>NC_090373.1:117934068-120866568 GCF_036365525.1 Heterodontus francisci | reverse complement strand
TCACCATTTAGATAATATGCTTCTTTTTTATTCTTCCTGCCAAAATGGATAATTTCACATTTTCCCAGATTGTACTCCATTTGTCAGATCTTTGCCCACTCACTTAATCGATCAATATCCTTTTGTAGCCTCCTTATTTCCTGTTCACAACTTACTTTCCTATCTATCTTTGTGGCATCAGCAAACTTAGCAATGATGCCTTCAGTCCCTTCATCTAAATCATTTATATAAATTGTAAAAAGTAGAGGCCCCAGCACAGATCCCTGCGGCACACCAATCATTACATCTTGCCGAGCAGAAAATGACCCATTTATGCCTACTCTGTTTCCTGTTAGCTAGCCAATCTTCAATCCATGCCAATATGTTACCCCCTGCACCATGAGTTTTTATTTTCTGCAATAACCTTTGATGTGGCACCTTATCAAATGCGTAAGGGTGAGGGCTTGCCCTATAGGAGTATAGTAAGAGTAGGGGGGTACTTAAAAAAATAATTGGGAGAGCGAAGAGGGACAATGAAAAATATTTGGCGGACTAGATAAAGGAAAATCCCAAGGCATTTTGTAAGTATATTAAGGGCAAGAGGATAACCAGGGAAAGAGTAGGGCCCATTAGGGACCAAAATGGCAATCTGTGCGTGGAGCCGGAGGATGTAGGTGATGTTTTAAATCATTACTTTTCATATGTGTTCACTATGGAGAAGGACGATGTTGGTATAGAGATCAGGAAGGGGGATTGTGATATACTTGAACAAATTAGCATTGAAAGGGAGGAAGTATTAGCGGTTTTAGTAGGCTTAAAAGTGGATAAATCCCCAGGCCCAGATGAAATGTATCCCAGGCTGTTATGTGAGGCAAGGGAAGAGATTGCAGGGGCTCTGACACAAATTTTCAAATCCTCTCTGGCCACAGGAGAGGTGCCAGAGGACAGGAGGACAGCTGATGCAGTACCATTATTCAAGAAGGGTAGCAGGGATAAACCAGGTCATTACAGGCCAGTGAGTCTAACATCAGTGGTCGGGAAACTATTGGAAAAGTTCTGAGAGACAGGATTAATCTCCACTTGGAGAGGCAGGGATTAATCAAGGATAGTCAGCATGGCTTTGTAAGGGGGAGATCATGTCTAACAAATTTGATTGAATTTATCAAGGAGGTTACTAGGTGTATAGATGAGGGCAAAGTAGTTGATGTAGTCTACATGGACTTTAGTAAGGCTTTTGATAAGGTCCACATGGGAGATTGGTCAAGAAGGTGAAAAGCCCATGGGACCCAGGGCAATTTGGCAAATTGGATCCAACATTGGCTTAGTGGCAGGAGACAGAGGGTGATGGTCAAGCGTTGCTTTTGCGATTGGAAGCCTGTGACCAGTGGTGTACCGCAGGGATCGGTGCTGGCACCCTTGCTGTTTGTAGTGTACATTAATGAGTTGAACGTGGTGGCGTTGTAAATAGTGAAGAGGAAAGCCTTAGATTACAGGATGATATAGATGGGCTTCTTTTTTATTCATTCATGGGATGTGGGCATCGCTGCCCAGGCCAGCATTTATTGCCCATCCTTAATTGCCCTTGAGAAGGTGGTGGAGAGCTGCCTTCTTGAATCGCTGCAGTCCATGTGGGGTAGGTACATGCACAGTGCTGTTAGGAAGGGAGTTCCAGGATTTTGATTCAGGGACAGTGAAGGAACGGCGATATAGTTCCAAGTCAGGATGGTATGTGACTTGGAGGGGAACTTGCAGGTGGTGGTGTTCCCATGCATTTGCTGCCCTTGTCCTTCTAGTTGGTAGAGGTAGCGGGTTTGGAAGATGCTGTCTAAGGAGCCTTGGTGCGTTGCTGCAGTGCATCTTGTAGATGGTACACACTCTGCCACTGTGTGTCGGTGAGATGATAAGATAGACTGAGCGGTGGCAAATGGAATTTAATCCTGAGAAGTGTGAGGTGATGCATTTTGCAAGGACTAACAAGGCAAGGGAATATACAATGGATGGTAGGACTCTAGGAGGTACAGAGGGTCAGAGGGACCTTTGTGTACTTGTCCATAGATCACTGAAGGCAGCAGCATAAGTAGACAAGGTGGTTAGGATGGCAGATGGGATACTTGCCTTTATTAGCTGAGGCATAGAATATAAGAGCAGGGAGGTTATGATGGAGCTGTATAAGATACTAGTTAGGCCACAGCTTGGAGTATTGTGTACATTTATGGTCACCACACTATAGGAAGGATGTGATTTCACTGGAGAGGGTGCAGAGGAGATTCACTAGAATGTTGCCTGGGCTGGAGCATTTCAACTATGAAGGGAGATTGTATAGGCTAGGGTTGTTTTCCTTAGAGCAGAGAAGGCTGAGGGGGGACCTGATTGAGGTATACAAAATTATGAGGGGCATATATAGGTTAGATGGGAAGAAACTTTTTCCCTTAGCGGAGGTGTCAATAACCAGGGGGCATAGATTTAAGGTCAGGGGCAGGAGGTTTAGAGGGGATTTGAGGAAAAAAATCTTCACCCAGAGGGTGGTTGGAATCTGGAACACACTGCCTGAAGGGGTGGTAGAGGCAGGAACCCTCACAACATTTAAGAAGTATTTAGGTGAACACTTGAAACGCCATAGCATACAAGTCTATGGGCCTAGTGCTGGTAAATGGGATTAGAATAGATAGGTGCTTGATGGCCAGCACAGAAATGATGGGCTGAAGGGCCTGTTTCTGTGCTGTATAACTCTATGACTCTATGACTCTAACCCTCTTCCAATCCCGCCGCTGCCACCACCAACCATTGCCAGCCGCACATGCGTCACGTACTGCAGTCCTCCACGCAACCCAGGTGCCTCCATGTGCACCAGACACTGCTCACCAAATAAACCCATCATCAACAGGTGTGCCCTTAAACCAACCAATCAAAACAGTCCGGACAGCAAAAACTGAGTACTATTATTGTTATATATATCAACTTGCTCCGCCATCAATGTACCTTGGTGGTACTATCCACAAGATGCATTGCAGCAACTTGCTGAGGCTCTTCAGCAGCACCTCCCAAGCCTGCAACCTCCACCACATAGAAGGACAAGGGCAGAGATATATGGGAACACCACAACCTCCAAGTTCTCTGCCAAGTCATGCACCATTCTGACTGGGCCATATTGTATTGCTTTCATTGTCAGTGTTTATATCCTAGAACTCCCAACCTAACAGCATTTTGGAAGCACTTACACCACATGACTGCAGCAGTTCAAGAAGGAAACCCAGCTCCATCTTCTCAAAGGCAACTAGAGATGGGCCATAAATGCCAGCCTTGCCAATGATGCTTATGTATGAGGCAGCGAAGAACTCAAACTATTTTGTTCATGTAGAAAACAACATTAATTGAGCAGGCTGAGAAGAAAAGAGTATTGGGTGTTGTACATTATTGGACCCCGATCAACATGTATTCTTGAAGCTCCCAGCTGTTTTCGATAGAAGTTCTAGTCTCCTGGATTGAGGTCTGCACGAAAGCTGGCATGAGCCAGTAAATTGGCACTTTCGTTACACGTGCTACTTTGGTCCCATTACTGTCCAGTTTTTGAGTGCAAATGAAGCTTTAGGAATACAATAATCATCAAATCTTTTCATTTATTACCTGGGAATTGTAACTTTTTTTTAATTCATTTGTGAGATGTGGGCATCGCTGGCTAGGCCAGCATTTATTGCCCATCCCTAATTGCTCTTGAACTGAGTGGCTTGCTCGGTCATTTTAACAGTCAACCACATTGCTGTGGGTCTGGAGTCACATGTAGACCAGACCAGGTAAGGATGGCAGATTTCCTTCCTTGAAGAACATTAATGAACCAGATGGGTTTTTACAACAATTGACAATGGTTTCATGGTCATCATTAGACTAGCTTTTTAATTCCAGATTTATTAAATGAACGCCATGGTGGAATTCGAACCCAAGTCCCCAGAGCATTAGCCTAGGCTCTGGATCACTAGTCCAGTCACACGCTTGCAGCAAAATAATTATAGTATAGTATATTTATAGTACAGTCTACTTTGCTTAATATGAAATTGCTTCATTGAAATTATCTGTTAATTCAAATTGAAATCATGCAAAATCGACTACTGTGCAGTTTTAGTCAAACTGCTTAATTCAAACTATTAGAAAATTTAAAAATGAGCAAACATTATATCTGAATTAACAGTATACTGTTATATATTCTCCTTAAGTAATAGATTAAAATGTAAGCTTCATTCAAATTTCACTTTCGAAGCTTATTTTATCAGATTATTGGGAAGCATCCATGTTTTGTACTTCAGTAAACAAACCTGCACAATCAATATCTTTACATTAACATACAAACATTTCTTGATTAGCAAGGGGGTGGAAGGTTATCGGGGTAGGTGGAAATGTGGAGTAATCAGTTCAGCCATGAACCTATTGAGTGGCGGAGCAGGCTTGAAGGGCCGAGTGGCCTACTCCTGTTCCTAATTTGTACATTGACTGGCATTGCGCTCTGCTTTTATTTGACAAAGCTGATGCAGCACAACAGTGAGCAAACTCTTAACAACTTTAATTGTGCACTTTCTTTCACATTCCAAGGGAACAACACCCAATTTGTTTGTTAAACCCTAGAATGCATAGGCATCATATACAGGAAAAAGCTAAAGGTCAAGCACTGGCTGAGCAGGGTCAGTTAAGCCAAAGTTGTACCGTGCCATCTTTGGATGGTTAGTAATGCACTCTTGGAGGATATAATATTCCAAATAAAGATCTGGAATTACACCAATTTATATGCCAGTTTCTATGTCGATCTTACTGTCAAGCACATACACCAGATTATTTTCCTATGTCAGTACACAAAAACTGACATTAGTCAAATGCAATGTCACCACCAGGGTAATAGCGAGCAGGCATCTGCTTTCAGCCATGATTCCTCACTCTCACAGCCTCTTGCACTCAGCTCTTCTCCCATTATTTTTTACAACAAAGCTATGCCTATTAGGAAGACCATTCTGAACAAAGGACCAAAAGATTTCAAGTGCGCTGAGACTGACAGCGCTTTGGTTCAATATAGTGCAGGTCTCAGTAAGGAAATTCAAAAGAAAACCTTGAAGAAAATTGTTATCGAACTCCAGCGGACCTAGTTTCATTGATATCTGTTGACTTAAGGAAAGTTTCAGAGTATAAATCTATGGCAGTGCATCACTGGAGAAATTGAGAAAACTGATGTTTCTTTGCATGGGGTTTGGAGCTATGCAAGTAAGCGGCAGAGGATTTCAGTGGGAATACCTCAGTAGCCGCACAAATGATTAAGGAAATATGCATGTATTAATGTTTTGGCATTAAACCAACAGAACTCAATTACATACAAATTTTCTTGGGAAGAAAAGGTGCGATGCTGCTATTACTATTACAGCAATGTTATGCCAAAAAATTACAAGAAATTTTAAGCCAAAATATCTGATCAATATTTAAAGCGGCTCAAGGTTTACACACAATTCCTAGTCTCTTGCCATTAAAAATAATCCTGATTTAGGTCTGAAAAAGACACCAGAATATTTATCTGATGGTGGGAAACTAGAAGCTGTAGGGATCACAGGGATTTAGATGTCCATGTACACAAATCACTAAAAGCTAGTGCACAGGTATAAAAAGTAAACAGAATGTCGAATGGAATTTTGACCTTTATCTCAAGGGGTTGAAAGGTGAGGAAGTGATGCCTTAGTTATACAGAGCCATAGTCAGACCTATCTGGTGAGCCACGTTCAATTTTAAGCAACAAACCTATATATTGGACTTGAAAGAGGTGCAGCCCAGATTCATCAAAATGATACCAGGGCTTAATTTATGAGGATATATTTGCATAAACATGGCTTGTATTTCCTTGGGTTTAGAAGGTTGAGGGGTGAACAAATTGCAGATTTTCATAAAATGATAACATGAATTGGTAGATACAGAGAAACTATTACTTCCGGTGTGGGACGCAAGAGCAAGACAGTGGGGTGGCACAGTGGCGCAGTGGTTAGCACCGCAGCCTCACAGCTCCAGCGACCCGGGTTCAATTCTGGGTACTGCCTGTGTGGAGTTTGCAAGTTCTCCCTGTGTCTGCGTGGGTTTCCTCCGGGTGCTCTGGTTTCCTCCCACATGCCAAAGACTTGCAGGTTGATAGGTTAATTGGCCATTATAAATTGCCCCTAGTATAGGTAGGTGGCAGGGAAATATATAGGGACAGGTGGGGATGTGATAGGAATATGGGATTAGTGTAGGATTAGTATAAATGGGTGGTTGATGGTCGGCACAGACTCGGTGGGCAGAAGGGCCTGTTTCAGTGCCGTATCTCTAAAAGTAAAAAGCGTAAAGTTAAAATTAAAGCTGGACCATTTAAAAGTTAAATCAGGAAGCACTTTTTTACATAAAGGGTAGTGGAAATCTGGATGCTGGGTCAATTACAACTATTGGATAGATTTTTGTTGGGTAAGGATCTCAAAGAATATCAAACCATATGGAGTAAAAGCGGGTGAATGGACTTGAGGTTCAGATCAGTCAACTAATTGAATGCAGAACAGGCTCGAGGAACTTTATGGCATACTTCTGTTCCTATGTTCCTAAATATTTGATTCAAAAATGTGTTCTGTATATAAACACTGATAAAGAAGGTGTACTTTATTCGCATTGTTAGTGAAAAGATTTGCATGACTAATTTTACAGAGTTGCATTCTGATTGCCCTTGCATTTAATTTAGCATTAGTTATATTCATGTAGTTGTCTCCAAAACTGTCGGAATAATTAGTCTGCATTTATTCTGTCATTATAACCACAGTGAATCAATATCGGGAGGAAATTTGAACTTTGTGGATAGGACATACCTGTGCAATTTTCCACATTACCAGGTGGATGCCAGGGTTATAACTGTACTGGAACAGATGTGGCTGCTTTCCTCTTTCTGGCATTGCCAGAATAATTCTTTGGGTATCAACCTAGTGATTTTAAACTCAGCTGGCTTCTACACGTCTCGTCTTATCAGGATGTGCACCTTACTAGAGGACCATTGTTACAGACTTATTTCTATGTTAATTCCAAGGTGCATTTCCCAAAAATGTCCTAGTACATATACAACACTGAAACCACACTTTACAGAGGTCAGTATCCAACCTGTCTGTCATGTTCTTCTAGAAAGAGGTTAATAAGAATTTGGAGTACGGTTAACAAAGGCTTCCCTGTTCTATGGGGAATGACTATTACAAGTTTTTGAAGATGTCTATAGAAAAGTAGGTGGACCAGTTGGATTTGGAAGAAAGACATCAGGGCTAATTTCATATAAAAGTATTTATGCTGTTAATTCTTTCTGTAACATAACTAGGAAATACGCCAGGTACATTGAAATTTTAATCAGTAGCTAATACCAGAGCAACACTCTAGGATGCAAAGATGTTTGTTTTTTTAAGCCATGATATCTTCCCGATGATGTCCCTCTTGAAATGCACAGTGATGTAATCTTTTTGCTTGGGGCTGAATTATACCTAGAAGTGTGAACTGAATCTCTGGTTCCTGCACAAGAACACAGACTGAGAATGGGAACCAGAAGACAGTCAAATTGTCTTAATTGATGGTCAGATGTAAGGGGGTAGAACTCTTTATAAAACATAACAATTCCTAAAAAAGGAAGTAGTGTCACCAACGCAGACATTTCACATCACCAAGCACTCCATCTGCTCCAAGCATCAACAAAGATATTAGCATGAAGAAGAATCTGAGGAAGAGTTCCAGGTGAATCACAAGTCACAAGTGAGGAGGAGCAAGCTGAAGTGGCAGAAGAGGAAGAAGAACGATGGAAGGATTTCAATCTCTTCCATGGTAAGATTTGCAGCAATAATATAATAAAAGCAAAATACTGCGGATGCTGGAAATCTGAAATAAAAACAAGAAATGCTGGAAATACTCAGCAGGTCCGGCAGCATCTGTGGAGAGAGAAGCAGAGTTAACGTTTCGGGTTAGTGACCCTTCTTCGGAACTTTGCAGCAATATGGCTAAAAGAAAGGTCCAGCAACTGCCTCTAATTGTTGGTGCCAGGTATGATACAATTTCTCTCAAATTGCAGGAGAGGCCTAGGCTTTTGTAGAGGGGACTAAATCATATTTACTCATACTTATATGGTTCCTGCACATAGAGCTGAATTGTACCAGCCCCTCGTCATCGTGGGTCATGCAGGGGGGCCTATAAAATACTTGCAGGAGAGACCTGCCACGACCCACGACACCAAGAAGGCCCCGCCGCATATTACCAGCAGCAGCGAGGCCTTGGTGCGGCTCCCCCACCGCTTGACGGCAGGGCCTTCATTTAGATATTACAATTAGATAAATAAACATGCAGATGAACCTACCTGATCCCGGCAGCCGTCCCACACCGATATTATGGGCGCTGGCTGCAACTCGCGCTCCTTTGGAACTTCATTCGGAGTTCCGAGGTGAGACACTGGTGGGGAGGGGGGAGGACTGAAATTATCAGGGCGGGGGGAGAGCAGCAATAACACATCTTATTGGCTGTGGGGATGGTGGGAAGGGATTGAAGGGCAAATGCTAAGAGGTTGCGGGGGGAGGTGCGGGTTGGGAATAAAGTTAATTTTGATGATAATGCCCCATAAACAAACATTGGAGGGGGGGGAAGAAACAGCATGCAAAAGGCCTCCAATATCCATTTAATCTTTTAGACATAATGCTGCACAATATAACTTTAAATATTAAAAATTTTTCCTAAGGGCTTGCAGCCCTTTTGAAATGGCGCCAGTGCCTGCGCAGTGACACTGGACACCGTTACTGGGGATGTAGCAGCCACCCCTCTACATCATTGGGGGCAGACGCTCTGCACCCCTCCATCTAAATGAGCCCCCACGCAAAATATCGCAGTGGCTCAGCGATGGCCTGTTCCCACAGGATCATTTCCTTCATTATATCCTACCACCTTGACAAGTCATAGAGTCATTGGGCTGGACTTTACATCAAGCGAACGGGAGCTGGCCACCGACGTGAAAGTAGGTGGCAAACCCACTTCTGCCTCCTCGGGGGATCCGTCCTGCATTTTACGGGTGCCCAGGCTTTAATTGTTCCAAGGCTGAACTTCCACCGCTTGAGGGAGGAAGTCCTGCCTCATTAAGCTGCCAACCAATCATCGGGCCGGCAGCTCTTAGTCCCAGCAGCGCCACCAGGAGCAGTGGCCACTGCTGGGATCGCAGTCTAGCCGAGGACATGGAGCCAGGAGTGCAGGTAAGTTTGGTTTGCCTCGCCTGGTGTTATCGGTCGGGCCCTGGCGAGGCAAGGGTGATGGTTTGGGGGGAAGGGGGCGTCTTGGGTCCTAGGGGTGGTTGAGAACGCAGAGGCGGCCCTCAACAGGGCACCCTGTGCTCGATCGTCAGGGCCCCCTTCAGTTAGCTGAGAGGCCAAGTTTCACCGGGCGGCCTTTCACGTCTCCAGGACACCCGCTTGCCACAGGTAAAATCCCACTTAAAGGCCTTGATTGGCCCAGTGTGGGCAGCCCATTTTTTGTCCCCCCTGCCCTGCGTAAAGTGGTGCAGAGGTACGAGTGGGTCGATTTTACGTCACCACCACCCCCCCAACCCCGCCACCATCCGGCTCTCTGGGGTGGTTTAAAATTCTGGCCATTATGTCACGGAAGGAGGTCATTCGGTCCATTGAGTCCATGCCAGCTCTCTGTAGAGCAATCCAGTCAGTCCAGTTCCCCACTCTATCCCAATAGCATTGCAATTTTATTTCCCTCAAGTGCCCATCCAATTACCTTTTGAAATCATTCATCGTCTCTGCTTCCACCACTCATCAGCAGCGAGTTCCAGGTCATTACCATTTGCTGCGAAAAAAGTTCTTCCTCACATTCCACTTGCATCTCATGCCCAAAACCTTAAATCTGACCACTAGTCTCTTTACCATCAGCTAATGGAAACAGCTTGTCTTTGTCTACCTTATCTAAACCTGTCATAATCTTGTACACCTCTGTCAAATCTCCCCTCAATCACCTTTGCTCCAAGGAGAACAACCCCAGCTTCTCCAACCTAAACTTGTAGTTAAAATCTCTCATCCCTGGAATTATTCTGGTAATTCTCCTCTGCACCCACTCAAGGATCCACACATCCTGCGTAAAGTGTGGTGAACAGAACTGGACACACTACTCTAGTTGTGGCCTAAATAGAGCTTTATAATATTTCAGCATAACTTTCCTGCTTTTGTACTCAGTACCTCTATTTATGAAGCCCAAGATCCCATATGCTTTGCTAACTACTCTCTCAGTATGTCCTAAAACCTTCAAAGATCTATGCACATGCACCCCCAAGTAAAGGCCTGCTCAGGTTGGAAAAAGGAACCCGACCCAAACCCAACCGGACCACAGCGGACCCGAGTCCGACCCGGCCCAAGTCCTTCCGATTTTGGCCCGAGCCCGGCCCGACCCGACCCGAGCCCAACTCGACCCGACCCGAGACCGACCCGACCATCCCTTTACTTACCTTCGGACTCGGAACCTCCAGGAAGCTGTAGCGCATGCGTGGTGACGTCATAGTGATGTCAATCGCTCACTGCGCAGACTCAGTTTCGTCCCGGACTCCCAGCTCAGGTAAGTTTTTTAATTTCAATACTTACCAGCAGAGCACTTACCGTGTGTGTACGGCCCGACCCAGACCCGTCCCGACCTGGACTCGGCCTGACCCGACCCGAGCACGAAAGCTGGATCTGGAAGAGGGGCCCGACTCAACCCAAACCCGACACATATCATTGGGCACCGTCGGGTTCAGGTCATGTAGCAGGCCTTTACCCCCAGATCCCTCTGTCCCTGCACACTCGTTAGAACTGTGCCATTTAGGTTACATTGCCTCTCACTATCCCTTCTATCAAAATGCGCCACCTCACACTTCTCTGTATTAAATTCCATCTGCTACATGTCTGCCCATTCTGCTAACCTATCTATGTCCTGCTGCAGTCATTTGGTATCATCCTCACTGTCTGCCACACTTCCAAATTTGGTATCATGGGCAAATTTTGAAATTTTACTCAGTATTCTAATATCCCAGTCATTTATGTACGTCAAAAAAGCAGTGGTCCTAACACTGAACCTTGGGGAACACCACTGTCTACCATCCTCCATTCTGAAAAGCAACATTTACTACAATTCACTGTTTTCTGTCCTTAAGGCAATTTTTTATCCAAGCTGACACTGGCCCTCCTATTCCCTGAGCGTCAATTTTGTTAACTAGACTTTTATGTGGTACTTTGTCAAATACTTTCTTAAAATACATATAGACAACATCCATTGCTTTCCCTTCATCAACTTTCTCTGTTATTTCATCAAAAAATTCAATAAGTTTAGTCAAGCATAATCAGCCTTTTACAAATCCATGATGGCTCTCCTTAATTAACTCAAACCTCGCCAAGTGCCTGTTGACTTTTTCCCTGATTATTTTTTCTAAAACCTTATCCACCACTGATGTTAAACTGACCGGCCTGTAGTTACTAGGATCTATAATTTTAGTATTCTGTAGTGGCAGTAATTTTCAATCATCCACATTCGTCATCCACATTCTTCTCTATCTCAACCATGAGGCCACTTCAGATGCCTGTAGTGGGTCACCCAAGCACATCTGGGCTTTGTGGGCACAACCACAGGCTGCAGCATCTTGGTGTAGACCAGAGCATCTGGTCCAGCTGCCTCTCTGGCACTAACAAAGGATGCTACTGGCTTGGGTGGTGGGGAAACAGGCATGCTGTCATCCAGATACAAAGGCACTGTCCTGGGATTGTGACTTAGCACCGCTATGGCCCTGCACGAGAATGGAGTGCAGGAGTGATGTGACGCTTTGAAAACCGCTGTCAATAGTAGCCCCCAGAGCCAAGATGGCAGCCATCTGAGCTTCAATAGCAGCAGTGTGAAGTGCCAAGGGGGTTGTCAGCAGAGCCTCCATTATGGGGAGCATCACTGTCGTGATTTTGGACTCGCTCAGCTTGTTGAACAGAATAAGCTCGGTGCTCTGTGCAAATTCCAAAGCAAGCTGGGCTCCTCCGTGCTTTGAGACAGGATCTCCCTCCTCCCAAATGACATCTGTCATTTAACCTCTCCCCCATCCGTCCTATCACAGTCCTTCCTTCTTGTTCCTCCTCCCCTACTCCCAGCTTTCACTTGCTCAAAGACTGTTACAAACTTTTGCCAGTTCTGATGAAAGGTTCAGACCTGAAACATTAACTCTGTTTCTCTCTCCACAGATTCTGACAGACCTGCTGAGTAATTCTGGCACTTTCTGTTCTCATCTCCCTCCTCCTATCCACCACATCAACCAGGGCCTCTAATGCTGCATCAGAGATTGTGATCTTGGGACCTCTTGCAGCCATTTCTCCACTTGCAAATCTTCCCTGCTGTTTGCAGCAAGAGCACACCTCCCTTTATAAGCTTCTGGCTGCCTTTAAGTGGCATCATTCATGCCCAATTTCCACCACCCAAATAGGCGGGCGGCCAGTGAATAACATGAGTAGCAGTGGCTGCGAGCATAAGTCAAGGTATTGGTCCCTGTGATCAAGTGAACAGGTGTATGCAGCACAAGCCCCGCCTCCTGCATGCCTCTTTTTGTGTGCAATCACATTTCTAAGCCATGATTTTATGGGTTCTTGGCAGTATATTACTTCATAGTAATGCAAAACAAACCCCACAATTTAATGAGGTACGTATGCTGAACACAATGTGGAGGCCTGAGAATGTCTGAGATAAGATTTGCTGCTTTGGAGAGGGTTCTTGACATCAGCAGCGTGTCAAGATTCCAGTGGCAGTAATGCCAGCAGCAACAGCAATGAACTTTTCAAGCAGACCACCGGCAAGTCTTCCAAAATTAGACTGTTATGGAGAGCAACAGACAAAGAAATATGGAAACAAAACCAAAATACTGTGGATGCTGAAAATCTCCAATCAAAAGAGAAGATGCTGGAACTACTCATCAGGTTAGGCAGCATCTATGGAAAGATACAGAGGGCTGAATTTTACAGCCCCTGCCCACCTCCCCCCCCACACCCCGCACCGTGACATGGACAGGCTGAAAACTACCTCCGGGAGAGGACTGCCAGCCTGCCATGGGCCTCAATGCCCAATATTGCCGGCGGTGATGAGGCCATGTCGTGCACCCACCCACCACCCCACCCCTGCCACTCGGCGACGGGAGCCCTATTTAAATATTGTCATTGTCTTGCTTTCTTTTACCTCGGAAATATTGTGTGTGCCTTTAAGACTATAAAAAGATCAGTGCACCTTTAAGACAGAAGGTTCCAGAGACTCAGTCTGCCACATTGCATTCTGGTTGCCAAGCAACGGCAGCAAGAGAGAGGTCGCGTGATTCAATGCTGCAGTTTGACTTTTTAAACTAGCTGGCTGAGACTAGTTTGAGCAGAGTAGTTCTGAGGTGACTTAAACTGAAGAAACTGTCTTATTCCTCTCTCAAAATTCTACAAAGCTTCAGGCTGAATTAAATACCTAAGAAAAGCTTTTCTTTCTTTACAAATTATCGGTATTTGTTGTGTGTATCACTGAAGGCTCAGTTTAATGCGACAACAGCTGAATTGTTGAATCCCGATCTTTGAAGAACCTCTTTTTCCATTGGACCGCTGTGAAGACTTCAAGCGACCTTTGAATGTTTCTACATTGGAAGACTCCTTTTGTCAGGAACGGAACTTGCAAAGACTTTATTTTTATATTATTCTCAATGGCCAACTAATTAAAACCCAAAGTACTGTTAATTTTGAGTATATGTATGTGAACACGGGAGTTAGGTTTTTAAATAACAAGTTATAAGGTCTTTAGACATTGGTTTATCTTACTGGTGTTTAAGATTTTAGCTTTTTTTAATAAATATTTAATTTGTTGTTATCTAAAGATACCCGGTTTGGTCCGCTTCATTCGGGAGATACGAGAGTGTTCAATATGGCTGCTTTTCCGAGTTGGAAAGCTTAAAGAATTATGCTGCGACCTTTGGAGCGACTGGACTGAATTGCGTTGCTCCCTCCCTGGTTGTAACAATATGTAAATTTATTTGACTAATGAATTGATTAACTTTCCACTCCCACCATCCATCCCAGAGCGATATTGGTGCCGGTGGCCGGCACTCCCATGCCTTCGTATCCCGTCCGGGGATCCAAGGTAGAACACTTGTGGGGAGGGGGGAGCAGGTAAGTTTTTCAGTGCGTGGTTGGGGGATGGGGGAGAGTGGCACCAGTCACATTTCATTGGTCGAGGGAATGGTGGGAAGGGGTTTCAGTTAAAGTTTATGAACTTTGGGGGAGTGAAGGTTCGGTGCACGAGGTAAGTGTTTTGGAGGGGTGGGGTGGGTGGGGGGTGGGGGGGAGCACAGGCAGACCGCCATTGTTCATATAAAATGCAGCCCAGAGTTAAAGGGCTGAATTTTACACTCCGCGGGTCTGTTGGTGGCGTGGGGGTGGCGTACAATTGAGCGGGAGGCTCCGGGAGGCCTACATGCCCCGCCTCCACTTCCGGTCAACTTTATGGCAGTCGGGCATGGGAGGGAAATAGCCCGCCCGCCCGAGGCCAATCAAGGCCCTTAAGTGGCCACTTGGCGGCCACTTAAGAGCACGCGCCCACCTCCACAGGTATTTTACCCGTGGCAAGCAGGCATGCTGGGGACATGAAAGGTCATCCAGCAATAGCTGCCGGCCTTTCCGCGCCCCGGGGGAAGCGTAGCAGTCGGGCACAGGGTGCCCGATTGAGGGCCGCCCCCACCTCCCAACCCGCCCCTGGGACCCAAGACGCCATCCTCCCCCCAAAAGACCACTCCAGCCTCACCAAGGAAGGACTGATCCCCCTGGTGAGGCTACCCCTACTTACCCCCTCCTAGATCCATGGCATCGGCTGGGCTGCAGTCCCAGCAGTGGCCACCGCTCCTTGTGGCGCTCCTGGGACTAAGAGCTGCTGGCCCTCCTCCATCAAGTGGGTGGAAGTCCCGCATCAGGACAATTAAAGCCTGGGGACCCGTAAAATACGGGTCAGATCCCCGGGCTAGACGGAAGCGGGTTAGCCACCGACGTTCACGTTGGTGGTGAATTCCCGTCCGCCCAAGGCAAAATCCAGCCCAATGTTTCGGGTCAGTGACATTTCTCCAGAAAGAGATAAGGATGTTAATCAGAATCCTTTCTGCTGGATATTTAAGTGAGGAATGGTGATGAATCTCCCTTGAAGCCTACCATCCCTCATTGGGTAAGTTCCACTATTTTGTTGAGCAGGTTACAGGACACAACCACTACACCTGCCCTGGAGAAGGGTGCAGACTTAGCAGTTGTGAAACCTGGAAGTATAGGTTTACCGAATTTAAGGGGAGGACCTGATTTAAATTTTTGGTTCCGTTGCCCGGCCACAGCCAGGCAAATTGAGGTGCTGACTTGCTCTAAGGCAGTCAGACCTCCTTCTTCAGGCCACAGGTGATAATTATCACATCAGGAGGGGAATGGGCATTGGGACAGGAATGGACATCAGGAAGGGAGCAAACATTAGGAGGTAAGTGGACATCGGGATGGGAGTGGACATCGGGATGGGAGCGGACACCGGGAGGGGAGCACATATTGGAAGGGCAGTGAACATTGGGAGGGGTGCAAACATTGGGAGGGATGTGGGCATCAGGAGGGGAGTGGACATTGGGAAGGGAACCAACATCAGGACAGGAGTGGACCTTGGGAGGGGAGTGGACCTTGGGAGAGGAGTGGACATTGGGAGGGGAGTGGACATTGGGAAGGGAACCAACATCAGGACAGGAGTGGACCTTGGGAGGGGAGTGGACCTTGGGAGAGGAGTGGACATTGGGAGGGCAGTGAACATCGGGAGGGGTGCAAACATTGGGAGGGATGTGGGCATCAGGAGGGGAGTGGACATTGGGAAGGGAACCAACATCAGGACAGGAGTGGACCTTGGGAGGGGAGTGGACCTTGGGAGAGGAGTGGACATTGGGAGGGGAGTGGACATTGGGAGGGGAGAGGACATCAGGAGGGGAGTGAACACTAGGAGGTAAGTGGACATTGGAATGGGAGTGGACATTGGAATGCTAGTGGACATCGTGAGGGAAGTGAACATCGTGAGGGGTGTGAACATCACAAACGGGCTGGACATTGGGAGGGATAGGATCTATTCCCATTTGGAAGAAAATGGGCTTATCAGTGATAGGCAACATGGTTTTATGCAGGGAAGGTCATGTCTTTCCAACTTAATAGAATTCTTTGAGGAAGTGACAAAGTTGATTGATGAGGGAAGGGCTGTAGATGTCATATACATGGACTTCAGTAAGGCGTTTGATAAGGTTCCCCATGGTAGGCTGATGGAGAAAGTGAAGTCGCATGGGGTCCAGGGTGTACCAGCTAGATGGATAAAGAACTGGCTGGGCAACAGGAGACAGAGAGTAACAGTGGAAGGGAGTTTCTCAAAATGGAGACGTGTGACCAGTGGTGTTCCACAGGGATCTGTGCTGGGACCACTGTTGTTTGTGATATACATAAATGATTTGGAGGAAAGTATAGGTGGTCTGATTAGCAAGTTTGCAGACGACACTAAGATTGGTGGAGTAGCAGACAGTGAAGGGGACTGTCAGAGAATACAGCAGAATATAGATAGATTGGAGAGTCGGGCAGAGAAATGGCAGATGGAGTTCAATCAGGGCAAATGCGAGGTGATGCATTTTGGAAGATCCAATTCAAGAGTGAACTATACAGTAAATGGAAAAGTCCTGGAGAAAATTGATGTACAGAGAGATTTGGGTGTTCAGGTCCATTGTTCCCTGAAGGTGGCAACGCAGGTCAATAGAGTGGTCAAGAAGGCATACGGCATGCTTTCCTTCGTCGGACGGGGTATTGAGTACAAGAGTTGGCAGGTCATGTCACAGTTGTATAAGACTTTGGTTCGGCCACATTTGGAATACTGCGTGCAGTTCTGGTCGCCACATTACCAAAAGGATGTAGATGCTTTGGAGAGGGTGCAGAGGAGGTTCACCAGGATGTTGCCTGGTATGGAGGGCGCTAGCTATGAAGAGAGGTTGAGTAGATTAGGATTATGTTCATTAGAAAGACGGAGGTTGAGGGGGGACCTGATTGAGGTGTACAAAATCATGAGAGGTATAGACAGGGTGGATAGCAAGAAGCTTTTTCCCAGAGTGGAGGATTCAATTACTAGGGGTCACGAGTTCAAAGTGAGAGGGGAAAAGTTTAGGGGGGATATGCGTGGAAAGTTCTTTACGCAGAGGGTGGTGGGTGCCTGGAATGCGTTGCCAGCGGAGGTGGTAGACGCGGGCACGGTAGCGTCTTTTAAGATGTATCTAGACAGATACATGAATGGGCAGGAAGCAAAGAGATACAGACCCTTAGAAAATAGGCGACATGTTTAGATAGAGGATCTGGATCGGCGCAGGCTTGGAGGGCCAAAGGGCCTGTTCCTGTGCTGTAATATTCTTTATTCTTTGTTCTTTGTTCTTTGGAAGTGGACATTGGGAGGGAAGTGGACATCGCGAGGGGAATGGACATCATGAGGGAAGTGGACATTGGGAGGGGAGTGGACATCGCGAGGGGAATGGACATCATGAGCGAAGTGGACATTGGGAGGGGAGTGGACATTGGGAGGGAAGTGGCCATTGTGAGGGGAGTGGGCGTCGCGAGGGGAGTGGACATCAGGAATGGAGTGGACATCAGGAGGGGAGTGGACATTGGGAGGGTAATGGACATCATGAGGGAAGTGGACATTGGGAGGGGAGTGGACATTGGGAGGGAAGTGGACATCGCAAGGGGAGTGGACATCGTGAGGGAAGTGGCCATCGTGAGGGGAGTGGGCGTCGCAAGGGGAGTGGACATCGGGAATGGAGTGGACATCGGGAGGGGAGTGGACATCGGGAGGGGAGTGGACATTGGGAGGGGAATGGACTTCATGAGGGAAGTGGACATTGGGAGGGGAGTGGACATTGGGAGGGAAGTGGACATCGCAAGGGGAGTGGACATGATGAGGGAAGTGGCCATGTGAGGGGAGTGGGCATCACGAGGGGAGTGGACATTGGGAGGGGAGTGGACATCAGGAGGGGAGTGGACATCATGAGGGGAGTGGATATTGGGAGGGAAGCGGACATGGGGGTGAATTTGTTCAATCACAGGGTGGTTTACAGGTAAGCTTGGGGGCTGAGGAAACTTTTCTGCTTCTCTTGCTTCAGAAGCAGTGCTAAAATGGTATCTACCAGTTCCATTGAGTTATTCCCACCTGCCTTCAGCTGCCAGGTTTCCCAGGGCCTGAGAAATCTGGCCAGCCAGCATTAAATTTAAAACAGAGCTAAAATGTGAGGCACACAACATCATTAAAACATTTAAATTTGGGACCCACCTTCGAAGAACATGTTAGCCGTCTACCCACGAAAATCATCAGAGGTGGGTCAGGGTAGCATTTCAATTATATTTTTTTTTAACCTCTTCCCTGCCTATCCATCCTAGGATGTTAAAATTCCTCCCATCGTGTCAAGTGCTCTATCTCACAGCACAGACAATGGGAGAGTAGAGGGAAACTAGCAAGTTCAGTCATAAAGAACACCTCCAGTCAATCAGTCATGGAGTGGCCTTTACAGTGGGTGATGAAAGCTCAGAGATTTCTGCACTTCCACATCTGGAAAATAAAAGGTAATATTAAGGAAGCTTAACAGATTCACATTTCAAAAATCCTGTGCTTAGGATGCCGAGCAGCAGAGTACTAACCAGCTTTGACTTTGAGTCAAGTGATAGTCATATCTCTCGAAAGTCAATTCAGGAAAATGCAGCACCAACTGACCGTCCAAATTAGAGAAGACTGGTGATAATGTAGAAGACTGACAGAATTTGTGTGTCAGCTTGGCAGGATATTCCACTACACTGGAATCTAGCAAACTGAAAATATGCGTTCGGTGCAAGAGCTGAAATAGATGGTGAGCGAAAAAGGTAAATGTTAAATATGAGGTTAAGATTATTTTTAGCACCTGAAGAGTATCTAGAGAAATATCAGAAGGTAGCACCAATCTACCTTGGATAGTTCCTACAGAATTGCTTTTCAGATCTTTATGAATCTTTGCTTTCTTTGTCACAATCGACCGAGCCTTTTAAAATGTAATTAACGTGTTCAATAGTTAATTGCTACAAGCTAAGAGTGGCAGGTAAAAGGGAATCATACTCCAAAGATCTTTCACAGGTTTTGTACGAATCTCTTGTGAATGCAAGGTTCAGTACATTGGAGCGGATACTTTCATTATGATGTATAATGCTTTTTACTAAATCTGGCAACTGTAGGCTTACATTAATTAACTAATCCAGGTTAGCATTAAATTTCTAACTTAACCTTGATCAAATGCCATTCAACTGAGTATATTCTGGCAATAAGACTAAAACAATTCTACCTTGAGTTGCAATTTTTGGGGGAATTTTCTGTAAAAAAAAAGAGAATCTGACCCCTCTTTAAAAAAGCCAATGTATTCACATCTTAATCACATAAAATCAACTAAAATCATTTTGTATAATGTGCAGTCTAGTCTAATACAGGCTAGGTGTAGCGATTGTATAAGCTGTTATGCAACAGCATACAATGGACAGTGATTTGCACTAGTAAGCTTTTGTGCAAAGAAAGGATCAGTTTGGGCAAGTTTTTCATTCCATGCTTGTTCAATAGAACCTCCCAAATTTGCAATCTCCACCACCTAGAAGGATAAGGGCAGCAAGTATATGGAAACACCATCCTAACTAGGATGTATATCGCCATTTCTTCATTGTTGCTGGGTCAAAATCCTGGAACTTCATACCTAACAGCCTGTGGGTACACCTTCACCACACACACTTCAAAGTTTCAAGAAGGCAGCTCACCACCACCTTCTCAAGGGCAACTAGGGATGGGTAATAGATGTTGTTTTAGAAAAATCCATGTCAGTAAGGCTTCACAAAGTACTTTGGCTGAACCAGAGACAAATCTGTATCAACTATTCTTGGAGTAAATATAGACAGGGACAAGTGTAGGTGCTAATTAGTTAATTAGTAGAACATTGGTTTCCACACGATTGATAATATTAAAATCACTCTTTAATGTTCATACAAAATTCTTCTCTTTAACAGAGGCATCAATCTGTTTATTTTAAATGGGTTAATGTCTCCACAAGTCAGTTAGGTATTCATGTGATAATATTGAATAATATCTGTTATTATGTTCTATGAGGTCAGCATCGGTCAGTTTGGTCCCTTGCCCCCTTCTCCTAATCTCGAAATGTATCACTATGTTGTGAATCTGCTTACATCTGCTCAGCATATTGATGACAGTCATCTAATTAAAACGTATTTTTAAAAATTGCAATGATATAAAAATAGCCTCCTGGAGCTGAATGTCCTGAAAGATTATTTGCTTAATCACTGTAACTACAGCAGAAGAATCATGAAAACCCCAGACAAATGGCGTTCCTCCTCTGATGTTGTCAACCATCCCTTGTGATTCAGAATAGGATGCATCTCAGAACAGATGGAACATGAACATGTGTATATGAGCTTTTAAAAAGTGTTTGATAAACTGCCACATCATAGATTTGTTAGCAAAATTAAAACCTGTGGGATTAATGTAGAAGTGGCAGTGTGGATACAAAATTGGCTATGATGCAGAAAGCAGAGAGTAGCGGTGAACAGTTGTTTATGGTATACAGTGGTGTCCACCGGGCATCGGTATTAGGGCCATTGTTCTTTTTGATATATATTAATGACCTGGACTTGGGTATACAGGCCATATTTCAAAGTTTGCAAATGACATAAAGCTTGTAAAGGTAGTAAACAGTACAGAGTACAGACTTCACTGGAGGACATAGACAGACAGACTGGTGAAATGGGCAGACAAATGGCAGATGTAATTTAATGCAGAGAAGTTTGAAACAATACATTTTTGGATGAAAAAATGATGCAAGGCAGTTTAAAATAAATGATACAATTTCAACATTGCAGTAACAGAGAGACCTGGGGGCTCGCACATAAATCTTTGAAGTGGCAGGACAAGTTGATAAAGCTGTTAAAATAGCATCTGGGATTCTTGACTTTATAAATAGAGGCATAGGGTACGAAAGCAAGGAAGTTATGCTGAACATTTATAAAACACTGGTTAAACATCAGCTAGAGTATTGTGTAAAATAATGGACAACACAGTGACGCAGTGGTTAGCACCGCAGCCTCACAGCTCCAGCGACCCGGGTTCAATTCTGGGTACTGCATTGTGTGGAGTTTGCAAGTTCTCCCTGTGTCTGCGTGGGCTTCCTCCGGGTGCTCCGGTTTCCTCCCACATGCCAAAGACTTGCAGGTTGATAGGTTAATTGGCCATTATAAATTGCCCCTAGTATAGGTAGGTGGTAGGGAAATATAGGGACAGGTGGGGATGTGGTAGGAATATGGAATTAGTGTAGGATTAGTATAAATAGGCGGTTGATGGTCGGCACAGACTCGGTGGGCTGAAGGGCCTGTTTCAGTTCTGTATCTCTAAAACATAAAAAACATTTTAGGAAGGATGTCAAGGCTTTGCAGATGGGGCAGAGATTTACTAGGATGGTACCAAGGTTGAGAGATTTCAGTTAACTGGAGGGACTAAAGAAGCTGGGATTATTCTGCTTAGAGCAGTGGAAGTTAAGAGGAGATTTAATAGAGGTGTTCAGAATTATGAAGAGTTTTGATATAGTAAATAGGGTGAAACTGTTTCCATTGATAGGAAGATCAGTAACCGAAGGACACAGATTTGAAATTGCCAAAAAAAGCTAGGTGGGGGATGATGAGGTGTTTTTTATGCAGTGAGATGCTGATATCTTGAATTCACTGCCTGAAAGGGTGGTAGAAGCAAGTTCAACAACAATATTCAAGAGGGAACTGGATCTCTAGTTAAAAATGAAAATTGACAGGGCGATGAGGAAATAACAGGGGAATGGAACTAATTGGATTGCACTTTCACAGAGCCAGCACATGCATGATGGACCGAATGGCCTCCTTCTGTGCTTTATCATTCTATGGTTCTATGAAAGATGCTGACATGGCAAAGTGAAGCATTGCAAGTACACCTATTTCTAAAATATATAATGTATTAAAAAGCTTATGTCGGCGTACTTTTGCTGTGTGAGCCATTTGACTTTCTGTTGTCATGCTTTTGTCACAATGGGCTGAATTTTATGAGCCCTTTGGCCTCTGGGGGGCATGAAAAAGTCTTCTGTGAGAGGCCCGCCACGACTCCCGATGCCAAGACCCCATCGCATTTTACCGGCAGCAGCAAGGCATGTAAATAAGCATACCCAGATCAGGTGGCCGTGCCATGCTGATATTCCGGCCAATGGCCGGAGTCCCGCACCTTCCAATTAAAAGTCTGCTACCTGACCAGAACCAGATGGGACCCGATGACATGTGTCGAGTTCGGGTCGCACTTACGGGTCCGGCATTCAGGCTCGGGTCGGGTCGGGTCGGGCTGGATCAGACACACTCTATCACCACCTCAGGTAAGTGACTCTAATGTTAATTTACTTTTTGGACTTTAAAGGTAGTTTTGTTACAGTTATTTTAAGCTTGTGCAGATAAGGAACAAAGTGAAAAATGGAAGGTATGTTAACTGATGGTCGGGTCGGGTGCAGGAAAAAATGGAAGGACTCGGGGTGGGACGGGCTCGGGGTTGGACGGGGTTCTGTCGGGCTCGGGTCAGGTCTCATTTGCAGACCTGAGCAGGCCTTTACTTCCAATCCCCATTTGGGGATTCAAGGCGAGACACTAGTGAGAAGTGGGGAGAAGTTTAATTTTCAGGTCGGGGGCGGGGTGAACAGCGAAAACTTACTCTATTGGCTGGGGGGATGGTGGGAAGAGGTTGAAGGGCAAAGATCATAAAGTTTGGGGATGAAAGGTCAGGCCCAGCAAAAATGTTTTTTCGGGGGTGGTGGGGGAAAGGGAAATAAATTTATTGGTTTATGATTGGGGGGATGGAAGAAGGACTTTGATCTGTATGTAAATATTTTTATATAAATTAAAGATAATGCTCACTTTAAATATGAAAATTGCCAGTAAGGGCTTGAAACCCTTTAAAAATGGCACTGTGCATGCACGGTGGTGCCGAGCGCAGTTGCTGGGGTGGAGCAGCCGCCCCCTCTACGTCATCAGGGGTGGCCACTCCACTCCTTCCATTTAAATGAGCCCCCGTGCAAAATATCCCTGCCTGCTCTCCACTTGGTAAAAATAAAAAATACAATGTGTCTTTTGCCCTCGTGGCTCTCTGTCTTTCCCTTTTGTCTCCAAGACACCATTCACACTCACTCGCCTATGTGGCTAATATACAATTGTTTAGGGTTGCAGTTGTATGTAAATCTTCTAAAATGAATTGTGTTCAATTTTATAAAATTCACCCTTGCTGTCCACACTTCAATGGGGCAGTCCCTGGGCCTTCCCCAATTTCCCAATCTTTCCCAATCCATTCTGCCGGCATCTCAATCCGCACACGTCCCTCTGTCCCCAACTCCCATTCACTGTGCAAGCAGGTGGCACAGTAAAATTTTCCATTGATAGAATTTTTAGAAAATCTTCCAAAATTGGAATTAATTGCTCTTCGGCAGCTCTCAGAGGATTCAATTGCGCAGCCCAGTGCTGATGTTGTTGGTCCACACACCCACGGTACATTTCAAGATTTTAAACTTTCTCCTTCAATCCAGACAATTTATTTCCACATTGTGCCCAAGGTAGGCAGATCCACCCTCACTAAACATCTATCACTGTATGTGCAACAGAGCCCTCTATCACTGAGAGAGGGGGATAGAGGAGGAGGAGCACAGATTCAGAACAGGTCTGGGGAGAGGAATGAGGAATGGTGAAGAGCAAGGGAAGAATCTGAGAGGGGAGCGGATGGTGAGTGGAAGAGAAAGAAGGAGTGGGAAAGAGTAAACATTGAGGATGAGGGGCAGGATGGGGGAGGAAGTTGGAGAACAGAAAATACAGGAGGAGGACAGTGGAAGAGGAAGACATAGACAAGAGGTGAAGAGTGGAAGGAGAAAGGAGGATAGTAAAATGTCTCCATCCCCTTACATCTTCCCCTTTGAGGTACCGCCCCTTTTCCCTCCTTCTTTCTATCTCTGCCCTTTCCTTCTCTTCCCCATCTCTTCTACTCCTCTTTCCAATCTGCTCCCCACTCCCTTCTTCCCTTTCCTCCCCTCTGTTGCTCTCCCCTCTCCATCCCTCCCTTTCTCACCCCTTTCATGTTCTCCCAGCCCTTTCCTCCTTTCTCATCTCCAAGTCATGAAGAGGACATAAGGGGGCTACAAAGGGATATAGATAGATTAAGTGAGTGGGCAAAGATCTGGCAAATGGAGTATAATGTGGGAAAATGTGAAATTGTCCATTTTGGCAGGAAGAATAAAAAAGAAGCATATTTGAATGGTGAGAAATTGTAGAGCTCTGAGATGCAGAGGGATCTGGGTGTCCGAGTGCATGAATCACAAAAGGTTAGTATGCAGGTACAGCAAGTAATTAGGAAAGCTAATAGAATGTTATCGTTCATTGCAAGGGGTATTGAATACAAAAGTAGGGAGGTTCTGCTTCAGCTATACAGGGCATTGGTGAGACCACATCTGGAGTATTGTCTACAGTATTGGTCTCCTTATTTAAGGACGGATGTAAATGCATTGGAAGCAGTTCAGAGAAGGTTTACTAGACTAATACCTGGAATGGGCAGGTTGTCTTATGAGCAAAGGTTGGACAGGCTAGGCTTGTATCCGCTGGAGTTTAGAAGAGTAAGAGGTGACTGATTGAAACATATAAGATTCTGAGGGGTCTTGACAGGGTGGATGTGGAAAGGATGTTTCCTCTTGTGGGAGAATCTAGAACTAAGGGTCACTATTTAAAAATAAGGGTTGCTCATTTAAGACAGAGATGAGGAAAAATGTTTTCTCCGAAAGGGTCTTGAGTCTTTTGAACTCTCTTCCTCAAAAAGCGATGGAAGCAGAGTCTTTGAATATTTAAAAGAGAGAAGTTGATAGATTCTTGATAAGCAAGTGGGTGAAAGGTTATTGGGGATAGGCGGGAATGTGGAGTTGAGGTTACAATCAGATCAACCACGATCTTGTTGAATGGCGTGCAGGCTTGAGGGGCCAAGTGGCCTACTCCTGCTCCTAATTCATATTTTCGTATGTTTTTCTCTTTCTCGTTTATCTCCTTCAGTCCATCTTCCTCTCCCACCTCGGTTCACCACTCTCCTCTATCTCTATTTCCTCTCTATACTCTTTTTTTCTCTTTCCCTTCTCCTCCCCTTTCTCCCCTCACATCCTTCCAATTTTTCTTCCCCATCCTCTCCTTTCCACCTGTTGCCCCTCTTTCCTCCTGCTTCCCCTCTCCTCTTCTCCTCTCTCTGCCCACCTGTTTTTCTTCACCTTTCTTCCCTCAAGGATGGTCCTGGAGTAATTAGTATTACATCCCTTTGGTCCTTTGCACCAGTATCCCCTGATCTCAGAAATAGCCTCCCAATACCACAGCTCTCCATTTCCCCCAGTTCTGGTTTAGCTGGATACTGGGCGGCACAGTGGTTAGCACTGCAGCTTCACAGCTCCAGCGACCTGGGTTTGGTTCTGGGTACTACCTGTGCAGAGTTTGCAAGTTCTCCCTGTGACTGTGTGGGTTTCCACCGGCTGCTCTGGTTTCCTCCAACAGCCAAAGACTTGCAGGTTAATAAGTAAATTGGCCATTGTAAATTGCCCCTAGTGTAAGTAAGTGGTAGGAGAATAGAGGGAAGGTAGGGATGTGGTAGGGAATATGGGATTAATGTAGGGTTAGCATAAATGGGTGGTTGATGGTCGGCACAGGCTCGGTGGGCCGAAGGGCCTGTTTCAGTGCTGTATCCCTCTTGGGGCTTTAACAAAAGAAATAAAATTAGTTCCATGCTTAAACCAAAATGCATTGATCATGAAGGCCATTGATTTACACTATCCACATATCTATGCACATGATCATAGAAAAAAAAACATATTTACTGGCTCACCATGAGCAACATCCTGGGAAATCTGTTCCATTTAAAACAAAAATATGATGAATCAATTAAATTTGTTGAGATTAAAGTAGAAGGACGGAAAAAAAGCCCGCACTGTAAAGCCAGAGAGTCGTCCCTGCCAGCACTCCAAAGCATCGCCAAAGGCCTACATCTGCTACCTACGATTTTCCAAAAGGAACTGAAGTTATAGAAACATAGAAAATAGGAGCAGGAGTAGGCCATTCGGCCCTTCGAGCCTGCTCCGCCATGCATTATGATCATCCAACTCAGTAACCTGTTCCTGCTTTCTCTCCATACCCTTTGATCCCTTTAGACCCAAAAGCTATATCTAACTCCTTCTTGAAAACATACAATGTTTTGGCCTCAACTGCTCTCTGTGGGAGCGAATTCCATAGGCTCACCACTCTCTGGGTGAAGAAATTTCTCCTCATCTCAGTCCTGAAAGGTTTACCCCATATCCTTAGACTATGACCCCTGGTTCTGGACTCCCCCACCATCGGGAACATCCTTCCTGCATCTACCCTGTCAAGTCCTGTTAGAATTTTATAGGTTTCTATGAGATCCCCCCTCACTCTTCTGAACTCCAGCAAATATAATCCTAACCGACTCAATCTCTCCTCATACGTTAGTCCCACCATCCCAGGAATCAGTCTGGAAAACCTTTGCTGCACTCCCTCTATAGCAAGAACATCCTTCCTCAGATAAGGAGACCAAAACTGCACACAATATTCCAGGTGTGGCCTCACTAAGGCCCTGTATAATTGCAGCAAGATATCCCTGCTCCTGTACTCGAATCCTCTCGCGATTAAGGCCAACATACCATTTGCCTTTTTTACCGCCTGTTGCACCTGCATGCTTACCTTCAGTGACTGGTGTACGAGAACACCCAGGTCTTGCTGCATATTCCCCTCTCAGTTTATAGCCATACAGATAATAATCTGCTTTCCTGTTTTTGCTACCAAAGTGGATAACCTCACATTTATCCACATAATACTGCATCTGCCATGCCCACTCACTTAACTTGTCCAAATCGCCCTGAAGCTTCTCTGCATCCTCCTCACAACTCACCCTCCCACCCAGTTTTGTGTCATCTTCAAATTTGGAGATATTACATTTACAGTTCCCTCATCTAAATCATGAATGTATATTGTGAATAGCTAGGGTCCTAGCACCGATCCCTGTGGTACCCCGCTAATCATTGCCTGCCATTCGGAAAAAGACCCATTAATCCCTACTCTTTCTTTCCTGTCCGTCAACCAATTTTCTATCCATTGCAATACACTACCCCCAATCCCATGCGCATTAATTTTACATGCTAATCTCTTATGTGGGACTTTGTCGAAAGCCTTCTGAAAGTCCAAATAAACCACATCCACTGGCTCCCCCTCATCAACTCTACTAGTTACATCCTCGAAGAATTCTAGTAGATTTGTCAAGCATGATTTCCCTTTCGTAAATCCATGCTGACTCTGCCGGATTCTACCACTGTTCTCTAAATGCTCTGCTAGAAAATCTTTGATAATGGACTCTAGAATTTTCCCCACTATCAACGTCAGGCTGACTGGTCTATAATTCCCTGCTTTCTCTCTACATCCCTTTTTAAATAGAGGGGTTACATTAGCTACCCTCCAATCTGTAGGAACTGTTCCAGAGTCTATAGAATCTTGAAAGATGAACACCAATGCCTCCACTATTTCTCGGGCCATTTCCTTAAGTACTCTGGGATGCATACCATCAGGCCCTGGGGATTTATCGGCCTTCAATCCCATCAATTTCCCCAACACCATTTCTCTATTAATATTGATTTCCTTCAGTTCCTCTCTCTCACTAAACCCTGTGTTCCCCAACATCTCTGGTATGATATTTGTGTCCTGCTTTGTGAAGACAGAACCAAAGTATGCATGTCGTTGGTCAGCCATTTCTTTGTTCCCCATAATAAATTCCCTTGTTTCTGACTGTAAATGACTTACATTTGTCTTCACCAATCTTTTTCTCTTCACATACCTGCAGAAACTTTTACAGTCAGTTTTTATGTTCCCTGCAAGCTTGCTCTCAGACTCTATTTTCCCCTTCTTAATTAATCCCTTGGTCCTCCTTGGCTGAATTCTAAACTGCTCCCAATGCTCAAGTCTGTTGTTTTTCCTGGAAAATTTATATGCCTCTTCCTTGGATCTAATGCTATCTCTAATTTCCCTTGTAAGCCATGGTTTGACTACCTTTCCCGTTTTACTTTTGCACCAGACAGGGATAAACAATTGTTGCAGTTCATCCATGTGCTCTTTAAATGTTTGCCATTGCCTATCCACCGTCATTCCTTTAAGTAAAGTTTCCCAATCTATCATGGCCAACTTGCGCCTCATACCTTCGTAGTTTCCTTTACTAAGATTCAGGACCCTAGTCTCAGAAGCAACTACGTCACTCTCCATCTTGATGAAGAGTTCTATCATATTATGGTTGCTCGTCCCCAAGGGGTCTCGCACCACTACATTGTCAAGTATTCCTCTCTCATTACACAATACCCAGTCTAGGATGGCCTGTTCTCTAGTTGGTTCCTCAACTTATTGGTCCAGAAAAACATCCCATATACACTCCAAGAATTCCTCCTCTACGGTATTGTGACTAACTTGATTTGCCCAATCTATATGCAGATTAAAGTCACCCATAATTACAGATGTTCCTTTATCACTTGCATCTCTAATCTCCTGTTTAATGCTATTCCCAACATCACCACTACAGTTTGGGGGTCTATATACAACCCCTACTAATGTTTTTTGCCCCTTAGTGTTTCTCAGCTCTACCCATACAGATTCCACTTCGTCACAGCTAATATCCTTCCTCACTGTTGCATTAATTTCCTCTTTAACCAGCAATGCAAATCCACCACCTTTTGCTTTTTGTCTGTCCTTCCTAAATACTGAATATCCCTGGATGGTCATTTCCCATCCCTGGTCACCTTGCAGCCATGTCTCCGTGATCCCGACTATATCATACCAGTTTACATCTATTTGCGTGATTAATTCATCCACTTTATTGCGAATGCTCCGCGCATTAAGGCACAAAGCCTTAAAGCTTGTCTTTTTAACATTACTTGTCCCCTTCCCACTATTTTTCACTGTGGCCCTGTTTGATTCTGGTCCTTGATTTGCCTATCACTTTTCCTATTCCCCTTACTGTCTTTTGTTCTTGTCTTTGATCCCCCCTCCTCTGACTCCTTGCAAAGGTTCCCATCCCCCTGCCATTTTAGTTTAAACACTCCCCAACCACTCTAGCAAATACTCCCCCTAGGACATCAGTCCCGGTCCTGCCCACGTGTAACCTGTCCAGTTTATACTGGTCCCAATGTCCCAGGAATCTAAAACCCTCCCCCCACACCATCTCTTCAGCCACGTATTCATCAGATATATCCTACTATTTCTACTCTTACTAGCACGTGGCACTGGTAGTAATCCTGAGATCACTACCTTTGAGGTCCTACTTTTTAACTTACTTCCTAGCTCCCTATATTCTGCTTTTAGGACCTCATCCTTTTTTTTACCTATGTCATTTGTACCAATGTGACCACTGGCTGTTCACCCCCGCCCTTCAGAATGTCCTGTAACCGCTCTGAGACATCCTTGACCCCAGCACCAGGGAGGCAACATACGATCCTGGAGTCTCTTTTGTGGCCACTTTTGCAGTCTTATCTAGTGTATCAATAATGTTCAAATCTACAATGATAAAAAAAATAGCAAAATTGGTTTGGTGATGTATAATCAGCAGGTTGAGTACACTGCAGGATTAGCACCTGCCTGTCCGATTAGTGCTGCATCCCAGCGCATTTCTTAGTTCATCTTATTCCAGGCAAGCTGCAGGCTGAAAAAGCATCTGGTATCAGCAAATTAATGGGTGGGAAATCACATGCTGCTGCGGCTATTAAAGGTTTGCTGCAGTTTGAAGGGACATCACAATTTTCCAAAAACAAGATCAGCAACAAA
Source organism: Heterodontus francisci (assembly GCF_036365525.1). Taxonomy (NCBI): domain Eukaryota; kingdom Metazoa; phylum Chordata; class Chondrichthyes; order Heterodontiformes; family Heterodontidae; genus Heterodontus; species Heterodontus francisci. Next base: position 120,836,596 of record NC_090373.1, on the reverse strand, counting down.
GCTTTGCAGGTTCACCCAGATATCAGTGAACAGTTGAAGGAGAAGTTGTTTTTGGATGAGGCAGTAAATATCTTGATGCAATGCCTGGGAATAGAGGGCATCCATTCCTCTCAAATAGGCACTGTATCTCATGGAGAGTTGAAAACGAAGCCTGAACACACAATTGGAGGAAGAGGGCTCAGTATTGGCAGCCTATCCTTTCTCTTTGGTTCAACAACCTTTTCACATTTAGGCCTCAGCTCAGTTCAAGGCCTGAAATAATTCCATGTTCACCTCTTTGGAGTTTTTCTGCCCCATCAAGAAATTAATCTCCTTTTCTGATGCTATTGGACATGGACTGCAACTTCCTCCTCAGCAGTGTTGGACTCCTGCTTAGTGACAGGGACCCCATTGGAGCCCCAGTGCATAGGTGATGCTTCCCAATTCATAAAAATCGGGCAGCATGACAGCAGGGTTGGGGTGGCAAGTAGGGGTCCCACCACAACCTACCTGCAGAAGAAGCAGGAAAACTCAGGCCTGCCTATTGCCACAAAAATCGAATTGCAACAATACCTGATGGGCCTTTAAAAGATTGTCTTGCTGGCTCCTGCGACCTGAATTGAACTAATGCACTGTTTTGTGAATGGAACATCTCACACTGAAGAGTGCCTGCAGAGTCTCATCGACAGGTTTGCGGCTGCCTGCAATGAATTTGGCCTAACCATCAGCCTCAAGAAAACGAACATCATGGGGCAGGACGTCAGAAATGTTCCATCCATCAATATTGGCGACCACGCTCTGGAAGTGGTTCAAGAGTTCACCTACCGAGGCTCAACTATCACCAGTAACCTGTCTCGAGATGCAGAAATCAACAAGCGCATGGGAAAGGCTTCCACTGCTATGTCCAGACTGGCCAAGAGAGTGTGGGAAAATGGCGCACTGACACGGACCACAAAAGTCCGAGTGTATCAGGCCTGTGTCCTCAGTACCTTGCTCTGTGGCAGCGAGGCCTGGACAACATATGTCAGCCAAGAGCGACGTCTCAATTCATTCCATCTTCGCTGCCTCCGGAGAATACTTGGCATCAGGTGGCAGGACCGTATCTCCAACACAGAAGTCCTCGAGGCGGCCAACACCCCCAGCTTGTACACACTACTGAGTCAGCGGCGCTTGAGATGGATTGGCCATGTGAGCCGCATGGAAGATGGCAGGATCCCCAAAGACGCATTGTACAGTGAGCTCGCCACTGGTATCAGACCCACCGGCCGTCCATGTCTCCGCTATAAAGACGTCTGCAAACGCGACATGAAATCCTGTGACATTGATCACAAGTCGTGGGAGTCAGTTGCCAGCATTCGCCAGAGCTGGCGGGCAGCCATAAAGACAGGGCTAAAATGTGGCGAGTCGAAGAGACTTAGTAGTTGGCAGGAAAAAAGACAGAGGCGCAAGGGGAGAGCCAACTGTGCAACAGCCCCGACAAACAAATTTCTCTGCAGCACCTGTGGAAGAGCCTGTCACTCTAGAATGGGCCTTTATAGCCACTCTAGGCGCTGCTTCACAAACCACTGACCACCTCCAGGCGCATATCTATTGTCTCTCGAGATAAGGAGGCCCAAAGAAAGAATGAATGGTGTTGTGCATATGTAAACAATGCAACTTGGCGTCAATGTCATAAAGATACTATTTTGCCCTAATTTAAGTATATTCATATAGCTGACTTCTTCCACCTCTCACCCCAAACCCAACTTGGAAATTCAACAGAAAGAAACTGAGGGAAAATAAGACAGGACTGATTTCTACCCTATTTCTCAGTCTCTTACTGCCCCATCAGTGGGGCATAATGACCATGATAACTCGTTCCATTAGCTCTGTAATTAGGCACCAAACATCTTAAAAAATGCATACTATACTTTTTGATCATATGCTGCACATTTTGTCCCACACTCGAGATCTTAAAGAGTTAAAATGAATAAAAAATAACTAGTATTCATATAGCATCTTTCACAACCTCAAGTGTGTCAAAATGCTTTATGTATACTCACTGCTACAATGTAGGAAATGCAACAACCCATTTGCACACACCGAGGTCCCATGAAATAAATTGCCATTTCATCAACTTTGTTTCCAATTCCTACTACTCTTTACATGGTCCATCTCTGACTTTTCTACTACCTTTACATGGTCCATCTCTGACTTTTCCCTTCCCCTCCTTGACTTCTCTGTCTCCATTTTGAGGATAGGCTATCAACCAATATTCACTATAAGTCCACTAACTCCCAACTACACTTCCTCACACCCCGCCTCCTGTAAGGACTCCTTTCCATTCTCAGTTTCTCCATCTCTGTCGCATCTGTTCTGATGACGCATCTTCCATACCAGCACTTCTGATATGTCTTCCTTTTTACTCATGCAAGGACTCGCCCCGCCATGGTTTCCTGCAGATCTGTTGTCACCCCTTCACCATGATAGGGTTCCCCTTATCCTCACTTTCTACCCCAGCAGCCTCTGTATTCAACTGACCATCCTCTGCCATCTCCAGCAAGGTGCCACCACCAAGCACATTTTCCCCTTCCTTCAGCATTCCAAAGAGGCCTTTCCCTCTGCGTTACCCAGGTCTACTCCTCAATCACCTTCAACACCCCCTCACATGGCACCTTCCTATGCAGGCACAGGAGATGCTACGCCTGCCCTTTTACCTCGTCCCTTCTCACCAACCAAAGTCCCAACACTCCTTCAAGGTGAAACTGCAATTTATTTCTACTTTCAATTTAGTATATTGTATTCGCTGCTCACAATGCAATCTGATCTACATTTCGAAGGTCAAACACACGTTGGGGGATGGCTTTGCAGAACATCACCATTCAGTCTGCAAGCATGACCCTGAGCTTCTGGGTGCCTGTTATCTTAATCCTTCACCTTGCTCCTCAGCCTTCTGCAGTGTTCCAATGATGCTCAAGGGACAGTACCTCATCTTTCAAGTGCAGCCTTCTACGCTCAACATTTAATTCAACAATTTCAGATCGTAACCTCTGCCCCCAACTTATTGCCTTTTTCTTGGCTGGTTTTGGTTTTACTCTCTTCTTTCCTTTTTTTTTATTGCTTTCAGACAACAGCTGTTCATTATTCTGCCATTCACATCTTTTGTTGTTCTGTTACTTTGCTCCCCACCACCAAGTCTTTTGTCATTTAATCTCTTCCTGTCTTCCACTCAATCACAGACCTTCCCTTTTGTTCTTTTTCCACCCTCACCCCTTTCACCTGCTTAAACCTATTCCATTTCTAACTTCTCCCAATTCTGATGAAAGGTCATCAAACTGAAACACTAACTCTCCCTCCACAGATGCTGTCTGACCTGCTGATTATTTCCAACGTTTTCTCTTTTTATTTCAGTTTTGCAGCATCATTTTACTTTTGTGTCATCTGTTTGGATGTTGGTTGAGAGATAGATGTTGGAGAATCACCTTACTATTCTTTGAATAATGCCATGGAATCTTTTATGTGTACCTGATGCTTTGATTTAATGTCTCATCTGAAAGGCGGTATCTGTGACAGTAGAGCACTCTCTCAGTACTGCACTCACGTGTCAGTTTTGATGATGCAGTCAAATCGCTGAAATAGGATTTGAACCTACGACCTTTTGATTCAAAGGTGAGCGTACTACCAGTGAGCCAAGCCAGATTACTTCAAACAATAGGCCACTACTGTAACATCAAATCTTCAGAGACATTTTTGTTTAATGGACTGTGTGAAAACAACTTAAATCACATTTTTAATGTCCTAGTTGAGTGCTGAGTTTGGCAAGAAGCATTATGAACCAGTCAGGTTTTATAAAACAAAACATCGCTCATGATGCAAGTGAATCTAAATTAAAATGCTTTATTATGCAAAATATGATCTTTTACAGGAGGTCAGTTTGAAAGATGACAAACATGTGCTGGAGTGACATTATTCAGTGTACTAAGCTATGAAATCATAAATAATTGAGGGAGATTTTATGCATGGCTCAGGATTATACAGTATATGGAAGCATTATGTCAGAACTATTTGAGTGCTGAGAGTAACAAGAAACAATGTCAGTACCAACAATAAACCAATTCTTTTCTGGAGGGATCAGATTGGTTTTCAATTTTCCCTTACTTTAACATTCATTTTAGAAAGCTACAGCTGAGGTTTAGGAAATGAACATAGAGGTGGAAGATGAGAGCTTTGAGGTTTGGCTTACCAGCTGTGGCTTAGTTGGTAGCACTCTTGCCTCTGAGCCAGAAGGTTCGAGCTTTAAGACCCTCTCCAGAGACCTGAGTGCAAAAATATAGGCTGACACTCCCGTGCAGTACAACAGAAATGCTGCACTGTCAGAAATATTGGGAGGAATTTTATGCTGTCCCCCACAATGGCTTTGGAGGTGGGGAGAGCATATAATCAGGTGGGATGGTGATGGGGAGGATCCTCGACACCCTTCCTGCCTCCACCTAAATTAAGTCCAGGATGGGAAGGTCCATGGACGGCCTTCCCACCCTGCTGCCAATTGAGGCCCTTAAGTGGACAAATAATGCCCAATTAAAGGCCTCATCCTGCCGCGCCAGTATTTGCTCAGCGGTTGGCAGGCTTGTCACCACATGGAGAGCCACCAAGCAAACCCATGCAAGTTGTTTGCTGGCTCTGGTGTGAGGGGGCGGTGGGGTCCCTTGTTAAAAGGCAATTAGTGCCTATTTGAGGAACCCAGCATTGGGAAGGAAGGCGACCACTGAAAGCCACCTCCCTGCCCTTGCTGCCAAACCCGCTACAGCCCCCTCCCCCGCAGCCCCCACCCCACGAAACCGTTCCCACCCTGACTCACCTGTGGTCTGGGTCCCTCACGTCTTGCGAGTCCCGTACTAGCAGCAGCCATATCCTCCACAGTGCCACTGCTCAGTTAAAGAGCTGCCGGCCTCTGATTGGCCAGCAGCTCTCAGCAGGTGGGACTTCCATCGCCGGGGTCCTTAATCTCAGGGAAGGCCTGCCACCGTCCACTTAAGTGCCTAATTGGCATGTAATGCATCAGGCCTTCCCCAGAGGAGGCAACCCGGGGCTCTCGCCAGCACTTCAGCCAGTGGCCGAGACCTCCGTCACCCACGTAAAGTCCTGGACATTATCTTTTCAGTGGGAAGGACTGATAAATACTGCAGAGATACAAAGCAAAGAGGAAACCAGCAAGTTGGTTTACTTTACTTGTAACGTATGAATGAACACAATACAGTTTACAGCCAATTTAAATCTATTACATAACGCACTTTGTAACATAGAAAATAGGAAAGCTCAATCGCAGTGTTCCTGTAAGTGGCCAAGTTCATTTACCAGCCTAGCAAACTCCCTGAAACTGATTGGATCTAACCTTAGGTAAAGAGTTTTCGCTCCAAGTGACAGCCTCACGGTCACTGTTGCTGCTGGCAGCCATTTATTTCTAGATTTTCTTAAACTGAATTCAAATTCTCAAACAAAATTGTAGGATTTGATCTGATGGTCATCTAGACTTTTAGTTCAGGCCTCTGGATTGCTAGTCCAGTAATACAACCACTGCATTACTGTACCCTTGGACCAGACGTGCAATGCCAATATTTCTGGGGTTTCGGCAGAGGGCCACATCAATAGATCCCACACCACTAAAGGCTTGCTTCTACAGGCTTTGACAGGGTCAGTGGTGGACTTCTGTGTCAGGCATGATCTCAATGTAATCACTGAAATCACAACCACATGGGTTTTTGAATTTTATAGTCGAATTAATTTAATAGGTACCTGAATAGATGGGAAGTATTTGATCAATTAGAATTCTTGGATTAGAAATATGCTGATTGCATAGGTACTTGGAGTACAATACATAAATAAAAGTATTTGAAAGAGATTTAAAGAGTCAGGGATCAAAATGAAGGAACGATCTCTGATCTTTCTCTTCCATTGTATTTGTTTATTTTGTTGCATGTCAGCTGAGTGCTGTCCAACTTCTTAAGTCAGGTGTTGTCACAGTGAGACTGTGATAGTAAGACTATCTGATTAATTCAATGCAGGGGTTTTTGACAGCTTGATTTAGTAACTGAGATTGTCAAACTTTATTGTCATAACCATAATTATTTCAGCAAGCAAATTATTGAAGGGGTTTTTTCAAATAGTTCATTAGAGGATATGCTAAAATCAATGAGTTGCATATTTGTTAGCTTCTGAGTACAAATATTCTCCAGTCAAGTGCAAGAGGCCTTGAACTGTGAAGAAACAGAGCAAAAACCAAAACTACATGTAGCAGCAACTTTAAATTCTGAGAACCATTATGTAATTAGTTCCTTGTAGTATAATTACAAACAGCATGTGGTTAGGGAGTTCAGGAGCCAATCCCCCTTATCTACTCCATCTGGTAAGGCAGGGAAGATGAAATGATGCATATGTGGATGTTACAGTGAGTCAGACTTTGATTCTAATCCTTGGTGATGTAGTAAACAGCTTGTGAGATGCTTCAATTATAACATTCATACTCTTGCAGCCACCTTTTCTTCATAACTCTGACACACTGGATTTTAAAAAGGAAGCAAGATTCCTCCTGAGCCTAAGGAGCTAATTAGGAAACACCAACTCGCTTCTCTGATCACAAGTGTGTTTTTCCAGTGAAATTTATTAAACTCATTAATTCACTCTGATGAAGTGTTATTGAAGCGATGCAGCTTGAAAGTGTTCAGAAAATAGCCAGCACTTATTCATCCTGACTTTCTCTTTGGACCCTGTCAATAATACAAAGTATCCTATGGCAGATTACGTTCTTGTATTTGACAAGATATCGGACGTAAATCCAATCTAGTCACCTCAGTGGCAATTTGAATTTGTCTTACTGTTTGAGACTTTAATAAAAGGCAGTTGTTTGATTGCTGTATTCATTTGGAAATAATATTAGGTAGATTTTAATTGATTTTTCAGGGTTCAGTCTCCCTCGACCTTTAAAGTTATACTGAAGTACATTTTTATTACTTATGAATTTTTCATGTATATATTTACTCATGGGCTTCCTATTTCCTTCACATTGGCTCTCATCGAAAACTACTGAAGGATTGGAAACAAAATAAAAGTATTTTCAGAATTCTGGCACCTATCACAAAGCATTACTGAAGGAAATGTCATCTTGAAAACAATGTAAGCCAGAAATGAAATGTTGCATAGAATTGACGATAAACTCATTAAAATCTGTTTGCCCACAGTCTCAGTGTTTAATTTAAGATTTGAAAATATCTCTCAGATCAAAAGAGCTTTACTGACATGCTCTTTATGGTTTTAATAGAGATTATTAAAAGCTCTATGCACTGGCACCAAGGAATAAATGAAGTGTACCTTTCCTGACAAAATACAACATTTACAATGGTAACATTTATGCTGTAAAGATGGATAGACAGAGAGCAGGTATAAGATAGCTAATGATCCTGACAGTGAATGAGCACCATACATGTAATAGACATAAAAATAGCCCAAGTTATACAAGCATAGTGATCGACAATAAGATATGAGTCACATTCAGATCACCAAATTATTAACAGGTAACAAATATACTATAGATACAGATAGCTGGCATGATGGATAGTAAGCTAGCCAACTTATCTATGATAGACAACTGAACAAAAAGCAAACATATAGATAGTCAATATATACTGCACAGATAGCTGACATACAATAGAAAGCAATAACTTATATTTACATAGTGCCTTTCACATCCTCAGCATGTCCCAAAGCGCTTTACAGCCAATTAAGTATTTTTGAAATGTAGTCACTGTTGTAATGTAGGGAAATGCAGCAGCCAATTTGCACAGAGAAAAGTCCAAAAACAGCAAAGAGATCAATGACCATATCATCTGTTTTTTGGGTATTGGTTGAGGGATAAATGTTGGCCAGGATACAGGGGAATTTCCTTGCTCTTCATCAACTAGTACCATGGGATCTTTTATATCCATCTGATACAGTAGACTAGGCCTCAGTTTAATGTCTCATCTCCAACAGGGTTGTATTCCCTCAGTACTGTACTGAAGTGTCAGCCAAGACTTTTGTGCTCAAGTCTCTGGAGTGGAACTTGAACCCACAATCTATTGACCGACAGGTGAGAGTGCTCCCACTGAGCACAGGTTGAAATAGATAATAGATGAAAAGATAGCAATGTAGAACTATATAACACACACACACATATGGAAAAATAGATTGGAATATAGTTAATCAGTAAACGCTTGCAAACTGATAAGTCCAAACACAAAAGAAAGCCAATACCTAATTGAAAGCTACATTGATTAAAGTTACATTGATCGGTGTATTTATTTATATGCTAAAGTATTATATTTGGTTGGATGCTAAAGTATTTTACTACTTTCTGCTTTTATATTTACAGAAATGCTCAATCCTGACTAAAGACATAAGTAAGTTTTTTTAAGAAAAATCATCAGTTGCACAATGCATTCAGATGGAGAATTACAGAATTATAGATGGACCAGCAACACTGTATAATTAAACACAAATATAAATAATAATAATCATAAACTGTAAATGGGCCTTAACATTCTATCATTTTGTCAACATTAAGGATATAGGCTGATTTACATGTCAAGTATGACTTCATCTACATTGTAATTAGTTCAAACAACCTATTGGATTACTCCTAGATTTGGAAGATTTATGTTAAGTTTTTCAAGTTCAATTCACAATCGAGCCATAAATTTGCCAAGTACAGAAATAATTTACTTCTTTGAATATAAACTGAACAGGTTTGGTTCACATACCAAAGACTGGATTAAATTCTAATCAAAGAAAAGTGCTTTGCATAATATATGTGAAGGTGTTTAAATTTCTGTCACAATGGTTCAAAGCTGTCCAGATTGCAATTTGCTCCCATTCCTTCCCCTGACATTTACAGTAAATCTTGGTTAAAGCTTTAATGGAGCTGAACATCCATGATGGGCATATCCAGGCATAAGTTCTAAGATGCAACAGTCCAGCTCTCCGCTGCTGATTCCACTGAAGTTTGCAGAGTTGGAAAGAGGTCCTTCGTCTGCATGTGAACATCAGGTTCTGAGACCTCCAGGAAACATGACCACACATCTGCCCCAGAATGCCAGGTACTCTGACTGAAGACTGCCTGGCTTGGTGAGGGGTTGGTAGGTGCGGATCGGGCAGGGGGATCATTACACATGGTTTTCCTCTCAGAAACTAAAAATGTGCTTTCCAACAGCCCCACTTTGTAAAGGCATCAAGAAACACTTGAAAAGTTTTGAACAGTCCAGACCAAGACATCCCGATGAGCCCCACAGCAGTCAATCAGCAGCCTTGTATTTTGGTATCAGAACTGTCGTGTCCATCTGAGAACAAGAGACATGGGAACTCACAGCATTGGAGTCCCTGCCCAGTCACCCCCTCAGCACCACCTTGAGTTTCTTTCTCTCCTATGCTGCTGGTCTTGCTGGAATACACCAGAAAGGCTGACAATTTTGGCTGCAATATACTCCATTAAGATGAAAAGGGTGTGCATTGAATATAGTGATTATAACTAATTTAAAACTTATATGGAAGACATATGATAAAGTTAGGGTTAACCATCCATGAGGAGTTTGGATAGTGTAGTAAGGTGAAAGGGTGGTTAAAAAGGTTATAAGGGAATATGAGGAAGATGAGCAGCAATTATAAAAGGAAATATAAACATATAACAAGTAAAAGAATAGTTAAAAAGAATAGGACCACTCAGAGATGGAGTACATTTTTTTTAGAAAGTGTGTGCGCAGCTGGCATTAGATTATTAGTTACTTGTTTATATTTTTCTTCCTTCATGAACAAAGTGTTACATTGGCAGCTGTCCAGCCCTACAGCACAATTGGCATATTTCGTCAAGATTGAAATTTATGCTATCACTCCCTTACTTCTTGCAACAGTCTGAAGTACCTGCCATCTGGCAGCATGTCCCCCTCAATTTCTGCTAATCTTTTAACAAACATAGAAGTATTGAAAATTCACAGCACAGAAGGTCATTCAGCCCACTGTGTCTGTGCAGACAAAAATTACCTATTCAGCCTAATGCCACACTGCAGTGTTACGACCGAGGTGGGAGGAGGCGGGTGGACTACTCCACAGGTCACAACATATATTTAAATACTTACCCAGTTATCAATACGGTCAATCATATACTCTACTCTTTATCCTAGAATGAAATACACCAACCAGGTTTCTTTAATGAACAACAAAATTATCAGTTTATTATTCTTTTGGGCCTCCTTATCTCGAGAGACAATGGATACGCGCCTGGAGGTGGTCAGTGGTTTGTGAAGCAGCGCCTGGAGTGGCTATAAAGGCCAATTCTGGAGTAACAGGCTCTTCCATTATAAAACAAGACATAGCCAGTAATGACGCAAAGCTTTAATACACAGATTGAAATATGAAAGTTCCCTTTTTAAATACCCAACACACACACACTGGTTAAAGAGAAAAAAAATAAAGAAATCTTCTCTGCAGAGGTCTTTTACAAAAAAGACAAAAATGAATACTTTTACCAAATACTTGCTAATTCTTAAAGAAAAAAGAATGAGATAAGGTGTGTACCAAAAATGACATACAGTCTTGCATCTGAGTACACATAGGCGGGTCACTGGGATCTTTTCTGGAGAAGTTATGTTCAAGCGACATCGCGAAGTAATCTGGCAAGCCTTCCAGGAGCATCTCAGGAGAAATGCAGCATCAGGGGTTTTAGCTCTCACACCGTGGAATCGCAGGGATTTTTCAAAAAGGTAAAGAAAGAGGAGCTGTGTGTTTTTTCAGCAAGCTACAAACCCAACTGCCTTCAAAAACAGACCACACCCCAACTGAACCAAAACAATACCCAAAAGCGAAACTTCCTGACCATCATAAATATTGACATATCACTTCTCTGTAAACATCTTCCCGAACCATCAAGGTTTCTTCTGTTTCTTGAGCTTAAGGCATGTGATATCCAGTAAAGGTTTGTTTTCAAATAAGACCTCTCAGTGACCCTTGTAAAAAAACACATCCATGGAATCTTTTCATTTTCCAAAATGAACCAATGTCCATAATTCTAAGATACGACTCCTCAAAAAAAAATTTAAAAATAGAAACACTTTCATAACACCTCCATCCTTGGAAGAATGAAACACCATTTTTAAATGTGCTTCATTATAAAGTGTGGACAAAAAATAAAGAAGATGAAAAATATTAAAACACATTTACGCACTCATTCTCATTCACTCTTTACCTGTAACTACTACAGTTCCACTTTGTACCATCTTTGCATTCAGATAACTCAAAGCAACGTATAAATTCAAGACAAAGCATTAGCAAGTGCATTGTTTTGTCCTGCAATGTGGATAATCTTTAAGTGATAAGGTTGCAATAGTAAACTCCATTGAAATAGTTCGTCATTCCAGTTTTTGTGTTTTCCACACAGGCCGAGGGGCTATGATCCATGTATGCCTGTGTCTCTCTGTAGTCATGGCAGACATAGACCTCAAAATGCTTAAGAGCTAGTAATAAGTCCAGTGTTTCTTTTTTCACTGATGAATACCTCTTTTGGTATTGATTTAGCTTTTTGAAAAAGTATCCCACTGGCCTTTCCATTCCTGATTCATCATCTTGTAACAGGACTGCACTGACCCCCAGGTCACTAACATCAACTGCTACCTTGAAGGATTACATGAAATTGGAACAGCCAACACTGCTTCATTAATCAAAATGGCTTTCAGCCTCTCAAAGGTGCTTGGCATTTTCCTGACCACATTATCTTAGCTTTCCTTTTTTGTAGCAAATCTATCAATGGAGCAGCTATAGTACTAAAATTTGGTACAAGATTGTAGTAGAAACCACATATCCCCAAAAACCTCATGACTTCTCATTTGGTCTTAGGGGTAGGGAACTCCACCAATGCTTATACTTCTGCTGTTCTTGGCAACAATTGTCCTTGCCCTATTATATGCCTGAGGTAGGTCATGTTCACTTTTGCAAATTCACATCAGGCAAGGTTTATCACTAAACCAGCCAACTGTAATTTTCTAAACAGAGTTTCTAGTTGTTCTGAGTGGTCCTTCCAAGTGCCACTGTATACCAGAACATCATCAATGTAAACCACACAGTTCGGAACACTGGCTACTACTTAGTTCGTTAGTCTCTGAAAAGTGGCTGGGACATGTTTTAGCCCGAATGGCATCACCCAGCATTGGAATAAACCATCTGGTGTGACAAAGGCCGATATTTCTTTAGCTTGGGGTGTTAAAGGAACCTGCCAGTATTCCTTTAACATATTTATTTTTGTAAGGTTCGAGCACTACCCACTTTGTCAATACAGTCTTCCAAGTGAGGAATTGGGTAGGACTCTGCCTTTGTTACTGCATTAACCTTTCTGTAGTCTATGCAAAATCTAGTTGAACCATCAGATTTAGGCATTAACATGACTGGAGATCTCCAGCTGCTTTGACTGGGTTCAATTAGGTGTTTTTCCAGCATGTATTGGATTTCTGCTTTCACTAATGTCCTTTAGGGAAGGAAATCTGCTGTCCTTACCTGGTCTGGCCTACATGTGACTCCAGACCCACAGCAATGTGGTTGACTCGTACATGCCCTCGAAATGGCCTAGCAAGCCATTCAGTTCAAGGGCAATTAGGAATGGGCAATAAATGCTGGCCTGGCCTGCGACACCCACATCCCATGCAAGAATAAAAAAAAAGCAGGCCCTGTTACTCTGGACTTAAGCAATAAGGATACTGTTTTATAGGAAAGGATTCCCCGACATCCACATCTTGTATGGCCAAGGTTGTACATCCTGGTTTGTCCCTGCAGACTCCTTTAAATACTATGAGTAGCCTTTTTAGGTCTTCTCATTATTCTACATCTAAATATGAAAGCATATTTAGTGTCCAATCTCCCTAAAAATTCTCTATTAGCTAGCCAATTAGTAGGAGGTTCAATATGAGAATTGTCTAGGCCTCCTTCTGCCTCATCCACGCTATCCCTTTCATCCTTCACTGTCCTTACTACCTGACACATTTGGGCTTGCTTATCTTCCTCCCGGCGATGATATTGTTTCAACATATTGATATGACACAACCGACTCTTTTTCTGGCGATTTGAGGTGTCAATCAAATAATTTACTTTACCCATTCTTTTGACCACTTTATGTGGACCACTGAACTGTGCTTTCAGTGGTTCACCCTGTAAAGGCAGTATACTAACATCTCACCCCTGGTTGAAATGTTTGGGTCTTGGCATACTTGTCTGCCCATTTCTTCATGGCTGTTTGGGAAGCTTTAAGGTGTTCCTGAGCCACTTTGCAGGCTCTTGTGAGCTGCTCCCGGAACACGGATACATAAGCTAACGCAGAAGATTCGTCCCTCTGTTCTAAAAACATTTCTTTAATTAGTTTTAGAGGACCTCTTATCTCATGTCCATAAACGAATTCAAAAGGACTAAAACTGGTAGACTCATTAGGTGAATCCTTAGTGACAAACAAAAGAAATTCTAGCCCTAATCCAAATCATGGGGATATTCATGACTGTATTCCCTAACCATCATTTTGAGGGTCTGATGGTACCGTTCTAAAGTCCTTTGTGTCTGTGGGTGGTGTGCTGAGGACTTTTACTGTGTTCTACCCAAATTACCCATAACTTCCTGAAAAATTTTAGTCATAAAATTGGAACCTTGATCTGACTGAATCTCAATCGGTAATCCATATCTAGTGAAGAACTGGGTTAACTTGTCTACCACTGTGGGATGGCACAGTAGTGCAGTGGTTAGCACCACAGCATCACAGCTCCAGCGACCTGGGTTTGGTTCTAGGTACTGCCTGTGTGGAGTTTGCAAGTTCTCCCTATGACCCTATGGGTTTCTTTCTGGTGTTCTGATTTCTTCCCACATGCCAAAGACTTGCAGGTGGATAAGTAAATTGGCCAGTGTAAATTGCCCCTAGTGTAGGTAGGTGGGATTGGGGATGTGAGAGGGAAATGGGATTAAGGTAGGATTAGTATAAATGGGTGGTTGATGGTCAGTGTGGACTAGTTGGGCCAAAGGGCCTTTTTTGGTGCTGTATGACTCTACGACTATTTTAGCAGACATAGTTCTCAAGGGAATGGCCTCTGGAAACTGAGTAGCCATATCCAAGATAGTGAGTATATATTGGTGTCCAGCTTTTGTTTTTGGTAAAGGTCCTACACAGTCCTACTAAATGGTTCCCCAAACACTGGTATGGGAATTAGAGGTGTTGGTTTTATGGCAGGTTGCAGTTTTCCCATAATCTGGGACATTTGGCATGTTTTACAAAACTGCACCATGTCCTTAGAAAGACCTCCCAGTAAAAAATGTCGATCTATACGTGATTTGGTGTTCTGGATCCCCACATGCCCCACTATAGGAATTTCATGGTCTACCCTAATATTTCCCGGCGATACTTGGGCGGTACCACTATTTGGTGAACTACCGTCAATTCTTTGTCCTCAGGTCTGTGAGGCAGTCTCCACTTACTCATCAGAATCACCAGAACTCCCTTTGCCTCAGCTTCCATTAGAGCCAATTGTGCCACTTAAGTCAACTCTGGATTGGCTTGCTGAGCGTTGATCAGAGAAGAGGTATTGAACATTTCCTTCAGATTATCCAAATTCCCAAAGAAAGTTTCAGATATTCGTCTATCTGTCTGTGGTGCCAATTTTATTTCTGACAATGGAACTTGTTTAGCCATTGCTTGGGTCATTACACATGAAGGAAAAATTCCTGTAAACTTTTCCTGCAATTGTTCTGTCTCTTTGACTTCACTTGGTCTTTCCATGACTACTGGAGAAGCTACAACCTTCGCTCCGGCCAAATCGTTCCCCAGGAGTAGATCAATTCTGTCTACAGGCTAACTATGGACAACTCCTACAGTTATCGTTCCAGACATTAGGTCACAATCCAGGTGTACCCTATACGAAGATCTGAGTATATACTCCTCGCCAATACCATTCACTAAAACCTTGGCATTCAGTGTGCTTTCTGGTGGAAATGTTATGACTTTCCCCAGCAAAAGAGTTTGGGTGGCTCCTGCATTCCTAAGTATAACTATAGGTTTACCTGACTTACTTGAGAGGTAAGGAGTTACTTTTCCTTTTGACAAGAATTCCCTATCCCTCTCAGGTATCTTGTTCATGGCCCCTGCACTCACAGCGGTTTTTGTACTTGGCCTTCCACTGGCAGTCAGAGCTACAGCCTGATCTGTCATACTTTCAGTCAGGGCCCATTTCTCTGCATTGGCCTTGTGCACCACAATAAGTCCCATGGGTTTACCCCGCAGCATCCAGCATTCTGCATGAAGGTGTTCCACCTTGAGGCAATGGAAACACTCAGGCTTGCAGACCTCACTTCCATCCTCAGTATCTTTCTTTCTGGCCTGAGGAGGAAATCCCAGGGCATTCCCAGCTGTTCTTTCTTGTCCCTGGCTACATGCCTTCCTTAACACCTTCCCACCTTCTAAACTTCTCTGGTTCGTGGGGGTGACGTGCAAAGGGTTTGGACTTGTAAGCAAGCTCGTAATCATCAGCGATCTCAGTTGCCTGTCTGGCTGTTGAAACCTTCTGGTTCTCTACATGGGTTCTTACTAATGAAGGGAGTTAATTTTTAAATTCTTCAAGGGGAATTATCTCCCTAAGTTTCTCATACGTGGCCTCTACCACTAGTGCCGGCATCCAATGATCAAAATTAATTTGCTTTACCCTCTCAAATTCTACATAAGACTGGCCAGGCTGTGGGGGTGGTTTCAAAATTTCAGTTTATGAGCTTCAGGGACTAACTCATAGTCAGCAAAATTGCCTTTTTTGCCATCTCATAATCTGCAGAAGCCTCCTCAGAAAGCATGGCATAAACTTAATGTGCTCTACCCATCAACCTGCTTTGCAGAAGCAGTGTCCAGCTTTCCTTCGGCCGCTTAATCTGTCTGGCTATCTTTTCAAAAGAAATGAAAAATGCCTCTACGTCCCCTTCCTCAAACCTCAGGAGGGCTTTCACAAATTTAAACAGCTCACTACTGGTTCTGGAGCTGGGGTCAGTTCTTTCCTCACCAAAATTGTCATTGGAGTCAAGGCCAGCCCTTTGTCTTAGTTCCAGCTTTTAAAATTTGTATTCCCTTCCTTCTCTTTCTCTTTCTGTTTCTTTTTCTTTTTCTCTTTCTCTTTCCTGTCACTCTGCTTGCTCCCTTTGAAATTATAGTTCAAGTTTTTTCATTTATTTTACCTGTTGAAGCTCAAGTTTTCTTTGTTTACAATTCTGTTTCCCTTTCCAGTTCAAGTTACTTCATCTGCAGCAGAATCCTAGCTAATTCAACTGAACTACCATCTGGATCACCTTTTTCTTCTTCTAATTTCAAATGCTGTGCTATTCCTTCAATTGCGTCTGTTTTCTTAACTCCTGGTTTTAACTCTAACTCCAATTTTGCTGCCAATGCTATTAGCCTAGCCTTGGTTAAGTTTCTCAAATCCATCAGGGATAAGTCCTCCCTCTCCAGAATGGTCATAGCAACTGACAAATCCATTCCCGTAATATAAACTTTACTCTAATGCAAAAGAAACCTGTTTTTTCCCTTTTCTCTTTTCGATTATTATTACCCCACTTACAATTGCACGTCATCGGCTTTGAGTTATTCCGCACAGAACCCCCAATTATATGTTACGACCGAGGTGAGAAGAGTGCACTGTCTTTTCTAGTTCCACTTCTCCACAGGTCACAACATATATTTAAATGTTTACCCAGTTACTGGGTAAACAGTCAATCATATACTTTACTCTTTATCCCAGAATAAAATACACCAACCAGGTTTCTTTAATGAACAACAAAATTATCAGTTTATTATAAAACCAGACTTATCCAGTAATGAAGCAAAGCATTAATAAACAGATTGAAATGTGAAAGTTCCCTTTTTAAATACCCAACACACACACTCGCACATGCACTAGTTAAAGAGAAAAAAATAAAGAAATTTTCTCTGCAGAGGTCTTTTACAAAAAAAGACAAACAAGAATACTTTGGTCAATTACTTGCTAATTCTTGAAGAAAAAAGAATGAGATATGTCATGTCTAAAAATGGCATACAGTCTGGCATCTGAGTACACATAGGTGGGTCACTAGGATCTTTTCTGGAGCAGTTATTTTCAGGCAACATTTAGAAGTAATCTGGTAGGCCTTCCAGGAGCATCTCAGGAGAAATGCAGCATCAGGGGTTTTAGCTCTCACACGCTGGATTTGCTAGGTTTTTTCAAAAAGGTGGAGAAAGAGGAGCTGGGTGTTTTTCAGCAAGCTACAAACCCAACTGCCTTCATAAACAGTCCACACGCTAACTGAGCCAAAACAATATTCCAAAAGCGAAACCTCCTGACCACCATAAATTTTGACTTGTCACTTCCCTGTAAACATTTTCCCTGAGTCACCAAGGTTTCTGTTGTTTATTGAGCTTAAGGCATGTGATATCTAGTAAAGGTTTGTTTTTAAACGAGACCTCTCAGTGACCCTTGTAAAAAAGCACATCCATGGAATCTTTTCATTTTCCCAAATGAACCAATGTCCAATGATGGTCCTAGGATGGTGTCACCCCTCCTAAATCCCAGGACTTCCACCTTCCCATTTACCATTGAGAATATGTGTCACAGCTTAAAGATTCTGTTTGCCAGAATCTGTAATCAATATTGTTGAAGGAAAGCTGCTTACATAGATTGCTTGCGGAGAATTTGGGAATTTTCCATTGTTAGACTCATAAATCCTCCCGCTACATTCTGCATTACCCTCGGAAAGCATTCTGTTTCAACACAATTACTGAGCTTAAATCTGAGTACTGCATAATGGGAATCCTACTTTACAAGATCAATATGCTAGAGGAAGGGGAGCAGCAGGAGTCTGTAAGGGAAGCCAGATTAATCAGGCAGCACCAGAGGACAGCCATATCATCCTGGCACTACCCATCTAGTAAACTCTACAAAGGCAATGATAAAGTAGATTATCGACAGTCTGAAGTTTCATTTTAAGTGCTTGGATGTATCTGGTGGAGCCATGCACAGCTCATTCACCAGCTAACGAACAGAGTGCAGTCAAAAATGGTGTTGCAGGTGAGGGCTCTGAAACTGCCTGTCAGTGGTTCTGACTCAAGTGTGAGAAATCTGCTCCGAGTGTTGGGCTGAACCAATGTGATTGAAGAACCCCCCCCCCCCCCCCCCCCGCCGTCACGGGTCGTCTCAGTTCCTGTACTGCTGTTGGCTGAAACAAGGAACTGCATGGCTATAATCGCCATCAGATTTGAGATCTTAAGGCTCAGCGGGATTCTTGAGCATCATTGCAGATTGCTGCATATGACATACTATTGCAAAGGAGAAATACTTGCTGCTCCCAAAGCTGAAGGGGTTGATGATAAGGATTGTGGGGCTATACCTCCCTCCCCGCAGCATTAGGAGAGTGCACAGGAAGGACAGAACATGGAACAGGACAGCTAGCAGTTATCAAGCAGAGAAAGCAGGTAACAGCTTAAAGCTCAATTCTTTCAATGAATAAAGGTTGACACACCAAATAAAGTCACCTCAACACCTGCCTTCTCTTCACAGCCGCTTCACAAGGTCCTTTACTGTTGAAGACTTCTGCCTTTTTATTTCATAAGACAGAAGTCTCAACTCCCTTGCTGTCATCCAACTCTAAAAATTTTAAGCATACACAGAAATAAACTCGGAACTCGATGTGGCTAAGGCATACTTGCTATCCAGAACAATTTTGACCAAAATTTGCCAACAAATCCATGCATTTTATCTATAGTTAATTCTTTTCACTGTATTTATCTCTAGTGTTAACTAACCTATCTGCTCTTCTATATTACTTCCATGACTGAGATGAGGTTGAATGATGCGTAGCTGGGAAGTTTACCCTGGAGTCTGAGACTAAAAATTAGTCCACGTTTTTTTCTGGGGCATGGGGGTTGGAATTCAACACCTGTCTGTGCCCGTTGAGGTGGAGGTAGGCAGCATACAAATTTGATGCTGCAACCTCATTTATCTGAAAGTAGCGCCTCCCATGCTACTGGCTACTTCCACATACAGCAGGGGACCAGGAACCATGTGCCAATAGCACATGGTGCAGCCTGCTCTTCTTAAAGGCAATTAGTGCCTCTTAAAGGGAAGCTGCACTGAATGACAGGAGGCTGCTGCTGAATACTATTGCTGCAATTGCAAACAAGGAAAATGGGACACCAGGGTAGATAGAGGGCTTCAGAGTCATGAATGTGGTGCTGGAGGCCTTAGTGGTGGAGATGGACATGGTTCATAGCAAGATGAGGGTGAGTTGGGAGTTGAGAAGGAGCATAAGGCAGGCACATACCATCACCCTCAATGTTCGATTAATATTTATTTAGTGCCGTTAATGTAATAAAGCATACCAAGAAACGTCATAGGGGAGGTACCATGATTCTGCGGGGCATTGTGGGGGGAGCGGTCCAAGAGGCCCTCAAGGAGCACCCTCACTAGCGATTGGGAACAGATGGCCAGGGAGGTCAATTTCCAATGTCTGTCCCCGAGGACCTGGCAGCAATGCCACAAGAAATCTAATGATCTCGCACGGGTGGTCAAGGTCAGTGGGTGCATCATCACATGACAGCTCCTTCCCACCACACCACCAGCCTCCCATGCTGCTCAATGCACCATACCCCCATCAATCTGCCATCAGTAGCTCCTGCCACTCAGGACTCACATCTAACATCCAAATACTCCACCTCACCCTCGTACATCTACCAATGCTGCCAGCCTCACATGCAGCTCTTGCTGTCTCCACATACCTCCAGCTATTCAGCTGTGGCAGGCACATTACCCAACACAGTTCAACACAATCACTGACATTCTACCATCTCTCTTAGAGAGAAGGTGGCACACAATAGAAGGGAGGACAGCAGAACTGGTGGGGGACAGGGATGCCTGCATGTGCGACCCCTGTGAAGGAGATGGCTTTCTGCATTATGGGCCTGGCTGCAAGAGCCTGTAGCAAGCAACTTTGCTGAGAACATTGAGGATGATGGTATGTGCCTATCTCATGCCCCCTCTCAACTCCTAGCTTACCCTCATTCAGGTATCTGGCTGGCGGAGTAAGCTGAGGTGGTGTGACCATAGACCTCTTGCTTTTGTCCCCACCACCTCACCCCCACTTCCCTCACCTCAACCTTACACTTCTGATTTTCCATTTTCAGGCACCCAAGAATTGCCATCTACACAGCCACAGCAGCCCCAGAAGGGGGAGAGAGAGCAACAAATCCTCCAGCAGGATCTGGACAATATTCAGGCTTGGACTTATAAGTGGCAAGTAACCTCCAACAACAATGATTTATATTTATATAGTGCCTTTAACATAATAAAATGCCCCAAGGCGCTTCTCACAATTAAACAAAATATGTCACTGAGCGACATAAGGAGATATTAGGTCAGATCACCAAAAGCTTGGTCAAAGAGGTAAGTTTTAAGGCATGTCTTAAAGGAGGAAAGCGAGGTAGAAAACAAAATAGGTTTAGGGAGGGAATCCAAAGCTTGAAGCCTAGGCAATTGAAGGCATGGCCACCGATGGTGGAAAGATTAAAATCGGAGTTGCTCAAGAGGCCAGAATTAGATGAATGCAGAAATCTCAGATGGTTGCGGGGCTGCAGGATATTACAGAGATAGGGAGAGGTGAGGCCATGGAAGGATTTGAAAACAAGGATGAGAAATTTAAAATCAAGACGTTGCTTGACTGGGAGTCAATGTAGGTCAACAACCACAGGGGTGATAGGTGACTGGGACTTGGTGCGACATAAAACAGCTTTGGATGACCGCAAGTTTACGGAGAGTAGAATATGGGAGACCAGCGAGGTGTGCATTGGAACAGTCGAGTCTAGGGGTAACAAAGGAATGAATGAGGGTTTCAGCAGAAGATAAGCTGAGATGGGGGCAAAGTCAACCGATGTTATACAGGTGGAAATAGAAAGTTTTAGTGATGGCACGAATCTGTCGTCGGAAACTCAGCTCAGCATCAAATGTGACACCGAGGTTGCGAACAGATTGGTTTAATTTCAGACTGTTGCCAGGTAAGCAGTCTGATAATTTAGCAATGATGGAAGAGTTGAGAGAAGTGATGGTGAGAAGTAGAAGTGAGCCAAGGATAAATCCTTGCGGCACATCAGGGATAACCTGTGGGAGAAGGAAAAGAAGTCATTGCAAGTGATACTCTGGATACAATTAGATAGATAAGAATGGAACTAAATGATAGCAGTCCCACGCAGCTGGACATTTGTTCCACACCGAACCATCTGTTTTTGACTTTCAACGGCATTACCATCACTGAAATCCCTCACCATCAACCTTCCTTGGAGCACCATTGACCAGAAACATAACTGGACCAGCCACAAAAATACTGTGACTACAAGAGCAGGTCAGAGATTGGGAATTCTGCCGTGAGCAACTCCCCAAAGCCTGTCCACCATCTACAAGGCACAAGTCAGGAGTGTGATGGAATACTCTCACTTGCCTGGATGAGTGCAACTCCAACAACACTCAAGAAGCTCAAAACCATCCAGGGTGAGTACCCAATCCACCATCTTAAACATTCACTCCCTCCACCATAGGCACACTGTGGGCTGAATGTTTTGTTCCAGTCTAAGGTGGGTTTGGTGGTGTGGGAGGACAGAAAACTGCCGCGGAGCCATCTGCCTCGAAACCCGGCACCGTACCGCAATGAGCCAATTATGTCAGAGGTGGGGAAGTACCGTGATAGTATTGACGACCTGACACGATGGCAACTTAATTTAAATTGCTGAAATGCTGTTTAGCATTAATTTGAATGTAATTATTTGCAATTTAACAAATGGTCCATAATTTTGTGGCCGGCATGCAGCACTCACAGGCCTTCAGTTTTGCAACCCTCAAAAGCTGGTGCCACTGAGGTGAGAGGTTTTGGTGCAATGAAAGAGTAGGTAACCTGACCACTGCAGCATAGGGGAAGTGGGGGGGGCTACTGTGGCAATTGCTGCTATGTGGATTTAGGGTGTGAAAGGAGGTTCTTGTTATGTTTTTGCCAGTTTGCTGGATATTTTATATATCTGATTTATCTCAGAACAATGCAGATATGGTACCAGTTCTAAATCAACAACAGGTTTATTGACAGTGCTTTAAAATATTTCAGCACTTACAAAATTTCAAAACAATGTTTTTCTCAAAATACTCTTGTAGTTACTAGAATTTACCAGTCTCTCTTTTAGCTTCACTTTCAACAACAAGCTTAAGTAATCAAGCACAGTGAACACTGATCAGTAAGCAGACTAGTACATTCAAACTCAGTTCAATTAACCAATTGAACACTGAAGTTCTGTTTATCGGGGGGCTCTGCATGGGGACTGTGTGTGTTGGGGCTCTCTGCAAGGGAACTGTGTGTATTGGGGAAGCCCAGCATGGGGGTTCTGTTTATTGGGGGGGCTCTGCAAAGGGGTTCTGTTTATCAGGAGGCTCTGCAAGAAGGCTGTGTGTAGTGCGGGGCTCTGCAAGAGGGTTGTGCGTATCGGGGAGCTCTTGAATGGGGTTCTGTTTACCGGGGGCTCGGCAAGGGGACTGGATGTATCGGACAGCTCTGCAAGATGGTTGTGTGTATCGGGGGGCTGTGCAAGGGTATAGGTTGTATGTGCCGGGGGGCCATTAGAGGGTATCATAAATTATTTTTTTAATGTGTGTGATGTTTCATAGATCTGGAAAGATGGAAGACCAACTGTAAGCCAATGAATTATTTACTTTAATTGTATTAATCACTCTTAATCATGTAAACCGTGCATTTATTTCTTTCATATTAATGAATGTAAGCTGGCTGTGGTGGTTTCCTGTGGCAGAGTTTGTCTCATGGTGATAAGAAGATGGAACTACGAAGGGAGAATTCTGACTGATGACATTATTGCTGGGACAGTTTTAAGTAAAACAAACACACACACAGACATGTCAGGGCATGTCCCTGAAGTGGTGGATTGCCACAGACACTTCGTCTACAGGAACTGAACCAGACAATAGCCACTCGGGAATGTGTGAATGGCCATCTTCCTGCCCCAAGATGCAGTAATCACACCCATTATTGACATGAAACTGGACACACCACCCCTGCTGAGGGCAGGATATGACCATACGCTGGTGGTCCTGGATAGCCAGGGTGGGATTAACAACCCAATCGGACAATCTGATTTAAGGTATTGCTTTATATACCAAGGGCCAGGATCAGGAAGGTGTATAAAGTCACAACCCTCAAGGACATTGTTAGTGCAGTCAGTAGAGTGGCCTGGTCAGCCATTCCGAAGTTGCGCCTGGAGATCTGTCAAAGGACTAACCGCCTGAGACGGACCCTAGCTCGTGGGATTCTGAAGCAACCAGTGTCATTGTGAGTATGTACTATTGCTTAGAGATTTAATAAATGTGTATCACATTTAGTGAAACAGTATCCAAGTTGTTGTGTGCCATTGATATCAAGAGTAAATACAAGAACCTTTAGACCAGAGAGGGGGGTCTGACACAACTATAACTCTGGAGATTGTGAATGGTGACTCAGAAGGCAAATTGTAACAGGAAGTTTTGACAGCTCTCTCCCTCCTCTCTCTCTCTCTCTCTCCAGTAGAGATCCAAAGAAGCCTCAAGATGCAGCTGGTGAAGCCAAGTCTACAGATCCTTACAAACAACAACTAGGATACAAGCAATAATAAAAGCAAAATACTACGGATGCTGGAAATCTGAAATAAAAACAAAAAATGCTGGAACCACTCAGCAGGTCTGGCAGCATCTGTGGAAAGAGAAGCAGAGCTAACATTTCGGGTCAGTGACCCTACTTCGGAACTAGCAAATATTAGAAATGTCAAAGGTAATAAGCAAGTGAGCCGGGGGTGGGGCAAGAGATAACAAAGGAGAAGGTGCAGATTGGACAAGGCTGACCAAGGAGCAAAGGCAAACAGTATGTTAATGGTGTGTTGAAAGACAAAGCATTAGTACAGATAGGGTGTTAATGGACTAAAGATTGAACAGCAGCAAATACAAGCATGAAAAAAAACAGTGGGTAAGCAAACTGAACAAACTACAATGAAATGAAATAAACAAAAGAAAAAAAATTGTAAAAAATAAAAAATAAAAAATAACTAAAAATAAAAGTAAAATGGGGGGGGTGGGGGGGGGCCCGTCATGCTCTGAAATTATTGAACTCAATGTTCAGTCCGGCAGGCTATAGTGTGCCTAATCGGAAAATGAGATGCTGTTCCTCGAGCTTGCGTTGATGTTCACTGGAACACTGCAGCAATCCCAGGATAGAGATGTGAGCATGAGAGCAGGGGGGAGTGTTGAAATGGCAAGCAACCAGAAGCTCAGGGTCCTGCTTTGCGGACTGAGCGGAGGTGTTCCGCAAAGCAGTCACCCAGTCTGCGTTTGGTCTCCCCAATGTAGAGGAGACCACATTGTGAGCAGCGAATACAGTATACTACATTGAAAGAAGTACAAGTAAATCGCTGCTTCACCTGAAAGGAGTGTTTGGGGCCTGGGATAGTGAGGAGAGAGGAGGTAAATGGGCAGGTATTACACCTCCAGCGATTGCAGGGGAAGGTGTCATGGGACGGGGATGAGGTGGTGAGGGTAATGGAGGAGTGACCAGGGTGTCGCGGAGGGAACAATCCCTTTGGAATGCTGACAGGGGAAGGGAGGGGAAGATGCATTTGGTAGTGGCATCACACTGGAGGTGGCAGAAATGGCGGAGGATGATCCTTTGGATATGGAGGCTGATGGGGTGGAAAGTGAGGACAAGGGGAACCCTGTCACGGTTCCGGGAGGAAGGGGAAGGGGTGAGGGTAGAGGTGCGGGAAATGGGCCAGGCATGGTTGAGGGCCCTGTCAACAACAGTGGGGGGGATTCCTCAGTTGAGAAAAAAGGAGGTCATATCAGAAGCACCGTCATGGAAGGTGGCATCATCAGAGCAGATGCGTCGGAGACGGAGAAACTGGGTGAATGGAATGGAGTCCTTACAGGAGGTAGGGTGTGAAGAAGTGTAGTCCAGGTAGATGTGGAAGTCGGTGGGCTTATAATGGTTATTAGTAGACAACCTATCCCCAGAGATGGAGACAGAGAAGGCGAGGAAGGGAGGGGAAGTGTCAGAGATGGACCATGTAAAGGTGAGAGAAGGGTGGAAATTAGAAGCAAAGTTGATAAAGTTTTCCAGTTCAGGGCGGGAGCAGGAAACGGCACCGATACAGTCATCAATGTACCGGAAAAAGAGTTGGGGGCGGGGCCTGAGTAGGACTGGAACAAAGAATGCTCGACATATCGCACAAAAAGACAGGCATAACTAGGACCCATGCGGGTACCCATAGCGACACCTTTTACTTGAAGGAAGTGAGCGGAGTTGAAGGAGAAGTTGTTCAATGTGAGAACAAGTTCAGCCAGGCGGAGGAGGGTGGTGCTGGATGGGGACTGGTTGGGCCTCTGTTCAAGGAAGAAGCGGAGAGCCCTTAAAACATCCTGGTGGGGGATGGAGGTGTAGAGAGATTGGATGTCCATAGAGAAGAGGAGGCGGTTGTGGCCAGGAAACTGGAAATTGTCAAAATGACGTAGGGCGTCCGAAGAGTCACGGATGTAGGTGGGAAGAGACTGGACCAGCGGAGAAAAGATAGAGTCAAGATAGGAAGAAATAAGCTCAGTGGGGCAGGAGCAGGCTGACACAATGGGTCTGCCGGGACAGTCCCGTTTGTGGATTTTGGGAAGGAGGTAGAAGCGGGCTGTCCGGGGTTGCGGGACTATGAGGTTGGAAGCTGTAGACGGAAGATCTCCAGAGGAAATGAGGTCAGTGACAGTCCTTTGGACAGTGGCTTGATGTTCGGTGGTGGGTCATGGTCCAGAGGGAGGTAGTAAGAAGTGTCTGTGAGTTGGCGTTGAGCTTCTGCAAGGTAGAGGTGGGTACGCCATACAACAATAGCACCACCCTTGTCTGCAGGTTTGATGACCATGTCGGGGTTAGACCTGAGAGAACGGAGTGCCTCAAGTTCAGAGGGGGACAGGTTAGAGTGAGTGAGGGGGGCAGAGAAATTGAGATGACCAATGTCCCGCTGACAGTTTTCAACGAAGTGATCAAGAGCAGGTAAGAGGCCAGGGGGAGGGGTCCAGGTAGAGAGAGAATGCTGGAGGAGGGTGAATGGGTCTGCTGGTCGGGGGGAGGACTCCTCTTCAAAGAAGTGAGCCCGGAGACGGAGGCGACGGAAGAAGAGCTCAACGTCATGCCGAGCGCGAAATTCATTGAGGTGGGGACGTAAGGGGATAAAACTGAGACCTTTGCTGAGTACAGAGCGTTCAGCATCAGGGAGGGGGAGCTCAGAGGATATAGTGAATACACGGCAAGGGGTCAGATCAGAAGGGGTGGGGTCAGAGGGATACAAGCAAGTCTGCAACCGTGCACATGGCCCAGCGAGGACTTCAGGACTACAATTTCAACTAAAGACACAGAGACTACTGAACTGTATTTCAATTCCATTTCTAACAGACTCTACTCCAAACTCCCAACTTGGTTTTTCCTTCTGTAAGCTATGTGTGTGTGGCTCTTATGTGAATGTGGGTTTGGATACGTAGTGTATTTTAGTCATTTTAACCAGTTTACAGTGATAAGGATAATAAACTTACATCTTTCCTGTTTAAACTCAAGAAAACCTGTCTGATTGGTTCATTTGTAATTATATTAGAGGAACAGGAGCAAGCGCTCACTGAGGTGGTAAGTTCAATAACTGAGTAAAAAGGATAAACCCTGTTGCGGTCAAACCAGAGAAGGGGCAAAAGGGGAGCCTAAGACCCCTTCCTCACCTGGGCGTAACAGGAATCTTCCACTTCCTTCCCTTCTGTGTTACCTAAATGCTGACCAGCTGCATTAAACGCTAGTGCCCATGGGAGAGCATATGTTAATTGGATCTTCAGTCACATTGCCATGATAATGGCACTGCACTAAGGGGTCAGGTAGAATTCGGAGGCTCAAAATTAAGGCATGGTGGAACATGGTTTTCACATAATGATGGCAATAATTGGCACAAAAGAGTGTTTAATTACATTACACATAACATATTGGCTTCACTCTTGAATATCCATGTGTGGCTAGATGATTTTCTTAGTGCATTTGAAGGTGCTCCGATGTGGAGTGAACCGTGCGCTCGAAGCTGTGCTGGAGAAAGGCTGCTGATCAGGACAGCCCTGGGCCTGAGATGACTTCAGCAGCTGTCCTCTGGATGCCTGAGACCTGGAGGGCCCTGCCTGCCTAAGGGTTTCCTGGCTGGGTGCAGGACTCTCCACTGGCATCACAGCTGCTGGAGCTGGGCTCACTGGCAGAGGGGCTGAGGAGCCAGTGTCCATACTCAGAGTGCCCTGAGGGGAGCAC
Organism: Heterodontus francisci; assembly: GCF_036365525.1. NCBI lineage: Eukaryota > Metazoa > Chordata > Chondrichthyes > Heterodontiformes > Heterodontidae > Heterodontus > Heterodontus francisci. The sequence continues at coordinate 120,809,212 of NC_090373.1, read as the reverse complement.
CCATATGTGGCGTAGCCGCTCCTCCTCCCTTTCAAGGCTCAATGTAACCTCCCTGCTCACCGGAGAAGGACTAGGAGTGGGAAAAGTCTCGAGGCTCCTGGTCCTTCTCTCGCCTTGCCACTGCTAATTTGAACTTATGGCCAAGGCAATGGTGTACAGTTCCTGGCGCATCTGTGGGATCTGGCTCTCCATAAGGGTCGCCAACCTCTCGATGGAGGTAGCCCATGCACTTGTATGCCTGGGACATGGCAACAATCATGGCTTGGATAAACTCCTCTATTGTCTGCTCATGGCTAAGCATGGCCTCTAGCATCTCCACCAGATGTTGCCTTGCTTCTCCATGCAACTCCAGCGTGTCCTGTTCTGTTGACAACAGAGGCTCATCATCAGCATGAGGCTCAGCACAGGCCGGGACACCCAATGTCCTCCGATTATCAGTGGCGTCGGCTGTCTCAGCTCCAACCAGCTGGTCAGCGAGTGTGCAGTGCTGTCATCAGCTCCCTGATTCCGAAGTTGAGGAGATTCCCACTGAGGTGAAAGTATCTGCACTGGTGGAAGGTGCAGGAGAGTCATGGGACAGTGCAGTCTCTGAGTGTGGTTCCTCCTCAGAGTTTGACGGGTGTCCCTCTGGAGCTACAGTTACCTGCGAACACCAATCTGCAAGATACAACAGAAACATGTGTGGGTTAGGCTGCACATTTCCCATTGTCGACAACATGCCAGAGCTAGCTCTCCATTATTAATTAATTTTTCGCTGAGTGGCCATAATCACTCCCTTGCACAGGGAGCCCGGTCTCCTGGTCTGATACAGTGCGTCTGCCTTGGCTCCACGATAGTTCTAAACCCTCTTCCTCGGCCTGGCTGAGAGGCCATAGGTCATGGATACTGCCACCTCCCTCTTGTTATGGGCCTTCTTCCCTGAAAGAGGAAGGATGTTACAATTATAAATTGGCTTACATTCACCATTCTGAAGATGGGTCACTGACCTGAAAAGTTAACTCTGCTTCTCTCTCAACAGATGCTGCCAGACCTGCTGAGTATTTCCAGCATTTCCTGTTTTTATTACATTCACTATGATGGTTCTGCTAACATGGGCCCCTCGTCAGCAACTGGGAGCCTGATCTATCTCATACTGACTCACTCTGTCGTGGGACTAACTGGGGCTGAGCTATGAACCAGGGTGGCTTGTTTCACAGATGCAGCCGTACATCTGTCATGACTATGTTATAACCTCGCTGTCTTTGGAATGGCAGTGGCACCCTCACCATGTCGCACACCCTGTAGTGACAAACAAATCCTACAGAGAAACTTTGGAAAGTAGCACTTACCATGGCTGAATGCAGGAAGTCATTGACCCTCTTCCTGCACTGTACCCAGTTGCATCAGGTGACCCCAAAGCTGCTGACCTCCTCTGAGAACTGCACCTAAGCTTACTTTACATACGAACATACGAATTAGGAGCAGAAGTAGGCCATTTGGCCCCTCTAGCCTCCTCCGTCATTCAATAAGATCATGGCTGATCTGTGTGTCTCAAATTCCACACTCTCATCTACTCCGATAACCTTTGATTCCCTTGCCTAGCAAGAATCTATCTACCCCTGCCTTAAAAATATTCAATGACCCTGTCTCCACCACCTTCTGAGGCAGAGATTTCCAAAGTCGCACAACCGTCTGAGAGAAAAAAATTGTCCTCATCTCTGTCCTAAAATGCGAGCCCTAATTTTAAAATAGTGCCCCTAGTTCTGGATTCCCCCACAAGAAGAAACATCCTTTCCACATGCAGCCTTTCAAGACCCCTCAGGATCTTACATACTTCAATCAAATCTCCCCTCACTCTTCCAAACTCCAATGAAAACAAGCCCAGTCTGTTCAACCTTTCCTCATCAGACAACCCACTCGTTCCACGTATCAATTTAGTAAACCTCCTCTGAACTCGGTCCAATGCGTTCATATCCTTAAATAAGGAGCCCAAAACTGCACAAAGTATTCGAGATGTGGTCTCACCAATGCCCGGTATAACTGAAGCATAGCATCCTTACTTTTGTTCTCTATTTCTCTCATAATAAAGGATAGCATTCCATTAGCCTTCTTTATTACTTGCTGTACCTGTATACTAACTTTTTGTGACTCATGCACTATAACACCTAGATCCCTTTGCAACTCGGAGTTCTGCAGTCGTTCTCCATTTAAGTAATAGTCTACTTTTTTATTCTTCCTGCCAAAGTGAACAACTTCACATTTTCCCACATTATTCTCCATCTGCCAGATTTTTGCCCACTCACTCAATCTATCTACATTGGTCTGCAACCTCTTTATGTCCTCTTCACAACATACTTTCCTACCTATCTTTGTATCGTTTGCAAATTTAGCTACCATGCCATTGCTCCCCCCATCTAAGTCATTGATATAAATTGTAAAAAGTTGAGACCCCAGCACAGACACCTGCGGAACTCCACTCGTCATGTCCTGCCAATCAGAAAAGGACCCATTTATGCATACTCTCTGTTTTCTGCCAGCCAGCCAATATTCTATCGATGCTAATATGTTACCCCCTACACCATGAGCTCCTACTTTGCACAATAACCTTTTATGTGGCACTTTGTCAAATGTCTTCTGGAAATCCAAGTACAGTATATCACGGGTTCCCCTTTATCCACAGCACATGTTACTCCTTCAAAGAACTCCAATAAATTGGTTAAACGTGATCTCCCTTTCACAAAGCCATGCTGACTATTCCCGATTATCTTGAATTTTTCTAAGTACCCTCCTTAATGATCGATTCCAGCACCTTCCCCATGACAGACGTCAAGCTAACTGGCCTATAGTTACCTGTTTTCTACCTCCCCCCGCCCTCCTAAATAGAGGTATTATATTTGCTATTTTCCAGTCTGATGGAACCTTTCCAGAATCTAGCAAATTTTAAAAAATTAACACCAACTCATCTACCACCTCATTAGCCACCTCTTTTTAGACCCTAGGATGAAGCCCATCAGGACCCTGGGAGTTGTCAGCCCACAGCTCCATCAGTTTGATCAGTACCGTTTCCTTAGTGATTGTAATTTCACTAAGTTCCTCTCTTCCTTCCATCTCCTGATTTACAGTTATTACTGGAATGCTTTTGTATCCTCTATAGTGAAGACAGAAGCAAAATATTTGTTCATTTCATCTGCCATTTCCTTATTATCTAATTTTAACTCCCCATTCTCACTGTCTCGAGGACCAACATCCACTTTACTTATTCTTTTCCTTTTTAAATACCTGTAAAAATTCTTGCTATCTGTTTTTTACATTTCTAGCTAGCTTCCTCTCATACTATAATTTCTTTCTCCTGATTAACCTTTTAGTCATTCTCTGCCGTCCTTTTTATACTGACCAGTCAGTTGACCTGCCACTCGTCTTTGCGCAATTATATGCCTTTTCCTTAAGTTTGATGCTTTCTTTAACTTATTTAGTTAACCACAGATGGTGAGTGTTCCCCTTAGAATTTTTCTTTATAGTAGGAATATACTTATCCTGAGTATTCTGAAATATCCCCTTGAATGTCTGCCACTGCTTCCCTATTGATCTATCTCCTAGCTTAGTATCCCAGTTCACTTCAACTAGCTCAGCTTTCATGCCCAGATAGTTGCCCTTATTTAAGTTTAAAATACTAGTCTTAGTCATTGTCAGGCAGGAGGGCCTCTTCTTGCTATCACTGGGGAAAAGGACCTCCTGCCTTTTCCTTGCAACCTGGAGGAGAATCAGCAGAAAGACATCACTGAACCATGGGGCCACCTTGCTCTCACCTCTGACATCCTCAACAGTCCTCCTAAGGGAGTTGTTTGTTGAAGTTGACAGTGTTGTGAATTTATAAATGTTTCAGCCAAATCAGCTTCTGTGGAATGCAAGGGAGGAGTGAATGCAGCGCTGGCAGGCTTATAAAGATGTTGCCAGCACATGCTCCAATGTCAGCTGATGCCGTAATCGGCGTCTCACCTGCCATCCCCGCCGGGTGATTGGGGGAGACAGCTGCCTCCATTATGTAAAATGGCCGCCCACTGTGTAATCGCGGCTGCATGGCCACTCACATGACACACAGGACCGCTGTCATTTTCTAGGCCCACCACACAATTAAATTAAGCCCTGTAGCTGCAGTGTGTACCATCTACAAGATGCACACAGCAACTCAACCCGGCTCCTTCGACAGCATCTTCCAAACCCGCAACCTCTACCGCCTGGATACAAAGGCAGCAGGTGCCTGGGAATACTGCCACCTGCAAGCTTCCCTCCAAGCCACGCATCATCCTGACTTGGAACTATATCACTGTCATGCAGGCCCCCACCTGCCAAGAATGAGGCATATAGATTTCATCATCTGGACATTAAATTTTAAAATTTTTGCTGGGAAGAAAAGAAGGCCTTTTACAAGAGGTTGCCAAGCCCCTGACTGGAAAGATATTTTTTGCATACTAGCAGACAGTGTTGGAACAAAGGAACCAATCCCTGTCCCCTAATACACAGAGACTTGATCAAACCAGTCGGTCATGTGACCACTTTCTGGTCAACTAGGGGAGTGTTAAACTAGAGAAACAGTGTTTGAAGACAGAAAGCTGTTTGCTCCTGGACGGAAAAGACCTCTTGTAGCTGGCTTGCCGCTGCCTCTCTCCTGTCTGCTCCCATCTCTCTCGCCATCTTTGGAAACCATTGAAGACATATGAACCCCAAGAAAGAAAAGTCTCCTGCAGTGAACAAGGTTTAAGAAGAATACTGGGCCCCAACGAAAAGCAACATCTCCCTACAAGCAAGGACTACAGCAAACTCGAAGCACAGTAACAAAAACCCCTCTTCAGAGATTGCCTCAAACTTTTTCGCTTTTATTTTCTTCTGCTCTTTTCTGTCTCTATTTGCATGTGCATATAGCATATGCATGCTAGCAACTGTTGCAGCCTTTGTGTGAGCAGGTCAACTTTACTCTGCCATTCCTGTGAGGATGCAGCAACACTCCCTGCCAAATCTAGGAACCCACCACAAAAATACTCCAGATTACTTCCAGAGACCCTGCAGTAGGAAAAGTTCTTCAAAATCACCTTATCAGCTAGTTGGATGCCTGGTCCTTTATGTAACGTTAGCACTGAACCCCTCTTGCTGCTGAATACTTATTCTTTGGTGAGTGATGTGCAAATTTGTTGAATGGATCTGCAAGGTCCAAATTTAGGCAATGGGTATCACATCAGCTGGTCTGGCTGTGTGATGTGATGGTTGCACCAGTTCAGCTGCTTCCAGTACATGCAGGGGATGCCTGCACAAATGCCCTTCTCCACATGGCACAACATCAGAAAAAGGGAGTTCGGATTCTGTAGCACCATCTCCAGTCATGCGACATGTCTGAATTTTGTGCCTCTGAGGTTATATTTTAATTTATCAGAATGTGGGCATCGTTGGCAAGATTGGCTTTTATTGCCCTTTCTTACTTGCCTTTGAGAAAGTCGTAGTGGGAGAAGAAGGGTTGGGATACGGATACTGAGGAAATGGAAGGGAGGCGGAAAAGGAACGGGATAGAAGGTGGAAATGGAGAATGACAAGAGAAGGAATGGAAGAGTGGGGATGATGTGGGAGGAAAGAGGAAGAGAGATATGGAGGAGGATGGAGGGAGATGGATAAGGGATAGGGAAGGAAGAGGAAAGGGAAAGGAGGGAGAGGAAAGGAAGAAGGAGGTGATGGGGCAGTGGGAGAGAAATTGAGAAGGGAATGAGGAAGAGAGAATGGGGGAAAGGGAGTGGAGAAGCCAAAAGGAGTAGAGGGTCAAGGGTAAAATGGCACAGGATAGGGTGCATTGCGAGTTTTCCTGGGAAATGCAGTCAGTGGGAGGGGTTACGAACATTAAGGATGAAAATAGGTGGGGAATTGAGGCATCGAGCAGCCAGTAATTGGGTGGAAAATAACAGCCAGTGGGTCAGGAGACTATGGATGGGAAATGCAGTCAGCAGATTACTAATAAAAGGGAAATGAAGGCAGGTTAGGGCTCTTCTGTGAGGGGGAAATGTAGCCAGTCAGGGGTTGGTGGAGGAACCGTCTGACATAGAGCAGGTGGGTTGGAATAGGAAAAGCAGCCAACTGTGTATGAATGAGAATTTTAGATAGAGAGGGAACTGAATACAATTCATGACACTGTTGATTTGAAGGGGGTTTCCATAATTAAAAGCCATATTTTTGCTATTCAGGGAGAGCACGTTCCAGCTCAGACAGAGAGACAGCAGTTCTTGCGTAATGAGTGAGGGTGGAAAGCTTTTGGTTCCATCTCTCATTCTTCTTGGAGCTATCATTTTATAATATTTCATTCTTATGAAGCCATGTTTATGTGATACACTCATGTGTCTGCTTGGCTTGAAGAATGCATACTTAGAATTCAGTCAGGGTACTGTTTGGGATGTCACAGTTAAGTGGCACCCAATTGTTTTAGGTTTGTCCTGTAAAGTTACAATGACAGTGCAACCTATTGTTACAGTGTCTTTGGAATCCTGAGACCACTAATTATTTTTAGTACATTAAAGATGGAGTACTCTGAAGGGTTGTGCATGTAAGTTATGTGGTGCAGGATTATTGCTGATGTTTTATCACGATAATCTGATCACACATTACTGATCATCTATCTGACGAGTTTATTTCAGCTTTTCCCAGCAGCTGTCTGTCACCTTGCTGTGTCCTCATCCTGTCCAACTTCCTCTGTCTCAGGGATGCAGTTTCTGATTGTCTCTTTTTCAGAATAAAAGAGTGGAAGACACAGCAGACCACCATAATTTGTGCTACAACACTTGAATCATACTGAATCTTCCCTTTGGCATGTTAATGACCTGTTTCATTTGAATTTGAATTCAAATGTGAGCCTCATTGAAGCATTTCCCTGCTTTATTGTTGGTCCTTCTCATGGTAGCTAAGGTAGTTCTGGATGCCCTTTATCTTCAAGAGGCTGACGACTATCTTCCCTTTCATTCTGAAAGCATTTGAGGACCCCAAAAGATTCTTCTGAAAGGTGAATGAATTTTGGCAGATCCCTGCATATAGGGCACTGGTGTACAGATCCTGTGCCTTTGGTGGTACATTCATTGGATGTTTTATTGGAAATCTGCATTGGTTGACATAAAGGGAGTTGGGGTAGTTGGAAGGGGGTGCAAATGTTACTTGCCTGGGAAACAAATTACTTGACCTCTGTAAGAACAGGTAAGTGACCCTACAGTGACTGATCTGACAGAAGCCGCTTATTACCAAATAAGCCACCATCAAAGGAATTAAGTTCAGCAATGTCTTTCAAAGCCACAGGTAGCACCATAGCTAGAGCAGACATATCTTACACACCTCATGGGGCTGGATTATATGTTGCCACCGCTGAGTATGGCAGCGGCCTTAAAAGATGGCGGCCCGCACGCGCGGGTTTCAGTCTGTGGAGCCACCGCGATCTAATACGCGGCGGCTCATTAACATGGCCGGGACGGACAACACCCCTCCCCCGATGACATGGAGGGGGCTGGAGAGCCATCTCCGCCAACAGCGTCCAGCGCCACTGCCATTTATAAAGGGCTTAGAGCCCTTACTGACAGTTTAAATTATTAAAGGTACAGTGCATGTGAACTTCCTAAAAATAATTGCAGAAATATTCCCAGCCCCTTTCCCACCCACCCCCCAATAACATTACAAGTCATTCCTGCCCTTTCCCTCCCCCAAAATGCTTACCTTGAATATTTGACCTTCCTCCCCACAAAGTTCAAAACCTTTTACCTTTACCCCTTCCCATCACCCCCTAGATCAATCAAGCAGGTCTGACCCCACTCCCCCCACCCCACCCCTGCACTGATAAACCTACCTCCTCCCCCCTCCCCACAGGTGTTGTGCCTCATTTCCCCGGACGGGGTTCCGAAGGCGCATCAGTGCCAACTGCCAGGATGAAGATCGCGGGGGCACATCAGGACGCGATGGGAACTTCAATAATGCCAGTAAGTTAATTATTTTACATATTTAAATTGAGGTCCTGTCGCCAAGCGGCGGAGGTGCTGCCACGAGGCCTCGTCGTCACTGGCAAGATTGGGGCAGGCCCTGCCGGCGTCAAGGTTCGTGGCAGGCCTCATCTGGGGCAATCTTCATGCCCTCCCCGGCCATGGATCCCAACATCGAGGCCCCTATATAAATCTAGCCCCATCACTTCTTATAGAATTTAAGGCAGAACTTAAATAAGGCATTAAACTGATGGCTCCTCCCTAAGCTGCAAGTTTCAACCCTTTCAAAGTGATTCCCATGGTTGATGTTCCACCGTATTATCAGAATTTTGTTGCTTTTCTGTCTAATTTTGATGCAGGCAATGGATCTGATAATTCTTCCATTACCAGAATGAATCAAGTGCTACATCCTTTATCAGTGATGGTCTGCTAGACTACTGTGTGATTCCATGGCAGACATGCAGCAAGCAATACATCCATTTTTTGACATTCAAACTCAGCCTTTGACAATCTAATTAGAATTTTCATTTGAATCTCATGCACCCTAAGGGCTGGTTTTTAAAAGCCCGCCGCCAATCTTGGAGGTGAGCTCAAAAAATGGTGGCCCGCCCTTGCGGACAACACACCAAAGAGCTGCTGCAATCTCCCGCGTGGCGGCTCATTTAAATAGCCGGGACAGCCAGCCACACCCCCACCCCACCCCCCCGCTGCCACCACCAATAACGGGGAGGAGGCCGTCCATTCCCGGCAATGGCGTCAGCTGCCTGTGCGCAGGCGGTGCCGCCATTTTTAAAGGGCAGTCAGCCCGGCCGGCACATTTAAATTTTTAAAGAAGTAACCCCCCCAAGATTAAATAAATAATTTTCTACTGCCCTTTTCCCAACCCCCAATAACAATTACATTAACAATTTACCCCTTCCCCCAAAACACTTACCTTTTACATCTGACCTCCCCCCACCCCAAGCTGCACAAAGTTTAAAGTTCAACCCTTCCCACCATCCCCTACACCCATTGCATGCACTTGACCCCATTCCCACCCCCACACTGAAAATCTTACCTCCTCCCCGCTCCCCACCAGTGTGGTGCCGCATTTCCCCGGATGGGGATTTGAAGGCACGGGAGTGCTGGCCACTGCACCGAAGATCGCGGCGGGCCCTCAAGATTGCAGGTAAGTGTATATTAATTCATTCATTTTATTGATTTGAATACTTTAATTGTGGTCCCAACACCCAGCAGCGGGGCGGGGGCGGGGACTGCCACAGAATCTCACCACCGCCGGGAGGATCAGGCTGGCCCTCCCAGCATCAAGATCTGTGGCGGGCCTCATCTGGACCCATCTTCAGAACCACCAACCCCCCAACCCCCACCACCCTGCCATGGAAACCGACGCCAGAGGACAAGATCCAGTCCTAAGTGACAGTATATATCCTACTCCCTAGTATTTTGTAGGAGGCTTTTTTCAGTCTTGAGTTTTGGATAATCCAAACTTTGTGTGGAGGAGGGCAACTGTAAATCCAAACCTGATCTCCAAATCAATCCAACTCATCTTTAACCAGCAACCACCTTCATAGAATGCTCGATGGCCACTTGCATACAAACAACAGCGATGTATACTGACATCTGTTCCCATAATTTGGATAGATTATAATTTTCCCTGCCATCCCAGCTTCTTTGACCCCAATATTTCTGGGAGATGGGGAGAGAGGAAGGGGAGGTGTAGTGGCTTGGCAAACTCGATTTTCCGTTAGAAATGTATTAAAAGTAACCTGTATCTCATTTACATCCATTAATATTCTGCTATGTGGTGGCACAGACCTATTCTGTGTTTCATGATAGACTAAGTGATTAATACACAAATTAAAGACAGAGAATGAGACAACAGTATGCGGAATTGGAAAACATTGTAATGAACAACAATGTCATATAGCTAGGTTGTTTTAAAAATAAACTTGTCCTTTATTAACTACATATTAATTTTGATATAATTTACATGTGCACACAAAATACTGTTCTGTCATTTAGTGCCAAACCAGATTGGAATGCTCTAACTTTGCAGCATGCTGTAAACCTGACAGAAATACCAATGATTTTCTAAGTAAGCATAGAGAAGAGCCAACATTTCCTGGGAAAACAACAAACCACTATCTTGGGGCATAATGGACTTTGGCAGGATTTTCTAATATCTATTTTAAAAATCTTCCTAATGGAAGTACAAGAGACAATAAAGAGTAATAATTTCATTGAGGTTGCATCCATTTCATCAAGACCTATGATTTTTTTGGAAGAGAATTCAATTGCTTACAACATAAGCATTGAACCAGTTGCATTGATTCTGTTTTACTTAAATCCAAATGAAATGCTCTGCCATTTTGTCACACAGCAGTTTAAACCTGTGATATGCTCACAATAACACTTGGGCAGAATCTTACCCCCTTTCAAGATTTTAAGAGGCTGGGACCAAAAGTGGGTCTCAACCCCACTGGTGATGCCTAGCCGCCCGCCTGCGTGATCTTAATGGAGATGGCCAATTAAGAGGCCACCTCCATGAGCAGCGGAACAGGCACCCACCTGGGCCAATAGAGGGCCCGCAGCGATGTGCTGCCTGCAACCCTACTAGAGAGGTGGGCACGCAGGGGTGATTCAAGAAGGAAGAACCATCTGAAGATGTAGGAAAATTTAATTATTATTTGTGGCCACAGCTGCCAGGCCACCATTGTGGAGGGGGACCCCTTACATAGGATGGCCTGTGGCTGCAGCTGGAACCCTATGGCTGAACCAGCTGCAGCGTAGGTGGCGAGGTGAGGGGATAAATAAAGGCGGCTTCGCTGGCCGCTCCAGCCTGCTGCCAGTAAGATCCCTGCAGCGCCCCCCAGTATGGCCCCAAGTGGAGAATTAATTGACACTCATTAGCTACCCACCATTACTGGGCAGGTAGCTGCTTCCATTGCTCACCGGCCTCCGGCAAGATTGGCCGCCTGCCACCAAACCTGCCTCCGCGCGGCTGGTAAGATTCTGCCCTTTGATGCTGGAATCTGTCAGTACAAATTGTACGAAAGCATGAATCTTTAATACAGTTACAAATAATGCCTAACCAGATAACTTCATATTTAACATCTGAAAATGAACAAAAAATAATCTATGATGTTAAATTCTTGCTAATTACCACCAAAGCTGTCGACATTACAGCAATTTACATTTCCCCCTCCCCAATTACACCAAATTTTCTATGACAGTTTAATTTGCCTGTTAAACTGTTGGAAAATAGTGCAATGCTTAGTATTTGAACTTTAATTAAACAGAGATAATTAGTCAATTATTGTAAACATTTTATCAAACAGTAAAAACTAAATGAGGCCTTTATATGACTTCACAGATTCTGCAGCTGCAGAAATTATCATGTGAAATATTGCAGGAAAGAAACCAGGAAAAATATTTTAACTGGCCCTATTTTGTGTGATTTAATATCAATATTGATAAATACTGCATAATAATATGTATTTAAATACAGAAATTCTTTTCTCTCTGGTGTCAGCTTATTAGCCATCCTTGGGTATTAGTGAAATCACTGCAGTGAAAATAATTTTGATTTATCTCTTTGGGGAATGAGTTCCACCCGCTGCTGGGTTATACGTTCACCATGTTTAATGATGCAAAACATTTCCCTGAGTAGTGGCTATTTATCTTTATCAATGAGAACTTTTGCCTAGCTGTCAGTTATCAGGACTCGGTATTCCATAGATAAGACTCACTGAGCGCCCACAGTTTGGAGTTACGCCCAGAAGATACTATCAATTGTTTGATCTCAGTGATGTTCTCAATGAAACTAATACTAGCTTCCGCTTTTTAATCTCAATTTCACAAGTTTATTCTCAGATCTCAGCATACCTATTACCACCCCTTCTGATTCAAAATTCAAGACCGCAGTTTGGCTGTTTCAATAAGATTCATTAAAAGTTGTCAGCCTAGAGATGTGATGGCGCTGCATCCTTTTTTTCCAAGCATAAAACAGGTGCAAAAGCAGCCAGTATGGCAGGTGGCATGTGTGTGAGAATTTTGATTCAAAGGTGTTATTGGTATAGGCATCAAAAGTGTAAAATGGATGACATTAAATTGGCTTCTTATCATACACGGAGCCAAGTGTAAACTTGAAGGACCGTTTCTTCTTTTCCTTCCGTCGTAATGTCAGTATATACTCACAACACCAGTTGCTTAGTAGACCTGCGTACTGAAGCTCGTTCCCGGGTGGTCAGATCCACTGAACAATATTTTCTGCATGACTTCCTTTGACTGACCAAGTCACACTTCCCAGCTGGAGCAACAATGTCCTTGCGAGCTGTGGCTTTATTCCCCTTTCTGACCCTGGTCCCTCAACATATAAGGTAATGTTTTAAATTGGGTCATCCGATTGGGTTTCAGTGCCTCATCAATCTGACCCTGGCTATGCAAGACCACCTGCATGTGGTCATATCCTGCTCTTAGCAGGGGAAGTTCTTAGGTGCATACTACCCATGGATGTGATATCTGCATCTTGATAAGGCAAGAAGGAAACCATTCACACATATTTCAAAAGGCGGGATTCTCCGGCGGGATTTTCGTTTGTCTCTTTTACCTTGTTCACCACCCCCGCTTTACTTGCTTATAACCTTTGACATTTCTAATATTTGCCAGTTCCGAAGAAGGGTCACCGACCTGAAACGTTAACTCTGCTTCTCTCTCTACAGATGCTGCCAGACCTGCTAAGTATTTCCAGCATTTCTTGTTTTTATTTCAAAAGGCCATTGTCCATGAGAATAGTTGTAGACAGGCTGTTTGATGACCTAACAGCCCAGACGACCACATCAGTGGCATATCCTGACTTGTCTGTCTGTGTGTGTATATGTGGGGGTCTTACTTCACTTACACTGTCTTTTATTTTTAAAAAGTCCAATATGAATCCCAGCAATGATGTCTTCAGGCAGAATTCTTCTCCCTACATCCCGATGTCCTTCGCCTCACGTCTTCACCACCCGGGTGAGTTCCACACACTGTTCCACACCACAACTGGTTACATTTTACTTATAAACAGAAATACAGGAGATATTAACAAATGTCTCACAGCATAACAAAAATATAAGAGATATCCAAATGCCTTACAGTATCCACCCTTATGTGTATAATTTCACCTATCAATATTACTACACTTTCGAATCTAATCCATTCACCTTATTCCATCCCTCGAGAAACATTTTCACCCGCTGTTCCACTCTCCTACATTTGTGCTGATGACATAGGTCATATGACAGATATACAACAATAAACTACTGTACAACCACAAGAACATGAGATATAATTTGGATGTATTTCGAGGCTAAGACCAATGTCCCACCAGTGACTATCATCACCAATGTCTGGTATTTCTATCTTAATTTCCTCATTCCTTTGTTAAAGGGTATAAAAATGTTTGCTGGAAGTATTAATCCTCTGTAACAGCTCTACAAGATGTTCAGGCAGCGGGAGAATGTCATACCCAAACCAAGCCACATCTTCATGTAGCTGGCCCTTCAAATCATCCCTTACAGTGATATCCACCTATCTATGAGCATAAACATTCAGCAATACCCACGCACTCAGTCTAACAGGTCGAGGTGGGGCAAAGAAAAATGTTCCATCCGGAAAAGGGTAAATCAGATCCTTGTACCGGTATTCCCGGTGTATGGTTGTGACAGAATATTCCCCCTTTCCTTTATATGCCACATGTGTTGGGAACTCTACTCCTCGGGTCACCATGATTGTGCAATTGGGTCCTTCCTGTTCCCAAGTGTACCCGGAGGTTGGTGCTGCACTTTCAGTTACATTGAACGGGCAAACAAAAGTGTCCTCTTTCCGAGTGCACCCAGACAAATCAGGGGCTACCCAAGTGAACCCATCCACTTATGCCACGTACCAAGTGTATTGTTCATAATGTGACACATAACCCTGATTTTCTAACCCAATGTTTTCGACTCTAAAGAGAGGGTTAATCGTTTCCCCTTCCTTTAGCACCGGATAATACAAAACCAACCCTAACATGCCCATGCTACTGTTCCCTAGATGGCACTCATGTTTCACCGGGTATACTTGCACATGTCCTCTGATTTTATAGATATCGGTGTTAAGTTGGTAAGTGGCCATAGCTCTAAGATGTTTATCAGCAACCCAGGAGGGCAATCTCCCTTCCACAATCCTCTGGAGCTTTTCACGAGCCTGTTCCACCAACAAAGAATCATATGTTGTGCGAGTATAATTTTCGACAGCTTCTACAGAGGCATTTTTATCATCTCTTAAAGTTTCATTCATGCGGTGAGCATGTCTTTCCAATTCTCCCACCACATCTTGCAAATGCACAGTCATAATTTGATCTTCCTTTAATTCATTCTGTTCCACATCATTCATCCAATTTAATATTTTCCTTAACATGTTCCTAACAGTTTTTACTGATTCATCTGAAGTAGCTAAATCTAAACTATTTACGAGTGATGTCCAGGTGTTAAATATAGTTGCCGCGTCATTAATCAAGCTACATCATACCCGTCTATGAGAGTGAGGTTTCGTTTGATTCTCTGAACCCTCATACAGACCAGCACGTTCATCCTCACCTATCGCAGTGCTGGTTCGTTCCCAGAATTCCTTCAAAACATAATGCAGCATTCAATTCTACAATGCTTATGTTTTATGCTTACACCATGGTGGTGTTCCCATATCCGCCAAATTAATAATTATGGTACTATCTCGTGGTGCACATTGTGATATAGTACCATTCATGTGGGAATAGCAACCAATCCATTCCTTGGCCCTGGTGTAAGGTGAGGGAATACTACAGCCTTTTGGTTACTTTTGGCTTTCTTAGCAAAGGGAGTGAGCTTCCTCGTGGCCTTGAATGTTACAATGTGGACATCCCCCCTTTCCTGGTACACAGACCTGAGGGGTCCATGTCTCGTCCTGGTCAGGGTAGTACCATGCAATGCCCAGTGGGTATACTTACTCATCCCAACAGTGATGAAGATGCCCCTCTCACAGCTATTACAACTATACCATCCCAACTGGAGCCAGGGTCCACCCCAGGCCTCACCTCCTATATAGGGCTGAATTTTTGTAGCTCGCCACAGATCGCATGGCGGCTCATTTACATGCAGGGGATGGACCAGGGGAACAGGCCATAGATCAGGGGAGACGGGAAACCATAGAGGTGCTTAACTGCTCAAGGTCGGTGCCAGCCCGCCGATCATTTTTGGGCCTCACTGGGTATTGCAGGGAGTTCATTGAGAATTATGGTGGGAAGTCAGCGCCACTGCTTAAGAAGGGAGTAGACTGGGAGTGGACACCACAGTGCGAAGACGCTTTTGTCCAACTGAAGGGAGATTTACAGTTAGCCCCTGCACTGGGTATGGTGGGCCTAACCAGGGAATTTACTCTGGAAGTTGCTGCAAGTGACACCAGCCTAAGCGCAGAACTTATGTAGGAGGTACACGGCCTCCAGCGACCGGTAGCGTACACGTTGAGTGTCCTCACTGATATAGAGAAGGGATATTCAGTGTGTGATCGTCACCTGCTGGTCACCTTCTGGGCAGTGAAACATTTTGCCTTGTATTCAGGTACCCAGGTGGAGTCACTGACCACCCATCACACCCCTACCCGACCATTATTAGAGGGGCGCATCAAAGACGGGACGGTTTCCAGTGCACTGTGGCTAGGTGGACCCTTGTATTGCAGAACACCACCCTAAGGATCAAGGCGCTGCTGGAGCCTCGGCTGGCAGCTAATCTCAGCTATCCAGGGGAGCCCCACATCTGCACCGTAGAGGGGGTCTAGGTGACTGAAGGAGGATTCCAGGCATGAATACATCCCGAAGGGCGAGACATTTATGTGGATGGGTCTAGTTTTGTAGGACAAGGAGAAATGAAAATAGGTTGTGCGATCCATGACCGCCTTCAAAGCATTGAGTTGGCTATAAAATTACATTCCCACCTCAGTGCCCAACAGGCCAAGCTGCCTACTGTCACTTATATGGTTCTCCACCCTCAGGAATTTCCTACCCCCTATACGATCTGCTCCAACTCAATGTTTACCTGCAATGCCGTGACTGAGTTTTTAGCAATTTGGAATGGTCGGGGTTTCATGTACCCTTGCTGTAGGCTGTTCTCCAGGTGGTGGGGGAAGTAGATGGCCAGTGTTACATCCACAAGGTTAAGGCTCATTCTAAAACTAAGCCGAGATGGAAGGGGAATAAGAAGGCAGATGAATTAGCCAAAAGGAAGGCCATAGAAGAAACACCTTGGGACCTATCAGTCGGGAGTAGTAATGGCAGTTACTCCCAATACACCTGTTGAGATCCAGCTCCCACCCAACTTGAAAGAGGTACAAATGAAAGATGTATTTCTGAGAGCTGCCAACCAGGCCAAACTTGACAATTCCCCAGTGGAAAGACCCTTTGGATCCCAGGACATCCAGTTAAGGGAAGGAATGTTGTTTAAAGATGATAGGTGAGTTGTCTCCGAGGGATATCGTCAACAGCTTATTAGTTTAGTACATGGAGGTCCAGGAGAGGGTCATCCCGGCCCTGAGACTACTTGGGAACGGATCAGGCCTGTGGCTTGGTGGCCTGGCATCTGCCCAGATGTTGACAGACACTGTAAAACCAGTTTGGTCTGTGCAGTGAACAATCCTGATCCTCACCATCGTAAGGTTTCCATGGGTTATACTAGGTGCCTAGAGGGACCCTGGCAGTGTGTTCAGATCGATTTTATTAGTCCCCTACCTACCACAACGAAAGGTACCAAGTTCTGTCTTGTGGTAGTAGACCATTTCACCAAGTGGGTGGGAGCTTTTCCCTGTAAAGCAGCCACTGCATTGTGGACTGCCAAGTCCCTAGTTAGGGAAGTGTTTTCTCAATGGGGGCTACAACAGATGGTGGAGTCAGATCAGGGCAGCCACTTCACAGCACGGGTAATGCAGACTACTTTAAAGCTATTAGGGATTGAAGGTAAATGGCACGTTGCGTACAATCTGCGGTCTTCAAATATCATGGAACACCTGAACCGTACCCTCAAAAATGCTATGAGTAAAGATCTTCCCGCTCAAGACTGTAAGTGGGATGAGGTCCTGCCACTGATACTCATGGCTATTTGAGGTTCAAAATCTAAAGGGACGGGTTATTGCCCTCATGAACTGGCCTGTGGGCATCAGATTAGAATACCAGTGCATCTGCTGGTGCACACCCTTACCGAAACACAGGTTAGGGAAGTGACCAAGGACAACTTTACGGCTGAGTTGTGGCAGACAATGCATTCCCTATATCTCAATGCCACAACAACGATAGGTCACAGTCACCAACGTAGCCACTTGAACTTGGAGCCACTCAAAACTCAGGAGTGAGGTGTGGGAGATCAGGTCATGGTCCGAAATTACGCCAGAGTGGGAGAGTTTGAACCACTGTACAAGGACCCCTACTCTATAGTGAATCAGCCTTATGGCATATGCAGTCCAGCTGCCCAAGTGGGTCAAGTAGTTTCACATTAATCAGATGAAACTTCACTAGCCGCAAAACACAGGACCGAAGCCTAATGGTTCTGGCAACATTGCCTCTCTGTGACCCTGTGATCCAATCGTGTGGGAATGGGAGGAAGCCCCAATCCCACCTCAGTGGGGTATCATAGATGACGCCCCCGTAGGTTGTGATACTCCTATTGGTGGTGATGATCCCATAGGTGACACCACAGATGGTGACACCTGGACTTTCCAACACTTTTTCCGGAGGGCAGATGGAGAGGCTACAATTGAGGTGCCTGGGAGAACACCATTCCCACGACAGAGAGCACCAAAGTAGCCCATGAGAAGGTGTAACAGGGATAGGGGACCCAGATGGGACCCGAATTTCATGTACCATTAAAGTTTGATTTTATATAATTATAATATGCCTGTGACCAAATTTGCTCACAGAGCAGGATTTTGTTTTTTTTTATCTTACAGAACCATGGAGATGATGCTAAGGGCGATGATCCTGGGATTCGTGACTGGCAATCTGTGTCTGGACAAGCCATTAGTGCTTCAATATAGTAAGGATAATAATGATAATGCACAGCCAGTCATTCATCGCACCCATCCCACTGAAAACCCTAGGGTTGAGGCGGAGGTATACATCGGGAATCCAAGGATGGAGTGGGGCAAATTGGTGGGATGTGAGAAGGAAGAATACACCTGGGTGCTCACAGGAGATTGCAAAATAAAATCCGCCTTCAACAGCACAAAGACAGTTCGAGAAGGGAAAGGGGTGTGCATCATTTGTGATCCATCGGAAAAGAGAGAAAATATTACAGTTTGGTTTATGAGGAGAAAAGAAAATGGATGGGTGCAGATAGGGCGCCCCTGGTCCACACACTTCTCCCACTCAGTCAGAATCCGGAATGGAGGTCGGGTTGTGTTGACCTCGATGGTGGAGGGAACGTGATGAGGGAGACTATGGGCTGGATTTTACCAGCCCCCCCCCACCCCCCCGACGTCAGGGAGAGGCCTGCCATAGGCCTTGACGCTGGGAAGGGCTTGCCCCAGATTACCGGCGGCGGCGAGGCCTCATGGCAGCCCCCCCACCACTCAGCAACTGGGACCTAATTAATATCTGTTAATCAATGTAAATTAGATGAATAAACACCTTTTCTCGATGGCCATCCCACACTGATATTCTGGTCAGTTGCTGGAAGCCCTGTGCCTTCGGATCTCCGAGGCAGAACACTGGTGGGGAGGGGGTGGGGAAGAGTGAGGTTTTCAGGCCTGGGGGGGTGGGGGGGGGGGTGGGGTGGTGCAGATGGGGAAGTGGGGGAAACTCTTCCTATTGGTTGTGGGAATGGTAGGAAGGGGTTGCGGGTCAATGGAAATAAAGTTCATGGGGGAAAGTTCGGGGTCTGAATAAAAGCTTTTTTTGGAGGGAGAGGGCAATTTATATATAGATTACTCACTGAGTGGGGGGGGAGAAGGGATTCAAAGTTGTATTAACATTTTATTTCCATTTCCCGGAGACTGGGACCTTTGAAATTTTAAATCTAACTGAAGGGCTTGAAGCCCTATAAAAATTGTACCAGGGCCTGCACGGTGGCACCAGACGCCATTGCCGAGGTTGGAGCGCCTGCCCCCTTTATGACTTCCCTTCTCCCCTGATCTATGGCCCACTTCCCTGATCTGATCGTCAAGCCTAGAAATTGGACTTTCCTCTATCCTATCTGTACCTTCTTAGGGTTTACTTTAAAACCTGCCTCTTTTAACAAATCCAGCAATTCTGCCATGAGTTCCTTATGGTCCCCTGTAGTCTCGGAGAAGAGGAGCAAGTCATCCACATATTGGATAAGGTGGCTCAGACAATTAAATCCTTTCAGGGCATCAACCATATACTGGTGGAAGATGGAAGGGCTGTTATGGAAGCCCTGGGGCAAACATGTCCAGGTATACTGCTGACCCTTAAATGTGAAAGTGCATTTGTACTGGTCCTACTTCCTTACCAGGATGGACCAAAACCCATTCGATATTGCTAAAATAGTAATAATCTGGACGTCGACTAGGATAGCAGCTATCAAGTCTGCCATAGCGGCAACATGGGGACACAAGCCAGGATGTTCTTATTCAAGACCCAGTAGTCCACTGTCAACTCCCATGATCCGTCTGCTTTCTTCACAGGCCAAATGGGGGAATTGATGTGGGTAGCTATCAGTCAGAGCACTCTCGGTCCCACTGGGGATTTCACTGCTTTCTCTTAGTCGTCCTCTTCCTCTTTTGGGAAGATATAATATTCCTGGGGTCGCACCATAGCTTCCCCATCCACCTGTACCTCCATCCGGCCACCCTCCCACAATCATGTTGATCGGTGGCAAATGAGGCTCTCTGTTCCCCAATTAAATTGTTATATTCAGAAGGGGTATGCTGTATCAGGGCATCGGTATCATACGATCTCAATGAGGCGATGGGCCTCCTTCTCCCTGGGAAGACCACAACCCTGTCCTCCCCTACTACCCCTCCCCACAAGAAATTATTCCACATTTCTACTGCCACCTGGTGGCAGAACATCCAGTCTGCTCCCAAAACTCTTACTTCTGTGTCTGACCACTTGGCCAGAATACAGGTCCATTTAATGATCAGAGATCTGACCTGGACCTCGAAGGGTTGGGGTACCGCCCCGGCCGCTGAGTCACCCGTGAAACTCTAATGTGTAGGGATCTCCACTGCACCATGGAGGGGGCCTTTTCGCTGTCTACTATCAAATCTAAGAGTGATTTTCCTTAGGACTCCTGCCTCTGTATTGTTATCGGCATCTGGGTCAAAGTCCCCAAAGGCTGCCTGCAGATAGGGTAGAGAGTGGGCTATAAGGGACCGCAACCAGTGATTCAAGGGGTCAGCCTTTAAGTGTGGTCGATCACGAGCGGCGCCCCCATGGGCCTAATTGTACACTGCTCAAAGCTGCCAGTGACTCTGTGGGTTTCTGGTCTAACAACTTAAATGAATCCCCTCTAGTCAGCTCCATGGCCGCTGTGACTCGGGTTTTTATCTGATCCCACGTCCCTTGCCCTGTCTTTGCCTCATTCGGCAAGTCTGCATAAATAGAGGGAACCAAGGTAAAAAAGAGCAGTCGGGCTTTCTCCCCATCATCCAAGTCATGAAGCGCAGCCATCTGGTCAATTTCCATGGCTCTTCCCACAACTGGAGTTTCTTTAAGTTCCCAGCCATTTTTTGCAATTTCTTGACCAAGTAGGAAATAAGAAATTCACGATCGAAAGCCCTCCATTGTTGATTGGGACCTGGGGTATGAAACCACATCTGACTCATTGGTGCCATTCCCCATGGTCTCCATTTTGGATGGCCGGAATGTTGCCCATCCAGCACAGATGTAGTTTCTGCCCATTCGCCATCCTCAAAATTCGCCCCCATCCTTTCCTCCTTCTCTTCCTTGTTTACAGCTTTTCCTCCCTCGACACACAAATGACGCCCCAGTGCTGTTGCAATCTGCCCTCCAGTATCCTAATACATTGCCGACAATGTGTATGATCAGCAAGCCTGTCCTTTTCTTGCTGCTGAACCCTGTAGACTGGTCTAATATCGTCTCTCTCTCTCTCACAGCACGCTCCACCCTCATTCTTTGTTCTGTCTCTTTCTCAGATCACAGCAGAGTTCACACTGCTGCTGATTATGGACACACTGACTCTCTAAGTATTCCATTTTACTGGCCTATCGCTCCACTTCTCTGTTGTGATCCTCTCACTCTTTATCTCTCTTCTGCCTTTCCTGCTTTAATTGTTCCATGGTTCTGTCCACTATAGCTGATCTTTCCTGCTTCTCCTTTCTCAGTTTAATTAATTCTGCCTCCATCTCATGGCACTTACTTTGATACGCGAGCAACCAGACTACCTTTACTGGCGTTTACATGTTGATCCCTGTGTCCACTGATCAACTTCTACAAGAAATCATCTGCTTCCAGAATCACCCTAACCCACCCCTCCTTCAGGGGCAGTCTCCCTGACACACATTTTGTGACTAACTCATCCATAGTTAGTTTTGTCATTTTTTAAACTTTCAGGGTCCTGCTCATGGTCGCCAGAACTGTAAGACTCTTAACAGGGGGTCTCACTTCCCTCTAAGGTCCTAACCCCGTATTATCAATGGCACAAAACAAACTTTGGATACAACTTCCACTTTATGTGAAACACCTTTATTAACTCAGTAAGCAATAGTATATACTTACAACACCAATTTCTCAGTAGACCCACGTACAGGAGCTCATTCCCAGGTGGTCAGGTTTGCTGAACGACTTCTCCCGCATGACTTTCTGTGACTGACCAAGTCACACTTCCTGGCTGCAGCAACAATGTCCTTACGAGCTGTGGCTTTATTCCCCTTTCTGATCCTCGCCCCTCGATATATAAGATTGGATCATCCAATTGGGTTTCAGTGCCTCATCAATCCCATATCAGCTATGCAAGACCACCTGCATGTGGTCATATCCTGCTCTCAGCAGGGAGAGTTCTTAGGTCCATTCCACCCATGGATGTGATATCTGCATCTTGGTAAGGCAAGAAGGAAGCCATTCACATGTATTTCAAAAGGCCATTGTCCATGAGAGTGGTTGTATAAAAGCTATTTGATGTTCTAACAGCCCAGACTACCACAACAGTGGCATATCCTGACTTGTCTGTCTGTGTGGGTATGTGGGGATCTTTGTTCAGTTACACTGTCTTTTAGTTTTAAAAAGTCCAGTATGAACCTCAGCGATGATGTCTTCAGTCAGAATTCCCCTCCCTATGTCCCAATGTCCTTCGCCTCCATGTTTTACCACCCAGTGAGCTCCACACGCTGGCCCACACCACAACTTGTTACATTTTACTTATGAACAGAAATGCATGAGATATTAACAAATGTCTCACAGCATAACAAAAATACAAGAGATATCCAAATGCCTTACACCATCACCTCTCAAAGAGACCCAGTGAAATCCAGTGTGTCTTTCTCTACCTCTTTGAAAAAACCCTGCGAATCCAGAGTGTGATAACTGAAACCCCTGATGCCACATTTCTCCTTAAAAGCCCACCAGACTAATTCTCGACATCTCCAGAACTAAGTGCTCCAGGAAAGATCCCAGTGACCCGTTTCCGTTTACCCAAATGCCAGACCAAAAGGGACAACTGACATCCTTCCATATCACTTTTTTGTTTCTTCAAAAATTATCAAGTATTTGGCCAATGTTTTTTTTTGGCTGTTTTTGTAAAAGAGCTCTGCAGAGAAATGTTCTTTATTTTTCTTTAACCAGTGTGTGTGTGAGTGTGAGGGGGGGTGAGGTATTTAAAAAACAAACTTCCATATTTCAATATCTGTGTTAATGTTTTGCTTCTTTACTGGATAAGTCTTCTTTTATAATAAACTGATAATTTGTTGTTTATTAAAGAAACTTGGTTGGTGTATTTTATTCTGTGATAAAGAGTAGAATATATGATTGACTGCATCGGTAACTGGGTAAACATTTAAATATATGTTGTGACCTGTGGAGAAGTGGAACTAGAAAAGACAATGCATTCCTCTCACCTCAGTCATAATAATAGAGCCTTTGATTTAGTAAAATGGCCCATGGTGCTTCACAGACAAAGAAAAATAGACACTGTGTCAAAGAAAGAAACACTGGGGGACAATATAACTCCCATGACAGGCGGAAGGGTGTTGGGTTGGCATTAAATCAGCACATTTGCAATAACAGACCCCAAACCACTATGAATACACCTGCTTTTGTTTTAACGGTGCTGGGTTTTGGGGTGTCCGATTAACCCGTTCTGGAGAGGCAAGTTCATTATTATAATAGGCCAGATTTTACTATCAGTGATGAATGAACGGTACCAGCCATTCAATACCCTTGCACTTCACAGATTTTCTGATGAGATTTTGTACTGGACCTTACTGTAATTAGAAAACCATATTGGTGTGGTGCCTTCTAAAAGTGTTCTGGGACCTGTGTGAACAAGGTAAGGAATTGTGTATCTCCTTATTCAGTTAGGTTGAAGAATCATTAATAAGCCATGTAGAGACTGTACCAGGAAGTATCAGTCTGGTGTATTTAATTCAATATCAAGTCAGGTACAGAAAGCTAAAAGAGGGGATTAAGAGAGAGATGTAAAAGAGACAGAAAGAAAAAGAAATAAAAAATGTTCTTAAATCTTCGACAATCATTAAAAGCTAAAGCAATGAGACTCCACCCTTGTAAAAGTTAATTTTCAGTGGCAGACAGGTTGTTTAGCCGTACTTAAGACTTAATATGGCATTAAAAATTTATTTACACGATAATGGACAAGTTCTAGATTTTTTCTGGTGAGCTTAGTGTGGGTTATCAGCAAGTAATACAACTTCATGCTGTTCCATGTGTTTCAACACCAATTGTCTTTGGTAAGATACCAATCTCATGCAAATTTTGGAAGAGCAGGCAACTCAGACAGCAACTTCCTGACTTCCACATTTAACTGTGCAAGTTACTGTCTAATTTGCACATTAATTACTGATATCCTCACCTTTATTTCTACCAGAAAATCTGGTCCAATATGTAAACGAGACTTCATTCCTGATATTTAGTCAGAGATTTTTAAATTAGACACCTCCTACATGGTTTTCTCAAGGTTTGGGAAAAGAAGCAGCTGAAGGGAGACAGGAGCAACCGGATCAAGCAGATAATTGTTTTTTTTTGCAGCACTGCTTGTGCTAGGAGGAGCAGGAGTGTGTCCCCCATCCCGACCTCTCAAACAAATATTCTTTCATGATCAGTCACCCACTCCCCTTCAGCCCCTGCCCAAACCCATGATTTCTCCCAAACCCCGTTCCTTCCTGCCAGAGACCG
The DNA here is from genome assembly GCF_036365525.1 of Heterodontus francisci. Lineage (NCBI taxonomy): Eukaryota > Metazoa > Chordata > Chondrichthyes > Heterodontiformes > Heterodontidae > Heterodontus > Heterodontus francisci. The sequence goes on along the minus strand of NC_090373.1, from coordinate 120,784,882 downwards.
TCACCAATGGTTTCTGACTGCAGCCTTCTACCACTGGCCTTCCTGCCCAACAACTAGCCAACTTGTCAATCTGGCTAGCAGCTGGGTGAGAAACAGGGTAGAAAATTGATCATGTGATCCTGCCATCAAACTCCTTATTCCACAGGCCTTCCCATCTGGCAGCCAGCCTACCTGTCACTTTGTCTGGCTGCCAGCAGGAAATGGAGTCAAAGGTCTGGATTTTCAAATCGGGGGTCAGGAACCCAACACCCAGATAATTTCCAAGTCCTGTCTGCACAGTGTGAGCGACAAAGGCAACCATTATGGGGCCTGCCGCTGCCTTGCAGAAGAGAGCAGGCAACACTCGGACAGCCAGCAGCCAGCAGCCTCAACAAGTACAAAAGTGGCCAAACAGCCAAATGGAAGGTAAAGTGCATGATCTCCCAGCAAGATCCCCGAGCTCCTGAAATTTTCATCATCAATCAAAAAACCTTAACCTCTGCCCACTTTGAACTAACGTGCACCAGACTGTTTCGGTTCGGCAACTCAGTTTTGAAAATTGCTTTCTTGCCCTCCTTGGCCCATTAACAAGCTCCTCAAAGAGTTAATGGGCTGTTAATTGGAGGCGAGAAGATTCCTCATAGCCCCCCTCCCACCCTCCCTTTGAAAATTGTCCTGCATTCCGGAGGCTGTGGAATCCAGTGCCGCCCTCCAGGAAAATGATTTTCAAATTGCACCCGCACCCCTTCCCAACCCCATCGGCAATCGAAAATCCTGGCCAAAAAATTTAAAAGAGGACCTGCCACGAAATATTCCACCCAGACCCCTCTCCTTCCCAGCTTATTAAGGTCAATAACTCCCTAGTTATATTCTCAGCAGTGGTACTTAAACAGAAAAATTGCTTGATTTATAATTAACATCATCCAGTAGAAGGAAAGCCAAGTAAACCCACATACACACAGCTTGGGGACTTTCTAGTGCTTTCAGAGCAATGTAGTTTGAGAGATATCTGAGAACAGGTTACTGCTATCCTTTGAGACAGTGAATAGAATGTGTGAAGCTGGGTGAGATCTAAGGTGGAAGAAAATATTTTGATACGTGAAGGAATTTTTTTATTGCATTTTAATATGAGGCCATGGCAAAAATAATCAAAAGAATAAGCATATCAATGTGCGCACACAAATTTTCTGGTTTATGACAAAATCTTTCCTCCTCTGTGATCCCATAATCATTCCGCCCAGGGAAAAAGTATTTTTGCGGCCTCGTCTAGCCGTTTTGATTGTTAATGTACGTAGCTATGTGCTGTGGAGAGATTTTCTATTTGTTCCTGGTTGATTCCAATAAGCAGGTTGGATGTCTTCACCTTTTTAATATGGGTATTTGAAATATAGAAAGCAGTAAATAAATGTATAATACTTGTAAGATTAAATGTAATATCAATTCAATTTGGTCAGTTAATGCAAATAGGCTGCTTTATATACTGAAGTATGTCATAGTGTACTATAAACTTCTCTTTGAGCATAAGGCAGATAATTTATATACATATGTGTGAACAAAAGCAGAAATCATGAAAATTAATTTAGTTTTCAGAAGAATGAAAGAATGAAATGCAAACACCTTTATAGTCAGGCACCATTTTGTTGTTTTGCAAATGTGCTGACATCTCCCCAGCAAGTAACTTTTACTTTTGCCTAGTTGTAATTTAATCAGGAGATTGACTTCATTAATTGTGATTCAGTGAGTCTCTTTCTAAACAAATGCCACAATGGTGGAATTTTAATCTAACTGGCATCCTAAGACTCTAAAGCATCACTCTTCATTAATTTTCTGTAATGCCATTCAGTATTGAAGTGCCTGAAGTGTCCTTCTCTACCTCATACTTCACTGAGGAACCTGCTAATTGTCTTCCTTATGGTCTTCACTTGACTGTCCTTTAGATGAGATGTTAAACAGAAGCGACGTCTGCTCTTTCAGAAGGGCGCAAAAGATCCTAGAGCACTATTTTGAAGAACAGCAGGGAAGTTATCCCTGGTGTCCTGGCCAATACATTTTTTAAAAATTCATTCATGGGATTTGGGCGTCGCTGGCCAGGCCAGCATTTATTGCCCATCCCTAATTGCCCTTAAGAAGGTGGTGGTGAGCTGCCTTCTTGAACCGCTGCAGTCCATGTGGAGAAGGTACACCCACAGTGTTGTTAGGAAGGGAGTTCCAGGATTTTGACCCAGCCACAGTGAAGGAATGGCGATATAGTTTCAAGTCAGGATGGTGTGTGACTTGGAGGGGAACTTGCAGGTGGTGGTGTTCCCATGTATTTGCTGTCCTTGTCTTTCTAGTTGGTAGAGGTCGTGGGTTTGGAAGAGGCTGTCTGAGGAGCCTTGGTGCATTGCTGCAGTGCACCTTGTAGATGGTACACACTCTGCCAATCAAGCGGGCTGCTTTGTCCTGGATGGTGTCGAGCTTCTTGAGTGTTGTTGGAGCTGCACCCATCCAGGCAAGTGGAGAGTATTCCATCACACTCCTGACTTGTGCCTTGTAGATGGTGGACAGACTTTGGGGAGTAAGGAGGTGAGTTACTCGCCTCAGGATTCATAGCCTCTGACTAGACTCTGACTCTGACTCTGACCTGCTCTTGTAGCCACGATATCTATATGGCTACTCCAGTTCAGTTTCTGGTCAATGGTAGCCCCTAGGATGTTGATAGTGGGAGATTCAGCAATGGTAATGCTGTTGAATGTCAATGGGAGATGGTTAAATTCTCTCTTGTTGGAGATGGTCATTGCCTGGCACTTGTGTGGCGCGAACGTTACTTGCCACTTATCAGCCCAAGCCTGGATATTGTTCAGGTCTTGCTGCATTTCTACACGGACTGCTTCAGTATCTGAGGAGTCACGAATGGTGCTGAACATTGTGCAATCATCAGCGAACATCCCCACTTCTGACCTTATGATTGAAGGAAGGTCATTGATGAAGCAGCTGAAGATGGCTGGGCCGAGAACACTGCCCTGAGGAACTCCTGCAGTGATGTCCTGGAGCTCAGATGATTGACCTCTAACAACCACAACCATCTTCCTTTGTGCTAGGTATAACTCCAGCCAGCGGAGGGTTTTCCCCCTGATTCCCATTGACCTCAGTTTTGTGAGGGCTCCTTGATGCCATACTCGGTCAAATGCTGTCTTGATGTCAAGGGCAGTCACTCTCACCTCACCTCTTGAGTTCAGCTCTTTTGTCCATGTTTGAACCAAGGCTGTAATGAGGTCAGGAGCTGAGTGGCCCTGGCGGAACCCAAACTGAGCGTCACTGAGCAGGTTGTTGCTAAGCAAGTGCCGCTTGATGGCACTGTTGATGACACCTTCCATCACTTTACTGATGATTGAGAGTAGGCTAATGAGGCGGTAGTTGGCTGGGTTGGATTTGTCCTGCTTTTTGTGTACAGGACATACCTGGGCAATTTTCCACATTGCAGGGTAGATGCCAGAGTTGTAGCTGTACTGGAACAGCTTGGCTAGGGGCGCGGCAAGTTCTGGAGCACAGGTCTTCAGTACTATTGCCGGAATATTGTCAGGGCCCGTAGTTTTTGCAGTATCCAGTGCCTTCAGTCGTTTCTTGATATCACGTGGAGTGAATCGAATTGGCTGAAGTCTGGTATCTGTGATGCTGGGGACTGCAGGAGGAGGCCGAGATGGATCATCAACTCGGCACTTCTGGCTGAAGATTGTTGTAAATGCTTCAGCCTTACCTTTCGCACTGATGTGCTGAGCTCCCCCATCATTGAGGATGGGGATATTTGTGGAGCCACCTCCTCCAGTTAGTTGTTTAATTGTCCACCACCATTCTCGGCTGGATGTCGGTGGTGAAAAGAGCTTAGATCTCATCCGCTGGTTATGGGATCGCTTAGCTCTGTCTATCGCATGCTGCTTACGCAGTTTGGCATGCAAGTAGTCCTGGGTTGTAGCTTCACCAGGTTGACGCCTCATTTTGAGGTATGCCTGGTGCTGTTCCTGGCATGCCCTCCTGCACTCTTCATTGAACCAGGGTTGGTCTCCTGGCTTGATAGTAATGGTAGAGTGGGGGATATGCCGGGCCATGAGGTTACAGATTGTGGTTGAGTACAATTCTGCTCCTGCTGATGGCCCACAGTGCCTCATGGATGCCCCATTTTGCATTGCTAGATCTGTTCGAAATCTATCCCATTCAGCACGGTCATAGTGCCACACAACACAATGGACGGTATCCTCAATGTGAAGGCGGGACTTCATCTCCACAAGGACTGTGCGGTGGTCACTCCTACCAATACTGTCATGGGCAGATGCATCTGCGGCAGGCAGATTGGTGAGGACGAGGTCGAGTATGTTCTTTCCTCACCACCTGCCGCAGACCCAGTCTAGCAGCCATGTCCTTTAGGACTCGGCCAGCTCGGTCAGTAGTGGTGCTACCGAGCCACTCTTGGTGATGGACATTGAAGTCCCCCACCCAGAATACATTTTGTGCCCTCGCCATCCTCAGTGCTTTCTCCAAGTGGTGTTCAACATGGAGGAGTACTGAGTCATCAGCTGAGGGAGGGCGGTAGGTGGTAATCAGTAGGAGGTTACCTTGCCCATGTTTGACCTGATGCCATGAGACTTCATGGGGTCCGGAGTCGATGTTGACGACTCCCAGGGCAACTCCCTCCCGACTGTATACCACTGTGCCACCACCTCTGCTGGTTCTGTCCTGCCAATGGGACAGGACGTACCCGGGGATGGTGATGGCAGTGTCTGGGACATTGTCTGTAAGGTATGATTCCGTGAGAATGACTATGTCAGACTGTTGCTTGACTCGTCTGTGGGACAGTTCTCCCAACTTTGGCACAAGCCCCCAGATGTTAGTAAGGAGGACTTTGCAGGGTCGACAGAGCTGGGTTTGCCGTTGTCATTTCCGGTGCCTTGGTCGATGCCGGGTGGTCCGTCCGGTTTCATTCCTTTTTATAGACTTTGTAGCGGTTAGGTACAACTGAGTAGCTTGCTAGGCCATTTCAGAGGGCATGTAATAGATAACTACATTGCTGTGGGTCTGGAGTCACATGTAGGCCAGACCAGGTAAGGACAGCAGATTTCCTTCCCTAAAGGACATTAGTGAACAGATGGGTTTTTACAACAATCGACAATGGTTTCATGGCCATCATTTGACTAGTTTTTAATTCCAGATTTATTAATTAAATTCAAATTCCACCTTCTGCTGTGGTGGGATTCGAACCCATGTCCCCAGAGGAATACCCTGGGTCTCTGGGTTACTAGTCCAGTGATAATACCACTACACCACCGCCTACCCTCAATCAACAACACAATAACAGTTTATCTGGTCATTATCATATTGCTGACTGTGGGAGTTTGCTGTGTGCAAACTGGCTGCTACGTTTCCTACATTACAACAGTGACTACACTTCAAAAGTGCTTTTCAAGCACTTAAGGTGCTATATAAATGCAAGTCTTTCTTTCTGCAATAGGAACTTTTAGGAATGCATTCAACAAGTTATAAAAAAAACTATATCAATATTTTTAAAGATAATAATTGTTACAACAACATCCCTAAAATTAAAGTGCAGTTGAGGTGAGTGTTAAAATATTTTCCCCAGTATTTCAAATGACAAGGGTGCAGGGGTCTTATACAAACATATGAATTAGGAACAGAAGTAGGCCATTCGGCCCCTCTAGCCTGCTCCACCATTCGATAGGATCATGGCTGATCTTCAAATCATTTAACCAAAACTTGCCATCAGGGGTATGTTTCAACTCTTATATTATTGTCCCTCACTGATATTAATAAAAATATCAATAATTAATCAGCATGTTTGAGACCATAAGTCATAGTGCTTTATTTAACATGAAACAGCAGTCTTTTATTGTTCCTTGGCCTTCCTGACATCACTCGATGTAAATAATGGTCCTCATGATCTGAATGAGTTCACAAAACCAAGATGACCAGTGGTTTAAGATGTGTATACATGAGAGACAATCATGTTTTGAATTAAAGACCAAGGTTATAATAATGTTCTCTAGATGTTTTATTGATGAAATGCAAGAGAAAGCTTTGAATTTTCTCACTCATGCTCATACTTTTTAATTTAAGATTATCTGTGTAATCTCACATGCAAACAGATGGAGCTTCTGAGGTTGCAGAGACTTATCCTGGCATGAGCAAAGAATATAAATTAAAATGAATGTGATTTATTAATTATGCAATAGCTGTTTAAACATAAAATTACCAATCACCTACAGTTCCCATTATGTTATCATTATATTTTCATCATTTTAGTTCTAATTTTCTCCGATATATACATTGTGTATCCAAAAAAGCATCTTTATACAATAGCTTCAATTAAGATTCAGTTGAATAATATCCCATTGGGGCTTTGCTGGTTGGAAAAAAGGCAAGAGGAGATTGGAAAAGGCCTAATTAACATTTAAAGAAATCAAAAGCATCTGAATATCAATTGCGGATTGTAAATTCCTCATAAATTTAGGGATTATAACTAGCAGCATTTAGCTCATTGAATGTATGGTATGGTATTCAGAGTTTAATGATTCCCTTTTGAAATCAACTTATAATACTAAATCCATTCTTATGCTTCCAGTTTACCAGCTCAGTAATGCTTAACCTGCAGAACAAATAAACAAATCATAGCTTGAGCAGCTGTTACTTTACTAAAATGAGTGCCTTCAGTTGACCACTTGTACATGTCCTCTGTATACCCCTCCCCCAAAATGACTTGTGTAGAGGAATCTTTTCCATTAAGTTTGGAAAATTCATAATTGTAATTACACAAATGTGACAGCTTTCAAATTTAATGCATTAAAGAGAGAGTAGTGGGTGCCTGGAGATATTTATTCACAGTGACCTGATTGTGGGATTCGGAAGATGCGGGGGACAGAAAGGGCAAAGTTTGAGTAGTTTTTAATGATCATTCGAACTTCGAATTAAAATTAAAATGTCTTCAAATCAAGTCCCTGATACATGTTGTTTCCATTTTATGTGATAACTTCATTTAGCTTTATGCCCACTGTGGTTGTTACTGTCGATCATGTGTGCCAGTGTGTTCCATATCATTTATCTCTGTTAGTGTTCATATTGAAGGATTAATGATTCTGAAGGAACTGTGATAAATCTTCATTCTTTAAAAATATTTATTTTTTGCCTCTCACCATATGTGCCAGGAGCGAACCTTTTTCTTCAGCACTGGATGTCAGATAAGCAATCTAATAATTTAGAGACAATGGAGGAGTCAAAAGAGGTAGTGGTGAGGTAAAGCTGGATGGCACCACTTACATGTGGAAACTGGTGCTGTGTTTTTGGATGATGTCGCCGAGGGGCAACATGTAGATGAGAAATAGGAGGCAGCCAAGGACAGATGCATTTGGGACACCAGAGCTAATGGCATGGGATCAGGAAGAGAAGCCATTGCAGATGATTTTCTGGCTACAATTAGGTAGATAAGAATGGAACCAGGTGAGAGCAGTCCCACCCAGCTGGACCATAGTAGAGAGATATTGGAGGAGAATGGTGTGGTCAACCCTGTCAAAGGCTGCTGACAGGTCAAGAAGGATGAGAAGGGAAGCTTTACCTTTGTCACAGTCACATAGGATATCATTTGTGACTTTAATAAGAGCTGTTTTGGTACTGTGGCAGTGGAGGAAACCTGATTGAAGGGAGTCAAACACGGACTTCTGAGAAAAATGGGCATGGATTTGGGAGGTGACAACCCATTCAAGGATTTTGGAGAGGAAGGGAAGGTTGGAGATGGGGTAGTAGTTTGCAAGGACAGTGAAGGTCAAGGGTTTCTTTTTGAGAAGAGGATTGTGGTGGGAGATTTGAAGGAAACAACAACAACCATCTGTGCCATTACTGATTGAGATGCTGGGTAAATAACAGCTGCTAAACATCTGCCAATCCTATTCTGTATACGAATGCTAAAAGGAGAACACACTAATTTATTTATTATTTGATTTCATGATTAAGGTTGGGCAACTATTGTTTGGGGGAATAGTGTTTGCAATGCCACAACTTCTCCAGAAGCTATGACGTTTGGAAAATATACCATTAAATAGGTTGAACGCAACAAGAAATTCAAGCTAAAAGGCATCATACTTAAACTGAGACTTTATAAATACACAGAGCAATGTGCAATATGAATGTATTGCATGCTCATCAATGAATTGCTGATTGTGACATTGTGCATTCCACCATTTAAATACATAAGCAGACCAACCCAGGACATTATTCATGGTGTCTAAGAGGTTATGCTGTTGAAAGAGGAAGGGTGATGTTGAAATTTACAAGGATTTGGAAATAAATCTCTTCAGAGACTTTGAAATGCTATTTGTTGATGAGTTTCTGGAAAATAAATGATATTTTACGAGTTGCAGAAATATTAATTAATCTTCTCACTCATTATTCATCCTCCTGTTATTAAGTGGGTTTGGCACAGAGGGTGAAGGAGTTGAGGATCACAGACTGGGCTGCAGATGACCCCAATTTTTTGACAAATGATGGAGCATTTCACTACAGTAAACAAATAAATATGTTTGTAATATGGAGGAATAGCTTTTTCCCATCTGTTTAGAATATGACTTTTTATAACAAAGACCAGGAAACATATAACATGTTAATTGTGATCTTATATTTATATCTATCCTTCATTACCAAGCTGCTGTGTGTGAGCTGTGGCTTAGTTGGTAGCATTCTCAGCTCTAAGGCAGAAAAGTGTGAGTTTACATCCCACTCCAAGACTTGAGCACAGTAATCTAGGCTGACACTTTGGTGCAGTCCTGACAGAGTACTACACTGTCAGAGGTGCTGTCTTTCAGATGTGATGCTAAACCAAGGCCCCCATCTGCCCTCTTAAGTGAATGTAAAATATACCAAAGCACTATTTCAAAGAAGAGCAGGGGAGTTATGCCTGGTGTCCTGGCCAATTCTATGATCATTATTGTATTGCTGTTTGTGGGAATTTCCCCATGGGCACATTGGCTGTTGTGTTTCCTACATTGCAACAGTAACTGCACTTTAAATGTACTTCAGTGACTGCAAAGTGCTTTGGGACATCTGGTGGTTGCAAAAAACACTATATAATTCTAAGTATTTCTGTAATCATACTCAGTGTATGTAAGTATTATTGGTAAAATATTTTAAATTCTGCACTTTCATTCAGAATCTCCCTCCAAACTTGAAGCATGGTACAAATATTCCAGAAATTGTTATTTCCATTACTTCAATCTTCTGAACAAAAATCATCCATATAATACTAAATTGCATTTAGGCAAGCCAATACATCAAGGCATACGCACAAGAAAATTAACCATTGTCCTTACTGTCTGTATATCACACATAACATTTCAGTTTCTTTAAATCTAATATTTTAAGGTTTGCTTCTAGATCAGCCAAACCTCTATTAAAAGAATGCTAGACCAGGTACCTAATAATGCCTAGACCTGACATCACTCTCAGGGTTAAATGAGAAGCATACCTGTTTTGAATAAATCAGTTGGTTTCCCAATTTTCTTCCTTGTCCCTCCCTTCCACGTCTGAAGCAATGTAACTCTGTGAACTTTAATGGTGATTGTCAGCAGGCTATTGGACTATGGTAGGGATCACAGCCAAGCACAATTCTGTCTTCACCCAATATTCAAACATACATTTTCCAACATGGTCACTGGACCATGATCATCAGCAGGGAATCTTGGCTTATTTGTTTTTGCTTCTCTAGTTCATGGATGTTGACCAAAAGATTCTCTCCATTTCCAGACCCCTCCGGCCCATAATGTTACCTCAACTAAGACTAATAACTCAGTACAGACTGGGGATTGACCCTAAGGCCTTCTGGTTTTGTAAGTCTCAGTACAATACATCATATTACTTTAACTTAACATGCTGTGATGGAACTTGTGTTTTTTTGGCTTGGATTTGTACTGCAACAATACTGCATCATTTTCTCTTCAGCAGATTCGTTTAAAATAATTGAATGAAATTATCCTCTCAACTTTAATGTTTTAGTATCTTCAGTAATCAATGCTAAAAGGGTAGCAGGGAAAATCCTGGTAATTATAGACCGGTGAGCCTGACATCAGTGGTAGGGAAGCTGCTGGAGAAGATACTGAGGGATAGGATCTATTCCCATTTGGAAGAAAATGAGCTTATCAGTGATAGGCAACATGGTTTTGTGCAGGGAAGGTCATGTCTTACCAACTTAATAGAATTCTTTGAGGAAGTGACAAAGTTGATTGATGAGGGAAGGGCTGTCGATGTCATATACATGGACTTCAGTAAGGCGTTTGATAAGGTTCCCCATGGTAGGCTGATGGAGAAAGTGAAGTCGCATGGGGCCCAGGGTGTACTAGCTAGATGGATAAAGAACTGGCTGGGCAACAGGAGACAGAGAGTAGTAGTGGAAGGGAGTTTCTCAAAATGGAGACGTGTGACCAGTGGTGTTCCACAGGGATCCGTGCTGGGACCACTGTTGTTTGTGATATACATAAATGATTTGGAGGAAAGTATAGGTGGTCTTCCAAAATGCATCACCTCGCATTTGCCCTGATTGAACTCCATCTGTCATTTCTCTGCCCAACTCTCCAATCTATCTATATTCTGCTGTATTCTCTGACAGTCCCCTTCACTATCAGCTACTCCACCAATCTTAGTGTCGTCTGTAAACTTGCTAACCATGATGGAGGAGGAGGCAATGGAAATAGGGTGGGTTGCAGTAGGGCAGCCTGTTGCTGAGGGAAAGGCATGTATGAAGACGATGGATGCCGGCATCAAACCTTCTGACGAGTACTAGCTATGGCACCTATGTGGGCCTTGATTAATACAGGATGCTCTAGATCAAGGACAGGCAGCAGAAGTTGATTGAAAGTGCAACTCTTTCGCATCACACATATCTATCCTGCAGGTCCAGTAGCAGATGAGGGATCGACAATGGCACTGAGACCATGAGACCTCAGAGGAGGATCCACCATCTGAGGAAACAGCATCGCGTCAGTCTAGTGCACCCTCCGCCAGTGCAGATACTTTCACGTCAGTGGGCATTGATGTACGGTTAGAAAAGGCGGCACAAGCTGTTGAGCACAGCACAGACGCACACAAGCGGTACAGAGGCAACGACACTTCCCATCGGAAGATTGAAGAAGGGCACAGCGATGCTCAGCTTCATGTAGATGACAAGCATCAGGAGTCATCCTCAAAGAGGCAGATGCTGGATCAGCAGCGTGAAGTGTGTGAACATCTGTCAGAGCTCCCAGAGACCATTCACACCAATGTGTGTACAATGGTAGAATCCATCCAAACCATCACTGACACCATGACCCTGGAGTATGAGCACATGGCCTCCTCCATTGAGAGAGTGGCAACCCTCAAGGAGAGCCACATCCACCCAATAGATACAAGTGGTGCGTGACAGCTTCCACAGTATGGCTTCATTCATGAGCTGCTTAAACAATGAGTTGGCGAGATGGCCCAGAGATACACAAACACGTTGCTAGGGGCTCAGTCACTCCAGGTAAGCTGGGAAGGGCAGATAGGCCTTGAAAGGGTCGAGGAGCAGTTGTCTGAAGCCTATGGGGGCTCTTCTCAAGGCACTCCTTGTGTTGACAATTGATCCTCGGCCCTTTTGATGGTGACACAAACATGAAACACCGATGACAGAGACAGCCCCTGCATAAATGCAGATGGCCCTCCTCCACCTCCTCCCTTCCCCCACCCCCCCACCACCACCCCCACCCCCCTCACCTGCTTGGTGAGTGATGTGCTGCTGACTGGGATATTCCTTGTTTGTCTTCAGATGATCCCTGGAATGAGCCTCATGTGTAAATGTTGAGTGCCACAGTCATCACCACCACAGGCAATGGGTGGACACCACATCCCATTGGCCTCAACTCCTCCTGCAGCATTCCACACAGCTCCGCTACCACCTGCCTAGACAGACGCAGTCTTCGGAGACACTGGTGCTGTGACATCTCCATGAAGCAGAGCCTCTGTCTGTGAATCCTTTCAGCTGGGCAGCATCTTATGTGAACATTAACCTGCATTATTGGCCCTATGCACCCTCCTTGATTGCGTTCCCTCGCACCCTCATGAGGCTGTTGCTCCTCTGGCTGTTGCAGCCTGGCTTCATGTGGCTGAACCTGTCTCTCATTCTCACTCTCCTCCTTACTGGAGGAGTCAAACTCTGATGGCTGAAGTTTCACCACGGAGTTAGGAAACAGGAGCCAGTTTGTTTTTGGGTCAGAAACCCCACTCTGGTGAGGTATTGATTAAAGTTAAGATTTATTTGTGGAGAACCCCTTATTTGGTATGGATTCGAGTTTCCTGTCCTCTTAGAGCCAGTAGGGATGGGAATGTAGGCGGGTCAAATGAAGCGTGGGACTGATTCACACTCCCAATGGCAGCTGTCAGGCTTCTGGTTGTCCTAAGGGAGAAATCTGCAGTTTGTGCCAGAGTCTTCCAGGTTATCAGAGGGAAGTGAAATGTCACAAGGGAGCTGGAGGCCTGGCACCTGGACAGGGCTGCCCCTCGCTTCATCTATACCAACTTGGATCTAATGCTGGAGGCTGTGAAGGAGAGGAGGGAGGTCCTTTTCCCAAAGAGTGGCAGGAGGAGGTCACTTCATTATACAGCAGGGGCACCTCTCTGTTCAGCATCATCTCCCCCTCCTCTTCCTCCTCCTCTCTCATCCCCTGCTGCTGCTCCTCCCCCCGATGAGATGTCTCCTTCCAGGCCTCATTGCCCTCAAGGTCCACACCTCTCTGGAGGGCCATGTAATGGAGAGCATAGCAGACCACCACAATTACCGAGACCCTTGCAGGAGTGCATTGGAGATCACCACCTGGCCAATGGCCTGCTCAATAGTTGTCCTGCAGAGCAGGTGGCATTGGTTGTATCACCTCTATGCCTCAGTCTAGTGCTCCCCCAGGGGGGTGGTCATTAGCTATCTCTTCAAAAGATATCCCTTGTCCCCTCGGATTCATCCACATTCTTTGGGGGTTGGAGTGAAGATCTGAGGCAGGCTGAACTGCCGGAGGATAAAAGAGCCATGGGAAATGCCAGGAAAGTGAGCGCACACTTGGAGGAAGCTCTTGTTGTAGTCACGGACCAGTTGGATGTTGAGTGGGAAATCCTTCCTGTTGATGGATCTCACTGGCCAATCGCTAGGTGCCTTGATGACCACATGGTTACAATCGATGACGCCCTGCACTGGGGGAATTCAGCAATGGAGGCGAAACCCAATGGCCTCTTTCCCTTCAGGGTTATGTCTGTCGTTAAATGAATGTACTGTCCAGCTTTGGCAAAGAAGGCATCAATGACCTGCAAGATGCAGTGATGTGCAACCATTTGCGGGATGACATTAAGGTCCATAGCTGATCCTTGGAAGAAGCCAGAAGTAAAGACGTTCAAGGCCACAGTGACTTTGACGGCTACTGGCAGGGCATGGCAACCATTGCTGTGAGGTGTGAGTTCTTCAGCGATGAGGTCACAGATGTCGATGACCATCTACCTGGAGAGTTGCAGTCTCCTGCAGCACTGGGCCTCGGTCATCTCCAGGTATCTCCAATTTCAGTGGTAGATCCTGCATTGAAGGTTTGGACTCCATTGCCTTCCTGACCCTCTTTCCTGTACCATGCCCTCCTTATGCCCAGTGTTCTGCCCTTCCTGTGGAGGATGTTGCCCCTCTTTGCCACTGGGCCCAAAATCTAACAGCCATGCCCCCATTGCCAGTTGCAGCCTTCCTTTTGCACAGGTGACTTCCCAATTGTCCTTGGCAGCCTTACCCCTTGCTATTCTAACCCCCATGATGCCAGGGGTGACTATCCTGTTCAATTGCCTGAGTGCCAAGTGCCCACTCTCCCTGTCACCTGGGCAGCTCCAAGGGCACCTCCTTAATAAATTTAGAGTCCCCCTTTGCCCCACTGACCCTCTTATGGGGTCGAAGTGTGCTCTGGGGCAGCCTTGACTGCCTTCCCACTCTGTACCCATCTCCCTTCAGCTGATCAGAAACTGACAGCTCCTTAAGCCTGTGTGCACATTTAAATATTCCACCCACCCCCTCCAATATGCGCTTCATGAGCAATTTGACTAATTTAATTGGCCTCAATTGGGAGGAGAGCAGATTTCCTGTCCTGCCCATCCCCTGCTCTGGTTATCATTGCTGTAGCCGGGAACTGCATCCTGTAACTGGCACGTCGGCCGGCACTGGCATTTTCAGGACCCCCGTGATCCGGTCCCAACTTCAGGAGGTCTGAAAATTCAGCCCAGAGGACATAGTACCCAATGCGAATTTGAGCCCTCAAGACTCAAAGCTTCTCAAACCCCTAGTGCTGCCTGTACTAGATAAAGTGGACCTGGGAGACATCCTTTCAATGAAGTGATTTATGACTTTAACCCCTTGTAGGGACTAAACCAAATCAGGCATACATCCCTATGAATCTCTCTTAATTAAGTTCAAACCAGACAAGCTACATGAGATGATTTATTAACTTTATATATTTATTGAAGAATTGAACATGCAATACACTTTTAAGTGGATATGTATATCACAATATCAAATATTACTAAGAGATATAACCCATAATATTATTTCTAAAATAAAATCCAAAAGTTCAACCTTGATATTGTTACAGCAAAATATCTTAGAATATTCATCAAAATGTAAAGTAAAATTGTACCTTAAATTTCCCGAGTAAGCCATAGGGTGAGAAATTTTGATGAAAAATTCAACACTTCTAACTTTTGCTTTAGAAACTCTTAGTTTATACTGTTTCCAAGATATCATCTGACCTTTTAGAATGTAGGTGTTACCTTTCTGTGTGTGTTTTTCCTGCTTTTGAGATCCATATTTGGTAGTATCATTAACTAACATCTTCACATAATATTTTGCTGGACACCCCCTGCTCTTGAAGTTGTGAGCATTTATCTGGTAAAAATGTTTATAATTGTGTTTACTCGGCATCTATTCCTGAAGTACTATTCCATTTATTATTTTATTATGTATAATTGTGTTTTTATGGTACCCTGAAGCAACCTTTTGAGTTGATCTGTCTACATTTTACCAACACTATCAATTAAGTTTATTGCTACCTCTTACTGATGTCACACAGGATGTTTCAATGTGTGTTTATTTTCCAAGTCCCTGGCAACAGAAATGCTGAAATGGATTTTCCAACTTAAAAGGTGTTTCTGTTCACATTCTATTGTAACAGGGTCCTTGAAAGACCTTGAAATTCCTAACTCTACCTTCTTAAAGGGGACTTTCAGTGCAATTTGAAACCTGACCATTTATTCAATCTTTAATTCTAAAAGGTATAATATATTAACTATATCTAAATTCTACTTAATTGATCCGATTATAGCTATGTTTCATTCAAATCAATATTCCCTCCAATATGGGCTCCCACTGTGTAATCCCTCCAACTTTTCAATCCTTTGCTTTAATGAACCTCAGCCCACCTATCTGACAGCACAGCCATACTCAATGTCTTCCAGCTCCAGCCACCACTCAACTGCCACTGAGCACTCATCTCCTTTGAGCAGGCAAATCACTAATGTTCTATCCAAAATTTAAAATCCACTTCAAGCTTGATGCCAATTAGCTGTTTAACAGCCACAATTTCCTGCCCAGTACCATCATGCGGATTCCCAATCCCACTGCCCGTCCATCCCTGGGAAACTTGCCTGGTGGCAGGAAGAAGTCAGGGTTCCACTCACGCATTACCCCACCATTTTACCCGCCCTCCCTGCCTCCAAATCCGTCGACATGGAGCTAGGAAATTCCACCCATAAACTTTCTGCTGTCACACCTGAAACCTTAACTTAACTGTTCAGTGACAGAAACCCCACATGCCAAATGGAAATATTAATTTCATTGTATGGATAAGTTTTTAAAAAAGCAGAACAGAGCAGCTAAGATGGCCATGCACAATTTGTCTCTGAGAAGCCAAAGGCCAGCTGGAGACAGAGATTACTACCCAGTCTAACCAGAACAATGGGGGTGCACTCTAACTAAAATACCGAGAATAGTTTTGTCAATGTTAATCATCAAAAGCCATCAACCCCCATTGACTTTGAAACAGCCAACCCCCACCAGCTCCCCCCACCCCACCCCACCCCCCACCAGATATGTCTGAACAGCCTTGAATTTTAAAGATCATTCCAGAAGATATGATTCAAAAACAAAGAGATGGTCACATCACATGGCTGCATGCGTAACTCTGAAAGTTTGTGAATTATGCTGGAGAAGGCAGTGAGTAACTGAGATCCAGCAAAAAAGCATCTCTCTCTCTCTCTCCCTAGCAAAATTCCAGTGAAGCCTCAGCTGCAGCTAAGCCTCAAATCTACAAATCTTCATAGTCAACAACAAAGAGGATAAAGAGATAATTGCAGTTCTGATGAATGGTCACTGACCTGAAACATTAACTCTGCTTCTCTCTCCACAGATGCTGCCAGATCTTCTGAGTATTTCCAGCATTTCTTGTCTTTATTTCAGATTTCCAGCATCTGCAGTATTTTGCTTCTGCATAAGGGGATAAAGCCCCCTCTGCTGCCTTCCGGAACCAGGGAAGCAAGCCCGAATTATGCACGTGGCCCAATGAGGCCTTCAGGACTGTAATTTCAACAACAGACACTGAGACTCAGTATTTAAATTCCATTTTTATTAAGGACTCTACTCCAAAATCCCAACTCTGTTTATTTCCCTCTGTAATCTATTTGTGTGTGTGTGTTCCTCTCGTGTGAATGTGAGTGTGGATGTGTCGTGTATTTTAGTAATTTTGTTAACAAGCTAAACACTGTTGTGGTCAAAACAGAGAAGGGTCGTAACAGTTCCCTTCCCAGATGCTCACTGACCTGTTGAGTCTTTCCAATATTTTCTGTTTATGGTTCAGTCTCATTTTCGCTGTTGGCTTGGAATGTAATGACTTCTCTCCTCACCTCAGAGTATTTCATGGCTCTGGATTGGCACAATCTTGGCTTCAAAGCTGCTTTTAGAATTCTCATCTTGTCTAAGTTGAGTAACAGCTACCCTCAGTGTGATCTGAACAGCTTCCAGGCAAACATTCACCTGGCTGAGAGCAGGGTAAGTGGCATTCCAAATATCTGCTTGTCAATTATGCAGCTCAGCCCCTATCTCAATTACAGAGCACTCAGTGAAAACAGAAAGCCATCCCTTTGACCCTAAAACTACCAACATTTTGTCAGCCGATCCAGTCCTTGTCGAATATGTGTCATAAACTCTTCAGCAGCATATTTTACGGATCAAATAACATCACAAACTGGGATAATTAGTGTTCTATTCGAGATTTTCCCCAGACATAGGGGGTTAAATTGGATTGCTCCCGAGAACGGGCTTGGGGAGTTCATAATGTGTGATTATCCCATGCCCGTTCAGAGTAATATAGGTAGCATATCAACTTTTGCTGCTTGCTCGATATAATGCTTTCTGCATGCAGCCAGCACTAACCCTGCTGTTCATTGGCTGCATACATCAGCAGAGGGCCCAAAATTGTAATTTCCTAACACCACTTAAAGCTAGCCTGCACCCCTTAAAGGGAATGTGCATTGTGGCTGCTGGAATTGCTGCCATCCCGTGCACCAAGGTTTTCGGATGCTGTACTGGTGGTCTTGGTGGAGGAGGTAGAAAGAAGGAGAAATGTCCTGCATCCAGAGTTAGTGGGGATGTGGGGGTGGTGGGAGGAGACCCTTCAGGCAGTGAAGGTAGTGGGAACAGATAGCCACAGAGGTCAATGTCAGGAGTTTCGCTCCAATGACTAGGATGCACTGCCACAAGAATTTTAATGATCTCACACGAGTGATCAAGGTCAGTGAATGCATCTTCAAATGCCATATCCTACTAACTGCACCACTAGCCTCAGACACTGCTTGATGCACTACACCCCCATCACTCACCCACCAACAATCTCTATCAATCATGGGTCATACCTGACATTCATATGCTTCACCTCACTTTCACACACCTACCACTGTTGTAAGTCTCATATGCACATCTCACACCTTTCACACACTACCAGCTTTTCAACCATGACAGCCACATCATCCAAACATATTGCACAACACTCACTGACACACTTCCTTCTTTTTTGCAGGAGAAGGTGGCATACAACCAGAGGCAGCAGGAACTGACTGGAAGGGGAAAGGGATGCCTGCATGTCCTAACCCCCAGGGAGAAGACAGTGCTGGCCATTCCGAGAAGAACCATTGCTGAGGCCATGACCACTGGCAGGCTCAAGCCATTGAAAATGAGGGTATTTATATACCTAATACTCCTTCTCAGATCCCACTTCCAGCTCATTCCACAATCTCTTCTGACTAAGAAGCTGCTAATGCTGGAAGTGTACACCTCATCCTTTCTCCTCTCCCCTCACCACAAACTAACCCTTGCTCTTGATTCTCTCAGATACCCAAGAACTGCAACCATCCCAGGCAGTGCATGAAGGCCAAGAAGACAGTGATGATGATGTCATGAAGACCCGCCAAGAATGAGGCATATTAATTTCATCACATGAATATTAATTTTAAACTGTTGATGGAGTGAACAGATGACTTGTTTAAGGAGATCAACAGTTCCTGAAAACCATTTGCATACTAAGAGACAGTGCTTGGAGAGACAAAAGAATTGCTCCCTGATCCAATTAACATGAATGGATTTTGATCGCCAGACATTGAATGTGTAAGAGAGCCAATATTCCAGGATGTCTGCCAAGGCGGAGAATCCACAAACACAGGAGTTTGTTTAAACAATGAGTCACATGACTAACCTGCTGGCCCAGGTCTGGTTTTGAACTGCTCACAACACAGCTTGCGTCAGACTGTAGATTGCAACTCAACTGGAAAGAAGAGAGCCTCTCTGTCTCGCTCTCTCTCTCACTAATGTCCGGATCCAATGAAGTCACCAAAACCTCAAGAGGGAAAAGGCTCCTACATCAAAACAAGTTTTAAAGTGTGCGCTGGCCCCCAACAAAATGGCAAGACTTACCAGCAACCAAAGACCCTACATGGAACTCAAAGGACCATAAGTAAAAGCCAGCTATTGTCTCAACCTTTTCCCCTTTATTCTTTCTATTTCTATCTCTATCTGCATGTGTGTTTATCACATATGCATGCTAGCGTGGTCGCATTGTGTATTCATAGTTGTTAACCGAATTAGAGTTTAGGATTAACAAACTTCCACCTTTCTTGTTTAAATCTAAGAAAATCTGTCTGATTGATTTCTTTGCCTTACAATTGGAAAGCAGTGAAGCAAGGGAGCTAAAACACGGTGTTTTTAAAAATTAAACCCTGTTACTGTTAAACCAGGCAAAGGCTGAGATGGAAACCCTAGACCTTTTCTCACCTGGTCATAACAATGACGACACACAATCATTCAATTTCAAACTCGCAGACACCAGCACCACCTGCTTATTTTCCCAGTTGTGCGTGATTCCAAGAGATGCCTGAAAGTAACTGTTTTGTGCAGAAGCCTTCAAGTCAGCAAAGAGTAATTGAGCACCTGTCACATCACTCACTGTAGACTTTTGAAACTTGGAGCAACTATAGACAGCACTAAAAAAGTGTAGGATTATAACAACAGCCAGAGGAAATAAGTCAGCAAATAACCTTTAATTAGTTGACGATTCCTTTAAATAATGCTGGTCGGGGGTGATTAGGCATGGTTCTTCATGCTGCTTAATGTTATGTTCAGCTGTGCTAGGTTCAGAGGGCATCAGCTGGAGCACGGAGCTCCAAAATGGCAGCACTGGCATCAAATCTGCACTGCATACTAACTGACGCATCATCTGCATACTTTCGGCAGACATAAACAAGCATGTGCTAACCCCTTTACCAATATGGCATCCGGAGCGCTTCACGTCAGAAGAGGGTGCGCGCGCCGTGGATGCTATTTTGGAATGCTAAGAAGACTTACAGCATCTAATAAACAGGCACTACCAAGCCCAGTCTTGGCCCCATCATTTATTGGGCAATTGTCAGCAGGTACCACTTCATGTCAGAAATGCTATTCACATCATCAAAGCTTTGAAAAATTTAAAAGATAAAAGTTTTTTTTTAAATCCTATATAGAATGGTGTAATCATGGATATTTTGCCTATAAAAGCTGTTTGCAAAGAGAATTATTGCTGAAACCTCCAATTTTAGCTGCAGATTAGAATATTTTGGCAATTTATTTCAGACATTAATTATTTTGAGTTTCATAATGATCAGTTCCAGTGCCAGTAAGACTTGCAGCTTATAGAAGTCTGTTGCCCTAAGGTTCTTTAATAAGTATTGAAATGAGATGCCCTGTTCATACAAACCTAATTAACCTCCACCAGGAGGTTACTATGTCTGACTGAGATTCCCTTGTCTGTCATTTTACACACTTTAAATTTTCTTTTCTTCTGGTTGATCATTGCAGAAATTGTTTAGTCTTTGACTTAACTTGAACTGATTAAATTTTGAACCGACTATTTATTTTCTGTGCAAAGAAATGAATATTTTACTTAGTTCATTCTTCCAATGCATTTTTTACACAAAAATATTTCTTTTGAACTATTATGCTTGCCCTCTGGCACACAAGAAATTCTGGAAGCTGCAGTTCTCAGGAGATAATGCGACCAGATGAGGAGCTATATTTAAAACATGGCATGCAGTTATCTTTATTTACAGCAACAGCAAAGGCATAAAGGGGTGTTAGAATTCTTCGTAACTGAAAAGTCTGTTTTAGGTTTCATCATTCAAAATGGAGAAGATTTCTAACTTTATCCTGGGCCTGTCCACCTGCAGTCAAATGCCTGTCCTCCTTCTTTCATTTCCCTTTTCTCACCAGGCCCTAAACAAAGCTTTGTTCATTGTCCCCAGCAGAATGATAGCACTGATGTTTCCTGCTAGGACCCTGGTTATATTCAGCATCTTCATTCTTGTTCAGTTTCCTAAAATAACTCCAATGAACACTGAAAAAGAAATGAGAACAAGAAAAATGAATCAAAGCTGAACAGATTGTTTTCAATATTATCATTGATAAATTTAGTCAAAAGTCTAAGGCCCATAGGTTGAAATAAATGGGATCGTAAGTACGTCAAGATGTAGTTATACCAAGCTAGGGTTTTAAAAATGTGCGATTGTAAGAAGAAAGGAAAACTGAAGGAGAAAAATGGTTGGATTCTCCTTTGAATTATTGCCAGTTCAGTGGCAGATTTGGAACTCTTAGATGATCAGCCTTAGATCTGCTGCTAAAAAACCGCATGAATGCTTGTCCAAAAAATTGTCAATTCCCTTTAAGACCCACTGATGGCCCGGACCACTGCATGCAAATGGAGTTAAGGGGCAATGGCTAACCCTTCTAACCCATTTCTCCCAAACTCCTGAATAATTACTGCTAATATAGCAATAGCAAAGATGATGAAGTTTTCTAGTTATGCCTGTCTTTTTGTGGGGAATGTCGAACATTCCTTGTTCCAGTCCTACTCAGGTCCCCTCCCCCAACTTTTTCTGGTACATTGATGACTGTATCAGTGCCATTTCCTGCTCTTGTCATGAACTGGAAAACTTCATCAACTTTGCTTCCAATTTCCACTCTTCTCTCACCTTCACATGGTCCATCTCCAACACTTCCCTTCCTCGACTTCTCTGTCTCCATCTCTGGGGATAGGCTGCCCACTAATATTCATTATAAGTCCACTGACTCCCACAGCTGCCTTCACTACACTTCCTCACACCTTGCCCCCAGTATGAATTCCATTCCATTTTCCCAGTTTCTCAGTCTCCAATGCATCTGTTCTGATGATGCTACCTTCCACAACAGCACTTCTGATATGTCTTCCTTTTTCCTCAACTGAGCATTCCCCCCCACCGTTGTTGACAGGGCCCTCAACCGTGTCTGACCCATTTCCTGCACTTCTGCCCTCACCCCTTCCCCTCCCTCCCAGAACCGCGACAGGGTTCCCCCTACCCTCACTTCCCACCCCACCAGCCTCCACATCCAAAGGATCATCCTGCGCCATTTCCGCCACATCCAACGTGATGCCACCACCAAACACATCCTCCCTTCCCTCTCCTGTCAATATTCCGAAGGGATTGTTCCCTCTGTGACACCCTTGTCCACTCCTCCATCGCCCCTGACACCTTGTCCCCTTCCCACGGCATCTTCCCATAAAATCGGAGGAGATGTAATACCTGCCTTTTACCTCCTCTCTCCTCACCATCCAAGGCCCCAAAACACTCCTTTCAGGTGAAGCAGTGATTTACTTGTTCTTCTTTAAATTTAGTATACTGTGTTCGTTGCTCTTAATGCAGCCGCCTCTACATTGGGGAGACCAAATGCAGATTGGGTGACCACCTTGTGGAACACCTCCACTCAGTCCACAAGCATGGCCCCGAGCTTCCGGTTGCTTGCTATTTTAATTCACCACTCTGCTCCCATGCCAAAATTTCTATCCTTGGCCTGCTGCAGTGTTCCAGTGAACATTAACGCAAGCTCGAGGAATAGCACCTCATCTTTCACTTAGGCACTCTCCAGCCTTCTGGACTCAGCATTGAGTTCAACAAGTTCAGAGCATGACTGCCTTTTTTATTTTATTTTATTTTTTAACCATGTGCCTGTCTTAAACTTGTTTTTCAGGGTTTTGCTTTTGGACAGAGCTGTTCATTATTCTGCCATTAACACTCTCTTTGGATTAATGCTTTTTTTTACAACTATTGGCACTTCCTTTGCTTTTGTTCTATGACATCTTTGTCATTTAATCTCTCCTGCCCTCTGCCTTATCACAGACTTGCCCTTTTGTTCTTCTTCTCCCCCGCCCCACCACCCCCCCACCCCCACCTTTCCACTTGCTCAAAGCCCATTGCATTTCTAACCTTTGCCAGGTCTGATGAAAGGTCACAGGCCTGAAATATTAACTGTTTCTCTCTTCATCGATGTTGCCAGACCTGCTCAGCATTTCCAGCATTTTCTGTTTTTATTCCAGACTTCCAGCATCTGCAGTACTTTGCTTTTATTTTAGTTTTAAATTTACCCCTACTTCAAGTACAGTACTGTTCTAGACAAGTTAAAATAGCTTGTCATAGCTTGCATTATCTCATTAAATTATTGCTTTACATCAGAGATGTGAATTTCTCAATTGAAATCCCGCTATACTTATTTTATAAGGAGAAGGAGAATAAGGTCATGGAATAGGCTAAACTGGAGGCCTTTAGCGTGAGCCATCACAGAAATTGTCTCTTCCCGACATACTCATTCCCACTCACCAGGGTCTACGTATAAAATGAGGGTCTTTTTTGAAGAAGTAGTGGTTGAACACTACTATTGCAACACTTTGAGAAAGCACATAAAGCCAAAACTATATATGATGAGCATTTCCTAGCTTCTACCAAACTTCAGTGGCCATGTCACTTACAACTTCATCATTCCCTACATCCTTACTTTGCTTTACATCTAAAGCCTCCACTTTCAGTTTTTGAGTGATGGCTCATGTGATGGCTATGGGCCAGCTTCTCCTATTGGGGGATTGAAGAAAATGTTAAAGGCCTGTGAGTATGGACACTTACATGCCATAATGATGAGCGGTGGAGGTGCATTATCCCTTTAAATGAATTGCCCTTGAAGATTCACACAAGCCCTTATAGCAGGCTATATGAAGTTAACAGAGTAGTTGTTAGTTTAGATGGTGCTTGAGTGCTTTGAGAGATTTCTATTTGTATTAATAAGATTCTCTGGCACCCAGGTGCTGAAAGACAGCTGAGTTAAGGAAGTGAGTACAGGCAGTATAAGTGGCAGATGATGTGTATTGACAACCTTGTAAGGTCGTTGGGCCTCTTCCAACAGCGTGTGGCAGTTCTTGGGTTGGGGAGGTAACACTGACTGGCTCTGACACCAGCCTTTATAAAGCCTGCTCTGATGAGGTTGCTCTCCTAAGATTCTAGGTTGAGAAATTGTTTTTTGTGCCACTGTCCAGCAGAGCAGGAAGTGGGTGGTGCACCTGAACACATGCCTAAAGACATCAGCCCAAGGCTTCTTTGAAATTAGACCTTGATTCCTATTTCCTTAAAACCAATAAGCTGTGATACCAATCAGGAACTCTGCTGCAGCTCACCAGTTGGGACCTTCACAAGTAGGATATGGAATGCGGGAGATGAATGACAAGGAAATGAGTCAAGGTTGATAGTGGCTAACAGTACTATGGAGCCAGGAGGATTACCCTTCCTGATTCCACATTATGTAAAAAAAAATTACTTACCTTTTTGTTGGTGGCCTCCAGTGGTCCACTTAGAGACTGTTAGTTTGACTGCAGTAGACCCAGGATAACTGAGCAGAGCATGCACTGCCATGCTTTGTCCAGTTTCTTCAGAATTTGGGAGCAGGAATTTAAAACAAATATTAGACCACTGATTAACAAAATCCAGGGGCCTGTTACCTGCTTCAGGGGTTTATCCCAGACACTTGTATGTACTGGCTTCCAATTTGGCAGTAAATGCACTTCTGAGAAGGATTGAGTGCAAGAGACTGTCATCCGAAAGCCAACCCTAGGACACGCATTTAAAGTCTTGAATCAGACAGGATGTGCATGAATTTCTCCCCAAAATAGGAATGTCAAGAACTGATGAACTGAAAAGGTACTGGTGGTTGAATAATAACAGAAGATAGATAAAGGCCAATGAATGATAATAAGAATTGAATAAAGAGGCTAATTTTCCATGTATTGTACACACTGGCAGAGTGGGACTGTGCTTACCACCAGCACATATTGGAAAATTGTGGACAGAACACCTGCAATCTTTTAATACACTTACCACCAATGATATTTTACCGTGGAATAGGAAGAATGTAAAAAGTGGTTGGCAAACATTTCAGGGACAGTGGAACATCCTTGGAAGACTCAATCTGTAAGAGTTACAGGTGATATGAGAACAGGTTAACTTGATAAAAAAATAATGCCAAATGTTGTCATCAGCTAAATAAAGTGAAACTCAAAAGAAACTAACATTGTCTGCTCGTGACATAATGGGAACCACTACATTACCCCACCCTTCTACTGCCTAACCTAATTTTCTGAACAATTCATGGTACGGTGAGAAATGTGATAGGTTCATTACTGCATCTTTCATTTTTACAGATGCTGAGTAAACTCAGAGGATCAAAGGGTCAATCCAATTGAAATTGTGCTACCAAGAACGTTTTAGATTTTGTAAAAATGGACATTTCTTTTTTCCAAATCAGATTGTAATAAAGAGTGTAAGTAATAAACATTACTTGGCAAAAAAGAATATAAGACAAGTCAGGGAGACTCATTTGGTACTTCTATGTGATGTTCAAGTCATTTAAGCCAAATAATTTCCCTATACTTGTCCAGGAAGAGGTATGCGGTTCAAAAATGTTTTATATGTGCTGAAACCCATAAAACATGCATTTTCATTCTAAAAAAGATTATGCTAACTTATTAATAAATATATATGAAATCTCTATTCCAATATAAATTGTCATAGATACTCAGAGATACTTACCCTTGTTAGCTGTGTGCTGGCATAGCAGGACTCGCAGGGTTAAAATTGTGAAAATAACTTCCTTTGCGGTTACACATAGATTAATACTGTGGGAAAATAGGTTCATGAATGGTTGAAAAAAGGCAGGTGACATCCAGACCACATCTGGAATACTGTGTACAGTTTTGGTCTCCACATTTAAAAAAGGAAATTCTTGCATTGGAGGCAGTGCAGCGAAGTTTCATTAGTTTGGTCCCTGGGATGAGGGGTTTGTCCTATGTTGAGAGACTAAGTAAATTGGGCCTGTATTCTCTGGAGTTTAGAAGAATGAGAGGTGATCTCATTGAAACATATAAAATTCTAAAGGATCTGGTTAGGGTAGACGCTGAGAGATTATTTCCACTGGTTGGGAAATCTAAAACACGGGGTCACAGTCTCAGGATAAGGACCTGATCATTTAGGACAGAGATGAGGAGAAATTACCTCACTCAAAGAATCTTTGGAATTCTCGACCCCAGAGGGTTGTGAATGCTCCATCGTTGAATACATTTAAGGCTGGGATAGATAGTTTTTTGGTCTCTCAGGGAATCAAGGGATATGGTGAGTGGGCAGGAAAGTGGAGTTGAATGATCGTTTTGAATGGTGGAGCAGGCTCAATGGGCCATATGGTCTACTCCTGCACCTATTTCTTGTGTTCTTGTGACAGGTTATAGATGATAATAGGTGACCGTGGGCAATTATTATTGTCAATAGTTGATAGCAGGTGACCAAATACATGACTGATTATGGGAAATAATCACTGACTAGAACAGATGAATAGCTCAATATGGGATGATGAACGATTGGCTACCATCATGTCTATGGACAACAGTCATGCCTGACCACCCACAATCACCCATAGGCAAATAATATCACCTACTGTCACTTGTGATTTCCAGTTAATTACTGTCACCCACAGTCAGTCATGCATCCTATCATCAGTTATTGCCTAATGTATTTTAGGTTTTCTTTACACTGAGCGGATGATTTTCTGAGTTTCTACTGAAGACAGTGAACCCCACTTGCTGGCAATGCATATTGGAAAATCATTGCCTGTATGAACTTAGAACATTACTCACTTGATATTTTCCCCAGCTTGAGCATTACGAGCCACACTTGTAAGTAAGCCCACACTCCCAATGATTTGAAATGTGTCTTTACTAGGCTAGTAACTAGATAAATGCAGTAAATCTGGGCTCAAACAGAGAACCATTGTCACTCTACTCCTCCTTGTTGGATAAGCAATGTGCCCATACATGATTTTTTGACTTCGATAGAACTTCAGTCGACCTCAGAATTAATACTCTTTCAAGACATGACTTAAGTTATAAACCACCAATAAGATTTATTGAATAGCAAAAAAAAACAATGGAAACAGTGACTGCAGACTTGTTATTCACTTTGGAATACAGAAACAACAAAGGTCGTTCTCCTAAACCACCACTCGGTCTAAAATGGAGCCGAGAAACAAGGCCCTTCATGTCTTACATTGTGATTCATTTTCTGGCCTGGCCTACTGCTGCCAGTTTCAGAATGATTTCTGACTTGGAGAAAGTTGGCCTCTGATATACCATTCAAAATCCTTTGAAGAAACAACAAAAGTATATAAAATTGTGCCTCTCAACGCAACATTAGGTCATCATCACACAAGAACACAAAAAATAGGAGCAGAAGTAGAACATATGGCCCATCGAGATTGTTCCGTCATTCAATACAATCATGGCTGATCTTGGGCTTCACTCATCATCATCATTCACAGGTTTCAAAGCAATGTTTGGCCATAAAAATACAACTGTCATGTACAGTAGGTTCAAAGACATCTCTCATTATATCGATCTCCACCCAATCAAGTTAAGATGACCAATTTGAATATGCAGGTAGTATCAGGAAATGCTCTTAAAATAATGTCCTTGAAGTGATCTTTTGCAACACTAAGTTGTAATGTGTATATCCTGCAGCTTGACGAAGTAGCTTTCAGTAGCTAACATTTAACATGATTGCTAGGCTCCTGTGCAAAGACACTAAAATGCATATACGTATACATCAGGCCAAAAGTTCTCTATATGTCACAAACAGCAGGTAACTGGATGGAATGAATGTTTATTTTAATAGTTGTGAAATATAGCTGGGTTTAAATTGCACCGAGCACTCCTTAGTCAGTGCAAGGTTTCCTATTAAGAGGTTACAATTCAGATAAATACAGAAGATATAGAATGGCAGGAACAAATCCCTAATGTTTCCAAAGTCAACTGTCACCCTTTTGAACTTAATGATAAATGATAGCTATTGTAATACAGGCTGAAGATTTGCAAAATCAAACTCTCTTTTAGCTCACCACAATCACTCTTATTGGGCTTTTTTTTAATTTCCAAAATATACTTTATTCATAAAAATCTGTAACAAATACATTACCAAACAGTTTCAAACAGCACCAAGTCAAAAATTACAAACAGTGCAAAGGAGGTCCGTTTCCTTCAATACAATCATGAGTTGCCTCACAACCCTTCCATTTCATTTGTCATGCCAGATACATTTTTACATTTTACAGCACACAAACTTTTCCCGATACAGTTCGAGGGGTTTGCCATGGATTCAGCCCCTCAGTTCAGCTTGGTGGGGGGACTAGGCTGCCCTGAGAAGAGGCAGTTTCGGCTGATTACATAACTTGACAACTGTAACAGCATGCACAAAGCAACGCAGCTCCACTCCCCTGTCAGTTCAATAGGAAGTAAAGCTCTTCAGAATTATAATCAGGCACATTTTGGCAGAAGATCTTTTTGATGATTATTTTTCACAGAGCCTGTAACACAAGAGCCAAATGAAATGATCAGGCAGCAGCTGAAATCTTTAGCACCCTGGAGCACCTGATACAATTAGCATCAGGATCATCAGCTGTAATAAATGCAATGCTGGCTCTTCCAAGTCAAAGCTTGTTGGCAGCATAAAACCACACCATATGATATGGTCCAGGTCATTGCAGCATTAGTTCAAATCAAGAGTTTAGTATTTTAATCTCTCCCTCACTTGCTCCAGTCTGCAATGTTTTGTGTGTGTTAGTTAGCATCCACTTGAAGCGTAATGACTGAAACCATTCATTTCAGAGACCACTTTCTGAGGTCATCCCTCTGCTTATGGTCATACCATATCTATATTCAAACGTTAGTCCACTACTTGCACCTTAGTAATATCAAACTAAAAAAAATGTTGGAAATTGCTCTGAGCAATACTTTGATTGCACATGCCTTTGTTGCATTACAATTTTATGAATTTTGAATAGCACAGGACCTCGAGAGGACGCTCTGATCTTCCTCAAACAACGCCATTGGATTGTTAGCATCCGCTTGCATATATGCAGCCAGTTCCTTCATTTAACATGTTACTCAAAGAACAGCACTGCCTCAGTACTGTACTAGAGTTCAACCTAGATAATGTGCTCAAATCCTAGAGTGGAAATTGAACCCACAACCTTCTAACTCAATGATAAAATTTCTAAAAATTAGCACAGCATTTCAGTGCTCTCACTTTGCATGTGCAGTACATTGAGAATGTCAATTTATAAGTGGCACTGCGGCAGTGATTGCAGATTGCTTTGCCTTCGTCATACCTGTGAGCAATATAAGTGAGAAGGTACTTTAATGGTGCTGTACAATACACTCTAAGTACAGTAGAGGGCAGGCACTGAAGTCGTCCAGATAAATCATGTCAGTATCCCACACACTGGGTATACTGTCCCAGACAGACAGGCGGAGGAGTGCATAAGGAGACTGAGGTGAAGACAAGCGTCTATAAACAAACTGCCATCTGCAGAACAACGACTTACAGACAAAATCAAATATAAACACTGCAAGTCATTACCATGAATTTCTATGCCCCAATCTGATTTTAGGGGAGCAGCAGTGATATGTTTCAAGTCACAAAGTTTGCTTTCCACACATTCATCACAGATGCCTTATTCTTTTTTTTTTATTTCCAAAATATACTTTATTCATAAAAATTTGTAAAAATTACATTGCCAAACAGTTTCCAAACAGCACCAAAAAATACAAACATTGCAAGGGAGATCAGTTTCCTTCAATACTGTCATGAGTTTCTTCCCAACCCTTCCGTTTCACAATTGTCATGTCAATTACAGTTTTACATTTACAGCAATTGAGAATATTAACGATACAGTTCGAGGGGCTTCCCATGGTTCCAGCCCCTCAGCCCAGCTTGGTGGGGGGACCTTACACTGTGGTCTTTCCCCATTGAGCCTTTGCTGCGGCTGCCCCAAGCTTTAGTGCGTCCCTCAGCACGTAGTCCTGGACCTTGGAATGTGCCAGTCTGCAACATTCAGCGGTGGACAACTCTTTGCGCTGGAAGACCAGCAAGTTTCGGCAGACCAAAGGGCGTCTTTCACCGAATTGATAGTCCTCCAGCAGCAGTTGATGTTTGTCTCGGTGTGCGTCCCTGGGAACAGCCCGTAGAGCACAGACTCCTGTGTTACAGAGCTGCTTGGGATGAACCTTGACAAAAACCACTGCATCTCTTTCCACACCTGCTTTGCAAAGGCACATTCCAGGAGGAGGTGGGCGACCGTCTCTTCCCCACCACAGCCAACGCGGGGGCACTGTGCGGAGGGGGCGAGACTTCGGGTGTGCATGAAGGATCTGACGGGGAGGGCCCTTCTCACCACCAGCCAAGCTACGTCTTGGTGCTTGTTTGAAAGTTCTGGTGATGAGGCATTCCGCCAAATGACTTTGACGGTCTGCTCGGGGAACCATCCGACAGGATCCACCGTTTCCTTTTCCCGTAGGGCCTTGAGGACATTCCGTGCAGACCACTGCCTGATGGACCGGTGGTCAAAGGTGTTTTTCCGCAGAAACTGCTCCACGAAGGATAGATGGTACGGCGCCGCCCAACTGCATGGTGCGTTCCGCGGCAATGTGACCAGGCCCATCCTTCGCAACACCGGGGACAGATAGAACCTCAGCACGTAGTGACACTTGGAGTTTGCGTACTGGGGATCTACACATAGCTTGATGCAGCCGCACACGAAGGTGGTCATCAGGATGAGGGCCACGTTGGGTACATTTTTCCCGCCCATGTCCAGAGATTTGAACATCGTGTCCCTCCGGACCCGGTCCATTTTAGATCCCCAGATGAAGCGGAAAATGGCTCGGGTGACTGCCACAGCGCAGGAGTGGGGTATGGGCCAGACCTGCGCCACGTAGAGCAACAACGTGAGCGCCTCGCACCTGATGACCAGGTTCTTACCCACAATGGAGAGAGATCGCTGCCCCCACATGCCCAACTTTTGTCGTACCTTGGCTACTCGCTCCTCCCATGTTTTGGTGCACGCCCCGGCCCTTCCGAACCATATCCCCAGCACCTTCAGGTAATCTGACCTGACGGTGAAGGGGACAAAGGATCGGTCAGCCCAGTTCCCAAAGAACATGGCCTCGCTCTTACCGTGGTTAACTTTGGCTCCCGAGGCCAGTTCGAACTGGTCGCAGATGCTCATCAGTCTGCGCACGGACAGCGGATCCGAGCAGAAGACGGCGACGTCATCCATGTACAGGGAGGTTTTGACCTGAGTGCCTCCGCTGCCTGGGATTGTCACCCCTCTTATGCTCGCATCCTTCCTAATAGACTCAGCAAAGGGTTCAATACAGCAAACAAACAAGACCGGGGACAGAGGACAGCCCTGTCTGACTCCAGATTTGATCGGGAAACTTTCAGATTCCCACCCGTTGATTGACACTGCGCTACTGATGTTTGTGTAGAGCAGTTGGATCCAATTGCAGATTCCCTCCCCAAACCCCATTTTGGAAAGCACGTCCATCATGTAGGTGTGCGATATCCTGTCAAAAGCCTTCTCCTGGTCCAGGCTGATGAGGCAGGTGTCCACCCTCCTGTCCCATACGTAGGCGATCGTATCCCTGAGTAGCGCGAGACTGTCAGAGATCTTCCTGCCGGGTACAGTACAGGTCTGATCGGGGTGAATCACCAACTCCAGAGCAGATTTGACTCGACTGGCTATGAGTTTGGACAGAATCTTGTAATCAACATTAAGCAGTGAGATGCCTTATTCTGTACTGTCACTATTTTCCTACAGCTTCAAATAGGCTAACAATATCAGCAGGATTGGGCGTCACACTTCTCTGCACTGCACATCAGAGTGAATGGAGTCAGTACCTATTTTTCTAGTAGCCCACACTCTACTTTTGGAATTGCAATGGGGGAGAACTTTCACCTGTCCATCAACCCTAGCCCTGATTCCATCTCAGGGATAGGGTAATTTACATAAGAGAGGCAGGCACTCATGCCATTTAGGATTCCACCGGGCCCAGGAATGATGAATAGCTGCTCTACTGTAAATGGCTTGACCTGTAATTCTGAGAGATTCATCCATTGCCATTTGTTTCGGTATGACTTCAAGAAGATCAGATTGTATTTCAATTGAAAGCTTGGTTTACCTGGGAGCCAGTCTCCAGTCAGTGTTTTGAGTCGCATTGCCAACAGCTGCTGAGCTGTGTGCTGTTAATATTTGCATATCAATTAGCAAGAGAGTCAGGCCAGATTGAGCTTGCAGAAAGTAAACTTCTGTCCAAAGTCAAATACTTTCAGCTCAGGAGCCAAGTTTTCTGTAAACACATTGGCATAGGCATAGGCATAGGTTACAATCTCCTGCCAGGTCTATTTCCAAACTCATGCAGGACCATTTTCCATTTGCAAAATATCTCTTCTAAACTAGCTGCACTTAATTTGAAAACTGAGCTCCCTTGATGGTGAACCTCTTGCAGATGACAGTGGTTTCCCCCTTTAGCTTTCAAGACATTGTAGCCCTTTAAGACCTGCAGCAACACATGATCTCCCGGTCCTCAAAAAGCAACCTCCCAATCACAGGTAATCCTGGAGCTTTACAATCACACACTCAACAAGATGAAAATGGAAAATAAACTGAGATTCAGTGTTGATTGGGTTGGGCAGACGGGTGCTAATTCCATAATTCACACCTCCCACTGGTTGAAAGCCAGCATGTCGGCAGCTGTTTACATAATTAAAGATGTTAGGATAAAGGCTTAGACCACAACAGGCTGCAGCCATGTTGCCAATCGAGCCCCTGCACATAATACAATGATTTTTATTTGGATGAAAGTACAGGTGGTATGTGATCACCAACACGGCATCATACAGGGAGAACACAAGAAATAGGAGCAGCAGTTGGCCATTCGATAAGATCATGGCTGATCTAATTGTGGCCTCTATTCCACTTTCCTGTCTGTGCCCCAGAACCCTTGACTCCCTTCTCGATCAAAAATTTATCTAACTCAGCCTTGAATATATTCAATGACCCAGCTTCCATTGCTCTCTGGGAAGGGAATGCCACAGTCTAATGACACTCTGAGAAAAAAAAATTCTCCTCATCTCAGTCTTAAATGGAAGATCCCTAATTTTTAAACTGTGTCCCCTAGTTCTGGACTCCCCCACAGCATCCACCCTGTCAAGACCCCTCAGGATCCTATCTGTTTCAATAAGATCACCTTCACCTCTTATTCTTCTAAACTTCAATGGGTATAGGCCCAACCTGCTCAACCTTTCTTCATAAGATAAGTCCTTCATCCCAGGAATCAGTCAAGTGAACGTTCTCTGAATGGCTTTGAATGCAATTATATCCTTTCTTAAGTCAGGAGACCAAAACTGTACACAATATTCCAGTTGTGGTCTAACCAATGCCCTGTACAGTTGTAGCAACACCTCCCTACTTTTATACTCAATTCCCCTTCCAATATACACAAACATTCTATTTGCCTTCCTAATCACTTGCTCTACCTCCATACTGACTTTTCGTGATTCATGTACCAGGACACCCAGATCCCTCTGTACCGTAGAGTTCTGCAGTCTCTCGCCATTTAAATAATATACTCCTGTTCCATTCTTCCTGCCAAAGTGGACAAGTTCACATATTCCCACATTAAGCTCCATCTGCCAAATTTTTGGCCATTCACTTAACCTATCTAAATCCCTTTGTCGACCTTTTATGTCCTATCAACAGCTTACTTTCCTACCTATTTTTGTGTCATCAGCAAATTTAGTTACCACACATTTGGTCCCTTCATACAAATTATTGATATAGATTGTAAATAATAAATGTGGTACTAGCTACAGCTTGCCAATGTGAAAATGACCCATTTATCCCTACTCTCTGCTTCCTGTTAGCTAACCAATCCGCTATCCATTCTAATATGTTACCACTACACCATGAGCTCTTATTTTGTGTACTAACATTTGATGTGGCACCTTTTCAAATGCCTTTTGGAAATCAAGAACACCACATCCACAGATTCCTCTTTATCCATCTTGCTTGTTAATTTCTCAAAGAAATTAGTCAAACTTACAAGCTCATGTGGCACGATCATTTTAATACAATCAGTGCTATCAACATTTGAAGTGAAAGGAAGATTGAAAGATTAATTGCTGGGAGGTACTGAATACCTGTTGCAGCCATTGCTGATGGCACCATTTTGCCATTCAAGACAGCATGTACAATGCCAACACATGGATTTTCATTTATCATCAGACCAATGGTTCAGATGCTTGGAACGATTGGGGTAAGGAGACACCTCACAGTATACAATCTCCACAGGGTCTCTAAAATAACTGTCACCTGTTGTATGCTGCACAGCTTTGGCCTTCCATTAAGACTCAGAATAAAGAAGGAGGAGTTATGGCAAGGCAAGATACTGAGACTGTGAGGATGACATGCCGGCAGCACATCCAATGCAGGACAAAACATTGCAGTAACGGGCAGTGAGCAGTGATACATTTCAATAGGTCCAGGCGATGCTTTCTTTTTAAAGATATGCTTCCATAAAGACCTATATGCCTTTCCCATCCCACGTTCTGCCACACTTTTGAGTCATATCCTATCCATATCTTTTGTTAACAGGTCATGCTTTCTCCTGAACATTCAAAATTAAAAATTCGTGTAACATGCTCTTCAAGTCTCATCTTTATTTCCAGTATTCTGTATACTGTTCATGTTGTGACTGTAATTTCTGATACTTTTCCTTTCTTTTGGTTATATTAGCATGAGACACTGAGTTTACTGCTGCTCCTCAGTGACTTTTAATAAAAGAGCAGCTATGTTGACTGGTTACATGGTTTCCCTGTTTGGATTATGATGATATAATGGATTTTCATGGAGACAAGTGAATGATCCTGCTCAGGTACCAGTCTCTGTTTGTACTATGATGGAAACCACACCGGCCAAATGGAAACATATTAATTTTGTCATATGGAACAGTACTTGAACTTTTTACTGGACATTGAACATAACTTGTTTAAAAGGACCACAGAGCTGGACAGCTAAAACACGGCTGCACATTTGCATTCTGAGAGACAGTTGAATAGAGAGACAGTGGAAGTGATCACTGATATAATTAACAAGATTGGTCTGGGCAACAGTGATGATCCACATCTTGTCTGTGTAAGAGCCAGCACTCCACACACATCCCCACCCCCACCACCCAGTGTGCCTAGTAAGCTTTGAAGAATAAACAACCCTCGCAGACAATGTTGTTTCAAACAAAGAGCTGATCACATGACTTACTTGCTGGCCAGACTGGGAACTGTTTGAATTGTGCCTCAAAGAAAGGTTTGGGGCAGACTACAATTTGAGGACCAAAGATAAGGAAGGTCCCTCTCTCTGTCTCTCAAGAAAAGTCCCAGGGACCCATGGAATCTGCTTAAGCCTCAAGACAGAGGACCTCTTCAGGCTCCTGGTACCAGAGAAATAAGTTTGTAAGTGTGCACTGGGCCCCAACGAGAACTGCAAGACTTCAACTCCAATCAAGGACTTTACATCCAAACCGAAAGACAGTAACTGAATTCTATTTATTGCCTACCCGACTTAAACCCCTCTCCGAATTCTGTATCTATTTGTGTGTGTGCTTATCGCGTAAGCATGCTAGCGTGTTTGCGACACGTATTTTAGTATTTTTAACCGAGATAGAGTGGTAAGGTTAATAAACTTACACTTTTCTTGTTTAAACCTAAGCAAATCTGTCTGATTGGTTCATTGGCAATAACAATTAGTGAGCAGTGAGCAAGGATTCACTGAGGGGTTAAGCTAAAAATGCTGTGTTTTAAAAGATAACCCCTGTTACGGCCAAACCAGGAAAGGGGCAAGAGGGGAGCCTGAGACCCCTTCCTCACACAGCAGTAACAGTATGCATATCCCGTGAGATCGGATTCCTGAGATACTATAGCTCCTAACTCAGTAAGGTAATACATCTCCCTGAACAATCAGGCATGGAGGCCTGAAGCCCACAACTCAGGCAGTGAGTGCAATTAGTCTGGGAGCCAATGCAAAATTTCTGCACTAGGTCCATTAGGCTCCTGAGCTCTATTTAAGTGAGGCGCTTGCCTCAAGACACATTTGGAGTGCCTGAGCAGTCTAACTGCACAGGGACCATTTGGGGCAAAGGCAGAGGAGGGTAAATTGCAGAGCATGCAGCACCCAACCCAATGTTTGATGCCTGGTGAAGTGAATATGCTGTTGCACGAACTGAACATGAGGAGGGTTTGCTCTGTTTGATATTCCAGGGCACTTTCCTCATAAGGGTGTGCAGTGTACTATGCCAAGCATGAAGTGACAGTCAAGCTCTACGCTGTGTGCAAGACCCAAGAACAGATGTGGGAAAAGATAGCATGCTTTCAGGAACCTGACAAGATAAGACAGCCCATCAGTAACATGTGGAAGGTAAATGTCCCAAGACTGACATTAAATTTTTGCTTGGCTGTAACTTAGATGTCTTGTGCAGAAGAGGGCTCAGTTTATGCCTGGGGGTCATGAACATATAGAATTATCTCTCAAAAGTTAAAAATTTAAATACTTAGAAAGACAGAAGGAAGAATCCCAGCTTCTAAACATTTGCATTAAGATCAGGTAGGTTTGCAAAGTTCCCAGGGGATTTACATTCCATGCACTGTCACCCAAAGTGGTGTCAGATTATGGGGAATCTCACTCCACATCACTCCAGAATCTGGTCATTCCCTGGGCTGGATTTTGCACTGGAGACAGGACTTCCGGCACGAGGATGAATAGGCAGGGGGAGCCCCTCCTCTGACTTTTCATGCCCCCCAGAGCAATCGTCTGGTCTTTTTAAATCAAAGTTTCAGGAACCAGGATCCCTGTTCCTTTAAACATGGGAATCCCTGTCTCCAAGAGCTGCTGGGAGATCAGAGGGCCGGCAGCTCAGCGGTATAGGTAGCGCCACTTGGAGCATGGCCACTGCCAGTACTGCAGATGCCTTGGACCCAGGCCTAGCACTGGAACCCTGGACCAGAGGTAGGTGAGACAGGGTCGCCGGGGCCAGTACAAAAGGCCCTGGTGAGGAGGGATGGGGTGGGGTGGTCGTGCAGTCCAGGGGGAGGGTGTTCGGGGGGCGTGGGTAAAGTGGTTCCTGGCGGGGGTCCTCTGTGGCCACAAATTGCCCACGGAGGAGAGACCACCTGCCCCACCCAAGCCCACAGGGAGGGTGCCTCATGTTGCAAGGCATCCTCCCTGTGCAGTGGAGGCACCCCTACCCCTGGTAAGATCCCAGCAGCGGTGGGAAGAGGCCCTTTATTAGCCATTAATAGGCCACTTAAGGGCCTCAATTGGCCTCTGGACGGGAAGGCCATCGTCAGCCTATCCTGGCCCCGGGAAGTTCGCTTGGCAATAGGTAGGTGACGGGCCCTCCTTCCTGCCGCTACCCATCGCGATACTCCATGCCAGCCCCCGCCCCCCCCCCCCCCCCCCCCGCCTCTGACACTAACCCCTCAGGGGGCCACACAAAATCTCGGCCCCTGTCTCCAGTTTGACACTGCCAGGTTAGCATTGTTGTGAAGCAAAAATTGCCTTGCACCAACACTAAGCTTGCTGTGTAAACGTAGCTTCACAGTCTTCACTACTGACCAAGAGGGAATTCCATGATCTGATTCTCCCAGTGTAAGCGGCATTCACAGGTAGCATCTCTTGGAAAATTGCAGCAGTGATTTTCCACCTATTATTTCTACCAGATGGAGAATTGTGGCTGTGTGCCCCGAATTTCTGGAGAAATTGTACTGCCTGTGAATAGCACTCAACACTGGGCATGCCAGGTCATGGAATTACCTCTTCTCTGTTGGGGCATTTGTCTGCTTTTATACAGAACAGCTGTGGCTGTCTATCTAATGAAGAACCAGTTTACATTGCTTATGTTGAACAATCTAATGCCTTTTTGAAGTCCTTGGGGTTGAAATTCAATTGGAAGGGGGTAGCAAAATGGGCGGTAGCAGTTTGATTTTCCTTTCCACAATAGACTATAAAATGGGCAAATCCCCTACCATCCATTCTGTGAATCTGCCATAAAGTTGTATTGCAGCCCAAATACCATTTGTCCTTCCAACTTAAGCTGAATTTGCTTGGTTAATATTCAGACAGTTCATTAATGCTATTTAGTTTCACATTTCTTGACATTTTTAAGCAGCTTAACTGCATATATGATTTTTACATTTTCATCTGCTTACATACAGGAACCTGCAAGCTTAAAATGAGATCATGAAATCGATCAGATTTCAGTCCTAAAAGTGGAAGAACTGTATTTGCACTTCATAAATGTTCCACTGAAACCTATGGCAAAGGAATTGTATATAGTTGTTCAAGCAGTCTAGCCATTAAAATCAGGGTCGGAATTTTACTAGCCCCCAAAGAGTAGGATGGTGGAGGGTCATAAAATGGAGCGGGAGGCTCCGGGAGCCCTTCCCCAACCACTCCCGCCTCCGCCACCACTTTAAGCAGGGCAGCGGCGGAGAAAAACAGCCCGCCCGCCCCACTCCAATCAAGGCCCTTAAGTGGCCACTTAACGTCCAGTTAAGGGCCCACATCCACCGCCACGGGGATTTTACCCGAGGCCAGTCAGGCAGCCCATCACCATTGCCCCCCCTATCCCCCCAATCGACCACCCTTGCCTTGCTGGGGCCCAACTGATCACCCCTGGTGAGGGACCAAAAACTTACCTTCATTCTCCGGGCTCCCCGACATCTTCTTCCCGAAGGCTGGGTTGCAGTGCCAGCAGCGGCCACCGTTCCCAGTGGCACTGTTGGGACTAAGAGCTGCCAGCTCGCTGATTGGCCAGCAGCTCCATTGGGCGTGACTTTCCTGCCCCTAGTGGGTGGAAATCCCACCTCAGACCAATTGAAGGCCGGGGAACCACAAAATGCAGGTCAGATCCCCAGGCCAGGCGGAGGTGGACAGCTCCCGTCCGGCGAGGGAAAAATCCCAGCCCAGTAGTAATTTGGCAACAAAGATTTTTTTAAATGTACTTAGTTACTTTTTTCTAATAAATTGGATTCGAATAAATTGTTTTGTAACTTTGCCTTTTTCTATTCTGTACATGAACGAAGCAGAAACTCATCATAGAATATGCAACAGAAAACACAAACACTGCAGCAAATCTAACTGCCAGAAGGTTAAACAACATAGGAATGTCCTTTAATGATAGCAGCTAAGTTGAGTTCTATCCTTTGGTGTGTATAAACAAACTGGGGCTGTTATAGATGACTCGCAATGGATGGTCTGCCATCTAGTGTATTTTCTGCACATTGCTGCAGAATGAGAAATAATACACCAGAACGAGATCCACAGGTGCCAAAGAGTTGATCCTCTTTTGACCTTGGTTGGGTCATGGCGACGTTGCTGTTTCTGGTCAGGAAGAGGCTGTAATTCAGACATGATCCAGAATGAGATCAGGGCACAAAAAAAGGTATAAGCACTGCCATAATTTGAATATACCAGTTCAAACCATTCAGGAATGATCAAAATCAATGTCACACATGTCCAGTTAGTCCATATGAACAACTAAAGACTAATGTTTCACCTTTCAAACATGGGCGTTTCCCCTTCTCAAAAAGAATTACAAAGATTGCTGACTTTGTTACATTTTGCCACGATGTTCCTGCAATATCTGTCATTATAATAAACTGTACTACGGCAAAAGTGAGAAGAGAAATGCAGACTGGTTTCAATCTCATAATGAAGAGCTGGAACCTGTCATAGCCGCTAAGCGCATTGCACTGTTGAACTACAAGAAAGCCCCCAGCAAGTTAACATCCATAGCACTTAAAGCAGCCAGAAGCACTGCACAAAGAACAGCCAGGCACTGCGCAAACGACTACTGGCAACACCTATGAAGTCATATTCAGCTGGCCTCAGACACCGGAAACATCAGAGGAATGTATGATGGCATGAAGAGAGCTCTTGGGCCAACCATCAAGAAGATCGCCCCCCTCAAATCTAAATCAGGGGACATAATCACTGACCAACGCAAACAAATGGACCGCTGGATTGAACACTACCTAGAACTGTACTCCAGGGAGAATGTTGTCACTGAGACTGCCCTCAATGCAGCCCAGCCTCCACCAGTCATGGATGAGCTGGACATACAGCCAACAAAATCGGAACTCAGTGATGCCATTGATTCTCTAGCCAGTGGAAAAGCCCCTGGGAAGGACAGCATTACCCCTGAAATCATCAAGAGTGCCAAGCCTGCTATACTCTCAGCACTACATGAACTGCTATGCCTGTGCTGGGACGAGGGAGCAGTACCTCAGACATGCGCAATGCCAATATCATCACCCTCTATAAAAACAAAGGTGACCGCGGTGACTGCAACAACTACCGTGGAATCTCCCTGCTCAGCATAGTGGAGAAAGTCTTCACTCGAGTTGCTCTAAACAGGCTCCAGAAGCTGGCCGAGCGCATCTACCCTGAGGCAGAGTGTGGCTTTCGTGCAGAGAGATCGACCGTTGACATGCTGTTCTCCCTTCATCAGCTACAGGAGAAATGCCGCGAACAACAGATGCCCCTCTACATTGCTTTCATTGATCTCACCAAAGCCTTTGACCTCGTCAGCAGACGTGGTCTCTTCAGACTACTAGAAAAGATTGGATGTCCACCAAAGCTACTAAGTATCATCACCTCATTCCATGACAATATGAAAGGCACAATTCAACATGGTGGCTCCTCATCAGACCTCTTTCCTATCCTGAGTGGCATGAAACAGGGCTGTGTTCTCACACCCACACTTTTTGGGATTTTCTTCTCCCTGCTGCTTTCACCAGCGTTCAAGTCCTCTGAAGAAGGAATTTTCCTCCACACAAGATCAGGGGGCAGGTTGTTCAACCTTGCCCATCTAAGAGCGAAATCCAAAGTACGGAAAGTCCTCATCAGGGAACTCCTCTTTGCTGACGATGCTGCTTTAACATCTCACACTGAAGAGTGTCTGCAGAGTCTCATCGACAGGTTTGCGGCTGCCTGCAATGAATTTGGCCTAACCATCAGCCTCAAGAAAACGAACATCATGGGACAGGACGTCAGAAATGCTCCATCCATCAATATTGGCGACCACGCTCTGGAAGTGGTTCAAGAATTCACCTACCTAAGCTCAACTATCACCAGTAACCTGTCTCGAGATGCAGAAATCAACAAGCGCATGGGAAAGGCTTCCACTGCTGTGTCCAGACTGGCCAAGAGAGTGTGGGAAAATGGCGCACTGACACGGAACACAAAAGTCTGAGTGTATCAAGCCTGTGTCCTCAGTACCTTGCTCTATGGCAGCGAGGCCTGGACAACGTATGTCAGCCAAGAGCGACGTCTCAATTCATTTCATCTTCGCTGCCTCCGGAGAATACTTGGCATCAGGTGGCAGGACCGTATCTCCAACACAGAAGTCCTCGAGGCGGCCAACATCCCCAGCTTATACACAATACTGAGTCAGCGGCGCTTGAGATGGCTTGGCCATGTGAGCCGCATGGAAGATGGCAGGATCCCCAAAGACACATTGTACAGCGAGCTCGCCACTGGTATCAGACCCACCGGCCGTCCATGTCTCCGCTTTAAAGACGTCTGCAAACGCGACATGAAGTCCTGTGACATTGATCACAAGTCGTGGGAGTCAGTTGCCAGCGTTCGCCAGAGCTGGCGGACAGCCATAAAGGCGAGGCTAAAGTGTGGCGAGTCGAAGAGAGGTTGCAGTTGGCAGGAAAAAAGACAGAGGCATAAGGGGAGAGCCAACTGTGTAACAGCCCCGACAAACAAATTTTTCTGCAGCACCTGTGGAAGAGCCTGTCACTCTAGAATTGGCCTTTATAGCCACTCCAGGCGCTGCTCCACACACCACTGACCACCTCCAGGCGCTTACCCATTGTCTCTCGAGATAAGGAGGCCAAAGAAGAATAAACTGTGATTTTAGGAGGGAGTTATCAATTTCTCCTCACTTCCATAGCGCTGCACCATGCCTGAAACAGGTGCACAGTTCACTGCTCATGCCATGTATTGACGTGGCAGGCAAGAAACTCTTTGGAATTCCACCAGTTGTGGATGGAGATTGACAGATTCTAAGTCCCCAATCTTTGCCATTGCCTATCGCATTATTAAAACATTTTTTGTTGAAAGTTTAATCTGGGAAATTATATTCAGATTTTGAGTAATTGCTTTCATAACCCTTGCTTTATCCTGCTTGAGGATGTGGACATTCTTTTACAGTAACAAAGTCAACTGTAATTGTGCCCAAAATGCATCTTGATTTTATCAAGTCTTTGATTTTCTTTCACAATACAACTAGGATTGATCTTACAGATATGGGGAGGCAGTGGTGTAGTGGTAATGTAACTGAACTAGTAATCTAGAGGCCCCAGCTAATGCCTTGGGGACATGGTTTCAGCCGGTGGAATTTAAATTCAATTAATTAATTAAAAAATCTGGATTTGAAAGTTAGTTTCAGTAATGGTGCCATGAAACTATCATCAATTGTTAAAAACCCATCTGGTTCACTAATGTCCTTTAGGCAAGGAAATCTGCCATCCTGACCTGGTCTGACCTACATGTGACTCCAGATCCACAGCAATGTGGTTGACTCTTAACTGCCCTCTGAAATGGCCTAGCAAGCTATTCAGTTGTCAAGGGCAATTAGGGATGGGCAACGAATGTGGTCCTTGCCAGCAACACCCACATCCCATGAAAGAATGAAAAAATAAGTTCTTTTTTCCCTCTGCCTAGCAGTGTGCACCAGTTCCCAAGTGCTTGAGAAATGGAATAGGAATGCAGACATGCAGACACATAACAACAGACCTCTTCCCCATTTATGCTTAACACATTCGGGACTCCCTGGTTTGAGCAGGAGCAAAGGATGCAGATTTTTCACCATAATGCACTGCACTAGTTTCCAGTGTCAGAATGGCAACTCTTACACTTGTAGAATGTGAAACAGATGCATCCTTTGACTTTATAGGAACCATCACTTCATCCCAGATTAATTAGAATATTCTGTAGAGACATTTTGTTGTTGCTGGGCAAGCAAATTATGTTATTCGCTATCCACTGCAGCTATACCTTTACTCGTGGTTGGGCCAATTTTCCACTGCAGATACCTCATATACCAATTTCTGGGGCATTAAGTAGAAGAAAAGAGACAATATTTGTTTTAATGTAAATGGCATGATGGAAACTACATAATATGTACCACATCATTTCCAAAGGATCTAGCTGGTGTTACATGAAATGGCAACCAGCAAAATATAATGGAACAAACAAATAGCATTTCACAGAATCACAGAATTGTTACAGTGCAGAAGGAGGCCATTCAGTCCATCATGTCTGCAATTTATTATGAAGTAACGTTTAAGATTTAATAAAATTAATCCTTAGTTTTTCCCATCAAGTGAGTAATTTTAAGTAAATTGAAATTTCTGATAGTTGGATAAATATCTTAAGATAACTTGCCAAAGAGTAAGAAATAACATTTGGCCTAATTATATGTTTGACAAGCTACTAAGAAGCTTTTATCAAATGCTAGTGGAGTAGAAAATATTCCAGAATGCACCTGTAGGCATAAGTTCATTATAAAATCATTGTCACTGTTTCAAATTTGTTATGTTGGGGGTTATGTTAGCTAGAACTGACTTCAGACAGAAAAGCAGCCCAGTGCTTCATATAATACCACAAAGCATAGTTCCTCAAGGATGACATTTTTAATTAAGCCTTCTTGCCACACAGATCACACACAGAAGTTCCACTTTCTTTCTATACTTTGAGCACTTATCTCCACATAATGAAATTCTTATTGTGCTGAAATTCTCTGGCACACTCACAAGCATTGCTTATTAACTTAATAAGAAACTTCAACTGACATTGCGCTTCAGTGAAAAGATAATCAATAAAAACAATTTTTAAGACTTTCAGCTAATGAAAAATGCAAATTTCTTGAAGAATATTAATGTCACTCATTATCTTTCATTATCCATCTGTATAATAAGCTTGCTATCGGCCAATCTCCTCTGCTTTGCACGCAGGGAATACTTATTTCCCTTGCACACTCATGGGGATTTCCCTTGAGGGCAAGCCAAGTGTTTGCACCACATTTTCCAGGGCCTTCGCGTGGTTGAGGCCTCAGCCCACCCACAT
Source organism: Heterodontus francisci (assembly GCF_036365525.1). Taxonomy (NCBI): domain Eukaryota; kingdom Metazoa; phylum Chordata; class Chondrichthyes; order Heterodontiformes; family Heterodontidae; genus Heterodontus; species Heterodontus francisci. The sequence continues at coordinate 120,740,910 of NC_090373.1, read as the reverse complement.
TAGAGGAGCTGAGAGGAGAAAGCAGAGTAAGTGAGGGGTCTGGGCAGAGTAGATACGGAAAAGTTGTTCCACTTGGCAGAAGGGTGGCGAACTAGAGGACAACAATTTAAGGTGATTGGCAAAAGAGCCAGAGGTGACATGAGGAAACATTTTTTAAAGCAGTGAGTGGTTAAGATCTGGAATGCACTGCCTGAGAGTGTGGTGGAGGAAGATTCAATTGTGGCTTTCAAAAGGAAATCGGATAATTATCTAAAGAGAAAAGAATTGCAGAGCTACAAGGAAAAGGTGAGGAGTGGGACGAGCTGAGTAGCTCTTACAGAGAGCCCACATGGACATGACAGGCTGAATGGCCTCCTTCTGTGCTGTAACCATTCTATGATTCTATTCTATGATTCTATCATTCAACTATGATCCAATTAAATGATGGTCAATTAAAATATGGAACAGGCTTGAGGGGCTCAAGAGCCAACTTCCATTACTAGTATTGGGATTTGGTTATTGCTCAATCTCGTGTGGCTGTACGCTACTTGTCCCTCTAAGAAGTTGTGTACAAAGGGCAGGGATTAATCAACGCGAGCTTATGACCCGCACTTACTGGGAATTCCTCGTTCATGGGAAATAATAGCAATTCCCAATCCCTATCATGAATGGGGTTCAACAGGTTACCCATACCTGGCGGCGTAGGGTAGACACACGCTGATCCATTCAGTGTAGCGCGCGTGCAGCCCCGGACATCTAAGGGCATCACAGACCGTTTCCAGGTGGAAGCTCCTGCCAAGGGCTGGGTCTGCATTAGCGGTTGGGCAGATCAGACAGAGTCATTATGCACAGAAGGAGGCCATTCGGCCCAACGAGTCCAAAATGATTTAAGCACGAAAGTACGGGTAAGTCAGGTGAAGCACACTAGTGCAATCTACCTAACTTGCACGCAGGCAGGGGAGGAGGGAGAGGACAATCACCAAGGCCAAATATACTGCTGGCACCCAGCATAAAGGGGATGATAGCCTCTTGACAATAGAGTCGGCTTGCTTACTGCAACGTTTGCCCTGGCTGTGCACCCACCACCAGCTTGGTCAGGGCCTTTAAATTTGCAGACAGAGAACCTGCCTGTTTCATAGGACCCTGAATGTGATTTCTGAGGTACAAAACAGCACAGTGTGCACTGCACATGCTCCACACAGTAGCAATGGAATTGGGCAGTCTAACCAACAGTCCTTCAAGGAACCATTGGAGACTGCTCAAAGTAAAAAATGGCTGGAAACCTTTATCAGCTTTTAAGTTAGTGCTTCACCTGGCCCAACAAAAATATTCCATTTTGCTGGCAGTCAGTCAATGCCAGATTCAAACAGCAATTGAACCCAGGTGAATTAATAGCAATCAGATTTGAAAGCCTACAATCAAGGAAGATGCACTGAAAAGCTTTGGAGCATCTTTTTTAAAAATTTGTTTGTGGGATGTGAGCATCACTGGCTAGGCTAGCATTTATTGCCCATCCCTAATTGCCCTTGAGAAGGTGGTGGTGAGCTGCCTTCTTAAACTGCTGCAGTCCTTGGGGTGTAGGTACACCCACAGTGCTGTTAGGAAGGGAATTCCAGGATTTTGACCCAGCGACAGTGAAGGAACGGCGATATGGCTCCAAGTCAGGATGGTATGTGGCTTGGAGGGGAACTTACAGGTGGTGGTGTTCCCATGCATCTGCTGCCCTTGTCCTTCTAGGTGGTAGAGGTCACAGGTTTGGAAGGTGCATCAAAGAAGCCTTGATGAGTTGCTGCAGTGCATCTTGTAGATGGTACACACTGCTGCTACTGTGTGTCAGTGGTGGAGGGAGTGAATGTTGAAGGTGATGAATGGTGTGCCAATCAAGTGGGCTGCTTTGTCCTTGATGGTGTTGAGCTTCTTGATGTTGTTGGAGCTGTACTCATCTAAACAAGTGGAGAGTATTCCATCACACTCTTGACTTGTGCCTTGTAGATGGTGGACAGGCTTTGGGGAGACAGGAGGTGAGTTACTCGTCACAGAATTCTTAGCCTCTCACCTGCTCTTGTAGTCACAGTATTTATGTGGCTGGTCCAGTTCAGTTTCTGATCAATGGTAACCCCCAGGTTGTTGATAGTGGGGGATTCACTGACGGCAATACCATTGAACGTCAAGGGAAGATGGTTAGATTCTCTCTTGTTTGAGATGTTCATTGCCTGGCACTTGTGTGGCACGAATGTTACTTGGCACTTATCAGCCCAAACCTGAAAGTTATCCAGGTCTTGCTGCATCTAGACATAGGCTGCTTCAGTATCTGAGGAGTCGCAAATGGTGCTGAACATTGTGCAATCATCAGCAAACATCCCCACTTCTGATCTTATGATGGAGGGAGGGTCCTTGATGAAACAGCTGAAGGTGGGTATTCTTTGATTCGATAAGCTGGTGGTCCTATTTCATGAAGCAGCAAGGATCCTTCTGACATTCTACTACTTCCAGCTAGATGGATATCCATGTAGTGCCATTACTGGCATGGCTGCCCACCAAAATCATGGTGGAAATTAAGTGGGTGCAAGTTTTACTCTTGAGTAACAGTGCTACTGGAATTTCTACCCACCATGTTAAAATAAATTGCTCCATTAACATTAAAAAAAATATATACCAATAACCTTAACGAATGGTGCATTAGGTTAATACACTTTTTTTTTGCATAGGACTGATAGCCTTGATGGTTCCATGTGAATTATATGGCAGTATCAGCTCAATCACAAGTAGCAAAAGTCCAGAGCACAAAATGACTTATATTTTGGCACTAGATTGACAGGCATACAATCAAAAAAATTACAGGGTCGACATTCCAGCATAAGTGCAAAGATGCACCTGTCTGGAACACTTAAAGGGGCAGAAAAATTTGGTCTTACTCAATATATTCGCTGCCAATGTTGTTCTCGCCATATCACAGGCTAGGGATATGGGAACTACTGGCCTGGGAATTCCTGTCCCAACAGTGGTCCCTCCTGCGTCACTCACCCAGTATGGGGGAAGTAAAAGCTCTTCTTCATACACCCCTAAATGAGATCTCATGGAAACTCTGGAGGGGAACATCAGGGTCTGACATATCCTAGTCCCAGTTAGGAATCTTGTGAACCTACTGCCACATTCCTGCTGGAAGTATGCCTGGAGTATGCTGGAAGAGATTTTTGACTCCAAAGGAAACAAATGTGGTTGCTTTGGGAAAAGAAAATGCAACAGACGGATACAGGGAGTTGAGTTTAAGATATACTGTTAGGGTACACTGATACTTTATTCTCCATTTCACCCATGCTGTACATAATCACCTCTGTTGCATTGGGCATACACTTCTTTCATAATTGTTCCATTCTCCAGTACTGAAATCACATACCTTGAGAAAAGAATTAAGGTTATGGGTGCACTGTAACAGAATTTTTCAATATATTGATTTTTCACAAAAAGGAGTCAGGAAACGTCTGAGAAAATTACCTTTTTCTTTACCAGCCTTTTCCTTTTTGTTTCTGGCAAGACTATGTTGAATAATATCCAGTTGTAATGCAGGTCAGTAGCAATGCTCGATGCTGCCTGCCACACTGTTGGAACGAGCCAGCAATAGCCTCAAATTACCATCCTCCGTTGCACCTGGATACATTTCCATCAGCATGTTGAACTCATATCTCCGAGTGCAGCGATTGCTGAATTGAGAGCAGATTTAAGCTGTCAATTCATGTCCACTGAGAATAAACTTTGATATTGCCTGTAACGTAATTTACTTTCGGTAGCAGTGCTGGAGAATGGAACATTTTTTCTTTGCACCCGCTGTCAATATCAAGTATTTACAGGTCACATATATCATACTCTTGATCTAATGTTGCATTCTCTCTATAACACCCCAGCAGCACACTTTAACCCCAATCTCAAGAAAGTTCTCCTTACTGCACCAGTGCAATATTTCCATTATCTCCATCATCCATCTTGTCCAGGTGGGATTGCCAAATTATAGCAAACTATGCCAAGTTATGAGCAATTTCGTGCTAAAAGTTCATATCCACTGGGAACTGGGTTAAGACTTTCCAAGATGAATCTTAATTGGGACATTTAACAGTCAGCACCATGAGACTTCTTTTCACTCAGTCTTCACTGTCTGCGAACCCAGGTCTCAGAGGAGAAGGACCATCGCTCTAATTCATCACTGCATCCAGTTGACTTAACTTGGATGAATCAGCTCCAGGAAAGATAAAATAGCCATATTTGAATAATTCTTTAGTTGTCATCTTTAACTGTAGAAACATAATTTTCTTCAGACTTTGATGAAAGATGGCAACAGATTTCAGTAATACTCTTATCTTGCTGAGCTAAATTGACTTGAAATACATTAAATAGACAAAACTGTGACATTTAATGATAACAATGTTGCGTATATTTGAGCATTTATGCTTTTTGAATCAAGTCTATCTAAGTGAACAAAATTGATGCTGCATCCTTAATCCACCATAGATTACTTTCTGCAGTTTTACATTCTAATCATCTTATTTTAATAGTCCTCTATTTTCTCTTTCAGCTGCAGGGCCCAATAGCTTTTCTTTTTCAGAAGTACTCATTAAAACAATGAACTATTTAAAATTAGCAAGCAACTTAGTGCAGTTCTGACCATATAACAGATTTAAGCATAATAGAATGCAATTTATCAGGCCTATCCTCGGTGTGTGCCAGGAGATTAAATTTAATACTAGATACATGCACAACAGAACTGAGAGATTTTCACCTAGCGGAGTACCTGGAAAACTTGGTATCGATTTAAACACATCAGCCATTTTCCATTTCTTATTATAAGCATATGAATGTAAAAATGTCAAGCATAAGACAAAGCTCACCCCAGAAATGGCAAATTTGTCATTTCTGACAAGTTTGGTTTTGTTAAAGGACAGGACAACATTTGTAAATCAGTAGGCTTGGGGCTAACCATACTGATATAGGCTCCATAAAATGCATAGAAATGTCTCCCATCTGTCAGACTTCAGATGGTACTTGGAAATTTGCATTCTGAGAAAGCAGGTCTCAGATATTGCATGTAATTAAATAAATTTATGAATAACAAGGAATTTCAGCAACACCAGCAATCAGCAACTTTGCTAAAAGCTACTGCCAACTGAAATAAGTTCCGACTGAAATAAGTTTAAAGTAAGGATTGTGGAAGAAACTAATGATACCCATTGATACTTTCAAAGTAATCTCATCTTGGGGGTCAGTTGATGGAGGTCATTTGGAGATTTCATGCTCCCAGTAGGTAGTCATGCTCACAGGGGCCGTGGGTTGGAGAATATGACCTATAATGCTACAGCATCAGTGAGTCAATAACCAGAGGGCATGCATTTAAAGCCATCACCAACAAAAGTAGGGGAGAGATTATTTTACACACAGAGTTGTTTGGATATGGAATGCCCCACCAGAAACCAGTGGTGGAAACAAAATCCTTCATAGCTTCTAAAACTGAACTAGATAAATATTTGAAAATGAAACCAATTAAAAAAGACAAGGGATAAAGATAAGGGAATCAGCCATGTGGATAGCTCTTTCAGCAAGCCAGTATGCATACTTTGGGCTAGATGGTCGCCTGTGCTGTGAAAATTTATGATTTCAGTATTAAAAAATCGATTTCAAGGTGATAAATTAAATACTACTGTAAAAATATTCTAATTTTGCAACAGTTTGTCTGTTTCGTATATTATTAGATGAAAAACAGGCTTCAGTAGTTTGAATTGCTTGTCACATTCCTTACTAATTTGTAATTTACTCCCATTCAGATACAGTTCATTACACACGGAGCACTTTAATAACAGTGGGAAGATTCTAAAGGGACAAAGCTGTGATCTCTGCCATTAGCCAAAGTAACTCAAATTATTCTCTGCATTGCAGTAACTATAGATAAGAATCCCTAATCATCCCACAGGATGTGACCATCAGCTTTTATCTTATTTTAATCATCATTATATGGCAAGGATAACAAGATACTAATTCCTGCTTCAATTAACTGGAGAACTGAATACAGAGGCACACTAAGGCCACTTTGCTTCTTATACTCCCATTAACAATATAAGAAGTATCCAGTACTGATTTGAACAGGACAAGTATTTAGTTTAAATTGACTTTGCATACTAATGCAAGGTTTTTTTGTATCAATAAAATACAGTCATTCACATGCAGTCTCGACTTGTTTGTCCGATTTCCTTCAAACCAGAAGATTTTGCTTCAATCAGATTAATTTTTTTCATTACATTTATGCCTGGAAATATGTCCTATAGAAACTGTGTTATTAGCATTCTCACTAGAATGCTTCAGGAAGCATGTACTCGCACTCTTGATTCTACAGTGTCATAAAATAATTAGTACAAAGAGAAAATGCATGTGGCATGATTTCTTACAATGAGAGATTAATTGAGAGCAGTTCCAGCAGTTGGAGGAACATTTTGTTTCGCACTTGGGCTAGAAATTGGGTTACTCTGATTTACGGGCATGGTGGGGTGGGGGGGCGGGGTCGCAATTCGTGATCTACCCGTGCCGGTTCCATTGGAGGTGCTCCACCTCATTACCGTGCTTGGAGCATAGGGCCGAGCAGGTTCCATGCCACCGGCTGCCTCTGCTATCAGCAGGGGGCCAATCAGCATTGTGCAGCCAGCCTGAACTTCATAAAGGCAGTCTGTCCCCCTTAAAGGGAAGCTGCACTGCAGAATATTGCAATTTACCACTTGGAAAATGGAACAGGACAGAGAGAGAGGGCTGAATTTTATCAGCCCCGAAGAAGTTCCACCTCTGAGACAGAAAGCGGGAGCCAACCTCCCGCACCAGCAGATGGTGGAACTCGGGGGCAGCATTTTGCCAGTGGTGGCCCTCAATTGGGTTCTTAAATGGCTCAACTGGCAGCCCAATGGGCTGACACGCTGCTAAGGTTCCTGCCACTGGCAATATGCCATAGCAGCAGGAAGATGTCAGTCTTCCCTCTTGATGCTTTCCCCCACCATATTACCAGCCCCCTGCCTCCCAACCCATCTCCAAAAGGCCAGGAATATTCAGCCAGCCCAGAGTTCCAGGGTGACGGATGCAGCGCTGAAGGAAGTAGTGATGGAGGTGGGCAGGAGGAGAGCTGCCATAGTTGTACAGGGGCCAGGAGGCCCTTAAGGACCAACCACAGAAGGGAGAGGGTGCAGGTGACCAGGGAGATCAATTCCCAATATCTGGGCTCGAGGACCTGGTAGCAGTGCCAAAAGAAGTCCAATGACTCCATGCGAATGGTCAAGGTCAGTGAATGCATTGTCACATGACATCTCCGACCCACCACATGACCAACCTCTCACACTGCTCAATGCACCACACCCCCATCGCTCACCCATCAGCACTCCTTGGCATTCAGGACTCACATCTAACATCCAGATACTCTACATCACCCTCACAAACTTACCAACCCTTCAAGACTCACATCCACTTCTCACTGCCTCCATATATCTCCAGCTATTCAGCTATGACAGGCATGTCACCCAAACACAATGCTACACAAGCACTCTCTCTTGGAGGATGAGATGGCACACAGTAAAAAAGGGGACAGCAGAACCCATAGGGGAAGAAAGATGCCTGCATCTTCTGAGGAGGAGATGGTCCTCCACATCATGGGACTAGCTGCGACAGAGCCCTTGGCATCTAGCACAACTGAGAATAGTATTTTCGTGCCTTAAGCCCCTTCTCTACTCCCAGCACACCCTTATCCTGCTATCTGGCATGATAAGCAAGCTATCAATGGTCTGGCCATGGAACCCTTGCTTCCCACCCTACTCTCACCCTGGGGTTATTGAGAGGAGTTATAGAGAGGTAGTCCCACCTCAGGTAAAAGAAGTAGGTAGATGGGTTACCGTCAGGGGAAGGAGAGGGAACCAGCAGGCAGTGCAGGGATCCCCTGTGACCGTTTCCCTCAACAACAGGTAGACCGTTTTGGATACTGTTGTGGGGGACGACTTACCAGGGGTAAGCAATGGGGTACAGGTATCTGGCACAGAGTCTGTCCCTGTTGCTCAGAAGGGAAGGGGGAAGAGGAGCAGAACATTAGTCATTGGGGACTCCATAGTTAGGGGAACAGATAGGAGGTTCTGTGGGAACGAGAGAGACTCACGGTTGGTGTGTTGCCTCCCAGGTGCCAAGCTTCGTGATGTCTCAGATAGTGTTTTTGGGATCCTTAAGGGAGAGGGGGAGCAGCCCCAAGTCGTGGTCCACATAGGCACCAATGACATAGGTAGGAAGAGAGATGGGGATTTAAGGCAGAAATTCAAGGAGCTAGGGTGGAAGCTTAGAGCGAGAACAAACAGAGTTGTTATCTCTGGGTTGTTGCCCGTGCCACGTGCTAGCGAAGCGAGGAATAGGGAGAGAGAGGAGTTGAACACGTGGCTGCAGGGATGGTGTAGGAGGGAGGGTTTTGGTTTCCTGGATAATCGGGGCTCTTTCTGGGGTAGGTGGGACCTCTACAAACAGGATGGTCTTCACCTGGACCAGAGGGGTAATAATATCCTGGGGGGGAGATTTGCTAGTGCTCTTCGGGGGGGTTTAAACTAATTCAGGAGGGGGATGGGAACCTAAATTGTAGTTCCAGTGTACAGGATGTTGAGAGTAGTGAGGTCAGGGATAAGGTTACAAGGACGCAAGAGGGCACTGGCAAGCAAGAACTTGGTTTAAAGTGTGTCTACTTCAACGCCAGGAGCATCCGGAATAAGGTGGGTGAGCTTGCAGCATGGGTTGGTACCTGGGATCTCGATGTTGTGGCCATTTCGGAGACATGGGTAGAGCAGGGACAGGAATGGATGTTGCAGGTTCCGGGATTTAGATGTTTCAGTAAGAACAGAGAAGATGGTAAAAGAGGAGGGGGTGTGGCATTGTTAATCAAGGAGAGTATTACGGCGGCAGAAAGGACGTTTGAGGACTCGTCTACTGAGGTAGTATGGGCCGAGGTTAGAAACAGGAGAGGAGGGGTCACCCTGTTGGGAGTTTTCTATAGACCTCCGAATAGTTCCAGAGATGTAGAGGAAAGGATAGCGAAGATGATTCTCGACAGGAGCGAGAGTAACAGGGTAGTTGTTATGGGGGACTTTAACTTTCCAAATATTGACTGGAAATACTATAGTTCGAGTACTTTAGATGGGTCAGTTTTTGTCCAGTGTGTGCAGGAGGGTTTTCTGACACAGTATGTAGACAGGCCAACCGGGGCGATGCCACATTGGATTTGGTACTGGGTAATGAACCCGGCCAGGTGTTAGATTTAGATGTAGGTGAGCACTTTGGCGATAGTGATCACAATTCGGTTAGGTTTACCTTAGCGATGGGCAGGGACAGGTATATACCGCAGGGCAAGAATTATAGCTGGGGGAAAGGAAATTATGATGCGATTAGGCAAGATTTAGGATGCATAGGATGGGGAAGGAAACTGCAGGGGATGGGAACAATCGAAATGTGGAGCTTATTCAAGGAGCAGCTACTGCGTGTCCTTGATAAGTATGTACCTGTCAGGCAGGGAGGAAGTTGTCGAGCGAGGGAGCCGTGGTTTACTAAAGAAGTTGAAGCGCTTGTCAAGAGGAAGAAGAAGGCTTATGTTAGGATGAGACGTGAAGGCTCAGTTAGGGCGCTTGAGAGTTACAAGCTAGCCAGGAAGGATCTAAAGGGAGAGCTTAGAAGAGCGAGGAGAGGACACGAGAAGTCATTGGCGGATAGGATCAAGGAAAACCCTAAGGCTTTCTATCGGTATATCAGGAATAAAAGAATGACTAGAGTTAGATTAGGGCCAATCAAGGATAGTAGTGGGAAGTTGTGTGTGTGGAATCAGAGGAGATAGGGGAAGCGTTAAATGAATATTTTTCGTCAGTATTTACAGTAGAGAAAAAAATGTTGTCGAGGAGAATACTGAGATACAGACTACTAGGCTAGATGGGATTGAGGTTCACAAGGAGGAGGTGTTAGCAATTTTGGAAAGTGTGAAAATAGATAAGTCCCCTGGGCCAGATGGGATTTATCCGAGGATTCTCTGGGAAGCCAGGGAGGAGATTGCAGCGCCTTTGTCCTTGATCTTTATGTCGTCATTGTCGACAGGAATAGTGCCGGAAGACTGGAGGATAGCAAATGTTGTCCCCTTGTTCAAGAAGGGGAGTAGAGACAGCCCTGGTAATTATAGACCTGTGAGCCTTACTTCGGTTGTGGGTAAAATGTTGGAAAAGGTTATAAGAGATAGGATTTATAATCATCTTGAAAAGAATAAGTTCATTAGCGATAGTCAGCACGGTTTTGTGAAGGGTAGGTCGTGCCTCACAAACCTTATTGAGTTTTTCGAGAAGGTGACCAAACAGGTGGATGAGGGGAAAGCTGTGGATGTGGTGTATATGGATTTCAGTAAGGCGTTTGATAAGGTTCCCCACGGTAGGCTATTGCAGAAAATACGGAAGTATGGGATTGAAGGTGATTTAGTGCTTTGGATCAGAAATTGGCTAGCTGAAAGAAGACAGAGGGTGGTGGTTGATGGCAAATGTTCATCCTGGAGTTTAGTTGCTAGTGGTGTACCGCAAGGATCTGTTTTGGGGCCACTGCTGTTTGTCATTTTTATAAATGACCTGGATGAAGGTGAAGAAGGGTGGGTTAGTAAATTTGCGGATGACACGAAGGTCGGTGGAGTTGTGGATAGTGCCGAAGGATGTTGTAGGTTACAGAGGGACATAGATAGGCTGCAGAGCTGGGCTGAGAGATGGCAAATGGAGTTTAATGCGGAAAAGTGTGAGGTGATTCACTTTGGAAGGAGTAACAGGAATGCAGAGTACTGGGCTAATGGGAAGATTCTTGGTAGTGTAGGTGAGCAGAGAGATCTTGGTGTCCAGGTACATAAATCCCTGAAAGTTGCCACCCAGGTTAATAGGGCTGTTAAGAAGGCATATGGTGTGTTAGCTTTCATTAGTAGGGGGATCGAGTTTCGGAGCCACGAGGTCATGCTGCAGCTGTACAAAACTCTGGTGAGGCCGCACCTGGAGTATTGCGTGCAGTTCTGGTCACCGCATTATAGGAAGGATGTGGAAGCTTTGGAAAGGGTGCAGAGGAGATTTACTAGGATGTTGCCTGGTATGGAGGGAAGGTCTTACGAGGAAAGGCTGAGGGACTTGAGGTTGTTTTCGTTGGAGAGAAGGAGGAGGAGAGGTGACTTAATAGAGACATATAAGATAATCAGAGGGTTAGATAGGGTGGATAGTGAGAGTCTTTTTCCTCGGATGGTGATGGCAAACACGAGGGGACATAGCTTTAAGTTGAGGGGTGATAGATATAGGACAGATGTTAGAGGTAGTTTCTTTACTCAGAGAGTAGTAGGGGCGTGGAACGCCCTGCCTGCAACAGTAGTAGACTCGCCAACTTTAAGGGCATTTAAGTGGTCATTGGATAGACATATGGATGAAAATAGAATAGTGTAGGTCAGATGGTTTCACAGGTCGGCGCAACATCGAGGGCCAAAGGGCCTGTACTGCGCTGTAATGTTCTATGTTCTATGTTCTATGTTCTCCTTCCCTCACATCAACCTTCCTCTTCTGATTTTCAGTTTTCAGACACTCAAGAACTGCTGCCTGCCCAGCCATAGCGGATCCAGGAAGAACAGAGAGAGCAACAGCACAGCACTTATGAAGAGGCCTGTCACTTGATCTGATTCTCGCAGTTACCAACTCAGATACTGGCACTACATGTAACTTGGAGGCTACTGTAGAGTTGGGATCAGCACATGGTGAGTCAGCGGGCACAAATGAGCTGCAGCCAAACCAAAGATAAAGGATGGTGTGTTTGCCTGCTCGCTGGAGGGCAAGGTCACAGATGAGTTCTGCTGCAGAGGACTCAGATGAGGACCTCAATGGAGTGGCAAATAGAAGTAAACTGATTGGCATGCACAGTGAAGTGCTATGGCTGGTCTGCCAAGTAGCTTCCTGCCACTGTCAAAGAGCATAGAGGAGTCCAGCTCCAAGTTGGCATAGGGCATCGTGCAGACCTTGCCCTCTTGCAGCCTCTGCTCCACCTCCCTATCGTGCTGTAGATTCAAAGTCACTGCCACTGCAAACCCCATACCTGTTGCAACCTTTATATGGACATGTCAGTTAATCCCTGTGAGAATGCTGCAACACTCTATGGCAAATCCATGAATTAACTACAACACCTCCAAAGACACTCCAGAGTATTTCCAGACACTTTGCAATCACACAAGTTCTTCAAAATTGCCTTATCTGTAAGTAGGGTGCTTGGCCCTTTAAATAATGTTAGTGTAGGACCCATCATGCTTGCTGTTTGTAAAGTGATGCGCAAATTCATTTAATGGAGCATTCTGGAACCACATTAGCTAATTGGGTTGTGTGATGTCAGGATAACACTCCTTCACAACCATCCTGCTCATGTTGAGGACACCCGCACAGACATCCTACTCAAGAGGATGTGTTATGCGGGCTGCACGGGAAGTGGCTGACCTAACGGCACAGCATATCCCAGCAAAAGTGCACTGGTTACCATAGCGATGCTGCAGAGATGAAATTCTCACCCTTTACTTCGTCAGATATGAGGTAACTTTTGCAGTTATTTCATTTTGGAAAAGATTAGCCTTGATTTAACAATTAATTTTCAGATCACTATGGTTCGCATACGAACACCAGGTTTACCCTAAATTCCTCTGCATACATTTATTCCTGCAGATGTTAAGCCAATTATTAAAAATAGCTTAACATGTTTGAAAAGCCACGTAGATTAACTTAGTACAAAAGATTTGTAAGAGAATAGCGCCAAATGGATAGTACATCTCTATAAGCCTAGAAATTGGTGTTCAGGAAATAATCAAGGATTAACTTTCGGTTACAGAAATTTCCGGTGAGCACTTTCCCCTGTTTATTTGCTCACAATTTGATGCTTTCAGTCCATGCACACAAGGTAGAAATTCTCGCCTGTGGGGACATCTTTCTAGATGGTAATGTGGCAAGAGTTTCAGTTTGAAATGACAGTAATAAAGTTGATCTTACAGAATGACAGCCTGCATGTGAAACATAGGAACAGCTGTTTTCTGCAAGTTTGGTATGCAGCCTCAATCAGGGTATAAGTGGAAATATAGTAAAACTGGATATTTTGTTCATTTACTTGCTATACTGTAATGCTGGCTAATCTTACTTTGACGGACTTCCTTCGAGTATTAATTTGTTTATGTATCTGTTTTAAGATGATAGAGATTACATTGACCCTGTCTGCTATCTCCTGCCAAACAGTCAAGATATTTCTTAACACGAGAGGGTGCAATGAATGCCAAAAAGGGCAGCCCTCTTTTGCAGCAGGAGGACCTGCAAAGAACCTTCAAAAACTGAAGCAGACCAGTCATGTTCCAGTCTTGTCTTCCCTTATGGAAAGCTGCAGCCATTAAAATTGTTTCCTGCCCACCAACCCCACTCCTCCACCACACACACACATACCCTTCCAGTGAGCTGTCAGTGCCAGACTCATTCTACACCTGGAAATCTTTATTTAATGAGGCTGGTTATGGAAAATCCAATGCAATTGTCTCTCTTCACTGCAGCAGATGTGATGCATGCTGAGATCATAAAATTCATCCTGATGTGTAGTGACATTTAAACAAATTTGGAAAGATTTCCTGGCTTGATCTTGCCTGTTAAATCGTAAACACATTCAAACAAAATCATTGATGGAAATGCAGTCCAGCGGAAAGCTACCTGTATTTTTTTCTTTATAGGTTTATTATATATAGAGGCTAATAATTATGTCCTGGCACAGAAGCAATGTTAATCAGGTATTGCATGCATCTGCCCCAAGTACTACAGTGCTTTAGGCACTCATGAATCACATTTTTAGCCATACATAACCAGAGAAAATCACTGTAGATTTTCTTTAGGCTTTACAATGCCCAAATTCTAGCTGAGACAATTTTCTGGGGTTGGCTTGAATTTTTCACTAATATTGTGCCTATTACTGGGACCATGTCCAAATCAGAGGCAAGAAATTGCCTGCCCATTTAAAGATAAATGGTCAGTAAAATTAAAAGGATAAGATAAATATCCATATATGGGGGAGACCTTGAAAAAGGCTGCAAATATCAAAGTGGATAGATCAGCCTTTTCAAAGGCTAATTGTGGTTTAGCTTAGATGTTCCATTGCATTCTGGCTTCTGCCTCATCTTGGAGCACTATTTGTGCAGAGATCTGTAATATTGCATTAAGCCCTACTTTAGTGCCCATTCCATTTTCTACTGCTATTCTCAATTTTTTGGGCAATCGTGTGTGAATTCAGAAAATAATAACATAACATCATAAATCCCATTTTCCATCATGTCCAGCTCATTTGTGCTCATTTATCTTCATCCCAGTATAAAATGGGAAATCGGGATTGCTAGGTGCCACAAAAAATTTAAAGAGGTTTTATTGAACCTTTACAGGTGCACTTAGAATTTATTTCTCAGTCAGTTTCAGTTAAGTTCTCTTTGCTTTTGACAACTATTTTGTCATCTGTTTTTATGCTGTTTGCTGAAGGACCATTCTGCCATTCTTCCTTTCCCCTATTTCTTACAGTGACTCATTGCCTTTTCAATTGGAAAGCGCAAAGGAACAAGCAATGGAGATAGGCCAGGCTGCTGACACATGGCATCCATTTACCAGTACCTCTGCGTCAGCATATATTGTGAAGAAAACATGCTATGCCAAATGAGAATTTTTTAAGTCATCTGTTGAAAACCTACATTAAACATTTAATGAAAAAAAATCTGGAATCCTACAGTTAACTTTTTAAAAGCTGACAGCCAAGATGGCCACCACAATTTGCATCTGAAATACCTCACATTCCAGGACATCGAATTGGAGACACGTGTATAACAAGAAGCCCAGCCAGGCCAATGCTTTGGCTAACTGAGTAGATTATCCAGATTACCCTCATTAGCGGGACAGTCAAAGCCATCTTGAGGCATTCATGAGTAGGGATGTCCCTTCAGGGAGTATACACTGACAATACCACCTGAGAGAGGTTTTGGGTTTTAGACTTTGGACCTCATTAAAAACAAAGAGGATTGAGAGAACCATGTGACCGTCTCCCCAGGCTGTGTAAAATGGGAGTTTTGTTACACACAGAAGACAAGCTACTGAGACCTTGAAGCAGAGACTTCTTGTGCTAACCAGGAAGAACACTACTGGGACTGTGTGTGTGTGTCTCTCTCTCCAGATAACATCACAAACCTAAAAACTGTCTGCAACGGTGGACCATCCAAGCCGAGAGATTACCACAGACAGAGACCCCAGAGGAAGAAAGCCACCTACAATTCTGTCTCCAAGAAAATCCTGAGCCTGGTGGACAAACCACAAAGTGCACTGCTACCAGTCAAAGACTTCAAGATCACAACTTCAGCCGGAAGACAACAGAATCATCTACCCCACAGATCGTGTATTAACTTTTACTTGTTCTGGGCTCTAATCCAAACCAAACTATTTCTTACCACTCTGTACTCTAATTGTGTGCATGATTCTCATGTGTGTGTGTGAGTGAAAGTGTAGCATAATCTTACTATTTTATCGAGATCAAGTTTAGTTTTTTTTTAATACAATAAACTCAGAAAGCCTGTCCAATAGGATCTTTGCGATCTTACTGAAGTGGTAAGCACGACCACTGTTTGAAAAGGAATAAAACCTGTTGCGGTCAAACAAGAGGAAAGGCAAGAGTGGAACCTTGCGACCCCTCGTCACCTGATCGTAACAATATGTTCTTACCTGCATTTGCCTGAAGTGCATTGCCATATGCTGTAAGTGCTCTTACAGCCCAATGCCACCATTGGCCCAGCTCTGCCACTGGGGATATTTGTAAGATTAACGAAACACCTATGTACGGATGCAGTAGGCAAGGCATGATGCTTTCTCTCCAGAGCTAGCAATTTACATATCTTTCACCATGAAACCAACTGTAATATCACAATTTTACAGAGTGACAGGACTCCCCACTGTCCAAGACTCATGGATTTCACTCATGTGGAAATTCCTCCTCCTTTCGCTAACACCAACATCAACAGGAAAGGATTCCATTCTCTCCATGAGCATCTCATTTAAAACTGTAATGCAAGTGAATGCTCACTGTGGCAGCATTCTATGACGTTAGAGGTAAGTCGCTGAGTGGCTCCTGGGAGATTGAGCCTATAGTCCACAACCATTAAAAATGATATCTGTGGCCTTTCTCAGGACACCAGCTGAGCACTGCTAAAGCCAAGTCCATTCATCCAGCAATGATCATTGAGCTTAGCACTGGCATGTTCAAGGATGCTCAGCTGTCTTGTTTGATCTAAGTTCATGGTGCAATAGTTCCAGCTAGGTTGTTGAGGATCATGTGGTGTTCTGTTTACTGCTCAATGTGCCTCAATAAAGGGAATTTATTGAAAAAAAATTGACCACTGCTCTTTTTACATCTCAATGGAATGAAAATTGGGTGGGTTCTACAATAGATAGGTAATTGTCCCGGCTAGGTAACTGCCAAAGTCAAAGACTGACCCCAAGTAGTCTAATCCAACTCTCCTGCTTGATTTCATACTCTTTAATAATTCTCTTTGTCAAGTTACTATCTAGTTCCCTTTGAAAAGTACTTAAAGGCCCTGATATTTACAAAGAGATGGTGAAGGTGCACGGGTTGCACAGGAAAGCTCCAGCAAGCCTGGGGATTTGTCAGTCCTGCTCAATTTAATGGTATGACCTCATTATAAATTGTTTTCTTCTGTTTCCTGTCTGGTTAACAGCCAAATTGCTAGCTGGATGGCTGCCAGGTGGGAAAATCAGTGGCCGGAGGCCACAGCTAGGGATACTTGGGGATATTCCCCAACAATCAAGAGGAGTGAGAGATCAGGATGGAGCAAGGGAGCAATAATTGTTAAAGAGGAAGCAAGAAATCGAGGCTGGGGGGCTGGTGCAGGGAACAGACAGAAGGACAGTGGAATGCTTCATTGAAGGATGGAAGAAGCTCTCCTGCATACCCTAACCCACAAGAAGTGCTGTATCGGGGAAGGTGGAAATGAAAAGGCTCAAAATTGTGCATTATAAAACTTCTGCAGCCCAACTTATATTAGTTCAACATCATCTCCTTGCTTTTATATTCTAAGATTCTAGAAACCAGAAAATACTACTCATTCTAACAACAGCATAGAAATTATGAAGCCAATTTGCCTTGTCATCTGCCCCAATTTGCAAGGCCTTTGCTCAGAAGGACCCCTATACCCTAGGTACATTAGCAGCAGTTCGATCTACCTCAGTTGGAAAAGAAAACTGGTGTGATCAGTACAGTCTCTCAGCAGCACCAAGAATGTGCAAAGGTCTAAAATTCAAACATGTACTTCCTCCCTCAGTTCAAGGAGGTAAATGCTGCCTGTGCAAAAGCGGTGTAAAGTCTCTTATGTCTATTCTCACTAACATTCAGCAAATTATGTATAAATTTCTGAAAGTGTATTTTTGTAATGTTGGAACAATGCAGAAAACTATCCACCAATCTTTTGCAAAAAATGTACATATTTACATAAGTGATCAGATAGATCACAATAGAATGGCATGCAAGGATCTGTTCGGCACTTAATTCACAGTAACTGGTGAATTTGCTGCTGTATTCAGACACATGGGCATGAACTTGGACAATAAGTATAACTGTTCTTTTCATTTATTACTTTAATGCAGCAGAGCTTTATTCCAGAGCCAAATGTCAGGATGGTATACCATACCCTTGCTATTGTAATCATCTTCAATCTCTTTTTTCAGTATGTTACCACCTTAAAGCTGCTTAAAAAAGGTAGAAATATATTTTTAAATGGGGTGATAAATCTAGGTTAAATATGACTTTTGAAAAATCATGCTCAATTGCACAAGAATTCATATTTTCAAAATGTCAGTGGGGAATCAAAAGCGTATCGGCATCTCTTGGAATACCATTTCTTGTATTCAGTTTCTTTGGCATTCCAGTGCCGGGTTGTGGTTGTGGTTGGTGGAGATCAATCATCTCAGTCCCAGGATATCACTGCATGGGTTCCTCAGGGTAGTATCCTAGGCCAACCATCTTCAGCTGTTTCACCTTCCCTCCATCAAAAGGTCAGAAATGGGGATTTTCACTGATGATTGCACAATGTTCAGCACCATTCGTGACTCCAAATTACAGAAGCAGTCCAGCTGCAGCAAGACCTGGACAACATCCAGGCTTGGGCTGATAAATGGCAAGTAACATTCACGCCATGCAAACGCCAGGCAATGACCATCTCAAACAAGAGAGAATCCAACCATCTCCCCTTGATGCTCAATGGCATTACCATTGCTGAATCCCCCATTATCAACATCCTGGGAGTTACCATTGACCAGAAACTGAACTGGACCATCCATACATACTGTGGCTACAAGAGCAGGTAAGAAACTGGGAATTCTGCAGCGAGTAGCTCACCTCTTGGCTCCTCGATGCCTGTCCACCATCTACAAGGCACAAGTCAGGAGTGTAATGGAATACTCAACATTTGCCTGAATGGGTACAGCTCCAACAACACTCAACACCATCCAGGATAAAGCAATCTGCCTGGCATCCCATCCACACCTTCAACATTCACTGCCTTCACCACCGATGCACGGTGGCAGCAGTGTGTACCATCTACAAGATGCACCGCAACAACTCACAAAGGCTTCTTTGACAGCACCTTCCAAACCCACGACCTCTACCACCGAGAAGGACAAGGGCAACAGATGTATGGGAACACCACCACCTGCACGTTCCTCTCCAAGCCATAAACCATCCTCACTTGGAACTATATCGCCGCTATTCATTCATTGTTGCTGGGTCAAAATCCTGGAACTCCCTTGCTAACGGCACTGTGGGTGTACCTACCCCACAAGGACTGCAGCAGTTCAAGAAGGCAGCTCACCACCACCTTCTTAATTATGGATGGGCAATAAATGCTGGCTTAGCCAGCAACGCCCACATCCCATGAATGAATTAAAAAAATGAATATGAATGTTGCCCCACAGTGGTGTTGGAACACTTGTTGATCTAGATATGACCACAGGAAGAGGGTAGGGACTTCTCTAAAGCCTTGGTGCATATCAGATATGCAAAGAAATGATCGGTTTCCCTTAATAGCTCAGAGATGCTTGTATATGATCAGATCTTCCAATTCAGCACAGAATGAGCCTTAGATTCCCCCAAAGATAAAATCCTAATGAAACACAAATTCTCAATTCTACTGCCGTAGCATTCAACTTTTGATGTCTTGAAGCTGAGATACAGGGTAAATTTAGTGAGTCTCCACTCCCAGCACAAAGCCTCACTCAATGGAACAAAAGCAAAATACTGCGGATGCTGAAACTTTGAAATAAAACTGAAAATGCTGGAAGCTCTCAATAGGTCAGTGGGAGACAGAATAAAACAGAGAAACAGTTCTGAAGAGAGTCCACCAACATAAAATGTTAACTCTGTTTCTCTCTCCACAGTAGTTGCTTGACTGGGTGAGTGTTTCCAGCATTTTTTGTTTTTACCTCAATCAATGTGAGTGTGAGCACCCAATTCATAGGGCTTCCAATTATTCTGGAAGGTTGAGTGGACCACTAGTAGCAAAACCTCACAAAATGTAACTTTGCATGGCCATGACAGTCAAGAGTTTACACTGATATGTCAGTTATACTGATGCTTATATCAATAGGAAGTTATTTTGGCTTCACGTCTGCACAAACTGTGTCATATAATTTGTGTGTAAAATTGCCTGAAGCACACTGAGGTGAGAGGTGTGTGGCCCTCAGCAGGAGGTAGTCTCACACTGCTTGGCCATCACATCTGCTGCTACATAACAAATCTGTGCCTTCTGGAAGAAGAGTATCTATTCCAAAAGAGTATTAGGATATCATACTTAACATATTTTAAGGTAAATGTATGCAGTTTGCATTAGTAAATGATAAAGCAGTACATTTGATTTTTCATAAATAAAAGTGTGAGATGTTTGAGAAAACTCAAGATCTACTCTCTCCCTATGCTGTATCCTCAAGCTGTGCTCAATTTGCTGTGAAAGTGCTTTAATTTGCTTCATGCAGGAAAACTGTCTACCAAGCGTGGGAAGACAAGCCACACACTGTGAACCACAAATGACAACTTCAAAACTGGCACGACCATCGGGGAATAGCGTACACAAATCAGGAACAAAATCCTACCAATTGTCAATGTGCTCTTCTTAACTTTCTTGTTACCATTTCACAGTTCCACAATTTGTATTCTTTTTGTGAAATCACATAAAATTATCATTTTCCAACAAATTGTCCTAATTTAGAAAACCGGTGAAGCATGAACTACATCAATATGGTAATAAAAAAATAGTTACATGATGCCACAAGGTGAGGCAGTAATATTCCCACAACTGCCCAGAAATTTTAAAATAATGCAACTAGTACACTAGGAAATTCATCAAGATATTTATTTTGAGGGACAGAGGAGGACAGTTGATGCATATAGTGGATGGGTGTCATGCTGAGTTAGAGATTGTGGGCTGAATCTTCTGTGCAGGGGGCAGGCAAAAAGAAATGGCGGCCCGTCCATGCCTGCCACATGTCGCGGAGCTGCCGCAATCTTCTGTGCGGCGACTCATTTGAATGGCTGGAGTAGGCCGCACACCCCCCACCCCCACTCCCGATCATGTGGAGGGGGCGGCTTGTCTGTCCCCAGCAATGGCGTCAGCTGCCTGTGCGCCGGCGCGGGTGCAGGCGCTGACGCCATTTTTAAAGGGCTATCAGCCCTACTAGCAGACTTAAATATTTACAGATAAAGCGATTAGAAAAACATTAAATACATTTATTTTGCCCCTCTCCCACACCCCAATAACAGTAAAATTATTAATTTTCCCTTTCTGCTCAAAAACACTTACCTGTACAATCTGACCAACGCCCCCCCCCCCCCACCCCCAAACTTCATCAATACTTCCCACCATCACCTACACCAATAATGTTACTTTGACCCTGTTTCCCACTCCCTCCCCCCACCCCTGCACAGAGAAACATACCTTCTGCCCCCTCCCCACTTCAGTGGCCACTTCAGGGCCTTGATTGGCCTGGAGCGGCCGGGCCATTTTTCGCCACCGCCGCCCAGCGTAAAGTGGCAGTGGAGGCGGGCGCAGGTCGAGAAGGGCCCCCGGAGCTTCCGGCTCCATTTTACACCACGCCCCCCCACCGCCCCCTCCCGCCACCATCCCACTCTTTGGGGTGGCGTAAAATTCCAGCCCATCACTTAATGTGGGAGATGTGAAAATCATAAATAATTCCCACGGGGGTAGGCCAGGATAAACATTGAGTTATTTCAAGTCTACAGGACAAAAACAGGTCATTTGGCCCAATTACTCTGTGCTGGCATTTATCCTGCACACAAAACATTTCTGAACAGTTTTTAGAAAGGGAGAAATGCAATTTGTGCCAGTTTCCTGTGGATCCACAAATCAGCAGTTACCAATGTGGAGCTGCTGCATTTTGGGGGCAGATCAGATACAGGAGATTGTGAGCCTTAATTTGTTTTCTGAATATTGATTTAATGCCCAAAGGACGAGCACGCAATGGTATGTTTCTTCCCCAATGTTTCCAGGCGGACGCTTGCAATTCCAACCAAAGTGGGTCAGCCTTCTGCCCCAGGCCCGAAGCATCCCCCAACCATCTGGTGTCTGAATTATGCCCCTATAACACAGGCGCCTGCTATTGACATTTAAATGAAAAGATTCCTCAAACCCACCCTTCCCCCTTCACCGACTCTGGCAGGAAAAAGGTGGGCAGGTGGATTTTCCTCTGAAAAACATGTGATAGGCAGAGGAAAACCTGCTGTCAATGACATCTAAAGGGAGTTGCATGCAGCTTTCCTGGGTCTACTCATTTGCATCCTAATTGGCGTAAAACGGGTATAAACAGCTGAACTCTCTGGGAACTGTTTCACCTGCAATCTTCAGGGACAAACAGAAAAGAGAGGATCAGTGCTTGGTTCTTTCACTTCACTCTCAAATAACTTCTCTGCATGTCTAATCATTTATTTTATTGTACTTGTACTGCATTATGAGCACTCAAAGATCATATGGACCCAGACAGCTGCAGGATAAGAGTATACAACTTTTCCAGTTACAAAGACTTCCTGGAGCAATTGAAGGCAGAAAGCACAGAAGTAAAAGGAGCTTCATTTTCACCCATTTCACATGTCACACAAAGTCAAATTCTACACCACTGACATTGATGAGTTCAGTAGACCCCTTTTAAAATAGAACTGGCCGCATCGCTGGGGTTAATGGGCTGAAGGGTCACTGAGCCCTCTTTGAAGCCGTTATTACCTTACCAGGAGAAGGCAGTGAAAATATTCCCCAGATCTAAATGTGGTTTAACCAGAGGTCCTTAAAGGGACCATTGCAAGCCACCATCAAAAAGGTATAAAAGTATTAAAAAAAACTTACCTGAATGTGGGGCTAGGAGGATCAAGAGTCCTCCTCCCTGCTCCACCTTAAAACCCTGGGCTGCTGCCAGCCGCCTCGAGCCTCCCTCCCCCATCTTTGTCTTGTTCACCTGGTCAAACATCTCCTGCTTTGCACTTGCCTTTCCTAGTAGTGTTCCCTTTCCTGAATGCCCCACTTCCCAGTTTGCGCCACTCCCCACCCCCCCCCCTTTCCTGTTTAGCAACCCAACGCCCTCTCCCCACCTGTGATAATATCCCCTTTGCCTTTAACAATCTATCTGAGGGCTGCAATGGGCAGCAAATTCTTCAAATTTCAAAACCTCTTCACTGGAGCATTGCCTGGGCATGCCCAGCAGCTCTCCACAGTTTGCTAGTCAGGGCCTACCCAGTCAGGTTCAGAGGTCAATCCCTGCCCCTAGGTCACATCAGCAGGATGGATAAATAAATAGGCCTTAATTTTTTCACTTGTACAGCCACTGCTGTAATGAGTAAGTTTGTTCTCATGTGGTGCTGATATGTGCAAGATACAGAAGTTACTACCCAAATTTAACCACCTTACATTGAGCAATTGTGATTCCTCATTATTTTAATGAGCTTTCTCGTGAAATTGTAATATAACAAATTTGTGCTTCCGAGGGCTAAAAGGGTTCGCCATTTTTATTACAGAGTATTATTGGAAATTAATTCATTACCAAAATTATTGGGAGCTCATATGCACTAGGACAATTTCACTTGTGACATTTAAGTAATAAGATATAGCTAATTTAAATTGCGGCAAATACTGCCCAAAGTTCAACTGAAGCATTCAAAGAAAATGTGCAGTTTATGATGTACTAAAAATGCTGCTCACAGAGCACAGTTGTTAGTGAAAACGATGCTTGAGCTTTACTGCAGATTTTATTCCAAATTATTTTGAGTAAGAATGCCAAGGCACATGGAGTAACAACAATTCCTTCTCACCGAATAAACCCTGGGCTATAGTAAAACATCAGTAACATCATGCATTGTGCTGCATTTTGTAAGAAGATTTTTTTTTTCCTTTATCAATTCAACACAATAAGAACATGGGGGCTAAATTAAATAACACTGGAAAAAAGGCACAGAGATCGTGATGCATGATTCACCTGCGCCCATTTAATGTCATGCAGGCAGCATGCCAATTTCGCACTGTTTGCTGATTAATATGATTACAGCGTGCAGCCAACACTAACTGGAGTGCTGAGCGGACACATGCCTCAGCAGGGAACCCAAGATTGTGAGAAGCTAGCACTAGTTAAAGCTAGCCTGTACTTCTTAAAAGGGAGGTGAATTGTAGCTGAAGCAAGTGCTCAAAGTTCTACAACTGATTCTGACCTGGGAAACAGTGAAGAATGGCTTAAAAATGGAGGGAGCGGGCTCCAAGGTTTTTGGACGCTGCACTAGATGCCTTGATGGAGGAGGTGCAAGGGAGAAGAGATGTCCTGTATCCACAGGGGCAAGGAAGCCCTGTAGTTACACACTCAAAATGCAGTGGGAGAAGATAGCCATAATAGTCAATGTCAATAGTCAAACCCAAGGACCTGGCCACAGTGCCGCAAGAAGTTCAATGACCTCACACGAGTGGGCAAGGTCAGTGAATGCATCTTCAATATCCTACCAACAACACCATTAGCCTCAGTCACTGCTCAAATCACCACAACCCTATCACTCACCCACCAACAATCTCCATCAATCAGGACTGATACGTGGCATTCATCTGCTGCACTGCACACTCACACACTTAGCACTGCTGCAAGCCTCACATCCACATCTCACAGAGTGCACACACTGGGCTGAATTTACTGCATCGTGTTGGAAGCATCTGCCTGGAAATCCAGTATCGTGACATCAGTTCCAGATGTAGTCAATGATGGGAAAGCACCAAGGTAGCATCGCTGCCCCGACGTGGCGGGAAAGTAATTTAAATTGTAGAGCACTTACTGTTAATACATCAGCATGTACTTCATTGTGATTCAGTGGGGGGCTTGGGATTAAGGGAAGACAGGTGAGGCCTCAGTGCTGTGATGGGTAGGCAGCCATGACCAACACTGCATAGGGGGAGAGGGCAAAGCAGAGGCTATTGAAGACATACAGTACAGTGCGCTCTGCAAGGTGGGGTTGGGGTCTTGGTTGCCTGGCAAGTGGGGTCAGGGTCTCGTGTGGGAGTGCCGGCTGAGCAGGGTCACGGGTGTTCTGCAAGCATGGGGGGGGCTAGGGTTTGGTTAGCTGTATCGAGTGACCAAACTGTTGAATGAGATGTTTGGCTGCCAATACTGCTGGATGAGAGGGTCGGCTATCAGCAAGGGTGGGCACTGTGGGCCATCAGGGAGACTGCTGCGAGAAGCAGCAAAGGCTCAGTTATCAAGGCAGGGTCGTCTCTGCATCGACATCACTTTGGAGGCTCACTGGTCACCTTGTATGCTTCTCATAGACCTTGTCTTTTTGGACCCCCATGGCGTGATGCAGTGCCTCCAACAGATGGAGGGCCAGGAGGCAGCTGCGCCTTCCCGTGAAGCTCCACAACAAGAACAGTAGCAGCCGGCCATGCCAAGGGCTCATCTGCACCAGGGAGTGTACCGGACTCAAATCAGCTACCTCCAAATGTCCAAGCAGCATTGTGCATGAACACTACAGCTCTCCAGGGAGGCCGTCACTGACTTATGCACTCTGCTGCAGAATGAGTTGCGACCTTTCGACTCAGGGGTCACCCTATTCCCGTGGCCCTGAAGATCACAGTGGCACTAAACTTTTACGCTTCTGGATTTTTCAAGAATCCACATGTGTGGGGTGTCCCAGGCAGCAGCCCACCACTGCATCAAGGGGGTGATCAATGCCCTGTTCAAGAGGGCTGGCGACTATGTGCACTACCAGACCGACCCTGACAGACAGGCCGAGCAAGCCTTCGGATTCGGGGCCATCGCTGGATTTCCCCTGGGTGCAAGGTGTAATGGAGTGCACGCATGTGGTCATCAAGGCTCCCATGGACCAGCCAGCCGCCTTCATCAACAGGAAGGGCTTTCATACTATCAACATTCAACTGGTCTGCGACCGCAGAAAGCATTTCCTGCAGGTGTTTGCCCGCTTCCCAGGAAGCAGCCACGATGCCTACATACTTCGACAGTACCAGGTGCCACAGCTTTCCAGGCCCCCCATTCGCCTTCAGGAACGGAGTCTCAGGGACAAGGGCTAACCATTGAAGACTTGGTTTCTGACCCCTGTGAAGAACCTCACAATGCAGCGGAGGAGAGGTACAATACTTGCCAGAGCTCCACCCGAGCGACCATCAAGCAGGCCATTGGGCTGTTGAAGGTGAGATTCCGCTGACTAGATCAATCCGGCAGAGGCCTGCAGTATGCCCCTGCAAGGGTTTTGTGTATCATAGTGGTCTGCTGTGCGCTGCACAATCTAGCGCTGCAGAGAGGGGAGGCCTTGCATGGCGAGGACATGACTAAATGGCACTCCACCACCGACGAGGAAGACGCGGAGGAGCAACAGGAGAAAGCAGCACTGCATGTTGAAACCTTTGCACCAGAGGCCAGACAGATTGAGCGACATACCAAGGAGGCAACAGACAATCTCATCATTACCTGCTTGCAGCCACCGTGATGGCCACTCAGAGTCAAAACAAAAAAGACTGACCTCAATGCATGCAGTCAACTCCTTTCTATTTGTGCTCTGTGCCTACAGCCCAGCTGAAAAACGCGCTAGTGCCCATAGGAGATCATATTTAAATGAAGGCTGTGCTTACATTGGCATCCACTAAGAGGGAAGGGTGAAGTCAGCAGCTCACAATTAAGGGATGATAGAATGAGCACTTTTACACAATAAAAGTTAATTGCTAGAAAAAAGAACTTTATATGATACATATTGATGTGTGGCAGTGGTTTTGTGCTGGGTTATGAACCATTCCCCTTTGCCATCTCCATTGTAATCCTTATGAGGAATCCTGTTAAACACAGCAGCAACCAACACACCAGGCACAGTAAGGTCTTCTGGGATGGTGGGAACTGATGAAATGTTTTATTACCAGCACCCCCTTCCCCACCACCGCCCCCCGCTCCGCACTCCCAGCTCCCCCCTCGCACCCTCTTCCCCCACCCCCTCACCCCTCGCAACCCCTTCCCAGCTCCCCCCTCGCACCATCTTCCCCCCGCACCCCCTTCCCTTTCACCCCCCCCACCCCCCTGCAGCCCCCTTCCCAGCTCCCCCTCACACCCCCTTCCCTCCACCCCTTCCCCTCGCACCCCCTCCTCCCACCAGCATCCACCTATGCCTGAGCAGGGGCCCTAACAACCCCAACACCTTGTGGGCATCTCGGGAGAAACCAAGGCTAAAGGAGTAAACCCTAACAGAAAATCTGGAGCGGAACCCTGTAGGCGGTCATGTGTCACCTTTGGCATGTTTCCGGCAGCTCCTGCAGCCATACCGGTGCCAAACGCCGTGCTCTGCACTCCTTTAGACCCCACCAGAAAGGCCGAGAGGGGGGTTTTGATGCTTGGGCAACTCACAACCCCCATACATTCGCCTAGGCATGCGCCATGGAGAGGTCACTCCATAGTTGCCTCACAGCGACCGAAACAACACGGAAGGCAGCAGTTATGGGTTATAAATCCAGCTCAACTGGCGTAGAGATTGGGCACCACGGGTTGCCTTTGGCGGTGGGAGAGGTCATCACACCTCACTGGACAGCTACCGCCCGCCTCAAACCGGGCAGCCCCCGGTCAATAAGGTTCTGTCCCGCCACAGTCCACCTGCTTCAATGGGTGCTCGGAGATCAGGGTCATTGCCCGAAAAGCGGACTGCAACACCACTCCAAACAGCACGATAAAAAAAGGAAAGATGGTACCAGCCCTTCATTTTGCAAGCTGGAACGTCAGAACTATGTGTCCTGGCCTGTCGGAAGACCTTACACAAATCAACGATTCTCGGAAGACCGCCATCATTAACAACGAGCTCAGTAGACTCAATGTGGATATTGCAGCACTTCAGGAGACACGCCTCCCTGCGAGCGGATCTCTAAGAGAGCAAGACGACACCTTCTACTGGCAGGGTAGGGATCCTGAAGAACCAAGACAGCATGGAGTAGGCTTCGCCATCAGAAACTCTTTGCTCAGCATGATAGAGCCAACTTCAAATGGCTCAGAACGCATACTGTCCATCCGACTGCTCACCACCTCTGGTCTAGTACACCTACTCAGCATCTATGCTCCAACACTCTGCTCCCCACCTGAAGCTAAAGACCAGTTCTACAAGGAACTCCATAATATCATTAGTAGCATCCCCAACACCGAACACCTGTTCCTGCTGGGGGACGTTAATGCCAGGGTTGGGGCCAACCATGACTCATGGCCCTCCTGCCTTGGGCGTTATGGCATTGGAAGGATGAATGAGAATGGACAGAGACTGTTTGAGCTGTGTACCTATCATAACCTCTGTATCACCAACTCGTTCTTTCACACTAAACCCTGTCACCAGGTTTCTTGGAGGCACCCAAGATTACGTTGTTGGCACCAGCTGGACCTCATCGTCACAAGGCGAGCCTCTTTAAACAGCGTTCAAACCACATGCAGCTTCAACAGTGCAGACTGCGACACCGACCACTCCCTGGTGTGCAGCAAGGTTAGACTCAAACCAAAGAAGCTGCATCACTCCAAGCAGAAGGGCCACCCGCGCATCAACACGAGCAGAATTTCTTATCCACAGCTGTTACAAAAATTTCTAAATTCACTTGAAAAAGCCCTACAAAACACTCCCACTGGGGATGCAGAGACCAAGTGGGCCCACATCAGAGACGCCATCTATGAGTCAGCTTTGACCACCTATGGCAAACGCGTGAAGCGGAATGCAGACTGGTTTCAATCTCACTTTGAAGAGCTGGAACCTGTCATAGCCACTAAGCGCATTGCACTGCTGAACTACAAGAAAGCCCCCAGCGAGTTAACATCCATAGCACATCAAACAGCCAGAAGCGCTGCACAAAGAACAGCCAGGCGCTGCGCAAATGACTACTGGCAACACCAATGCAGTCATATTCAGCTGGCCTCAGACACAGGAAACATCAGAGGAATGTACGATGGCATTAATAGAGCTTTTGGGCCAACCATCAAGAAGATCGCCCCCCTCAAATCTAAATCAGGGAACATAATCACTGACCAATGCAAGCAAATGGACCGCTGGGTTGAGCACTACCTAGAACTGTACTCCAGGGAGAATGTTGTCACTGAGATCACCCTCAATGCAGCCCAGCCTCTGCCAGTCATGGATGAGCTGGACGTACAGCCAACAAAATCAGAACTCAGTGATGCCATTGATTCTCTAGCCAGCGGAAACGCCCCTGGGAAGGACGGCATTACCCCTGAAATAATTAAGAGTGCCAAGCCTGCTATACTCTCAGCACTCTACGAACTGCTTTGCCTGTGCTGGGATGAGGGAGCAGTACCACAGGACATGTGCGATGCCAATATCATCACCCTCTATAAAAACAAAGGTGACCGCGGTGATTGCAACAACTACCGTGGAATCTCCCTGCTCAGCATAGTGAGGAAAGTCTTCTCTCGAGTTGCTTTAAACAGGCTCCAGAAGCTGGCTGAGCATGTCTACCCTGAGGCACAGTGTGGCTTTCGAGCAGAGAGATCGACCATTGACATGCTGTTCTCCCTTCATCAGCTACAGAGAAATGCCGCGAACAACAGATGCCCCTCTACATTGCTTTCATTGATCTCACCAAAGCCATTGACCTCATCAGCAGACGTGGTCTCTTCAGACTACTAGAAAAGATCGGATGACCACCAAAGCTACTAAGTATCATCACCTCATTCCATGACAATATGAAAGGCACAATTCAGCATAGCGGTGCATCATCAGACCCCTTTCCTATCCTGAGTGGTGTGAAACAGGGCTGTGTTCTCGCACCTACACTGTTTGGGATTTTCTTCTCGCTGCTGCACCCACATGCGTTCAAGTCTTCAGAAGAAGGAATTTTCGTCCACGCAGTTGGCAGGTTGTTCAACCTTGCCCGTCTTAGAGCGAAGACCAAATACGGAAAGTCCTCAACAGGGAACTCCTCTTTGCTGACGATGCTGCATTAACATCTCACACTGAAGAGTGTCTGCAGAATCTCATCGACAGGATTGCGGCTGCCTGCAACGAATTTGGCCGAACCATCAGCCTCAAGAAAACAAACATCATGGGACAGGACGTCAGAATTGCTCCATCTATCAATATCAGCGACCACGCTCTGGAAGTGGTTCAAGAGTTCACCTACCTGGGCTCAACTATCACCAGTAACCTGTCTCTCGATGCAAAAATCAACAAGCGCATGGGAAAGGCTTCCACTGCTATGTCCAGACTGGCCAAGAGAGTGTGGGAAAATGGCGCACTGACACGGAACACAAAAGTCTGCGTGTATCAAGTCTGTGTCCTCAGTACCTTGCTCTACCGCAGCGAGGCCTGGACAACGTATGTCAGCCAAGAGCGACGTCTCAATTCATTCCATCTTCGCTGCCTCCGGAGAATCCTTGGCATCAGGTGGAAGGACCGTATCCCCAACACAGACGTCCTCAAGGCGGCCAACATCCCCAGCTTATACACACTACTGAGTCAGCGGCGCTTGAGATGGCTTGGCCATGTGAGCCGCATGGAAGATGGCAGGATCCCCAAGGACGCTTTGTACAGCGAGCTCGCCACTGGAATCAGACCCACCGGCCGTCCATGTCTCCGCTTTAAAGACATCTGCAAACGCGACATGAAGTCCTGTGACATTGATCACAAGTCGTGGGAGTCAGTTGCCAGCGATCGCCAGAGCTGGCGGACAGCCATAAAGGCGGGGCTAAAGTGTGGCGAGTCGAAGAGACTTAGCAATTGGCAAGAAAAAAGACAGAAGTGCAAGGGGAGAGCCAACTGTGTAACAGCCCTGACAACCAATTTTATCTGCAGCACCTGTGGAAGAGTCTGTCACCCTAGTATTGGCCTTTATAGCCACTCCAGGCACTGACCACCTCCAGGCGCTTACCCATTGTCTCCCGAGACAAGGAGGCCAAAGAAGAAGAAGATGATGCAGCACACGTCAAATTTCAAACTCCTGTGAATTCCCAAGTGTCTCTGTTTTTTTTTACATTTTCGAGTGCTTCTACCAGGTGTGACCCCATAGCAGCTGGGCTGGAGGCAGGCTGATGATCACACTGCCCCTTAGCCTGGGAAGACTTTGGTGGCCGTCCTCTAGCTGTCTGAGACCTGGAGGGCCCCAGCTGCCTGAAGGTCTCTTGCACTGGTACAGGACTCTCCTCAGGCATCACGGCTGCCTAATCTGGGCTCACTGGTGGAAGGGCTGAGGAGCTGCTGTCCACACTCAGAGTGCCTTGAGGTGAGCACCCAGCTGTGGTGGTCAGCCTCTCCTCCTCCCTTTCAAGGATCATTTGAATCTCCCTGCTCACCAGAGAAGGACGAGAACCTGGAGAAGACTCCAGGCGCCTTGTCCTTCTCTCATCTTGCCACTGCTGAGTTGGGCTCATGGCCAAGGTGTGCAGGTCTGTGCGCATTTGTGGGATCTGACTTTCCATGTCTGTCACTAAATTCTCAATGGAGGTAGCCATGCGCTCACACACCTGAGACATGGAACCAGTCATGGCATTGATGAACTCCTTCATTGTCTGCTCATGGCTGCGCATGGCTTCTAGTATCTCTGTCAGATGTTGCCTTACTTCTCTCTGCATCTCCAGCATGCCCTGTGCTGTCAACAGAAGAAGCTCGTCATCAACCTGGGGCTCAGCATGTGCCTGGCCACCCACAGTCAGCCAACTGTCAGTGGCCTCGGCTGTCTCAGCCTCAACCAGCTGCTCGGACATGTGTGCAGTGCTCTCACCAGCTATGACCTTGATTCTAAAGCCGAGCAGGTACCCACAGAAATGAAAGGTGCAGGAGTGTCATGGATGGTGCATCCTCTGAGTGTTGCTCCTCCTCAGAGTTTGGTGGGTGTCCCTCAGGGGCTGCATTCACCTGTGAATGCCGACCTGCAAGAACATGTGCGCTTAGGCTGTACAGATCTCATCATGCCAACCATGCGTGATGTAGGTGTTGATGGAAGAAACTCCAGTCTCTCCATCTGATATGGTGTGGCCGCCCTGGGTCTCTGCTAATTCTAATACCTCTTCCTCTGCTGTGGAGAGTGGCCAAAGATCTGGGATGCTTCTGCCAGTACGGGCTGTCTCCCTCCTGTTATAAACCCTCGTCCTGCAAGTGGAAAGAAGGGGATAGTCATACTTCACATGGAGATCAACATAGCAGTTCTGCTAGTGTCAACCCCTCATCCCCTATTGGGGTATCCTATATAACTCATGCTCTCATCCACTCTCAGGGTAGTTAATACAGATTAGCTGTGAAAGAAGCTGGCCTGTGGTAGAGATGCAGCCGTGCAACTGTCAGGATGAGGAGATGCCTCAGCCCCTCTGCCATCACCGTTGTAGTGCCTCCATCCCCAAAACCCGCTTCCTCCTGCGTAGCCATTTGCAATCGCCAAAAAGGAGGTATAGAGCATTCACCTTGGCAGAATGTATGATTTTGTTTACCCTCTTGTGGCACTGTACCCATGTCCTGGGGGTGACCCTATGGCTGCTGACCTCCTCAGCTATCTCCATCCAGTCTTGCTTGGTGAGGCAGGAGGAACTCTTCTTGCCATCACTGGGGAATAGGATTCGTGTCTTTTCCTTGCAGCCTGGAGGAGAATCTGGTGTGAGGCATCACTAAACTTTGGGGCCACCCTGTGTCTTGCCTCGGCCATCCTGTAGTGTTCTTCTCCAGGAGGTGGGGCGGGGGGGTCCAGAGTCACTGCCACACTGGTCTCAGTAGTGAAGAGCTAGCAGGAAATATGTCCAAGACAGCAATGCAAGCAGGGCTGGCTGGGCTTTAAATATGGCACCAGCACCTGCTCTGCAGTCATCTGACACCATATTTGGCATCACGTATCCCGCCCCCCACCGCATGATTGGCCAGGCTCCACGCCTCCATT
Organism: Heterodontus francisci; assembly: GCF_036365525.1. Lineage (NCBI taxonomy): Eukaryota > Metazoa > Chordata > Chondrichthyes > Heterodontiformes > Heterodontidae > Heterodontus > Heterodontus francisci. Next base: position 120,708,422 of record NC_090373.1, on the reverse strand, counting down.
ATGTAAAGTGGCTGCCTGCTACGTGATTGCGGTGGGTGAACCACCCAAATTACTAATGGGAATGGTATCAACTTCAAGGTACACCACCAGGACCTGCGACAGGCTCAGTAAATTCAACCCACTGCCGGCTATTCGTCCATGACAGCTACATCAGCCAAACAGATTGTATGACTGACACACTAACGTACTTCTTTCTCTCTTGTAAGGCAAGGTGGTGCACGACCAAAAACAGTTGGTGCTAACCACCAGGGCAAGGAACTCATTTTCAGACCATAAAGTATTACGTCTCGTGCAGCTTGAACACTGACTCAATAGTTGGTGTCTTACAATGTTTTACAGTTCAAAAACCAAACCTTAATGGAGGGTTAACAACAAAATACATTTAAAAAAAAGTGCATCGAGTGGGTTCAAGTAAGATGTAGAGTTGAACAAGGTTGGTATATACATATGGCACACATCATCTTTTGAATGCTCTAAGTGGGTCTCTTCTATTGCTAACAGTGGGAACAGCTACGGATCCTTGTGCTAGAGACATCTGTGACTGACTTATTGGTCCGCGTCCATGGAAGAGACAGTGCTCATCATCATTGGAGTGGCCATTGCTGAGGCCATGGCCAGCAGAGGGGCTGTAACCATCGATGACCCTCGTAGTTAATCCTCCTTCTCACATCCCACCTCTCCCTCATCCTGCATTATCTTCTGATTTCTAAGCTGAAGTTAATGTGGTATGCACCTTCAGCCCCACACCACAACATTATCTTTGTTCCTTTCTCCTTTCAGATACCCTAAAAGTGCAAGCTAACCAAGCAGTGCAGGAATAACAAGAAGACAAAGTGATAATGAAAACACAGCATCTTCACTTGCTTTCACACACATAGCCACCAGCTAAAATACTGACAGTGTGTGTAATTTAGAGGATATCAGGTTGGCATCCTTCCATCTACAAAAGATGATAGACATGCAGTAAACAATCCATTTAGGTAGGGTGGCTTCCCTTGGTCCACCTTTGCTGATGGCTGTGAAAGCCAACTCTTGAGAGGCAGGTTCTGCTGCAAGTGCTGCACATGAAGCTGCCAAATGACGCTGTGAGTTGTTGTTTTTGATGTTGGCGCCTGTTGCCAAGCTGCTGTAGCAACTGGTCATCATGGTAGTGCACACCAGTCCACAGGATGTGTCACCATTTCCCTCTTCCACCAGCTAGTGTCTCCCAGGTGCAATAATCGACCTCTACAGCCTTCATGTCATGCTTTTTTTTAATTCATTCATGGGATGTGGGCATCGCTGTCTAGGCCAGCATTTATTGCCCATCCTTAATTCCCCTTGAGAAGGTGCTTGCAAGCATCCTTGAAGCTGAGCTTTGGGTGCTCCGCTGGTCGTCTGGCCCCAGCTACCTCACCATACAGAAGGTCGTTGGGTATGCGACCATCTTCCACCCTGCAGATGTGTCTGATCCACCAAAGTCACCTCTATTTGATTAGTGCCAACACACTTGGGAGCTCTGCGTTTGAGAGGACTGTTGCATTTGTGATTTTGTTCTGCCACGATGTCCCCATAATGCACCGCAAACAGCAAGGATGGAAATTATTGAGGTTCTTATAGTCAAGGAGAATAAGATACAGGCATGGGAGAGACAGTCCATGAGTTTTTGTAGCTGAGTTTCCATGTGAGTGACTAGCACAGCATCATCAGCGTAGAGGAGTTCTACACAGATGATGCTGCACTAGTCACTCACACGGAAACTCAGAGGATAGCATAGAGGCAGGATCTGCACGTGGCAGGATCTAGGCACAAGTGGCCGGAGCCAGGGCAGAGGGCAAGGAAAGCGCAAGTGCCAGCAAACAGGAGGGCAAGGTCACATACAAGTTCTGCTTCAGAGGATTCAGACGAGCACTTTGATGGGACAGCTTGCAGAAGAATGCTGATGGGTATCCATAACAAAATTCTTGATGCTCTGTGCAGCATGCCAGAAATCCTCTAGGCAGCACACGGCTTTGGGCAGAGCATGGAGTCCATCCTTTCTAACATGGAAGTGGTGGCCAACTCCATTCGCACACTTGCAGACCCAACCATGATGCAGCATCTGATGGCCATTTTCTCACTTCTATTGCAATATAAACAGCCTCCACCAGAAGTCTGAGTGCTGCAGTGGAAGTTCAGACTTAATCATGAAATGTCAGCTTGCTGCCATTCAAGCTCAGACTACTACCATCATGGCTGTGGATTACAGTGTGCAAAAGTAGGAGCACGAGGACAGGCAAAGGCAATTGGAAGAAAGACACTAAGGGAAAGCACAAGGGTGTCACAGCAATCCAGCAATCTGTCTTCCAACAGATTACTGGGGTTTCTGAGGTGCTGCTCCAGGGAAATGGCAGTGGCTCCTTGGCACATGACCTGATGTTCTCTCTCAGGAAGACAGCATTCATCCTCCCATCCTTGCCAGTCTGCCAGTGCCCTTGCTGTTGCCAATCAGTCAGCCAGCCCAGACTGCTGCTGCCCATGAAGGTGCAGTCCATAGTCTTCGAGGCCCAGAGCTGCTCGAGGCCATTTTCCTAGGCCATCTGCAGTCTCTTCCACTGGAAGTTAGCAACCTTCCACCAGCCATGTTGCAGCCATTGGGGTAGCACTGAGTAGGAGCATTAGAACAGGCAAAGGCATATGGAAGAAAGACACTAAGGGAAAGCACAAGGGTAATTAGGTAACTTTTTTATGCAATACGGAATGATTTCATTTAAAAATTTGATGTAGAATGTTTATATTGTGCTGGTTTTACTTTTGCATTGTGGCCAAATGATGGTCTGTGACAAAGGGAAGGTAAGGTGTGGGATTGTTGGTGAGTGGGAAATTGGGGTTGCTTTTACTGGTATTGCGCTTGGATGAGTTCTTCACAGACAGCCCAGGCTTGTTCCTCCTCCTGCTCCTCCTCTTCTTCCTCATCCTCTGCTTCTGAGCTGCTTGCCATAAAGCTGCTTACAAGAGCTGTTCCCTCATGATGATGAGGTTATACAGTATGCAGAAAACCACGCTGAATCTTGACACCCTCTCTGCCAAATACTGCAGAATGGTCCAGGCAGTGGAAGCCCTGTTTCAGCATACCAGTGGGCTACTCTATCACATTCCATGTGGCAGCATGACTTTCATTATATGCATGCTGTGGACATGTGCATGAGTTACACACCACAGTCATCAGCCATGTCATCAGCAGACAGCCCTTTGGTTTGCCGTGGTGACTCTAATGCACCTGGTACAGCAACTGCCATAGAATGAAGTCATCGTGACTGCTGCCAGGATACCAAGCAATGACCGATATGATTCACTGCTCATGCTCAAACACCAGCTGGATGCCAAGGGAGTGGAATCCCTTTCGATTGCAGTATAGGACAGCATTGACATGTGATGCCTGGAAAAGTGATGTGAGTGCAGTCATTGGCACGCTGCACCTGGAGGAAGCCTGCAATCCTAGTGAAGCCACATGCTCCCACTCCTCCTCCTCCTTCTTCCAGCAGCTTGTCCTCCTCTGTGTGCCCTCAGCTCAATCTCCAAGTCATGCTGTATTCCAAGGGGAATACCTACTAGTACACCCATGTCTAAGAGCAATTGGTTTATGCAGAAACCTGAAGTGAGCAAAAAAGTCCTTCAATGCCTGCCTTCAACACCTCTCCCTTCAAATTTTCCAACTTGAAACAATTATAGAAAGCACCTACTTACAGAATTGTAGCAACAGCCAGATGAACTCAAAAAGCAACTCGTGTGTAAGTAGTTGGTGATGTCTTTAAATAGCATGTTAAATGCATGTTTAGCTGTGCATGACAAAGGGACAGCATTCACTGGAATGCTGAGCTCCAAAATGGCAGCGCTGTGGTTAAATCAATTGCACACTAATTGACATCATGATTTGCCTGCTCTACATACTTCCAGTGGGCATTTCCTACTCTACACCCTCACCAATATGCTGTCTGGCATGACTCACCCCAGAAGCATGCACACGCACCTCGGACATCATTTTGGACCTCAAACAGCACAATCCAAATTTCATGCTGCACCTATCAAAACTACAATAGTTCTGGTTGCCACAGCTTTTATGTAACTGCCTGAGAAGCCTCATATTAATGACATCATGCCAGTTGCTTGCATTCAGTTGCTATCACAGAGAAACAGTTCTAGAAGCAGTTTTGTGAAATTTTAAAATTGGATACCCAACTCAAACCCACCTGCAACCGAGACAGAGTTACAGAAGTGGGTTGGAAAGCAGGTGACTAATCTAATCATCAGAGCCAGTTCCATCATTTAAATATCTTAATCACAGAATCACAGAATTGTTGCAGTGCAGAAGGAGGCCATTTGGCCCATCAGACTGAATTTTACGCCCCCCCCCCCAAAAAAGAGCGGGATGGTGGCTGGGGGGGTTGGCATAAAATGGAGTGGGAAGCTCCGAGAGACCTTCCCGACCCACTCCGGCCTCCGCCTGCACTTTACACAGGGCGGCAGTGGCCACTTAATGGCCACTTAAGGGCCTTCGCCCGCCTCCAAGGGGATTTTACCCGTGACTGGTTGTGCAGCCGAGGCTCTTGACCCCCAGATGGAGGGCGAGCCCCGCTGCCACAACCACCCCAAAGTTACCTCCCCAATCGACCACCCTTGCCTCACCGAGGCCTGCCCGATTACCCCCAGCGAGACAACCAAAACCTACCTTTGTTCCGGGCTCCCTGACATTTTCTTCTTCAATCTGGGATGTAGTCCCAGCAGTGGCCACCGCTCCCAGTGGCGCTGCTGGGACAGTTAGCTGCCAGCCCGCTAATTGGCCGGCAACTCTATTAGGCAGGACTTCCGAGCTCAAGTGGGTGGAAGTCCTGCCTCACATCGTTTAAAGCCCGGCAACCCATAAAATACGGGTCGGATCCCCAGGCAAAGCGGAAGCAGGTTCATCGCCGACTTTTTAGTCAGTGGTCGGCTCCCGTCCGCCCAGGATTAAATCCCGGCCATCATATCCACACCGGATCTCCGAATGAGCAATTCACTCAGTTCCATTCCCTCACCTTCTCCCAATAACCCTGCACATTCTTCCTTTTTATATAATAATCTAATTCCCTTCTGAATGCTTCATTTGAACCTGGTTCCATCACACTCTCAGGTAGTGCATTTGCTGCATGAAAAAGTTTTTCTTAGTGTTATTTTTGCTTCTCTTACCCATTACTTTAAATCTGTGCCCTCTCGTTCTCGATCCTTTCACGGGTGGGAACAGTTTCTCTCTATCTACTCTCTCCAGACCCTTCATGATTTTGAATACTCTAATAACTCTAGGGCGGCACAGTGGCGCAGTGGTTAGCACTGCAGCCTCACAGCTCCAGAAATCTGGGTTCGATTCTGGGTATTACCTGTGCTGAGTTTGCAAGTTCTCCCTGTGACCACGTGGGTTTTCGTTGGGTGCTCCAGTTTCCTCCCACAGCCAAAGACTTGCAGGTTGATAAGTAAATTGGCCATTATAAATTGCCGCTAGTGTAGGTAGGTGGTAGGGAATATGAGATTACTGTAGGATTAGTATAAATGGGTGGTTGTTGGTTGGCACGGACTCGGTGGGCCGAAGGGCCTGTTTCAGTGCTGTATCTCTAAATAAATAAATCACCTCTCAGCCTTCTTGTCTCCAAGGAAACAGTCCTAACTTCTCCAATCTATCTTCATAACTGAAAGTCCTCATTCCTGCAACCATTCTTGTGAGTCATTTTTGCACTTTGTCCAGTGCCCTCACATCTTTCCTAATGAGGCTGCGTGGCTCAGGTTTTATCCATGTTTCAAGGTTAACACCGGCTGATAGGTTTCCCAAGGTCTGGGAAAGTCAAACAGCTGAAAAGTGGCGAGAGCTGCAAGGTGGAACAGTTAAGAGAGAGTCCAACGCTGCTTGTGGGCCAGGAGGAACAGGATTGCTTCCTGCTGGACAGCCAAGCTACCTGCTTCCCTCCCCTTGAACTGACCCCACAATTGAACCCCTCCATCAAACTCTCCGATCCCCAGTCTATCTCTCTGCTGCCACCCCACCCACCGACCTCTCCAGACCCCACCAATGTCGTTGACTTCCGACGCATGATTTTTCTGGGCTCCTCACCACCACCATCCCCCCCATTAAACCACAATCTTTCTCTCTCTTTCTCTCTTTCTCCCTCCCTCCCTTTGCCCATGTTCCTTGGCTGCGGCTAGTCCTGCAGGCTTACCCGCTCAACAGGCTTTTCAATCTGGTTGGCAGCAGACGGGAAACTGAGTCCAAAACTGTTAATCATGTTCTGTCTTTCATTTTGACAGAACTTCCGGGAAACACATGCTGCTGGGTTCCCTGCCCACTAAACCATCTCGCAGCTCCCTCCCCGCCTTCCGTTAAATATCGGGGACCAAGGTCTCGGGATCTAATCAGATCTCAACCTTCCCTATAATTATATACTCCTGCATGATTGTAAATAATTTTTTGCATAGATTAGTGTATTTCCAATTATATTCACTGTTGTCACTTGTGAGCAATTAATGCACATAACATCCAGTCTGACAATTGGTCGAGAAAGTAGATAGGAATTAATTGTGGTTTGCTAAAATTAGTGAAGACAGGAATTTCAGCTGGTGCAAAACTAAATAATACTCATTTTATATAGAAATACTCACTTGTCTACTGTTCTGACTGAAAATGGTGACATCTGCCTGGTTACATCCACATAAATAGCAGTGATATCAAGGTCAACATTTATGTTCTTATTGTGGAAATATATTCTCTTACGGTGTTCTCTATCTGCCTTAGGCACATCATAAAATTGACTGGCTCCATTTTTCTCAGTTTCTACCAGTTATTTTCACTGTCACCAGGGAATACAAAATGCCTCTGTCTGGGCTATGTAATTTGACTTGTCATGCAAACAGACTAGCAAGTGTCTAGTTGGGTTTTATCATGATAGCTGGAAGGGAAGAAACAGAAGATGTGTGTAATCCTTGAAGATTAATGCCTCTTCTGCTCTCACCTGACAGGCCCATTGCTTGTGTTATAATAATCAGGCATTTAATACTGGAACATATCATTCACTTCACCCTGAGTAAGAACTGAATTAGAAACTATAGCTCTCAGGAGGTATTTTGGCTGCTGTTCATAATCATCAACACAAAGGATTTGACAACAGTTCAAATTGCAACACCTAGTGAAACTTAACCTTTGCTAGCATTGTTTACCTGGCCTTTTATTCTCCCGCAGATGTTTTGGTTGCGACCAACAAGAATGTTGCATCTAGAAATCGGCCAAATACACAAAAAGAAGAGATGAAAGAATTTGTTATTATGCCTGTGGCCTGATGAACAAAAAATTCATTGCTTCCACTTTGTGGCTGTAATTTATCATCCAATTTTATTTTAATATTCAGTCTTTTTGTCTTCCTTCATTCAGGAGAGCTGAACCTTGCCTGTTGTAAACTACTAAACAGAGATGGTCAACATCACTTTGTATCAGCATAGAATCTCACAGCACGGATGGAGGCTAATTGGGCCATTAAAACTATCCATGCCAGCTCTCTGAAAGACCTATCCATTAGTGCCATTCTCCAGTCAATTTTCCCTACACTTAAGTTTATTTTCTTTTGAAGAATACTGTTATGACCAGGTGAGAAAGGGGGTAGAGGGTTCCCTCTCAGCCTTCACCTGGTCTTACCGAAACAGGGTTTAATTTTAAACACTCTGTGTTTTTAGCTCCCCCTTGGTGAATCCTTGTTCACTGCTTTCCAATTATAAGGCAAAGAAACTACCTTGTCAGGTTTTCTTAGGTTTAAAGAAAAAAGGTTGAGCTCTAATTCGGTCAATGCCTATGGATACGTGATGTGCCCATGCTAGCATATATACATGATACACACATGCAGATAGAGACAGAAAAGAGCAGAAGAAATAAAGTGGAAAAGTTTGAGGCAATATCTGAAGATGGTTTTGGTTACTGTTCTTCCAGCTGGTTGTAAAGTCCTTGATTGTAGATAGGTCTTGCTTTTCATTGGGGCCCAGTATTCTTCTTAAACCTTGTTCAATGTAGGACACTTTTCTCTCTTGAGGTTCATGTGTCTCAGTGGGTCCAGAGGCTTGTGAGAAAGAGATGAGAACAGACAGGAGCGGTCTTCTCACTCCAGGAGCAAACAATCTTTCTTCTCAGTTCAAAAACTCTGCGGCTAGTTCAAAAAACCCTGGACCAGCCAGTTAGTCATATGACCAGCTGGTTTAACCGGTCCTGACTTTTGTGGATTGTATCACCTTAGCAGTCTCTGGAATGGTTTTCCTTACACATTCAATGTCTGGTGATCAAAGTCAATGGTGGGTTGAATATGTAGGGGAATGGTCCTTTGTCTCCATGAGCACTGTCTGTCAGTATGCAAATGTTTTTCAGCTATGTGTCTGGCAGCCCTTGTAACAGGCCTTCTCTTCTTCCCAACAACAGTTTAAAATCAATGTTTATATGACAAAATGCCTCCTCATTCTTGGCAGGTGGGGGCCTGCATGACAATACTTTCTCTTCCCTTTAAAGCGAGATGACACGAAAATTGGTGGTGTTGTAAATAGTGAGGAGGAAAGCCTTAGATTACAAGACGATATAGATGGGCTGGTAAGATGGGCGGAGCTGTGGCAAATGGAATTTAATCCTGAAAAGTGTGAGGTAATGCATTTTGGGAGGACTAATAAGGCAAGGGAATATACAATGGCTGGTAGGACCCTGGGAAGTACAGAAGGTCAGAAGGACCTTGGTGTACTTGTCCATAGATCACTGAAGGCAGCAGTACAGGAAGATAAGGTGGTTAGGAAGGCATATGGGATACTTGCCTTTATTAGCCGAGGCATAGAATATAAGAGCAGGGAGGTTATGAGGGAGCTATATAAAACGCTAGTTGGGCCACAGCTGGAGTACTGTGTACAGTTCTGGGCGCCACACTATAGGAACGATGTGATTGCAGTGGGGAGGGTGCAGAGGAGATTTACCAAGATGTTGCCTGGCTGGAGCATTTCAGCTATGAAAAGAGATTAAAAAGGCTAGGGTTGTTTTCCTTGGAGCAGAGAAGGCTGAGGGGGGGCACATGATTGAAAAGTGTACAAGATTATGAGGGGCATTGATGGGATAGATAGGAAGAAACTTTTTCCCTCAGCGGAGGGATCAAGAACCAGGGGCATAGATTTAGGGTAAGGGGAAGGAGGTTTAGGGGGAATTTGAGGAAAAATGTTTTCACCCAGAGGGTGGTTGGAATCTGGAACACACTGCCTGAAGAGGTTGTGGAGGCAGGAACCCTCACAACATTTAAAAAGTATTTAGATGAGCATTTGAAATGCCATAGCATACAAGGCTATGGGCCAAGTGCAGGAATATGGGATTCGAATAGTTGGGTGCTGGATGGCCGGCACAGACACGATGGGCCGAAGGGCCTATTTCTGTGCTGTATAACTCCATGACTCTATGACTCTAAAGCTGTTATGGGTTTTGCTTCCATGACTGTTTTAGACAGAGCATTCCAGAGATTAACAATCTTTGTTCTGATTAAAAGAGGCCCCGTTTTGCTAAAATCTCATCATAACTGACACTCCTAGTCCTTGGTATTCTTAGTGAATCTCTTCTGCACCCTTTTCATGGCCTTGACGTCCTTCCTAAAGTAAAACAAACAAAATATATTTGGCTCATATATTTCACAGAAAAACTTTATTTAAGGAAAAGTTCATAGTTAGGAAAAGTCAACCTACTGCTCAAACTGAGCCAAGCTTTCTACCCCATATTTGTTCTGTTACCAAGAACACTTCTTTCTAACTCCACATCATGCATGATTTTACCTCATCTTCATTGCTGCCGAAACCCATGATCATGCTTTTGCAATGCCATTGTTTGCACTCTCTAACACTTCTGGCCTCCAGCCTCCACAAATTGCAATCACAGATTACATCCGCATCCACACTAATTCCCGAATTTGTTTCACTCCATCCTTTACAATCTAAACATGATCCCTCTACCATAGTGAATTGACTTCAAAATCGAGTCATTGCTTTCAAGTGTTCCATGACCCCACCCTATCTCAGCAATTTCATCCAGCCATTTACCTCTGCACATACCCTTCATTCCTGTGATACTGGGTTACCGTTTGTTTACTCCCACATCAGTGGTCATTCATTCATCCACTATACTCTTGAACCCCCACCTAAACTCCTCCCCCTGGCCACCTCCTTTCCTGCTTCCAGAAGCCTCCTCAAATTTTTTTCTCTTTGGTTGTGCCTTTGATATTTCCCTGATTTTTACAGTTTTCCCTTTTTGTTCTCCTACGCAGAACCCATTCTATTTCCTTTTCCCTGTAAAACCATTGATTTGTGTTCCCGTGCACGAGGTGCACAAATGTAAAATGTAAAACTCCATTTTGTGTGTCTGCTCATAGTTTAATAATCAATCTTTTCCCAAAAATGTCAGTGTATATCATTCTTGCTTTCTTCTTGTTCCAATGGCTGGTGTGACACCACTGAGATAACTTATAGATGGAGGGGTGAGTAAATTTTTCATAGCTTCCTTCATAACTGCTCTTTCAGCAGCCATTAACAGTTGCTGAAGCACATGATCTCATGCAACTCATACTATCAACTGTGCAATCAGTGATGCAGCTGATGGTAAGATTAATAACATATAAGTGAAGAAGTAGTCCAAACGTGGATGCCAACAAAGGCCAGTATCCGAATCTATGATTAGCTCAGTTAATGATCCATTGTGCAACCCATTACACCTTATTATAATTTTGGCTGACGAAAGTGATATTATTAAAATAATCAATTCCATTAGCATTTTGATAGCACTAATTTTCAAAACTTTCGATGCTGAAGATATTCTCAGCTCCATCTGTATTACAGATCTCAAAATTCAAAGATATTGTGCTAGATTTGTGAAAAAGATAATGCCACAATGAGTAACTGTGGGAGTTAGCAGTGAAAATGAGGCCACAGGTTCTCCGTTAAATGGATGTTTACAGTTTCATGTTTTCCAGTAGGGAATGGAACAGTACCTCCAAATATAATTTTCAAAAATGTTTCATCTTAAAAAGCCACAAGTATTGAATGTACTCTGGTTGGGGGACTTCAATGTCCATCACTAAGAGTGGTTTAGTAGCACCACTACTGACCAAGTTGGCCGAGTCCTGAAGGACATATTTGTAACTGCCAGACTGAGCCTGCGGCAGGTGGTGAGGGAAGCAACAAGAGGGCAAAACCTTCTAGATCTTGTCTTCACCAATCTACCTGTCCATGACAGTATTGGCTGGAGTGACCAGTACACAATCCTTGTGAAAATAAAGTCCCGTCTTCACACTGAGGATACCCTCTATTGTGTTGTGTAGCACAACCACCGCGTGAAATGGGATAGTTTCAGAACTGATCTGGCAGCTCAAAACTGGGCATCCATGAGGTGCTGTGGACCATCAGCGGCAGCAGCAGAATCGTATTCAACCACAACCTGTAACCTCATGATCCGGCATATCCCCCACCATCACTTCAGTATCGAGCCAAGGGATCAACCCTGGTTCAATAAAAAATGTAGAAGAGCATGCCAGGAGGGGCACCAAGCATACCTAAAAATGAGGTGTCAACCTGGTGAAGCTACAACATGTAGAATAATGTAACAAAGGGTTATTACTGGACAGAATATGTAAAGAGAATGTGAGCATTATCACAGGAAGTGATGTAAAGTAATCTGTGCAGAACCTTGTGGAAGAGTTGTAATGGAAGTCTTAGATGCAAGACGTGTGTAAGTAAACTCCAGAAACTTTAAAACTCAGACTCCTATACATATTCTGTACTAAGTCAATAGTTACCAGAATATTATATGGTAGCAATGGAAAAGTGATTAGAACAACAGAAAAACCAAAGAAGAAAACAAAATATGGAAAACTCTTTGCCTCAACTAAAAAACTTCGAAGAAGGTAGCTGGACTGAACCAAGCTGAGGCATGGCCGAGATGGTTCTGGAGGTTTGCCAGGTATCATATTGCATTGGGTCTCGCACAGAAGCCAGACAAGAAGCAGGTCAGTACACTATTGCACACAATGGGGGAGTGTGCAGACGACAACTTCTTTACTCAAGGCATAGGTGAAGAGAAGGCTACATATGAAGAATTTATTAAGGCACTCGAGACTTACTTTAATGTAAGGAAAAATGTCATTCTGGAGCGCATGAAATTTAATAAGCGTACCCAGCAGAAAGGGGAGAGCATAGATTCATTTATCAACGACTTACATAAAATCATGGAGGATTGCAAATACAGCAGCTTCCAGGAAAAGGTGATTTGGCTCAGGATCGTAGTTGGGGTATTAGATGATGCTGTTTCAGATCAGCTACAGTCGATGGATGATTTAACATTGTTGAAAGCCATTCAATTGAGCAGACAAGCGGAGGTTAGAAAGTTTAATGGACATGTGGTTCAAGGGGACAGAGCGAGTCCGATCTCGAGGGCATCAGACTCAATTGAATTTGTTAGATAAACGAAGGAGAAAAATGGCAGCAAAAGTCAGAAAGGCAGGAAAGGCATCGAGAGGCAGCAGCTACTATTTGCAGTAGATGTGGCTGAGAGAGGCACCAGTGGGAAAACTGCCTAGCTAGAGAAGTGGAGTGTTTCTTGTGTAGGAAGAAAGGACACTTCCAATCAGTGTGTCACAGTAAAAAAACTAGCTGCAGACAAATAAGGAAAAATCCCGAGAGAGCAAAAACATTCATGGAGTACAGGGTGCCAGCCCAAAATACCCTTCTTAGGAGAGATCCAGGGAGCCAGTGAGAATTGCTGGGCAGCAGAAATTCTGTGGAAGCAAACAAGACCAAACTTAAACTGGATACTGAAGCAGCAGTTTCAGTTCGATCAGACACAGAACTGTGGCTGAGAAAGTAAACTCTCAAACCCACAGATAAAAAGTTATATGGGCCTGGAGGCATTGAGTTGAAGGTAATAGGAGAGTTAAAAACATCATTGAGTTACCAGGGAAAAGAAATTCCTGAGACTTTATATGTGATTAAAAATTAAAGTTGTTCACTCCTAAGCAGAAAGGCTTAGAGTCATAGAGTCATAGAGTTTTACAGCATAGAAATAGGCCCTTCGGCCCAACGCGCCTGTGTCGACCATCAAGCACCCGTCCAAAACTAATTCCACTTGCCCGCAGATGGCCCGTAGCCTTGTAAGTTATGGCATTTCAAGTGCTCGTCTAAATATGGCTTAAATGTCGTGAGTGTTCCTGCCTCTACCACCCCTTTAGGCAGTGTGTTCCAGATTCCAACCACCCTCTGGGTGAAAAATTTTTTCCTCAACTCCCCTCTAAACCTCCTACCCCTTACCTTAAATCTATGCCTCCTAGTTATTGACCTCTCCACTAAGGGAGAAAGTTTCTTCCTATCTATCATATCAATGCTCCACATAATTTAGTATGCCTCAAACAGGTCTCCCTCAGCCTTCTCCGCTCCAAGGAAAACAACCCCAGCCTATCCAGTCTGTCCTCATAGCTGAAATGCTCCAGCCCAGGCAACATCCTGGTGAATCTCCTTTGCACCCTCTCCAGTGCAATTACATCCTTCCTATAGTGTGGTGACCAGAATTGTACACAGTACTCCAGCTGCGGCCTAACCAGCGTTTTATACAGCTCCATCATAACCTCCCTGCTCTTATATTCAATGCCTTGGCTAATAAAGGCAAGTATCCCGTATGCCTTCCTAACCACCTTATTTACGTGTGGGATGCCTTCAGAGATCTATGCACAAGTACCCCAAGGTCCCTCTGACCCTCTGTACTCCCTAGGGTCCTACAATACATTGTATATTCTCTTGCATGGTTAGTCCTCCCAAAGTGCATCACCTCACACTTCACAGGATTAAACTCCATTTGCCACAGCTCCGCCCATCTTACTAGCCCATCTATATCGTCCTCATTATTTACGACACCACCAATTTTCGTGTCATCTGCGAACTTACTGATCATACCTCCTATATTCACGTCTAAATCATTAATGTATACTACAAACAGTAAGGGTCCCAGCACTGATCCCTGCAGTACCCCACTGGCCACAGGCCTCCACATTTGCAAAAACAATCCTCGACCATCACTCTCTGCCTCCTTCCACTAAGCCAATTTTGGATCCAATTTGCCAAATTACCCTGGATTCCATGGGCTCTTACCTTCTTAACAAAACTCCCATGCGGGACATTATCAAAAGCCTTACTAAAGTCCATGTAGACTACATCAACTGCTTTATCCTCATCTGCACATCTAGTCACCTCCTCGAAAAATTCAATCAAATTTGTTAGACACGATCTCCCCCTGACAAAGCCATGCTGACTATCCCTGATCAATCCCTGCCTCTCCAAGTGGAGATTTATCCTGTCTCTCAGAATTTTTTCCAATAATTTTCCTACCACTGACATTAGACTTACCAGCCTACAATTACCTGGCTTATCCCTGCTACCCTTCTTGAATAATGGTACCACATTCACTGTCCTCCAGTCCTCTGGCACTTCTCCTGTGGCCAGAGAGGATATGTAGAGCAGAAGAGCTCAAATGTAAAGAAGAGCAGCCTAGAGATTTTAGAACTGAATTTCCAAAATTATTCAGAGGATTGGGGAAGTTCAGAATGGCACACCACATTACCCTGAGAAAGGAAGCAGAGCCAGTGTGTTTGCTCACATCGAGGGAAGTTCCACATCCACTTCTAGAGAAAGTTAAGAAGGAGATTGACTTAATGGAAAACAAGGAATTATTCCACCTGTAACAAAACATAGAAACATAGAAAATAGGAGCAGGAATAGGACATTCAGCCCTTCGAGCCTGCTCCGCCATTCATTATGATCATGACTGATCATGCAACTCAGTAACCTGTTCCCGCTTTTATCCCATACCCTTTGATCCCTTTAGACCCAAGAGCCATATCTAACTCCTTCTCGAAAACATACAATGTTTTGGGCTCAATGCTTTCTGTGGTAGTGAATTCCACAGGCTCACCACCCTTTGGGTGAAGAAATTTCTTCTCATCTCAGTCCTGAAAGGTTTACCCCGTATCCTTAGACTATGACCCCTGGTTCTGGACTCCCCCACCATCGGGAACATCCTTCCTGCATCTACCCTGTCAGGTCCTGGTAGAATTTTATAGGTTTCTATGAGATCCCCCCTCACTCTTCTGAACTCCAGCGAATATAATCCTAACCGACTCAATCTCTCCTCATACGTCAGTCCAGCCATCCCAGGAATCAGTCTGGAAAACCTTTGCTGCACTCCCTCTATAGCAAGAACATCCTTCCTCAGATAAGGAGACTAAAACTGCACACAATATTCCAGGTGTGGCCTCACCAAGGCCCTGTATAATTGCAGCAAGATATCCATGCTCCTGTACTCGAATCCTCTCGCTATGAAGGCCAACATACCATTTGCCTCTTTTACCGTCTGTTGGACCTGCATGCTTACCTTCAGCAACTGGTGTACGAGAACACCCATGTCTCGCTGCATATTCCCCTCTCACAGTTTATAGCCGTTCAGATAATAATCTGCCTTCCTGTTTTTGCTACCAAAGTGGATAACCTCACATTTATCCACATTATACTGCATCTGCCATGCATTAGCCCAATCATTCAACTTGTCCAAATCACCCTGAAGCCTCTCTGCATCCTCCTCACAACTCACCCTCCCACCCAGTTTTGTGTCATCTGCAAATCTGGAGATATTACATTTAGTTCCCTCATCTAAATCATTAATATATATTGTGAATAGCTGGGGTCCTAACACCGATCCCTGCAGTACCCCACTAGTCACTGCCTGCCATTCGGAAAAAGACCCATTTCTCCCTACTCTTTCTTTCCTGTCTGCCAACCAATTTTCTATCCATCACAATACACTATCCCCAATCCCATGAGCTTTAATTTTACATGCTAATCTCTTATGTGGGACTTTGTCAAAAGCCTTCTAAAAGTCCAAATAAACCACATCCACTGGCTCCCCCTCATCAACTCTACTAGTTACATTCTTGAAGAATTCTAGTAGATTTGTCAAGCATGACTTCCCTTTCGTAAATCCACGCTGACTCTGTCCGCTTCTACTACTGTTCTCTAAGTGCTCTGCTATAAAATCTTTGATAACGGATTCTGGAATTTTCCCCAGTACCGACGTCAGGCTGACTGGTCTATACTTCCCTGATTTCTCTCTACCTCCCTATAAGATGGTGCTCAGGTATGGTTCCAGTGAAGAAACGAATGGGTCCGTTCAAATTTGTGTTGACCTCACACAACTGAATAAGGCAGTGGAAAGAGAAATACATCCAATGTCCTCAGTAGATGAGAGTTTGGCAAAGATAGGGAAGAGCACAATTTTTACCCCTCTCTTCTCTTGTCATTTCTTCATGGACAAAGATTTTAGGAATGTTTCACTCATCGGTTGCTGGCCTGCTAGTGGCTAGTGAGGCCTATCCGTGACCGGCAGATTCTCTCACGGTGGTTGCAAGTGAAGGTGTAGTCGCTGCTGGGGATAATTGGATCTATCCTTCTCCTCCTTTTCTCTTTCATGCTGGTTCTTCACTCAGTCTCAATGGTGTCTGTCGCCCTCCTGATGTAGCATTTCCATGCATCACGATCTATGGCCTACACTTCCCACTGGCGATGGTCAACGTGGCACACAGAGAAGGACTTCTTCAGGGAGTCCTTGAAACGTTTGCATGGGGCCCCTCTGTTCCTTTTACCTGTGTGCAGCTCTCTATACAACATGATCTTGGGCAAGCAACTGTCATCCATCCAGGCAACGTGACCCATCCAACACTGTGGGCTTTGCAGGAGGATGGCCTCGATACTGGTGATGTTGGCTGTTTCTAGGCCTTCAACGTTTGTGATATGGTCCTGCCAGCGGATCTTGAGGATGCTGCAGAGGCAGCGCTGATGGAAGCGCTCTAGAAGGCGTACATGATGCCGGTATAGGACGCATGACTCAGCGCCATACAGAAGGGTGGTGAGGACTATGGTTTTATACACTTTGAGTTTCATGAAAATCAGAATGGGCATGTCAAACAAAACAATGGCCTTTCGAGTCCCTCCTGAGTTTCCAATGTTATGAGGTAGGGATGTGTGCTGGCCCCAACCTTATTCACCATCTTTTTCAGCATGATGTTGCAGCAGGCAACGGAAGACCTTAAGAAGGGAGTTTACATATGCTTCCGGACTAATGGAGGCCTTTTCAACCTCAGGCGCCTTCAAAGACACAAGAAATACTCATCCATGAACTTCTTTTCGCCGATGACTGCTCTCCTGGCCCACAGTCAATCAGACCTGCAACGTAGAACAACACGTTTTTCCGAGGGGGCACAACTCTTCGGACTAAAAATCAGTTTAAAGTAAACTGAAGTCCTGCATCAGCCTGCGCCCCAAGAAGAATATGGACCGCCAAGCATTGTCATCGAGGTAACCGAGCTGAATGCCGTCAAGCAATTTACCTATTTGGGGAGCATCATCTCGTTTGATGCCACCATAGACAAGAAGTGGACAATAGGCTTTCAAAAGCAAACAGAACAATTTTTACTAAATTGGACACTAACAGCAGATTAAACCATAGAACCATAGAAAAGTTACCGCACAGAAGGAGGCCATTCAGCCCATTGTGTCTGTGCCAGCTGAAAAACATTTTGACAATTACCATTGGAAGCTCTTAACA
The DNA here is from genome assembly GCF_036365525.1 of Heterodontus francisci. Lineage (NCBI taxonomy): Eukaryota > Metazoa > Chordata > Chondrichthyes > Heterodontiformes > Heterodontidae > Heterodontus > Heterodontus francisci. The sequence goes on along the minus strand of NC_090373.1, from coordinate 120,690,754 downwards.
ACATTTATAACACCATTTGGAAGATTCTGTTTTGACAGGTTGCCATTCGGAATCATGTCAGCACTGGAAATCTTTCAAAGGACGATGTCAAGGATGCTGGAAGGATTGGATGGGATCATTTGCCATTTGTTGATGTCTTAATTCATGGAGCCAATCAGAAGGAACATGATACAAGAATGAGAGCAGTACGACAGAGATTGGAAAAAGCAGGTCGCACATTGAACAAGAAATGTGTTTTTTCACAGCCAATGGTAAGATTTCTTGGACATATAATAAATAGGTTCAGTCATGAAACAGATTCACAAAAGACAAAGGCAATAAAGGACTTCCCAGAGCCTAAAAATGTAACAGAGCTTCAGAGGTTTAAAGGAATGGTGAATTAAGTAGGGAAATTTCTACTAAATTTAACTGATCGATGAGCCATTACAACAGTTGTTGAAAAGTGATAATGTTTGGTGTTGGAAAGAAGCCTAACAAGAACCCTTTGAGAAAATCAAGAAAATGCCAGTATCATCAGAAGGATTCACGCTTTACGACCCGAAGCTATTCACCATTATAGCTGCAGATGTGTCATCAACGGGATTGGGAGCAGTCTTATTTCAAGTCCAGACAGATGGGAGATGCAGACCTGTATATTTTGTTTCTTGTTCATGAAACCGAACAGAGATATGCAATCATAGAAAAGGAAGCTTGGCAGCAACTTGGACATGTGAAAAATTTTCAGATTACGTCATGGGTCTTCATTTCAATATCGAAACAGATCATAAACCGTTAGTTACTCTTTTAAACTCAAAGGAGCTTCTGAAATTACCTCCAAGAGTACAAAGGTTCAGGTTAAGGCTGATGAGATTTGATGCGAAAACTGAATATGTTCCAGGAAAACAGCAGGTCACAGCAGACACTTAATCACATATTTCAGCTGCAAGACCAGAAGAAGGAGATATTTGCTTCTGGAAGAAATAAATGTTTTTGCTTTGACAACAACAACAAGGTGTTACAGCTCAGAAACTGAGTGAGATCAGGAATGTGCAGAAAACAAACAAAATATGAAAATCAGGGACTATTGATTGAATGGTTGGCCAGTGTATTTGCCACATAACCTGTTCTAAGACAATATTACGAACAGAGGGGTCATCTAAGCATTGTTAATGATTTACTTATCTACGATGAGAGATTATGTATTCCTAGAGTTTTGAGATTAGCTATCTTGGAGAGATTACACCAAGGACATTTGGGAATTATGAAGTTTAGAGCCAGGGCAAGATATTCAGTTTGGTGGTTTGGTATATCGAAAGAAATTGAAGAGATGATATTGAGATGTATCACGTGTGCTATCAATCAACAGGAGATGAAAGAAGCACTCATGTCTCCTTCCTTTCCATCCAGACCATGGGAGTATCTGGGAATGGATCTTTTTGAACAGAAGAGTAAAATGTTTCTAATAGTTGTCGATTATTATTCAAGGTGGATTGAAATTAAACAACCACCAGGTCAAAGTTCAGAAGCCATAATCACGGCCTTAAGAGAAATTTTTGCTATGCATGGAATTTCACATATTGTAATATCTGACAATGGGTCACAATTTGCAAATTAATGCTTCAGAGGTTTTACCGAGGCTTTGTCCATGTCACTAATTCACCAGGTACCCTCAGGCTAATGGTGAAACAGAAAGAGAAGCATAGACTGCAAAAACATTGTTAAAAAAGAATGAAAATCTTCAACTAGCACGTTTAGTCAATCGACACCTCTACAGAATGGTTTAGCCCCATATGAATTGTTAATGGTGTGATGGAAACCACACTTGCCAAAATGAGACATATTAATTTCATCATATAGAACATTATTTTTGAACTGTTAGTGGACTTGAAATAAATTGTTTAAAAAGACCACAACAGTGGCTGAAAACCTGGCTGCACATTTGCATTTTAAAGGACAGTGGCTGAAAACATGGCTGCACATTTGCCTTCTAAAAGACAGTTGCCTGAAGAAAACAATGGGAGTACTCCCTGATTCAATTAGCCAGCTGGATTTTTGATCAAGAGACATCGAATGTGGAAGAGCCAGTATTCCACACCAACTCCCACCACCCCCCACCACCCACACCCCCCCCCCCCCCCCCACCCAACCCAAAAAGAGTGTCTGCTAAGCTTCGGGAAAATTCACAAACCTTGCTGGAGAGGTTGTTCCAAATAAGGAGCTAATCACATGATGAACCTGCTGGCCAACTTGGAGTTAATTAAATTGTGCTCACAGAACAGAAGGAAAGAGACATCAATTTGAAGACAACAGAGCAGGAAGGTCTCTCCCTGTCACTCTGTCTCATGCAGAGTTCCAGGGACCCACAGAAGTAACTTAAGCCTCAAGAAAGAAAACCATCAAAACAAGTTTGATAGCGTGCACTGGGCTCCAACGAGAACTGCAAGACTTAACTGCAATCAAAGACTTTACATCAAACCCAAAGCCAGTAACTGAACTCCAGCTATTGCTTCAAACCTTTTCTCTTTTGATTCTTTCTCCTTTTCTGTCTCTATTTGCATGTGTGTTTATCACGTATGTGTTGCTGCGTCACATATTTTTAGTAGTTTTAATTGAATTAGAGTTTTAAGGTTAATAAATTTGTACCTTTCCTGTTTAATTCTGAGAAAACCTGTCTGGTTGATTTCTTTGCCATTACAATTAGAGAGCAGTGAGCAAGGACTCACTGAGAGGAAAGATAAAACACGGTGTTTTAAAAGTTAAACCCTGTTATGGCCAAACCAAGAAAAGGCTGAGAGAGAACCCCGAGACTCCTTTCTCACCTGGTCGTAACAATGGGAAGAAGGATGAAGACCCAGCTTCCAACACTCCCAAGTACACTCAAACCACAAGTAAATGCAGAAGACTTGGAGAAAGTAAAGGAGAGAGAGGATAGAGAGCAGTCAAATCCATCAGAAAATTATGACAGACGTCACAGAGTAAGCAGCTTGTCAGACATGCAACTTAAGGGATCAGTTTGGGTTAAAACCCAAAGTCGGTTTGGAGAAATGATAGACAAATCACTACATCCACGATCATACATTGTCCAAACTGACCAAGGGATGATAAGAAGAAACAATAGGAGATGATACTAAAGAAGTAGCAAATACAAGAGTATCAATCACCTCAAAGGTTTGATGAACTGCTGCAATCATCAAGTAACCTGGCAACCTGAATGAAGAACCTGAGTCATCCAATCGTTCTACTCAAACACTGCAAAGTCAGAAGGAGGAGCGAGAAGACCTCAAACGCCTTTGAAAGAAAGAAGAATGCATTATGGCAGACTTGTGAAAATGCCACAGCGATTATCAATCTGAAGAGAAGTCAGAGACTTGGGGGAGATGTACCATAATGTATTATAAGGATGTTACAAGGCAGAATATGTAAATAGACTGAGCATCATTAGAGGAAGTGATGAAATGTAATCTGTACAGAACCTCATAGAAGAGTTGTAGTGGAAGCCTCAGAAACAAGACATGTGTAAATAAACTCCTGTAACTTTTACCCTCAGACTCATATATATATATATATATATATATATATATGTATGTCAATAGCTACCATAAACAGAGCTAAACAATCCCAAAACCAATGGATCAGATCAAAGCTCTGCACTCCTGCCACATCCAGTCATGAATGGTGGTGGACAATTAAACAACTAACAGGAGGAGGAGGCTCCACAAATATTCTCATCCTTAATGATGAAGCCCAGCACATCAATGCAAAAGAAAATGCTAAAGCATTTGTGACCATCTTCAGCCAGAAGTGCCAAGTGGATGATCCATCTCAGCCTCTTTCTGAGGTCCCCAACATCACAGATGCCAGTCTTCAGCCAATCCGATTCACTACACATGATATCAAAGCTATGGGTCCTGACAACATCCCAGCTGTAGTAGTGAAGACTTGTGCTTCAAAACTAGCTGCGCCCCTAGCCAAGCAGTTCTAGTACAGCTACAACATTGGCACCTAGCCAACAATGTGGAAAATTGCCCAGGTATGTCCTGTCCACAAAAAGCAGGACAAATCCAATCCAGCCAATTACCACCCCATCAGTCTACTCTTGATCATCAGTAAAGTGATGGAAGGTGTCGCCGACAGTGCTATCAAGCGTCACTTAAACAGCAACAACCTGCTCACTGATGCTCAGTTTAGGTTTCACCAGGCCACTCAGCTCCTGACCTCATTATAGCCTTTGTTTAAACTTGGACAAAAGAGCTGAATTCAAGAGGTGAGGTGAGAGTGATTGCCCTTGATGTCAAGGCAGCATTTAACCGACTGGGGCATCAAGGAGCCCTAGCCAAATTGAATCGGGGAAACAGGGGGAAAACCCTCCACTAGTTGGAGTCATACCTAGCGTAAAGGAAGATGGTTGTGGTTGTTGGAGGTCAATCATCTCAGTCCCAGGACATTACTGCAGGAGTTCCTCAGGATAGTGTCCTAGGCCCAATCATCTTCAGCTGCTTCATCAATGACCTTCCCTCTATCATAAGGTCAGACTGTACGCTGTTTAGTACCATTCACAACTCCTCAGATACTGAAGCAGTCCATGTCCATATGCAGCAAGACCTGGACAACATTCAGGCTTGGGCTGATAAATGGCAAGTAACATTCACACCACACAAGTGCCAGGCAATGACCATCTCCAACAAGAGAGAATCTAACCATCTCCCCTTGACATTCAATGGCATTACTATCGCTGAACACCCCAATATCAACATCCTGGAGCAGCCACATCAATACTGCGGCTAAAAAAGCAGGTCAGAGACTGAGAATTCTGCAACGAGTAACCCACCTCCTGACTCCCCAAAGCCTGTCCACCATCTACAAGGCACAAGTCAGGAGTGTGATGGAATACTCTCCACTTGTCTGGATGAGTGTGGCTACAACAACACTCAGGAAGTTCGACACCATCCAGGACAAAGGAGCCCGCTTGATCCCCATCCACCACCTTAAACATTCACTCCCTCCACCACCGACACAGAGTGGCAGCAGTGTGTAATATATACAAGCTCCACTGCAGCAATTCTCCACGCCTCCTTCGACAGCACCTTCCAAACCCGCGACCTCGTCCACCTAGAAGGACAATGGCAGCAGATGTGTGGGAACACTACCATCTGCAAGTTCCCCTCCAAGCCACACATCATCCTGACTTTGGAAATATATTGTCATTCCTTTAATGTTGCTGCATCAAAATCCTGGAACCCCCTTCCTAACAGCATTGTGGGTGTACCCGCACCAGATGGACTGCAGCGGTTCAAGAGGGCAGTTCACCACCACCTTCTCAAAGGTAATTAGGGATGAGCACCAAATGATAGCCTTGCCAGTGCCACCAACATCCCATGAAAGGAATAAAAAAGTCAGTATTTTCAGCAGACTTATTGACTGCACCTCAAAATATTTGTTCACTGCAACCTAGTACAACCTAGTCAATATGTTACAGGGAAAAGACCTAGGGGTCAATTTTAGCTGTACTCACCAGGCAGAAACTAGTTGGATAGGCAGCTCAATCAGTCAGGTGATTTAGCTGCTGATTTCTTGCCTGGATCTCACTGTCTTCCATTTTAACAAAAAGAAAAATAGTGCACATGCTGGCAATCTAAAATAAAAACAGAATGAAATGTCACTAAGCTGAAATGTGACTCTTACCTTCCTTTCTCCACAGATGTTACCTGACCTGCTGTGGACACATGTTTTTCTATGTGTTCCTGGAATTTAGGCAATACTGGCAAGAATGAACTTGCATTTATGTTACGCCTTTCACATTTTTAAGGCATCCCAAAGCACTTCACAGGCAATGAAGTATCTTTGAAATGCAGTCACTGTTGTTATATGTAGGCAAACTTGACAGCCATTCTGCATAGAATAAGGGCTCACAAACAGCAAAATGAGATCTATGGCCAGTTAATCTTCAAATTTTGAATAACACTTGCCATGGTGAGATTTACACTCATAACCTGTGGGTTACTAGTCCAGTGCTGTATCCACTGCACTTTTACACCCATAGCCTGGCATGTTAATGCTATTTTTTCTAGTTCATTGGAATAAAAGTAAATACACAAATATCAGGATTAAAACTCTCACCACTGCTTTTTGTATGCAACTCGGAGATGATGATATTCCCATATCTTTCTCTATGATAGAGATTGAAGGGAGGGAGATACTGTTGAAATAATCTTGATGAGTTGCTGCAGTGCATCCTATTCTCGAAGTGAATTTAGAGGAAGGTGGTTGATAAGATGTCTCACAGGAGGCTTTTTGCAGAACATCAGCTATATGGTATAAAAGGAAATATGGAAACATGGATATAAAATTTCTTGTTAAACAGGAAGTAAAGAGTTAGAGTTAGTGGCTATTGCTGAAATTAGAGAAAAGTTGGAAGTGGCTGTCACCCATGGGTCAGTGTTGGGTCTACTTTTGATCTTGGTAGATATAAATATTTTGGAGCTGCGAAATTTGCTGACACCACAGGAGGCAAGATGTTTGGCAAACAGTAAGGACCCTGTAAAAGCCTTCAGGAAGACATGGAGAGGTTTACAAAATAAAGAGACAGTGGCAGATGTAACTTAATAAATTTTGAAAGGAAAAACGAGAACTGGCAGAATGTGCTCAATCAATGGAAAGAGGTTGATGGCATGGATGAACATAGACACTGATAGCACAAAATTCGGATTGGTAGTATCTATTATGCATGCCATTTTGTGTCCAAAATGGTGTCTGTGGCATGCACACTTTTGGGACTAGTCTTGCTGGACGCCATATTGGTGAGGCTATTAACATGCACAGGGAACAGCCGCTGGAAGTGCAGAGCAGGCCGATCATGACGTCAATCAAAGTGCAACATTGATTTGACACCAACAGTGCCATTTTGGAGCTCAACTCTGCAGCTAACACCCTCTCTTTAAAAAAAGGAGGCTTATGGCAGATTCAGAGCGCTCAAAATAGCAGAGGCCCTAGAGGAGTATAGAAGGTGTTCGGGGGGTACTTAAAAAAGTAATTAGGAGAGTGAAGAGGGGGCATGAAAAATCACTGGCAGACAAGATAAAGGAAAATCCCAAGGCATTTTATAAATATGCTAAGGGCAAGAGGATAACAAGGGAAAAAGTGGAGCCCATTAGGGATGAAAGAGGCAATCTGTGTGTGGAGCCAGAGGACGTAGGTGAGGTTTTGAAAGATTACTTTTCATCTGTGTTCACTATTGAGAGGGACAATGTAGGTGTAGTGATCAGGGAGGGGGATTGTGATATACTTGATCAAATTAGCATTGAAAAGGAGGAAGTATGAGCTGTATTAGCGGGCTTAAAGGTGGATAAATCCCCAGGCCCAGATGAGATGTATCCCAGGCTGCTATGTGAGGCAAGGGAAGAGATTGCAGGGGCTATGACACAAATTTTCAAATCCTCTCTAGCCACAGGAGAGGTACCAGAGGACTGGAGGACAGTGAATGTGGTACCATTATTCAAGAAGAGTAGCAGGGATAAACCAGGTAATTATAGGCTGGTGGGTCTAATGTCAGTGGTAGGGAAATTATTGGAAAGAATTCTGAGAGACAGGATTAATCTCCACTTGGAGAGACAGGGATTGATCAGGGATAGTCAGCATGGCTTTGTCAGGGGGAGATCGTGTCTAACAAATTTGATTGAATTTTTCGAGGAGGTGACTAGATGTGTAGATGAGGGTAAAGCAGTTGATGTAGTCTACATGGACTTTAGTAAGGCTTTTGATAATGTCCCGCATGGGAGTTTTGTTAAGAAGGTAAGAGCCCATGGAATCCAGGGTAATTTGGCAAATTGGATCCAAAATTGGCTTAGTGGAAGGAGGCAGAGAGTGATGGTCGAGGATTGTTTTTGCAAATGTGGAGGCCTGTGGCCAGTGGGGTACTGCAGGGATCAGTGCTGGGACCCTTACTGTTTGTAGTATACATTAATGATTTAGACGTGAATATAGGAGGTATGATCAGTAAGTTCGCAGATGACACGAAAATTGGTGGTGTCGTAAATAATGAGGAGGAAGGCCTTAGATTACAGGACGATATAGATGGGCTAGTAAGATGGGCGGAGCTGTGGCAAATGGAGTTTAATCCTGCGAAGTGTGAGGTGATGCACTTTGGGAGGACTAACAAGGCAAGGGAACATACAATGGATAGTAGGACCCTAGGGAGTACAGAGGGTCAGAGGGACCTTGGGGTGCTTATCCATAGATCACTGAAAGCAGCAGCACAGATAGATAAGGTGGTCAGGAAGGCATATGGGATACTTGCTTTTATTAGCCGAGGCATGGAATATAAGAGCAGGGAGGTTATGTTAGAGCTGTATAAAACGCTGGTTAGGCCACAGCTGGAGTACTGTGTACAGTTCTGGTCACCACACTATAGGAAGGACGTGATTGCACTGGAGAGGGTGCAGAGGAGATTCACCAGGATGTTGCCTGGGCTGGAGCATTTCAGTTATGAAGAAAGACTAGATCGGCTGGGGTTGTTTTCCTTGGAGCGGAGAAGGCTGAGGGGGCACCTGATTGAGGTATACAAAATTACGAGGGACATTGATATGATAGATAGGAAGAAACTTTTTTCCTTAGTGGAGGGGTCAATAACCAGGGGGCATAGAATTAAGGTAAGGGGTAGGAGGTTTGGAGGGGAGGTGAGGAAAATTTTTTTCACCCAGAGGGTGGTTGGAATCTGGAACGCATTGCCTGAAGGGGTGGTAGAGGCAGGAACCCTCACAACATTTAAGAAGTATTTAGATGAGCACTTGAAATGCCACAGCATACAAGGCTATGGGCCAAATGCGGAAAAATGGTATTAGATTGGACGGGTGCTTGATGGTCAGCACAAGTGCATTGGGCCGAAAGGCCTGTTTCTGTGCTGTAAAACTCTATGACTCTATAACACGCATTCGACAGTGTGAAGGAACTCCACCAGCGCTATATAAAGGGATCCTCAACTACTTATGGGCTATATGCTGGTTGATCTCTTCTGGGTGCTTTGATTCTACAGTGTTTGGAGTTTTTTATAGTTGTTTCAAGTTGGCAAAGTCTACAGGGAATGCTCTAGGAGATGCTCAAGGAGTTCTGGCTGACTTCAAGACTTCTGCACAATCCAGTTGCACTAGTAACCATTCTCCTAGGAATACCACATGCCTTGAAGAAAGACAACGGCCACGCAGAGCAAAAGCTGTTGGAAGAGGGAGGAGGAGGATGAGGAGAAGGAGAGGCCATATTCACCTAGGGTGTTCAGGGAGTAGCTGTCCTACCTGAGCCTCAGCGAGGAACAATGTGTGGAACACCTGCACTTCAGTAAGGGCATCTTCACTGAAATTTGCCACCTACTGCAACCACAACTACAACCTCAGAGCAGGGCGCAGATGTCATTGTCAGTGGCTGTCAAGGTGACTGTGGCAATAAACATTTATATGTCTGTCTCCTCCCAGGCTGGATCTAGCGATACTTGCATCATCTCAAAGTTTTCCATCTACTGTTGCATGAGGGAGGTCACTGATTCTCTCTATTCATTGAGAGCCATCTACATTTCAGTCTCTCATGCCACACAAAAGTAGGCGGAGCAAGTATGTGACTTCTTTTAGGATTGCTGTGGTGCTGCCCATTGTGCAGGGTGTTATTGATTGCACACACATTGCTTATCCAAGCACCGCACATCAACTCTGCCCTATACTGCAACTGAAAGGGATTCGATTTCCTCAACATCCAGCTGGGGTATCAGTGTAGGTACTGAGTCATGCAGGTCAATGCCCGGTAGCCTGGCAGTAATCATGATGCCTTCATTCTACGGCAGTCCGCTGTGCCAGCTTCATTGGAACCACCACACCAAATGAAAGGGTGGCTATTGGGTAACAAGGGCTATCTGCTTACCACATGGCTGATGATTCCAGTGCACAAACCATGTGTATTATGCCACACAAAATGTGACAGAGCAGAGCATTAGCGCGCTAAAAGAGTGCTTATCTACCTGGACTACTCTGGACAGCCCTGCAGTACGCGCCAGAGTGAGTGTCAAGATTCATGGTGATCTTCTGCATGCTGCATAACCTCACCATCACGCGGGAACAGCCCTTGCCAGCAGCTCAATTGACAGGAGCTCAGGTGCAAGAGCACAGGAAGAAAGAGGAGGAGGAGAAAGAGAGGAGGCAACCTAGACAGCCCCTTTCTACCCAGGCTGGTGGTGAACTCATCTGAATGTGATACCACATTTCCTCATTCACTAACAGTCCCACACCTTCCCTTTCCTCTGTCATTGACCATCACAGCATCAACTTGGTCACATTGCAAAATCAAAGCAATCTCAAAGTAAACATTACAAACCAAATTTATATATGAAATCATGCCATATTGTATACCAAATCCAACCAATCACCCTTGTGCATTCCCTAGTGCCTGTCTTCCTTGTGTCTTTGCCTGTCCTAGTGCTCCTGCACAGTGCTACCCCAGTGGCTACAGCATAGCTGGTGGAAGGCTGCTGACTTTCAGTGGAGGAGACTGCAGATGCCCTTTGAAGACGATCTCCAGCAGCTCTGGAGCTAGAATGTCTGACTGCGATCTACACAATCTTGGCATGGGTAGCAGTAGTCTGGGCTAGCTGGCTGACTGGCAACAGCAATGGCACCGGAGTGGCTAGGTTGGGAGGACAAATGTTATCATCCTGAGAGAATACAAGAAGTTTGTGCTCCATGGAGCCAAAGCCACTTCCCCAGGGCAGCGCCACAGCAATCCTAATAGTGTGTTAGAGGAATAGATTGCTGGACTGCTGTAAAACCCTGCAAGCCCCTTTGCACAATGTAATCCACAACCATGATGGCAATAGTCTGAGCTTACAAGGCAGCAAGCTGACCTTGCATGACAGCAGTCTGAGCATCCACTGCAGCATTCAGACATACAGTGGAAGCTGAGATCTCGACCATCACATGATGAATCATGGTTCAGCCCACAAGTGTTCTCATGGAGTTGGCCACCATTTCCATGCTGAAAAGGATGGGCTCCCAGCTCTATGCAAAACCCTGTGCCAAGTTGATGCTATACACCTCCTTGTTCCTTGACAATGACCGCAGGTTTTATGGCAGGCTTCTGTATGCACCATTTAAATCTCCACCCCACTCCCACTTTGACCTCTGTCTTGAGCTCCAATGAAGCTCAATGCAAGTTCAACGAACAATACCACATTTTTCAATTAGGCAGTTTTCAGCCTTCCAGACTCAACAATTACAGATCATAAACTGTGACCCATTTTTCCACCCGGCAACTGTTAGTGATGATTCTGTTTTTCTCATTTACACCTCATCTAGATCCACCTTTTGCTTATTTATCCTATTACCATCTCTTTTTGCCTTGCACCATCCTCCCTTTTTTCTTTTAATCTCTCCTGCCTTCCACCCTATCAGGGACCTTCCCTTTTGTTCTTTCCCCCTCTCCCTGTCTCTGTACTTGCTTTAAACTTGTTACATCTCTAACTTTTAGCAGATCTGACCCAAAACACTAATGCTGTTTCTTTCTCCACGGACGCTGCCAGACCTGCTGAGTATTTGCAGCATTTTCTATTTTTACTTCAGATTTCCAGTAGCTGCAGTGTTTTGCTTTTGCACCAAGCATTTTGTTGTGCATACCCATCAGCCTTCTTCTGTAGGCTGCTCCATCGAAGGACTCTTCTGAATCCTCTGCAGCAGAACTCATGCATGACCTCACCCTCCTGCAAGATGGCATCTGTGCTATCCTTGCCCCCCTGCCCTGGCTGCAGGCCACTCATGGCCAATGCTTCACCACAGGCAGATCTCACCTCTTCTCTATCCTTTAAAAAGAAGTTACATGCGGAATCAGTATATGAGCTGATGGCTGCGAGTGTGAGTGACTGTGCTATATCTTCAATATCACTGCCCTCATGCTGTTCCTCCACTTCCTGGTTAAATTGCACTTCTTGGGTTTCTGAAAGGAGAAAGGCACAAGGGTAAGTTTGTGATGCAGGGGTAGGGAGAAAGTAACAGTTGCATGCTTGCACCATCAGCAACTTGTAATGTAGAAGAGAGTGTGAGTTGAGCGGGAGGTGGGATTTGTGAAGGACGATTAGGTGTGAGGATACTATCATCTTCGATGTTTTCAGCCCCACCAATGGCTACTGCCTCAGCAAGCAGGGTCCTAATAATGACCAGCACTGACTCCTCCACAGAACACACAGATTCACCTTTCCCCCACAGGTTAGCTACTGCTGCCTCTGGTTGTGCTCCACCTTATCCTGCAAGACAGAAGCAAGTGCATCAATGAGTAAGTGATGCAATCTGTTGGGCTGATGTGGCTGTTATGGTTGAATAGCTGGCAGTGTCTGCAAGCTTTGAGATGTGGGTGAGAGACTTGCAACAGTGCTAAGTATGTGAGTGTGCAGTGCAGCAGATGAATGTGACGTATGAATCCGGATTGATAGAGATTGTTGATGGGTGAGTGATGGGAATATGTTGAGTTGAGCAGTGTCGAGGCTAGTGGTGCAGGTGGTAGGATATGGCATTTGAAGATGCATTCACTGCCCTTGGCCACTTGCATGAGGGCATTGAACTTCTTGTGACACTGCATCCTGATCCTCAGGGCTTGACTCATGGCATTGACGTCCATAACTGCTCTCATTGCCTTCTGACCATGTATTTAGAGGGACTCCTCGCCCTCTGAAGATACAGGACATCTCCTACTTACCATCTCTTGCACCAAGGCCTCCAGTATAGTGTCCAAAATCCTTAGAGCCCACACTCTCCCATGCTATTTCACTCATGTCTTTCCCAGGTCAGATTTATCTCCCACAGGACTCCCTGCACCTGCTCCAGCCATAATACACCCTCCCTTTAACAATGCAGGCTAGTTTAAACTAGTGCTAGCCACTCCCAATATTGGCCACCTGATCAGGTGTCCAGCCAATCAACAGCCCAGTTAAAGCTGGCTGGCCACTGAATTTATTTAAAACAGCAGGCAGCAGAAGTCGGTGTGCTTCCTGCGTTGTAGTCAATGGGTGCAGGTTAAGCTTGCATCACAATCTCCGCACCCAGTGTCGAGTGCTATCGAATTCAGCCAAGTGTTCAAATACATAATCCCTTGAAATTGTGAGTGCAGGCACATAAGCCATAAAAAGATGTCAGCTGTGGCTCAGTTGGTAGCACTGACACCTCTGTGTCAAAAGGTTGGGGGTTCCAGAGACTTGAGTACAAATTTAGGCTCACACTCAAGTCTAGTACTGAGGGAATGCTGCACTGTTAGAGGTATCGTCTTTTGGATGAGATGTTTAAACTAAGGCACCATCTGCTCTTTCAGGTAAACGTAAAAGATTGCACGCCACTATTTAGAGAAAGGCAGAGAATTCACTCCAGTGTCTGGACCAATATTTATCCTTCAACCAACATCACAAAAACTGACTTCCAGCATTTCTTGTTTTTCTTTCACAAAAACTGATTATCTATTCATTATCACATTACTGTTTGTGGGAGTTTGCTGTGCGCAAATTATCTGACACGTTTCCTGAATTAAAACAGTGATTATACTTCAAAAGTACTTAGTGATGAAGTGCTATTGGATATGATGAGGTTGTGAAAAGTGTTAGATAAATGCAAGTTGTTCTTCCTTTTCCTTTTCTTTTTTTTATGAAAAGGCCAATAGTATTCTGGATTTGATGAATAGGGATATAGAGTTCATGCAAAAGAGGTAATGATAAATTTGTAAAAGTAATGTTTAGACCACAATTAGAGAACTGTGCACAATTTTGGCACCACATGATTGAAAGATCGTTAAACTAAAAAAAAGTTGCCAAAAGTGGTCTGTAAGGTGAATTTGTAGAATGCTTTTGTGACAGTTTTCTGGAACAATATGTTGTGGAACCAATTAGCGATAAAGCTATTTTGGGTCTAGTATTGTGCAATGAGGCAGGATTAATTCGTAATGGGATAGTAAAGGATGCACTGGCAAATAGTAATCATAATACATTGAAATTCCATATTAAGTTTGAACGTGCAGTGGAGGCAAATTCAAGCAAGGCTTTCAAAAGAGACTTGGATCATTATCTGGAGAGAAAAAAAAAGATGTTACGAGAGTGCTTTTTTTTCCGTAAAATATGTTTTAAGGACTGATAGTTGAATTATGGATATTGATTCATCTGGAAGAGATGCTGAACTTTGTGTTTTTTTAAAAAGAGGTTACCAGAAGACTTCCTGGACTTGGTTTGTAAACAAGCCTTTACTGGAAGGCACCTGTTTTCAGATAAAATACCAGCAGGAAGCTTGTTGTTTTGACTCAGGGAGATGTTTACAAAGAAGTGACAGGTCATGATTTATAGCGGTCGGGATACTTGACTTTTGGAATGTTTTTGGTTTCACTTTGAATTGTTAAAAATAAGAAAAAAAAGGGACTACTTTTCTGCTTTACGCTAAAATTCAAATAGTCTACAACGTATTGTTGCTCTGTTTAAACTTATCCCCTTTAAGGACCGCTGGTGAAACCACATGGATACCCAGTAATCCTGAATGCAGCAGGCCCGGTGCCGGATGCATTCAGGGCAGTCCAATTTCTGGAAAGGAGCCTTAAATTAGCGTTAGGCCTCCTATTTGCATATGCAAAAGGAATAACACCTGTGTTCCAGTTGCAGGTCCTAGACATCTATACTGGAGTACAGGAGCAGGGATGTCTTGCTGCAATTATACAGGGCCTTGCTGAGGCCACAGCTGGAATATTGTGTGCCGTTTTGATCTCCTTATCTGAGGAAGGATGTTCTCACTATAGAGGGAATGCAGCGAAGGTTTACCAGATTGATTCCTGGGATGGCGGGACTGATGGATGAGGAGAGATTGAGTCGGTTAGGATTATATTCGCTGGAGTTCAGAAGAGTGAGGGGGGATCTCATAGAAACCTAAACATTCTAACAGGACTTGACAGGGTAGATGCAGGAAGGATGTTCCCGATGATGGGGGAGTCCAGAACTAGGGGTCATAGTCTAAGGATACTGGGTAAACCTTTCAGGACTGAGATGAGGAGAAATTACTTCACCCAGAGAGTGGTGAGCCTGTGGAATTCTCTACCATAGAAAGCAGTTGAGGCCAAAACATTGTATGTTTTCAAGAAGGAGTTACATATAGCTCTTGGGTTTAAAGGGATCAAAGGGTATGGGGAGAAAGCGGGAACAGGCTACTGAGTTGGATGATCAGCCACGATCATAATGAATGGCGGAGCAGGCTCGAAGGGCCGAATGGCCTAATCCTGCTCCTATTTTCTATGTTTCTATGTTACCAATATGTCTGGCTGTGCACTCTTGGTATGGAATGCTTGCACTCATGCAGCCTGCCTTATTGGACAATTAAGGAGCCATTTTGCATCTGTAAAATGGACAGCGCATCAATGAATTTCTAGGCCATGGTTTCCAAGTGAGGTGAAGCAATCTCCAGCAGCTGCCACATTTATACCCAGCCTGCATTGTCCCCAGAGGACAGAACTGCCCATCAAAAATCAGAACAAAGGCACAATGACAAGTGTCAGCCTGCACACAATCTTGATTGCCAGTGGCAACAAAATCCTTGTGAGGTGTTTATCAATTGCTAAGGTAGGCTAATAAATTGCTTACAGTTTACAGTCTTTGGAGAAATAAGTTCAAAACCTAGATCATTAGTATTTTAACTTTTGTCTCAGTTCCTAATTTTGGAAAAACAGCCTTGTGTGTATGAATGCACATTGCTTCAAAGCACTGCTATTAATACTTTTCTCCAAAACCTTTCTGTGAAAATTCAGTCAAAAAATCCTGAAATATGACAATGCCCCTTCACTCTAAAAATGTTCACCATTATATGTAGCAGTGCCTGCAGTAGCATCTCCAAAGCAGAATCTTGCAATAGTACTGTTCTACTTCTGCTTTAGTTCTGCCATTTAAAAAAAAATGAGAACTCGATCGCAACGGTACAGAAACATTTCAGGAATGAAAACCTATTCTCACTTCTGAAGATGTTTATCGCAACTAGCCACATAAACAAAGACAAACTATAAGTTATTAGGAACAATTAGCATGAAGATACAAGTAGGTCCAAAGAAAAAAAGGCAGCAGTTTAAGCAGATTTTGGCAAAAGAAAATGGCAATCATGAAATTCCTTCCTCTGTCCGGTGATCTTACAGATATTCAATGATTGTGGAGCGGTGTCAAGTGTTATGTGCAATCAAATACAAACAGGAACTTACCTTTGGGATCCTCTTTGACCACGTATCCAGCTGATATAGGTTGGGTCATGCACAGTGCACGATATGCTCAGTTCAGACCAAAACTGTCAATTGGCATTGTACATGCACCATGAGGACTCCAATTAACATTTAAAATGGGCCGGTCACCTGAATCAGAGGACTGCTCTGACTATCCAGTGAGTTAGCTTTGCCACCGCCACAGAGCAGAAGGTTACTGCCCACTATTTTTGGAGTGCTGCCATCCCATTTCTGTTGGACCTGTGGCTTAAAATTTCAGCCCATTGCCACTAAAATTACCACCTTCATTAATTTTAGAAGAAAGTCCATCTCAGGAGATGATGGACTGTACCCGGGGTGTATGTCACTTCTGAGTTAAACATCGGCTGTTGTGGCTGTGGAAGCCGACTGGTGAGTGACAATCCCTTCCACAACTGGCACAGGTGAATATCGTTGGCCCGAGGTCGACTGATGTTTATTTTTCTTTCCACCGGGTTCTCTTTTCTGCCGACTGGTCATTTCTTTAGACCTTTGCTTTTTCCATGCCCTTCCTGACTGTCATTCTCCAGGAACTCCGGTCAGTAGCAAGGACTTCCCATGCAGCAACTGTGATCCCGGTCAACTTGAGGTTTCGCTTGCAGACGTCCTTGTATCACAGATGTGGCTGACCTGTTGATCTCGTGCCGACAGCAAGCTCTCCATAGAGCATGTCTTTGGCAATGTGACCGTTATCCATTCAGCACACACGACCCATCCAGCAGAGTCGCTGCTGACTTAAGGGGGCAAACACGTTGGGGATCCCGGCACACAGGTATATCTCTGATCCCTGCACACAGGGATACCTCTGTATTCGGCACTCTGTCCTGCCAGGAGATGCCCAATATCTGTCTTGGCTTGTGTAAGTTGTCCATGTTTTGCTACTATAGAGGGTGCTGAGAACACAAGCCTGGTACATGCTGAGCTTTGTATTTTCAGTTAGTTTGCTGTTGGTCCACACTCGTCTTCTCAATTTTGACATGACAGCTGCAGCTTTGGGAATCCTGGTGCTGATTTCAGCATCAAGGGACAGATTGCTGGTGATTGTTGATTCAAAGTTTGTGAAGCTGTCAACGACCTCCAAAGTGAGGTTGTCAATGTTGATGGAAGTTGTAGTCTCGACATCCTGGCCCATAACTTTGGTCTTCCTGACACTGATTGCCAGTTCAAACTCCTTGCAGGACCGGGAAAACCAATGCTGCAAGTGAACTTTATTATGGGATGTCAGCGTAGCATCATCAGCAACCAGCAACTCACGGACGAGGACCTTACGCGCTTTGGTCTTAGCATGCAGTCTTGCCAAGTTGAACAGCTTGCCATCAGCTCTGGCATGCAGATAGATACCCTCATTTAAGTCGCTGAAAGCTTACTATAGCAGCATGGGGAAAAATATGGCAAAGAGAGTTGGCACCAGGACACAGCCCTGCTTCACCCCACGGCTGATCTTGAAAGCCTCTGATGTTGCTCTATTGTAACCAACTGTGAAAGTTCTTGTGGAAAGAAGAGATGATGCCCAAGGGTCCAGGAGAGCAGCCTATTTTCCATAGCAGTTTGAAAAGTCCATGTCTGCTGACAAGATCAAAGGCATTGTGAGTCTATGAAGGCAATGTAGAGTGGTCTGCGCTGTTCCTGTAACTGCCGAAGTGAGAAAATCATGTTGACTGTTGATCTTCCAGCTCTGAAACTGCACTGAGTGCTGAAGGAGGGCACTATGGAGGACTCGAGCAGTGAGGCAATATGGGCAGAACTCAGAAATAGGAAGGGTGCGGTAACAATGTTGGGGCTGTACTACAGGCCTCCCAACAGCGAGCGTGAGATAGAGGTACAAATATGTAAACAGATTATGGAAAGATGTAGGAGCAACAGGGTGGTGGTGATAGGAGATTTTAATTTTCCCAACATTGACTGGGATTCACTTAGTGTTAGAGGTCTAGATGGAGCAGAATTTGTAAGGAGCATCCAGGAGGGTTTTCTAGAGCAGTATGTAAATAGTCCAACTCGGGAAGGGGCCATACTGGACCTGGTGTTGGGGAATGAGCCCGGCCAGGTGGTTGAAGTTTCAGTAGGGGACTACTTTGGGAATAGTGATCACAATTCCGTAAGTTTTAGAATACTCATCAACAAAGACGAGTGGTCCTAAAGGAAGAGTGCTAAATTGGGGGAAGGCCAACTATACCAAAATTCGGCAGGAGCTGGGGAATGTAGATTGGGAGCAGCTGTTTGAAGGTAAATCCACATTTGATATGTGGGAGGCTTTTAAAGAGAGGTTGATTAGCGTGCAGGAGAGACATGTTCCTGTGAAAATAAGGGATAGAAATGGCAAGATTAGGGAACCATGGATAACAGGTGAAATTGTGAGACTAGCTAAGAGGAAAAAGGAAGCATACATAAGGTCTAGGAGGCTGAAGAAAGATGAAGCTTTGAAAGAATATCGGGAATGTAGGACCAATCTGAAACGAGGAATTAAGAGGGCCAAAAAGGGTCATGAAATATCTTTAGCAAACAGGGTTAAGGAAAATCCCAAAGCCTTTCATTCATATATAAGGAGCAAGAGGGTAACTAGAGAAAGGATTGGCCCCCTCAAGGACAAAGGAGGAAAGTTATGCGTGGAGTCAGAGAAATTGGGTGAGATTCTAAACGAGTACTTTGCATCGGTATTCACCGAGGAGAGGGACATGACGGATGTTGAGGTTAGGGACAGATGTTTGATTACTCTAGGTCAAGTCGGCATAAGGAGGGAGGAAGTGTTGGGTATTCTAAAAGGCATTAAGGTGGACAAGTCCCCAGGTCTGGATGGGATCTATCCCAGGTTTCTGAGGGAAGCGAGAGAGGAAATAGCTGGGGCCTTAACAGATATCTTTGCAGCATCCTTAAACACGGGTGAGGTCCCGGAGGACTGGAGAATTGCTAATGTTGTCCCCTTGTTTAAGAAGGGTAACAGGGATAATCCAGGTAATTATAGACCGGTGAGCCTGACGTCAGTGGTAGGGAAGCTGCTGGAGAAGATACTGAGGGATAGGATCTATTCCCATTTGGAAGAAAATGGGCTTATCAGTGATAGGCAACATGGTTTTGTGCAGGGAAGGTCATGTCTTACCAACTTAATAGAATTCTTTGAGGAAGTGACAAAGTTGATTGATGAGGGAGGGAAGGGCTGTAGATGTCATATACATGGATGTCAGTAAGGCGTTTGATAAGGTTCCCCATGGTAGGTTGATGGAGAAAGTGAAGTCGCATGGGGTCCAGGGTGTACTAGCTAGATGGATAAAGAACTGGCTGGGCAACAGGAGACAGAGAGTAGCAGTGGAAGGGAGTTTCTCAAAATGGAGACGTGTGACCAGTGGTGTTCCACAGGGATCCGTGCTGGGACCACTGTTGTTTGTGATATACATAAATGATTTGGAGGAAAGTATAGGTGGTCTGATTAGCATGTTTGCAGACGACACTAAGATTGGTGGAGTAGCAGATAGTGAAGGGGACTGTCAGAGAATACAGCAGAATATAGATAGATTGGCGAGTTGGGCAGAGAAATGGCAGATGGAGTTCAATCAGGGCAAATGCGAGGTGATGCATTTTGGAAGATCCAATTCAAGAGTGAACTATACAGTAAATGGAAAACTCCTGGGGAAAATTAATGTACAGAGAGATTTGGGTGTTCAGGTCCATTGTTCCCTGAAGGTGGCAACGCAGGTCAATAGAGTGGTCAAGAAGGCATACGGCATGCTTTCCTTCATCGAACGGGGTATTGAGTACAAGGGTTGGCAGGTCATGTTCCAGTTGTATAAGACTTTGGTTCAGCCACATTTGGAATACTGCGTGCAGTTCTGGTCGCCACATTACCAAAAGGATGTAGATGCTTTGGAGAGGGTGCAGAGGAGGTTCACCAGGATGTTGCCTGGTATGGAGGGCGCTAGCTATGAAGAGAGGTTGAGTAGATTAGGATTATTTTCATTAGAAAGACGGAGGTTGAGGGGGGACCTGATTGAGGTGTACAAAATCATGAGAGGTATGGACAGGGTGGATAGCAAGAAGCTTTTTCCCAGAGTGGGGGATTCAATTACTAGGGGTCATGAGTTCAAAGTGAGAGGGGAAAAGTTTAGGGGGGATATGCGTGGAAAGTTCTTTACGCAGAGGGTGGTGGGTGCCTGGAACGCGTTGCCAGCGGAGGTGGTAGACGCGGGCACGATAGTGTCTTTTAAGATGTATCTTGACAGATACATGAATGGGCAGGAAGCAAAGAGATACAGACCCTTAGAAAATAGGCGACATGTTTAGATAGAGGATCTGGATCGGCGCAGGCTTGGAGGGCCGAAGGGCCTGTTCCTGTGCTGTAATTTTCTTTGTTCTTTGTTCTTTGTTCAAGCGGGCTGCTTTGTCTGGATGGTGTTGAGCTTCTTGAGTGTTTTTGGAACTGCACTCATCCAGGCAAATGGAATGTATTCCATCGCACTCCTGACGTGTTCCTTGTACTTGTTGGTGGACAGGTTGTGGGCAGCCCGGAGGTGAGTTACTCGATGCAGAATTCCCAGCCTCTGACTTGCTCTTGTCGCCACAGCATTTATATGGCTGGTCCTGTTAATTTTCTGGTCAGTGGTTAGCCCCCAGGATGTTAGCGGAGGGGTCAATAACCAGGGGGCATAGATTTAAGGTAAGGGGCAGGAGGTTTAGAGGGGATTTGAGGAAAACAATTTTCACCTAGAGGGTGGTTGGAATCTGGAACACACTGCCTGAAGAGGTGGTAGAGGCAGGAACAACATTTAAGAGGTATTTAGATGAGCACTTGAAACACCATAGCATACAAGGCTACAGGCCAAGTGCTGGAACATGGGATTAGAATAGTTAGGTGCTTGATGGCCGACACAGACACGATGGGCTGAAGGGCCTGTTTCTGTTTCTGTGCTGTATAACTCTATGACACTATGACTCTAAGTCTGAGGGTTGGAACTGTTTTAGAAACCATCAAAGGGCCACCAAAAAGTTGATAAAAAGGGAAAAAATAGAATATGGGAGCAAACTAGCCAGGAATATAAAAATAGATTGTAAGAGCTTTTACAAGTATATAAAAACAAAGAAAGTAGCTAAAGCAGAGGCAGGAGAAATTACCATGGCAAATACGGAAATGACAGTGACATTGAACAAATATTTTGTGTCTGTCTTCACAGTAGAAGACACAAATTACATACCAGAAGAAAGGGTAACCTAGGGGCTAATAAGGGTGAGGAAATTAAGGTAGTTAATATCAGCAGAGAAATAGTACTGGAGAAACACAAGAAACTATAATCTGACAAATCCCCAGGACCTGATGGCCTACATCCTAGGGTTCTAGAAGAGATAGCTGCAGAGATAATGGATGCACTGGCTATGTTTTTCCAAAATTCCCTGGATTCTGGAATGGTCCCAGCAGATTGGAAGTTAGCAAATGTAACACCACTATTCAAGAAAGGAGGGAGAGAGAAAACAGTGAAATATAGGCCAGTTAGCCTGACATCAGTCGTCAGGATAGTGCTGGAAACTATTGTTAAGAAAGTCTCAAAATGCACTGAGAAAAACATAGTATTATTGGAATAAGTCAACATGGTTTTATGAAAGGGAAATCTTATTTGATAAATTTATTAGAGTTTTTTGAGGATGTAACTAGTAGGGTAGATAAAGGGAAACCAGTAGCTGTTGTATATTTGTATTTCCAAATGGCATTCGATAAGGTGCCACACAAAAGGTAATATACAAGATAAGGGCTCATGGAGTTGGGGGTGTTATATTAGCATAGAGAATTGGTTAATGGACAGGAAGCAGAGAGTAGGGATAAATGGGGCATTTTCAAGTTGTCAGGCCACAAGGATCAGTGGTGGAGCCTCAGCTATTTATAATTTATACTAATGACTTAGACAAAGAGACAGAGAGTAATGTATCTAAGTTTCCTGATGATACAAAGCTAGGTGGGAATGCAAGCAGTGAGGAGGACATAAAGAGGCTGCAAAAAGATTTTGACAGGATGAGTGAGTGTGCAGCAAGGTGGCAGATGGAGTATAATGTGGGGAAGTGTGAGGTTATTCACTTTGGTCATCAGAATAGAAAAGCAAAATATTTTTTAAAAGGCATGGAACTTGTAATTGTTGATGTGCAGAGAGACTTGGGTATACTTGTACAGGGACACAAAAAGTTAGCATGCAGGTACAGCAAGAATTTAAGAAAGCAAATGGCATTTTGGCCTTTATTGCAAAGGGTTTGGAATTCAAGAATAAAAAAGTCTTGCTACAATTGTATGGAGCTTTGGTGATATCACAACTGGAATACTGTGTGCAATTTTGGTCTCCATATTTAAGGAAGGATATACTTGCATTGGAGGCAGTACAATGAAGGTTCACTAGATTGGTCCCTGGGATGAGAGTGTTGTCCTACAATGAGAGGGTCAATTGGGTCTATATTCTCTGGAGTTTAGAAGAATGAGAGGTGATCTCATTGAAACATTCAGAATTAACAAGGAGGGTAGATACTGAGAGGTTTTTTCCCCTGGCTCGGGAATCTAGAACAAGGGGGCACAGTTTCAAGATAAGGGCCAATTATTTAGGACTGAGATGAGGAGAAATTAATTCACTCAAAGGGTTGTGAATCTTTGGAATTCTCTACCCCAGAGGGATGTGGATGCACCATCGTTGAATATATTTAAGGCTGAGATAGAAAGATTTTTTGGTCTCTCAGGGAATCAAAGATATGGGGAGCAGGTGGGAAAGTGGAGTTGAAGCCCAAGATCAGTCATGATCATATTGAGTGACAGAGAAGGTTCATTGGGCCATATGGTCTACTCCTGTTCCTATTTCTTATGTTCCTATGTTCTTAAATCATAAAAGATGCACAAGGAGGATGCTGGGGTGAAAAACTACAGTATGAGGAGAGATTTGAGATACTGGGACTTCCACTTGAACAGAGAAGGCTAAGAACATAATTAACAGAGGTTTTTTAAAACTATGAAGTATTTTGATAGGATGAATAGTGAAAAATGATTTCCTCTGATTGAGAAGTCACTGATGAGGGATCATCAATTGAAACTATCACTAAGAGATTGAGGAGGCAGTTTAGAAACAATGTTTATGTTATAAGTTATTTGAGTATGGAGTGCTTTACTAGACACCATTGCATATTGTAAAGGAAAAATTGATATATATTTGAAGCAGAGTATGACAACAGGCTGTGAGGAACACAGGACAGCGAGATTAGTTTTGAATTGCTCTACCACAGAGCTGGCACAAATATGATGAGCCAACTGGTCGCTTCCCATCCCCTAAACTTCGAGGGCTCTACATAATTAGCATAGTGACACTTAAATAATAAACAATTTAAATAGGACAATATACATAGTTTTATGTTCCCATCTTCCTCCGTTTTATCAGAGGACTTTGACTGAAAATCTCCAGTAGGAGCCAAAATTAGTATCATCAGATAATTAGCAACTTTTCACCC
Organism: Heterodontus francisci; assembly: GCF_036365525.1. NCBI lineage: Eukaryota > Metazoa > Chordata > Chondrichthyes > Heterodontiformes > Heterodontidae > Heterodontus > Heterodontus francisci. The sequence goes on along the minus strand of NC_090373.1, from coordinate 120,667,060 downwards.
AATTATATTCTTTTAAAGGTCTCATAATATACTGTTATGCCTCTAATTAGTAAATGTGCCAATTTGACAGGTGCTTTTGTCTCTAAAAATTTTAGAAAAATAAGGTATGCAGGCCTCACTTTGTATGATTTTCAACTGCCAACGAACCTGAGAACAGGATATTTCACTTGGTTGTCATGTTGTATGGGTTACTTTTCATAACAAAACTCTAACCAATTAAGCATACATTTGTCAACTCAATAATATGAATGGAATTGAATAATGATTGCTACAACAAAAAAAGAGAGAATGAAAAGCCATATGGTACACTCCGTTAATTAAAAAGCCATTCACAAATTCCATGTGGATCATAAATGAGATTAGTAACTTTTAATGGTTCCCATGCAAATATTATTTAATTTTAGCATGATAATACATACTGCAGAGTTACTGTGGGCAGATGTTTTCTGATTCATCGCCATTCCTCTGTGTTTGAACATAAGAACATAAGAAATAGGAGCAGGAGTAAGCCATACAGCCCCTCGAGCCTTCTCTGCTATTCAATAAGATTACGGCTGATCTGATCTTGGCCTTGCTTTCCTGTCTGTTCCCCATAACCCTTGACTCCCTCATAGTTCAAGAATCTGCCAATCTCAGCCTTGAGTATATTCAATGACTCAGCCTCCACAGCTCTCAAAACCCTGTGAGAGAAGAAATTCCTCCTCATCTTTGTCTTAAATGGGTGATCCCTTATTCTGAAACTATGTCCCCTAGTTCTAGTTTCCTCCATGAGGGGAAACATCCTCTCAGCATCCACCCTTGTCAAGCCCCCTCAGAATCTTATATGTTTCAATAAGATCACCTCTCATTCTTCTAAACTCCAATGAGTTTAGGCCCAAACTGCTGAGCATTTCCTCATAAGACAACCCCTTCATCCAAGGAATGAACCTAGTGAACCTTCTCTGAACTGCTTCCAATGCTAGTACATCCCTCCTTAGATAAGGAGACCAAAACTGTACACAGTACTCTAGGTGTGGTCTCACCAATGCCCTGTACAGTTGTCGCAAAACTTCCCTAGTTTTGTACTCGATTCCCCTCGCAATAAAGATAAACAATCCATTTGCCTTCCTAATTACCTGCTATACCTGCATGCTAACTTTTTGTGTTTCACATACAAGGACACCCAGGTCCCTCTGTACCGCAGATTTCTGCAGTCTCTCTTCATTAAAATAATATCTTGCTTTTCTATTCTTCCTATGAAAGTGGATAACCTTACATTTTTCCCCCATTATACTCCATCTGTCAAATTTTTCCCACTCACTTACCCCTATTTATATCCCTTTGCAGTCTCTTTGTGTCCTCCTCACAACTTGCTTTCCTAGTTATCTTTGCATCATCCGCAAATTTGGCTACAATGCACTCGGTGCATTCATCTAAGTCATTAATAAAGATTGTAAATAGATGAGGCCCCAACACTGGCACCCCATTAGTTACAGCTTGCCAATCTTAAATGACCCATTTATCCTGACTTTCTGTTCCCTGTTAGTTAGCCAATCATCTATCCATACTACCCCAACTCCATGAGCTCTTATCTTGTGCAATAATCTTTTATGTGGCACCTCATTAAATGCCTTTTGGAAGTCCAAATTCATTACATCTACTGGTTTCCTTTATTCAACCTGGTTGTTACATCCTCAAAGAATGCTAATAAATTTGTCAAAGACAATTTCCCCTCCATGAAACCACGGCCAGAATTTTACATTGGATGGGAGGTCCCTCCCACCAGCCAAAAAGTTGGGTGTGAGCCCGCCTCTGCCGAGCCTGGGAGCCACGCCAGGATTTTACGTGACCCAGGCCCTTAATTGGACTTGGGCGGGACCTCCACCCCTCTGAGGCGGGAAGCCCTGCCTCCAAGAGCTGCCGGCCAATCAGCAGGCTATCAGCTCTCAGTCCCAGCAGTGCTGGGACTGCACCCAGCCACAACAAGATCGTGGACACGACCCCAGAAAATAGATACGTTTTTGGGGCCTCGCCGGGGACAATCGGTCAGGCCCCGGCGAGGCAAGTGGGTCGGTTGGGAGGGGTGGACTTTATTTTAGTGGGGGCAGATGGGGCTTGCGGGGGTGGGGAGGTCCTCCATGGGGCACAGGGTACCCGATCAGGAGGGATCCCCTTAATCCACAAAGAGGCCGCCAGGTTTTAACTGGCAGCGTTCTGGGGGCCTGAGGTACCCACCAGCTGCTGGTAACGTACCTTTGATGGCGGGAGGAGACCCTTAAGTGGCAGTTAATTGGCCATTCAAGGGCCTTGATTGGCCTGCAGTGGGTGGGCCGTTTCTCGCCGCCGTCGCCGTCCCTGGTAAAATTGCAGCGAAGGCGGGAAGGCATCGGGAATGGCACCCCCTGCCTCCCACAAATTGTACGGCCCCCCCACCCCCCTCCCACCGACCACCACCAGCCCACTCCTGTGGGGGGGCGTGAAATTCCGGCCATGGCATGTTAACTCTGTTTGATTATATTCTGATTTTCTAAATGTCCTGCTAATGCTTCCTTAATAATGAGATTATTCCAGCATCTCCTTGATTTATATCACTCCCATTTCACCTCAAAGACAGTAGTTTTAAGTTGTTATGAACATGTGCCAAGTAGCATCATCTCAGTCATAGAGCTCAAGGCTCAGAGTACTCAGATTCTCCTCCTCCTGCCCTCCCCCCCCCGCTGACTTTTTAGTGCATTGCATTCAGTATTCTCATGCTCTAGGGAGTCAGTTTATACTGGTAAATCTGTGCAATTAATTGACAGCAATTAAACTGTTACTTGGAGCTTATGTAAGTTGACCACATTTTTTGTAAATGTAAAAATTCCTTGACACAAATTACATCAAGTGAAGATCTGAACATCAAAAATGTGTTATTACTCTAAAAACATATTCTGCGCTGCCTTTGCATTGAATTAATGAAAGGGAAACAAGATTTAGTCCTTGAAAATTATGCAAAATATTAAATTTTAATAAGGCAAGTTACATTTTCCATATCTCTGATAGAGATGTTCTAAGCCATGTAACTATGATACAGCCTATGAATCAATCTGGACTGTAAAACCATTTATTTTAAGCACCTGATGTGAGATGAGAGTGACTGTCCTTGACATCAAGGCAGCAAGGAGCCTGAGTAAAACTGAAATCAGTGGGGATCGGGGGAAAACTTTCCGGTAGCTGGAGTCATACACAGCTCAAAGGAAGGAGGTTGCAGTTCTTGGAGGCCAATCATCTCAGCCCCTGGCCATTTCTAAAAAATCTCCAACCGCTTCATCAATGTCCTTCCCTCTCTATCAAAAGGGCAGAGGTAGGGCTGTTCATTGATGGTTGCACAGAGCTCAGCTCTAATGGAAGTTCGTCTAGTAACAAAGCAGTCGATGCCTGCATGCTGCAAGGCCAGATCAACACCTATAAGGTACAGTCCAGGAGCGTAATGGAATACTCTCCACTTTCTTGGATGGGTACAGCTGCAACTACTCAAAAATCTTGACACCATTGCTACGATCAGCTGAGAAGAGGTCTAGGAGTACCCTCTCAGCCTTTTCCTGGTTTGGTCATAACAAGGTTTAACTTCTAAAAACACAGTGTTTTTAGCTTAACCCCTCAGTGAGTCCTTGCTCACTGCTCTCTAATTGTGATTTCAAATGAACCAACCAGACAGGTTTTCTTAGGTTTTAAACAAGGAATAGAAGTTTATTAATCTTAAATTCTAATCCGGTTAACAACTACGAATATGCAACCCGACCACACTAGCATGCCTTAGCGATACACACGCAGATAAAGACAGAAAAAGTAAAAGGAATAAAGGGGAAAAGTTTGAGGCAATATCTGGTAGTTACAGTCCTTTAAGTTCAATGTGGAGTCTTTGGTTGCCAGTAAGTCCTGCTATTCATTGGGGCCCAGTTCACGCTTCAGCTTGTTTCGATGGAGGAGTCATTTCTCTCTTGAGGTTTACATGTCTTCCGTGGGTCCGGTGGCTTGGGAGAAAGCGAGACAGAGAGAGGGGCTTCCTTGCTCCAGCTTCAGTTTCAATGGCCTTCTGCCTTTTTCTGTGGCACAATTCAAAAATCCCAGGTTGCCCAGCAGGTCAGTTATGTGACTAGCTGGTTTGACCACTTCTGTTTGTGGATTCTGCCATCTTAGCAGTCATCCGAGAATGTGAGCTTCCTCACCTTCAATGTCTGGTGATCGAAGTCCATTTTGGGTTAAGTGGACCAGGGAGCACTCCTTTTGTCTCTCCAAGCAGTGTCTGTTAGTATACAAATGTTTTTCCAGCCACTGCTGATCTGTTTAACATGTCATTTCCTCACTCCAGCAATTTTAAAATCAATGTTCATATGACAAAATTAAAATGCCTCATCCTTGGCAGGTGGGGCACCATCCATAATGAAGTAATCAATTTAATCAGCACTTCATCCACTAACCTAAATATCCAGTCCCTCCACCATCAGTCTGTCATGGCTGAAGTGTGTAAAGAATGCAGAAATTCTGACAGTTTTTCCACTTTAGCCCAGAGACACTGAGAGCTTTCAGTGGAGCACTTAGAACAAGGAAATTATCAGTTCCTGAAGCAAGAGTCTGTCGTCCCATGAAAGAACCATGTGGATAGATAAATATTTATACATATTATTCAGCATGTGTATTCTGACAAAATTACAAGTTTAATTAACAAGATTTTGGAATATTGGGGGGAATTTTATGATCTTCCCCATGGCAGGTTTGGAGGAGGGGAGAACATATAATCAGGTGGGATGGTGGCAGAGGAGGACACTGCAACCTTCCCACCTCCGCCAAAATTAAGTCCTGTGAACAGCCTCCCCACCTGCCACCAATTGAGGCCCTTACCTGAGCAATTAATGCCCATGTAAGGGCCTCATCCCACTGCCACAATTAACTGTGTGATGGGCAGCCTTGTCGCTGCATGGAAAGCACGGCAGGAAAAACCGTGCGGGCTGCTTCCTGGCTCCAGGGTGGTGGGGTAGGGCAGGGGCAGGTCCCTCATTAAAAGGCATTTAGTGCCTGAACGAGGGAGCCGGCATCAGGAAGTGGGGGGGGTGGGGGGGCGCTGAGAGCCAGCCCCCTGTCCTTGCTAACAACCCCCCACATCCACAACTCCCACCCTGCACGACCCCACCCGCCCTGACCTACCTGTGGCCTGGATCCAGCGCCTCTCCTGGGCCTTGGGTTGCTGCTCCACTGGCAGCAGCCAACACCTTCACGGCTGGCCTCTGATTGGCTGACAACTCTCAGAGGACGGGACTTCCGTCACCAGGGTCCTTGTTCCCATGGAAGGGCCGCTGCTGTCCAGTTAAGTGCCTAATTGGCACTTGATTTGGTGGCCCTCCCACAGAAGAGGTGACGCGGGCTTCTCGGTGCGCTTCTGCCGGATGCGAGACCCCCATTTGCCTGGATAAGATCCCAACCATTATGTGGGAAGCCATGTTGATAATTTAGACTTCATTTAATCACTCAAGTGAGACAGTTTATAGAATTGCAATGACTACACTTCAAAAGCAAATCATTGACTGTGGAGCGCTTTGGGGCATATTGAGAACATGAAAGGTGCTATATAAGTGAAACTTATGAAAATAGACCATCTCCACAGATATGGTAGCAGTATTCAGGTAGAATCACACAAACTAGAAAATTTGATCGCAGGCACTAAAAGTGAGATCAATTTTGCATTGTTAATTATGAATGCTTCCACTTTAATTGGCAGTCTTTTCATCTTTAGTATTTCATGCAAATTTGTCACAAAAGAAATGGCATGACAGATAATAGTTGATTATTTTACTAGACAATTAAGTAAAATTTAAGCTTCCCATCCGATGCCCAGCACTAAACATAAGCTTGCAGCTAAAAACTGGCAGTCTAGTAATCCCACACCAACGGATCAGATCAAAGCTCTGAAGTCCTGAAACATCCATTCGTGGTGGACAATGAAACAACTAATGGAGGAGAAGAATCATATAATCATAGAAAGTTTAAGGCACAGAAAGAGGCCACTTGGCCTATCGTGTCTGTGCCAGCCGAAAACGATCCTCCCATTCTAATTTCTAATCCCACCTTCCAGCATTTGGTCCGTAGCCCCGCAGATTAGGGCACTTGAGGTACATATCCAGACTCCTTTTGAATGAGTTGAGGTTTTCTGCCTCAACTATCCTTTCAGGCAGTGAGTTCCAGACCCCCACCACCCTCTGGGTGAAAAACATTTTCCTCAACTCCCCTCTAATTCTTTTACCAATCATTTTAAATCTATGCCCGCCAGTCACTGCTAATGTAAATAGGCCCTTCACCTCCACTCTATCCAGGCCCCTCAAAATTTTGTACATTTCATTCAGATCTCCCCTCAGCCTTCTCTGTTCCAAGGAGAACAACCCCAGCCTATCCAATCTTTGCTCATGGCAACATCCACAAACATTCCTATCCTCAGTGATGAAGCCCAGCAAATCATGAAAGCAAAAGTCAAGGCTGAAGCATTGGCAGCCATCTTCAGCCAGAGGTTCTGAATGGATGATCCATCTCGGCCACTTCTTGAGGTCCCCAGCATCAGAGAAGTCAGTCTTCCAACCAAGTGGAAAATTGCCCAAGTATGTTGAGTTCACAAAAAGCAGGACAAATCCAATCTGGCCAATTACCACCCCACCAGCTTAGTCTCAATCATCAGCAAAGTGACGGAAGGGGTCATCAACAGTGCTATCAAGTAGCACTTACTCAGCAATGACTTGCTTACAAATGCTCAGTGTCATGTAGGCCCCCACCTGCCAAGAATATGGCACACATTATTTCGCCACATGAACATCAAAACTTAAAATTGTTGCTGGGAAGAAAAGAGGGCCTATCACAAGGAATTGCCAGGCCCTTCACTGGAAAGACCTTTTTTGCATACTAGCAGACAGTGTTGGAACAAAGGAATCAGTCCCTGCTTCCCCAATACACAAATAGACATGGTCAGACCAGTTTAGTCACATGACTAACTGTTGGAGTTTTTTGAATTTGAACTTGCCACAGAGAATTTGAACTCAGAAATCTGTTTGCTCCTGGACTGAAAAGACCTCTCTCCTTCCTGTCTGCTCTCATCTCACTCTCACCAGTTTTGGAATCCATTGAAGACACAGGAACCCCAAGAGAGAAAAGTCTCCTATAGTAAACAAGGTTTAAGAAGAATACTGGGCCCCAATGAAAAGCAAGAATTACCTACAAAAGGACTACAGTGAGCTCGAAACACAGTAACAAGAAACTCTTCAGATATTGCCTCAAACCTCTCTACCATTTTGCTTCTCCTCTTTTCTGTCTCTATTTGCATGTGCGTATACATGCTAGCGTGGTGCACGGCGTGTATCCGTAGGCGTTAACCGAATTAGAGTTTAAGTTTAAGTTTTAATAAATTTCACTTTTTTTTAAACCTAAGGAAGCCTGTTTATGCTCATTTCTTTGCCTTATAATTGGAAAGTGGTGAACAAGGATTCACCAAGGGGGAGCTCAAAACACAGTATGTTTAACACAAAACCCTATTACAATAAGACCAGGTGAAGACTGAAAGAGACCCCTAGACAGCTTTCTCACCTGGTCGTAACATCGGTTTGGGTCCCACCACGACCACTCAGCTCCAGACCTTATTATAACCTTGGGCCAAATATCAACAATGGAGCTGAATGCCAGAGGTGAGGTGAGAGTGACTGCCATTGATATCAAAACAGTATTTGACCAAGTGTGGTATCATCGAGCTCTAGTAAAATTGAAGTCAATAAGAATCGGGGGAAAATTCACACTGGCTGGAGTCATACTTCGCACAAAGGATGATCATTGTGGTTGTTGGTGACTAATCATCTCAACCCCAGGACATCGGAGTTCCTCGGGATGGTGTCCTAAGTCCAACCATCTTCAGCTGCTTCATTCCTTCCATTATAAGGTAAAAATTGGGGATGTTCGCTGATGATTGCACAATCTTCAGTACCATTCGAAACTCCTCAGATAATAAAGCAGTCCATGCCCTCAGACAGTGAGATCCAAAAAACGTTCAGGTTTGAGCTGATAACTGGCAAGTAACGGACATGCCACACTGGTGCCAGGAAATGGCCATCTCCAACAAGAGAGAATCTACCCATCTCCACATGAAATTGAATAGCATTACCATCATTGAATCCCCCACTATCAACACCCTGAGAGAGGGGGTTCACCATTGACCAAAAGCCTTAACTGGATCAGCTACTTAAATACTGTGGCAACAGGAGCAGGTCAAAGGCTGGGAATTCTGAGGCAAGTAACTCACCTGTTGACTCCCCAAAGCCTGTCCACCATCCATAAGGCACGAGTCAGGAGTGTGATGGAATATTCTCCAATTGCCTGGATGGGTGCAGCTCCCACAGCACTCAAGAAGCTCAACACCATCCAGGACAAAGCAGCCCGCTTGATTGGCATCACATCCACCACCTTAAACATTCCTTCCCTACACCACAGTGGCAGCAGTGTGTACCATCTACAAGATGAACTGAAGCAACTTGCCAAGGCTTCTTTGACAGTACCTTCTAAACCTGCAACCTTTACCACCTTGAAGGACAAGGGCAGCAGACACATGGGAACACAACCACCTGCAAGTTCTCCTTCAAGGTACATACTATACGGACTTGGAACTATATTGATTGATTGTCACTGGATCAAAATCCTGGAAATCCCTCCCTAACAGCACTGTGGGAATAATTTCAGCACAGGGACTGCACCATTTCAATAAGGTGGCTCACCACTACCTTCTCAAGGGCAATTAGGGAGACACAATAAATGCTGGTCCTGCAGTATAATATAGGGAGATATAATGAATGCATGGAGAAAGAGAGAGAGAGAGAGAGAAAGTGACAGAAAGAATATGTGCAGACAACAAGGGAGACAAACTGAATTCTGCTAAATATACAGAACAGGCTGCTTAACAACAAAAAATTATAAAAGCAGATCCATAAACTTGAGAACTGGATTTATGTGGTAGAGTTAAGGACCGGGACCTCAAGTAACAACTACTAGCTTCATGCCAAAACCAGTCATGTGATATACTGTAGAATTGGACAGAACTAGTTTAAATCAGTTTGAGGCAAAGGAACAGCACATGATGATAGGGTTATATCATATCCCGTGACCAAAGCAGGCATATTATCATAAAAGTATAAATGTAGAATGCAATGGACCTTTTGGGCAGTACTTCTAAACAAGAACTGGCAAGGATTGATGATGCTCTTGATCCCCAACGGGTATCCTACTTGTAATAAATGTTTGCTTGTGATCAGTTATATGTTCAATAAATCTTGAAAATTAATTTGTCTCTATTGCCTGACCCTTTTTAGAACTAGAGTAGAATTCTTATATGGTATCAGTCCAACATTACCTTGTCCAAGGATGTTGAGATCGATTGTAGTTCCCTATTGGAGTTCAGAGCCAATCGACTAACTTAACACAAACTAGTGATCAAAACTAGGCATGGGCCAATGCCAGTTTTACTGAAAAGGTGTTAAGTTAAATTAGTAAATTTGAAGTAACATATGACATGGTGTTAAGAAAAGGTTAACAGATTTAAACTTAAAGCATAACTCAATTCAATTTATTCTAAATGGCTTAGGAAAATGGAAGAAGCCATATTTGAGATATTCGTAGCTATTTTCTATAGGTCATGGGGATGATTTCTAAGGATTGGAGGATGGTTTATATGGTCCCATTATTGACAAAGGAAAGACATTCGATCCTAGAAACTGGAGGTCATTGATTTTAACCTCAGTAGCAATAAAACATTTGGAAATTATTAAGCAATCTACTGTAAATAAACACTTCAAAAATAAAGCACTTATGGCAATTCTCGACATGGCTTTGGGAGAAACAAAATTGATTGAGTTTGTTGAGGAGTGAACGGTGAGTGAATGAAATCTAGTTAAAATTGTTTACTTGGATTTGTAGAAAGTTTTTGAAATAGTTCTGCATAAATGGTTATTAGAAAAAATGGGATATCGCAGTGGGGGTGAGGGGTGTGGTGGTGGTGAAATTCTGTGGGGGCTCTCCCATGGCCTGTGCGCCATTTTTTTCCTCGTTTCCATGGGTCTTCCACTATAGATACAATGGATCATTAGGAAAACGACAAATCGAAATTCACCCGCATGGTGCTTTTGGGGTAATAGTAGAATGGATTGGGTTTTGGTTAAAACTACATAAATGGATAGGGTTATTAATGGGAAGGTTAAGTTTGGACTGGATGACAAGCACAGTTCCTCAGGGCTTATTACTGAGTCTTTGGCTATTTTGAATGAACTTGAGTAGGATATCAATAATACTACTACCACATATTCAGATGATATAAAGGATATACTGTAAAATCCATCAGCTGCAGGGCCATTAACAGAAATTATGCAGAGAATGACAAAAACATTTAATTGACACCATTGAAAGACAAAGCTTTAACTCAAGACATTTAAGCTGCAAAATCCAACTCCACAGCACCATTGCTTTCAGCTCCACAGAAGCCAGGAGGTGAACAAAATGGCAGAAGGTGCACTCTCCACAACTTCCGACACGGCCAGCACCAATTGTGCTGGCAGCATGCAGAGTGGGCAGATTGTGACATCAGTCAGCGGCTAACACTGATTTGCCACACGACCTCAAAGCTGCAGCTGCAGAACAGGGTGAGTACGGCACTACCACTGACCATCAAGGTCACCATGCTGGCCCATTTCTACACCAGCACATCTTTCTAGGATGGAGCCAGTGACATCACCAACATTTCTAAATTTGCACGTGCATCGCTACATCCAGAAGGACACCAAGGCCCTGCATTCAAGGAGAGGAGGCAATTTTCTTCTCTCTAAGCAGTGAGAAGCACGAGGAACGGTCACATGGCTTTGCCAGGGTAGCAGTGGTGCAGGGTGCCATCAATTGCACGCATATGGCTCTTCAGGCATCACATTTCAAAGGGGAGATGTACTGCAGCAGCAAAGGGTTCCACGCCCTGAATGTGCAGGTGTGCAACCACGCAGAGTTCATCACGTTGGTCAAATCCTGTTTTCCTAGCAGCAGTCATGATGCTTTCATCCTGCACCAGCTAGCCATCCCCAACATCTACGAGCCACCATGTTGAAACAGAGGGTGGCGGCTCAGCGACATGGACTATTCACTGTACACTGAGCTAATGATACCCTCTGCCACCAGACCACATGTGGACAGTACTCATACAATGACAGCCATGCTGAGATTAGGGACATTGTGGTGCTGAACATCCTGAAATAATGCTTTCACTGCCTGGATTGCTTGAGAGGAGTCCTCCAATACTCACTAGATCATGTCTCCAAGTACAAAGTGGCCTGCTACGGCCTCTAAAACCTCACTCTCTTGAGGACACAGCCCTTGCCACCAGGCCTTCAGCCACTACCTCGGGAGAAGGAGTAAGAGGAGGAGGAATCCAGGATGTCATTGCCTCAGACAGGCTGTTCATGAGTGCCTCATCAGATTCATGTTCCCCTGAATAAATCCGCTGATCACCATTGCTCCAGACTTCCCCACCTTTCCATCCCACTGCTTTGGATCATCACAGCATCCTCTTGGCCAAAATCCTGAAAGAAAAGACACCACAAACCAACCATCCCATACTAACTTTATCCAACAACACTTCCAATAACATATATAAATAATACTCAACTATTGTGATTTCCCTTAGTGCCTGTCTTGCAGGTGCCTTTGCCTGTCCTACTGCTTCTACGCAGTACTACCCCAGTAGCTGCAGCATGGCTGGTTGAAGGCTGCTGACTTTCAATGGGAGAAACTGCAGATGGCCTTGATGGACATCCTTGAGTAAGTCTCGGCCTTGAGCACCCAGCTCCAGACTTCATCACCTTGAGATGGACAACAGTAGGGTTGGCTGGCTGGCAACATCAGGGGCCATAGCAGAATCGCTGTGGTGAGGTCATCTGAGACAGGACAGCAGTTTTGTGCACCACAGAGTCACTGCTACTCCCTCAGGGTGGTGCCTCAGCAATCCTAGTAATCTGCTGGAGTATAGGGAGCGTAGAACAGCGTGAGCAGTGGCAGTGCCAGTTGGGAGCAGGGACAAATGTTCCAGCACGGTGTGGGCATACTGCTTGAGTGCCATCCTGAGCATGCCACTTGAATGAACAGAGCAAGATTGAGGGGGTGGTGGTGGTACAGCTATCTACCATGGGCCTCATTCACTCAAACTTCGTGATCTTCAGTGAGGAGGAGCATCAGAGAGGGAGAGAGCTGCAGCCACAAGCAGCAGGCCAGCAGAAACCTGAGGGCCACCAGGAGCTTTGGCCTTGGAGGGGGCACAAAGGAGGAGGGTGCAGAGGGGGAAGCAACCAGCATCTTATGTGCAGAAAAGGTTAACCACCAGAGAGGTTCTACCGTCAGTGGTTCAACTTCCTGCAAATGTCAGAGCAGCAGTGTCACCAAAGACTGCACCTTTCCAGGGAGGCAGTCACCGAGCTGTGTGCCATGAGAGAGGGCAAACTGAGCACTATGGGAAGGGGTGGCCACCCAATGCCTGTGGCACTGAGGGTCACCATGGCATTTAATTTCTATGCCTCAGGATCATTCCAGGGATCTGCTGGACACAAGTTTGGGATCTCCCAGTCTGCTGCTCATCACTGCATCAAAATGGTCACCAATGCCTTCTCCAACAGATCCAGCCAATGTGTGCACTTTCGTATCAATCCAGAAAGTCAAGCTGAGAGGGCTATAGGGTTCAAGGCCATTGCTGGATTCCCCCAGTTGCAGGGTGTCATCGATTGCACCCATGTGGCCATCAAGGCTCCCTCGGATCAGATAGTGGCCTTCATCAACAGGAAGGGATACCACTCGCTCAATGTACAACTGGTCTACAGCCACCACAAAACGATTCCTTCAGGTGTGTACACGGTTCCCGGGAAGAAGCAACAATACCTATGTACTAAGGCAGTCCCAGGTGCCAGCCCTTTTCAGGCCCCCGACACACCTTCAAGGATGGATTCTGGGTGTTAAGGGCTACCCATTGAAGACATGGCTATTGACACCTGTATGGCACCTAAGCAGTGACGCAGAGAAGAGATACAACACCTGCGACAGGACAACTCGAGTGATCATCAAGCAGGCCACAGGGCTTCTGAAGATGCGATTCAAATGCAATTCAGTGCAGCCCTTCAGTATGTCCCAGCAAGGAGTTCACTTATCATGGTGGTGTGCTGTGCTCTGCACAACCTGACATTACAGAGTGGAGAGGCTTTGAACAATGAGCGCAATACTTCCTCCGAGGATGATGATATGGAGGAAAATGTTGACCAAGTGCAGCATGATGAAGAACCCCAGGCACTGTAGGCAAGACACAATGAGATATGCACAAGGGAGGCTCTTAATGCACTAATACAAGCACTTTTCAGATGATCCTTACTGACAGATCCATGCAATCCAATAACGTTCTGCAGCCCTGTTACCATTTCCTTGATAGCCCTTACCATTTGCCTGCACGCATTAACACACTAGACAGCGGAGTGGGGAATGTACTGATCTCATGCAGTGTGGTCCATCCCATTACGCCCTATGAGGGTGCTAGGGTAAAGGCCCAGTGGCTGTCAAGAAATGGAATGATTTCTCTTGCCTTGCAACGTTCCACATTTATTGGAAAGCACAAAGATTGCAAGGTAGTATGAATTGACAAAAAATAAACCCGTGAACCACAAGTGCAGCAAGGTGCTCTTTTGAAATTGCTTACGGATGCTCCTATGTGGTGCTCCTCCTGCACCGTCAGCTGAGGTCGAGGCAGGCTGCTTACCTTGGTGCCCCGTGGATTTCGATGACCTTGGCTGTCATCCTCTGCCTCCTGCACAAGTGAAGTACCCTCCTCTGTCATCGCGGCTACAAGAGGCGCCAGTGTCACTGGCAGAGGAGCTGAGGAACCACAGTCCACGCCAAGAGTGCCCTGAGTGGAGCCCCCGCATGCATCAGGCAGCCGCTCCTCTACCCTTTCAGGGCACACTTGTCCCTCCCTGCTCACCTGAGGAATCTGAGGACCTGACAGTGAGTCCAGGCACGCCCCCATCACACCCACACCACACATCCATTGCTCCATAGAGTTCATGCAGGTGGAGATGGCATGCAGGTCTGTGCACATCTCCGACTTACACTGAGTGCTACTGGATATGGCTCTCCAAGCTGGTTGCCATTCTCTCCATCGAGGAAGCCAAGCACACACACAACAGAGACATAGTGGCACTCGTGGCCTGGATGGACTCCTCCACCATCCATGCCAGGTTGTACATAGCCTCTGGAAGCTTCACCCACCTCATGCTGCAGCTCCAGCATCTGCCGCTTTGCTGATGCCTCCAGAGGCAAGTCATCAGCCTGAGGCTCATTGTTGCCCTGGCCTCCCACAGTCCTTCAAGTGTGAGTGGCCTCGGCTGTCACAGTCTCCGTCAGCTCCTCAAGCACAACTGTGGTGCGCTCACCGGGTTTTGACCCAAATCTATGCACAAAACAATACCCACCAATGTGACAGTATACACGCTGGTGTAGGGTGCAAGGGAATAATGTGATAGCGCACATTCTGAGGTCCCCTCCTCCTCCTCAGAGGTGGACGGCTGTCCTCCAGTCACTCAGCTGTCTGCTCTTGTCTTTCACCTACGTGAGAGGGAAGAGTGCTTACAGGGTAATGCGCATTCCATCACGCCCTTCACATACTCCTAGTATGGAGCTCCATGTGACCAGTGGTGTACACGTGAGCACTACGCCTCGCGGTCCCCAGAGGCTCTCGTGTGCCCATCTATTAGACCACTCACTCTCTCGGGGCCCCACTCCCATATTGTCATCAGCTATGAACTGGCAGCATGCTGGCCTCTGAGGTCCAGAGCCTCTTCCTCCATCGGCATCAGGAAGGCCAGGAAAGGGATGCCGCTGCCCGTCTTGGCCATTTCCTTTGTGTTTTGCACTGTCTTCTCCTGCAAGCGCATAAATGTCCATTGTTAGTCGCCCACAAAAGACATACACACGCCTCTGCTGGTGGCAGACTGACTGTCCATGATGGTACCGTAGGAATGCCTCCTACATGCAGCCACCCGGTAGCAATAGAGCAGGAGTCAACTCTGACTGACCAGAGCCCTTCACAAAGAGGCTGACATATCTCCGACAGGCAATGCTGCTGCCTTGCCATTGCCAGTGACTTGGTGGGTATGCCCTTTCTACCAATCTCTCATTCATGCCTAGTGTTACGACCTCAGTAGAGACCATTTACTTTAAAACACGAGATATGAACTTCCCAGACTGATCAAAGAATTACACGACAAGATTTCACATTTTAAGACTTTTATTATAACTAAAGATCAACATTAACGAAAACAGTACTTATTAGGTAGCTAATACACTAAATTACAGAGCAAGGTATTTATCATTAACTTATTAACACACTTGAAAACCCCACACCACATTTCTACATTACACAGTGTTGTCATCGAATCAGTATTGTTACGAACTCAGTGAGACCATTAATGTTAAAAAACGAGATAGGAACCCTCAGATCAATTTTGAGAATTACACAAGATTTCATGTTTTAAGACTTCTATTCTAATGGCTAAATTAAAAGAAATGCCCAGTAACTAAATACCCCTGCAGTCTCTGTTTCTTCAACAAAAGTCTTTGATCCATGTTTCCTGATGTCTTGGTAAGCAGAGTTGATGTGAGGTGACCTGACTTCTCTGACTCCATCTTAAACTTTTAAAAATCACAGTTTTTAAAACTTAATCATTTTACAAAGTCCAGCGTTCATAACAATATCTTTGCTGTTAAAAGTCCCAAAATACTTCCAGTTGCTATTGGTTAGATCTCCCAGTCCTTCTTAAAAACCAATGTCCTCTTCACTCACTTCTCCCAAGCACATTCAGCTTGGGCTTCTGATGAGAATGCAATCTCTTATGACCGCTTTGGTCTTTTCTTCTCCGCAAACCTCAACTTTTGAATCGGGTTCAAGTCTTAGCAGCCTTTTTTTGTATCAGTATCCTGAGAGCAGTTGTTTTCTCTCTCTTTCTCTCTCTCCCTCTCTCTCTCTTTGTGGCTGCCCATACTGGTCTTTGTCTCTTCCTTTCTTCCTGACAGCCTCTCAGACTTCGGAATTTATCCAGAATGAAAAGTTAATAGTTGTTTTCCTTTTACAATATTCAGAGTCCATAAGTCTGTCCTTACCACAACCACCTGGGCCTTCCTTTGTTTCCAAGTGTTAGCAATTGCAACTTGAATTTGCATTTCTCAAGCCCCTGGCTCCCTGTTTACAATCTGAGTGTCTGGGAGAGGGAAACCCATTGTCAGTCAGGTGTTACAACCATACTCTGCTTTCAAAAGAGTCTGTGATCTGGGTTTTTTGTTTGCATGGTAACCAACACCTCTGGCTTGTTTCCGGGCAGACTTGGTATGAGGTCATATGTCTTCTCTAAATTCTTTTCACACTGCATTAAAAATCACAGTTTTTTAAAACATAAACGTATTCCAAAATCCAGCATTCATAACACTAGTCACATGTAAGGCTGTAAGGTGAGCAATGTGTGGTGCACTCACCTTGGTGGATCACATGAGGTCATTAACCCTCTTGCGACACTGCTGTCAGGTTTGAGGGATGACCGCAGGACTACTGACCTCCTCTGTGATCTCCATCCAGGCTTGCTTTGTCTGCTGGGCTGGTCTCCTGCTCCGGTCCCAGGAACAGAGGGCCTCCCTCCTTACCTGTGCAGCCTGGATGAAACCTGCAGGGAGGCATCAGTAAACTGTGGGGCCAGCCTGGGTCGCCCTTCCTCGTGTTGCCTTGTTCTGCAGGGCTTCCCCTGTGCTGCCTTTGTGGATGGATTGTTTTGACAGAGTGCTGGCAGCCCTTTAAATATGGCTTCAGCACTTCCAGCAGTGTGATCTCACCCCACCCGTGCTGCCTGAGTGGACAGCATCTTCACACCCTGCAGTTAATTGGCCAGCTGTGAGAGAATTGCAGACACTAGCATGTCCCCACCTGCGCGGCAATGGCTCCCACTTCCAGTTCCGATGGCAGGACCTCAGGCCTTTCCAGACAATCCAGCCAGACTGCGGGATAAGGGTGAAGTAGGATTTCAGAAGGTGAATAAGGCCAGCAAAGGTGGTTGCCATGGCATCAGTGATGGCCGCTCCAATGACGGCGATCACTGTCTCCTCCAAGTGGGTAAGGACATGCAGCCATGCCAATCCCCCACTGGTTCATTGCTGCTGCCTCCTGTTGTGGGCCATATTGACTTCCAGGAGAGTGGGAAGAATGTCAGTGAGTGTGTGACAATGCGTTTGGGTGATGTGACTGTCATAGCTGAATAGATTGAAGTATGTGTAAGCTGCCAGCTGTGGATGTGAGGCATTCAGCAGTGCTAAGTATGTTGGGCAAGGTGGTGCATATAAATGTTATGCATGAGTCCTGATTGCTAGAGGTTGTTGATGGGTGAGTGAGGGGGTGTGGTTCACTGAGCTGTGTGTGAGTTTGATGGTGCAATGGGTAGAAAATGGCATTTGAAGACACGTTCACCGACCTGGACCACTCATGTGAGATCATTGAACTTTTTCCAGTACTGTATCAGGTCCACAAGACCAGACTCCTGGCATTGACCTCCGTGGCTATCTGCTCCCACTGCCTTCACAGCCTCCTGCCCCCTCCTGCAGAAAGATGACCTTTCCTCTCATTTCCACCTCCATCACCAAGGCCTCCAGCACTGCATCTGGGAGCTCTCTCTCTGGTCTGCTGTTCTAGCTTCTTCCTGCTGAGAATGTCTCTCCCATCCACCACCAGCACCTGCTGCAGCCAGAATGGACCTCCCCTTTAAGAGATGCAGACTGACTTTAAGAAGTACAGGCTAGTTTTAATTGGTGTTAGCCTTGTACGAACCACTGTGGAGCATGCAGTCACTTAGCATCATGCTTGATGCTGGGCTGCATCGAGATGATGAGGTAGTATGTAGCTTGCATGCTACTTGAATTACTTCCACTGGGCACGAGATAATCGCACATCGGGATCCCTGCATCTGCTAACGGGTCTTATCCAATTATTAGCCCTAAACTTTCACCATTTAAAGCAAAAGTGCTTCAGGTTTGTATATTGTATGAGCAAAATATCATAAAATCATAGAATGATACAGTAAAGCAGGAGGCCGTTCGACCTGTGCTAGCTCTTTGAAAGAGATATCCAATTAGTCCCATTCCTCTGCTCTTACTCCATAGCCTGACAATTTTTTCCCCTTCAAGTATTTATCCAATTCCCTTCAGACAGTGCAATCCAGATCATAACAACCCACTGAGTGAAAACAAATTTCCTCGTGTCGCCTCTGGTTCTTTTGCCAATTACCTTAAATCTGTATCCTCTAGATACTGTCCCTTCTGCTAGTGGAAACAGTTATTTACTCTATCAAAATGCCTCATAATTTTGAACAATTCCATTAAATCTCCCCTTTACCTTCTATGCTCTAAGGAGAATCAGATTCTCTAGTTTCTCCACATAACTATAAAACTAAAATTCCTTATCCCTGGTATCATGCCAGTAAATCTGTTCTGCACCATCTCCAAAGCCTGTCATCCTTCCTAAAGTGTGGTGCCTTAATTGGACACAATACTCCAGCTAAGGTCTAATCAGTAATCTAGAAAGATTTAGCATAGCTTCCATGCTTTCATACTCTATGCCTCTATTGATAAAGCCAAAGATCCCATATGCTTTTTTTAACAGTGTTATGACCAGGTGAGAAAGAGGTCTTAGGGTTCCCGTTCAGCCTTCACCTGGTCTTATTGTAAAAGGGTTTAATTTTAAACAAATCGTGTTTTAGCTCCCCCTTGGTGAATCCTTGTTCACTGTTTTTTTACGTTTAAAGAAGAAAAGTGAAATTTTTATTAAACTTAAACTCTAATTCGGTTAATGCCTAAGGATACACAACGTGCCCATGCTAGCATGTATACACGATACACACATGTAGAAAAGGACAGAAAAGAGCAGAAGAAAAAAAGTGGAAAAGTTTGAGACAGTATCTGAAGAGTTTTTGTTACAGTTCTTCGAGCTCACTGCAGAGTCCTTGCTTGTAGGTAGTTCTTACTTTTCGTTGGGGCCCAGTATTCTTCTTAAACCTTGTTCACTGTAGGAGACTTTTCTCTCTTGCGGTTCATGTGTCTTCAGTGGGTTTTTGGAGTTCCATGAAAAAGAGATGGGAGCAGGCAGACAGGCAGGAGGTCTTCTTCAGTCCAGGAGCATACAGCTTTCTGCCAGTTCAAACACTGTCTCTATAATTTAAAATTCCCCAAGTTGGCCAGCAGGGTAGTTACGTGACCGACTGGTATAACCACTTCTGGCTTTATGGATTGTCTTGTCCTTTCAAGCACCATCTGTTAATATGCAAATGCCTTTTTTCCAGCCAAAGTCTGGTAGTCCCTATAACAGGCCTACTCTTCTTCCCAGCAACAATGTCCATGTGGCAAAATTAATATATCTCATTCTCGGCAAGTGGGGGTCTGCATGACAACAGCTTTATCAACTTGTCCCGCTACTTTCAAGGATTTGTGTGTATAAATGTCTATAATCATCTCAAGCTAGAAACCAATATTAGAGCTTATAGTTCACAAAGCTATCACAGTTCTTTGGTTTTCTTAAAGCCTTGTCACAACATCTCACCCATCATGGCATCTTTAATTCTACATGTAACACTATTGGCTAATTGCTATTTTATAATTTCTACACAGCCAGCTGGCACTTTTACCTTTTCTGGAATATATGAACGAAGGAGCAGAACTGAAACCAAAGAAAGCTTTTACCTTAATACTTCAAAACAATAGCACCAAATTGCAAAAAGGTTTATCCATGGCTGTTCAATAGAAAGGCAAATGAAAGTTCAGAGATGTAAGCAGAATCTTGTGGACTTAATCCCTCCCAGAACAGCGGCACCATTTTCATGTTGGGAACCCGATGAGCAAATTTGTGTGCCTCATAGTGGCTCTTTCCAAGAGCAACTTAAATATCATCCCGCCTCCAGGTTCCCTCACCAATCAGGGAGAGTGGATGGCATGACAAGTGTAAACAAGCATTGAAGGATCTCTTTTTAAGGGGACCCTGGCAGGACTCACAATGGCAGCACCGATTGCAACATTGAGGACACCAGTGGGAAGGAGCAAAGAGCTGCAGAATAGAAAGAATACATGGAAAGGCTTCCCTATCATCCTCAGTCTCATCTCTGGAGGTGATGATTGATGCAGTGAGGGCACAGAGAAAATTTGTCTTCCTAAAGGATGGCAGGAGGAGACTAGCCACTGTCACCAATTACGTCACAAAGGCTATCAGCAGCAGGAGTGTGGTGAGAAGGACCTGGATCCAGTGCCGGAAAAGGTTTAACGACCTCATGACATATGGCAAGTTGAGTGTCCTACAACTCTCAGCTGGCATCCATCACTCTTTCACCTCCCTGGCATTCTCCTGCACAGCCCTCCTCTGAATGACTCACCTTGCTGTTACACACATTCCTTTCTCTCTAGCCACCTCCTCAAATCTCCATCTTAATAGACAACACTCACTCTCATCCTCATCCTGTTACCCTCTCGCACCCATTTCTTTCAGTTATCTTCCTCAAATGTTCACCGTCCATCCTCATCTTTCATTTCACTTGTCATACTCATAACTCTCTGCCTTTTCTCATTGCAGGAGAACAGAGTTCACAAGTCCACAGAACCGGGGTGAACCTGAATTACCCCGACCGCAATGGAGGAGGAAGCCCTGGAGCTCTGCAGGTTGGCAGCAGTACAGGCCTTTGGTGATGGAGTGAGGGGGTGGCCCAGAGACCTGGTGACAGCATTAGATGAAGCACTGCTAGTTGGCACTTAACTGTCACCAATACATTAAATCTCATGATCTGCACAATGGTAACTTGGAACCCAATTTCACGTACTTTCAGCACTAACTCATGTCTTTCATCTCCCATAGGTGCATTGCTGGTGCCAATGGAGAATATGAGGGAGGACCCTGAAGAGTTGGTTAGGCCACAACTTGAGTACTGTGTGCAGTTCTGGTCACCTCATTAAAGAACGGATGTAATTGCACTATAGAGGGTACAGAGAAGATTTACGAAGATGTTGCCAGGACTGGAGAAGTGCATCGATGAGGAAAGATTGGATAGGCTGGAGTTGTTCTCCTAGGAACAGAGAAGGCTGAGGGGAGATCTGATTGAAATGCTCATGGCAGTGGGACCTCTTCCCAAGGCACCCCCATTTTTCTGTCCTTGCCGTCCCCCGTCCCCCGCCCCCATCCCCACACAGACTGAGTCGCACACACTGCCTGCTGCCCCAAAGACCGAGTTTGCCCTGCAAGGATGCAGATGGGGCAGTCTTTCGTGGGGTTGCAGGTTCAAAAACCCAGAGGATGCCCAAGACCCAGAGGACACCCCCCAGAGGCATCTCATGAGTCAGAGAAGGAGAACGAGCAGCCTGTCTCCAGCTCGCTGAAGTCACAGGAGTAACACGATGTAGAAGTAATAGAAAGCATAGGAGGAAAATGTCTTGGTTGCATAAAGGGATTCACTTGGGTGCTTGTTACAGTGTTACTGTTTCATTGATGTTCTTTATTTGAATGAAAGAATGAGTTTATGTGAACTCCTCATTGTCATGGCCTCTACTTTGTTGTATCTGCCATTGACCCTGATCGGTTTCATTCAGGTGAATGAATGAGCGGCCTCGATGAGGAGGAAAGGGTGTGACTGTGGTAGTTGGCTGGGTGACTGTATGGAGGAAGTTTGTTGGGGGAGGGGTACGTTTGCACTGGGGTCTTGATGGAAAGCTTACAATTGAGCAAGCACACTTTTCAAGTGAAGCATGGCTGGATGAGGCTGGTGTGGGCTTCTCTGGCAGCCAGATGTGCAGTTGCAGGTACCAACAGCACATCTGGCTGCTCCTTCTCCTCATCCAAGGATGCTGGGTGCTCTCCATGTTCCTCCTGCGCCAGCTCCAGTCTTCTCTACAGCGCCATGTTGTGAAGGACCAGCACAGGCAGATGGGGCCTCGGTTTAACATCTCATCCGAAAGACAGCACTTCCGACAGTGCAGCGTCCCCTCAGTACTGTGCTGGAATGTCAGCCTTGATTTTTTTGTGCTCAAGTCCTGGAGTGGAACTTGAACCTATGACTCAGAAGCGAGAGGGCTACCAACTGAGCCACAGCTAACACATGCATGAGGTTCTTGTGGTGGTCATAGACCACCTGGAAGGAGCTCGACACGAAGAAATTGAGAGCTGTGGTCACCTTGATGGCCAGGGGCAATGCGTGGCCACCTGCTACTCTTAGGCAGTGGTCTGCTTCCAGCAGGCTGCAGATGTCTGCAACTACCTACCACAAGAGCCTGAGCCTTCGAAAGCACTGCTGTTCAGAGAAGTCAAGGAAACTGACCCGTGGCCTGTAGACCCAATGCTGGGGGCTTTCGTTTCCTTCTAGGTGCAGCCCTGAGTCCGTCCCCTCTGTTACATGTAGCTGCATGTGGCTGTGGAGAAGACAGTCACTTCTGCTGCTGCTGGAGTTGCTGCCCCTGTCACTGTTACTGCTGAACTGGAGCAAGCTGCACCTATTCCTCAGAGATCCAAATAATTGCACAATATGTAGCCCCCATAGTGTTGGGGGAGGTGGTGGTGTAGTGGTATAGTGGTAATGTCACTAAATTACTAACCTAGAAAGCCAGGCTACTATTCTGGTAATATGAGTTCAAGTCCCACCATGGTAGATTGTAAAGTTTGAATTTAATTAATCTAAGCTAGTCAAATGTTGAGCATGAAGCCACTGTTGTAAAAACCCATCTGGTTTATTAATGCCCTTTAGGGAAGACTCTTAAAATGGCCCAGCAAGCAATTCAGTTCAAGGGCAATTAGGGATGAGCAATAAATGCTGGCCTAGTGATTGATGCCCACATCCCATAAACAAATTTTAAAAAACTCACAGGCAAGATGTTGAGACTGACCTCAGTGGAATCCATGATGCTTGGTAAATTGGTGATCACAAAGAAATCAGTGAATTTAGGCTGAAAGACCTGCTCCTGTAAACACTAGCTGTGGCTCAAAACAAGCTTGCCAATTTCAGGCTTTATGCTGTTGATATCAGGTAGGTTTCACTCAACAATGACTTTCTGCTGTGCACTCGCCTTCTCCAACCTGGTGAGATGCAGACACAGCATGTGTGCTATGTGGGAAAGAGTGAATCCAGGGTTAAAGAGGCTCTGTTGCCTTTTTAACTGGCTCAGTTGGTTTCCCGCCTTCCCTGCTGGCCTCAGAACCTGCCCTGGCGAAAACCAGAAGAGGACGGAATGACATTGGGATCCCGAGCTGACGTCAATTTCAGGGATTTAACTCCCCTCGCACACCAAAGCTCACCTCCACTTGGCTGGGAAAATTTCCCCTATGATATCTAATGATATTATGAAGACTAACATTGTTTGTTCAAAAACCCCACCATTTACGTAAAGAAAATGCATTTAATCCAGCAGCTCGTGTGGGACCAACGGAGGTTATGTTGTTGAATGAGCCACTTTCAACCATTTCTATTTGATACTTTGGGCTGTTCATGGTTTAAAAAAGAAGCTGATATTTGTGCTGAATTTTCAATTAGTATGAAGGACTTCAATTTCATTGCTCTTCTCCCCTGCACACTGCGGGCTGAAATGAAAGCAGGCACACCAGAGACAGGGTAGGAGGCAGGGAAGCCCATAGAATTGTGACGAGAGGCGGGGCGTTGGGGGGGGGTTGCTGGTTGATAGAGGGCCCATCGCCATCCCGTCAAACTGGAATTTAGTTGGGGGTGGGATAGGCCAAAGACGGCCTTCCTGCCCAGAGGTTAATTCAGACCTATTATCAGACACTTAAGGGCCTCTTCCTGCCACTGCTGGAATTATGCCAGTGGCTTGGGGGTGGGGGGAGTACCTCCACCATGAGGGGAGGTTGCCCAGTAAAACCAGGTGACCTCCCTGTGGGCTTGGGGGAACTCTCCTCCATGGGCACCAGCAGAAAACCACCCACACCCCTGAACCCTCTTCCACCTGCACTCAATGTCCACCCTTCTTCCCCACATCGCCAGGGCCTGTCGGACTGGCCCCAGCAACCCTGCCTCACTTACCTCTGGTCTGGGACTCCAGCCCTGGGCCTGGTTCCAAGGCCTCTTGTAGTACTGGCAGTGACCACTGAGTTGCAGGCCCTCTGATTGGCTGGCAGTTCTGGGAGGCGGGATTCCCCCTCTTTGAAAGGCTGTTGATTGACCTGGCACCATTAAATAGAGCCGGGGAAGGTGGGTGGCTCCGAATGGCCGAGGCGGGGTTCCCACCGCCGAGAGCTTCATCAGCTGCACTAAATTCTGCCCTGCATTGCTGAATATACTATTAGGATTATATTTTTCTATCTATAAATCAGTATGTGGTACAGGATACATTTTATTTCAAGTACCAGATGTTAAGACTTTAGTTAGGATTCTTGGAGCATTGAAAGACTTAATTGTAATTCAGCTCCCCCAATTCAATTATTTTCAAAAACTCAATCCAACTAACATTGGGATGAAATTTGCCACTTGACAAGTTGATGAGCTCTGCAAAGTTATATATGGTACCAGTGGGATTCAGTGTGATATTGAGGTCCTATATTACAGGGGAAAAGAATGTAGTATCTTTTTAAAATTGCTTTAAACTCAGCTTTTCCATTGAATTCAAACTGAATTAAGAACTGGGAAAAAAACAAATAAATACTGTAGTGTTCCTTAAGTAAGACTGAAGGAAAATCAAAAGCTTATATTTCACCCTGCTTTAGAGATAATTTCAATTTATATTCTACCTATACAGACTGATTAAGAGTCCATCTCAATTTCTGTGTACCTCTGCCACCCTGATATTGCATATAAGTGTTGACACTTGCATTGCAGGTATCATGAGTGTTTCTCTTCCACAGTTGTTGAAGAAGAACTAAACTGGATTGTGTTGAGTGAAACTGTTTCCTTTAAAATAGAGAAGCCTACCATTACTAAAGAGTAGTGAACCACTCATATCTGACTCTCTCCTTTAAGGAGCAAGTTCTTTGATGTACCGTTTTGGATCCATTGCATTACTTCTAATTTGGATAATCGGTGGTACAGATGAAAAACAAAACATCAAAAGACTTGCTTTAAATGAAATTTAAAAAGTCAACGCATCCTGAACAGTTAATTGCAATCATAAATTGAAATTAAATTATCCAATATATTTTAATTGGTATCTTACCGGCCAGAATATTCTAATCTGCTAGTTTCTTGTCCAGTCCTGATCTTTCTTACCTGTATCAGTGCAAGTTAGTTGCTGTTCCAACATATTTTTGGTTGCTTTTAAAAGGGCACGCCAAAATCTAACTAAAATCCAAAGAAAGCTTTTCAATGGACAGCTCCTAAGTTGTTTACATGCCTAAAAATGAATGTACCTGTTGAATAAAAAAATTATAACATAAATGCTAGAAATATGAAAATAGAAAATGTGTGCACCTAAATTCCGTGTATGCGCAAAATTCAGTGTCCTGAGTGATAAAGATGAAAATGATCAAGATGGAATACTCTCCACTTGCCTGGATGGGTGCAGCTCCAACAACACTCAAGAAGCTCGACACCATCCAGGAGAAAGCAGCCCGCTTGATTTGCACCCCATCTACAAATATTCACTCCCTCCACCACCGACGCACAGTGGCAGCAGTGTGTACCATCTACAAGATGCACTGCAGCAATGCACCAAGGCTCCTTAGACAGCACCTTCCAAACCCGCTACCTCTACCAACTAGAAGGACAAGGGCAGCAAATACATGGGAACACCACCACCTGCAAGTTCCCCTCCAAGTCACACACCATCCTGACTTGGAACGATATCGCCGTTCCTTCACTGTCGCTGGGTCAAAATCCTGGAACTCCCTTCCTAACAGCACTGTGGGTATACCTACCCCAAATGGACTGCAGTGGTTCAAGAAGGCAGCTCACCACCACAATCTCAAGGGCAATTAGGGATGGGCAATAAATGCTGGCCTGGCCAGTGACACCCACATCCCATGAATGAATAAAAAAAAATGTACCCCAAACAGTACTTGCGAGAGGTATAATGCCTGAGTCTTTCGGAGTCAAGGCTGTGTTCATGCTATTTTTAATTGACATGAATGGCCTAGATACTGAAATCAATTGTAAGCTTGATATATAAAATCATGAAAAATAGACACAAAGACCTAGAGTTTCCGTTAGTTTCTAGAAATAGGTAAAACCACTGAAAACGATCTTGGAATTTTAAGTGCAACATTTATGTTGAGCATAAATCGAGTTTCTGGGATTTTTAATGCTGGTTTAAAAAAAACTGTGCTGGTATCTAGACCCACCCACAGATCTGGCCACGTCCCCAGATCAAAATAATGAACATTACGGGTTTCCACTAATTGTGCCCATTTGCGATCATTCAAGAAGAAATTTTAAATTATGCTGGATTTTTTAGGTGCAAAGACATTAGTAGGCACATTTTAAAGGTTTTAAATATTAAAAAATATTTAATTTACAAAGAAACTGGCTGCTGTACACCAATGAAATGAATAAATGTTTCAGTATATTTTTTTAAAGCCATTTTTAGTGTTTTAAAATCAGGTTATTCAGTGGTGGTGGAGTAGACACTCATTAAAAATGCTTATACTTTGTGAGAAACCAATTTTAAACTGTATTAATAAAACTGCATCGAGTTACCACTCCTAATTACATCAATGAATATTTTCTAATGCAAGGAGAAGAAAATAAACAATTACATCCTATTGCACTGCCCAATTGCACTGATACATTGAAGATTTCACATTTGTGTTTATGCAAATAAGTTTGAACAGAGATTTGAACCATAAGGTCACTTCAGAAAACCAGCATAGTTTCAAATGCAATTTGTGCCCAGATTGCCAATTGTGCTCAAAGAGGAAACTTTACCCCAAATTGTGCATAGAAAAATCTGCAAAGGACATGCAATTAAGCCGCCAAATGTTAAATGAAGCTTTATGTTGAAAAATGTAAAGTGCACATTGATTAAAATGTGTTTCATAATTGAATTTTCACAGGAATGTTTAAAAATGAACTTGGGAGCGATAGTAGGCTTTCCAACTCCACAAAATGTGGCATAGCAAGTAAAACAACTAATAGAATATTGGGATATATATATAGCCAGAACGGTAGAGGTTATGCTGAGGCTTTACAATGCACTGGTAAGAGCTCAGTTGAAGTATCAGTTCTGACCACCATGTCGTTAAACAGAAAAACAGATATCAAAAAAATTACATAGTTGACATATCCCACATACAAAGACATATCTCAAGCACAAAGAAGGTTAGCTCCCAGGAAAAATTAATGAAGTACATATTTTACATTCTAGAAGACAACTGAAGGGGAATTCATCAAGCGTTATGAAATAAAAACAAGAAATGCTGGAATCACTCAGCAGGTCTGGCAGCATCTGTGGAAAGAGAAGCAGAGTTAACGTTTCGGGTCAGTGACCCTTCTTCGGAAGCGTTATGAAATGTTATGTGTATGAATAAGGTAAACTCAGAATGATACCAGAGCTAAATTACATAGACAAGCCTGTTTTTTGCTTGAATATAGAAAATTAGGCAGTGACCTAATTGAGATGTTTAAGATGATTAAAAGATTTGATGGGAGTAGATAGAGAGAAACTATTTCCTCTGGGGGAATCCAGGAATAACCTTAAAATTAGAGCTATGCTTCTTCACACAAAGTGTAGTGGAAATCTGGAATTAGTGAAATGTACATTTTCAGACATTGTGATTTTTTTTTTACTCAGTGTCACGAACTTATGAACTATAAATATGAACTTAGGAAGTATAAACCCGAAATGGATACTTTCTTGTAAAACAAAATGGTGTTGAGAGGTCAGGCGACCTTTACTTTCCTTCCAATACACACGGAACTGCAAGTTAGTTTTCATGTCTGGACAAGTCTTGGTGAAGTCATTAAAATGCTAATGACCCATCCTGTGGTAATGGCTGCATTTTTCCAACTAATTAAAAACTGGGTTGCAGCCTCTTCAACTCCAAACTTGAAATCCAGAAAATGGGTGTGAAAAGCTCTATTTTATCAAGAAGGTATGTGGATGAGTGATACCCAGACTCCGTTGTCTTACAATAGCTGAACCACCAGAAACTATTTATGAAGACAATGGAAAGAGATGCTCTGGTCACATGACAGAAATGAGGTTTCTGATAAGGGGTTTTAATAGGGAATTTTCTGAGCAGACAGAGAAAGAAACATCTATGCCAACGAAGAGAAAAAACCCTGCCTAAGAGCACCAGCTTTAAGACACATGTAGGCAGAGACTGCAGTTGGCCTTGAACTCTCCACCTGAGGAATCGTAGCAGGGCTTTGCAATTGACCATTGACTGGGGTATAACAAGAGAAATGTGCTACTGTGAACATAATACAACAGCGAATCCATCTTCCTAGACCTCCAGAGCTTTTCTTCAGTGGACAAAAAAGGATTATAGGCCTGCATCGTTTCATGTCTTCATCCCCGGGAAAAGCAAGTGTACCAGAGAACTATTGAAATCGTAAGATGTTACTTTTATAATTGCAATCTTTTCTTGAGACTGCGTGCATCTGTATGAGTGTGAGAGTGGGCATAGTTGCGTATATTCGGGTGTTGAACATTAAACATTTATCTTTCTTTTAGAACTCATGAGAAAACCTGTCAGTTGTCTGTTCCTGATGATTAAAGCTCTCAGGAGTTAAAACACCTTTTTTAAAAGATGCTGTCGTCGGTCAGTCGAGCGGTGGAAAAGGGGGAGCCATCCCTATCATTTCTCATCTGTCTGTAACATCAGTAATAAATATTTGGAATAATCTGCCAAGCAGAGTACTAACAGACAAAAATATTAGAGATGCCCAAAATTATGTTGGATGCTATGATGGTGTTAGCGGGAATGAATCTAGAAGAATCACTCTAACTCAGGTCTGCTCCAATGTCAAACAGTTTATTACGCCAGCAGGGAGCAGGTCACTGGGCTGTCCAGATGCCTCTCCACCGAACAAAGGAAAATCATCCATACTTATACATTTTTCAAACAGTTACTCAGCCCATCCTGGCTGGACATGATCCAATCATAACGGTTATTGATTACATACATTACACATATTACCAATTAGATTACTCATTAGGCATCATGTGGCTACGTGATCAGCTCATAGCAGGCCCCCTGATCATCTTGTGATGTTTCCCAGACCCCCTTATCAACTATCCTTGAGTCTTCACAATGAATCCTTCTACCTCTATCAAGCTTGCATTCCTGATTGCTTCGTGCAGTCTGCAGTTACACAAAGCAGCTGTCTTATACACTGATATGAGGGGCCCTCCTTGGTCAGGCTAATTGCCTGTGCTAAGCAGTACCATGCTCAAGGCTGCAAGCTAACTAACTTGTCCCACAATGCCTTGGGTAAATACTCCATTTTGTAACAATACATGGCTATACTTTCATCTCATCTTTTGGGCCTCCTTATCTCGAGAGACAATGGATACGCGCCTGGAGGTGGTCAGTGGTTTGTGAAGCAGCGCCTGGAGTGGCTATAAAGGCCAATTCTGGAGTGACAGGCTCTTCCACAGGTGCTGCAGAGAAATTTGTTTGTTGGGGCTGTTGCACAGTTGGCTCTCCCCTTGCGCCTCTGTCTTTTTTCCTGCCAACTACTAAGTCTCTTCGACTCGCCACAATTTAGCCCTGTCTTTATGGCTGCCCGCCAGCTCTGGCGAATGCTGGCAACTGACTCCCACGACTTGTGATCAATGTCACACGATTTCATGTCGCGTTTGCAGACGTCTTTATAACGGAGACATGGACGGCCGGTGGGTCTGATACCAGTGGCGAGCTCGCTGTACAATGTGTCTTTGGGGATCCTGCCATCTTCCATGCGGCTCACATGGCCAAGCCATCTCAAGCGCCGCTGACTCAGTAGTGTGTATAAGCTGGGGGTGTTGGCCGCTTCAAGGACTTCTGTGTTGGAGATATAGTCCTGCCACCTGATCTCATCTTATATGTATATATATATATATATATATATATGTGTATTTATTTAGCTGCATCGGCCACAATTTGTTTCCTTCTACAATGGTCGAACAAGAAGCTGTAATGAGCCAAAATCCTTTTTCTCATCCTTGGCTTTTCTTGTAATTTCTGACCTGTTTTTGTAGTGGGGGAAGGAGGCAATCCAGATGCACAATGAGAAGTCAGTGAGGACGGATAACAGCTGAGATTAAGGTCAGGAGGACAGCCTCAAGGGCCCGGATGCAGAGATGCAAGAAGATTTCACACGAATGGTCAAGGTCAGTGAATGCATCTTCAAATGCCATATCCTACCAACTGCACCACTAATCTCAGACACAGTTCAATTCATCACACCATCACTCACTGACAATCTCCATCAATCAGGACTCACATCTAACATTCATATAATCCACTTCATCTTCACATAGTTAGCACTGTTGCAGTCCTCAACCCCCACCCCCACATCTCATAGCTTTCACTCACTGCCAGCTATTCATCTATGGCAGCCGCATCTCCCAAGCAGATTACACAACACTCACTGACACCCTTACCTCTCTCTTGCAGGAGAAGATGGCCGACAGGCAGAGGCAACAGGAACTAACCGGAAGGAGAGAGGCACGCCTGCATGTTCTAACCCCCCATGGAGGAGACAGTGCTGGTGATCATGAGAAGGGCCTTTGCTGAGGCTGTGCCCACCAATGGGGCTGAAGCCATTGAAAACCTCCTTAGTGAAGCACACATGTCTCAAATATTGTTCGATAATTTTCAGATAAGAAAACTGCTCCCCGAGCACCTTTGGCAGATATGGCCTCCTGTTGAGAATCATTCTCCATTTCCTCTGCCTCCCTCTTCTAGCAGCTTGTCCTGCTCTGTGTTACCCGTGCTCATTCTCCCTGCCATGCTCAATTCCAAGCGGAAGGGCCTACTTGGCTACCAATATCTGGAAGCAACTGGTTTGTGCATAAGCCTTTAAATTACCAAAAGGTACTTCAGCACCAGTCAAACCACTCCCTGTAG
The DNA here is from genome assembly GCF_036365525.1 of Heterodontus francisci. Classification (NCBI taxonomy): domain Eukaryota; kingdom Metazoa; phylum Chordata; class Chondrichthyes; order Heterodontiformes; family Heterodontidae; genus Heterodontus; species Heterodontus francisci. The sequence goes on along the minus strand of NC_090373.1, from coordinate 120,635,964 downwards.
ACTATTGAAGCTTAACAAATAACCATGTAGAATTGCAGCTACAGCCAGAAGAAATAAACCAGAAAATAACCTGTAAGTAGTTAATGATCCCTTTAAGATAGCTCTGGTGGGAGTCCTTCATGCCATTGAAGGCATGTTCAGATTTGAGAGATTAAAAGATGGCATAGGTTGGAGCATGGAGCTCCAAAATGGCAGCGCTGGTGTCAAATCAGCATTGCACACTGATTGACATCATGATCTGCCTGCTCTGCATACTTCCAGTAGACATTAGGTATACACAACTACCCCTTTACCAATAAGACGCTTGGCACATTTCGCATGTACACACTTACACTGCAGACGCCATTTTGGAACCTTAAGGGGCCTTGTAGAGCCCAGAAAATGGCGTGCTACCAAGTACAATTTTTCCTCTTGCAATAGTTAACATAAAACAGTAATGGGTTCAGCAGCATGTTGACTGCAACCCGACATGAGACTGCTAAGGATGAAGACCTAATATAAAGAATTAGGTTCTAAGTAAAAGTCATTTGATCTGACCTTTAAAAAAAGAACCAATATTGTTTTTTCACCTTTTGAGCGCAGATCACAACAATAAATTGAAAGTAGTTTTAAGTCACTTAAAAGTAAGCATTAGGTGAAGCACACACAAAGCTAAATTGAAAAACAGTGCTGCAATACCCAAGTATACTATTGATAGGACTCATGATACATGCATTGACTTATCAGCAGACCCTGGATGGTTCCCTGGAGAAGGAAGACTGTCAATAAGAAGATATCTAGGGTCAGTCATTGTACAAAAACAAGTCCATATCCTGTTCTTTTCCCCTTCCCAAGTACCTCTCCAGTGATTCTACTATACTGACAATGGGAAAGCTATTTCAACTGATATCACAGCAATCAACAGAAAATAAAAGAAACTTTTATTCAGCTTGTTACCCAGTCTGGAGGGTATTAGCTATGAGAGGTTGGATAAACTTGGATTGTTTTCACTGGAATGACGGAGGTGGAGGGGTGACATGATAGAGGTTTACAAAGTTATGAGCGGCATGGACAGAGTGGATAGTCAGAAGCTTTTTCCCAGGGTGGAAGAGTCAGTTACTAGGGGACATAGGTTTAAGGTGTGAGGGGCAAAGTTTAGAGGGGATGTGCAAGGAAAGTTTTTTTACACAGAGGGTGGTGAGTGCCTGGAACTTGCTGCCGGGGGAGGTGGTGGAAGCAACAAGTTCGATCGCGACGTTTAAGAGGCATCTTGACAAATACATGAATAGGATGGGAATAGAGGGATACGGACCTCGGAAGTGCAGAGGTTTTAGTTTAGGCAGGCATCAAGATCGGTGCAGGCTTGGAGGGCTGAATGGCCTTTTCCTGTGCTGTACTGTTCTTTGTTCTTTATCTATTAGCATTATTGAGGTCAATTGATGGATTAAGTAATTGTGTTAGATGCACAGCCATATTCTATGTTGAAGCCAGAAATAACAAATAACCAATGCAATCTTTGCAACCAAAAAACTATTTCCTTTTGCTTTACTTTTTCACATTCCATTATCTCCAATATCTGTTAAACTCTACAATGGCTGTAATAGTTGGAAAAGAGGTGAAGATAACTGACATACTCATGAAGTAGTTCAACATTTCATGAGAATCTGATCGCTGCACAATGGGTAGGATTATAAGAAGCCCTCAATGTCGTGATCCGTGGCGGGGGAGGGGGGGGGGCCTGAAGATGGCTCCGGATGAGGCCCACCATGGACCTCGATGCCAGCAGGGCCCGGCCCAATCCTCCCGTTGGCGGCAAGGCTCCATGGCGCACCCCACCCCATCCCCCGCCGCTGGACGATGGGACCACAATTTGAATATTCAAATCAATAAAATCAATTAATTTTCATACACTTACCTTAGATCTTGAGGTCCCGCTGTGATCTTCGTCACAGGGGCCGGCACTCCCGCACCTTCAGATCCCTGTCCGGGGAAACGAGGCATGACACTGGTGGGGAGCGGGAAGGAGGTAAGTTTGTCAGTGCGGGTGAGGTGCGGCAAAACAGGGTCAAATACATGTAATGGGTGCAGGGGATGATAAGACGTCTTGAACCTTAAATATTGTGCAGTTTGTGTGGGGGAGGTCAGATGTAAAAGGTAAGTGTTTTGGGGGGTAAGGACAAATAGTTATTATAATTGTTATTGTGGAGAGATGGTGCAGGAGGGAGGGCTTCAGATTTCTGGGGCATTGGGACCGGTTCTGGGGAAGGTAGGACCTGTACAAGCTGGACAGTCTGCATCTGAACAGGACTTGGACAAATATCCTTGCAGGAAGGTTTGCTAGTGCTGATGGGGATGGTTTAAACTAGTTTGGCAGGGGGATGGGAACCTGAGCGCAGTCTTAGATCGAATAATTTCAGGGCAGGGAACAGGAGGCAGAAAATTAGCGAGTAACTCTGAAAGACAGAAGAAGCAAAGGTTAAAATGTGTGCAGCACAGGAATTTGACAATGATAAAGGGTATTTATTTAAATGCAAGGAATATATTAACCTGAGGGCACAGATATATACATGGCAACATGATATCATTGCTATAACGGAAACTTGGCTTAAGGAGGGGCAAGAATGGCAACTCAACATCCCTGGATATAGAGTTTCCAGGCAGAATAGAGAGGGAGATAAAAAAGGAGGGGGTGTAGCATTATTAGTTAAGGAACCAATAACAGTTTTGAGGAGGGTGATATGCTAAATGAATTATCAAATGAGGCCAAATGGGTGGAGCTCAGAAATAAAAAAGAGGCAGCTACAATACTAGGAGTGTACTATAGATCCCCAAATAGTGAGAGGGAGATAGAAGAACAAATATGTAAGCAAATTTATGAGTGCAAAAATAATAGGGCAATAATATTTGGAGATTTCAACTACCCCAATATCAACGGGGATACAAGCAGTGTGAAGGGCACAGAGGGCACAAAATTCCTGAACTGCGTTCAAGAAAACTTTTTTAGCCAGCACGTAACAAGCCCAATGAGAGGGGGCGCAAATCTAGATTTAGTCTTCAGTAATGAAGCTGGGCAAGTGGAGGAAGTAACAGTGGGTGACCATTCTAGATATAGTGACCATAATACAGTAAGTTCTAGCCTAATCATGGAAAAGGACAAAGATAAAATAGGAGTAAGAGTTCTAAATTGGGGAAGGCAAATTTTAAGAAGCTGAGAGGTGACCTGGCAAAAGTGGACTGGATGCAGTTCTTCTTCTTTGGCCTCCTTATCTCGAGAGATAATGGATAAGCGCCTGGAGGTGGTCAGTGGTGTGTGGAGCAGCGCCTGGAGTGGCTATAAAGGCCAATTCTAGAGCGACAGGCTCTTCCGCAGGTGCTGCAGAAACATTTGATTGTCGGGGCTGTTACACAGTTGGCTCTCCCCTTGCGCCTCTGTCTTTTTTCCTGCCAACTGCTAAGTCTCTTCGACTCGCCACACTTTAGCCCCGCCTTTATGGCTGTCCGCCAGCTCTGGCAAACGCTGGCAACTGACTCCCACGACTTGTGACCAATGTCACAGGATTTCATGTCGCGTTTGCAGACATTTTTAAAGCGGAGACATGGACGGCCGATGGGTCTGATACCAGTGGCAAGCTCACTGCACAATGTGTCTTTGGGGATCCTGCCATCTTCAATGCGGCTCACATGGCCAAGCCATCTCAAGCGCCGCTAACTCAGCAGTGTGTATAAGCTGGGGATGTTGGCCACCTCGAGGACTTCTGTGTTGGAGATACGGTCCTGCCACCTGATGCCAAGTATTCTCCGGAGGCAGCGAAGATGGAATGAATTGAGACGTCGCTCTTGGCTGACACACGTTGTCCAGGCCTCGCTGCCATCGAGCAAGGTACTGAGGACACAGGCTTGATACACTCGGACTTTTGTGTTCCGTGTCAGTGCGCCATTTTCCCACACTCTCTTGGCCAGACTGGACATAGCAGTGGAAGCCTTTCCCATGCGCTTGTTGATTTCTGCATCTAGAGACAGGTTACTGGTGATAGTTGAGCCTAGGTAGGTGAACTCGAACCACTTCCAGAGCATGGTCGCCAATATTGATGGATGGAGTTACTTGAAGGAAAATCAGTGGCAAACCAGTGGGAGGCATTCAAAAGCGAAATTCTACAGGCACAGTGTAGGGATGTCCCCACAAAGATAAAGGGTGGTACTGCCAAAGCTAGAGTCGCCTGGTTATCTAGAAGTTTACAGGGTAAGTTAAAACAGAAAAAGAAAGCTTATGTTAATCACAAAAATCTTAATACTTCAGAAAAACTAGAGGAATATAGAAAGTGCAGGGGTGAAGTAAAAAGGAAATTAGAAAAGCAAAGAGAGGACATGAAAAATTATTGGCAGGTAAAATCAAGGAAAACCCAAAAATTTATCAGTTCATTTCGAGCAAGAGGATAACTAAGGAAAGGGCAGGGCCTATCAGAGATGTACAAGGGAACTTATGTATGGATGCAGAAGATGTGGGCAGGGTTCTTAATGAGTTTTTTGTCTCTGTCTTCACAAAGGAGAGGTTTGATGTAGACGTTGTAATTGAAGAGGAGGAGTGTGAAATATTAGATACGATAAGCATAATGAGAGAGGAAGTACTAGAGGATCTGACATCCTTGAAAGTGAATAAACCACACGGGCCAGATGGATTGCATCCCAGGTTGTTAAAGGAAGCCAGGAAGGAAATATTGGATGCGCTGAGGATCATCTTCAAATTCTCACTAGACACAGGAGAGGTACCAGACGATTGGAGGTCTGAGAACGTTGTACCATTGTTTAAAAAGGGTGCGGGGAATATGCCAAATAATTGTAGGCCAGTCAGTCTGACCTCGATGGTGGGTAAATTGTCAGAATCTTTTCTGAGGGACAGGATAAACTGCCACTTCGAAAGACATGGATTAATCAGGGATAGTCAACATGGATTTGTTAGGGGAAGGTCATGTCTTACTAACTTAATTGAGTTTTTTGAGGAAGCAACAAGGAAGATTGATGAGGGAAGTGCAGTGGATGTGGTCTACATGGATTTTAGTAAGGCATTTGTCAAGGTCCCACATGGCAGACTGGTCAATAAAATGAAAGCCCATGAGATACAGGGGAATGTGGCAGGTTGGATCCAGAATTGGCTCAGGGACAGGAAACAAAGAGTAGTGGTCGACGGAGGTTTTTGTGAATGGAAAGCTGTTTCCAGTGGCATTCCACAGGGCTCAGTGTTGGGTCTCTTGCTGTTTGTGGTATATATTAATCATTTGGACTTAAATGTGGGAGGCATGACAGGGAAATTTGCTGATGCCACAAAAATTGGCCCTGTAGTTGATAGTGAAGAGGATAACTGTGGATTCCAGAAAGATATCAATGGTTTGGTTGAATCGATGGAAAGGTGACAAATGGAATTCAATCCAGATAAGTGTGAGGTAATGCATTTGGGAAGGGCAAATAAAGTGAGGGAATACACAATAAATATTGAGAGGGGTAGAAGAAGTGAGAGACCTTGGAGTGCATGTCCACAGGTCCCTGAAGGTGGCAGGACAGGTAGATAGAGTGGTTAAGAAGGCATATGGAATGCTTTCCTTTACTGGCCGAGGTATAGAATTCAAAAGCAGGGATGTAATGCAGGAACTGTATAAAACGCTGGTTAGGCCACAGTTGGAGTATTGCATACATTACAGAAAGGACATAATTGCTCTGGAGAGAGTATAGAGGAGATTTACAAGAATGTTGCCAGGGCTCAAAAGTTGCAGCTATAAGGAAAGATTGGATAGGCTAGGGTTGTTTTCCATAGAACAGAGGTGGCTGAGGGGTGACTTAATAGAGGTGGAGAAAATTATGAGGGGCCTAGATAGAGTAGACAGGAAGGACCTGTTTCCCTGGTGGAGAGGTCAATTACCAGGGGGCACAGATTTAAGATGATTGGTAGAATGATTAGAGGAGACATGAGGAAAAACTTTTTCACCCAGAGGGTGGTGGGTGTCTGGAATTCACTGCTAGGAATGGTGGTGGAGGCAGAAACCCTCAATTCTTTTAAAAGGTACCTGGCCACCTGAAGTGCTGTAACCGGCAAGGCTATGGACCAGGTGCTGGAAAGTGGGATTAGATTGGGCGGCTAGTTTTTTCGGCCAGCACGGACACGACAGGCTGAATGGCCTCCTTCTGTGCCGTAACTTTTCTATGCTTCTATGGTTCTATGGGGATAGGAAAGGGGCAAAAGAAATGTATTTATTTAATATTGGTGTATATTTCTTTAAATATTTAAATAAGCCAGCAGGGCCGGTTGCCTTTAAAAATGGCGCCAGCGCCAGCACCTGCACACGGGCAGCTAACGCCATTGATGGAATGGACAGCCCAACCCCTCCATGTGAATGGGGGAGGGGTGGCAACCGCCCCGACTATTTAAATTATCCACTGCGCTTAAGTTCGCTTTAATGGCAGGCCACCATTTTTTCAGCTCTCCGCGGTGGACTCACAGAAACCAGCCCAATTGTTCACTTTATTTAACATTATACATCTGATAATCTACTACTGATTAACATTTGCCAGGCAAAAATCATACAGAACTTAATATTCTCCAACTTGTCCAGTCCTTCTTTGCTTTTCTGTTCTTTGTTATTTCACTTTTTTTTACTTCTTATTTAATTTTGCAATTATTTATCTTCTTTTTTCAATGTTCCCATTGCTGTTCATTATTTGCTGATTGAGGAAGCAGAGAAAAACACTTCCAAGATTTTGCCAGCTACAACTTTAAGCTTTAAATTTTGCAATGGTAGCACCAACACCATTCGGCGATCATCTTGGGTGCCTGCCTTTTCAAACATGCCAGAAAATCCAGTAAATGGTACTGTATCTGGTGGACAATGCTGGGAATTCCTCCAAAAGCCTAGTCATCCCGTTTGTAAGGAATTTGTATCTAAATAACAAAAAAAATGGCCTTACAGTTTCTTTGGAGCTGCAATTTAAAAAAATTCGAGGGAACATTGCACATGATCCCAGTTTAGCCCCTCAAGTGGCCTCTACATTTACCCTTTGGCAGGCTAGCACATCTGGTCTCACCAGAGGCAGCAAGTATGAATCCTGCCCCCATCGATTGCAAGGCCAGGAATGAGGGAAGTCCCAACATTGGGAGACCCTATTTCCTTTGAAATACGGGCCTGGTAAGGGATCAATGGAGGTTCCACTCTTTCCCAGACCCATGGATTCTTTGTCATTAGGCCCAGTCCCATCCTAATTCATGGCCATGTTCATAAACTCCCAGCCAAAGTTGCAGTTGGAGTGTACTGGAAAGACAAAGGATTATTGGCTCCAAGAAATTTAAAAAACAGTTGCAATTAAAATTCATGTCCCAGTCTAACTTAATATTAGCATTATGATTAGTTGCTTTTGACTTTCTAACTGAAAGGTCATAAGGTAGATCAGAGCCACTTTCAAATAAATACCTAGATCTCGAAATTCAATCGCAGTCAAAACAGGTACACGGAGGAAATATAAAACAAAAGCAAAATACTGCAGATGCTGGAAATCTAAAATAAAAACAAAAACATGCTGGAAATATTCAGCAGGTCTGGCAGCATTTGTGGAGAGAGAAGCAGAGTTAACGTTCCAGGTCTGATGAAGGGTCACTGACCTGAAATATTAACTCTGCTTTTCTCTCCACAGATGCTGCCAGACCTGCTGAGTATTTCCAGCACTTTTTTGTTTTTATTACATGGAGGAAATATGTTTGGTAACAGTGTAAATGGTGACAGATAATCTGTCAAATGCAGAGACTGGTGAGGTGACAGTTGAGGACAAGGGAGACCCTATCATGGTTCTGAAAGGGGAGAGGAGGGTTGACGGCAAATGGACGGGAAACAGGATAGACTCGGTCAAGTGTTCAGGGAAAGCCTTGGTTGAAGATAAAGGAGAACATTTCAGAAGGTCGGATGGCAACATCTGAGTAGATGTGAAGGAGACAGGGAATGGAGTTCTTCTAGGAAGCAAGCTGGAAAGAAGTGTAACCTAAATAGTTAGGAGGGTCAATGGGCTTCCAATAGATGGCAATGGATAGACTCTGTCCAAAGATAAAAATAGAGAAGTCCAGAAGGCAAGATTAAGAGATGGACCACTTAAAGGCACGGGAAGGGCATATATTTCAAGCAAGGTTAATGAAGTTCTGTAGATCAGAGTAAGAACTGGAAGTAGCACCAACATAGTCATCAATGTAACAGAAAAAGAGATCAGGGAGAGAATATGAGGACTGGAACAAAGACTATTCAACATATCCTACAAAAAGGCAGGCATGGCTAGGATTCCTCTGAGTTCCCCTAATGACACCTTTTATTTGGAAAAAATGATGGGGTTGAAGGAGAATTTGTTCAAAGAGAGAAAAAGTTCTGCCAGGCACAAGAGGGTGGTGGTGGATGAGGACAGATTGAGCTTTTGTTCAATTAGTAAGTGGAGGACCCACAGGCCATTCTGATGAAGCATGGAGGTGTAGAAGGACTGTACGTACATAGTGAAAAGGAAACAGTTAGAGCCAGAAAGCTGGAATTTGTTGAAGTAGTAGTGGGTCAGCAGAGTCGCAGATTTAGGTGGGCAGAGACTGGACAAGGGGGAGAATATAGTAGTGGTGACCTGCCCAATGGCAGGTCCTCTAATCATTTCTGCACGTCTCACAGCCCTGCACTTTCCTCTTCAGTTGCTCGTACAAGCCTCCCATTTTTTAACTTCCCTGAGAAATGAGCAATATGACTAGGGAAACAGTACATGAGGTAGTTTCCCGTTGCCTTCCTCATGTGCGCTTTAAAGGAAACACAGGTCCGCTTCCCGAAGGATCCTCCGCCTATAAGCAGCCATTGTCCCTTGAGTTTCAAGCTCTTCCGGGATCACCATAAAAATTTGTTGGTTCCACCATTAGCTATGATTCATAACCCTGAGCATGGGACCCTTAGCTGGGCATGGGGAGACTTACAAAAGGGCAGGGACAACCACCCCCTGAGGTCTCAAATGACCTTGCTACCCAAGAGAATATAGCTGAAAAGAAGTGTTTGGTTGGACAGGAACAGACTGAAACAAAGGGTGAATTTTAAACCTCACAAACAAATTAGTTGGAATCAGGTCAGATGCTAGAATTTTTAAAATCTCACGCCTGATCCCAACCCTCCTCCAATTCAAGCACTTCCCCGTTTAACAGAGACGAGACAAGGGGCAGCCAGCCAATGGATTGGCAATTTAAATATTATAATGATATAGTGCTATGCTTAGTAGAGATAAGTCTGGATGGCTTGCATCTCAGGTTACTAAAGGAAGTGGGAATGGAGATAGCAGAAGGGCTTACCATAATCTTCCAATCTTCCCTGGATATAGGGGAGGTTCCAGAGGATTGGAGAGTGGCAAATGTTATTCAAGAAAGGGTGTATGGACAGTCCCAGCAACAACAGGCCAGTTAGTTTAACATCAGTGGTGGTATGGTTTTAGAAACAATAATCAGGGAAAAATCAACAGAAACTTGGAGTGGTTCGGGTTAGTTAAGGGTAGCCAACATGGATTTGCAAAAGGCAGACCAACCTTGACTAATCTAATTGAATTTTTTGATGAAGTAATAAAGAAGGTTGATGAAGGGAATGCAGTGGATGTAGTTTATATGGACTTGAGGAAAGCATTTGTTAAGGTACCACATAAAAGGCAGGTTAACAAAATTGAGGCTCATGAAATAGGACGAGCAGTGTCCAATTGGTTGAAAAATTGGCTTAAAGACAGAAAACAGCGAGTCGTGGTAAATGATTGCTTTACAGATAGGAGGATGGTGCACAGTGGTGTTCCCCAAGGGTCAGTGCTAGGACCACTGCCTTTTTTGCAATATATAAATGACTTGAACTTGGAATACGGAGTAGAATCTTAAAATTTGCCCATGACACCAAACCTGGAGGTGAGGCAAACAGTGAGGATGGTATGAACCACCTGCAACAGGACATAGATAGACTTGCAGAATGGTCAGAGAGGTGACAGATAGAATTTAATACTGGCAAGTGTGAGGTGATGCATTTTGGCAGAAGGAATAGAGAGAGGCAATATATATTTAATGGCACAGTTCTAAAGAGTGTGCAGGAACAGAGGGACCTGGGGATGCATGTGCAACGATCTTTGAAGGTGGCAGGACATATTGAGAGAGTGCTTAGTAAAGCATATGGGATCTTGGGCTTCATAACTAGAGGCATTGAGTACCAAAGCAGAGAAGTTCTGCTGAACCATTATAAAGGCCTGGTTAGATCCCAATTGGAGTATTGTGTCCAGTTCTGGTCACTACCCTTTAGGAAGGATGTGAGGGTCTTTGAGAGTGTGCAGAGGAGATTTACCAAAATGGTTCCAGGGATGGGCAATTTTAGTTACAGGGTTAGGTTGGAAAAGCTGAATTTGTTCTCCATCATTCAACAAGATCTGATTGTAACCTCAACTCCACATTCCTGCCTACCCCTAATAATCTTTCAACCACTTGCTTATCAAGAATCTATCTACCTCTGCCTTAAAAATATTGAAAGACTCTGCTTCTACCGTCGTTTGAGGAAGAGAGTTCCAAAGACACACAACCCTCTGAGAGAAAGAAATTGCTCCTCATCTCTGTCTTAAATGGGCGACCCCTTATTTTTAAATAGGGACCCCTAGTTCTACATTCTCCCACAAGGGGAAACATCCTTTCCACATCCACCCTGTCAAGACACTTCAGGATCTTTTATGTTTCAATCAAGTCACCTCTTACTCTTCTAAACTCCAGCAGATACAAGCTTAGCCTGTCCAACCTTTCCTCATAAGACAACCCACCCATTCCAGGTATCAGTCTAGTAAACCTTCTCTGAACTGCTTCCAATGTATTTGTATCCTTGCTTAAATAAGGAGACCAATACTATGCACAGTACTCCAGATGTGGTCTCACCAATGCCCTGTATAACTGAAGCAATACTTCCCTACTTTTGTATTGAATTCCCCTTGCAATAAATGATAACATTCTGTTAGCTTTCCTAATTACTTGCTGAACCTGCATAATAACCTTTTGCGATTCATGCAGTAGGACACCCAGATCCCTCTGCATCTCAGAGCTTTGCAATCTCTCACCATTTAGATAATATGTTTCTTTTTTATTCTTCCAGCCAAAACGGACAATTTCACATTTTCCCACATTATACTCCCATTTGCCAGATCTTTGTCACTCACTTAACCTATCTTTATCCCTTTGTAGCCTCCTTATGTCCTCTACACAACTTATTTTCCTACCTATCTTTGTGTCATCAGCAAATTTAGCAACCATTCCTTTGGTCCCTTCATCCATCCAGACATTTATATAAACTGTAAAAAGTTGAGGCCCCAGCACTTTGATCCCCATGGAACACCACTCATTACATCTTGCCAATCAGAAAACGACCCATTTATGCCTACTCTCTGTTTCCTGTTAGCTAACCAATCTTTTAGCCATGCCAATATGTTACCTCCTACACCATGAGTTTTTATTTTCCGCGATAACCTTTGATGTGGCACTTTATCAAATGCCTTCTGGAAATCTACGTACAGTACATCCACCGGTTCCCCTTTATCCACAGCACATGTTACATCTTCAAAGAACTCCAATATATTGGTTAAACATGATTTCCTTTTCACAAAACCATGTTGACTTTGTCTGATTACCTTGATTTTTTCTAAGTGCCCTGCTATAATGTCTTTCCTAATAGATTCTTACATTTTCCCTAAGACAGACCTTAAGCTAGCTGACCTGTAGTTTCCTGCTTTCTGTCTCCCTTCCTTTTTGAATAAAGGAGTTACATTTGCTATTTTCCAATCTAATGGAACTTTCCCCGAATCTAGGGAATTTTGGAAAATTAAAACCAACGCATCAACTATCTCCCTAGCCACTTCTTTTAGGACCCTAGGATGAAGTCCATCAGGACCCGGGGATTTGTCAGCCCACAGCTCCAACAATTTGTTCAGTACTACTTCCCTGATGATTGTAATTTTCTTGACTTCCTCCCTCCCTTCCATTTCCTGATTTACAGCTATTTCTGGGATGTTACTTGTATCCTCTGTAGTGAAGACCAATGCAAAATACCTGTTCAATTCATCTGCCATCTCCTTATTTTCCCTTATTAATTCCCCAGACTCACTTTCTATCGGACCAACACACACTTTGTTAACTCTTTTCTTTTTTGAATATCTATAGAACTCTTATTATTTGTTTTTATATTTCTAGCTAGCTTTATCTCGTACTCTAATTTTTCTCTCCTTTTAGTCAGTCTTTGCTGTTTTTTATGTTCTGTCCAATCTTCTGATCTGCTACCCATCTTTGCACAATTATATGCTTTTTCTTTAAGTTTGATACTATCATTAACTTTTTAGTTAACCACGGATGGTGGGTCCTCCCCTTGGAATATTTCTTTCTCGTTGGAATGTATCTATTCTGTGTATTCTGAAATATCCCCTTAAATGTCAGCCACTGCATCTCTATTGACCTATCCCTTAATTTAATTTGCCAGTTCACTTTAGCTATCTCTGCTTTCATGCCCTCATAATTGCCCTTGTTTAAGTTTAATATACTAGTCCTGGGTCCATTCTTCACTCCCTTAAACTGAATGTAAAATTCAATCATATTATGATTGCTGCTGTCTAAGGACCCCCTTACTATGAGGTCATCAATTAATCCCATTTTGTTGCACAATACCAGGTCTAGTATAGCCTGAAACAAAATAAAAAAAGTGCTGGGAATACTCAGCAGGTTTGGCAGCATCTGTGGAGAGAGAAGCAGAGTTAGCGTTTCAGGTCAGTGACCTTTCATCAGAACTAGTATAGCCTGTTCTCTGGTTGGCTCCAGAATGTGCTGTTCTAAGAAACTATCCTGAAAACATTCTCCGTACTCCTCATCTAGGCTACCTTTACCCATCTGATTCTGCCAGTCTACATGTAGATTAAAATCCCTCAAAATTATCACCGTACCTTTCTGACAAGCTCCCATTATTTCTTCTTTTATACTCTGTCTTACCTTATGGCTTCTGTGTGGGAGCCTTTACACCACTCCCACAGGTGACTTCTTACCTTTATCATTTTTAATCTCAACCCAAAATGCTTCTACATCCTGGTTTCTTGAATTTAGGTCATCCCTCTCTAATTTGCTAATACCATCATTAATAAATGGAGCCACCCCTCCACCTTTTCCTAGCTTTCTGTCTTTCCTAAATGTTGTGTCCCCTTCAATATTCAGGTCCCAATCTATGTCATCCTGTAGCCATGTCTCTGTAATGGCTATCAGATTGTACTTATTTATTTCTATTTGCGCAATCAGTTCATCTGCTTTGTTTCAAATGCTATGTGCATTCAGATACAGAGCCTTTAGTTTTGTCCTTTTATTATTATTGTAACATCTAGCCTTGACTGCTCATCTACTCTTAGATTTGTACTCTCTATCCCTTCCTGTCATGGTCTGTTTATCATTTCCCATATTAACACCTTTCTCTCTTGCCTTGTCTCTACTCTTTGATTTACCACATCTTCCCAAATTTGATCCCTTGCCCCCACCAAGTCTTGGGAAACCTGGAGCTGAAGGGATGTGAGCATAGCACAGTGCCTTCACAGCACTGTTTGTGGCCAGGAAGAGCAGAAGTGCTTTCCCACAGCCCCAAGCTCTTTCCCATCAGACCACCACCAATATTCCCATTAGCAGCTGCAAGCTCCCTACCTGCTCCTGGGGCCTGTTTTGGAGTCCTCTCTGCCCAAATGTAAGCCAAGCCTGTCAGTCAGACTGATCTCCAGGTGGGGAAGTGCGAAGGAGAAACATCGCATGCTGGGGAGGTAAAATCCAAAGCATACAGAAAAAACCCTCTGTATTACCCATTGGAAAATCCACTTTCCCTGCCTACGTAACCCAGCCCTGTCAATATCGGGGCCTGCAGGTCCGTCAGGACCATTTCTTTTGTGGATCAGGAGAGGAAGTAGAAGTGGTCTTTGTGGGGCACTTTGAGGTGGGAAAGATCTCCAGAGGAGATGAGGTCAGTAATGGTCTGGGAAATGATGATGCAGAGGAAGGTGAGAGGAGTTGTCAGATAGTAGGCGTTCAGTCTCAACTGATCTGTGTATAACAGTTAGTTGTTTCTGAATGTGTCTGACAGTTATTCAAATTCATCAAACCCTGACTTTGGGAAAAGTTAATGAGCTTAAGCTGTCCAATAAGCTAAATGAAGTTGAGCTGAAGAGTCAGTTGTAACCTTCAGAAAAAGAAAAGTTATGCTAGCTAGGTCCCACAGTTAGAAAAGACTGTAAGAAGTAAAAATTACCTGTGCACGTAAATGTTAATAACAAAAGAATAGCTTAGCATATAGATTACAACACTTTGTTGTTTTTCATTTCAAAATAGGTAGTATAATACTTAATGTAAATATATAAATTATATGATATTACAGTTATATATTTCCATTTTACCTTTTGTACAATTCACTTGGTAAATAAAAATCTAAAACAGAGTCTGTTGGGAATCTCCAATGCTTCTTGAAAATGTGGACTCAGAATAAATTCACTCACTAAAGTAATTCATAGAAAGATTTTCCACTTGTTATCCAAGTTACCAGAAACTTACCTAGGTATCCGGGCCAGCAAAGCTACTTGAGATTGTAGGAAGCTAAGATTCACCTAAGAGAGTAATCAAAAAAAAAAATACAAAAACTAAGCTATCTAGTATAAGGGAGGCAAAAAATAATTCTCCTGTTCGGCCATAAATTCAAAATACTTGGGCAGTCCTGGCTTAAATGGACAGAAATAGAATATAACATAATTCCATGTCCTGCATTTTCACTTATTTTGTTTGTACATTCTTTCTCCCCCCATTTGTTCAACCATCCGCCCTGGACAGCAGTTTTCCTGAATGCAAACTGAGAACACAGGAAAGTTGAAGCTACAGATTTCTCTGCAACTACTAATGGCTCCTCTTGTGGCTGCAAATACTTGCAGTAAATCAAAATGGGAAATGTCTGTTTCTTGCTCAACTGAACCAAGTACATATTAATTCAGAAACATTCCATTTCATAGCTTGAAAGCCTCTATGTTAATATGTAAATTATTGGAAAAATTCTGAGAGTCAGTATTAATCAGCATTTAGAAAAGCATGAATTAATCAAGGACAGTCAGCATGGATTTGTTAAGGGAAGGTCATGTCTGACTAACTTGATTGAAGTTTTTGAGGAGGTAGCAAGGAGGGTCGATGAGGGTAGTGCATTTGATATAGTCTTCGTGGATTTTAGCAAGGCTTTTGATAATGTCCCATATGACAGACTGGTCAGAAAATTAAAAGCTCATGAGATCTAAGAGAAAGTGGCAAGTTGCATCCAAAATTGGCTCAGTGGCAGGAAGCAAAGGGTAATGGTTGATTGGTGCTTTTGTGACTAGAAGACTGTTTCCATTGGGGTTCCATTCAGCTCATTATAAGGTCCCTTGCTTCTCATGGTATATAATTAATGATTTAGACTTAAATGTAGGCGGAATGATTAAAAGGCTTGCAGATGATAAAAGATTTGGGCATGTGATTGATAGTGATAAAAAATTTCCCGGCGGAGAAGCAGGAGAAGGTAGCGACTCTTCGGTGGGTAAGTGAAGGCAACAGGAGCTGTGTTTTAAAAGTTGTTTTAAAAGTTGTACTTACTGTTTTCCTTGTGTTCAAGTTACTTTTGGCGCGGGAGGAACCGGAAGCTGGACGGCAGCAAGGACTCCTGGGTAGGTATTTTCTTTAAAGGTGCGGAGCTCCGTGGACTCGGCCTCATTTCCCGGCGGAGAAGCAGGAGAAGGTAGCGACTCTTCGGTGGGTAAGTGAAGGCAACAGGAGCTGTGTTTTAAAAGTTGTTTTAAAAGTTGTACTTACTGTTTTCCTTGTGTTCAAGTTACTTTTGGCGCGGGAGGAACCGGAAGCTGGACGGCAGCAAGGACTCCTGGGTAGGTATTTTCTTTAAAGGTGCGGAGCTCCGTGGACTCGGCCTCATTTCCCGGCGGAGAAGCAGGAGAAGGTAGCGACTCTTCGGTGGGTAAGTGAAGGCAACAGGAGCTGTGTTTTAAAAGTTGTTTTAAAAGTTGTACTTACTGTTTTCCTTGTGTTCAAGTTACTTTTGGCGCGGGAGGAACCGGAAGCTGGACGGCAGCAAGGACTCCTGGGTAGGTATTTTCTTTAAAGGTGCGGAGCTCCGTGGACTCGGCCTCATTTCCCGGCGGAGAAGCAGGAGAAGGTAGCGACTCTTCGGTGGGTAAGTGAAGGCAACAGGAGCTGTGTTTTAAAAGTTGTTTTAAAAGTTGTACTTACTGTTTTCCTTGTGTTCAAGTTACTTTTGGCGCGGGAGGAACCGGAAGCTGGACGGCAGCAAGGACTCCTGGGTAGGTATTTTCTTTAAAGGTGCGGAGCAGAGTTAACCCGAGACCCTTTTTACCCTCCTCCTCTAGCCAAAAAGGACTGAACAGGTAAGCTATTTCACTGTTTTTGTTAATATCTATATTTGTACTTAATTAAGGGGTAATTGAGTAAAAGAAATGGCAGCCAGGGGAGTGCAGTGCTCCTCCTGCAGTATGTTCGAGGTGAGGGGAACCTCCGGTGACCCTGCCGACTTCACCTGCTGGAAGTGCATCCGTCTCCAGCTCCTATCAGACCGTGTTAGGGAACTGGAGCTGGAGCTGGATGAACTGAGGATCATTCGGGAAGCTGAGGGGGTGATAGATAGAAGCTACAGGGATGTCGTTACTCCACAAAACAAAGGCAGCTGGGTAACAGTTAGAGGTGGGAAGAGGTCAGTGCAGGGATCTCCTGTGGTCGTTCCCCTCAGCAACAAGTATACAGTTTTAGATACTGTTGGGGGGGACGGCCTATCGGGGGCAGGCTGCAGTGAACGGGCCTCTGGCACGGGGTCCTGCACTGTGGCTCAGAAGGGAAGGAGGGAGAATGGGAGAGCACTAGTCATCGGGGACTCGATGGTGAGGAGTACCGACAGGCGGTTCTGTGGGCGCAAGCGAGACGCACGGATGGTTTGTTGCCTACCTGGTGCCAGGGTCCGTGATGTTTGTGATCGCGTCTTCAGGATCCTTAAAGGGGAGGGGGAGCAGCCAGAGGTCGTGGTGCACATTGGCACCAACGACGTAGGAAGGAAGGGTGGCACAGATGTTAGAAGTGAGTTTAGGGAGTTAGGCTGGAAGCTGAAAGCTCGGACGGACAGAGTTGTTATCTCTGGTTTGTTGCCGGCGCCACGTGATAGTGAGGCTAGGAATAGGGAGAGAGCACAGCTGAACACGTGGCTGCAGGAATGGTGTAGAAGAGAGGGCTTCCAGTTCTTGGATAATTGGAATGCATTCTGGGGAAGATGGGACCTGTTCAAACAGGACGGGCTGCATCTGAACCAGAGGGGCACCAATATCCTGGGAGGGAGGTTTGCTAGTACTGTTCGGGAGGGTTTAAACTAGTTTGGGAGGGGGATGGGAACCGGACGTAGTCCAGGGACCAGTGGGTCCACTCAGAAAGACAAAGAGTGTAGTGAGGTATTGGGGAAGGTAGCACTGTCGCAGAGGACAGATGGGCACGGAGAAGGGTTAAAGTGCATATACTTCAACGCAAGAAGCATCAGGAATAAGGTGAGTGAATTGAAGGCGTGAATGGGCACTTGGGACTACGATGTTGTGGCCATCACTGAAACGTGGATAGGTGAGGGGGAGGAATGGTTCTTGGAGGTACCTGGTTATAGATGTTTTCATAAGATTAGGAATGGTGGTAAAAGAGGTGGGGGGGTGGCATTGTTAGTTAGAAATAGTGTAACAACTGCTGAAAGAATTTTCGAGGAGGATCTGCCGACTGAGGCACTGTGGGTTGAGGTCAGGAACAGGAAAGGAGCAGTCACCTTGATGGGAGTTTTCTATCGGCCCCCCAATAGCAGCAGGGAGGTGGAAGAGCAGATTGGGAAACAGATTTTGGAAAGGAGCAGAAGTCACAGGGTAGTAATTATGGGGGATTTCAACTTCCCAAATATTGATTGGCAACTCTTTAGATCGAATAGTTTGGATGGGGTAGTGTTTGTGCAGTATGTCCAGGAAGCTTTTCTGACTCAGTATGTAGACTGCCCGACCAGAGGGGAGGCAATATTGGATTTGGTACTAGGTAATGAACCAGGGCAAGTGATAGAGCTGTTGGTGGGCGAGCACTTTGGAGATAGTGATCACAATTCTGTAGCATTCACTGTGGTAATGGAGAGGGATAGGTATGTGCAACAGGGCAAGGTTTACAATTGGGGGAAGGGTAGATATGATGCTGTCAGGCAGGAACTGAGGAGCATAAGTTGGGAGCATATGCTGGCAGGGAAGGGCACGGTCGAAATGTGGAACTTTTTCAAGGAGCAGATAGTAGGGGCCATTGATAAGCATGTCCCTGTCAGACAGGGAAGGGATGGTCATGTGAGGGAACCGTGGTTGACAAGAGAGGTTGAGAGTCTTGTTAGGAAGAAGAAGGATGCGTATATAAGGTTGAGGAAAAAGGGCACAGGCATAGCTCTGGAGGGATACAAGATGGCCAGGAAGGATCTGAAGAAAGGGATTAGGAGAGCTAAGAGAGGGCATGAAAAATGCTTGGCGGGTAGGATAAAAGAAAACCCCAAGGCCTTTTACGCGTATGTCAGAAATATGAAGATGACTAGGGGGACCATAGGTCCGGTCAAGGACAATAGCGGGAGACTGTGTGTTGAGCCGGAAGAGATAAGTGAGGTTTTGAATGAGTACTTCTCTTCGGTATTTACGAATGAGAAGGGGTGTATTACTGAAGAGGACGTTGTGAAACAGACTGGTAAGCTCGAGGAAGTGCTCGTTAGGAGGGAAGATGTGTTGGGGTTTTTGAATAACTTGAAGATAGACAAGTCTCCCGGGCCTGACGGGGTATATCCAAGGATGTTATGGGAAGCAAGGGATGAAATTGCAGAGCCGCTGGCAATGATCTTTTCATCTTCTCTGTTGACGGGGGTGGTACCAGGTGATTGGAGGGTGGCAAATGTTGTGCCCCTGTTCAAGAAAGGGAATAGGAACAACCCTGGGAATTACAGGCCAGTTAGTCTTACTTCGGTGGTAGGCAAGTTGATGGAAAAGGTGCTGAGGGATAGGATTTCTGAGCATCTGGAAAGACACTGCTTGATTCGGGACAGTCAGCACGGTTTTGTGAGGGGTAGGTCTTGCCTCACAAGCCTGATTGAATTCTTTGAGCAGGTGACCAAGCAAGTGGATGAGGGTAAACCAGTGGATGTGGTGTACATGGATTTTAGTAAGGCATTTGATAAGGTCCCCCATGGTAGACTTATGGAGAAAGTCAGGAGGCATGGGATAGTGGGGAATGTGGCCATTTGGATTAAGAATTGGCTAACTGATAGAAGGCAGGGAGTGGTCTTAGATGGTAAATACTCAGCCTGGAGCCCAGTTACCAGTGGCGTGCCACAGGGATCAGTTCTGGGTCCTCTCCTGTTTGTGATTTTTATTAACGACTTGGATGAGGAAGTCGAAGGGTGGGTCAGTAAATTTGCAGATGATACAAAGGTTGGTGGAGTTGTGGATACCGAGGAGGGCTATTGTCGTCTGCAAAGGGACTTGGATAGGTTGCAGTGCTGGGCTGAAAAGTGGCAGATGGAGTTTAACCCTGAAAAGTGTGAGGTCGTCCATTTTGGAAGGACAAACACGAATGCAAAATACTGGGTTAACGGTAGGGTTCTTGGGCATGTGGAGGAGCAGAGAGACCTTGGGGTCTATGTGCATAGATCGTTGAAAGTTGCAACTCAGGTGGATAGGGCTGTGAAGAAGGCATATGGGGTGTTAGCGTTCATTAGCAGAGGGATTGAATTTAAGAGCCGTGAGGTGATGATGCAGCTGTACAGGACCTTGGTAAGGCCTCATTTGGAGTACTGTGTGCAGTTCTGGTCGCCTCATTTTAGGAAGGATGTGGAAGCCTTGGAGAGGGTGCAGAGGAGATTTACCAGGATGTTGCCTGGAATGGAGAATAAGTCTTACGAGGAAAGGCTGAACATTCTAGGCCTCTTCTCATTAGAACGGAGAAGGATGAGGGGTGACATGATAGAGGTTTATAAGATGATCAGGGGAATAGATAGGGTAGACAGTCAGAAACTTTTTCCCCGGGTGGAGCAAAGCGTTACAAGGGGTCATAAATTTAAGGTGAAGGGTGGGAGATATAAGGGGGATGTCAGGGGAAGGTTCTTTACCCAGAGAGTGGTCGGGGCATGGAATGCCTTGCCTGGGGAAGTTGTTGAGTCAGAAACTTTAGGGACTTTCAAACGGCTTTTAGATAGGTATATGGATAAAGGAGAATGATGGGGTATAGATTAAATTGTCCTTGACAGAGGACAAAGGATCGGCACAACATCGTGGGCCGAAGGGCCTGTTCTGTGCTGTATTTTTCTATGTTCTATGTTCTATGTTCTATGTAGACTATAGGAAGTTATCAATGGACTGGTCAGGTGAGCAGAATTCAATCAGGAGAAGTGTGAGATAATGCATTTAGGGACGGGAAACGTGGCAGGGAATACAAAATAAATGTAAGTTACTGAGAAGTGTAGAGAAGCAGAGGGACTTTTGAGTGCATGTCCACAGATATGTGACGGTCGCAGCACAGGTAGATAAGTTGGTTAAGAAGGCTTAAGGGACGGCTTCCTTTATTAGCCAAGGCATATAATATAGGGGGAAGGAGGCTATGCTAGAACCATATAAAATATTGGTTAGGCTACAGCTAGAGTACTGCATATGAGTCTAGTCATGACATTACAGGAAGGGTATGATTGCAGTGGAGAGGAGAGGGTACAGTGGAAATTTACAAGGATGTTGCCAGGACTAGAAAATTCTAGCTATGAGGAAAAATTATATAGGCTGTGGTTGTTTTCTTTGGAACAGGGGAGGCTGAGGGGAGATTTAAAATGATATGGGGCCGAGATAGAGTGGTTAGGAAGGACCTATTTCCCTTAGCAGCGTAGTTAATAACCAGAGGGCATAGATAGAAGAACGATAGGGGAGTTGAGGAGAAATTTTTTCACCGATTGGGTGGTAGGAATCTGGAACTCATGGCCTGAAAGATTGGTTGAGGCAGAAACCCTCATCGCATTTAAAAAGTACTTGGATATGCACTTGAAGTGCAGTAACCTACAGGGCTACGGACCAAGAACTGGAACATGGGATTAGGCTGGATTGCTTTTTTTTTGCCAGGCATTGATACGTTGGGCCGAATGGCCTCTTTCTGTGCCATAAATTTCTATGATTCTGTAATATGTTGAATTGTGTACTCTTACTTGTAGAGCTATTTCAATTGATTTATTCTGTGCTCAATGTTTAGTTATGTTATCTGTGGTGAATATATTTAGGAGCAAAGAGTTTAAAATTAAAATCTCAATATCAGAATACAAAGTGTCATTTTCCCTGGTGAAATTTATCATAGCATTCAGTTTTCTGATGATCCTCCAGGAACTATTCCATTTCTGTTTGCTTTCAAACAATGAAAACTGTGTTAAGTGAAAATATATAACCTATGTCAGTTAATCAAATATACTCTTACTCTTTGTTTCCCTTTAGAGTGAAATGCTTTTACACAAACCTTTAGCCAAACCTTCAACATACTTAGTTATCTGTTTCCTCTGAGACATTAGAACACACTGAGGATGAAATTGGATCACACTGGCCTACTGGCGCAAACTGGGTGCAGGAATGAACCCTGCACTGGAACAAGCTGAGATCTGATCATAATTGGGCCTCAAATCTCATCAGACTCCAGGATGGTATGTTGCCTCCCTGCTGCTAGGGTCAAGGATGTCTCGGAGCACCTGAAGGACATTCTGAAGGGGGAGGGTGAACAGTCAGTGGTCGTGGTTCACATTGGTACCAATAACATAAGTAGAAAGAGGGATGAGGTCCCGCAACAGGAATTTAGGGAGCTAGGTAGCAGATTAAAAAGCATGACCTCAAAGGTTGTAATCTCTGGATTACTCCCGGACCCATGTGCTAGTGAGTATATGAATAGGAGGATAGAGCAGATAAATGTGTGGCAGAAGAGATGGGGGGGTGGGGGTGCAGGAGGGAGGGCTTTAGTTTCCTGGATCACTGGGTCAGTTTCTGGCGAAGATGGGACCTGTACAAGTCAGATGGGTTGTACCTGAACCGGAACAGGACCAACATCCTTGCAGTGAGGTTTGCTAGTGCTGTTGGGGGGGGGGGGGGATTAAACTAATTTGGCAGGGGGGTGGGATACAGAATGGAGGTACAGTAGGGGGTGATGCACAGCCAAATATAGAAGAGAAACTGAGTCAGTCTGGAAGGCAGAGCAAATATATACCTGTTAAGGCACAAGTGAAAAATGCAAGGCTGGATTGCATCTATTTTAAAGCAAGGAGTCTTACTAGTAAGGCAGATGAATTGAGGGCATTGATTAGCACATGGCATTATGATATTATTGCTATCACAGAGACATGGTTAAGGGAGGGACAGGACTGGCAGCTCAGTATTCCAGGGTATAGAATATTCAGGTGCGACAGGTAGGGGGTATAAGAGGAGGTGGCATTGCACTGTTGATCAAGGAGTCAATTACTGCAGTAAGGAGGGATGATATCTTGGAGTGTTCCTCAAATGAGGCAATATAGGTAGAACTTAAAAACAAAAAGGGGACAATCACTTGGCTGAGAGTGTACTACAGGCCTCCAAACAGTCAGGAAGAGATAGAGGAGCAGATATGTAGGCAAATCTCAGACAGGTGTAAAAATAATAGGGTAATAATAGTAGGGGATTTCAACTTCCCCAGTATTAACTGGGATAGTCTTAGTGCAAAAGGCTGAAAGGGGGCAGAACTCTTTAAGTGAATCCAGGAAAGCTTTTTTGAGCCAGCACGTAGTCCTACAAGAGAAGGAGCGGTACTGGACCTAATCTTAGGGAATGAAGTCGGACAAGTGGAAGAAGTGTCAGTGGGGGAGCATTTGGGGGATAGTGACCAGGGCCGGAATTTTACAGTGGGCAGGCAGGAGCTGGACTCCGACGTAAATGTCGGTGGCAAACCCGCTTCCGCCCAGCCTGGGGATCCGTCCCATATTTCATGGATCCCCAGGCTTTAATTGGCCCGAGGTGGGACTTCCACCCACTTGAGGGAGGAGGTCCCGCCTCAGTGAGCTGTTGGCCAATCAGCAGCGCCACCAGGAGCAGTGGCCATTGCTGGGACCGCAGCCCAGCCGACTGAGGATACCAAGGAGCCGGGACTGAAGGTAAGTTTGGGTTGCCTCAGCAGGGGAATCGGTTGTGCCCTGGTGAGGCTAGGATGGTCATTTGGGGGGGAGGGGGCGTCTTGGATCCCGGGGTTGGGTTGGGAGGCGGGGACAGCCTTAAATCGGGCACCCTGAGCCTGATTGCCATGCCCCCCCCGCCCGGGGTGCAGAAAGGCCGGCAGCTATAGCTGGGCGGCCTTTCATGTCCCCGGCACACCCGCTTGCCATGGGTAAAATACCTGTGGAGGCTGGCAAGGGCCCTTAAGTGGATGTTAAGTGGCTACTTAAGGGTCTTGATTGGTCTTGGGCGAGCGGACCGTTTCCCACCCCCCCACCGAACCTCCGTAAACTTGGTGAGGCGGAATCGGGGTGGATAGGCCTCCTGGAGCCTGCTGATCAATTTTATGCCGCCCCCACCCCCCCACCACCATCCGACCCACTGGATCGGTGTAAAATTCCGGCCCATAACTCTGTAAGATTTAAGGCAGTTATGGAAAAGGACAAAGATGTACCGGAAATAAAGGTACTGAATTGGGGGAAGGCCGATTTCAATATGATAAAACAGGATCTAGCCAAAGTGGACTGGGAGCAGCTACTTGTAGGAATGTCTGCATCAAACCAGTGGGAGTTATTCAAAAAGGAAATAGAGTTCAGGGACAACATGTTCCACTAAAGGTGAAGGGTAGGACCAACAAGTCCAGGGAACCCTGGATGTCAAAGGATATAGAGAATTGGATAAGGAAAAAAAAGGAGGCTTATGGCAGATTCAGAGGGCTGAAAACAGCGGAGGGCCTAGAGGAGTATAAAAAGTGTAGGGGGATACTTAAAAAAGTAATTAGGAGAGCAAAGAGGGGACATGAAAAAACACAGGCAGGCAAGATAAATGACATTCGCAAGGCGTTTTATAAGTATATTAAGGGCAAGAGGATAACCAGGGAATGAGTAGGGCCCATTAGGGACCAAAGTGGCAATCTGTGTGTGGAGCCGGAGGATGTAGGTGAGGTTTTAAATGATTATTTTTCATCTGTGTTCACTATGGAAAAGGATGATGCAGGTGTAGAGGTCAGAGAGGGGGTATTAGCAGTTTTAGCAGCCATAAAAGTGGATAAATCACCAGGCCCAGATGAGATGCTATGTGAGGCAAGGATGAAGTTTGCAGGGGCTCTGACACAAATTTTCAAATCCTGTCTGGCCAAAGGAGAGGTACCAGAGGATTGGAGGACAGTGAATCTGGTTCCATTATTCAAGAAGGGTAGCAAGGATAAACCAGGTAATTAGAGGCCAGTGAGTCTAACATCAGTGGTAGGGAAACTATTGGAAAAAATTCTGAGGGACAGGATTAATCTCCACTTGGAGAGGCAGGGATTAATCAGGGATAGTCAGCATGGCTTTGTCAGGGGGAGATCGTGTCTGACTAATTTGATTAAATTTTCGAGGAGGTGACTAGGTATGCAGATGAGGTTAAAGCAGTTGATGTAGTCTACATGGACTTCAGTAAGGCTTTTGATAAGTTCCCACATGGAAGATTGGTCAAGAAGGTAAGAGCCCATGGGATCCAGGGTAATTTGGCAAATTGGATCCAAAGTTGGCTTAGTGGCAGGAGGTAGAGGGTGATGGTCGAGGGTTGTTTTTGCGAATGTGGAAGCCTGTGATCAGTGGTGTACTGCAGGGATCGGTGCTGGGACCCTTGCTGTTTGTAGTGGCGCAGTGGTTAGCACCGCAGCCTCACAGCTCCAGCGACCCGGGTTCAATTCTGGGTACTGCCTGTGTGGAGTTTGCAAGTTCTCCCTGTGTCTGCGTGGGTTTCCTCCGGGTGCTCCGGTTTCCTCCCACATGCCAAAGACTTGTAGGTTGATAGGTAAATTGGCCATTATAAATTGTCCCTAGTATAGGTAGGTGGTAGGGAAATATAGGGACAAGTGGGGATGTGGTAGGAATATGGAATTAGTGTAGGATAAGTATAAATGGGTGGTTGATGGTCGGCACAGACTCGGTGGGCCGAAGGGCCTGTTTCAGTGCTGTATCTCTAAACTAAACTAAACTAAACATGAATATAGGAGGTATGATGAGTAAGTTTGCAGATGACATGAAAATTGGTGGTGTCATAAATAGTGAGGAGGAAAGCCTTAGATTACAGGACAATATAGATGGGCTGGTAAGATGGGCAGAGCAATGGTAAATGGAATTTAATCCTGAGAAGTGTGAGGTGATACATTTTGGGAGGACCAACAAGGCAAGGGAATATACAGTGGATGGTAGGATCCTAGGAAGTACAGAAGGTCAGAGAGACCTTGGTGTACTTGTCCATAGATCACTGAAGGCCGTATCTCCATCACAGAAGTCCTAGAGGCGGCCAACACCCCCAGCTTATACACACTACTGAGTCAGCGGCGCTTGAGATGGCTTGGCCATGTGAGCTGCATGGAAGATGGCAGGATCCCCAAAGACACATTGTGCAGCGAGCTTGCCACTGGTATCAGACCCACCAGCCGTCCATGTCTCCGCTTTAAAAATGTCTGCAAACGCGACATGAAATCCTGTGACATTGATCACAAGTCGTGGGAGTCAGTTGCCAGCGTTCGCCAGAGCTGGCGGACAGCCATAAAGGTGGGGCTAAAGTGTGGCGAGTCGAAGAGACTTAGCAGTTGGCAGGAAAAAAGACAGAAGCGCAAGGGGAGAGCCAACTGTGTAACAGCCACGACAAACAAATTTTTCTGCAGCACCTGTGGAAGAGTCTGTCACTCTAGAATTGGCCTTTATAGCCACTCCAGGCGCTGCTCCACACACCACTGACCACCTCCAGGCACTCATTGTCTCTCGAGATAAGGAGGCCAAAGAGAAGAGACGGATACAGCATCAACAAACTTCTAGGCCACTGTTTGTCAAGTTTAGCATTCAAGTGGACTATTTTCATCATTCTAGATATTAAAAACATTTCTGTACCCACCCAGCAAATGGATATTTATAATGAAAAAAATTTCTGGCACTGCAGCAACAAGTCTATGCTGTATCTTATTCTGCTTCTGCGGTTGCAGATTAATTTTTTTCTTGTGGGTAGAAGCAGGCTGTTTGACTTCGACTGAGAAGTAGAGGACATGGGTTTAAAATGAACAAGTTTCAAGTGAGACTGGAGATTCGTATGAACTGGGGTATAAATTGGGTTGTGTTGTCCCCATTTTGGGGGCTTAAAATGAGCAAAATAATATCAAATTTAACAGTGGGACTGCCCACACGCAACTTGTGCATGCATGTGGGTTACTGCTAAATTCCTTGGATCCATTTTTTAGGCATTCAGGCATTCGTCTACAAGAGGCTTTAGGCACATATTCATCTTATTAAAATAAGTACTCTGCCTGTGGAGGCACTGTGACTTACACCAAGAATGATAATGAGGCCCAAGGTGTAATGTTGGGCTGACCTCGGGCCTCCTGGTTGGGGCATGAGCTGTCGGTACACCACTGTTTATGGACCCATAAATGAGCCATAAACAATTTCCACCCCACCATTTTTCTCGCTGCGTATATAGAAGAAATATGGAACAGACTGCCTCAAAACCAGTTGAGGCTCAGAGAATTAACTCCTTTAACAAGGAATTTGATAAATATCAGACTGGGAATAAACACAGAAATCACAAGGATGTGATATTGGTTCTTGTGCTGCTGGGAGAGGAGGAACAGGAAAGGAAATACTATCCATGGACTGTCAGGTCTGCATTGAATAGTGGAGATATGGAGATGGACGAATATTACAGATTTTTATTTGATGGCATTTTTGGATCAGGGAGAATTCATGCAGTTTTTAATTTTCAGAGATTAATGGATGGGGTAGACTCCTTCGCGGAGGTTGTAAATGGATGTATATTCTGGTCTGTGTAGATATTCTGCGAAAATTGATTGGATAAATGGCCATTTCTCATTCCATCATTTGTTAAGCTTTGCAGTGTGGAGTTAACAATCTGATCGCTCAGCTAGAGGACAGTGTATATTGAATGAAAAGAAATGTATAAGGAAAAGAAAGAGCTGGGTATCAATAGTAAATATTTCATAGGCTATGAAAGAAAGGCATGTTATTCTATAACACCTTATTTTAGTTTCAATCACTTATACTGGTACTAAAATTATATTAACTAGAGTATTCTATATTTCTTCTCATTTCTTGCATTTTCATTTTCACATACATGTGACCTACTCTCAGCATTCTACCAGTGCTCATCTTGCGCCAGCTGTTAGGACGTGCATGAGAGCAGCCTGAGATGACTGGGCTGCTACAATTTTTCCCTCAAAGGAGTTGCCTAGCTTCCACTTTGTGTCTCCTCCCTGATAACATGAGCAAGATCACAAACGTACTGAGTGAGGAATCATGAACCAGCACCCTTCATAGCATGTCAGAGCTGTAGCACTGTGTCCTACTCTTTCCATTTAAGAATAGAAACTTCTGCATGATATAATTTTAACAAAACCATCAAATAATCTGCCTGTGCATTGTAAACAAAATGGATTCCAATGTGATTATATAATGGTTGCCAAAGCACCCACTAGTTGGGCTAGATTTTGTGCTGGAGATGAGGCTTCCGGTGCCGGGCTGAAAAGGTGGGGGGAGCCCCATCTCTGCCTTTTGGTGCAGTTAATAGGCCACTTAAGGGCCTCAATTGGCCTCTGGGCAGGAAGGCCAACGGTGGCCTATCCCGTCCCCATAAAGATCGCTTGGCGACAGGGAGACAACGGACCCTTCGCCCCACCATCCCCCCCACCACCCATTCGCAATACTCTGTTCCCCCCCACCTCACCTCCAATCCCAACTCAGGGGGGCCAGTAATATCCTGGCCCTTATATCACTACTTCTGGTGTCATTGTCAGACAAATTAACTCTATTTTCAGTCCAGTTAGAAAGGGATTTATCTACAAGCTTGCATTAAAAGCCACTGCATAGAGGCAGAACTGAAAATAACAGTACTAACTATAATATGTTTGCAAATCTGTTCATATCCCAAATACAGCAATACCATAGGAAGAATTCTGACAGTGAGAGTACTTTGTATTTAAGCCCCAAAAACTGATTTTGATTGACTTGCCCTTTGCCATTATCACATATACTGTATGTTCTCTATGTTTTGACAGGTAGCTGTAATTCTGTCAGGAATATATTGATTTTGCAGAAAATCAATATTAGGCAAACACAGAACTGCCTTCTTAGAGTAACTAATTTATTGCTTTTACATGAACAAATGTTCCCAGAATTCTTAGTAAAATATATATAGTAGCTGTTTTAATGAATTTATTTGGTGCTGGGACATATTTTTTTCTCTGAGTACCTGAGTGTCAAGTTACAATATGACCTATTCTGATGCTTTTGTTGAAGCTGACTGATATTCTCATGTTACCATCATCAAATAAATAGCTGTTTCCTTGTCTGACCCCCAATATTTGTGTTGTACTGCAGTCAGTCATGCACTGCCTAAAGGGTCCAAACATCCTGAAGTTAACCAATATATCAGTATGACAGATAACGAATGCCCTGATAAAGGGAACTGTAAACCATTTCTCTGCATGGATCTTATCTCTGTACATTCTTTCGGGTAGATCTTGATGTTATGCGATAGTGTAAATAGATGATAGCTAATTGGCAGCCTGTTTTAGATCTGTCCCGATTTTTATTTCTGTCAATATTAACATCATCTGTATACACAATGTCAGCTTCCACATGTATGTTAAAGACACCCAGATCTTCCCTTTCACAGTCCTCCATGACCTCTCTACTGGCTCAGTGCTTTCAGACTGTTTGTCCAATATCCTGTCCTGAATAAGCCATAATTTCCTGCAGCTAAATATTAGGAAAACCAAAGCCATCATCTTTGTTTGGCTCCCACCATAAACTTCATATTCTTGCCACTGATTTCATCCCCTTTCCTGATTACTGCCTCTGTCTAGGTCAGACTATTCATAACCGCCCCATCCTATTCAATCTTGAGCTCATCGTACAATGCCTTTTCCATCACAAAGGCTGTTGATTTTCATCTCAGCAGCATCGCCTTCTTCCACTCCTACCTTAGCTTATCTGCGACTATAACTTTCATTCACACCTTTGTCATTTCCAGACTGAATTCCTTCAATGCTTTCCTGGCTGGCCTCCCATCCTCCACTTTCCAAAAATATCAGCTCCTCCAAAACTCTGCTGTCCATATCCTATCCACATTAAGTCCGGCTTGCCCATCAGTCCCTGTCTTTGCTGATTTCTATTTACTCCAAGTATCATAGATTCATAGAATGATACAGCAGGGAAGGAGGCTACTCAACCCATCACACCTGTGCCAGCTCATTGGTTCAGTTACAGACAGTTACCAGGGAGAGAGATGAAGTCAGTGGCAAGTGATCGATCACAATGGTTTATGTTGTGAAAGTTCTGCTCACCCAGCAGTGGATGTCAGACAAGCAGTCTGGCAGTGTAGGGTTCATGAGAGAGTCGTCATCACACATGGGGAAGCTAACACTATATTTTCAGATGATGTTGCCAAAGGACAGCATGTAGATGAGAAATGGGAGGGGGCCAAGAATAGATTAGTTTAGTTTAGTTTAGTTTAGAGATACAGCACTGAAACAGGCCCTTCGGCCCACCGAGTCTGTGCCGACCATCAACCACCCATTTATACTAATCCTACACTAATTCCATATCCCGACCACATCCCCACCTGTCCCTATATTTTCCCTACCACCTACCTATACTAGGGGCAATTGCTAATGGCCAATTTACCTATCAACCTGCAAGTCTTTGGCTTGTGGGAGGAAACCGGAGCACCCGGAGGAAACCCACTCAGACACAGGGAGAACTTGTAAACTCCACACAGGCAGTACCCAGAATTGAACCCGGGTCGCTGGAGCTGTGAGGCTGCGGTGCTAACCACTGCGCCACTGTGCCGTTCTTGGGGAACACCAGAGGTAACGGTGCGGGAGCAGGAAGAGAAGCCATTGCAGTTTATTCTCTGGCTACAACTGTATAGCCTAGAATGAGAGTCAAGGCAAGTGCAGTCCCACCCAGCCGGATGACAGTGGAGAGGCACTGGAGCAGAATTTCATGGTCAACTGTGTCAAAGGCTGCAGGCAGGTCAAGAAGTCTGAAAAAATGTATCTTTGTCATAGTCAACTAGGATGTCATTTGTGACTTTGGTAAGAGCCATTTTGGTATTTTGGCAGGGGCAGAAACCTGATTGGAGGGATTCAAACTTGAAGTTCCAAGAAAGTTGGGCATGGATTTGGGAGGCAACAACATATTCAAGGATTTTGAAAAAGAAAGTGAAGTTGAAGATGGTATGGTAGTTTGCAAGAATGGAGGGATCAAAAGTTTGCTTTTTGAGGAGAGGGGTGATGATGTCAGATTTAAGGGAAGAGGACAGTACCTGAAAGAGAGAACAGTTAATAATATCAGCTAGGAGTCAGGAAAGGAAGTTGGGTGGTCAGCAGTTTAATAGGAATATGGCCTGGAAAGAGGTGGGTCTCATCTACAGGATGAGATTGGAAAGGGAATGAGGGAAGATAGGACAGAACTAGAAAAAGATGCAAATTCAGGATAGGCGGGGGGGGAGGCGGGGGGGAATCTTAGAATAAGTTAGGACCAGAGGCCCAGGGGAAGGGAAGGATGCAGCAGAGGCAACTGAATGGAACTTTGTTACAAAAAAGTCCAAGAACTCCTCAAACTTTTGTTGGAGTTTAGGGTGGCTTAAGAAGATGGTTTGCGGTAGAGAGGAGAAGCTGGTTATTATCTTTGCCTTCATGGATGATCATTGACTAGTGGGCAATTTTAATAATGGAGAGCAGGACCCGATAAGGCAATATGATCCAGCCGGATATCGAGATGGATGGTTAAACCAGTTGTTCACCAAAGACTGCATATCTGCAACCCTTAGACTTAAGTGAATGAACATTGTGGAGTATAACAGGGGAATTGATGTTGTGAGAATTCTATGAGGATCAAACTACAGCTGCAAATATACCAACAAGGTAAACATCCGACGGCCATGGTCGCTGCTCCCACTCACTCTGCCCCGCTGTGTATATCCGGATCTCCCCCGTTCAACCTTGCCCATCTAAGAGCGAAGACCAAAGTACGGAAAGTCCCCATCAGGGAACTCCTCTTTGCTGATGATGCTGCATTAACATCCCATACTGAAGAGTGTCTGCAGAGACTCATTGACAGGATTGCGACTGCCTGCAATGAATTTGGCCTAACCATCAGCCTCAAGAAAACGAACATCGTGGGACAGGACATCAGAAATGCTCCATCCATCAATATCGGCAACCATGCTCTGGAAGTGGTTCAAGAGTTCACCTACCTAGGCTCAACTATCACCAGTAACCTGTCTCTCGATGCATGGAAGATGGCAGGATCCCCAAGGACGCATTGTACAGCGAGCTCGTCACTGGTATCAGACCCACCGGACGTCCATGTCTCCGCTTTAAAGACGTCTGCAAACGCGACATGAAATCCTGTGACATTGATCACAAGTCGTGGGAGTCGGTTGCCAGTGATCGCCAGAGCTGGCGGGCAGCCATAAAGGCAGGACTAAAGTGTGGCGCGTCGAAGAGACTTAGTAGTTGGCAGGAAAAAAGACAGAAGCGCAAGGGGAGAGTCAACTGTGAAACAGCCCCGACAACCAATTTTATCTGCAGCACCTGTGGAAGAGTCTGTCACTCTAGAATTGGCCTTTATAGCCACTCCAGGTGCTTCTTCACTCACCACTGACCACCTCCAGGCACTTACCCATTGTCTCTCGAGACAAGGAGGTCAAAGAAGAAGAGGAAGAAGATGTGGTGAGAGAGTACAATGTTTTTTTATTGAGGATAACAGCATCAAAGATGGTGGAGAGGGCGTGATTTAGCAGATTAGTATGGCAAGATGTCATTATGAATTGCAGGTCAAAGGCTTGATAGTTTGGAACTTGAAAGTGCAGTGCTAAGAGACTTGAGGGAGAGATTTCTGGCATGGGCATGGAAAGAAATGGGGTTGGAGGGGGAAGGGAATTTGGGTAGAGAGCAATATCAAGAAATAATCAGAGATTGCCTTATCAATGATAGTTATGATGGGAGCAGCGAGGCCGTGTGAGATGATAATGTCAAGGCTGTGAATATGGGTAGGAGAGTTTTATATAGAGGGAGAGATTTAGAAATGCAAGGAGGGCAATGCACTCAGAGGAGAGAGAGCAAAAAGAGTTAAAATGGAGTTTGAAATTACTGAGAATGAGAAGCTGCTCAGCTCAGAGGCTGAGGGAGAAAAGCAAAAAGATTTCTCACTGAGAAACTTGGTGTAATACTCAGTTGGGTGGTACAGAACAATGATTTTAAAAGAGAGATGTGAGGGGTTGGATAAGGTGAGATGCTCAAAAGAGAAAAAGTTGCCAGAGGAGTTAGAAAACAGACCAAGTATGATTTAGAGCAGGGTTTTCCAATATACGGCCCACAGGCCAGAACTCAGCTCACCAAAGTTTTCAATCCGATCTGCCAATCCTTCATAATTTGTGAATAGAAAGGGACGTGGTTGATTTTGTTCCATTTGTGTCCCGCGGTTGTTAGCAGTAAGTGAGTGGAGAGTTGGTGCAGTGCAGCCTGTATCTGAGTAGTCAATAGTCTTCGATTCCTGCAGCGAGCGGCAGTAAAGGGTAGGGGGGGCCAAATGACGCTCGCGCGATTGACGTCGAAGCTCACTAATCAAAAGCGTGAACAGTTTGCCTGCGCATGCACTGACTGCACTGGTATATTTTGTAGAGTCAGTGAGAGAGCCCCTCATTTGCATGGACCATGCAGACGCAAGCGCAATTTTGGACGCCTTACTGGTGCTCGCCTGCCCGTAACTGTTGGAAACCCAGAAGTACAATCAACTCTTACTCAGAAGTGCCATTGCACTACTGGGTGTGTTCTACAGGCCACCAACTAGTGGGAAGATATAGAGGAGCAATTTGCAGGGAAATTACAGAGAGGTGCAAAAACTATAGAGTAATGATAATAGGGGATATTAATTATCCTAATATAGACTGGAATAGTAATAATATAATAGTAATAGTAAAGGGCAGGGAGGGGGACGAGTTTCTGAAGTGTGTTCTGGAGCATTTTCTTGATCAGTATGTTTCTGACCCAATGACCTAGCTGCATCTAGTTCTGGGAAACGAGGTGGGTCAAGTGGATCAAGTGTCAGTGGGGGAACAGTTTGGGCGTAATGATCATAGGTTTAGGTTAGCTATGGAAAAGGACAAGGAGCAATCTTGACTAAAAATACTTAATTGGAGGAGGGCCAATTTCAGTAGAGTGAGAATGGATCTGTCCCAGATAAACTGGAATCAAAGACTGCAAGCAAAACTGTCACAGAACAATAAGCTGCCTTTAAAGAGCAGATAGTTTGGGTACGGTTGAGGTACATTCCCACAAGTGATAAAGGTAAGGCAATCAAAGCCAGAGCTCCCTGGACGACAATAGAGATGGAGGCCAGAATTTTACTCCCCCCCCACCCACCAAAGGAGCAGGCTGGTGGCGGGGATGGTGTGGGGGGGGACGTAAAATTGATTGGGAAGTGGGGGGATGCTGTTCCTGGTGCCTACCCACCCACGCTGCAATTGTACCAGGAGTGGCGAGAAATGGTCTGCCCGCCCCAGGCCAATCAAGGCCCTTAAGTGGCCAATTAACTGCCGACGATGCTGCATTAACATCCCTCACAGAAGAGTGTCTGCAGAGACTCATCGACAGGATTGCGGCTGCCTGCAACGAATTTAGCCTAACCATCAGCCTCAAGAAAACGAACATCATGGGACAGGATGTCATAAATGCTCCATCCATCAATATCGGCAACCACGCTCTGGAAGTGGTTCAAGAGTTCACCTACCTAGGCTCAACTATCACCAGTAACCTGTCTCTCGATGCAGAAATCAACAAGCGCATGGGAAAGGCGTCCACTGCTATGGCCAGACTGGCCAAAAGAGTGTGGGAAAATGGCACACTGACACGGAACACAAAAGTTCGAGTGTATCAAGCCTGTGTCCTCAGTACCTTGCTTTACGGCAGCGAGGCCTGGACAACGTATGTCAGCCAAGAGCCATGTCTCACCTCATTCCATCTTCGCTGCCTCCAGAGAATCCTTGGCATCAGGTGGCAGGACCGTATCTCCAACGCAGAAGTCCTTGAGGCGGCCAACATCCCCAGCATATACACCCTACTGAGCCAGCGGCGCTTGAGATGGCTTGGCCATGTGAGCCACATGCAAGATGGCAGGATCCCCAAGGACACATTGTACAGCGAGCTCGTCACTGGTTTCAGACCCACCGGCCGTCCATGTCTCCGCTTTAAAGACATCTGCAAATGCAACATGAAGTCCTGTGACATTGTTCACAAGTCGTGGGAGTCAGTTGCCAGTGATCGCCAGAGCTGGCGGACAGCCGTAAAGGCAGGGCTAAAGATTGGCGAGTCGAAGAGACTTTGCAGTTGGCAGGAAAAAAGACAGAAGTGCAAGGAGAGAGCCAACTGTGTAACAGCCCCGACAACCAATTTTATCTGCAGCGCCTGTGGAAAGTTTATCACTCTAGAATTGGCCTTTATAGCCACTCCAGGCGCTGCTCCACAAACCACTGACCACCTCTAGGTGCTTACCCATTGTCTCTCGAGACAAGGAGGCCAAAGAAGAAGGGCTTTCTCCTGCTGCTGCTGGTATTTGCGCCATAGGCCCCACAGAAGGCCGACAGGTAAAACCTGGCAGCCTTCTTGCGAGCTGAGGGGGCCCTCCTGATCGGGCACTCTTTGCCCCATGGAGGCCCACCCCCAAAGCCCCAACCGCGCCCACTGAAATAAAGCTCCCTGCTCCGCACTCGGTGGCGCTGCTGGGAGTGCGAGCTGCCGTCCCGCTGATTGGCCAGCAGTGCTTGGAGTTGGGGCTTCCTGCCTCAAGGAGGTGGAAGTCCTGCCCAAGTCCAATTCAGGGCCTGGGCCACATAAAATCCTGAAGTGGCTCCCAGGCCCAGTGGAGGCGGGCTCGCCTCCGACTTTTTGGGCAGTGAAGGTGGCCCACTGCCCAATGTAAAATTCTGGCCAGTAAGTAAGGTGAAGCAGTAAAAAGGTGTGTAGGACATCAGCTTGATAGTACAACTGAGAACCAGGCTGAAAATCGAAAATTCAGAGAGGAAGTGAAAAATGAAATAAGAGAGACAAGGAGAGCATATGAAAAGAGACTGGCAGTTAACATCCAAGGGAATCCAAAACTATTACATAGGCATATCAATAGTAAAAGGGTAGTAAGAGGAGAACTGGGGCTGATTAGGGACCAAAAAGGGGATTTATAATATGGAGGCAAAAGGCATAACTGAGGTACTAAATGAGCGTGTGGCATCTGTCTTTACCAAGGAAGATGTTGCCAAAGTCATAGTGAAACAGGAGATAGCTGAGATACTGAAGCAAAATACTGTGGATGCTGGAAATCCGAAGCAAAAACAGAAAATGCTGGAAATACTCAGCAGGTCAGGCAGAATCTGTGGACAGAAAAACAGAGTTAACATTTCAGTTCTGTTCTGATGGGCTAAAAATTGATAAAGAGGAGGTATTCAAAAGGCTGATTATATTTAAAGTTGATAGGTCACCAGAACTAGATAAGATGCATCCAAGGATACTGAGGGAGGTAAGGGTGGAAATTGTGGAGATGCTGCCCATAATCTTCCAATCCTCCTAGTGATGCCAGAGGACCAGAAAAGTGCAAATATTACACTTTTGTTCTCAAAAGGGTGTAAAGATAAACCCGGCCTAGTAAATTTAACCTCAGTGATGGGAAAGCTTTTAGAAATGATAATCCGGGACAAACTAAGCAGCCACTTAGACAAGTGTGGATTAATTAAGAAAAGCCAGCATGGATTTGTTAAAGGCGAAATGTGTTTAACTAATTTGATTGAGTTTTTGAAGAGGTAACAGAAGGTTGATGAGGGAAATATGGTTGATGTGGTGTACATAGACTTCCAAAAGATGTATGATAAAGTGCCACATAAAAGACTTGCCAGCAAAGTTGAAGTTCATGGAATAAAAGGGACAGTGACAGCATGAATTCAACGTTGGCTGAGTGACTGGAAACAGAGACTAGTAGTGAATGGTTGTTTTTCCAACTGGAGGAAGGTATACAGTGGGGTCCCCCAGGGGTCAGTACCAGGACCATTACATTTCTTGAAGTATATCAGTGACCTAGACTTGGGTGTACAGGGTGCAATTTCAAAATTTGCAGATGACATAAAACTTGGAAGTATTGTGAACTGTGAGGAGGATAGTGAAAAACTTCAAGAGGACATAGACAGGCTGGTGGAATAAGAAGACACATGGCAGATGAAATTTAATGCGGAGAAGTGTGGAGTGACACATTTTGGTGGGAAGAATGAAGAGAGGCAATATAGAACAAAGGGAAAATCCTAAAGGAGCAGAGAGCCCTGGAGGTATTATGTGCACAGATCATTGAAGGTAGCAGGGTAGTTTGAAAAAATGGTTAAAAAGTCATACTGCCTTTAGAAACATAGAAACATAGAAAATAGGAGCAGGAGTAGGCCATTCGGCCCTTTGGGCCTGCTCCGCCATTCAAAAAAGATTATGGCTGATTGTCTAACTCAGTACCCTGTTCCCGCTTTCTCCCCATATCCCTTGATCCCTTTGACATTAAGAAATATATCTATCTCTTTCTTGAATATATTTAATGACGGCCTCCACAGCCTTCTGCGGTAGAGAATTCCACAGCTTCGCCACCCTCTGAGTGAAGAAATTTCTCCTCATCTCGGTTCTAAATGGCATACCCTGTATCCTGAGACTGTGACCCCTGGTTCTGGGCTCCCCAGCCATTGGGAACATCCTCCCTGCATCTAGCCCGTCTAGTCCTGTTAGAATTTTATAGGTTTCTATGAGATCTCCTCTCATTCTTCTAAACTCTAGTGAATATAGGCCTAGTCAACCTAATCTCTCGTCAAACGTCCATCCTAGGAATCAGCCTCGTAAATCTTCGTTGCACTCCCACCAAGGCAAGAGCATCCTTCCTCAGATAAGGAGACCAAAGCTGCACACAATACTCCAGCTACTGCACAAAATCCTCCAGACAGATAAATAGAGGTATAGAGTACAAAAGCAAGGAAATTATGATGAAGCTTTATAAAACACTAGTTCAGCCCCACGGGGAGTATTGTGTCCAATTATGGGAAGTTTTATAAAGCTTCAGAAAAGATTCTCGAGAATGGTTCCAGGGATGAGGGACTTCAGTTACATGGATAGATTGGAGAAGCTGGGATTAGGGTGGCCATAACAATATTGTTGTCCAGCTTTTTCCAGTTATTTTTTAGATTGGCATGTATGCGCCGAATTTGTGGATAAAGGGTATTGATTCACTGCAGCAGAATAATGCTGCCACCTTGTGGGAAAGAACAGCACTTTCCATATATAATATTTCTCAAGGACTGTTTCCAGCGGAAACTACTTTTTCTTTAGAGGTGTCATTAGTTTGTTTATAAAAGTTGATACCATGTTAGTAGATGAGGGGCAATACATAGATATGTATCTATATCACATAAAGGCGGCCTTATGGACACATGAGAAGAAACTACTGAGGGAAGTGGATATACAATTTTGGGGCAGATAGGATCTGAACTGGGTGAGGGCAGTGCTTAAAGGTAGCCCATGGAAGAGCGAGAGAGACACACAGTGGAGAAGGATGGAGTGGTCAACCAGCGAAAGGGAGGCAGGAACTTACGGCTCTTCGAGGTAAGTGTCTTTTACAGAAATCCTTGTGGGCCAAGAGGAGCAGGGCCCTCAAGGAAGCCTTCGGCTCCCCGCACGATCATGTTCTCTCTCTCCCTTCCTGATTGGGGAATGGTCCCTGGCTGCAACCTCCTGCCACATGTCCTCTCTCTTGGCTGCCAGCCAGGCTGTCAATTTATCATAAAATCATAGAATCACATAATGGTTACAGCACAGAAGGAGGCCATTTGTCCTGTCAGTCCAACCTGCACTCTGTAAGAGCAATTTGGTTGGCTACGAAGCAGGAAAACAGATCTAAAATTGATGATGAGGGTCTGCCTTTAAGTTCTGCAGGGCCTTCACATCCCTGGCCTCGCTGGATTCTTTGGCTGTTTTCAGCCTTCCTACATCCTCCCCAACTGCCCAAAATTTCTTTATTAATCTTTCATGGGGTGGGGGTATTGCTGGCAAAGCCAGTGTTTGTTGCCCATCCCTAACTGCCCTTGACAACTGAATGACTTGCTCAGCCATTTCAAAGGGAAGTTAAGAGTCCATCACATTGCTGTAGGTCTGGAGTCACATACGCACATATGAATTAGGAGCAGGAGTAGGCCACTCGGCCCCTCAAGCCTGCATCGCCACTCAATAAGATCATGGCTGATCTGACTATAATCTCGATTCCACATTCCCGCCTACCCCCAATAACCTTTCAACCACATGCTGAACAAGAATCTATCTACCTCTGTCTTAAAAATATTTGAAGACTCTGCTTCCACTGCCTTTTGGGGAAGAGAGTTCCAAAGACACACGACCCTCTGAGAGAAAGAATTTCTCCTCATCTCTGTCTTAAATGGGTGACCCCTTATTTTTAAATAGTGGCCCCTAGTTCTGGATTCTCCAACAAGGGGAAACATCCTTTCCACATCCACCCTGTCAAGACCCCTCAGGATCTTATGTGTTTCAATCAAGTCACCTACTATTCTTCTAAACTCCAGCGGATACAAGCCGAGCCTGTCCAACCTTTCCTCATAAGACAACCCACCCATTCCAGATATTAGTCCAATAAACCTTCTCTGAACTGCTTCCAATGCATTTACATCCTTCCTTAAATAAGGAGACCAATACTATACACAGTACTCCAGATGTGGTCTCATGCCCTGTATAACTGAAGCATAACCTCCATACTTTTGTATTCAATTCCCCCCGCAATAAACAATAACATTCTATTAGCTTTCCTAATTACTTGCTGAACCTGCATAATAACCTTTTGCGATTTATGCACTAGGACACCCAGATTCCTTTGCATCTCAGAGCTCTGCAATCTCTCACCATCTGGATAATATGTTTTCTTTTATTCTTCATGCCAAAATGGACAATTTCACATTTTCCCACATTATACTCCATTTGCTACTGAGACTAACTTTCAATTCCAAATTTTGTATTCATTTAAATTCTACCAGCTGCCATTGTGCCATTTGAACCCGTGTCCCCAGGGCATTAGCATGGGCCTCTGAGTAACTAACTCAGTGATATTACCACAACACCACCATCTCCCCAGGCCAATGATTCTCTTGCAGGCTGGGAGAACATTGGAGAAAAACTAGAGTTTTGCAAAGTGGAAGGGGTAGGGTACTAGCTGAGTAGTGGTCTGAATACCCTGAATTTTGGATAGAAAAGGTCCAAATTTCCACAGATTTTCTGCTGCACACTTTCCATCAGTTTGGTGGGATCACAGCAGAATGCTGGGACTCAAGTTCATCTGGATATTGGCCTGTTCTGCTAATTCCACTGTGCCTTGTTTACCACTAAATTCCATCTTCCCCACTTTAGCCACTTCAGAGGGAGCATGGCCTGCGGCATGAGAACCCCCTGAGAACGGAATTTCCTTGTCCCAACCTGGTACAAGTGGGGCCCACCTGGGGTCCTAGGTCCGAACACAAGCTGCCAAACATAAGGGGGCTAATATGCCCTAACAAGGATTTTGACCTAGGTTTGTTATGTTCCCTTGATTCAGCAGGCCTCCACCTGTCTCCCCACATACCACTGTGAGAACCCAATATTCCCCAAAAATGCAGGTGCTAGCTGGCAATATTGAAAGAATGTAACTGCCACTGCCAACACCCACTGCCCCTCCTCCCACCACAACCCTAAATGCTCTTCATTGTCTTAC
The DNA here is from genome assembly GCF_036365525.1 of Heterodontus francisci. Lineage (NCBI taxonomy): Eukaryota > Metazoa > Chordata > Chondrichthyes > Heterodontiformes > Heterodontidae > Heterodontus > Heterodontus francisci. The sequence continues at coordinate 120,595,831 of NC_090373.1, read as the reverse complement.
TGCTGGAAAGGATGTCACACTATGCAGGAAAAAGTACAATGACCTAACAAGGATAATGCATATCCAAGTTTGCTGTCAACACTGTCATGCATGATGAAATAAACAATGAAATTGAAGAATTATGTATTTTTAAAAATCAACTGTTAAACAAAACTCCAAGAACAAGGCCACTTGTACCATTGTCAAAATGGAGTAGCAGTCACGTAACCCATCCTGTACTTGAAATCAACAAATCTGTCTACAAGAATGAAACCCATTAACCTCATCTGAAATAGCTCTGGAGAGACCCCCTTTGAAATTGTAAAGAGCACTATTGTATTAAGGACTCTTATCAACATGAATGAACTAACAGCATGAACCAAAATTGAATAGATGTGAAATAGCACCTTGTTAACAGAAAGTCCCCCATTCAAACATCAATCAATAACCATGGTCCAATATGTGGTCATACCAGGGGAGCGAGCCATGTGTCTCCTAACAGAAACTCTAATGTGATGGATTTTTACCTTAAAAAAGTAACCCTCGGGACAGAGAGAGGGAGATCAAGCCAATACCTTCAGAAAGCAGTCCAGCCAGGGACTGTGAAAGAGATGCAGCCAAGCAAGGAAGAAGCCTTGCTGCTAATGCTACACTTCAACTTGCTGCAGCAGAGAACTTAAAGTAACCATCACGTCCAGTCGGAAGTTTTAATCACCAGAAAATCTACAACATCTCAACAAGTTCAAGACTACAACCACCCAGGCCAGCACCTTTAAAAGAGACTGTCATCCTGAGAAAATTCAACAGGTTTACCGTAAACCATGAACACCTACCTCATTTTGAACTTTAGACCACTTACCCTCTTCCTCTCTATCTATTTATTCTTGTGTATGCATGTGTGAGTGAATGTGTGCATGAGTGAGGTTACGACCATTTCGGGAATTACGTGAAAATAAATTGTTATCTTTTTTTAACCTATGAGAAAACCTGTCATTTGCCTGCTTATTTCACCCTAAAATAAATACTCAGGGATTTTTAACAAAACACGGTTGCGGTCAGTTGGGAGGTGAACAGTGGAAACCACCCACACCCCTTTCTACCTGACCATAACAACACTAACTGTCCCTCTCCACATCATCAAATCCCCCACTCTCCCAATCACCTCCCCATTACCCAGGTTTTGCCTGAGGGGTACTGTCAGCTATGCAGCCACGCAACATTTTAATCTGCTTCACCAGCAAACTGTTTAGGGATGCACAGCAGATGTCTGCAGCTTGCTGTTCTAACTTAAATGAGGCTCAAGGCCTGATATCAGGTGTGTCACGGGTCGACCAATTTTGACGCTGTACGATAATTAAAAGTGAAGGAAGCTGATTTGATTTTTGGAGGGAGACACAAAATGAAATAGTCTAACATGAACTAACAATAGGGGTCTACTCCAGAAACTGCAGGACAGAATTATATGCATGGCCTCAGACAAACATGGGGCCACGTTTTATGGTCAGTGCTGGATGCTACCTTCAGGCAGAATTGGAGTAACTATTGGGATCGTAACTTGATTTATGAGTCTAGACGAAAATTATTTTGCTGATCCATTGGAGAACACAAATTTTAAAACATAGTATAACAGCAAAACCTCATAATGCCAAAGTGTTAAGTACAAGAGAACATTTGGTGAAATTACTTCGACAGCTTGCTCCATTATTCAGTTGGCTCTTGAGCTAAAAAAAAAGTAATGTGAGAAAAATATAAGAACAGAACTTAAAAAGTAAAGGTTTTAGCTGATGCATCATCCCCAGTACTACAAAAATACATATACAGCTTATTTTCCAATTTTTTTGAAAATCAAAACACCAGTGGAATGATTCATGTCCAAGTTATGCTACATGATTTTGTTTTGTGTGAATTTTAGCAATGCAATATAATAATATAAGGGAAAATTTCAGTGGGGTTTGCCCATTCATTTGCCATAATTTCAATGGAAGAGCCGTAGAGACTCCAGAAAAACAGGGTGGACCTGTTACACCACCTTTCTAGAGCTTCTGCAACTGTAGTTACAGCGGACAAGTAAGAAAACTTCTGCGGAATTCACCCTCTTTGTGTCAATAACGAAACCACATGGAAGAAGTCTGCTGGCGTGAAGCCAAGAGAAAGTTTAAAAATAACTCATCCATCTTCTAGGACCAGCATTTAATCTATTGTTTTAGAAGAGCAGATCATCCCATTAGTTCTTTCTTAAGACCAGTGAACAAACCTGTGTGCCTTTGGTTTAGTATGCATCTACAAAGCTCTGATTTCCTCAAATCCATGGTTTCTTCCAGTTCTGTATTGCCCTATGTAACTAAGGAAATTGGGACATGTTGGGATAAGAGGAAAGTCATTGTCTCTCATAGCTTAGATGATATGATTAGAAGTTCGGGTAGGAATTTTGTAAAGTTTTTCCTGAGGTTCGACGCATTTTCTTCTCCCTCCCCTTTACTCGTGACAAAGAGGTTGGTGTGCTATCTAATAGATGCCTCTTCTTGATCTTTTTATACATTCATAACGCATCAGTTGTGTACGTGTGCAATTGCACCAGTCAACTCACAACAGACTGAGAAAATCCCAGATACTTCACCACTTCATAGAAATGGGGTACTACAAACATACATGGGGAAGAGGTGGTGTAGTGGTAATATCATTGGCCTAGTAATCCAGAGGCTAAAGCTCTGGGAAATTGGGTTCAAATCCCACCACAGCAACTGATGAAATTTGAATTCAATTGATAAAAAATTAAGAATTAAAAACTAGTCTAATGGAGACCATAAAACTATTGTCAATTGCGATAAAAACCCAATTCGTTCACTAATGTCCTTTAGGGAAGGAAATCTGCTAGCCTACATGTAACTCCAGACCCACAGCAATGTGGTTAACTTTTAACCGCCCTCTGAGATGGCCTAGCAAGCCACGAAGTTCACAGGCAATTAAGGATGGGCAACAACTGCTGGCCTGCTAGTGATGCCCACATCCCACGAAAGAATAGGAAAACAATGTGCCATGAATTCAGATTTTTACAGTAACAAGCAAATTGGATCAAATGTCAACAGAGAAGATTACAAGAGCAAATTTCCACATTGGATTCTACTGCTCATTTGCAGTAACTTCACCAAACATTCATTTACGCAATTTTTTCTGAGGTTTCCATGCCTCATCTGCCAAAGTTTGAAGTTACAGCAGATGAATGTAAGGTTATTAACTACCCCTCTCCCTCCCCACCCCTGCCAGAAATTCACCACTAGGATTTGAGTGATATTCCTAATTTTGTTTACTCATGTAATGTCTGCAAGTTTGTTGTAGGCTCAGCAAGCTTTTTAAGGGTCAGATGTAAAACATCAGTGAATTTTTGTTTGGACTATTGATGCCCCAGAAAGCTTAGGAGCTGTGACGGTAAGAATGTTGTCATAATTATAAGCAATATTGACAGATGCTGAAAAGGACCACTGTAAGTTTAGATCAGTTATGGAGAAGGCCAAGGAGCAATCTAGAATAAAAATACTTAACTGGAGAAGGCCTGATTTCAGCAACTGAGGTGAGAACGAGACTGGGTAAATTGGAATCAAAGACTGGGAGGCATAAATGTAACAGAGCAATGGGAAACCTTTAAAAGGGAGGGTAACCAAAGCTAGAGCTCTGGATGACAAATTACTTAGGGAGTAGGATGAAACAGAAAACGGTGTGTGGCAGATGTCAGCTTGACGATACATGGAAGAATCAGGCTGAACATATAAAGTGCAGAGAAGAAGTGAGAAAGGAAATAAGCAGGCAGAGACACAGTATGAGAGTAGATTGGGGCTAACATAAAAAGGCAATTCAAAGGTCATCGATAGGCATATTCACAATAAAAGGGTTGGCAGAGGGTTGGTGGAGCTAATTAGGAACGAAAACTAGAGATCTATTGCTGGAGGCAGAAGATATGGCTGAGGTACTAAATGAGTACTTTTCATAGGTGTTTAGCAAGGAAGAGGACTTCACCACAGCTATGATAAACAAGGAGGTTGCTGAGATACTAGATGAGATAAAAATACATAAAAATTAGTTACTAGAAAGGGTGGTACTGCATATTAAAAAAGAAAAAGTACGAAGAAAACTAATGGGACTAAAGGCTGACAAGTCCCCTTATCCTGATGGCCTGCAATCTATGGTCTTAATAGAAGTGGCTGCAGAGATAGTGGATGCATTGGTTATAATTTTCCAAAATTCCCTAGATTCTGGGAACGTCCCAGTGGATTGGAAAGCCACAAATATAACAGCTCTATTCAAGAAAGGAGGGAGAAAGAAAGCAGGAAACTATAGGCCAGTTAGCCTAACATCTGTCATTGGGAAAATTTTGGAATCTGTTATTAAAGAAATAGTAGCAGGACATTTAGAAAATTATAATGCAATCAGGCAGAGTCAATACGGTTTTACAAAAGGGAAATCATGTTTGACAAATTTATTAGAGTTGTTTGAGGATGGAACAATCAGGGTGGATAAAGGGGAACCAGTAGATGTAGTATATTTGGATTTCCAAAAGGCATTCGATAAGGTACCACATAATATGTTACTACACAAGATAAGAGCTCATGGTGTTGGGGGTAATAAATTAGCATGGATAGAGGATTGACTAACTAACAAGAAGCAGAGGTGGGATAAATGGGGCATTTCTAGGTTGGCTATATGTAACTAGCGGACTGCCACCAGGATCAGTGCTGGGGTGTGAACTATTTACGATCTATATTAATGATTTAGTTGAAGGGGCAGAGTGTATTGAGGCCAAATTTGCCAATGATACAAAGATATGTAGGAAAGCAAGTTGGGAGAAGGGCATGAAAGAGTCTGCAAAGGGATATAGATAGGTCAGGTGAGTGGGCAAAAATTTGGCACATTGAGTATAATGTGAAAAAAGTGAGGTTGTCCACTTTGGCAGTAAGAATAGAAACGCAGAATTTATTTACATGGAGAGAGACTGCAGAATGCTGTGGTTCAAAGGGATCTGGGTGACCTTGTACGTGAATCACAAAAAGTTAGTATGAACGTGCAGCAAGTAATTAGGAAGGCAAATTTAATACTGGCATAGTGTTGGCATTAATGATGGAGCATAGAAGTAGGGAAGTCTTGCTACAACTGTTTAGGGCATTGGTGAGACCGCACCTAGAGTACTGTATACAGTTTTGGTCTCCTTAGTTAAGGAGGGATTTACTTGCATTGGAAGGAGTTCAGAGATGGTTCACTAGCCTGATTCCTGGAATGAAGGGTTGTCTTACGAGGAAAGGTTGAGTAAGTTGGGCAAATACCCATTGGAGTTTAGAAGAATGAGAGGTGTTCTTACTGAAACTGTCACGCTCACAAAAGGAACATTGATGAAATATGAAATGAACTGGAGGAATTATGAAATAAAAGTCAACAGTTGAACTGAACTACAAAAAATTGAACATTTGTGCCACAGACAAAATGGAGTAGAGATCAGGTGACCCCCCTCCAGTACTGTCAATAAACATGTTTGTCTGTTGAAGGAGAAACACAATATCCATGTCTGAAATAGCTCTGAGGAAAACACATTGAAATGGAAAAAAATCCCATTCCTTGCTAACAACTCCTATCCGCAGGATTGAAACTAACAATGACTTTTACAGACAGACTCACTCCAAAGCCAAGGCCATAATAACAGGTGTGAAATAACACCTATTTAACAAAATGGACCACATTCAGTTGCCATCAAGTAACAATGGTTCCCATATCCTGGAATATTATATGAATCACCACAGGGGAGGGAGCCCTTTGGCACCTGACCGACACCCCAACCTGACATGTTTCTACCTTAAAAGGTATCTCTCTGGAGAGGAGAAGAACAGCTAGAGAGCAGCCAAAGAAGGTCTTTTCCAGCCAGAACAACTGTGAGAGAGTTCCAGCTAAGCAGGAGACATCTGATAACATATTTAGCTACTGCAGCAGAGAAATTGCAAGGTGATTTTGGAATTCCCCAGGTGCAAAAGTGAACCAGAATTTCCACCATTGACTTCGGATGGAGGCTTAACCACAAGGAGCTTGCTACACTTCATTCTTTACAAGATAAAGAACATTCATGCCTGCACCTCTGAAAGATTTCCTCCTGAAAGCTTCTAAAGGTTTTTTTAAAAAAAAATAAACCTTTTACAACAATTGGACTCTAATTGCATATTACATTCTACTCTCTGTCCTTTCTTGTGAACCGCGTTAGGGAACTGGAGCTGGATGAACTTCGGATCATTCGGGAGGCGGAGGAGGTTATTGAGAGGAGTTATGGGGAGGTAGTCACACCTCAGGTAAAAGAAGTAGGTAGATGGGTTACCGTCAGGGGAAGGAGAGGGAACCAGCAGGCAGTGCAGGGATCCCCTGTGGCCGTTTCCCTCAACAACAGGTATACCGTTTTTGGATACTGTTGCGGGGGACGACTTACCAGGGGTAAGCAATGGGGTACAGGTATCTGGCACAGAGTCTGTCCCTGTTGCTCAGAAGGGAAGGGGGAAGAGGAGCAGAACATTAGTCATTGGGGACTCCATAGTTAGGGGAACAGATAGGAGGTTCTGTGGGAACAAGAGAGACTCACGGTTGGTATGTTGCCTCCCAGGTGCCAGGGTTCGTGATGTCTCGGATCGTGTTTATGGGATCCTTAAGGGGGAGGGGGAGCAGCCCTAAGTCGTGGTCCACATAGGCACCAACGACATAGGTAGGAAGAGAGATGGGGATTTAAGACAGAAATTCAGGGAGCTAGGGTGGAAGCTTAGAGCGAGAACAAACAGAGTTGTTATCTCTGGGTTGTTGCCCGTGCCACGTGATAGCGAAGCGAGGAATAGGGAGAGAGAAGAGTTGAACACGTGGCTGCAGGGATGGTGCAGGAGGGAGGGTTTTGGTTTCCTGGATAATTGGGGCTCTTTCTGGGGTAGGTGGGACCTCTACAAACAGGATGGTCTTCACCTGAACCAGAGGGGTACCAATATCCTGGGGGGGAGGTTTGCTAGTGCTCTTCGGGGGAGTTTAAACTAATTCAGCAGGGGAGTGGGAACCTAAATTGTAGTGCCAGTGTACAGGATGTTGAGAGCAGTGAGGTCAGGGATATGGTTACAAGGACGCAAGAGGGCACTGGCAAGCAAGAACCTGGTTTAAGGTGTTTCTATTTCAACGCCAGGAGCATCCGGAATAAGGTGGGTGAGCTTGCAGCATGGGTTGGTACCTGGGATCTCGATGTAGTGGCCATTTCGGAGGCATGGGTAGAGCAGGGGCAGGAATGGATGTTGCAGATTCCGGGATTTAGATGTTTCAGTAAGAACAGAGAAGATGGTAAAAGAGGGGGGGGTGTGGCATTGTTAATCAAGGAGAGTATTACAGCGACAGAAAGGACGTTTGAGGACTCGTCTACTGAAGTAGTATGGGCCGAGGTTAGAAACAGGAGAGGTGAGGTTACCCTGTTGGGAGTCTTTTATAGACCTCCGAATAGTTCCAGAGATGTAGAGGAAAGGATAGCGAAGATGATTCTCGACAGGGGCGAGAGTAACAGGGTAGTTGTTATGGGGGACTTTAACTTTCCAAATATCGACTGGAAATACTATAGTTCGAGTACTTTAGATGGGTCAGTTTTTGTCCAGTGTGTGCAGGAGGGTTTTCTGACACAGTATGTAGACAGGCCAACCAGGGGCGATGCCACATTGGATTTGGTACTGGGTAATGAACCCGGCCAGGTGTTAGATTTAGATGTAGGTGAGCACTTTGGTGATAGTGATCACAATTCGGTTAGGTTTACCTTAGCGATGGGCAGGGACAGGTATATACCGCAGGGCAAGAATTATAGCTGGGGGAAAGGAAATTATGATGCGATTAGGCAAGATTTAGGATGCGTAGGATGGGGAAGGAAACTGCAGGGGATGGGAACAATCGAAATGTGGAGCTGATTCAAGGAGCAGCTACTGTGTGTCCTTGATAAGGATGTACCTGTGAGGCAGGGAGGAAGTTGTATTGCGAGGGAGCCGTGGTTTACTAAAGAAGTTGAAGCGCTTGTCAAGAGGAAGAAGGCGGCTTATGTTAGGATGAGACGTGAAGGCTCAGTTAGGGCGCTTGAGAGCTAAAAGCTAGCCAGGAAGGATCTAAAGGGAGAGCTAAGAAGAGCAAGGAGAGGACACGAGAAGTCATTGGTGGATAGGATCAGGGAAAACCCTAAGGCTTTCTATAGGTATATCAGGAATAAAAGAATGACTAGAGTTAGATTAGGGCCAATCAAGGATAGTAGTGGGAAGTTGTGTGTGGAATCAGAGGAGATAGGGGAAGTGTTAAATGAATATTTTGCGTCAGTATTTACAGTAGAGAAAGAAAATGTTGTTGAGAATACTGAGATTCAGGCTACCAGGCTAGATGGGATTGAGGTTCACAAAGAGGAGGTGTTAGCAATTTTGGAAAGTGTGAAAATAGATAAGTCCCCTGGGCCAGATGGGATTTATCCTAGGATTCTCTGGGAAGCTAGGGAGGAGATTGCAGAGCCTTTGTCCTTGATCTTTATGTCGTCATTGTCGACAGGTATAGTGCCGGAAGACTGGAGGATAGCAAATGTTGTCCCCTTGTTCAAGAAGGGGAGTAGAGACAGCCCTGGTAATTATAGACCTGTGAGCCGTACTTCGGTTGTGGGTAAAATGTTGGAAAAGGTTATAAGAGACAGGATTTATAATCATCTTGAAAAGAATAAGTTCATTAGAGATAGTCAGCACGGTTTTGTGACGGGTAGGTCGTGCCTCACAAACCTTATTGAGTTTTTCGAGAAGGTGACCAAACAGGTGGATGAGGGTAAAACAGTGGATGTGGTGTATATGGATTTCAGTAAGGCGTTTGATAAGGTTCCCCACGGTAGGCTATTGCAGAAAATACGGAAGTATGGGGTTGAAGGTGATTTAGAGCTTTGGATCAGAAATTGGCTAGCTGAAAGAAGACAGAGGGTGGTGGTTGATGGCAAATGTTCATCCTGGAGTTTAGTTACTAGTGGTGTACCGCAAGGATCTGTTTTGGGGCCACTGCTGTTTGTCATTTTTATAAATGACCTGGAAGAGGGTGTAGAAGGGTGGGTTAGTAAATTTGCAGATGACACTAAGGTCGGTGGAGTTGTGGATAGTGCCGAAGGATGTTGTAGGGTACAGAGGGACATAGATAGGCTGCAGAGCTGGGCTGAGAGATGGCAAATGGAGTTTAATGCGGAAAAGTGTGAGGTGATTCACTTTGGAAGGAGTAACAGGAATGCAGAGTACTGGGCTAATGGGAAGATTCTTGGTAGTGTAGATGAACAGAGAGATCTTGGTGTCCAGGTGCATAAATCCCTGAAGGTTGCTAACCAGGTTAATAGGGCTGTTAAGAAGGCATATGGTGTGTTAGCTTTTATTAGTAGGGGGATCGAGTTTCGGAGCCAAGAGGTCATGCTGCAGCTGTACAAAACTCTGGTGAGACCGCACCTGGAGTATTGCGTGCAGTTCTGGTCACCGCATTATAGGAAGGATGTGGAAGCTATGGAAAGGGTGCAGAGGAGATTTACTAGGATGTTGCCTGGTATGGAGGGAAGGTCTTACGAGGAAAGGCTGAGGGACTTGAGGTTGTTTTCGTTGGAGAGAAGGAGGAGGAGAGGTGACTTAATAGAGACATATAAGATAATCAGAGGGTTAGATAGGGTGGATAGTGAGAGTCTTTTTCCTCGCATGGTGATGGCAAACACGAGGGGACATAGCTTCAAGTTGACGGGTGATAGATATAGGACAGATGTGAGAGGTGGTTTCTTTACTCAGAGAGTAGTAAGGGCGTGGAACGCCCTGCCTGCAGCAGTAGTAGATTCGCCAACTTTAAGGGCATTTAAGTGGTCATTGGATAGATATATGGATGAAAATGGAATAGTGTAGGTCAGATGGTTTCACAGGTCGGCGCAACATCGAGGGCCGAAGGGCCTGTACTGCGCTGTAATGTTCTAATTCTAAAAAAGTTCTGGAAAGAACAGACAGCAACTGCCTTGAGGAAAATCAGCCACATTGCTGCATCGTGGAGAACCACCGAATTAGCCGCCCGCATCTTCAAATCGGAAGCCGATGAACCACTGAATCTGCTGTCCACATCTTCAAACCGGAAGCCTCTGGACCACCAAAGGAAAGTCATGCAATCACTGAATTCAGCCTGCAGCCAGCTGAGTCACCAAACTCCATAGACTGTATGCCCTTTTTATTTCTCTGGACTCGATCAATCTATCCTTTCCATTCTGTAACCTATTTTTGTGTGTGTGTGTGTGAGAAAGTTGGAGTATATTTTATTATTTTACTTAGATCAGTTTAAGTACAATAAAGATAACCTCTTTCTTTGTTAAACTTGAGAAAAGCTGTCCAATTGATTCTTTTATGATCACAATGCTTAAACAGTTAACATTCACTGAATTGGCAAGTATGTCCACTTAAAAAAGAAATAAACTTGTTGTGGCCAAACAAGGAGAGGGAAAAGAGAGGAGTCCTTTGACACCTCCTCACCTGATCGTAACAACATAAAGACTCATTGCTGCCATGGTCGATGATTATGAGCTCACTCGTAAGTCCTTTTATCAAGGAAAATCCTTCCCTGGTAATCCCTAGAGGTCTAGGAAGGACAGAAAGTGAGATAGTGAGAAAAGATGGGATGCTAGTGAAAAGTGAGAATGCAGCGAGCCCTCCACAAGACAGGAAAGGAAGTGCAGAGGGTAGGAATGTTTTCCACAGACCAGTGTGTTCCCATTGTAGCAAAGCAGGGCTTGGAAAAATCAACAGCTGGAGATTGAAGGGAAAGCCAGTGGATTTTGTGAGAGTTCACAAGGCTAGCCTAGAAAAGCAGGGCAGACAAGCCTGTGGCCCTAACCACAGTGATGGACCCCTCAAAGAATACCACCATAGGTGTGGCAGAAACAGAAAAAATTCCTGAGTGTTACCAGGATTTTGTTTTAAATGGAAAGATGTCCCCATACCCCTCTGATGAGACAGGCAAGTCCATTGTCCTGCTCAGAGGTTTAGGGGCCATTCAATCCTTAATGCTGGATAAAGGCATGACCTTTCCACCTGAGAGCTCGCTAAAGGCGAAGGTTCTGATAAAAGGCACTGAGGGTGGGTACATGTCCATACCCCAATATCGGGTCCATTGCAGTGTGACCTAGTTTCTGGACCAGTTACAATAGGGATTGTTCATAGTCTGCCTGTGGCCGGAATAGATTTGTTGCTCAGCAATGATTTGGCTGGAGGTAGGGTGATAGCAGCCCCAGTGGTCTTAGACCAGTCAAATGAGGCCAGGGAGACAGAGCGAATACAGGAAAAAGTCCCTGGAATATTACCTGACTATGCGGTAACCAGCTCCATGGCTAAGCAAGCTCCACCAGAGCAAGCTGAGCCAGTAATTCAGTCAGATGACCCCAAGGTCTGGCTTACTGAAAGATTTTTTGGAGATTTGGAGGGGGGGGAGGGGTTAGAAGGAGGTATATAGTAAATCCTCTTTAATTGAAGCCGAGCAGGCAGACCCTTTTTAAAAAGACTAGCACAGACCACCTGTTCTGAGACAGAGGCAGAGAAAATATCTGAATGTTATTATGTTAAATAATGTAATAATGAGTAATAATGAGGAAATGGAGACCTCCACAGTGACCTGCAGAGGTGGAGTGGACAGTGGTCCAGCAAATTTTAGTCCCCCTTAAATATCGTAGGGAGATCTTGAGGATTGCCCATGAAATCCCTATGGCTGGGCATGTGGGTATCTAAAAGACCCAGGCCCGGATAAGCCGACACTTTTACTGGCCTCAAATCCACAAAGATATGGTTAAATTCTGCAGGATATGCCATACCTGCCATGTTGTTGGGAAACCACCGCCTACAATCAAACCTGCTCCACTATTCCCCATTCCCACTTTCGAGGAGCCCTTCAGCAAAGTTCTGGTTGATTACGTGGGACCCCTACCTAAAATTAGTACAGGTTACCAATACCTCCTAACCATCATGGTTACGACCACCTAATTCCCAGAACCCATACCCTTGAGGAAAATTTCAGCTAAAGGCATAATCCAGGGGCTGACCCAGTTTTTCACCCAATACAGACTGCCCAAAGAAATTCAGTCTGATCAAGGAACTAATTTCATGTCCCGAATGTTCCAAGAGGTCATACACAGCCTTGGTATTGACCAATTTGCCCCTAGTTGGGCACTTAATAGCTGCTAATTAGCTACCCACCACTGCCGGATAGAAGACCCGATGCACACTTTTCAAATGTCCCCGCCCTTCCACCTCCACAGCTTCCTCCGTGCAGCTGATAGGAATCTGTCCCAAATGTCAAGCATTCCTGCAACCCCACACCTTCTTTGGAAACTGGTGCATGGTCACGTGTAGCATCTAATCCCGTGGTAGTTCAGGAGCTCTGGACCCGTAAAGACTAAAATTATTTTTAATGATTTCAAAATGGGTTCCTTTGAACATAGAACATAGAACATAGAACATACAGCACAGAACAGGCCCTTCGGCCCACAATGTTGTGCCGATCCTTTGTCCTCTGTCAAGGACAATTTAATCTATACCCCATCATTCTCCTTTATCCATATACCTATCCAAAAGCCTTTTGAAAGTCCCTAAAGTTTCTGACTCAACAACTTCCCCGGGCAAGGCATTCCATGCCTCGACCACTCTCTGGGTAAAGAACCTTCCCCTGACATCCCCCTTATATCTCCCACCCTTCACCTTAAATTTATGACCCCTTGTAACGCTTTGCTCCACCCGGGGAAAAAGTTTCTGACTGTCTACCCTATCTATTCCCCTGATCATCTTATAAACCTCTATCATGTCACCCCTCATCCTTCTCCTTTCTAATGAGAAGAGGCCTAGAATGTTCAGCCTTTCCTCGTAAGACTTATTCTCCATTCCAGGCAACATCCTGGTAAATCTCCTCTGCACCCTCTCCAAGGCTTCCACATCCTTCCTAAAATGAGGCGACCAGAACTGCACACAGTACTCCAAATGAGGCCTTACCAAGGTCCTGTACAGCTGCATCATCACCTCACGGCTCTTAAATTCAATCCCTCTGCTAATGAACGCTAACACCCCATATGCCTTCTTCACAGCCCTATCCACTTGAGTTGCAACTTTCAATGATCTATGCACATAGACCCCAAGGTCTCTCTGCTCCTCCACATGCCCAAGAACCCTACCGTTAACCCAGTATTTTGCATTCATGTTTGTCCTTCCAAAATGGACGACCTCACACTTTTCAGGGTTAAACTCCATCTGCCACTTTTCAGCCCAGCACTGCAACCTATCCAAGTCCCTTTGCAGACGACAATAGCCCTCCTCGGTATCCACAACTCCACCAACCTTTGTATCATCTGCAAATTTACTGACCCACCCTTCGACTTCCTCATCCAAGTCGTTAATAAAAATCACAAACAGGAGAGGACCCAGAACTGATCCCTGCGGCACGCCACTGGTAACTGGGCTCCAGGCTGAGTATTTACCATCTAACACCACTCTCTGCCTTCTATCAGTTAGCCAATTCTTAATCCAACTGGCCACATTCCCCACTATCCCATGCCTCCTGACTTTCTCCATAAGTCTACCATGGGGGACCTTATCAAATGCCTTACTAAAATCCATGTACACCACATCCACTGGTTTACCCTCATCCACTTGCTTGGTCACCTGCTCAAAGAATTCAATCAGGCTTGTGAGGCAAGACCTACCCCTCACAAAACCGTGCTGACTGTCCCGAATCAAGCAGTGTCTTTCCAGATGCTCAGAAATCCTATCCCTCAGCACCTTTTCCATCAACTTGCCTACCACTGAAGTAAGACTAACTGGCCTGTAATTCCCAGGGTTGTTCCTATTCCCTTTCTTGAACAGGGGCACAACATTTGCCACCCTCCAATCACCTGGTACCACCCCCGTCAGCAGAGAAGATGAAAAGATCATTGCTAGCGGCTCTGCAATTTCATCCCTTGCTTCCCATAACATCCTTGGATATACCCCGTCAGGCCCGGGAGACTTGTCTATCTTCAAGTTATTCAAAAACCCCAACACATCTTCCCTCCTAACGAGCACTTCCTCGAGCTTACCAGTCTGCTTCCCACCGTCCTCTTCAGTAATACACCCCTTCTCATTCGTAAATACCGAAGAGAAGTACTCATTCAAAACCTCACTTATCTCTTCCGGCTCAACACACAGTCTCCCGCTATTGTCCTTGACCGGACCTACGGTCCCCCTAGTCATCCTCATATTTCTGACATACGCATAAAAGGCCTTGGGGTTTTCTTTTATCCTACCCGCCAAGCATTTTTCATGCCCTCTCTTAGCTCTCCTAATCCCTTTCTTCAGATCCTTCCTGGCCATCTTGTATCCCTCCAGAGCTATGCCTGTGCCCTTTTTCCTCAACTTTATATACGCATCCTTCTTCTTCCTAACAAGACTCTCAACCTCTCTTGTCAACCACGGTTCCCTCACATGATCATCCCTTCCCTGTCTGACAGGGACATGCTTATCAATGGCCCCTACTATCTGCTCCTTGAAAAAGTTCCACATTTCGACCGTGCCCTTCCCTGCCAGCATATGCTCCCAACTTATGCTCCTCAGTTCCTGCCTGACAGCATCATATCTACCCTTCCCCCAATTGTAAACCTTGCCCTGTTGCACATACCTATCCCTCTCCATTACCACAGTGAATGCTACAGAATTGTGATCACTATCTCCAAAGTGCTCGCCCACCAACAGCTCTATCACTTGCCCTGGTTCATTACCTAGTACCAAATCCAATATTGCCTCCCCTCTGGTCGGGCAGTCTACATACTGAGTCAGAAAAGCTTCCTGGACATACTGCACAAACACTACCCCATCCAAACTATTCGATCTAAAGAGTTGCCAATCAATATTTGGGAAGTTGAAATCCCCCATAATTACTACCCTGTGACTTCTGCTCCTTTCCAAAATCTGTTTCCCAATCTGCTCTTCCACCTCCCTGCTGCTATTGGGGGGCCTATAGAAAACTCCCATCAAGGTGACTGCTCCTTTCCTGTTCCTGACCTCAACCCACAGTGCCTCAGTCGGCAGATCCTCCTCGAAAATTCTTTCAGCAGTTGTTACACTATTTCTAACTAACAATGCCACCCCCCCACCTCTTTTACCACCATTCCTAATCTTATGAAAACATCTATAACCAGGTACCTCCAAAAACCATTCCTCCCCCTCACCTATCCACGTTTCAGTGATGGCCACAACATCGTAGTCCCAAGTGCCCATCCACGCCTTCAATTCACTCACCTTATTCCTGATGCTTCTTGCGTTGAAGTATACGCACTTTAACCCTTCTCCGTGCCCATCTGTCCTCTGTGACAGTGCTACCTTCCCCAATACCTCACTACACTCTTTGTCTTTCTGAGTGGACCCACTGGTCCCTGGATTACAAGTCCGGTTCCCATCCCCCTCCCAAACTAGTTTAAACCCTCCCGAACAGTACTAGCAAACCTCCCTCCCAGGATATTGGTGCCCCTCTGGTTCAGATGCAGCCCGTCCTGTTTGAACAGGTCCCATCTTCCCCAGAATGCAGTCCAATTATCCAAGAACTGGAAGCCCTCCCTCCTACACCATTCCTGCAGCCACGTGTTCAGCTGTGCTCTCTCCCTATTCCTAGCCTCACTATCACGTGGCGCCGGCAACAAACCAGAGATAACAACTCTGTCCGTCCGAGCTTTCAGCTTCCAGCCTAACTCCCTAAACTCACTTCTAACATCTGTGCCACCCTTCCTTCCTACGTCGTTGGTGCCAATGTGCACCACGACCTCTGGCTGCTCCCCCTCCCCTTTAAGGATCCTGAAGACGCGATCACAAACATCACGGACCCTGGCACCAGGGAGGCAACAAACCATCCGTGCGTCTCGCCTGCGCCCACAGAACCGCCTGTCCGTACTCCTCACCATCGAGTCCCCGATGACTAGTGCTCTCCCATTCTCCCTCCTTCCCTTCTGAGCCACAGTGCAGGACCCCGTGCCAGAGGCCCGGTCACTGCAGCCTGCCCCCGATAGGCCGTCCCCCCCAACAGTATCTAAAACTGTATACTTGTTGTTGAGGGGAACGACCACAGGAGATCCCTGCACTGACCTCTTCCCACCTCTAACTGTTACCCAGCTGCCTTTGATTTGTGGAGTAACGACCTCCGTGTAGCTTCTATCTATCAACCCCTCAGCTTCCCGAATGATCCTCAGTTCATCCAGCTCCAGCTCCAATTCCCTAACACGGTCTGATAGGAGCTGGAGACGGATGCACTTCCAGCAGGTGAAGTCGGCAGGGCCACCGGAGGTTTCCCTCACCTCGAACATTCTGCAGGAGGAGCAAGACACTACACTGGCTGCCATTTCTTTTATTCAATTACCCCTTAGTTAAGTACAACTATAGATATTAACAAAAACAGTAAATAGCTTACCTGTTCAGTCCCTTTTGGCTAGAGGAGGAGGGTAAAAAGGGTCTTATTATTAGGTTAGAGGAGGAGGATGGGTGGGAGACACTACATGTGTAGTGGCTCGGGTTTACTCAGCTCCGCACCTTTAAGGAAAATACCCACCCAGGAGTCCTCGCTGCCGACCAGCTTCCGGTTCCTCCGGCGCCAAAAGAAACTCAAAGACAAGGAAAACAGTAAGTAAAACAGTAAGTACTTACTTTTAAAACACAGCTCCTGATGCCTTCACTCACCCACCGAAGAGTCGCTACCTTCTCCTGCTGCTCCGCCGGGAAATGAGATTGCCAGATTGCCTACAGTTTTCTTGCAGAGGTGGTAGGCAGCATCCCACCCTTGGGCCCAGGACTGTGCAGTGGGTGGGGTATCCCCAGCCTGCTGGAAGCATTCAAATTATGAAACCTTCCCCTGACCCCATGCAATTTGGCAAATTTTAAGGGGTCCTGATCTTGTGTGAGGAATTTCAGTTGCTAAGAAAACCCTAGCAGCCAAAATTATTTTCAAAAAGCCTACATAATTCATTTGCCTTTCTCATTAAGGTTTTATAGGTATGACAGCCAAATTGTTATATAGGAGTGCGAAGTTCAACTTTGATGGCAGCAGAAAATGTGCAGGAAAATTGAGCGGGACACATAATAGGCACCAAATCCAATCCTGCCCATTTTGTAACTCTATCAAAATGAAATTTCACCCCAGCGTGTAACGTTGCCAACATGACACCGGTAAATGCTGACTGAAAAATAATGGCAGAGGAAGTATACACATTATGCAGGACATATATATCTAAGGTTTCTCTGCTTAAAAAGAGAAGAGAAAAACAAAAGCAACTTACAAAAGGAATTAAAATTTTTCCAACTGTATTTTTTAAAAGTAAGCAGGCTTTCTGCAACAAGTACCGTGAAATCTCCCTGCTCAGCATAGTGGGGATAGTCTTCGCTCGAGTAGTTTTAAATAGACTCCAGAAGCTGGCTGAGCGTGTCCACCCTCAGGCAAAGTGTGGCTTCCGAGCAGAGAAATCCACCATTGACATGCTGTTCTCCCTTCACTGGCTACAGAGAAATGCCACGAACAATAGATGCCCCTCTACGTTGCTTTCATAGATCTCACCAAAGCCTTTGACCTCGTCAGCAGACGTAGTCTCTTCAAACTACTAGCAAAGATCGGATGTCCACCAAAGCTACTAGGTATCATCACCTCATTCCATGACAAAATGAAAGGCACAATTCAGCATAGCGGTGCCTCATCAGACCACTTTCCTATCCTGAGTGGTGTGAAACAGGGCTGTGTTCTCGCACTTACACTGTTTGGGATCTTCTTCTCACTGCTGCTCTCACATGCGTTCAAGTCTTCAGAAGAAGGAATTTTCCTCCACACAAGATCAGGTGGCAGGTTGTTCAACCTTGCCCATCTTAGAGCGAAGACCAAAGTACGGAAAGTCTTCATCAGGGAACTCCTCTTTGCTGACGATACTGCATTAACATCCCACACAGAAGAGTGTCTGCAGAGACTCATCGACAGGATTGTGGCTGCCTGCAACGAATTTGGCCGAACCATCAGCCTCAAGAAAACGAACATCATGGGACAGGATGTCAGAAATGCTCCATCCATCAATATCGGCGACCACACTCTGGAAGTGGTTCAAGAGTTCACCTACCTAGGCTCAACTATCACCAGTAACCTGTCTCTCGATGCAGAAATCAACAGCGCATGGGAAAGGCGTCCGCTGCTATGTCCAGACTGGCCAAGAGAGTGTGGGAAAATGGCACACTGATACGGAACACAAAAGTCCGAATGTATCAAGCCTGTGTCCTCAGTACCTTGCTCTACGGCAGCGAGGCCTGGACAACGTATGTCAGCCAAGAGCTACGTCTCAATTCATTCCATCTTCGCATCCTCCGGAGAATCCTTGGCATCAGGTGGCAGGACCGTATCTCCAACGCAGAAGTCCTCGAGGCGGCCAACATCCCCAGCATACCCACCCTACTGAGCCAGCGGCACATGGCTTGGCCATGTGACCCTCATGGAAGATGGCAGGATCCCCAAGGACGCATTGAACAGTGAGCTTGTCACTGGTATCAGACCCACCGGCCGTCCATGTCTCCGCTTTAAAGACATCTGCAAACGCAACATGAAGTCCTGTAACATTGATCACAAGTCGTGGGAGTCAGCTGCCAGTGATTGCCAGAGCTGGCAGACATAAAGGTGGGGCTAAAGAGTGGCGAGTTGAAGAGACTTAGCAGTTGGCAGGAAAAAAAGACAGAAGCATAAGGAGAGAGCCAACTGTGTAACAGCCCCGACAACCAATTTTATCTGCAGTGCCTGTGAAAGAGTCTGTCACTTTAGAATTGGCCTTTCTCGTCACTCCAGGCGCTGCTTCACAAACCACTGACCACCTCTAGGTGCCCACCCATTGTCTCTCGAGACAAGGAGGCCAAAGAAGAAGAAGAAGCAGGCTTCAGCTGTACTTCTTTCCATTAAACATAATACATCAGATAATAATTCATAAATATATGTGTAAGAATAATCACACTGGGCTTTTCAGTCATATTTAAGAGAATCATAAACATCTGCAAGAAATTTTATGTCCTAATTAAAAAGTACAAGCTAATAATGATTTCAATGGTGTTCATTCTGCAGGTTTTAGCGAGAAACAAAGCAAAATGGCAGATCTAATCCCTGGTGTGCAAAAACCCAGGAAAAGCATAATGGAAGACTGATACTTACTGACAACAAACCATTGAAGGCTGCCATGTAATTTTTAACAAAAACATTCAGAATTTATTGCCAACCTTTTCACGACAATAAAAACTGAATGCCTAGGAGGTTCTCCCATAGCGCATATGCCATTTTTGCACAATTTTTCACAGAATCGTTACAGTGCAGAAGGAGGTCATTCAGTCCATTATGTCTGAACCAGCTCTCTGAAAGAGCAATTCACTCAGTTCCATTCCCCCGCCTTCTCCCCATAACCCTGCAAATTCCTCCTTTGCATATAACAGCCTAATTCCCTTTTGAATGTTTCAGTTGAACCTGCCTCCACCACACTCTCAGGCAGTGCATTCCAGACCTTAACCACTCTCTGTGTGAAAAAGTTTTTCCTCATGTCACTTTTGCTTCTCTTACCAAATACTTTAAATCGGTGCCCTCTTGTTCTCGATCCTTTCATGAGTGGGAACAGTTTCTCTCCATCTGCTCAGTCCAGACCCCTAACGATTTTGAATATCTCTATCAAATCACCTCTTAGCCTTCCCTTCTCCAAGGAAAACAGTTCTAACTTCTCCAGTCTATCTTCATAACTGAAGTTCCTCATCCCTGGAACCATTCTCATGATTTTTTTCTGCACTCTCTCCAATGCCCTCACGTCGCTCCTAAAGTGCAGCGCCCAGAACTGGACACAATACTCCAGCTGAGGCCAAACTGGTGTCTTAGACAAGTTCAACATAACTTCCTTGCTCTTGTACTCTATGCCCCTATTAAAAGGTCCAGGATACTATATGCTTTATTAACTGCTCTCTCAACCTGTCTTGCCGCCTTCAATGATTTAAGCACATATACACCCAGGTCCCTCTGCTCCTGCACCCCTTTTAGAATTGTACTCTTTATTCCATATTATCTCTCCATGTTCTTCCTACCAAAATGAATCACTTCACATTTCTCTGCATTGCACCTCATCTGCCACCTGTCTGCCCATTTCACCAATTTGTCTGTGTCCGTTTGGAGTTCTACACAATCCTCCTCACAGTTCACAAATGTTTTCAAGTTTCATATCATCTGCAAACTTTGAAGTTGTGCCCTGTACACCAAAGTCCAGGTCATTAATATATCAGGAAAAGCAAGGGTCCCAACACTGACCCCTGGGGAACTCCACTACAAACCTGCCTCCAGCCCAAACAACGTCTATTAACCACTACTCGTTGTTTCCTGTCACTCAGCCTATTCCATATCCATGTTGCTACCATCCCTTTTCTTCCATGAACTATAAGTTAGCTCACAAGTCTGTTGTGTGACACCTTATCAAACGCCTTTTGAAAGTCCATGTACACCACACCAACAACATTGTCCTCATCAGCCCTCTCTGTTACCTCCTCAAAAAACTCCAGCAAGTTAGTTAAACATGATTTTCCCTTAAGAAAGCCATGCTGGCTTTCCTTAATTAACCCGCATTTGTCCATGTGACTATAATTTTGTCCCGAATTATTTTTTCTAGAAGCTTCCCCACCACTAATGTTAAACTGATTGGCCTGTAGTTGCTGGGCTTATCTTTACACCCTTTTTTGAACAAGGGTGTAACGTTTGCAAATCTCCAGTCCTCTGGCAACCATCCCCAAGTTTAAGGAAGACTGAAAAATTATGGCCAGTGCCTCTGCGATTTCCATCCTCACTTCCCTCAGTATCCTTGGACACATCTCTTCCAGTCCTGGTGTCTTATACACTTTAAGTACAGACAGTGCATCTAATACGTCTATCAATTTTAAACCCCTCTAGTCTGAATTACCTCCTCTTTCACCATTGCCTGGGTTGCATCTTCTTCCTTGGTAAAGACAGATGCAAAATATTCATTTAAAGTTCAGCTATGACCTCTGCCTCCATGTGTAAATCCCCTTGTTGGTCCCTATCGGCCCCACTCCTCCTTTTACTGCCCTTTTACTATTTATATGTCTATAGAAAACTTTGGGATTTCCTTTAATGCTAGCTACCAGTCTCATTTCATGCTGTCTTTGCTTCTCTTATTTGCTTTTTTACTTCCCCTCTGGACCTTCTATATTCAGCCTGGTTCTCAATCGTATTTTCTACCTGGCATCTGCCATAAGTACACTTTTTCTTCTTTATCTTAATCTCTACTTCTTTCGTCATCCAGGGAGCTCTGAATTTATTTGCCCTACCTTTCCCCTTCAAGGGAACATACCTTGACTGTGCAGGGATGAGCAGGAGAATTGGCACAGAAATTCACGTTCATGATAGCAATGAGTTCCCCTTGACGAAAAAACCTTGAGGATCTTTCACAATGTGCTGTACACAGTATGCTGCTGGTGGACAAACACAAATCAAAGTAGGCAGGATGAAAGCAAAAGACTTTGGATGCTGGAAATCTGAAATAAAAACGTCAAATACTAAAAATACTCAGCTGTTCAGGCCGTATCTGTGGCGAGAGACAGGTCATTGACCTGAAACGTTAACTCTGTTTCTCTCTGCACAGATGCTGCGTGACCTACTGAGTACTTTCCACATTTTCTGTTTTTATATCAGAAGTAAGCAGGAGTTGGTTTGACTGCAGAATTTATTACATAATTAATATAATGCCAATCACCTTTATCAGTTAGGTCCAATATAATTTCCGCCGAGTAGCCTGTCTGACTGATGTCACACAAGATACTTTCCTATTAGTAGGCAGTCTGACTGATGTCTCATAGACGCACATGATTCACACTATCAGTTACAAACCTCCTGTTAAAGTCTGTTTTACTCATAAGGAAATGAAGTGTCAGGAAGAAAGCATGTGCCTGCTGAGTAGCTACCATTCTGAACAGAAAAGGATCTCAGATCCAGGGATCATATTTTACTGACTTGGGGCCAATTCAACAATCCTCTGTTTAGCTCCTGGACCCAATGAAAATTTCTGTAGAGACAAAATTGGTTTTATGACTCATTTGGTCCACGTCAGTGCACAGTAATAAACAACCTGACTATATGTTGAACCCATAATGCCTTGATACCTCTTGGCAAACCACCTGGACCACCTGTGCTTCAGGCCTCTTATTTCAGTTCAACTATGTGCAGCATTTCCAGCATTGTTTTTAATACTTATAACTGCCAGTTGCCTCTGCAACATTCATAATTGTTACTGCAGTTCAGCCACATCGGAACTAACATTTATTCAATTTCCTCAGAAAAGATACTGTCAACATGGCAACATTGGTTGCAAGTATCAACATTCTCAGTAGACAAAAAGGAGTTTGTAATCATTTTTAATGAACTTTTTATACTACCAGAACAGCATTACAATGCTGTCATTTTCAGTAACTTCCCTGCATTAATCCACTACGAACTATATAAATTCCTGGTTCTTTTACCCTGTAGTAAAGGCCTTTGATATTTTTCTCCTTCTAGAGAATATATTTGTTGTGTTTTTTTTCTGAAAATTTCCAGTTTGGTTTTGTTTTTCACCTTCACATCCTCAGAGTTCTCCCACTCTGCTTCCATAACTTTAGTGGAAGTTCGGCAGAATTCTGTTTGTGCATGTTTGCAGAAGCTCTGAGGGAAATGACCTCCAGTGTTGTATTCTGTAATGGTTTGAAAAGTTACAAATATAAAGTTACATTGTCCCCTTCACTATGCCTAAGGAATCAGAAATAAAGGACAGAGACCCATTACTTCAGGTCTCTGCACGACTACATTGTCCTAGGGTATCCTCTACCTTCCCAGCAACAAATCACTGATTGGAATATAATCAGAAAATGCTCAGCAGGTCTGGCACTTGCTGAGTATTTCCAGCACTTTCTGTTTTTATTTCAGATTTCCAGCATCCATTGTATTCTACCTTTGTATCACTGATCTGGAGTAGCTGCAGGGCTGCTGGTGGACAAACACAGATCAAAGTAGGCAGGAAGTCAAAACACTTTTGATGCTGGAAATCTGAAATAAAAACATAAAATGCTAAAAATACTCAGCATCTCAGGCAGTATCCGTGGAGAGAGACAGGTCATCAGCTGGAAATGTTAACTCTATTTCTCTCTCCAGAGTTGCTGTATGACCTACTGAGTCCTTTCTACATTTTCTGTTTTTATATCAGAGGTAAGAGTGAGTTGGTTTGACTGCAGAATTCATTACATCATTAACATAATGCCACTGTTTTAACAAAAAAATCCTTGAAAGTCCCTGGATTGCAAGTGTTGACATACATTATGAGACAGCATTGAATCCACACCCAGCTGTACATTGATACAGTGATACCCTTTCTTGTTGAGAAAGTTGGTATCTTTCTCTAAAAGTGAATTACTAATTGCACCTTAGTAAGAAATTCTGTAACTCAATAAATATTGACAATTCTCTCATGCTGATGATGAGGTCATAGGAAATGTCATAAACTGGGAAGATTGCACAAATAATGTACCAGTCCCTTACTTGATGCATCGTGGATAACCAATTGATCAATTCTATAAGGTGGCTCTTAGCATCATGGGCCGCATACTCATAAGGATGAATAAAGTGTCCATGCCACTCACATTCTTTAACATGGGTTCTCTTACTGCAAAGGAAAAGATTATGCATAACCTGCACTAGACAAGTGCAACTAAAGAAGGGTCATCACTACTAAAAGGTCAAGTCTGCATGAAGAGGAGGCTCAGCAGATAATAGGCAGATAAACAGGGATTGGATGCGAGGTGGAAAGAAAAGGTTGGTAATGACTGAGCCAGGATCACCATAGGTAATAAAAACAAGAAATGCTGGAGATACTGAGCAGGTCTGGCAGCATCTGTGGAGAGAGAAGCAGAGTTAACATTTCAGGTCAGTGACCCTTCATCAGAACTGGCAAAGGTTAGAAATGTAATAGGTTTTAAGCAAATAAAGTGGGGGAGGGGCAAGAGATAACAAAAGTAAAGGTGTTCATAGGACAGGGTCACAGAGAATAACTGACCACTTGGTCATGGAGCAAAGGCAAACGGTATGTTAATGGTGTGTGGAAAGACAAAGCCTTCGTGCAGAGAGGGTGTTAATGGAAAGAAAAATGAACAGCCTGGCCCAAAGCACAGTGGGCAGGCACATGGTAAGACAAATGAATGATGAAACAAACTAAAAAAAAAACTGAAACTAAAAAGGGGGGCCCATCATGCTCTGCAATTATTGAACTCAATATTTTGTCCGGCAGGCTGTAGCGTGCCTAATCGGTAAATGAGATGCTGCTCCTCGAGCTTGCGTTAATGTTCACTGGAACACTGCAGCAAGCCCAGGACAGATATATAGGCATGAGAGCAGGGGGTCTGTTGAGCAGGAAACGGCACTGATACAGTCAATGCTTAAAACATTTCTAACCTTTTCCAGTTCTGATAAAGGGTCACTGATCTGAAACATTAACTCTACTTCTCTCTCTACAGATGCTGCCAGACCTGCTGAGTATTTCTCTTGTTTTTATTTCAGATTTCCATCATCTGCAGTATTTGCTTTCACCATAGGTAATGTCAGTTTTATGTACTTTGTCGAAGTATCATAATGTCCTGACACTCAAGAGGAATTGTCAAGGAGCAATCAAGCTCTTCTGTGTTTCACATCATAGAGGTGCTTTGGAGGAAGCTCCTGGTCACTCCAATGATTACCCAGGCATTGCTCAACTGTTCATTTCATTCAGAAAGCATGTCATCAAAGTAGTACATTAGGAACTAGAACAAGTAAGTTAATTGGAACAGAGGGTAGATACACTATTAAGAAATACCTTCAGATATGGATTTGTTGCCATATTTTGGTAAATGCAGTTATGGAAAGTAAACAGGGGCTTGACCACATAGAGCTCTGATCCAGCTCTGTGCATATTTTCAGATTTTTAGTGTTGGATAATGGCAAGGAAAATTGAGATAGCTTCCAGGGAATTTGACATTAACATGCAGGGTAGTATGACTGGTATTATACATAAGCTGCATATTAATCACATTGAAGCCTTTTCTAAAAGTATATCATGACTTAAAAGGAAGAGGAAATCAAGCAAAGTATAACATGGACTACCCATTCATTATCACCTGTGTTGTGCTGTGCTGCTGCCCAAGATGAATGTCACCCCCAATTTTTCTGCAGAAAAATATTCAAGAAATCTCAAACTGTGACTTCTCACTCAGATGACATGACCATTTTTGTTAGATCCATTGTACAACTGTTCATGATGTACCTTTAGCTG
Organism: Heterodontus francisci; assembly: GCF_036365525.1. Taxonomy (NCBI): domain Eukaryota; kingdom Metazoa; phylum Chordata; class Chondrichthyes; order Heterodontiformes; family Heterodontidae; genus Heterodontus; species Heterodontus francisci. Next base: position 120,570,468 of record NC_090373.1, on the reverse strand, counting down.
AATATGGTTTGCCAGTTTACCTGCTATATGTCACCCCATTTCTATCTGGTGCAGATAGAAGCAGCTTCAGCTTTCTAACTTGGGTGATGTTCAGTACAGCACCATCTGCTCCTTCCTATGAATTTATACTTGTGATAGATGCCTCCTGTCAGTTTGGAGTGCACGATTAATGAGTCGAGGTTCAGTAGATAACTTCCAAGTCTACTTTCACATCAATCAACTCAAACTACAAAGAAATTGGCTCACTCTTCCAACATTTTCATTCTCTGATGCAAAGCAAATTGCTGCATCTCTGGACAGACAGCAGCATCTCTGGACAGACAGCATACAAAGAAAGAAAGCTGGACCCATTCCATGTTCCAATGTCAAATGGCAATACTGCTTGCATCTTGGCGAACATTCTACCAGTGTGGGCAATTCAAAGGCAGACATCTTTAATTAGAATCATAAAGGTTACGGCACAAAATGCGATCACTTGGTCTATCAAGTCTGTGCCAGTGTTTTCTTAATGTGATCCACCTAATCACATCATGCTGCTCAAAGAAAGACTTGCAGTTATATAGTGCCTTTTACAACCACAGGATGCCCCAAAGTGCTTTATAGCCAATGAAGTATATTTGAAGTGTAGTCACTTTCTTTTATTCTTTCGTGGGATGTGAGCATCACTGGCATGGTCAGCATTTGTTACCGAACCCTAATTGCCCTCGAGAAGGTGGCGTTGAGCTGCTTTTTTGAACCACTGCAGTCCATCTGTTGTAGATACACCCACAATGCTGTTAGGCAGAGAATTCCAGCTTTTTGACCCAGCGACAGTGAAGGAACGGAGATATAGGTTCAAGCTACATGTCCTACATTACAACAGTGACTACACTTCAAAAGGTACTTCATTGGCTGTAAAATGCTTTAGGGCATCCAGAGGTTGTGAAAGGCACTATGTAAATGCAAGACTTTCTTTTCCATTATGAAAGTGTACATTCCCATACAGATCTTATGAAGTTATTGTACACTTTATTTGCAAGAGGACTACATTGGTACAACAAATCTTCTTGACAACACTGCACTTGCACTGAGGTCTCTGTGAGTCGGGGATTAGGCAGTTTGTTTGATCTTGATATCAAGGTATTAAGCAAGTCTGGAATGAGGGAAGAGGGTCTTGCTTAGTGGTAGTCAAGTTGATTGGGTACAATGTCCTTCATGGCCTGTCGATGGGATGCTGTGCAGGGGGGTTGGGGTGACCATTTTGTATTGAGCGAGTCTCCAAGGCCAGGCCCCACATTGCTTTGCATTTCCCCAGTTCCAAGCAGAGATCAAATACTGCTTCTCCTGATTGTCACATGTGCTTCCGTCATTTTTTTTTTATAGATGAGCTCCTGGTGGTGGGGGGAGGGGGGGTGATGGTCATCTTCTTGTAGCTGGTCATGAGAGTTATGCTAGTCTGGTCATTATAAGGGAACTTTTCTCTTCTGTGGGGAAGTTACTCAGACACGGAGCTGAGTCTTATGGGATTGTAAGATCAGTCATGTTCCTAATAATTATCTCAACTCCCAACCAGAATGGTTGGAATCTGGGGCATGTCCAGAATAAATGGAGGAGGGTATCCATCTGGCCATAGCCTCTCCAGCTGTTGTCTGGTAAGGAGGGATAAAAATGTGGCGCTACAGAACATGATCAAGTTACCCTTCACAGATATTGCTGCAGGTGATTGTTGAGAATCTAACTCCACAGCACTTCTCACTCCTCTTCCCTTAATAGTTGGTCTAGGTCTCATTCCCAGGCTTCCCTCAAGCTTCTGTTCAGTCCTTGATCATGACATATGATACATAGGGTGGAGATGAATCTGAAGAAAGCTGTTTGGGAGTAAAGGAAAAATTTCAAGGGAGCTGGGTCAGGTTGAAATCAGCAAAGTATTTCAGGATTCTGGAGCTAAGTTTTCATTTGCAGGTAGTGTCACTGGCCATACTGGGAGAGGTGAAATTGTCAGTTAACTTGGTGGAAGAGCATAATCTTCCATCAGAAAAGACATTACAAATAAATTAAATTTGCTAGCGTTGCAGCCGGACAACTGGAAGCAGACTACAGCCAAGCAACATGAAGAGGAAACAAGATGGTGCTGGTCTCCCTTCTCCATTGTAGCCATTCTGAAGTCAGAGAGACAAAGACTCCAGTGTGGCGATGCAGAATTTATCACTGCAGACTAAAAGGGTTGCAAGGAGGCACTGTGGTCTTTTCTGCATGCTCCAATTTTGCTCTCCTAAAAGTAGAATTCTCAAGGGCAATTAGGGACAGGCAATCAAGGCTGGCCTTGCCAACAATGCCCACATCCCATGAACGAATACAAACAAAATTGCTAAGATTTGAAAAATGGAAGACAGTTAATTCACTGCCATCTGCCCATAGCTCACTAATATCTTGTTTAATAAATTGTTTATACTAAGCGTCCTCTCTCTTCATAACACCCATGCAACTAAAGACCACTTAGTTTGATATAAAAACAAGAAATGCTGGAAATACTGAGCAGGTCTGGCAGCATCTGTGGAGAGAGAAGCAGAGTTAACATTTCAGGTCAGTGACCCTTCATCAGAACTAGCAAATATTAGAAATGTAAAAGGTTTTAAGCGAGTAAAGCGGGGGTGGGGCAAGAGATAACAAAGGAGAAGATGTAAATAGGTGAAGATCACAGAATAGCTGACCAGAACGTCGTGGAGCAAAGGCTTTTTTTCATGTTTGTACTTGTGGCTGTTCAATTTTCAGTCCATTAACACCCTATCTGTACTAATGCTTTGTCTTTCAACACACCAGTAACATATTGTTTGCCTTTGCTCCATGACCTTCTCGTCAGCTATTCTGTGACCTTGTCCTATCTACACCTTTTCCTATGTTATCTCTTGCCCCGCCCCTGCTTTACTTGCTTATAACCTATTACATTTCTAATATTTACCAGTTCTGATGAAGGGTCACTGACCTGAAACGTTAACTCTGTTTCTCTCTCCACAGATGCTGCCAGACCTGCTGAGTATTTCCAGCATTTCTTGTTTTTATTTCAGATTTCCAGCATCCGCAGTATTTTGCTTATAAATAGTTTGATAACGTGTCCCTCTTGTCAACAAACTGAACGTTTAAATCGATTTTCACTCCTGCTTTTGACTAATGTGTGGCTGTCAGTTCCTCTTCTAACTGTGACTTTCCGCTTCCACATACTTCTTTTCAAATTTAAACTTCACGCGAAGCCCTTCCCACCCCACGCGAGCACAGCGCCTTCCATAGGCGCGCTGAGACCGCCGCCGCTGGCGATGATTTCTTGTGACGCTTCGGATCGGCCCTCTTTCTGCCACTAGTTACGCCTGCGTCCGGGGAAGGGGGGGGAGGGGGGGGGGAATGGAATTGGGGACGGGACGTCAGTTCCGGCAGCAAAAACCGCGCTTCCCCGGATGTTTGCGGGCCGGATTAACCCCGGAAATGCCGGATGAAGCCGGTGGGAGCGGAACGCTGCAGGAATCGCGGATCGGCCTCCATAAGCTCCGCTTTTGACACCGGCGGCAAACTCGAGCGGCCGAGTGCGGCGGGCGGGTGGGCGAGCGGCCGGCCTGGGCCAGGGGGCTGATCGCCGTTGCCGGGTGCAGGGATGTCGGCGGAGATCATCGATACCCCGCAACCGCTGCACTTCGAGGAGATCGACTACAATGAGATCGATGTGGAGGAGGTGAGAGAAGGACCGGGAGAGAGACAGAGCTGGGGGACAGAGGGAGGGGGGCCCAGCCTGGGACGGGAGTTCTAGCCGTAGCCCCCGGCCTCCGGCCTGCCCTTTTTAGGAGAATAAGGAAATAGGTTAAAGTCCGGCAGTGAACATTCAGTCAGATTGTAAACAGGTTACTTAAAGGTACATCCTGTCCTGTATAATGTTCTCCTGGTAATCTCACTCTACTGCAGTACAGTGTATGAGTTATGGGGAGTTTTATTGTGTAGTTTAATTTGAAATGTTTGTTCCCCTCTTTCCCCCTCCCCCCGCCCCCAACATAAAACAATTAGCAAAAATGCCTATAAAATTTAAATTTGTCAGGTGAGGCACACTTTTTTTTTATTTCAATCCTTGTTTTATTTGCATGCATTTGATTATAATCCCAGCATAAGCGTATTGTCAGAAGTTGTTATTTCCCCTTGCGGTTTTCAAACTGTTTTCAGTATTATTGTTAATAACTTGTTGTCCAAGACAAAAATTTATACTGGGTTTATATGTTTTATGTAACTTGCTGCTAAGTTACGTGCTGCAGTGAAGAGTTACCAGGAAGTGATGAGTTTTGTCGCTGCAGACATTCCAGGATTCTAAAACTTGATTCAGGTTGATGGGTTATTAGGTTCCCCAGAAGTCTTTTGCATAATTTGGTTCAAAAGTTTTTTTAAAAATTCCTTTAAATGCTTAAGGAAGCAATAGAGAATTTTGACAGATCTTTAATATGCCATGTGGAACAATGCAAATATCCCAACTTTGGTTGACCTTTTTAAATGCTGTGCTGTCGCAATGTTGTATTCACGATGCATTAGCACCTCCCTCTATTTGTCAAGGAGCAGAAATTCTTCAGTGTTCTGATTAGGTTTGGTAGTCCTTAGTACAGAGCAGTCTGCATTTTGTAACTTGAGCACGAAATGCACATACCTGGTCTATTGTGTTGGGTAAATGGCCATGAACTTCAGCTACTATAGTTAGTATAATTTATTATTGTGTGAATTAAGTAATATTTAAATTGATATTTGGGAGTGGAAAGCTAATTGGCTTTTGTGTTTACTCTATCTCAATCCATAGGAAACGCTAGATAGACACCAAATTTTGTGTACACTGAAGTGTTTTGGGAGAATTGCATAATGTGTGGTATATTGAAAGTGTGCAATAATTTTCCCCCAAATAATGCTCATCACAAATTATTAAGTGGAAAAATTAAAGTACAAAAAGGGTATCCTAAAAGGTTCTAAATGTTTCAAACAATGTTGAAACATTTTAAACCTGAGAAATGATAGTATAACAGTATACTGCAGAACCCAATCCAATTCTTGCCCAATGTGAACTTCCAGCAGAGGTCACTGCACAGCAGTCAGGAGCAGGAAACCCTGGACTGTTTCATTCCTTGTCCCTGGAAGTACCCTGACTGACATACAAACATACGAATTAGGAGCAGGAGTAAGCCAATCGTCCCCTTCAATCCTGCTCTGTCATTTAATAAGATCATGGCTGATCTGATTGTGGCCTCAACTCCATTTTCCCACCCATCCCCAATACCCTTTGACACCTTTGTTAGTCAAGAATTTATCTACCTCTGCTTTAAAAATAGTCACCCTGCCTCCACCATTCTCTAGGGAAAAGAGTTCCAAAGACTCTCAACCCTCTGAGAGAAAAAAATTCTCCTCATCTGTTTTAAATGGGCGGCCCTTTATTTTTAAACTGGGTACCCTAGTTCTAGTCTGTCAACAGGGAAAACATCTTTTCAGCATCCACCCTGTCAAGTCCCCTCAGGGTCTTATATGTTTCAATAAAATCACCTCTCATTCTTATAAACTCCAGTGGATACAGACCTAACCTGTCCAACCTTTCCTCATAAGATAACCTGCTCCATCCCAAGGATCAGTCGAGTGAACCTTCTCTGAACTGCCTCTAATGCATTTATATCATTTCTTAAATAAGGAGACCAAAACTATACACAGTACTCCCGATGTGGTCCCACCAATATCCTATACGACTGTAGCAAAACGTCCCTATTTTTATATTCCATTTCCCTTGCAATAAATGACGATATTCCATTTCCATTTTCTGACAGTGCGTTCCCATCAAATTTTTTTTATCCATTCATGGGATGTGGGTGTCGCTTGCTAGGCCATCATTTATTGCCCATTCCTAATTGCCCTTGAGTAAATGGTAGTGAGCTGCCTTTTTGAACCGCTGCAATCCTTGGGGTGTATGCTGACAGTGCTATTAGGAAGGGAGTTCCAGGATTTTGACCCAGCGACAATGAAGGAATGGTGCTATAGTTCCAAGTCAGGATGATGTGTGGTTTGGAGGGGAACTTGTAGGTGGTGGTGTTCCCATGTATCTGCTGCCCTTGTCCTTCTAGTTGGTAGAGATTGCGGGTTTGGAAGCTGCTGTCGAAGGCAACTTGGTGAGTTGCTGCAGTGCATCTGGTAGATGGTACAATCTGCTGCCATTGTGCGTTGGTGGTGAAGGGAGTGAATGTTGAAGGTGGTAGATGAGGTGCCAATCAAGCATGCTGCTTTATCCTGGATGGTGTCGAGCTTCATGAGTGTTGTTGGAGCTGCACCCATCCAGGCACGTGGAGACTATTCCATCACACTCCTGACTTGTGCCTTGTAGATGGTGGACGGGCATTGGGGAGTCAGGAGGTGAGTTACTTGCCGCAGAATTCCCAGCCTCTGACCTGCTCTTGTAGCCACAGTATATATGTGGCTGGTCCAGTTCAATTCTAGTCAATGGTAACCCCCAAGATGTTGATAATGGGGGATTCAACAATGGTAATGCCGTTGAACGTCAAGGGGATACGGTTAGATTCTCTCCTGTTCGAGATGATCGTTGCCTGGCACTTGTGTGGCGCGAATGTTACTTGCCACTTACCAGCCCAAGCCTGGATATTGTCCAGGTCTTGCTGCATCTGGACACTGGTTGCTTCAGTATCTGAGGAGTCACGAATGGTGCTGAACATTGTGCAATCATCAGCGAATATGCCTACTTCTGGCCTTATGATAGAAGGAAGGTCATTGGTGAAACAGCTGAAGATGGTTGGGCCTAGGACACTATCCTGAGGATCTCCTGCAGTGATGTCCTGGGACTGAGATGACTGACCCTCCAACAACCCACAACCATATTCCTTTGTGTTAGTTATGACTCCAACCAGTGGAGAGTTTTCCCCGATTCGCGTTGACTCCAGTTTTGCTAGAGCTCCTTTATGCCATACTCGGTTAAATACTGCCTTGACATCAAGGGCAGTCACTCTTGCCCCACCTCTTGAGTTCAGCTCTTTTGTCCATGTTTGGACAAAGGCTGTAATGAGGTCAGGAGCTGAGTGGCCCTGGCAGAAACAAAACTGAGCGTCAGTGAGCAGGTTATTGCTGAGCAAGTGCCACTTGATAGCACTGTCGACGACCCCTTCCATCACTTTGCTGATGATTGAGAAGTCAACTGATAGGGCAGTAATTGGCCGGGTTGGTTTTGTCCTGCCTTTTTGTGTACAGGACATACTTGGGCAATTTTCCACATTGCTGGGTAGATGCCACTGTTGTAGCTGTGCTGGAACAGCTTGGCTCGGGGCGCAGCTAGTTCTGGAGCACAAGTCTTCAGTACAATTGCCAAAATGTTGTCAGGTTCCATAGCCTTTGCAGTATCCAGTGCCTTCAGCTGTTTCTTGATATCACGTGGAGTGAATCGGATTGGCTGAAGACTGGCATCTGATGCTGGGGACCTCAAGAGGAGGCCGAGATGGATCATCCACTTGGCACTTCTGGCTGAAGATGGATGCAAATGCTTCAGCCTTGTCTTTTTCACTGATGTTCTGGGCTTCTCCGTCGTTGAGGATGGGGATATTCATGGAGACTCCTCTTCTGATTAGTTGTTTAATTGTCCACCACCATTCACGGCTGGATGTGGCAGGACTGCAGAGCTTAGATCTGATTCTTTGGTTGTGAGATCACTTAGCCCTGTAGTGATGTCCTGGGACTGAGATGCTTTTGCTGTTTTGGCATGCAAGTAGTTCTGTGTTGTAGCTTCACCAGGTTGACACCTCACTTTGACGTATACCTGGTGCTGCTCCTGGCATGCCCTCCTGCACGCTTCATTTAACCAGGGTTGGACCCCCAGCTTGATGGTAATGGTAGAGTGGGGGATATGCCATGCCATGAGGTTACAGATTGTGGTTGAGTACAATTCTGCTGCTGATGGTCCACAGCGCCTCATGGATGCCCAGTTTTGAGTTGCTAGATCTGTTTGAAATATCTTTCTTTGGCCTCGTTGTCTCGAGAGACAATGGGTAAGTGCCCAGAGGTGGTCAGTGGTTTGTGGAGCAGCGCCTGGAGTGACTGTAAAGGCCAATTCTTGAGTGACAGACTCTTCCGCGGGCGCTGCGGATAAAATTGGTTGTCAGGGCTGTTACACAGTTGGCTCTTCCCTTGCACTTCTGTCTTTTTCCCTGCCAACTGCTAAGTCTCTTCAACTCGCCACTCTTTAGCCCAGCCTTTGTGGCTGTCCGCCAGCTCTGGCGATCACTGGCAGCTGACTCCCACGAATTGTGGTCAGTGTCACAGGATTTCATGTCACGTTTGCAGACGTCTTTAAAGCGGAGACATGGACGGCCAGTGGGTCTGATACCAGTGACGAGCTCGCTGTACAATGTGTCTTTGGGGATCCTGCCATCTTCCATGCGGCTCACTTGGCCAAGCCATCTCAAGCACCGCTGGCTCAGTAGGGTGTATATACTGCGGATGTTGGCCGCCTCGAGGACTTCTGTGTTGGAGATACGGTCCTGCCACCTGATGCCAAGGATTCTCAGGAGGCTGAGAAAATGGAACGAGTTGAGACGTCGCTCTTGGCTGACATATACATTGTCCAGTCCTCGCTGCAGTAGAGCAAGGTAATGAGGACACAGGCTTGAAACACTCGGACATTTGTGTTCCGTGTCAGTGCGCAATTTTCCCACACCCTCTTGGCCAGTCTGGACATAGCAGCGGATGCCTTTCCCATGCGCTTGTTGATTTCTGCATCGAACAACAGGTTACTGGTGATAGTTGAGCCTCGGTAGGTGAACCCTTGAACCACTTCCAGAGCGTGGTCGCCAATATTGATGGATGGAGCATTTCTGACATCCTGTCCCATGATGTTCCTTTTCTTGAGGCTAATGGTTAGGCCAAATTCGTTGCAGGCAGTTGTAATCCTGTCGATGAGTCTCTGCAGACACTCTTCAGTGTGGGATGATAATGCAGCATCATCAGCAAAGAGGAGTTCCCTGATGAGGACTTTCCGTACTTTGGTCTTTGCTCTAAGACAGGCAAGGTTGAACAACCTGCCATCTCATCTTGTGTGGAGGAAAATTCCTTCTTCTGAAGGAATTTAGTATGGTGGTAGTGCCACACAACACGATGGTGGGTATCCTCAATGTGAAGACGGGACTTAGTTTCCATAAGGACTGTGTGGTGGTCACTCTTACCGATACTGTCATAGACAGATACATCTGCAACAGGTAGATCGGTGAGGACAAGGTCAAGTGGGTTTTTCCCTCTTGTTGGTTCCCTCGCCACCTGCCGCAGACCCAGTCTAGCAGTGTCTTTTAGGACTCGGCCATCTCAGTCAGTAGTGATGCTACCGAGTCACTTTTGGTGATAGACATTCAAGCCCCCCACCCAGAGTACATTCTGTGCATTTGCCTCCCTCAGTGCATCCTCCAAGTGGTGTTCAACATGGAGGAGTACTGATTCAGCTGACAAGGGGCGGTAGGTGGTAATCAGCAGGAGGTTTCCTTGCCCATGTTTGACCTGATGCCATTGGACGTCATGGGGTCCGAAATCGATGTTGAGGGCTCCCAAGGGCAACTCCCTGCCTCCCGTATGCTACTGTGCTGCCATCTCTGGTAGGTCTGTATTGCCGGTGGGACAGGACATACCCAGGGATGGTGATGGTGGTGTCAGGGATATTTTCTGTAAGGTTTGATTCCGTGAATATGGCTATGTCAGGCTGTTGCTTGACTGGTCGGTAGGACAGCACTCCCAATTTTGGCACAAGCCCCCAGATTCCCAATTTCTGACTCTCTTTCTTTTAAGCCAGAGGTAACGCGAGGGGTGGAAATGGCTGTCAGTGGGGTAGTATGCTCCTCTTGTGAAATGTGGGAGATCAGGGAGAAGTCAAATGTCCCTGACGAATACGTTTGCAGGAAGTGTGTTCAGCTGCAGCTCCTTTCAGATCGCATGGATCAGTTGGAGCGACAGTTGGACTCACTGAGGAGCATACAAGAGTCAGAAAGTATCATAGATAGGAGTTTCAGGGAGGTGGTCACACCGCAGGTTCAGCCAGATAGATGGGTGACCGCCAGGAGGGGCAGGCAGGTAGTGCAGGAGTCCCCTTTAGCTATTCCCCTCAATAACAAGTATGCTGTTTTGTATACTGTTGGGGGGGGGAGATGGCCTCTCAGGGGAAAGCAGCAGCAGCAGCAGCCAGGTCAGTGGTACAGCAGAGAAGGTCAAAGTGTAGGCGAGCGGTAGTGATAGGGGACTCGATAGTCAAGGGCACAGACAGGCGTTTCTGTGGCCGCGAGCGAGAATCCAGGATGGTGTGTTGTCTCCCTGGTGCCAGGGTCAAGGATGTCTCTGAGCGGGCACAGGGCATTCTGAAAGGGGAGGGTGAGCAGCCAGAGGTTGTGGTGCATATTGGTACTAATGACATAGGCAGGAAGAGAGATGAGGTCCTGCAAAGTGAATATATAGGGAGTTAGGCAGGAGGTTAAAAAGCAGGACCTCTAGGATTGTAATTTCAGGATTACTCCCTGTGCCACGTGCTAGTGAGGGTAGGAATAGAAGGATAAGGCAAATGAATGCTTAGCTGAAGAGTTGGTGTAGGCGGGAGGGCTTCAGCTACTTGGACCATTGGGATCTCTTCTGGTGCAGAGGTGACCTGTGCAAGAGGGACGGGTTGCATCTGAACTGGAAGGGGACCAATATCCTTGCGGGGAGGTTTGCTAGTACTACTCGGTAGGGTTTGAACTAGTCTGGCAGGGGGGTGGGACCCAAAGTAGTAGTCTCTCCGATGAGATAGTTGAGGCAAATGTAGAAGTTAAAGCAAGCAAGTCCAGTAGGCAGGCCGGGCAGGGGCAGGACAGGTCTGGTAGGCTAGACTGCATTTACTTTAATGCAAGAAGCCTTACAGGTAACTCAGAGCATGGATCGGTACATGTGATTGTGATATTATAGCTATTACGGAAATGCGGTTGAGGGATGGGCAGGACTGGCAGCTCAATGTTCTGGGGTACTGATGCTTCTGGCGTGACAGATGTGGAGGTAAGAGAGGAGGGGGAGTTGCACTATTGATTAGTGAGGATATCACGGCAGTACTTAGAGAGGATATCCCGGGGGGAATGTCCAGCGAGGCCATATGGGTAGAACTTAGAAATAAGAAAGGGGTGATCACTTTGATGGGATTATACTATAGGCCCCCCAATAATCAGAGGGAATTGGAGGAGCATATATGTAGGGAAATCACAGATAGGTGTAGGAATTATAGGGTTGTAATAGTAGGTGATTTTAACTTCCATAATATTGACTGGGACTGCCTTAGTGCTAAGGGATCAGATGGGGAAGAATTTGTTAAATGTATCCAGGATAGTTTTCTGAAGCAGTATGTGGATGGCCCTACTAGAGAAGGGGCTGCACTTGACCTCCTTTTAGGAAATGAGGCTGGGCAGGTGGTTGATGTGTTAGTGGGAGAGCACTTTGGAACCGGTGACCATAACTCTATTAGCTTCAAGATAGTTATGGAAAAGGATAGGACTGGTCCTCAGGTTGAAGTCCTAAATTGGGGGAAGGCTAATTTCGATGACATCAGACAGGAACTCTCAAAAGTTGATTGGGAGAGGCTGTTTACAGGTAAAGGGACGTCTGGCAAGTGGGAGGCTTTTAAAAGTGAGCTAGGAAGAGTTCAGGGCCGGCATGTTCCTGTTAAATGGAAGGGCAAGGCTGGCAAGTTTAGGGAACCTTGGTTGACGAGGGATATTGAGGGTCTGGTCAGGACAAAGAAGGAGGCATATGTCAGGTATAGGCAGCTGGGATCCAGCGAGTCCCTCGAGGAGTATAGGGGATATAGGAGTACACTTAAGAAGGAAATTAGGAGGGCAAAAAGGGGCCATGAGATTTCCCTGGCAGATGATAAAGGAGAATCCTAAAAGATTCTAAAAGTATATTAAGAGTAAAAGGGTAGCTAGGGAGAGAGTAGCTCCCCTTAAGGATCAGTGTGGTAATCCATGTGTGGAGCCACGGGAAATGGGCGAGGTCTTAAATGAATACTCCTCGTCTGTATTTACCGTGGAGAAGGTCATGGAAGCTAGTGAGTTCAAGGGAGGGAACAGCGATATCCTGGAGCATATCAACATTATAAAGGAGGAGGTGTTGCAGGTTTTGAAGCGCATTAAGGTGGATAAATCACCAGGGCCTGCCCAGGTGTATCCTAGGATGCTGTGGGAAGCAAGGGAGGAGATTGCTGGGGCCCTGGCAGAGATTTTTGTATCATCGTTAGCCACCGGTGAGGTACCGGAAGACTAGAGGATAGCTAATGTTGTGCCTTTATTTAAGAAGGGCAGCAGGGATAAGCCAGGGAACTATAGGCCGGTGAGCCTTACATCAGTGGTGGGAAAGTTACTGGAAGGGATTCTGAGAGACAGGGTTTATATGCATCTGGAAAGACAAGGTCTGATTAGGGACTGTCAGCATGGCTTTATGTGTGGGAAATCATGTCTCACGAATTTGATTGAGTTTTCCGATGAGGTGACCAAGAAGATTAACGAGGGCAGGGTGATGGACGTTGTCTACATGGACTTTGGCAAGGCTTTTGACAAGGTCCCTGATGATAGGCTGGTCCGGAAGGTTCGAACACATGGGATCGAGGTGATCTAGCCAATTGGATACAAATTGGCTTGGTGATAGGAGGCAGAGGGTGGTAGTGGAGTGTTGTTTTTCAGATTGGAGGCCGGTGACCAGTGGTGTGCCACAGGGATCGGTGGTGGGCCCTCTGTTGTTTATCAGATATATTAATGACTTGGATGAGAATGTAGGGGGCATGATTAGTAAGTTTGCAGATGACACCAAAATTGGTGATATAGTGGACAGTGAAGAAGGTTGTCTAAGGTTACAACCGGATATCGATCAACTGGGAAAGTGGGCAAGGGATTGGCAAATAGGATTTAACGCCGACAAGTGTGAAGTGATGCATTTTGGAAAGTTAAACCAGGGCAGGACATATGCAGTAAATGACAGGGCCCTGGGGCGTGTTGTTGAGCAGAGAGACCTTGGGGTGCAAGTCCATAGTTCCCTGAAAGTTGCAACATAGGTAGACAGGGTGGTGAAACAGGCGTATGGCATGCTTGCCTTCATCAGCCGAGGCATTGAGTGCAAGAGTTGGGATGTCGTGTTACAGTTGTACATAATGTTGGTTAGGCTGCATTTGGAGTACTGTGTGCAGTTCTTGTCACTGCTCTGCAGGAAAGATGGGATTAAGCTAGAGAGGGTGCAGAAAAGATTCACAAGGATGTTGCCTGGTTTGGAGGGCTTGAGTTATAAAGAGAGATTGGATAGGTTGGGTCTGTTTTCCCTGGAGCGAAGGAGGCTGAGAGGGGACATGGTAGAGGTGTATAAAATTATGAGAGGCATAGATAGGGTAGAGAGCCAGAGTCTGTTTCCCATGGTAAGGGTGACTAAAACTCGAGGGCATAGATTTAAGGTGAGAGGGAGGCGGTTTAAAGGGGATCAAAGGGGTAAATTGTTCACACAAAGAATAGTGGGTATCTGGAAGGAGCTGCCAGAGGAGATGGTGGAGGCAGGAACAGTAGTGACATTTAAGAGGCATCTGGACAGGCACTTGAATGAGCAAGGCATAGAGGAATATGGAATTAATGCAGGCAGGTGGGATTAGTATAGATAGGCATTATGGTCAGCATGGACGTGGTGGCCAAAGGGCCTGTTTCTATGCTGTACAATTCTATGACTCTATGTTAGACTTTGCAGAGCTGGGTATGCTGTTGGCGTTTCCAGTGCCAATGGTAGAAGTTAGTTAATTTAGCTGGGGCTGTAGATTAAACATTTGGTTTTTCTTGTCTGTAAATATTCATTTTATGAATACATTTTAATCAATCAGTGCTCAGAACTCCATGTTTGCTTGAAAAGCCTATTTGTCAAAATACCAAATAAATACTCTGAATTTAGTATTGAAGCTTCACATTCTATAGTTTCAGCTAATACTTTTATGAAGTTGGTCATAAATTTTTCATAGTGTTAAGGCCTTACTCAATGTACCATAGTCTCAAGTTCAGTCCATCTGATTTGAATGCTCGCAGTGTAATACCAGTACTGAGTGTACATAATTTCTGTTAAGAGCAAATGTGTTTGACTGAATTGTCATATCAATGGTTTAACAGTGTCACAGCTCGTTACTGGCCTTACAGCTACTGGGTAGAGGCAGACCTTTGGTCTAATGTTCTCCCTCCAGTGGCATTGTGAAATTGTGTTTCAGGGATGACATAAATGGGGAATTCCATCCACACTGCCTGTTCGTGATGTCAATTGAGGAGATGTATGCAAATTGTGTTGAAGCTGCCTCTAATTAGTAGTTGGAAAGCATCACGTGGTGACTTGAGGGCCAATAATAAATCTGCAGATTCACATGATTTATCATTTGGGGTTATGGGAAATAGTAGACCACTCCTTTTCTGTGATATATGCACAATGCATACCTTGGGAGTCCTGCATTTTGCAGATTCTCAGTGCCATAGTGTTTGGCGTATTTACCTAGTGATAATGTAGAATAAAATGTAATCTGAAGAAGGAAGGAAAAGAAATAGTATTGGGGTCTGTTGGTCTTGTATATGTGACAATATTCTACCTGACAGCTTTTTTTTAGTATTATAGGATGGGGTAGGTGCGTGTTTGTGTGTGTCAGTAGCTATATGAACTGCACTTACAGTATATAAAATACATATTAAACTACTGACTAGTTGATGTATAAGGGTGAAATTTCATTAATTGTTAACTGATTTCAGCATTACACTGCATTACTATATATTCTTACTATATATTTTAAAGATTATTCAGGCTAACCCATTTAGATCAATTGCAGATTGTCTTAAGAAAGTGATAGTTGATTTTGTTAAAGATTTTGTTGGAATGGTAAAGGAATTTTTAAAAAAAATATTACAGTTAATAGAGATGATTCATATAGTACTGGTGATGTTACATACCTTTGGTTCCTGTATATTTTTTCATCCATCTAGTATTTTAGAATATGCCCACCAGTACAAGAGGGAAGGGAAGTAACTTGTGTGGATTAGTAGCAGTCATATGTTTGATTTGGAAATCTGGTCATGGAGTTCCCACTTCTGAACAGTGCATTTTTCCAAATTGGTATTAAGTTTGCAAAGCAGAGTCTTGGGTGAGTTTGGGCAAGAATTTAGAATATAAGATGGACATTGGATTAATTTGGATTAGAACACAACTCCTTTTGCATTCTTAATGAGATTTAAGTCTGGGATCTGCTGACCATCTCTGATGTCATCTGAATCATGTGGCAGCATCTGTTATCATATTGACATTCTTCCTTTAAATGTATGCATTTTCATAAGGGTGAAAGGAAGTCTGGAGGGCAGTGATTTTTGTTCTATGGTTACAAAAATATATTATTTTAGCAATATATTTTGTACTATTGGGGCAAAAAACTTTGAATTTCTCCAAATGCCAGCTTGTAATCTCTTTTCCTGGAGTTGATCTGTTTAAGATTGTCTTTGAGGCCAGTCCAAAATTGTGATCTCTATTAAACTGAATTGAGCTGCAGAGGGAATGGGAAATTCTAACTAATTTTTCAAGTGCAATGGAATGTACTTCTAATAACATTTTTCAACATAAGGAAATAGCATATTGAACAAAAGACACTTTTAAACTTTCTTTTCCCTTTATGCATGTCCCGTTTAATATTTTAAAAATACTTCAACACTTCCATGAACCTTGCTTACAATAGATCTTGAAGCTGATTTCTAAGTATGGTACAGTGAGCTAAAGGCTTGTTTCTGTCATTCTCAAATACCATGACACTTGCACTGGTACTTGTG
Source organism: Heterodontus francisci (assembly GCF_036365525.1). Taxonomy (NCBI): domain Eukaryota; kingdom Metazoa; phylum Chordata; class Chondrichthyes; order Heterodontiformes; family Heterodontidae; genus Heterodontus; species Heterodontus francisci. Next base: position 120,554,626 of record NC_090373.1, on the reverse strand, counting down.
CAAGTATGGTTTTATTTTTCTCAGCTGTACTCATGATCAATCCTGAGCTGCTTTGCATTTTCTAAAACATTTTGCTTAAGATCATAATACAAGCAGTTTACTTAATTTTCTCTGACACACGCCTTTAATCAGTAAATCATTAGCTGAAGGGTGTCAGCATTGTGTAGCACATGAGATCTCTACTGTGCTGTGCCATGGAATAGTTGGATTTAAAGTCATTTCCACAGTTCCCTACTTGGAAAGTTCCCAGTTTTGTCAGAGTTATACAGCACAGAAACAGGCTCTTCGGCCCATTGTGCTGGACAGAAAGCCCAAAGGTGAATTTCCTTCCCTGCTGGTCTCCTTTTGTGCACCTCCTTGTGGTCAGTTACAGTGTGGCATTCAAGTACCTTCTCATTTGGAAAACAGCATGGAAATGGAGACAAAATAACTGTTAAAAAGGCATAATACAATATGTGTTCATTTAAATGGTCATTGTATGCCGTTCCATGTTCTTTGGAATTTTGTAGCCATATTTTAAAGCTAACTTTTCTAAAAACAATTTTATCTTGGAAAAACTTGGAAAAAAGTGAAATTAAAAATGCTGTTAGCAACTTGTACTTGAATATTATATATTTGTTCATTACTAGTAACGACAATTTGGAAACTTTGCAGTGTTTACCTTTTATTTGAAGAGAAGTGAGCATACTTCTGCTTTTCAGCAACAGTGTTCAAGGGTTTTTGATACCTTTTCAGTGACACCCAATATTTCACATTTAGAAGTAAACCTGAAGATGTAGAAATCCATGTATTTAAAAAAAAATTTCAACTCTTGAGTCTGTAAACTGCCCAAACCATATATGAACCTTCATACTCAGTCTTGAATATATCTGGGTTCCATGACAAACATTTTATAAGGATTCTAAACTCAAATGGGAAAGAAGTTGCATTCAGCATTACCTTTTCTATGATTTGAATTTTTCCCAGTCTTCCTCCATCACCTCTTCATTTGCGCCAGCTTGTTCCCTCATCTGTTAATTTTTTATCCATTTGCATACTTTGGAAACTAATGGATACTTGGATACTTCTGGACAACATTCCGAAAGCTGTGGTAACTGGAAGGAACTATCGGAGTGGGTGCAGTGCTGTAAGAGGTTCTTTCAGATCCCCAGTCTTGCTTGCTAAAAGGGAATACCCATTATGGAGAGGGAAAAATAAGTTTTTAAAACATTTCTTGTGATTGTACCACAGTTTGAGCATTTCATTTCCATCATGACTCTTGGGAATATCTATTGAGTTTGTATCTTGTTTATCCCCAACACCCTACCCCCAAATAGCCAAGTTTATGCCTTTGCATTTGTATCTGAGGTATATAATTAATTAAAGATCTTGTTTGTCAGTTCCTGTTTTCTGTTACTTCCATGATAACCCAAGTTTTGTTTTTCAATGTGGCTCCATCGCATGGCTGTTGGGGCATGTTACCTTGAATTTGAACTCTGAAGTGTGAGCAACTAACCTGTGTGAGATTCTGTCATCTGGCAGCTTAGCAGAGGCACTAGCCCATTTAAAGAAAATGTATTTGCTAATTTCTTTTCAAAAAATTGGCAAGCAAAGAATTTTCATGTGAACGCAGTATTTGAAGTGGCCAATTTCAAGACAATTAACTCTAAAACTGAACTACTGGGATCAGCTGTCAGGAAAGGGGAGTTTAAGTAACTGTGGTGTTCTTGCACAGTATGTAAGATGTACTCACATTTTCAGAGCTGTCTTTTCTAGTTAGCTCTTACCACTATTTCTCCAGAATCACGGGGATGTCACTCTCTGTCTTATTGTAAAAATTGTTGGATTTTTCAGACTGCAATTACTTTAAGTGCCTGCATTTACTGTGTAGGATGTGCTCTTTATCAGCTGATGTAGAATAAGTTGTGTACAAGTGAATGGGTTAATCATGAAGTCAGCCAAAAGCTCAACTGAAATTTTTATGGCTTGCTTTGAAAACAGACTGTAGAGATGTGCACGGTTTCATGTTAGCCATCTTAAATCTGTTTACATTAGTGACTTGAAAAAAGAACAGATGAGAAACTTAGAGAAACAACTAAAAACTTTCCATGTTAAACCTTCAATAAGGTCCAAGAGATTCGCTGAGGTGATTTTTGCATACAGAAAAATGACCATGATTGCTGTAAAAAAAAAAATCCAGCCTGTTTACGAACATTCTTCAGCAAAAGGAACCTGCCACCCCTGACCTGACCTACACATATCTTCTTACAACTGCTTTTAACTAGCCAGTGACACTCAGAAGAGATTAATCTTCTTACAGTTGGGGTGATGTTTGGAGTTGGAATGAAGGCACATTGGGTACTGTATAATTGATTTAGAAGTTACATAATACAAAACAGCATATTCTGATTGTCAGCAACACCACAGCAAGTTCATCAGTAATGTTATAAAATGTATTGGATGCATTCGGCATATAACTGGTAAAAAGGTGATAAAAGTGGGGCCGATTAGGGACCAGAAACAGGATTTACACATGGTGAAAGAGGGCATAGCTGAGGTATTAAATAAATACTTTGCATCTGTCTTTACCAAGGAAGAAGATGCAACCCAGGCAATGTTGAAAGAGGAGGTAAGTCAGACACTAGAGTGGTTTAAAATTGATAAAGAAATAGTATTAGATAGGCTGTCTGTACTTGAAGCAGATAAAGCACCAGGACTGGATGAGATCCATCCAAGGATACTGAGGGAAGTGAGGGTGGAAATCGCAGAGGCACTGACCATAATTTTTGAGTCTTCCTTAGACTCGAGGGTGATGCCAGAGGACTGGAGAATTGCAAATGTTACACCCTTGTTGAAAAAGGGTGTAAAGATAAGCCCAGCAACTACAGCCAGTTAATTGAACTTTGGTGGTGGGAAGATTTCTAGAAAACATAATTCAGGACAAAATCAATAGTCACATGGAAAAAAGTGAGTTAATTAAGGAAAGCCAGCATGGATTTCTTAAGGGAAAACTAACTTGATGGAGTTTTTTGAGGAGGTAACAGAGAGGGTTGATAAGGGCAATGCTGTTGATGCGGTGTATATGGACTTTCAAAAGATGTTTGATACAGTGCCACGCAATAGACCTGTGAGCAAACTTCTAGCTCATGGAATAAAAGGGACGGTGGCAACATGGATACGAAATTGGCTGAGTGACAGGAAACAAAGAGTAGTGGTTAATGGATGTTTTTCAGGCTGGAGGAAGGTTTGTAGTGGAGCTCCCCAGGGATCAGTGTTGGGACCCTTGCTTTTGCTGATGTATTAATGACCTAGAACTTGGTGTATAGGGAACATTTTGAAGTTTGAAGATGATATGAAACTTGGAAACATTGTGAACTGTGTGGAGGATAGTGTAGAATTTCAAAAGGACATAGACAATTTGGTGGAATGGGCAGACAAGTGGAAAATGAAGTTCAATGCAGAGAAATGTGAAGTGATTCATTTTGGTAGGAAGAACATGGAGTGACGATATGGAATAAAAGGTATAATTCTAAAGGGGGTGCAGAAGCAGAGGGACCTAGGTGTATTTGTGCATAAGTCATTGACGGTGGCAGGACAGGTTGAGAGAGCGGTTGATAAAGCATACAGTATCTTGGGTTTTATTAATAGGAGTATAGAGTACAAGAGCAAAGAAGTTATGTTGAACTTGTATAAGACACTAGTTTGGCCTCAGCTGGAGTATTGCGTCCAATTCTTGGTGCCACACTTTAGGAGAGATGTGAGGGCATTGGAGAGAGTAAGGAAAAGATTCACGAGAATGGTTTCAGGGATGAGGAATTTCAGTTATGAAGATAGATTGGAGAAGTTAAGACTGTTTTCTTTGGAGAAGAGAAAGCTGAGAGGTGATTTGATAGAGGTATTCAAAATCATGAGGGGTCTGGCCAGAGTAAATAGAGAGAAACTATTCCCACTCATGAAAGGATCGAGGGCACAGATTTAAAGTATTTGGTAAGTGAAATAAAAGTGACATGAGGAGAAATTTTTTCACACAGTGAGTGGTTAAGGTCTGGAATGCACTGCCTGAGGACAGGTTCAATTGAGGCATTCAAAAGGGAATTAGATAGTTATATGAAAAGGAAAAATGTGCAGGGTTATGGGGAGAAGGCAGGGGAATGGAACTGAAGGAGTTGCTCTTTCAGGGAGTGGGTGCAGACCTGATGGGCAGAGTAGCCTCCTTCTGTGCTATAACAATTCTGTGATTTCCTGTGTATCACATTTCAAAGAAAAGTAAAAGGAAACATAGGACCTCAACTGGATCTCTCAGTATCTCAAAATTATGTCTGAAGTCTCATGTATGAATTGATATATATATATATATATATATATATATATATATATATATATATATATATATAGATATATAAAATACAGCATTTACTTAACAGCAATTAAACTTCTCTACCTGTTTCTGCTCCTTTAAGACGCTCCTTAAAACCTACAGGTTTGACTGGCCTTTTAGTCACCTGACCTAATATCTCTTATGTGGATCTGTGTTCAATTTTGTTTGGTAATCTAATCGTAGCCAGAGAATCACTTGCAATGGTTTCTCTTCCTGCTCCTGTTTTGTTACCTCTGGTGTCCTCTAAGGATCTGTCTTTGCCCCTCTCCTATTACTCGTCTAAATGCTGCCCCTCAGCAACATCATCCGAAAGCACAGCATTAGTTTACACAAGTATGCTGATGACACCCAGCTCTACCTCACCACCACTTCTGTCAACTCCTCTGCTGTTGCTAAATTATCAGACTGCTTATTTGACATCTGGAACTGGATAAGCAGAAATGTCCTCCAATTAAATATTGGAAAGACTGAAATCATTGCGGTGGGGACCGAAAACAAGCTCCCGACTCCATTCCTCTCCCTGGCAACATTCTAAGATCAAGCCAGTCTATTCGCAACTTTGGTGTCACATTTGACCCCAACATGAGCTTCCGACATCATTCCTGCCATCACAAAGACTGCCAATTTGCACCTCCGTAACATCACCCCACTTCGCCCCTGTCTCAGCTCATCTGCTGAAACCTTCATTCATGCATTCGTTATCTCTAGACTTGAATATTCCAACGCACTCCTGGCTGGCCTCCTACATTCTACTCTCCATAAACTTGAGGTCATCCAAAACTCTGCTGCCCATGTCTTAATTCTTACCAAGTCCTGTTCCTATCACCCCTGTGCTCATTGGCCTACATTGGCTCCCGGTCAAGCTAAGTCTTGATTTTAAAATTCTCATCCTTATTTTCAAATCTCTCCATGGCCTTGCCCCTCCCTATTTCTGTAATCTCCTCTAGCCCCACAATCCTCCAAGATATCTGTGTCTATTTAATTCTGATCCATTGTGCATTCCTGATTTTAATGACTCCACCATTGGTGGCTGCACCTTCATTTGCCTAGGCCCCAAGCTCTGGAATACCCTCCCTACGCCGCTCCATCTCTCCAACTTACTTTCGTCCCTTAAGACTATTCTTAAAACCTACATCTTTGACCAAGCTTTTGGTCATCTGACATATCTCCTTTTGTGGCTCGGTGTCGTACTTTGTTTTATAATGCTCCTGTAAAGTGCCTTGGGACGTTTTATTACATTCAAGGTGTTATATAAGTATAAGTTGTTGTAATGCTCCTGCAAAGTGCTTATGGGATGTTTTACCATGTTAAAGGCACTATTTAAATGTAAGTTGTTTTGTAGCCTGAATGGAACACAAACTTGTATTCTACATGATGAAGAAGAAAAAAATTGCAGGGAAAGGGGGAACAAGCAAAGGAGTGGGACTAACTGGATTACTCTTTGAAAGAGCCAGTGCGAGCTTGATGGGCTGAATGGCCTCCTTTTGTGCTGTACTGCTCTATGATAATGAGCAGGACCTAAAAAACAAAAAGAAATCTGAAATCAAGTTGCAATAAGATGGGTACTGTTAAGCTACCACTAATAGGCTGGCTGGGATAGCTTTCGTAGCACTTTCTGATGGATAAATAAAATAAATGACATTCCTTATAAGGAATGCATGGTGTAATACTAGGTCTTTCTGTGGCACAACTTCAAGCGTACTGTTGATCGTAATGGAAGATTTTCCAAAATGGTTATATCCTATAGGGACAGGTGGGGATGTGGTAGGAATATGGGATTAGTGTAGGATTAGTATAAATGGGTGGTTGATGGTCGGCACAGACTCGGTGGGCCGAAGGGCCTGTTTCAGTGCTGTATCTCTAAACTAAACTAAACTATCGTTTTGCAATTTTATGATATCGAAGGGAAAATACATTCTGCAAAGTATTTATATCGATGTATATAATGATTCCTGTAATGGCTTAGGAGTAAATGCACCATGTCATGTAGTATTAAAGGGCATATAGGCCAAGTTTTATCTGTGTCTGTGGCAAGTCAACAGATCTCAACCAGGGTATTATTTATGGCGCTATAGTTTGTCAATAGGGACATAAAACGTGGGCTAAGTATCTGCTCCTGATCGCTGTAGGTCAGCAAGCGCAGGAATGATGAGTGAATGGGAAGTGGTGCGTTAGGATACAGGCAGCAGAGTTTTGGTGAGCTCAAGTTTATGGTGGGTTGTAGGCCAACCAGGAGAGCATTTGAGTAATTGAGTTTGGTGTTAACAAAAGCATAGGTGAGAGTTTCAGCAGCAGGTGGGCTGAAGCAGGGCGGTAACGGGTAATATTATGGAGATGGATGTAGGCAGTCTTTTTAATGGAGCAGATTATAGGGTTGGAAGTTTATCTCGGGATCAAAACAGGACGGCAAACTGTCTGTCAGCCTGAGACAGTGGCCAGGGAGGGGGGGATGGAATCGGTGGGTAGATAATGGACTTTGTGGTGTAGACTGAAGGAAATGGTTTCAGTCTTCCCAATGTTTGGAGGAAATTTCAGTTCATCCAGAACTGAATGTTGAGTATGTAGTTGGACAAAGATACAGTGCAGGTGTCGAGTGCGCAGTGGTGAGGTAAAACTGGGTGTCATCAACCCACTTGTAGAGCCTGACATTGTGTTCATGGATGATGTTGCGAAGGGCAAAATATAGATGAGAAATAGGAATGGACCAAGGATGGAACCTTGGGGGACTCCAGAGATCATTGCAGGAGATTCTTTCACTAGCAGTGGAAAGGTAAGAGTGCAACCATGAGATGATACTCCCTCTCAACTGGACAATGGAGGAGAAATATTGGAGGAGGATGGTGTGGTCAGTGGTTTCAAAGGCTGCAGCCAGTTGAGAAGAATGAGGGATAGTTTATCATGGTTAGATAGGATTTCATTTGGGACTTTGATTAGGGCTGTTTCAATGCTGTGTTGGGGTAGAAACTGGATTGAGAGGTTGAGATATGGAGTTGCAAGAAAGGTGGGTAGCAATTCAGTCAGGAAAAACTCCTTCCAAAAAAAAACTGTAACATTTGTGTGCTATTTGTATTCAAATATAAACTATGTAAAATTATTTGTATTGTCAGATTGATTAATTTTATAATCTTGGTCAGCATTAGTTTAGCCTGAGCTGATCTTCACAGCTAACTTTTCCAAACTCATATGGTGCTAAATGATTTCTTAACTATAAAAATGTTTTTTTAAATTAAATTCTTGCTAAGTTTAAGAACTATTTTAAAAAAGGAACTTTATACAGTGGGTTAGGACACAGCTTTTTCATCTTTGGATCGTGTTTAAATCCAACCCAGACTGGGATAAAAGTCCATTGAGTCTTGTCAGATGTAAGAGTCCCAAGTGAAGTTGATTTGGTCAGTGGACACAATCTTCCAACACAAAATTGACCATATTTTGACACTAAATTGGCTGCCTCAGTGAGAGAGGCTGCCTGGTGACAATTTCACAAAGTAGACAATTTAGTAATAGTGCATCCCAATTCCTCATCCAGATTCAATTAGATAGCTCTGTTACACAACTCAATAAGGCAAGCGTAGGAAATGAGAGAAAATGCTGCACTGTCGCTGCCTCCTTCAAGTTAAGCCATCTAACCCATGTTATTTTTCACCAGGAAGTGCTTGGTGACTACAAGGTTTTTAAAAAAAAAAATGAATACAAAAATAAATCTTCCAACCTAAGTTTTTATTTGTAGTTTCACTTACTAGGTTAAAGCTTGTCAGAGAATACCATATTTACTAATTCACTACTTGCATTTACTGTAGACTTTGACCCTGCAGCAGTCTCTGATCACCAAGAGGATGCTCCGTACATGATGGTAGTTGTGCAGGGTGGTTGTCAGCTGTATCTAGTGACCTCACAGTGACATTGTGTGTTGAACTATTGTTAGCTTTAGAATATTAGAATCATTTGGTTCTGTGCTCACAGTGTCTTTTCTCCCCTATTGTACTACAAAGTACTAACTGTTTCCATAAAATGCTGGAACAAATCGAGGAAAGAAAAAACTTTCCAACTAACATCCCTAATATACTCAAGGGAGATGAAGCTTTTCCAGGTTCAACAATTTAATTATTTACATTTGCCATCTTAAAACAATTAAACCTTCCATTCTTGAAAACTTTCTCCTTTTTCGCAGCTGAATGAATTGCCCATGGGAAATAAGCAGCATGAACATAGCATGTTGATGCATGTTCTGTACATCTTGCTATTGGACTTCAGTGTATGTTCAAAAGACCAGTCTTTAAATTTGTTGAGAAATGTTCTGATTCACTGTCCTTTTAGGTCTTCGAATGCTATCATTCTGTCATTCTAAACTGTATAATTGCCTATTTTCTTCACAAAACTTATGGAAAACATATCGAAAGAATGATTTGCTCAAGATGTATAGAGAATACATTTTGTTGTCATTTTTATTTACTATTTCTTTCCAAATAGCCTTTTATTCACTAGAAGGCAAGGTGTTGACTGCATAATTATTGTGGCATGTGCTTTTGCACCTTTTTCTTTGCTTCCTTTTTATCAAAGGCCAACTGTAGTTTTTTGTTCCAAAATTATTTAGTAGATTATGGATGCTATCTGTAATGTAGTGTAAATTTTTTTAGTTTAGTTTAGAGATACAGCACTGAAACAGGCCCTTCGGCCCACCGAGTCTGTGCCGACCATCAACCACCCATTTATATACTAATCCTACACTAATTCCATATTCCTACCACATCCCCACCTATCCCTATATTTCCCTACCACCTACCTATACTAGGGACAATTTATAATGGCCAATTTACCTATCAACCCGCAAGTCTTTGGCATGTGGGAGGAAACCGGAGCACCCGGTGGAAACCCACGCAGACACAGGGAGAACTTGCAAACTCCACGCAGGCAGTACCCAGAATTGAACCCGGGTCGCTGGAGCTGTGAGGCTGCGGTGCTAACCACTGCGCCACTGTGCCGCCTGTTTTTGTTTAATAGATTATCCTAAACCAAAATTAATTCTTGTTTTGTTGCTTATTAATCTCTTCCCCTCACTGTAAAATGGCTGAGTTCTGAAATAGGTATTTAACTTCTACACCATTTTCATAAAGTTCTGCATACTCTCTTTAACACATTTCGAAGTCTCTTGTGCAGTTTAGGTTTCCTCCCTAAGTTATCATATAACTAAAACAACATTGAGGCTTCTGTGATATTAATAGCACTGGCTCCATGCAAAGTGAGTTACAATTGGCATAGTTTTTGTTGCATGGCAGGGATCTGTACTCTGTGCTTGTTGACCTCACAGAGGCCTTTGACAATGTCAGCAGTTTAGGCTTCAGAAGTTATTATCCAAGTTTGGCTGCGTGGTCATCAGTTGCAAGATGACATCCTTGGCAAAGTGATTGTTCTCAGTGCTATTTTTGCTGAGTATGTTAAAGTAAGATGTTAACGAATATTTTCAAACTCCATCTGAAAACTTTTCAAAGTTTATGTGTAACAGTGTGAAGGGTGGACATTCGAACACTGGTCACAAAGTACACAGAGAAAGCTCCAACTCATTGACTTGCCACAGATACAGTCCACTGCTGAATAACAATCAACCTCAAGCAAACAGGATAAACATCACCCAAACTCTCTGTTCCTCTGACAATTGTTATTAATAGAATCCTGTTAAATGTGGTCATGCAGTTTACCTCTTTGATAATGGCATGCTGCACCAAGAAGTTACCATCTGCATCAAAATATGGGTGTGTCCTTGAACTCAGGAAGTTGGTGTTTAGTCACGATTAATCCATCCTCATTTACATTATATTGTATGACTTGAGTCTTGAACCTGCAATATAAAGCTTATCAAAGAACTGAGCAAGTTTCACATGCACCTGTGGACCATCTAGAGCATCTGATTATGGGACAAAGTACGAAGATTGAAAAAGCTTAATTGGCATTGAAGCAATGCAGATACAGGCTTGTGCTAGTTTGGTCATGTGTTGAAAATGAACAAGGATTGAAACCAAAAACAAATCTTATAGCAAGCTCATGAAATCAAAAATCTAAGTATGACAGTGCTACGACCAGGTGAGGAAGGGGACTCAGGCTCCCCTCTGGCCCCTTTCCTGGTTTGGCTGTAACGGGGTTTAACTTTTATAACAGTGTTTTTAGCTTCACCTCATAGTCCGTGCTCACTGTTCTCTAATTGTAAATGAATCAACCAGACAGACTTCCTTAGGTTTAAATAAGAAAGATGTAAGTTTGTTAACCTTATCATTCTAACTCAGTTAACATCGCTAAAATACGCGATGCAACCATGCTAGCATGCATACGAGATAAACACACACATACACAAACAAATAGATACAGAGGGGAAAGAAAGAATAAAGGCGGGGGTGGTTTGGAGTAGTAAATGGAATTCAGTTAACTGTCTTTAGTTTTGGATGTAAAGTCCTTGATTGGAGTTAAGCCTTGTAGTTCTCATTGGGGCCCAGTGCACACTTTCAAACTTGTTTCACTGGTACCGGAAGGCTGAAGAGGCCCATTGTCCTGAGGCTTAATCTGCTTCTCTGGGTCCCTGGGACTTTTTGAGAGACAGAGAGAGACAGACAGGGCGAGCGCGGTGCTTTCTTCTTGAAGTTCATTTGCAGTCTGCCCTTTCTGTGTGGCACAATTCAAAAAGTCCCCAGGTTGGCCAGCAGGTTAGTCATGTGACCAACTCTTTGTTTGAAACAGCATCACCTGTGAGAATTTTTGATTTCAAAAGATCTCCAGTCACACTCAGTCGGCGGGGGGGCGGGGGTGGGTGGGTGTTGGTGGAGTGCTGGCTCTTAAACAAACAATGACACTCAATGTCTTTTGATCATCACTATTGACAAAACCCACCTCGCTAATTGAATCAGGGAGCACTTCCATTGTCTCTCTACTGAATTGTCTCTCCGAATGCAAATGTGCAGCCATGTTTTCAGCCGTTCAGCTCTGTGCTCTTTTTAAACAAGTTATGTTCAATGTCCAGTAAAAGTTCAAATAGTGTTCCATATGACGAAATTAATATGTTTCCATTTGGCTGGTGTGGTTTCCATCACAACAGCCATCAAGAACTGTTCAAGAATATTCCTCAAACAAATTATGATACATTCAGCATGTTGGAGGATTGGAAACCATGCTGTCATGGACCAGTTTGTTTGATGTGCCACTGTTCGCAAGAAGTGGCACAGCACAAAAGAGGAGAGTAGCCTTCTATAAAAGTTTTACCTGCAGGTATGGACAAATGACAATGGGATTTCCATATACATGTTATTATTGGCTACCCGTGTGCACATACACAACAGAAAAAGCAAGAAACGCAAAATACTGCTGGAAATCTGAGGAAAAGAACGAACTTGCATTTATCTTTCAGGATATCCTAGAGCACATTACATCCAATGAATTACTTTTTGATGTGCAGTCAACAGTTTACCTACAGGATCCCACAAGCAACATTTGATATCAGTTAATCATTTTTAGTTTTGATTTCAAGAAACTTTGGCTACATTACCAGAAGAACTTTCAGGCTTTCTTTGAAAATCCCATGGACCCTTTTATGTTTGCCTGACACACCCCAAGCAGGCAGAAAAGGGCTCTGTTTAATGTCTCATCAGGAACACAGCACCTCTAACAGCACTTCCTTAGTACTTCACTAAGTGTCAGCCTAGATTATGTGCTCAAGTCCTGAAGTGAGGAATGAATTCTGTCTTTAACTCCAAAGTAAGAGTCCTACCAACTAAGCCAAGTTGACACAAGGGAAACACAAATGTCAATAATACCTGAGACACTTCATTGAGTTGATGTTACGCGATTCAGTAACACTAACAGTGCTGGGTTTCAATCTCATCTGTGCTGTCGTGTAACTGGTTCATGGTTATTTTACAGCAATGTTTTAGTAATTAAAATTTAAATCTTTCTTCATGGACTACCCGTTTCTCTTAATCCCTCCTCCGGCATGGACTCGATGAGCCGAGTGGCCTCCTTTTGCACCATAAATGATTCTACGACCATCTTCCTTGAGGAGAGGTAAGGTAGGATACTTTTTGGAGTTGGTATAGCTGCCAAATGGCCTTCCTGACGATGGAAGATTGGCACCAAGACAACATTCATTGATAGAGTTGGAGGAAGCACTGAGAGTGGCAGGGGCGCCGAATGTACTCTGTGGGGGGCTTCAATGTCCATCACCAAGAGTGGCTCGATAGCACCACTACTGACCGAGCTCGCTGAGTTCTAAAGAACATAGCTGCTAGACTGGGTCTGCAGCAGGTGGTGGGGGAACCAACACGAGGGAAAAACGTACCTGACTTCGTCCTCACCAATCTGCATGCCGCAGATGCATCTGTCCATGACAGTATTGGTAGGAGTGACCACCGCACAGTCCTTGTGGAGACGAAGTCCCGTCTTCACATTCGAGAATACCGTCCATTGTATTGTGTGGTACTATCACCGTACTAAATGGGATAGATTTTGAACCGAACTAGCAATGCAAAACTGGGCATCCATGAGGCGCTGTGGGCCATCAGCAGCAGCAGAATTGTACTCAACCACAATCTGTGACCTCGTGGCCCAGCATGTCCCCCACTCTACCATTACTATCAAGCCAGGAGACCAACCCTATGAAGAGTGCCAGAGGGCATGCCAGGAGCAGCACCAGGCATACTTCAAAATGAGTTGTCAACCTGGTGAAGCTACAACAGAGGACTAGCGTGCCAAACTGCGTAAGCAGCATGCGATAGACAGAGCTAAGTGATCCCATAACCAACAGATCAGATCTAAGCTCTGTAGTCCTGCCACATCCAGCCGTGAATGGTGGTGGACAATTAAACAACTAACTGGAGGAGGTGGCTCCACAAATATCCCCATCCTCAATGAAGGGAGAGCTCAGCACATCAGTTCAAAAGATAAGGCAGAAGCATTTGCAACAATCTTCAGCCAGAAGTGCCGAGTTGATGATCCATCTCTGCCTCCTCCTGAAGTCCTTAGCATCACAGATGCCAGACTTCAGCCAATTCGATTCACTCCGCGTGACATCAAGAAACGACTGAAGGCACTGGATACTGCAGAGGCTATGGGCCCTGATAATATTCCGGCAATAGTACTGAAGACCTGTGCTCCAGAACTTGCCGCGCCCCTAGCCAAGCTGTTCCAGTACAGCTACAACACTGGCATCTACCCGGCAATGTGGAAAATTGCCCAGGTATGTCCTGTACACAAAAAGCAGGACCAGTCCAACCCAGCCAATTACCGCCCCATCAGTCTACCCTCAATCATCAGTGAAGTGATGGGAGGTGTCATCAACAGTGCCATCAAGCAGCACTTGCTTAGCAATAACCTGCTCAGTGATGCTCAGTTTGGGTTCCGCCCGGGCCACTCAGCTCCTGACCTCATTACAGCGTGGTTCAAACATGGACAAAAGAGCTGAACTCAAGAGGTGAGGTGAGAGTGACTGTTCTTGACATCAAGGCAACATTTGACTGAGTGGGGCATCAAGGAGCCCTAGCAAAACTGAAGTCAATGGGAATCAGGAGGAAAACTCTCCACTGGTTGGAGTCATACCTAGCACAAAGGAAGGTGGTTGTAGTTGTTGGAGGTCAATATTCTGAGCTCCAGGACATCACTGCAGGAGTTCCTTGGGGTAGTGTCCTAGGCCCAACAATCTTCAGCTATTTCATCAATGACCTTCCTTCAATCATTAGGTCAGAAGTGGGGATGTTCGCTGATGATTACACAATGTTCAACACCATTAATGACTCCTCAGATACTGAAGCAGTCCGTGTGGAAATGCAGCAAGACCTGGACAATATCCAGGCTTGGGCTGATAAGTGGCAAGTAACATTCGCACCACACAAGTGCCAGACAATGACCATCTCCAACAAAAGAGAATCTAACCATCTCCCTTTGTCATTCAATGGCATTACCATCGCTGAATCCCCCACTATCAACATCCTGCGGGCTACCATTGACCAGAAACTGAACTGGAGTAGCCATATAAATACTGTGGCTACAAGAGCAGGTCAGAGGCTAGGAATACTGCCGCGAGTAACTCACCTCCTGACTCCCCAAAGCCTGTCCACCTTCTACAAGGCACAAGTCAGGAGTGTGATGGAATACTCTCCACTTGCCTGGATGGGTGCAGCTCCAACACACTCAAGAAGCTCGATACCATCCAGGACAAAGCCCGCTTGATTGGCACCCCATCCACAAACATTCACTCATTTAAAGCAGAGGAGCAATTTGAATTCCTCCAAACTATAGTAGATACATTAATGGGGGAACTGTTGCACAAAGTAAAAGTGTAAATATGTTCTTGGACTTACAATTTTGTTACAGCTAGTACACAAAGAAACCACCATTTTCTTTTTGGTCTCTTGCCCATCCCCAACTTGTATAAGACTTAGTTTTATATCTGTTGGTATTGTGCCATATCGCATCATCCTTAATTTAAATGGATGCAAAAGATGGAACTGTGTGATCATGTTGTGAGGAAAATTCTCAACTTTCATGCTGCACAATATTTGTTATGGTATGAGGATCTGTCTGGGATCGCTCAGTGGCTCCGTAAATAAATGCATTGTGTGATTGATACTGAACATTAGCAAGGTTTTAACTCTTGAATGTGTGAATTGACTGGTAGCCCAGTATCTCCAAGTGGAAGAGCAGAAAAAGTTCCAAATCTTCTTTTGGTAATTCTGTTTAGAAAACAATGCACAGATGTGGACTTTGAGCAAGGTCAGACCCCTGATTCCCCTTAATTTAAACAGCTTGCTGCCCAGTACTGTCTAGGCTCACATGTGAAGGTATGGCAGGGCTCTTGGTGCTGTTACGCCGATGCTTTTTGTTGAATGATAATTTTCTTTGGTCCACTGACTGGAGATCTGAATTTTTTTTAAAAGAAATTTTAAAAGAACATTTAAAACAAGAAGACTACGAGCAGCTGAAGATGATCACTGAGCTTTCTACACTGTATCCTACATCCTGTGTCCTCAGTACCTTGCTCTATGGCAGCGAGGCCTGGACAACGTATGTCAGCCAAGAGCGACGTCTCAATTCATTTCATCTTCGCTGCCTCCGGAGAATACTTGGCATCAGGTGGCAGGACCGTATCTCCAACACAGAAGTCCTCGAGGCGGCCAACATCCCCAGCTTATACACACTACTGAGTCAGCGGTGCTTGAGATGGCTTGGCCATGTGAGCCGCATGGAAGATGGCAGGATCCCCAAAGACACATTGTACAGCGAGCTCGCCACTGGTATCAGACCCATCGGCCGTCCATGTCTCCGCTTTAAAGACGCCTGCAAATGCGACATGAAATCCTGTGACATTGATCACAAGTCGTGGGAGTCAGTTGCCAGCGATCGCAAGAGCTGGCGGACAGCCATAAAGGCGGGGCTAAAGTTGGCAGCAAAAAAGACAGAGGCGCAAGGAGAGAGCCAACTGTGTAACAGCCCCGACAATCAAATTTTTCTGCAGCACCTGTGGAAGAGCCTGTCACTCTAGAATTGGCCTTTATAGCCACTCCAGGCGCTGCTCCACACACCACTGACCACCTCCAGGCGAAAAAATCCTACATTGCAAAGGACTGAACCGAGGGTGACGAAATGTCTGTATATTTCCCAGCAAGAACCAAGACCAAAAAAGTTTAAGGAAACTGTTCATTTTCTTTTAGCGGAAGAAGAAATAATGCTAAATGCTATGTTTGAATCACTGAGTGATTGTCCTGTGACAAGCCACTCCCCATCTGAGGTTTTAAGCTGGTGTTTTCTCTGCAGCAAAGGAGAAGCAAACTGAAGTGTGACTTGAACAGACCCTAAGTGGCGCAGTGGTTAGCACCGCAGCCTCACAGCTCCAGGGACCCGGGTTCGATTCCGGGCACTGCCTGTGTGGAGTTTGCAAGTTCTCCCTGTGTCTGCGTGGGTTTTCTCCGGGTGCTCCGGTTTCCTCCCACAAGCCAAAAGACTTGCAGGTTGATAGGTAAATTGGCCATTATAAATTGTCACTAGTATAGGTAGGTGGTAGGGAAATATAGAGACAGGTGGGGATGTTTGGTAGGAATATGGGATTAGTGTAGGATTAGTATAAATGGGTGGTTGATGTTCGGCACAGACTCGGTGGGCCGAAGGGCCTGTTTCAGTGCTGTATCTCTAATCTAATAAAAAAAAATCTAATCTAAGTGGGCCCCCTCTCCCCTTGCTCCCCTCCTTCCCCCCCTCTTCTCCCCCCTTCCCCCTTTCCCCCTCCTCACTTCTCCCCTGCCCCTTCTCCCCCCTTCCAGCTTTCAAATCCTGCCTGTTGACCTTTGCATACTCCGGCTACAATCAGAAACCCTGTTGGAGGAAATCATCCGCACCGCTGTTTCCACGAGACCGAACCAGTCATCTACCTCTTCAAACTGAAAGCCTCAGGACCACTGAACCCCGCTAGATGCCAGCCGAATCGCCAAACTCCACAGACTCTACACCTTTTTTATGGACTCTAACTCAACCAATCTATCTTTCCCCACTCTAACCTATTTGTGCATGTGTAAACCTCCAGAGTGTGTGTGTCAGAGTGAAAGTTGGTGCCTCGATTATTATTTTATTAGTTTGGTTTAGGTACAATAAAGTTAACCTCTTTCTTTGTTAACTCAAGAAAACCTTTTGATTGGTTATTGTTCTAATCATAGCAAGTAAGTAATCAAACACCTACTGAATTGGCCAGTATATCCACTTTAAGAAAGAATTAAACCTGTTATGGTCAAACAAGGAGATGGAAAAGAGGGAAGCAGTTTGACCCCTCCTCACTTGATTGTAACAGCAAAGCCTGACTCGGGTATAAAATTAAAGCCCGACCCGACACGAATCTCCTTCATCTGTTCCGGCAGCAAGCTATTCCTGCAGCTGGAGTTGTGGGGAATCATGGGTAAGCCTGATCCAATGACTTCCCAGAAGCAGTGTCCAGCCCAACCCGACCCAAGCCCGAATGCTGGACTCGGAATTTCAACCCGACCCGAACCCGACACATGTAGTCGGGTCTAGTCGGGTTCCGGTCGGTTAGCCAGGCTTTACGTAACAGTGCTTTTGGCAACATATGTCAGTACAAGAGGGGAGAAGGTTGGAGACGAGCTGGGTTTTGGAAAGAAATCCACAGCCAAAGTGGAATTAGCACATGCTATTTAATTGGTACGAGTTATGTACGATTGAACTTCATTTGGTGCATTGCCTGTACAACATTTGTATAGCAGTATGTGTGTAGTTTGCACAGTTAAGCTTTCTAGTGGTACTATGAGCATGATGTGGCCGATTCTAGAACTGGGGATCGCTATTTAAAAATAAGGGGTCGCCCATTTAAGATAGAGATGAGGAGAAGCTTTTTCTCTGAGAATCGTGTGTTTTTGGCACTCTCTTCCTCAAAAGGCAGTGCAAGCAGAATCTTTGAATATTTTTAAGGCAGAGGTAGATAGATTCTTGATAAGTAAGGGGGTGCAGAGGCCCAACCAGTCCCCATCAACCACCACCCTCCTTCGCCTGGCTGAACTTGTTCTCGCATTGAACAACTTCTCCTTCAACTCCGCTTACTTCCTTCAAGTAAAAGGTGTTGCTATGGGTACCCGCATGGGTCCTAGTTATGCCTATCTTTCTGTGGGATATGTCGAACATTCTTGTTCCAGTTCTACTCAGGCCCCCTCCCCCAACTCTCCGGTAAATTGATGACTGCATCGGTGCTGTTTTCCTGCTCCCACCCTGAACTGGAAAACTTTATCAACTTTGCCTTTAAATTTCCACCCTTCTCTCACCTTCACATGGTCCACCTCCGACACTTCCCTTCCCTTCCTCGACTTCTCTGTCTCAATCTCTGGTGATAGGCTGGCCACTAATATTCATTATAAGCCCACCGACTCCCACAGCTACCTCGACTACACTTCTTCACACCCTGCCTCCTGTAAGGACTCCATTCCATTCTCCCAGTTTCTCCATCTCCGACACATCTGCTCTGATGATGCATCCTTCCACAACAGCGCCTCTGATATGTCTTCCTTTCTCCTCAACCGAGGACTTCCCCCTGCCCCCCACCACTGTGGTTGACGGAGCCCTCATCCATGTCTGTCCCATTTCCCGCACCTCTACTCTCACCCTTCCCCGCCCTCCCAGAACAATGACAGGGTTCCCCTTGTCCTTACTTTCCACCCCACCAGCCTCCACATCCAGAGGATCATCCTCTGCCATTTCCACCACCTCCAGTGTGATGCCACCACCAAACACATCTTCTCCTCCCCTTCCCTGTCAGCATTCCAAAGGGATCATTCCCTCTGTGACACCCTGGTCCACTCCTCCATTACCCCCAACACCACCTCCCCTTCCCATGGCACCTTCCCTGCAACCGCCCTTTTATCTCTTCTCTCCTCACTATCCGAGGCCCCAAACACTCCTTTCAGGCGAAGCAACGATTTACTTGTGCTTTCAATTTAGTATACTGTTTTTTGCTGCTCACAATGTGGTCTTCTCTACATTGGGGAGACCAAATGCAGATTGGGTGACCGCTTTGCAGAACTCTCCGTCAGTCCGAAAGCATGACACCAAGCTTCTGGTTGTTTGCCATTTCAATACTCCCCCCTGCTCTCATGCCAACACTTCTGTCTTAGGCCTGTTCCAGTGAACATCAATGCAAGCTCGAGGAGCAGCACCTGATATTTTGATTGGGCACGCTACAGCCAATAACTTTAGAGCATGACTGGCCTTTTTATAATATTTTATTTTTTAATCATGTGCCTGCTTTCATGTAGTCATGTAGCTGCTCATTATTCTGCTATTAACAGTCTCTCTGGACTAATGCTTTGTCTTTCACCACAAGCATTAATACACGCTTTGCCTTTGTCCCAGGATAGCTTTGTTATTTAATCACCTTCTGCCCTATCAAACACCTTCCCCTTAGTTCTTTCCCCCACCCCCCTCCCCTTCACTTGCTTAAAACCTAATTCTTTTCTAACCTTTGCCAGTTCTCATGAAAGGTCACTGACCTGAAATGTTAACTTTGCTTCTGTCTCCACAGCTGCTGCCAGACCTGCTGAGTATTTCCAGCACTTTTTGTTTTTATTTCAGATTTTCAGCATCTGCAGTATTTTGCTTTTATCAAAGTTATAGCGCCTTATGTCTCGAGGCTTCGCAAAGCCATCACATCCACTGAATTACTTTTTGAAGTGTAGACACTGTTGTGGCCATCTATTTACACACAATGAGGTTCTGCAAATGGGAAATTAGATAAGTCACCACTAAGTCATTTTTTTGATATTGCTATTTGAGGGAGAAATGGTGGCCAGAACACTTGCTTTCAAATGGTGGATGTCCCGTGTCAGTAAAGCAAGCAAATGGGAAATGGGAGCTGCATCTTTCTTAGCTGAAAGATGGCACCTCTGATAATATGGCATTTTCTTAGTAGTGCCCTGAAGTGTTAGACTAGGCTACCTGCTCAAGTGGGCTTGAACCAACAATCTTATCACTTAAATGCAGGTACGCCCACCTGAGCCAAGCTGACACTAAATTCAGATCTTAGCAGTGATTTGAGCAAGGTGATAAACCATCCATCTATAGTATAACTACAGTTGGTTTGCTTTAACAGAAGAGGTGGAAGATACCTCGGAAATTGTTGTGCACAACTTTTGCAACCAGTGCAAAGTGGACTTTTTATGAACGTTTTTCAGTTTGGACATTGAGTTTTAGCCTCCAGTGCTGATAAAAGTAGTCAAAATCTAATAATTTTGCAAAATCAGTGGAGTACAAGACTGGCACTGAAACTGAATTAGCACCGTGCCAGCAGCCATATCTTGGCCCAGCATTTGCAGTAGTGATGACGGCAAAATTGTCAATGTTCGCTGCCATTACTCCTTTGAAACTGACAGCAACTTCTGGAGGCTGCATACGCACAGTTAAATGTAAAAATCCAGAAGTTGCCATCAGTGATTCTATGCTTCGCTTGAGGGTGTGCGGTTGAAGTTCCTGCAGACTGAAATTAATTAGAAATCATTGAACTGACGAGAAATTGATCTTTTATGCTACTAGTCTTGCTGTAAAAAAGAAACCTTGAAAAAGTTACACATTATTGAATGAGATGTAACTAGGTTTTTAATGACATTCTGAGTTCGTAATTACTGCTGAAAAACCTCTGGCCCAAAAAGTCTTCATTTTATATTTTGTTGAATGTCAAAATTCTCCATCATAGTCATTTACAGCATAGAAGGAAGCTATTCGGCCCATTTGAGTTTATGTCGGCTTTCCAGTCAGTCTCACTCCCCCGCTCGATCCCCGTAACTCTGCAAGTTTATTTCCTTCAAGTGACTTCATTATGATAAATTCTGCACAGTTTTAAAGTAGTTTGTTTATGCTATTTCAGCAACTGTTTACTTCCATGTGCATGTCCCATATTACAGGGGAGCTGGTGGCATAACAGTAATGTCACTAACCTAGTAATCCAGAGGCACAAGTTAATACCCTGGGGACATGAGTTCAAATCCAGGGGGTGGAATTTAAGTTCAATGAATTGATATGTTCAATTAGTTAATTTTTTAAAAAAGGAATTAAAAACTAGTGTCAGTAATAGTGCCGTGAAACTATCATCAATTGCCATACAAACCCATCTTGTTCACAAATGTCCTTTAGTGAAGGAAATCTGCAGTCCTTACCTGGTCTGGTCTACATGTGACTCCAGCCCCACACCAATTTGGTTGACTCTTAACTGCCCTCTGAAATGGCCTAGTAAGCCACTCAGTTGTCAAGGGCATTAAAGGATGGGCGATAAATGCTGGCCTTGTCAGTGATGCCCACATCCCATGAAAGAATAAATGATTTTTCTCTTTATAAAATGTAATTAAAAGTGAAGAAGAATCAGTGCATTTTACTTGTCTGTGAGAATGTATTAATGCATTTAGCTGCTTACCTTGCCTGATGACATCATCTTCTTCTTTGGCCTCTTTGTCTCGAGAGACAATGGGTAAGCGCCTTGAGATGGTCAGTGGTTCATGGAGCAGCGCCTGGAGTGGCTATAAAGGCCAATTCTAGAGTGACAGACTCTTCCACAGGTGCTGCAGATAAAATTGGTTGTCGGGGCTGTTACACAGTTGGCTCTCTCCTTGCACTTCTGCCTTTTTTCCTGCCAACTGCTAAGTCTCTTCGACTCGCCACTCTTTAGCCCCGCCTTTATGGCTGTCCGCCAGCTCTGGCGATCACTGGCAACTGACTCCCACGACTTGTGGTCAATGTCACAGGACTTCATGTCGCATTTGCAGACGTCTTTAAAGCGGAGACATGGACGACTGGTGGGTCTGATACCAGTGACAAGCTCGTTGTACAATGCGTCCTTGGGGATCCTGCCATCTTCCATGTGGCTCACATGGCCAAGCCATCTCGAGCGCTGCTGACTCAGTAGGGTGTATATGCTGGGGATGTTGGCTGCCTCGAGGACTTCTGCATTCGGAGATACGGTCCTGCCACCTGATGCCAAGGATTCTTCGGAAGCAGCGAAGATGAAATGAGTTGAGACGTCGCTCTTGGCTGACATACGTTGTCCGAGCCTTGCTGCCGTAGAGCAAGGTACTGAGGAGACTTGCTGGAAATCTAAAAACCCTTGACGTGCCAGATTCAAACAAACCCTTAGGAAATAGGAATCCATGCCATAGGGATCGCTAGACTTTTTTTCATTTATGGGATGTGGGCGTCACTAGCTAGGCCAGTATTTATTGCCCATCCCTAATTGCCCTTGAGAAGGTGGTGGTGTGCTACCTTCTTGAACCGCTGCAGTCCATATAATATAGGTACACCCACAGTGCTGTCAGGAAGGGAGTTCCAGGATTTTGACTCGGCAACAGTGAAGGAACGGCGATATAGTTCGAAGTCAGGATGGTGTGTGGCTTGGAGGGGAACCTGCAACTGGTCGTGTTCCATGCATTTGCTGCCCTTGTCCTTCTAGTTGGTAGAGGTCACGGGTTTGGAAGGTGCTGTCTAAGGAGTCTTGGTGCGTTGCTGCAGTGCATCTTGTAGATGGTACACACTGCTGTAAGTGTGCGTCGGTGGTGGAGGGAGTGAATGTTTGTGGATGGGATGCGATTCAAGTGGGCTGCTTTATCCTGGATATCGAGCTTCTTGAGTGTTACTGGAGCTGCACCCATCCAGGCAAGTGGAAAGTATTCCATCACACTCCTGATTTGTGCCTTGTAGATGGTGGACAGGTTTTGGGGAGTCAGGAGGTGAGTTCACTCAGCGCAGGATTCCTAGCCTCTGACCTGCTCTGTCTTTATGTGGCTGCTCCAGTTCAGTTCCTGGCCAATGGTGACCCGCAGGATGTTGATAGTGGGGGATTCAGCGATCATAATACCATTGAATGTCAAAGGGAGATGGTTAAATTCTCTTTTGTTTGTGATGGTTATTGCCTGGCACTTGTGTGGCGCGAATGTTACTTGCCACTTATCAGCCCAAGCCTGGATGTTGTCCAGGTCTTGCTGCATTTCTACACTGACTGCTTCAGTATCTGAGGAGCCATTAATGGTGCTGAACATTGTGCAATCATCGGTGAACATCCCCACTTCTGACCTTATGATTGCAGGAAGGTCATTGATGAAGCAGCTGAAGATTGTTGGGCCTAGGACATTACCTTGAGGAACTCCTGCAGTGATGTTCTGGAGCTGAGATGATTGACCTCCAACAATCGCACCATCTTCCTTTGTGCTCGGTACGAGTCCAACCAGCAGAGAGTTTTCCCCCGATTCCCATTGACTTCAGTTTTGCTAGCGCTTCTCAATGCCATACTCGGTCAAATGCTGCCTTGATGTCGAGCAGTCACTCTCACCTCACCTGTTGAGTTCAGTTCTTTTGTCCATGTTTGAACCAAGGCTGTAATGAGGTCAGGAGCTGAGTGGTCCTGACGGAACCCAAACTGAGCGTCGCTGAATAGGTTATTGCTAAGCAAGTGTCGCTTGATAGCACTGTCGACGATGCCTTCCATCACTTTACTGATGATCGAGAGTGGATTGATGGGGCGTTAATTGGTCGGGTTGGACTTGTCCTGCTTTTTGTTTACAGGACATACCTGGGTAATTTTCCACATTGCCGGGTAGATGCCAGTGTTGTAGCTGTACTGGAACAGCTTGGCTCAGGGCACGTCTAGTTCTGGAACACAGGCCTGGAGCAAGGATCGCTCGATCTTTGTAGACAGCTTTCTTTGAGGTCATAGGAGAGTGCTGTCTCTTCACTGCTGGTTGCAAAATACAGACTATTGAGTGCAGGTTCAGTTCTGGTCACTGAAATATAAAGGAAAAACCTATACTTTTGAAGTCAATGTGGAGAAGAGATATAAAGCTGATTCCTTCATAAAGAAAATGTATTTATATAGTACCTTTCATGTCCCCTGGATGTCTCAAAGTGCTTCACAGCCAATAAAATGCTTTTAAAGTGTAGTCACTATTGGAATTTAGGCAATTGGGGCAGCCAATTTGTGCACTGGAAGGTCCCACAGACAGCAATGAGATAAGTGATCGGATACTGTGCATTTGGTGGTTAAGGGATAAATGTTTGTCAGTATTCCAGAAGAGCTTCCCTGCTCCTCTTGATTAGTGCCTTCGGGTCTTTTACATCCAGCCAAGCGAGAAAACCGGGCCTCAGCTTAATATTTCATCCAAGAGACTGCACCCCGAGCTGCAGCACTCCTTCGGAATTGCACTCAAGTGTCAGTCTGGATCGTATGTTAAAATTTCTGGAGAGGGTGTTGAAGTCGTGATCTACTGGTTCAGGCAAGAATCCTACCCCTGAACCAAGACTGACATCTAGTACTGGAGAACAAATTGAGGATAGATTAGCAAAGATACGACACTTCACCCATACAAAATTTGGAAGTGAGCAAATGGAATTTCAATATTGACAAATAAAAAGAAAAATATATTTTAATATTGACAAATGCAAGAGCATTTTACTTGGATAGTAAGAATGGAAGATACACTTGAGCAATGGTGTTGGACCAGGTAGAGGAGAGACCATAAGAGCTGTATACCCAACACTTAAAATATCTAGTTATTGCAGAGGAAGAATCCATAAAGGTAACAGAATGTTGAGCTATAATGTCAAATCAGTATTGTACAAGTAAGAACCCATTATGCAGAAGTTGGGCAGTGCCTTTGTCAGATTGAAATGTTGAGTACTGTGCCCCAGTCTCAGACAAGAGAAAATTCCAGCTGATAGAGCTGAAGCAGAGAAGAGCTACAAAGTTAATCCTATATGATAGACGGGAAGAACTTCACTCATCAAAGGAGGTGAATGGGTCAGGACTGTATAGAGGTATATAAGGTACCAAATAAAAAAAAAGCAACTGCAAAGCACTATTTTGATTATCAACCATATTTCAAAGACAAGGAGGCATTGGCATGAATTGGTGGTACTTCACACAAAAAGTGATTTGATTCAGAGGTGAATGATCTGATAGGGTAGAAGAGGCAACAACTCTGGAACCATCTAAGTTGCAGTTGGAAGAAACAGTAGATTTCTATGGAAGGATGAGTTAGTTGAATTTTTTCCCTCATCTGTTATTGTCTCTGTGAAGTATCATGGCTGTTTTAAGCTGAATTGTGTAATCTTCACAGTATGGCTATTTGAAATTTATTTCCTAATTCTAGTCTACTGTTAATCTGGATGGCCACATTTCATTTAACGCTAGTGCAATTTTTGATAAAGATTTACCCTTAACAAATAAAGCGACTGAAAAAGACTTGACCAACTGTTGTACCAATACCTTCCTCACCTGAATGTACTGGGCACTTAGAGTCGTTTACAGCATTGAAGGAGGCCATTTGGCCCATTGAGTCCCTGTCGGCTCTCCACGGAGCTATCCAGTCAGTCCCAACTCCCCTGCTTGATTCCCATAGCACTACAAGTTCACTTCCTTCAAGTGGCCATCCAATTTCCTTTTGAAGTCACTGATTGTCTCCACTTCCACCACCCTTGTGGGCAGGGAGTTCCAGGTTATCACCACAGTTTCAGGTCATTATCTTCCACCCCCTTTGTCTCCAAAAGGGTTTCCCTGCACCATCATTGGCTAAAAGACTAAGTGGTCATCCTTATACCAATGAGAAAAGATGAGGAAAAACTTGGCTTCCATCATATGCCTCTGCCAGGTAGCATGTCTGAGACTCGCTGGAGTGTGGTTCTGTGGCTTTCCAGTACTCTATGCAACTGCATATTGCACATTTTTGATCCAGACAGTAAATGACAAGCTATTCAACTTTGGGAGTGTTTTGCAGCTGAGCGCAATCCAACTGGATCCAGTTTTTCAGCATGAGTCACTAAGCAATAATAGTGAATGAGAACCCTAATATTTCTGCTTCATAGTTCATAACAGTGAAACATGTTGTAACATGTGCTCTACTACTCCAGCTGTGATCAGCTGAATGGCTTCTGTACTGTATTGAAACTTGTACACAACATCCAAATATGCCTTGCCTATAGATATTTTACACTAGCCTGAAAAAAAAATTGAAAATTGTGGTGAAACCAGACTTACTGGTCTATAAGAGACAAAGTTATAAAGGTGAATTGCTCAATGATTAAAACCTTAACT
This sequence comes from Heterodontus francisci, assembly GCF_036365525.1. Taxonomy (NCBI): domain Eukaryota; kingdom Metazoa; phylum Chordata; class Chondrichthyes; order Heterodontiformes; family Heterodontidae; genus Heterodontus; species Heterodontus francisci. Next base: position 120,528,686 of record NC_090373.1, on the reverse strand, counting down.
GCAATTTTGTCCTCCAGCTGAAAGTAAAATTAAAATTGTGTCAATCCTATTGGAAAGAGTTCCCATTATGTGATGCAGACAGAATGCTTGACCAAATTGGTTTTATAGAAAATGTATGGAACATTTGCAGTATTAGGTTGCTACATTACATTAATGTGTGCAATGTGGCTCAAGGTTTATTTTTTCAATTGGTTGAGGGAAGTGCCTGGCCACCACACTGTACCTTTGCTATTTCTAAAACAGCAGTCGGGGTCAGTTTGTATTGAGTTATAGCCCACGACTCAGTCTGTGCAACAGTAGCGTGACTGATAGGTGACCACCAAGCATTCTCTGCCTTCGTAATGTTCAAGTGTACTTAATTAGTAGGTGAGAGGGGCGGGGGTGTGGGAGGAGGCATTGCAGTGAATCAGACATCTTGGGATGGACTGAATCAGACATCGTGCCACAGGGGCGGGGGCAATCAGATGATTGCAGGGGTCCAATTGTATGGAGATAGCTTGTTGGGCCTGGGGGAAACATTCCTGCTCCTCCTGACCCACAAGCAGTGCAATGCAGGCACTAAACCGTATGGTTCTGACTGGCCCTTTTGCTGCCTTTTATGTGCTGGAATTTCAACAGCCCAGAAATGCTAGGCGCCATGTGTTTAAAAATTTAAATTGTTAAAATGGAGGCATGCAGCGTCCTTGAAAGGTTTTCGCAACCAACCTGTCTCTCTCAAACTGAAGTGGGTGAGTTGGGGTTAGGTTTGGCAGTTGAAAAATTTTAATTCCCACCATCGTCAACTCACTTATCCTTCGGGGTTAAAATTATCCCCCATTTTTCAGTATTTATTATTTTCATAACATAAAACATAAGCCCATGCAATGAATACATTAGTGCAATAGATTGCTGAGTTGGTGACAAGCCAGTACCTTGATTAAGATCCATATCTTTCTTTCCATTTCCTGGAATGAAAACATGCTGATAAACCTGCACTAAGGTAGTTCATTCAGAAATGCCAGTGCCCTGTAACTGTCTATCACTGGTCATAGTTTCAAAAAGTAAATTGTGATTCCATTCTCTCTTTTCTTCATTAGTGGCTTCTGTGTTAATTATAACTTGTTTTGAACCCTTGTACATTTATTTTTATTTGTTTGGAGGATGTGGGGATGGCTGGCTAGACCAGCATTTATTGCCCATCCCTAATTTCCCTTGAGCAGGTGACTGCCATCTTGAATCACTGTAATCCTTGGGGTGTAGGTACACCAACAGTGCTATTAAGAAGGGAGTTCCAGGATCTTGACCCAATGACAGTGAAGGAACCACGATATAGTTCCAAGTCAGGATGGTGTGCGGCTTGGAGGGGAACTTACAGGTGGTGTGTTCCCATGCATCTGCTGCTCCTGTCCTTCTAGGTGATAGAGATTGTGGGTTTGGAAGGTGCTGTTGAAGGAGCTTTGGTGAGTTGCTGCAGTGCATCTTGTAGATGGTACACACTGCTGCAACTGTGCATCTGTGGTGGAGGGAATGAAGGTGGTGGATGGGGTGCCAATCAAGCTGGCTGCTTTGTCCTGGATGGTGTTGAGCTTCTTGAGTGTTGTTGGGAGCTGCACCCATCCAGGCAAGTGGAGACTGTGCTCCTATGTTCCATGTACACTCCTGACTTGTGCCTTGTAGATGGTGGACAGTCATTGGGGAGACAGGAGGTGAGATACCTGCCGCAGAGTTCCCAGCCTGTGACCTGCTCTTGTAGCCATGGCATTTATGTAGCTGGTCCAGATCAGTTTCTGGTCAATGGTGACCCCCAGGATGTTGATGGTGGGGAGTTCAACGATGATAATGTCGTTGAACATCAAGGGGGGATGGTTAGATTCTCTCTTGTTTGAGATGGGCATTGCCCAGCACTTGTGTGATGCAAATGTTACTTGCCACTTATCAACTCAAGCCTGTGCTGCATATTAACCTGGGCTGCTTCAGTATCTGAGGAGTCGCAAATGGTGCTGAACATTGTGCAATCATCAGCAAACATCCCCACTTCTGACATGATTGAAGGAAGGTCATTGATGAAGCTGCTGAAGATGGTTGGGCCTAGGACACAACCCTGAGGAACTCCTGCAGTGATGTCCTGGAGCTGAGATGATTGACTCCAATAACCACAACCATCTTTCTTTGTGCTAGTTATGACTCCAACCAGCAGACAGTTTCCCCCTGATTCCCATTGACTCCAGTTTTGCTGGGACTCCTTGATGCCATACTCAGTCAAATGCTGCCTTGATGTCAAGGGCAGTCACTCTGGAGTTTAGCTCTTTTGTCCATGTTTGAACGAAGGGTGTACTGAGGTCAGGAGCTGAGTGGCCCTGACGGAACCCAAACTGAGCATCGGTGAGCAGATTATTGCTGAGCAAGTGCTGCTTGATCACACTGTCGACGACCCCTTCCGTTTGAAGAAAGGCATCCAAGCAACTGAGATTTAAGTGTTGCTGAGTTATTAGTCCCTTTACAGTGTATTAGCACAGTCCAGCACATCATCTGACACATGGAGCAAATACACTGATGACACTCCTGAATCTGGATTAAGTATACGATGAAAGTGAAAGCGTCTTGTGTGTATTTCTGATCACTTCAATCCATTTGCTGTTGTATATCAGGAACTATTTATAAAAAGAAAAACATAATCAACCTAGTCATTGTTCGAACTACATGATTTTACATGATTTACTTCATACCCCACTGCTTCCAAACCCAACTTGACTGGAAGCACTTTTACACTGTGTGAGACCTCTAGTGCAGTCTGATTCCTGAAGTGCAAGTCTTACAGAGATGGCCACGTGCTAAACTTCCAGAACTGAAAAATCAGTATTTGAAGAATTGTATTGGAAATACTCTTTGTATTTTCAGTGTAAAATATCTTGAATAAGTTTTGAAGTAAATTAGTAACACTTAGGTTGAATGGACAATTAAATGAAGGACGAATAAGGAATTTGTGGAAACCTAGTTTATTTATTTTTTTCTTTGTTGTGTCCTGCAGGTTGTTGGGAGAGGAGCCTTTGGAGTTGTGTGTAAAGCAAAATGGCGTGGAAAAGATGTAGCTATAAAGCAAATTGAAAGTGAATCAGAGAGGAAAGCATTCATCGTAGAGGTAATTTCATTACGTATGCCTTCTTTTCATCTTGGAGATTGAGGCCGAAAATCTGGGATTTCATTCAGGTTGTTTTTTGTTAGAGGACCAATTGGCCCGAAAGTACCCGGTGATGGATTTCTACTCTTCCAGACACATCGTTAAAGCAATTGTCTGACTGGTCTAGTTCCATAATAATTGGCATGGACTTGCCTGGCTAAGAGACAGGTTTCTAGCTGCTATTTCCCCATGCAGTGTAGTTTTAGCCATACCATGAAGTAGAGGGAAAACATTTCCCAGAAAGCCACCTTGGACCCTTCTCCCACACATCTTGGTATTTAGAGCAATGTTAGCAAAAGGCTGGTAGCAGGTTGCCTGCAAACTCTTTTGCTTGGAAGATGTGTGTTACATTTAAAAGTCTTGGGAGAAGGTTTGTTGTTTTGGGAGGGAATGGAATTAGTACACTGAGAAAGCTCTCTGGATAGAAAACCTTGAATTCAAAATATTTTTGAGATTTTGTTTTAAGTTGACATGTTTTCATGCATTTGCAGCTCAACATCTTACAACCCTGCTATTTAAAATAGAGAGGTGTTTCCAGTGAGGAAAGATGTATATACTTTTTATAAAGTTCTCATTCCCAAATGCATCATGGGTAATTGAGCAATCCTATGCTTCCAACAGGGAGTTATGGTCTCACAGCGTAGGTCAGAGAATTGGGACTGCATTGTACAGCTGTATTCCCAATGCATTTAAAATAAATGAGTTTAATACCTGTTAAAATAGCTATGAAGAATTTCAGATGAACACATTAAGCATTCATACACTGATATTCTAATTTAATGCCCCAAATTTTTATATTACTGTTTTGTGAATATATCCTGTGAATGGGTGTTTAAAAAAAATTAAGTGTATGTGTTACATTTTTAAGCTTTTTATTCTACCTTTTCTAGGATCGCTAACTACATGTAAGCAGGTCTCTTTTCCCATGTGAAGTCACTGTACTCCAGCTTACTAGATTGTATCACATGTTGTCATGTGATCTCCTCTTCAGGTTAAAGAATCTGCTCAGTTTATAAAGCATTGGACAAATTCATTGAATATTAAACAGATAAATGAACAGTACTCAGTCCAAACAGTATATTTACAGCAATATACTGCATGTGTCTGCATGCAACCAAGATAAGGCCCCAAATAATTTTGAAGATATCCTATAACAAAATAAATTAAAGACTCTCTCTTAACCACTTTAGGTGGTCAGTCTGTCTCAAGCTGTCAAACAAGTGCGCTGTAAGCAGCTGCAGGAAATGTTTGAATTTGAATGGCTTAGCTTGATTTTAGCAGTCGTAGCCGGAGAAACCTGTCTCTAGATGCAGAAATCAACAAGCGCATGGGTAAGGCTTCCACTGCTATGTCCAGACTGGCCAAGAGAGTGTGGGAAAATGGCGCACTGACACGGAACACAAAAGTCCGAGTGTATCAGGCCTGTGTCCTCAGTACCTTGCTCTACGGCAGCGAGGCCTGGACAACGTATGCCAGCCAAGAGCGACGTCTCAATTCATTCCATCTTCGCTGCCTTCGGAGAATACTTGGCATCAGGTGGCAGGACTATATCTCCAACACAGAAGTCCTTGAAGCGGCCAACACCCCCAGCTTATGCACACTACTGAGTCAGCGGCGCTTGAGATGGCTTGGCCATGTGAGCCGCATGGAAGATGGCAGGATCCCCAAAGACACATTGTACAGCGAGCTCGCCACTGGTATCAGACCCACCGGCCGTCCATGTCTCCGTTATAAAGACGTCTGCAAACGCGACATGAAATCGTGTGACATTGATCACAAGTCGTGGGAGTCAGTTGCCAGCATTCGCCAGAGCTGGCGGGCAGCCATAAAGACAGGGCTAAATTGTGGCGAGTCGAAGAGACTTAGTAGTTGGCAGGAAAAAAGACAGAGGCGCAAGGGGAGAGCCAACTGCAACAGCCCCAACAAACAAATTTCTCTGCAGCACCTGTGGAAGAGCCTGTCACTCCAGAATTGGCCTTTATAGCCACTCCAGGCGCTGCTTCACAAACCACTGACCACCTCCAGGCGCGTATCCATTGTCTCTCGAGATAAGGAGGCCCGAAAGAAAAGAAAGAGCCGGAGAAAGGAGAGTTGAGCAACAGGCTCACCCGCCCAAGTTTAGGCCTGGTGCCATGCTGCTCTTGTGTCTCTCACAAACACACAAATATCTCACAAAGTATCTCAGTTTGAAAATATTCAGGGAACGAGCTTGTCTTCTTGCTGTAGGCCAGGAGGAACAGCTTTCAGTGACACCAGTGGCACTAAGTAAGGCAGCACCAATCAGTATCCTATGACCCTTGCTGAAGTTTGTAGGAATGTTAATAGAAGGATTTCGGTAGTATTTTGTCAAGTTAGCTTCCAGATGTGGCAGGCTGCCCTAGTGAAGGTCACATGGACACCGTTTTGTGATGCTCCGCACTTCTGAGAAACTTAACAGCTGTAAAATGCTCTGTGTTGTGTTTTCGAGAGAGAAAATGTTGTCTCTTGCAAGCAAGGACATTGTTACTTGCTTGTTGCATTTGGTCCCAACTACCTGACTGATTTTGTCGGTGGTAACTTGACAGGATTCATTGGTGCAGTTTAATGCAGGACTGACCTTCCCACCCACAGATGTGCCATCCCTGTGGTAGAAGTTGTCTGTAGATCAGCTTCAATGAGATACCATAGCTTTCATATGGCACAGAAGCACTAAACACAGATCTCTTCTGATATACCCAGTAATAACTTTCTAAGCCAGTAAATGCCAGTAGTGGGGACAGTAGCACAGTGGTAATGGTACTGGACTAGTGATCCAGAGGCCTGGACTAATGCTCCGGCGACATGACTTCAAATTCTACCATAGCATTTGGGGGAATTTAAATTCAATTAATTAATAATTCTGGAATAAAAAGCTAGTCTCAATAATGATGATGATGAAACTGCTGGATTGTCATGAAAACCCATATGATTAATGTCCCTCAGGGAATTAAATCTACGTGTGACTCCAGAACCACAGCAATGTTGTTGACTCTTTAATTGCCCTCTGAAACGGCCCAACAAGCTACTCCGTTGTATCAAACAGTTACAGAAGAAAAGTACTGTGGGTGTACCTACACCACATGGACTGCAGTGGTTCAAGAAGGTTGCTCACCACCGCCTTCTCAAGGACAATTGGGAATGGGCAACAAATACTGGCCTTGCCAGTGACGCTCACATCCCATGTGCGAATCTAAAAAAAAAATTCTTGGATAAGGAGAGTTGGATACCAAGTGCTTGTCATATCCCTTGAGAACTGTTTTTCATGCTCCAATTCTGAAAATGCCATTAGAGATCTCAAAGCGATTTCCATTTTGGTGATTTTGCTTGTGACAAGTGAAATTGCAGTTGAAGTAAGACTGTTGTAGGAAAATGAGTTAGAAATGAAAGTATTGCACTGCAAAAGATCAGTACTCAACAGCAACAATAAGTCTTGCGCCAATGAAAAATGCAGATAAGGCAATATAAGAAGCAGCAGAAGAAACTGCTTCCTTTTATTTAGCCAACTCTTCAAGGTGAAGCCTTCCAAACACTAGTGTGTCCATTTTATATGAGCAACCTGCAGAGACAAGAGGTCTTGCAAAAGAAAATGAAATACCATATGGGATCAATTTGCATAAAATCTACATGTTTGTTAACCTGTTTTTATTGTGAAATGCTGCCGTTGTCATTTCCGGTGCCTAGATCGATGCCGGGTGGTCTGTTCTGTTTCATTCCTTATCGACTTTGCAGCGGTTTGTTACAACAGAGTGCTAGACCACTTCAGAGGGCAGTTAAGAGTGAACCTCATTGCTGTGGGTCTGGAGTCGTATGTAGGCCAGACCAGATAAGGATGGCAGATTTCCTTCCCTAAAGGACATTAGTGAACCAGATGGGTTTTTACGACAATCAGCAATGGTTTCATGGCCATCATTAGGCTTGCTTTTAATTCCAGATTTATTTAATTAAATTCAGTTGAATTGAATTAAATTCAAATGCACCTTCTGCCATGGTAGGATTTGAACCAATGTCCCCAGAGCAATACCCTGGGTCTCGGGGTTACTATCCAGTGACAATACCACTGCACTACCTCCCCATTTAAGATTATGGCAAGCCCTTCAGCTATCTCCACCCCCACTTCCTGAGTAACCTGGGTTGCAAGTGATACCCACTCTTTCCTGTGCATCCTGCCTACCAATTTTCACCCCGCTATTGCCTCTACCTTCTCTGCTTCCAGCAATATGTTGTCAGCATCATCCTCCTTACTAAATACCAATACAAAGTACTCATTAAGTATTCCAGTCTATCCCTGCTCCTCTGTCCCTAAAAGGCCCCATCCTGCCTCTTACTACTCATTTATTATTTATGTGCTGGTAGAAGATTTTTGGTTCCCTTTAATGTTAACAGTCATTCTATTCTCATATTCTCTCTCTGCCAGTCTTAATTTCCTCTTCATTTCCCCTCTCAACTTATTGTGTTTGGCTTGGTTCTTGCTTGAAGAATTAATTTGACATGCATCATGCACCCTCTTTGTTTATTTTGTTTCGTCATATTCTCTATCTCCCTCATCATCCAAGGAGCCCTGGCTTTGGTTCCCCTACCTTTTGCCCTTGTTGAAATGTACCTAGCCGATACCTGAAACATCTCCTCCTTAAAGATCACCCATTGTTCCTTACAGTTTTTCTTGTCAGTCTTTGGTTCCATTTTATCTTGGCTAATCTTCTTTCATCCCACTGAAGCTAGCTGTCTTCCAATTTAGAAGTTCCACTTTAGATTGTTCCTTTCTCTTCTCCATTACTAATCTAAACATGATATGCTGATCGCTCTTACCCCAATGTTTCCCCACAGGCACTTGCTCCACGTAGCCCACCTCATTCCCCAGCACCAGATCAGCAATGCTTCCCTCCTATTTGGACTGACAACATACTAATCAAGGAAGTTCTCCTGAACACACTTCAGAAATTCCTCCCCCTCCTTTCCCTTTTACTCGTTCCCAATTGATATTTGGGTAATTAAAGTCACCCACTATCACCACTCTATAGTTCTTGCACAACTCTGTGATTTTCCTGCAGATTTGCTCCTCTATCTATCGATCTTTCTCACTATTTGTAGGCCTATAGAATAACCCCTGGTGCTGTGGTTTGAGAAGAATTTTATTAAATTTTACTTAATTAAAATGGGTTTCCCTTGACATAATAAGGGGGCAAAGTTTTATATATAAAAATGTACAAAATTCTAGCTGACATAATTTATTCCACATTAATTTTTCATCAGTATGTTTTCTAAACATCTAACATTTTATGAATATGCTATGGAGCAGATTTATAGTTGTGTGAATTGCACAAAATTGGAAGAGCATTACAAATTAGAATGTAGTGGAACCTTGATTATTTGCCTTCCTGACTATCCAACAGACTTTTTGCAGACAAAACCTTGCACAAGACTTTGCCTCGCTACACAGGACTTAATCCAATCTATTCCTGTCCAGCATAAATAGATCTTGAAGACCAAGAAAGATTAAATTCAGCTTTACTTCATTTGTATTGTAATTGTCTTCATTCCCATGCGTAGGGTATTGTTTTACTGTCTGTGTAACAACACATTTGGGGACATTTTAATCTGCTACTTTCCTTTCTCCATCTTGTGGGCAGGGTATCCTTCCACTGCAGCAGCAAATGCAAGTTCCACTTCATAGGTTTGTGCCGTAACTCTTTATTTTGTTTTCATGACTTTTTTTTTCTCTCTTCTCTTACAGCTTCGGCAATTATCACGTGTAACGCACCCCAATATTGTGAAACTGTATGGAGCCTGTCTAAATCCAGTATGTAATTCAAATCCTACGTATCATTCAAGGCTGTGTAACCTAATTGTGTATTGCTATAGAGTGGTGATACTATTGTTTGATCAAAATATTGTGCTTTATATGTTTTATTTTGATTTTAAATTTCATAAAGATAGCTCACCTAATTATGATTGAGTTATGATCAGAGCTAAAATCGATGTCAGACCCTTAAGCCGTGAATCTCCTCTTAAATACCTCTGTCTTGATACCTCTCTCCCCACCTTCTAGAGCTTTCTTTAAACTTCTTGACGAAAACCACGACCAAAACTACTCACTACTCTAGGATTATCCTGGAGAGCAAAGACTTGGCTTTTTCCACTAGCAACCATCTACACTACTATGATGAAAACCTGCACTTTCATAGCACCTTTAACTTTTAAAACCATTCCAAACCCCTGTACAGAGGTCAAAAAGATAGATTTTAAGGAGGACTTAAAGGAGGATGGGACGATGAAGAGGCCAAGATGTTTAAAGAAGGCATGCCAGAACATGGCACCTAGATGACTAAAGACACATTCAGCATTGTTGAGCAAAGAAGGGGATGCACAAAAAACCCGAGTTAGAGGAACAAAGAGTTTGGGTTATGTTGTAAGCTCAGCTCGGATTGAAAAGGGGCTGGAATCAGTGGCAGAATGTGGAGTTTATTACACGAGGCAACATTGGGAAGATTGAAACCACCAATGTTTAAACGGAAGGAATTGTAACTTATCCACAACTGGATATCGGACAGCAATCTGACAAAATTCAAGGAGGTAGAAGTCATGCTTCAGCTGTACAAAGCCTGGTTAGACCACCCTAGTCCTGGGCAGCACACCTTAGGAAGGACATATTGGCCTTCGAGGGAGTGAAGTGTAGATTTATCAGAACTAACTTACAGGATTTACTTACAAGGAGAGATTATGCAAACTAGTGTTGTATTCCTGGAAATTTAGAAGATTAAGGGGTAATTTAATTGAAGTTTTCAAGATATTAAGGGGAACAGATAGGATAGAAAGAGAGAAGCTATTACCCCTGGTACTGTAGGACTCGGGTGGGGGGTGTAGTCTAAAAATTAGAGCCAGACTTTTCAGGAGTGAAATTAGGAAACACTTTTACACACACAGTGGCAGAGGTTTGGAACTTTCATCTGCAAACAGCAATTGATGCTGGATCAATTGTAATCTGAGATTGATAGCCTTTTGTTATACAAAGGTATTAAGGGATATGGGGTTAAGTCATAGATCAGCCATGATCTCATTGAATGACAGAACAGCTTGAGCTAAATGGCCTATGTCTGTCCCCATGTTCTTTGGACAATCATGGAAGAGCTGAAAAAGATTGAGGTTGTCAGTGTACATGTGGAAGCAGACCCTATGTCTGTAGATAATTTCACCAAGGACCAGGATGTAGATGAAGAGGAGGGATTCTGGATAGATCTTCAGGGACTACAGAGTTAATGGTGTGGGACGGAAGAAAAATCACTGCTGGTGATGATGTAGCTACTCGGACAACTAAGAACGAAATCAAATGAGCAATATCCCATGAGGTGGATAGTGGAGCAGATGGTGGTGGTGTGGTTCACTGTGTCAAAGATTGTAGGAGGGGAGACAACCATATTGAAGAGAATCGAGAGGGGATTTGGAACAGAATGTTTCAGCCTGAGACAGTGGCTGAAAGGGGCATGGAATTGATAGCAAGGGTATGGAGTTTGTAGTGGTGAGAAGAAGATAATTGCATCAGTCTTCCCAATGCTTAACTGGAAGAAATTGTGGTTCATCAAGACTGGTTGTCAGATAAGCCATCTGACATTAGTAAAGGGCTGAGAGGGGGAGTGGAGAGAAGGATCTGGGCCTTGTCGATATTCATCTGGAAGCTGACCCCATGTCTGTGGAAGATGTGGCCAAGGGGGCAGCATATAGAAGAGGAGGAGGTCAATGATAAATCCTTGTGGACTCCAGAGGTAACAGTGTGGAGAGAGACGGGAAACCATTGCTAGAGATATATTGGCTCCAATCCGGTATGTAAGAGTGGAACCAGATAAATATTCTTTGTTTCTTCTCCCCTGCCCCCTCAACCCCTCATGACAGTGGATTATGTAGCTCAAAAAAGCGCTGGAAGGATTTTTTTTAATGCAGTAAACAGCTAACATTTGCACAGCTTGGCTTTTTTTTTAGGTGGGAGATAAACTTCCCAAGATGAGAGCGAGATGTTACAGCTAAGACGGTTTCTTTTTTTTTTCTCATCAATTTCTAGCCTTTTTCAAATATTTGGATGGAGTGATTTTACTGAAAAGATTCAACATTGTTGCACTGACAGTGTATTGTGCTGATATCTCTGCTGGTCTGTTAATGCTGAAAAATATGAACCTGAAGGAAAAACAGAATCGACAAGTAGAGATTGTACAGTAACAATTTTAGAGTAGGTAAATCTAACAAGATGTTAATTTAAAAATTGCTTTTTACTCTACATGTGACAATTTTTTGTCATAAAATTTAGGATATTCAGTATATTAAAAAGGTTTCAGCGGTTGGGTTAAAATGTAGACCCATGATCTGTTAGTTCAGTTGAACGTTTCAGGTTTTAATTTTGTAGGTTTTTTTTGAAGTCAGGTGATAATTCTTACTCAAGAGAAAGACAGCACAATATTTTCATGGGAAATGGCAAGATCAGTTCTCTTAACTCAATGTGATGCTTCCTTCCAGGTCTGCCTTGTTATGGAATATGCAGAGGGAGGCTCCCTTTACAATGGTGAGTTGAAATCCAAGTTCGTGTTACTATCCCAATAAGACGGTAACACTTGCATGCCTATTTTTGCTGTGTGTATGCAAAGTTTCCTCTGGCTTTTAAAATTAGAAATGGAAATGGTGGTGGGTAAATTGTTAGAATCAATTCTGAGGGATAGGATAAACTGTTTCTTTTTTAATCAGGAATAGTCAGCATGGATTTGTTAGGGGAAAGTCATGTCTTACTAACTTAATTGAGTTTTTTGAGGAAGTAGCAAGGAGGATTGATGAGGGTAGTGCAGTGGATGTGGTTTACGTGGATTTTAGCAAGGCATTTGACAAGGTGCCGCATGGCAGACTGGTCAGTAAAATGAAAGCCCATGAGATACAGAGTAATGTGGCAGGTTGGATCCAAAATTGGCTCAGGGACAGGAAACAAAGGGTAGTAGTCGACGGATGTTTTTGCAAATGGAAATCCGTTTCCAGTGGTGTTCCATAGGGCTCAATGTTGGGTCTCTTGCTGTTTTGTGGTATATATTAATGATTTGGACTTAAATGTGGGAGGCATGACTGGGAAATTTGCTGATGACACAAAAATTGGCAGTGTAGTTAATAGTGAGGAGGAAAGCTGTGGACTCCAGAACGAAATCAATGGTTTGATTGAATGGGCGGAAAAGTGGCAAATGGAATTCAATCCAGAGAACTGTGAGGTATTGTATTTGGGGAGGGCAAATAAAGCAAGGTAATACACAATAAACGGGAGGATATTGAGAGGGGTAGAAGAAGTGAGAGACCTTGGAGTGCATGTCCACAGGTCCCTGAAGGTGGCAGGACAGGTGGATAGAGTGGTGAAGAAGGCGAAGGGATGTGATGCTGGAACTGTATAAAATGCTGGTTAGGCCACAGCTTGACGGCATTCAGCTCGGTTCCCTCGATGACAATGCTTGGTGGTCTATATTCTTAGGGTGCAGGCTGATGCAGGACTTCAGTTTTCTTTAAACTGAGTTTCAGTCCGAAGAATTGTGCCACCTCGGAAAAATATGTTATACGTTGCAAGTCTGACTGACTGTGGGCCAGGAGACCGCAGTCATCGGCGGAAAGAAGTTCACGGATGAGTTTTTCTTGTGTCTTTGTGTGAGCCTGAAGACGCCGGGGGTTGAAAAGGACTCCATCAGTCCAGCAGCATACGTAAACTCCCTCCTTAAGGTCTTCCGTTGCCCGCTACAGCATCATGCTGAAAAAGATGGTGAATAAGGTCGGGGCCAGCATACATCCCTGCTTCTCGCATTGGAGATAAAGGAAAGAACTTGAGAAGTCGCTGTTTTGCTTGACTTGCTCATACTGATTTTCATGAAACTGCTTCACCATGGCCAGGAACCTGGGTGGGCATCTAAGTTTTTCAAGGATTTGCCAAAGTCCATCTCTGCTCACAGTGTCGAATGCCTTGGTGAGGTCTACGAAAGTGATGTACAGGCCTTTGTTTTGCTCACAACACTTTTCTTGTAATTATCTTGAGTGCAAATACCATGTCTGTGGTGCCTCTGCTTGCTCTGAAACCACACTGGCTCTCTGGGAGGTTTTCTTCTGTAATGGTAGGCACAAGTCTGTTCAGAAGTATTCTAGCCAGGATCTTCCCGGCAGTAGAAAGGAGGGTGATCCCACGGTAGTTGGAGCAGTCTGATTTTTCTCCTTTGTTTTTGTACAAGGTGATGATAACTGCCCTGTTCCCAGCAGATCGTGAAAATCTCATGGAGCTTGGTGTATAGGGCAGAGCCACCATGCTTCAAGGCGTTGGGTGGAATTCCATCAGTACCGGGGGCTTTGTTGTTCTTCATCTGGTTGATGGCAGTCACAGTTTTCTCCAGAGTTGGGCTCTCATCCAGTTCTTCTTTGACAGGCTGCTTTTGGATGCGATTGATGGCAGTATCATGCACTGTGCACTTGCCACTGAAAAGAGTTTCAAGGTGCTCCAACCAGCGATCCAGGTCTGGCTCCTTGTCGGTGTGTAGGGTCTTGCCACCGGCGCTTCTTAGGGGGTTTTGGGTTTGATGTGTTGGTCCATAGATAGATTTTAGTGCTTCATAGAAACTTCTTGTGTCGCCAATATCAGCATGGAGTCTTTTCCGCAAATGCAATCTGCCAGTCATTTTGGATGTTCCTCAGTTTACTTTGAAGGGTGCTGCATGCTTGACAGTAGGCTGTCTTTTTCTCTTGGCTGGCTGGCTAAGCCAGGTGAGCCTGATGAGCTGACTTTTTTATTTTTAGCAGAACTTGAATTTCCTTGTCATTTTCATCAAACCAGTCCCTGTTTTTCTTGGTGCTGGGTCCGATGACCTTGTTGGAAGTATCCAGTCCTGTAGCTTTATGTGTTCCCCAAAGTTCTTCTGGAGTGGAATCAGCAAAGAACAAAGAACAGTACAGCACAGGAACAGGCCATTTGGCCCTCCAAGCCTGCACCGATCTTGATGCCTGCCTAAACTAAAACCTCTGCACTTCCAGGGACCGTATCCCTCTATTCCCATCCTATTCATGTATTTGTCAAGATGCCTCTTAAACGTCATTATCGTACCTGCTTCCACCACCTCCCCCGGCAGCAAATTCCAGGCACTCACCACCCTCTGTGTAAAGAACTTGCCTCGCACATCCCCTCTAAACATTGCCCCTCTCACCTTAAACCTATGTCCCCTAGTAACTGACTCTTCCACCCTGGGAAAAAGCTTCTGACTATCCACTCTGTCCATGCCGCTCATAACTTTGTAAACCTCTATCATGTCACCCCTCCACCTCCGTTGTTCCAGTGAAAACAATCTGAGTTTATCCAACCTCTCCTCATAGCTAATGCCCTCCAGACCAGGCAACATCCTGGTTAACCTCTTCTGTACCCTCTCCAAAGCCTCCATGTCCTTCTGGTAGTGTGGCGACCAGAATTGCATGCAATATTCTAAGTGCGGCCTAACTAAAGTTCTGTACAGCTGCAGCATGACTTGCCAATTTTTATACTCTGTACCCCGACCGATGAAGGCAAGCATGCCGTATGCCTTCTTGACTACCTTATCCACCTGCGTTGCCACTTTCAGTGACCTGTGGACCTGTACGCCCAGATCTCTCTCTCTGTCAATACTCCTAAGGGTTCTGCCATTTACTGTATACCTCCCACCTGCATTAAACCTTCCAAATGCATTACCTCACATTTGTCCAGATTAAACTCCATCTGCTATTTCTCCGCCCAAGTCTCCAACCGATCTATATCCTGCTGTATCCTTTGACAATCCTCATCACTATCCGCAACTCCACTAACTTTTGTGTCGTCCGCAAACTTACTAATCAGACCAGCTACATTTTCCTCCAAATCATTTATATATACTACAAACAGCAAAGGTCCCAGCACTGATCCCTGCGGAACATCACTAGTCACATCCCTCCATTCAGAAGAGCACCCTTCCACTGCTACCCTCTGTCTTCTGTGACCGAGCCAGTTCTGTATCCATCTTGCCAGCTCACCTCTGATCCTGTGTGACTTCACCTTTTGTACCAGTCTGCCATGAGGGACCTTGCCAAAGGCTTTACTGAAGTCCATATAGATAACATCCACTGCCCTTCCTTCATCAATCATCTTTATCACTTCCTCAAAAAACTCAATCAAATTGGTGAGACACGACCTCCCCTTCACAAAACCATGCTGCCTCTCGCTAATAAGTTCATTTGTTTCCAAATGGGAGTAAATCCTGTCCCGAAGAATCCTCTCTAATAATTTCCCTACCACTGATGTAAGGCTCACCAGCCTCTCATTTCCTGGATTATCCTTGTTACCCATCTTAAACAAAGGAACAACATTGGCTATTCTCCAGTCCTCTGGGACCTTACCTGTAGCCAATGAGGATGCAAAGATTTCTGTCAAGGCCCAAGCAATTTCTTCCCTTGCCTCCCTTAGTATTCTGGGGTAGATCCCATCAGGCCATGGGGACTTATCTACCTTAATGCTTTGCAAGACACCCAACACCACCTCCTTTTTGATAATGAGATGACTGAGACTATCTACACTCCCTTCCCTTGGCTCATCATCCACCAAGTCCTTCTCTTTGGTGAATGCTGATGCAAAGTACTCATTTGGTACCTCGCCCGTTTCCTCTGGCTCCACACATAGATTCCCTTCTCTGTCCTTGAGTGGGCCAACCCTTTCCCTAGTTACCCTCTTGCTCTTTATATATGTATAAAAAGCCTTGGGATTATCCTTAATCCTGTTTGCCAATGACTTTTCATGACCCCTTTTAGCCCTCCTGACTCCTTGCTTAAGTTCCTTTCTACTGTCTTTATATTCCTCAAGGAATTCGTCTGTTCCTAGCCTTCCAGCCCTTATGAATGCTTCCTTTTTCTTTTTGACGAGGCTCACAATATCCCGCGTTATCCAATGTTCCTGAAACTTGCCAAACTTATCCTTCTTCCTCACAGGAACATGCTGGTCCTGGATTCTAATCAACTGACATTTGAAAGACTCCCACGTGTCAGATGTTGATTTACCCTCAAACAGCCACCCCCAATCTAAATTCTTCAGTTCCTGCCTAATATTGTTATAATTAGCATTCCCCCAATTTAGCACCTTCACCCGAGGACTACTCTTATCCTTATCCACAAGTACCTTAAAACTTGTGGAATTATGGTCACTGTTCCCGAAATGCTCCCCTACTGAAACTTCGACCACCTGGCCCGGCTCATTCCCCAATACCAGGTCCAGTACAGCCCCATCCCTAGTTGGACTATCTACATATTGTTTCAAGAAGCCCTCCTGGATGCTCCTTACAAATTCTGCCCCATCTAAGCCCCGAGCACTAAGTGAGTCCCAGTCAATATTGGGGAAGTTAAAATCACCCACCAGTGCAACCCTGTTACCTTTACATCTTTCCAAAATCTGTCTACATATCTGCTCCTCTACCTCCCGCTGGCTGTTGGGAGGCCTGTAGCAAACCCCCAACATCGTGACTGCACCCTTCCTATTCCTGAGCTCCACCCATATTGCCTCGCTGCATGACCCCTCCGAGGTGTCCTCCCGCAGTACAGCTGTGATATTCTCGTTAACAAGTAATGCAACTCCCCCACCCCTTTTACATCCCCCTCTATCCTGCCTGAAGCTTCTAAATCCTGGAACATTTAGCTGCCAATCCTGTCCTTCCCTCAACCAAGTCTCTGTAATAGCAACAACATCATAGTTCCAAGTACTAATCCAAGCTCTAAGTTCATCTGCCTTACCTGTTATACTTCTCGCATTGAAACAAATGCACTTCAGACCACCAGTCCCGCTGTGCTCCGCAACGTCTTCCTGCCTGCTCTTCCTCTTAGTCTTACTGGCCTTATTTACTAGTTCCCCCTCATTTATTTCACTTGCTGTCCTACTGCTCTGGTTCCCACCCCACTGCCACACTAGTTTAAACCCTCCCGAGTGACATTAGCAAACCTCACAGCCAGGATATTTGTGCCCCTCCAGTTTAGATGCAACCCGTCCTTCTTGTACAGGTCCCATCTGTCCCTGAAGAGAGCCCAATGGTCCAAATATCTGAAACCCTCCCTTCTACACCAGCTGTTCAGCCACGTGTTTAGCTGCACTATCTTCCTATTTCTAGCCTCACTGGCACGTGGCACAGGGAGTAATCCCGAGATTACAACCCGAGAGGTCCTGTCTTTTAACTTTCTACCTAACTCTCTAAACTCCCCCTGCAGGACCTCGTCACTCTTCCTGCCTATGTCGTTGGTACCGATGTGTACCACAACCTCTGGCTGTTCACCCTCCCCCTTCAGAATGCCCTCTGTCCGTTCAGAGACATCCTTGACCCTGGCACCAGGGAGGCAACATACCATCCTGGAGTCTCTATCACGTCCACAGCAGCACCTATCTGTGCCCATGATTATAGAGTCTCCTATAACTATTGCTCTTCAAGCGCTTTGTCCCTCCCTGCTGAACAACAGTGACAGCCGTGGTGCCACTGCTCTGGCTACTGCTGTTTTCCCCTGATAGGCCATCCCCCTCAACAGTATCCAAAATGGTATACTTGTTAGAGAGGGGGATAGCCACAGGGGATTCCTGCACTGACTGCCTGCCCCTTCTAGCGGTCACCCATCTATCTGCCTGCACCTTGGGTGTAACCACTTCTCTAAAACTCCTGTCTATGACGCTTTCTGCCACCTGCATGCTCCTAAGTGCATCCAGTTGCCGCTCCAACCGATCCATGTGGTCTGTGAGGAGCTGCAACTGGGTACACTTCCTGCAGATGTCGTCGTCCAGAACGCTGGAAGCGTCACGGACCTCCCACATCTCACAGGTGAAGCACTTCACCCCTCTAACTGTCATTTCTAGCACTAATTAATAAATTAATTTAAGATAAATAAATACTTATTAAATCCTTACTAAATTGTTATAACTATTTGGTCCCTAGTGCTAGATTCCTACTATAAAGATTAAATGCTAACTTAATACAGTAATCTCCGCCCTCTGGCTTAGTTACTCTACTTATTAATTAGTCAACCAGCCAATCAGGTCACAGCTTTCCTGTGACGTCACTGTCAGTTTTTTACCAGAGGTAAGTTTTTTATACTTACCGGTCCAGAACTCTGCCCTCCGAGTCTTCTCCCAGTCAGCTGTGCTCTTTGGAAGCTCTGGGCTCCCCTCTCTGAGGACAGGTGGGAAATGAAAGGAGCTCCTCGCTCCCTCCTTACCTAACTTCCTCACTTACCAAACTTCCACTGTAGCACTCTATTGCAACCCAAGTCAGCACTCCAGTGCAAACAAAACAGTGAGATCAGGATGTTCCAGTCTCGTCTGTATGGTTGCTTGATCTCTATCTTTGCGAGATGAGGTTTGCAGGTTGCTGACTCGAAATTTCTGTGATGGGTTGTCTCTCGGCCTGTTCTTGGGCTTAGGCTTGAAGTAGAAGTTCAGCTTTGAACGAACGAGCCAGTGGTCTTTATGACAGTCAGCACTGGGCATGACTCTAGTATGTTGGACGTCCTTTAAGTCACACTGGCACATCAAGATGTAATCTATCAGGTGCCAGTATTTAGAGCGTGGATGCATCCATGTGGTCTTGAAGCGATCTTTTTGTTGAAAGAAGATGTTGGTTATGGACAGCTGCTTTTCTGCACAGTTCCAAGAGTAAACGTCTGTTTTCATTACGGTTTCCAATGCCATGGTTTCCTAGCACTCCCTTCCATGCCCTCGACTGTGTCTTATCTATTTCACGCACTTATGCTCTTACCCCTTCCCTTATGCCTTCTTCACCACTCTATCCACCTGTCCTGCCACCTTCAGGGACCTGTGGACACGCTCTAAAAGGTGGCTCATTGTAATTGCCAATTTCAACAGTTTTGTCCTCGGGAGGGGCATTCTAGATAAGTTCAGTGAAACCTGTGTAGAATTTCTCTTTGTCAGCTGGGTTAGCCTTCAGGGTTGAAGCAGAAATGCTGATGAGGGGTAGGCACAGGGACATGATACGTTCGGAATGGCTGATTGGCAGGCTTGAGAGTTTAGTGGAGATAGTCATCTTCAACACAAAGCCGACACCGAAGAGGCGTTGCTCAGCATGAGGTCTACCTGACCAGTAGAGGGTGCAGCCGGTTTTGTGTTATGTTAGGCTGCCTTGCTCTGAGAAGCGGACCTCACTCAGGGCCGCTATATCATTGTCCAGTATGGCTGGCTCATGGGCCACCAGGGCTGAGCCTCACTGGGGGCAGCTGTTGTCATCAGAGTCGAGCATTGTTCTCCCGTTCCAGCAGGTGAGTTTCAGAATTTTTCTTCTTTTCCCACCTTTTTGAAGCAAGGTTAGGAGTTTGTGTTTCCTTCTCTGTCATAGTTTGACTGCATTAGGAGATGCCGGTTGACAGCGGCAAGTCAACTGGGTCGTAGGGAGGCGAGCATTTGTTTAGGCCACCTTTTCTAGGCCCCTCTCCAATTTCAAAGCAAGCAGTGCTGTACTTAGAAAGGCTGCTTGGTCGCTCAGGGTGTCTCTCGGTCATCATCAAAATGAACAATATCCTGAGCCGCCTGCATACAGGATTGGAACTGCGGCTGCCAGTGCCATCTTGCACCTGCCGTTTTCGCTCCTTTCCCGTCGGCTCCTGGACTTGTTGAGTTATAGTTGGGTGGATGGATTTCCTTCCTGCCTGCGCAGTGGTGCTGTAAGGTGGAGTACAGTTTGCGCTGACTGACCCCATCTTTTAAGCCTGGAGCTCATCTGTCGTGGCTCAGTGAACTGGGACGGCGGCAGCGAGATCTCCAAGCCGTAGGTTTGGATTTAGAGTTTCCCTCTCCTAGGTGGGTTGCCGACTAAGGCTTGAAGGGACCCTCCTTCCCTTGCTATTTTCTCCATAGCTGGTATACCAACATTCATAGTCCACGCAATATGGTGTGGCCTGCCTTTGGTCCAGAACTCCCAGGGATGCAGTGTTTGGGGCACATCTTGGGGAAATATGAATGTTTCCCCTATTAAAATGGATCAATATCCACCTATGACTTGCCAAGATGCTTGCTGCAAGAAGTGCCATAGTGCGACATCACCCCTAAAGTTCCCTATATATCTTCTAGTGTAGTTTTGGGTAACAGTTGCTTGGTGCAGTTTCAGTTAGATGTTTAAAAAGCAGAATAACGGTATCCCCATACCTTATTTATCAGTGCAATACTGGATGCTGCCACTAGGTGGACCAGTTGAGCGAGAAATGTTTTTGTACGTTGAACTGTTTTCAACAGTTTCTATTGCTTTTCAAAGGAAAGCCTTGGCCACAATGAGTTTGCTTTAACCTTACAATCAAGGTAGCAGAAATTATAGCTGACTGGTTATACTTCTTCCCTGAAAATACTGTTCAAACAGTGTTTTTTCCTTTTGTTTATTTACTAGTTCTGCTTCATGCTTAATTACCTCTACAACACTTACTGATCCCAAAAATTGCTTTTCAAGGGTTACACATTTGTTTCTGGTTTAGCCACTCGTGTAATATCAATTCAAATTAAACAATGATCTGTAGTGTTCTGCTACTTATAAGTTCAGAATCACAGAATAACAGAGTGCAGAAGAGGCCCTTCGGCCCATCGAGTCTGCACCGATGCATTAAAGACACCTGACCTGTCTACCTAATCCCATTTGCCAGCATTTGGCCCATAGCCTTGAATGTTATGACGTGCCAAGCGATCATCCAGGTACTTTTTAAAGGATGTGAGGCAACCTGCCTCTACCACCCTCCCAGGCAGGGCATTCCAGACCGTCACCACCCTCTGGGTAAAAAAGTTCTTCCTCAAATCCCCCTTAAACCTCCCGCTCCTCACCTTAAACTTGTGACCCCTCGTAACTGACCCTTCAACTAAGGGGAAAAGCTGCTCCCTATCCACCCTGTCCATGCCCCTCATAATCTTGTACACCTCGATCAGGTCACCCCTCAGTCTTCTCTGCTCCAGCGAAAACAACCCAAGCCTATCCAATCTCTCTTCATAGCTTAAATGTTCCATCCCAGGCAACATCCTGGTGAATCGTCTCTGCACCCCCTCCAATGCAATCACATCCTTCCTATAAGTTATTAATCAATTCTCATAAGGTTTGGGTAACAGTCAGTATATCATTCCTGAATAGTTCAGCGTTTGTTCGTGTCCAGGCCAACATTTATCTCTCCAACATCAGGTCATCTGGCCATTTATTTCATTCCTGTTTGTGGGACCTTGCTGTGCACAAATTGGCTGCTGTGTTTTCGATATCATACTAGTGACTACACTTCAAAAGGTTTTCCGTAACCAAGGATTCCCCCCTACCGTGGTTGACCGAGCCCTTGACATGTCATCTATTTCACTCACTTATGCTCTCACCCCTTCCCCTCCCTCCCAGAACCATGATAGGGTTTCCCTTGTCCTCACCTTCCATCCCCCCTCCCCCACAACCTCCAAATTTGACAGGTCATCCTCTGCCATTTTCCCCACTTCCAGCGTGATGCCACCTCCAAATATGTTTTCCACTCCCATACCCTTTCAATATTCCGAAGGAACCGTTTCCTCTGCAATGTCCTGATCCATTCCGCCATCACCCCCAACCCTTCCCCCCTTTCCCATGGCATCTTTGCATGCACGTGCAGGAGGTGTAACATCTATCCTCTTAGCTCCTCCCTTTTCATCATCCATGCCTCAAACACTCCTTCCAAGTGAAACTGCAATTTACGTCTACTTTCAATTTAGTATACTGTATTCACTGCTCACTTTCCTTTGAGGAGACCAAACCCAGATTGGGTAACTGCTTTGCAGAACACCTCCATTCAATCCGCAAACGTGACCCAAGGTTCCTGTCACTTGTCATTTTAATTCTCCACCTTGCTCCCACTCTGACCTGCCCTTAGCCTGCTGCAGTGTTCCACTGAAGTTCAACACAAGCTTGAGGAACAGCACCTCATCTTTCAGCTGGGCACTTTACAGCCTTCCAGACTCAACAAAGAGTTCAATAATTTTAGATCATAACTTTTGTCCCCTTTTTTTCCCTTTTTGTGTTTTTGCTGGTTCATTTTTTTTCCCCTCTCGTTTCTTTCCCAATCCCTTTACTTTGGTGTCCTGCCATTCACATCTCATCCCAACACACCTTTTGTTTCTCCACCTGTTCCATTACGTTTCCCTTTGGCTTTGTACCAAGAAACCTTTTGTCATTTAAGTGTTCTCCACCCAATCACAGACCTTCCCTTTTGTTCTTCTTTCCCACCCCGCACCTTTCACTTGCTCAAAACCAATTATATTTCTAACTTTTCACATTTCTCGTGAAAGATCACAGATCGGACCTGAAATGTTAACACTGTTTCTCTCTCCACAGATGCTGCCTGACATGCTGAGCATTTCCAGCATTTTCTGTTTTTATTTCAGATTTCCAGCATCTGCACTATTCTCCTTTTGTCAAAAAGTACATGATTGACTGTAAGATACTTTTGGGATGCTTCTGTCTGTCTCTCTCTTTGTCTCATGGCCGCTTTCTGGCGACCTGCTTTCTGCCGGCCTGCTCTCTATCTCTCATGATAGGAACAGCCTACTACCGTGTGCAGTTCTGGACAAGACAGTTTGGCTGTGGTGTTAGCTGCTCTGTAGGTTCCATAATTTTAAAACGAGCAGTAAAATTCTTATTGTCATTTTTCAATTTGATGGAATTAAGCACACTTTCCTCTGTGTGCCAACAGCTGTTGCACCAGCATAGAACTTGCAAGGCATAGAATGATGCAGCACAGAGGAAGGCTGTCCAGTTCTTTCCCCTTTCCTGCCCTTTCCCCATCACTCTGTAATTTTTTTCCCTTCAAATATTATTCATTTCTTTCACCACCTTTTCAGGCAGTGCTTTCCCGATCACAACAACTCACTGTTTAAAATGATGTGTCTGCATGTCGCCTTTGGTTCTTGCCAATCACCTTTAATCTGTGTCCTGTGGTTACCGACCCACCTGCCCCTATTTACTCTATCAAAACCCTTCATTATTTTGAACACCTCTATCCAATCTCCTCTTGACCTTCTCTTGCTCTGTGTGTCAGCTGTGGCTTACTTGGTAGCACTCTCATCTAAGTCAGGAGGTTGTTGGTTCAAGTTCCACTCTAGGACTTGAGACCCAAAATCAATGCTGACATTCCAGAGCAGTATTGAAGGGAGTCTTTTGGGTGAGATGTTAAACCAAGGCTCCATCTGCCCTCTCTGGTGGACGTTAAAGATCCCATGGCATTATTTTGAAGAAGAGCAGGGGAATTAGCCCCGGTGTCCACGTCACTCTCAATCAACATCATAAAAACAGATGATCTGGTCATTATCACATTGTTTGTGGGAGCTTGCTGTCTGCCATTTGTCTCCTGCGTGTCCTACATAACTACACTTCAGTTGTCTGTAAAGTGCTTTTGGGATGTCCTGTAGTCATAAATGGTGCTATATAAATGCATATTTTTCTTGTTTTTCTTTCTCTAAGGAAAACAGCCTCAGTTTCTTCATTGTCACCACATAACTAAAGTCTCTCATTCCAGGTGCCATTCTAGTAAGTCTCTTCTGCATCCTTCTTAAAACGTGGTGTCCCAGAATTGAACACAGTACTGCAGCTGAGGCCTAACCAGTAGTTTATAAAGGTTTAGCATAACTTCCTTGCTTTTGTACTCTTTGGCTCTGTTAATAAAGCTAAGGATCCTGTATGCTTTTTTTAAACAACCTTCTCCGCCTAATAGTTTTGATGAAAAGTCATCGTCCCGAAACGTTAACTGTTTCTCTCTGCACAGATACTGCCTGACCTGCTGAGTATTTCCAACATCCACCATATTTTGCTTTCATATTAGTGTTTAATTCACTGCCACTTTTCTTTCAGGAATGCCCATCTTGAAGTTCTGCTGTCTTCTCCCGATGGCATTTCCACTCATCTCATTTACCTTGTTCAGCTTCATTGCTTTCTATTTTCCTTCTTATGTTTGATCAGGTATCTACCAAAAGTCGCTTTCACAGCCACATCTTCTTCCTCAGCAACTGTCTCCAGTTCCAGCAGTTCTGATAAAAACAATCATCGATCTGAAACGTTATCTCTGTTTCTCTCTCCACAGATGCTGCCTGATCAGCTGAGTATTTCCAGCATTTTCTGTTCTTATTATCTATTCTGTGGTACTTTATCAAATGCCTTT
The DNA here is from genome assembly GCF_036365525.1 of Heterodontus francisci. Taxonomy (NCBI): domain Eukaryota; kingdom Metazoa; phylum Chordata; class Chondrichthyes; order Heterodontiformes; family Heterodontidae; genus Heterodontus; species Heterodontus francisci. The sequence continues at coordinate 120,504,355 of NC_090373.1, read as the reverse complement.
TGAAAGTCCATATACATAACATCAACTGCACTGCCATCACCAATCCTTTCCATTTCTTCATCCAAGAGCACGATCAAGTTAGTCAAACTCAAGTTGCCTTTTACAAGTTAATGCTGATTTTCATTTATTGGCCTGATAATTTTCCAGTGCCAATTAATTTTGTTTTAGATTATTGTCTCTCAAAGTTTCCTCACCACTGACATTAGGCTAACTGGCCTGTAGTTGTCAGATTTATCACTCTCCCCTTTTTTGAAGATGGATTTGCAATCCTTCAGTCCTCTGGCAGGCCCCTGCATCCAGGGAGGATTGGAAGATTGTGGCCACAGCTCTGCAATTTCCACCCTTGAGTCTCAGCAATGGAGAATGTATCCTATCCAGACCGGGTGACTTTTCTACTTTGAGGCAGCCAACTTTTTAAGTTTTTTAAAATCTATTAGTTTATCTTGCAACTCCTCAGATTCTGAAGCAGTCTGTGCCCAAATACAGTAAGACCTGGACAACGTTCAGGCTCGGGTTGATGTGTGGTGCGAATGTTACTTGCCACTTAAGTGCCACACAATGATCATCTCCAACAAGAGAGAATCTAACCATCTTGATGTTCAACAGCATTACCATTTTTGAATCCCCCACCAACATCCTCGGTGTTACCATTGACCAGAAACTTAACTGGACCAGCCACATAAATACTGTGGCTACAAGAGTAGGTCAGAAGTTGGGCATTCTATGGCGAGTAACTTACCTTCTCACTCCCCAAAGCTTTTCCACCATCTACAAGGCATAGTTCAGGAATGTGATAAAATACTGCCAACGTGCCTGCATGAGTGCCACTCCACACACTCGAGATTTGATAGCATATAGAACAAAGCGGGGCACTTGATTGGCACCTTAAGCATTTACTCCCTCCACCACCGGTGCACTGTCACAGTGGTGTGTACCATCTACAAGATGCATTGCAGCACCTTGCCAAGGCTTCTTCAACAGCCTCCTCCCAAACCCACGACCTCTGTCAGCTAGAAGAACAAAGGCAGCAGACGCACGGGAATACCACCACCTGCAAATTCCCCTCAAAGTTGCACACCATCCTGACTTGGCAAGATATCCTTTCATTCCTTTCCTTCACTGTCACTTGGTCAAAATCCTGCAATTCCCTACCTAACAACACTGTGGGTACAGCTGCTGCACACAGACTAACAGTTCAAGAAGGCAGCTCACCGCCACATTCTCAAGGGCAATTAGGAATGGGCAATAAATGCTGGCCTAGCCAGCGACACTCACATCCCCGAATGAATAAAAAAATCTATTTTTATCCTATCCAATATCATGCCCTCTGCCTTCACAAGAAGATCGAATTTTTGATCCCTAATAGGCCCCACCATTCATCTGACTACCTTTTTGCTATTTGATAAGAAGCATTTATAAATGTTTTGGTTGCTGTAGTTGACTGGATTAAGATAAAAGTACCAATTTGAAAATGTAAGCAAAATCATGGCTATGCTTGCCTGTGAAATGGACAATGAGGGTTCGCCTCCCTGAATTTTGTGAGGTTCGCTCCTTCTACTCAATATTATTAGCTCCCTGTGCAGGTAAAACAGGCACAGGAATCCTGGCCAGCAATATTGTTGCCTGGAGCAGGGGTAGTGGGGGTGGACGTGGTTACCGGAATTTCAGCTAGCCAGCAGCTCTTAATGGCCTGTTGCTTAACATTAAAGGGAAGCTTTTTCATGTGCCAAAACTATTGTTTGTTCACAAACTGGTTAGTAATTGATTTAATTATGCTGATGTCTGGAAGGAGAAATGTTGGGCAAACTTTCCTATTTACAGGTGGCGCTTTGGAACTTCTGTTCCAAAAGGTGCTGCAAAGGGGGATGGTCCTCGAGCAGTAAGTCACCCTGCTGTGAAGTCCTAGCTGCAGGGTACATGAATGGACAAAGAAATCCATGAGCTCCTCTCATTTGCTGTGGGAGGTGAGGATGGAGAAGACAGGGGAGAGGGGTTTAAGACAATGTTTTGCAGTACCGAAAAGAAGCTTTAGGTTAAAGGAGTTACATATGGTAGTTGCTTCACCCTTGGGGACACAATACAAGCCATGGAAATGATCTGTCAACATTCTTAGTGCACGTAAAGTATAGGACACCAAGGACTTGTACAGAAACACATAAACGTTCAAAGCTGTGGTCTGAACCAGTACTATCCTCTGGAATAGCATGCAAGCTACAGTCCATTGCCCTCACACAAGCAGTGGTAAAGACTCGCACCATGAATGCCATTTATAATGTCTTAGACTCTTGGGGAATTTTTTTTTTACATGGGAAAAGTGAAGTTCCCTCTCCAGCTGCTGCCTCGTTTGCACTTGGAAAATTATAAAGATGTTGGCACTACTTATGCATCCATGAACATCCGTGACTGGCTGATATGGGAGATAACCTGGAAGGATCCTATAGTGTAGAACTTTATTGCAGTGAGCCTTCACAACTACGGGGAGTACTGTGGCAGCATCTGTGGAAAGAGAAGCAGAGTTAACATTTCGGGTCAGTGACCCTTCTTCGGAACTGACAAATATTAGAAAAGTCACAGATTATAAACAAGTGAGATGGGGGTTGGGCAAGAGATAACAAAGGAGAAGGTGCAGATTGGACCAGGCCACATAGCTGACCAAAAGGTCACAGAGCAAAGGCAAACAATATGTTAATGGTGTTTTGAAAGACAAAGCATTAGTACAGATTAGGTGTGAATATACTGAATATAGAACATCAGCAAGTGTAAACCTGAAGAAAAACAACCTGAAAAAAACAGTGGGTAAGCAAACCGAACAAACTAAGATGAAATGAAATAAATGCAAAAAATGTAAAAAGGAATGCAAAAAAAAGGAAGAAAAAATAACTAAAAATGACTAAAAATGAAAGTAAAGTGGGGGGCTGTCATGCTCTGAAATTATTGAACTCAATGTTCAGTCCGGCAGGCTGTAGTGTGCCTAATCGGTAGATGAGATGCTGTTCCTCGAGCTTGCGTTGATGTTCACTGGAACACTGCAGCAATCCCAGGACAGAGATGTGAGCATGAGAGCAGGGGGGAGTGTTGAAATGGCAAGCAACCGGAAGCTCAGGGTCCTGCTTGCGGACTGAGTGGAGATGTTCCGCAAAGCGGTCACCCAGTCTGCGCTTGGTCTCCTCTACATTGGGGAGACCAAGCGCAGACTGGGTGACCGCTTTGCGGAACATCTCCGCTCAGTCCGCAAGCAGGACCCTGAGCTTCCGGTTGCTTGCCATTTCAACACTCCCCCCTGCTCTCATGCTCACATCTCTGTCCTGGGATTGCTGCAGTGTTCCAGTGAACATCAACGCAAGCTCGAGGAACAGCATCTCATCTACCGATTAGGCACACTACAGCCTGCCGGACTGAACATTGAGTTCAATAATTTCAGAGCATGACAGCCCCCCACTTTACTGTCATTTTTAGTTATTTTTTCTTCCTTTTTTTTGCATTCCTTTTTACATTTTTTGCATTTATTTCATTTCATCTTAGTTTGTTCAGTTTGCTTACCCACTGTTTTTTTCAGGTTGTTTTTCTTCAGGTTTGCACTTGCTGATGTTCTATATTCAGTATATTCACACCTAATCTGTACTAATGCTTTGTCTTTCAAAACACCATTAACATATTGTTTGCCTTTGCTCTGTGACCTTTTGGTCAGCTATGTGGCCTGGTCCAATCTGCACCTTCTCCTTTGTTATCTCTTGCCCAACCCCCACCTCACTTGTTTATAATCTGTGACTTTTCTAATATTTGTCAGTTCCGAAGAAGGGTCACTGACCCGAAACGTTAACTCTGCTTCTCTTTCCACAGATGCTGCCAGACCTGCTGAGTGAATCCAGCATTTCTTGTTTTTGTTTCAGATTTCCAGCATCCGCAGTATTTTGCTTTTATTATACGGGGAGTACTGTCCTAGTTTTTGAAGTAGTCTGCAAGTGATTTGATGTGAATGGCACAGCTTGGTCAATACCTTCCAGTTTTAGGCAATAGCATTATAGAGTATATCCTGATTATTCGGGACTATAAATAGAACCAGAGAAGTTTATAGCACAGAAGGAGACCGTTAAGCCTGTTGGGTTTTTTTTTTAGAGATACAGCACAGAAACAGGCCCTTCGGCCCACCAGGTCTGTGCCGACCATCAACCACCCATTTATACTAATCCTACACTAATCCCATATTCCTACCACATCCCCACCTGTCCCTATATTTCCCTACCACCTACCTATACTAGGGGCAATTTATAATGGCCAATTTACCTACCAACTTGCAAGTCTTTTGGCTTGTGGGAGGAAACCGGAGCACCCAGAGGAAACCCACGCAGACACAGGGAGAACTTGCAAATGCCACACAGGCAGTACCCAGAATTGAACCCGGGTCGCTGGAGCTGTGAGGCTGCGGTGCTAACGACTGCGCCACTGTGCCGCCCTGGTTGTTTGGTAGTGTAATCCAAAATTAATTGTACTGCCCTGCCTTCCCTAGATCTGTATCTTCCTCTGCTTCAGAATGCTAATAGGTGCATACCTACCTATTACGATACTTTTGTAGCTGCATGTGATGTCCCCTCAGATACTATCCTCATCTAATTCATGCAGCGAAATGGGAAGACACGAAGGGATTCCCATTGTGATTGCTTTGTTAACTGTACATTACAATGCAGCAGCAAGAGATAAGACTGCAGATAAGTCTTGTGTGCCAAATAAGGGTCCTTGCAAAAATGGCAAATGACAGAGACGAAAAAAACTTGACTACAAAATGCACCATATGGAAATAGAGTCTCAACAATTTTCAAGTTCCATTATCTGAGCAACAACTTAGTTTTAAGAAACCAAGTAAGACAAGTTCAGCCAAACTTCATGGAGGTTGCCATGAGATTTATCTTGAATAATTATTCTGTGAGATTAGGTTCTTTTTGCCAACCAAAACTGCAGTTCCATAATCAATCGTGTTGCATATGCTTCATTTTACAAGTCTTGCATTCCCACAGTGAAGGTCCGTGCCAACAACAGAACCTCATTAAATTGGGATAAAAGTTAATATTGCTGCAATTAAAGATGTAGGATAAATTACTTCATATGTGCTTAAAATACTTACAAATAGCTGTTGAGGCCTAGAGTTTCCGCTGCATTTGCAGCCACGTACATCCGAATTTGGGTTGAAATGATTGTGGAATTTTGGGCATAGGTGACTACGTGTGTAACTACAATACCTCCAGTCTTCCCAATCTTTTATGTCTGTCGATCAAAATGTCAGTTCACACAACTGGCCACACATCTGACTCTCGTGAGTATTCTCCAGTTGCTCTTTGTGGGACAGCGGGTGGCCTATCAGCGTTGTGACCAGATTTTCAGGAGCAGCAGGAAACTATCGTTTTTCTGAACTTTTAATTGCCATTTTTAAATATGAAAAAAACCATCCTAAGATGTGCTCTGTGCTTGCTGTTTTTAGTTTATTTTTATGCTATAAGTCTTGTCAAAATTTAATTCGCAAAGCTTCCCGATTGCAGATTTCGAAACAGGCTGTGCTTGGTGTGCAAGAATGATTGTTAACTGAGTTGAAACTTAAATTTTAATACTCAACAAAGAAATATACTGATGTGGATTTGACATTTTCCTTGAATGCCGACTGTTTACACTGATTCATGCCCATTTATGCCAATTTTAAGTTAGAACGTATTCCATTGGAATTGGACAGATACTTGGGTATAGCATGTCATCAGCAGAATGAGGGTGTATTTTCAGGTCTGACTTTTGGGGTTACACCCAGGGAAGAAACTCCAGGCCGAAGTATCCTCTATCCAGTATTGAACATGCAAAAGGCCTACTGTTTACCATGAATGGCTTCATATGGGATAAAGAAAGCCAGGTAATGCTTTGTGAAGGTAAAGCCAAAGAGAAACTGCAGCTCTTCTCTAATCTCTCCCAGTCAAGCAAGTTTTCTCTGGCTTTATATTCGGATAGATCTCGCACAGACTGAGGCAGCAATCATTGTAATACCTTTGTGGGAAGTCTGTTAGCTTTAAGGAACTTAATTTGTTATATTGCAGTAATACTGTAACTATATTTTGGGACATGGACACTCTAATGGCCTCCCTAGTCCACATACCCACATTTTTTACACTTCCATCCATCGCTGTTCTCTATCAAGCACTGAGTAGAAACTGAGTTGGCAAAAATATGGTCTTCCATTGCTGACAGAACAAGGTATAACTCAGCAAATTTCTATTTAAAGCTGCAGCCGGCAAGGAGAGAACTGCACATTTGTCAATCTCTACAGCCTTTAAATGTGAAAGCGCCTTTAGTCTTCTACAGTATTCTATGTAATGACTGCAGTAGATTTGAAAAGGAACTTTTAGGACCTCATTAGCTGAACAACAGGAGAAGATCTCTTGTGATCAATAGGCCTTAAAAACAATTGCATATTATATTACCAGATTAGCAGTTATATTTGCTGCAAGGGATGCACTTTGATTTTGGCTTTTCAGTAAGGGACTGAAAATATTACAGAACCATTTCAGAAATAGGAAAAGCTGACTTTGCTAACTAGCCTTCTCCCTTTTTCTTGATCTTCCTACTTTTTTCACCATATTCTATAATGGCCTGTTTCTCCAGAGACACCCCAATTATCTCTTGAAAATCTTTATACTGTTATGACCAGGTGAGAAAGGTGTCTAAGGGTCTTTCACAGCCTTCACCTGGTCTTACTGTAACAGGGTTTAATTTTTAAACAGTGTTTTGAGCTCCACCTTGGTGAATCCTTGCTCACCGCTTTCCAGTTACAAGGCAAAGAAATGAGCACAAACAGGCTTTCTTAGATTTAAAGAAGAAAAATGAAATTTATTAAAACTTAAACTCTAATTCGGTTAATGCCTGCAGGTACACGCCGCGCCCCACGCTAGTATGCATACGAGATACGCACATGCAATTAGAGACAGAAAAGAGCCGAAGAAAAATAGTGGAAAGGTTTGAGGCAATCTCTGAAGAAGATTTTTTGTTACTGTACTTCGAGCTGGCTGTAGTCCTTGCTTGTAGGTAGATCTTGCTTTTTGTGGGGCCCAGTATTATTCCTAAACCTTGTTCACTGTAGGAGACTTTTCTCTCTCAGGATTCATATGACTTCAATGGAGTCTGACGCTGGTGAGAACGAGATGAGAGCAGACAGGAGAGAGGTCTTTTCCAGTCCAGGAGCAAACAGCTTTCTTTGAGTTCAAATTCTGTTTCTTCAATTTAAAACTCCCCTAGTTGGCCAGCAGGTGGTCATGTGACTGACTGACTGGTTTGACCAGGTCTCTTCTGTGTATTGGGAGCATTTTAGCAGTTAACCTGGAATGCTAGCTTCTCCACCTTCAATGTCTGGTAATCAAAAGTCCATTGTGGATTAAATTGGAGCAGGGAGTGGCCCCTTTGTCCATTCCAAGTACTGTCTGTTACTATGCAAATGTCTTTCCAGTCAAGGGTCTGGTGTTTTTAAAAAGCAAGTTCTTTCTTTACTCCAATAACAGTTTAAAAATCAATGTTCATGTAGCGAAATTAATGTGTCTCATTCTTGGCAGGTGAGGGCCTGCATGACAATACTATTTGATCTAATTAATTTCTATGATAAATTATTCTATATGTTGTGAATATCAAACCAGTTCCATTCAGGATACAGTGGTCACTTGGACATTCTAAACAAACTTGACCATTTCTGTAATTTTTTGTGCCAATTGCTTGCTGTTATAACTATCAATTTCTGTTGGTAGTTAAACATGCTTGGTGGATTTGGGCCATCCAGTTGAATTTCTAATATTGAACTAAAAATGTCAAATAGTTAAAAAGAATGTCTTTCAATATTGTCTCATGATGAGCCCTTGTTGATTAACAGTGCTACATGGAGCTGAACCCCTACCATTTTACACTGCGGCCCACGCAATGAATTGGTGTTTACAATGCGCACAAGGAGTGGCGTACCTACATGGCATGAAACCTAAGGCTTTAATCCACAGGGACCTCAAACCACCAAAGTAAGTTCTTTGTTAATAGATACAAGTATGGCAGTTATTATAGATTGTAACCATGAGTAACGTTATTATGATATGCATAAGATGAGAAATACCAGATTGGGGCACGCTAGAGAGAGCTTTACTTAGTATCTAGCTTATCATATGCGTTAGTGAGAATGCTTAATGTTGCCATCCGATTGTCAAAATGGAAAGAATTCCATTCCTCAGCACAAGAAAAAGATTGTCTGAACTATGGCCAAACCTGACCCTACCAAATAAGATGCCATCAGACATTCACAAAATTACTGTGCACCCCAGTGACCAACCTTGCCTCCTTTACTGAGACCTTGCAACAGTCAAGACCCTCTTGAGCTTCATCCTAATCAGCCTGTAGGTGCATCCCACTGGGTGAGAACAGGAGGATCCCTCCGCCCAATGTGGATTGGGGCACTGGAAGAAAGCTGAAAAGATTATGCATTTCCATGAGAAATTATTCTAAATTTGGCCCCTGTTCTTCGTTTGTTCTGAGCAGCAGGATGGTATTCTGTCATTAGCCTCTACATAAGCATTGCCCAAGCACCAGAAGCGCACTCTGCCTTGCCTCTGTCGAACCACTAGTGACATAATTAAACCTACCTAGTGCTAGCACAGTGCACAATGCTTGATGTAAATACCTTAGTTGCTGTGTGACATCAGTTGCTTGATAGGATCAGTCACTAGTGCTCATCTGCTGCTGAAACCCTCATCCATGCTTAGTTACCTCTAGACTTGATTATTCCAATCGATTCCTGGCAGGCCTCCCATGTTCTATCTTCTTGGGCTTGAGGTCATCCTAATCTCTGCCCATGTCCTAACTTGCACCAAGTTCCGTTCACCCGTCACTCCTGTGCTCGCTGTAAGCAATGCCTCCTTTTTTTTTCTTGAAAGAAAAATTCTCATCCTTAATCTCTCCACGGCCTCGCTCCTCCCCATCTCTGTAACCTCCTCCGCCCTACAACCCTCCAAAATCTCTGCATTCCTCCAGTTCTGATCTGTTGAGCAGCCTCAGTTTTAATTGCTCCATTATTGGTGGCTGTGCCCTCAGCTGCCAAGGCCCTAAGCTCTGGAATTCCCTTCCTAATACTTCTGTGACTCAACCGCTCTTTATTCCTTTACGATGCTCATAATACCTACCTTTTTGATCAAGCTTTTTGCCACCTGCTGTAATATCTCTGTGGCTTGGTGTCAAATGTTGCTTTATAATGCTCCTATCAAGCACATTAGGACATTTTATTACATTAAAGGTGCTATATAAATACAAGTTACTCTTGTTGGGTTTGGTGATTTCAGTCTCCGTCTTATCTCTCAAATAAAAGCAAAATACTGTGGATGCTGGAATCTGAAATAATCAGAACTAATGAAAGGTCACAAACCTGAAACACTCTCTCGTCACAGATGCTGCCAGACCTGCTGAGTATTTCCAGCACTTTCTGTTTTTATTCCATCTCATCTCTGCTTGCCTCCTCCTTTACCCTATCCTTCCATTATGAACTCTCCAGTCATATTCCTGACCACACTATTTCATATGGCCTCTCTACTTCCATGGTCTCGATCACGGCAAGACCATCTCTAACTATTTCCTTGCATCTCCTCATCCCCTACTGTCTTCCACTTCCTTCCATGGCCGCCTTGGAAAAGAAACTCCTTCAAGTGACTTACGGCATCAAATTCCCAACTGTCTAGCCTTTAAAGAACCATTCACCATGAAATAAATGCAGTAAGAGCTGGAAATACTCAGCACGTCTGGCAGCATCTGTGGCAAGAGAAACAGTTAATGTTTCAAGTCGATGACTTTGCACCAGAACCCACCATGATATTTCTGCAGCCATCAATTTGCTCAACTACTCCACCTTTAACACCCTTGTCTCCAGCAAAATCTTGATTCTACCCCATCCCTTGCGTTTCCCCAGTGCAGCCCCCATCTTCAGTCCGAAAGTTCAAGGATTCACAGACCTGAACATGTGTGGGTCACAACTGGTTTAGCCATCCCTCACTAGATACGGCTGGATCACATCAAGTGCTATTGGGCCTTATTCTCCTGTGCCAAAACTGCATACTACTCCAGAATCATTTGAAAGAGCAAAGATAGTCCCCTTTCTCCATAACCAACTATCCCTTTAAACCTCTCTCTCTACCCCCTCAATTCTCGCTTCCAAGACCTATCTTCTCAGCTGCTTCTGCTGATTTTTATTTTTCTCCCTTCCCCAGTAAATGAAACTTCTACCCAGACTTCCCCGAACTAAACCTTAGTCCACATCTTCCTCTAGTTTCTCGCTTATCTTCCCTCATGCCCTCTCTGCGCTTATCTTGTCCATCAGACCCACCTCCTGGCTCCCATGTCAGATGACAATGGAAATGGTTCCCTGTCTTCAAACCAAAAACTCACCTAATCCCCTCTGTCCTTACAAACATCTCCACCACTATCCCCCTCCCAGCCATTTCTTTTCAAGTCTCGAACATTTTTCCAGTAGGAAGATTGAAGCCATCTACTGCCCCTGCACAAAAGCTGCACCCTTGCAACCAAATCTAAGCCCCACTTCCCCTCTTCAACCATTGTCCTAAGCTTAACCAGACTTTTCACAACCTTGCTGACCTTTTCAACTCTATTCAGAGCTTCTGACTTCAAACTGAGCTTCATGCATCACAAAGATTACCTATTTCCATCTCTCTAATATCAGTCATCTCCACTCCCTGTCTGAGCCCATCTGCTGCTGAAACCCTTATAACTCCAGACTCAACCATTCCAGTCCTTTCCTTGCTGACTTCCCACATTCAAAAACTTCCTCATCCAAAACTTTGCTGTCCATATCCTATCTTGCACGATCCCAGTCACCTATCGCCCCTGTTCTTGGTGACTTGCATTAGTTTCTGGTCCCTGAACATCTCCAATTTAAATTTCTTTTCCTTGCCTTTAAATCCCTTCACAGCCTCATCTTGTCATACATCTGTAACCTCCTTCAGCTCTCCCTCCCACTTGAGCAGTGTGTCTCTGACTTTAACCTTTTATGTATCTCCGCCGTCCTTCACCCTGCCATTGATAGCCATGCCTTCAGCTGCCTAGGCCCCATGTTCTGGAATTCCCTGCCGAAGCTGCTCCACACCCCTCTGCACTGAGCCCTTCCTTAAAATCCACCTGTTTGACCAACTTTCTGGTTATCCCACATAATACCTTTTCCTTTAGCTTGGTGTCTATTTCTAAATACACTTCTGTGAAGTACATTGGGATATTTTGGTCGTTAAAAGTGCTGTATAAATGTAAGATGTCATTTTTGTTGTTTGTAGTCCTGGGCATTCAATAAAATGTATTGTCATAATGTACATGTATGATATACCAAGTACAACGATTGATATTTCTGTTGCGCTCATCACATACACAAAGACATCCCAAAGCACTTTACTGGATGCCGAGTGAGAAGGAAAATTAAACCAGATGAGTAAAGAGTTAAGGTGGGGTGGGGGCTAAGCTCTAGTTGGAGTAAAGGGTTTTTAGGTGGCTGTTGGAATCAGAAATAGGTCTTGAAATCAGTTTACTGTGTATGGGATAAGGAGAAAAGTTATGGAAATATTTGAGTTAGTATGGGTGGAGTCATGAACTGCATCATTCTGAATGAGTTGTCATTTATGGAGTGTGAATTATTCTAGGAGAGCATTAGGTGAACCTTAAATGATCAGCATGGATTAGAGTTTCTCCAGTAGTGATAAGGAAGGTAGGGGCAGAGATGTGCAGTGTTGGAGTTGGGGGGGAAAAATAGTTCTTGGTAATGGAACAGACCAAAGTGTGCATTTTCACATCTGGGATTACCTATAGGACTATTCGAAATGTGTGTGTTTTTTTAATTTAATTGAACAGGTTTAATACAGAGATGTGTGAGGTGATGCATTTTGGCAGAAGGGATAGGGTGAGGCAATATAGACTTAATAGCACAGATCTAAAGAGTGTGCAGGGGCAGAAGGACCTGGGGGTGCATGTACATCGATCTTTGAAGGTGGCAGGACATATTGAATGGGTGGTTAGCCTAGCACATGGGATGTGGGACTTCATAAATAGAGGCATTGAGCACAAAAGCAGGGAAGTTATGGTGAACCTTTTTAAAGCTCTAGTTAGGCCCAGCTAGAGTATTGCATCCAGTTCTGGTCATTACACTTTAGGAAAGATGTAAGGGTCCTTGAGAGGGTGCAGAGGAGATTTATCTGAATGGTTCCAGGGATGGGGAATTTTAGTTAAAAGGTTAGGTTTGAAAAACTAGGGTTGTTGTCCTTGGAGCAAAGGAGATCGAGGAGAGATTTGATGGAAGTGTCCAAAATTATGACAGGCTTCGATAAGGAGAAAAACTGATGGTACAAGGAGCAGGGGTCACAGGTTGAAGGTTTTGGGCAAGAGATGCAGGGGGGAATGTGAGGAAGGACTTTTTGATACAGCATGTGGTAATGACCTGGAACACTCTGCACACAAGGGTGATGGAAGAGGAAATTGAATGGGCACATGAAGGAAGTAAACTTGTAGGACTATGGGGATCAAGAGGGGAAGTGGGACTGATTGGATTGCTCTGCGGAGAGCCCACATGGATTCGATGGGCCGAACAGCCTCCTTCTGTGCCGTAAATGACTCATAACTTTTAAGGAGAAACTCATCCTGCACTGCTCATTTCAATTTGGCTCATCTAGCATCACTCTTGCCTCTGAGCCAAAAGATTGAGTTTGCTTCTGTTCCCAGAATTTAAGTACATAATTTAGATTGACACTCCAGTGCAGTAATGAGGAAGTGCTGCATTCTTGGAGGCAGTATCCTCCTGCTGGAACTTAAATGTCTGCCTGATCTGATGCTTTAAGTGTGGACATTAATTATCCCATTGCATTAGCTGAAGACCAATAGTTCCGTGTGCTGGCCAATAAATAGCTTTGTCAAAAACAGATGAACTGAGCATTCATCATACTTTTATTTATAGGATCTTGCTGTGTGTAATTGGTTGCCATATTAGCATATGTAATAGTGACTAGACTTCTGTGTAGCGATTGTTTGTGAAGCACTTTGAGATTTTTGAGCGGTGATATTGTGCTGCCTTTTACAGCTATTGTTTTACATTATTAACATTTTTTATTGTGCTAAATACTGAAAAGCATGTTCTGAATCCCTGAATATAGATTGCTGATATTTCCAGTCCTGTGTTTTACTATGACAGCTTGCTGCTGGTTGCTGGTGGGACAGTTCTGAAGATCTGTGACTTTGGCACAGCCTGTGATATTCAAACTCACATGACCAACAACAAGGGAAGTGCTGCTTGGATGGCACCAGAGGTTTTTGAAGGTGAGCAATTGGGATTGAAATTTGTTCAGACATCACTTTACTTTTTACCCAAATGGTCCAGTGGGTAGAGGCATCACCAGCGGTAATAAGCCATAAGAATCAAAGACACAAGCCTTCATCCTTATTCTGTGCTGAGTTAATTGATCCAATGAGCCCACTGTAATTGTCCTTGAGGCCCAGATAAGCAGGGTTGGGATGGGGGTAGGGGGGGCAAGATGCTGAGTGGGGGAAGAGAATCAATTGGGTTTTCCACCATAGGCAGGATACATTGACTCCTGCTGGAAAGCATGCATGTATGGATATTTCACTGTATAGGATCACGCCTGAAAAGTGGCTACTTAGTTCAATTTGAATTGTCCCTCCTTCAGGAGAGGAAGGGAGAAAATTCTAACACAAAACAGGCAAATTTAGTAGTTGGCTCTGATATTGGATTCTCGTGAAACTAGTTTAGGCCAGGGTCAAAAATGAATTCTACAGACAGATGTATGCTGATGCAGTCTGTCTTGAATAGGGACAGATTAACATGCAACATGGTTGTTTTGTTTCATTCAATTTAATTGATCTGATGAGAGAACATTTATCTTTTGAAAAAGGTTTAACTAGAGATTTTGGAAACAGTAATTCTACATATTAATTGCCATTAAAAGTGGGTTCCAAGAAACCTCTCCTAGATAATATTAGGACTGGATTCGAGTACCAGGACTACCTCACCAGGAAATCTCACTCTGCTTCTCTTCTGGTCTCTGGCCTTAACCCCGGAATTACAGTACCACTTCAGTGCCAGTACAAAATGGAAATCTTTGCACTCTAATGCTCGACTAACTGTATAAATAGACTCTAATCCTGCTGAGTATGGATAAAGCCACATTTAACAAGACCAAGTGCTGGATCCCAAGCCTTTTTTTTTAACTGGACAGCTTAAGTGCTTAGTATTGGCATTGGTACAGAGATAGATAATTCCATTTGCCAACAGTAACAGTCCTCGCCTTTATTAAGCAGAGCAGATATTTTTGGAAAATCTTTACTCAAGTAGAACATAAGAAATAGGAGCAGGAGTAGGCCATTTGGCCCCTCAAGCATGCTCCACTATTCAATAAGATTGTGGCCTCAACTCCACTTTCCTGCCTGCCCCCTTGACTCCCTTGTAGAACAAAAATCTGTCTAATTCAGCCTGAAATATATTCAATGACTCTGCCTCCACTGCTCTCTAGGGTAGAGAATTTCAATGATTAATGACCTTCTAAGAAGAAATTCCTCCTCATTTTGTTTTAAATAGGAGACCCCTTATTCTTAAGCTAGTTATTGATTCCCCCATGAGAAGAAACATCCTCTCAGCATCTACCCTGTCAAGCCCCTTCAGAATCTTGTATGTGTCAATAAGGTCACCTCATTCTTCTAAACTCCAATGAGTATAGGCCCAACATGTTCCATCTTTCCTCATAAGACAACACCTTCATCCCCGGAATCCACCTAGTGAACTTTCTCTGAACTGCCCCCAAGGCAAGTATATCCCTCCTTAAATAAGGAGACCAAAACTGTATGCACTACTCTAGGTGTGGTCTCATCAATACCCTGTACAGTTGTAGAAAGACTTCCCTACTTTTATACTCCATCCCCCTTGCAAATGGAAAGTAAAACTGGGTCAAATGTGCAGAAATGATAGATGCAACATATTGTCAATGTATTAGTCGTGCTGAAACACCCTTGCAGATCTTAATGGGTTAAGCTTAAAATAATTTTATTTTTACTCAATCTAGCACCTTATTGTGATGCTGTCAGTGACTGTTGAATTTGTGTCACAGGTAGTAATTATAGTGAAAAATGTGATGTCTTCAGCTGGGGTATTATTCTTTGGGAAGTAATAACTCGCCGAAAACCTTTTGATGAAATTGGTGGCCCTGCATTTCGCATCATGTGGGCTGTCCACAATGGTAAGCTTATATTTGAAAAATGTTCTCTTGTCTTACTCTTGATTTGGCATTATTACGGTAACTGAGTTTGGAAGCCTCACCTGTTCTGATGGTAACTGTGATATTCTTGCATCTGTACTATTGGGAAATTATAGAATTAAGTTAAACTTGATGCAAATTCATTTAATATTTTGAATTTAGCGGAATTATTTAGTGTATAAATTTTGAGAGAATTTTCATTTGTATCGCATTTTTCATGACCTCAGCATGTCCCAAAGCCCTCCAAAAGATCCAGAGCCAGAGGACACTGATTTAAGGTGATTGGCAAAAAAAGCAACCGGGACATGAGGAAAAAAAATTTTACGCAGCAAGTGGTTAGGATCTGGAATGCACTGCCTGAGAGTGTGGTGGAGGCAAATTCAGTTGAGGCCTTCAAAAGAGAATTGGATAATTATCTGAAGAGAAAAAATTTGCAAGACTGCAGGCAAAAGGCTGGGGAGTGGGACTGGGTGAGTTGCGCTTGCACAGAGCCGGCATGGACACAGGGGGCCGAATAGCCGCCTCCTGTGCTGTAACCATTCTATGATTCTAAGTATTATCAGTGTTGTAATGTAGGAAACAAGGCAGCCAATTTGCACACAGCAAGTTCCCACAAACAGCAATGAGGTAAATGACCAGATAATCTAGTTTTTTGATGTTGGATGAGAGATAAAGATTGGCCAGGACATCAGGGAAGAGCTCCTCTACTGTTCTTCAAATACTGTCATGGGATCTATTGCGTCCAACTGAGAAGGCAGATGGTGCCTCGATATAGTGGTTCATCTGAAAGTCGGTCCCACCCTTAGTGTAGCTCTCCTCAACTGCACTGGAGTGTCAGCCTAAATTATATGCTCAAGTCTCTGGAGTGAGACTTGACCCCATAACCTCATGTCTTCAAGCTAATAGTGCTAGCACTGTGCCAAAACTGACACTTTCTTCTTTCTTGTATCTTGTACAACTGTTTATAATGATGCAATAAGTGTTTTGAGATGTGGGTTCTTGATTTTGCAAGGCAGGGAGGAAATGTGCCATGCCATGTCAGTATTGCCAACCTCCAAAGTGCATGAATCCTGAAATGGCACGACATGCTCCCTTTGTGCAGGTACTGTACTCCCTTTGAATTTTCGTACTGTTTCAGGATTCCAGTATTTTTGCAGTACTACTAGAAAAATTGTCTGTTTGCTATTCAGCATTTACTTAAAATTTAAAATGTTCTTTGCCCTGATCATGACTAAGTAAGAATTTAATCTCAAAGATAAATCGGGAATTTGCCACTGCCATTGGGTATCCAGGCAATTTTACTTTGTATATTCACATTGTTTCATCTGACAAAGGTGGTGCAGCATTTTAAGAATAAACAATTGTCCATAATTGAAATAAGTGACCTAATAAGAATAAGAGTCCAGTATTGGATTTAATAAATAATTTAGATGTACTTCAACAACATTAGTAGCTGTCTGTGAAGTCCCTAGGAGTCTAAACTTGTTTCTCAAGCTCAAGAATTACTTTGTTTTAAAAGAAGGAATGTCAGAACTTCAAGTCTCACAATATAACTACGAAAGGTGACAGGGCTGCAATGTTAGAGCTCAACTTTTCCTCATTGTTCCCCCACAGAAGATCCTAATTCATATCTGGAGGGTGGGAAAGGAGAGAATCGGGGGCATATACAGTCACGCCACTCTTACACCTTCTAGTGGCCAGTTATATTTTGGCATTGACTGTGATCAGAGAACAGATTACTTCCCTCAAATTCATTGAACTATTTGTGGTACTTTGAAAATTGGCAGGACAAGAGACATGAGATAAAATATCTTGATATAACTTATTTGTTAACATTTAGTGTCTGCAAAGTTAACCCAGTAAAAGGTTTGAAAAACATTTCATACACTCGAGGTTCTCAATTATCTTTATATTCATATTCATTTGAGCATAAGTTCAGCACTTTAAGGATATGCTTACACTGCAGCTGGCATTTAGAGGTGAAAAGCACATTCTGCTTTGCTCTGGAGTATCCAGGCCCTGATTTGCATAACATACTTATCGTCATTGTGTAGCTAAACAGCTTTATACCAAAGCTGCAATTAAAGAGTAATTGTAGTTTAAGGCCATAAGAATAGATTCTGCTTACAAAAATAATTTAAAATAATTTAAGTTCATGGTTATGCCTTTTTGATCATAAAATGTATGGGTTTACTTAGACACTTTGTGGGGAGTCAAATCCATTGTACATTGCTTGAGGAACAGGCTCGAGGGGCTAAATGGCCTAGTCTCGTTGGCCGTAATTGAACATAGGACCTGGATTTTTTTTAAAGATATCCTCACAAAATGCACTGTAAATGAGGTTTAAACAGTTATGTGGTAGTTAATGCTATACATATGAAAGCAATATTATTCTGATTTCATTGAAAATTTCCTTCCAGAAGTACTGTATAAATACCTTCCTGAACTTTGTTTTCCTTGACAAAAATTGGCAATGCTGATTCATTGCAAGAAAAAATATGCTGACTTGCTCAATAAAAGATTATTGTTAAAATCTCTTGAATGAAGGGGCAAGCCTTGGCAAAATAATTTTGTAAAATCTCACATGAAGAGCAAGACTACTTGTGCAAGGAACCAACTCCATTAAAAGCTGTAATCAGCAGAACGGAAAAATGATTACCCAGTATTTTATCCAAGGCTGTCTACATACAGGGAGTGCTTCGTTATTGGGAGTCAATGTTCCAGTGTATTTACCAAAAACAGAAACATCTAGTTTTAAATAGTTTAAGTCCTGCTTCTGCAACAACTTTTTAAATTTTGTGCAGAGGGGGAGAAAGAAGATTGCTTCAAATTTTTTCCTTGATAAATCCAGATTGATTTAAAAATGATACCACTATATGCATTGTTAAGACAGTAACTTCAAACTGTATTTTATGATACAAGATTTTGTTTCTGCTTCATTGTTTGCCTTACCGATTTTGGTGAAAGTGGTGACAATGTGGAACTTGCTACTATGTATTGTGGTTGAATCAAATAGCATAGATGCATTCAAGGGGAAGCTGGATAAGTACATGAGGGAGAAAGAAATAGAAAGATATGTTGATGGGGTGAGATGAAATAAGGTTGGAGCGTACTTCCATGGAGCATAAACAACCAAATCTAGGGAAATTCTTCCAACTCTATACATTTCTTTTTTCCCTCACTCACCCCTTCACTAAAAAATGTTGAACTTCTCATTTAGGAAATTAGAATGAAGAATTAATTTTTGCAATTTTTGTTCAATGGCAGTAATACTTTGATGCTGGGCTATAATTTTGGTATTGTAAAATTGATCAAATAATATGTCTTAAATCTATTAGGATTTTTTCGGATTTGTTCCATTAATGTTGTTTTAGGTACTCGACCACCTCTAATCAAAAATCTGCCTAAACCTATTGAGAGTTTAATGACTCGCTGTTGGTCGAAAGATCCTGCACAACGCCCCTCAATGGAGGAGATAGTAAGGATAATGACTCATTTAATGAAGGTAAGGTTCTACATTTAAGGTTTAGTACCAACGATGTTCCAATAGCATATATGTTCAAGCATATCTGATGGCATGCTTTTTTACTTAACTGCTATTAATAAATGTAGGGTACTTCACATCGGAGCACAGGAATAGAAGTTCTAATGTTCGCTTAATTTATGCGCTCACTCGAGTGGAGTGTGAATCCATAATCCTCTGCCTAAAGTTAAAGGTGCCACCAACTGAGCTGAATTATCCCTTTAATGATCTGTTGTGCTATTTGAGAAGGGTGTGTCGAAATGATGGTTGAGCGGTGGCATACTTCAGTCTTCAGGCAAAAGCTTGAATTTCCTTTGTTCTGTTTGCAACCTTGATCCTGATGCAGTCAGGATCAAAACATCTGGGATCGCTCTGAGCATGTTGCCCCTGGAGTTCTGAATCATACTGTTACAACCAGGTGAGAAAGGTGTCTAGGGGTCCCTCTCAGCCTTCATCTGGTCTGTAACAGGGTTTTATTTTAAACGCACCCATGTTTTTAGCTCCCCCTTGGTGAATCCTTGTTCACCGCTTTCCAATTATGAGGCAAAGAAACCAGCACAAACAGATTTTCTTGGGTTTAAAGAAGAAAGGTTTAAATTTATTAAACTTAAACTCTAATTCGGTTAATACCTATGGATACACGACGCGCCCACGCTAGCATGCATACATGGTACACACATGCAGATAGAGACATAACTGAACAGAAGAAATAAAGTGGAAAAGTTTGAGGCAATCTCTGAAGAGGGTTTTTGTTACAAATCTTCGAGCTCACTGTAGAGTCCTTGATTGTAGGTAGATCTTGCTTTTCGTTGGGGCCCAGTATTCTTCTTAAACCTTGTTCACTGTCGGAGACTTTTCTCTCTTGGGGTTCGTGTGTCTTCAGTGGATTTGGAGTTTGGTGAGAAAGAGATGGGAGCAGACAGGAGAGGCTGTGGCGAGCCAGCCAGGAGAGGTCTTTTCAGTCCAGGAGCAAACAGACACCCTTTTTCAAACTCTGTGGCTAGTTCAAAAATCACTGGATTTTTGCCTCATTCTTGGCAGGTGGGGGCCTACATGACCATGCTTAATATAATGTTGATGGGGTAATTTGTGAATATATCACCCAAAGCAACAGTCTGCTTTAATTCTTTCATGTTTAGTATTTCCCAGGAGCTGAAGAACCGCTTCAGTACCCATGCCACTACTCAGATGTGAGCCAGAGTAACTCTGCTACAAGCACAGGTATGAAACAATAATAATTTGAAAAGGGAAAGAAAAATAAGTTTCTTCAACTGTTTGCCACACTGCCTTATGGCAATGTATAATTAAAAAAAAGGAATAACAGATTTTCGTCAGTGTTCCAGTGGAAGCTTACTTACCATCCAGGATGCATGGTAATGAAATCTTTCTTTAACCAACTTCTGAGGTAGAACAACAGTCTCTTCAGCCTCGACTGTCAGATTCTCCTAACATTTTATGAAATTTTATGTAATAAGTGGCAAGGCCGATGTAGCAACAAGAGTTGAGAACAATTTTACATTGAAGAAGTGCTATCTGTGACAGAAACACACTACTATAAACCATCCTCTGTAATGTAAAGGACCTGATATTTGAAGACCCGATGATACTTTAGCGGGTCTCACAGGCTGATGCGGTTGGGTCTCCTTTTAAAAGTTTAAATCCACAGGGTCAGATTCCTTCCCTTTTAGCAGTGGAACTTATAGGTGTCTGCCCCACCCCACACCACACAGGCCTTTATTTAAGAGCAGTATCACTAGCTAAAGGAAGTATGTGAGAATATCACACAAAGATTGCAGCTATCTGCTTGAGCACGGCTCCCCATAAACCTCTTATGAGAGGTAGTTCAACAAAGATATTTTATGAATATGATTCTGGTGGTTGCGTGGTAAATGGGATCAAGAGGAGGTGCCAGAGTGAAAAGCCCATAGTCTAGTGCAAGTTCTGGTAACTCTGGTCAGCAAATAACTAACTGACATTGAACTTCTGGATGAAAGAGTCAGCGATGCCAACAATAGTCTTTATAAAAGTGTCCTACAGACATCAACAGATGATGCTTGAAAATTCATTGTTGGTATACTTTTTGGATTGATGTGGAACAAAAGGGGGACTACATTAACTCCTACATTCCTAGCATGAGTGCTGAGATATGTTTTATAAAAGTTGCTCAGGTTGGACACTGATGTGCGATAGGTTATCTTCACCTAATCCATAGGGTTTTGTGCTTTTGAACTTTGAAGTGTACCTGATCAAAGAGAAAGATATGGACTTTGTCTACAATCTGCTAAACAGGACCACGGTATCCGATCACTGAGTGAGTTTGGTACCCAGAATAGAGGTGAAGTGACAATATTTTAGTCATGCTTTATTCATAAAATCATGGAATGATGCAGCACAGAAGCAGGTCATTTAGTCAGTCATTCCTGTGCTGGGTATCGGCAGTCATAAATTGATTTTGTAGTCCTTACATCGAGGATAATGCAGCATTTGAATACTAGTGGCTGTCTTCCGTCTACCTGCTTGTAATTATTCAGTGCATGTTTATTTATGATTTTGGAAGTTAACTGTATTGTAGGGGATTTTTTGTTGACATCCAGGATATTAACAAGAACTAGGAATAAATTATGGGCAAATTTGCTTGTCACAAAATTAAACCTTTGTAACGACAACAATAACATAATAAAACATCCCAAGGTGCTTCACAGGGGCATTATAAGGCAAAATATGATACCAAGCTGCATAAGGAGTTATCAGGGCCAGTGACCAATAGCTTGGTCATTGATAGGTTTTAAAGAGTGTCTTGAAGGAGGGAAGTGAGTTAGAGAGGCAGAGCAGTTTAGGGAAGGAATTCCAGAGCATAGGGCTCAGGCAGCTGAAGGCACAGCCACCAATGATGGAGGGATTAAAATCAGGGATCCTCAAGAGCCCAGAATTAGAGGAATACAGATATCTTGAAGGGTTGTGGGGCTGGAGGAGATGTGGGAGAGGGAGAGAGGTGACGCCATGGAGGAATTTGAAAATAAAGAATTTTAAAATCGAGGCATTTCTTAACCAGAGCTAATGTAAGTCAGGGAGAGTGATGTGTGAATGGGACTTGGTGGTAGCAGAGCTTTGGATGATGCCAACTTTACAGAGGATAGAAAATGGGAGGCCAGCCAGGGGTGCGTTGGAATAATCAAGTCTAGATTATTTTTCTGGCTTCTATTCAAGATTTTTTGTCATGACATTTATAGTTTGTTGAATATATTTTAATCAGCTTGTAATGGAAAAGCTGATGTAACCCTTTTCCTCTGCTGCTTAATCCATTGATGGACCAATATAGCATAAAGATAAAAGTCTAGAACTGATGATAATCCCAGAATTTAACCAACTGCAAGTTGCTTAAATGTGTTCAAGGTGTTTGGTGTCAAAGCAGCGATTATTTAACGTTGAATTTTCTTCAAAGGAAGGAGCTTGAACCTGTTTAATTGTGTGTTTAAAACAATATTGGAACATTTCCTTGATACTTTTTCCTCAATTTTTTAAGTGCATCATTGAAATATTTACTTGTCTGAATACATTGAATAACAAATCACTTCCCATAGTTGCTGGCAGCCATCCCCTCCTCATCTAAGTGGCCAGTCTTCATGTGTACTAATCGTCGAATAGAGGGTAACATGGCTAAGCCCAACGTTATCCTTTTCCGACCGCCATATATGAACTTGTCAGCTAGGGTCATTGGATACCAATCAACAATGCAAACCCTGATTCATCCCCTTCCTCCACCTCAGTAAATCCACACTTTTCCCAACAGAGGCTAATTGTCGCACCCCAACTGCAGAAAATATCTAATTCAACACAGACCATGATTATGCTTTGATCTCTGGTCTGTGTGGTTATTGTCACCTCAAGCAGTGCATTTACCCACTATGTCACATAGAAAACTAGATTGACATGTTTTTAAATAAAGTACGTTCACAATTAGCTGATTAAATTTGCTAATTTGGACTGTAATATAAAACTTATTAAATATTAACAAAAGATTGCTGTACCAATTAAATGTAGCGCCACTTTGGTGATGAATACTACTGATTAAATTCTAAGTGTCTTCATGAATCCAATAGTGAGATTTATGGCAATATAATTCCACTATCTTTCTTCATTTAGTTCAATTTTAGTTTATATAAATTCGTTGGCCCTTTGAAAGGAGTGTATCTCAGTTGATGCATTGGGCATTTTGGAAACTAATGTCTGTCATGATTTGTGATCAGTTTGGAAGGTGAAGTTCTTTCTTCATTGTTTTTTGTTCTCTCTTCTCCCACCCACCAGCCAAAATACTCTCATAGAAGCCAAATTGCTTGTGGTTGCAGGAAGTGCTTTTCTTGAAAATCATATAAATTGTACTGATTGTTTGCTAGGATCTTTCTTGGAAATTACCTCTACAAATACCAGTAACAAGAGTGATGCTAATGCAGAACCTAGTGACTTACATGCAAATGCTACCAATGACACAATTAAACGTTTGGAATCGAAGCTGGCCCAGCAGCTTAAACTCCAGCCCAAGCAGGCGGTGAGTAAATTGTTCTCTTCAAGACTTTATTTCACCCAAGTTGAAAAGTCTCCATTATTTTTTTTTTTAAATCTATCTTTAATCTTAAGCAGCATATGAATATCAATGGCTTCTGCAGTGCCAAAGTTTAGTTTTTCTTCTCTACTGCTATGCTATTTACAATGACACAACGTATAAGCTCTGATGGGGGCAGGTTGGACTCGAGTTGAGGGATGTTAATCTTGTGGATTAGAAGCATTTCTGCACTTTCACTCACTGTCAGCATCAAGCAGTCACAGGTATACAGCAAAGCTCCCTCTAATGTGCTCCAACAATTTCTGCCTCCTAAGAGCACTGCATTTCACACACAGCTATCCTTGTGCCTTCTCTGAAAATTTGTTGGATTGTAGGTGTCTGACCTCTAAGCCTTGGATTGAGACTGTGCAAACTCATTTCACATAGAATCCTTATAGTTGACAGAGAAGGGTCAACTTTATCATGAAGCTCTGGATTCATACTCAAATGACTGTTGCACTATTCTCTTCATGCCAACATGTCACCAAGAGCCATCTATTTTATAATCTATGTATTTTCAGTGAGTAATATTTGTGAAGACTAACTACACAATTGCTACACGACTCTACAAAGGGTAATTAGTAATGCAATAAATTATAAAGTTAATGTTTTTATCCCAAGTGTTATTTAATAGTTCAGCATTGCATATGTCTGTATAAT
This sequence comes from Heterodontus francisci, assembly GCF_036365525.1. NCBI lineage: Eukaryota > Metazoa > Chordata > Chondrichthyes > Heterodontiformes > Heterodontidae > Heterodontus > Heterodontus francisci. The sequence goes on along the minus strand of NC_090373.1, from coordinate 120,480,273 downwards.
GTGATGAAAGGGAAACATCTAGAGTTAGTCTTGCCACTGTTTTCTAAAACTATTCAATTCCATATATAGAGCTCGATGCTATCTTACTCAATGTGTTGTAAAAGCTGTACCATAAACATACATTCTAACAATACGACTAAGTATGTAAAAAAGATAATTAAATGTACTTCTCTACAGTGTTTATATTAAAAAGGGTACAGAAAAAGCAACAAGCCTAATCCCAAGTGTAAAGGAGATGAGCTATGAGGAAAGATTAAAGAAGCTCTGGATTAGTGGAGCAGTATTATATGTATTATACTGAGGTGAGAGGAATGCACTGTCTTTTCTAGTTCCACTTCTCCACAAATCACAGCATATATTTAAATTTTTACCCAGTTAATCGATATGGTCAATCATATACTCTACGCTTTATCCCCAAATAAAATACACCAACCAGGTTTCTTCAATAAACAACAAAACTATCAATTTTTTATAAAACAAGACTTATCTGGTAACGAAGCAAAGCATCAACACACCAATTTGAAATATGAAAATTCCCTTTTTAAATACCCCCCCACCCCACTGACATACACTCAACGGTTAACTAAAAAATAGAGATTTTTCTCTGCAGAGCTCTTCTACAAAAAAAAACAAAAAATTTAATACTTTAGCCAAATGCTTGCTAATTCTTGAAGAAAAAAGACAAGATATGGAAGGATGTCAGTTGTCCCTTTTGGTCTGGTGTCTGGGTATACACAAACAGATCACTGGGATCTTTTCTGGATCAGTTTGTTCTGGAGATATCAAGAAGTAATCTGGTAGGCTTTCCAAGAGAATTGTTGTATCAGGGGTTTCAGTTATCCCACTCTGGATTCACAGGCTTTTTCAGAGGTTGAAAAAGAGGAGCTGACACACTGGATTTCTCCAGCTCTCTTAGAGAGGTGCAGGAAAGATGAGCTAGGTGTTTTTGCCCTTGGCAGGTTGATCTCCAACAGCTTTTCAATACAGTCCACACCCCAACTGAACCAAAATATTTCAAAAATGAAACCCCAAACAGCAAGTCAGAACCTCCTGACCACTATAAATTGTGACATGTCACTTCTCTGTAAGCATCTCCCCCAAGTCACCAAATTGTCTGTTTATTGAGCTTAAGGCATGTGACAGACAGTGAAGGTTTCTTTTCAGTTTTCACAAATAAACCAATGTCCATAATTCTGAAATATGAGTTCTCAAAGAAAAAAAAATTAAAAATAGAAGCACTTTCATAAAGTAGACAAAATAATAGTATACCAATGCATGCAGTGAGTATGGAATCACCGCAGATACTCAAAAGGGAGGAAACGATTTCAAGTAAATAGAAGACATCTTGAGTAATTAGCTTGCATTAATGCAAATATTAGTGATGGAATTTAATATTTACAAGTGTGAGGTGATGCATTTTGGCAGAAGGAATAGGGAGAGGCAATATATACTTAAAGGCACATTTCTAAAGAGTATACAGGAACAGAGGGGCCTAGGGGTGCATGTGCATAGATCTTTGAAGGTGGAAGGACATATTGAGAGAGTGGTTAGTAAAGCATATGGGATCTTGGACTTCATAAGTAGAGGCATTGAGTACAAAAGCAGGGAGGTTATGCTGAAATTTTATAAAGTCCTGGTTAGGCCCCAGCTGGAGTACTGCGTCCAGTTCTGGTCACCACACTTCAGGAAGGATGTGAGAGTCCTTGAGCAGGTGCAGAGGAGAATTACCAGAATGGTTCCAGAGATGGAGGATTTTAATTACAAGCTTAGGTTGGAAAAGCTGAGTTTGTTCTCCTTCGAACAAAGGTGATTGAGGGGAGATTTAATAAAAGTATACAAGATTATGACAGGCGGAGATAAGTTTGACAAGGTTAACAAATGGTACAAGGACTAGAGGACATAGATTGAAAGTTTTGGCAAAAGATGCACGGGGACTATGAGGAAGCACTTTTTTTTACCCAGCGGCTTGGTACTTGATGGGCCGAACAGCCTCAACCTGTGCCGTAAATGACTCTGACTCTTTGACCTCAATCATCATGTTTTCCTGGAGTTTGGAGCTGGAGAAAAATTTCCAGAATATTTTTATCTTAACTGACCAGTTTTTATTTCTCTCTTTTTGGCCTCTCCCAACAGAGTGCGTGACTGTGGGACAGGGGAGCAAGATGGGATTGATGGTGTGTATATGCTGTGCCATACACACATGGGACAGGCTTGATAAATCAGCAGGTTTTTTCCTGTATGTTTCATAAATGGTGTAGATACGATAAACCCAGATTATTACATCACTACATTGAGAAAGTAGGACTAGTTAGACATAAATGTGAAGTAACACAGATTAGGCTGCATAGCAAAATGACCTTCATTACTTTAAAGGATAAATGTTTGGAATAATCTGCAAGCAAATTAATGGGGCAAAACATTTTTTTAATGAAATTAGCTACCATAATGGCAAATTTAATGTACTAGAGGGATGAGTTTCGGTGACCGAAATCACTGTTCTCATTCCTTACTTTGCTTGTATTCTATTCGTCCATTGTAGTGAAAAAGATACCTTTTATTCTTTTGTAAAAGATATTTGACATTCTTTCCTTGTTTGCAAAGATTTGATCTTGTATTTATTATTGCCTGCCAAGGAGATCTGTTTTGTGGTAGGGAATGTGAAAGTATGAAATTGTCTTGGAGCAGAATTATTGATGCATTGTGCAACCTGAACAAGACAAAGTAGGTGGAGCAGAAAACACGTTAAATAAAATAACGTTGGTATTGATCCATGGGAATCTATGGCTGAGTAACAATGTTAAGATTTTTCAATAGCTTAATTAAAAATAAAATATAAAGATATAAGAAGACAAATAATATGAAATATAGGCAGTAGCGGATGGGAATTAACAACTGTTGAAGCGAGTGACTATCTTTAAAAAGGAATTGGAAATGAAATTTAGGCAGCAGCAACAGGTGGACCTTTTCAAGTCTGGAGCCAATGTTCTGAAGAACCTTAATTTCCAACTGCAGAATAGGCCTTAAACCTTGCTGCAGCAGAAACATGGCTATAAGTCAGTACTGGCTTCAGAATTTTGCAAATGGTTATCTGGTTACCAAGGCCCAATAAGCAATTGCTATGGACCAGTGATAGGTGAAAAATCTGTTCCCAAAGTACTCAAAATCAATGATCAGTTAATATGGAAGCAATCACATGATTTCCATGAACTAATGCAGAGCTTTTACAGTCCCATTGCTCCCACAGACCAGTTGCCTGGCTGAAAAACAATACTGCTAGTTGCAAACATGACGTTCAATACTAATTTTAATCATGAGTTGGAAGAGTAGGAAATTTCATCGTAAATAGCTTGGATGTGGAATAGAAGTAGAGAGGGGTAGGAGTAACTAGTACTAGGAGTAGAATTTGATTTCAACTATGCTAATTTTGCAGTACTTCGAATAGATAAATTAGTGTTGCAAGGTGCAGTGCTGGTTTAGTTTTCTGTATGACATTGTTGATATCGGCTGCGCTGCTGCAGCAAGGTGTCAAACAAAGGTGGGAAAAACCTATGGAGAATCATGCCCAGGCCACTCTTGCATATCAGCACTGTCATAGGCATAGATCATATTGCCTACCTTGCCTGTCAACCACAGTTAGTACATTCACGCGAGAAATTAGCATTTCCTAACTCCTCTCAAAAAATGCTTGATGTATGCTGTCTTGGTAAAAAGGAAGCTAAACATTCAAATGTTATTGTTGCATTTTTTGTTAGAATGTGCAAAGTTACAAATAGATCTGTTAAAAATCTGTTGTTCATAGCAAACATCTCTCCAAACATTTTCATATAAATTTTGTACCAACATCTTGAACTCCAGATGGACGAGCAAGAACATACTAGAAAATGAGATGCAATTACTCGGCGGGTTCTGTGGAAGGGAATGGTGTATTGAATGAAAGAAGATTTATTCAGTTTCTAATGCTTGCCATCAGGCCTGTGATACTAAAACTTGCAGTGGATAATATTTGTAGAATGTTTTAAAAATTGCAAATTCGCTGTAAAGAGATTTGCTAATTCTGAGAAATCTGCATCATTGTTTTCGGAAACTTCTTGTACTTGTGCACATTGCTATAACTTTAGTTTTCTAACAGGGTGACTCTGCACGATTAAACCTGCCACTGTCTCGAGGGAGCAGCGTGGAGAGCCTGTCTGGAGGACGCACACAGTCTGCTGCTGGTACTCTGGAGGGAAAAAGATTGAGTGCTGACCTCAGCAATTATTCTGAATTGGAGGCCAGAATCATGAATGCTACCACAGGTAAAAATCTAGAACAAAAGGGTCAGAGCTACATAAAGCATACTAATAATCTTAAAGATTAATATAGTGGATTGAACATTTTTAGACTTGCAGTTGATTGAAAACATAGATTTAATTTCTGGCTTCTAAAGGTAGCTGTTTTGTTTTATTCCTCTTCAAATTGTCAGGCTAATATTAATTAATCCAAGTAATTGTGTGTTGTTTTTTTGTTGGCATTTTTGGTTGGTAATCCTTTGTATAAGTGGTTACATATTTTATCCATTGTGTTGGGAATGCATTAGCTTAATATTTGCTAATTTCAAACATAGGTTTAAGAAAATAAATTATTTCACCACAGCTAAATGAAGTACCTGGCATGATTCCAAAACTAATACAACACTGAGGTTGTCAAATGGATTTTAGGCAACTTGCTAAGTTTTTTTTTTTCCCACATACTTCCTCCATGCACTAGCTATATCATTACTTATGTGGTACATTGTACTACACTTGTCTTAAACTTTGCTATTTGAGTTTAACAGTGTGGATCGTGTATGTATGTTTAAATTTAAGCAGTCTTTTGGTGTTTCTCAAAGGGCTTTTCAATAAATTTTTTTGTAATCCACAAAATTCTAAAATGCTTTTAATTGTGCTTTTCCTGTGCGATGTGTCTGGGTAAAATGTAACATTTTTGCTTTTGCATGGTGCCTTGTATTGTGCATGACTGGTCCCATACAATTATTTTTGTTTCTGTGAAGAGGACGGCATTGTTCTAATTTGTAATGCGCTTCGTACCCTTTTTAGCTATTTGTTGCATGCGTACCTGTGTGTGTGTATTTTGCAGCCCGTCCAAAGCCAAAACAAGGCCACCGTAAAACTGCTTCATTTGGCACCATACTGGATGTTCCTCAGATCGTCATATCAGGTACCAGTTCTAACTACTGGGCTGGCTAGCTGGCTGGCTAACTGCTGACAAATAAATATGGTGCTTGAATGCTCGTTGCTCCAGATTGCAGAGAGCCTTGTAGAATCCACTTAAGCAGTAAAAGGTTCTAATTTAATCTTCCTTAAATAAAGTGTTGGAAACTAGGAGGTAGTAGTTTTATTGATATCCAAATTACTTGAACTGTACACAATTTCTCTCTGATTAAAATTTTAAGTGCTGGCAAAGATTTGGCAATGCTATTTGTGTAGTCCTGTATTTAAGGACCAAATTATGAACACTTTATAGTGGAGGAGGAGGAGGGAATGACAGAATTTGGAACATAAGAGGCACAAAAGAAATCTACCTCTCGTTCTTTAACCCATCAAGATGTACAAACTTTTCCACTTGTTCAACTGCATATCCTTCAACTGTAATGTGTGCATTTTCCTGATTCAAATAACATGACCTTTGCCATCTTTGTATTATTCACATAAAGCTTCTGAAACAGAATGAAGAAAGAATAAGATACTATAAATCATAGTTGCCAATATAAATTTGATAATGTAATAACTAATGTAAGAAGCAAACTATTAACATGAAATAAAAACAGAAAATGCTGGAAAAACGCAATCAGGCAGCATCTGCAGAAAGAGTCGCTGTGCCATCTGCAGTCGCTGTGCCATCATTGAATGCATGCAATGAGAATCAATTGACAATATAATTTGCAGGACTATTGCCTACTTCTTTCCCAATATTGGAAAACTCCTCTACCTTTTGCTTAAATCTGAAAAACCTTGAAACTGTTAGAATATTGACACCAAATATGGATGCAACAAAAGTGTTTTTACGGTGTTTGACCATATCCATATACACACAATAACTTAAATATTTATTTACCAGAAATAAATAATACCCTGTTTTCTTTTCATGGGCAGAGAAGTAATACTCATTGCTGTTCCATCCAGTTCTGATTTTTCTCTGCAACTTGTTAAAGAATAGCTTGAAATCTTGTACTCTGTTTCTCACAAAGCACTGTCATTGCTCATTGATTGTAGCATGACAAGTGTTAGTGTGAACAAGGCCCCCAGAAAGGATGTATTTCCTTCAAAATAAAGATGCCAACTTGTTGCCATCCTATCCTTTGTCTCACTCCTTTCCTGCAAAATTTGGATGCATAGCGCCTGTATTTCCGACGCTATAGGTGCCATTTTGGATCTAAAATAGCATCAGCACCACGCGTGCACACTTTTGTGGGCCGCACCAGACTCCATTTTGGTGAAGTCATTGGCGCAGGCACTGGAAGCGTGCTGGATGTATGCAGAGAGGGCATACTGTGAGATCAGTGTGCAACTGAGTTGACAGCAGCAACGTAACCCCAATTCAACAACTGTCCAGCGGCTTGCCATCCCTCTGTACGGACCGTCACGGCATCCTCTTAGTCATAATGCTGAAATAAAAACCACCACAAAACAAATATTCCAAACCAATATTATCAAATAAACATCCAATATTCCACTCAAAAGTCAACCAATTACCCTTGTGCATTCCTTTAGTGCCTGTTTTGTGTGTGCCTTTGCCTGGCTCAATTCTTCTACACAGTGCTGCCTCAGTGGCTGCAGCATGGCTGGCAGAAGGCTGCTGACTTTCAGTGAGGAGACTGCAGATGAACCTTGGAGGATGACCTCGCACAGCTGTGGGCCTAGAAGACCTGGCATTGGATGCACCACCTCGGCATGGGCAGCAGCAGTCTGGGTTGACTGGCTGGTGGCAAGGGCGACGTGGTAGTGATAAGAGCACGAATGCTGTCATCCTCAGAGAGGACAACAGATTTGTACTCTACAGAGCCTTTGTCGCTACCCCAGGACAGCAGCTCAGCGCTCCTAGTAATCTGGAGAAAAGACAGCTGGACTGCTATAAAGGATTTACTGCACCTTTACTCCTAGGCAACAAAAGTTGATTCCAGCCTGAGTTAGGTGAAGTGAAAGACATTAAATAAGAGATAGCTAGGCCATTCTGAAATTTCATGAAAATTTTTATGGTAGGGCGCAAATGCTTATAGCCACTTTTTGACCTGTGTTTTGAATTAAGTTATCTTAGTATTTCAGTAAATTGTAAGCAGAAAATTGAGGTGTTCCTTTGCTCTGAAAGTGGCCAGCATGAGCAAGCATTCCAAGAGGAATTTAAGTTTGTTCTTAATGTTCTTTTTGAAGCTGTGATAAAGATTAACTTTAAAATTGAGCTATAGGTGTAAAATATTGCACTCTGTCTTCATTGTGAATTAATTTGGGATGGATCATGATCTTGCTGAGCATTTCTTTTAAAAATCTTAATGTCCTTAACCATAGCAATCATAACTTTGTGTCAATAACACAAGGCATTACAAGATAAAATCTACAATATGATAACAAGCGAGCTTAGATGGTAGTTCTGTTTTAAATGTGGTTGTCCCAAATTATTTAATCTATGGTTCTGCTGCAATGAAATTTATTCTGGAGCAATAAGTATTTTCCCTCCACCTTAATTAGGCTTTACTCTGCTTGATGTTTGAGCTAATAGCAACTATACCAGCTAATGTAATGACCAAATTATTTGAGTGTGTCTGTGCTGCACCTGCATGGCCTTCGTGCTGTGTATTTTATGATTTGCTTTGCAATATTATGCTGTGAATTGTGTAAGTATGTATTCACAAAAGCTGTTAAATTGTCGAACTGAGTACTGTGGCAACGTTTCTACATCTGTCTAAAGAAGTGTTATTTCTTTTCTAACAAATTAGCCAGATATAAACTACAAACAGATGCATGCTTACTGTGCCTGTACTTACTTTTTTATGTGAATTCAACTTTTTTCAAAAGAAAGGGGTGAAGAACATAATTGTTTATAGAAACAAAATAATCTTTCATTCTGAGAAAATTGTGTGGTGCTGACCTTAAGTTTGCATATTTTTCTTTTGTGAATATATGGTCCCTGTTTCAGGCATATGATTTGGAATGCGAATTCTTTATTTCTGTGTTTTGTAGCTTTGTATTTGATTTGCTAATATTTTTGAGTTGACCATGAATGTTCATTTTTCTGTCTGATCGCAGACATAAACACAATTTTTATTGATGTGGTCTGTTTGAGAAACTTATTAATACGTCCATAGTATTGACTATTGCAAAGCTTCCTTTCCAATCGAAGCCTAAGTATATCATATCACTTTGTCTTACCTTGAAAGTACTTCCTTCAAACTTTATTTATCAATTTAACATCTGCTGATATTCTGTCTTCCACACAATAGTGTGTGAACTAAAATTGAGGTGCACAGAATTGCAAAAACCCTTGAGGCATTAGTAAGGAACGAGTTAGGAGGTCGGAAACAGAGATGGGGACTTTCACTATTTACTGGGCAGTGAAAAGTGGTCTGCTGCCAGAATGTTTTGAAGGTAAAGCCTGCATTTGATAGATTTTATCCAACTAGTCGGATTACGCTAAGCTACGAGGTATTGTGAAGAAGAAATCCGAAAATTGTAAACTGCATAAGTTAAGAATGGGTGAAATGATGGCAGGTGCAGATAAACAACCAAGTATAAGGCAGTGCAGTTTGAATGCAAAAAAATGGCAGATGGAACTATGGAACTGATTGTGATCCAGTACTCTCAGCCAGAACTTGCAGGGAGCACATCTCGGGGAATTCTGGACTCTCAATTCATGAGCTCAGAGGTCTGCTGCAATCAAGTGCTGGATTCTGCAATTACTACTTGTAATCTAAATTGAATGTTACTAGGCATGTAACTGAACAAAGCAATTCAAGAGCTCTAGTGTACAAGTCATTAGACATAAAGTCATTTTAGTTCTACACTACAAATGAAATAACAGGCTTCATCACACGAGGGTTGGAATGTGAAAGCAAGGACTTACTAGCCCTAGGTAAAGTACAGTCACTGTCATTCACAGGATGACTAATGTGAACAAGTAACTGATTTATGATGAGAGACTGGGTAAACTTAAGTTATATAGTCCCTGGAAATGAGAATGGTGAGGGTGAGCCAATTGAAATGTTTTTTTTTTAAAAAGGATGAAATTGGCTGGGTTTTCTTTACTCAGAATCCAATGCAAATAGTCAAGGAATTCTTTTGAAGAAATATAGTGGATAGGGGAAATACATTGGATGTGGTGCACATGAACTTTCAGCAAGCCTTTAGTTTGGTGCCACGCAGGAGACATTTGAAGACAACTGTGGAATTGAGAATGATAGAAAATTGTGTTTAAAAACTGATTAGAAGGAAGGAACTGCTACTGTTCACTGTCAACATCGGTGATTTCGATATGGTGTACAAGTTTATAGATGATACTAAAAGGAACCATAGTAAATAATTTTGAGCCCCAAAGGAAACTGCAAGGAAAAATTGACATGATGGAATGGGCAAGTAAGTGACAGATGGAATTCAATATCAGTAAATGTGAGATGGTATATTTGGTAATAATCTGTTTTTAGGGATCTGGTAATGGGGCACTTAAGAAAATCAGAGAATGATTGGGCAGAGTCAACATGAATTATGAAAGGGAAATCACATTTGACAAATGTGTTGGAATGGTTTGAGGTTGTAACTAGCAGGCTAGATAAGGGGGAACCAGTGGATAGTGTATTTGTATTTTCAAAATCATTCAATAAGGCTCTTGTACAAAATTCAGACTCATGGGTTTGGGGGTAATATATTAACATAGATTGAGGATTGGTTAATGGAAACAAAGAGGAATAAACATGTAATTTTCATGTTGGCATGCTGTAACTAGTAGGGTACTGCAAGGATCAGTGCTTGGGCCTCGGTTATTTACAATCTGTAACTATGACTTAGATGAGGGGACTGAGTGTAATGTATCCAAATTTTTGCTGAGGTTGCAAAGTTAGGTGTGAAAGTAAGACAGCAAAGGAAAGTTAAGTGAGTAGGAAAGAATGTAGCAGATGGAATATAATGTGGAGAAATATGAAGTTATCCACTTTGATAGGAAAATTAGAAAAGCCAAATATTTTTTAACAATTGAGAGACTGGGAAATGTTGGGACTCAGAGGGACCTGGGTGTCCTTGTACATGATCACAAAGTTAACATGGAGGTACAGCGAGCAATTAGGAAAGCAAATGATATGTTAGCCTTTATTACAAAGGAGTATAAGAGTAAAGAATAAAAGCCAAATACTGCAGATGCTGGAAATCCAAAATAAAATCTGAAAGTACTGGAAGTTGTCGGCAGGTCAGGCAGCATATGTGGAGAGAGAAGCAGAGTTTACGTTTCAGGTCTGTGACCTTTCGTCAGAACTGTTCTGAAGAAAGGTCACAGACCTGAAACTTGAAATCTGCTTCTCTCTCCACAGATGCTGCCTGTCCTGCTGAGTATTTCCAGCACTTTCTATTTTTATGTAAGAGTAAGGAAGTCTTATTGCATTTGTATAGGCCTTTGGTGAGACTACACCTGGAATACTGTGTAGTTGGATTTCCTTGCCTTAGGAAGGATACAGTTGCCTTAGAGGAGTGCAATGACTGGTCACTAGACTGATTCCTTGGATGAAGGGATTGCCTATAAGGAGAAATTGAGTAGACTGGGCCTATATTTTCTAGAGTTTAGAAGAATGAGAGGTGATCTCATTGAAACATATGGGGGGGGGTGGAAATTTGAAGTGGCGCTTCGCAGCCTTGCGTCAATTCACCAGGGCAGGCAGTGCCACAGGCCATCACCTGCTAGGGCTGCACTTTATTCTTCAATGAAGCCAAACAAGTAAATTTAATGGTAATCCTTATTAGTTCTTGATCAGGTTTGGACCATTGGATGCAAGTTCTGTCATTGAAATTAATGAAGTTGTAATTAAAGGTGAACTTTCTAGAATGTGCTGTATGTAATTAAACTAACCAAAATGTTTATTATCATGGAAGTATGGAGCATGCATTTAATCGAAGAGTAGTTAATGCAAAATTTTAACCTTCAATCCTTTGGCTGTCGTAAGTCATTACGAAACAAATTATGGAATGCAGGCAGCACCCCTATGACAGCCTCACAGGATTAAGGGACAGTTTCTGGCAAACAGTTCTTGACTGCAGAAATCTTGCGTTATTGTGCAGTTCAGACAGTTGCCTCTGACTTGAGTGCAAAAATACAGGGATATCTCTTTTTTAAAAAAATCCAAGTGCAAGCTAACAGTAAAATTGGATAAAAGATTCAAAGTGAGACATCAAAGGACAGAAGTTGAGATGCAAGAGATTCTTTGAGAAAATAATTCTCAAAGAGAAAAAAACTAAAATTAGTTATAATATCAGAGAGAGTAAAGTGGACTTTTTTTTTAAATGTTTGAAGGTGTGACAGGGTAAGTAAAATATCTTAAAGTTTCAAAATTCTGACTCTTAAATGACTCATAACTTTATAGTTTTATGCCTTGCATTATATCCCATTAATCTGGAATAATGCCATGTGTTGCTGTTGGTCAGATTAAATGTGATCATTTGCTGTAATGTCCTTAGCTGCATCATCTTGGCACTTCTTTCATCTTCACGGTACTGTGTCATTGAAAATTTCCTTGTGGGCGATTACAGCTATCAGCCTGCATTTTAACATTGTGACACAGCATAAGCAGTATGTTTTTGCAACACTGATTTATGTTTTTGATTTTCAAATAGTTGCTGAAAATATCATTGGAATACCCCAGGCATCTCCGAGGCATCATTGTGCTTTTGATAATAGCACCTATTTAAAGTAATGCAAGGTGGCAGACCTGAGTTATACTGCTGTTCCACCTCACTATCTTCCAGGAAAAAGGTCTGTGAATGGTTGCTTACTCTAGTGTGAAGTTCCACTCAACAACATCCAAACCCTGGTTAAATGTTAATGTCTGCAGAGAGCTGATGGTAGGCTCTTAGTTAATACTAAAAAGATTCAAAATCTTTTTTTTTAAGTTCCTGGCAGTACTTTGATGCTCTTGAAAAATTTTTAACCTTCAGTTTGCATCAGTTGCATTTGTATTACAACAGATGTGAACCTGAAGTGTTGTTAGACTGTCTGTCCCCTTGCTATGCACAATTCAGCTGTTGTATTTGCCTGAATAACAGTGACTAGCCTTCAAAAATAATTCATTGACTATGAAATGCTATAGGATGCCCTGAATATGTAAAATGTGCTATATAATCCTTTCTTGCTTTTATTACTTTGGCAGGAGACATAAGAGAGATGAGGGCTTATTGGTACTGAGTTTCAGCAGTAGTACAGCCTGCGCATGTTTAGGAAGACAGTGGGAGTACTGCAGATGCGTCAGCTGTGCATAGCAAGATCCCATAAATGGCAATGTGGTAAATGACTGATTAAACCTTCCTAGTGGTATTGGTTGCAGGATAAATGTTGGCCAGGAGATTGGGAGAACTCCTCTGCTTATCTTGACATGAATAGGCAGATGGGGCCTCCAGCAGTGTAACACTCCCTCAGTACTCAAAGGTGCTAGGTTAGTTTCTGTGGTTAATAGCTCAAGGCTGTAAATAGAGTTTTTTTAAAAATTCCAATTGTACACAACAGTACCAGACCCTCATACTTCTATCTGGAAAAACCCCATAATCTATAATGAGTTTGTATTTGATATTGCACAAATTTTGTATAAGTTCATAAAGTTAAATCTGAAAAATGTAAATAATTTGTGATGTTTTCCATGTGTGTAACCCTATTAGTTTGAAATTACTCAGTTGCTGATTTCACCCATATAGATAAAATGTTAAGGCTTTTTATGCATTTCTTTTAAGGTGGGGTTATTATTGTGTGTGCTTACAGACCTCCCCACAACCACAGTAGTGTTTTCTAAATCTGGCCAGCTTTTCAACTGCCAGTGGATATATTTCTAATGAGAACCAAAATAACACTGCCATCTCATTACAAATGATCATTTTAGTGTTTAACTTCCAAAAGAGTTGTTCAGTTGTGCTATACTGAAAACACTGCAGTGTAAAAAAAAACATGTGTTTTAGATTCCTGTTAATGTCATCTTTTATACTAGTTTTTAAGTCTTTGAATAATTTGTTTCAATTCTATTACTTGCCTTCTGTGGTAACTACTTTAGCAGTTTTCTGGTAGTGTAAATGCTTTAGCATTTAGGAATGTAGGAGCAGGGGTAGGCCATTCAGCCCATCGAGCCTGCTCCACCATTCAATAAGATCATGGCTGATCATCCACTTCAATGCCTTTTTCGCAGATCATCGCCATATCCTTTTATGTCATTTGTATTTAGAAATCTGTCAATCTCTGCTTTAAACATACTCAATGACTGAGCTTCCACAGCCCTCTGGGGTAGAGAATTCCAAAGATTCACAACCCTCTGAGTAAAGAAGTTTCTCCTCATCCCTGTCCTAAATGGCTTCCCTCTTATTGTGACATTGTGTCCCCTGGTTCTAGACTCCCCAACCAGGGGAAACATCTTACCTGCATCTACTCTGTCTTTTTCTGTAAGTATCTTGTAGGTTTCAATGAGATCACCTCTCATTCCTGGAAACTCTAGAGAATATATGCCCAATTTCCCTAATCTCTCTTCATACGACAGTCCTGCCATCCCTGGAACAAGTCTGGTGAACCTTCGTTGCACTCCGTCTGTGCCAGTAATATTTTTCCTAAGGTTAGGGGACCAAAACTGTACTTACTCCAGGTGCGGTCTAACCAAGGCTCTATACAATTGAAGCAAGACTTTGCTACTCCTGTACTCACATCCTTTTGCGATAAAGGCTAACATAGCATTAGCCTTCCTAATTGCTTGTTGTACCTGCCTGTTAGCTTTCAGTGACTTATTGACATGGACACCCAGCTCCCTTTGTACATCCACACTTTCTAGTCTCTTATCATTTAAGAAATACTCTGCACATCTGTTCCTCCTACCAAAGTGGATAACCTTACATTTTTACACATTATATTCCAGCTGCCATGTTCTTGCCCACTCACAAAGTCTGTCCAAATCCCCTTGAAGCTGCTTTGCATCTTGCTCACAACACACATTGCCACCTAGTTTTGTGTCATCTGCAAACTTGGAAATATTACATTTGATCCCACATCCAAATCATTGATGTATATTGTGAACAGCTGGGGCCCAAGTACTGGTACTTGTAGTACCCCACTAATCACAGCTTGCCAACACAAGAATGACCTGTTTATTCCTACTTATTTATTTTATTTATTTAGAGATACAGCACTGAAACAGGCCCTTTGGCCCACCGAGTCTGTGCCGACCAAGAACCACCCATTTATACTAACCCTACAGTAATCCCATATTCCCTACCACCTACCTACACTAGGAGCAATTTACAATGGCCAATTTACCTATCACCTGCAAGTCTTCGGCGGTGGGAGGAAACCGGAGCATCCGGCGAAAACCCACACGGTCACAGGGAGAACTTGCAAACTTTGCACAGGCAGTACCCAGAATTGAACCCAGGTCCCTGGAGCTGTGAGGCTGCGGTGCTAACCACTGTGCCGCCCAACTCTGTTTTCTCTGCCTGTTAACCAATCCTTAATCCATGCCAGTATATTATCTCCTATCCCATGTGCTTTAATTATGCTAACCAACCTCCTGTGGGGGACTTTATCAAAAGCCTTCTGAAAATCCAAGTATACCATGTCCACTGACTCCCCTTTATCAATTCTGTCCGTAACATCCTCAAAAAACTCCCAACAGGTTCGTCAAATGTGATTTCCCATTCATAAATCGATGTTGACTATGCCCAAGATAATATCCATGTGTCCACTTATCACATCCTTTAGAATAGATTCTAGCATTTTCCCTACTACTGATGTAAGGCTAACAGGTCTGTAGTTCCCTGTTTTCTCTCTCCCTCCTCCCTTAAATAGTGGAGTGACAGTTGCTATCTTCCAATCTGCAGGAACCGTTCCAAAATTCTATAGATTCTAGAAGATGATCACCAGTGCATCCACGATCTCCTTAGCTACCTCTTTCAACACTCTGGGATGTAGAATATCAGGCCCCTGGGGTCTTATCAACTTTCAACCCCATTAATTTCTCCAATAAAACCTTCTTACTAATACTAATTTCCTTCAATTTCTCATTCTCCCTCGTCCCTTGGATCTCTAATTCTGGGAGATTTCTTGTATCTTCCTCAGTGAAGACAGACACAAAGTAATCATTTAGCTTCTCTGCCATTTCTCTATTCTCCATTCTAAATTCTCCTTACTGCCTGTAATGGACCCACGTTTGTCTGAGCCAAACATTTCCTTTTTACGTATCTATAGAAGCTTTTACAGTCCGTTTTTATGTCCTTTGCTAGTTTACATTCATATTCTGTTCTCCCTTTCTTTGTCAGTTTCTTGGTCCTCCTTTGCTGTATTCTAAGATCCTCCCAATCCTGAGGTTTGCTACTATTTCTGGCAACTCTGTATGCCTTTTCTTTTAATCTTATACAATCCTTAACTTGCTTTGTTAGCCACGGTTGACTCCCTTTTCTTTTGGGGTTTTTGTGCCTTGAAGGAATGTGTAGTTGCTGTAAACTATGTAATAATTCTTTCAAGACTATCAATTGCCTATGTACTGTCATACCTTTTAATGTATTTTCCCAATCCACCTGAGCCATTTTGCGCCTCACACCTTCATAATTTCCTTTGCTCAAATTTAATACCTTGGCTTCAGATTGAACTACCTCACTTTCAAACATAATGTAAAGTTCTATCATATTTTGGTCACTCACCCCTAAAGGGTCTTTTTGCAACAAGATTATTAATTAACCCTTTCTCATTACATACTAAATCTAAAATAGCCTGTTCTCTAGTCGATTCCTCAACATACTGCTCTAGAAAACCATCCCTATCACACTCCAGAAACTCGTCCTCCGCAGCATTAGTGCTCATTAGGTTTACCCAATCAGTATGCAGATTGAAGTCACCTATGATTACTGTATTACCCATGCTACATGCTTCTCTTATCTCCTGATTAATACCATGGTCCATACTACCACTACCGATTGGTAGCCTATAAACTCCTAGCAATGTTTGCTGCCCTTGCTGTTTCTTAGCTCCATCCAAACAGATTCCACATTTTGTTCTTCCGATCTGAGATCCTCCCTTACTAATGTACTGATTCCATCCCTTATTATCAGTGCAACACCACCTCCTTTTCCCTTTTGCCTGTCCTTCCTAAATGTCGAATATCCTTGAATATTCAGTTCAGTCTTGGTCACCCTGTAGCCATGTTTCTGTAATGGCAATTAGATCATGCCCATTTACCTCCATTTGTGCCTTTAAATCATTTATCTTGTTGTGAATGCTGCGTGCATTCAGGTAGAGCCCTTAACCTTGTGGTCTTGACATTATTCTGCATTCTAAGCCTAGTTGATGCTTGCCTTTGCTTCGCCTGCCTTCTAATGTCGCTTGCTGCTTTACTTCCTTCCAGTTTGAGCTACCCATAAGGTTCCTATCCCCCTGACAAGCTAGTTTAAATCCTCCCCAACAGCACTAGCAAATCTCCCTGCGAGGATATTATTTCCAGTCCTGTTAAGGTGTAGCCCGTCCATCTTGTACAAGTCCCACCTGCCCCAGAACCCGTCCCAGTGCCTCAAATAGTGAGGAAGGATATTAGCTCTGACGATGTGCAATCTGTGTGGGTAGAGCTGAGTAACACTAAGGGGCAAAAAAGTGGAGGGTTGTATGTAGACCCCCAAACTGTAGTGGTGATGTTGGGAATGGCGTTAAACAGGAAATTAGAGATGCATGCGATAAAGGAACATCTGTAATTATGGGTGACTTTAATCTGCATATAGATTGGGCAAATCAAATTAGTCACAATATCGTAGAGGAGGAATTCTTGGAGTGGATACGGGATGGTTTTCTGGACCAATACATTGAGGAACCAACAAAACAACAGGCCATCCTAGACAGGGTATTGTGTAATGAGAGAGGAATACTTGACAATGTAGTGGTGCGAGACCCCTTGGGGATGAGCGACCATAATATGATAGAATTCTTCATCAAGATGGAGAGTGACGTAGTTGATTCTGAGACTTGGGCCCTGAATCTTAGTAAAGGAAAATCTAAAGTAAAGGAAACTACGAAGGTATGAGGCGCGAGTTGGCCATGGCGGATTGGGAAATGTTAGTTAAAGGGATGACAGTGGATAGGCAATGGCAAACATTGAAAGAGCGCGTGGATGAACTGCAACAATTGTTTATCCCTGTCTGGCGCAAAAATAAAACGGGAAGGTAGCCAAACCATGGCTTTCAAGGGAAATTAGAGATAGCATTTGATCCAAGGAAGAGGCATATAAATTTACCAGAAAAAACAACAGACCTGAGGATTGGGAGAAGTTTAGAATTCAGCAAAGGAGGACCAAGGGATTGATTAAGAAGGGGAAAATAAGAGTATGAGAGCAAGCGTGCAGGGAACAAAAAAACTGACTGTAAAAGTTTCTGTAGGTATGTGAAGAGAAAAAGATTGGTGAAGACAAATGTAGGTCCCTTACAGTCAGAAACAGGGGAACAAAGAAGTGGCTGACCAACTAACTGCATATTTTGGTTCTGTCTTCACAAAGGACGACACAAATATCATACCAGAGATGTTTGGGAACACAGGGCTCAGTGAGAGAGAGGAACTGAAGGAAATCAGTATTAGTAGAGGAATGGTGTTGGGAAAATTGATGGGATTGAAGACTGATAAATCCCCAGGGCCTGATGGTATGCATCCCAGAGTACTTAAGGAAGTGGCCCGAGAAATACTGGATGCATTGGTGGTCATCTTCCAAGATTCTATAGACTCAGGAACAGTTCCTACAAATTGGAGAGTAGCTAATGTAACCCCACTATTTAAAAAGGTAGGTAGAGAGAAAGCAGGGAATCATAGACCAGTCAGCCTGACGTCGGTAGTGGGGAAAATTCTAGAGTCCATTATCAAAGATTTTACAGCAGAGCACTTGGAGAACAGTGGTAGAATCGGGCAGAGTCAGCATGGATTTATGAAAGGGAAATCAGGCTTGACAAATCTACTAGAATTCTTCGAGGATGTAACTAGTAGAGTTGATGAGGGGGAGCCAGTGGATGTGGTTTATTTGGACTTTCAGAAGGCTTTCGACAAAGTCCCACCCAAGAGATGAACAAGTAAAATTAAAGCGCATGGGATGTGGTAATAGTGTATTACGATGGATAGAAAATTGGTTGGCAGACAGGAAACAAAGAGTAGGGATTAATGGGTCTTTTACCGAATGGCAGGCAGTGACTAGTGGGGTACCGCAGGGATCGGTGCTTAGGACCCCAGCTATTCACAGTATACATTAATAATTTAGATGAGGGAACTGTAAATGTAATATCTCCAAATTTGCGGATGACACAAAACTGGGTGGGAGGTGAGTTGTGAGGAGGATGCAGAGAGGCTTCAGGGTGATTTGGACAAGTTGAGTATAACATGGATAAATGTCCACTTTGGTAGCAAAAACAGGAAGGCAGATTATTATCTGAATGGCTATAAACTGAGAGAGGGAACTATGCAGCAAGACCTGGGTGTTCTCGTACACCAGTCGCTGAAGGTAAGCATGCAGGTGCAACAGGCGGTGAAAAAGACAAATGGTATGTTGGCCTTCATAGCGAGAGGATTCAAGTACAGAAGCAGGGATGTCTTGCAGCAATTATACAGGGCCTTGGTGAGGCCACACCTGGAATATTGTGTGCCGTTTTGGTCTCCTTATCTGAGGAAGGATGCTCTTGCTATAGAGGGAGTGCAGCGAAGGTTTACCAGACTGATTCCTGGGATGGTGGGACTGACGTATGAGGAGAGATTGAGTCGGTTAGGATTATATTCGCTGGAGTTCAGAAGAGTGAGGGGGGATTTCATAGAAACCTAGAAAATTCTAACAGGACTTGACAGGGTGGATGCAGGAAGGATGTTCCCGATGGTGGGGGTGTCCAGAACCAGGGGCCATAGTCTAAGGATATGGAGTAAACCTTTCAGGACTGAGATGAGGAGAAATTTCTTCATCCAGAGAGTGGTGAGCCTGTGGAATTCGCTACCACAGGAAACAGTTGAGGCCAAAACGTTGTTTGTTTTCAAGAAGGAGTTAGATATAACTCTTGGGTCTAAAGGGATCAAAGGGTATGGGGCGAAAGCGGGAACAGGTTACTGATTTGGATGATCAGCCATGATCATAATGAATGGCAGAGCAGGCTCGAATGGCCTACTCCTGCTCCTATTTTTCTGTTTCTGTGTTCGAAATCTGATACCCTCCCTCCTATACCAATTCTCCAGCCATGTGTTCAATCGATCAATCCTCCTATTCCTATGCTTACTAGCATGTGGCGTTGGGAGTAATCTTGAGATCACTGCTCTTGAGGTCCTGCTTTTTAATTTCCTTCCTAACTCCCTAAAATCTGCTTTCAGGACCTCATTCCTCTTCCTTCCTATGTCATTGGTACCAATGTGGATCACGACCTCTGGCTGTCACCCTCCCCCAGAAGGATGTCTTGCAAACATTTTAGAAATGTTATAGTTGTTGTTTGAAGCCAAGTTCGATGGAGCTAAATGCAGTTGATTTCTGGTTGAAGAAAATGTCCATGGGCATATTTTGTGCATATTGTTCTCGCAAAAAATGGTAGAAGTAGTGGGGGTTTATATATCATATGAAAGATCATTCCGAGGAGACTCATGAATGATAGGGAAAGTCAACTTTATTGAACTTCTCAAATTACAACATATGATGTAATCTTGTAAAACTATATATAAGATAAAGGAGAATCCTAAAACATTCTATAAGTATAATGAGTAAAAGGATAGCGAGGGAGAGCGTAGCTCCCCTTAAGGATCAGTGTGGTAATCTATGTGTGGAGCCACGGGAAATGGGCGAGGTCTTAAATGAATACTTCTCGTCTGTATTTACCGTGGAGAAGGTCATGGAAGCGAGTGAGTTCAAAGGAGGGAACAGCGATATCCTGGAGCATATCAACATTACAAAGGAGGAGATGTTGGAGGTTTTGAAGCGCATTAAGGTGGATAAATCCCCAGGGCCTGACCAGGTGTATCCTAAAATGCTAGGTAAGCAAGGGAGGAGATTGCTGGGGCCCTGGCAGCGATTTTTGTATCATCGTTAGCCATGGGTGAGGTACCGGAAGACTAGAAGATAGCTAATGTTGTGCCTTTATTTAAGAAGGGCAGCAAGGATAAACCAGGGAACTGCAGGCCAGTGAGCCATAAATCAGTGGTGGGAAAGTTATTGGAAGGGATTCTGAGAGACAGGATTTATATGCATTTGGAAAGGCAAGGTCTGATTAGGGATAGTCAGCATGGTTTTGTGTGTGGGAAATCATGTCTCACGAATTTGAGTTTTTTGAGGAGGTGACCAGGAGGATTGACGAGGGCAGGGCGGTGGATGACACAACTGGGAAAGTGGGCAAGGGATTGGCAAATGGAATTTAATGCAGACAGGTGCGAAGCGATGCATTTTGGGAAGTTAAACCAGGGCAGGACATATACAGTGAATGGCAGGGCCCTGGAGAGTGATGAGCAGAGAGACCTTGGGGTGCATGTACGTAGTTCCCTGAAAGTGGCAACACAGGTAGACAGGGTGGTGAAGAAGGTGTATGACATGCTTGCCTTCATCGGCCGAGGCATTGAGTACAAGAGTTGGGATGTCATGTTACAGTTGTACATAACGTTGGTTAGGCCGCATTTGGAGTACTGTGTGCAGTTCTGGTTGCTGCACTACAGGAAAGATGTGATTAAGCTGGAGAGGGTGCAGAAAAGATTCACAAGGATGTAGCCTGGTTTGGACGGCTTGAGTTATAAAGAGAGATTGGATAGGCTGGGTCTGTTCTCCTTGGAGCGAAGGAGGCTGAGAGGGGACATGATCGAGGTATATAAAATTATGAGAGGCATAGATAGGGTAGGTAGCCAGTCTGTTTCCAATGGTAGGGGTAACTAAAACTAGAGGGCATAAATTTAAGGTGAGAGGAAGGAGGTTTAAAGGGGATCAAAGGTGTAAGTTTTCACACAAAGAAGAGTGGGTATCCGGAATGAGCTGCCAGAGGAGATGGTGGAAGCAGGAACAGTGGCGACATTTAAGAGGCATCTGGACAGGTACTTGAATGAGCAAGGCATAGAGTGATATGGAATTAATGCAGGCAGGTGGGATTTGTATAGATAGGCATTATGGTCGGCATGGACGAGGTGGGCCGAAGGGCCTGTTTCTGTGCTATACGACTCCATGACTCCAGATCAATAAGTTGCAAAAACAGTGACAGGAGCGGTGGAAAAAAATTGGAACTTTATAAGTAATCATCAAATGTGTCAGAGTAGGGAGACAGCCGGTATCTTTTGCACAATGCTGATTCATTAGAACATTACAGCGCAGTACAGGCCCTTCGGCCCTCGATGTTGCGCCGACCTGTGAAACCATCTGATCTAGACTATTCCATTTTCATCCATATGTCTATCCAATGACCACTTAAATGCTCTTAAAGTTGGCGAGTCCACTACTGTTGCAGGCAGGGCGTTCCACGCCCCTACTACTCTCTGAGTAAAGAAACTACCTCTAACATCTGTCCTATATCTATCACCCCTCAACTTAAAGCTATGTCCCCTTGTGTTTGTCATCACCATCCGGGGAAATAGACTCTCACTATCCACCCTATCTAACCCTCTGATTATCTTATATGTCTCTATTAAGTCACCTCTCCTCCTCCTTCTCTCTAACGAAAACAACCTCAAGTCCCTCAGCCTTTCCTCGTAAGACCTTCCCTCCATACCAGGCAACATCCTAGTAAATCTCCTCTGCACCCTTTCCAAAGCTTCCACATCCTTCCTATAATGCGGTGACCAGAACTGCACGCAATACTCCAGGTGCGGCCGCACCAGAGTGTTGTACAGCTGCAGCGTGACCTCGTGGCTCCGAAACTCGATCCCCCTACTAATAAAAGCTAACACACCATATGCCTTCTTAACAGCCCTATTTACCTGGGTGGCAACTTTCAGGGATTTATGTACATGGACACCAAGATCTCTCTGCTCATCTACACTACCAAGAATCTTCCCATTAGCCCAGTACTCTGCATTCCTGTTACTCCTTCCAAAGTGAATCACCTCACACTTTTCCGCATTAAACTCCATTTGCCATCTCTCAGCCCAGCTCTGCAGCCTATCTATGTCCCTCTGTAACCTACAACATCCTTCGGCACTATCCACAATTCCACCGACCTTCGTGTCATCCGCAAATTTACTAACCCACCCTTTTACACCCTCTTCCAGGTCATTTATAAAAATGACAAACAGCAGTGGCCCCAAAACAGATCCTTGTGGTACACCACTAGTAACTAAACTCCAGGATGAACATTTGCCATCAACCACCACCCTCTGTCTTCTTTCAGCTAGCCAATTTCTGATCCAAAGCTCTAAATCACCTTCAATCCCATACTTCCGTATTTTCTGCAATAGCCTACCGTGGGGAACCTTATCAAACGCCTTACTGAAATCCATATACACCACATCCACGGCTTTACCCTCATCCACCTGTTTGGTCACCTTTTCGAAAAACTCAATAAGGTTTGTGAGGCACGACCTACCCTTCACAAAACCGTGCTGACTATCACTAATGAACTTATTCTTTTCAAGATGATTATAAATCCTATCTCTTATAACCTTTTCCAACATTTTACCCACAACCGAAGTAAGGCTCACAGGTCTATAATTACCAGGGCTGTCTCTACTCCCCTTCTTGAACAAGGGGACAACATTTGCTATCCTCCAGTCTTCCGGCACTATTCCTGTCGACAATGACGACATAAAGATCAAGGACAAAGGCTCTGCAATCTCCTCCCTAGCTTCCCCGCGAATCCTAGGATAAATCCCATCTGACCCAGGGGACTTATCTATTTTCACACTTTCCAAAATTGCTAACACCTCCTCCTTGTGAACCTCAATCCCATCTAGCCTAGTAGTCTGTATCTCAGTATTCTCCTCGACAACATTTTCTTTCTCTACTGTAAATACTGACGAAAAATATTCATTTAACGCTTCCCCTATCTCCTCTGATTCCACACACAACTTCCCACTACTATCCTTGATTGGCCCTAATCTAACTCTAGTCATTCTTTTATTCCTGATATACCTATAGAAAACCTTGGGGTTTTCCTTGATCCTATCCGCCAATGACTTCTCGTGTCCTCTCCTCGCTCTTCTTAGCTCTCCCTTTAGATCTTTCCTGGCTAGCTTGTAACTCTCAAGCGCCCTAACTGAGCCTTCACGTCTCATCCTAACATAAGCCTCCTTCTTCCTCTTGACAAGCGCTTCAACTTCTTTAGTAAACCACGGCTCCCTCGCTCGACAACTTCCTCCCTGCCTCACAGGTACATACTTATCAAGGACACGCAGTAGCTGCTCCTTGAATAAGCTCCACATTTCGATTGTGCCCATCCCCTGCAGTTTCCTTCCCCATCCTACGCATCCTAAATCTTGCCTAATCGCATCATAATTTCCTTTCCCCCAGCTATAATTCTTGCCCTGCGGTATATACCTGTCCCTGCCCATCGCTAAGGTAAACCTAACCGAATTGTGATCACTATCACCAAAGTGCTCACCTACATCTAAATCTAA
Organism: Heterodontus francisci; assembly: GCF_036365525.1. Classification (NCBI taxonomy): domain Eukaryota; kingdom Metazoa; phylum Chordata; class Chondrichthyes; order Heterodontiformes; family Heterodontidae; genus Heterodontus; species Heterodontus francisci. The sequence goes on along the minus strand of NC_090373.1, from coordinate 120,456,516 downwards.
CACCTGGCCGGGTTCATTACCCAGTACCAAATCCAATGTGGCATCGCCCCTGGTTGGCCTGTCTACATACCATTGCTTGGTAGACTGGCCATGCTCTTGGAAATCTTCACCACTGCTCTTGGTTTTATCCCCCAACTCCTCCTTGTCCCTTGTTGACCTCAGGTAACAAGCTTTCTTTGAGCTCAGAAAAGCTGCTGCCTGTTGATGTTTTTTGGGGGTACTTTTGAGTTTTTTTCTTTTCACTTTTACAACAGACACGCATTACCTTCATTCACCTGGAGCTCATCTCCAAAGGCTCTATTGCTATGCATGGCAGTGTACTGAATATTGATCTGGATTTAGCGATAAAAATGATGGAGACGCAGTCTGCGCTCACCATTTTTAAAAAGCAGAGAGCAACTTCTGTTAATCACACGTGCACAGAAGCAAAAATGAGTAAGATGCTGTTAAAATTACCCTACTCCTCCAAAAGCTGTAATGTAACAGTATCTCACAGAGAGACTCTATTGAAACGCATGCAGCAGCGAAGTTGTGGTGCTTACGTGATACCCACTAAACACCAGAAAATCTTGGGGCTTTTCCATTCCAATATGAATGAATTGTGAACAGTGTGATGAGTCTTAATTACCAAACAACCTGTATGGGTCAGAAAATTAGCTTTTACAATTGTGGAGTCTCGTTAGGCTGGATTTTTCCAGCTCGCCGCCGATCTTGGGGATTTGCCCCGCTGAGACGCCGCAATATTTAGCGCAGCGGCTCATTTACATGGAGGGGGCGGCATGCCTGCCCCCAATGACGTAGAGGGGAAGGGCGTTCTGTCCCCGGCAATGACATCCAGCGCCACCGCGCAGGCGCCAGTGCCATTTTTAAAGGGCTTCAAGCCCTTCAGGGCCATTAAAATTTTAAAGGTCCCAGTCTGCAAAAAAAAAATTAAAACCTTTAATAGCAGTTTGAATCCCCTCTCCCGTTTCTCCCCCCCACCCCCCCCCCCCCCCCACCCGCAATGACTAATCAATCTATAAATTGCCCTCTCTCCCCAAAAAAACTTTTATTCCGATCCCAAACACCCACCGTCCCCCCCTCCAACTTTATTAACTCTGATCCTCAACCCCTTCTCACCATCCTCTTCTCACCATGCCCTCAACTAATAGCATGAGTTTTCCCCCCGCTCACGCTCCCCCCCACCCTGAAAACTTCACTTTTTTCCCCCCCACCCCCTGCCCTTTGCCAGCAGTGTTCTGCCACAGATTTCCAAATGGCGATCCAAAGGCATGGAGGTTCCAGCAGTCGGCCGGAATATCGGAGCGTGACAGCGGTCGTGAGAAATAAGTCTTTATTCATGTAATTTAAAGTAATTAACATATTTTAATTATGCCCCTGTCGACGAACTGTAGGGGGTCTGCCGCAAGGCCTCACCCCCACCGGTAATAAGGGGTGGAACCATAGAGCCATAGAAAAATTATGGCACAGAAGGAGGCCATTCAGCCCGTCGTGTCCGTGCCAGCTGAAAAAACTAGCTGCCCAATCTAATCCCACCTTCCAAAACCTGGTCCATAGCCTTGCCTATTACAGCACTTCAAGTGCATGTCCAGGTACCTTTTAAAATAATTGAGGGTTTCTGCCTCCACCACCACCATTCCTGGCATTGAATTCCAGACACCCATCACCCTCTGGTGAAAAAGTTTTTCCAAAGTCCCCTCGAATCCTTCTACCAATCACCTTAAATCTGTGCCCCCTGGTAATTGTCCTCTCCACTAGGGGCAACAGGTCCTTCCTGTCTACTGTTGGCCCCTCATAATTTTGTAGTTTAGTTTAGAGATACAGCACTGAAACAGGCCCTTCGGCCCACCGAGTCTGTGCCGACCATCAACCACCCATTTATACTAATCCTACACTAATCCCATATTCCTATCACATCCCCACCTGTCCCTATATATTTCCCTACCACCTACCTATACTCGGGGCAATTTATAATGGCCAATTAACCTATCAACCTGCAAGTCTTTGGCATGTGGGAGGAAACCGGAGCACCCGGAGGAAACCCACGCAGACACAGGGAGAACTTGCAAATTCCGCACAGGCAGTACCCAGAATCGAACTCGGGTCCTTGGAGCTGTGAGGCTGCGGTGCTAACCACTGCGCCACTGTACACCTCTATTAAGTCACCCCCTCAACCTCCTCTGTTCCAAGGAAAACAACCCTTGCCGATCCAGTCTTTCCTCATAGCTGCAACCTTCCTGCCCTGGCAACATTCTTGTAAATTTCCTCTGTACTCTTTCCAGAGCAATGATGTCCTTTCTGTAATGTAACCAGAACTGTACGCAATACTCCAACTGTGGCCCAACCAGTGTTTTGTACAGTTCCAGCATTTTGAAGTCTACCTCTCCTGCCACCTTCGGGAACCTGTGGACATGCACTCCAAGGTCTATCACTTCTTTTACCCCTCTCAATATCCTCCTGTTTATTGTGTATTCCCTTGCTTTATTTGCCCTCCCCAAATGCAATACCTCACACTTCTCTGGATTGAATTCCATTTGCCACACTTCCGCTCACTCAACCAAACCATGGATATAATTCTGAAGTCTATAGCTATCCTCTTCACTATCAACTACCCGGTCAATTTTTGTGTCATCAGTAAATTTCCCAATCATGCCTCCCACATTTAAGTCCAAATCATTAATATATACCACAAAGCAAGGGACCCAACACTGAGCTCTGTGGAATGCCACTGGAAACAGCTTTCCATTCGCAAAAACATCTGTCGACCACTACCCTTTGTTTCCTGTCCCTGAGCCAAATCTGGATCCAACCTGCCACATTCCTCTGTATCCCATGGGCTTTCATTTTACTGACCAGTCTGCCATGTGGGACCTTGTCAAATGCCTTCCCGGTGTCGAGGCCCATGACAGGCCTCCCGGCGATATTTTCCAGGCCCCCCCACTAAGACTGCTGATGGCGGGGTGGGGGGTGGGGGCTGGTAAAATCCAGCCCATTATGTCAGATTTTAATGATTGTTGGAGATTTTTTAAAAATCTTTCTCATATTCATTTACGGCTCAGAGGGAGGCCATTTGACCCATCAAGACCATGCCAGCTCTCCGACAGAGCAATCCAGTCAGTTCCAATCCCCTGCTCGATCTCCATAGCCCTGCAAGTTTATTTCCTTCAAGTGTCCATCCAATTTCCTTTTGAAATCATCTTTCCTAAAATTTGTGGCCTACAGTAGGCAAGTGTTTATTATCTATAGGGTACTACTTATACTGCCAAGATTCATGGTAAATGTTGCTGTGTTAGTTGTAAGTTGGCTATCTGTTATAGTCATGAGGGTTGTCCTTGTTGCTGTACCATGTGGTCCCTTTTATTTTAATCAGTTTAGAAGAAGTGTCAGTAGAAAGCTGAATTTCACATTTGAGAAAAACTTCAAATCATGAAAATCACCTGTGAAAGAAAAAGATTATTATATTAGTCTGTGAAAACAATATGGGCAAGCTAAGATGCATGTTGTTAGTCAGCTTAGCAAATCAAAAGCTGACTCAGATCCCTTATAGTTTTAAGCAACTGTAACAGTCTCTTGTGTGTCATGGGTTAATCTTATCTTGTCCAGTACATTTCCCAAAAGAAATCTTCTGTGATCCAGACTGACAGCCATTTGGCACTATCTGTCATTTTTTGTTTACCAATTAAGCCACTATGAAACCTTGGAGACCTGAAAAGCTGATTGACATTTAGGCACCACGAAAGATTCTGGAACGTTTGTGGTCTGTTTTAACACAAACTGAACTGTTTTGTTCAAAGAAAAGTTAATGATCACCTGCTCATTGTACAAAAGTTATTGTGACCTGATGAGGCAGCGTCAAAAAAAGCTGCTAGCAATGTTTTAATTCAAGGAGTTTTGTAAATATCTTGGTGTGCAAGGTTTAATTTCAGTGAGATCTGTCTGGTTGTTTAGAAGAAATACATTTATCTCCAAATATAGTGTCTATGCAAGATTGATGATTGCTGCTGTTTGGCCCGAGAGAGAAAATTAATGTTTTTCTGTTTGATGCATTGATGCTGAAATGAGATTTTTTTCTCTGTTTTGGGGAATGGTTTTACAGGAGCTTTTCTACTGAAAGCACTGGGCTAAATGCACTCTTTTTTTTAATCACATACTGTTTACGAGTTAAGTTGCAGAAGAATCTTTTTCTTTCCCAAGTGTAAGTTGAGATGACTGGAGCAGGAGGCTATGGGAGGAGGTCTCAGAGCAAAGAAGCAAAGATTAGCACAAGTAGGGGCTTATGTCAGCAGTCCAGTTCTTGCAAACCATAACGTAAGAGCCCTTAAATAGTTGCCGTCATAAGCTCTGGCCTCCAGCATTTGGTCTATTTGAACACGTGACAGAAAATGGCGGAGGAATTGAAGTAGCTATTCATGTGGTAGGAGTGGTCACTGTATTAGGTTTTAGTTTATGTTGACAAGGCAGTGTGTTCCTAGTTAGATCATTGCAGCTGTTTTCTCTCCCTCTGTCTCTGTCTCTCTCTCTCTCTCTCTCTCTATGTGTAGAGATTCTGGACTCCACCTGCAGCAGTTGTGCTTGTGCTATTTTGTGCTGGATACTTATTGCCCTTTTTTTGTTTGACAGGCAGCGAACAGCAAAGGCGCAGGTCAATCCAGGACCTAACAATCGTTGGAACGGAATCTAATCAGGTAAGACTTGTTCAATTTTTAAAAAATTGTCTGACAGCATCTCGAAGGCCTACTATGCATGAAAATGGTCTTGAAACTGTTAAAGTTTTGTGTAATAATTAAGAAAATGTTAGAATATTGGATACTGGATCTGAAAAGAAAGGTGTGTTGTATACATTTAAGAGGGACACAGTGTACAAACTTTGACTTGGTACCATGGACAATTTCCCTACATGCTTGATAGACAGAAAATGAATTATGGACTTCAGTAAAGAGCCACCGATTTCGTGCTCCTCTTTCAATAAGAGCAGGGGAACGAAGACCAATGCATCCTTTAAGAAAATATTAGAATAAATGTTTGAGCCAGAGGCTATGGGCTAGTTGATATTAACCTCTTCAGTTCCTGAATTCTCCCATTAGAGCTTTCAGCTCCATTATGGTAACCCTAATGTTTTTGTTTCTATTATCCTACCAATCTCATTCTAAAAATCTTCTTTCCAATACCTATTTTAACATTTAATTTTCACTTACTTAAATTCACTGTTATATTCTGGTTTTAACTTACCTATGTCATTTTTTATATTTTAGAAAAAATAAATTTCATGTACTCATTGTGACTCTGCTCTTTAGACAGCAGCTACATGTTTTTTAGTTTTACAAATCAAGGTAAACAAATATACCTGAGAGTGTTGGTTCATAATTGAATCCGATGTCTTTTAACATGTGAACCCCAAGATGATATAAGTGATATTGCTTTTCAAGTAGCACTTCTACATATTTGTTACAATGTGTGTTTTGGAAGAACAGTCCTTTCTTCCTAAAGTTGACCAATGCAAGCTAGCATTTATTTGGTGTGATACTGAAGAATTAATGTTTGCTGTGTAATTGCTTCAAATTTATTAAATAATGATCAATCATCCAAATATCAAGTAGGATGTGCATTATAAAATGATGAGCTTGGGGTGATTTGTTTATAGATGTGTTGATTTCTGCAATACTGCTGCAGTATTTTTTTGACTTAACATTAAGGTTTCTTGACTGAGTTGAAGGAATACTCCATGATTTTGTGTAATCTAGATTTTTGGTATAATTACAAAATTTAATTCAGAAAAGTGATAACCATGGTTTTATTTCCATTCCCATCTCCCTGAAAAGCATTAATTTCACAGGTACAAGCCACCCCCGATACCTCACCAAACTACTGGCCCATCATGGCTGAATAAGTTAAATTCCATTTTTATTAGAAGGGAATCCAAGTCTTCAACCCATATTTTGGGGATTGCTATACATTTTTCCATGAAAACTGCAAAATGCTTTTGTTATTATTAAATATGGTGATTGATAGAATGCTATTCAGCTTTGGTAGTATCATAACCAGGCCCAAACTTGCACTCGCCTGATGCCCACACATGCTTACTTCCAGCAGGGGTCACTAGATAGACATCAGGCTCAGGAAACATGGCTAATTTTCTTTTTCACAAGAGGATTGAAGCTGACTGTTGCACCTCCTTACACGCCCATTGACGCCCAATATCAAACAGCTCATTTCATACAGAATGGCAATTCAACATGGGACTTCCTAGTCTCTATGGTTCAGCCAGTCTGAATAATCTCACTGAGCCATTGGTGAAGTGTAAAACATGGGGCTGGATTTTGCAGTCAGTGGTGAAGCAACTGCTCACAAAGACCTAATGATCTCTGTGGCGCTTACTTGCCCTTTCCCGACATCTGTTTAAATCAGCCGCCAAATCAAGGGGATTTCCAGGCGTTCAGCAACAGTGATGTCATCAATCAAGGTAGGCAGCCAATAACATTGAAGTATTCTCACAGACAGCAAACCAGGAAGTAAAAACCACTGAATCCCTTCACTTTTAACTTTTAAACTTTAGAGGTTGTGAAATAAATGGGACATACACATGAGATTAAGGTAGAATATACCTAGAATATACATTTTTTAAATAAATTATTTTAAAATATTTGTGGAATTCTTACAATGGAGACATTTGACATTTAACAAACAAAGTTATTGTTTCAGGGCCAATGAGGCTGTTTAGCAGTAGTTATGAACTTAGTACGCTATTCAAACCCAGTTATACCTCATTCAACAAGGCATAACTTTTTCAAGGGTGTTTACAGTGAGACCCAAGAGGGGACGTTCTTGTCAGTTCAGTGATTTTTAATTGATTGCAGTCTGGGGAACCTCAACAGCACACCCACTGGAAAAGCATAAAATCACTGATGGCTACTTCTGGAGTTCTGCAGAGCGTGTGCAGACTTCAGAAGTTGCTGTCAGTTTGAGTGTAGTAATGATGGCAAACACAGTTTTGCTGTCATTTGCTATCGCAAAATCCATGCCATTGTTTTTAATCAGTTCTATTATAATTAAAATAATTGTTCTACTCAGTCTTATCACATTTTCTAAACCAGCAGCCTGCTGCTTTTACCCTATCCCCAAACCTACCCTTTATATTTTTATTTTGTAATCCTTGCAGTAGGTCAATAATTTTTTGCTGTGCTATGTACTAGTTACAATTGGCACAGATTGCCTCCCCGAGTACTAACGGGGAGTAGGTCACATAGATGGGATCACTCAGAGGTGTGAAAACATCATACGCTCATTCACTGAACAGGGCACTTGTGTTCTGATGAAAGGTCACAGACCTGAAATGTTAACTCTCCTTCTCTCTCCACAGATGCTGCCAAACATGCTGAGTATTTCCAGCACTTTCTGTTTTTATTTCAGATTTCCAGCATCCGCAATATTTTGCTTTTGTTTTGTTATACCTCATTCTCATTCTTTATTCCAATTTGTTTTTCCCTCTGACAATAGAAAACATTTCCTCATGGATTTTAACCCTGTCGTAGAGTAATAGTCTTGAATATTTGAATGCAAAACTGGTCTAAACATTTTCAAAACATTGAAGTCAGTTCAGAAAATCATTTTGTTAGCCACACCTTTCAAAACAGCTGAAGACTGCTCATAAAATAGATCCAAATATGGATCTGTTTGGACAATCATTTCGGAAAGTTACAATATCCTGTAGCTCATATTGTATATTGAATAAAGGTACCAATTTGATTATCTGAAGATAGTGATTACTTTTCACATTTTAATTGTTTATTAAAAAGTAAATATAAAGGTTTATCTTGTGGAGAATTTTATTCTGACTTCTGCTGTTCATATGTCCAGGGCAGCAGAAATAGCAGCCGCTCATCTAGCCCTAGTGTGAGGATGATCACTGCCACAGGAACTCCTTCTGAGAAAGCTACACGCAACTATGCATGGACACCAGATGAATCAACAGGTTCGCTTTGGCTTTTGTTTTACAATGAAGTTGATAGGATGAATTTCCTCTGGCAGAAACAGCATGAAAAGAAACATGGTTTAATTTCAACCTGAGGTGAATGTACATTATATAGGGAAACTTGGAGCATACGGACAGTGTAATGACTACATTTTGTATGTCTGTCTGCATGATGTATATCTTTTTAAAAAGAGTCCTACATGCACTTCTGCTCTGTAACATTTGATCCTCTGTTGTTCTGCTTCTGTCTCATTTTATTTCAGTTTTTCTATTCTAGTGTCTTGATGCAGCCAGACCCCCCCTGCCCTTTCTTATCTCCCCTGTGCTGCCAAGTGCCTGGAGATGTAGGCCAGTGCTTGACTTGCTTTGAATGGAGGTATATACACAGCTCCCTTTCACCTTCTACCCCAATCTCTTCCCTATCTCTCGCTTCCCCCTTCACTCGCTTCCCCTTCACTCGCTTCCCCCTTCACTCCTTCCCCTTCACTCGCTTCCCCCTTCACTCGCTTCCCCCTCCTCTCGCTTCCCCTCCTCTCGCTTCCCCCTCCTCTCGCTTCCCCCTCCTCTCGCTTCCCTCTCCTCTCTCTTCCCTCTCCTCTCTCTTCCCCTCTCCTCTCTCTTCCCCTCTCCTCTCTCTTCCCTCTCCTCTCTCTTCCCCTCTCCACACACAACCCCACTCCACAACTCTCCCTCTCCACACTCTTCCCACACACTCACTTCCCCCTCCACTCACATCCCTCACCACACACATCCCCTCCACTCCTCCTCACCTCCCACACCTCTCTCCCCTCACCTCTCTCTTCCCCTCTCCTCTCTCTTCCCCTCTCCTCTCTCTTCCCCCTCTCCTCTCTCTTCCCCACACCACACTCTTCCCCACTCCTCACTCTCCCCTCTCCCTCTCCTTCCCTCTCCTCTCTCTCCCCTCTCCTCTCTCTTCCCCTCTCCTCTCTCTTCCCTCCCCTCTTCCCCTCTCCTCTCTCCCCTCTCCTCTCTCTTCCCTCTCCTCTCTCTTCCCCTCTCCTCTCTCTTCCCCTCTCCTCTCTCTCCCTCTCCTCTCTCTTCCCCTCTCCTCTCTCTTCCCTCTCCTCTCTCTTCCCTCTCCTCTCTCTCCCCTCTCCTCTCTCTTCCCTCTCCTCTCTCTCCCCTCTCCTCTCTCTCCCTCTCCTCTCTCTTCCCCTCTCCTCTCTCTTCCCCTCTCCTCTCTCTTCCCCTCTCCTCTCTCTTCCCCTCTCCTCTCTCTTCCCCTCTCCTCTCTCTTCCCCTCTCCTCTCTCTTCCCTCTCCTCTCTCTTCCCCTCTCCTCTCTCTTCCCCTCTCTCTCTCTTCCCCTCTCCTCTCTCTTCCCCTCTCCTCTCTCTTCCCCTCTCCTCTCTCTTCCCCTCTCCTCTCTCTTCCCCTCTCCTCTCTCTTCCCCTCTCCCTCTCTCTTCCCCTCTCCTCTCTCTTCCCCTCTCCTCTCTCTTCCCCTCTCCTCTCTCTTCCCTCTCCTCTCTCTTCCCTCTCCTCTCTCTTCCCCTCTCCTCTCACTTCCCCTCTCCTCTCTCTTCCCCTCTCCTCTCTCTATCTTCCCCTCTCCTCTCACTTCCCCTCTCCTCTCTCTTCCCCTCTCCTCTCTCTTCCCCTCTCCTCTCTCTTCCCCTCTCCTCTCTCTTCCCCTCTCCTCTCTCTTCCCCTCTCCTCTCTCTTCCCCTCTCCTCTCTCTTCCCTCTCCTCTCTCTTCCCCTCCTCTCTCTTCCCCTCTCCTCTCTCTTCCCCTCTCCTCTCTCTTCCCCTCTCCTCTCTCTTCCCTCTCCTCTCTCTTCCCCTCTCCTCTCTCTTCCCCTCTCCTCTCTCTTCCCCTCTCCTCTCTCTTCCCCTCTCCTCTCTCTTCCCCTCTCCTCTCTCTTCCCCTCTCCTCTCTCTTCCCCTCTCCTCTCTCTTCCCCTCTCCTCTCTCTTCCCCTCTCCTCTCTCTTCCCCTCTCCTCTCTCTTCCCCTCTCCTCTCTCTTCCCCTCTCCTCTCTCTTCCCCTCTCCTCTCTCTTCCCCTCTCCTCTCTCTTCCCCTCTCCTCTCTCTTCCCCTCTCCTCTCTCTTCCCCTCTCCTCTCTCTTCCCCTCTCCTCTCTCTTCCCCTCTCCTCTCTCTTCCCCTCTCCTCTCTCTTCCCCTCTCCTCTCTCTTTCCCTCCCCTCTCTCTTTCCCTCCCCTCTCTCTTTCCCTCCCCTCTCTCTCTCTCTCTTTCCCCCTCTCTCTCTCTCTCTCTCTCTCTTTCCCCCTCTCTCTCTCTCTCTCTCTCTCTCTCTTTCCCCCTCTCTCTCTCTCTTTCCCCCCCTCCCTCTCTCTCTCTCTTTCCCCCCCCTCTCTCTCTCTCTCTCTCTTCCCCCCCCCCCCCTCTCTCTCTCTTTCCCCCCCCCCTCTCTCTCTTTCCCCCTCTCCCTTGAATGACAGTGGCTGTAAAAGTCAAACTACATTTTATTGTTGGAGTATTGATGATATCAGGTTTTTATATTTGAGTAGATGCTGCAAATCAGTGGCCTTGATTACTTTTAAATGTTAGTATTAACTATGTAGTTAATATTATGTGTTACATTTTCTTTAATAATACAGGATATCGAGGATGATGGTGGGGAATATTGGTTAAAGGTAGATTATAAAAACTGTTTATAGTAATATTGGGGGCCATTATGAGTGCAGTGACTTGTTCACAAAGTAGATGCAGAGTATGGACACTTTGGGAAAACTTTGCTATTACAATTAAACTTATCTGTTCATTTTACTTGCCTATGGTTGAGTCTAGTTGGGCAAATTCAATTGTAACAGAAAAGCTTGGCAGACAGGTGGTGGTAGAGTTTCTGCTTGTTAACACTAGTAATATGAGCACAATCCAGCAGAATCTACCAGAACAGTGCAAAATATCAAGGAATTTTAAACATTAGTTATGTCCAAAACTGCTTTTACACTAGTTCAAGATTCAATTCACCCAGATCAGGCCCTGCCTATAAAGCTGGCAACACTCCTAAGTCAGAATTGCGTGATTCTGCTGATTATGCTGGTTCAGGAAGAATCTTCAAGTTATGCGAATTTTCATAGGCCCACAGGCACTGGAAGACACTTATTAAAAATATTTTCCTCCCAAAAAATATTTCATTTACTAAGAAACTGACTAGTCTGCATGAGTTATACTATTAAATGGTTCTGTATAGTTTTGTAAAGTCAATTTGAGTTATTTTAAATCGGGTTACTCACTCATAGAGCTTGGACACCGTTATTCAAATCCTTATTTTTACTGTTGAACCTATTATCAGTTGTATTCATTAAACTGCACCAGGTTACCATTCTTAAATGCATCAAGGAATTTTTTTTTATGGTAAGAAGAAAAAGAAGTGAGTATCTTCTATTACGCAGCCCAATTGCACTAGTTTATAGATGTTTCTACCTTTGTGATTATGCAAATGAATCTTAGTGGGAGCTTGAACTGTTATCTATCCAGTGCAATCTCAAGTGTATTTTAGTTTGCCCAATTTATGTGTCAGCCATAGCTCAGTTGGTAGCACTCTTACCTGAATTACAAGGTTCTGGATTCAAATCCCACTCCAGGACTTGAGCATAAAAATCAAGGCTGACACTTTAGTGCAGTACTAAGGGAGTGCTACACTGTTGGAGGTGCTATCTTTCAGATGAGACTTTAAACCGAGGCCCCGTCTGCCCTCTGAAGTGCACGCAAAAGATCCCACGGCATGATTTTGAAGAGCAGGGACGTTCTCCCCAGTTTCCTGGCCAATAATTTTCCCTCAAGCAACATCACAAAAACACATGATCTGGTCATTATCACATTGCTGTTTGTGGGAGCTTGCTGTGTGAAAATTGGCTGCTGCATTTCCCACATTAAAACAGTGGCTACACTTCAAAAGTACTTCATTGGCTGTGATGTGCTTTGGGACAGCTGCTGGTAGTGAATAATACTATATAAATGCAAGTCTTTTTTAAAGCTGAAACTCTACCCTGTATAATGCAAATAGTGTGACGGGAGGAAGTAATTAAGTATTATTTTACAGGAAGTGCATATATGTACAAGATTTTCATAATACAGATACCTTTTTAGTCAAAAATTTTTTTGGAGTTGTGTAACTTGAGTAACTCTAGAGAGAAGGTGGAATTGTTTAGAATCATCTGAAACTTCCGCTTATTGTACCCAAAACTCACTATTTGTTTTATAATATTTACAGTTTAGTTAGCTTTATCATATTTCCCTCCTTGCTAAAGTGTACATGCACCTAAGCAAGATTGCAGCACACTTGGCAGAAATCCTGCATAAGCCATTCTGTTGTATATTAATATGTTTTGAGTACTGGTTTACTGCTGCATGTAAAATGTGCTTTCTTCACAGCAATGTTACAAATGGCACAATTTCTAGCCTATCTTCAAACTTGTATGCTGAATATTGCAGTCAAATTTGCTAACAAAATGCACTCGCCAAGGTTAGCGCTAGGGTTACAATCTGAAAATTGCACTAGTTTTGCCAAGGTGAAGTTACACCGAAGGTTCTGCTTAAACTCATTTGCATATGATCAAATGTAAAATCTATTCCGCAATCAAGTAGCATAATCAATCATAATCACTTAGAACAGCACTTCCAATTTCTCAACTGCCAAGGCTCTGAATGCAATCATTTCCCAGTCTCTCACCATTGAAAAGTTATTCTTCTACATTTTCTTACCAAAATGGATAACTTCACACTTCACCACATTGTATTCCATCTGTCATGTTCTTGCTCACTCCAACCTGTCCATATCCCTCAGCAGCCCCTTTGCATCACCCTCTCCACTTACTTTCCCACCTAATTCTGTATCATCAGCAAACTTGGATATGTTACACTCACTCCCCTCATCTAACTCATTAATGTAGATTGTAAATACTGATCCTTGCAGTACCCTGCTAGTTACAGCTTGCCGGCCCATAAATGTCCCATTTATTCCTATCCTATTTTCTGTCCATTTAAATCCTCAATCCATGCTAATATATTACCCCCAATCCTATGTGTCCTAATTTTGTATAACAAACTCTTGTGTGGCACCTTATTGAATGCTTTTTGAAAATCCAAATACCGTACACCCACTGGTTACCCCTTATCGATCCTACGGGTTACATCCTCGAAAAACTCTTAACATATGTGTCCTTTTCATAAATCCATGTTGACTCTGCTTAATTATGTTATGATTTTCTAAGTACCCTGGTACCACATCCCTAATAATAGAGTATATCATTTTGCCTACTACTGAGGGTGGTATTACCACTACTACTCTCCTGGCTAGTTTCCCACCTTGCACGCACCATAAACTTGAGCTCATCCAAAACTCTGCTGCCTGTTTTCTAACTTACACCAAGTCCCATTCACCCATTACCCTGTGCTGACTGAACTACATGATCTCTCTCTCAATTTCAAGTGTCACCCATTTTCAAATCCCTCTGTGGTCTCAACCCTCCCTATTTCTGTAACTACCTCCAGCCCCACAGCCGCCTTAGATCTGTGCATTTCTACAGTTCTGACCTCTCGTGCATCCTGATTTTCATGGCTCCACCATTAACAACCCTGCCTTCAACTGCTTAGGCTTTAAACTCTGAAATTCCACCCCTAAACCTCTTTGCATTTCCACCTTTTCTCCGCCTCTTAAAATCTACCTCTTTGACCAAGCTTTCGGTCACTTGTTTTAAATATCCCTGATGTGTCAAATTTTGTTCGATAACACTCCTATAAAGCGCCTTGGGGGGTTTACTATGTCAAAGGCACTATATATAAATGCAAGTTGTTGTAGTCAGTTATTGACTGGAATATGACCAATGGCGCTTCAAGATTACTGAATTAAACTCATTGAAACTGAAAATGTGTTCAAATAATTAGTCTTTTTCTTCAGCTGCAGCAGTTGGTGATTTCAGTTGACTGTCAGTCATAGATCTTATGCACCAAGTCAGATCAGTTGACTGAATTTGAACTCATTTAAACTGAATTTAGTTAACAAAGTAATTGTAGCATCAATATGGAAATAGACCTGCTTGAGTCTTCAATTAACTGTAGCTACAAGTCAGTAACAATGGATTAATGTGACTGTGGGTGCCTCTGCACCTGAAATTCTGGGTGCAATGTGATAAATACTCTGAAAGGGTGCAATTGCAGACTCGACATGCCGACTGACCAGGCGCTTGGCCAGTTTTGTGGGCGGGACTGCTTTGATCGAATTGACTTTCGAACCCAGCGTAAAGAAAAAATTGCAGAAACACAAGTGCAGGTGGTTTTGGGCATAACCCATTTGTGTTTAAGTTCCTCATTATTTTGTGTTGATTCTACACAGTTTGTACTGATATCAGAGCAAAAAAAAAGCAGAATCTCCAAGTCACTTTCTTTCTAAACTCCGATGTGGCTCTAAAAATGACTCTTTAACCATGGGTAGACTGTTGTTTCTGAAATCCAATATTTTGTTGAGTCAGTATTTTTTCTTTACCATTTAATTACATCTCTGGTATTTTTTGATATGCCCTGTGGAGCTTTATAGATTTTTTTTGAGACAAAGTGTGAAATTGAATCAAAATATTGATGACCTTAGCTTTTGGTAATGAAAGCATTTAAATGTGATTGATATCTGTAACTGTACAACAGGCTGTAACCTACCATGTGTGGCTGGGTGAGATACATCAAGAATTTTACCAGTCAATTGGCTGAGCTAACCACAGAGATGACATTCAGGTCAAAGGTTCACCTCTCAAATCAACTGACAGCAACAAAATTGATGGAATGGACCACATTGCATGTGCACTGGAAATGATAGCCAACAGGCAACATTGTGTATTTTATACAAGTTATTTTGTGAATAGAGATGAGGTTATTGGGTGTTGTAATTATATGTTTAACTATCTGTTAGTCACCATCACATATTCTGTTTTAATTTATTTGACTGACAAAAACTGAAAAGCAGAAATAAAATTTGTGATGTGCAATTGGAATACTATGAAGTAGGTATGTGCCAATGTGTTTTTTTTTAATAACACCTTTGTAGCAGTTTGCAATATTTTCCTGTTAAAGGTGCTCTATAAATGCTTGCTATTACAGCTAAAAAAGGTAATTTTGAGCCTAATTTTGTGCTCTTCTATAGATATTGTGCTTTTGACCTTGTTTATATACATTTCCTCCCACTTACCAATAACTTCCTTTCAAAAACAAAATATTGTAGCTTTATGGACAGCCCTTTGCGAGCTGCCAGCATTTAATACTGTGGTTCCCAGCTGCCACTGTGCTCTCAATGTATCCATGTGGTCCACACTGAGAGTGCAACAAGAATGTTTAACTAAGCTGAGCTCACATTGTTTGGTAATAATCAGCCCACTGAGGCACAGATGCAAGCAGTGCATATAGAATAGTTCCAGTGCACTGTGCTGGAATAATATCCGCCGAGTGTGTTAACTATCTGCACCTTTACAGATCTTAGACCAATGTTTGTTTTTTATATTTTTATATATATATATGTCTAGGTTCCAAGACAAGGTTACAATAGAATAGTGATGCACATTTTAAAATCACTTTTAAAAGCACATTTTGAAGACAACTGTTGTTTGTAGGTGATACCAAATTATGTTTACCTGCTGCCACCTCTTCACTAAATGGTTAATTCCAGTGTGGAATTCCAATATGGAAAGGTATCACGCCTTGATCAAAAGTGGTATATGCAGTTTTGGAGCAGAGCAAATATTACTGAAAGAAAGCTGAACAAGGGAAAGAAGAAAATGACTTAAAGCGAAAGCTTTCCACCGATTAAAAGCATAAGTTATGGAGGTTATTAAACATCATTTGGTATCGTTTACAGTCAACAGCTGTTTTTACCCACCTTAAATATTGTAATTTATTTTCTCTTTAAAGCCAACGGTGTCACAAACTGCTGTAAGAAGGAGGCCCACTCTAAGGCCACTTGCTAGTTAGTGGCATGTGTAGTGCTGGTTAATATCTCTTTCTTTCATATGTCTCCCCATCCCCTGCACTGGACTTGCTGCTGCTCACCATTGCCCCTGAATTGACCAGCTAAGCTCAGGATCTCACCCTGAGGAGAATTAGTAATAAAAGTCCATGCTCTACCTCCTTGTGTTTTGGTTACCGCCAAAATCTGCGGACCTTATTAAAGACTGGAAAAAAAGTAGTCCTAAGGCAAAGGTTAGACAATGAAGAGCGAACACAATGAAAAATCTTCCCTTGGTTGGGTAGTATGCATAGAGCTATAGATAGCAGAAATCCACTTGAACAAACAGCTGATCTGTTGAACTTGTTTTATAAGTGATGATCCTAACCAGACTAAGCAAGCAGCTGCCCTCTGCCAGCTGGACTTTGACAAGTTTTGAACTCAGTTCCCATAAATAAACATGAGAAAATATACTATCACACCACCTAATAATTTGGGTTAATGCTTTTCTATTTATTTTACAGATACAAATGGTTCTGATAATTCTATTCCAATGGCATATCTGACCCTGGATCACCAGTTACAGGTAAGAATTTTCAAGATTTGCCCAAAGCAAGTTTGATTGATCACTTCAAATACTGAACCATTACTCATTGTGAAGTTCAATACTTCAGTGGCTTTCTGCTTACTTTCTGTACGATTTGGTTTCTAAGGGGCTAATTTCTATTAATTCATACAGTGGATACGCTGTAAGATAAATGCTTTTTTTTAAGTATGCAGTTATAAATTTAAAGCTTCACATTTCTAAAGTAGCTTGTGTCGACTTTGAATTCCGGTTGAGTGAAGAGAGAAGGATTTCCCTTAGCACTTGTTCCTACACTACAACAGTAACTACATTTCAAAGAGTACTTGATTGGTTGTAAAGCGCCTTTAGATGTCCAGTGGTCATGAAAGGCACTTAATAAATTCAAGTCTTTGTTCTTTTGGTTGTTCTCTTGGCAATAAAAACAAAATATTGGAAGTACTCAGCAGGTCAGGTAGCATTTGTAGAGTGATAAACAGACTTAATATTTTAGGCTGATGTGTGCAGCTTCTTGGGTGTATCACTTTGTATAAACCATTCCTAAGGCTGGTGGGAGCAGGATTATTGCTTTGTTAATGGATTATGCACAAGTTTCTGAAGTGCACGAGATGTTCCTGACTCTGACTTGGTGTATTTTCCACACCCACGTCTGTGCACTGGTACAAATAGAATTTGGCAAATTTATGCCCCTCTCCTATCCGTTCTAATATATATGTACCGCAAGGATCAGTAACTGGGCCTTAGCTATTTACAATCTATGTTAATGACTTAGATGAGGTGATTGAGTGTAACCGATCCAAGTTTGCTGATAATACAAAGTTAGGTGGGAGAGTAAGTGTTGGTTAGGATGCAAAGAGACTGCAAAGGAACATAGACAGCTTGAGTGAGTGTGCAAGAACATGACTGTTGCAACCAGGTGAGAAAGAGGTCTAGGGTTCCCTTTCAGTTTTCACCTGGTCTTGCTGTAACGGGGTTTAATTTTAAACACACTGTGATTTTAGCTCCCCCATGGTGAATCCTTTTTCACTGCTTTCCAATTATAAGGCAAAGAAACCAGCACAATCAGGCTTTCTTAGGTTTAAAGAAGAAAAGTTGAAATTTATTAAACTTTAAAACTTAAACTCTAATTCAGTTAATGCCTACGGATACACGACGTGCCCCATGCTAGCATGCATACGCGATACACACATACAAATAGCAACAGAAGAAAAATAAAGTGGAAAAGTTTGAGGCAATATCTGAAGAGTTATTACGGTTCTTCGAGCTCAGTGGAGTCCTTGATTGTAGGTAAATTTTGCTTTTCGTTGAGGCCCAGTATTCTTCTTAAACCTTGTTCGCTGTAGGAGACTTTTCTCTCTTGGGATTCGTGTGTCTTCATTGGATTCAGAGGCTTGTAAGAAAGAGATGGGAGCAGACAGGAGAGTGATCTCAGTCTAGGAGCAAACATCTTTCTGCCCAAACTATTCGTATAAATTCAAAAAACTCAAGTTGCCCAGCAGATTAGTCATGTGACTAGCTGGTTTGACCATATCCGTTTGTGTATTCAACCATCTTAACAATCAACCTGGAATGCGAGCTCCCCCACCTTCAATGTTTTGTGATTAAAAGTCCGTTTTGGTTTGAATGTAAGGGAATGGCTGCTTTGTCCTACCAAACACTGTCTGTTAATATGCAAATATATTTTCCAGCCACAGCTGATCTGTTTAACAAGTCTTCTTCACTCCAATAACAGTTTAAAATTAATGTTCATGACAAAATTCATGAGCCTCATTCTTGGCAGGTGGGGGCTTAGCATGACATGACAGATGGAATACAATGTGCACAATGTGAAGTTATCCACTTTGATGGGAAAAATAAAAAAGCAGAATATTTTTTGAATAGTGAAAACTGGGAAATGTTTGTATTCAGAGGGACCTGGGTTGTCTTGTACACGAATTATAGAAAGTTAACATGCAGGTAGTGCAAGAAACCAGGAAAGCAAATGGTATGTTGGCTTTTGTGACAAAGAACTTGGAGTATAAAATTAAAGAAGTCTTAGTACAATGATACAGGGCATTGGGTGAAGCCACACCTGGAGTAATGTTCCCTCTAAACTGCGTGATCACGCAGCAACCCAGAAGTTCCTGCACAGACCGAGCAAGAGTCAACCCATTTAAGTTACCGTGTGTGCACGACTGCGCAAGTAATATGTAAAGGGCCCTTGCACTTAAATGAACAAGCCGCCAAAAAAAAATTAGAGGGAAAGTTGGCCTGGAGTACTGCGCCGTTTTGGTCTCCTTACCTAAGGAAGGACATATTTGCCCTAGAGGGAATGCAACGATTGTTCACTAGACTGTGTCCTGTGATAAGGGAATTGTCGTATGTGGAGAGATTGAGTTGTCCAGACCCACATCACCTGGCGTTTAGAAGAATGAGAGATGATCTAATTGAAACAGATAAAGTTCTGAAGGGACTTGACTGGCTAGATGCCAAGAAAATGTTTCCCCTGGTTGGGGAATCAAGAACACTGGGAACACTCAGAATAACAGGCCGCCATTTAGTACTGAGGTGAGAAGAAATTTCTTCAATCAATGGATTGTGAATCTTTTTGGAATTCTCTACCCCAGAGAACTGTGGATGCTCAGTCGTTGAGTATATTCAAGACAAAGGTTGATAGATTTTTGGGTACTAAGGGAATTAAGGGATATAGAGAATAGTGTGGGAAGGTGTTGAGGTCAAAGATTAGCCATGATCCTGTTGAATGCAGAGCAAGCTCAAAGAGCCAATGGCCTACTCAAGCTCCTATTTCTTATGTTCTTATATATGCTGAATTATAACTGTCCTGTATTCCTGGAACCACTCAGCAGGTCTGGCAGCATCTGTGGAAAGAGAAGCAGAGTTAACGTTAAGGGTCACTGACCCGAAACGTTAACTCTGCTTCTCTTTCCACAGATGCTGCCAGACCTGCTGAGTGGTTCCAGCATTTCTTGTTTTTATTTCAGATTTCCAGCATCCGCAGTATTTTGCTTTTATTGTCCTGTATTCCTGACTGTCCAAGTCAAGTTTCCTGACAGCTCAGTTGAACCTTCTTATTTACTTTTCTAACTGTGGTTTTTAGATCCTGTCTTTTTGTACTGTTTTGAGATCAGTTTGCAAAGACACATTTTAGGATATTAAATGTTACAGTCTGTTATTAAATTTCTTAACAGCCACTAGCTCCATGTCCAAACTCCAAAGAATCCATGTCTGTATTTGAACAGCATTGCAAAATGGCTCAGGAATACCTGAAAGTTCAAACAGAAATAGCATTGCTACTACAGAGAAAGTAAGTGAGAGTTATTTGTCTTTGCTTTGTGTACCAGAGATTTGGTTAAGTGAAATGATACCCAAATTACAAGATTTTGTTCTTGGTAGATCCAATGATGCAGCATTATTAAGAACATCTCCATGGCTAGAGTGGGAATGAGAGAATTACTTGTTACAAATTCAGCTGTTCCACATTTTTTAAATAAATTTTTTGCTGTCAGGTTGTTGACAGTAAGGCTGAACTTATTGCCCATTCCTGGCTGCCTTGAGATAGTGATGGTGGGCCAGCTGTAACTCTGTGGCTGTAAGAGCAGGGCAGAGGCTGGGTACTTGGCTCACCTCTTAATCCCTTCAAGGCTTCTCCCCTATCTACAAGGTTCAAGTAAGGAGTGGGATGCAATATTCACATGGGTAGAATCATAGATTGGCATGGAAGGAGGCCATTCAGCCCATCGTGTCCAGGCCTGCTCCCTGGAAGAGCAACTCACCTAGTCCCACTTCCCCTGTCATTTCCCTGTAGCCCTGCAAATTTTTTCTCCAGATAATTATCGAATTCTATTTTGAATTAAATCTACCTCCACCTCACTCTCAGGCAGAGCATTCTTGATCTTAACCATACTAACTAGATCAGTCATGAATGGTGAACAATTAATCAACGAACAGGAGGAGGAGGCTCCACAAATATCCCCATCCTCAATGATGGGGGAGCCCAGCACATCAGTGCAAAAGATAAGGCTGAAGCATTTGCATCCATCTTCAGCCGGAAGTGCCGAGTGGATGATCCATCTCTGCCTCCTCCTGAGGTCCCCAGCATCTCAGATGCCAATCTTCAGCCAATCCGATTCACTCCATGTGATATCAAGAAATGTCTGAAGGCACTGGATACTGCAAAGGCTATGGGACCTGACAACATTCCGGCAATAGTATTGAAGACTTCTGCCCCAGAACTAACTGCACCCCAAACTACAACACTGGCATCTACCCGGCAACGTGAAAAATTGCCCAGGTATGTCCTGTTCACAAAAAGCAGAAAAAATCCAACTCAGCCGATTACCACCCTTTCAGTCTACTCTCAATCATCAGCAAAGTGATGGAAGGGGGAGTCGACGGTGCTATCAAGCAGCAATTATTCAGCAATAACCAGTTCACTGACGCTCAGTTTGGGTTCCGCCAGGGCCACTCTGCTCCTGACCTCATTACAGCCTTTGTCCAAACATGGACAAAAGAGCTGAACTGGTGAGGTGAGAGTGATTGCCCTTGACATCAAGGAATCCTAGCCAAACTGTAGTCAATGGGAATCAGGGGGAAGATGCTCCGCTGGCCAGTGTCGAATCTAACACATGGAGGTCAATCATCTCGCCCAGGACATCACTGCAGGAGTTCTTCAGGCTAGTGTGCTAGGCACAGCTGCTTCATCAATAACCTTTCCTCCATCATAAGGTCAGAAGGGGGATGTTCGCTGATGATTGCACAATGTTCAGCACCATTGGCGACTCCTCAGATACTGAAGCAGCCTGTGTCTAGATGCAACAAGACCTGGACAACATCCAGGCTTGGGCTGGTAAGTGGCAAGTGACATTTGCATCACACACTTGCCACGCAATGACCATCTCAAACAAGAGAGAATCTAACCATCTCCCCTTGACATTCAATGGCATGACCATTGCTGAATCCCCCACTATCAACATCCTGGGGGTTGGCATTGACCAGAAACTGAACTGGACCAGCCAAAAAATGCTGTGGCTACAACAGCAGGTCAGAGTCTAGGAATTCTGCGGCAAGTAACTCACCTCCAGTCTCTCCAATGCCTCTCCATCATCTACAAGGTCCAAGTCAGGAGTATGATGGAATACTCCCCACTTGCCTGGATGGGTGCAGCTCCAACAACACTCAAGAAGCTGGACACTATCCAGGGAAAAGCAGCCCGCTTGATTGGCGGCCCATTGCAAACATTCACTCCCTTCACCACCGACGCACAGTGGCAGAAGTGTGTACTATCTACAAGATGCAATACAGCAACTCACCAAGGCTCCTTCGACAGCATCTTCCAAACCCACAACCTCTACCACCTAGAAGGACAAGGGCAGCAGATGCATGGGAACACCACCAAGTTCCCCTCCAAGCCACACACCATCCTGACCTGGAACAATATTGCCGTTCCTTCACTGTTGCTGGATCAAAATCTTGGAACTCCCTTTCTCACAGTGCTGTTGGTGTACCTGCTGTCTATAGGTGTACCTAAGGTCTGTGTTAGTTCGAGAAGGCAGCTCACCACCACCTTCTCAAGGGCAATTAGAGATGGGCAATAATTGCTGGCCTAGCCAGTAATGCCCACTTCCCATGAATGAATAAACAAAAAAACCATGTAAAACAGCGTTTAAAAAAAAAAACTTTACCTCATGGCATCTTTGGTTCTTTTGCCAATCGCCTTAAGTTGATGTCCTTTGGTTTTTGACGCTTCTGTCAACAGAAGTTGTTTCTCCCTAACTACTCTGTCCAGACCCCTCATGATTTTGAACACTTCTATCAAACAGCTTCTCCAATCCACCCATGTAACTGAAGTTGTTCATCCCTGGATCTATTCTCATGAATCTCTTCTGCATCCTCTCTAATGCCTTCACGTCCTTCCTAAAGTGTGGTGCCCAGAATTGGACACAATACCCCAGTTGAGGCTGAACCAGTGTTTTGTACAGGTTCATCATAACTTCCTTACTTTTGTACTGTATACCTCTATTTATAAAATCCAGGATCCCATATGCTTTATTAACCACTTTCTGAACTTGTCCTGCCACCTCCAATGATTTGTGCACATATACCCCAGGTCCCTCTGCTCCTGCACCCCCTTTAGAATTGTACCCTTTAATTTATGTTGCTTCTCCTCATTCTTGCTACCGGATTGAATCAGTTGATACTTCTCTACGTTAAATTTAATCTGCTACTTGTCTGCCCATTCTACCAGCCTGTCTAAGT
Organism: Heterodontus francisci; assembly: GCF_036365525.1. Taxonomy (NCBI): domain Eukaryota; kingdom Metazoa; phylum Chordata; class Chondrichthyes; order Heterodontiformes; family Heterodontidae; genus Heterodontus; species Heterodontus francisci. The sequence goes on along the minus strand of NC_090373.1, from coordinate 120,433,794 downwards.
CATTTTGACGTTTATCACTATCCTTCTCACAGTTCACAATACTTCTAAGTTCTGTGTCATCTGCCAATTTTGAAATTGTGCCCTATACACCAAACTCTAGGTCATTAATATAGATCAAGAAAGCAATGGTCCCAACACTAAGCCCAGGGAACCTCTCTATATGGGCAGAATTTTACCAGCCCCTTGACGTTGGGGGTCGTGGCGGGCGGGCCCCTATGATACTGCCAGGTGAGGCCTGCCTGGACCCACGACGTCGAGAAGGCCCCTCCAAATTTTACTGGCAGTGGCAAGGCCTCAGTGCGCACCCCCCCCCCCCCCCCCACCACTTGGTGGCGGGGCCTTTGTTTAAATATTAAAATCGATTAAAACAAGATGCAAATAAACCCACCCGGTCCCGGCAGCCATTCCACGCCGATTTTACATCCACCAGCCGCAACTCACGCACCTTCGGAATTCCGTTTGGCGTTCCAAGGTGAGACACTGGTGGGTGGGTGGGGGAGGGGGAAACACTTCTTATTGGCTGTGGGGAAGGTGGGAAGGTACCAAATTGCCTGTTAACCTTCTCTGTTCCAAGAAAAATAATGCCAGATTCTCTCATCTTTCCACACAACTCAAGTCCCCTCATCTTTGGTACCCTTCTGCTAAAGCTCTTCCGTGCCCCTCTGATGATTGATTCAGAGACATATTTCATTGCACAATACTATCATCAGCTCTATTAAAAGATCTGAAATTCAGTAACTTTTTTCAAAATTGTTTTTCTCACTGTATATTTATAGGCAAGAACTAATAGCAGAACTGGACCAGGATGAGAAAGATCAACAGAATACCTCCCGGCTGGTTCAAGAACATAAGAAGCTTTTGGAAGAAAACAAAAGTTTATCTACATACTATCAACAATGTAAGAAACAGCTAGAATACATAAGAGCCCAGCAGCAGAAGCGGCAGGGCACATCATGAGGCAATGGAAAGCATGGGCCGTCATTTCTGCGCTACATGCCCCAAGACTATTGCTTATTCACACAAGACTGATCTTAATGGAAGAAGGCCTGTTATGGATAACTTAATTCAGTGTTTGGGCCTCTTGTGTTCTGTAAGTGGATTTCTGTACATCTCCATTGCAGCCTTGTACATCTGACAAACTTTGATTTTAGTTGGTTTTTTTTAATAGGTTAGTATTTAATTTCATTCCATGCATATTTTAGTTCAATCACCAATTAGATTTGAGAAACATTTTAGATAAAGTTGTGGCAATAAATTATTTGTATGAAACTACAATTCAGTTAAGATGTTACAAGGAGGGAAGGGAAAATCTGAACCAAAACAAAACGAGTGTTGGGCCCCACTGATCATTTGTACCTGTTATGGACTAAATTGCTCATAATGCCAGATGTTAACTTGTGCCTTGGAGGCTAGCAGTATTTTCCCTTGGTCACCATATGTTAACTATTCTATTCTTTAATTGGGTCAGACCTGCAGTAAAGGTTGTTGTCCGGAGCTCAATGCTAATTAAAAAAAATACATTGTATGTGCTGAATATTTTAGAGAGTTCTGCAGTAGCATCCAGCAATATTAATTGCTGAGGTTACTGTAACATGAAAGCAAGTGGAGTGCATTGAGCGTATTTATTCCATACTGTTCTTGCACAAATTGTTTATCCTACAGTAAGAGACTTTTTTTAATTCCAGGAGTTTTTATAAAAAGTACAGCAGTTAACTTGACAATTATCTTCAATGTGGTGTCACGACAGTACTGTTTTACTTTGATATGGATGATATGTGGCACTCAGCCTTGAAGTTTTAAATGTTAAATCGATATATAATAGATAGATAATCACGTTGGGCATAGCAGTTATACTAGAAAGCTAAATCTGAAATAATAGATAACATCCATGAAACATATGGAATGATCCAGCACATGCAGGGAACAGTACTCCCAATATGCTCATCTCGAGAAATCATGGGTGTATGTCTTTTTATTTTTTGTGATGTGTTTCCTGAAGCACTGGATCATAGAATTACCCTTATGTGTCTTTTTATCCTGTCCAAAAGATCAGCTCTACAGTTTATCTGCAGGAGAATTTCAGATTTATCCAAGACATGAGTACAGATTTGTTGGAACATCAACATGTATTACTCTAAATAACCTTTCGAAAATTTCTTCTTTAATGTTGATTTGGCGACCACAAAATAACCCCCTTGGGATTTTGGCACAGTGATATTCTTCCAAAATTCAAGCTTGAAAGTATGTTCTCATAAATGTAATGGACCTTGTTTGACAACAAGTCAGACAAATTGCACTTTATTTTTTTTCTTAGCATGCAGCATGGATGGATTTTTGAGAGATGCAGCTGGGCCAGATGGAGTTAACAGTACTGTAATTGTTTACATTCTCTAAATTAGCATCGGCGAAGGTTCCACAAAGAATTTGATAATGTGACATAAATGATATGTTGGTTACTATGATAAGTTCAGTGCCAGGCTGAACATCATAATCAGATGCTTAGCCAAGTGCACACGCCCTCTCTCACTCACTCTTTGGTGGGAGGTAGGTCATTCGAATTGTGGAAGTTACAAACATGATGTCAAAACAAGTATTTTTGTTAAGAGATGGTATCCTTTTTAAAGGATGTATATAAGCTGGATTAAAACAATCGGATAAGAACTCTGCTGAGCAGCTTGTTTTACTTGTTTGGGTCAAAAGAAAGCTCATTGTTTTTTAAAACAAAATATCAACTATCATGTTCAGCGGTTCCTATAAAACTTTAAGCGGTGGATCCTTTTGAAGACTGCAGGAGCATATCTACATCATAATGTTAGGATCAGTTTTCTTGTTCAGTTTATTACAATATGCGTTGAACAAACAAATGTTCTGTGGTATTCTCTATTTCGATAATTCACTCTATTTTCATTAATGCAAGAAATTAGTCCCTGCTGATTTTATATGAAAAAATTTCAACCGACTCTGTAAAGCAACAACTGTATATACATATCTATATTTATTTGAAAGAATGGCTTGCTTTGAATGGTGTTTTGTAGGTCTAATTTTATTTGAAGGGTAGGGATGGGTTATATTGTGGCATACATTGGTCAACTAATAGGGATGCTGACTCTTGAGATTTATGCCAGAGTTGAAATACCTCAACAAAAATACAATGGAGTCTGCTTATTATCAGGCTACTCCAGCAATCATGTTAGAATACAAAAGATCCACCAATCCCATGTTAATTTATGTACAGTTTAGCATGTTTTTTAAATTTCTGGATAGGCTCCTTTCCCAGTGTCTTTAGAAATTATGGATTTTGTTTCTTATATATCCTTCCACCTGCCTGTCCATCTCTATGGAAACTCTCTTGTCACGGTATTAACTTAAAAGCATTTCACCTGTAGATAAATGTTCCTTATAAAGTACCATGCGTACAGAGCAGGAATTTTCAAGATATGATCCATGGTCTGTATTGAGTTTGCTGATCTCAGTCAAGGTTGCTATAATTGGTCTCCTTGACCTTAGGCGAGGGAAAGGAATCTCACTCCTGATGACTCTGCAGGAAAGTGACTACGTTCAGATGTGGGGTGAGAATAGGATTCAGTTCAGTTGTGATATCCTCCCCACATTTGAATTGCCTACCAATGCTCACAGCCTAAGCTCTAGCATGAAGAATGGCAGCATATGCAAGTTACCAGAGAACTGTCTGCAGCTGTAGAAATGTGTACCAGCATGAATTAGTGCCATCAGAAAAGTTACAAATAAAATTGGTATAGGCGAGGGAACGGGAGAAGTACTTCATCAGAAAACAGCTTTGTTTGAAAAATGGATTGTGAATGTATTTGGTTATGAGGCCTGTGTTTTTGAAATATGTTTGCTGTTATTGAATCTGAAAGGGGAATTCTTGGAGAATAGCATTTATGAAGGATAATAAAGTTTAGCAGTTTTTCATTTACGTCGATGAAATATTGTCAGTTAACAAATGTGCTGGTGTGCCTGAGATTTAATTAAAGGTGAACTATTTTTACAGCTAAGCTGCAATTACAGCTTCAAGTATTGACCTGCATCTTCTAAAGAAGGGTCCAGTAAGTACTTCAAATCTTTGTTTCATTTCTAAACTCTGGAACAGTTCAAATTTTTGTTGAAAATAATGTAACTAAGCAAATGTTTGTCAGCTGATTTTAAAAGAGAATATGAATTATGTCCTATATTTAATTTGGCTCAGTCACTATGACCCTGCATTGTGCGAAAGTTTGAAGTCTTGCGTATCAGGTTAATAAAAGCCCTCTCAAAAAACAAACTCCAAATGACAAAGCAAGTCTCCCATATTTACTTGAAAGGTAAATATAAATGAATATTTTGCTGTGCTTTGCACATGGCTTGCAGCGTTACATATGTTTCCAAGCTACATGACTTAATTCTGTGCTCAGATTGTGGAGAGCTGAGAAAGGAAGTTTAAGATTTTATAGCAGTACATGTATATGTTCTAGTGCTATTTACATATTTGTTTTTCTAATATTTTGACTGCTTTTTTGAATGATTTCTCATACAACTTTTCATACACTTTGGCCAGGACTTTGTGTGGCCCCCTGAGGCGGGATCGGAGACGGTGATGGGGGCACAGAGTATTGTGACTGGTGGTGGGGCGGGAGGCTGGGGAGGGGGTCGGAGGGACCGTTGCCGAGCAATCTTCCCGGCAGCGGGATCGGCCAACAACGGCTTTCACACCCAGAGGCCAATAGAGGCCCTTCAGTGGCCTATTAATGGCCTCTTCCCGCCACCACTGGAATCGGTGGTGGTGGGGGGGGGGGGTGGGCTTCTGCCGCATGGGGAGGATGCCTTGCAACATGAGGCGCCCTCCCTGTGAGCTTGGTGGGGGGTGGGTGCGGGAGGGCCTCCTTCCTTCATGGGCAATTTGTGGCCCATGGAGGACCCCGACTGGGAACAACTTTACCTCCCGGGACCCACCCTCTCCCTGGACTACACAACCACCCCCCCTCACCTACCTCTGGTCCAGCGTTCCTGCGCTGGGCCTTGGTCCAAGACCTCTGCAGTATCGGCAGTGGTCACTGCTCCCAGTCGCACTGCCGGCCCTGTGATTGGCCAGCAGCTTTTGGAGACGGGGGTCCCCATCTTTAAAGGGACGAGGGTCCCAGCTCCTGAAACTTTGATTTAAAAAGACCAGAGAATCACTGCGGGAGGCACGAAAAGGCAGAGGCGGGGTTCCCCCTGCCTTTTGAGGCTGGTGCTGGGAGCCTTGGCTCCAGCACAAAATCCAGCCCTTTATCTGCAAGGAACTTACTGACATTGCTTAGTTTCCTAGATCTTAAAATTCTATGTAATTAAAGATACAAGATTAAAGAGTGTCCGATGGAACATAGGAACAGGAGTAGGCCATTTAGCCCCTGGAGCCTATTCCACCATTCAATAAAATCTTGGCTGATCTGCGATCTAACTCCCTATCCCTTAATACCTTTGATTAGCAAAATCTATCGATCTTAAATTTAAGATTAACAATTGATCTAGCATCAGTTGCCTTTTGCAGAAGAATTCCAAACTTCTAGCCCCCTTTGTATTTAAAAGTGTTCCTTAATTTCACTACTGAAAGGTCTGGCTCTAATTTTTAGACGATGCTCCCTAGTGCTAGACTCCCATCTATCCTATTTTATGCTTCTCAATAATATCTTGGAAGCTTTGATCAATTCACCCCATAACCTTCAGAGTTCTAGGGAATAGAATCCTGGTTTGTGTAATCTGTGTAATTTGTAACAAGATAGATGAGTTGACGGCACAAATAGAAATTAATGAGTATGACTTGATAGCTATTACAGAGACATGGTTGCAGGGTGACCAAGACTGGGAACTCAATATTCAAGGGTATTCGACATTCCGGCAAAATAGGCAAAAAGGAAAAAGAGGTGGGGTGGCTTTGTTAATAAAGTAAGGTAACAGTGCGGTGGTGAGTAGTGATACAGGTGCAATAAATGGTGATGTGGAATCAATCTGGATGGAAATAAGGAATAGCAAGAAGAAGTCACGGGGTGGGAGTCGTCTATAGGCCCCTGAAGAGTTGCCTCACTGTAGGCCAAAGTATAAATCGGCAAATCACGAAGGCATGTAAGAAGGGCGCTGCAATTGTCGTGGATGATTTTTATCTACATGTTGACTGGAGAAATCAGATTGGCAGAGGTAACATGGAAGATGAATTTGCAGAGTGTATCAGGGATTGTTACTTGGAGCAATACATTGCAGAACCTACCCGGGAACAGGCTGTTTTAGAACTAGTAATGTGTAATGAGGTAGGATTAATAAGAGATATCGTAGTGAAGGATCCTCTAGGGGATAGCGATCACAACATGATAGAATTTCAAATTCGGTTTGAGGGCGAGCAACTCTGTTCTCAAACCAGTGTCCTCAACTTAAGCAAGGGCAATTACAAAGGTATGAAGAAAGAGTTGTCTAAAGTAGAGCATGGCTACCTGACACAACTCGACAGGACCCGACGATATGTGTCGGGTTCGGGTTGGGTCGCTCTTCCATGTCTGGTTTTCGGGCTCGGGTCCGGTCGGGCCGGGTCGGACACACTCTATCACCACCTCCGGTACGTGGCTCCAATGTTAATGTACTTTCTGGACTTGAAAGGTTGTTTACTTACAGTTTTTTAAGCTTGTGCAGATAAGCAACAAAGTGCAAAACGGAAGCTAGGTTAGCTGATGGTCAGGTTGGGCGCGAGAAAAAATGAAAGGACTCAGGCCGGGTCGGGCTCGGCTCAGATGTGGTTCTGTTGGGCCTGGGTCGGGTTTCATTTGCAGACCCAAGCTGGTCTTTAGTCTAAAGCGGGCTGGGAAAATAGACTAAGGGGAAAGTCAGTGGATGAGTAGTGGCAGACATTTAAGCAGATATTTCATGACGCTCAGCAAAAAATTATCCCAGTCAAAGAGAAGGACTCGATGAGAAGGATGAACCACCCGTGGTTAACAAAGGCAGTCAAGGAAAGTATCCAATCAAAAACTAAGGCATACAAAGTGGCAAAAAACTAGTGGTAGGCCAGAAGATTGGGATCTTTTTAGGAGCCAGCAGCAGATGACTAAAAAGCTAATTTGTCTTTGGCCTCCTTATCTCGAGAGACAATGGGTAAGCGCCTGGAGGTGGTCAGTGGTGTGTGGAGCAGCGCCTGGAGTGGCTATAAAGGCCAATTCTAGAGTGACAGGCTCTTCCACAGGTGCTGCAGAAAAATTTGTTTGTCGGCGCTGTTATACAGTTGGCTCTCCCCTTGCGCTTCTGTCTTTTTTCCTGCCAACTGCTAAGTCTCTTCGACTCGCCACACTTTAGCCCCGCCTTTATGGCTGCCCGCCAGCTCTGGCGAACGCTGGCAACTGACTAAAGCTAATAAAGAGGGAGAAAATTGATATGAAAGTAAATTGGCAAGAAATATAAAAACAAACAGCAAGAGCTTCTATGGGTATATAAAAAGAGAGTAGCTAAAGTGAGCGTGGGACCCTTGGAGGATGCGACTGGAGAATTGATAATGGAGAACAGGGAAATGGCAGATAATTTAAAGCAATATTTTGCATCGGTCTTCATGGTGGAGGACAATATAAACATCCCACAGATATCAGATAAGCAAGGAACTAATGGGAGGAAAGATCTTGTAACAGTCTCTATCACAAGGGACAAAGTATTTGACAAACTAATGGGACTAAAGGCAGACAAGTCTTTGGATCTAATGGCCTACATCCAAGGGTTTTAAAGGAAGTACCTGTAGAGATAGTGGAAGCATTGGTCAAAATATTCCAGAACTCACTGGATTCCGGGAGGATCCCAGCAGATTGGAAAAATGCTAATGTGACACCCCTGTTCAAGAAGGGAGGGAGACAAAAAGCAGGAAACTATAGGCCAGTCCGCCTAACATCGGTCGTTGGGAAAATGCTACAGTCCATTATTAAGGAAGAAATAGCAGGACATTTAGAAAAACGTAACGCAATCAAACAGAGTCAACATGATTTTGTGAACGGGAAATCATGTTTGACAAATTTGCTATAGAGTTCTTCGAGGATATAATAAGCAGAGTTGATCAAGGGGAACCTGTAGATGTAGTATATTTGGATTTCCAGAAGGCATTCGATAAGGTGCCACATAAAAGATTATTGCACAAGATAGGAGCTTATGGTATTGGGGGTAATGTATTAACATGGATTGAGGATTGGTTAACACACAGAAGACAGAGTGTCGGGATTAATGGGTCTTTTTCAGGTTGGAAAGACGTAACTAGTGCCACAAGGATCAGTCCTAGGGCCTCAATTATTTATGATTTGGAGGAGGGGGCAGAGTGTAATATATCAAAATTTGCTGGCAATACAAAAGTAGGTGAGAGGGTATGTTGTGATGAGGACATAAGGAATCTGCAAGGGGACATAGATAGGTTGAGTGAGTGGGTAAAAACTTGGCAGATGGAGTTTAATGTAGGAAAGTGTGAGGTCATGTGCTTTGGTAGGAAGAAGCAAAAGACAGACTATTATTTAAATGGAGAGAGACTTCAAAAAAGTGCAGCACAGAGGGATCTGGGTGTTCTTGTGCACAAAACACAAAAAGTTAGCATGCAGGTGCAGCAAGTAATTAAGAAGGCAAATGGAATTTTGACCTTTATTGCGAGGGAGTTGGAGTTTAAAATTAGGAAGTCTTGTTGCAACTGTATAGGGTGTTGGTGAGGCCGCACCTGGAGTACTGTGTACAGTTTTGGTCCCTGTATTTAAGAAATGGTATACTGGCATTGGAGGAAGTTCAAAATAGATTCACTAGGCTGATTCCTGGGATGAAGGGATTGACTTATCAAGAATGGCTAAACAGGTTAGGCCTTTATTTTTTAGATTTAGATTTAGAGATACAGCACTGAAACAGGCCCTTCAGCCCACCGAGTCTGTGCCGACCATTAACCACCCATTTATACTAATCCTACACTAATCCCATATTCCTACCGCATCCCCACCTTCCCTCAATTCCCCTACCACCTACCTATACTAGGGGCAATTTATAATGGCCAATTTACCTACCAACCTGCAAATCTTTTGGCTGTGGGAGGAAACCGGAGCACCCAGAGGAAACCCGCGCAGACACAGGGAGAACTTGCAAACTCCACACAGGCAGTACCCAGAATTGAACCCGGGTCGCTGGAGCTGTGAGGCTGCGGTGCTAACCACTGCGCCACTGTGCCGCATTAGAGTTTAGAAGAATGAGGGGTGATCTTATCGAAAAATACAAGATTCTGAGGGGGCTTGACAGGCTAGATGTTGAGAAGATGTTTCCATTAGTGGGGGAATCTCGAACAAGGGGACAAAGTTACAGAAGAAGGGGATACTCATTTAAAACTGAGATGCGAAGGAATTTCTTCTCTCTGAGGGTAGTGAATGTCTGGAATTCTCTACCCCAGAGAGTTGTGTAGGCTAGATCACTGGAAGTATTTAAAGAGGAGGTATTTAGATTTTTGAAATATCGGGGAGTTGAGGGCTATAAGGAGCTGGCAGGGAAGAGGAGTTGAGGTCTGGGGCAGATCAGCCATGATCTTATTGAAATGCGGGGCAGGCTTGAGTGGCCGTATGTCCTACTCCTGCTCTTATTTCTTATGTTCTAACTCACCTCATAATTTAACTGTTGGAGTCCAGGTATCATTTTGGTTAAATCAACGTTGCAGACCCTCTAAGGCCAACTCCGAGGGTGTTGTGCTCAGAATTGATCACAGTACTCCAACTTCTGTTCTCCCTGATTATACTTAGATGCAACACGTGCACATAAACCTTAACACTTCCACAGCAAGCCTACTTAAACCTGTTTCCTAGTCTTTACTTTGTAATTTGAGCAGCATTAAGTAGCATTCTTTCTTAAACTTTGGCCTAGAAATTGAAGCTACCCATTTTTGTGTGCAAGACAGCAATAATGGCACCTGCATAAGGAGGCCCGAGATGCCCCTGGTATTGGGCCTCAGGCCTCAATTCCATCAAGCTGCAGAAAGTAACAGGCAGCTTGCTCGTGAAGCGCAATGCAATTTCAGGCTGCTGCTGGTGGCGCAGTTGCCATCTGCTAAGTGAGGAAGGGGATATTCGGGTCAACAGGTAGAGATATTTATTGGAAGGGGGATCTTTGCCCATCGGAAAGGGTAGTGGCAGCCATCGGAAAAGGTGTGGGGTGGGGGGGGTGGGGGAGCGCTGATCATGGACGGCAGCAGCCTTCATTCTTTGAAAGTGGCGTTTGGAGGAGCACTCCTGCTCCACATTCAGATAACTATATTTTTAAAACTTACCTTTTTGATGGCAACCTGCAGTGGTTCCTTTTAAGGACTGCTTGTAGGTCTAGGTTCCCTGAGTGCAGCCAGCTGCCTCAACAAACCAATCTTGCCGTCGGGATCTCAAACAGGAGTTAGGCTCTTTGTGCAAATAAGGAACCTAACACTTGTTTCAGGCATGGGCACTGCACACCGAATTTTTGGCCTTTACCAATATGGCAAATTACGCACTTCTGCCTCGAAATGAGGTTCTGCTTCCTACCGCCATATTGGAGGCTTGAAGCCATTTCACATCCAACAAGCAGGCACTGTGCAGCCAAATTTCTAGGCCTTTGGGTCCCAAAATGGAAATGGCATTCATGAGAGGGTGTATTCAAATTAATTAAACTCAAGGTTGTACCGGGCTTGCATGAGCTAACAACATTTTCATAAGCATCATTATTTACTGCATAATTTGATTTTCCTACTCCATTGACACATAGAGCTTGACATGTGACAGTTTTGCACATTAGCTTTAACAGCTCCTGACCTGACCAACTTCTATGCTAGCAACTAATACAACTATTGCTGTTTTAATATTTATTTACTTTCCTTACGATTGCAGATCTGCTCAGTGAGCTCCAATTATTGTCCATGAAATACTTTCTGTCCTCATTGGGTCTGTATGTCTTTTTCATCTTTTGCTAAATTGATGAGTCCACTGCACAGAAGTAATGGGTAAGAAATATAAAATGATTTTTGGGAAAAAACATTGTTTTAAATTCAGCTGAACGAAGTAAACATGAAATGCATTGAATCTAGACTGGGATGATAATTACGAGATACAGCAAACTAAAGGTGATCTCCAAATTCAGATTCCTGTCTAAATCATCCATATGTTGCTGAGGATTGCTCTGAGGTGATTATAAAACAGTCTTTTAAGCATGCCAGAAATATATTCCTCATAGTTCATCTGAAAGTAATTTAAAGTTTTCACTTGTATATGCAAAATTAAGGGCTTTGGTTACAATTCTCAGCAGACCTTTTGAGAGCGAAATGTGGTGACCAAGCTCAATAGAGCACTACACTAGGGCTATTTCTGGTAAATCCTGTTAAGAAAGGTATCCTAATGAAAGAACAGGTAAACATAACTCCGTTTCTGCTGTAAGAAGCAAAACTTGACAAAAGGATCGGAAGTATGTGGGATTTTCTTTTGTTTCAGAAAGCTGCTATGCTTTCCTTGATTCACAATACAGTAGATTGCAAGGTAATGAGGAAATTAATGATTACCATGCATCTGAGGACAAAGGCTGCCAAAAGAGGGTTTCATCATTGCACAGATCTAAATCTTTACCTTTCATGATGCAGCTCACAACATAATTGTGGAACTATGCATTTCTGGAAACTCAATTTTACAATCAAATATGCAGGGTCCTTGGACTCCAGCTACAATGAATTGAGGTTCTGCTTTCAAACAATACTCCGTGGTTTTTTTTTTCAATATTGCTCAATATGGTTTATCATTTTTCAACAAAGCAGAGACTTGTACCATAACTACATTCCAAAGATCAAGTTATTTTAAATTTACTGCTGAATTCATAAGTTACCTACTGTTTTCAGTAGAAGTGCTTATAATCCAATTATAAAGTAATCCTAAGCATGTCACATTTGCCTGTGAATCTGTATGTCTTTCTCCTCTCTGCCCCCTACCAAAAACCCCAGCCAGGTGCTACATCTCTTTCATCTCTCATTCCCTATTTTATATGTGCGTCTATGTAAGTGTGTGTGCATAATGTCATTTCTGATCTTATTGAGGTAGAGGAGCTTCACATTCTAAGGCATTTATTCAGTACTGCTGGCTTTGTCTCTTGCCTTAGATCGCAGCAGACTTTCAGTTTGTTCATGGTCAAACGTTCTGATTTTTAAGAGTTTCCATGGAGAAAATACTTCAATCAGTCGCTTTTAGTTAGCAGAAAGAAATTGTGTGAATCTAGCTCCAAATATGGAATGTTTTCCACCTATTTCAAATAAAAGAATATCAATGTGATGGTCATTTTTTGACATTGTGTGAGTGATTTTTTTTTCCTAGTTTTTTTTTCAAAAGAATAGAAATTGTGATAAAACCCCACAAAGTGGCTATACCTTCAACAGTAAAAATTGGTGTTCCAACCTCAGGGTAACGGATTTTTTTTTTCCTCTTTGAGCAGGAATCAAATAAAATATTAAATGTTTATTCGTCACTACCTATTTCTACAATATTTGAAATGTTTGTAGCTGGCCTAGCAGGCGCTCTCATGATAGAGCTTTGGGCACCCCACTGGCTGGAATGATGTCTGAGCCTTGTCCCACAATTTCCTAGACCCGATTTATTTGTCAGACTACTTTTTTTTATTCGTTCATGGGATGTGGGCGCTGCTGGCTAGGACAGCATTTATTGCCCATGCCTAATTGCCCTTGAGAAGATGGTGGTGAGCCACCTTCTTGAACCGCTGCAGTCCATGTGGGGTAGGTACACCCACAGTGCTGTTAGGGAGTTCCAGGATTTTGACCCTGTGACAGTGAAGGAACGGCAATATCATTCCAGCTCAGGATGGTGTGTGGCTTGGAGGGGAACTTGCAGGTGGTGGTGTTCCCATACATCTGCTGCCCTTGTCCTTCTATGTGGTAGAGGTCACTGGTTTGGAAGGTGCTGTCTAAGGAATCTTGGTGCATTGCTGCAGTGCATCTTATAGATGGTACAGAAAGAACAGAACAGAAATCTATTTGTGACAATCCTCCCCCTTACCTGACAGAACAAAGTGAAAAGGCTGTTGTTTAGCTCTGTGTATAAAGAGACCTTTTGGTTTGATTTTTTTTTAATATTCAGATTGCTTTCACTGCGAAAGTTATAACATCAAAATGAAATATAATATTGAAATATAATATTTTGACCCTAAGTGAGGCCATTGTGAAGTAAGGGCTAGTAAAGCTTGTATACAAACATATAGAAAAATGCAAGGATTTAGCCTTTGTTAATCAGTGAAAGGAATTCTGTAACAGCCATTGTAAACAAGTAACACATTAAAGCAACAGTTTTATGAAGTAACCAAGGAGAAGGGACAAGATCTGTACTGCAGGAAACACCAAGGCAAAACAATCATAGTGATGAGAAATGTCTAAGTGATTAACCAATGCCAAGTTTGGATATTAAACGCTTGAAGGTCCTGGAAGAAGGAAAATATGAGGAGGCAAGCTGTATTGGAGTATTGAAGTACTCGGAAAGAATGAATTCGAGTTTGTTATGAGTTCGAATTTCAACACAGCATGGATGTAAAAACAGTGACACAAAAAGTTCTAACTGAGGTTGGAGACAGGAAGTGAAAGTGATCCTCTGTCATGACAGTTTTTGTTTGTTCTATCCAGGGCTGTGAGTGAGGTGATAGAACAAACTCTTCAGTTATGAGAGGAGTTTGCACTTGGGACTCATTTGAGCATTATAGAGACTTAATGGTTGAGGGTGCTTAATGGATGTGTTGGCACAAAAGAGGAAAACCAGCTTCTAAAAGTTGATGTGAAAGTGTCACCTGAGATCAGAGGAAGTAGTAAAGTCAAGAATGTTATAAGGATTAAAGTTGAAGCCATCAAAGGTGCAAGGAGGTAATGGTGAAGGTTACTAAGTTGGATGATCAGCCATGATCATAATGAATGGCGGAGCAGGCTCAAAGAGCTAAATGGCCTACTCCTGCTCCTATTTTCTATGTTTCTATGTGGTTGGACTTGGGCATGAAGAAACTTAAATATAGGGCCAAAGGTTTTCATTGCTTCATTAAAGGGCATTGGGTTAGTACCAAAAGAGTCAAATGATCCATCAACTACAGAACAGATGGCTCCAGTTTCTTTTTTGCAGTAAGGGATGAGCTGTCCGACACTCTGCCAGTTGGACACAAAAAGTTAAAATCCACCCCAATGCATGATATTTCCCAGTATTGAGACTATATTAATCCTTCAGTACCAAAATGTTGGGCTGTTGTGCACACATGCCAGTTTTGGCTGTGAAATGTTAGCCTAGTTTAAGTGATGATTTTTGATCTGTTCAATATCTAGTGATATGGGCATAGAAAAGTGGATTTGTGGTAGATGATCAATCACTATATTAGTGAATGACGGAGCAGGCTTGAGGGACCATATGGCCTATGCCTGCTCCTTTTATGCTCAAACTAAATTGATGAAGACCTCAAACATCTGTAATTTCCCAATTGGCCGAAAACTACACGATGGGCAATGTCCTCATAATGGAAACAAGGCTTTGTCTTCTCAAGGACTGTGTGGTGGTCACCTTATTCATTGACAGATGTGCAAGTTGGTGAGGATAAGGTCAAGTAGGTTACTTCCTTGTGCCAGTTTTCTCACCACTTAGTTCAAGCCAATCTGGCAGCTATGTCCTTCAGGGCTCAACAGCTTGGTCATTGATGGTACTGCCAAACCACAGGACATTGAAGTGCTCCACCCAGAGCCCCTTTTGCTTTGTCAGTTGATGGTAGGTCATGATCAGTAGGAGATTTATTTTTCCTGAAGGCATGAAACTTTGTGAGTTCCCAGAGCTGCTGTGCCCCCCACCTCTGGTGGGTCCAGTCCTACTGACAGAATAGGACATCCCGAGGGATGATGATGGAGGAGTCTGGGATGTTGACTGATAAGATATCATTCTGTGAGTACAAACCATGTCAGGCTGTTACTTGATGAGCCTGTGGAAAGCTCTTTGAACTTGGGAATCATCCCCAGATCCAAATGTTGGTGAGGATTTTTGCAGGGCCACGTGTCTTTGTCTTATCTTTATAGTAATGCCTGGTCATCGCTGATAAGTCTGCCCATTTTTTTTTATCATTGAACTTTGTAGTAATTGTTTAGAATTGGATTGCTTTCCAGGTCACTTCAGAAGGCATTAAGGGTCAACCACTTAGTGCAGGACTGGACTTACATGTAGGTCAGATTGGTCAGGGGTGGGGCCTTCTTTTCCAGTAAAGCTTGAATGAACCAGTTGGATTTTTACATCAAAACATCAAGAATTTTTCATATTTATTTTCTGGTGCTAGCTCAAAAATTACCAGATTTAGTGAATCCATTTTCAAAATTTGCTCTAATAGGAGTTGAACTCATAATCTCCAGTTGCTAATCCACTAGGCTGCTGTATCATATGTTGTAATATAAAAGCTATGCTCTGTGGTTAATGTATACTGGTCACATTAGACGATTAGTAATTGTGGCAGCACTGCGTGTTATCAAGAAATAGTCTGTGGTTTGTTGGTGGGAAGTTCTAGATTTTAATGAGAGTAATGTTGCATCAGTGACTGTAGTGAAAGTAATTGCACCATAATAAGCAAGGAATAACCCTCTAAATGGCTCCTATCGATACCATAATTCCTAAACAATAAAAGCAAATGCTAACTATCTGATAAAGAGCCACCGGATTGATTGATCGTAATAAAGAGAAAGCCGCATGATACTAATCTTGAAGTTTCGTTTTTACATTCGTGCTCCACATATACTAGCATAATGTCTGATTCTATAAGATGAAGAGACTTGCGTTCAAAAGGAAAAACCCTGTAAAAGTTGGTCATCTTACTGCCTGAGTCATAACGGAAACCAAAACCTGATTTGTCAATTCCGGAATTAGCTGTGGGTGGAGCGCACGCAATACCAGTGGCTGAGGCTCAATCTCATTTAACCATGGTTTATGTACATAGAATTGCATAGAATATAAATTACTGAAATAGACCATTTGGCCCAACCAGTCCATCCGAGTATTTATGTTCCATTTTGAAACAAAAATGGAATGACTCTGAGCAATAGCTACTTTGGAAAGAACAAAGAACAGTACAGCACAGGAACAGGCCATTCGGCCCTCCAAGCCTGCGCCGATCTTGATGCCTGCCTAAACTAACACCTTCTGCACTTCCGGGGCCCATATCCCTCTATTCCCTTCCTATTCATATATTTGTCAAGATGTCTCTTAAACGTCGCTATCGTATCTGCTTCCACCAGCTCCCCTGGCAGCAAGTTCCAGGCACTCACCACCCTCTATGTAAAAAGCTTGCCTCGAACATCCCCTCTAAACTTTGCCCCTCGCACCTTAAACCTATGTCCCCTAGTAACTGACTCTTCCACCCTGGGAAAAAGCTTCTGACTATCCACTCTGTCCATGCCGCTCATAACTTTGTAAACCTCTATCATGTCGCCCCTCCATCTCCTTCGTTCCAGTGAAAACAATCCGAGTTTTTCCAACCTCTCCTCATAGCTAATGCCCTCCAGACCAGGCAACATCCTGGTAAACCTCCTCTGCACCCTCTCCAAAGCCTCCACGTCCTTCTGGTAGTGTGGCGACCAGAATTGCACGCAGTATTCTAAGTGTGGCCTAACTAAGGTTCTGTATAGCTGCAACATGACATGCCAATTTTTATACTCTATGCCCCGACCGATGAAGGCAAGCATGCCGTATGCCTTCTTGACTACCTTATCCACCTGCGTTGCCACTTTCAGTGACCTGTGGACCTGAACGCCCAGATCACTCTGCCTGTCAATACTCCTAAGGGTTCTACCATTTACTGTATACTTCCCACCTGCATTAGACCTTCCAAAATGCATGACCTCACATTTGTCCGGATTAAACTCCATCTGACATTTACCCGCCCAAGTCTCCAACCGATCTATATCCTGCTGTATCCTCTGACAATCCTCATCATTATCCGCAACTCCACCAACCTTTGTGTCGTCCGCAAACTTACTAATCAGACCAGCTACATTTTCCTCCAAATCATTTATATATACTACAAACAGCAAAGGTCCCAGCACTGATCCCTGCGGAACACCACTAGTCACATCCCTCCATTCAGAAAAACATCCATCCACTGTTACCCTTTGTCTTCTGTGACTGATCCAGTTCTGTATCCATCTTGCCAGCTCACCTCTGATCCCGTGTGACTTCACCTTTTGCACCAGTCTGCCATGCGGGACCTTGTCAAAGGCTTTACTAAAGTCCATATGGACAACATCCACCGCCCTTCCCTCATCAATCATCTTCGTCACTTCCTCAAAAAACTCAATCAAATTAGTAAGACACGACCTCCCCTTCACAAAGCCATGCTGTCTCTCGCTAATAAGTTCATTTGTTTCCAAATGGGAGTAAATCCTGACCCGAAGAATCCTCTCTAATAGTTTCCCTACCACTGTCGTAAAGCTCACCGGCCTATAATTTCCTGGATTATCCTTACCACCCTTCTTAAACAAAGGAACAACATTGGCTATTCTCCAGTCCTCTGGGACCTCACCTGTTGCCAATGAGGATGCAAAGATTTCTGTCATGGCCCCAGCAATTTCTTCCCTTGCCTCCCTCAGTATTCTAGGGGAGATCCCATCAGGCCCTGGGGACTTATCTACCTTAATGCTTTGCAAGACACCCAACACCTCCTCCTTTTTGATAATAAGATGACTGAGACTATCTACACTCCCTTCCCTAGGCTCATCATCCACCAAGTCCTTCTCCTTGGTGAATACTGATGCAAAGTACTCATTTAGCACCTCGCCCATTTCCTCTGGCTCCACGCTTAGATTCCCATCTCTGTCCTTGAGTGGGCCAACCCTTTCCCTGGTTACCCTCTTGCTCTTTATATATGTATAAAAAGCCTTGGGATTTTTCTTAATCCTGTTTGCCAATGACTTTTCATGACCCCTTTTAGCCTTCCTAACTCCTTGCTTAAGTTCCTTCCTACTGTCTTTATATTCCTCAAGTGCTTCATCTGTTCCTAGCCTTCCAACCCTTACAAATGCTTCCTTTTCCTTTTTGACTAGGATCACAATATCCCGTGTTATCCAAGCTTCCCGAAACTTGCCAAACTTGTCTTTCTTCCTCACAGGAACATGCTGGTCCTGGATTCTAATCAGCTGACGTTTGAAAGACTCCCACATGTCAGATGTTGATTTACCCTCAAACAGCCGCCCCCAATCTAAATTCTTCAGTTCCTGCCTAATATTGTTATAATTAGCCTTCCCCCAATTTAGCACCTTCACCCGAGGACTACTCTTATCCTTATCCACAAGTACCTTAAAACTTATGGAATTATGGTCACTGCTGCCGAAATGCTCCCCCACTGAAACTTCGACCACTTGGCCGGGCTCATTCTCCAATACCAGGTCCAGAAATGGCCCCATCCCTAGTTGGACTGTCTACATACTGTTTCAAGAAGCCCTCCTGGATGCTCTTCACAAATTCTGCCCCATCCAAGCCCCTAGCACTAAGTGAGTCCCAGTCAATATTGGGGAAGTTAAAATCACCCACCACTACAACCCTGTTACCTTTACATCTTTCCAAAATCTGTCTACATATCTGCTCCTCTACCTCCCGCTGGCTGTTGGGAGGCCTGTAGTAAACCCCCAACATCGTGACTGCACCCTTCCTATTCCTGAGCTCCTCCCATATTGCCTCGCTGCATGACTTCTCTGAGGTGTCCTCCCGCAGTACAGCTGTGATATTCTTCTTAACGAGTAATGCAACTCCCCCACCCCTTTTACATCCCCCTCTATCCCGCCTGAAGCTTCTAAAGCCTGGAACATTTAGCTGCCAACCCTGCCCTTCCCTCAACCAAGTCTCTGTCATACCAACAACATCATAGTTCCAAGTATTAATCCAAGCTCTGAGTTCATCTGCCTTACCTGTTATACTTCTCGCATTGAAACAAATGCACTTCAGACCACCAGTCCCGCTGTGCTCAGCAACATCTCCCTGCCTGCTCTTCCTCTTAGTCCTACTGGCCTTATTTACTATGTCCTCCTCATTTCCTTCACTAGCTATCCTACTGCTTTGATTCCCATCCCCCTGCCACACTAGTTTAAACCCTCCCAAGTGACGCTCGCAAACCTTGCAGCCAGGATATTAGTGCCCTTCCAGTTTAGATGCAACCCGTCCTTCTTGTACAGGTACCACCTGTCCCTGACGAGAGCCCAATGGTCCAGATATCTGAAACCCTCCATTCTACACCAGCTGCTCAGCCACGTGTTTAGCTGCACTATTTTCCTATTTCTAGCCTCACTGGCACGTGGCACAGGGAGTAATCCTGAGATTACAACCCGAGAGGTCCTGTTTTTTAACTTACTCCCTAAAATCCCCCTGCAGGACCTCATCACTCTTCCTGCCTATGTCGTTGGTACCGATGTGTACCACAACCTCTGGCTGTTCACCTTCCCCCTTCAGAATGCCCTCTGTCCGTTCAGAGACATCCTTGACCCTGGCACCAGGGAGGCAACATACCTTCCTGGAGTCTCTTTCACGTCCACAGAAGCGCCTATCTGTGCCCCTGACTATAGAGTCCCCTATAACTATTGCTCTTCTGCGCTTTGTCTCTCCCTGCTGAACAACAGTGCCAGCCGTGGTGCCACTGCTCTGGCTGCTGCTGTTTTCCCCTGATAAGCCATCCCCCGCAACAGTATCCAAAACGGTATACTTGTTAGAGAGGGGGATAGCCACAGGGGATTCCTGCACAGACTGCTTGCCCCTTCTAGCGGTCACCCATCTATCTGCCTGCACTTTGGGTGTAACCACTTCTCTAAAACTCCTGTCTATGACGCTTTCCGCCACCTGCATGCTCCTAAGTGCATCCAGTTGCCGCTCCAACCGATCCATGAGGTCTGTGAGGAGCTGCAACTGGGTACACTTCCTGCAGATGTAGTCGCCCGGAACGCTGGAAGCGTCACGGACCTCCCACATCTCACAGGTGAAGCACTTCACCCCTCTAACTGACATTTCTATCACTAATTAGTTAATTTATATAAAATAAATAAATACTTATTAAATCCTTACTAAATTATGATACACTTATGAAAGGATTTACTGTGCAATTTTTATTGACATTATTTTCAATAAGCTGGTAATTATAATAGAATTGTAACTAAAAGACTTGAGGTTGAATGCTGGACAGAGCTTTGTGCTTCCACTAAATACCAGCTATCCTCAGGGAAAGGGAACTGGTACAAGTCAGTGAAGAAACGGCTCGCAGCTCTTGGACAGTCACGGGAACTTTGACGCTTTCAGTGCATTGGATTGCCGGTTCCTCACTATTGAGGATAGCTGCAATGGAACAAGTAAACAAGCAAGATATTTAGAAAAATAAATAAAGTTAATGAAAGGCTGGAGCAAATCTATCCAGTTATTCAATTTGTGAGATAAACAAGTTCACTATTAAGGTTTTATGGCCTTGTCACAGTGGGGGTTATTTTCAACTTCACTGTATGGGTGCAGAGGTTGTAAAGTACCCCCCCCCCCCAGTATATTATGTTACAACCAAGGTGGGAGGAGTGCACTGTCTTTTCTAGTCCCACTTCTCCGCAGGTCATAACATATATTTTAAAAATGTTTACCTAGTTACCGATTCGGTCTATCATATATTCTACTCTTTATCCCAGAATGAAATACACCAACCAGGTTTCTTTAATAAACTGCAAAATTATCAGTTTATTATCAAAACAAAACTTATCCAGTAACAACAGATTGAAATATGAAAGTTCCATTTTTAAATTCCTCACACACACACACTCTGGGGGAAAAAATACAGAAATTCCCTCTGCAGAGGTCTGTTACAAAAACAGAATACTTTGGCCAAATACTTGCTAATTCTTGAAGTAAAAAAGAGAAGATATGGAGGGAAGTCAGTTTTCCCTTTAGGTCTGACATCCGGGTTTTGAGTAATGATATATGAATTTCAATGCCAATGTAATGCTAGATATGTAGGCCGTATGTCCTAAAGACTGGTGGATTGTATCAAGCAACATGTCCCTTCTGCTGTTTGCAATGGGCAAGGTACGTGCCGTACCCAACAGCGCATGCTTGCAGAACTCAAAACACAGTGTCCAACATTAATTAGATGTGATTCCGTGATTGAACAACATTTGCTAAATAATCCACGGTGTGCTCAGAATTACTCTGACAACCAATTTAAGATTGCCAGTTGGGCTCTCAGTGTGGCACATTTGCGCATACTGGAAGCTACATGTTCTTTGAATATGTACAAATGTTGCGCCTGTTTCAGCTGAACAAAATAAGTGACAGCCATTTGCTGGTTCATTCCTCAGGCCAATGCCTTGACCAATCAGAGTCAAGCTGCCTGGTTTAAATTTCAAACAAAGCTTGGCAGTTAACTGTCAATCATTGTAAACTGGTGCATTCTCCATGGCAACGCCTCTACCAATCAGAGTTCACTTGTCAACCAATTAGCAGTCTCTTCTCATGCAGTATAAGTTTGTTGTTTTCCCTTACATTGGTTATTCTTGCGAATTGTCCTGATGAGTGCAAGATGAAAAGTTTCGACATGTCTCTATTTTCAGCAATACTCAAGTTCTGTACTACCCAAACGAGCTTAGTTTTGAAATAATTTTCAGGTAGATGTAGTCCATTCAACCCAACATCTTTGTGCTGCCTCTTTGCTAGTCAAAACTGATTTCTCAGTCCTGCTCTCTTTCCCCATAGCGCTATATCTTCCTCTGCTTCAACTATTTTTTTTCCTTTAAAGATTCTCTGCCTCAATTATTCCATGTCAAAGCCTTCCATTCTCTGACAACTTTTTCCAATTACTGTGGAAATTTTAAATTGTTAACTATTTATCACTGGCTCCTCAACTGGAGGAAATAGTTTTCCCCTATTCACTCGAAGGGAGTTCTTCACAATTTAAAAATTGCTATTAATTTTTCTTAGTTATCGTCGCACCAGGTACGTTAGTCCCAGTATTTTAAGTGTCTCCTCATAACTATGCTTTCCTATTCCTGTATCATCCTGGTGAATCCATGTTGTATGCTTCCGATGATTTTAATATTCTTTCTATAGTGAGGTGTCCAAAATGGCATACAGTACTCTTAACTGTGGCCTAACCATTATCTTGTATAAATTTATCATTAACTCTTTGGTCTTTTAGGCAATGCCCCTAGTTATAAAACTCAAACAATACAAAGGAATACACAATTAAAGGGAGAATACTGAAAGGTGTAGAGGAAGTGAGGGACCTTGGAGTGTATGTCCACAGATCCCTGAAGGTAGCAGGACAGATCGATAAGATGGTAAAGAAGGCATATGGAATCTTTTCCTGTATTAGCTGAGGTGTAGAATATAAAAGCAGGGAGGCTATGATGAACTGTATAAATCATTAGTTAAGCCACAACTTGAGTACTGTGTGCCATTCTGGTCACCTCATTACAGAAAGGATGTAATTATACTAGATAGGGTACAGAGGAGATTTACGAAGATGTTGCCGGGACTGAAAAAAGGTAGCTATGAGGAAAGATTGGATAGGCTGAGGTTGTTCTCTTTGGAAGGGAGATTTGATTGAGATGTATAAAATTGAGAGGGGTCTTGATCGAGTGAATGGGAGGGCCTCTTTACCTTCGCAGAGGGGTCAGTGCCTGGGAGCATAGATTTAAAGTGATTGGTAGAAGGATTAGAAGGGAGGTGAGGAAAAAAAATTTTCACCCAGAGGGTGGTAGAGTCTGGAACTCCCTGTCTGAGGGTAGTTGAGGCAGAAACCCTCAAACTCATTTAAAAGGTGCTCGGATGTGCACCTGAGATTCAGTAACCTGCGGGATAACAGACCAAATGCTGGAAAGTGCAGTTAGGATGGGTGGCTCCTTTTTCGACTGGCGCAGACCTGATGGGCCAAGTGGCCTCTTTCTGTGCCGTAAACTTTCTATGATTCAAAATTGTCCTTTTGTATGGATTTATCCACCTGCACTTAAACATTCAAGCAATTATGTACTTGAACCACTAGGT
This sequence comes from Heterodontus francisci, assembly GCF_036365525.1. Classification (NCBI taxonomy): domain Eukaryota; kingdom Metazoa; phylum Chordata; class Chondrichthyes; order Heterodontiformes; family Heterodontidae; genus Heterodontus; species Heterodontus francisci. Next base: position 120,410,776 of record NC_090373.1, on the reverse strand, counting down.
CTCTCATTCCCATCAATTCCCTAAGGTGGATGTAAAGGATGCCATGACATTGTTCCTTAGTGTCTTGGCCAATACTTTTCCCTTAACCAACTTCACTAAAACGAGTAATAAAATAAAAGCAAAATACTGTGGATGCTGTAAATCTGAAATAAAAAACAAAGTGCTGGAAATACTCAGCAGGTCTGGCAGCATCTGTGAAACAGACCTAAAATGTTAACTCTCTCGCTCCACAGATGTTGCCAGACCTACTGAGTATTTCCAGCACTTTCTGTTTTCAGTAAAAGGATTATCTGGTTTGTCTTTTGCTGTTGTTGAATATTTTGCAGTTTGTAAATGGTTGCCATTTTCCCCTGCACTACAATAATGACTGCACTGCAAAACAACTTCATTAGTGAAGTGATTTGAAATGTCCTCAAATCAAGGCGCTATATAAATGCAAGTTCTTTTTTCCAGTATATGCTAGCATTACTGCTTTTTCCTTCCAAAAAGAATTACCTGACAATTCTGCCAAGTTAAGTTGCATCAAGCGCACATCTATCCATTCTGCTAGCATGGTTATGTAAACTTAAAAAAACTTAAGTGACAGTGAATCTTTGTTTCATCCATCTGCCCAAGCAATAATGTACCTTCCCGTTATGAAAATTTTCTGCATCTGTTCATGTGGTTAAAATTCCTGTGGCACATGTTGAAAATGCTCCTTGATTTTTTTTTAACCTCTAGGGTTAAGCCTGTAATCCATTGAAAACTCCCAGTGTGCATGGCTGGATGGTGTTGTTTCAATCAGAATAACTTCATTAGTAGATTAATTTTAGACTGCAGTTGAAAGCTGAAAGAATCTCAGTACCCCTCCCTCACAGATGTAATGGTTAAAATGTGTGTGGAACAGAGAAGAAACTTGCTGAAGAAATCATAAGTATATGAACATTTTTACACTACAAGCATTCATCTGCATTTGTTATTCTGCTATTTTGAAGAGACTGTTAAGATCAATGAGTGGTTAATCTAATCCACAGATTGCAGCAAGTAGGCTAATTGTAACCCTGTTAGTCATGCAATTGTGTTAAAGCAGATTACTGAACAAGCACGGCAACTGGATCATAAGGGACAAGGTCTGCTGGGAGAAAATACTGTGAAACTGCTGGGAAAGAGAAACCTGACAGTGTAATAGTGATTACTGCCTTTTTCAATTAAATAAGCTTTTAAAATGATCCTTTGTTTTAGAATCCAAAACAGAACTCTTTTGGATCTTTCAAATTGCTTTAAATGAGGAATGTGATGGACAACATGGATTTTATTTTAACTTGTTTTTAACTCCAGGTGTTTGTAAAAGAAGCTGTAATTGCCTCTCCTTCTGTTTCAGCAGCGTATTTTCAATCAATTTAACAGTTTCCATTGCATATTTGGGACATTCTGCAACATATCCTAGTAATGGTATCCAATCTTCTTTTCACTTTGTGCCCACAAAACATGTATTGCTTTTTCCTTACAGAAGGAAATTGTGGCATGCAAAATGGAACTTTGAAGTAACATGGACAACATGCACATTGGACCAATATTGCAAACCATTTGTATTAAATTTTCTGATTTTAAGTAAGAGTAAACAAACTTTTTGTCAGAGAATTGCACAGATGTACAACACAGAAACAAACAATTTTGCCCAACCAGTCCGTGTTGGTAGTTATCCTCTACACCAGCAGTAGTCTAATCACATGTACCTGTCCCATTCCCATATCCATTTATCCCCCATCCTTCAATCAAAATTCCTGATTAAGTAAGTAACACTCAGTTATATGTCCTCTTTTAGACATTTATTATCATGGTGTTCTATTTATATTTTCTGTCTCTTTATATACTGTTTTGAGGGTTTCCATTTAAAATTGACAATGTATTCCATTTTAAAAGGAAGATACTCATAAATAACCTGAAAAGTCATGTCAGACCCTGTTTTGAGACACTGATGGCTCAGCATCAGGTCTAAGTGGCAGATGGTTGATTCTAGAATGTAAACAATATTAAAAAAGGGCACTGACATCAGAGAATGTTTTTTCAGTTGATACGGAGGCAAGAATAGACTCGTCAGTTGGCAATCCAATTACATTTAAATAGAACAGGCTGTAAATTTGAATCCTATTATACATTACTGAGAAACGTATCATGTAATAACGGTCTATTTGTAATTATGTAGTTTAATTACCAAGATTTCTTAACTGCAATCACCCTCATTGATATAATGTATGAAGACAAATGCAACCTAAACTCCATTGTTAAAATGCCATCTTCAATATGCACATCTTCTTTGGCCTCCTTATCTCGAGAGACAATGGGTAAGCACCTGGAGGTGGTCAGTGGTGTATGGAGCAGCGCCTGGAGTGGCTATAAAGGCCAATTCTAGAGTGACAGGCTCTTCCACAGGTGCTGCAGAAAAATTGTTTGACGGTGCTGTTACACAGTTGGCTCTCCTCTTGCACCTCTGTCTTTTTTCCTGCCAACTGCTAAGTCTCTTCAACTCGCCACACTTTAGCCCCGCCTTTATGGCTGCACATAAAAGCAGTGTTTTACAATGGAGAAGCGTAGTGTTTCTCTTGTAGGAGGAAAGGATGTTGTTCTGTGGATGTGGTTACTAATAATGAGCAGTAATGCAGACAGCATCTTGATAAATTGTTAATGTCAGTGATAGAAATAAATTGAACCTTTGCTAAAAGAGCACATAACAAAACATCTAGAGATGAATATAAAATAGCTTGAATTTCTACAATGGTGCTTGTTAAACAACCTTATTGAATTCATTGAACAAATAGCAAAGAGTGGTTGAGCAATACTTTGGATACAGTAGAAATGGACTTCCAGAAGGCCCTTAAGGCACCATATAAGAGACTCGCTCATGACAAACGTCAGGGCATGCTGAGTTGGGTCAGGTCACAGAATGTTATAAAGATGGTGGCAAAACAGAAAAGACACTAGGAGTTAAGGGAAGTTTCTCAAATTGGCAGAAAGTGAGAAGTGGTATCCTGTAGGGATCTGTGCTGAGACTACTGTTCGCCATATGCATAAATGGATAGGGCTCAGAAATTGAAAGTATACCAAAATATGCAGATGATATCCAGTTGAAGAGTATAGTTAATAACATGGATGACTGCACCAAAATATAGGAAGATGTGAACAGGCTTGCAGTGTGGGTGATGGTAAATTAAATTAAATATAGTAATGTCTGAGGTTTTTCTCTTTTTGAAAAATAAGGAGACCCCATTTTCCTCTGGAAGGTAAGAAACTAAATGGGGTAGAGGGGCCAAGAGATCTGTGAATACAGCTACATAAAATTGCTAAAAGTGGCAACATTTGTTAAGGTCATAGAAAATGCAAAAAAGTACTGAGTTTCATTTCAAGATTAACTTCTTCTTGCTTTTGTATTTAAAGTTCATAAACTTTAGTTCAACCAAATTTGAAGTACTTATGCTGTTCTGTTTTCTATACTAAAAAAAGGAAATGGAAGTGCTAGAGAAAGTGGAGAAAAGATTTACAAGGATGTTACCAAAATTAAGAGAGGGCATCTATCAGGAAAAACTGAGCAGGTTAAGTCCCTTATCTGGAAAAAAACAAGAAATTGTAAGAAACCTGATAGAGGTCTTTAAATTATGAATATGTGCAATAGGGTGGAGAAATGGTTTGCATTTGTGGGCGAGTTCAAGACAAGGGGTCATAAATATATGTAGCCAGTAGCAAATCAAATAAATTATGAGCAGTGTTTTTTTTTTGCATAGTGATGAGAATGACAAACCTTTGACAGGCTGGAAGACCGAATGGATCAGGGTTTTTAGTTGCATCATGGATGTCTGTTAGAGTCTGCTAGGACTTCTGAAGATCAATTATGCTACTGAGCTACAGAAAGATAGTGAGGGCAATTGTGCAGTGGGAATGGAACATGGTGCCATATATCAGGGTGGCTGAATATCTTGACTCCTGTGACCCCCTGAATCAATGCCAGCCCTAGTGCCAGAAAGCCAGCTGCAGCCAGGCCCCTTCAGGCTCATTTTTCTTGTAGTTGGCAACCATGGATATCTCAAGGCCTTGACTGAACCATAGCAACCTTCCACCTTTTGTGTTACAGCTATGGGGGTAGCACTTCATGAAGCATAAGAGTAGTAAGAGAGCACTTAAAACGAGCATAAGGGGTTCACACCAAGGTAATAAGTGTGTATGTGACGGTAAAATGATGATCTGGAAGGGTGGGAAAGATGCTGAATATGTTTATTAATTCAGGAGAGCAGGAATTGTTCAGCTAAAGTGGACTACAATGCTCCGATTGATCCATTGATCTGATTTTAACAGTTCAGCCTGAGAGTAGGTGTTTGAGAGGAGGTAAAAGCCAAGTGCTGCAGGAGGTAAATTTTTCACCAAATAGCCAACCTCTTACTTTTTTTTTATTCATTCATGGGATGTGGGCATCACTGGCCAGGCCAGCATTTATTGCCCATCCCTAATTGCCCTTGAGAAGGTCGTGGTGGGCTGCCTTCTTGAACCACTGCAGTCCATGTGGGGTAGGTACACCCACAGTGCTAGCGGTTAGATACAACTGAGTGGCTTGCTAGGCCATTTCAGAGGGCATGTAAGAGTCAACCACATTGCTGTGGGTCTGGAGTCACATGTAGGCCAGACCAGGTAAGGACAGCAGATTTCCTTCCCTAAAGGACATTAGTGAAGCAGATGGGTTTTTACAACAATCGACAATGGTTTCATGGCCATCATTAGACTAGCTGTTTAATTCCAGATTTATTAATTGAATTCAAATTCCACCTTCTGCTATGGTGGGATTTGAACCCATGGCCCCAGAGCAATACCCTGGGTCTCTGGGTTACTAGTCCAGTGACAATACCACTACACCACTGCCTCCCCCATTGTGCAGAGGCAAAGAATATGGGGTGGTTGGCGGGGTGCTGGGGGGGACAGGAGATGGTGGTAGTGCTGACGGAAGATTGCCACAATATAAAAGCTTCAAGGAAACTTCCAGAAAAGTGGCACAGACCTGCAAGACGTGCTGCTAGTGATCATATACCAGTTGTAGATTCATAGAGTGGAAAAGCTTGTAATTCCTGAAGGCCGTGTAGTCATGTGAAGGAGCCCCCAGGGCAAGGTTGGTGCAGTGTATGATGCCCTAGACTTGGGGAAAACCCACAATCTCTGCAAACCCCAAGACCCAATCCAACACTTTCCAATTGTCTGCAATAAAGGCAAACGTGGTATCAGTCACTTAATGCGAGCATGAACTGCAGGCTGTTTTTTTTATTATTTATTCATGAGATATGGGCATCGCTGGCTAGGACAGCATTTATTACCCATCCCTAATGACCTTCGAGAAGGTGGTGGTGAGCTGCCTTCTTGAACTGCTGCAGTCTGTGTGGGGTAGGTACACCCACAGTGCTGTTAGGGAGTTCCAGGATTTTGACCTAGATATGTCCTCTGGCAGCCCAAAAAGGGCTTTATTGGTGTTTGTGAAGCTCTGGCCAAGTTGGTGTTACAAAATAGTAACTACATTACAAAAAGCAGTTGTGAAGCGCTTTGGGACATTCCAAAAATGCAGGGTTTTTTTTAATAAGGGGAAGTACTCAAGACTTTAACCACAACAATGTAGATTTGGTTCTTAATCGCAAGAGGAAACACAATTCTATCACAGCCTCCCAAGAGATATAAAAAGCTTTCTTACACACAGTTTTGGACCTATAAACGCTTTTGAGAGGGTAAGTACACCTCCTCTTTGGCCTCTCTGCAGCAGCAGCTCTGCTCCTTTCTAATGTTGTTGCTTTTCCTCCTGTCAAAATGAAATCTGTCAGAAGGACTCCCATGAAGAAAAAAGTGCACTGGCAAATGCCCTTTGAGGTTTCAGAATGTTCTACACTACAGCAACTGAAAGCACTTTGGGGAGAAAAAAAAACACTATTTTATACAAGCAAAATATCTCCCAAAACATTCTAGAGCTTTACCTGAGAACAACTGAGGATCAATTTTAAATATTACTGAAAATAGCCACATCGTGGCATAATGTCCATAGATTGTGTAGCATTTACAGCATAGAAATGGGTCATTCGATCCAAATGATCGAGGAGTATTTATGCTCCACATGAGCCTCCTCCCACTTTCGTTACTTAATTTCATCCTATCAATATATCCTTCAATTCCTTTCTTCCTCATGTACTTATCTAGCTTCTGCTTAAATGCATCTATACTAATAACTTCAGCTACTCCATGTGATAGCAAGTTCCACATTCTCACCACTCTGAGTAAAGTTTCTCCTGAAATCCTTATTTGGCTTATAGCAGGATCAGGAACATTGGCACATACAGAAATGATGTTGGGTTGTAACTACATCGTCAGACTCTGATTTGCATTTATTAATTTGACTTCTGGCAGGAGCTATGATTACATAGATCAAAGTTAAACCTGAAAATCAGAATGGGGAAAAAGTCAAGTGGTATGTCTTCAGTTCAACTGTATGTACAGTTTAACCCCACTATTAGGTGTTAACAGGGGTAGGAATACAAAAATAACTCTGCCCCACTCTCTTTCCCCCCCCCCCTCCCCCTCCCCTCCTCCTCTTCCGATGTCAACATTTAAGAATATGTTTGATTTGTGGAAGGGAATGGGGCAGGCGCATGGATTTGGGTCTGCTGCTCATGTGGAAGATAAACAACACAATCTGGTACAAACTGGTTGTTTACCTCCTGTAATTTCTATGTAATGTTCATGTCATGATAATCAAAAGTAGTTTGGCCCCATTTGCTCTTGTTTCCAATGACCAGATCACCCATAGCAGCAGAGAGTTGGAAGAGGTGGCAGTCTTCCAAGCCACTTATGAGGAGGAACTGCTTCAAATCCTGAGGCGCAAAGCCAGCAGATGATGTCAAGATGGTGTGTGGGGGAAAAGGCAGGGTTTGTGATGCAATATTTCTTGCATATTTTCACAGAATTGTTACAGCACAGAAGAAGGCCATTCAACCCGTCATGTCTGTGCTGGCTCTCTGAAAGAGCAGTTTAGCTAGTGCCACTCCCCAGCCTTCTCCCCATCGCCCTGTACATTCTTCCTTTTCAGATAACAATCCAATTCCCTCTTGAATGCCTCGACTGAACCTGCCTCCATCAAACACAGGCAGTGCATTCCAGATCTTGCTGCATGAAAATGTTTTTCCTCGTGTCGCTATTGCTTCTTTTGCCAATTACCTTAAATCTGTTCTCTTTTGTTCTCGATCCCTCCTCCAATGGGAGCAGTTTTTCCTTTTATCTACCCTGTCCAGACCCCTCATGATTTTGGATACCTCTATCAAATCTCCTCTCAATCTTCTCCAAAGAAAACAGTCCCAACTTCCCCAATCTAACCACAAAACTGAAGTTTGTCATCCCTGGAACCATTCTCGTGAACCTTTTCTGCACTCTCTCCAACGCCTGCACATCTTTCCTAAAGTATGGTGCCCCAAACTGGACACAGTACTCCAGTTGAGGCCAAACCAGTGTTCTGTACAGGTTTAACATAACTTCCTTGCTTTTGTCCTCTATTAACCAGCTACGCTCTCAACCTGCCCTGCCACCTTCAATGACTTATGCACATCTGCACCCGCTTTAGAATTTCACCTTTTATATTGGCAGGTGGGGGCCTGCATGACAAGAATGAGGCATATCAATTTCGCCACATGGACATTAAATTTCAAGTTGTTGCTGGGAAGAGAAGGGGTTGCCAAGCCTGGCTGGAAAGACATTTTTGCATATTAACAGACAGTATTTGTAGACAAAAGAACATTCCCTGACCGACCCAATATGCAAAGCCAGAAGTGATTATACCTGTCATGTGACTACCCTGCTGGCCAACTTGGGGAGTTTTAAATTGTAGAGACAATGTTTGAACTGGCAGAAAGCTCTTTGCTCCTGAATTGAGAAGACCTCCACCACTCCTGTCTGCTCCCATCTGTTTCTCACGGAACCTCAAAACTTCCTGCAGATACATGAAACCCAAGAGAGAAAAGTCTCCTACGGTGAACAAGGTTTAAGAAGAATACTGGACCCCAACAAAAACAAGATCTACCTACAGTCAAGGATTCTACAGTGAGCTCGAAGCACAGTTTTAAAAAAAACCCTCTTCAGAGATTGCCTCAAACCTTTCCACTTTATTTTTCTTCTCTTTTCTGTCTATTTAGAAAGTCAAAACGCAATCCATCAGAATCAGCATGGTTTTATGAAGGGTAAATCGTGTTTGACAAATTTGCTAGAATTCTTCGAAGCTGTAACAAGCAAAGTGGATAATGGGGATCCTGTAGATGTAGTTTATCTGGTCTTCCATTTGATAAGGTGCCGCACAAAAGGTTAATACACAAGGTAAGTTCACATGGGGTTAGGGGCAATTTATTAGCTTGGATAGAGGATTGGCTAACCAACAGAAAACAGAGTCAAGATAAATGCGTCTTTTTCTGGTTGGCAAGATGTAACTAGTGGGGTGCCACAGTGTTCGGTCTTCGGGCCCCAACTATTTACAATCTATATAAATGACAGGGATAGAAGTTACTATAGCCAAATTTGCAGATGACACTAAAATAGGTGGGACAATAAGTTGCAATAAAGAAACAAGAAATCTACAAATGGATATGGATAGATTAGATAAATGGGCCAAAATTTGGCAGATGGATTTTAACGTGGATAAGTGTGAGGTTATCCATTTTGGTTGGAAGAATAGAAAGGCGAATTATTATCTAAATGGAGAGAAACTTCAGAGTGCTTCGGTGCAGAGGGATCTGGGTGTCCTCGTGCATGAATCGCAGAAAATGAGTTTGCAGGTACAGCAGGTGATAAGGAAGGTAAATGGAATTATGGCATTTATTGTTAAAGGAATAGAATATAAAAGTAGGAAAGTGTTGCTGCAACTGTACAAGGCATTGGTGAGACTGCACCTGGAGTACTGTGTACAGTTTTGGTCCCCTTACCTGAGAATGGATGTAGTTGCATTGGAGGCAGTTCAGAGGATGTTCACTAGATTGATTCCAGAGATGGGGGACTTGTCTTATGAAGAGAGATTGAGCAGTTTAGGCCTTTACTCTCTGGAGTTTAGAAGAATGAGAGGAGATGTAATTGAGGTATATAAGATGATTAAGGGGATTTACAAAGTAGACATAGAGAGGATGTTTCCTCTTGTGGAGCAATCTAGAATGAGAGGTCATAGTTTTAGGATAAGGGGTAGCAGATTTCAATCCGAGATGAGGAGAAATTACTTCTCTCAAAGGGTCGTGAATCTGTAGAATTCACTACCCCAGAGTGCGGTGGATGCCGGGATATTGGGTAAATTTAAGGAGGAGATTGACCGATTTTTAATTAGAAATGGGTTGAAGGGTTATGGAGAAGAGGCAGGAAAGTGGCGTTGAGGCCAGGATGAGATCAGCCATGATCGTATTGAATGGCAGAGCAGGCCCGAGGGGCTGAATTGCCTACTCCTGCTGCTAGTTCTTATGTATTTGCATGTGCGTATCACGTATGCATGCTAGCGTGGAGCGCGGCATGTAGCCGTAGGCGTTAACCGAATTAAGTTTAATAAAATTTCACCTTCTTTAAACCTATGAAAGCCTGTTTGTGCTTGTTTCTTTGCCTTATAATTGGAAAGCGTTGAACAAGGATTCACCAAGGAGGAACTAAAACTACAGTGTGTTTAAAAAAAAAACCAAGTTACAGTAAGACCAGGGAACCCTAGACCCCTTTCTCACCTGGTTGTAACAATATTGTCTCTTCACTTTCTTTCCACCAAAATGAATCACTTCACACTTTTCTGCATTAAATTTCATCTGCCACTTGTCTGCCCATTCTACCGACCTCGCTATGTCCTTTTGAGGTTCTACACTATCCTTCTCATAGCTCACATTTCCAAGTTTAGTACCATCTGCAAATTTTAAAACTGTGCCCATACACCAAGGTCTAGGCCATTAATATATATCAGGAACAGCAAGTGTCCTAACACAGACCCTTGGGGAGCTCCACCACAAAACAACCATTAACCACTATTCTTGGTTTCCTGTCACTCAGCCAATTTCATATCCATGTTGCTGCTGTCCCTTTTATTCTATGAGCTGTAACTTTGCTCACAAGTCTGTTGTGTGGCACTTTATCAAATGCTTTTTGGAAAGTTCATGTACATCAGCGTTATCCTGATCAACCTTCCCTGTTACCTCATCAAACAATTCTAGCAAGTTAGTTAAATATGATTTGCCTTTCACAAAGCTGTGCTGGCTTTCCCTAATTAACCCACATTTGCCCAAGTGACTATTAATTTTGTCCCGAAATATCATTTCCAGAAGCTTCCCCACCAACCAGGTTAAACTGACAGTAGTTGCTGGGCTTATCTTTGCACCCTTTTTTGATTAAGGGTGTAACATTTGCAATTCTCTAGTCCTCTGGTACCACCCCTGAATCTAAGGAATACTGGAAAATTATGGCCAGTTCCTCTGCAATGTCCACTCTCACTTCCCTCGGTATCCTTAGATGTATCTCATCCAGTCCTGGTGCCTTATCAACTTTCAAGCTAACCTATCCAATATCTCCTCCTTATCAATTTTAAATCCTTCAAGTGTCTGAATTACATCCTCTTTTGCCATGACCTGCGCAGCATCTCCTTCCTTGGTAAAGACAGATGTAAAGTATTCATTTATACCTCAGCCATGCCCCCTACCTCCAAATGTAAATCCCCTTTTTGGTCCCTAATCGGCCCTGCTCCTCCTTTCACCACCCTTTTACTACTTATATGCCCATAGAAGACTTTTCGATTCTCTTTGATATTAGCTGCCAGTCTCTCTTCATACTCTCTCTCTTTGCTTTTTGACTTCCCCTCTGAACCTTCTATATTCTGCCTGGTTTCTGTTGTGTTATCCACCTGACACCTGTCATAAGCACATTTTTTCTTCTTCATCTTAAACTCTCTGTTTTTCGTCATCCAGAGAGCTCTGGATTTGTTTGCTGTCCCTTTCTCCTTTGTGGGAATATACCTTAACTGTGCCCAAACTATCTCCTCTTTAAAGGTATAAAAACATTTTTCCTCATGTTGCCTTTGGTTCTATTGCCACTCACTTTAAATAGGTGGTTCTCGATCCTTCTGCCAATGGGAACAGTCTCTCCCTTTTACGCTGCCCAGACCCCTCATGATTTTGAACACCTCTATCAAATCTCCTTTCAAACTTCTCTGTTCTAAGGAGAACAGCCTCAGCTTTTCCAATCTATCCACAGACCCTATTCCCAGAACCATTCTCATAAATCTTTTCTGCACCCTCTCTAATGCCTTCGCATCAAGTCAAAGAACAAAGAACAGTACAACACAGGAACAGGCCATTCGGCCCTCCAAGCCTGCGCCAATCTTGATGCCTGCCTAAATTAACACCTTCTGCACTTCCGGGGCCCATATCCCTCTATTCCTTTCCTATTCATGTATTTGTCCAGATGTCTCTTAAATGTCGCTATTGTATCTGCTTCCACCACGTCCCCTGGCAGCAAGTTCCAGGCTCTCACCACCATCTGTGTAAAAAAAACTTGCCTCGCACATCCCCTCTAAACTTTGCCCCTCGCACCTTAAACCTATGTCCCCTAGTAACTGACTCTTCCACCTTGGGAAAAAGCTTCTGACTATCCACTCTGTCCATGCCGCTCATAACTTTGTAAACCTCTATCATGTCGCCCCTCCACCTCCATCGTTCCAGTGAAAACAATCCGAGTTTTTCCAACCTCTCCTTATAGCTGATGCCCTCCAGACCAGGCAACATCCTGGTAAACCTCCTCTGTACCCTCTCCAAAGCCTCCACGTCCTTCTGGTAGTGTTCCAGGTCATAAACTGCATAAAATGTTCTTCCTCTCATCCCCCTGCATCTCTCGCCCAAAACCTTAAATCTGTGCCCGCAATTCCTTGTACCATCAGCTAATGGGAGCAGCTTTTCTTTGTCTACCTTATCTAAACTTGCCATAATCTTGTAAACCTCCTATCAAATCTCCCCTCAATCTCCTTTGCTCCAAGGAAAACAATCCTAGCTTCTCCAACCTAACCTTGTAGCAAAACTCCCTCATCCCTGGAACCATTCTAGTAAACCTCTTCTGTGCACTCTCAAGTACCATAATAACCTTCCTAAAGTGTGGTGTCCAGAACTGGATTCAGTACTCTAGTTATGTCCTAACAAGAGCTTTATACAGGTTTAGCATACTTTCCTGCTTTTGTACTCGTTACCTCTATTTATGAAGCCCAAGATCCCATAAGCTTTACTAACTACTCTCTCAATATGTCCTGCCACATTCAAAGATCTGTGCACATGAACCCCCAGGTCCCTCTGTCCTCTCTGCACACTCTTTGGAACTGTGCCATTTAGACTGTATTCCTCTATCTATCCCCTCTGCCAAAATGCATCACCTCACACTTCTCTGTATTAAATTCCATCTGCCATTTGTCTGCCCATTCTAGTAGCCTATCTATGTCCTGTTGCAGTCAATTAGCATCATCCTCACTAATTGCCACACCTCGAAATTTGGTATCATGGGCAAATTTTGAAATTTTAGTCTGTATTCTAATATCCAAGTTATTTATATATATCAAAAAAGCAGTGGACCTAGCTCTGAACTTTGCAGAACACGACTGTCTTCCATCCTCCAGTCTGGAAAAACAACTATTTACCACAACTAGCTGTTTTCTGCTTTTAAGCAATTTTTTTTTATCCAAGCTGATACTGACCCTCCTATTCCATGAGCCTCAGTTTTGTTAATCAACCTTTTGTGTATTACTTTGTTCAAAAATTTCTTAAAATCCATTACTTTCCCTTCATCTACCTTCTTTGTTACTTCATCCAAAAAAATCAATTCGATTAGTCAAGCACAATCTGCCTTTTTACAAATCTGTACTGTGTCTCAATTAACTCAAACCTTTCCATGTGCCTGTTGATTTTTTTCCCCTGATTATTGTTTCTAAAACCTCACCCACCACTGCTGTTAAACTGACTGGCCTGTAGTTACTTGGAATGTCCTTACACCTGCTCTTGAATAAGGGAGTCTCATTTGCCACACTCCAGTCCACTGGTACCTCCCCTGTATCTAGGGAAGATTGGAAGAATATGGCAAGCTCTTCTGCTATCTCCATCCCCACTTCCTTCAGCAGCCTGGGATGCAAGCCATCTGGACTGGCAACTTATGCACTCTAAGCAAAGCCAGCCTTTTCACTACATCCTTCCAATCAATTTTCACTGCATGCATTATCTCTACCATCTCTGCTTCTACCAATGTTTTGTCAGCATCCTCTTCCTTAGTAAACACCAATAAAAAGTACTCATTAAATGTTCTAGCCTTGCCCTATGCCTCTAAGCATATATCACCTTTTTCCGTAATAGGCCAATCCCACCGTTGCTACACGCTTACCATTTACATGCCGGTAGAAGTTTTTGGGGTTTTCTTTTATGTTAACTGCCATTCTATTCTCATATTTTCTCTTTGCCAGTCTTATTTTCCTTTTCACGTTTCCTCTCAAGTACCAGACAATGACCATCTCAAGCAAGAGCGAATCTAACCATCTCACCTTGATGTTCAATAGTATTACTATCACTGAATTCCCCACTATCAACATCCTGGGGGTTACCATTGACCAGAAGCTGAACTGGACTAGCCACATAAATACCGTGGCTACAAGAACAGGTCAGAGGCTGGAAATTCTGCAGCGAGTAAGTCACTTCCTGACTGCCCAATGCCTGTTCACCATCTACAAGGCGCAAGTCCGGAGTGTGATGGAATACTCTCCACTTGCCTGGAAGGGTGTACAACACTCAAGAAGCTCAACACCATCCAGGACAAAGCAGCCCACTTGATTGGCACCCAATCCACCACCTCTAAAATTCACTCCCTTCACCACTGACGCAGAATGGCAGCATTTGTACCATCTACAAGATGCACTGCAGCAACTCACCAAGGCTCCTTTGACTGCACTTTCCAAACCGGTGACCTCTACCACCTAGAAGGACAAGGGCAGCAGATGCATGGGAACACCACCACCTGCAAGTTCCTCTCCACGCCACACACTATCCTGACTTGGAACTATATCACCGTTCCTTCATTGTTGCTGGGTTAAAATCCTGGAATTCCCTTCCTAACAAGTAGCGCTGTTGGTGTACCTACACCCCAATGACTGCAGCGGTTCAAGAGGGCAGCTCGCCACCACCTTCTCCAGGGCAGATAGGAATGGGCAAGAAATGCTGGCCTGGTCAGCGATGCCCACATCCCATGAATGAATAATTTTTAAAAGCTGGTTGTCGCTTGAAGAATTCACCTCATATGCATTGTACACCCTATTTTTTTATGTTTCATTGCATTCTTTATCTCCCTAGTCATCCAAGGAGCTCCCTTATCTTTCACTGTTCTTGGAATGTATGTGGCCTGTACCTGAAGCATCTCCTCCTTAAACATCACCCCCTGTGTGCTGTTTCAGTTTTCCTTGTCAATCTTTGGTTCCATTTTGCCCTAGTTAGATCCCCTCTCATCCCACTGAAGATAGCCTCTTCCAATTTAGATGTTCTACTTTGGATTGTTCCTTGCTTTTCTGCATTGCTAATTTAAACCTTATAATGCAATGATCACTCTAACCGAAGTGTTCCCCCATAGACACTTGGCCCATCTCATTCCTCAGAGCTGTCTCCTTCTGAGTCGGACTGAAAATATGCTGGCCAAGGAACTTCTCCTGAACACATTTTGGCAATTCCTCCCCCTTCTTACCCTTTACTCTAACCTCTCAATTGATATTTAGGTAAAGTCCCCCAGTAACACCACTCCAAAGTTCTTGCACATCTCTGTGATTTCCCTGCAGGTTTGCTCCTCTATCTCTCTCTCACTATTTGGAGGCCTATAGAAAACCCCCAGTAGTGTGATTATACCCTTTTTGCTTCTCAACTCTAATCAAATGAATTCTGGTTTTGCCCTGTCAAGGACATGTTTCCTTTCCAACACTACGATGTCTTCCTTAATCAGTACTGCCACCCACTTCCCCTTTTTTCATCCCTACCTTTTCTGAACAGTTTTTATCCTTGAATATTAAGCGCCAGTCCTCAACATTTTTAAGTCATGTTTCTGTTATTGCTACTACATCCTATTCCCACACAGCTATTTGTGCTTTTGGCTCACCAACCTTATTCACCATATTTTGTGCATTTAAATGCTTACATTGTAAACCTGTGTTTATACTCCTCGTAGTCCTTCATCTGCTCCTGTCAAATATGCTGCTACCTCCTCCTCTACTACTATCCAACACTCTCACTCTTTTATGGACCTTATTATTCTTTTCTACTTTTGTATGCTGGTGCTCATTCCCCTGCCAATATAGTTTAAACCCTTCCCAACCATACTAGTGAACCTTCCTGTGAGCACATTGATCCCCAGTCCATTGAGGTGCAACCTGATCCTTTTCAATAGATGCCTCCTGCCCAGAACTAGTCCCAATGTCTCAAGAAGCCCTCCCTCCTACCCCATGCTTCAAGCCACACATTGATCTTCCCTATCTTCCTATTTCTACTCTCGCTTGCATGTGGCACTGGGAGTAATCCAGAGTTTACTCCCTTTGTAGTCCTACTTTCTAACTTCCTCTCTAGATCCTGACTGTAGGATATCAATGCCTGCCCTCTCTATGTCGTTAATACTGTCGTGTACCACAGCTTCTGACTCACTCCCTTCCCCTGCAGAATATGCTGCACCCTCTCCATGATGTCCTTCACCCTGGCACCAGGGAAGCAACACACCATGCAGGACTAACGATGACAGATACAGAAATGCTTTTCTGTCCCCCTAACTGTGGAATCTTCTAGAATGATGGCATTTCTACTCTTTGCTGTTCCTTCCTGTGCAGTCCTTTGCCCATTGGTACCATGGTCTGTCAAGGTTTTGTCACTGCCAGCAGCCTCCAAAGCTGAGTATTGGTTTGAGAGTGGCAGAGCCCTCAAAGATACCACCTCATGCCTCTTCCTACTCTTGCAGATGGTAACTCATCTACTATCCTGAACTCACTGTCCCTGTGGGGATGCCATCTCCTGGAATGTACGATCCAGGAAACACTCATCCTCTCTGATGCTTCCAGTGCCTCCAGCAGCACCTCGAGCTCAGAAATCCTGAGCTCAAGCAGCTGGAGACACTTCCAACACATGTCATCCCCCAAGACAAATGAAGTGTCGTGAAGTTCCCAAATGGCACAGGAATTGCAAGCAACAGGTCTGTGCCCAACCATGATGTAAGGAAAATTCTCTATTCCCTCTTCTATAATATAGTTAGTAGCTTGAATAATCTATTGATTTTAATTAATGCCTCTGGACCTGCTATTTGCTACTACTTTTATGAATTCACTTAGTGTTATACTTACCCTGATTTAAATTCTATTAATTAAGCTAAGCTGTAAATTTAAACTGTACTTTATTGTTTCATGGTCCTAGTTTAACCCACTGCCTTAGTTTAGAGAGAAAAAAACTCACCAACCAATCACCTACCTGCTATCCTGCCGTCATTCTTTTTTTTTGGAAAACACTGTGGAAGGTCTGCTCTTCACCTGCTCTGATTTATCAGTCACTGCTACCGCTGCTGCTGCTGCCTGCTAAGTCTGGTGCCTAGAATTAGGCACAATACTCCACTTGAGGCTGAACCAGTGTTTCTAAAGGTTCACTATAACTTCCTTGCTTTTGTACTCTATGCTTCTATTTAGAAAGCCCAGGATCCTGTATGCCTCTTTAACCACTTTCTCAACCTATCCTGCCACCTTCAATGATTTGTGCACATATACCCCTCAGCTTATGCACCTCTTTTGGAATTGTATTCTTCCTACCACAATGTATCACTTCACACTTCTCTGCATTAAATTTCATCTGTCATGTGCCTGCCCATTCCACCAGCCTGTCTAGGTCCTCTTGAAGTCTATTGCTATTTTCCTCAGAGTTCACAATACTTCCAAGTTTTGTGTCATCTGCAAATGTTGAAATTGTGCCCTGCACACCCAAGTCTAGGTCATTAATATAGATCAAGAAAAGCAGTGGTCCTAACACCAATCCCTGGGGAACCCCACTGTATACTTTGCTCCAGGCCACGACTCTCTGTTTTGCTGACATTCAGCCAACTTCATATCCATGCTACAACTGTCCTTTTTATTCCATGAGCTTTAATTGCTGGCAAGCCTGTTATGTGGCACTTTCTCAACTGCTTTTTGAACACCACATCAACTGTATTATCCTTGTTATGACCAGGTGAGAAAGGTGTCTAGGAGCCTTTTACTGTCTTCACCTGGTCTTATTGTAACAGGGTTTAATTTTTAAACATACTGCGTTTTGAGCTCCCCCATTGGTGAATCCTTGTTCACCACTTTCCAATTATAAGGCAAAGAAATGAGCATAAACATGTATTCTTAGGTTTATAGAAGAAAAGTGAAATTTATGAAACCTTAAACTTGAACTCTAATACGGTTAATGCCTATGGATATACGACGTGCCCATGCTAGCACGCGCATGCGATACACACATGCAAATAGGGACAGAAAAGAGCAGAAGAAAAATAAAACGGAGAGGTTTGAGGCAATATCAGAAGAGTTTCTTGTTTACTGTGCTTCAAGCTCACTGTAGTCCTTTGGTAAGTAGTCTTGCTTTTCGTTGGGGCCCAATATTATTCTTAAACCTTGTTCACTGTAGGAGGCTTTTCTCACCTGGGGTTCATGTGTTCAATGGTTTCCAAAGCTGGTGAGAGTGAGATCAGAGCAGGCAGGAGAGAGGTGTTCTCAGTCCAGGAGAAAACAGCTGTCTGAGTTCAAAATCCCTGTTGTAAGTTCAAATTCAAAAAACTCCAAGTCAGCCAGTCATGTGACCAAACTGGTCCGACCACGTCTGTTTGTGTATTGGGCCATTTTAGCAGTTAACCTGGAATGCTGGCCTTTCCACTTTCAACGTCTGGTAATCAAAAGTGCATGATGGATTAAATTAAATTGTCCTTTGAAGTCCTGTCTGTTGATATGCTAATATCTCTGTCTAGCCAGAGTCTCCAATTGTTTTTTAAAGCAAGTTCTTTCTTCACCATCAACAGTTTAAAATCAATGTTCATGTGGCAAAACTAATTTTCTTCATTGGCAGGTTGGGGGCTTGTCTGACACCCTCATCAACGCTCTGTTACCTCATCAAAAAACACAAAGTTAGTTAAACACAATTTGCCTTTAACAGATCTATGCTGGCTTTACATAATTAATCTACATTTGCCCAAGTGACTGTTAATTTTGCCCTGGATTATCATTTTTAAAAACTTTCCCACCACTGAGGTTAAACTGGCCTGTGGTTGCTGAGCTTATAATAAACCCTTCTTCAAAAAAAGATGTAACATTTGTAATGCCTCTGTATATAAGGAGAATTGGAAGATTATGGCCAGTGCCTCTGCAATCTCCAAGCTTGCTTTCCTCAGTATCCTCGTCCCATCTCATCCCATCCTGGTGACTTATTTTAAGTAGAGCCGTCCCTTCTAATACCCTTTTTCAATTTTTAGCCGATTCAGTGTCTCAACTACTTCCTCTTACACTATGGCTTTGGCAGTATCTTCTGCCTTGGTAAAGACAATTGCAACATACTCATTTAGTACCTCTGCCTCCATGCATAAATCCCCTTTCTGGTTCCTAATTGGTCCCACTCCTCCTTTTATTACCCTTTTACTATTTATATGCCTATCAAAGACTTTTGGATTTCCTTTTATATTAGCTGCTAGTCTCTCATATAATGAAAGCAATATACTGCAGATGCTGGAAATCTGAAATAAAAACAGAGCGTGCTGGAAATACTCAGCAGGTCAGGTAGCATCTGTGGAGAGAGAAGCAGACTTGACGTTTCAGGTCTGTGACCTTTCAAAGGTCACAGATCTGAAACCTTAACTCTGTTTCTCTCTCCACAGATGTTGCCTGACCTGCCCAGTCTCTTCTCATACACTGCCTTTGCTACTCTCATTACTACTTTCACTTGTCCTCAACTTTCTATATTCAGTCTGGTTCTCAATTGTATTTTCAACCTGGCATCTGCCATGCACACCCTTTTTCTGCTTCATCTTACTTCGTGTATCTTTCGTCATCCAGGAAGCTCCAGCTTTGCTTGCCCTACCTTTCCCCCTCATGGGAATGTACCTCGACTGTACCAGAACCATTTCCTCTTTAAAGGCAGCCCATTATTCTGTTACAGTTTTGTCTGCCAATCTTTGAATCTAATTTATCTGGGCTAGATCAATTCTGATTCCAGTGAAATTGGTCCTCCCCCAATTAATTATTTTTACTCTGGATTGTTCCTTGACCTTTTTTATAGAAACATATAAAATCATGAAGGGAATAGATAAGATACAAGTAGAGAGGATGTTTCCACTGGCAGGTGAAGCTAGGACAAGAGGGCATAGCCTCAAGATTAGAGGGAGAAGATTTAGGACTGAATTAAGAAGGAACTTCTTCACCCAGAGGGTTGTTAATCTATGGAATTCCTTGCCCAGTGAAGTAGTTGACACTTCTTCAGTAAACGTCTTTAAAGCTAAGGTAGATATCTTTTTGAACAATAAAGGAATTAAGGGATACGGTGGGAGCGCGGGTAAGTGGATCTGAGTCCACGAAAAGATCAGCCATGATCTTATTGAATGGCGGAGCAGGCTCGAGGGGCCGGACGGCCTACTCCTGCTCCTAGTTCTTATGATCTTATGATCTTTTCCATAGCTAACCTAAACCTTATGATGATATGATCACTATGCCCTCAATGTTCTCTTGCTGACACTTATTCCACTTGACCCACCTCATTCTCCAGAACCAGATCCAGCATGCCGCCTTCCTAGTTGGGCTGGAAATATACTGATCTAGAAAACTGTCCTGATCACATTTCAGAAACTCTTCCCCCTCTCTTCCCTTTATGCTATTACTATCCCAGTCTAAACTAGTGACACAGCAAGAGTAAATATGGATGATGATGTTCTGTTTCAAGGTAGCAACACATATGTACCCTCCTGCCAGCACCATTGGATGCCTGTACATGTTACAGAAAGGAGATTAGGCCAGGTTGCTCATGTAGCAGTCTGTGGCAGGTCCATTTCAGGACTTCACTACCACGAGATGAGGACTTACTCAATCTCAGGAGGCCTCTGTTGCAACATAGGAGCCAATCAGCCACCTCTTATTCACCGACATCTGAGGCAGCATCTAGGGAACCACTTGGTTGAGGTAAAGACCGCATGTATTATGCACTGACACCAAGGAGAAGTATTGTGGTAAGAAACAATGGTACACTCACAATATGATTTCTCATAAATCTGTTTCTCCTCCTCTAATTGTATAAAAAAATGGGAATTCCCAATAGTTTGAGAGGATGATGCTGGTCTAGATGCCCTTTCAGCCACCAATAGTACCTGCCTTGTGGATCCTGATTGAATACTAATCTTAAAAAGCTTCAAACTCGTCTAAGGATGCAATAAACTAAAATGACGGTGGACAAATAGAACCACAGTTGTTGAATTGCAGCTTATGTTTACTGTTTGTTTGGCTTCAAAGTACATTCCACCGTATGGTCTTTTCACTGAAATAGTTGGAGTGATAGCTTATACCATAAGATGCAATTGGTTATTCACACTCCATGCTTTTGATCCACAATATAAGTCGGCATGGGCACGCTGGATGGCAGCTGCCATTTAAACTGAGTTGGTTAGGCACTTCAGAAATTCCTGAACTTGTATGTCCTCTTGGGAAAGCTGCTCCATGTTAAATGACAGGAGGCAACAGAAGGGAGCAACACTGAAGATACAATTACTTGGGAGAAAAACAGATTAAATGAAGTGAGAAAAAAAACTGAAATGTTCATTTACCGTAGAAGACAAAAAGTTTACAAAATCTTGCTGAAGTGACTCAGTTAATTCCAGCTCTGTTTCAGTTTCTCGTCAGTGTTACAGATATTATGAAGAAAAGCTGTTCCCATGGTGCAGTCAATTCTCTGCTAATTAAGTAGACATTCTTCATGTCTTTGCCTATATTTCCAGGATTCCATTAATCCCAGTATGCATAGAAATAGGTGAATCGAATGTGAATTCTTTCTGGCTGTCAGGAATTCAACAGAACTAATAAATGTGTTTGAGAATGAAAGTGTAAATCAGGTTTCATGATGTAGAGTGAAAAGGCTGTAATGAGGATTCTAGGACAGTCTACATGCGAATATCCAAGGAAGATGAATAAAGTTACACAATACAAGTTCAATCTGTTCACGCCAACAAAAAGGCTGGAGAAAAGTTCTTTTATATTGCACTGAAGTCAACTCAAGTAATTTTTATCTAATGTAAATCTCATTTTGCATTCAGACTCTTCCCCCATCCTTCATCAATGTGAAGAGCTTAAATTAACAAAAGCTGAAATACAGTCTCTGACCGTTAATGGTTCAGCGATCTTTCAATTTCAACCCTATTTGCTAAATGATTGTCCTTCATCATTAGGTTCAGTATCTTTTGAAGTCAGTTATCCCAAAGACATCATTAGGGTATTTTATTGAATTTGGAAAAAATCAACATCACCTTACAGGAAACAAAGGAAGAAGCTGTTCATGTTGATGGTTCTTACTTACTTTTCAAACATAAGGCTCCCATTGTAAGACTTGTTGCCATTGGATATTTTTCCACCCAGTGTTCTCCCTTTCTGTCTCTTCCCGGGCGCGCACACAGGCTCAGATACAGTTCTGCAGATGCTAGCTGCCCTTTGGTAGCTCACATAGGAGGCCATTCTTCCTCTGTAAGCTTACACAGGGAGCATTCTCAAAGGTATTTGAGCTAAGGAAGAGCATATATCATCCAGTCTGATGTTGTCTTCACCCAAAATTCTTTCCACTGGCACCAGTAATTAAGGAGAACTCTAGCTTTTTTTTTCCTATCTGCCTAGGAGGATCGGAGCGAACTATTATGCTCCACTGCTGTCTGAACTAAAATCAGCTCACTCAGTACTGACCTAAGTTCAATCCTGGGACCATCCTGGTTTGTAAAGCTGAGTGCCACACTATATAGTGCATGTACCCACTCACTTATCAGCAGAATTCCTTGATTGCAGAGTATTTTAAGCAGGAACAGTTAAATATGAATAAGGCAGCTCACCTGCACCTTCTCAAGGGCAACTAGGAATGAGCAATGCCAGTGACGCTCACATCCTGTGAAAGAATAATGAAAAAAGGTTGTTGTGAAAACTCAATTTTTAGGCTGGCAAGACATCTTTGTGTAGTTTGTTTTAAAAAATAATTTTTTTCCATCAATCTCATTGCTCCAAGTGCCAGAAATTATAGATTTGTGCCAACTAACATCTTTTGAAACAAGCTGAATGAATATCTGGTTAAGAATAAGAGTTTTTCTTTTCTTGATCATCTATGGGCTGAATTTTATGGGCCCCCCAGAGATGGGTTCGAGGGCAGAGGGCCTGTCGCAATACAATTTTGTCAGGGCCAGGATAGGTTGACCACGGCCTTCCCACCCAGAGGCCAAATGAGGCCCTTAAGTGGCATATTAACGGCCACTTGAGGGCCTCCTCCTCCTGCTGCTGTTGGGATTTAACTGGTGGTGGGGTGTGGAGGGGGAAGTGGGGTGGGGGGGGGAGGGGTTTGCTGTAGAGAGAACTGGAAAAAACAAGGAAATCACACTTGAGTGCACCTACTAGTTGGTAGGCCAGCTGTAAAGTAGAATTGGCAGATCTCCATTCTCACATTGGGAAGTCTGTGGTTCCAAAGAGTAAAGAATAAGTGGAAATAGAGATGATAGAAGAAAACAATGTAGCAAAAATAGGGTAGTATGGTGGTGCAGTACATTACAGCCCCAGCACATAGTACAGTGGTGCAACAGGACACTGCTCTAACACACTGTAAAAGCAAATGAAGATGCAAGATTGCTTTTGTGATTCCTGTATGGTGAACATTTGATCTGAAGTGTTACAGTTGGAAGGGGAGGAAAGTTAACAGATACAAGGCTCTTCCCACAAGACAGGATCATCAGACGTAACACCAGTTTCCAGTCATAGAGCTGCAGGGGCAGACTTTCCAACTTGTCCTTTGTCTAAACAATATTCTGCCTTTTGTAATTTACAGACACATTATTTTGTTCACTTTGTATTAAGCAGAATATTGAATGGTTTGTGCCAGCAAAGCTTTTGGGTGTCAATGCAGCCCCTCATCCTCAGAAAATGTGGTCACACTTTATGCCTTTGGAACTTGACAGAGTTTTTGCCCTCATTAAATCTTTCTCACATTGGAAAGTTCTGTTTTTGGAAAGATCCAGGAGCAAGTTTCCTTTCCATCATGGATAGCTTGTATTATAAAGACAACTGAGGGAAAACACAGAGGAGCAACAGAGATAGGAAAGTGATCTGGGTAATCTGAAAAAGCGACCAAAAAAGTCAAATAGGCAAAGAAAGGGGAACAATACAAAAATTTGAGAATATTATTCTTTATATTCATTGGACGGCTGTAAAAAAATATAAAAACATCCACACTGGAAGTTATAAGGCAAATTACATCCCATTCTACTCTTATAAGCAAGGGGATGGAAGGTTATCGGGGGTAGGTGGAAATGTGCAGTAATCAGCAGGCTCGGGGGTCGAGTAGCCAACTCCTGCTCCAAATTCGTATGCTCGTATTTTATTTTTTGGGTAGTGATAATGATTCATTCAACTGACAGCCAGTAGGTGGCAATCTCCCATGCTGCTATTCTGTATGAACCATTTTTATGTTCTCAAGCAAGCCAAAGTTCCTCTCCTTTATTAAAGTGCGAATGTCATCTTTCGGACACATTTTATGGCTTCAGAAAGAATTATGATTAATGTTAACATCCTGATTTTTTTCTTCCATTTCTTAATTTTGTTTTGTCTTTATCATTTCTGTATACATTCCCTGGATGTTATGTCTAATAAACAACTTACTCCCAAGCCTTCACAGTGTTGTTCTTAAGTAGAGCATATGTGCAACTGGAGTATTGGAGTGATACATCTTCTTGCAACCCTGTAAGAAAATGTCTGACCCCCCCCCCACCACTCACCACATTACAGCTTCGCAATTACCGTAGGGCTGTGTTCATTTTGTTTTTTTTAATGTACTATGTATATTTCGATATATCTGTTGACATTAGTTCAACTAGCTTCTATTGTTAGACTTAATAATTCCTCCAAGGTGTCACCAACATTTACTGTTTAAACAAATTAAGAGAAACAGAAAAGCAAGAGAATGTTTGTCATAATTCTTTGGAATGGTTTCTGACTAAGGTTTCTGACGCAGTATAGCATCTCACTGAGATACTGAGGTGAGAAAGAGCTTTTTGAGCCAAATAGCCTTGACTATGCCTGAAATGTTACGCATTCTGAGGCTGTTAGAGTTGACCTAAGTCAGTTCAAAAGAAACCCAGGGCCCTGGGAGCAAGCTTTCATTATGGTACCATGTGAAACACAATTGAGAAAGGGTATATTTCATGTTAAAAATGGGAAGGAAGGATCTTTTTCTTTAATATAGAAATCTTGCTCAGTATGGTACCTCAGTACACCATATAGGGCCTGCCCTACAATTATATACTTGCTTTTGATTTTTCAATCTGAACTTGGTTATCTGGAAAAGGTGCCCTGCAGAGGTAGAGCATGAGGGGTTATTGCCTTTATCCACACAGCTCTTTGAAAAACAGCATTGGCCAAAGCAAGGGAACAAGTTACCCACAATTCCAGATTAGTTGTGTGGAATTTCTGGGGCAGCGGGTGGCCTACTTAGAAGAGAAAAATAAAAACGTCTAACGGTATCCACTAGTGAAATTAATGATGAAGATCAGAACTGAAACAGTTCTACAGGTAATGGGCTGTAAAAACAATCTCTGGAAGAACGTTTTAAAATGTGAAAAACAAGATTGGTTGGCCCCTCCTTACCATCCCTAGTCAGTTAGATGCTGTCCCCTAGATAACAAGTCTCTTGGTTTCAAATCCAGCTGGATGACTAATGTGTATGATGATCCTTCTGACCTTGGAAAACCCTGCCTTGCAGTTGAGTCTGCAGGGATGATGAAGCATTGAAACTGCATTTGCTCTGCTTTTTAAAAAAAAAACACCAAAAATGAGATAATCATTTATCATTAACAATGAGTTCTTTTATCTTGTATTGAGTCAGTGTTAACTGTAAGTTATAGGTGTAAACTATAACTAGGCGTAAACTGATAACTTTATTTCCAGTAAAATTAAATACTGTACTATCACTCAATTAACTAGGCTCTGTGAATGCCCCTAAATGAGGGCATGAGCTCACTATTGTCATGATTCTGCCCCTCCACCTCCACTTCTAGTTTTATTTTCCTTGTTGACAGAGCCAGCTGCTTATTTATTATCGGCTTCTGTCAATGCTCCTTTTGAGCCAGCCTCGAGGAAACTCATGAGGGCAGACTAGGGTGACTTTTTCTCCACTCAGGATTACTTCTCTCCCCCAAAGCCACCCACTGAATTCTATAGCTATGATTGAAAACCCAAAATGGGATAGTCACAGACTGTTGCCCTCAGTTCTGTTTGAGACGGGTGTTAAGAGGGATGCTGTTAAATTAGACTTGACATTTTTTTTCTAGATTAATATGATGGCAACCTTTAGTGTCAGGAAGACAGTTTTTGAAGGAATGGTTATGTCATCTTGCTGTACAGCACAGGCAACTAATGTACTTCGTCTTCATAATCAAATCTCTGTCTGAAGCTGCCATTACCCTTTCTTATCTTAGACAGCAATTCTTGTGTGTGTGAGGTTATAAAAATGCAAGTTATAAAGTGAATTTAACAAGTATACAGACTGGGAAGTTTACTACTGAAAATGCTCAGCTGTGCTGAGTTTTACAAAAAGAACCTGTCAGCCAAATAAAGTAAGAATCAACAGTTATAGCTTGTTAACATGTTTTCTGGATTTATTCACGTAATAGTGACCCAAAAAGGTGGGCTAACATCTAGATAAATACCGCCCACCTTGGATTTCATTGTCTCCACCAGGCTGCTGGTATTTAAAGAAAGGCTCGTTTTTTCCATTACTGGTTAGCAACTGAATCAAACTAGTTGTTTATCATGGGTTTTTAATCCACTTCTAAGCCAATCAAACTCACTCCAATGTGATTGTGCTGTTAATTTTTTCCATGTACCATCTTGTATGCAATTTTCAATGCAATTTCCCTGAAATGTCACTCGGTCAATCCAAAGTATTTTGTACTATTTGTCAAGTAGGCAACTCTTTTCTCAAGTCTTAGGGGATAATTTTAACCGAACCTGCCCGGGTTTGGGTTGGGGCGCCTTTTTACACCCATTTTACCCTTTTTACTCTCCATTGAAGTCAACCTGACTGTCTGCCATCCAGTGGGCAAGGCTGAAATTACTCCCTTCGAGTTCAGGGTTCATGTCAAGATTCTAAGCACAATCAGTAATTGCTTTGTAGTGTGCATGTTCTTTCCTTGGATTGTAACATACAGTATTTACAAAGATGTGATGCATCAGAATTTTAACTCATCAAAATAAATAAATAAATAGAAATGACTCTGTGTCTGCATCAATCCCTAAAGCCACAGCTGAGATCGAGTTCCATACTTGAGGAGTAATGATTAGGAGACAATGTTACAACAAAAAAGCACTTTATCACTGTACCACCCAGTTCTTAATTTTATTCTAATTAATTTTTAATGAAGATGACAGAATAAGGGCTTTAATGCCATCTTATCCAATTAAAGTAATTAAAAAAAAAATGTTTTACTTGCTTGATTATATCCAACTCCAGGCAAAAGCACTAACGAGAATTACAACGAGGAGGTGCGTGGCCTGGGGTTACCTGACTCCTAATTTTTCCTCCTTTTTATGGAAGCTTGTTTCTGTTCAGTGCTTCCCCATGGCCAAAATAAGGAACTGCGTGTGGGACTATGTACAAGAACCTGCATCCCATGGTGTAGCACGATGGAGCTCCATCCTCCAATCTTTCCAACAGACCTTATGCTTCCACAGGTTTCTGTTGGCTTTATAAATCCTACTTCTGAATCTGCCCAAGGAGTTATTAGATAAAATTCACTCTGGTGATTTTTAAAAATAATCTCTTTTTTGTGCTAGGCTTAACATGATTGTGCCTGGAAAGTTTGACCATAGGACTCATTTTCTAAAAGAATCCTGACAAGACAATGGCACCTTTAAAAATCCATTGATGAACAAACTATATGATGAACAGACTGGAACATGAACTGCACATAGAAGAGAATGAAAAGTTATTTTCTGTTAGTCATGCTTAGTCATTGTGGTTGACAAATAAATACTCCCCATAGCAAGAAAACACCTTATCTGACTTCCTTCCTGTCAATACTTGACCATTCTGTTAAAAACAAAGTTTAAAAACTCCATTGGTTAAAAAAAACTGTGGTCAATTCACATTGCATAAACAGTCTGAAGAACATACAAATGTAAGAAATAGGAGCTGGAACAGCCCGTAAGGCCCCTTGAGCCTGTTCAGGCATTCATTAAGATCATGGCTGAACTTTTGCATCAACTTCACTTTCCCGCCTTATCCCCATATCCCTTGATTCCCATGCTGCCCAAAAATATATCGATCTCAGTCTAGAATATACTCAACGACTAAGCATCCACAGCCTTTTGGCATGGAGCAATCCTTCTGAGTGAAGACATTTTGCCTTATTTCAGGCCGAAATGGCTGACCCATTATCTTGAGACTATGACCCCTAGTTCTATACTCTAACCAGGAAAAACAGCCTCTCTGTCAAGCCATCTAGGAATGTTATATGTTTTAAACTCTGGGGAATATAGGTCGAGTGTACTCTATCTCTTGTCATAGGACAATCCCCTTATCCCAGTTAGCAGTTGAATGAATCTTTGTTGCACTCCTCTAAGGCAAGAATATCCTTCCTCAGGTAAAGAGTTCAAAACTGTACTCAGTACTCCACATATGATCTCACCAAAGCCCTATATAATTGCAGCAAGATTTCCTTACTTTTATACTCCAACCTCCTTGTGATTAAGTCTAACATAACCATTTGCCTTCCTAATTGCTTGCATGCTAACCTTTCTGTAATTTGTGTACAAGGACACCCAAATCCTTCTGACACCCAACATTTACTAGTGTCTCTCCTTTTAAAAACTGCTTTTCCATCTTCCTACCAAAGTGGATAATTTCACACTTGCCCACATTATATTCCATCTGCTACCTCCTTGCCCAATCACATAACTAGTCAACATCCCTTTACATTCTCTTTGCATCCTCCTCACAGCTTACTTTCCCACTTAGCTTTGTATCATCAGCAAACTTGGCTGAATTAAACCCGGTCCCCTCATCTAAGTCATTGATATAGAGTGTAAATAGCTGAGGCCCAAGTACGGATTCTTGCAGCACTCCACTAGTTACACCCTGCCACCCTGCAAAAGATGTGTTTATTTCTACTCTCTGTTTTCTATCCATTAATTAATTCTTAATCCATGCTAATATATTACCCCCAATACCATAAATACACTTGTGTAGCAACCTATTGGGAGGCATCTTATCAAATGATTTCTGAAAATACAAATATTCTACATCCACTGGTTCCCCTTTATCTACCCTGCTAGTTGCACCCTCAAAAAACTCTAATAGATTTGTCTTCTTGGAAACCTGCATCAGTTCAGTTCTGGCTATTAATTTTACATTTTGTTGACTCAACTTGAATCATAGTGGAAACACGTGCACACAGAAACATTTAAGTGTATTTGTTTGAGTTATGCTGCATGTGGATTGAACTTTATTTTTATATAACAGAATAAAATTGAGGGAAATGCTTTAATTCACCATATGTTAAATATATTTGTATGACGGGGAAGCAATTATAATTTGATGTCGAGATAACAATCCTCTCAACAGCTTCAGCTGATGCAATGTGAATGTTTGTGATGCCACCAGGAATGAATCTGTCAGGGCAAGAGTTCAATATTTGGGTGATGATCTGACTTGGATGTCCACAGCTACAATTTGGGCTGGTCCTCATGTTCCACTTGTGGGTCAAGTGGCCATATCTTCCCTGACCTGTCCTCAAGTAACTGAGAGTTGTCCAGATTTTCTGTGGGAGGTTGAAACCTGGGTCCTCAACATGTAGGTCAATAATCAAGTTGCAGTTGATGATGTTGCAGTCAACCAGGAGGTGTGTCATCGAGAAGTGGGGCTGTCGTTGATTTGTTGGGTGTGCAGTGTGTCACAGTAGGAGCTATGAGATTTCAGGTGAGTGCATGGTTTTTTTTGTGGTCCTGTGTGCTGTGGGCCTGTAGTTTTTTTTTCAGGAAGAATGTGGTGTGCCTTTAAGGCTATAAAAGGAGCTGTACTGCTTTAAGGCAATAAGCTCCAGAGACTGAGTCAAAGAATGCATTCTCATTGCCCTGGGATACAGTCATTCGGAGAACAAGCTCCTGAGACTGAGTCAAAGAATGCATTCTCATTGCCAGGCTAGAGCCATTTGGAGAACAAGAACGTGAGATGCAATGTTACAATTTAATTTTGAACTGGCTTATAGTGGAAACAGACTGTTCTAACTCTCAGAGAAACAGACAGATAGTGGGACCAGCATATACTGAAGGAAATGAGAGCTCTCTCTTGGTTTATTTAAACCTTATTTATTATACTCTCAGAATTCTGATGTCAAGCCAGATTAATTTCTTTAAAAGAAAATAATCAATTCCTTCAAATACTGAACTGTAATTGTTGAAATTCATCACTGGAAAAGAAGAACATCAATTTCAGCTGCTGAACTAGACTACGGACCATTCTACTATTGAAGAACCTTCCCCCCCACCCCCATCAGATGACTATGAGGATTACAAGCAACCTTGGCCTATTCCACATTGGAAGATTTCACTTCGGCAGGAGCGTAAATATGCAAGGACACTATTTTTTTCTATTTTAAATGTTGTTTATATTTTAGTAGTGCTTAAGAATTTAGTTTTTCTAATTAAACAATTAATTTGTTGATCTAAAGACACCTAGTTTGGTTAGCCTCATTAGGGGGGTTAATAGATGGTAAAATTTGTCTGGGTCTTTAATTTGGAAAGTTTAAAATTAGACAATCTGTGAAGGGACGGGATTGATTCAACAGTGCGTTTCTCTCACCACAATCAGAACCTTATATTTTAATTGGGGGCTTTGACTTGAGCGGTCGGTCATAACATATCAATTGGGTTTCTCGGCCGAGATTTGAATCATATTTTAATTGGGGACTCACTCAAGATTGAATCATATTTAATTTTGTAGCTCACGTCTGGGATCAGAATCAGACTAATTTGGAGGGTTCACATTTGGAATCATATAGATTACTCGTTTCTGGGATAACATATTTAAATTGGGGTCAACTGGAAACTCTATTGTAGGGTTCTAAATCTGACACCAATTACAAATAAATAAAAGAACTAGGTCTCTTGTATAATAAGGTACAGTCTATACCATTGTAATGGCATTAGTGGTTGTGGCAGAATTTTTGGGAAAGCAGAATGTTTCCCTGAATGACTTGCTAACTTTAAGACCAAATTGAAAGAATTGACAGCAAAATTGGGGTTGGAATTGAAATCAGGTGCCAAAAAAGCAGAGGTAATTGACATAATAGCTGAACATCTGGAACTAGTAGAAGAAGATGATGATGAAGCTGAAGGGGAATACAAGGAACAAGAAAAGGAACACGAGAGACAAGGAGGTAGTAGGTCTGAGAATGATGCAGTGGTATTCACTAGGATTCAGTTAGAAATGAAAAAAACTAGAGCTTCAACAAGAAAAAGCAATAGCAATAAGAAAACTTGAATTGGAGGACAGGGAGAAAGAGAGGGAATTTAGGCTAAAAGAGATGGAAGTAAGACAAAAGCGTCAGGAAGAATCTGAATTCAGATCAGGACCCAGCGAGAAGTTGTTTAAATTTATACAAGCTCTTCCTAAGTTCAAGGAAAGGGACATGGAGGCATTTTTCATATCTTTTGAAATATAGCCAAACAGATGAAATGGCCGAAAGAAAGCTGGACATTGCTCTTGCAGGGCAGGCTGGTAGGCAAAGCTCATGAAGCTTCTGCCATGCTTCCTGAAGAGGCTTCTGCAGATTATGAGATGGCAAGAAAGGCTATTCTCGCTGCTTATGAGTTAGTCCCTGAAGCTTACCATCAGAAGTTTAGGAATTTACGGGGATTAGTTGGGCAGATATGTTTAGAATTTGAGAGGGTGAAGCAAATTACTTTTGACCATTGGATACGAACATTAAAGATAGAAACCACATAAGAAAACCTTTGAGAATTGATTCTCTCAGAAGAGTTTAAAAACTCCATTCCTTCAGTAGTGAGAACTCATATAGATAACCTGAAAGTTTGGAAAGCTAGGCAAGCTGCAGAGATTGTTGATGATTTTGAGCTTGTGAATAAGCCAACCTATTTTGTCCGTCTCCCCCATAAACATGAGAGGGATAGAAAGTGGGACAGTGAAAGGAAGGCAAGTAGCCGGGGACAAGAAGGAACAGCTAGGAATGCCCCAGGATCACTTTCTTAGGTCAGAAAAGAAGGTGCTGAGGGTAAAAGTGCAGCTTGCAAGCCAAAATGTTATCATTGCAACAAAATGGGTCATCTTCGTTCAGAGTGCTGGAAATTGCGAGGTAAACCCATAGGACTCGTTGGGGTACGCAAAGCTAGTGCAGAGGAAATGACTCTGACTGAGAGTATAGCAGACCAGGCTATAGCTTTAAAGACAGCTGTGAATGTGAAACCAGATACTAAAACTAAAAGGAGTGCAGAGGTTAAGAATAAAATACCTGAGAGTTGTATGAATTTTTGTCAAAGGGGAGAGTAACTCCACATCCTGTAAGTGAGGCAGGAAAACCTATTATTATACTCAGGGACACAGGAGCAACCCAAACACTCTTGCTGGAGAAAGATACGAGGTTTCCATCAGAGAGCGCCTTGAACGCTAAAGTTTTAGTTAATGAAATTGGCGGGGAGTGAATACCTGTACCTTTGTACAAAGTATGCCTAAAGAGTGACTTAATATCTGGGATAAAAACTGTAGGTGTTGTCCACAATTTACCAGTAAAGGGAATTGATCTACTCCTAGAAATAATTTGGCTGGATCAAAAGTATCAGTTTCTCCTATAGTTACAGAGGAACCAAGTGAAACTAAGGAAACGAAGCAATTACAGAAACAAGTTCCGGGAATATTTCCTGCGTGTGTAGTTAACCGAGAAATGGCTAAACAGGATCCATTGTCGGAGGTGAAAGGGACACCACAAATAGATAGCCAAGTATCTGAAACCTTATTTGGAGATTTAGATAATCCAAATGAGTTGTTTAACAGATTGTCTATCATTGCAGCACAGCAAGCTGATCCAGAGATATACCGAATAGCGACAGACGGCTCTGTCAGAAGCTGTGACGAAAGGAGTTCCAGAAGGCTATTATATGGCAAATGGGGTTTTGAGGAGGAAATGGAGACCGTTTCATAGGCCTGCAGATGAAGACTGGACATTTGTTGAGCAGATAGTAGTACTACCAAAATATTGACAAGAATTATTAAGGTTAGCACATGACATTCCTTTTGCAGGACATAGGGGAATTCAGAAGACCAAATCACACATAAGTAAACATTATTACTGGCCAGGTCTTACAAAGGATGTGAGACAATTTTGTAGGACATGCCATACCTGTCAAATGGTGGGACAACTACAACCTACCATAAAACCAGGGGATGAAGTATTAGTGTAGTTACCGTCACAGGGAGAATCATTAAAAGCATGGTTTAGTGGCCCGTATAGAGTGATCAAAAGAGTGTGTAAGGTAGATTACTTGATTGACACTGCTGATCGCTGGAAGAATAACCAGTTGTGTCACATTGATATGCTCAAATAATATTACCGCAGGGAGGAGGATAAGCCAGGACGGTTATGTCGGTAATCGGGACTGTTGAGAAGGAAAACAATAGTGAGGATGAGGCAGAAGCAGGCCTAGGAAATTCTCAGATTGAACCTCCAACTATCCAATTAGCGAATACAGAATGGCTAGGAAAATTAAACAATAGGCTTTTACATTTGGAGGCAAAACAGCGTGAAGTCCTAACCAGTGTTTTCACAATGTTTCAAAAAGTTTGTAGGGATAAGCCAGGATGTATAACCTTGGCCACACATGGTGTGGGTAAAGGGGGAGCCATTCTTTTAAAACGACAGCCTTGTTGCTTAGGTCCAGACAGACAGGCCCAAGTGGAAGCAGAGGTCCAATGCATGCTGAAGGGCAGTTTAGTTGAACCGAGTCAGGACAGCTGGAATTCGCAAAGGGTCTTGATGTCCAAACCTGGTGGGTCGGCTCAAACTTGCATAGACTCTAGAAAAGTCACAGTGGTAAGGAAGGCAGACTCCTACCCAAATTCTCATTTAAAGGACTGTAAGGACAGAGTGGGCAACACAATGTACCTTAAAGAGACAGATGTGTTGGAGGGATGCTGTCAAATTCCTTTGACGCCCCAGAGTAAGAAAAAAATCAGCTTCTGTTACATCGGTCAGGCTTTTCCAATGTCAAGTGACGCCACATAGGTTAAGGTGTACTTGAGAAACTTCTCAGAGAATAGTGAACCTAGTAGTGGTCAGTGCTCCTAGCTGTGCAGTTCACCTGGCTGAGGTGATGGACAATAGGAACACAAAACAACTGAAAGACTATGCTTGACCAGCGGAAACCCACGCAATCACAGGGAGAACTTGCAAACTCTGCACAGGCAGTACCCAGAACCAAACCTGGGTCGCTGGAGCTGTGAGGCTGCAGTGCTAACCACTGTGCCACCTACTTGTTACCGTAGTCTTAACATTTGAGAAAAGTGTGTGTGTGTAAATTCGAAAAATATGTTAGCATTTTTTTCAATTTGTATTTTTTGCACATTGTAATGAAACACATTTCAGGAATGGCGTTTCATTCTGCCAGGGGTGGAAGTATTATGTTCCTGTAGTTTTTTTTTTCAGGAAGAATGCAGTGTGCCTTTAAGGCTGGAAAATGAGTCGGACTGCTTTAAGGCAACAAGCTCCAGAGACTGAATCAAAGAATGCATTCTCGTTGCTGGGATACAGCCATTCGGAGAACAAGGACATGAGATACAATGTTAGAATTTAATTTTGAACTGGCTTATAGTGGAAACGGACTGTACTAACTTTCAGAGAAACTGACAGTATATGCAGAAGGAAATGAGAGCTCTCACTTGGTTTATTTAAACCTTATTTATTATACTCTCAGAATTCTGATGTCAAGCCAGATTAATTTCTTTAACTACTGAACTGTAATTGTTGAAATTCATTGCTGGAAAAGAAGAGCATCAATTTCAACTGCTGAACTAGATTACAGACTGTTCTACTGTTGAAGAACGTTTTCTCTCTCCCCATCGGATGGCTGTGAGGACTTCAAGCAACCTTGGAATATTCCACATTGGAAGATTTCACTTCGTCAGGTGTGTAAATATGCAAGGACTCTAATTTTTTCTATTTTAAATGTTGTTTATATTTTAGTAGTGTTTAAGAATTTAGTTTTTCTAATTAAACAGTTAATTTGTTGATCTAAAGACACCTGGTTTGGTTAGCCTCATTCAGGGGGTTGGGGTTATTAGATGGTACAATTTGTCTGGATCTTTACTTTAATTTGGAAAGTTTGAAAGATATGCTGGTGATCTGTGGAGGGACAGGATTGACTCAACAGTGTGTTTCTCCCACCACAATCAGAATCGTATATTTTGATTGGGGGCTTTGACTTGAGTGGTTGGTCGTAACATGAGTCAGTGGCCTACTAATCAATCCAAGGGGTGGCACTACAGCTGAGTCCAATTCTATTTTCACCCAGTGCATTTTCCAGCAGGCTTTACTGAATAGCAAATGGAAACTACAAATCTCACTGGGCATTTGCCCCACTTAGCTCAGGGGCATTGATGACAATAACATTCTTTTAATGAAGAGAAGGCAGCATTTCTAATATAATGATTATGCCTACAAAGACATGCTCCATACATTTGTATTTCAAAGACTTTTGATGTTTTTTCATACTTAATTCAGACAACATTTTTAGTAGCATTGATATATATTGTGAACAACTGGGGCCCAAGCACTAATAGTCAAATCGGATTTATGAATGGGAAATCATGTTTGACGAACCTGTTGGGAGTTTTTTGAGGATGTTACTAACAGAATTGATAAAGCGGAGTTGGTGAACGTACAATATTTGGATTTTCAGAAGGCTTTTGATAAAGTCCCCCATGGGAGGTTGGTTAGCAAAATTAAAGCATGTGGGATAGGAGGTAATATACTGGCCTGGATTAAGGATTGGTTAACAGGCAGTAAACAGAGAGTAGGAATAAACAGGTCTTTCTTGTGTTCGCAGGATGTAACTAGTGGGGTACCGCAGGGATCAGTGCTCGGACCCCAGCTGTTCACAATATATATCAGTGATTTGGATGTGGGGACCAAATGTAATATTTCCAAGTTCGCGGATGACACAAAACTAGGTGGGAATATGTGTTATGAGCAAGATGCAAAGTGGCTTCAAGGAGATTTGGACAGGCTAAGTGAATGGGCAAGAACATGGCAGTTGGAATATAATGTGGAAAAATGTGAGGTTATCCACTTTGGTTGGAGGAATAGATGTGCAGAGTATTTCTTAAATGGTAAGAGATTAAAAAGTGTACAAAGGGACCTGGGTGTCCTTGTCAATAAGTCACTGAAAGCTAACATTCAGGTGCAGCAAGCAATTAGTAAGACTAATGGTATATAAGCCTTTATCGCAAGAGGATTTGAGTCCAGGAGTAGCAAAGTCTTGTTTTCAATTGTATAGAACCTTGGTTAGACCACACTTGGAGTACTGTGTGCAGTTTTGGTCCCCTTACCTTTGGAAGGATATTATTGCCATAGAGGGAGTGCAATGAAGGTTCACCAGACTTGTTCCCAGGATGGTAGGACTGTCCCTGAAGAGACATTGGGGAAACTGGGCCTGTATTCTCTAGAGTTTCAAAGAATGAGAGGTGATCTCATCGAAACCTACAAAATACTTAAAGGGATAGACAGGGTAGATGCAGCTAAGATGTTTCCCCGGATGGGAGTCTAGAACCAGTGGACACAATTTCAAAATAAGGGGGAAGCCATTTAGGATAGAGATGAGGAGAAATTTATTTACTCAAAAGAGTTGTGAATCTTTGGAATTCTCTACCTTAGAGGGCTGTGGAAGCTCAGTCATTGAGTATGTTTAAAGCAGAGTTTGACCGATTTCTAAATACAAATGACATAAGGGGGTACGAGGATAATGTGAGAAAAGGCATTGAAGTGGATGATCAGCCATGATCATATTAAATGGTTGGGCAATGGGCTGAATGGCCTACTCCTGCTCCTCTGTTCCTATCCTAACCACTCGCTGTTTAAAAAATATTTTTTTCATGTCTCTGTTGTTCTGGATCCTTCAGCTAATGGCAACAGTTTCTCCCTATCTACTCTGTCCAGACCCCTCATGATTTTGAACCTGTCTATCAAATCTCCTCTTAATCTTCTCTTCTCCAAAGAGAACAAACCCAGCTTCTCCAATCTATCCACGTAACTGAATTTCTCATCCCTGGAAGCATTCTTGTGTATCTTTTCTGCACCCTCTCTAATGCCTCTGTCCTAAGTGGTTTTAATAACCTTTTGCCTGCAATCTGAGTATTCTGAAAAATCACTAAAAGTAAAGTGCTATACTCATATTTTTATTTGCCCCTCACTGGACATTGCATTTTGGCCAGGTTGTGTACCAGCTTGGAACACTATTGGGGAGGTGATAAGGACCTTCATGGAGCTGTCACTTGGAGGCAACCCACCTGAAAAGTTCTATACTGGCCCAGTATTACCCGAGTATTGACATTTAGTCTTGCACTCTGATTTGATGAGGGTAATGCAGTTGATGTGGCGTACCTGGACATCCAAACAGCATTTGATAAATAATAGGCATAACAGGCTTGTCAGCAAAGTTAGAGCCCATGGAATATAAGGGACAGTAGCAGCATGGATATGCAACTGGTTGTGAATGTTTTTTTTCCAGATTGGAGACAGGTATATAGTAAATCTGGTGCAATACCATTGGAGCCGAGCAAAATATCTAGAAGACATTAAGGGAAGATAATGGGATTGAATTTCTGGGAGAAGCCAATTCAGGATGAAACATTAATCCAGATGATGAAAGCACCCTGTCCCAAATACTAGGTTCAGGGCATTTGTAGTCTGTTGGCAGTCACCTGTGCCATTTAAAATATAACTAAGTTATGTGCCTCAGGGAATTAGCAGCAGGCCTTAGGCACAAAGATATTTGGGCCAGCTGGGCACCCAAAATCCCAGAATAATAGTGGCCCATTTTATTGGTGGACTGATTTCTGTGCTGCAATTGATCACTCTGCAGCCAGTTGCAATAGGAAAACAGGGCAATTCGAATGGGGATTTAGTGGCATAGTGGTAATGTCACTGCACTAGTAATTCAGTGGCCCAGCCTAATACTCCATGGCAGCTGGTGGTATTTAAATTCAATTAATTAATTTTTAAAAACCTGGAATGGAAAGCTGGTCTCTGTAATGGTGAAACTATCATTGATTGTTGTAGAAACCCATCTGGTTCACTAATGCCCTTTAGGGAAGGAAATCTGCTGGCCTCTATGTGGTGCCCTCTGAGATGGCCTTGCAAACTACTCAGTACTCGAGGGCAATTAGGGGTGGGCAACAAATGCTGCCCTTGACAGCAATGCCCACATCTCATGAAAGATTTTTTTTAAATTTTAAATGCCCTTAGAAGTGATGGGTGCCAGGGATGCATGTGTTTCCCTCATGGTCAAAATTGTTCCATGTAAAAATGTCGGAATTATGTCACATGATGTAATTTCTGATTTTGTATGTGCCCTCCTTTTCGTGGGCAGTTGCCCCTGAGAACATTCTGATGTTCAGGAAAAGGGCAAGAATTTGGTGTAACTGTAACCCACTCAGAGGCCAAGATTTTATTCTGTTGGCTGGGGTTTCGACTTTCGAAAAGAACGATGTTGAAATCCCTGTGTCGCATATTCTCCGGAAGGCCCACCAAATCTAATGGCAATCAGGCACTTAAGTGGACAGAAGCAAGCTTTCCACAGGATCAAGGACCCCGTTGCCGAAAGTCCCGCCCTTGAAGAGCTGTCAGCCAATCAGCTGAAGCGCCACTGTGGAGGTGGTGGATGCTGCTGGAGGCGCATCACTGGACCCAGGCCACAGGTAAGTCAGCGCAGGAGAGGTCTCACAGGGTGGGGTAGCATAAATGGATCACCACATTCCGTGCTTCAAATTACCAGAACTAATAACAAATTTTGAAAACTGCAGGTATCTTCATTTTACCAATCAATATTAGGCAAATGTTCTTAGATTTTAGGTTGTTTGTGAATTATTCCATCAAATAATGAAAGAAAATTGAGAACAGTAATAAAATAAACAGGAATCACTGTGTGCAAGGTGTATCTTCCTCAAAACAAGGAGCAATCTCCTGTTTGTAGGACAGTAGGTAGGTAACCTCTATACTGTAGGTGTAACAATCATATTTGAGCCTTCAGCGTTAATCCACCAGTGTGCAGATTCTCTTACAGAGATGTGTTAAAAATTACTTTGATATGTAGGTAAGCAACACATCAATCTAAGTATCACTTAGGATTAATTTGTGTTGAGGAAGAAGTAGTAACAATATCATTTAAAAACATTCCATCAGCATTAACAATGCCGGATAAATAAGCAGCCAAAATATACAGCAACACTTAAACTTTGCAGACACATGCCTCTATTTGTATGTATTGCTGTATGCACTTAATAAAAGCTACCACTCTCTCCCTCATTTGTTTGTGATTGTACTAATTAACTTAGTCATCTTATATCATACGTACTCTGATGATAATCCGGTTTGACATTACAAATGGTGATACATTTGTGGTTTTACACAACTATTTCAGTCCAGGAGGGACTGAGTCATTTTGGTAAAATGCCCAGTCTTCACAGGAATCACTGTACAGGATCTTCAGCCAACAGCAGTTTGACATCAGGACTAAGCATGTGTCTTTGGTTCTTTTGATTTTCTTGTGTGTGATGTCGGAGATTGTTGGGATTAGTATGAGTGTTGATGCTGACCTGAAAGTTGGAAAACAATATTTCAGCCGTGATAAAATTAGTCATCACATTACTAGGTGTGAACACTGCCAACTGTAGAATGGTCAAGGAATCAGATTGCTGAGACGGTGATTCAGAACGAAACTATTTAGTAATTGCGGTGAAAAGAAATCTCTGCCAAAGAGATGATGAGCCAATACTGGCAGAGATTTTAAACAAATGTGTCTGCCATTCGCCAGGAATGCATTAAAACATCTACTGGTAACAAAAAACTTTTAGAGTTTGAGTCTATGAGTGACTTGAAAAGCAAAAGAAATATGGGACTTCTCAAATATACCATTCATATCTGTCTGGAAATGTCTAGCTGTATAACTTGGGGCACCGTGGAGGGGACTTGGAAAATGAAAGACTTTGACCACAATATTAACTCCAAGTTGCATGGGAACAGTGATTGACGGTCAGGGGGAAACCCAGAAGTAAATTTAGCACTTCTGTCAGTGGCATTTGAAAGCAGCCACCTCATTATGACTTTACTTCTGAGTTTGACATCGATTGCATGATAATGGGCATGATGCAGACCTGTATGACACAACCTTAATTCCAGTATTCAAATTCTATCTTTGGAGTGTCCTTTCGAGGAGTTGGGAGTTGGAGGAAAGAGAGGGAAAAGTTTGACAATGACTGAAGGCAGCCAAAGGCTGCACCCCACTTCACTGATGCCTCCTTTGATGTACTGCTGGGAGGTGGGCCACACAGTTGACAGCTGCAGAGGAGGAAGTTATGGAGGCCAGTTAAATGGATTTTTGGGATTTTGAATGGTGACTTACACCACAAGTGAGCAACAGCAGATGGTTGTGGCAGGAACAGCAGTAGAGGGTCCACATCGGAGGGTACAGCTTTCTCCAAGCTCTGCACACTGGACACAGAAGCTGTAACCTGGGAGCTGTCGATGAAAAGGAGACTCACTGAGGAGCAGCAAAGAATGTGTGATATATTGACAGGCCTTCCAAGCACACTGTGCACGACTGCAGAGAGAATAGAGGAGTCCATTTCAAGCATGAATTTGTTGAAATAAAAACAAGAAATGCTGGAAATACTCAGCAGGTCTGGCAGAATCTGTGGAGAGAGAAGCAGAGTTAACATTTTAGGTCAGTGACCCTTCTTCAGAACTGGCGAATGTTAGAAATGTAATAGGTCTTAAGCAAATAAAGCGATAACAAAAGGCAAGGTGTTGATAGGACAGAGGGTCACAGAGAATAGCTGACCAGAAGGTCATGGAGCAAAGGCAAATGGTATGTTAATGGTGTGCTAAAAGACAAAGCATTAGTGCAGAGAGGGTGTTAATTGACAGAAAAATGAACAGCCCAAAGTATAAACACGAAAAAACGTGGGTAGGCACATGGTAAAAAAATGAATGATGAAACAAACTGAAGTAAAATAAACAAATGATAAAAAAGAAAAAATAACTAAAAATAAAAAGGGGGGCCCGTCATGCTCTGAAATTATTAAACTCAATGTTCAGTCCGGCAGGCTGTAGTGTGCCTAATCGGTAAATGAGATGCTGTGCCTCGAGCTTGCGTTGATGTTCACTGGAACATTGCAGCAATCCCAGGGCAGAGATGTGGGCATGAGAGCAGTTGGGGGTGGGGGGGGGCGTGTTGAAATGGCAAGCAACCGGAAGCTCAGAGTCATGCTTTCGAACTGAGCGAAGGTGTTCCGCAAAGCGGTCACCCAATCTGTGTTTGGTCTCCTCAGTGTAGAGGGGACCACATTGTGAGCAGCGAATACAGTATACTAAATTGAAAGAAGTACAAGTAAATTGCTGCTTCACCTGAAAGAAATGTTTGGGGCCTTGAGTAGTGAGGAGAGAGGAGGTAAAAGGGCAGGTGTTACACCACCTGCAATTGCATGGGAAGGTGCCGTGGGAAGAGGCAGGGCATTGAGATGGTGTCTCCTTGCCTAGATAAAGTGGCCAATTCCATGGCTCATCAAATGTGGCAATCAAATGAGTCAATGTATGCCTTGACTGTGGCTGAATTTAACGTGGCCATCGAGGGTGGGTATGGTTACGTGAGGGACTGGGGAATCGCACCGCACCGTCCACCCGGAAATCCGGCGTTGTGACGTGTATTTTGTTATTGGCAGCACAATGGTGGCCTTGGAACCATAATGGTGGCATTGGCACCACAACATGTCAGGAACATATATTAAATTGCTGAAATGCCAATTTTCATGAATTAAAATATAATTAAAGTGATTTAATGATTGTTGAGCATTTCTGTGAATGGGGGCAGCACTCACGTCCCTCCAGATTCACAACCGGAAAAACCTGCAGCACTGAGGTGAGAGGACACATTGCTGCGACGAGTAGGCAGCCTTGAAGATTGCTGCATAAGGGAAGAGGGGGGTTTAGAGGCCATTGTGGATCTGTATTTCTGCGTGTTCTGCAAGGGTGTCCAAGGTCCTGGGGGCTCTACAAGGGGGGCCGGGGTCCTGGGGACTCTACATTGGTGCTGTGTGGGTTTGGCGGTGGAAGGGGGAGTGTTCAGTGTAGGGATGGCTAACTGCTGTGTTATGGGTCTGGTTGCTCACACTGCTGAAATAGATGGTGGGCCATTGTCAAGGTTGTACTCTGAGGTCGACTGCACTGACAGAATTGTCACATCCTCAGGTGCCAAGGCAGGAGACCAGACGGGTTAAGCAATGCACGAAGGAGGCAAGAGACAACCTCATAATGACTCGTTTATAGCTATCCTGGTGTCCAGTCACAGAGAGTGAAACAAAGGCTCACCTTAATGCATGAACACTGTTGCCTCCATCCCATTTGTGGTCCCTGTCTTACAAGTGGCTGTAATATGTGCTAGTGACCATGGGAGAACATATATTAATGAGAGCTATCATCACATTGGCATGTTAATGAGGGCTGGGGCCACATTGGCATAGCCTAAAGGGGAAAGGGGGAAGTCAGCAGCTCACAATTAAGACATAATGACACATGGCTCTCAGGCAAAGAAGCCTAATGATTTGAACAAACGATCTTTTAATTATTTACCACAAAAGATATATGCTGCACCCTTGAGACCCGAAGTGTGGCTTTGTACTCATCTTAATACGTTGGCGGGTGGTCCTACACGGTGTGGTCCCTGCGACAGCAGCTGGGCTGGAGGCAGGCTGCTGATCAGGCTGCCCCTTGGCCTGTGATGACTTTAGCAGATGTTCTCTGGCAACCTGTGGCCTGGAAAGCCCTGGCTGCCTGGGGGTGTCCTGGACTGATGCTAATCACGGTGGGGCAGCCATGGACGTGATCAGGGCCCTTTTCCAGGCCCACTGCAGGGCCGGCGGCAGGCTCATTAAATTCAGCCCTGTGGGTGCCATCATGTCTGGTGCCTTAACTAGAATAACATGTACCTTATCCTTAATATTAAAGCACATACTTAACTGCACCAAGTTGTTCTCCAGCAGAGTGGTAGGAGAAAAGTGTGGCTGACCCATGAGAGGGATGATGTCAAAAGGGGACGTGGAAGTCGGAACTTCACTGCTTTCCACTTCTCACCTGATACCGCCCATCCCCACCACCACCCTCAGTCAGTGCCCCACATGTAGACTCAAGTCCCGATAGCTGGGTCTGCCCCTGCAGAGGTCCAAGTGGAGCAGTCTTTGATGGGACGCTCACAGGTTCCAAAACCTAGATGTCATTGGCCAAGAGCATCTGAGCAGACAGAGCAAGGATCTGAGCAGCCTGTCTCTATATCTGCTAAAGCCACAGGGGTTGTACCACATAGGTGCGATAGGAAAAGGAAGAGTAAAGATTTGTGGTTGTACAAGGATATGCACATGGATGTATGAGAAAACATTGTGCTTTTAAGTTTCTGTTGTTTAGTACAATCACAAAATTTCTTAGTTTGCACCATTTTCCCTTGTTGCCCATTTTTGGTTACTGGTGGCAACGTCTTTTCAGTTGCTTAGCAATGAATGGGAAGGCATGAATTGACAGGGATTGGTGAGGGGATGTGCAGTGGGTGGTTGGTTGTTTTCAGGACTGCTTTGTGTCATGGCATTGTTGTGTAGAAGGTAAGGGGAAAGTGGGCATTGCATGTGGTTCTGACATCGGTCCAGTGGTGGTAACTAACTGAACCTTGCATTAGCAAGGAAATCCTTGGCATTCCAGGAAGCAATGTGAGCAGCTAGTGCTTCATTGGCGTCATCACCTTCCACCTTCTTGTCTTTCTCCTTCTCAGATATATCCTCCTACAGCTACAATTCTCGCTGTGCACAATATTGTACAGAATGCAGCATATCCCGACCAATCTGGATAGCCTGGTTAGCCTGTATTGAAAAGCGCCTCCAGATCTGTCCATGTGCCCAAAATGCATCTTCAGTGTGCTGATGGCTTGTTTGATCATACACCTGGTGGTCAGATGGTGTTCATTGCAGTGTTTTTGTGCTTCATTGGTCTGGTTTCTGATGGGTGTCATCAGCCAAGTTTGAAGGGGGTATCCCTTGTTTTCTATAAGTCACCTCTCAAGTCTGCTTGTAGGTATAGGATGTTGGAGAGCTTGGACTGCCACAGGATGAAAGCATCATGGCCGTTCCCTGGGAATCTTGCACACAGCTGCAGAATAGTTTTTTTGTTGTTGCACACAAGCTGCACATTGATGAAGTAAAAGCTCTTGCAGTTGATGCACACTCCCAGATGATTTGGGGGTATGTAGATTGCCACCTTTGTGCAGTCAATGACAGCCTACACCTGTGGGAAGCCAGTCAGAGCTGCAAACCCGAGCACTGCTCATTCTGACTGGCATAATCACAGGCAAAGTTCACATAATTGTCAAATTTGGCAAAAAGGCATCAGTGGTCTACCTTATATATTTGTGGGCCACCAACTGGGAGATCCTGGATGTCTCCAGCGGAGACCTGGAAGGTTTCTGATGAAAGGTCGTAGACCTGAAACGTTAACTCTGCTTCTCTCTCCACAGATGCTGCCAGACGACTGTGTAGTTCCAGCACTTTTATTTCAAATGCCTGGAAGGATCTGGAGGCAAATAAGTTTAGGGTGGTGGTCATTTTGACAGCCGTTGGTACTGTTTGGCCACCAGGTCCAGCAGGGAACAGGTCTTCTGCTGGAAGGCTGTAGATGTCTGCCACCAACTGTCAGGACAACCTGAGCTTCCTGAAGCACT
Source organism: Heterodontus francisci (assembly GCF_036365525.1). NCBI lineage: Eukaryota > Metazoa > Chordata > Chondrichthyes > Heterodontiformes > Heterodontidae > Heterodontus > Heterodontus francisci. The sequence goes on along the minus strand of NC_090373.1, from coordinate 120,366,477 downwards.
GCTGTTCCATCAGTCAAGGAAGCTGAGTTTCTGACTATATCCTGTTATATGGGTAGTGGATCCCGTGAGCTGCACCTCTCTGCTGTCCAGCTGCAGGTTCTGCAATGGTCTGCTGCTACTGGTTCCCTTTATAGTGTCCAGCTGCAGATCTGTTGCTGCTGCAGATGGTCATATTGCTCCTTGCCTGAGATCCAATCGAAGTCTGTGAAGGCAACATCCATCCTGTTTTGATTTAGAAACCCTTCAAAGTGTAGAGAGTAATCTCTCAGCAAAATCACTGTGGACAAGCCCTTTCCCACCATAAGGTAAGAAAAGAGCGGCAAGTATTGAGTATTTATTAGAGTATTTGCATGATTTTAAATCAGCCCGAGAATTACCATTGTGTTCTTGCCTTTTCAATGGCAACTTTCAGCAAGGTCAGGAAACCTGTGGATGAGCCATTAATTTTAACAGTGGATTGAAATATTGCTCCAATTGAGCAATTAGCATATGTTAATAGGTAATCCATCTCTCCCAAGGGAGTTGGGCCCAATCAGCCTAACACATTGGTTGAATAAAACAGGACGGATCACCCAGCATCGACTTAGGCACCAGAAACGACAATGGCGCACCCTTCCCAGGCAACCTTACAAAGTACTCCTCACTAATATATCTGTGGGCTTGTGTCAAAATTGGGAGAGCTGTCCCACAGACTAGTCAATCAACAGCCTGAAAAAGTCATACTCACCAAATCAGACCTTACAGCCAATGTCCCAGACTCCTCCATCACCATCCTTGGGTATGTCCAGTCCCACCGACAGGACTGACCCACCAGAGATGGCGGCACCGTGGTATACAGTTGGGAGGGAATGTCCCTGGGTGTCCTCAATGTTGACTTGGGCCCCATGAAGTCTCATGGCATCAGGTCAAACATGGGCAAGGAAACCCCCCACTGATTACCACCTACTGCACGACTCCCCCCCCCACCCCCGACCGCCGGTTGATGAATCAGTGCTCTTCCATGTCGAATGCCATTTGGAAGAAGCATTGAGGGTAGCAAGGGCACAGAATGTACTCTGCGTGGGGGACTTCAATGTTGATCCCCAAGCGAGGCTTGGTCGCACCACTACAGACTGAGCTGGCTGAGTCCAAGCCAGACTGGGTCTGCAGCAGATGGTGAGGGAACCAAAAAGAGGGAAAAAGCTACTTGGCCTCATCCGCAACAATCTACCTGTCGCAGATACATACGTTCATGACAGTATTGGTAGGAGTGACCTCTTTTCTTTTTTTATTCTTTCATGGGATGTGGGCATTGCTGGCAATGCCAGCATTTATTGCCTATCCCTAATTGCCCTTGAAAAGGTGGTGGTGAGCCGCCTTCTTGAACCGCTGCAATGCATGTGGGGTAGGTACACCCACAGTGCTGTTAGGAAGGGAGTTCCAGGATTTTAATCCAGTGACAGTGAAGGAATGGCAATATATTTCCAAGTTAGGATGGTGTATGACTTGGAGGGGAACTTGCAGGTGGTGGTGTTCCCATGCATCTGCTATCCTTGTTCTTCTAGGTGCAAGTGGTTGCGGGTTTGGAAGGTGCTGTCGAAGGAGCCTTGGTGAGTTGCTGCAGTTCATCTTGTAGATGGTACACACTGCTGCCACTGTGCATTGGTGGTGCAGGGAGTGAATGTTGAAGGCGGTGGATGGGGTGCCAATCAAGTTTTGTCCCGTATGGTGTCGAGCTTCTTGAGTGTTGTTGGAGCTGCACCCATCCAGGCAAGTGGAGAGTATTCCATCACTTCCTGAGTTGTGCCTTGTAGATTTTTGCCAGGCATTGGGGAGACAGGAGGTGGGTTACTCGCCACTGAATTCCCAGCCTCTGACCTGCTCTTGTAGCCACAATATTTATATGGCTACTCCAGTTCAGTTTCTGGTCAATGGTAACCCCCGGAATGTTGATGGTGGGAGATTCAGCAATCGTAATGCCATTAATGTCAAGGGGAAATGGTTAGATTCTGTTATGATGGAGATGGTCATTGCCTGGCACTTGTGTGTCATGAATGTTACTTGCCACTGATCAGCTCAAGCCTGAACGTTGTCCAGGTCTTGCTGCATGTGGATATGGTCAGCTTCTGTATCTGATGTGTCATGAACGGTGCTGAACATTGTACAATCATCAGCAAACATCTCCACTTCCGACCTTATGATCGAGGGAAGGTCATGGATGAAGCAGCTGAAGATGGTTGGGCCTAGGACACTACCCTGAGGAACTCCTGCAGCAATGTCCTGGTGCTTAGATGTTTGGCCTCCAACAACTACAACCATCTTCCTTTGTACTAAGTATTCAACCAGAATCTGTAATTTCATGGCCTTACATATCCTTCATTCTACCATTACCATCAAGGTTCAATGAGTGCAGAAGAGCACACCTGAAAATGAGCTGCGAACCTCGTCAAGTTACAAAACAGGATTACATGCATGCTAAACTGCGGAGACAGCTTTAGTGGCTGCAGACAGAGCAAAGCGATCCCACAACCAACATATTGTGCAGTCCTGCCGCATCCAGTCGTGAATTTGATAGACAATTAAACAACTAACTGGAGGGGGAGGCTCCACAAACATCCCCATCCTTAATGATGGAGGAGCCCAGCACATCAGTGCAAAAAACAAGCCTGAAACATTTGCATCCATCCTTAGCCAAAAGTGCCGAGTGGATGATCCGTTTCGGCCTCCTCCTGAGGGCCCCAGCATCTCAGATGCCAGTCTTCAGCCAATCCGATTCACTCCATGTGATATCAAGAAACAGCTGAAGGCTTTGGATACTGCAAAGGCTATGGAACCTGACAACATCCCGTCTGCAGTACTGAAGACTTGTGCTCCAGAACCAGCAATGCCCCGAGCCAAGCTGTTCCAGTCCAGTCACAACACTGGCATCTACCCAATAATGTGGAAAATTACACAGATATATCCTGTCCACAGAAAGCAGGCCAAATCAAATCTGGCCAATTACCACCCCATGAATCTACTCTCAATCATAAACAAAGCGATAAAAGGTGTCATTGATAGTGCTATCAAGCAGCACTTACTCAGCAACAATCTACTCACCGATGCTCAGTTTAGGTTCCGCCAGGGCCTCTCAACTCCTGACCTCATTACAGCCTTGGTCCTAACATGGACAAAAGAGCTGAACTCAAGAGGTGAGGTGAGAGTGACTGCCCTTGATATCAATACAGCATTTGACTGAGTGTAGCATGTTCCCCTCCAAGCCACACAGCATCCTGACTTGAATCTATATTGCTGTTCCTTCACTGTCACTGGATCAAAATCCTGGAACTCCCTTCCTAACAGTACTGAAGCTGTACCTACACGAGAAGGACTGCAGCGCGGTTCAAGAAGGCAGCTCACCACCACCTTGTCAAGGGCGATCAGGGATGGACAACACATGCTGGCATTGCCAGTGACACCCACATCCCATGAACAAATATAAAAATAATGCCTGAATTAAACACACAAGTTCATGGATTGGACCTGGCTTCCTGAGGCGCTCATATTTTTGCTGGTTTTACTGTTTACCAACACCTGAACCATGTGCTTCCCAAGCTAAAAATCCACCCTTTGTTTCTACCAAATAAGTTTCATATTTTGCTATATGGTGCTCTTGGATTCACTCTCCCTTTCACTTAGCCTATACCTTGATTTGCACATTTTAGGTACTTAGACAAACATATACAGTGACTTACTGAATACCAGCAGATCATAAAACATCGTCAAATTTAAATTGCCAAAATAAGCACTAAAACAGCCGTGAAGCCTCAAAATAGAGTCGGTAGTCTTACCATTCCGTGTATGCTGCATTCCAGCTGCCGCCATTTTGGAAAGGGCTGTCTCCTGGACAGTCACTGTGCCCTCATGGAATGGGCGATAGGCCTCTTAGCCATTTAAATTATGCTCCTAATAACATATTACAAGTGACACATGAGCGGACTGTGTGTGGCACATGTTCCGCTCATGTGTACTAACATTGAGTGTTTATTAAAGGGACCACTGCTAGTCACTAGCGAAACAGACACAAAAATTGATTATACTTGTATTTTTATGAAGCAAAAGGCATGGAAGTATTTCTCCTGGCTCCACAAAAATAATACTAGCCTCTGCCAGCATGTGCTTGGCCCCTCAGCCTCACCTCCCCACTTTACAGGACTTACCTGAAACTGTCACCTGTGTCCTGACCGACTGCAATTACTGTGGCCCAAGGTTGCTGAATTGCCTGAGGATGCTCACTTGGCATCCACAGCTCACTGGTTGGATTCCTATGAAGCCTGGGCCTCAGAATCACGGAGTCCTCCACTGATTGGCCCTTACTCAAAGAATCTCCCAAAATATATGCAGTCTTACTTATTATGTTACTTGAGATCTTCTTCTATGTCTGCCCATGGGCGATTAACTGGCTGCCATTCTATGCCTGTCCTCCCCTCCCATCTTTTTCCCTATTTCTCAGTGTACTTTGCTCTCATAGTCTCCCCCATTTCTAGTCTTTGACACCCACCTACCTCATTGCATTTCCAACTCTGCTGTTCCCCATCAACATACCATCCAGTCCACCAACCACTTAATGTTACTCCCCAGCGAACTTCCTCTTCTACTGCCATCCTAGGCTTGAGTCCTTCATGGATGCACCCAAGGCTTCTCGTGGCTCCACTTTCCACATTGATGGATGTTTTCTACATTAAAGCTACTATAGAAAAGCAAGTTTATTATTGGTTATATCTAAACTTTAGTGGAACCTTAACTACTTTGCCTCTTCCTGAACATTTTTTCCTCTAACTGAGGTGGTGGAGTGGTGAGTTTTTTTTAGTACTCGGAGATACTGGTTATAGTCTAAACACCAGAGCTTGTTGACATAGATTTTGATCATTCAGAAGCTGTGCTTCTCTATTTATCCTTTCAATGGACCCCTTTAATTGCAATTACATGCGTAACATCATACATTACTCTTTCCACATGTTACCTTTCTCCAGTGGTATTTGCTATGTTTGGGCACCAGTTGAATCAAATTGACTCTTACCTTCAACTCTGCTGATTGTTTGCCTGTCTGGTAATTATGCCCTTGACTCCAATTTCTTTTTGCAACACATTCCACAGTTTTTCACATGAGAAGGCTGAAGCTTTGGGAGTTCTGTGTTGGCTCTTTGCCCCATTAAGTCTTTGCACTGAGAAGCAGCCAAGTCCTTTTGTCTGAATATTTCCCCAGTCAAGCAGAGCTAAGTTATCAACCTGAGGATCTGCCTTGGCTTTCCTCTGTGACATTTTGGCAATCTTGAGTGCATTTTCCACCTTGACATTGAAGTGTGTATAACTTGGACACAATAACAGAGCTTTTCCATCCCACATGACTGTTGGTGCCAGCATGGTCCAGGAAATAAGACAGAACTTCAGATCAACAGATCCTCACCCACTAACACAATGCATCATCTTTTAGTTGGCCTCTAGATCACTCTGAACTACTTTTTCAGCAACTATAATGTATGCAAATAAGCACAATGTGATTTTCTGTCCATTTAGGATGCAGTTATAACATACGCTCATGCATGGAAAGTGGGCATTGGAGTTCTTAAAGGGGCAGGAGCTCTTTCTTTAAATTCTAATTTTCCCAGTACCCTTTTATTTTTTTGCTTTTATTTCTCAGATTTGATTTTTTTTTAAATATATTTTTGGATACTTCTCAGAGCACAAAACAAATATTTATGTTCAAACTAATTTAAGACTTCAGCAAAAATTCAGGGAGCAACAAGCTTAAGTCAGTGAAAAATGCATGGTCCTCATGGCACCGATGACACCCATGAGGCCATTAGGCTCCAGGTCCTCTTCTGTCCCCACCCCTTGCTCTTGCTTACTTGTGCATTTTCAATCTCCCAGTGTTTTCTCCCCCAACTCAGCAACTGCCTCCTCTGGTCCTTTGCAAACATTGGTGAGAGTGATGCGGGGTACAGTGAGGTACTGTCTTGTTCTAGTTCACTGACAGAAATATAGGAACAGGAGTAAGGCATTCAACCCCTCGAGCATTAAATCTGTACGTCAACTCCATTACCTGCCTTGGTTCCATAATGCTCAATACCCTTGCCAAATAAAAATCTAACAGGTTGTTCTTCCAAGTCTAAAATGACAACAATGAAAAAAATACTGCCAATGCTGGAAATCCAAAAATAAATAGCTGGAAATGCTCTGAGGATCAGGCAGTATTCTGAAAAAAAACAGCAGTTAATGTGTCGAGCTATTCAGGACTAGGTAATATCACAGATGATCATTTAAAAAGGAACACAATGAGTGTTGGGGAAAAGAGAAAAAAACACACGAAAAAAAATAGAATGACCTGTGAAATGTTTGGGTGGAGAATAGGAGGTGATTGAATGGCAGGCATGATGTTAGCAAGAGACCTAATGAGAGAAATCACAGAAATAAAAGGTGTTGACAAGGTAAAAAAGGTATGTGCATAGTTAAAAAGGAATAGGCAGAATGTATGAACAACTGGCAAGCAGAGTGGGCTGTAGTAATCTGGGAGTCTGGTGGAAGAAAAAGAAAAGAAGCAAGTCGGATGCCGTCAGTTGTGCTCACTCCAAGTTCCAACCCACCCACATGCTGAAAAGGAACATATGTCAGAACACAGACTCCAACAGAGCCTATATTATAAGATACTTGGGCCAATTTCTTATGCCTTGTAGAACCAGTGGGAGATGGACAGGTTGGGATTAGGAGCTGTGTGGGCAGTCCAACACTGGACACAGCCAGGTTTCCAGGTTCAGCCTGATTTACATCATGCAGGAAAACTAATTGTTCTTGGGATGTGGGCAACACTGGCAAGGCTGTATCTATTGCCCATCCCTAGTTAGGACAAGGGCATTAAGAGTTAACCATATAGACATGTGTAGGCCAGGTTCTGGTATCATTTATGAATTAGTTTTTTTTACACCAATTCAGCAAGTTTAATTCAGTATGAACCTACAATTTCTGAATTTATTTAATAATTTTCTGCATTGGTATTTGAACTCACATCCGTCCATGGTTACTAGTCCAACAGCATAATCACTAGGCTATCATATCCGTTGCTAATAGCACCTGCAATTGGTAGTTCACTGATTAGTAGTGGGTGGGAATACATACTATCATAGGTCTTAAAGATGTGTCACTCTTTGTGGGGACATTGCACTTTTCTTTGCACAAGTTCTAAAAAGAATTAATTGAGAAGCTAAAGGTCCAGATTTTGCTGGAGTGGGGTATCTCACAGAATGCTCTGTTAGTTAGATTTGTTGGTACACATTTAGATTTTAAATATTTTCCCTAGGAAATTGCTGGAAGTGTGAGCTGATAACAGTGTGATGAGGGAAACAGAGCATCTATGACATTGGTGAACAACGGGAGAAACCATCTATCTCCTTAACCAATGAGAGTAATGAATTGCAAAATAAACAGAGGATGGACTGAAAAATAAGATGAATTCAATGTCAAATCAGGTACAGAAAGAAAAAGAGTAAGAAAGATTGGATTAAAAGAGGGAGAAAAAAGAACAAGTTTTTTTTTTACAATAAATTTAATTTAACATTTTTAAAACCTACAACAACAATTCAGTATGTGAAGGAATGAAACTCTATACTTAATGTTGTTCAATTTCTGAGCGAGAGGTTGATTGACAGTTATTAACAATTATCACATTGTTAAACGAGTAATTACGCTGTTGATTATTAGCCCTAACTCTCTTTGACAAGTTTAATGGACAGTTATGTGCAAATACAGCAACTTCATGAAACTCACTTGGAGGTAAACATGAGATACCATTTCTGCGAAGCTAATAGCAAAGCCACGCAAATCAGCCAGCAACTTGTGGCAATTCACGAGCAATCTCTTCATTGCCACAAGTTGCTGGCCGATTTGTAGTCTAATAACAGTGTGCATTGTTCAAATGCTATTATTTTTTCAGCAGATTCTCACCCAATAGTTACACAAAGGCTTTTCTTTTGCAAGGCTAACTGTTGCCTTTGCACACATATCATTGATTTTAGTTTTTGTGAAACTTAGGAACCAGCAAGCAGTACGTCTCCATTTAACCTCTCATTAAGCAGGTGTTTACTTCATATTGAAACATTCCAGTGCTGTAAGGGTCAGTCGAAGTTCAAAAGGTCGGTGGTCATCATCTTAATACACTTGTAACTACTTTACGATATTAAAATTTAAGAATCATACTTCCCTATTTAAAAATAAAGACTAAAAGCTAATATATAAAGGCAACTCAGTAGTGGCATTACCATAGAACCATAGAAAAATCACAGCACAGAAGGAGGACATTCAGCCCGTCGTGTCCATGCCGGCTGAAAACCAGCCACCCAATCTAATTCCACCTTCCAGCACCTGGTCCATAGCCTTGCCGGTTACAGCACTTCAGGTGCATGTACAGTTACGTTTTAAAAGAATTGAAGGTTTCTGCCTCCACCACCATTCCCGGCAGTGAATTCCAGACACCCACCACCCTCTGGGTGAAAAAGTTTTTCCTCATGTCCCCTCTAATCCTTCTACCAATCACCTTAAATCTGTGTCTCCTGGTAATTGTCCTCTCCGCCAGGGGAAACAGGTCCTTCCTGTCTACTCTATCTAGGCCCCTCATAATTTTGTACACTTTACATTTTGTTTAAATTAGCAAACTTCAGGTGTCTGATTCCTTTCCTTATGGAATTATGTCCAGAGAGGTTTCTCATAAACCCATTTAAAAGTGTAACCGGAGATAAAATGAATGTTTTTTTTTGACAGTTCTGGAGCAGATGTTGCTTGTGATATAACAACAGCAAATATTTATTGCAATCGGGGAAGACAATTGGCATGAATGTTAATGCACGGCTGGGTGAGGGAAGGGCGGAGCGGTGGCGGGGGGGGGGGTGGTTGCTAGGGTATCAATATGTGATGGTCTCATTAATCTGATTTTTCTAGATAGCTCTAGCAATTGCACAACTCTTGTTCCCCACAGCCTCTTTAAAACCTTTAATGGCATCTGTGTCTTCCACCTCAAAAGGCTGAAGACCATCATCCCCTGGTACCTCCTTGTGCTGTTCTCGTTGCACAGGCAAATTATGCAGCAAACCCATGGTGATGATCTGGCTGTGCTTTATTGAAGGAATCTTCCAGACCTGCTTCAGGGATGAAATTATTTCTGCTAGATTCTTATTGTGTGAATGATTATGGCTCTCATTGAATCGTGGACTTCATTGTATCTTTTCTGAGCAGGTATATGAAAATGTTGTACAGGTGTTATAAGCCAGAGCTACAGTGAGTATACTTGGGCCCCAAAAGGGCTAATCTTTCCTGGATCAAGAAATGGGGGCATGGATGACAGGCATAAGATAACAATTTGTCAGTCACCTAGTTGATGTTACCAACATCCCCAATGGCAGCCTGGAAGGAGCAAGAGGCAAGAAGTGTATTGGGTTGCAATGACTTTTACTGCAACAGACAATAACACATTTGCCAGGAGGTTGTCTGCAAGATGTTTCAGCAGATGATACAAATCTGTTACGGCCTCCCTGGTGAAGCATAGTCTACTCCTGCATTGGTCTTCAATTAACAGTGAATAGTGTGGCCTGTGCACTCATGTGTGGGGGTAATTCTTGGTACAAGGAGTCCTCCTCCTGTCTCCTGTTAACTGAGCAGAATCCCTATTTTCTTCCTCCTCAACCTCTTCCTCCATGTAGGCTAGATTTAGTGGTATTCCCAAAGGGACTTTTAATGAAAAGGGTAGCTGCTTTCAATTACAACCTAACAGAAATAACTGCTCCAAGCACCCTTCATGCACAGATGCCTGTAATTATCAGCAAAACATTGTCTGTGGTCAAAAAAGTGATTTGTACCAGTATTTGCTGTCAGCAGCTGGCATCTGTAAAACTGGCCCTGCTTGATTCTGTCACCTAAGTTGAACACATGTTCGCAGTTTGTGAGCAGATTTAGTAAGTTATGTTATACAGACATAAACAACACAAATTCATGTCGAACTTCTAAAAATGTCATCTTGCCTTAATCTAAATATATTCATGAAGGTCCCTCCTTTTCACTGGGAGCTTTTACTGCCAACTTCAAAACCCAGAAAATATGACAGAGTGGAAATGGGCTGGAAATCATACATCAAGCAATGAGGTTGTGTGAAGCCTTTTCAAATATAATTGTGCCAAGGCTTTCAATTTTAAGTTTTAGTTGGACTATTGGTATGCATGATCAGTAATGAACTGCAAGATTGAATGAGTGCACAGTAAAGTGGAAGAGATTGACAATAACACTTGTGCTCCAGGTGCGTGACCAGTCTTACCCTGTTAGTTAAGTTCAGTTAAGCCAAGTTCTTCCACATATATTCCCAGATCTTGTGTGTAGCACACTTTGTGTTTGAACCTGGTCACCAGCTTCAGCCAGGTATGGGTTGCTATGGATGATGGAGCAGGGCTTTTAATATTTAAATGGACAAAAGACCAATGCATTCAGGTTCAAGACAATCCACTGCAGGGGCTTTGGAGCAACTTTGAAAATTTTACAGCTTGTTAAGTAATTGTATCAATCAATATGGAACAAAGGCGGGTAAATGGAGTTGAAGTGCAGATCAGTCATGATCCAATAGAAAGGCAGCACAGTGGCTAGCACCGCAGCCTCACAGCTCCAGCGACCCGGGTTTAGTTCTGGGTACTGCCTGTGCGGAGTTTGCAAGTTCTCCCTGTGACCGCGTGGGTTTCCGTCGGGTGCTCTGGTTTCCTCCCACAGCCAAAGACTTGCAGGTTGGTAGGTAAATTGGCCATTGGAAATTGCCCCTAGTGTAGGTAGGTGGTAGGAGAATGGTGGGGATGTGGTAGGGAATATGGGATTAATGTAGGATTAGTATAAATGGGTGGTTGTTGGTCGGCACAGACTTGGTGGGCCGAAGGGCCTGTTTCAGTGCTGTATCTCTAAATAAAATAAAGCTTGAGAGGCAAAATAGCCTACTCCTGTTGCTATCTGTAACCTCATGACCCATATATATCTCACTCTACCATTACCATCAAGCCAGGGAATCAACTTTAGTTCAATGAGGAATGTAGAAGAGCATATTGGGAACAGCACCAGGCATACCTAAAAATGAAGTGCCAACCTGTTGAAGCTTCAACACGGGACTACATGCATGCTAAACAGCTGAAGCAGCATGTGATAGGCAGAGCTGAGTGATCCCACAACCAACAGATGAGATCAAAGCTCTGCGCTCCTGCCGCATCCAGTGGACAGTTAAACAACTAACTGGAGGAGGAGGCTTCACAAACATCCCCATCCTCAATGATGGCAGAGCCCAGAACATCAGTGCAAAAGACAAGGCTGAAGTATTTGCAGCCATCTCCAGCCAGTAGTGCTAATCTTGGCCTTCTCCTGAGGTCACCAGCATCTCAGAAACAAATCTTCTGCTGATTTGATTTACTCCTCGTGATATCAAGAAACTGCTGAGCGCACTGGATAGAGCAAAAGCAATGGGCCATGACAACATCATGGTTGTAGTGCTGAAGACTTGTGCTTTAGAACTTGCCACAGCCCTAGTCAAGCAATTCTAGTACAGCTACAACACATGCACCTACACAATATTGTGGAAAATTTCCCAGGTATGTCCTGTCCAGAAAATGCAGGACAAATCCAATCTGGGCAACTACTGTCCCGTCAGCCTACTCTCAATTTTTTTATATTCGTTCGGGGGAAGTGGGAATTGCCGGCTAGGCCAGAATTTATTGCCCATCCATAATTGCCTTGAGAAGGTGGTGGTGAGCTGCTTTCTTGAACCGCTGCAGTCCTTGGGATGTAGGTACACCAACAGTACTGTTAGGAAGGAAGATTTTGACCCAGCAACAGTGAAGGAACGGCGATATAGTTGCAAGTCAGGATGGTGTGTGACTTGGAGGGGAACTTGCAGGTGGTGGTGTTCCCATGCATCTGCTGCCCTTCTTCTAGGTGGTAAAGGTCACGGGTTTGGAAAGTTCTGTCAAAGGAGCCTTGGTGAGTTGCTGCAGTGCATCTTGTTGACGGTACACACTGCTGCCATGGTGCGTCGGTGGTGGAGGGAGTGAATGTTGAAGGTGGTGGATGGGGTGCCCAAAAAGCAGGCTGCTTTGTCCTCAATGCTGTCGAGCTTTTTGAGTGTTGTTGGATCTGAGCCCACCCAAGCAAGTGGAGAGTATTCCATTACACTCCTGACTTGCGTCTAGTGGATGGTGGACAAGTATAGGGGAGTCAGGAGGTGAGTTACTTGCCACAGAATTCCCAGCCTTTGACCTGCTCTTGTATTATGTGGCTGGTCCAGTTCAAATATCTGGTCAATGGTAGCCCCCAGGATGTTGATAGTGGGGGATTCAGTGATGGTAATGCCATTGAATGTCAAGGGGAGAAGGTTAGATTCTCTCTTGTTGGAGATGGTCATTGCCTGGCACTTGTGTGGTGCAAATGTTACTTGCCACTTATCAGCCCAAGCCTGGATATTGTGCAGGTCTTGCTGCATACGGGCTGCTTCAGTATCTGAGGAATCGCAAATGTTGCTAAACATTGTGCAATCATCAGAGAACATCCCCACTTCTGACCTTATGATGGAGGGAAGGTTATTGATGAAGCAGCTGAAGATGTTTGGGCCTAGGACACTACCCTGAGGGACTCCTGTAGTGATGTCCTGGAGCTGAGATGATTGACCTCCAACAACCACAACCATCTTCCTTTATGTTAGGTATGACTCCAACCAGCGGAGAGTTTTCCCTCTGATTTCCATTGACTCCAGTTTTGCTCGGGCTCCTTGATGCCATACTCGGTCAAATGCTGCCTTGATGTCAAAGGCAGTCACTCTCACCTCTCGAGTTCAGTTCTTTTGTCCCTGTTAGGACCAAGGCTGGAATGAGGTCAAAAGCTGAGTGGCCCTGACTGAACGCAAACTGAGCGTCACTGAGGTTGTTGCTAAGCCAGTGTACACTAATCAGTTTCTTTGTGAATTAAATACTTTTGGATATGAAAAAGCTTTTAAAAAGTATCTCCCAGTGCCTGTGCGCCTAAAAAAAAAATGAGTCGGCATGAAGCAGCACAATCTCTCAATTTCAACCTGCTAACATGGCCAGTTTTGTAGACAGGGCTTAATCCAGGCGATTTTAACCTTGAACTATCATACATTTGATAGTTTTTTTCAAAGAGCTCGCACAAGGACGATGGACCAAATGGCTGAATGGTATCATTCTATGGGGGGACCTATAACCCCATAAAATGAGCAGGTTTGGGTCAGGTGGGCAGGGAGGGCTTAAAGTATTAAAAATCTGAATCCCAGCCCCAACCCACCCATGTCCGGAGACAGGACAGGGGTGGGTGACCAACTGCTCCAAGAAGACAGATTGGTACTTTAAATATAATGAGGCTGCGTATTTTAAAGTTAATCGGCGCTGATCAGGCTTACCAAGCCTTGGGAAACCCTCCAGCTAAACCCAGGTGAGGGACTGCTACACCAGGAGGTAAGTGCCTTTCCACTTACCTGCTGGACACAGTATGCCTGCCTGGATGACCCCCTGCGATTGGACACCCCTTCCTCGACCCAATCTACCCCCGAATTCATCGCCAAGGCCTCTAGGCCTCTCCCAAAGGCCTCCAATTCGCCCTGGGCCTCCGACCTCAGCCCCGCCCCCATGCCTCCAATTTCCCCCTCCTCTAACCGACTTCACCCCACCAAGGCCTCTTACTCCCACCCCCGCTCCACCTGAGGCCTCCGTCCACACCACCAGGAAACTGGAGCCCCAGGACCATGAGAGAAGACCCCTCTTCCCTCCACCCAGGGATCATCCTCCACTTCCCATCCCCAGGATGACTTGATCCTGCAACCTCCTCTGGATGCTCCCTGCCCAATAGCAGACAAGACAATTGGGCTGGCTTCCAGGTGGGCAACCTGTTGGTGACATCACATGCCTGCTGTGGAATTAAAGCAGTACAGCGTATTGGGGAACCCTGACTAATGCGTTCCCTGCGGTCTACCGGCCCCTCTATTCCCAGCAGGTCAGGTAAGTTTAAATTACCCCCTATCATTCTCTGATTCTGGTGCCTGTGTGCCAAAATAAAGTGCAATTTGAAGAGCCTTACTAAACCAGCACAATCGGCTGAATCTCATAATTTTCCTTTTTCTGCTGAATTGAATCTCGAATCTCATACAAGACCACAGAAAAACAGAAGAGACTTTAGGCATAACTCACTTACATATAAAATGCCCCAATTTTTTGTGTTGGTGCAGCCCAATTCTATCTGAATTGTGTTAATAAAACAAGCGGAAACTCAACCACAAGTAATTCTTCTGAAAACATTGGAGAGAAGTAGATTGACTGAGAGTGGGCAACTGATTGAGCTGCTGTGAAGCACCTTGGAATATTTTACTATGTTGACGGTACTATAACAATGTTGTTGTTAACCTACATGAGAGTTACTGTCAGTGACACAAAGGCCCAAAATTTACATTCACTTTGCTGGCGAACTGCCTGAGGATGCCAGTCTAATTTAAGTGAGGCCAAGGTCCAATATCGAGAGTGCCTCTGGACTCCCTGTTGCACCATAGTTATCATTTCCTATATCCAGTTCATGATGGTAGGTCAGGGCTATCCAATTTCATCCTCGATATCATCACTAAAGTAGTGGACTGGGGGAATTTTGCATAAACAGGTTAGCATATTCATTACTAGTACCACAGAGTGCTAATTCAACACCCAAGACCACCAGCACATTGCAGAATCATTTATAGTAGATTGTGTTTTAACCGATGCTTGAATTTAGTTGACCGTACTGGATGAGTTTTGCAGTTCTCAATAGGCTGCTAGTTAAAATATTGACTGCTTGCCAATTGACTACACCATCTTGTAGGGGGGTGGGTTCAGTAACAAGAAAAAACTGTCAGTTCAAGTTTTACCTTAAAAATATGCTGCTCGAGCCAACTGTGAAGCAAAATGCAGCCGAGACCATCCCACCCTCTTTGATATAGGCACCAACAGGAAACCTATAAGTGGAAAAAGTGTGGGAGGTGGAAGTGTTATTGCACAGAGAATGCTTGGTTACTGTGTGGAAGTCTAACTGCAGATGCAGACTATTTACGCCCAGTGAAGGGTGACAGTGGGTGTTTAAAAGAGGTCTGAAAGAGCACAAGCGATTGAAGTTTCTGTTTCCATCTGTCTGAAAGAAATTGAAAATGATCAGTGAAGGTATCTCCCAAATTGAATGTCTTAAATGGTGAGTGTGAATATCAGTAATCATTTTAAATTACAGATTATAAATTCAATTCTGGCCGTTGCAAGGAAAGGTGACTAGCTCCCTCCTATCAGTCTATTTCTGTTGACTTTGGCTGAATACTTTAAACAGTAATGACGTCATTGGGGAACCTGTTTGGAGGAGTTACTGTAGATAGCAGTGTGGAGGAGTTGACAATGTCCCTAATTGAAATAAGATCTGTGAACATGGGGTAAATGCCTGATTACCACCCACACATCGTTGACCTCAGTTCCTCCTCCTATGATTTCATGATCAGCAAATTTAGATTGTAAAGTTGTTATTAAGTTTGGAATTGCCAAGTTCACTTACCTCCATCTCTGAACACCGTCTGCCTATGTTGTTATCTCACTCCATCGTTGCTGAAGCCCTAATCTGTACCTTTGTCACCATAGCACCATAGCTGTCCTTGCCAGCCTTCTCAGCTCCATGCTATAAAAGCTACAACTCATCCAGAACTCCTGGCCCTGTATTCCATTCTGCATGAAGCCCCATGCATCCATCATCCCATCCTTGCCAACCTACACTGGTTCCCTGTCCCCCTTCATAGTGATTTTAAAAGTTTTGACATCATCTTCAAATCTCTCACTCCTCCCTATCTCTGTACTTTTCTCTAGCCCTAAGTCCCAGTGTACTCCAATTCTCTGATTCTGGTCTGCTATGCATCCTCTCCTTCCACCCAACCATTAAGGGTAGATTCATCAACCATCACACTCATACATCCTTGAACTCTGTTCCTAAACCTCTTTAACTTGTTATTTATCTCAGCCTCTGCAAAACTCCTCCTCCTGGGCTTTTGGTCAATGCCCCTAGCTTTGCTCTGGCATCCTGCTCATTTTCCACTACTCCCCCTGTAAAGCTTCTTGGGACAAAGATGCTATATAAATGAGAATTTTTCCAATTTTTCTCTATGAATCTCTTTCTCTGAAGGCACCAATTCATTCTGAAGAATTTGCTTGTTTACTACCAACTGCAAAATTTTAGATATGGTTCTTTTTGAATGCATTTATGGTGTCACTGCAATAAGCAACTGAAGTAATGTGAGTCATGAGTCACAATTCTTTAGCTTTAGACTTCCACTTTATTGCATAGAACATAAGATCAATTAGTTTTTATTTTACATTTATATTAGTGGACAGAATTGAAAAGATCTACTGGTCTAGAAAGTCGTTAGCGCTCTTACTAATACGAACTAGATGCAGGAAACAATCCCTGCATTGGAACGGGTAGGCCCAGGGCCTACACAACATTGGTCCTCAGGTTTCATTTATATCAAACAGGCATCTGTAAATGCCTGCTGAGCACAACCAGGCAGCTCGCTGGCAAAGGTGATTTGAATTTCAGGTCACTGTGTCACTGTGTTGCTGACAACAGCCTTCAGTGTGGCTGACTGGGAGAGGGGTGTAAGCAATCAAGATGGGAGGGGTGGTGACCAGGAGAAATGGGTAGGACAGCAATTGGGAGAGTGGAGAGGCAGCAATTGAGAGGACTGAAGCCGCTGCAATTGACAAGGGTGGGAGGCAGTAACTAGGGGGAGGGTGAAAATCTACTTCAATGGAAGTAAAAATTGGGGAAAATGTAAAACGGACAGCCGATTCACAATGATCCATTTAACAGGATCGCACAATCAAAATCTATCCCATAGTCATTTGCTTTCATACTAATCATTCATTTATTATTGTTGTTTATATGGAAATTGTAAATTCCACTGGGAAAGTGAGAAAGATATTTCCCACGGCAAACATGACATCAGCATTTGCTTTATGGAAGAATGAATCAAAAATTGACAGATGTGCCTTGAGGTGGCCTGGAAGGATCCTGTTGCTTAGAAGCTTAATGCTGTTATGACCACTGTAGCTACTGGAAGAGCTATCCCATTCTTAAAGTTGCCTCTAAGTCAGCCCATAGCAAATTGAAGCTCGTTCATTGTCTTTTCAATAAAGCAGAGTTGGTGTGGACAGGTCTTCTCTGACATATCCAGGTAGGAGTAATGCAGTCTGTAACAACAGACCCTTGGGTATTGAAGGAAATGAACATACCATGTCACTGAACCTGAAGACTTTCTCCCTCATGAATTTATCCTCCTCATCCAGTTATTGCAGCACTTTAGCTAATTCTCAACAGGATTCCTATCCTCAAAATTTATTTTAGATGCAACTTACACTGCAGCAGAAATTGCCAATACTACAGGAAAGCAAACTAAAGGTTTTAGCAAAAGGAGATACTCAATGCAGAAGTAGATGAATGTTCAGTTTCAAAAATAACTAGACTTCTGCACTAACTGAACCAACAGCAAACTTGGTTCAAAGATTAGGCTATAGCAGATCACAAGATGAGCAGACATGCATCTATTTTAAATGGACAAAGTGAGCACTGGGAGTAGGGCTTCATCCAAAAGCATAGTGGGATCTTATTTCAATAATTACGCTATATAAATGTAAGCTTGACTTTGCCCACAATGCTGCCTGCTTTCTCCGTCACAAATTGTGTCTCTCAAAATTCAGCAGGCTACGAATTTGAAACTTGAGAACAGCTGCCCTATTTCCTGGTTCACATCCGACAACAGTGAGGGTCTGTTTCATTACAGTAAGGGCTGTAATGTATGTTTAATGTCCTGCCAATATGTGTACTCATGGCCTGTGATGCACTACTGGCTGTAGTAGGAGTTAAGTCCACCTGAGAGACTTGCTTCAGTTGCTTGTGTACTTAATGTGTTGCCAGCTCTGATGACTTGGTCTGCCCTATTCCAGTTGTGGGGTTCTAGTTACTCTCAATAGCTGGTCTGGTCACTTATTCAGCAGCAGGTGTAGACAAGGCATTTAACAATCTACTAAATGTTAACATTTATTTTAAGGAGGCTAGAATACAACAGGATGGAAGTTATGTTACAGTTGTATAAACTTCTGGTGAGATGCCATCTGTAGTACTGCTTTCAGTTCTAGACACTAGGAATGATGTATTAGCCTCAGAAGGGGTGCAATGCAGATTAATCAGAATGATAGCAGGGCTAAACAGTTTCAATTATGAGGACAGGTTGCATAGGTTTGTTTTTCCTTGCATATAGAAGATTATCGGGTGATCTAATTGCGGTCTTTAAGATGATTTTAAAAATTGATAGGGTAGATAGGTAATTACTCTGGAGGAGGAAATCAGAAAAAGAGGGCATTAAAATTAGAGCTAGGCTATTCAGGGGTGACGTTACGAAGCACTTCTTCTCACAAAGATGATGAAAATCTGGTACTTGTTCCCCAAAAAAGTTGCTGAGGCTAGATCAATTGAAAATTTAAACTGAGATTGACAGCTTTTTGTTAGGTAATGGTATTAAGGTTTATGGAACAAAAGTGAATAAATGGAGTTACGATACAGATCAGTCACGATGTAACTGAATGTCAGAACAGGCTCGAGGGACTCAATGGCCTGCTCCTGTTCCAACAGTGAATACACTTCAAAAGTACTTCATTGGCTGTAAAGCGCTTTGGGACATTCTCTGGCCATGAAAGGCACGATATGAATGCAAGTCTTTCTTTTTTGTTCCTTTGTACCAAATAGAAGAACAAAGAACAAAGAAAATTACAGCATAGGAACAGGCCCTTCGGCCCTCCAAGCCTGCGCCGATCCAGATCCTCTATCTAAACGTGTCGCCTATTTTCTAAGGGTCTGTATCTCTTTGCTTCCTGCCCATTCATGTATCTGTCTAGATACATCTTAAAAGACGCTACCGTGCCCGCATCTACCACCTCTGCTGGCAACGCGTTCCAGGCACCCACCACCCTCTGCGTAAAGAACTTTCCACGCATATCCCCCCTAAACTTTTCCCCTCTCACTTTGAACTCGTGACCCCTAGTAATTGAATCCCCCACTCTGGGAAAAAGCTTCTTGCTATCCACCCTGTCTATACCTCTCATGATTTTGTACACCTCAATCAGGTCCCCCCTCAACCTCCGTCTTTCTAATGAAAATAATCCTAATCTACTCAACCTCTCTTCATAGCTAGCACCCTCCATACCAGGCAACATCCTGGTGAACCTCCTCTGCACCCTCTCCAAAGCATCCACATCCTTTTGGTAATGTGGCGACCAGAACTGCACGCAGTATTCCAAATGTGGCCGAACCAAAGTCTTATACAACTGTAACATGACCTGCCAACCCTTGTACTCAATACCCCGTCCGATGAAGGAAAGCATGCCGTATGCCTTCTTGACCACTCTATTGACCTGCGTTGCCACCTTCAGGGAACAATGGACCTGAACACCCAAATCTCTCTGTACATCAATTTTCCCCAGGACTTTTCCATTTACTGTATAGTTCACTCTTGAATTGGATCTTCCAAAATGCATCACCTCGCATTTGCCTGGATTGAACTCCATCTGCCATTTCTCTGCCCAACTCTCCAGTCTATCTATATTCTGCTGTATTCTCTGACAGTCCCCTTCACTATCTGCTACTCCACCAATCTTAGTGTCGTCTGCAAACTTGCTAATCAGACCACCTATACTTTCCTCCAAATCACTTATGTATATCACAAACAACAGTGGTCCCAGCACGGATCCCTGTGGAACACCACTGGTCACACGTCTCCATTTTGAGAAACTCCCTTCCACTGCTACTCTCTGTCTCCTGTTGCCCAGCCAGTTCTTTATCCATCTAGCAAGTACACCCTGGACCCCATGCGACTTCACTTTCTCCATCAGCCTACCATGGGGAACCTTATCAAATGCCTTACTGAAGTCCATGTATATGACATCTACAGCCCTTCCCTCATCAATCAACTTTGTCACTTCCTCAAAGAATTCTATTAAGTTGGTAAGACATGACCTTCCCTGCACAAAACCATGTTGCCTATCACTGATAAGCCAATTTTCTTCCAAATGGGAATAGATCCTATCCCTCAGTATCTTCTCCAGCAGCTTCCCTACCACTGACGTCAGGCTCACCGGTCTATAATTACCTGGATTTTCCCTGCTACCCTTCTTAAACAAGGGGACAACATTAGCAATTCTCCAGTCCTCCGGGACCTCACCCGTGTTTAAGGATGCTGCAAAGATATCTGTTAAGGCCCCAGCTATTTCCTCTCTCGCTTCCCTCAGTAACCTGGGATAGATCCCATCCGAACCTGGGGACTTGTCCACCTTAATGCCTTTTAGAATACCCAACACTTCCTCCCTCCTTATGCCGACTTGACCTAGAGTAATCAAACATCTGTCCCTAACCTCAACATCCGTCATGTCCCTCTCCTCGGTGAATACCGATGCAAAGTACTCGTTTAGAATCTCAACCATTTTCTCTGACTCCACGCATAACTTTCCTCCTTTGTCCTTGAGTGGGCCAATCCTTTCTCTAGTTACCCTCTTGCTCCTTATATATGAATAAAAGGCTTTGGGATTTTCCTTAACCCTGTTTGCTAAAGATATTTCATGACCCCTTTTAGCCCTCTTAATTCCTCGTTTCAGATTGGTCCTACATTCCCGATATTCTTTCAAAGCTTCGTCTTTCTTCAGCCTCCTAGACCTTATGTATGCTTCCTTTTTCCTCTTAGCTAGTCTCACAATTTCACCTGTCATCCATGGTTCCCTAATCTTGCCATTTCTATCCCTCATTTTCACAGGAACATGTCTCTCCTGCACGCTAATCAACCTCTCTTTAAAAGCCTCCCACATATCAAATGTGGATTTACCTTCAAACAGCTGCTCCCAATCTACATTCCCCAGCTCCTGTTGAATTTTGGTATAGTTGGCCTTCCCCCAATTTAGCACTCTTCCTTTGGGACCACTCTCGTCTTCGTCCATGAGTATTCTAAAACTTACGGAATTGTGATCACTATTCCCAAAGTAGTCCCCTACTGAAACTTCAACCACCTGGGCTCATTGCCCAACACCAGATCCAGTATGGCCCCTTCCCGAGTTGGACTATTTACATACTGCTCTCGAAAACCCTCCTGGATGCTCCTTACAAATTCTGCTCCATCTAGACCTCTAACACTAAGTGAATCCCAGTCAATGTTGGGAAAATTAAAATCTCCTATCACCACCACCCTGTTGCTCCTACATCTTTCCATAATCTGTTTACATATTTGTACCTCTATCTCACGCTCGCGTTTGGGAGGCCTGTAGTACAGCCCCAACATTGTTACCGCACCCTTCCTATTTCTGAGTTCTGCCCATATTGCCTCACTGCTCGAGTCCTCCATAGTGCCCTCCTTCAGCACAGCTGTGATATCCTCTTTGACCAGTAATGCAACTCCTCCACCCCTTTTACCTCCCTCTCTATCCCGCCGGAAGCATCGATATCCTGGGATATTTAGTTGCCAATTGTGCCCTTCCCTCAACCAAGTCTCAGTAATAGCAATAACATCATACTCCCAGGTACTAATCCAGGCCCTAAGTTCATCTGCCTTACTTACTACGCTTCTTGCATTAAAACAAATGCACCTCAGACCACCAGTCCCTTTGCGTTCATCATCTGCTCCCTGTCTACTCTTTCCCTTAGTCACGCTGACCTCATTATCTAGTTCCTTCCAGGCTTTAGTTACTACCTCCTTATTGTCCACTGACTTCATTTGGTTCCCATCCCCCTGCCACACTAGTTTAAACCCTCCCCAACAGCGTTAGCAAAAGCACCCCCAAGGACATTGGTTCCAGTCCGGCCCAGGTGTAGACCGTCCAATTTGTAATAGTCCCACCTCCCCCAGAACCGGTCCCAATGTCCCAAAAATCTGAACCCCTCCCTCCTGCACCATCTCTCAAGCCACTCATTCATCCTGACTATTCTTTCATTTCTGCTCTGACTATCACGTGGCACTAGTAGCAATCCTGAGATTACTACCTCTGAGGTCCTACTTTTTAACTTGGCTCCTAACTCCCTAAATTCTGCTTGTCGGACCTCATCCCGTTTTTTACCTATATCATTGGTGCCTATGTGCACAACGACAATTGGCTGTTCACCCTCCCCTTTCAGAATGTTCTGCAGCCGATCTGAGACATCCCTGACCCGTCCTATCTGCCAAGTCCTATGCTTCTGTCTAGATGTCTCTGCTGGAGGCTGAGTACTGATTTCTATAAGGACATGGTTGCACTGCAGTGAGATCTTTGAGTCCCTCCCTGATGATTGTCCTTATTTTGTTATCAAATGCATCAATATTGGTCTTTATTACATCTTAGTCTGTGGACCTCAGTGCCTGGACATCACTGAGTGAATTCATGATGTGTGTTGAGCTTTACTCATAGACTGCACACCCGAAGCCTTCCCTCCAGATGCCACTAATGTTTAATGCAGTTCAATGGCAGAAACCTTAATGTATAATGTTTGTGTTGTGTTCTGCAAGGAGGCCAGTGATAGGTTCACCCTTCATTATTCTGAAATATCCTGTGTTTCATAGCTGCCCCGTGAGGTATGAATCATAAAGCAACTCAACAGGGACCAGTCCCCAACTGTGGTCGTCAAGCATGGAATAACTGATTTATTATTCTAGTGGGGTACAGAGTGTGCATGCACTTGTAAAGTTTGAATATTTAAATAAGATAGAGTCATAATCATTGAGTCAAAGGGCTGAATTTTTTGTCGGAGACTGAAGTCCCGCCGCCAAAAGTGGGAGCCGACCCCGCTCTGGCAGGCAGCGGGACCCTGGGGCGGCATTTTGCCAGTAGTGGGCAATTAACAGACCATTGTTGATCTGCCAGCCGCTGAGGTGCCCGCCACTGGCAATATGCCATGGCAGCGGGAAGACATTGGACTCCCCTCCCAACGCCTTCCTTGGCCATATTGCCAACCCTCCCACCTCCCAACCTGACCCCAAACTTGTGAGTTTATATGCCTCATCGTTGACTTACATCACACTTCTGAATCAACTTGGATTAAGTATGCTATAGTATTCAAGCAAATTCATTTGACACCTTAATTTTAATCAATGGTTTCATTCATAAAAAGCAACCTCTATAGTGATAAATTTCATATTGTTCATTGTTACCCTTATTTATTTCCTCAGAATCATTCTTCAAGTCAAATACCTTCTCCAGTAACCTCCAACTCGTTATGTTTTCATCCAGTAATTTCTCCCAACACTATTCCTGAACAGCAGATTAATGAACATACTGTATGAGACTCCTCTCTGCTCTTCAGAGTCTCTTCCGTGCATTCTATAAGAAGTTCCATACAATATACTAGATAAAACAAATCTCCAGCCACTTTCTTTTAACTTACAACTAGCTCAAAGACCTCCAGCCTCTATGGAAAATGACAATCTCCCTATTGTGACTCCATCCCTTCGAGTCTCCCTAGGTCACAAGGCTAACAGATTACTCTCCAGTTTCTCTGCGCATGAGACCTCGATGTCTGTTTCGCCTTTTAAATATTAATGGATTTGATAGAGATATTCAAAATCATGAAGGTGATTTGATAGAGGTATTCAAAAATCATGAAGGGTCTGGACAGAGTAGATAGGGAGAAATGTTTCCCACTCGTGGAAGGATTGAGAATGAGAGGGCACAGATTTAAAGTAATGGGTAAGAGAAGCAAGAGCGACATGAGGAAAAACTTTTTTATGCTGCGAGCGGTTAAGGTCTGGAATGCGCTGCCTGAGAACATGGTGGAGGCAGATTCGATTGAAGCATTCAAAAGGGAATTAGACTTTTATATGAAAAGGAAGAATGTGCAGGGTTCCAGGGATAAGGCGGGGGAGTGGCACTAAGTGAATCGCTCGTTCGGAGAGCTAGTGTAGACATTCTGCGCTGTAACAGTTCTGTGATTCTGTGGATTGCTCCTCTATACTATCCTCATTGTCCTCAACCTATTAACTATGGTTGCAGATTTATGTTTGTAAATCATGGTTTCCCCTAGCTTCCTTTCCTTCTCTTTCTCATGAAATCAAAAAGAAAGCTGCTATGGGGAGGACCCTGATGGTCAGTCTTCCAAGACTTCGGATTTTTCTGGCCACCCTCTGCTGCTGCTTCTCTTCCTTTATTCAACATGGTGAGGGTTGCTGTTCCATTCATTCATTCTGGTGTGTGTCCCAACAAAGTTGACTCCTAGTTACAATGTTTCTTGCTCTGCTCTGTTTTGTACTGGACCACTGCTAAATCTATTGATTTAACACCATCCTTAGAGTAGGTATCATCAATGTGATGTGGGCTAGAAGGGAAGTGAATGCAAATTTGTACCTTTGAAGCTTAATAAGACAAAAGCTCTTTAACATTTTTGTTAATACTAATGTGTTAAGTTACTACACATTAATGCATGCTTACCACATGCATATGCTCTAACATGCAGAAGAATTTCACCCCTAAATAATGGTTTAGCAAGTTAAGTGGCATTCTTGCAGATGCTTTTGGATTGCTTAAGCAGCTGGGCAATCCCTTTTAGTCGACGTAATACATCTGAGCTTCCAAAAACATTAATTAAATTTTGTGCTAAAAAGAGGAGCAAAAATGTAAAAGTGTAACTCTCAGTGGCTGCACATTAAGGGAAATTTCAAACCCAAATAGAGCTTTTTTTTAGAAAAAGATATCTGATCACTAGTTAGATGGCAACTACTGCAGGTTGCTATTCACCTTTGCCCTTCCAAATTGATCTTGCATAATTCTAGTTCACAAGCTGACAGTGAGAACACTAAATATCTACCAGAGGAAATCAAATCTTTCACATCTTTCCTTTCCCGCAGTGAGCTTTAAAATGTTCTATTTTTCATTTTTATACTCCATGAACTAAGCAGAGCTCCCTAACTGTGACTCCATCCCTTCTAGTTTACTTAGGTGACCAGGCTTATATATATAGACAGTAACAATATTATTGAATGATGCTATTGTCAGACTTAAGTTTTGTTGCTGTTTTTCTGCATTGACAGAAATGCTTCAAATATTTCTGAGCAGCTTAAATGTAAAAGGAACAGGGGCTGTATTTCATGTGGTTCCACTCTGCCAGGGGAATAGAAGCATGCATAGTGAGACTTGTAGATGCTGCTGTTTGTATCCTTGAATCTGACACAAATGTTGATTTCACTCGAAATCACTTTAAGTATTATA
The DNA here is from genome assembly GCF_036365525.1 of Heterodontus francisci. Lineage (NCBI taxonomy): Eukaryota > Metazoa > Chordata > Chondrichthyes > Heterodontiformes > Heterodontidae > Heterodontus > Heterodontus francisci. The sequence continues at coordinate 120,341,191 of NC_090373.1, read as the reverse complement.
GATTTTCAAGGCCAATATGCCCATCTCTATTTGGGGGTATATTATGTCCCACCCCCATTTCATTCAGAATTTTTGACAGGTGCAAAAAGGAGCAGAGCAATAGGTACCTGTCTAATTTTGCATTCCTGCTTGTCCAGGCATGCTGATTTCCTGAGCATAAGTTGAAAGGAGATTTGTCCTCGCACTATCATAGGATAAATTCTACCCATGAGTTCATTTGGTAGGGAACATAAAATGTTCCAGAGGGTCAAATACAGTAATTAACCTTTTTTAAGTTATTTCGAGTTAGAGGTGAAACTGTGAAGGAATTGAGGCCAGAGGTCCAATTTCATGAGATCAGGACAAATTAATTGTCCCAGTGTCACAGAACAAAGGCTCAGACCAATTATCCAATGGAAGATCTGACTCAACATTAATTCAATAGAAGGTTTTTTTCCTATGTAGGCCATAGAATTAGAATGAGGAACCCTGATGCCCTCATGAGTACCATTTTTAACATTTTGCACTCAAGGAAAGCCCATTACTCCATGAAAGCTCTACATCTTGCCTCTTATCCACATTGAAAGTGATGAAGCTATTGATTCTTGTAAACATCGCATTTGTCACTTTCTAGATACAAGTGTGATAATTCCCTGGGATGGCTTGGAAGGAAAATGATACCATAGCCCAGATTTTGCCATTGTAATGGCAAAACTGTCAGCATTCTCCACCATTACTTTGTGAAACTGACTGTAACTTCTAGCATCTGAGTCGTCGTCAGCTGTCCCTCGATTCAAGAAGGTCACTAGTTTCCGCCATGGGTCTTCATGTGACTGAACAGGCCAATTCTCGATCCACAGATCTTTGGACACATGGGGCAGGACATCCCACAAGGTAGTGGGGTCTGGAATGCAGGATTTGCTTCCTTTTCTTTCCTTCACTGCTGCTGCTCTGCCTCATCTTTAAGGCATTTGGACTCCAAGCTTGATGCAAATTGATGGACAAGTTGTCGCCATGTTGAACGATTGTTAGCAAGCTCCTCCCAGTCATCAATGCCAATGCTGCACGCTTCAAAATGAGTTTCAGAGTGTCTTTGAAGAGTTTTCTTTGTCCTCCCCTGGAACGCTGGCCATTTGAGAGTTGAGAAAACAGGACTTGGCAGGGGAGACGGTTTTCAGCCATCCGGACACAGTGTCTAGTCCATCAAAGTTCGTTTTGCAGGAGTTTTGCCTGAATTCTTGTGGCGCTGGCTTCAAGAAGGACACTAGTGTTTGTTCAATGGTCCTCCCATTGAATCCGGAGGATGCAGCGGAGGCATAGCTGATGGAATTTCTCTAATGCTCTTATGTGTCGCTGATGCACAGTCCAGGTCCCATTGTAGTACAGGAGTGTTGTGACAACAGCTGCTCTGTACACTAGGACTTTTGTTGACTTGCGGAGGTCTTTGTTGTCAAACCCTTGCTGTCATAGTTTGTAGAAGGCTGATTTGGTGCAGCTGATCCTGTGTTGGATCTCCTCATCAATGGTGGTCATTTGAAAGAGGTGGCCTGCCAAGGTATGGGAAGTGCTCAACATATCCCAAAGTCTCTCCTTCAACATATGTGGGAGGTGGAATATTTGGCTGACCAGGTGTGGGTTGATATGAGTTTTGTTTTGCTAACATTCAAAGACAGGCCGAGTCTCTTGTATGCAGAATTGAAGAGATCGAGAGCAGCTTGCAAATCTGGTGCAGAGTCGGCAACAACACTGCAGTCAGCTGCAAACTGTAGATCATATATATCTATGGTGGTCAGTTTAGTTTTGGCACGAAGGTGACTCTGGTTAAAGAGTTTTCCATTTATGCGGTATTTAATACTCACACCAGAGGGCAGCTGATCTTTCACGAGGTGAATAGCCACTGTCAGGTAGATTGTAAATAGTATGGGGGCTATCACACAGTCTTGCTTGACCCCGGCCTGGATTTTGAAGGTGCTTGTTTCAGATCTCCCACTCAAGACAGTTGCAGTCATATCATCATGGAGCAATTGCAGGATTGTGATGAAGTTTCTTGGGCATCCAAATCTTTGGAGCACGATCCACAAAGCCTTACTGAGTCAAATGCTTTGGTCAGGTCGATGAAAGCAATGAAGAGTTCTTGATGTTGTTCTTGACATTTTCCTGGATTTTTCAGGCACCAAAGACCATGTCAGAGGTTCCTCTGGAAGGTCTAAAGTGACATTGTGTCTCTGGAAGGATTTCCACAGCCACAGGAAGTAGGCGATTCAGGAGAATGTATGTCAGGATTTTCCATACTATGCACACGAGGGAAATACCTCGCTAGTTTCCACAGCATGATTTATCTCCCTTCTTGAAGATAGTTACAATTGTCACATTCCTGAAGTCTGGTGGGGAGTTCTTCTTCCTCCCAAATCCATAGAATGAATGCATGGAGTCTTGATGTGAGCAAACGCCCACCAGCTTTGAAGACCTCATCTGGAATACCTTAGGGACCACAGGCTTTGTTGTTTTTTCATCTGTTTGATTGATTGTTGCAGCTCTCCCATCGATGGTGGCTCACCCATGGATTCTACCACAGGGTACTGGAAGGTAGCCTGAAGCATATCAGCTTTCACTGTGGATTCATGGTTGAGGAGTTGTTGAACATGTTCATTCCAGCGTTGACGGATGGCACTGTCATCCTTAAGATGAGAGATACTATCCTGTAAGTGAAGGGGATTTTGTCTATTTGATCTTGGTCCATAGATGGCCCTGGTGGCTTCAAAAAAGCTTCACATGTCATGATCATCAGCATACTGTTGGATCTCTTGGGCTTTCTCTTCCTACCACTTGTCCTTTATCTTCCGGATTTGTCTTTGGGTATCAGCCTTGAGCTGTTGGAATGCTGACTTTTTAACTTGCAACCTTGGGTTGTTCTGCCAGGCAATGAAGGCTGCTCGTTTTTGTCCCAGGAGGTCATATATTTCAGCATTGTTTTCGTCGAACCAGTTCTGGTGATGATGAGGCTTGAACCCAATGGTCTGGACACAGGAGTCTAGTACAGCTGACTTTATTTGTTCTCACTGTTCTGAAGTTGAGTTGGATGTGTGATGATTTTCCAGATTGGTTGTGAGCTGCACTTGGAATTCCTCTCTTCGGTCAGGCTGCTTTAGGGCTGAGACATTGATCTTCTTCCTCTTGGACTTTCGGATCTTGCGATGTCTTGGTGCTAGGTGAATGTTCATCGCTGATCGAACAAGGCGATGATCTGTCCAGCAGGCATCAGTTCCCTGCATGGATCGAGTGATACAGACATCACTTAGATCTTTGATTTGAACAATGACATAATCCAGGAGGTGCCAGTGCTTTGATCTAGGATGCCTCCATGTGGTTTTGCATTTGTCCTTTTGGCAGAAGAGGGTGTTTGTTATAATGATGCCATGCTGAGCACACTTTGCCAGCAGGAGGACGCCATTTGCATTGGCTTTTCCCACCCCGTTTTTCCCAATGGTTCCTCTCCAGACATCGAAGACACAGCCAACCCTGGCATTAAATTGCCCCAGAGGAATGATCTCTTCTTTTAGAATGGCAGTGAGGACTTCATCAAGGTCAGAATAGAACTTTTCCTTAAAATCTTCATCGGAGTCAAGATTCAAGGCATAGTACTGATGACGGCATATTGAGCTGCAGGTAAAGTGTCATGAAAAAAATTTGGTCTGCACATGCACAGTTAAATGTGGAAATCTGAAGGTTTCTGTAAGGTATAACCTGATCATCTACAGGCTGTTCTGTTGCAGTCTTTGCAGATGCAATCAGTACAGAAATCAGTGAGTTGACATGAACTTCAAATTTTAAAGCATTATTCTTGCTGTAAAAACCATTGAAAATGTTACACCTTATTGAGTGAGGTGTAACTAAGTTTCTAAACTGTTCTAAGTCAGTACTAAACTGTACTGCTGGAAACCTCTCTTGCCCTGAAAAACTTATTTTAGAAGTGTTACCTCCATTCCATGATACAAAATTGCATAAACTTTAAAAATAATATATTTTTAACAAGTTTGTTTATGGTATTTCATCTTCTAGGTTAATCCTGTGTGTATGGCCCAATCTTTATTTTGCTTTCTGTAAAACAACCAAAAAATAAATGCTAATAAGTGCTTTTTGCTTCCTGGCTTGCTGTCTGTGAGAATTATTCAATCTGGTTGACTACTCAGCCTGAATGCTGACTTCACTGCTAAGGATCCCCTGTAGCTGGCACCAGAATAAAATTGATTTAATAGACATGTCATGAAGACCCCCACCTGCCAAGAATGAGGCATTTTAATTTCGTCACACAAACATTAATTTTAAACTGTTGCTGGAATGAAGAAATGACTTGTTTAAAGAGATCACCAGACATTTGACTGGAGGACATTTGCATACTAAGAGACAGTGCTTGGAGAGACAAAGAACTACTCCCTGGTCCAATTAACCCTAATGGATTTTGATCACCAGACATTGAAGGTGTAAGAAGGCTTGCATTCCAGGGTCTGCCAAAATGATAGAATCCACAAATGCAGGAATGGTTAAGCTAGCTGGTCACATGACTAACCTGCTGGCACAGGCTTTTTTGAACTAGACACAGGACAGTTTGAAGTCAGACTGCAGATTGCAACTGAACCTGGAACAAGACAGCCTTTCTCTTGGCTGGCTCTCTCTCGCTTTCTCACAAACCACCGGACCCACTGAAGTCGCTTAAACCTCAAGACAGAAAAGACTCCTACATCGAAACAAGTCAAAGCCTGCACTGGGCCCCAACGAACAGCAAGACTTATCGGCAACCAAAGACTCCACATCGAATTCAAAGGACTGTAATTACAACCCAGCTATTTCCTCAAACTTTTCCCCTTTATTCTTTCTACTTTTTCTATCTCTATCTGTGTGTGTGTTTATCGCGTATGCATGCTAACGTGGTCGGGTTGCGTATTCGTAGTTGTTACCCGAATTAGAGTTTAAGATTAATAAACTTCCACCTTTCTTGTTTAAATCCAAGAAAACCTGTCTAATTGATTCTTTGCCTTACAATTGGAAAGAGGTGAACAAGGATTCACTGAGGGGGAGCTAATACATGGTGTTTTTAAAATTAAACCCTGTTACAGTTAAACCAGGCAAAGACTGAGAGGGAACCTTAGACCCCTTTCTCACCTGGTCGTAACAAAAATTTGGAAGCTGTCATCCTGGATTTGACCCACAAATGAGGAAATTGGAAGTGGGAAGTCAAATTGATCCCAATCAAAAAGAGAAAAGATTTCAATACAGGTTTTCTTGTGGTTGTGTGTGATTGAATACTAACATGTCTGCGACTGAAGCTAGTAGCTCCCCAAGCCAGGGTGAAATAACTTGGGATAAGTTAAAAGCATTGTCTATGGAGGAGTTGAGGAAAATGGCTGAGCAGTGTGGGATCACTGTACATGGCAAGGCTAGGAAATCTGAACTCCTAACATTAGTGGACAACCGTTTTTCCCTTGAATCTGAAGAAGCAGAAACAGGGTTAGAAGTAGACCCAGACAGGGTACTGCTAGCAAAGCTACAATTAGAACAGGGGAAACTTGAATTTGAGGAAAGAGAAAGAAAGAAAGAGCTTTCCAGAAGGAATATGAAGAAAAAGAGAGGAGAGAGAGAAAGCGAGAGGAGAGAAAGAAAGAGCCTTCCAGAAGGAATGCGAAGAGAGAGAGTTGAGGCAACTTGAGTTAACTAGGGAGTGATAGAGTAACCCCAGTGAAAGCATAGCCAATATGGAGGAGTGTAATTCAGCGCTGGGTACAGAATTGTTAAAACTTTCCCAACTGATCCCGAAATTCAATGAGGGAGATGTAGAAGCATTTTTTGTGTCCTTTGAAAAAGTGGCAAGGCAGTTAAAGTGGCCAGCTGAGGCTTGGACTCCGCTGATACAGAACAAATTAATAGAAAAAGCCCATGAGGTTTATTGTTGCCAGATGAGAGTTCATCAGATTATGAACTGACAAAAGTGCTCTCCTCGGGGCATATGAGTTAGTATCGGAAGTCTATCGCCAAAAGTTTAGAACCCTCAAGAAGCAAGCTGATCAAACTTACCTGGAGTTTGAGAGATGTAAACAGCTGGCTTTTGACCAGTGGCCGAGGGCTCTTAACATGCAGCTCAGCTATGAAAATCTCAGACAAGTAATTTTGCTAGAGGAATTTTAAAACTCCCTCCCACTCTTCATAAAGATACATGTAGAGGAACAGAAAGTTCATAGAGCCCGGCAAGCCACAGTGCTAGCTGATGAGTTTGCTCTCATTTATAAGTCGGTTTCCCAGGGGAAAACCTTTCCAAATCACCCCCACAAATCCGAAAAGGACAAAGGGTGGGAAGAAATATCGGAACATAGAAAACAGGAGCAGCAGCAGGCCATTTGTCCCTTCAGGCCTGCTCCGCCATTCAAAAAGGATCATGGCTGATTGTCTAATTCAGTACCTTTTCCCGCTTTCTCCCCACATCCCTTGATCCCTTTGGCATTAAGAAATATATCTATCTCCTTCTTGAATATATTTAATGACTTGGCCTCCACTGCCTTCTGCGGTAGAGAATTCCACAGCTTCACCACCCTCTGAGTGAAGAAATTTCTCCTCATCTCAGTTCTAAATGGTATACCCCATATCCTGAGACTGTGATCCCTGGTTCTGGACTCCCCAGCCATCGGGAACATTCTCCCTGCATCTAGCCTGTCTAGTCCTGTCAGAATTTTATAGGTTTCTATGAGATCCCCTCTCATTCTTCTAAATTCTAGTGAATATAGGCCGAATCGACCCATTCTCTCCTCAAATGTCAATCCTGCCATCCCAGGAATCAGCCTAGTAAATCTTCTTTGCACTCCCTCCATGGCAAGAACTTCCTTCCTTAGATAAGGAGACCAATACTGCACACAATAATCCAGATGTGGTCTTACCAAGGCCCTGTATAACTGCAGTAAGACATCCTTGCTCCTATACTCAAATCCTCTTGCAATGAAAGCCAATATACCATTCGCCTTCCTAACTACTTGCTGCACCTGAATGCTTGCTTTCAGCGACTGGTGTACAAGGACACCCAGGTCTCATTGCACCTCCCCCTTTCCCAATCTATCACATTCAGATAATCTGCCTTTCTGTTTTTACAATCAAAGTGGATAACCTCACATTTATCCACGTTATACTGCATCTGCCATGCATTTGCCCACTCACCCAACTTGTCCAAATCACATTGGAGCCTCTTTGCATTCTCCTCACAGCTCATAGTGACCCCCCCAGCTTTGTGTCATCTGCAAACTTGGAAATGTTACATTTAGTTTCCAAGTCATTAATATATATTGTGAATAGCTGGGGCCCAACCACTGATGCCTGCAGTACCCCACTAGTCACTGCCTGTCACCTGGAAAAAGACCCGCTTATTCCTACACCTTGTTTCCTATCTGTCAACCAATTCTCAATCCATGCCAGTACATTACCCCCAATCCCATGTGCTTTAATTTTGCACACTAACCTCTTATGTGGAAGCTTATCTAAAGCCTTCTGAAAATCCCAATACACCACATCCGCCGGCTCTCCCTTATCTATTCTACTGGCTACATCCTCAAACAATTCCAGTCGATTTGTTAAGCATGATTTCCCTTTCGTAAACCCATGCTGACTTTGTCCAATCCCATTTATGCTTTCCAGGTGTTCTGCTATCACATTCTTTATAATAGACTCTAGCATTTTCCCCACTACTGATGTAAGGCTAACTGATCTGTAATTCCCTGTTTTTTTTCTCCCCCTCCTTTTATAAATAGTGGGGTTATATTTGCCACCCTCCAATCTGTAGGAACTGCTCCAGAGCCTATAGAATTTTGGAAGATGACCACCAATGCATCCACTATTTCCAGGGCCACTTCCTTTAGTACTCTGGGATGTAGATTATCAGGCCCTGGGGATTTGTCAGCCTTTAACCCCAAGCAGTCCTGGGAAGGAAGAAAAGCAAGAGACACGGGGCCCTCCTCCAGCCAAAAAGGAAGGTGTTGTAATTAGGAGTGAGACCCAGAGGCCTGTGTGTTTCCATTGTAATAAAGCAGGGCATCTAAGAGTTGACTGCTGGAAACTAAAGGGAAAACCTGTAGGGTTAATGAGGGCACACCTGCTCAGTGAAGGAGAAGGGACCCTGATGGAAAGCACAGCAGAACAAGCTGTGGCTTTAACTGCAGTAAGACTGAGACACGGGAAGCTTATGGCTGCATGTGCAGGAAAATTTAATAGGATTCCTGAAGTTTTCAGGGTTTTTTGTCTGAAGGGAGAGTAACCCCATACCCCTTGGGTGGGGCAAGCAAGCCCATTGTAATCTTCAGGGACACAGGGGCCACTAGATCCCTTTTACTGGGAAAAGGCCTGACCTTTCCCCCAGAGAGTAAATACCAGAATGGTGGTGAATGGTATTAGAGGGCAATATATGCCTGTACCTTTAGACCAGGTTCACTTGGAGTGCAATCTAGTTTCGGGACCGGTGACCATAGGGATTGTCCCTAGTTTGCCTGGATGGGGTTGACCTGTTCCTAGGTAATGATCTGATGGGGAAAAAGGTGGTAGCTTCCCCAGTAGTGAAAGAGAGACCGCAGGAGGTCAGAAAGACAGGGCAGTGGAAGGAGACATAAAAACAAGAAATGCTGGAACCACTCAGCAGGTCTGGCAGCATCTGAGAAAAGAGAAGCAGAGTTAACGTTTCGGGTCAGTGACCCTTCAGTGGAAGGAGACAGTCCCCTGCGGATTCCCTGAATGTGTAGTGAATCAGACCATGATCAAACCTGCTCCCCCAGAGGAGACTGTGTTAGCACTGCAGGCAGATGACCATGATGTCTGTCTGTCTGAGACTTTCTTTGGAAAGTTAAAAGACCCAGAGAATGAATTAAATGAATCTTCCCCAGCTGAGGCTCAGCGAGCTGACCCAGTATTGAGAGAGTTAGTACAGTCTGCCCAGTCTGAAATTGAAGCAGAGGGAGTCCCTGATTGCTACTATTTAAAGAATGAGGTACTCATGAGGAAGTGGCGTTTTCCTCACAGACCTGAGAGCAAGGAGTGACCAGTTAGTGATGCCGCAGAGGTACCGGAGAGAAATATTAAGAATGGCCCATGAGATTATAGTGGCTGTACATGTTGGTATACGAAAAACCAAAGCCCGCATAAGACAGCAGTTTGACTGGCCAAAACTCCACAAAGGTGTGGTGGAGTACTGTAGGAGTTGTCACAGGTGACAGGTTGAGGGAAAACCCAACTCACAGTGTAAACCGCACCCCTAAGTCCTGTATCGTTGTTTGGAGGACCGTCCAGCAGAGGGCTGGTGAACTGTAAGGGACCGCTGCTGAGAACAAAAGGGGACAGGCAGGCACAAGGCTGGCAACAAGTTAGAAAGGAATGGGAAAAAACGGACCAAGAGAACATGTTAAATAATGTCCGGGAGGAATCCCAATGGAAGCCCCTACTGTCCGGTCAGTCAACCCAGAAATGTTTGAAAAGTTAGACCCCATATCTGCCTATGTAAATGCAGACACTAGAAGCACCCCAACAGAGTTGCTTAAAGCATTTACAGGAATGTGCAGAGACAAAGAAAGTCCTCAAGAGGGCAGAGAAACCGTGAGGGCGATGCCTCACCTAGTCAAAGTGCCACAGGGGAGTGCAGCAGAATCTAGACTAATACCTGCAAGCAGGAGTGTCCCAGAGGACAAAGGCAAGATTAGTAAGGAATCTTCCCCCAAAGTCAGGGGAAAAGGAAACCAACCATCCCCTAAGGTGAAAAGCCCTTGCATGACTCATCAAAGCACTGAAACAGAGTTCAGAGTTCAGAGTCCATGAGCAGAACTCCCACTTTGGGCTAATTAAATCTAACCCTCCCCCTGCAGACCTCAACAGGAACAAAGGCACCTTAGGCAGTCATGGAAATGTGCAAACTGACAATCTTCCGCAGAAACCACATGTTTATTGGGATGCCAAAAATGGCTGTTTAAAGCAGCACTGCTACCAAGAAAAGACAGGTTGTAACAATTGTTACAATTTCTGAATGAATGAGAGAGATGTATGTGTGTTTTCCTGTACTTATCACTATTCCCTTTTAATGAAATGCTCTTTTTAAAAAAATCACATTTCATTCCGTTGGGTGTGGAGGTGTCATAAAGACCCCCACCTGCCAAGAATAAGGCATATTAATTTTATCATATGAACTTTAATTTCAAACTGTTGCTGGAGTGAAGAAATTACTTGTTTAAAGCGATCACCAGACATTTGGCTGGAGGACATTTGCATATTAAGAGACAGTGCTTGGAGAGACAAAGAACTACTCCCTGGTCCAATTAACACAAATGGATTTTGATCATCAGACATTGAAGGTGTAAGAAGGCTCGCGTTCCAGGGTCTGCTAAGATGATAGAATCCACAAACACAGGAATTTGTTAAAGCAGCTGGTCACGTGATTAACCGGCTAGCCCTGGCTTTTTTGAACGAGACACAGGACAGTTTGAAGTCAGACTGCAGATTGCAACTGAACCGGGAATAAGAGAGCCTCTCTCCTGGCTGGCTCTCTCTCATTTTCTCACAAACCTCTAGAGAGAAAAGACTCCTACATTGAAACAAGTTAAAGCGTCACTGGGCCCCAATGAACAGCAAGACTTACCGGCAACCAAAGACTCCACATCAAATTCAAAGGACTGTAATTACAACCCAGCTATTTCCTCAAACTTTTCCCCTTTATTCTTTCTACTTTTTCTATCTCTATCTGTGTGTGTGTTTATTGTGTATGCATGCTAGCGTGGTCGCGTCGCATATACATAGCTGTTACCCGAATTTAAGATTAATGAACTTCCACTTTTCTTGTTCAAATCTAAGAAAACCTGTCCAATTGATTTCTTTGCCTGACAATTGGAAAACGGTGAACAAGGATTCACTGAGGGGGAGCTAAAACATGGTATTTTTAAATTTAAACCCACAGTTAAACCAGGCAAAGGCTGAGAGGGAACCCCTAGACCCCTTTCCCACCTGGTCATAACAGGGGAAATTGACACCACATAGCTTGCTAGATATTTGCGGACAGCTTGCTTCAAGGTTAATAGTGAGTGCCATTCCTTCGTTGTTGGCCGTAAAATCCAAGCCTGTGAATTCTGAGTCGAGACGTCTCTTTAGAATAGGGTGCAGCAGGAAGAATGAGAGCACCACAACGATAGGCACAAAAATAGCTGACAAAAGCATTTGTCAGTAAAAAATGATCAAAATCGACTGCAGTAAGCTTTTTGTGAATTCCTTCAGAATACCAGTTGCAGCCTTTAAATCCACTTCCACCTTTTCTGTTGTGGATAGCAATGTTTAACTAGTCATAATTGCCACTGAGAATAAGTTAAGTCAGTGGTAATAATGGAAAATTGCACCTTCATCTCAGTTGCAACTTCATTTAAATACACCCACCCATTTCTGAAAGAAATGAGAGCAGAAAAGTGGAAGCCCTAAAGTGGGAGATGACAGGAAGAAGAGGGAGGAAAATTTGGCATTAGAGGTGGGAAAGACTGAATGTTTGAATGAAGAGGCAGACTTGATGGACTGAACGGATAATACTAATCTGATGCTTTTTTATGACTGTTTGTATTTCTTCCACTGTACAATGACTAACAATGTATTTGTACCATAATAAAAACAAGAAATGCTGGAAATATTCAGCAGGTCTGGCAGCATCTGTGGAGAGAGAAGCAGAGTTAACATTTTAGGTCAGTGACCCTTCATCAGAACTAGCAGATATTAGAATGTGAAAGGTTTTAAGCAAGTAAAGTGGGGGTGAGGCAAGAGATAACAAAGGAGAAGATGGAGATAGAACAAGGGCACAGAGAATTACCGACCAGAAAGTCATCGAGCAAAGGCAAACAATATGTTACTGGTGTGTTGAAAGACAAAGCATTAGTACAGATAGGGTGTTAACGGACTGAGAACTGAACAGCCACAAGTACAAACATGAAAAAAAAGTGGGTAGGCAAACTGAACAAACTTAAGATAAAATAAACACAAAAATAATATTAAAAAGAAAAAAATAACTAAAAATAAAAGTAAGATGGGGTCCCGTCATGCTGTGAAATTATTGAACTCAATGTTCAGTCCAGCAGGCTGTAGTGTACCTAATCGGTAAATGAGATGCTGTTCCTCAAGCTTGCGTTGATGTTCACTGGAACACTGCAGCAATCACAGGACAGAGATGTGAGCAGTAGAGCAGGGGGGAGTGTTGAAATGGCAAGCAACCGGAAGCTCAGGGTCATGCTTTCGGACTGAGCGGAGGTGTTCCGCAAAGGGGTCACCCAGCCTGCGTTTGGTCTCCCCAATGTAGAGGAGACCACATTGTGAGCAGCGAATAGAGTATACTACATTGAAAGAAGTACAAGTAAATCACTGCTTCACCTGAAAGCATGGTAGGCTGATGGAGAAAGTGAAGGCGCATGGGGTCCAAGGTGTACTAGCTAGATGGATAAAGAACTGGCTGGGCAACAGGAGACAGAGAGTAGCAGTGGAAGGGAGTTTCTCAAAATGGAGACGTGTGACCAGTGGTGTTCCACAGGGATCCGTGCTGGGACCACTGTTGTTTGTGATATACATAAATGATTTGGAGGAAAGTATAGGTGGTCTGATTAGCAAGTTTGCAGATGACACTAAGATTGGTGGAGTAGCAGATAGTGAAGGGGACTGTCAGAGAATACAGCAGAATATAGATAGACTGGAGAGTTGGGCAGAGAAATGGCAGATGGAGTTCAATCAGGGCAAATACGAGGTGATGCATTTTGGAAGATCCAATTCAAGAGTGAACTATACAGTAAATGGAAAAGTCCTGGGGAAAATTGATGTACAGAGAGATTTGGGTGTTCAGGTCCATTGTTCCCTGAAGGTGGCAACGCAGGTCAATAGAGTGGTCAAGAAGGCATACGGCATGCTTTCCTTCATCGGACGGGGTATTGAGTACAAAAGTTGGCAGGTCATGTTACAGTTGTATAGGACTTTGGTTCGGCCACATTTGGAATACTGCGTGCAGTTCTGGTCGCCACATTACCAAAAGGATGTGGATGCTTTGGAGAGGGTGCAGAGGAGGTTCACCAGGATGTTGCCTGGTATGGAGGGCGCTAGCTATGAAGAGAGGTTGAGTAGATTAGGATTATTTTCATTAGAAAGACAGAGGTTGAGGGGGGACCTGATTGAGGTGTACAAAATCATGAGAGGTATAGACAGGGTGGATTGCAAGAAGCTTTTTCCCAGAGTAGGGGATTCAATTACAAGGGGGCACGAGTTCAAAGTGAAAGGGGAAAAGTTTAGGGGGGATATGCGTGGAAAGTTCTTTACGCAGAGGGTGGTGGGTGCCTGGAACAAGTTGCCAGTGGAGGTGGTAGACGCGGGCACGATAGCGTCTTTTAAGATGTATCTAGACAGATACATGAATGGGCAGGAAGTAAAGAGATACAGACCCTTAGAAAATAGGCGACAGGTTTAGATAGAGGATTTGGATCGGTGTAGGCTTGGAGAGCCGAAGGGCCTGTTCCTGTGCTGTAATTTTCTTTGTTCTTTTGAGTGTTTGGGGCCTGGGATAGTGAGGAGTGAGGAGAGAGGAGGTAAATGGGCAGGTATTACACCTCCTGCGATTGCAGGGGAAGGTGCCATGGGACGGGAATGAGGTGGTGGGGGTAATGGAGGAGTGGACAAGGGTGTCGCAGAGGGAATGATCCCTTCGGAATGCTGACTGGAAGGGAGGGGAAGATGTGTTTGGTAGTGGCATCACGCTGGAGGTGGCAGAAATGACGGAGGATGATCCTTTGGATGTGAAGGCTGATGGGGTGGAAAGTGAGGACAAGGGGAACCCTGTCACGGTTCTGGGAGGGAGGGGAAGGGGTGAAGGTAGAGGTGCAGAAAATGGGATGGAAACGGTTGAGGGCCCTGTCAACCTCAGAGGGGGGGAATCCTCGGTTGAGGAAAAAGGAAGACATATCAGAAGCGCTGTCATGGAAGGTAGCATCATCAGAGCAGATGTGTCAGAGACGGAGAAACTGGGAGAATGGAATGGAGTCCTTACAGGAGGTAGGGTGTGAAAAAGTGTAGTTGAAGTAGCTGTGGGAGTCGGTGGGCTTATAATGGATATTAGTGGACGGCCTATCCCCAGAGATGAAGACAGAGAAGTCGAGGAAGGGAAGGGAAGTGTCAGAGATGGACCATGTAAAGGTGAGAGAAGGGTGGAAATTAGAAGCAAAGTTGATGAAGTTTTCCAGTTCGGGGCGGGAGCAGGAAACAGCACTGATACAGTCATCAATGTATCGGAAAAAGAGTTGGGGGAAGGGGCCTGAGTAGGACTGGAACAAGGAATGTTTGACATATCCCACAAGAAGACAGGCATAACTAGGACCCATGCGGTTACCCATAGCAACACCTTTTACTTGAAGGAAGTGAGTGGAGTTGAAGGCGAAGTTTTTCAATGTGAGAACAAGTTCAGCCAGGCAGAGGAGGGTGGTGGTGGATGGGGACTGGTTGGGCCTCTGTTCAAGGAAGAAGCGGAGAGCCCTCAAACCGTCCTGGTGGGGGATGGACATCCATAGTGAAGAGGAGGCGGTTGGGGCCAGGAAACTGGAAATTGTCAAAATGATGTAGGGCGTCAGAAGAGTCACAGATGTAGGTGGGCGCTCATGCTCACATCTCTGTCCTGGGATTGTTGCAATGTTCTAGTGAACATCAATGCAAGCTCGAGGAACAGCATCTCATTTACCGATTAGGCACACTACAGCCTGCTGGATTGAACATTGAGTTCAATACTTTCACAGCATGACAGGCCCCACATTTTACTTTTATTTTCAGTTATTTTTTATTTTTTATTATTTTTTTTTTGTATTTATTTTGTTTTATTTTATCTTAGTTTGTTCTGTTTGCCTACCCACTGTTTTTTTCATGTTTGTATTTGTGGCTGTTCAGTTTTTCAGTCCGTTAACACCCTATCTGTACTAATGCTTTGTCTTTCAACACACCAGTAACACATTGTTTGCCTTTGCTCCATGACCTTCTGGTCGGTAATTCTCTGTGACCTTGTCCTATCTACATCTTCTCCTTTGTTATCTCTTGCCCCACCCCCACTTTACTTGCTTAAAACCTTTCACATTTCTAATATCTGCTAGTTCTGATGAAGGGTCACTGACCTGAAACGTTAACTCTGCTTCTCTCTGCACAGATGCTGCCAGACCTGCTGAGTATTTCTAGCATTTCCTGTTTTTATTTCAGATTTCCAGCATCCACAGTATTTTGCTTTTATTTTATGCGTTTGTACCAATAAATCTTATAGAAGGTAATTAATAGATGTTAGCAGTGGGCTCCTGAAAAGACTCAGTTAGTACAGAAAAGTTAAAAATTAGAAGTGTAAGGCTGCACTGTGCTATGTGGTACAAATGTGAAGTTTGGCCAAGGGGATTTTCATCTGTAATCTTTGTAAACACATCTGAGTTACTCTTCACAGTAATGTTTCCCCATATATTTCACATTGAATTACCTTAATTTGGTTGCAGATAGCTTCTTAGGGTTCATCATCGCGTAGCACAAGGATCCATTTCTCAGTTAAGTTTCAATGATGTTGTATTCCTCAATAATGCAGCCCTATATCTCAAAAATCAATTTTATCCTGCAATTATTTTGTTCTGTGGTTTGCTCAAGGGCTGACAAAAGATAAAGCAGTTTATCTTTGATGCTGTAACAGAAAATGTTATATCTACGGAAGTCAATAAAAGTGACGTTTCTTCAGGTTTAATCTACTTACTAGTTTCTCAAAGGACTTAACTAAATCCCCACTGTATAAACGAAAGATTCTTATAATTCCTCATTGGAACACCACTTTGAATCCAGGATCTTTCCTTGTCAGTGAAGAATCAGGATTTAAGCACAGATGAGTATGTCTGTGAAGGTTTTATATATGTTCACATCTGAAGGGACTGATGGAAGATTTTGTGTGCTTAACAAATGGGTAACAGCTGAGAAGCAGGGGCAGCAAGCCAATTCAATATCCATGTGTTAGTATTCTGCCAATTGTGCATTCTAGAAGACTTGATAAGATGCCCACTAGTCTATATATAGATAAGCTGGTTGTGAGGAACTTCTTTCTCTGTTTTAACATCAAAAGAAAAAATATTTCTCTAATATGTCATTGGTTTATAACAATAGTTTAGTCAAAGGATTTTTCATTAACTTTCCTCACAGACAGGAATATACCCCGTGTCAGCATCATTGTCTGTAGTGTCCCATAGGTCTATGCTATCCATGGGGGTAATTGATAATGCATTTTTGGTCACATTGTTAAAGGGACCAATCCCCATTATTCAAGCTTGACTCTCACCCTCGACGTCAACCATAACTTACCATTTAACTCCATGGTCTCAGCTACCCACACACTGTAAGACTTCAGTTTAGGCCTTCCCTCTGCCTCTTAGTTTGAGCCTGAGCCCCAACCCTGAGGCTCCCTGTTCTCAGTAAGCCTTGGTCTCGCAACTCTATTTCAGCTTCTGATCTTCTACTCCACCCTAGTCCACCCTATGATCTGGCTTCCCTTCTCTCTTTGAGCTTAAACCTGATCAGAAAGATTTAGCTTCACTGCTTCCTCCCAACCCAAGACTTGAGCTTCCCAATCACTCGACACATTTGCTCCATGTTCGAGTCTCTCAATTTACTAATTTGTTAAAATTGAGCCCTGGTACCTGACCTCCCTGTTCTCCCTGAGCATAAGTGATGCCTAAGGCATCATGACCCCCACCCCCACCCTCCCAACTCCAGTCTCAGACCTTGGGCATCCTCCGTCTCAGATAGATCCCATGCTTCCTCTTTGCTCTTTGTAGTATATATAAATGATTTGGAGGAAATTGTAGCTGGTCTGATTAGTAAGTTTGTGGACGACACAAAGGTTGGTGAAGTTGCGGATAGTGATGAGGATTGTCAGAGGATACAGCAGGATATCGATCGGTTGGAGACTTGGGCGGAGAAATGGCAGATGGAGTTTAATCCGGACAAATGTGAGGTAATGCATTTTGGAAGGTCTAATGCAGGTGGGAAGCATACAGTAAATGGCAGAACCCTTAGGAGTATTGACAGGCAGAGAGATCTGGGCGTACAGGTCCACAGGTCACTGAAAGTGGCAACGCAGGTGGATGAGGTAGTCAAGAAGGCATACGGCATGCTTGCCTTCATCGGTCGGGTCATAGAGTATAAAAATTGGCAAGTCATGCTGCAGCTGTACAGAACTTTAGTTAGGCCACAATTAGAATATTGCGTGCAATTCTGGTCGCCACACTACCAGAAGGACGTGGAGGCTTTGGAGAGGGTACAAAGAGGTTTACCAGGATGTTGCCTGGTCTGGAGGGCATTAGCTATGAGGAGAGGTTGGATAAACTCGGATTGTTTTCACTGGAATGACTGAGGTGGAGGGGTGACATGATAGAGGTTTACAAAGTTATGAGCGGCATGGACAGAGTGGATAGTCAGAAGCTTTTTCCCAGGGTGGAAGACTCAGTTACTAGGGCACATAGGTTTAAGGTGAGAGGGGCAAAATTTAGAGGGGATGTGCGAGGCAAGTTCTTTACACAGAGGGTGGTGAGTGCCTGGAACTTGCTGCCGGGGGAGGTGGTGGAAGCAGGTACGATAGCGACGTTTAAGAGGCATCTTGACAAATACATGAATAGGATGGGAATAGAGGGATACGGTCCCCGGAAGTGCAGAAGGTTTTAGTTTAGGCAGGCATCAAGATCGCCGCAGGCTTGGAGAGCCGAATGGCCTGTTCCTGTGCTGTACTGTTCTTTGTTCTTTGTTCCTGCCAGCATTAGACCTCGGTGTCCCTCATCTTCCCAGGCTCAGGCCCCATCCTCGTTGCTCTCTCCCAGGCTGAGAGCAGTACACCATTCCAGTCCTGACCATCGCCAACTATTACCTTTCAACTTCAAGCCCTAACTGCCAGTTTTTATTTCATTCTGCAACAACTTCCAGTTTTGTCATTACTAGCCAGGGCTGTGATCCTGAATTAAATGTAAAAGGAACAGGAAGAGTATCCACGCCTGGTCCCAGCCTCGACTTCCTCCACTGAATCCAGGGGGAGACAAGATAATTTCTGTGGCTGTCCAGCTTATATTTGATTATATGGATATATGGATGATTTCAGCCTTGTCTTCCTGGGAGGTGAGAGCAAAATTGAAGGGTCAGTGTCATACAGAAACAAAGAGACAAGAATGAAAAAAGAAAGTGGATCAGAAACATATACACTGGGAGATGTAGAGAAACAGTGAGAGATAGATATAAAGAGAGAAAGTGTATAACAGGCATACAGATTGGGGGATGTACAACAACTACAAAAACAACAATCTGCATTTATATAGCCTTTAATGTAGTAAAATGTCCTGAGTCAGATAAGGAGATATTAGAACAAGTGACCAAAACCTTGGTCAAAGAGGAGTATCTTGAGGAAAGAGAGGTAGAGAGGCAAAGGTTTAGCGAAGGGATTCCAGAGCTTAGGGCCTAGGCACCTGAAGGCATGGCTACCAATGTTAGAGTGAAAGAAATTGGGGATGTGTAAGAGGCCAGAATTGAATGAATGCAGAAATGTCGAAGGGTTGTAGGGCTGGAGGAGGTAGGGTCACCGTGCTAGGGAATGGCAAGGCCATGGAGGGATTTGTAAGCAAGGATGAGAATTTTAAAATTGAGGTATTGCTGGATCAGGAGCCGATGTTTAGTTTAGTTTAGTTTAGAGATACAGCACTGAAACAGGCCCTTCGGCCCACCGAGTCTGTGCCGACCATCAACCACCCATTTATACTAATCCTACACTACTCCCATATTCTTACCACATCCCCACCTGTCCCTATATTTACCTACCACCTACCTATACTAGGGGCAATTTATAATGGCCAATTTACCTACCAACCTGCAAGTCTTTTGGCTTGTTTGAGGAAACCGGAGCACCTGGAGAAAACCCACGCAGACACAGGGAGAACTTGCAAACTCCACACAGGCAGTACCCAGAATTGAACCCAGGTCACTGGAGCTGTGAGGCTGCGGTGCTAACCACTGCGCCACTGTGCCGCCCAATGGTTGTGGGTCAGCAAGCACAGGGGTAGTTGGGCGAACAGAACTTGGTACAAGTTAGGATATAGGAAAGTAAGAGAAAGATACAGAAAGTAAGGGAAAGACAGATGGAGAGAAAAAAGTATGCAATAGGCATACAGAGTGGAAGACATACAGAAGAGTTGGGGGAAAGAAACATTTTCAGAAAGGAGAAAGTGTGAAAAAAGAGGGAAACTGAGATTCAGGGAAAGTGAGAAATTCTGTGAGAGCCAAAGAGAACATAGAAAGAGGGAGAAAGAAAGAATAAGAGAAAGGGAGATAAGCTACTTACAAGGCGACAGGCAGGGAGGTGAATTTCCATAAGGATTCTCTCACTCATCCAATGTAACTACAGCAGAAGAGTCACGGAAATTCCAGAAAAACTATGAAGAATTTTCAGGGTTTGCTTGAGCTCCACTGCTGAAGTTACAGTTGACACGCAGGTGAACCCTCACAGAAGTCCATACCTACTATTTTAAAAATATTTTTGTTTATAGAATAGGAAATCAACTATTATAAATTGAAAGTAAAACAAGAAATGCTGGAAGTACAGAGCTGGTCAGTCAGGATCTTTAGAGAAGAAAAGGTTGATGTTTTAGGCAGAATTCTTCTTCAGAACTGATGAATAAATTTCAAAACAAGAATTCTCCCATTCAGAGTGAAAGCAGGAAGCAGCATGAAAACAGTCAACAATATAAAGGAAGAAAAGGTCAGGGATGGAGCCCAGTAAACAAAGAGTGTACCACATAAATGCCCTATATAAAGGCAGGAATAGCCAGAATTTGTGTGGATTTCTGAAGGATATCTATAATCTCAAGGGAAGTGAATAGAGTTACCCAAGAGTTTGTTCAAAGTGAGAACAAATTCAGCCGAGCTCAAAAATTGCTACTAGATGGTGTTAGGCAATTTGGCCGCAATGTAGGTACTTCAGGTCGCAGTCTTATGCTAGGAATTCCATTGGAACTTTTATGGGGAGGTTTGGGCCCAAGGATGCGAACCTCCAATGTCTACCACCTAGAGGGACACACAGGAACATCACCACCTGCAAGTTTCTCTCCAAGCCACACACCATCCTGATTTGGAACTATATCGCTGTTCCTTTACTGTCGCTGGGTCAAAAACATTGAAAAACCTAACAGCACTGTTGGTGTACCCACACCAGATGGACTGCAGAGGTTCAAGAAGGCAGCTCAACACCACCATCTCAAGGGCAATTAGGGATGGGCATTAAATACTGAACTTGTCAGCGATGCTCACATCCCATGAAAGAATTTTTTTTAAAGCCTGGAAACCTTAAACCTCAATTTCCTGTCTGACCACAAATTTCTGCCAAAGAAGGCACTTAGTAATAATGAAGAGTGACAGTGGGATATAAATATGTAAAGGATTTAGTTAATTTTTTAATTAGATATTTAGTGGACAAATTACTACACTCCTGCAGGAGGGCCAGGAATTAAGCCAGAACCTGGCATACCAGGTCCCAGCTTTCTTTCTTGTTTCGGTTGGAATCTCTATTCACCCCAAACAAGGTCAAGACCAGAGAGGCCATTGATTCACTGAGTGGCCAGTATACCAGCTGAGAATTGAACAAAGAACATAGAAAATTACAGCACAGGAACAGGCCCTTCGGCCCTCCAAGCCTGCGCCGATCCAGATCCTCGATCTAAACCTGTCGCCTATTTTCTAAGGGTCTGTATCTCTTTGCTTCCTGCCCATTTATGTATCTGTCTAGATACATCTTAAAAGACACTATCGTGCCCGCGTCTACCACCTCCGCTGGCAACACGTTCCAGGCACCCACCACCCTCTGCGTAAAGAACTTTCCACGCATATCCCCCCTAAACTTTTCCCCTCTCACTTTGAACTCGTGACCCCTAGTAATTGAATCCCCCACTCTGGGAAAAAGCTTCTTGCTATCCACCCTGTCTATACCTCTCATGATTTTGTACACCTCAATCAGGTCCCCCCTCAACCTCCGCCTTTCTAATGAAAATAATCCTAATCTACTCAACCTCTCTTCATAGCTAGCGCCCTCCATACCAGGCAACATCCTGGTGAACCTCCTCTGCACCCTCTCCAAAGCATCTACATCCTTTTGGTAATGTGGCGTCCAAAACTGCATGCAGTATTCCAAATGTGGCCGAACCAAAGTCTTATACAACTGTAACATGACCTGCCAACTCTTGTACTCAATACCCCGTCCGATGAAGGAAAGCATGCCGTATGCCTTCTTGACCACTCTATTGACCTGCGTTGCCACCTTCAGGGAACAATGGACCTGAACACCCAAATCTCTCTGTACATAAATTTTCCCCAGGACTTTTCCATTTACTGTATAGTTCACTCTTGAATTGGATCTTCCAAAATGCATCACCTCGTATTTGCCCTGATTGAACTCCATCTGCCATTTCTCTGCCCAACTCTCCAATCTATCTATATTCTGCTGTATTCTCTGACAGTCCCCTTCACTATCTGCTACTCCACCAATCTTAGTGTCGTCTGCAAACTTGCTAATCAGACCACCTATACTTTCCTCCAAATCATTTATGTATATCACAAACAACAGTGGTCCCAGCACATATCCCTGTGGAACACCACTGGTCACACATCTCCATTTTGAGAAACTCCCTTCCACTGCTACTCTCTATCTCCTGTTGTCCAGCCAGTTCTTTATCCATCTAGCTAGTACACCCTGGACCCCATGCGACTTCACTTTCTCCATCAGCCTCCCAAGGGGAACCTTATCAAATGCCTTACTGAAGTCCATGTATATGACATCTACAGCCCTTCCCTCATCAATCAACTTTGTCACTTCCTCAAAGAATTCTATTAAGTTGGTAAGACATGACCTTCCCTGCACAAAACCATGTTGCCTATCACTGACAAGCCCATTTTCTTCCAAATGGGAATAGATCCTATCCCTCAGTATCTTCTCCAGCAGCTTCCCTATCATTGACGTCAGGCTCACCGGTCTATAATTACCTGGATTATCCCTGCTACCCTTCTTAAACAAGGGGACAACATTAACAATTCTCCAGTCCTCCGGGACCTCACCCGTGTTTAAGGATGCTGCAAAGATATCTGTTAAGGCCCCAGCTATTTCCTCTCTCGCTTCCCTCAGTAACCTGGGATAGATCCCATCCGGACCTGGGGACTTGTCCACCTTAATGCCTTTTAGAATACCCAACACTTCCTCCCTCCTTATGCCGACTTGACCTAGAGTAATCAAACATCTGTCCCTAACCTCAACATCCGTCATGTCCCTCTACTCAGTGAATACCGATGCAAAGTACTCGTTTAGAATCTCACCCATTTTCTCTGACTCTACGCATAATTTTCCTCCTTTGTCCTTGAGTGGGCCAATCCTTTCTCTAGTTACCCTCTTGCTCCTTTTATATGAATAAAAGGCTTTGGGATTTTCCTTAACCCTGTTTGCTAAAGATATTTCATGACCCCTTTTAGCCCTCTTAATTCCTCGTTTCAGATTGGTCCTACATTCCCGATATTCTTCCAAAGCTTCGTCTTTCTTCAGCCGCCTAGACCTTATGTATGCTTCCTTTTTCCTCTTAGCTAGTCTCACAATTTCACCTGTCATCCATGGTTCCCTAATCTTGCCATTTCTATCCCTCATTTTCACAGGAACATGTCTCTCCTGCACGCTAATCAACCTCTCTTTAAAAGCCTCCCACATATCAAATGTGGATTTATCTTCAAACAGCTGCTCCCAATCTACATTCCCCAGCTCCTGTTGAATTTGGGTCTAGTTGGCCTTCCCCCAATTTAGCACTCTTCCTTTAGGACCACTCTCGTCTTTGTCCATGAGTATTCTAAAACTTACGGAATTGTGATCACTATTCCCAAAGTAGTCCCCTACTGAAACTTCAACCACCTGGCCGGGCTCATTCCCCAACACCAGGTCCAGTATGGCCCCTTCCCGAATTGGACTATTTACATACTGCTCTAGAAAACCCTCCTGGATGTTCCTTACAAATTCTGCTCCATCTAGACCTCTAACACTAAGTGAATCCCAGTCAATGTTGGGAAAATTAAAATCTCCTATTACCACCACCCTGTTGCTCCTACATCTTTCCATAATCTGTTTACATATTTGTACCTATATCTCACGCTCGCGTTTGGGAGGCCTGTAGTACAGCCCCAACATTGTTACCGCACCCTTCCTATTTCTGAGTTCTGCCCATATTGCCTCACTGCTCGAGTCCTCCATAGTGCCCTCCTTCAGCACAGCTGTGATATCCTCTTTGACCAGTAATGCAACTCCTCCACCCCTTTTACCTCCCTCTCTATCCCGCCTGAAGCATCGATATCCTGGGATATTTAGTTGCCAATCGTGCCCTTCCCTCAACCAAGTCTCAGTAATAGCAATAACATCATACTCCCAGGTACTAATCCAAGCCCTAAGTTCATCTGCCTTACCTACTACACTTCTTGCATTAAAATAAATGCACCTCAGACCACCAGTCCATTTGCGTTCATCATCTGCTCCCTGCCTACTCTTCCCCTTAGTCACGCTGACTTCATTATCTAGTTCCTTACAGGCTTTAGTTAATACCTCCTTACTGTCCACTGACCTCATTTGGTTCCCATCCCCCTGTCACATTAGTTTAAACCCTCCCCAACAGCGTTAGCAAAAGCACCCCCAAGGACATTGGTTCTAGTCCGGCCCAGGTGTAGACTGTCCAATTTGTAATAGTCCCACCTCCCCCAGAAGCGGTCCCAATGTCCCAAAAATCTGAACCCCTCCCTCCTGCACCATCTCTCAAGCCACTCATTCATCCTGACTATTCTTTCATTTCTACTCTGGCTAACACGTGGCACTGGTAGCAATCCTGAGATTACTACCTCTGAGGTCCCACTTTTTAACTTGGCCCATCACTCCCTAAATTCTGCTTGTAGGACCTCATCCCGTTTTTTACCTATATCATTGATGCCTATGTGCACAATGACAGCTGGCTGTTCACCCTCCCCCTTCAGAATGTTCTGCAGCCGATCTGAGACATCCCTGACCCGTGCACCTGGGAGGCAACATACCATTCGGGAGTCTCGTTTTCGACCACAGAACCGCCTATCTACTCCCCTTACAATCGAATCCCCTATGACTATAGCCCTTCCACTCTTTTTCCCGCCCTTCTGAACAGCAGAGCCAGCCATGATGCCATGAACCTGGCTACTGCTGCCTTCCCCAGGTGAGCCATCTCCCTCAACAGTATCCAAAACGATATACCTGTTTTGGAGGGAGATGACCGCAGGGGACACCTGCGCTGCCTTCCTGCTCTTTCTCTGCCTTTTGGTCACCCATTTCCTTTCTCCCTCAGCAATCCTAATCTGCGGTGTGACCAATTCGCTAAACGTGCTATCCACGACCTCCTCAGCATCGCGGATGCTCCAAAGTGAGTCCATCCGCAGCTCCAGAGCCGTCATGCGGTCTAACAAGAGCTGCAGCTGGATACACTTCCAGCACGTGAAGGAGTCAGGGACATCAGCCGTGTCCCTGAGCTCCCACATTGAGCAAGAGGAGCATAACACGGGTCTGAGATCTCCTGCCATTTTTAATCTTACGCTTAACTTAGTCTTAACTTAGATAAATGAAAAAGGAACGAAAAGTTTTTACCAATCACACGAAAAAAAAAGAAATAGAAAAAGCCTTACCTTATTTGCACACCACCGAGTCCTTTTTTTTTGGTTAGAGGAGGAGGGCGGGTGGGAGACACTACAGGTGTAATGTCTCGGGTTCAGCCACTGCCCAAATATATAGGACTTACTTACCCAGCTGCCACCTCGCTCTCCCTGTCTCCGCTGCAACAAGAAACTGCTGAAACAAAAAGGTAAGTTTATATAAGTTGTAAACACACTTACCCAGCTGCCACCTTGCTCTCCCTGTCGCCGCTGCAAAAAGAAACTGCCGAAACAAATAGAAAAGCTTACCTTATCAACATACCAGAGTCCTTTTTTTTGGTTAGAGGAGGAGGATGGGTGGGAGACAGGTCTCCCAGCCTGTGGAAATGTGGACTACGTTAGGTTCCAGGCCTGGGGCCTTGAAGATCTTGCATGATTTTTGACCTTTTTTGGTCCATTTATAAAAAGGCATGATTCTAGAAGGGTCCCCAGCAAACCTCCTCCACTCCCTTCCTCGAGCAGGCAATCTAATGGAGAAACTGCCCACCAATATTCAAGGTGGAGTTTTGGCTCTGTACATTGTTAGCCCTGCCTGATATGTCATATCATTCCTTGACTTCAAACTTTGCCAATACTCGTGCACTAAGACTGCCGTCAGAGGCAGAAGTACTGGCCAGGATGACAATTATTAGATTCTTTCCTCTCTTTGGTGCAATGCCAGAACAACATTTGGTACTTTCCCACATTGGCACATTCAAGACTGTTAACTGTCAGGTATTGTGGGATCAAATCCATGCTCTCCCAATCCATAGTACAATATGTTGGTGCTTCAATGCACTGTTTTGCTGTTGCATCTTATTTTAATTTTGCTTTATTATTATATCCAGAAGAGAATAATTTAACGTAACTGAAAGGGCGCTTTAGGAAAGTCAACACATTGCAAGGAGGGAATGCACATTCCACTTTTAATGATCCATTGTGGGATCAGAAAGAGGACATAAATAACCTGTCCCAATTCATTCTCTAAAAACATGATCTTAAATTAATATCAGATCCATAACAATCTGACACAATTTTTTGTGATTCAGAGAAAAAACAGAACTTCAGCATCATTGTAGGATGAGAGGAGGCTCGGTGTGGAGCACAGCAGCATAGACCAGTTGGGCCCAAAGGCCTGCTTCTGTGCTGTAAATTCTATGTATTTTTTTATTATTATTTTAACCGTGGTAACATTTTAAATAACTGGTCATCATAATTTACCTTCCAAAGCGCAGCCAAGAGCTGGTGGTGTCATTTATCTCAAATAGTTCCTCGAGAGTACAGGATGTTGAAATGGGAGACTACAGCAAGAAATGTTTAGGTATTCGCCTGGACTTACATTCACACCTGGGGTCAATTTCCAGCTTCCACTTGGTCATATTGTCACCAGTGAAAAATAAGTGATGCAGTGATACCTTTAAATATAAGTTATGTCATTGGATTGTATGATTTGGAAGAAAAAACAGGAAATGTTGACCTGCTCATGATGGCTGTAGCTTTTTCTGTAAAATGTGATTGATGAAAGTTGATTTTACCTGTGAGTCACCATGCGTTTTGTACAATAATCATTTCCGAAAGATTTGAACTGAAAACTGGAATTTTTTTGCATAGAGATTGACAATTGTGCTATTTTTAGAATTTTCAATTCTCTACAAACAAGCATTAAAAAGCAAGCTTTCAACCAAAATCTGTGCAGTATCATCCACCCACATATTATTCATTCTTCCAGGTTATATTTGAATGTGGCAACCTATGAAACGAGACAATTTTGTCATAGAGCAAACTGTTAAAGGTTTCATGAATATGTAATGATGCACAACTAATGTTGATCCAAAACAAAATCCATATATGTGTAAATTGATCAGTCATCACTGTATTTCATTTCTATTTGAGTAATAATGGACAACTTCTTGCACTTTACCAAGCAATTGAGATTAGGCAGATCATTGAATGGATGAGGACACAAAACAAATCCTTTAAAAAGCCTGTCTTTGTTGATTTCTCAATGGAATAACGGTGGCATATATTATTACTACTTAGTCTGGCCTCTTTAGTTTGGGACTAGTAATTTTATTTTTCTTTGTTGGTTTTGTTAGTTCATTAAACACATTCATTGCGTCAATGGGCTACGTTGTATGAGCTCTGAGTTGTGTACTGTTCTGTGGATTCACCTGTGTTAATATACATTTACTAGGGGGTTTGCATTATTTGTCAGATTTGGAGTATTTGAAAAAACAATTACAAGAAAATATTTTGTCTGTAAATCTTTCATTCTTTTTCTTGCCAAGTTTCTCCTTGCCACTCTTTTCTGAGGGCAATTGATTCCTGGAGGAGTTCAACACTCGCTGAATAAATGTAAAACAAGAACTTTATTTTGTCTCATAGTGGGTTTTGTAATGTGTTAAAGAGAAAAGGGGATGGTCAAGAATCTGCAGCCCATCTAGCACATGCCTGCTTCAATTTTGGCAGAAATACATTGTAGGGCTTTTTAGGTACTTCAGGTCGCAGTCTTATGCTTGGAATTCCATTGGAACGTTTATGGGGAGGTTTGGGCCCAAGGATGGTCCCCGTATCCTCACTTGGAAGCTGCACGCCGCTCAATTGACAATTGGTACACCAAGTGAAGCCAGGCGTACTTGATTAGCAGTTGTATGAACCTGCCGGAGTTATTGCCTGGATGCCCCAAACAGGATTCAAATTTTTGGTCAGTTTATCAGCTCCTTCTGTAAAAGGGCCAAAGGATGCACTTTACACCGCTTTCCGGGAAAGTCCCGACATCCTTTTGGATCCAACATTTTCTGGATTTTCCCACAGCGGACACCCTAGATGCTCCCATAGTGGCAAGGCAACCCACCAGTGGGATGTAAATTAAGGAACTTCCCCTAACCTGTAAACTTTAGCACGGCTAGCGCCAGATGTCTCAGGCAGATGTGTCTGGCACTTATGTCAGGATGATACCACTGTGAAGTTTTGGCCCCAGGTTGCTTTTAAGCAGGAAATTGATACCCTAATATCATTCTTACAGCTCTACTTCACATTAAAACATCTCAAAGTGCTTCACACAGCAAATTACTTTTGTTGCAGTCTAACTGTTATATAGGCAATGTTATTACCTTGGAAATTAATTGCTATCAAACAGAGGTGCAGTGAAAACAGAGAAAGGTGGGAAGTGACTGGTGTGGACAAGCCACAGTCAAAAAGGGAAGGTAGGAAACCTATAAGAAATTGGAATGGATGATCCCAAAAGAGAAAGAAGTGACCATGAGCACCAATATACAGCTTGATGAGAAGTATAACTATGCAGATTGAGCTACCAAAGAAAAGGACATATGAACAAGGAGCAGGAGTAGGCCACTCGGCCTCGCGAGCCAGCTCCGCCATTCAATAAGATCATGGCTGATCTGATTGTAACCTCAACTCTACATTCCCACCTACCCCTGATATCCTTTCACTCTCTTGATTATCAAGAATCTATCTACCTCTGCCTTTAAAGACTTTGCTTCCACTGCCTTTTAAGGAAGAGAATTCCAAAGACTCATGACCCTCTGAGAGAAAAAGTTTCTCCTCATCTCTGTCTTAAATGGGCAACCCCTTATTTTTAAACAGTGACCCCTAGTTCTAGATTCTCCCGCAAGGGGCAACATCCTTTCCACATCCACCCTATCGAGACGCCTCAGGATCTTATATGTTTCCTCTTACTCTTCTAAATTCCAGAGGATACAAGCCCAGCCTGTCCAACCTTTCCTCATAATACAACCCACCCAATCCAGGTAGTTGTCTAGTAAACCTTCGCTGAACTGCTTCCAATGCATTTACATCTTTGCCTAAATAAGGAGACCAATACTTTACACAGTACTCCAGATGTGGTCTCACCAATGCCCTGTATAACTAAAGTATAACAGCCTAACATTTGGAAAGAGGGAAAATCAGAATATAACATGTAGCCAAAATGAGAGGGGTGGATACAAAGTGGAATTAATATTTGGAAAGAAAACAGTTGTGACTGAGAGAAGAGGAAGACAGCTACAGAGTCTGGAGCAGAACAAGCACTTACATATCCTCTTTACAAGAGTGAAATGTTCCAGAGTGCTTCACATCAGACTAGGGGGGCGGTGGTGGTGGGGGGGCTTCAGATACCAGGCAGGAATTGACAGGTGAAGTGATCAAAATTAAGCTTAATGAAATAGATTTTGTGGAGGCTTTTGAAGTGTTACAACCAGGTCAGAAAGGGGGCTAGGGTTCCCTCTCAGCCTTCACCTGGTCTTACCGTAACAGGGTTTAATTTTAAGCCCACCGTGTTTTTAGCTCCTCTTTGGTGAATCCTTGTTCACCGCTTTCCATTTATAAGGCAAATAAACCAGTACAAACAAGTTTTCTTAGGTTTAAAGAAGAAAGGTTGAAATTTATTAAACTTAAACTTAAACACTTATTCGGTTAACGCCTATAGATACACAACGTGCCCATGCTAGCATGCATATGCGATACACATATGCAGATAGAGACAGAAAAGAGCAGAAGAAAATAAAGTGGAAAAGTTTGAGGCAATCTCTGAAGAGGGTTTTTGTTACGGTTCTTCGAGCTCACTGTTGAGTCATTGATTGTAGATAGATCTTGCTCTTTGTTGGGACCCAGTATTCTTCTTAAACCTTATTCGCTGTAGGAGACCTTTCTCTGTTGGGGTTCATGTGTCTTTAGTGGATTGGGAGTTCCATGAGAAAGAAAGGGAGAGCCAGACAGGAGAGGTCTCTTCAGTCCAGGCGCATACTGCAGTCTCTGAGTTCAAACTGTTTGTATAATTCAGAAAAACCAGTTTGTGAAGCAGGCTTGTCTCGTGACTAGTTGGTCTGACCATGTCTGTTTGTGGATTCGGCCATCCCAGCAGTCATCCTGAAATTTGAGCTCCCTCACCTTCAATGTTTGGTGCTCAAAGTCCATTGTGGGTTAAATTGGATAAGGGAAGTAACCCCTTTGTCTCCACAAGCGCTGTCTGTTAATATGCAAATGTCTTTCCAGCCAAGGGCCTGGTAATTCTTCACTTCAGCAACAGTTTTCAAATCAACGTCCATATGACAAAATTAATGTGCCTCAGTCTTGGCAGGTGGGGGTCTGCATGACAGAAGGCAGGAGCAAGATTTAACAGGATGGAGTTTACAGAGCAGGACCTAGATAGTTAAAGACTATGCCACCAATGGTGGAGTGAAGGAAAAGGTAGTGGAGGACACACATTATTCCACCAGATTCATCAGTACAAAATGTAAGGCTGGAGGGCATAGGATGGAAAGAGGCTATGGAGGGATTTGTAAAAGAGGTTGGAGACTTTGAAATCAATGTATTGACATATAGTAAGGTAAAGGAAGCTGGTAAAGATGGGGTGAAACAGATAGTAAGAATAGAGAGCAATGTGGCAGAATTTTGGTTGAGTTGGAATCATTGTGGAATAGAGCCAGTGAAGAGAGCACTGGGAAAGCCAAACCTCATAGTGACAAAGGCTTCACTTTTGCTCGTATTTAGCTGAAGTATGTTCTGTTCATTCACAATAAAGACATCACACAGCACTGTCGAGTTGAGGGTGGAGAGGTAAAACTGATAAGCATGCTTACCAATAACGTCAGTGTGAGGCAACATGCATGTGTGGAATAGGAAGTGGATAAGAATGGAACTTTGTTTTTTATCATAGGTGGCTTTATGGGACAAGAAGTTATTGTAGGAATGTGATGATGACGTAAGACAGGTAGAATTGGCACAATGAAAGGCCAAATAGGTGTATCATAGAGGTGGGGAGGACAGTAAATGGTTGATAGTATTAAAAGCCAAAGAAAGGTTGAGGTAGACAGTACCACATGAAATGTATGGGAAGTCAGTATCAGGAGACCCAAATGATGTTTGGCTTCAGGTCTAATTCAAATGTTGCCAGCAAGCTGCAGCCACCAACCAGGCACCTTTCAGCGGCTCACCGGTTGTGGGAAGGTGGGAAATAGGCTGGCAGGTAGCTTGGGGTGGGTGGGGGGTGGTGGAAGCTTCACAGACGCCAGCAGTGGGCCAAAGATTTTTATGGGACCAGAAGAAGCATTCTAGCTCCTCCTGGCCTCACAAATACACAAATGTGTAAGTTCTGTGCCACCTCCATTTAATGACAGAGAACATCCTGCTCAAAGTGGCTATGGCAGTTTGGGAGCAATTTTCAACTGCTGAACTCGCATTTCTTGCCTAAAAAATGACTGCCAACAGTTGACATTTTTTGCAGGCCTGTCGCTTTTCCCTAATTTCCACAGATCTTCCATCCAAGTTACAGAAAACCATTGAGTATCCCAGCAGGCTCTGATGTAGCCTGCTAGGTGAATGTAAGGGAGGAGGCCAGGTGATCTCCAGTTGGGTGATCCAGAGGTGGAAGAGATGGTAGGAGGCAGGAAGTGTGAGGAAGCCAGGAGAATGAAATGAATTTTTGCCTTATGTATTGGAATCAGAGTGTTACATATACTTAATTCCAGGTTACTACAAGAATTAGATAAGGTAGATTTAGCGAGGAAATTGTATAAGGAAATTGAATAATCTGAGGCTAACTCTGTAATATTTAATCTGTAGGCCTGGTGCAGCCCAACAGTACATAACACCAGATCTGAGGTGATGCCTTCAAACGAAGTTTTCTGACACTTCATGCTGCTTATGGGTCTCAGACACAGCAGGCAGCTTATTGCATGCAGTGCTGTGGAGTGTCAGAAATTTTCACTCACGTAATATTATAAATGCAAGCTAGATGGAACAAGTAAGGTTACAGTGAGTTAACATGCTGGGGCAATTGTCTGAATTTGGTTCACTGCTAGAGCATCTCACCCACCAGCAGCAAGTATCAGAAAATGACGTACACACTGCCCACAATCCTCTGACAGATGGTATTCCCAGTGACAGTGCGAGCTTGGAAAAATGCCCCTGCAGTCCTCCCACTCCTGCTTGAATTTGAAATCAGAGCAGATGCGTGGGGTAAAGATATCCTTCCTCTTGTACCTTAGGAAATGAGTTTGGGACATTCTTATTCAAGTGGGAATGGGAACTCAACACAAAATTGCCTATAATTGCCAATTTTGTGCAACTTACATAGAGAGGGCATAAGAATGGGTGATGTAGAAAATAGAAATATTCATCTTAACGTATTTAATGTCCTTGATGATGAGCAGACCGAGGGGTAAACCTCAGACAGCCTAATGTGCTCTATCTTCAAACAAACCAGATTTAAATCACAGATAAAATAAGACCATTAGTGGGTATTAGCAGCAATTACTGTTAAATAAGCTGAAAATTAATTTATTGATTCTTTGAATAAACAACCAGCAGAGCTGATCAACAGTCTAGGTGGGCACAATGAGCTGGTTAATCCCAGCAATATCACCATCTGGTACCTGGACAGAACCCATGGCAAAAAAGATGACGTTAGTAATGATTTTAGCAAACTTTACAAGAGCAGTGCTAGCGAGCTGAAACTAATGGCCTTTTCCTACTCCTAAAAATTCTTCACCTGGAATATCCACAGCGGGTTCTCCCAGCCAACTTCAGTGGAAGATGAACAGAAACCCGGGTGAAATGGCTGTTTATTCTGTTTCTCAGCGAAGTTACAGCAGGAGAGCGCTACAAAAATTCTACCTCTTTGAGTTCACATAAAATAGGCACAGCATGATCAAATTTCTAGGCCAACTAATCTTTTAAAAAGCTTAAATAATTGTGGCAGGGGTTGCCAGAACTGCAGCTTGTGAGTCACATGTAGCCCCAAAGCTTCTGAACCCTGGCAATTCTATCCCCCAGGCCCAAGCAACACTGCCCGATTTGTATTTTTGTGCTTATATTTGTTATTCACTGTTTGGCCCTGTTTAAATCCCATCAGCCTGGAAGTTATATGATATTATCCTACAGCATCTTTTTAAGGGAAGTAACTGTTCGTGTAGTTTTTGGAATGCATATATATCTTATAAAAGTGAATCTTTAGTGATAACAGTAAATTCATTTTTAAAATTTATTATTTGAATGACTTGAGGGAGAACTGTCTTCAGAACTGGCATGCTCAACCTTGGTTTCCCATAAACAGGGCAAGTCTGTGTCCACATTAACTGGAAAATCAGAAAATATAAACTGTGTAAAGATGCATTTGCAAGGGTAGTGTGCTATAAAAGCGGATGAGCACCCTAGGCTCCCCACCTGCTCTTAATATCAGATATGGCAGAGCCTAGGCCCTTCCCCACAAAGAAGGAGGAAAAAAGCAGAAGAGTCATTCACACATTGCTCTTATATACCAACTAGTGGCTGGTTTCAGAGTGGCAGCAGTCATAAAGACCAGAAAGCCATCATCCTAGTGACCAGGGATGGTATATGCTTTGGAGGTCCAAGAATGGAAAAAGGGAGAAAGTACTTATGAAGAGAGAAAAAAAATGGAGTCTGAAAAGAAAATGCCTGTATATGGCCCAATTCACTTTACTATTTGGGTTTGGCTTTTCTTCACAATTCTGGTTCTAAACTGCTCCAAAAGTAATTTTCAAGGTCTTTTACATTTGTCTGCAATTTACAAACAGAAAAAAAATGTTGCAGAAAACCACAAATATTTGCACCATACCCTCAAGAAGGTATGTTGACATAT
Source organism: Heterodontus francisci (assembly GCF_036365525.1). Lineage (NCBI taxonomy): Eukaryota > Metazoa > Chordata > Chondrichthyes > Heterodontiformes > Heterodontidae > Heterodontus > Heterodontus francisci. Next base: position 120,307,821 of record NC_090373.1, on the reverse strand, counting down.
AGAGTAAAAAACATTAATTGTTCGTAGGGCTTATTACAGTTATCATTAACTCATAATCTGGGACATGAAGAAAATAACAGAAGAATCAATGTTGTTCAACTGAGCTTGAATTCATTTAAATAAGTCCAAGCCTTAATACGCATTAGTTGTGAAGAAATAGACTATGATTGAATGTACCAGCTATGTTTATTCACATAACAGAACACTTTTGGGTGAAAAACAGAAAGCCACATTAAAACCAAAAAAACCACCAACGTGTTATCCTCACACCTATAACAGAATTTAACTACACGATAATAAACACACCCAACTTCAACAAAAAATGAAACCATGAATACAAATCTTTATTGATTAATTTATTGTTAAAGAAAATGAGAACATCCTATATTTTCATTGCCTCTGCCTCATGTTGGTGCAGATAGCTTATCTGCCCCTGAATTACTAAGGCTGCCAATACATTCTGATACATTTTGAGTATAATTGTTTTTTCTTCTAAGTGGCTGAGTTCTGGATCCCATAAATACAATCTGGAAGCATTTCCTTTCCAATAATCTGCCTTTGGCTGTGTTTCAACCCCAAGAATCAGCAATAACCCTACTAGAAGTAATAAAATTATTGAATTAAACACTGCCTTAGAGTACTCCCACAAATATCCTTTAAATTGGCAGATATTAAACACAACAGGTTTAAGAGGCTAAAGAAACTATGTTATCCAAAAAAACAAATTAAAATATGCAGCACAAAATTTAATATGACACTAGAAGTAGAATACATGAAAATACATACACCAGGTGTAACAAAATTGTGAGCATATTTATAAGGAATGAATTTAAGATTTTGCAACATCCAGTGCACAGAGAAAATCTTTGCCCAGAATTTGAAAACTCCACAATGGGTCAGTAGCATCTCTTAAGAACTGCTTCACCTCAAAATAATTACTTTTCAAAGATAAAGTGCTACTTACTGGCACAGAAAGTTCTGTTAGTTCCATTTCCTCATATAGTTTTTAGTAAAGCTATTTTTTCTTACCAGTCGAGAATTATGAATGAGCAGCCACTAGTCCCTAATGCCATACTGTCAACAACAGTAAAACTATTGAAGTGGATTAAGAATGCAGTGGTTTGAAACACCAGCATGCTGCACTGCAATGTGGTGAGATATGCATCCATGCTTACAGTCCTCCCCTCACTAGGTTTTTGTTGGCTGATGTTTCTGCACAGAAGCTAGATGCTTTACTGTCAGAAAATGGGAAAATCTAAGGAAAAAACTCACACACATTGCTACTCTTATACACTTACGAATGGCTCGTTTCAGAGCAGCAATGGGGTTGCCTGAGAGAGGGCAGCTCCCTGTCATTTTGGCCAGGCCTAGTGATATTTTTTGGCGAAGTAAGAGAAGAAATGTTTACAAACAGATAGCTTCACACTGAATAAGGAGCAACATAAGAAAAGAGGAAGAAGAGTAGGCCATTCAGCTCCTAAAGCCTATTCTGCAATCCAAATAGATCATGGTTGATCTGTACCACAACCTCATTTACCTGTCTTTGATTTACAAAAAAGACTTAAAAGCTTTTCCAATGAAGAATAGGTTTTCTAAACGTATGGATTTATTTGACATTTATTTCCATGACCAGGTATTCCTGTGAATTTCAAGATGCTTTACTCAAAAAACATTTATTTTACTTGCTGTAAAACCTCAGTGATCTAAAATGGCCTTTGCACAATTTTGTCCAGATTTTATCCCTTTTATCACCCAGTAATAATGGCCCATGGACACGCAGGAAAAGCATAGGTTAGGATAATTACGGGCCAATAAATTCAAAAGTGTATATTTTTCTATATTTTAGTAACCAGAGAACTTTATATCCTGAAACAAAGATAAACCCATACTTTTGAGTTTATTTGCAACAGTCAACTATTGATATGTGAAAGTGTATCCATTTTGTTGAGAGGCTGAGAGCGTCTTGGGACATTTTACTATGTCAAAGGTGCTAAATAAATGCAAGCCTTTGTTGCTTTTATCCCTATTATGCAGTTAATACTTCTCAGTCAATGAGAGCCATATTATAATTCTTTATGAAATCCACTATGAAGAATATGCTGGCCTCCTGTGAACTTCCTCACGCTATTCTATAATCTAATGATAATCATGCAACATTTTTGCACAACTAAAAATGTAAATTATAAATTAATTCAAATTAAGCAATGTAAATAACATAACAATGTGTGTTAGAGCTAAAAAAATTGAATTTCAAGAACAAAGAACAGTACAGCACAGGAACAGGCCATTCGGCCCTCCAAGCCTGCGCCAATCTTGATGCCTGCCTAAACTAAAACCTTCTGCAATTCTGGGGACCGTATCCCTCTATTCCCATCCTATTCATGTATTTGTCAAGATGCCTCTTAAACGTTGCTATCGTACCTGCTTCCACCACCTCCCCTGGCAGCAAGTTCCAGGCACTCACCACCCTCTGTGTAAAGAACTTGCTTTGCACATCCCCTCTAAACTTTGCCCCTCTCACCTTAAACCTATGTCCCCTAGTAACTGACTCATCCACCCTTGGGAAAAGCTTCTGACTATCCACTCTGTCCATGCCACTCATAACTTTGTAAATCTCTATCATGTCGCCCCTCCACCTCCGTCGTTCCAGTGAAAACAATCCGAGTTTATCCAACCTCTCCTCATAGCTAATGCCCTCCAGACCAGGCAACATCCTGGTAAACCTCTTCTGTACCCTCTCCAAAGCCTCCACGTCCTTCTGGTAGTGTGGCGACCAGAATTGCACGCAATATTCTAATTGTGGCCTAACTAAAGTTCTGTACAGCTGCAGCATGACTTGCCAATTTTTATACTCTATGCCCCGACCAATGAAGGCAAGCATGCCGTATGCCTTCTTGACTACCTCATCCACCTGCGTTGCCACTTTCAGTGACCTGTGGACCTGTACGCCCAGATCTCTCTGCCTGTCAATACTCCTAAGGCTTCTGCCATTTACTGTATACTTCCCACCCGCATTAGACCTTCGAAAATGCATTACTTCACATTTGTCCAGATTAAACTCCATCTGCCATTTCTCCGCCCAAGTCTCCAACCGATCTATATCCTGCTGTATCCTCTGACAATCCTCATCACTATCCGCAACTCCACCAACCTTTGTGTCGTCCGCAAACTTACTAATCAGACCAGCTACATTTTCCTCCAAATCATTTATATATACTACAAAGAGCAAAGGTCCCAGCACTGATCCCTGCAGAACACCACTAGTCACATCCCTCCATTCAGAAAAGCACCCTTCCACTGCTACCCTCTGTCTTCTATGACTGAGCCAGTTCTGTATCCATCTTGCCAGCTCACCTCTGATCCTGTGCGACTTCACCTTTTGTACCAGTCTGCAATGAGGGACCTTGTCAAAGGCTTTACTGAAGTCCATATAGATAACATCCACTGCCCTTCCTTCATCAATCATCTTTGTCACTTCCTCAAAAACCTCAATCAAATTAGTGATTTATTTGAATTAAGTGACTTTGAATTAAGATGAATAAACTTAATTTCACTGACGACATTGGGGGAGAAATTGGTAAGGAAATCAAGTGTAAGAAGTACTAATTTCTGGATATTGTCCCATGCCCAAAAGATGACTAAAAGATGTCCAAACCCATATTGGGCCAGGCGCATTTTTACTCATCATTGATGGCCACCTAAATCAGACATTAGTGGGTCTAAATTTAACATTGTTGTGCCTACTCTATGGACCTCAAATGCGCATAACAATAACCAATTTAGCAGGGCAGAGGCTCGTGACAAATCTGCACGGGCAATGCCAAACTTTGACTTGTATTTCAAAGTCTTAAGCAGCCTAACCAGCTGTTCTTGAAGGAACCACTCACAAAAAAAGGCCCCAAAACATCAATGAATGTTGGATTTGTAGAATTAGGAGGGAGCTGGAGTGTTATTCTTGGCTCCACAAACAACTCTGTCTGCTGATGGCCCACCCTTGTACCATTCCCAAACCCAATCCCAACCTCAATCGTCTCCAACCCAGAACATAACTACAGGCTTGGCATGGGGGGAGGAGGTAATTGGTAAAGCCCTGAACTGCCTCACAGCTCATCTAAGTTCATTATGGAGAAACCCAAGGAATAATTTAGTTCTTGGATGTCTCCATTCCAGTGCTGCCATACTCGTGCCCAGTTTAGGGTGTTAACAAATTTAGGTCCCTAGTGTAAATGTCAGGCCTAATGGCTGTTTTAGGATGCAGTAAGATCTGTGAGACTGTATATTAAACTGAGATTGTTTGCATGTTTGAGCAGGCCACCAGTGCCTGCATGTGCATTTCAGCAATACTTGTCCCAATCTGGAGTCAAAGAGTCATTTATGGCACAGGAGGAGGCCATTTGGCCCATCGAGTCCATGCCAGCTCTCCACTGAGCTATTCAGTCAGTCCCACTCCCCCACTCGATCCCCGTAGCCCTGCAAGTTTGTTTCCTTCAAGTGGCCATCCAATTTCCTTTCGAAGTCATTGATTGTCTCCGCTTCCACCACCTTGTGGGCAGCGAGTTCCAGGTCATTACTGCCCGCTGCAGAAAAAAGTTCTTCTTCACATTCCCCCTGCATCTCTTGCCAAAAACCTTCAATCTGTGTCCCCTAGTCCTTAAACCAATGGGAACAGTTTTTCCTTGTTTAACTTATCTAATCCTGTCATAATCTTGTACATTTCTATTAAATCTCCCCTCAATCTCCTTTGATCCAGTTGTCCAACCTAACCTTGTAACTAAAATCCCCCATCCCTGGAATCATTCTGGTAAATCTCCTTTGCACCCTCTCAAGGACCCTCACATCCTTATTAGATGGAGAATGCCTGAGGTCATCAGCAGTTCTCTTATCAGGCTGTAGTTAACTCAGCATTTTAACATTCTTCAGCTTCTAATGGAGCCATTTGTTGGTGTAACAAATATAATAAATCTCTTCCTGCAATAGAATTGATTATCTTTGTAATGCCACATTGTCGGTGTACCTACACCACATGGACTGCAGTGGTTCAAGAAGGCGGTTCATCACCACCTTTTCAAGTGTAATTAGGGATGGCAACAAATGCTGCCCTTGCAGCAATGCTCACATCCCATGAACAAATAAAAATAAAGACTTTTTGAGCCTTTCATGGGGCCTCAATGCGACTCTTGCCAGTACAAAATGCCCATGTGCTGGTAATGCACTGGGAGCAATATAGAATATTCTCAAATATTGAAAAACTTCAATGAAGAGTGCAGGAGAGCATGCAATGAGCGGCACCAGGCATACCTAAAAATGAGCTTCCAACCTGGTGAGGCTACAACACAGAACTACATGCATGCTAAACAGCAGAAACAGCATGTGATGGACAGACCCCACAATCAACGGATCAGATCAAAGCTCTGAAGTCCTGCCACATCCAGTCATGAATGGTGGTGGATAATTAAACAACTAAGCAGAGGAGAAGGCTCCACAAACATCCCCATCCTCAATGATAGGGGAGCCCAGCACCTCTGTGCAAAAGACAAGGCTGAAACATTTGCATCCATCTTCAGCCAGAATTGCCAAGTAGATGATCCATCTCGGCCTTGTTCTGAGGTCCCCAGCATCACAAATGCCAGACCTTAGTCAATTCGATTCACTCCATGTGATATCAAGAGATGGCTGAAGGCATTGGATACAGCAAAAGCTATGGGGTCTGACAACATCCCGGCAACAGTACTGAGGACTGGTACTGCAGAACTAGTTGCACCCCTGGCCAAGCTGTTCCAATACAGCTACAACACAGGCATCTACCCGACAATGTGGAAAACTGCTGTCCACAAAAAGCAGAACAAATCCAATCCGGCCAATTACCGCACCATCAGAATACTCTCGATCATCAGCAAAGTGATGGAAGGTATCATTGACAGTGCTGTCAAGTGACACTTATACAGCAATAACCTGCTCACAGACACTCCGCTAGGGCCACTCAGCTCCTGACCTCATTACAACCTTGGTCCAAATGGACAACAGAGGCGCGGTTAGAGTGACTGCCCTTGACATCAAGGTTGCATTTGATTGAGTGTAGCATAAGGAAACCAACTTGAAGTCAATGGAAATCAAGGGGAAAACTCTCCACTGGTTGGAGTCATACCTAGCACAAAGGAAAATGGTTGTGGTTGTTGGAGGTCAGTCATCTAAGCTCCAGGACATCAATGCAGGAGTTCCTCTGGGTAGTGTCTTAGGCCTAACCACTTCAACTGCTTTATCAATGATCTTCCCTCCATCATAAGGTCAGAAGTTGGGATGTCAGCTGATGATTGCACAATGTTCAGTGCCATTCGCGACTCCTCAGATACTGAAGTAGTCCGTGCCCACATGCAGAAATACCTGGACAACATTCAGGCTTGGCCTAATAAGTGACAGGTGACATTCATGCCACACAAGTCCAACAAGAGAGAATCTAACCATCCCCCCCACGACATTCAACAAAATTACCATCGCTAAATCCCCCAACATCAACATCCTGAGGGTTACAAGTGACCCAGAAATTTAACCAGACCAGCCATATAATTAATGTGGCTACAATTGCAGGTCAGAGGCTGGAACTCACCTTCTGGCTCCCCAAACTCTTTCCAACATCTACAAGGCACAATTCAGGAATACTCTCCACTTGCCTGGATGGGTGCAGCTCCAACAACACTCAGGAAGCTTGACACCATTCAGGGCAAAGCAGCCTGCTTGGCTGGCACCCCATCTACCACCTTCAACATTCACTCCCTCCACCACCAGTGCATAGTGGTAGCAGTGTGTACCATATACAAGATGCACTGCAGGAACCCAGCCAGCCTCCTTCAACAGTACCTTCCAAACCCAGGACCTCGACCACCTAGAAGGACAAGGGCAGCAGATGCATGGGAACACCACCACCTGCAAGTTTCCTTTCAATCGACACAAGTCATCCTGACTTCGAACTATATCACTGTTCCTTCACTGTCGCTGGGTCAAAAATGTGGAACTCCCTTCCTAACAGCACTGTAGGTGTATCTACACCACATGGACTGCAGCAATTCAAGAAGGCAGTTCACCACCACCTTCTCAAGGGCAATTAGGGATGGGCAACAAAAATGCTGGCCTTGCCAGTGACGCTCACATGTCATGAAAGAATTTTTAAAACTACATTTAAAAATCATTGTGCAGACCCCTGTATGCAACACTTTATTCTCTAATCAATAGAACAAACAAAAGTCTTTACAGAATCTAGTTCCAGTATGGTTAGTAACTGGCCATGAGATATATTTGCTACAGGATGATGTCTTGGCAAAGTGCTAGCACTCGCAGAAGGTTGTGAATTCAAGCTCCACTGAAAGATGGATCATGTAGGGTTTGAATTTTTGCATGGTTTCTCCTGAACGTCCCTTGCTCCTTTGGTGAAAGATCTGCAGAAGCCCCCAAGACACAACCATTTCTCCAGCGTTTCTGCGGATTCTCCACTGAATTTATGGCAGATGATCAGATGATTAGTAATTGCATAATTAAGGATCCTCTGGGAAAAAGTAATCAAAATACATTTAAGTTTGAGAGTGACGTATTCGAGTCCAAAACAAGAATCTTAGACTTAAACAAAGCCAATTACATAGGTATAAGGGGACAGCTGGCTAAGGTTGATTGGGTAAATAGACTAAAAGGTATGGCAGTAAATAAACAGTGGGAAATATTTAAAGAAATTCAACATTTTCAATGAATATGCATTCCATTAAAAAGCAACAACTCAGCTTCTTAGGGACATTAAGGATTGTACTAGATTAAAAGAAGAGGCTTGTAATGTTGTGAAAAATAGTAGTAACCCTGGAAAAGTTTTAGAAATCAATAAAAGGTGACCAAAAAATTGATAAAAAGGGAAAAAATAGAATGAGTGTAAAATAGCCAGGAATATAAAAACAGATTGTCAGATCTTTTACAGGTATATGAAAAGGAAAGTCTTTTTTTCCTCCCACATGCCAAAAGACTTGCAGGTTGATAGGTTAATTGGTCATTATAAATTGCCCCTAGTATAGGTAGGTGGTAGGGAAGTATAGGGACAGGTGGGGATGTGGTAAGAATATGGAATTAGAGTAGGATTAGTATAACTGGGTGGTTGATGGTCGGCACAGACTCGGTGGGCCGAAGGGCCTGTTTCAGTGCTGTATCTCTAAACTAAACTAAACTAAAGTAAACATTGCTGCCTTAGAGGCAGAGACAGGAGAAATAATCATGGGGAATAAGGAAATGTCCAAGACATTGAACAAATAGTTTGTATCTGTCTTCAGAATAGGAGACACTAAATAAAATAACCAAGAGCTTAATAAGAGTGAGAAACTTAATGTAATAAATATCAGCAGATAAAAAGTATTGGAGAAACTTAAGGGACTAAATCCAACAATTTCCAGGACCTGATGGCCTGAACCCTAGGGTCCTAAAAGAAGTAGCTGCAGAGATAGTAGATGCACTGGTTATGATTTTCCAAAATTTGATTCTAGAACGGTTGCAACGGTTTAGATGTTAGCAAGTGTAACACTGCTTTTTAAGAAAGGAGGGAGCAGGAAGACAAGCTAGTTAACCTGACATCAGTCATCGGGAAAATGATGGAACCTATTATTAAGAAAGTCTTAACAATGCACTTAGAAAATCATTGTATGATCAGACAAAGTCAACATGGTTTTAGAAAGGGAAATCATTTTTGACAACTTTATTAGAATTTTTGAGGATGTAACTAGTAGGGTAGATAAAGGGGAACAAGTAGATGTAACATACTTGGATTTCCAAAAGGCATTCGATAAGGTGCTACACAAAAGGTTAATGCGTAAGAAAAGGGCTCACAGACTTGGAGGTCATATATTAGCATAGATAGAGGATTGGTTAATAGATAGGAAACAAAGAATAGGGATAAAGGGGGCATTTCAAGTTGGCAGGCTGTAATTAATGGAGTGCCCCAAGGATCAATGCTGGGGCCTCAGCTATTTACAATCTATATTAATGACTTAGACAAAGAGACCAAAGTAATGTACCCAAGTTTGCTGCCAATAAAAAGCTAGGTGGGAATGTGAGCTGTGAGGAGGATATAAGGATACTGCAAAGAACCACAGAACCGTAGAACTATAGAAAAGGTACAGTCCAGAAAGAGGTCATTCAGCCCATCATTTCTGCGCCCGCTGAAAAACTATTTGCCCAATCTAATCCCACCTTCCAGCACCAGGTCCATAGCCTTGCAGATTACAGCACTTCAGGTGCAGCTCCAGGTACCTTTTAAATGAGTTGAGGGTTTCTGCCTCCACTACCGATCTGGGCAGTGAATTCCAGACACCCACCACCCTCTGGGTGAAAAGGTTTTTCCTCATATCCCCCCTAATCCTTCTACCAATCACCTTAAATCTGTGCCCCCTGGTAATTGACCTATCTACTATAGAAGAGATATAGACAAGTTAAGTGAGCGGGCAACAAGGTGGCAGATGGAGTACAATGTGCTAAAGTGTGAAGTTATTCACTTAGGTAGTAAGAATGGAAAAGCAGAATTTTTTAAAAAGGGTGAAACTTTTAAATGTTGGTGTTCAGAGAGATTTGGGTGTACTCGTACAAGGAACACAGAAAGTTAGCATGTTGGTATAGCAAGCAAATAGTATGGTATCCTTTATTGCAATGAGATTGGAATCCAAGAATAAAGAGATCTTGCTGCAATTGTATAGGGCTTTGGTGAGACCACACCTGAGCACCGTGCACAGTTTTGGTCTCCATGTCTAAGGAAGGATATAGTTGCCTTGGCGGCAGTACAGTGAAGGTTCACTAGACTGGTTCCTGGGACGAGAGGGTTGTCCTATGATGAGAGGCTAAGTAAATTTATGGGTGGCACAGTGGCGCAGTGGTTAGCACTGCAGCCTCACAGCTCCAGAGACCCGGGTTTGATTCTGGGTACTGCCTGTGCGGAGTTTGCAAGTTCTCCCTGTGACCGCATGGGTTTTCGCCGGGTGCTCCGGTTTCCTCCCACAGCCAAAGACTTGCAGGTTGAAAGGTAAATTGGCCATTGTAAATTGCCCCTAGTGTAGGTAGGTGGTAGGGAATATGGGATTACTGTAGGGTTTAGTATAAATGGGTGGTTGTTGGTCGGCACAGACTCGGTGGGCTGAAGGGCCTGTTTCAGTGCTGTATCACTAAATTAAAAATAAATAAATAAATTGGGCCTATACTCTCTGGAGTTTAGAAGAATGAGAGGTGATTTCTTTGAAACATACAAGATTCTGAAGGGACTTGACAAGGTAGACACTGAATGGTTGTTTCCCCTTAGCTGGGGAATCTAGAACACCAGGGCAGAGTTTCAGGAAAAGGGGTCAATCATATAGGACAGCGATGAGGAGAAATTTCTTTGTGAATCTTTGGAATTCTCCATCATTGAGTATATTCAAAGCTTGGATAGATAGATTTTTGATCTCTCAAGGAATCAAGGACAAGGAATTCATGTTGAGGCCAAGGATCAGCTATTATTGTATTGAATGTGAAGCAGGCTCGAGGAGCTGTCTGGTTTACTCCTGCTCCTATTTCTTACGTTCTTATGAACGTACCTTGTTGAGCCAGCGACTCCAGCCTCCCTTTCACTGCGGTGTTTCCCGAGCCCTGGGAAGCTTGTGCGGCAACTGTTAAATGTAAACCAGTCTCCCAACTACACTGTGAGAGCCTGATTTAAATATGTTATTGTTGTGTCTTGCCTCTCCACCGTGGGACACTTCTACACCTCATAACCCACCACCATGAAAATAGTAGCAGGTGAATATGCAGTGGGATCAGGTGGCGTTTCCTTTTCTTCATTTTTAACCCCCTCCCCTACTCCCTGGGCCCTCTTCTGTCATGAGTGTGGAGGGGGCCAGGGTTAGTATCGACATGTGAGGGAAACTGTGCAACTAAGTTTAACAGTTCCTGTTGGACAGGAAACTGGCACCGGTGGGTCGACCACTCATTTTATAGCCCACCCATTTTTCCTTCTCATTGACTTCAGTATTCCAGGGATAAATGACAATGTCTCCTGGATCTTCTTCCAGCATGAAAAATTATATTGTTTTGCTTCAACATTAATAAAATTAAATCTAATTTTTGCATTCTTTCTGGCCTAACTGTCTGATTATCAATATACACAGTGGCAATTATTTTTCAGCTGTCAGACAAGTGAATTTTGTAAGGGTGTTAAACAATTTTGGAGAAAAGAAACACGAGCTAGAATTTTTCACTGTATTGCCCAACAAAACAATACTAAAAATTCTATCAGTAGAGACTAAAATACTGCCATTCGGAGACCAAAGAGCTGCAATGGCTAACAAAATGGTGGAACAAGCTCAAGGGCCAAATACACCTGCTCCACTAACACTCAGTTTTACAATTGCACAAATCGTTAAAGTTAGGTATCACTTTGCATAAACTGTTATTTATAGTCTATCAACTTATGATTCTGTTTATCTATGGCAATGTGAAAGTTGTGAAGAGGGAGTGGTACTCTACTAACCATTATTTTCTTCTTTCCACAGTACACCTGGGCCTTCTGGTTTAGTCATAAGTCAAAGAATGGCACCACCTCCAGCAACATCTGCGCGACCAGAAACTTTTTCACCACCAGAAACTCAAATTGCAAGGAGCAGTACGGTTAGAATTGTCCCTTCATCTTAAACATGAGTTATATTTCTTGCACCAAAAGAATGTTAAAGCAGCCAAGTGGAATTAGCAGTTCCTGCTGATGGAAGTGATTTGGACTGGCCCATTGCTGGTCACAAGTGTTTCAAAAACCAGGGACTCAAGGAGGGAAACGTGGATGTGACCTCAAAATCCTTCCACTTGGACAAGTAGCTGCTCTGAATTGCCTCCTCATCCCTTCACCTCACAGAGCACAGCAACACTGTCATCACAATCAAATGCATTCCATGAAAAGGTTGAAAAGGCAGTGGAAATTTCTCCACATTTTTAAACTTGGATTGAGTAAGTCTACATTGCACCTGTGGAATATTGTGACAAATATGAATTTGTTTCCTAAATTAGTGACTTCCAACATTGCAGAAAAACGTGGTGAAATATTTGGACAGATGAAATCGCAACCCCTCCCCCAAAACAATAAAGATTTCTGCACAAAATCCAAATTTTCACCTGTGTGCATTGATGCAAAAGTGCAAAACTGCCTTCCAAAAACAAAACAAAAATAAGGATGGTGGAAGCAGACACGATCAATGACTTCAAAAGGAAATTGGATGGCTACTTGAAAGAATTAAACCTGCAGGGCTACAGGGATCAAACGGGGGTTGGACTGTCTGGATAGCTCTGTGGAAAGCCAGTATGGACTAGATTGGCCAAATGGCCGCCTCCTGTGCTGCAAACGACTCTATGACTCTATATACCATATGACCATATACTTCCAGTCCAATGGGAATTCAGGTCTAAAATGGCTCAGGAGACTCAATCTCACTCACTCACTCACTCACTCACTCACTCACTCACACACACACACACACACACACACACACACACACACACACACACACACACACACACACACACACACACACACACACACACACACAGACCTGACAGACTGCGGCCGGAATTTTACCCTCAGTGGACGGAAGCCAGCCACCAACTGAAAAGTCGGTGGCGAACCTGCTTCTGTCTCGCCTGGGGATCCGACCAGTATTTTGCAGGTCTCCGGGCTTCAATTGGTGTGAGGCGGGACGTACATCCGCTTGAGATAGGACGTCCCACCGAAAAGAGCTGCCAGCCAATCAGCGGGCCGGCAGCTCTTAGTCCCAGCAGTGCCACCAGGAGTGGTGGCCACTGCTAGGATGCAGCCCAGCATGAAGGGAGGATGCCTGGGGGCCGGTAAGGAAGGTAAGTTTTGGTTGTCTTGCCGGGGGTAATCAGTCAGGCCCTGGCGAGGCAAGGGTGGCCATTTGGGGGTAAGGGGGTCATTTTAGGCCTTGGGGATGGTTGGGGTAGTGGGGACGGCCCTGCATCAGGCCACTGGGAAGCTGCCTGGTTTCATTAGGCGGCTTCTCCCGGCTCCACCTCGCATGCTTGCCACGCGTAAAATCTGCGTGGAGGCGGGCGAAAGCCCTCAAGTGGCTGTTAAGTGGCCACTTAAGGGCCTTGAATGGCCTGGGGCAGGGGGGTGTGCATTCTTCGCCACCGCCGCCATGTGTAAAATGGCGGCGGAGGCGAGAACGGGTCTGGAAGGTCTCCTGGTGCCTCCCGCTCCATTTTACGCCACCCCCTCCCCCCCGCCAACATCCCGCTCATCAGGGTGGCGTAAAATTCTGACATGCATATGAGTCACAGCCTGCAGTATAACTTGGGTTTTGCTGGCTATGTTTCACAGCCTGGAACATTCAATCTCAAGCCAATAGTATAATGTAATTGTAGCACTATATTTGATGGATAAATCTAAAATTCTATACTATAGGGAAACTTAATTGACTGTCATTAAGGTGGACAAGGACAAGGTGCTCTTCAGTTTCATGGGCATGATGAGATATTTAATGCACTCAAAAAAATTAACCTTTTTCATGATTGTACTGTTTTACAGTTATTCCATTAAAAAGCAAGCAGTTTTAGTGAGTAGATAACAAACCAGAGAAGCACAGTGGCGCAGTGGTTAACACCGCAGCCTCACAGCTCCAGCGACCCTGGTTCGATTCTGGGTACTGGCTGTGTGGAGTTTGCAAGTTCTCCCTGTGTCTGCATGGGTTTCCTCCAGGTGCTCCGGTTTTGTCCCACATGCCAAAGACTTGCAGGTTGATAGGTAAATTGGCCATTAGAAATTGCCCCTAGTATAGGTAGGTGGTAGGGAAAATATAGGGACAGGTGGGGATGTGGTAGGAATATGGAATTAGTGTAGGATGAGTATAAATGGGTGGTTGATGGTTGGCACAGACTCGGTGGGTCGAAGGGTCTGTTTCAGTGCTGTATCTCTAAAAACTAAAACTAAATTCCATCAACAGCAGTTTGTTGTTAGCAGAAACCAACTAGCAATATGGAATATTATAACCCGCTGCTGTCTTACATTTTTTTTTTACATATTCTTTTTGAGAGTTCAGATAAAAATCAATTATGCATTACCACATTTGAAAAATAAATACTACAGATGGGTGAATCAAGCTGTAGCTTTTTTTTTTGTCAATCTCTCTATAGATAGGCATTATAAAAATGTTTGGCGAATGATTACGTAGGAGTAAAATGTTACAGTGCTTACTGACTTCATAGATGACAGTCTGTGGTCAGCCTACCCACCCTTGTGTGGGAGTATAGACGCTGCTAAACTTTTCTTGTACATATTACAAGCTACGCACTTTACTTTCTTTGCTGAATAACTGATGACATAAAATGTGACTTTTTTTGTGAAATGTGAAAAATTAATTTTTTGGGAAAAAAATATTTTAGCAGCTTATGAGTCAGAGGTGGCCACTAGTGACTTAATCAGTTTTCTGTAAAGGACCAACAATACTGGTTATGTAAAAGAAATAAATACCATGAAGTTATTACTGGTGTAAGTAGTCTAGACAAGCTTCCTGTCCTTGGCTTTGAATTTTTATTTGTATGTTAAGCATATTAATCATATTTCTATGTTTAAGACATGATACCAGCACAGAGTTCAGATCCCTCTCTTACATTGGTCTAGGAATAACAATCACGGGGAAGATTTTCTCGATTTTTGTAGCAAATTCGTAAGTCGGCATATGAAGGATATGATTTTAATTTTGCTGCAAATAGCGAACAGAGGAAATATTTTTCTGTGTTCCTTAACGAGGGAGTTTTAATGTCAGGGTGTCTTTTTACAATTAAATAGATATGATTCATTTTTAATTTTATTTTGTATGTTTTAAATAGTATTCAAACATGTAACATTGTGGAACGAGTTCTGGGGTGCATCATAGGCCTGAATTTTACCGAAAGGGATGAAGTCCTGACATTGGGGCTCAAATCGGATTGCGTGACTGCTCTGGCAGGCGGCACAACCTGAAAGTGGGTTTTGCCGCTCGTGTCCAATTAATGGATGGCAGGTGTGGGAGCCAGGCAATAAGGCAGGAAGTCCCTCCAATGAAACACAGATGCCATACTTAAAGGGATGACAGCACAGGGTTTAAACGCATCACAAAAATAAGCTCCTGGAAAGGAGACTAAACAAGTGCTGATTACAAGGAATGGCTGCTGTTAGAGGAAGAGTGGCTCCCAGGTTTAGTGATGCCTCCCTGGAGGTGTTCCTCCAGGCGGCAAGAGCACTGCAAGAGGTGCTTTTCCGAGTTCACAGGAGGAAGAGGCCAGCAAGCCTCACCAAGAAGGTGTGGCTGGAGTTCACAGAGAAAGTCAGCATCCACAGGGTGGTCACATGGACATGGCTGCAGTGTTGCAAGCGATTCAATGGCCTGTTGAAATCTGGCAAGGTGAGTAGACCTATTATACAGAGCTCACAGCCCCAAATGTAACAAAAAGCACCAATGAAATGTGAGAAGAGGTTGCTAATCCAGGTGTTGAGCATGACTAGGCACCTACATTCACAGCAAGACACATAGTAACCTCACAGCAAAGGCCCCTAGTTAGTCAGCGTTGATCGCTGCATTGCCAATACTAAATGGCCCCTAATAACAGCACAACAATGGACTTTGAAACTGACATAGAATGATGAGCGCAGTTGGGCTATGAAAGACCAATGACACTGTGTATGTCTGTGTTTGCAGGCGAAGCAAGCTCACAATGTCAGGGAACGAAGACGAACAGGAGAAGGATTGCCCTTGCTATAGCCTTTGACAGCATTGGAGAAGGAGGTAATCGAGCTAGAAGAGGTTTCAGTAGGGCAGCCTGTCGCTGAGGGTGATGTGGGTGTGGAGCCCATAGAGAGTGAGTTGCTACATGGAAACGTCCATTGAACCTTATGACGTGCACTGCCAGTGATGAACACGGGGAGCTCCAGATGCCTGACTGGCAGAAGGAGTTGGTGGAAAGTGCAGTGCCCTAACATCATTCTTGTGTCTCTCGCAGGTCAAGTAGCAGATGAGGCAACAACAAGGGCAGAGACCTTGAGACCTCAGAGGAGGATCCACCATCTGAAGAGACACGAGTCACATCATTTGAGCGCACCCTCTATCAGCACAGATACTCGTATGTCGGTGGGCATTAGCATGCAGTTGGAAAGGGTGCACCAGCTGGTAAGCAGGGTACAGAAGCACACGAGCAGCTAATGGAGGCAGTGACAGCTGCAGCCATTCCCCATCGGAGGACTGAGGGAGGGCCCACTGATGCTCAGCTTCAGTCAGATGGCAATCCATGGCAGTCATCAGCAAAGCAACAGATGCTGGTGCAGCAGCGTGAAATGTGTACACATCTGTAAAAGCTCCCAGAGGCTGTTTGCAACCATGCGTGGATGATAGAGGAGTCCATCCATGCCATGAGTGGCACCATGTCTCTGACTTATAATCTCACAGCCTTCTCCATTGAGAGAGTCATGACAGCTTCCCGGAACCTTGCACAGAGCTGCGGTTTGCGGTGGTCACATACTAGCTGTACATTCAGCAAGTGAAAACCCTCCTGTTGACATAGGCTCCTGGCTGCTCTGCGGGAGTGTTGATGGCCATATGCGCACAGTAGAATATGCACTGTACCTGGGGGAATTTAGTGATGGCCCCGAATCCAGCAACCCTCTCAGCCTGACTGGCCTGATCTGTGTGAAGGTTTATTTATTGGTCTGCCCTCTGGTATAAGGCATCTGTGACCAGCTTGATGCAGTGATGTCTCGCTGACTGAGAGTTCCCACAGATGATTCCAGAGGATTTCTGGAATGATGCTGAGGCCTAAAAGTTGAGGACTACAGTGACCCTCACTGCCACAGGCAATGGGTGGCCACCACATCCCAGTAGCCTGAAATCCTCTTCCAGCATTGCGCACAGCCTGGACAACCACAGTCTTCTTAGACACTGATGCTCCGACATCGTGTAGCACAATCTTTGCGGGTAAACCTTCATTGCTGGGTAGCGCCTTCTACAACCATAAACCTTCAATCGTAGCAGTCTCTGCCCTCCTCATCCACATCCCCTTTCACCCTCATGAGCCTGCTTCTCCTCTGGCTGTTGCAGCACTGCTCCATGTGCCTGCATCTGTCGGTCTCTCCTCCTCACTGGAGAAGTCAAAATCTGAGTGGATGGGAGCCATTGCTAATTGCTGCACTCAGGTCTCAAAGCCTCTCAATCCCCTAACTCTACATGCATGAGTTGCACATGACAGAGACCCTTCCCACAATCTGTCTTTGATGTGTGCGCCCTCTTGTCAGTACCCCCAGCTTCTCCCTCTCATCCTCTCACCGTTCCTGGTTGAAACGCTGCTGCTTTCAATGGCTTTCAGCTCCAGCCACCCCTCACCTGCCACAGGGTCTCGCCTCCTTACAGCTGGCAAGCCACTGAAGCTCTGTAGATCCCGTGCACCCCCGGTAAAATTTAGAAACCTCCTCGAAATAGCATTTAATTGGCTTCTTAACAGGCTTAATTGCCTCCTGCCGACACTATGCGTGCTCTCGACCCCACTGCCCAGCCACCGCCGGAAAAATTGGCCAGTGGCAGGAACATGTCGGGGTTCCATTCCACCATGTTCCCCCGCCATTTTACTGGACCCGAGCCTCCAATCCCGTCACCCCAGGGCTGGTAAAATTCAACCAATAGAGTTAGATAAGCTGCTAGTTCATGCAACAATCTGTGGGGTGAGCAAAACTTGTATATAATGGCTACATGAAAATATCAGAGATCCTGATATAGCCACAATACCCTCCTTGTAACAAAAATTCCAGTACTTTCCTCTGCACTTAGTCATTAAACTAGCTGAAATATACATAATCAGGTCTTCATTTCCAAAAACTAATGTTGCAGTTGTATAAAACCGTAAGTTTAGCTTTAGATAAAATTTAAAGGTTATGCATTAATGATCTTTTATTATTATAGAGATGCAATGAATTGACCAACTCCATGAATCAATTTCAGAAATTTGATTCAAATCTTACCAACAAAGCAAAAGGTACAAATATTTTATGAGAAAATATCAGTTTATTGCTGATAAGAAAATAATTGTGACTATTATGTAGCTAATAAATGAGTATGGTGAAGACTGTCTCAAATGTTTCATGAAATTACTATACAATTAAATTCATTCTGTGACATCTATTAAACTATTTCTCCTCACATGTCCCATAACCTGAAGATATATTTTTGCCTGTATACATATGTTGCTACGCAGAGACAGAAAGTAAATCCATAGTGACATAACTGGACACAGAAGAAAATAGACAGGGTACAAAATGTACATATGGACAGGGAAGGGACAGTTATGCAATGAGACTTCCCTATACAAATGCACATAAAATAATATATAAAACAAGTGAGATAGAAACATAAATTCAGCTAAAAGGATATGAAGTAATAAAAATTACAAAGACCTGGCTACAAGCTGTGTATGATTGGGAGTTAAATATTCCAGGCAAGAGGTTCTTTAGAAAGGACGGAAATTCGTGAATGAGGGTGGCGGCAGAGCAGAGCGGTATTGATAAAAGACACAATTTCCACAGTCGGAAGAAGACGTTTTAGTAAGGGTAGAAACACTGTGGGTAGAATTAATGAAAAGCAAAGGATGAACAACAAAAAATGAACATCAAATGATGCAAGAGTCTCACAGGAGTTGTCTACGGACCTCCTGACAGTTATGATGTAGTGGGATAATGTATAAATACAAAGATCAGGGAAGCATGCAGACAATGTGGTTGGTTGTGATGGTAGATTTTAATTTTCACATGGACTGGGAGAAGCAGAACAGTAGTAAAGGAAATGAATTTCTAGAATACATTCAGGAGAGTATTCCAGAACAATACTTCTGGATCTGACAAGACAACAGGCCATATAAGGTTCAGTGATGAGTAATGAACCAGAATTATTTACCAATCTAACAGGAAGGGAACAGTAAGGGGCTAGATGGCCTACTCCTGTTCCTATGTTTCTAATATCTTGCTAATAGTGGCCATAACATGATCAAATTTGATATTAGGTTTGAGAGAAAGAAAGAAGTGTCTCAATCCATGAATTATATTTGAATAAGACAAACTTAGAAGGAATGAGAAATGAATTGACCATTGTAAACTGTGTTGAACTGTTTATAGGTAAACTTACAAACAGTGAGAAATATTCAAAGAAAGTATTTGGTACAATGCATACCCCTAAAGGACAAATGCTCCATTTGCATCATTAAGCAATCATAGTCTGCAAATGAGGTAAAAGATAGTATTAAACTAAAAAAGGAAAAAAAGGCAGAGCTTCCAAGTGCGTTGGCACTAATCAAACAGAGGCAACTTCGATGGATCGGACACGTCTGCAGAATGGAAGACGGTTGCATACCCAAGGACCTTCTGTATGGTGAGGTAGCCAGGGCCAGATGACCAGTGGGGCGCCCAAAGCTCCACTTAAAGGATGCTTGCAAACATGAATGAAGGCCCTAAATGTTGACTATCGTATTTTGGAGTCACTCGCTAGCGAAAGAGGAAAATGGCGACACATCCAGTGGACTGGTGTGCACTACCACGATGACCAGTGGTTACAGTAGCTTGGCAACAGACGCCAACGCCAAAAACAACAACTCACAGCATCACTTTGCAGCTTCACGTTTGGTAGAACCTGTTTCTCAAGGATTGGCGTTCACAGCCATAAGCAAAGGTTCATCAAGAGAAGACATCCCACCAAAATGAATTGTTTGTTGTGTGTCCATCATCTTTAATAGATGGAAGGATGCTAAAAGAAAACCTTACATAAATGCAAGGAAAAGTGGAGATCCCATGGACTGATAAAGCTATAAAAAGCAATAACAGGTGAGGGTCATGCAGACCCTCACTAGCTAAGAATGAGGCATATTAATTTTGTCATATGAACATTGATTTTAAACTGTTGCTGGAGTGAAGAGATAACTTGTTTGAAGATCACTGGACACTTGACTAGAAGAACAGTGCTTGGAAAGACAAAATAATTGCTCAATGATTCAATTAACAGAGATTTGGCTGGGCAATGGCAATCTGCATCTTGTTGGGGTAAGAGACAGCCCTACACCCCCTCCCCTCACCCCCACTGACAGCGTTGAAATCCACAAAGGCAGGACTGCTTAAACCAGCTGCTTACATGACTTATCCAGGCTTTTGAATGAGACACAGGACAGTTTGAAAGGAACAGACTAGAGTTTGCAACTGAAGCTGAAACAAGAAAGCCTCTCTCCTGGCTGTCTCTCTCTCGCTTTCTTCCAAGCCACCGGACCCACGGAAGACATGTAAACCTCAAGAGAGAAAAGACTCCGACATTGAAACAAGTCGAAGCGGGCACTGGGCCCCAATAGGATTTACCGGCAACCAAAGACTCCACATTGAACTCAAAGGACTGTAATTATAATCCCAATATTGCCTCAAATTTTTCCCCTTTATTATTTTCTACTTTTTCTGTCTCTATCTGCGTGTTCACTTATCGCATATGCATGCTAGCGTGGTCACGTCACGTATTCGTAGTCATTAATCGGATTAGAGTTTAAGATTAATAAACTTCCACCTTTCTTGTTTACATCTAAGGAAACCTGTCTGATTTATTTGCCTTACAATTGGAGAGCAGTGAACAAGGATTCACTGAGGGGCAGCTGAAAACACGGTGTTTCTAAAATTAAGCCCTGTTATAGTTAAACCAGGCAAAGGCTGAGAGGGAACCCCTAGACCCCTTCTCACCAGGTCATAACACAGGATACAAATAATATGTGCTGCAAAACGAGAATAAGAAATGAAATCTTAAAAGGGATATCAGACTCAAAACAGATTCTGGAGTGTGCATTTTGGATTAGAAAAGTGCCACTGTCACTCCCTATTCAAGTGGGGAGGGAGGACGGGAGGGAGAAACCAGAAAACTGCAGACCTGCCAGTTTAACACCAGTTGTGGGAAGCAAAGGCAGGTAAATGGAGTTGAAGTACAGATCAGCTATGATCTTATTGAAGGTCAGAAAAGGTCCAATGGCCTACTCTTGTTCATACGTTCCTAAAACAGAATGAATGAGATCTACAGATACAAGTCAAAAATCACATACGTTAATTCCTAGTACAAAAAGCAGCTAATAGCCTGGAGGTATTTTTTTAAAGTCTTGCTCGTGCTATTGGGAAGGGTTTAAACTAACTTGGCAGGGGTGTGGGTGTGGGAACCAAGAGTTATTATTACTGAGGAAAAACAAGGTGCACAGAGAACTGGGAGAGACAGATAGCACTATATTTGAAAATAGTAAGATATTAGGTGGGGTGAGAATAAGAGGGAATGAAATAAGGTCTAAATTAAGTTTACTGTCCATCTGTGTGAATGCAAGGAGTGTGGTAAATAAGGTTGGTGAGCTGCAGGCACAGATAGCCATGTGGGAATATGATGTTGTGGCGCTAATGGAGACCTGGCTCAAAAAAGGGCAGGACTGGGTACTAAATATTCCTGGATACAAGGTGTTCAGGAAGAATAGGGAAGGAAAGAAAGGAAGTGGGGTAGCAGTACTGATTAAGGAGAACATTACAGTGCTGGAGAGAGAGGATGTCCTAGAAGAGTCCAAGGACAGAATCTATTTGGTTAGAACTAAGAAATAATAGAGGTACCATTACACTACTGGATGTAATTTACAGACCACCGTCTAGTGGGAAAGGTATAGAGGAAAAAAAGTGTAATAATCATTGAAGGTGGCAGGACAGATTGAGAAAGCAGTTATTAAAGCATAAGGGATCCTGGGCTTTAGAAATAGGGGCATAGAGTACAAAAGCAAGGAAGTTATGCTGAACCTGTATAAAACTTTGGTTCAACCTAAATTGGAGTATTGTGTTCAATTCTGGACACCACATTTTAGGAAAGATGTGAAGCCGTTAGGGTGCAGAAAAGATTCATGAAAATGTTTCCAGGGATGAAGACCTTCAGTTATGTGGATAGATTGGAAAAGCTGGGTCTGTTCTCCTTGGAGAAGAGAAGATTAAGAGGAGATTTGAAAGAGGTGTTCAAAATGATGAGGGATCTGGACAGAGTAGATAAGGAGAAACTTTTCCCATTGGCTGAAGAGTCGAGAACAAGAGGATACCGATTTAAGGTGTTTGGCAAAAGAAGCAATAATGACATGAGGAAAAACTTATTTTACACAGCACATGGTTAGGATCTGGAATGCACTGCCTGAGAGTGTGGTGGAGGCAGATTCAATCATGGCTTTCAAAAGAGAATTGGATAATTATCTGGTGTAAAATTTGCAGGGCTACGGGGAAAAGGCGGGGGAATGGGACTAGATGAGTTGCACTTGCAGATGGCTAGCATGGATAAGATGGGCTGAATGACCTACTTTTGTGCTTTAACCATTTCATAATTCTATGATTCCACTGGTGAAAAATTTCTACTGGTCATCCCAGTTAAGCAGTGAAAAGGATTAGGAGAATAAAAGGGTGAAAACAGCTGAAGATGTAGGGAAATTGATTACATGGCACATCTTGGGATAAACAGGTAGGAAAATGGGGGAGACAGTTCATGTTTGATGTTACTCAGGTCAACTATCAGTTCAAAGGGCAAGGAAAAAGCACCATTCCTGAAATTTGCTTTAGGTTTGATGAGAGTAGTGTCAGAGGATAAACACAAAAGCTAGGAATGGAATGAATAGTTGAAACTGCCAAGCATAGGTAAGTCTCCTTAAAAATCTGGAACATGCTTTGTTGCCTTAAGTAGAAAACATGACATCTACTCTGCAGCAAATGTGTCCACGTTGATTTACTTTCTACCGTTGTCTCTGTAGGGGCATTGTATGCATGTAAGAATATGTCTTGGGGACATAAAGCAGATGTTTAGCAAAGTGGCCACTCAAACCGTTTAGGCTACCCGACATTGTACTATGAGCAGAAAATCTAGTATACTAGAATTGAGGAGGTACATACAAATTATTATCTCAAATTAACTCTTTGGGACCCTAGACAACAGTGTAGGAAGAGGCAAATGAACAGGTCTTGCATCTATTGCAAGTGCATGGGAAACGGTGGCCATATCTACCAACGACCATACTCTAGTTCACTCTTCTATCAACTCACTGCTGTCCCAATTATATATATGATTATATAACATTACTAACATAACTAACTATTCATAAATCCTATGCCATAAATATCCAGTTTCTTTTATGGGTACATGCGATGTGATCCATGCAAGAAAAACTACACATCACTGATTGATTCTTGGAGACTGCATGTTGGTGCTTTCTGTATGAGGTAACCAAGTATGCCACAGCTCTGAGAAAGAGAAGAAATAATGTACAGTTGGCTGCATGGAGATTTGAACTGCATTCCACAACCATGAATGATGCTCCTCTTCACAACATCATACTCCAGCAGTGAACAAGCACACCCAAGAATATGGGCTAAGCAGGGTCTTCATTGAGTTAACATTTGCGATGCTAAAAGCAATGCTTTAGATACTTGGACTAGCTGGTAGAGGTCCTTACCTGCCGTGGGGAGGTGTGTAACATGATAGCTGTATGCTGCATCCTGTAAAATATTGCTACAGACATGAGGTCCAACCATGGATTTGGTTGATAAGCAGTAGCAAACTCATGGAATGTAGAAGGAAAAATGTTGCTTTGCTATTTCTGACAAATTCTGTACACTCCGCAATTGTTTTACTGACTGCTTTGTAATTTTAAGCTGGTTAAGTCACTGTTTGAGAAGTATTACAGGATCATTATTACAAATCGATTAAGATTGCTATTTTTTGTAATTTCTATCAACGAAACCACAATCATGACTTTGAACACTCCAAAAAATGCAGGCTTCTGCCATTTTCTGAGAAGACTTCAGCGGTGCTCGTGCCAGTTCTCAGCATAAATCCTGCTAAGGCCTTTTAAGGGAATGAGTGGAATTTACTGAGAAAGCCTGAAAACTCCTCCAGACACACCTCCTTGATGGGAAGGGACAGATGGATGATCTACCCATGGGCACCCTGATCTAAATATAAAAAGTCAATAAAAATCTGTCAGAATTCTGACATAACTGGGAGCTTCCCCTAACTGCTGGCATTCCCTGGGTGGATGTTTCATTTTCAGCCCTCTCCAATCCATGAATTTTGGGGCTGCTTAATTTTATAAGACCTGTGTTGGCTCTCAAACAGCTATCAAATTATTCGTATTACCTAAAAAAAATGTCGTGTTAATGAGCAGGAACAGGGCAGTAGCACACTAACAATCAGGACGCCAGATTTAACACGTCATCCAGCCAATGTCTGACTGTTCCCATTTTAATGGGGTCCTACATATGGGTGACCTTGGCGCCTGTCAAAAATAGGCAGGCACTTAATTAACCCATGTAAAATTATTGTCCTGTTGTCTTGCAAAGGACCCCAATACAATTTTGAGGTTCCACTAGATGGGGGCGGCACAGCATAATCCCCATTCGGTATAACTGTACATAAAGCAGCCAAAAATGAAAAAGATAAATTTTTGAACTATTTTTATGGGGCCAGGAGCAACATGAATGCTCCTCGTAGCTCCACAAAAAACATTTCTGCCTGCTTATCATCTACCCCCACAACCACCACCCCCCCCCCCACCCCCACCCCGCTCCCCCACCTTTTATTTAAATTTGGCCTGCTTGGCCCTGTGAAGGAGCTGCTGGATTTCCCAGCACCTCCTTCCCCTGGCAACCCTGAAAGGCAAACTGCCTCTCCATGCTCTAAACATATGAGCAGCTTGCCAACAGCATGGTAATGCAGCCCAAACATGAAATTTCAGGTGGGCCTCTCACCAATGGCATCAGGTGGGCAATGTGTGTTCTATCCACTGCCAGCCTGATGTCCACCCAAACTAAAAATCACCCAATTTGCATTTTAATAACGACATTCATTGTTGATCATTTCCAGCAAGATCCGGCCCAATGGATACAATGTTTTAACAATGTATGCCATTTTAATGTTCAAATTATCCAGAAAACTCAGAGGATTAAGATTCACAGAATCACAGAATTTTTACAGTGCAGAAGGAGGCCATTCAGCCCATCGTGTCTGCACCAGCTGTCCGAAAGAATAATTCACTCAGTTCCATTCCCTGCCTTCTCATCCCTGGAACCATTCTCGTGAATCTTTTCTGTACTCTCTCCAATGCCCTTACGTCTTTCCTAAAGTGCAGCGCCAAGAACTGGACTCAATACTCCAGCTGAGGCTGAACTGTGTTTTGTACAGGTTTAACATAACTTCTTGCTCTTGTACTCTATGCCTCTATTAATAAAGTTTAGGATACTGTATGCTTTATTAACTGCTCTCTCAACCTGTCCTGCCACTTTCAATGACTTACGCACATATACTCCCAGGTCCCTCTGCTCCTGCACTCTCTTTAGAATTTTACCCTTTATTTTATATTGTCTCTCCATGTTCTTCCCACCAAAATGAATCACTTCACATTTCTCTGCATTGAATTTCATCTGCCACCTGTCGGCCCATTCCACCAACTTGTCTATGTCCTTTTGGAGTTTTACACTATCCTCCTCACAGTTCACAATCCTTCCAAGTTTCATATCATCTGCAAACTTTGAAATTGTGCCGTGTACACAAAGGTTTAGGTCATTAATATATATCAAACGAATCTTCAGAACTTGTTTGTTAATTTATACCATTCCAGCCATTTGCTTTGCACATAGGGCATCTTGCCCTGAAATTCCCTATTATTTTTAAGAACCTGCTCAATTTGTACATTGATTGCCCATTAAATTCACCACAGCAGCTCTGGTAATTATTTTTTTTAATTCATTCATGGGATGAGGGTGTCGCTGGCTAGGCCAGCATTTATAGCCCATCCCTAATTGCCCTTGAAGGTGGTGGTGAGCTGCCTTCTTGAACCGCTACAGTCCATGTGGGGTAGGTACAACCACAGTGCTGTTAGGAAGGGAGTTCCAGCATTTTGACCCAGCGACAGTGAAGGAACAGCAATAAAGTTCCAAGTCGGGATGGTGTGCGACTTGGAGGGGAATTTGCAGGTGGTGGTGTTCCCATGCATTTGCTGTCCTTGTCCTTCTAGTTAGTAGAGGTCTCGGGTTTGGAAGATGCTGTCTAAGGAGCTTTGGTGCATTGCTTCAGTGCATCTTGTAGATGTACACACTGCTGCCACTATGCGTCGGTGGTGGAGGGAGTGAATGTTTGTAGATGGGGTACCAATCAAGGGGGCCGCTTTGTCCTGGACGGTGTCGAGCCTCTTAACAGTGTTAAGTACCATTTTAACAATGTGATAATTGTTAATGCAATGTCAATCAACCTCTCTAGCCTGGAAATTGATGAATTTAAGGTTTCATTTCTTCAAATGGTAAATTGTTCTTAGAGATTTAAAAAATGTCAAAGTTGAAATTTTTTTTCACACCTTTCCTTTCTGTCCCTTTTTCCTCTCTCACTTAATCCAATGTTTCTTCCTGTCTCTATTTCTCATTCTGTACCTGATTTGACTCTAATTAACCATCCTTCTCCATCATTCCTCTGTTTCTTTCTCAATCATTTAATCTCATTGGTTAAGGAGAAACACCATTCACTGAAGTCCCAGATACTGCATTGCCCTCACCATGCCATTATCAGCTCCCACTTCCAGAACGTTGCAACGCAAAACAATTTTGAGCTGAAGTGTGCAGGAAAAGTTCTAACTAGCAAGGCATGCAAGTAGATACCTGATTGCAGCAAGATCTGGTACAATTTCTTCGATTAACTTTAACCTGGTGTAACAACTTTCATGGGGACCACTAGGTCTTGAGGTTTTGGAGGAAGAGGAAAAGCACAATGATAACTATAATAGCTTATAAATAGAAATGCAATTGTTGCGTATTGAGATACAATGAAAACTGTTAACACTGGAAATCGGAAGCAAAAGTAAAAAATTGCTAAAAATGCATATCAGTTCAGTCAACATCCAAAAGAGAAAGACAGATTAATATTTCAGTTTTAGTTGAAACATCAGTTTATCTTGATTGAGCTGCTTTGCATTTCCAACATGTTCCACTTTTATTTCTAAATGGTATTTATTGTTTTAAACTTATGGATATGTTTGCACCCATCCTGATATTTGAATAAGGATTTCCATTAGAACACCAATCTGGAATGTGTCACTAGTACGGATTGAATGTGTGCTACGTAGTTTCAGGAATAAGATACCAGTGCTAGTCTGCAGCTATAAAATAGACGTTTGACTGGGTGACACCGTTACCGGTGAGTGCCAGGGAACAGCAGGTTCAGTCTAACTTCTGCAAGCTGCAATCACTGTCTCAACGTTTTTCATTTTAAATACTCAATAATTTTAAATATATGCCTGCTGAAAAGTAAATGGGAGAAGAGCAGACAATATCTGTCAAAATGTAAAAATAATAGGGACATTACCTGTCACAATGTAAGACTGCTAATGCAATTTCTTGGATGGTTTAAGTACATCTTGATGATACTACCACAAAAAGAAAAAAGTCAAGGAGCAATTGACAGTTTAACAGGATGGCTGTATGATCGACAGCATGAACTAGATTTCTGGTAGGACTAAACCTGCCTGCTGGCTGAATGTTCTGTGCTGTTTCTGATGACAATCAAATTTAGAGAATTTTTTTCTCAGTCTTGTTGTAAATAACTGCTGTCCTCGAGCCTTGAGATTGTAACAAAGGCGACAGTTATTCGTAATTTTCATTTAGAATTGGGAGAAAGGGGCCTAAATTGGACAACCCCCAAAACGAGCGTGGAGCTCATGATGCACGATTATTCCACGCCCGTTCAATGTAATGCAGGCAGTATGTCAATTTCATGCTAGCTGTCATTACCATGATTACATTGTGCAGCCAGTGCTAACTGCACTGCAGAGTGGCTGCATGCCTCAGCAGGGTACCTAAAATCGTGAGAGGCTAGCACCAGTTAAAGCCAGCCTGCACTACTTAAAACCAGCCTACACCTCTTAAAGAGGTGCATTGTGGCTGGAGCAGGTGGTGGAAGTCCATGTACAAGTCACTCTGACATGGAAAAAGATGAAATTATGGCACAACATGGAAAAAGCATTCTCCAAGGTTCTCGGATGCTGCAGTGCAAGCCTTGCTGGAGGAGGTACAAAAGAGAAGTGCTCCCTCCACAGGGAACCAGGAAGTCTTCTAGACACATGCTCAGAAGGCAGTGGGACCAGATAGCCATGGGGGTCAATGCCAGGAGTCAAGCCCCGAGGACCTGGATGCAGTGCCACAAAAAAGTTCAATGAGCTCACACGAGCGGTCAAAGTCAGTGAATTCATTTTCAAATGCCAAGTCCCACCAACTGTATCACTAGCCTAGGACGCTTCTCAATGTACCACACCCCTATCACTCACCAACCAACACTCTCCATCAATCAGGACTCTTACCTACCATCCCCACACACATAGCATTGTTGCAAGCTTCACACTCACACCTCACAGCTTGCACACACTGCCAGCTATTCAAGTATGACAGACACATCACCCAAATGGATTGCACCACAATAATTGGCACACTTTGCTCTTTCTTGCAGGACAAGGTGGCACTATAACTGGAGGCATGAGGAACCATCAGGGGATAGGCATGCCTGCATGTCTTTACCCCTCCCCGCCCCCCATGGAGAAGCCAGCACTCACCATCATTGGAGCATCCATTGCTGAGGCTGTGGCCCGCAGTGGGGCTGAAACCATAGATGACTATATTCTCACAACAAATTGTCCTTCTCACATTCCACTTATTCCTCATCCCACAATCTCTTCAGATTTACAAGCTACAGTAGGTGTAAGCATGCATCTCTTTCTCCTCCCCCCCACCCCTGCATTCCCCCCCCCCCCCCCATCCCCCGCCATCCCCACCACCCAAAACCTCACATTTGTGACTTTCTCTTTTCAGATATCCAAGAACTGCCACCTGGCCAGGCAGTGGTGGAAGAACAACAGGTGGGAAATCAGCAATACAGTAATGATGAAGAAACTCCTTCACTTGATTTAATGCTTGCAGCCACCAACAGACACTGACATTGTGTGTAATTTAAAGGATTGCATGCAGGCAAGATCTACACGTAATGAGACAGGGGGCAAGTGTGGCGTGCAGCAAGTGCAGTAGACAAAGGTTGCGTAGGTGCCAGCTCACCAGAGGGCAACATCACACACAAGTTCTGCTGCAGAAGACTCAGATGAACACTTCAATGAGGTGGGTTACAGAAGAATGCTGATGGGTCTTCACAATGAAATGCTTGGTGTGTTGGCTTGCCTGCCAGAATTCCTGCCTGCAGTGTCAAGGAGCATGGAGGAAACTGGCAGCAACCTGGAAGAGGTCTTTGAGCAGAGCTTGGAGTTCATCCTTTCCAGTGTGGAAGTGGTGGCCAACTCCAGTACTACACTTTGGATCCAAACTTAATGCAGTGTCTGATGGTCGATGTCTCAGCTTCCATTGAAGATAAAAGAAAGGCTTGCATTTATATAGCGCCTTTCATGACCACAGGATGTCCCAAAGTGCTTTTCAGCCAATGAAGTACTTTTAAGGGTAGCCACTGTTGTAATGTAGGAAACACAGCAGCCAATTTGCACACAAGGTCCCACAAATAGTAATGTGATAATGATCAGATCATCTGTTTTTCTGATGTTGATTGAGGGATAAATATTGGCCAGGACACCAGAGATAACTCCCCTACTGTTCTTCAAAATAGTGCCATAGATTCTTTTACATCGAAGAGGGCAGATAGGGCTTTGGCTTAACATCTCATCCAGAAGACGGCACCTCTGACAGTGCAGCATTCCCTCAGTAGTGCAATGGAGTGTGAGCTTTTGATTTTTGTTCTCAGGTCCTGGAGTGGTACTTGAACCCACAACCTTCTGACTTAGAGATGAGAGTGCTACTAACTGAAACACAGCCGACATAGCATAAGCAGAAGCCACTCAATGTCTGCAGTGGAAGCTCAGGCCTCTGTCATGCAAGCTCAGATTGCTGCCAGTTAGGCTCAGATTCCTGCCACCATGGCTGTGGATACCAGTGTTCAAAGGGGCTTGCAGGGTGTCACAGCAGTCCAGCAATCTGTCCTCCAATAGATTACTAGGATTCCTGAAGTGCTACCCTGGGGGAGTGTCAATGGCTCTGCGGAGCACGACCATGCTGTCCTCCCTCAGAATGACAGCACACATATGCCCACTCCTGTCACTCCTCCAGTGCGCTTGCTGTTGCCTGTCAGCCAGCCAGCTCAGGCTGCTGCCACCCAAACGGAGATGGTCCAGTCCAAAGCTGGACCTTCTGGGCCAGAGCTCTTGAGGTCATCCTCCAAGACTATCTGCATTCTCTCTCACTAAAAGTCTGCAGCCTTCCACCAGCCATGCTGCAGCCACTGGGGTAGCACAGTGTAGGAGCACTAGGACAGGCAAAGGCACCCAGAAGACAGGAACTAAGGGAATACACAAGGATGTATAGTTTATTCTTATATGCAATATGGCATGCTTTGATTTATAAATTTGATTTGGAATGTTTACTTTGTCATTGGTTTTATTTTTGTATTGTGGCCAAGCGGACAGTTTGATGGTGAGTGACAGAAGAAAGGTAAGGTATGTGACCGCTGGTGCATGGGGAATCGGAGTTGTATTTACCAGTGTTGCAGTTGGATAAGTTGCTGGTGTCTAGGTTGCCTCCTCCCTTCCTTTTCCTCCTCCTCTTCCACCTTGTGCTCCTCAGCTGCTTGCCAGATAGCTGGTGGCAAGGGCTGTGTCCTCATGATGGCAAGGTTGTGCAGCATGCAGCATGCAGGAGACCACCATGTATTTCGACACCCGCTCTGCCGAGTGCTTCAGGGCTTCTCCAGGGCGGTCCATGAAGCAGAAGCATTATTTCAGCATGACAATTGTCTGCTCTACCATATTATTTTATACTCATTCATGGAATGAGTGTGTCGCTGGCTAGGCCAGCATTTATTGCCTATCCATAATTGCCCTGGAGAATGTGGTGGTGAGCTGCCTTCTTGAACCACTGCAGTCCTTGTGAGGTAGATACACCCACAGTGTTGTTAGGAAGGGAGTTCCAGGATTTTGACCCAGCGACAGTGACGGAACAGCGATATAGTTCCAAGTCAGGATGGTGTGTGACTTGGAGGAGAACTTGCAGGTGGTGGTGTTCCCATGCATTTGCTGCCCTTGTCCTTCTAGTTGGTAGAGGTCGTGGGTTTGGAAGGTGCTGGTTAAGGAGCCTTGGTGCGTTGCTGCAGAGCATCTTGTAGATGGTACACACTGCTGCCACTGTGCGTCAGTTGTGGAGGGAGTAACCGTTTGTAGATGGGGTGCCAATCAAGTATGCTGCTTTGTCCTGGATGGTGTCGAGTTTCTTGAGTGTTGTTGGAGCTGCACCCATCCAGGCAGGTGGACAGTATTCCATCACACTCCTGACTTGTGCCTTGTTGATGGTGGACAGGCTTTGGGGAGTCAGGAGATGAGTTCCACGCTGCAGGATTCCTAGCCTCTGACCTGCTCTTGTAGCCACGGTATTTATATGGTAACTCCAGTTCAGTTTTTGGTCAATGGCAACACCCAGCATGTTGATAGTGGGGGATTCAGCGATCGTAATGCCATTGAATGTCAAGGGAAGATGGTTAGATTCTCTCTTGTTGGAGATGGTCATTGCCTGGCACTTGTGTGGCACGAATGTTACTTGCCATTTATCAGCCCAAGCCTGGATACTGTCCATGTCTTGCTGCATTTCTACACGGACTGCTTCAGTATCTGAGGAGTCGCGAATGGTGCTAAACATTGTGTAATCATCAGCGAACATCCCCACTTCTGATCTTATGATTGAAGGAAGGTCATTGATGAAGCAGCTGAAGATGGTTGGGCCTGGGATACTACCCTGAGGAACTCCTGCAGTGATGTCCTGGAGCTGAGATGATTGACCTCCAACAACCACAACCATCTTCCTTTGCTCTAGGTATGACTCCAACCAGTGGAAAGTTTTCCCCCTGATTCCCATTGACTTCAGTTTTGCTAGGGCTCTTTGATGCCATACTCGGTCAAATGCTGCCTTGATGGCAAGGGCAGTCACTGGGGAGGTGGTGGTATCGTGGTATTGTCACTGGACTAGTAACCCTGAGACCCAGGATATTGCTCTGGGTACATGGGTTCGAATCCCACTACAGCAGAAGGTGGAATTTGAATTCAATTAATAAATCTGGAATTAAAAAGCTAGTCTAATGATGGCCATGAAATCATTTTCGATTGTTGTTAAAAACCCATCGGGTTCACTAATGTCCTTTAGGGAAGGAAATCTGCTGTCCTTACCTGGTCTGGCCTACATGTGACTCCAGACCCACAGCAATGTGGTTGACTCTTAAATGCCCTCTGAAATGGACTAGCAAGCCACTCAGTTGTATCTAACTGCTACAATGTCAATGAAAAAGAATGAAACCGGACGGACCACCCGGCATTGACCTAGTCACTGGAAACGACAACGGCAAGCCCAGCTCTGTCGACGCTGCAAAGTCCTCCTTACTAACATCTGAGGGCTTGTGCCAAAGTTGGGAGAGCTGTCCCACAGACTAATCAAGCAACAGCCTGACATAGTTATACTCACTGAATCATACCTTACAGACAATGTCTCAGATACCACCATCACTATCCCCGGGTATGTCCTGTCCCATTGGCAGGACAGACCCAGCAGAAGTGGAGGCACAGTGGTATACAGTCAAGAGGGAGTTGCCCTGGGAGTTCTCAACATCGACTCCAGACCCCATGGAGTCTCATGGCATCAAGTCACACAAGGAAACCTCCTGCTGATTACCACCTACTGCCCTCCCTCAGCTGATGACTCAGTACTCCTCCATGTTGAACACCACTTGGAGGAAGCACTGAGGGTGGCAAGGGCACAGAATGTACTCTGGGTGGGAGACTTCAATGGCGCTACTGGCCGAGTCTTAAAAGACATATCTGCTAGACTGGGTATGCGTCAGGTGGTGAGGGAAACAAGAGGGAAAAACATATTTGACCTCGTCCTCACCAATCTTCCTGCCACAGATGCATCAGTGCATGACTGTATTGGTAGAAGTGACCACCGCACAGTCCTAGCGGAGACAAAGTCCCGCCTTCACATTCAGGATACCCACCATCATGTTATGTGGCACTACCACCATGCTAAATGGGATAGATTTCGAACAGATCTAGCAATGCAAAACTGGGCATCCATGAGGTGCTGTGGGCCATGAGCAGCAGCAGAATTGTACTCAACAATAATCTGTAACCTCATGGCACGGCACATTCCCCACTATACCGTTACCATCAAGCCAGGAGACCAACTCTGGTGCAGTGAAGAGTGCAGGAGGGCATGCCAGGAGCAGCACCAGGCATTACCTCAAAATGAGGTGTCAACCTGGTGAAGCTACAACACAGGACTACTTACGTGCCAAAACTGCGTAAGTAACATGCGATAGCCAGAGCTAAGCGATCCCATAGCCAACGGATCAGATCTAAGCTCTGCAGTCCTGCCACATCCAGCCGTGAATGGTGGTGCACAATTAAACAACTAACTGGAGGAGGTGGCTTCACAAATATCCCATCCTCAATGATGGGGGAGCCCAGCATATCAGTGCAAAAGATAAGGCTGAAGCATTTGCAACAATCTTCAGCCAGAAGTGCCGAGTTGATGATCCATCTCGGCCTCCTCCTGAAGTCCCCAGCATCACAGATGCCAGACTTCAGCCAATTCGATTCACCCCACGTGATATCAAGAAGTGACCGAAGGCACTGGATAATGCAAAGGCTATGGGCCCTGACAATATTCCGGCAATAGTACTGAAGACCTGTGCTCCAGAACTTGCCGCGCCCCTAACCAAGCTATTCCAGTACAGTTACAACTCTGGCATCTACCCGGCAATGTGGAAAATTGCCCAGCTACGTCCTGTACACAAAATACAGGACAAGTCCAACCCAGCCAATTACCGCCCCATCAGTCTACTCTCAATCATCAGTAAAGTGATGGAAAGTGTCATCGACAGTGCTATCAAGCGGCACTTGCTTAGCAATAACCTGCTCAGTGACACTTAATTCATGTGGCAGCATGGTTTTCATTGTATACATTCTGCCCACATATGCATGGAGTCATGAATCATGTGGTCAGCAGATAGCCATTGCCGCCCATGAGCCATGCTTTGACTTCTAGTGGTCACTCAAATTTAGATGCTATAATGGACTGCCACAGAATGAAGGCATCATGATTGCTGCCAGGATACCAGGCACTAACCTGCATGATGCTCTGAGTATGGTCGAACACTAGTTGGACATTGAGAGACTGGTTTCTCTTTCAGGTGCAGTAGATCTCAGAGTTGACATGCGCCGCCCACAAAGAGATGTGCATGCCTTCTCGGGAAACCTGTACCATGGGCAGCCTGAAATCCTTGCGCAGTCGTGTGCTCGCTCTACCTGCTGCTCTCTGGCAAGAAAAAATGCAATGGAGTCATTTCTCTTTGAATAAACAGTCTCAGTGACCTCCCTTATGCAATAATGGACAACAAATTACAATATTTTGTAAATATCTCAAGCTGCAGTCTGGAAGGAGATAGATGCATAAAAGTTCATTGCCTCGGTCATTTACACAGCCACTAGCAATGGCATCCTTACCTTCCTCTGAGGTTTCAGTTGTGGCTGCAGTAGGTGGCATATTTCAGTGAGAATGTCCTTACTGAATCACAGGTGTCTCACACATTGTTCCTCACTGAGGTTCAGGTAAGAGAACTGCCCCTTGAGACCTAGGGCTGATATGGCCTCCTACTGAGAACCCTTCTCCCACTCCCCCTCCCCTCCTCCCTCTTCTAGCAGCTTGTCCTGCTCCAAGTCATGTTGTATTCTAAGGGGAATGCCTACAAGTGCACCCATGTCTGGGAGCAACTAGAGTGTGCAGAAGCCTTGAAGTCAGGGCAAAAACCTTCAGCACCTGCCACAATACTCCTTGTAGATTTCAGCAACTTTAATCAACTCTAGAAAGCACCAGTCCCTTGTACAATCGTAAGAATAGCCAGTAGAAATCAATCAGCAACTGTACCTTTAAGTAGTCGATGATTCCTTTAATAAGTGATAGTGAGGAGTCCTTCTGCTGCTGAGTGCGTGTTCAATCACACCTGATTAAGACACAGTGTTAGCTGGGCCATTGAGCTGACTGACATCATAATCTGCCTGCTCAGCATACTTCCCATGAATGCTCACTGCTAAGGTTCATTGATGCCACACTCAGTCAAATGCTACATTGATGTCATGGACAGTAACTCTCACTCACTGTATCAGGTGCCTTTACGGAAGCAAAATTGTGGCCTTATCATTATATGTTGCATTAAATTAACTACAAGGTAAATAAGCTTGAATCAGGGTGACTACACAATATGGTAAGAATCCTGATGGCCTCCAGGCTTGGAAACCTACACACTTGTGCATCTAACAATATTATCTGATCAATACCATCTGCTCTTGTAAACATTAAGCCTGATTCAATATGGTAAGTGTGATCAGAGACAAATTCTGAAACAAATCTGAGGGCATTACTGATCATCCTAAATATACATTCCAGTCATTAATAATTATCACTTTGGCCACAGCTTCAATTTTAATGTGTCTCATGTTTGGGTTACTGCACTGTTACAACTATATTTATCTGATGCTTCTGCTGGAGAAACAATTCACCAGGCGGTGAGCTGTAAACTCACAGTGGCATTGTTCTGGCTGACAGGCTCCATACTATTAGTGGCCAGCCAGGATTTTGTTTTTAAAGTTTGTCAACAGAAATGTTTTACTTGGTATTTGTAGTGTTTGATCAATCTGGGTTTGATTGTATTAATCTGTCCAATGATCAGTGTTCACTGTGTTTGATTGTTTAAGCCTATGGGTGGAACTGAAGAGTTTGAAACTGAAACTAAAAGACAGAACTAGAATCTTCTATAGAAAACATACTGACTGATCTGAGAAGACATTGTACTGAGATCTTGTAAGAACTGATATATTTTAAAATGCTGTAAATAAACCAGTTGGTGATTTAATAGAAGTGTGATATCTGCATTGCTCTGAGATAAATCAGATATACATAATATATCCAGCAACCGGCATAAACATAACAGAATTTGGTTTGACCTGTGTTAATTCACAGATAAGATGGCATGTTTACATCTCAAGGAATGAATCCCACTATCAGTATACCTCTTGAAAGTCAAATAATTCAAATACTTTTCAGTTTTTGTATATATTTGAGGAGTTTGTTATTTAAGCAGTCAATGTTCAATGATGGTGCACCTGTTGTACAGGTGTCTCATGGTGTGAAGTGGTCCAGGATGGCAGGTGGCATGTATACATGTATTCTGAGCCAAAAGTGCACTATATCGGTAAAGGAAGAAAAAGAAGCTTCCGAGGCCTGCATCTGAAGCATATGCAAATAGAAGGCACAGAGCTAGTTTAAGGCCCCCTTTGTAAAATTTTCTGCCTTCAGAAAAAACAGGTCTATATGCAGCCTAACCAGCCAAACCTTAAAGGTACTGATGCAAGTGACCATCAAAAAAGTAAGCTTTTAAAAAATACTTACCTGAATTTGGAGCCGAGAGGTTCCAGAGTGTTCCTCCCAGCTCTATATTAAAACTATGGGCCACTGCCATCCAATATCCCTGACTCTTGCCTTGACCTTCTGCCAGTCATTATCCATCTCACTCCATCCTTCTCCCATCCCACCCTCTCTGAGTTGCTCCCTGCTCCTGATCACACTACTCCCAGTTAGCTCCTTCTCCTAATTGCCCCTCTTCCTCCTTCTCCCAATTATCACATACCCTCCCTCTACCAGTTTCTCCCCTCTCCTAACTGTCCTGTTCTCCCGTGAGGTATCTGAGGGCCACTGCTAGTGACACCGCACTCCGTAATTCAAATGATCATGAACCGCAAGTTTTCTGGAGGTGCCAAGCTGGCAATTGTTGCTCATTGATATGATGTAAATGAGGCATTGTAGGATGGGTCTTGGGACTACCCATTCAAACACAGGGATCGATCTTTGCACCTAGTTTGAGCCAGCTTCTGGGGCATGATGTTCTGATTAACTTCTGGGGCATAATGTTCTGAGAAACTGGAGTGTAGCAGTGCAAAGGAAACAGTTTACCATGCTATGATGTGTGATACTGCATAAGAGTAATTCATGGATTGATATGTGGTATTTTATCACTTATAGGATGTTGAAATCAGGGAATCTTAAGCAATTCAGAATACAGGGCCCATTTCTTTTATTAATATATTCAATTATTTTCTCAAAGGATTCCATTACATTTGTCAAACAGCCTTTTAGCTGTCCTTAATTAACTTAAGTCTTTCAAAGGGACAATTAAATTTTATTGAGTGTAATAATGGCCTCCAGAAGCTTAATCACTTAACCATCTTCAGCAAGAAGTGCTGTGAATGATTCATCTCTGTCTCCTCCTCAGGTCCCCACCATCACAGATGGTCTTCAGCCAATTCGATTCACTCCTCGTGATATCAAGAAATGGCTCAACGCACTGGGTACAACAAAGGCTATGGGCCCTGATGACATCCCTGTTGTAATGCTGAAGACTTGTGCTCCAGAACTAACGGCATCTCTAGCCAAACTGTTCCAGTACAGTTACATCATGGACACCTACCCAACAAAATGGAAAATTGCCCACAAAAAGCAGGATAAATCTAATCCACCCAATTACAGTCTATCAGTCTACTCTCAACCATCAGCAAAGTAATGGAAGGTGTCATCAACAGTTCTTCAGGCAGCACTTATTCAGTAATAACTGCTCACTGATGCTCAGTTTGACTTCTGCGAGGACCACTTGGCTCCAGACCTCATTACAGTCTTGGTCCAAATGTGGACAAAAGAGCTGAATTCTAGAGGTAGGCTGCAAGTGTCGACCCATAACATCAAGACAGAATTTGATTGAGTATGGCATCAAGGAGTAACAGTAAGATTTAAAGCTATGGGAATCTGGGGGGTGGCAAGGGTCACTGACTGGAGTCATACCTAGCATACATGTGGTGGTTGGAGGCCAATCATCTCAGTCCTAGGACATCACTACGGGAGTTCCTCAGAGTAGTGTCCTATGCCCAACCATCTTCAACTGCTTCACCAACGATCTTCCCTCCATCATAAGGTCAGAAGTGGAGACATTCACTAATGACAGAGTTCAGTACCATTCACAATTCCTCAAATAATGAAGCAACCCGTGTCTGCATTCAGCAAGACCTGGACAACATTCAGGCTTGGGCTGATAAGTGGCAAGTAACATTTGTGCCACACAAGTGCCAGGCAATGATGATGCCCACAAGAGAGAGTCTCAGCATCTCCTCTTGGCATTCAACGGCATTACCATCACTGATTTCCCCACGATCAATATCCTAGGTGTCATCATTGCCCTGAAGCTTAACTAAACCAGCCACATAAATTCTGTGGCTCCAGGTACTTGCTGCAGGATTCCCAGCCTCTAACCGACTCCTGACTTGTGCCTTGTAGATGGTGGACAGGCTTGCTATCAACATCTTGGGGGATACCATTGACCAGAAACTGAACTGAAATAGCCATATAAATACAGTGGCTACAAGAGCAGGTCAGAGGCTAGGAATCCTGCGGCACGTAACTCACCTCCTGACTCCCCAAAGCCTGTCCACCATCTACAAGGCACAAGTCAGGAGTGTGATGGAATACTCTCCACTTGCCTGGATGGGTGCAGCTCCAACAACACTCAAGAAGCTCGACACCATCCAGGACAAAGCAGCCCGCTTGATTGGCACCCAATCTACAAATATTCACTCCCTCCACCACCGACGCACAGTGGCAGCAGTGTGGACCATCTCCAAGATGCACTGCAGCAATGCACCAAGGCTCCTTAGACAGCACCTTCCAAACCCGCGACCTCTACCACCTAGACGGTAAAGGGCAGCAAATGAATGGGAACACCACCACCTGCAAGTTCCCCTCCAAGTCACACACCATCCCGACTTGGAACTATATCGCTGTTCCTTCATTGTCGCTGGGTCAAAATCCTGGAACTCCCTTCCTAACAGCACTGTGGGTATACCTACCTCACATGGACTGCAGTGGTTCAAGAAGTCAGCTCACCACCACCTTCTCAAGGGCAATTAGGGATGGGCAATAAACGCTGGCCTGGTCAGTGACGCCCACATCCCATGAATGAATAAAAGAAAATATCAAGTGTCATCACACCAAATGATTGTTTGATCTGCCTTCTGAGAGATTGAAGAAATATATGTGGGAAAGACAACTCGTGTCATTATAGGGGTTCTAAACTTAAACTCCATGTCATGATATTGTACTGGTAAATATCAGGCAGTGTGAATCAACTCTCATAGAGATAGGGCATTCAGACCACTCGGGAATGACTAATGCCACTAAACTTATAACAACTCTCTTAGCCTTTCTAATTTGTTTTTTTTTGCTTTTCATCTTAATTTTCTAAACAATGTCTGATTCTCTTTTTGTAATAACTTGTTAGATAATTATTTTTGTGACTCATTTTAATTTTACTTTTAATTTCTCTTCTTGGAACCTGAGGTTTGGCTGAATACTCTTTCCTTCTTGTGTGAATATGTTTAGTTTGTGCCTTAGTCATCAGCTGTTTGAAAGTTTTCCATTGTTTGTTCACTGTCTTATTGCTCAATTTTTCTTTTCAATTTATCTGGGATTCTTCTGCTTTTTAATCTCATTGAAATGTGTTTTCTTTTACATCCATGCGTCTTGATGCTTGAGAGTCCCCTCCAATTTCAAGTTGTATATTGAACATAGTGTTATGATCATGTTTCCGAGACATTCATCTACTTGGTCCACTTCATTTCCTAGAATTAGATCCAGCAGTGCCTCCTTCCTTGTTACTATGACAACAACAACAGCTTGCATTTATCTAACTTGTTTAATGTACAAAATATCTTAGAGTACTTTACAGAGAACTGGCAAGAGGAACAAAATGGCAATGTGGTGGGGTTAAATGGCTTTTGCAAATTTTCTTTAGAGAAGCAGAGAGAACTCGAGAAACAGAATACTTATGACTGGAGGCAATATTCAACATGACATTTGTACTCTTTACTTGACCTCAAGCAATCACTCATTCAAGCAGCTTGACAACTTTATACTACAAAGTGATGGCAATCTTTATGGTGCCATACTAACTGTTATCTCTTTCCCCTTTTTCGAGATCCTTCAGATACCAGGACCCAGTGAATGAGGACATGGAGAAGGACAATCCTCCAGAAGAAGCACTATCACTAGCTCCATCCCTCTCAAACAGCAGCACAGAAATTGGCACCTCGGGTGGGTTAGAAAGTACATTGGTGGTGCACTCAGCACATGGAAAGGAATGGCCTCGGCTGACAAGAACAGGGATGCTGACTTTCCATCTCTATTTATCAGCATAACACCTGGCCACAGCACTCTCCACCTCCTGCATTCCGAACATGTCCCTCACCTAGGAACATAGGAGCAGGAGTAGGCCATTTAGCCCATCGAGCCTGCTCCGCCATTCAATTTGATCATGGCTGATCATCTACCTCAATGCCACTTTCCCGCACTGTCCCCATATCCCTTGATATCATTATTATCTGGATATATATCAATTTCTGTCTTGAACATGCGCAATGATTGACCTTCCACAGCCCTCTGGGGTAGAGAATTCCAAAGATTCACCACCCTCTGAGCAAAGAAATTCTTCCTCACCCCAGTCCTAAATGGCCTAGCCCTTATTCTGAGACTGTGTCCCCTGGTTCTAGACTAACCAGCCAGGGGCAACATCCAATCTATACCCACCCTGTCATGCCTTGTAAGAATTTCGTAACTTTCAATGATCTTCCCCTATTTAACTTCCCCTATATTGACTGGGACTCACTTAGTGCTAGGGGCTTGGATGGGGCAGAATTTGTAAGGAGCATCCAGGAGGGCTTCTTGAAACAATATGTAGATAGTCCAACTAGGGATGGGGCCGTACTGGACCTGGTATTGGGGAATGAGCCCAGCCAGGTGGTCGACGTTTCAGTAGGGGAGCATTTCGGGAACAGTGACCATAATTCCACAAGTTTTAAGGTACTTGTGGATAAGGATAAGAGTAGTCCTCGGGTGAAGGTGCTAAATTGGGGGAAGGCTAATTATAAGAATATTAGGCAGGAACAGAAGAATTTAGATTGGAGGCGGCTGTTTGAGGGTAAATCAACATCTGACATGTGGGAGTCTTTCAAACGTCAGTTGATTAGAATCCAGGCCCAGCATGTTCCTGTGAGGAAGAAGGATAAGTTTGGAAAGTTTCAGGAACCTTGGATAACGCGGGATATTGTGAGCCTAGTCAAAAAGAAAAAGGAAGCATTTGTAAGGGCTGGAAGGCTAGGAACAGACGAATCCCTTGAGGAATATAAAGAGAGTAGGAAGGAACTGAAGCAAGGAGTCGAGAGGGCTAAAAGGGGTCATGAAAAGTCATTGGCAAACAGGATTAAGGAAAATCCAAAGGCTTTTTATACGTATATAAAGAGCAAGATGGTAACGAGGGAAAGGGTTGGCCCACTCAAGGATAGAGAAGGGAATCTATGTGTGGAGCCAGAGGAAATGGGCGAGGTACTAAATGAGTACTTTGCATCAGTATTCACCAAAGAGAAGGACTTGGTGGATGATGAGCCTAGGGAAGGGAGTGTAGATAGTCTCAGTCATCTCATTATCAAAAAGGAGGAGGTGTTGGGTGAATTGCAAAGCATTAAAGTAGATAAATTCCCAGCGCCTTATGGGATCTACCCCAGAATACTGAGGGAGGCAAGGGAAGAAATTGCTGGGGCCTTGACAGAAATCTTTGTCTCCTCATTGGCTACAGGTGAGGTCCCAGAGGACTGGAGAATAGCCAATGTTGTTCCTTTGTTTAAGAAGGGTAGCAAGGATAATCCAGGAAATTATAGGCCGGTGAGCCTTACATCAGTGGTAGGGAAATTATGAGAGAGGATTTGTCGGGACAGGATTTACTCCCATTTGGAAACAAACGAACTTATTAGCGAGAGGCAGCATGGTTTTGTGAAGGGGAGGTCATGTCTCACTAATTTAATTGAGTTTTTTGAGGAAGTGACAAAGATGATTGATGAAGGAAGGGCAGTGGATGTTATCTATATGGACTTCAGTAAAGCCTTTGACAAGGTCCCTCATGGCAGACTGGTACAAAAGGTGAAGTCACATGGGATCAGAGGTGAGCTGGCAAGATGGATACAGAACTGGCTCAGTCATAGAAGACAGAGGGTAGCAGTGGAAGGGTGCTTTTCTGAATGGAGGGTGTGACTAGTGGTGTTCCGCAAGGATCAGTGCTGGGACCTTTGCTCTTTGTAGTGTATATAAATGATTTGGAGGAAAATGTAGCTGGTCTGATTAGTAAGTTTGCGGACGACACAAAGGTTGGTGGAGTTGCGGATAGTTGTGAGGATTGTCAGAGGATACAGCAGCATATAGATCGGTTGGAGACTTGGGCAGAGAAATGGCAGATGGAGTTTAATCCGGACAAATGTGAGGTAATGCATTTTGGAAGGTCTAATGCAGGTGGGAAGTATACAGTAAATGGCAGAACCCTTAGGTGTATTGACAGGCAGAGAGATCTGGGCGTACAGGTCCACAGTTCACTGAGAGTGGCAACGCAGGTGGATAAGGTAGTCAAGAAGGCATACGGCATGCTTGCCTTCATCGGTCGGGGCATAGAGTATAAAAATTGGCAAGTCAACCTGCAGCTGTACAGAACTCTAGTTAGGCCACACTTAGAATATTGCGTGCAATTCTGGTCGCCACACTACCAGAAGGACGTGGAGGCTTTGGAGAGGGAACAGAAGAGGTTTACCAGGATGTTGCCTGGTCTGGAGGGCATTAGCTATGAGGAGAGGTTGGATAAACTCGGATTGTTTTCACTGGAACGACAGAGGTGGAGGGGCGACATGATAGAGGTTTACAAAGTTATGAGTGGCATGGACAGAGTGGATAGTCAGAAGCTTTTTCCCAGGGTGGAAGACTCAGTTATTGGGGGACATAGGTTTAAGGTGAGAGGGGCAAAGTTTAGAGTGGATGTGCAAGGCAAGTTCTTTACACAGAGGGTGGTGAGTGCCTGGAACTTGCTGCCGGGGGAGGTGGTGGAAGCAGGTACAATAGCAACGTTTAAGAGGCATCT
The DNA here is from genome assembly GCF_036365525.1 of Heterodontus francisci. Taxonomy (NCBI): domain Eukaryota; kingdom Metazoa; phylum Chordata; class Chondrichthyes; order Heterodontiformes; family Heterodontidae; genus Heterodontus; species Heterodontus francisci. The sequence continues at coordinate 120,264,625 of NC_090373.1, read as the reverse complement.
TGACAAATACATGAATAGGATGGGGATAGAGGGATATGCAGAAGGTTTTAGTTTAGGCAGGCATCAAGATTGGCGCAGGCTTGGAGGGCCGAATGGCCTGTTCCTGTGCTGTACTGTTCTTTGTTCTTTGTTCTCTTTGTTATCTCACCTCTCATTCTTCGAAATTCTAGAGAATACAGGCCCAGTTTCCTCAATCTCATCCCATGGATTAGTCTGGTGAACCTCCGTTGCAACTATATCCTTCCTTTGATAAGGAGACTAAAACTGTGCACAATACTCACAAGTGCGGTCTCAGCAAGGGTGTATAGAATTGTGGCAACACATCTTTACTTCTGTACTCAAATTCCCTTGCAATGAAGGCCAGCATACCAATACTATTTGCCTTTCTAATTGCATACTCGCTTTTAGTGACTCATGAACAGGAAACGCAGGTTCATTTGGACATCAACACTTTCCAACCTCTCATCATTTACGAAATATTCTGCCTTTCTGTTTTTCTACCAAAGTGGGTCACCTCACGCTGATTTACATTATATTCCATCTTGCCCATTCACTGTCCAAGTCCCCCTGAGGCTTCCTTGCATCCTCCTCACATCTTACATTCCCACTTTGTTTTGTGTCATCAGCAAATTTGGAAATATTACATTTGGTCCCCACATCCAAATCATTTGGATAGATTGTGAACAGCTGTGGCCCAAGCACTGATCCTTGCGGTACACCACTAGTAACAGCCTGCCATCCTGAGAATGACCTGTTTATTCCTACTCTCTGCTTTCGTTCTGTTGACCAATTCTCAATCCATAGCAGTATATTACCCCCAATCCCATGTTCTCTAATTTTGTTCACTAACCTCCTGTGTCGGACCTTATCAAAACTTCCAGCAGTCAATTTGAAGGTGACCTGCCTTGTTACAGTGGAAACACTCAGGTCTTTGGGTGTCACCCCTGCTCTTAGCACTGTCCTTTTTGGCCTGAGGAAGGTGTCCTGTGTGTCCAGCTTCCTCTTCTCGCCCAGAGCTGTTCAGGCTCCCATCACCCTCCCACCTTTTATCCGTTTCAGGTTTTTGGAGGTGACTAGGGAAGGGTTTCCCTTGGGGTAAGGGCTTGTGGACAAGTGTAAATTTATCAGCCAGGATTGCTGCCTGCCTTCCATAGATAAGGAGACCAAAATTGTACACAGTACTCCAGGTGCGGTCTCACCAAAGCTCTGTACAATTGTAGCAAGACTTCCTTATTCCTGTACTCAAATCCCCTTGCGATGAAAGCCAGCATAACATTTGCCATCCTAATTACTTGCTATACCTGCATGCTCGCTTTTAGTGACTCATGAACAAGGACACACAGGTCCCTTTGGACATCAACACTTTCCAACCTCTCACCATTTAAAAAATACTCTGTCTTTCTGCTTTTTCTTTTATTTTGTTTTATTCATTCATGGGAAGTGGGCATCACTGGCCAGGCCAGCATTTATTGCCCATCCCTAATTGCCTTGAGAAGGTGGTGGTGAGCTGCCTTCTTAAACCGCTGCAGTCCATGTTGGGTAGGTACACCCACAGTGCTGTTAGGAAGGGAGTTCCAGGATTTTGACCTAGCGACAGTGAAGGAACGACGATATAGTTCCAAGTCAGGATGGTGTGTGACTTGGAGGGGAACTTGCCGGTGGTGGTGTTCCCATGTATTTGCTGCCCTTGTCCTTCTAGTTGGTAGAGGTCGCGGGTTTGGAAGGTGCTGTCTAAGGAGCCTTGGTGCGTTGCTGCAGTGCATCTTGGAGATGGTGCACACTGATACCACGGTGCGTCAGATGTGGAGGGAGTGAATGTTTGTGGATGGGGTGCCAATCAAGCGGGCTGCTTTGTCCTGGATGGTGTCAAGCTTCTTGAGTGTTGTTGGAGCTGCACCCATCCAGGCAAGTGGAGAGTATTCCATCACACTTGTGACTTGTGCCTTGTAGATGGTGGAGAAGCTTTGGGGAGTCAGGAGGTGAGTTACTCGCCTCAGGATTCCGAGCCTCTGACCTGCTCTTTATTTATGCCACGGTATTTATATGGCTACTCCAGTTCAGTATCTGGTCAATGGTAGCCGCTAGGATGTTGATAGTGGGGGATTCAGTGATGGTAACGCCATTGAATGTCAAGGGGAGATGGTTAGATTCTCTCTTGTTGGAGATGGTCATTGCCTGGCACTTGTGTGACGCGAATGTTACTTGACACTTATCAGCGCAAGCCTGGATATTGTCCAGGTCTTGCTGCATTTCTACACGGACTGCTTCAGTATTTGAGGAGTTGCGAATGGTGTTGAACATTGTGCAATCATCAGCGAACATTCCCACTTCTGACCTTCGGAAGGTCATTGATGAAGCAGCTGAAGATGGTTGGGCCTAGGACACTACCCTGAGGAACTCCTGCAGTGATGTCCTGGAGCTCAGATGATTGACCTCCAACAACCACAACCATCTTGTTTTGCACTAGGTATGACTCCAGCCAGCGAAGGGTTTTCCAGTTGATTCCCATTGACCTCAGTTTTGCTCAGGCTCCTTTATGCCATACTCACTCAAATGCTGCCTCGATGTCAAGGGCAGTCACTTTCACCTCATCTCTTGATTTCAACGCTTTTGTCCATGTTTGAACCAAGGCTGTAATGAGGTCAGGTGCTGAGTGGCCCTGTCGGAACCCAAACTGGGTATCACTGAGCAGGTAATTGCTAAGCAAGTGCTCCTTGATGACACTGTTGATGACACCTTCCATCACTTTGCTGATGATTGAGAGTAGACTGATGGGGCAGTAATTGGCTGGATTGGACTTGTCCTGCTTTTTGTGTACAGGATATACCTGGGCAATTTTTTTTTTAGAATTAGAACATTACAGCGCAGTACAGGCCCTTCGGCCCTCGATGTTGCGCCAACCTGTGAAACCATCTGACCTACACTATTCCCTTTTCATCCATATGTCTATCCAATGACCACTTAAATGCCCTTAAAGTTGGCGAGTCTACTACTGTTGCAGGCAGGGCGTTCCACGCCCCTACTACTCTCTGAGTAAAGAAACTACCTCTGACATCTGTCCTATATCTATCACCCCTCAACTTAAAGCTATGTCCCCTCGTGTTTGCCATCACCATCCGAGGAAAAAGACTCTCACTATCCACCCTATCCAACCCTCTGATTATCTTATATGTCTCTATTAAGTCACCTCTCCTCCTCCTTCTCTCCAACGAAAACAACCTCAAGTCCCTCAGCCTTTCCTCGTAAGACCTTCCCTCCATACCAGGCAACATCCTGGTAAATCTCCTCTGCACCCTTTCCAAAGCTTCCACATCCTTCCTATAATGCGGTGACCAGAACTGCACGCAATACTCCAGGTGCGGTCTCACCAGAGTTTTGTACAGCTGCAGCATGACCTCGTGGCTCCGAAACTCGATCCCCCTACTAATAAAAGCTAACACACCATATGCCTTCTTAACAGCCCTATTAACCTGGGTAGCAACCTTCAGGGATTTATGCACCTGGACACCAAGATCTCTCTGTTCATCTACACTACCAAGAATCTTCCCATTAGCCCAGTACTCTGCATTCCTGTTACTCCTTCCAAAGTGAATCACCTCGCACTTTTCCGCATTAAACTCCATTTGCCATCTCTCAGCCCAGCTCTGCAGCCTATCGATGTCCCTCTGTACCCTACAACATCCTTCGGCACTATCCACAACTCCACCAACCTTAGTGTCATCCGCAAATTTACTAACCCACCCTTCTACACCCTCTTCCAGGTCATTTATGAAAATGACCAACAGCAGTGGCCCCAAAACAGATCCTTGCGGTACACCACTAGTAACTAAACTCCAGGATGAACATTTGCCATCAACCACCACCCCCTGTCTTCTTTCAGCTAGCCAATTTCTGATCCAAAGCTCTAAATCACCTTCAACCCCATACTTCTGTATTTTCTGCAATAGCCTACCGTGGGGAACCTTATCAAACGCCTTACTGAAATCCATATACACCACATCCACTGCTTTACCCTCATCCACCTGTTTGGTCACCTTCTCGAAAAACTCAATAAGGTTTGTGAGGCACGACCTACCCGTCACAAAACCGTGCTGACTATCGCCAATGAACTTATTCTTTTCAAGATGATTATAAATCCTGTCTCTTATAACCTTTTCCAACATTTTACCCACAACCGAAGTAAGGCTCACAGGTCTATAATTACCAGGGCTGTCTCTACTCCCCTTCTTGAACAAGGGGACAACATTTGCTATCCTCCAGTCTTCCGGCACTATTCCTGTCGACAATGACGACATAAAGATCAAGGACAAAGGCTCTGCAATCTCCTCCCTAGCTTCCCAGAGAATCCTAGGATAAATCCCATCTGGCCCAGGGGACTTATCTATTTTCACACTTTCCAAAATTGATAACACCTCCTCCTTGTGAACCTCAATCCCATCTAGCCTAGTAGCCTGAATCTCAGTATTCTCCTCAACAACATTTTCTTTCTCTACTGTAAATACTGACGCAAAATATTCATTTAACACTTCCCCTATCTCCTCTGATTCCACACACAACTTCCCACTACTATCCTTGATTGGCCCTAATCTAACTCTAGTCATTCTTTTATTCCTGATATACCTATAGAAAGCTTTCGGGTTTTCCCTGATCCTATCCGCCAATGACTTCTCGTGTCCTCTCCTTGCTCTTTTTCCACATTGCCGGGTAGATACCAGTGTTGTAGCTATCCTGGAACAGCTTGGTTCGGGGTGCGGCAAGTTCTGGAGCACAGGTCTTCAGTATTATTGCCGGAATATTGTCAGGAGCCATAGCCTTTGTAGTATCCAGTGCCTTCAGTCGTTTCTTGATATCTCGCGAAGTGAATCGAATTGGCTGAAACATCACACTTATTCACATTATATTCCATCTGCCATGTTGTTGCCCATTCAGTTATGCTGTCCACGTCCCCTTGAAGCCTCCTTGCATCCTCCTCACAACTTACATTCCCACTTAGTTTTGTCATCAGAAAATTTGGAAATATTGCATTTGGTCCCCACATCCAAATCATCTATGTAGATTGTGAACAGCTGTGGCCCCAGCACTGATCCTTGCAGCACCCCACTAGTAACAGCCTGCCATGCTGAGAATGACCTGCTTATGACCTGTTTATGAGAATGCCTCTGCTTTTTGTCTGTTAACCAATTCTCAATCCATACCAGCATATCTCAGTCGTATGGATGGCGCCGTCCAGGGCGGTGGACGTGTAAGGTGGGGAGAGGAATTCACCGCAGAGAGAGTGTGAACGGCTGGCAATCCGGGAAAGTAATGCTGTTGAAGACCCTGCCAGTGGTTGCCAAGCTTGGACAACTGGACAGGAAGGCCACATGGCTGTGTTCGGGGTGCCCGTCCACGGTGACGATCAGGAGGAAGAGCGGCCACATGGTCCCGGCAGCGGCTCCCGCTCACTCGGCGACTCTGCGCTGTTTCCACACAAACTTTCCCCACAACTCCCCCTCGGCTCCTGGATCCCGATCCCAGTAGCAGTACATCATTGTAAAAGGGACAATGGTGGGAGCTGATGAAATGTTTTATTACCTGCACCCCCTCCCCCCACAGCTCCCAGCTCACCCCCCTCGCACCCCCTTCCCCCCACCCACCTCGCACCCCCTTCCCAGCTCCCCCCTCGCATCCCCTTCCCCTGCACCCCTCTCCCCTACCCCCTGCAGCCCCCTTCCCAGCAATGCGCCATGGAGAGGTCATTCTATAGTCGCCTCACAGCGACCAAATCAACACGGAAGGCAGCAGTTACGGGTTATAAGTCCAGCTCAATTGGCGTAGAGATTGGGCGCCACGGGTTGCCTTTGTCGGTGGGAGAGGTCATTGCATCTCACTGGACAGCTACCGCCCGCCTCAAACCAGGCAGCCCCCAGTCGGCAAGGTTCTGTCCCGCCACAGTCCACCTGCTTCAATGGGTGCTTGAAGCTCAGGGTCATTGCCCGACAAGTGGACTGTAACACCGCACCAAACAGCACAGGCAAAAAAGGAAAGAAGGTACCAGCCCTTCGTTTTGCAAGCTGGAACGTCAGAACTATGTGTCCTGGCCTGTCGGAAGACCTTACACAAATCAACGGAAGACCGCCATCATTAACAACGAGCTCTGTAGACTCAATGTGGACATTGCAGCACTTCAGGAGACACGCCTCCCTGCGAACGGATCTCCAAGAGAGCAAGACTGCACCTTCTTCTGGCAGGGTAGGGATCCTGAAGAACCAAGACAGCATGGAGTGGGCTTCGCCATCAGAAACTCTTTGCTCAGCATGATAGAGCCACCCTCAATTGGCTCGGAATGCATATTGTCCATCCGACTGTTCGCCTCTGGTCTAGTACACCTACTCAGCATCTATGCTCCAACACTCTGCTCCCCACATGAAGCTAAAGACCAGTTCGACGAGGAACTCCATAATATCATCAGCAGTATCTCCAACACCGAACACCTGTTCCTGCTGGGGGACGTTAATGCCAGGGTTGGGGCCGACCATGACTCATGGCCCTCCTGTCTTGGGCGCTATGGCATTGGAAGGATGAACGAGAATGGACAGAGACTGCCTGAGTTGTGTACCTATCATAACCTCTGCATCACCGACTCATTCTTTCACACTGAACCCTGTCACCAGGTTTCTTGGAGGCACCCAAGATTACGTTGTTGGCACCAGCTGGACCTCATCGTCACAAGGCGAGCCTCTTTAAACAGCGTTCAAATCACACGCAGCTTCCACAGTGCAGACTGCGACACCGACCACTCCCTGGTGTGCAGCAAGGTTGGACTCAAACCAAAGAAGCTGCATCACTCCAAGCAGAAGGGTCGCCCGCGCATCAACACCAGCAGAATTTCTCATCCACAGCTGTTATGTAAGTTTCTAAATTCACTTGAAAAAGCCCTTCAAAACACTCCCACAGGGGATGCAGAGACCAAGTGGGCCCACATCAGAGACGCCATCTATGACTCAGCAATGACCACCTATGGCAAACGTGTGAAGCGGAATGCAGACTGGTTTCAATCTCACATTGAAGAGCTGGAACCTGTCATAGCCGCTAAGCGCATCGCACTGCTGAACTACAAGAAAGCCCCCAGCGAGTTAACATCCGTAGCACTTAAAGCAGCCAGAAGCGCTGCACACAGAACAGCCAGGCGCTGCGCAATTGACTACTGGCAACACCTATGCAGTCATATTCAGCTGGCCTCTGACACCGGAAATATCAGATGGCATTAAGACAGCTTTTGGGCCAAACATCAAGAAGATTGCCCCCCTCAAATCTAAATCAGGGGACACAATCACTGACCAATGCAAGCAAATGGACCGCTGGATGGAACACTACCTAGAACTGTACTCCAGGGAAAATGTTGTCACTGAGACCGCCCTCAATGCAGCCCAGTCTCTGCCAGTCATGAATGAACTGGACGTACAGCCAACAAAATCAGAACTCAGTGATGCCATTGATTCTCTAGCCAGCGGAAAAGCCCCTGGGAAGGACGGCATTACCTCTGAAATCATCAAGAGTGCCAAGCCTGCTATACTCTCAGCACTACATGAACTGCTTTGCCTGTGATGGGACAAGGGAGCAGTACCACAGGACATGCACGATGCCAATATCATCACCCTCTATAAGAACAAGGGTGACTGCAACAACTACCGTGGAATCTCCCTGCTCAGCATAGTGGTCTTCGCTCGAGTCGCTTTAAACAGGTTCCAGAAGCTGGCTGAGCGTGTCTACCCTGAGGCACAGTGTGGCTTTCGAGCAGAGATCCACCATGCTGTTCTCCCTTCGCCAGCTACAGGAGAAATGCCGTGAACAACAGATGGCCCTCTACATTGCTTTCATTGATCTCACCAAAGCCTTTGACCTCGTCAGCAGACGTGGTCTCTTCAGACTACTAGAAAAGATTGGATGCCCACCAAAGCTACTAAGTATCATCACCTCATTCCATGACAATATGAAAGGCACAATTCAGCATAGCGGCACCTCATCAGACCCCTTTCCTATCCTGAGTGGTGTGAAACAGGGCTGTGTTCTCACGCCTGCACTGTTTGGGATCTTCTTCTCCCTGCTGCTCTCACATGCATTCAAGTCTTCAGACGAAGGAATTTTCCTCCACACAAGATCAGATGGCAGGTTGTTCAACCTTGCCCATCTAAGAGCGAAGACCAAAGTACAGAAAGTCCTCATCAGGGGACTCCTCTTTGCTGACGATGCTGCATTAACATCTCACACTGAAGAGTGTCTGCAGAGACTCATCGACAGGATTGCGGCTGCCTGCAACGAATTTGGCCTAACCATCAGCCTCAAGAAAACGAACATCATGGGACAAGACGTCAGAAATGCCCCATCCATTAATATCGGCGACCACGCTCTGGAAGTGGTTCAAGAGTTCACCTACCTAGGCTCAACTATCATTAGCAACCTGTCTCTCGATGCAGAATTCAACAAGCGCATGGGAAAGGCTTCCTCTGCTATGTCCAGACTGGCCAAGAGAGTGTGGGAAAATGGCACACTGAAACAGAACACAAAAGTCCAAATGTATCAAGCCTGTGTCCTCAGTACCTTGCTCTACGGCAGCGAGGCCTGGACAACATACATCAGCCAAGAGCGACGTCTCAATTCATTCCATCTTCGCTGCCTCTGGAGAATCCTCGGCATCAGGTGGCAGGACCGTATCTCCAACACAGAAGTCCTTGAGGCGGCCAACATCCCCAGCTTATACACACTACTGAGTCAGCGGCGCCTGAGATGGCTTGGCCATGTGAGCCGCATGGAAGATGGCAGGATCCCCAAGGACACATTGTGCAGCGAGCTTGTCACTGGTATCAGACCACCGGCCGTCCATGTCTCTGCTTTAAAGACGTCTGCAAACACGACATGAAGTCCTGTGACATTGATCACAAGTCGTGGGAGTCAGTTGCCAGCGATCGCCAGAGATGGCGGGCAATGATAAAGGCGGGATTAAATATGGCGAGTCGAAGAGACTTAGCAGTTGGCAGGAAAAAAGACAGAAGCGCAAGGAGAGAGCCAACTGTGTAACAGCCCCGACAACCAATTTTATCTGCAGCACCTGCGGAAGAGTCTGTCACTCTAGAATTGGCCTTTATAGCCACACCAGGCGCAGCTTCACAAACCACTGACCACCTCCAGGCGCTTACCCATTGTCTCTCGAGACAATGAGGGCAAAGAAGAAGAAGAAGAAGAAGAAGACCCCCAATTTCGTGTGTGCTAATTTTATTTATTTATTTATTTTTATTTAGAGGTACAGCACTGAAACAGGCCCTTCGGCCCACCGAGTCTGTGGCGAACCTCCTGTTTGGGACCTTATAAAAATCCTTCTGAAAATCCAAAGACACCACATCCAACGGTTCTCCTTTATCTATGCCACAAGTGACATCAAAAAAACTCCAACAGGTTTGTCAAACATGATTTCTCTTTCATAAATCCGTGTTGACTCTGCCCAATCATATCATTATTTTCGAAGTGTCTAGTTATCACATACTTTATAATAGATTCAAACATTTTCCCTACTACTGAGGTCTGTAGTGCCCCGTTTTCTCTCTCCCTCCTTTCTTAAATCGTGGGGTTACATTTGCTACTTTCCAGTCTGCAGGAACCTTTCCAGAATCTACAGAATTTTGAAAGATAACCATGAATGTATCCACTATACTCCATTATAAATTCTCCTGTCTCCAACTGTAATGGACCCACGTTTGTCCTTGCTAATTTTTTCTTTTTCAAATACCTAAAGAAGCTTTTACAGTCCGCCTTTATGTTTCTCGCTTACTTGCATTCATATTCCCTTTTCCCTTTCTTTATCAGTTTCTTGGTCATTCTTTGCTGGATTCTAAATTGCTTCTAATCCTCAGGCTTACCACTTTTACTGGCATCCTTATAAGCCACTTCATTTGATCTAATGTAATCTTTAACTTCATTTGTTAGCCATGGTTGTTTATCTCTACTGTTGGGTTTTTGGGTCTTCGAGGAATGTGTATTTGTTATAGACCATGTAATACTTCTTTAAATACGAGCCATTGCCTGTCTACCATCAAATCTTTTAGTGTATTTTCCCAATCCACCATAGCTAACTTGCCCCTCATACCTTCATAGACATTCAAACTTAATGTAAAATTCATAAAATGCTTAGTTTGTGTTCCGCCAGGGCCACTCAGCTCCTGACCTCATTACAGCCTTGGTTCAAACATGGACAAAAGAGCTGAACTCGAGAGGTGAGGTGAGAGTGACTGCCCTTGACATCAAGGCAGCATTTGACCAAGTATGGAATCAAGGAGCCCTAGCAAAACTCTCCGCTGGTTGGAGTCATACCTAACGCAAAGGAAGATGGTTGTGGTTTTCGGAGGTCAATCATCTGAGCTCCAGAAGTGGGGAGATTCGCTGATGCTTGCACAATGCTTAGCACCATTCGTGACTCCTCAAATACTGAAGCAGTCCGTGTTGAAATGCAGCAAGACCTGGACAATATGCAGGTTTGGGCTGATAAGTGTCAAGTAACATTTGTGCCACACAAGTGCCAGGCAATGACCATCTCCAAGAAGAGAGAATCTAACCATCTCCCCTTGACATTCAATGTCATTACCATCGCTGAATCCCCCACTATCAACATCCTAGGTGCTACCATTGACCAGAAACTGAACTGGAGTAGCCATATAAATACCTTGGCTACAAGAGCAGGTCAGAGGCTAGGAATCCCGCGGTGAGTAACTCATCTCCTGACTCCCCAAAGCCTGTCCACCATCTACAAGGCACAAGTCACAAGCGTGATGGAATACTCTCCACTTGCCTGGATGGGTGCAGCTCCAACAACACTCAAGAAGCTCGACACCATCCAGGACAAAGTAGCCTGCTTGATTGGCACCCCATGCACAAACATTCATTCCCTCCACCAGCGGCGCACAGTGGCAGCAGTGTGTACCATCTACAAGATGCACTGCAGCAATGCACCAAGGCTCCTTAGACAGCACCTTTCAAACCAGCGACCTCTACCAACTAGAAGGACAAGGGCAGCAGTTGCATGGGAATGCCACCACCTGCAAGTTCCCCTCCAAGTCACACACCATCCTGACTTGGAACTTTATCGCCGTTCTTTCACTGTCACTGGGTCAAAATCCTGGAATTCCCTTCCCATCAGCACTGTGGGTGTATTTACCTCACATGGACTGAAGCGGTTCAAGAAGGCAGCTCACCACCATCTTCTCAAGGGCAATTAGGGATGATCAATAAATGCTGGCCCAGCCAGCGATGCCCACTTCCCATGAATGAATAAAAAAAAATTATGGTCACTCTGATCCAAAGGCTCCTTTACAGCAAGGTTGATTAGCCCTTTCTCATTACATAATACTAAATCTAAAATACGAACATATGAGCATACAAATTAGGAGCAGGAGTAGGCCACTCGGCCGCTCGAGCCTGCTCCACTATTCAACAAGATCATGGCTGATCTGATTGTAACCTCAACTCCACATTCCCGCCTACACCTGATAACCTTTCACCCCCTTGCTTATCAAGAATCTATCTACTTCTGCCTTAAAAATATTCAAAGACTCTGCTTCCACTGCCTTTTGAGGAAGTGAGTTCCAAAGACTCCCGACCCTCTGAGAGAAAAAATTTCTCCTCATCTCTGTCTTACATGGATGACCCCTTATTTTTAAATAGTGATTTAAATTTTTAAATCAATCAAGTCGCCTCTTACTCTTCTAAACTCCAGTGGATACAAGCCTAGCCTGTCCAACCTTTCCAAATGAGACAACCCGCCCATTCCAGGTATTCATCTAGTTAACCTTCTCTGAACTACTTCTAATGCATTTACATCCTTCCTTAAATTATGAGACCAATACTGTACACAGAAATCCAGTTGTGGTCACACCAATGCTCTGTTTTACTAAAGCATAACCTCCCGACTTTTGTATTCAATTCCCCTCGCAATAAACGATAACATTCTATTAGCTTTCTTAATTATGCGCTGTATCTGCATACTAACGTTTTGCGATTTATGTATTAGGACACCAGATCCCTCTGCATCTCAGAGCTCTGCAATCTCTCACCATTTAGATAATATGTTTTTTTTTTCATTCTTCCTGCCAAAATGGACAATTTCACATTTTCCCACATTATACTCCATTTGTCAGATCCTTGCCCACTCACTTAACTTATCTATATCCCTTTGTAGCCTCCTTACGTCGTCTTCACAGCTTATTTTCCTACCTACGTTTGTGTCATCAGCAAGTTTAGCAACCATACCTTCCGTTACTTCATCCAAGTCATTTATATAAATTGTAAAAAGTTAAAGCCCCAACACTGATCCCTGTGGCACACCACATCTTGCCAACCAGAAAATGACCCATTTATGCTTACTTACTGTTTCCTGTTAACTAGCCAGGCTTCTATTCATTCCAGTCTGTTACCCCCTCCACCATGAGCTTTTATTTTCTGCAATAACTTTTGATGCAGCACTTGATCAAATGCCTTCTGGAAATCTAAGTACAGTACATCCACCGTTTCCCCTTTATCCACAGCACGTTACTTCTTCTAAATAGCCCGATCCCTAGTTTGTTCTTCAACGTAATGCTCCAGAGACCCATCTCGTACAGGCTCCAGGAATTCATCCTCCACAGCATTAGTGCTGATCAGGTTTACCCAGTCAATATGTAAATTGAAGTCACCCATTATTACGATATTACCCATGTTACATGCACCTCTAATTTCCTAATTTATACTATGCCCAACATTACCACGACTGTTTGGTGGCCTATAAACAACTCCCACCAATGTTTGCTGCCCCTTGCTGTTTCTTAGCTCCACCCAAACCGATTCTACATCTTGATCCTTCAATCTTAAAATCCTCTCTCACAACTGTAATGACCTTGTCCCTTATTAAGTACACTACCTGCCTCCTTTTCCTTTTTGCCTATCCTTCCTATATGTCGAATAACCTTGAATATTCAGTTCCAATTCTTGGTCACCCTGTAACCACGTCGCTGTAATGGCAATTAAATCATACCCATTTACCCCTATTTGTGCCATCAAATCATTTACCTTGTGGCAAATGCTGCATGCATTCAGATAGAGTGCCCGTAACTTTGTCTTTTTAACATTATTCTGCATTCTGATTCGATTTGATGCTTGCCTTCACTTTGTCTGGCTTCTAATTTCGCTTACTATTTTTCTACTTCCTGTTTGGCTTTCCTCCAATCTGAGCTCCGTCTCAAGTTCCCACCCCGTCAATCGAGTTTAAACCCTCCCAACAGCACCAGCAAATATCCCTGCAAGGATATTGGTCCTGCTAAGGTGCAATCTGTCCATCTGGTGCAGATCCCACCTGCCCCAGAACTCGTCGCAATGCCTCAGAAATCTGATGCCCTCCCTCCTATACCAATTCTCCAACCACATGTTCAATTGCTCAATCCTCCTATTCCAAGGCTCACTAGCATGCGGCACTGGGAATAGTCCTGAGATTACTGCTTTTGAGTTCCTGCTTTTTAATCTCTTTCCTAGCTTCCTAACAGTTGTTTTCACCTCATCCCTCTTCTTACCTATGTCGTTGGTAACAATGTGGACCACAACTTCTCGCTGTTCAACCTCCCCAGAAGAATGTCCTGCAGTTGCTCTGTGACATCCTTGACACTGGCACCAGTGAGGCAACATACCATCCTAGAATCACGTCTATGGCTGCAGAAACGCCTGCCTGTTCCACTAACTAATGAATGCCCAATCACTATTGCTGTTCCACTCTTCTTCCTCCCACAGTCTGGTTAGGAATTGGGTCAAGATCAGGGGTTCCTTGGCAATTAGAAATCATTTCTTCAATATTTTTCGATATTCCCAGCCACCACATGGACACCTAGGCCCATGCTCTACATTTAGTAATCCCATATGACCCTCGTGTATTTTCTCCAAGATATCTACCCGGAATGACTCTGGCATCACCAGTCTCTCGTCATATACCAGCAAATCATCCACTATGGTAAAGTGTCTTCTGTGTTTGAAGAAACTTTCATGCTCTTACCACTGGGGCTCTGTTGCGGCCAGCCTTGTTTGCAGTATTGCCAGATATAGATACATTCTTCATCTTGTATCTGCGCATGACAAATTTGTTGGACAGAAATAGGAAGTGGGTATTCACTAATGGATCTCGTCATTTGCAGGTCTGCCATTATGCCGCGACTGCTGACAATGTGTCCTAAAAATGTTCATTTTTGAAAACTCGCACTTCTCATTAGGTGTTAGGCCTTCATCTTGTAGACGATTCAAAACCACTGTAACCCTTAGGTTATGTTCTTCAATGGACTCACCGTGAACTAAGATGTCATCTGTATGGCATATTACACCTTCAAGGCCATGTAGAATATTCAACATAGTTGCTCGGAATATTTCCAGTTCTGACGTGATACCGAATGATAGGTGGTTCAAACAAAATCTTCCAAACAAAATAATGAAGGTTATCAATAACATTGACTTCTTATCCACTGGAACTTGCCAAAAGCCACTATTCACGTCAAACTTCATGAAAATGACACTTTTGGATAACTTTTCCAAGCTTTCGTCCACTGAAGACATCAGATGAACTTCTCGTGCCACAACCTCATCCAGGAGTGGCACAGTGGTTAGCACAGCAGCCTCACAGCTCCAGCGACCTGGGTTTGGTTCTGGGTACTGCCTGTGCAGAGTTTGCAAGTTCTCCCTGTGACTGCGTGGGTTTCCACCAGGTGCTCCGGTTTCCTCCCACAGCCAAAGACTTGCAGGTTGGTAGGTAAATTGGCCATTCTAAATTGCCCCTAGTGTGGGTAGGTGGTAGGGAATATGGGATTAATGTAGGGTTAGTAAGTACGGAAAGTCCTCATCAGGGAACTCCTCTTTGCTGATGATGCTGCATTAACATCTCACACTGAAGAGTGTCTGCAGAGTCTCATCGACAGGTTTGCAGCTGCCTGCAACGAATTTGGCCTAACCATCAGCCTCAAGAAAACGAACATCATTGGACAGGACGTCAGAAATGCTCCATCCATCAATATCGGCAACCACGCTCTGGAAGTGGTTCAAGAGTTCACCTACCGAGGCTCAACTATCACCAGTAACCTGTCTCTCGATGCAGAAATCAACAAGCGCATGGGAAAGGCTTCCACTGCTATGTCCAGACTGGCCAAGAGAGTGTGGGAAAATGGTGCACTGACACGGAACACAAAAGTCCGAGTGTATCAAGCCTGTGTCCTCAGTACCTTGCTCTACGGCAGCGAGACCTGGACAACGTATGTCAGCCAAGAGCGACGTCTCAATTCATTCCATCTTCGCTGCCTCCGGAGAATCCTTGGCATCAGGTGGCAGGACTGCATCTCCAACACAGAAGTCCTCGAGGTGGCCAACATCTCCAGCTTATACACACTACTGAGTCAGCGGCGCTTGAGATGGCTTGGCCATGTGAGCCGCATGGAAGATGGCAGGATCCCCAAGGACACATTGTACAGCGAGCTCACCACTGGTATCAGACCTACCAGCCGTCCATGTCTCCGCTTTAAAGACGTCTGCAAACGCAACATGAAGTCCTGTAACATTGATCACAAGTCGTGGGAGTCAGTTGCCAGCGATCGCCAGAGCTGGCGGGCAGCCATAAAGGCGGGGCTAAAGTGTGGCGAGTCGAACAGACTTAGCAGTTGGCAAGAAAAAAGACAGAGGCGCAAGGGGAGAGCCAACTGTGTAACAGCCCTGACAACCAATTTTTTCTGCAGCACCTGTGGAAGAGTCTGTCACTCTAGAATTGGCCTTTATAGCCACTCCAGGCGCTGCTCCACAAACCACTGACCACCTCCAGGCGCTTACCCATTGTCTCCCGAGACAAGGAGGCCAAAGAAGAAGTATAAATGGGTGGTTGTTGGTTGGCACAGACTCAGTGGGCCGAAGGGCCTATTTTAGTGCTGTATCACTCTATGAGTTGAGTTAAATCTACACAAATGTGAAAATCACCATTAGGTTTAGGAACTGGAACCATTCCTGAACACCACTCTGTAGGTTCAGTAACAGGAGAAATGACTCCCATCCTGGTCATGTCTTCTTGTTGATGTTGGATTTGCTTCATTAGTAGGTATGATATCTACCTAGGTGTGAAAAGACATACTGGTTTAGCATCTTTTTGCGAGGTAATACTATATTCGGTCTTCAGTCTTCCCAGACCAGTAAACAATTTCGGGAATTCCTTTGGGAAGTAACTCTTGGATTCTTGTTGCTTAACTTCTTCCACTTTCTTTATAAGATGAAGGTCAATACAAGCTCTTCTACTTAAGAGAGAGAATTCCTGATTCCTTAGAATATATAGTGTTTCCAATATTTGCTTTCCCTTGTACTGGAGTGTTGACTGTAACTTCCCCTTAGTTCGAGTTCAACCCCTCCTGGGCCGTGTAACTGAGTTTCTGTTAGTTGCAGGTAATGTGTTGATAACCACAGCTCTTTGTCTGATAAGACCATTACACTTGCTCCAGTGTCCAGTTTTAAATTAGTGATATGTCCGTTGACATATATATCTGCAGACCAAAATGCCTGAATAGGATCATTGATTTCACCAAGAAAATGTTTTGATTGCTCTCCTGATGGAGGTTGTTTAACTTCATGAACCACCTCTATGCTTGAATATTTTTTTTGAATTTGTGGGAGTCAAGATTTTACTTTGGCAGATTTTACCAAAATGCCCTATTGTCTTACTGTCACGGAATCACAGAATTGGTACTGCGCAGAAGGAGGCCAGTCAGCCCATCATATCTGCACCGGCTCTCCAAATGACCAATCCACCTAGTGTCATTTACCCACTTTCTCCCCGTAACCCTTACTTTTGATATTAACAGTCTAATTCCCTTTTGAATGCTTCAATTGAAGCTGCCTCCACCACACTCTCAGGCAACGCATTCCAGACCTTAACCACTCTCTGTGTGACAAAGTTTTTCCTCACATTGCTTTTGCTTCTTTTACCAATACTTTAAATCTGTGCCCTCTCAATCTCGTTCCTTTCACGAGTGGAAACAGTCTCTCTCTATCTACTCTGTCCAGACTCCTCATGATTTTGAATACCTCTATCAAATCTCCTCTCAGCCTTCTCTTCTCCAAGGAAAACAGTCCCAACTTCTCCAATCTATCCTCATAACTGAAGTTCCTCATCCCTGGAATAATTCTTTTCTGCACCCTCTCTAACATCTTCACATCCTTTCTAAAGGGCGGCGCCAGAACTGGATGCAATACTCCAGCTGAGGCCAAACTAGTCTCTTACACAAGTTCAGCATAACCTCCTTGCTGTTGTACTCTATGCCCCATTAATAAAGCCTAGGATACAGTATGCTTTATTAACCGCTCTCTCAACCTGTCCTGCCACCTTCAATGACTTAAGCACATATACACCCAGGTCCCTCTGCTCCTACACCCCCTTTAGAATTTTATCCTTTATTCTATATTGTCTCTCCATGTTCTTTCTATCAAAATGTATCATTTCACAATTCTCTGCATTGAACTTCATCTGCCACCTGTCTGCCTATTCCACCAACTTGTCTATGTCCTTTTGAAGTTCTACACTATCTTCGTCACACTTCACAATGCTTCCAAGTTTCATATCATTCACAAACTTAGAAATTGTGCCCTGTACACCAAGGTCTAGGTCATTAATATATCTCAGAAAAAGCAAGGGTCCCAACACTGACCCCTGGGGAACTCCTCCAGCCCAAAAAAACATCCATTAACCACTACTCTTTGTTTTCTGTCACTCAGCCAATTCCATATCCATGTTGCTACTGTCCCGTTTATTCCATGAGCTATAACTTGCCCACAAGTCTGTTCTGTGGCACTGTATCAAGAACCTTTTGAATGTCCATGTACACCACATCAACAGCATTGCCCTCATCAACCCTCTCTGATACCTCTTCAAAAAAACTCCAGCAAGTTAGTTAAACATGATTTTCCCATAAGAAATCCATGCTGGCTTTCCTTAATTAACCAGGATTTGTCCATGTGACAATTAATTTTGTCCAAAATTAATCTTTCTAGAAGCTTCCCCACCACCAAAGTTAAACTGACTGGCTGTTAATTGCTGGGCTTATCTTTACATCCTTTTTTGAACAAGGGTGTAACATTTGCAATTCTCCAGTCCTCTGGCACCACCCCTGAGTCTAAAGAAGACTGAAAAATTAAGGCCAGTGTCTCTATGATTTCCACCCTCATTTCCCTCAGTATCTTGGATGCATCTCATCCAGTCCTGGTGCCTTATCCACTTTAAGTACAGACAACCTATCCAACACCTCCTCCTTATCAATTTTAAACCCTTCAAGCATCTAAATTACCTCCTCTTTCACCATCGCCTGGGTTGCATCTTCTTCCTTGGTAAAGACCGATGCAAAGTATTCATTTAATATTTCAGCAATGTCCTCTGCCTCCATGTGCAAATCCCCTTGTTGGTCCCTAATCAGTCCCACTCCTCCTTTTACCATCTTTTTACTATTGCTATGTCTATAGAAAACTTTGGAATTGCCTTTTATGTTAGCTAGCAGCATTCTGCTTTGTTTACAGGACACTGTTCACGACTGTGGGTCTTTTTGGTGCCACATCGCTGGCAGGGTTTTTTGGCGTCTTTCGCTCCCCGCCACCCCCCCCCCCCCCCCCCCCCCCCCCACCATCCCAGTGAATCTCCTTTTCTGGTGCCTCTTTTTCAGCCCTCTGGTTAAGGAAATGTACGGTTGCTGGAAGTTTCCTGAACTAAGGTCTTTCTTCACCTCTCAGGATTGCTCTGTTGTTCTTCCTGACCTCTGCTTGTCTCACACCAGCTGAATAGCTTTGTCCAGGGTGAGGTCATCTGATAGGGATTCATCAGCAATACCTACTACAATGTGATCTCTTATTAATTTAGCTTTTAGATCTCCATATTCATATCCTTCAACGAGTCTGTAAAGGTCATTGATAAAAGCTTCAACTGTTTCACCTGGTTTCCAGACCCTTCTGTTGAATCTTGTCCTTTCTAAAATCTTATTGATCCGCAGTTTGAAATAAGTATCAAAAGCTTTGAAAACTTCTTCAGATTTGGCAGATGTCTCATTAATGCCTTGTCTTGCAATAACATAATCTGCTATTGCCCCAGTAGAATACAGCAATGTGTTAACTTGCTCTGCTTCAGACTAATTTGGAAGCAATTCTGTATCTCAAAAATCTTTTTCACCAGACTGGCCAATTTTGGGTTTGATTTGGTCCTTCCATGTGTCCAAATCTCTCTGGAATTGAGAATCTAATCTCCATTGCTTCAATTAGTTTTGTTTTCACTTTTGTGTTCTTCCCTCCATATTGTATATTTATTTGGTATACTGCCACCTTCGTTAGTCTAACTTCGAGAGATTCTTTAGTCTAGAGTAATTAGAACATTAACCTTTGTTACATTGTAACTATGTACAGCGTCACACTGCACCTATCTTCAAGTCTCTCTCACGTGATCTCTTACATCATCATGGTAGGAGGTATTCTTTACACTTTCTCAGACTCTTATACTGCATGAAGTATTGAAAAATCTGAAAAAGAGCTGCAATACCATGTATGAAAGTTTGGAGGATTCTGCTTCCAGCTTGTGTGCGTTCTTTGGCAGCACTTTAACATTCTGCATTCTAGCATGGAGCATATGGTCACCTCCATGGATGCTGCTTTGTTGCAAGCTTAAACCACCATTCAGTCTCTGGGCTCTTATGTCTACATTACATTGAAAAGGTTGGTGGACCACATGGATAGAGATTTCATTCACATCTCCGATCTCCTTCAATCCACTCTCCTGCAAAACAGTAGGAAAGATGATTCACAACCCCATAGGAGTGGCAGCGGAACAATGGAGTGGCACATTTTGTCCTGTCTCAGGATGGCAGCACTTCTCTCTTGACACCCCGTCAACCAATGCCCACCATGGTTCCTGGAAGCCCACTGGCCAGACTGCTACAGCATCAGCTGAGTTGCTTCAGTCTGCAGCCAGGTTCTTTTAGCTCTGGACTCCCAGAGCTCACCGACCACAAGCACCTTATCCTCACATGAGCAAAGCAGCCTTCCACCAGCCATACTGAAGACACTGAGAGAGCACCTGATATGGGTAGCAGTATAGGTTAAAAAAAGTACTATGAGTTGAACCATGGGTAACAAATGATGTTAAGGCTATTGTTAAGGAAACTGAAGGAAATTGTGTGAACACATGTGAAGCATATGTTTAAAGTATCACTGTTTGTGTCTCCACTGCAGGTGCCTGCACTAGAATAGCAGAACACCACGTGGCCAAGACTCCTCCTCTAGGTTTGAAGAAGAAGCCAATGCCCCAGATGGTGCACCGTCACCTGCCACTTCCACCAGCGCAGATACATCCACACATACCACAGTGGGTTTAAGATTAGAAGCTGAGTCACAAGCTGGTGTGCACAACTCAGGCACAACTCAGCAGCTGAAGGAGCCTGTTCCAGCCAGATCCCCTGACAATCAGAGGACTGCTGGGGACCAGGCCCCTGCTCAGCCCCACGCTCATAATGATCTTCTGTTTGCAGCTGTGAGAAGTCTGTTGGATATGCAGCAAAGCCATGTGGAAAATACATCAGAGAAGCCTCAGGTCATGCATGACTTTGCGTTTGCCAAGGAAAAGTTCATGCAAGCCATGACGTCTGCCATGTCCCAAGCATTTGAGTGTATGGCTTCCTCAGTCAAAAGTCTGGCAAGCTCTGTGGTGGGTCTAGTTGAGCACTTGAGCCATATGTGAAATGACCTGCACTCCCTCGCTGTTGCCGTGGGCTCCATGCAGCAGAGTCTAAGCGAGAGGGGTTGAGGAACCTGTACCTCCCTCCAGATGCTTCTTTCCCTCAGGGAGACAGGCAGTACCATCGTGTACACAGATGGAGGAAAGGCTGCCCTGGGGCCTTCCTCTGAGGGCACCCTCAGGGTAAGTGGCTTCTTGTCCTCCCCCTCGACATTCACCCCCCCCATCCCTTACCTCCAGCAGGCGAGCACATGGGGGTTACTCAAGCACCATTACCACAGACCCCCAGTAGGATGGAGCCATCAAGGCCCCACTCCTCCAGAAGACACCCACCATGGTGAACCACAGCAATGGGGCAGCGCACTGAGCAGACTGCCTCCACCTCAGCTGTTAATGTCGGAGTAGCACCTAGATGTAGTGGGATAAAAAGGAAATTGAAACAGTTTTGATCACGAAGGTGGCATGGGTGTTGTACAAATTGTAACAATTGAAAGATATATTAATACATTTGATCCACTCTCAGTAATGATTTGCTTGGTTACAGATAGATACAAAGATGTTTTTTGGAGGCCTATGGCAGGAACGCAATGATGTTTGCAAAACATCTCAGGAATTGTCCCGAGTCCATACCGCATTTGAATTTGAGCCTTCGCTCTTCAATAATGGCTGTTTTCCTTTTGTTGATTAATAACTTTTTCCAAAACTGTCATGTCTTGCTTTTGTTTTCAACGGTCATAGCTTAACACTGCTTGCAGTGGTGTGTAGTCGCATTCATCATAGCCCATAGATGATTTCAATCACATGAAAATGCAGCAATGCTTCATTAAGATTGCAGAGATGAATAAGACCTCATGCAAAAGGGAACTTCTGTGGAGAATTGTTATGTTTCTTCTTCCAACGTTCCTTGATGATGTGACTTATTGTTGGCTGCTATGTGCATAAATGCGGTTCTCCCTGATGTTACTTGCATGTCTCTCCATGGGCCTCATATTTATGATCGCATCATTGTCATTGTTGTCCTCCTCCTCACCCTCTTCATAGTCATCCTCATCTGAGGACGACTGGTGTTCCTCCTGTTCCTCCGCCTGCAGAATGTTGCCACATTTAATTGCAAGGTTGTGCAAGGCACAGCGGACAACGATTATTCTTGACATCCTCTGTGATGTGTACTGAAGAGCGCCTCCAGACTGGTCAAGGCAATGGAATCGCATTTTCAGCATGCCAATGGCGTGTTCAATGATGGCTCTGGTGGATATGTGTTCAGCATTGTACCTCTCTTCAGCAGTGCTTTGGGGATGATGTACTGGTGTCATCAACCATGTACAACAGGGGTAACCCTTTTGTCATGAAAACGTGCTATACTGAATGATGATTTTTAATTCATCAGTTGGAGACCTACATTAAACCTTTCAAAAGGAAAGCTGGAATCCTACATTTAACTATTAAAACTGGCTGCTAAGATGGCCACTGCAATTTGCACTGAAATACCTCATATTCCAAGGCATCGAAGTGGAGATGCATGTCTAAATAGCTCTCATCCAGAACAATGGCTCGAACAGTTGAGGGAATTATCTGGTATCGCTCTCGTTAAGAAGACATTCAAAGCCATCTTGGAGCATTCACATACCTCCAGGGAGTAAACATTGTCACAATAAGACGTGAGAGAGATTTAGGATTCTTAGACTTTGGATCTCATTAAAGTGAAAAAAGAATACACTGAAAGAATCATGTGACAGTCTCCCCAGTCTGTGTGGAAACTTGGAGTTTCTGTTATACACAGCAGACAAGCTTTGAGAGCTAATCAGTGCAGCACCCCAGTGGGGCTGTGTGTGTCTCTCTCTCCAGGTAAACTGCAAGCTTCGAATCCTGTCCAAGCCTATCATTGCTACAGACAGCGACCCCAGGGGAAAAAGCCACCTACATCACTGTCTCCAAGAAAACCCTGAACCAGGTGGACCAGCTACAAGTGCACGTCTACCAGCCAGGAACTTCAAAATCACGAATTCATCTGGAAGACAACTGAATTACCAGATCCCACAGACTGTATATTATTTCTATTTGTTCTGGACTCTAATCCAACCGAATTATTCGTCAGCACCCTGTAACCTATTTGTGTGTGTGTGTGTGTGTCAGAAAGTTGGAGCGTAGTTTATTATTTTTACCGAGATCGGGTTTTGATTTTAAGTACAATAAACTAACCTCTTTCTTGTTTAAACTCAAGAAAACCTGTCTGATTGGTTCGTCTATGATCATAGCACATAAAGGGTTAAACATTCACTGAAGTGGTAATCACATCCATTGTTTAAAAAGGAATAAACCCTGCTGCGGTCAAACAAGGAGAGGGACAAGAGGGGAACCTGTCGACCCCTCCTCACCTGATTGTAACAGAAATTTGGGGGCTTGCGTCTGGGATCAGAACTCAAAGACAAACGAGAAATTGGAAGTAGGAAACCAAATTGATCCCTAGCAAAACTTTTAAAACTTCAATGCAGGTTTTCTTGTGGTTTTCACTGCTAGAGTACTAAAATGTCCACATTTGAGGCAATTACCTTCCAAGAACAGAGTGAAGTAACTTGGGACAGGTTAAAAGCCCTAACTATTAAAGATTCGAGGTATGTAGCTGGGCAGTTAGGGATTATTATCCATCCAAAAGCTAGGAAACCCGAAATCCTAAAACATGTGGCCAACCATTTTGCACTTGAACCCGAAGACTCAGAGACAGGCTTAGAGTCAGAAACAGACTGGGTAACATTAGCTAAGATACAGCTAGAACAGAGGAGACTAGAATTAGAATTCCAGAGACAGAAACAGGAGAAAGAGTATCAGGAAAGGGAAAAAGAAAGAGCTTTCCAGAAGCAGAAGGAGGAAAAGGAATTAAGGCGGCTCGAACTAACCAGGGAAAGACCTAATGCAACCAGTGAAGACACCGCTAGTGAGGGAACTACCCCTAGCTCAGGACTGAGTGCTGAGCTCTTAAAGTTCTCCCAGTTGATATCAAATGAGGAGGATGTGGAAGAATTTTCATCTCTTTTGAAAAGCTTACAAAACAGCTGAAGTGGCCGGCAGAGAGCTGGACCTCGTTATTGCACAGCCAATTAACAGAAAAATCCCATGAGGTTTAGTCACTGTTACCTGATGAGAGTTCACGACTAAAAATGCTATCCTGGATGCAAATGAGTCAGTACCAGAGGCGTACTGCCAAAAATTCCGAACCCTCCGAAAGCTGCGCGAACAAACTTACCTCAAGTTTGAAAGAGTTAAGCAGCTTATTTTTTGATCAATGGATACAGGCACTCTCAAGATACAGCCCAAATATGAAATCCTCAGAGAGATGATGCTTCTCGAGGAGTTCAAAAGCTCACTTCCCCTTTCTATTAAAACCCACTTAGAGGAATAAAAGGTTCCAAGAGATGTGGCAGGCAGCAATCCTGGCTGATGAAATTATGCTTGTCCACAAGCCCGTACCCCAAGGGAAACCCTTCCTGAATCACCTCCAAAAACCTGAAAAGGATAAAAGGTGGGAGGATGATAGGAGCCTGAACAGCTCTGGGCGAGAAGGAGAAGCTGGACACACAAGGGACCCTCCTCAGGCCAAAAAGGATGGTGCTGAGAGCAGGAGTGACACCCAAAGACCTGCGTGTTTCCACTGTAACAAGGCAGGTCACCTTCAAGTTGACTGCTGGAAGTTTTGATAAGGTCCTACACAAGAGGTTAGTGAACAAAATTAGAACACATGGGATTGGGGGTAATATACTGCTATGAATTGAGGATTGGTTAACAGACAGAAAGCAGAGAGTAGGAATAAACGGGTCATTCTCAAGATGGCAGGCTTTTGTTCCTCTAAGTGGGTTTTAATAGAAAGGGGAAGTGAGCTTTTGAACTCCTCGAGAAGCATCATCTCTCTGAGGATTTCATATGTGGGCTGGATCTTGAGTGCCTGTATCCATTGATCAAAAAATAAGCTGCTTAACTCTTTCAAACTCGTGGGGTACCGCAAGGATCAGTGCATGGACCACAGCAGTTCACAATCTATCTAAACGATTTGGATGTGGGGACCAAATGTAATATTTCCAAATTTGCTGATGACACAAAATTAAGTGGGAATGTAAGTTGTAAGGAGGATGCAAGGAATCTTCAAGGGGACCTGGACAGGCTAAGTGAATGGGCAAGATGGAATATAATGTGAATAAGTGTGAGGTGATCCACTTTGGTAGAAAAACAGAAAGGCAGAGTATTTCTTAAATGGTGAGAGGTTGGAAAGTGTTGATGTCCAAAGGAACCTGAGTGTCTTTGTTCATAAGTCACTAAAAGCTAGTATGCAGGTGCAGCAAGCAATTAGGAAGGCAAATGGTATGTTGGCCTTCATCGCAAGGGGTTTTGAGATGTCTTGCTACAATTATATAGAGCCTTGCTGAGACCGCACCTGGAGTATTGTGTACAGTTTTGGTCTCCTTATCAAAGGAAGGATATACTTGCAAGGGAAGTTGACCAGACTAATCCCTGGGATAGCAGGAGTGTCTTATGAGGAGAGATTGAGGAAACTGGACCTATATTCTCTATCGTTTCGAAGAATGAGAGGTGAGATCATTGAAACTTACAAAATTCTTACAAGGTGTGACAGAGTGGGTATAGATGGGATGTTTCCCCTGGCTGGTGAATCTAGAAACAGGGCGCACAGTGTCAGAATAAGGGGTAGGCCATTTAGGACTGAGATGAGGAGGAATTTCTTCACTCATAGGGTGGTGAATCTTTGGAATTCTCTACCCCAGATGGCTGTGGAAGCTTCATCATTGAGCATGTTCAAGACAGAAATTGATAGATATCTGGATACTAATGACATCAAGGGATATGGGGACAGTACAGGAAAGTGACGTTGAGGTAGATGATCAGCCATGATCAAATTGAATGGCAGAAGGCTCGATGGGCTAAATGGCCTACTCCTGCTCCTATGTTCCTAGGTGAGGGACATGTTCGGAATGCAGGAGGTGGAGAGTGCTGTGGTCAGGTGTTATGCTGATAAATAGAGATGGAAAGTCAGCATCTCTGTTCTTGTCAGCCGAGGCCATTCCTTTCCATGTGCTGAGTGCACCACCAATGTACTTTCTAACCCACCCGAGGTGCCAATTTCTGTGCTGCTGTTTGAGAGGGATGGAGCTAGTGATAGTGCTTCTTCTGGAGGATTGTCCTTCTCCATGTCCTCATTCACTGGGTGCTGGTATCTGAAGGATCTAGAAAAAGGGGAAAGAGATAACAGTTAGTATGGCACCATAAAGATTGCCATCACTTTGTAGTATAAAGTTGTCAAGCTGCTTGAATGAGTGATTGCTTGAGGTCAAGTAAAGAGTACAAATGTCCTGTTAAATATTGCCTCCAGTCATAAGTATTCTGTTTCTCTAGTTCTCTCTGCTTCTCTAAAGAAAATTTGCAAAAGCCATTTAACCCCACCACATTGCCATTTTGTTCCTCTTGCCAGTTCTCTGTAAAGTACTCTAAGATATTTTGTACATTAAACAAGTTAGATAAATGCAAGCTGTTGTTGTTGTCATAGTAACAAGGAAGGAGGCACTGCTGGATCTAATTCTAGGAAATGAAGTGGACCAAGTAGATGAATGTCTCGGAAACATGATCATAACACTATGTTCAATATACAACTTGAAATTGGAGGGGACTCTCAAGCATCAAGACGCATGGATGTAAAAGAAAACAAATTTCAATGGGATTAAAAAACAGAAGAATCCCAGATAAATTGAAAAGAAAATTTGAGCAATAAGACAGTGAAAAAACAATGGAAAACTTGCAAACAGCTGATGACTAAGGCACAAACTTAACATATTCACACAAGAAGGAAAGAGGATTCAGTCAAACCTCAGGTTCCAAGTAGAGAAATTAAAAGTAACATGAGTCACAAAAAACAAGTTATTACAAAAGAAAATCAGAGTTTAGGAAATAAAGATGAAAAACAAAAAAAAGAAATTAGAAAGGCTAAGAGAGTTGTTATAAGTTTAGTGGCATTAGTTATTCCCCTGAGTGGTCTGAATGTCCTATCTTTATAAGAGTTGATTCACACTGCCTGATATTTACCTGTACAATATCATGACATGGAGTTAAACTTTAGAATCCCCATAATGACACGAGTTGTCTTTCCCACATATATTTCTTCAATCTCTCCGAAGGCAGATCAAACAAGCATTTGGTGTGATGACACTTGATATGGAAGGTTTAGTGTTTCATTTCCCATCAAATGGATATACTGAACAACAATTATGATTGAATTCACTTATTTCCATCAATACAACTTGTCCTTTTATAATAACATAAAAGTAATGGACATGTTATGCTATCTCTTCTCAGTGAATCATCTTGCTTGATGTAGTTGCAGATTTTTAAAAGAAGATGGTTGAAAAATTGGCCTAAATATGCGAAGAGGAAGTAAAGATGCCTGGTGGAGCCTGAGGGGGCGGCTTCTTCCCCTCAGCTTCTCACCGGGGTTTGGTCAGAAGAGGGGATGGAAGGAAAGGAAATGATCTGTATGCAAAATACCCCGCCATAATCTGAGTGTTTGGATGGTATGTTCTCTCAGGCCCAGTTCCACTTTTACTGACAGCATCAATATGTCGTCTCTTGTCAAAAGGCAGTCAGCACGTGGGATAGGCCGTGCCTCCACCTCGCACTTGTTGCAAGTCTCGGTTCCACCAGGTACTGAACCAGACTATGGGCGTAATGATCTGGATTGCACTACCTGAAAGGGTGGTGTAACAAGATTCAATAATAACTTTCAAAATGGAATTGAATAAATACTAGAAAAGAAAAAATTTGCAGCAACGTGGGGAAAGAGCAGGTGAGCAGGATTAATTGAATTTTTTTTTACTTATTAATTTATGGGATGTGGGCATTGCTGACATGGCCAATATTTATTTCCCATCCCTAATTGCCCTTGAGAAGTTGGTGGTGAGCTGCCTTTTTGAACTGCTGCAGTCGTGTGGAGAAGGTACGCCCACAGTACTACTAGGGAGGGAATTCCAGGATTTTGACTCAACAACAAAGAAGAAACGGTGATATAGTTTCAGGTCAGGATGCTGTATGACCTGGAGTGGATATACTTGCCATAGAGGGAGTGCAACAGAGGTTCACCGGAGTAATTGCTGGTTGGCGGGATTGTCTTATGAGGAGAGATTGCAGAATCTGGACCTATATTCTCTAGTGTTTTGAAGAATGAGAGGTGAGATCACTGAAACTTACAAAATTCTTAGAGGGCGTGACAGGGTGGGTATAGATAGGATGTTTCCCCTGGCTGGTGAGTCTAGAACCAAGGGACGTAGTCTCAGAATAAGGGGCGGGCCATTTAAGACTGAGATGAGGAGGAATTTCTTTACTCAGAGGGTGGTGAATCTTTGGAATTCTCTACCCCGGAAGGCTGTGGAAGGTCAATCATTGAGCATGTTCAAGACAGAAATCGATAGATCTCTGGATACTAACGACATTAAGGGACATGGGAATAGTGGGGAAAAATAGTGTAGTGGTAGATGAGCAGCCATGATCTGCTTGAATGGCGGAGCAGGCTCAACTGGCCGAATGGCCTTCTCCTGCTCCTATTTACGAGGTTCCTATGTTCCTAAAACCTATAGGATTGATCAGGACACACCAAACCAGTGCAGGAAAATGGGCCCTGATAGAAAGCACAACAGACCAGGCTGTGGCTTTAACTACAGCAATAAGACCCAATAAACCTTTCGCTGTGAGTGCGGGAAAACCTAACAAATCCTTGAAAGTTACCAGGATTTCGTGTCCAAGGAAAAGTGACCCCATGCCCCTCAAGTAAGGCAAGCAAGCCCATAGTCATTCTTAGGGATACAGGGGCCACCCAACCCCTTCTGCTGGGAAAAGGCATGACCTTTTCCCCCTGAGAGTGCATTGAATGCTAGAGTGCTAGTATACGGTATTGGAGGAAAGTATATGCCTATACCTTTATACTGGGTGCACCTGGAGTACGACCTTGTTTCAGGACTGGTAACCGTAGGGATTGTCCCTAGTTAACCTGTGGATGGAATTGACCTGCTCCTGGGTAATGATGTGGTAGAGGCAAAGGTGGTAGCTTCCCCAGTGGTTTCAGAGAGACCAAACATATGTACATATGAATTAGGAGCAGAAGTAGACCATTCAGCCCCTCTAGCCTGCTCAACCATTCAATAAGATCATGGCTGATCTGTGTGTCTCGAATTCCACACTCCCATCTACCCCAATAACCTTTGATTCTCTGGCCGAACAAGAATCTATCTACTCCCACCTTAAAATTATTCAATGATCCTGCCTCCACCACCTTCTGAGGCAGAGTTCCAAAGTCGCACAACCCTCTGAGAGAAAAAATGTGTCCTCATCTCTGTCTTAAAAGGGCTAATTTTATAACAGTGCCCCCTAGTTCTGGACTTCCCACAGGAGGAAACCTCCTTTCCACATCAACTTTGTCAAGACCGTTCAGGATCTCATATACTTCAATCACATCTCCCCTCACTTTTCTAAACTCCAGTGAAAACAAGCCCAGTCTGTCCAACCTTTCCTCATAAGACATCCTGCTCATTCCAGGTATCAAACTAATAAACCTCCTCTGAACAGCCTCCAACACATTCCCATCCTTCCTTAAATAAGGAGACCAAAACTGCACACAGTATTCGAGATGTGGTCTCACCAATGCCCTGTATAACTGAAGCATAACATCCTTACTTTTATTTTCTATTCCTCTCGTAATAAAGGATAGCATTCCATGAGCATTCTTTATTACTTGCTGTACCTGTATACTAACTTTTTGTGACTCATGCACCAGAACACCTAGATCCCTCTGCACCTCGGAGTTCTGCAGTCATTCTCTGTTTAATACACTGCTTTTTTATTCTTCCTGCCAAAGGGAACAATTTCACATTTTTCCATATTATACTCGATCTGCCAGATTTTTGCCCACTCATTCAACCTATCATTATCAGTCTGCAAGCTCCTTATGTCCTCTTCACAACATACTGTCCTACCTATCTTTGTGTCATTTGTAAATTTAGCTACCATGCCATCGCTCCCCTCATCTAAGCCATTGATATAAATTGTAAAAGGTTGAGGCCCCAGCACAGACCCCTGCGAAACTCCACTCGTCACATCCTGCCAATCAGAAAAGGACCTATTTATGCATACTCTCTGTTTTCTGTCAGCCAGCCAATCTTCTATCTATGCTGAAATGTTACCCACTACACTATTAGCTGCTACTTTGCACAATAACCATTTATGTGGCACCTTGTCAAATGCCTTCTGGAAATCCATGTACAGTGTGTCAATGGGCTCCCCTTTATGCATGGCACATCTTACTCCTTCAAAGAACTCCAATAGATTGGTTAAACATGATCTCCTTTTCACAAAACCGTGCTGACTATTCCCAATTACCTTGAATTTTTCTAAGTGCCCAGCTATAGCCTCCTTAATGATCTATTCTAGCACCTTCCCCACAACAGACATCAAGCTAACTGGCCTATAGTTACCTGTTTTCTGCCTCCCTCCCTTCTTTAATAGAGGGGTTATATTTGCTATTTTCTAGTCTGATGGAATCTTTCCAGACTCTAGCGAATTTTGAAAAATTCACACCAACACATCTACTACCTCATTAGCCACCTCTTTTAAGACCTTAGGATGAAGTCCATCAGGACCTGGGGACTTGTCATCCCGCAGCTCCATCAGTTTGGTCAGTACTGCTTCCCTGATGATTGTAATTTCACCAAATTCCTCTCTTCCTTCTACCTCCTGATTTACAGCTATTACTCGAATTTTTTTTGTATCCTCTATAGTGAAGCAAAATATTTGTTCATTTCATCCACCATTTCCTTATTGACAACTATTAACACCCCGTTTTCACTCTCTAGAGGACCAACACTCACTTTACTTATTCGTTTCCTTTTTAAATACCTGTAGAAACTCTTGCTATCCATTTTTACATTTTGAGCTAGCTTCCTCTCATACTCTAATTTCTTTCTTCTGATTAACCTTTTAGTCATTCTCTGCTGTTCTTTATATTTTGACTAATCATTTGACTCATCTTTGCGCAATTATATGCCTTTTCCTTAAGTTTGATGCTTTCTTTAACTTATTTAGTTAACCACGGATGGTGGGTCCTCCCCTTAGAATGTTTCTTTATAGTAGGAATATACTTATCCTGAGTATTCTGAAATATCCCCTTGAATGTCTGCCACTACTTCTCTATTGATGTATCTCCTAGCCTAGTAACCCAGTTCACTTCAGCTTGCTCAGCTTTCATGCCCACATAGTTGCCCTTATTTACTTTAAAATATTAGTCTTAGATTCACACTTCTCTCTTTCAAACTGCATGTAAAATTCAATCATATTCAATCATATTGCGGTCACTTCTACCTAGAGTGCCTTTAATCTGAGGTAATTAATTAATCCTGTCATATTACATAGTATCAAGTCTAACATAGCCTGCTCTCTGGTTGGTTCCAGCGTGTGCTGCTTTAAGAAACTATCTCGAAAGAGTTCTATGAGCTCCTCATCCAGGCTACAATCGCCAATCTGATTTTTCCACTTTATATGTAGATTAAAATCACCCATGATTGCTGCCGTTCCTTTATCACAAGAACCCAATATTTCTTCTTGTCTACTTCGTCCTACATTATGGTTACTGTTAGGGGGCCTGTAGACCATTCCCACTAGTGACTTCTTTCCCCTACTATTCCTCATCTCCACCCAAACCAATTCGACATCCTGATCTCCAGAACCAAGATCATCTCTAACAATTGCACCAATGCCATCCTTGATTAAGAGTGCTACCCCTCCACCTTTACCTAGCTTCCTATTCTTCTTGAAGGTCATAGACCCCTCAATATTCAGGACCCAGTCCTTGTCATCCTGCAGCCATGTCTCCTTAATGGCTGTCAGATCATATTTATTTACTTCAATGTGCGCTATCAGTTGTCTACTTTTTATGAATTCTACGTGCATTCAGATACAAAGCCTTTAGTTTTGTCTTTTGTTATCTTTGTAACGTCTAGCCTCGACTGTTGGTGTGTTCTTAGTTTTTTTTCTCTGTCCCTCCCTGCTATTCTCTGGCCTTCATTTCCCATATTACTATTCTTGTCAGGGAGACAGAGCTGTTGCAGGAGAAGGTCCCAGGCATTTTCCCTGTGGTGACTCAGTCCATGGCCAAACAAGCTTCGTCAGAGGAGGCTGAACTAGCAGTGCAGACAGATGACCCTACTGTGTGGTTATCTGAAACCTCCTTTAGGAAGTTAGAGGACCCAAAGGATGTGTTAAACTGGTCTCCCTTGGTCGAGGCTCAGCAAGCCGATCCAGTACTAAAGAAGTTAGCACAGACTGCCCAAGCTGAAGCCGAAGCAGGGGGAGCCCCAGAGTGTTACTATTTAAAGAATGAGGTGCTGATCAGGAAGTGGAGACCTCCTCACAGACCAATGGAAGAAGAGTGGACAGTGGTTCAACAGATAGTAGTGCCGCCCAGATACCGTAAGGAAGTATTAAGAATAGCCCACGAACTTCTAATGGCTGGATATGTCGGTATAAGAAAAACCCAAGCCCGCCAAAACTCTACAAAAATGTAGTGGAATTCTGCAAAACTTGCCACACGTGCCAGGTTGTGGGGAAGGCCCAACCTGCAATGAAATCTGCACCCCTAATTCCCATACTGGCTTTTGGGTAACCATTCAGCAGACGGCTGGTGGATTGTGTGGGACCCCTGCCAAAAACCAAAAGGGGGCTACCAGTATCTTCTCACCATTATGGATGTAGCTACCCGATTCCCAGAGGCCATTTCCCTAAGAACTATCTATGCCAAGGTAGTGGTGGAAGGGCCAGCCCAACTCTTGAGCAGATATGGGCTGCCTGCATTCAACAATCTGGATGCTCTACTTCACCCTCCAGTGCTCTTCGATGCAACCTTCCCCCAGCTCTGACTATCTCCCCGGCTCCTCGATGCACCCGATCGACTCACCCTTCCCTCCCCGACTAGCCTGCCCTGCTCCTCCATGCACGCGATCACCCCACCATTCCCTCCCCGACTACCCTCCACTGCTCCTTCATGCATTCCATTGCCCCACCCTTCCTTCCCTGACTACCCTCCCCTGGTCCTCCATGTAGCCCTCTCTCATGGCATTGTTGCCATCCCCGGAGATGATTCACCCTTGCTGGTGCCAAGCCTGGATGCAAACATCCATTCCAACGCTGGTGTTAGTTTAGCGGATGAGTTAAAGAGAGAAGAGCACAGACCTGAAACTCAACTGCATGCCACGTTGAAATATTTGCGAACTAGGTGGCATGGGAATATCACTCACTATTCACTTAATCTGGCAAGTAAGACTAAATTGGAACTATGTGTAGGGTAATGAGTATTCATGTTATTTAAATGAATGCAAAGCTACAATCCACCACCGCGCTGGGGGAACCCCAGAGCGCCGCAAAACCAACGCCGACTTAATTCCTCTAAAATGTCGGCTGTCGGGAATCTGGAAAAACATCTCCCGCCTAATTATATCATACCACATGCTACGACATCCGTCACAGAGGACAGCATAAAAGTCAGCCTGTTAAATATTCCATATTAGTCTAACAATACCAAGAATATTGTATGGTGGCAGCGGGTGAAAAATAGTGATGAAGAAGTCTCTACCATTGCCTGAAAGCTTTGAAAAGGTCGCAGGCCTCAATCAAGCAGAAGCATGGCCAAAATGGCATTGGAGATTTGTCAGATATCTCACTGCGTCGGGTCTCACTGCAAAGGTAAGCAGTGAGCAGGTCAGTACACTGTTATATGCGATGGGTGACTGTGCGGATGATATCCTCATCACGCAGGGTATCGATGAGGAGAAAGCCACGAACGATGAAGTAATCAAAGCACTTGATACATACTTTAATCTGAGACAAAATGCCATTGTTGGGCGGGCTAAATTTAACAAACGTACCCAACATCTAGGGGGAAGTGTTGCTGCATTCCTAAATGACCTGCATAGACTTGTAGAGGACTGTGAGTATGGCAGCTTAAAAGATGAACTGATCAGAGACAGAATCGTCGTGGGAGTGTTGGATAATGCCTTGTCTGACCACTTGCAGTCAAGGCATGATCTGAGCTTAGCAAAGGCAACCCAACTGAGCAGACAAGCTGAGGTCAGGAAACAGAATGGATCTGTAGTTCAAGGTGGCCGGGAGAGCCCTATCTCAAAAGCAGCTGACTCAGTACAGTATGTCAAATATAAAAAAGGGAAAGCTGTTGTAAAAAAGCAGGGGAGACAGGAAGAGCTTCCATCAACAGCCCAAGCTAACAGTAATTGGTGGTGGCAGAGAAAAACACAGGCGGGAAACTTGCCCTGCCAAAGAGGCCGAATGCTATTTATGTGGAAAGATGGGTCACTTTCAGGCTGTGTGCCGTAGCAAGAAGCTTGTAAAGAATACGCACAAAGGGAAGCCTTTGAAAAGTGGCAAGATCCATGAAGTAGATGATATCCATGATATTGAGGTGCCTTTCCTTGGAAAAGTCCAGGAACCAAGCTGAAGCTGCTGGAGAGCTGAGATCCTAGTAGATGGAAGCAAGATGCACTTAAAGTTAGACACTGGTGCAGCAAATTTGGTTCTTTCTGATGTTGAACCATGGTCAGAGAGAAGCTCTCTTCAGCCATCATGCAAAAAAATATGTGGGCTGGGAGAGATAGAACTCATGGTCAAAGGAGAACTGAAGGCAACCCTCCAATATCGAGAAAAATAAATCACAGAAACATTGCATGCAATTCAGAACCAGGGTTAATCACTTTTGAGCAGGAAGGCCTGTACCAACTTGCATCTGAATTGCAGAGTAGAGGAACTGGAAAGCTGAGAAGATCAGCCAAAAAACTTCAGAGCTGAATTCTCATAGCTCTTCACAGGAATAGGAAAGCTGAAGACAGCATATCATATAACTTTATGTCTAGAAGTGAAGCCAGTGTGCCTGTTTACACCCAGAAAAGTTCCTCATCCACTCTTGCCAAAAGTAAAGAAGGAAATTGACTCCATGTTGTAGCAGGGAGTTATTTCACCTGTGACAGGTCCTGGTGCCAAAACCCAATGGATCTATCAGAATTTGCATCGATCTTACACAGCTGAACAAAACAGTTGAACGCAAAGTTCATCTCATGTTGTCTGTGGACGAGAGCTTAGCTTAATTGGGAAAGGGTTCGATCTTCATAAAGCAAATAGTGGTTTTTGGCAACTACCCCTTGATGAAGAATCTAAGTTGCTCACAAACTTCATTACTCCATTTGGGAGGTTTTTCTTCAGCAGACTACCCTTTGGCATCACATCAGTGCCAGAAATTTTCCAGAGGAAAATGTCAAGCATTCTAGAAGGACTGGTTGGAGATTTATGTCACATGGATGATGTCCTGATCCATGGATCCACTCAGACAAAACATGACAATACAGTGACAGCAGTGCTGTGATGCCTAGAGAAAACAGGACTTACAGTCAACAACAAATGCGAATTCTCGCAGCCGACTGTCAAGTTCTTTGGACATATTGTGATGCATTTGGTGTCAGAGTTGATCCACAGAAGACAACAGCAATCAAGGAGTTTCCAGCTCCTCAGAACATGGCTGAGCTCCAGAGATTCATGGGTATGATAAACCAAGTTGGAAAGTTCCTGCCCAATCTATCTGTCATCAATGAGCTACTACGTCAGCTGTTGCAGCAGGACAATTAATGGTGCTGGGACGAAGCACAGCAGAGGTCTTATGAGAAAATCAAACAGATGCTGATATCACCGGATATTATAGCTCACTATGACCCTGAGCTACCCACGATCATTGCTGAAGATGCATCTTCTACAGGACTTAGGTCTGCACTGTTTCAGATACAGACAGATGGAAAGCGCCGACCAGTTTACTACGCATCCCATTCACTGACAGAGACAGAAGAGATTTGCAGTGATGGAGAAAGAAGCACTAGCTGCTACATGGGCTTGCAAGAGTACCACGGGGAGTGCAGTAGAGTCTGCACACATACCTGCAGGCAGGAGTGTCCCAGAGAACAAAGGGGAGATTAACAAAGAATCCTGCCACACAGTCAGAGAAAAATGGAACCACCCTAAAGTCAAAAGCCTTTGCATGTCTCAGCAAAGCACTGAAAGAGAGTTCAGGATAGACCTGCCCACTAGTAACTCTCCTGAAAAAGAAATTACCTCAGCAGGAACAAAGGTCCTAGGCAGTCATGGCAATGGGCGAACTGAAGAAAAACTTCCCCAAAGAACCACATGTTTACTGGGATGCCAAAAAGGGGGCAATTAAAGCAGCACTGGCACCAAGAAAAGATAGGCAATTTTAATAAATTTTAGGATTTGTGAATAAATGAGAGAAATGCATTTTTTTTCTGTATCTTATATTTTTCTCTTGATCCTTTTAATGAAATGTGCCTTTTCTCAAATCGCATTTCATTCCCCTGGGTGTGGAGGTGTCATGCAGGTCCCCACCTTCCAAGAATGGGGCACATTAATTTTGCCACATGAACATTAAATTTAAAATTGTTGCTGGGAAGAAGAGAAGGCCTGTTACAAGGGGTTGACAGGTGCCTAGCTGGAAAGACATTTTTGCATATTGACAGTGTTTGTAGACAAAGGACCATTCCCTGACACACACAATACACAAAGCCAAAACATGGTCAGACCATTTAGTCACATGATGAACCTACTTGGGTTTTCTGAATTGTACAATTTGAACTGAGAGCCTGCAGAAAGCTCTTTGCTCCTGGATTGAAAAGACCTCTCCTGGCTGGCTCGTCACAGCGCTCCTGTCTGCTCCCATCTCTTTCTCAAGAAACTCCAAAACCCACTGAAGACACATGAACCCCAAGCGAGAAAAGTCTCCAAAAGTGAACAAGGTTTAAGAAGAATACTGGGCCCCAACAAAAAGCAAGATCTACCTGCAATCAAGGACTCTACAGTGAGCTCGAAGAACTATAGCAACAACTATTCAGATATTACCTCAAACTTTTCCACTTTATTTCTTCTGTTTTCTTTCTGCCTCTACCTGCATTTGTGTATCGTGTATGCATGCTAGTGTGGGCGCTTCGTGTATCCATAGGTGTTAACCGAATTAGAGTTTAAGTTAAAATTTCACTTTTCTTCTTTAAACCTAAGTAAACCTGTGTGCGTGCTGGTTTCTTTGCCTTATAATTGGAAAGTGGTGAACAAGGATTCACCAAGGGGGAACTAAAAACACGGTGTGCTTAAAATTAAACCCTGTTATAGCAAAACCAGGTGAAGGCTGAAAGGAACCCTAGACCTCTTTCTCACCTAGTCGTAACACCAAGAGTTTTGAAACTCGGCATACTACAAAGATTGCACCAAGGACATTTGGGCATCACAAAATGTCGAGCCAATGCAAAATATTCCATTTGGTGGCCAGGTCTCTCAAAGTCACTGGAAGAGATGATATCAAGCTGTATTACTTGTGCTATTCATCATCAGGAGACAGGAGAACCATTGATGTCATCTTCCTTCCCATCATGACCATGGGAACATCTTGGGATGTACCTCTTTGAACACAGAGGTAAGATGTTCTTGATTGTAGTAGACTACTATTCCAGATGGCTAGAAGTCAAACAACTGCAAGATGATGAGGTTTGTTGCAAAGACAGAGTAAATTCCAGGAAAGCAACAGAATACAGCAGATGCTTTGTCCTGTATCCCAGTGGCAAGGCCCAAACAAGGTGATGTAGCCCTTGTTGAAGAGGTAAAAACCTTTGCATTGACGACAACCATAACTCTTCCAGCAACAACTCAGCGACTGAACAAAATCAGAGCTGCACAGAAATCTGATGTGTTCAGGTCAGAGACTACTGTGTCAAAGGATGACCAGCATACATGCCACACAATCCGATTCTCAGATATTACTATGAACTGAGAGGACTCCTCAGTGCAGGGTCACACTTCTGAGGCAGTAATTACATCATTGAAGGAGATATTTGCAATACATGGAATCACAGATCTTGTAATCTCAGGTAATGAACCACAGTTTGCCAAAGATACTTTAAAGAATTCATGGCATTGTATGGATTTGTCCATACTACCAGCTCATCAAGATACGCTCAAGCCAATGGTGAAGCTGAAAGCGGAGTGTATACAGTGAAAGCATTGCCAAAGAAGAACAATGACATCCAATTTGCACTTCTGAGCTATCATTCAACTCCATTCCAAAATGGTCTAACCTAATGCGAGCTCCTCTTGGGAAGAAGACTGAGAACTCAACTCCCTACTCTCACACATGCACTCATGCCACAAGTGTGAGTTGACGACTTGGACAAAGTGAGAGAGAAAGAGGACAAAGATCGTTCCTGCCAGATGTGGAACTATGACAAATGTCACACGGCACGCAACCTGCCAGACCTCCAACCACAAGAGCCAGTTTGAATCCGAGACCAAGCTCGCTATGGACAAGTAGTTGAACAGACACCACATCCACGGTCCTACCTCATGCAAACAAAGCACGGTATGGTGAGATTGAACAGACGTGCACTGGTTGCCATACAGAAGCAGCCTCCCACCCCACGGAATCAGTCATCTACCCAATTGAACTGACCAGAGATGCTGCGTTCATCAACCAATCCAGGTGACAACCTGACTTGTGGACCTGAGTCTTCTACCAGTTCCCTGACTGCCCTGCAGAGCCTGAGGGTCCACTTACAGGACTCAAAACCCTAATGCCCTCCAAAGGAGAAGAGGACCCATTCTGGTAGACTTGTGAAATTGCCACAGCAGTTGTCCATCTAAGAAGAATGGAGGAAAGAAGAGGACCTAAGAGAAGAAAACAAGATTAAAGACTGCACCACACCAGAGTTTGAAGTTGTGGTTTGTTTGATCACCATATAGATATGGGAATCAGAGACTTGGGGGAGATGTAGTATAATGTGTTATATTGGATAGTCGGTTGATAATGGGTTAATTCTAATTGACTAATATGCTCATCATATGCTGTGCATATCATCACAGGATGTGATGCAACATTACAATGGTTTGGTCTCTTATATAGTCTCATGGAGGACGTAAGCCAAAGCAGTAAGATGTGTTATAATAAAGCTCCTGTTTCATATCCCTCTGCAGTCTCATTAAGTATTCTGTATTAGTCTAACAATACCAAGAATATTGTATATATCATCCTGTACTTGTGAAAAAACAACTACTGCAGCAAATTTCAGAGCCTTTTCTCCTGACTGCTGGTGTTCATTATTACAATTTAGTCCGGGCAAAGAGAGAATTAGTGAAATGTTCGCCTCCCAAATCGGTGTCCATTTTTCCCAGAACTCCATGTTTGAACCTTTTCAGTTATGTTTCCACCCTGTCACAGTACTGAAACCACTCTTGTCAAGCTCACAAATGACATCCTATGTGAATGTGACAAAGGTAAACTATCCTTTCTTGTCCTTCTTGACCTGTCCGCAGACTTTGACAAGGTTGATGACACTATCCTCCTCTATTGCCTCTCCACCATTATCCAACTGGGTGGGACTGCACCCAGTTGGTTCCATACTTATCTATCAATTGTAGCCAGAGAAACAGCTGTAAAGGCTTCTCTTCCCACTCCCACACCGTTACCTTTAGTTACTGCTTGCCTTCCTCTTATTTCTCATCTACATGCTGCACCTCAGCGACATCATCCAAAAAGACAGTGCCAGTTTTCATATGTGCGCCGGTGACATTTAGCTCTAGCTTCACCATCACCTCTCGTGACCGTTCCTCTGTCCCTAAATTATCAGACTGTTTGTCTGACATCCAGTACTGGATGAGCAGAAATTTCCTCCAATTAAATATCAGAAAGATTTTGAAGCCATTGTCTTCAGGCCTCATGACAAATTTCATTCCCTCCCACTGATTCCATCCCCCTCCCTGGCAACTGTCTGAGGCTGAACCACACTTTTCCCAGCCTTGGTGCCATATCTGACCCCAAAACGATGAGCTTCCAACCACTTACTGCACCATCACTAAAACTGTCTATTTCCAACTTCATAACATTGCTCAACTAAGTCCCTTCCTCAGCTCACCTGCTGCTGAAACCCTCATTCATGCCTTAGTTACCTTTAGATTTGACTATTCCAATGCACTCCTGGCTGGCCTCCCATGTCCTACCCTCAGCAAATTTGAGGTCATCCAAAACTCTGCTACCGATGCCCTAACTCGACCAAGTCCTATTCACCCATTACTCCAGCATTCCCTTATCTACGCTGGCTCCCGGTTAAACAATGACTTGATTTTAAAATTCTCAACTTTATTTCCAAATCCCTGCATGGCCTCATCCCTCCTGATCTCTGTAATATCCTCCAGCCCCACAATCCTCCAAGATATCTGCACATTTCTCTAATTCTGGACCCTTGATCATTACCGATTTTAATCACTCCGCCATTGGTGGCAGTGTCTTCAGTTGCCAAAGCCCTAATGTTACGACCAACCACTCAAGTCAAAGCCCCCAATCAAAATATACAATTCTGATTGTGCTGGGAGAAACGCACTGTTGATTCAATCCCATCCCTCCACAGATAGCCTAACATAGCATTTTTAATTTCCAAATTAAAGAAAGACCCAGCCAAATTGTACCATCTAGTAACCCCTGAATGAGGCTAACCAAACCAGGTGTCTTCAGCTCAACAAATTAACTGTTTAATTAGGAAAACAAAATTCTTATACACTGCTAAGATACAACATTTAAAATAGAAACATTAGTGTCCTTGCATATTTACACTTCTGCCAAAGTGAAATCTTCCAATGTGGATTAGTCCAAGGTTGCTTGAAGTCCTCACAGCCGTCCGATGGGATAAAAAAGATTCTTCAACAGTAGGATAGTCAGCGGTCTAGTTCAGAAGTTGAAATGATTCTCATCCTCCTTCAATGAATTCAATAATTACAGTTCAGTAGTTGATGAATTGGTTATTTTCTTATTAAGAAATGAATCTAGCTTGACATCAGAATTCTGAGAGTATAGTAAATAGGGTTTAAATAAACTGAAAGAGGGCTCTCATTTCATTCAGTATATGCTGGTC
Organism: Heterodontus francisci; assembly: GCF_036365525.1. Lineage (NCBI taxonomy): Eukaryota > Metazoa > Chordata > Chondrichthyes > Heterodontiformes > Heterodontidae > Heterodontus > Heterodontus francisci. The sequence continues at coordinate 120,223,813 of NC_090373.1, read as the reverse complement.
CAGCTGTCTGTCTGCTTCGCTGAGTTAGAACAGTCTGTTTCCACGATAAGCCAGTTCAAGATTAAATTGTAACAATGTATCTCTCGGTCTCTGGTCCTGAATGGCTGTATCCCGGGCAATGAGAATGCCCTCTTTTAATCACAGTCTCCAAATAGCTATATCCCAGGCAACGAGAATGCATTCTTTGACTCAGTTTTTAGAACTTGCTGCCTTAAAGCAGTACTGCTCCCTTTCCAGCCTTAAAGGCACACCTTTAAAGTTAGTAGATAATACGATAAATAAATGGGGATGACACATGACCGCCTACGGTCATGGGTTGTCATGGGTTGAGCACTACCTAGAACTGTACTCCAGGGAGAATGTTGTCACTGAGACTGCCCTCAATGCAGCCCAGCCTCTACCAGTCATGGATGAGCTGGACATACAGCCAACAAAATCGGAATTCAGTGATGCCATTGATTCTCTAGCCAGCGGAAAAGCCCCTGGGAAGGACAGCATTACCCCTGAAATAATCAGGAGTGCCAAGCCTGCTATACTCTCAGCACTAAATGAACTGCTTTGCCTGTGCTGGGACGAGGGAGCAGAACCACAGGACATGCGCGATGCCAATATCATCACCCTCTATAAAAACAAAGGTGACCGCGGTGACTGCAACAACTACCGTGGAATCTCCCTGTTCAGCATAGTGGGGAAAGTCTTTAAACAGGCTCCAGAAGCTGGCAGAGCGCGTCTACCCTGAGGCACAGTGTGGCTTTCGTGCAAAGAGATCGACCATTGACATGCTGTCCTCCCTTCGTCAGATACAGGAGAAATGCCGCGAACAACAGATGCCCCTCGACATTGCTTTCATTGATCTCACCAAAGCCTTTGACCTCGTCAGCAGACGTGGTCTCTTCAGACTACTAGAAAAGATTGGATGTCCACCAAAGCTACTAAGTATCATCACCTCATTCCATGACAATATGAAAGGCACAATTCAGTATAACGGCACCTCATCAGACCCCCTTCCTATCCTGAGTGGTGTGAAACAGGGCTGTGTTCTCGCACCCACACTTTTTGGGATTTTCTTCTCCCTGCTGCTCTCACATGCGTTCAAGTCTTCAGAAGAAGGAATTTTCCTCCACACAAGATCAGGGGGCAGGTTGTTCAATCTTGCCTGAAGAGCGAAGACCAAAGTTTGGAAAGTCCTCATCAGGGAACTCCTCTTTGCTGACGATGCTGCTTTAACATCTCACTCTGAAGAGTGTCTGCAGAGTCTCATCGACCGGTTTGTGGCTGCCTCCAACAAATATGGCCTAACCATCAGCCTCAAGAAAACTAACATCATGGGACAGGACGTCAGAAATGCTCCATCCATCAATGTCGGCGACCACACTCTGGAAGTGGTTCAAGAGTTCACCTACCTAGGCTCAACTATCACCAGTAACCTGTCTCTAGATGCAGAAATCAACAAGCGCATGGGAAAGGCTTCCACTGCTATGTCCAGACTGGCCAAGAGAGTGTGGGAAAATGGCGCACTGACACGGAACACAAATGTCCGAGTGTATCAAGCCTGTGTCCTCAGTACCTTGCTCTATGGCAGCGAGGCCTGGACAATGTATGTCAGCCAAGAGAGACGTCTCAATTCATTCCATCTTCGCTGCCTCCGGAGAATACTTGGCATCAGGTGGCAGGACCGTATCTCCAACACAGAAGTCCTCGAGGCGGCCAACATCCCCAGCTTATACACACTACTGAGTCAGCGGCGCTTGAGATGGCTTCCATGTGAGCTGCATGGAAGATGGCAGGATCCCCAAAGACACATTGTACAGCGAGCTCGCCGCTGGTATCAGACCCACCGGCCGTCCATGTCTCCGCTTTAAAGACGTCTGCAAACGCGACATGAAGTCCTGTGACATTGATCACAAGTCATGGGAGTCAGTTGCCAGCGATCGCCAGAGCTGGCGGGCAGCCATAAAGGCGGGGCTAAAGTGTGGCGAGTCGAAGAGACTTAGTAGTTGGCAGGAAAAAAGACAGAAGCGCAAGGGGAGAGCCAACAGTGTAACAGCCCCGACAAACAAATTTTTCTGCAGCACCTGTGGAAGAGTCTGTCACTCTAGTATTGGCCTTTATAGTCTTTCCAGGAGCTGCTTCACAAACCACTGACCACCTCCAGGCACTTACCCATTGTCTCTCGAGATAAGGAGGCCAAAGAGAAAGAGAAGCTGGGGATGCACTGCATGGATTGCCCCTGGAATTGCTGCTGTGCTACTTATTTCGGCTGAATTTTACCGGCCCCTCGATGCTGCGGGTCGCGGTGCAGGGCCCGGTAAAATGCTACGGGGAGAGGCCCGTCTCGACCCACAATGCCGAGACGGGCCTGCCGCATATTACCAGTGGTGGCGGGACCTCAGTATGGTAACCACCCCCCACCCCACCGCCCGCCGCACAGCGGCGTCACCTTAATCAACATATTTAATTATGATATGAACATGATTATGCAGCCCACCACCTCTCCACCAACACTGCCGGATTTGTCGTTGAATGGAAGGCCGTCACGTGCCGTCCCGTTCATGATCTGAAAAGCCGGTGGGTCCTCACTCTGCATTACAGAAGGGAGGGGAGATATGCAGAGGTCTAACTCTGCATTCTGGAAGGGAGGAGGGAGGGGGGGATATGCAGGGGTCTCTCTGCATTCTTAAACAGAGGGGGTCTGGGTTTACTGGAGGGAAAGCTGTGCTGGCATGAAAGGTGGTACCATGTACCATCCCTCTGTTAACAGTGTACGCTCTGTGTTTGTGACGGGGCAATGGCACACCAGGCAACGTCTGTGTGGTGAGGGTGCCAGAAAGGGCAGGAGAAGTAAGGTTTTATGGATGGTGGAGGCTGGTAGGATCTTGATGTGGTCATGCTGTGCCACTCTGAGTTTGGCCAAGATGGGCAATGCCATGGCTCGCCACATATTTGATCCAGGAAAACAGCTGCTGTACCCGTCAATACCAATCCATGCCCTGTTAGGAACCTTCGAATACATGCAGGGTTCAACTTTATTTATCACATGGAAATAGGGATGGTTCATCTTACATTGTGTGATCCTCTGCATGTGAGGATCCATATGTGTCAGAGGCAAGACCAATAGGCAGGTGTGATCCATGTAGAGGCCCCCAGTCGTGAGCGGCAGCCCCCAAGGGGAGCTTGCCATTACGTTTGCCGTGCCTCTACAGGCCCCACACGGCATCAAATGTCAGAGCACCAGTGTCAGAGGAGATTGTGCATATAGAGAGGGTGGTGACACGTCTCTGTGCCTTGCTCAAGGATGAGCTGCAGTCCATGGGCTCTGGTGGACATTCATGCCTTTGTTCCTCATAGTGGCAGTGGTTCTCAAGCCTGACGCCTCTGCAGCCTTTTAGGGGCCCACCAGAGACCTTTGTGGGGTAACACAGTCAGCAGTGCACCGTTGCATCAGGGAGGTCACCAATGGCCAGTGAGTATGTCCGCTTCAGGACAGACTCCCAGCCAGGACCAGAGGGCCATTGGTTCTGGCACCATTTCCGGAGAACCATAGGTTGCCATGTTCATAGACTGCACTCATGTGGCCATCAGGCCTACTGCCAGGCTACCACCTGCAGATGTCACCATTAAAGGAGCCCTCTCAATCTAGGTGAAGCTGGTATGTGAACACCACAGATGCTTGCAGCGAATGTGTGACCGCTTCTCAGGCAGCTGCCATGACACCTGGGTCTTGCGCGAGTCCCGGCTGTCACCGCTGTTCACTGAACTGGGTCAGATTGAGGGGTGGCTTCTTGGAGATAAGGGCTATCCTTTGCAGACTTGGCTCCCGACACCAGTGAGAGACTCCACCACTACTGCAGAGGAGAGATACAGAGCCAGCCACTGAGCTACATGAGCCACTATTTAGCAGGAGATCAGCATGCTGAAAGAGCACCTCCAATGCCTGTATGGACAGGGTGATGCCCATTGCCTGTATGGACAGGGTGATGCCCTGTACTATGAGCCGAAAAAGCCAGCTCCTTTCTTTGCTGCACTGCGCAACTATGCACCCAATAGGGGCCAGGCCTGGCATGATGATGAGAGATGTCAACAGGATTCCTCCTCGGACTATGAGTATGCTAAGGACCTGCAACATGAAAGACGCATGGGAGGGCAGATGGCACCCAGGCTCTGCACGCAGGGCTAGCAGTGAGGTAGTGGCTTATACGGGAGTGGCTTATCAGACAAAGGCTGTCTGCTCCATAGAAACTGAAATGAGCTCTGCAAGCCACACATTACCCTCACTCACCTGCTGTGCACCAGTCCACATCTGCAGCATCCCTGTGTAAAGCATTACAGGCAGCAGCTGACTGAGCCATTGTCCATGTCACTGCATCCGTGGAGACGCTCGTGTGTAATGGTGGCATGGCAATGATTTTATTGCATACGTTGGATCTTCTGAAGGGCCAACGGTGCACAGGGATGTGACACTGGCACTACATGCTGGCACACATCATTCACACAGAGAAAACGACACACATGTTGGTGAGGAAAATTTAGTGAAAGACGTATTTACATTGCTGTGACACCCGTACATTCCCATTTTTGTCAGTGTGTTCTCTGTAAACCTCTGTAATACATTTTATGGTGTATTTAAGTCTCACGACCTGGAATGTGCAAATGCGCCTCCAAGAAGGAATGTTACACTTGAGTGGGAGAAGAGGATTGCAACTTCACAGGACACTGGGACACGGCAGGAAAAGTATGTGGCAGCAAAGCGCAAAGTGCTGGTGTAACTCAGCAGGTCAGGCAGCATCTGTGAAGAGAGAAGCAGAGTTAACTTTCAGGACGTTGAAATTGGACAAGTTAACTCTGCTTCTCTCTCCACAGATGCTGCCTGACCTGCTGGATTTATGCAGCACTTTCTGCTTTGCTGCCAGATTGACAGCAGCTTCACTCTTCAGCAGTCAGGTAAGTATTCTTTGACAGCTGTCAGGAAGCAGGTGCTGGGGCGCTTAAAATAGGGCCCAGCGCCTGCTGCACAACTGTCAAAGGGTTCCTCACTGTGCCGAATGTTCCGCCTCTCCCCACATAATATCGGGGGGGGTGGGGGGAGAGGCTCGGCGCAGTGATGCTAATGAACCCCCACGTGTAATATTGCGGGGGCTCTGCGGCGGCCGCTAAATGCGGGTGCCACGCTGAGTTCAAAGGGTGCCACTGTCCAAAATTCAGCCCATTATTCCTGATTCACATAAATAATTTGGATTTTGAAATGCAAAATAAGTTGATTAATTTCGCAGATCAAATCAAATTAAGGTGAGCACTGGGTTCTAACAAAGCAGCTAAGGAACTACAGAAAGACCGAGACATTATCTGCAAAATCTTCCACTTTGTAAAAAATGAGATACTTACTTAATAAATACAATCAGGCTAGCAAAAGGAGAGAAGCTAAAAGAGATCATGATCTGGTAGTGGATACAAATTGGCTATGTTCAGTCATTGCAGAGCAGCAATTAAAACAAACAGAATGCTGAGCTATTAGTTGAATATAAATCTGAGGTCATGAAACTGTGTCTGTATGGTGCTCCAGCTAGGTATACCTTGAATACTGTGTTCAGTCCTGGTCACCTAAGTGTTACGACTGACCGCTCAAGTCAAAGCCCCCAATCAAATTATACGATTCTGATGTGGTGGGAGAAACGCACTGTTGATTCAGCCCCGTCCCTCCACAGATCGCCTCATGTATCATTTTTAAACTTTCCAAATTAAAGAAAGACCCAGTCAAATCATACCATCTATTAAACCCCGAATGAGGCTAACCAAACCAGGTGTCTTTAGATCAACAAATTAAATGTTCAATTAGAAAAACTAAATTCTTAAACATTACTAAGATATAAACAGCATTTAAAATAGAAAAACTAGATCCTTGCATAATTATGCTCCTGCCAAAGTGAAATCTTCCAATGTGGAACAGTCCAAGGTTGTTTGAAGTTCTCACAGCCGTCCAATGGGGGAAAAAAAATTTTCAGTAGAAGTCTGTCTTCTAATTCAGCAGTTGAATTGATGCTCTTCTTTTCCATCGATGAATTTCAGCAATTACAGTTCAGTAGTTAAAGGAATTTGGTTATTTTCTTTTAAGAAATTAATCTGGCTTGACATCAGAATTTTTAGAGTATAATAAATAGTGTTTAAATAAACTGAGAGAGAGTTTTCTTTCCTTCAGTACATGCTAGCAGACAGTCTGTGTGTGTCTCTGTTAACTGTGTTTCAAAAGCCAGTTTTTCAACTAGTTTCAAAAGTCAATCAGAAACAATGTATCTCGTGTCTTTGGTCCTGAGTGGCTGTATTCTATGGCAACGAAAATGCATTGTTTGACTCAGTCTCTGGAGCTTGTTGCCTTAAAACAGTACTGATTCTGCTACAGCCTTAAAGGTACACTGCATACATCCTGGAAAAGAAAAAAACTACAGGATCGTAACACCTCCACCCCTTTGGAATGGAATGCCATTATAATGGGTAATAAATACAATTTTTAAAAAAAAGCTAACACATGTTTCCCGCACTTACAGATATACAGTTTCTTTAAAATGGTACGATTACAGCAACAAGTTCCAGCAGAACATTTTCAGCTTTAAATCCACAAAAAGGTTGTCCCAATTAACCCATTTCAAATTTCCAAAGATTGTCTTCCAGCTGTTTCGTGTTTTCCTTCCAAGCATCCCTATTGTCCATCACCTCAGCCAGGTGAACTGCACAGCTAGCAGCACTGACCACTACTGGGTTTATTATTCTCTGAGAAGTTTCTCGTGTACCCCTTAACCTATGTGGCATCACTTGATACTGAAAAACCCTGTCCGGTATAACAGAATCTGACTTTTTCTTACCCTGGGGTGTCAAAGGACTTTTGACAGTGTCTCTCCCACACATTTGTCTCTTCAAGACACATTGTGTTGTCCACTCTGTCCATACAGTCTTTTAAATGAGAATTTGGGTAGGAGTCTGCCTTCCTTACCACAGTGACTTTTCAAGAGTCTATGCAAGTTTGAGCCGACCCACCAGGTTTAAGTATCAAGACCACCTGCGAATTCCAGCTGTCCTGACTAGGTTCATCTAAGCTGCCCTTCAGCATGCATTGTACCTTTGCTTCCACTTTGGCCTGTCTGTCTGGATCTAAGCGGCAAGGATGTTGTTTTAAAAGAATGGTCCCCCCTATACCCACATCATGTGTGGCTAAGGCTATACATCTTGGCTTATCCCTACAGACTTTTTGAAACATTGTGAAAACCTTGGTTTGCACTTCACGCTGTTATGCCTCTAAATGTAAAAGCCTATTGTTTAATTTTCCGAGCCATTCTGTATTCGCTAATTGGATAGTTGGAGGTTCAATCTGAGAATTTCCTAGGCCTGCTTCTGCCTCATCCTCGCTATCCTTTTCCTTCTCAACAGTCCCGATTATCTGACATACCTGCACTGGCTTATCCTCCTCCCTGCAGTAATATTGTTTCAGCATATTAATGTGACACAACCGGTTCTTCTTCTGGCAATCAGAGGTGTCAATCAAGTAATCTACCTTACCCACTCTTTTGATCACTCTATATGGGCCACCGAAACGTGAATTTAATGGCTCTCCCTGTGACGGTAACAACATTAATATTTCATCCCCTGGATTTATGGTTGGTTGTGGTTCTCCCACCATTTGACAGGTATGGCATGTTCTACAAAATTGTCTCATATCCTTTGTAAGAGACCTGCCAGTAATAATGTTTGCTTACGTGTGATTTGGTCTTCCGAATTCCCTTATGTCCTGCAAAAGGAATGTCATGTGCTAACCTTAATAATCCTTGTCGATATTTAGGTGGTACCACTACCTGTTCAACAACTGTCCATGTTTCGTCAGCAGGTCTATGAGGTGGTCTCCATTTCCTCCTCAAAACCCCGTTTGCCATATCATAGCCTTCCGGAACTCCGTTCGCCTCAGCTTCTGACAGAGCCGTCTGTGCTATTCGGGATATCTCTGGATCAGCTTGCTGTGCTGCAATGACAGATGATCTGTTAAACATCTCATTTGAATTATCTAAATCCCCAAAGAATGTTTCAGACACTTGGCTATCTATTTGTGGTGTCCCTTTTACCTCCGACAATGGAAATATTCCCGGAGCTTGTTCTTGCAATTGCTCCGTTTACTTCATTTCACTTGGTTCCTCTGTAACTATAGGAGAAACTGATACTTTTGATCCAGCCAAATCATTTCCTAGGAGTAGATCAATTCCCTTTACTGGTAAACTGTGGTCAACACCTACAGTAACTATTCCAGATATTAAGTCACTCTTTTGGCGTACTTTATATAAAAGTATAGGTATATACTCCCCGCCAATTCCATTAACTAAAACTTTAGCGTTCAAGGCTATGTCTGATGGAAACCTCATATCCTTCCCGAGCAAGTGTGTTTGGGTTGCTCCTGTGTCCCTGAGTATAATGATAGGTTTTCCTGCCTCACTTACAGGATGTGGAGTTACTCTCTCCTTTGACAAAAATTCATTATAACTCTCAGGTATTTTATTCTTAATCTCGACACTCCTTACAGTTTTAGTATCTGGTTTCACAGCTGTTGTTCAAGCTATAGCCTGGCCTGCTATACTGTCAGAGTATTTTCCTGTGCACTAGCTTTGCGTACCCCAACAAGTCCTATGGGTTTACCTCACAATTTCCAGCACTCTAAACGAAGATGAACCATTTTGTGGCAGTGATAACACTTTGGCTTGCGTACCTCACTTCTACCCTCAGCACCTTCCTTTCTGACCTGAGGTGGTGATCCTGGGGCATTCCCAGCTGTTCCTTCTTGTCCCCGTCTACTTGCCTTCCTTTCACTGTCCCACTTTCTATCCTTCTCAGGTTTATGGGGGTGACAGATACAAGCTCAAAATCATCAGCAATTTCTGCTGCTTGCCTAGCTTTCCAAACTTTCAGGTTATCTATATGAGTTCTCACTACTGAAGGAATGGAGTTTTTAAACTCTTCTAAGAGAATCAATTCTCGAAGGCTCTCATATGTGGTTTCCTTCTTTAATTCCTGTATCCAATGATCAAAATTCATTTGCTTCACCCTCTCAAATTCTAAATATGTCTGCCCAGCCAATCTCTGTAAGTTCCTAAACTTCTGACCGTGAGCTTCAGGAACTAACTCATACGCAGCAAGAATAGCCTTTTTTGCCATCTCATAATCTGCAGAAGCCTCTTCAGGAAGCATGGCATAAGCTTCATGAGTTCTGCCTACCAGCCTGCTCTGTATGAGCAAAGTGCAGCTTTCTTTCGGCCATTTCATCTGTTTGGCTATTTTTCAAAAGATATGAAAAATGCCTCTACGTCCTTTTCCTCAAACTTAGGAAGAGCCTGTATAAATTTAAACAACTTTTCACTGGGTCCTGATCTAAATTCAGATTCTTCTTGACCCGAATTTTCCCTGGATTCAAGACCAGCCTTTTGTCTTAGTTATATCTCTTTTAACTTAAATTCCCTTTCTTTCTCCCTTTCCTCTTTCTGGAATTCAAGCTTAAGTCTTTCCAATGTTATTGCTGTTTCTTTCTCTTGTTCAAGTTTTCTTAATTCTTTTTCCACCTCAAGTTTTTTCATTTCTAACTGAATCCTAGCCAATACCACAGCATCACTCTCAGACCTACTACTGTCTTGTCTCTTGTATTCCCTTTCTTGTTCCTCGTATTCCCCTTCAGCTTCATCATCATCATCATCTTCTACTAATTCCAGATGTTTGGCTATTATGTCAATTATGTCTGCTTTTTTGCACCTCATTTCAAGTCCAACCCCAATTTTGCTGCTAATTCTTTTAATTTGTTCTTGCTTAAAGTTATCAATTTATTCAGAGAAACATTCTGCTCTCCCAAAAACTCTACTGCAACCATTAATGCCATTACAATGGTATAGTCTGTACCTTATTATACAAGAGCCCTGGTTCATTTATTTCTTTATAATTGGTGTTAGATTTAGATCCCAACAATAGAGTTCCCAATTGCTATGATCCCAAATGCGACAAAAAGAAATATGATGCCAAACTCAGGACCCCAATTTAAATATGTTATCTCAGAAACAAGTAATTAATATGATTCCAAATGTTTGACCTCCAAGTTAGTCTGATTCTGATTCCAGACGTGAGCCACTGAAATATATATGTGATTCAATCTCGAGTAAGCCCCCAATTAATATGTTATGACCGACCGCTCAAGTCAAAGCCCCCAATCAAAATATACGATTGTGATGGGAGAAATGCACTGTTGATTCAATCCCATCCCTCAACAGATTGCCTAACAGATTATTTTTAAACTTTCCAAATTAAAGAAAGACCCAGCCAAATTGTACCATCTATTAACCCCCGAATGAGGCTAACCAAACCAGGTGTCTTTAGATCAACAAGTTAACTGTTTAATAAGAAAAACTAAATTCTTAAACACTATTAAGATATAAACAACATTTAAAATAGAAAAATTAGTGTCCTTGCATATTTATGCTCCTACCGAAGTGAAATCTTCCCATGAGGAACAGTTCAAGGTTGCTTGAAGTTCTCACAGCTGTCCGATGGGAGGAAAAAAAAGTTTTTTCAACAGTAGAACAGTCTGTTGTCTAATTCAGCAGTTGAATTGATGCTCTTCTTTTCCAGCGATGAATTTCAGCAATTACAGTTCAGTAGTTAAAGGAATTTGGTTATTTTCTTTTAAGAAATTAATCTGGCTTGACATCAGAACTTTGAGAGTATAATAAATAGTGTTTAAATAAATCGAGGGAGAGCTCTCATTTCCTTCTGTACATGCTAACAGACTGTCTGTGTGTGTTTCTGTATGTCTCAAAAGCCAATTTTTCAACTAGTTTCAAACGTCAATTGGCAACAATGTATCTTGTGTCTTTGGTCCTGAGTGGCTGTATCCTATGGGAATGAGAATGCATTCTTTGGAACTTGTTGCCTTAAAGCAGTACTGATCCTGTTACAGCCTTAAAGGCACATCACATACTTCCCGGAAAAGAAAGAAAACTACATGGTCATAACATAAGGCACAAGAGAAACATCCAGCTTCTGGAAGCTGTGAAGTGAAGGGTTATGAGGTGGACCTCAGGTGCTAGATGACTGAGTTATGAGGAAAGGTTATTAAAACTGAACTCTTAAGTTCATGTAACTTGGCATTATATCCCAAAGTTGCTCTAATTTCTGAATTTTCAGCAAATTAGTAGATTGAAAAGATAAAAAAGAAAACAATTAGCATATTGGTGCTGAAAATATTAACATTTTGACAATATGTGCAGAATCTTTAAAACTAAACCAAATGTTTTCATATTTTCAAGAGCTTTATGCTTTTATTAGGAATCCTAAAATTAAAAGAAAATGTTGTACAAACATGTTGCTTAAAGCATCATGTAAACAGTAAAGATACATTTAATGGCCCCATGCTGCATCTGAGGAGTTGGGATTGAAGGGACTTGGATTGGAGAATTGAGGCTGCAGCATTGTAACCCAATCTCTGACTTGCACTACCGTTTGAATATAGCTCCCCAATGACAGCATGGGACCACTGAATTTCCCCTTATATTTACTTACAAGCAATACATTATCAATACACTATCAGTGTATTAATACTAAGGAATTATAAGGGAATTTCAAATACTCAGTTTCTCCAGACCCAAGCATTTTTTTATCAGTCTGCAAACTACAAACAATGTGATGGATTTCTTTTTACTGGCACGAATGATGCTTTTCTAAGATGTGTTGTCCACATGTTCAAAAGCTTTCTCAGTAACTTTATAGAGATGATAATGTCCCTTTAATATTAAGAATTTTTCTTCCCCTTTTTCTTTTAGTCATTCCCCCTTCCGTTCTCCCCTCCTGAAGGTATTGATAAACTCAATTTTCACTTGACATCCCCACATGCTCACTTTCAGCGGGAGTTGCTAGAGACTGATTAGAAGTGAGAATCCTGGTTGCTTTCCCCTTTCCCAGCCCATGAGTCCTGTCATGCTCCAATGTCTCCGTACAGGGTCTCCTATTGGCTGACGTAAATTGACTTAGCACACCCTGGGTCCATTGAATCTGAGACTTTTTTGTCCATATGGCTCGGTTACACACAGCCTTAACCAGCAAAGCCACTGGGGAAAAGCAGAAGCAACATCATGGATATTTTTTATAATACAATTTATAACAGTCATCTGAGGTGATTTGAAGTCTATAGTAAACCAATCCGCAAATGTCGTAAAACGTAGTCTTCCCTCTCACCCGTGTTGTTTCCCTAGATAATATCTTCCAAATACTGGGACAATTTGCAGTTAAATTTATTTGGTCATTTCTGTGTGGCTTGAGTCTTGGCAGTTCCCTCAAAGTGACATGCAAGGCGAAATCTGGCAGGTAACCACACACAAACCATCGAGTGGGTACCGTGAATGAGAAGACGTTTTCTTAACATCAAACGTACCCCGCATTGAACATTGTAACATTTTCCACTGCAAAGGTTAACGAGGATGATAAACTCGCCCACTCTAGGGCCTCTATATTCCTCTAATCCCGAGATTGAAGTTTATGGACTTACCTTTAAAATATTTTGAGCTTTACTAAAATTGCGCCTCAAACGTTTCTTTTCCCCACATCAACTCAAGGCAAAAATTGCCAATGGCGAAGTAGTGGTGTGATAAACAAATCGACATCCTTGTCGCAACATCTCTTTAGTTGTTTATCACAAACGAATTCTTGATTTCGCCGACCGAAACTTCATTTTATTAGAAAACGCGTTTGCATATTGGATGCACATCTGACCGAATTCTGCCGTCGATGCCTTCGGCAACGAATTAGTCAAAACTTATACCGAATTCCATTGATACAGTATGCGATGTTTTGTGAAATAGCACTCAATAACCCGCTAACTCAACCCTAAATTCAGTATTTACTGCGCGTGGTACTACTGCAAGTAATGTGATTGAGAAACATCCTGAGTGCATTTGAAGTGTTTTCTTAAGGTAATGTGTTTGTAATGTGAAGAGCGTGAAGAATGAATAAACGTGTAGTTTCCAGCTAATAACGGAAGCACTAGATTAACAATGCAAACTCCATTTATTGGAAACACTTGATGGCAAACAGAGTGAAACATATTATTGATTTACATAACAGATATAAGGGGAAATACTGAAAAAAAAAGCATTTCGAGATTTTGTCTTCAGACTGCGACACTTGCGAAAACAAACTGGCATGATGCCCACTGCGGGCGTCCCTCAGCGGCTTTCGCCGCACTGGATCAGAATCAGTGGAATGGGAAGGCTGTCAATCAATCAATCCTGGACCACACTGCCGCGCGAGCTCGACACAGCGCGCGCCCGCTCCTCCCTGTGCGCGCGGGGAAGCGGCAGGCACCATCGCACATGCGCCGGGGACGGCGAGTGATGGAATCCCAAAGAAGCCGAGCGGAATGCGCGCATGCGCACCATCTCTCCCAGCCTTCGAATTAGAACGGGCGTGCACGTTGAGCGCGGATGGTGGGTGGGGGGGGGGGGCTGTGGTGGAGTTGGTGAAATGGGGAAAGTTGCCAGGGAATGAGATGGGCGGGGGAGGGCACGAGCGGCAGTGCACGCGCACACTCACTCGCGAGCGGAGCTTGTACATTCGACATTCCCCTGGTGCGTTCCCGGGGTTTGCAGCAGCAGCGGCGGCGTGTGCGTCAGAGAGAGCGTCAGCAGCAGCTGAATGTCAACAAAAAATGAAACCAAGTGAGAGTGAGTGAGGGAAGGAGAGGAGGAGGAGAGGCGGCGCTGCACAGCGCAGGGAGGGGGGCTCGCTCCGTGCTCTCTGCGTGTGTGTACAGTACAAGATTGCAAGCTCTCCCCCTCCACGTTGTGGAGAGAGAGGCAACTAACGCATTGGAAAACATAAGTCAAACACTCCTCTCCCTCTCTCCCCCCACATATTCAAAACAAGCCAACAACGCCGATTCAGCTCAACTCAGCTCCCTCCGCCAGTGGCCAGGCTCGTTTTGGAAAGCTCTTGGCGCACAGAATCATGAGGTATTTGTTTTGAACTTGGAGCTGGCTTGAACACAGTCGAAAGTTACCAGGGTAAGGAGAATGCAATTTGTTTATTTTTTAAGGTGTGTGTGTGTTTGGGGGGGGGGGGGGGAGTGTTCACGACCTCTGTGATCCAAGTGGCTGTACCGATGTGATTTGCTGCAGAAAGAGTGGAGGCAAAGCAGCCGTACTGAAAAGCATGGTTGCTGATTTTTGGTACGAGCTGTCACGATGCGGACATGCTGAATAGAATTGGAGCTCAGTCCGAGCCGAGGCCTTGACTGAGCTCTGAACAGCAGCAGCAAAAGGCATTAACAGCCTGCCGCGTCCGAGCCTTGGCATCTCGCTCCAGATTCTGCCTGACACAATGGCATTCTGCACGGATCTGCTTATGTTTTGCCTTTTAATGATTTGTTTGTTGCAAAGACACACCTCAAAACATCATGTTGTGAACATGCAAGCATTTTGCATGTTTATGCATACAATATGTTTAGAAATGGCAACAACTAGACAAGTGTTGGTAGTTTCTTTGTGCAATTATGAAATAATATCTAGTATCTTTTTATGTTCTTTACTGTGGGTGCCTGGATAATACAACAAACATGTCTGAAATGCTGTACTGACAATATAAGAAACAAGGCTTATATACATAAACAGCGAATGTGTTCGGAAGTCTCAAACGCAGTAATGACGATGTTTACAAGAAAAGAACCGTTTACTCCAGTAACTGATTTTATTTACACCTTCTAAAACAGTGGTGTTGAGTAACTATCGATAATGCTAAATCAATTCAGTTTATATAATTAGGACGTTGACCATGTCTGGAAAATGATAGCCCAAAAGACTACGTGGTGTTGGTGTCCAGTTTTGTCAGTGAAAGATGTAGTGCTGAGTGTGCGACCGAGATAATTTCAGAGCGCTCTGGCTAGTAAGCTTGCATACTTTCATTGCAACTTGGACCATCTTAAAAAAAATGCCGGGGTTTCTGCAAATGCTGCATGAATGGAGCTTATTCTGCTAATAAGATCAGCAGCTTGAGCAAATATCGTGGATATTGTTTAATGCATGTGCTTTTTAACGGTGACCGTGGCGATCTAAGCATAAAGCCAGAGCACTGGTTGAAAGATGCACATAGAGTCGGTATTCTTTTTTCTCAGGAGTATCCTGCCAAGGTTCTTTTCAGCAGCATAATGTGTTGCGCTTCTAATGTCTGGGTTTTCCGACTATATTCCACGCACTCAGTATCGCTTTTGTTGAATGAAATACGCTATTCTAACAAAGGAATTCGTCTCAGCGTATTCTTGTTTATGCGCCCTGGTGGAACTAGGGACACAATGATGAGAACAGCGATGTGTAACTGTCCTGGTGCCTGTCATCTTGCCGCTGCCAAACTAGATTTGAGATTACGCTGGTATACATTTAAAAACAATTTTGAAACTGTATGATTTTAAAGAAATAAAATTTCTCAGCAAGGAAGGGCGTTTTTCTCTGTCCTTTATATAATTAGGAGGTGGTGGAAGAGCGAGTATGACTTTGGGCAGTATTTAGAGTCTGGATTGTTTACAGTCCAAGCTTTTGGCTTCCTCCATGGCTTTGGCTGAGGTCCCAGTGTTGTAGAATAGATCCAATACGGCCATGTTTTCAGAAACTACCCCTATCCAAGAAAACTATCAAGTAACATTTTGACCATAAAACAAAAAACCAAGACAACATACAACAACAATTAAGATATTTAGGTAATAGATGCTAAAACAAACTTCAGTGTTTACCGGATCAACCCAACTCCAATACCTATGTAAATAGAAAACAAAATACTGCAAATACCTACGTTATGGGTTTCGAATCCCATGTCAAATTCATATATAGTCACGATTGTCAGAATAAGAAATTCATAGCCCATTAGACACATAAAGAACGAGGCTGTGTAAATGAATGGGTTTCCTTCATCATGTGATGTAAAGCCTAAGACAATCAGCAACCTGCTCTTAATATTTCCAAAATTTGGCGGAGAGATTCAGAATGAGGCAACTGGATTGGATGATTAATATTTTGGATCAACTAAGAATGTTCTCCAAAGCATCAATTTATTAACCTCATTTGTTTTTAAATCATAAAGCATTCATAAAATGTATTGGTACCAAATATGATCTTGAAAGATGCATTAACTCCTACATTTTATGTGACTGATGGATTTTTGCACAAAAATGTTAGATGGAAAGCTTATATAGCCGGCTGCATTTTAACTTACATGTTTATATTACAAAACCCTAAGATAGGACTGGTTCCGTTTAATGGCCATGGGTGAATATAATATAAAGTAAATACCATGCATAAGTTTTAAAGGTACCAGCCATTAAAAAAAATCGAATGAAACCTAATGAAGAAAATTGGTAACATTTAAGGTAGTAGCAGATTATGCCTACAGGTCAGCAGTGTCTGAAGAAGAAACATTGGTGAGATTCGTTGGGATAACCTGATCAGGCCCACCTGTAATCTAAACCTGTCTTTTACTTTCAGATACTGACCTACCTGTATTTGTAACATTTTCTGCTTTTATTTCAAAATGTCAACATTCAGCTTTCTTTTTTATCTTTATTATACTGCTGCCAGTGCTCAGCACTGCCAAGCAATGTTATTCTCCATTTAAGCCACTCCGCCGACTAAGTATTACATCTGCAAAGCATTTAAAAAAATGTATCTTAAGGTGCATTGAAGTAACGAGCTAGGAATATCTTCTGTAGATCCAAACTGAAACTCCTTTATGTTTGATATTTCCTATTTTATTATTTCAAAATATCGCAAATTAAATATCAGTTTGACGCTTTTGAAAAGTAATATATTTAATACGAAATCCAAGCGGCTTATAGAATATAGGCCTATCATTTTAATACAAATCGTTGATTGTGTATTTTATGGAAAAGTGAACAACACTCTGAAAGTGCATTTCTCATTTTCACAAAAATTGTTTTTCGGCTTAATTCCACGCGTTGTGAGCAAAACCTGTTTTGTTGGATTGCTAGGAGCCATACATACGACCAGTCCAGGAATCTGGGGATGGAATCTTCAAAGTGTTGCACACACATTTGTCTTGAGAGAACCCTACGAACATTGAAGAGCTCTGCATGTAAATAATAGTCATAATAATAAATGCCTGTCATAAAATAGGTGCACAACAAGGGCGCCGATAATCGCCTTTTGTACAGCTGAGTAGTTGCCTGGTGTCTTATTTACTAATCTGTGGTTTGAAAGTAATCACACAAAGCCGTAATAAAGAGCGAGCGGTCTGCCGGTTGCCAGCCGAGTTGTGTGTGCCTCTGTTATTTGTGCGCTGTGTGGAGTTGCTCCGGCTGTGTGTGTGTGTGTGTGTGTGTTTGCGGTGACCGCGCGTCAGCACTTTCAGCAACCCTGCCTGCGCTTCTGCTGCTGACTCACCTGCGCACAGACCAAAACGTGACGCCAGCCCCACCCCCTCTACCCCCACGATTGCTCTGAATCATCCCAAACCACTCACCGGGCACTGGCTGCTCTGATTGACAAGCTGCCGCCGCCACTCAGGAGTGGGAAATAGCCTCCAAAGAAGGTCACGAGCCAATAGGCGTGAAGTGTGGGCGCTGGGCTGATTGATGGGCTGGGTCAGCGGATGGAACGCTGTGTGTTGCGGTCATTGTTGGCAGCATTCGGATCGGATTGTTACAGTGCTGGGCGTTCGGACACTTCGAGATGTCGGTCACCTACAGCAATAAAGGCAGCGAGAGACTGTCCACCAGCAACCCGTGCAAAAAATAGATACATCGATGACTATACAGGGCCAAGGAGGTCGGAGCTGATCTCTGGTTTCCGCCAGTGAGTAACCGATGGGTGACTCATCAGCATTGTTGTTACTGATAACATTGTGATGAAACGCTCGGTTGCATCTCCGTCACTTGCTGGTGAAAGGTCGGAAAATATTAGGGTTATGTCGATCAACGTAAAGCTTCATATCGACCAGATATAATCTTTGTGAATTGCACGATACCTTTATTTGTATGCAGCCTAGATTTCACAGTCGTGTTTC
Source organism: Heterodontus francisci (assembly GCF_036365525.1). Lineage (NCBI taxonomy): Eukaryota > Metazoa > Chordata > Chondrichthyes > Heterodontiformes > Heterodontidae > Heterodontus > Heterodontus francisci. The sequence goes on along the minus strand of NC_090373.1, from coordinate 120,205,747 downwards.
ATTAAAAAATGAGCGCCACTGTCTTCCTTTGTTTCATTTAAAATAAAAATTAATAATGTTTTGATTAAGTAATGAAAGTGTGATAACTTTTGGAAAAATTACCTTCTGATCCACTGAAGCCCCAAAGGGCTTAATCAAGATCCAACCTAAATATACTGTTACATATCTTCCACGGTGACTCACTCTTTACAGCTATAATTCACACCAGCTGGGTGAAATGCAGAATGAATATAAGAAAACATGGAATTAGAAAAGAGTGGTTAACCTATATAATGTGAGCCATGGCTCAGTGATACCACAATTGTTTCTGAGCTAAAAGGTTGTGGCTTCATGTGTCACTCGTGAGACTGACACTCCAATGCAGTACAGAGTGAGACAGAGGTGCAATCTTTGGGATGAAATAAACTGATGCCCTGACTGCCCTCTTGGGTGGATGTAAGAGGTCCCATGGCATTATCTTGAAGAGTACGGGAGCTTTCCCTGGTGTACTGGCTAATATTTATCCCTCAACCAACATCACTAAAACTGATTGCTGTTTGTGGTACCTTGCTGTATTGTGTTGATTGCCTTGTTTCCAACATTACCATAGTGACTACACTTAATTGGTTGTAAAGCATTTGGGATGTCCCGAGGTTATGAAAGACTATATATATAAACACCGTTTAAAAAAAAATCGTTTCCCCTCTTGCCCTCCTTTGTATTCTTCCTATCATTCCATTTGCAGTGGCTGATCTTTCAGCTGACTTAGCTGTGCACTCTCCTGCCTTACGATGTCTCTGCACCTTCAAAAGCTTTCTCAAAACTGTTCATTCATACCTTTCATCCCCCTTTTAATTGCTTGATATTTGTTTTTGCTTTTGAAGTGCCTTTGGATGTAGGGTTGCTAGCCATCAAGAATTGTCCTAAAGTCTCCAGGAATTAAAGATTAATTTGCTGCGCATTGCTGCAAGTAACCTGGGAGAAAAATACTGGGCATTAAAAATTGTGTGTACTTTTCATTTTCTTTTGAACAGTTTCATTTATTAGCTTTAAAAAATATTGGAGATGGGGAGTAAAGCTGTTTGACTGGGTAAGGCTGTTGGAGGCAGGAAGTCATGTTATGGCTTCAGGAATGTGTACAACCAGAGTTGCCAACCGTAACATTTTATGATGTTAAAGCCTACTTTATAAACAGAAGTTTCCTTTATTTTACAGTCCATCATATTGTGGACTTTATATTGCATTCATTTAATCTCTCAAGGAAAACTTCTTCATAAATAATGTTTGATCTCCAAGATAAACAAGCTAAACATCAAGCCTTTCTGCTGACTGCTCTGCACAGAAGAGACCCTCTCCCTCAGACTCAGTAGCATAGGTACCTTTTTGATGTATAAAATAGAATATTGGAACCTTGGAGTTAAAATTTGGGAGTATAATTTCAAATCTTAGAATAAGCAAACAGTGATTGTCAATATGACCTCATAGGCTTGCAATCGTAAGGAATTAATTGGGGCTAATTATATGGTGCCATCTGCCATACAAGCACAGTTATAGATTGGCACTCGACCTGCTTGCATATGGTTGTGGAAACACAATAATTTTCTACTTTTGCAAGAGCTTTTCAAAGTGTTTTAGCATTTCTTTTACTGTTGTATCTGTATATTAGTCTTGCTTAAACCTCATGCCCTGACATACTTCTCGTAAGGTTTCTCCTTAACTTTTTAAGCACAATTCTAGAACACCTGGGTGAATTTTTTCATGTAATTGATTCCAGGCTTAGGTCTTGCCTCTCCCGACTTCCACTTTCTCAATAGCTGGCACAGATTACAGATAAGCAAGTTCTTCTTTGGCCTCCTTGTCTTGGGAGACAATGGGTAAGCGCCTGGAGGTGGTCAGTGGTTTGTGAATCAGCGCCTGGAGTGGCTATAAAGGCCAATACTAGAGTGACAGACTCTTCCACAGGTGCTGCAGAAAAAATTGGTTGTCGGGGCTGTTACACAGTTGGTTCTCCACTTGCGCTTCTGTCTTTTTTCCTGCCAACTGCTAAGTCTCTTCGACTCGCCACACTTTAGCCCCGCCTTTATGGCTGCCCGCCAGCTCTGGCGATCGCTGGCAACTGACTCCCACGACTTGTGATCAATGTCACAGGACTTCATGTCGCGTTTGCAGACTTCTTTAAAGCGGAGCCATGGACGGCCGGTGGGTCTGATACCAGTGGTGAGCTCGCTGTACAGTGTGTCCTTGGGGATCCTGCCATCTTCCATGCGGCTCACATGGCCAAGCCATCTCAAGCGCCGCTGACTCAGTATTGTGTATAAGCTGGGGATGTTGGCCGCCTCGAGGACTTCTGTGTTGAAGATGCGGTCCTGCCACCTGATGCCAAGGATTCTCCGGAGGCAGCGAAGATGGAATGAATTGAGACGTCACTCTTGGCTGACATACGTTGTCCAGGCCTCACTGCCGTAGAACAAGGTACTGAGGACACAGGCCTGATACACTCGGACTTTTGTGTTCCGTGTCAGTGCGCCATTTTCCCACACTCTCTTGCCCAGTCTGGACATAGCAGTGGAAGCCTTTCCCATGCACTTGTTGATTTCTGCATCTAGAGACAGGTGATAGTTGAGCCTAGGTAGGTGAACTCTTGAACCACTTCCAGATCGTGGTCGCCAATATTGATGGATGGAGCATTTCTGACGTCCTGTCCCATGATGTTCGTTTTCTTGAGGCTGATGGTTAGGCCAAATTCGTTGCAGGCAGCCGCAAACCTGTCGATGAGACTCTGCAGACACTCTTCAGTGTGAGATGTTAATGCAGCATCGTCAGCAAAGAGGAGTTCCCTGATGATGACTTTCCGTACTTTGGTCTTCGCACTTAGGCGGGCAAGGTTGAACAACCTGCCACCTGATCTTGTGTGGAGGAAAATTCCTTCTTCTGAAGACTTGAACGTGTGTGGGAGCAGCAGGAGAAGAAAATCCCAAACAGTGTAGGTGCGAGAACACAGCCCTGTTTCACGCCACTCAGGATAGGAAGGGGGTCTGGTGAGGTGCCGCTATGCTGAATTGTGCCTTTCATATTGTCATGGAATGAGGTGATGATACTTAGTAGCTTTGGTGGACATCCAATCTTTTCTAGTAGTCTGAAGAGACCACGTCTGCTGACGAGGTCAAAGGCTTTGGTGAGATCAATGAAAGCAACATAGAGGGTCATCTGTTGTTCGCGGCATTTCTCCTGTATCTGACGAAGGGAGAACAGCATGTCAATGGTCGATCTCTTTGCTCGAAAGCCACACTGTGCCTCAGGGTAGACACGCTCAGCCAGCTTCTGGAGCCTGTTTAAAGTGACTCGAGCGAAGACTTTCCCCACTATGCTGAGCAGGGAGATTCCACGGTAGTTGTTGCAGCCACCGCGGTCACCTTTGTTTTTATAGAGGGTGATGATATTGGCATTGCGCATGTCCTGTGGTACTGCTCCCTCATCCCAGCACAGGCAAAGCAGTTCGTAGAGTGCTGAGAGTATGGCAGGCTTAGCACTCTTGATTATTTCAGGGGTAATGCCGTCCTTTCCGCTGGCTAGAGAATCAATGGCATCACTGAGTTCTGATTTTGTTGGCTGTACGTCCAGCTCATCCATGACTGGCAGAGACTGGGCTGCATTGAGGGCGGTTAAGACAAACTAAAACTCTTAAGATATGTTTCAATATTGGAAATTATTCCTGTAATTCAGATAATTTACAAAGTTAACCTCTTCCAGGTCCCTTAAAAATGAAAAGCAATCCTAACTGCTTTATGTTTTAGTTCACTCTCTTCAAGAGCGCAATCCACAATACATCCTAACTTAATCAATCTATTTACCAAACAACACCAAGGTTCTGTTCTGACCTTTAACTGACTCCTGCATTTATTTTGAGAATCTACAGCAAGCACAGCATCTAGCCTTAAAGAGGTACACATCTGCATTCTATTAATTTTATAGCATTAAAGTATAAAACTTCTGCTTCTGTGCTCCAAGTACACATCAGGAGGGCATATTGTGAAGTTCCGCATGCTCAATTAAGGGATAAGAAACTACAGGTTGGCAGTTTGCAATTTTGTGATAGTTGCCTATAGCGTGCACTAGAAGCACAGAAGCAGAATGTTTACCTTCATGTTTCTACCCTTATAAAATAAGGCATCCACTAACTTACCATGAGAAGGCCCATGGGCGATTCACTAGTTTCATATTAAATAATCCATTGTGATCTGTAACTCAGTGGTTGCAGCCCAAGCAGCGTGCCAGTATACATGAAGAGAAACTGAAAGGAATGTCTAATCAGTGTTCTACTCAACTCAATGGAATACTGAAACTTAAATGGAATATATTATTAACAGGTGCTTGGAGGAGCAGAAGTGAAGATTTTGGTCTTTTGTGGAAATTGGGTACAATTGGCAATGAACCCTAAAAGGCAGCAAAGAAATTGCAAAGTGAGGGAATTGTACATTCTCTGACCACCGCTGCAGCCAATTTAAAGTGTTTATTTCAATAATAACATTATTCAAAGCAACAAAATGCATGAAATGCAACATTGTGTTCAAATTTTAGACAAGTCTAACTGAGTCAAATGCCAATGCTTTTAAATTCTAAAATAAACAATCAGCTTTATTGGAAGAGTTGTGTTGCCTCATATATGTAATAAGAGCAAAATACTGTGGATGCTGGAACTCTGAAATGAGGACAGAAAGTGCCAGAAATGCTCAGCAGGTCTGGCAGCATCTGCGTAGAGGGAAACAGAGTTAAAGTTTCAGGTCTGTGACACTTCATCAGAACTGGCAAAAGTTAGGAATGTAACATTCTTTGAGCAAATGAAAGGGGGGAGGGTGGAAGAAGGACAAGAAGGAAGATCTGTGATAGGATGGAGGGGGAGAGATTAAATGACAGATGTCATGGAACAGAATGCAAATAGAGTGCAAAATAGTTATAGTGAAAGACAAAGTATGAGTCTAGAGAGAGTGCTAATGGCAGAATAATGAACAGCTCTGTACGAAAGCAAAAACACGAAAAGCAAGTTTAAGACTAGAACATGGTTAAAAAATAAATAATAAAAAAATAAAATATATATAGTATAAAAAAAAACGGGCTCATGGTCTGAAATTGTTGAACTCAATATTGAATCCAGAAGGCTGTAGAGTGCCTAATCGGAAGATCAGGTGCTGCTCCTCGAGCTTGCGTTGAACTTCACTGGAACACTGCAGCAGGTTGAAGACAGAAGTGTGGGCATGAGAACAAGGTGGTGAATTAAAATGGCAAGCAACTGGAAGCTTGGGATCATACTTGTGGACCGAGCGGAGGTGTTCTACAAAGCGGTCACCCAATCTGCTTTTGGTCTCCCCAGTGTAGATGAGACTGCATTGTGAGCAGCAAATACAGTATACTAAATTGAAAGAAGTGCAAATAAATTGCTGCTTCACCTGGAAAGAGTGTTTGGGGCCTTGGATGGTGAGGAGAGAGGAGGTAAAAGGGCAGGTATTATACCTCCTGAGATTACGTGGGAAGGGGACGAGGTGTCGCTGGTGATGGAGGAGTGGACCAGGGTGTCACGGAGGGAATGGCCCCTTCGGAATGCTGACAGGTGAGGGGACGGGAAGATGTGTTTGGTGGTGGCATCACGCTGGTGGTGGCGGAAATGGCAGAGGATGATCCTTTGGATATGGAGGCTGGTGGGGTGGAAAATGAGAACAAGGGGAACCCTGTCGCAGTTCTGGGAGGGAGGGGAAGGGGTGAGGGCAGAAACATGTTAAATGGGTCGGACACAGTCGAGGGCGCTATCAACCACAGTGTGGGAGAATCCTTGGTTGAGAGAAAAGGAAGACATATCAGAAGCGCTGTTGTGGAAGGTAGCATCATCAGACAGATGTGTTGGAGACAGAGAAACTGGGAGAATGGAATGGAATCCTTACAGGAGGCAGGGTGTGAGGAAGTGTAGTTGAGGTAGCTGTGGGAGTCGGTGGGCTTATAATAAATACTAGTGGACAGCCTATTCCCAGAGATGGAGACAGAGAAGTCAAGAAGGAAGGGAAGTGTCAGAGATGAACCACGTGAAGGTGAGAGAAGGGTGGAAATTGGAAGCAAAATTTATGAAGTTTTGCAGTTCGGGGCGAGAGCAGGAAATGGCACCAACACAATTATCAATGTACTGGAAAAAGAGTTGGGGGAGAGAGCATAAGTAGGATTGGAACAAGGAATGTTCGACATATCCCACAAAATGACAGGCATAACTAGGACCCATACGGGTACCCATAGCAGCACCTTTAATTTGGAGGAAGTGAGTGGAGTTGAAGAAGCTGTTCATTGTGAGAACCAGTTCAGCCAGGTGGAGGAGAGTGGTGGTGGATGGGGACTGGTTGGACCTCTGTTCAAGGAAGAAGTGCTGTTTCAGTGCTGTATCTCTAAGTGGAGAGCCCTCAGACCATCTTGGTGGGGGATGGAGGTGTAGACTGATTGAACATCCATAGTAAAGAGGAAGTGGTTAGGGCCAGGAAACTGGAAACTGTTGAAATGATGTTGGGTGTCAGAAGAGTTACAGATATAGGTGGGAAGAGACTGGACAAGTGGAGAAAAAATATAATCAAGATGGGAGGAAAAAAATTCAGTGAGGCAGGAACAGGCTGAAACGATGGGTTACCGGGACAGTCAAGTTTGTGGATTTTGGGAAGGCGACAGAAGCGCGCTGTTTGGGGTTGCGGGACTATGAGGTGGGAAGCTGTAGAGGGAAGATATCCAGAGTAGATGAGGTCAGTGACAATCCTGGAGACAGTGGCTTGATGTTCGATGGTGTGGGTCATTGTCCAGGGGGAGATAGGAAGAAGTGTCTGAGAGTTGGCGCTCAGCCTCTGCAAGGTGGAAGTTGGTGCACCAGACAACATCAGCACCACCCTTGTCAGCAGGTTTGATCATAATGTTAAGGTTAGACCTGAGAGAACGGAGTGCAGCAAATTCAGAGGGAGACAGGTTAGAGTGAGTGAGGGGAGCAGAAAAATTAAGACGGCCGATGTCACGCCGACAGTTTTCAATGAAAACATCACGAATGTGTAAGAGGCCTGAGGGAGGGGTCCAGGAGGAGGGAGTGTATTGGAGGTGAGTGAATGGGTCCACTGGTCGGTGGGAGGTCTCCTGGCCAAAGAAGTGAGCTCGGAGGCGAAAGCAATGGAAGAAAAGCCCAACTTCATGCCGAGCGAAAATTCATTGAGATGAGGATGTAACGGTATAAAATAGAGTCCTTTGCTAAGTAGAGATCGTTCGGCCTCAGAGAGGGGACGGTCAGAAGGTATTGTGAATACACGGCAAGGGGTGAGATTAGGAGAGGGATGGGGTCAGAGGGAAGGGAAGGGGCATTGGTACCCATGAGTTGCTGGAGCTTGCATTCCTTAACACCTAAAAGGAAGAGAAAAAGTTTTTTGTTAATGCGTCAGATAAGGCGAAGGATGAACTGAAACTGTGTCGCAGGGCAGCTTTGAGATAGGATGAGTCTGTCCTGCTGGAGAGAGAGGTTGAGTGTGTACATGTGCTGGCGCATATCAAGAAGTGTGGATCTCAGGATGCGGTGAGAACAGCAGTCCGAGGAACGTTGTATGTCTCGGATATACCTGTAATCCTGGGTGGATTCGAAACATGATGAGTGAAACTGCAGTTGGAATCCACGTGGAACCAGCCGGAGCCGGAGACAGTCGCTGAGGAAGGAGATGTAGCTGTGAAAATGAGTTTTAGCAGAAACCTTATCGAACACCAGGAGGGAAATGGAAAACAATGAAGGTGAGCAAGGTAAAAGAGACAAACGGAGACAACATGTGTTGCCTCATGTCTGTTTTTGTTTACTTTCTGATGATCTTCATCAAAACTTCCAGAATCAAACAAGCAGTCAATTTTGATGAAACTGGTTTCCATCTGAACCTTTCCAAGACTGAAAATTTTCCTTAGTCACATGGATATAAATCATCACCATTAATGCATGCTGCATTGAGTTTGTGCCTCTGAGGTTCTTTTTGGTTATTTAGTGGGAGAAAATGAACTCTCTTTTGTCTTTTTAAATGATTTCAAACTGATGTTTTTCAACTTTTTATGTAACAGTAGAAGCTGCTTAGCATGATCACATTAGTAGAGCCCTTCTGCTTGTGTCATCACTTTCAAAGCCATGTGAGTCTTTTTTTAAGCATATGCTGTATATAAAACCATTGTTTAATTTGAATTAAGTTATTGGACAATTTGCACTCCCCTTACATTCTGTGTATTGGAAAAAGTAAAATTTGTGATATGCTGTTTCTGCCATGAAGTGTGACTTTTAAAATAATTTTTATATCTCTAATTTTTGTACTTATTTACCAGAGGTTAAATTAAATGTCAGGAAAGAATGAGTTTGCATTTATACAGCATTCTTCATATCCCAAAGCACTTCAGATCCATTGAATTTATTTTTAAAGTGTAGTTACTGAGGTTATCTGGGCAAACGTGACTATCAGTTTGCACTAACCAAGATCTCTAATACAGCAAATGCACGATTAACTGGATAATCTGCTTTCGGCCATGCTGTTTGAGGGAGAAATGTTGCCCAGACCACCCTGTTGTTCTTCAGAGAGTACCATGAGATCTTATATGTTCAGTTCAAAAGATAAATGGGGGACACGTTTAATATCTCACCTGAAAGATAACACCTCCTAAAATTCAACACTTAACACTACCCTGCTGTCAGTTTAGTTTCCATGCTCAAGTCTTGTTGTGCAGTTTCAACCCACGATGTTCTGACTCAGAGGCAACAGTGCTATCAACTTAGGCAAGTATATATTTATATCTTTAGACAACTGATAGCTGAACTAAATTCAGTCCTCCTTAGGCTGATCACTTTAAAACAAAACTTCATCTTACTGTGAGGTTCAAATATCAAAATATTTTGCATGTATATAGTACCTTTAATATAGATAAGCATCTCAAGGTGCTTCACAGACATGAGGAAAACAAATGCTAGACAAAAAGGGAGAGAAATTTGGAGGAGCGAGCAGAAGTTTGGTCAAAGAAGTGTGTTTGGAGGAGATAAAGTTATAAGGTTGCTGGGATGTTTTGAGAATGTTATTGCTGTAATAACAGAATATACACTTAAATATTTCAAACTATTGTTTTTATTCTGCCTGTCTTCACATCTGTTCTGCTGCCACCTTCTTTCATCTTTCCTTATTTTGTCATCTTTAATTTTCGATTATTATTTCTCACTAACTTAGTTTATTTCCTAAATTTTCAAATCCTTCTCTAATTGCTAGGTGATATTCTATAGCATTGCTTAACAAATTGAAATTTGTGTATCTCCCTTCATCTAAGTATCTGCTTGTCCCTCACTCTAATACTTATTGTATTTTTGTAGTTTTTAAAAAATCTTCTCTTTCTGTCTCTCTCTGGTTCTTGCTGTGAATGGTGCTGAGACAATGGGCAGAACTTTTAGTTTGGTGGGGTATAAAATGGATGGTAGCAGATTGATCGTCCATTATACACCCTGCCTGATTTTCATTTCCATAGACTTCATTGTAAAGGAAAATCGGGAAAGGTTTATAACAGATGGCCAATCCAATCCATGACTGCCCATTATATAGCTTGCTGAAGTTGCAGATTTCGCCCTATATTTAATGCTGTTGTCTCTATCTGTCTCTGAGTACTTATTACTTTGTCTTCAACTTTCCGTAAGTTTGCTGTTCCTTTTGCCTCCTTGCCGTTGTGTAATCTGTGTATTCCTCTCATGCATTTTGCAGATAAACTTCAACTTGGGCAGGGGAGCTGACAGGTGGTCGTTGATTAACTGGTAGTGGATCGCCTGTCTGTTATAAAACTGGGCACAGTATTTTAAATGTAATGTAACCAATGATTTGTATATATTCAGCTTTGGGTTTTTGCTCTTGTAATCTATGCTGCTACTTATAAAACCCAGGCTCAGTTTGGGTTCTGCCAGGGCCACTCAGCTCCTGATCTCATTACAGCCTTTGTCCAAACACGGACAAAAGAGCTGAATTCCAGAGGTGAGGTGAGAATGACTGCCCTTGACATCAAGGCAGCATTTGACCGAGTATGGCATCAAGGAGCCCTCGCAAAACTGGAGTCAATGGGAATCGGGGGAAAACTCTCTGCTGGTTGGAGTCATACCCAGCACAAAGGAAGATGATTGTGGTTGTTGGAGATCAATCATCTCAGTCCCAGGACATCACTGCAGGAGTTCCTCAGGGTAGTGTCCTAGGCCCAACCATCTTCAGCTGCTTCACCAGTGATCTTCCCACCATCATAAGGTCAGAAGTGGGGATGTTCGCTGATGATTGCACAATGTTCAGCACCATTCGTGACTCCTCAGATAATGAAGCAGTCCGTGTCCAGATGCAACAAGACTGGGACAACATTCAGGCTTGGTCTGATAAGTGGCAAGTAACATTCACGCCACACAAGTGCCGGGCAATGACCATCTCAAACAAGAGAGAAACTAACCATCTCCCCTTAATGTTCAAGGCATTACCATCGCTGAATCCCCCACTATCAACTTCCTAGGGGTTACCATTGACCAGAAACTGCACTGGACCAGCCACATAAATGGCTACAAGAGCAGATCAGAGGCTGGGAATTCTGCAGCGAGCAACTCACCTCCTGACTCCCCAGTGCCTGTCCACCATCTACAAGGCGCAAGTCAGGAGTGTGATGGAATACTCTCCACTTATCTGGATGGATGCAGGTCCAACAACGTTCGAAGCTCGACACCATCCAGGATAAAGCAGCCCGCTTGATTGGCATCCCATTCACTACCTTCAACATTCACTCCCTTCACCACTTCAAGATGCACTGCAGCAACTCACCAAGGCTCATTCGATAGTACCTTCCAAACCTGTACCGCCTTGAAGGACAAGGGCAGCAGATGCATGAGAACAGCACCACCTGCAGTTCCCCTCCAAGCAGCACACCATCCTGACTTGGAACTATATCGCTACTTCCTTCACTGTCGCTGGGTCAAAATCCTGGAACTCCCTTCATAACAGCACTGTGGTTGTACCTTCACCCCAAGGACTGCAGCAGTTCAAGAAGGTCGCTCACCACCACCTTCTCAAGGGAAATTAGGGATGGGCAATAAATGTTGGCCTAGCCAGCGACGCTCACATCCCATGAATGAATAAAAAAAATCCCCACGTGTTTGTACAGCTTTATCAAAATGTCCTTGCATTTTTAAACATTTGTATATCTGAACCCCTAAGTGCCTCTACTCCTTTTAAAATTTACCATTTAATTTTTATGTTCTTCCCTCATTCTTCCTCCTCCAAAATGAATCACCACACGTTCTTCCACATTACATTTCATCTGATATCTCACTCACCTGTCTATGACCTAAAAGTTTTTGCAATTGTCTTCACAATTGGTCACACTGCCTATTATTGTACAAATTATCATTTCATTCTCAAGAAGAGTAATAGCTCCAATGCTGATTCTTGGAGGACACTACAGTTTGTGTCCCTCCTGTCCAAAAGCCATCCATTAACCAATACTCTCTGTTTTCTATCTTTTAACCAATTACATCTCCATACTGACACATTCCCTTTAATACCTGGTTCTTAATTTTATTAAAAGATTCCGACACTTATTGAAATTGTAGGAGTACATCATCCACTGCTTTCCCCTTATTACACTCCTGTTATTTCCTCAAAAGGCCCTATTGTATTTGTCAGACATGACCTGCCTTTTACAAATCCATGCTAGCTGACCTTAATTTCCAAGTCTTCCTAAGTGTATTAATTGTGTTATATTGTGGCCTCTAGAAACTTACCTCATACTGATATTAGGTTGTCTGATATTAGTTTATCTCTTGCTTTCTTTTCCAACAGAATTTTTATATTGGCAACCAGTCCACTAGCACAACATCCATACGCAAGAATGTTTGAAAGATTATGGTTATAGTCTTGTATTTGCTCTATAACTTCCCTCAGGAACCTAAGGTGTGTGCCACCGGGGCCCAGTCCCTTTTTCTATTTTGATTTCCACCATATTTTTTCAATACTACTCCCTTATCTGTAATTATCCTATCCAATACAATACCTCGTAATCAAGTACCCTTCCCATTATCACACGCTTCTGTGGAAATTGACTCTGCTGTTACTTCATTGTCCATAAGAAGATTTTCTTTCATGTCTCTAATTCGTCTTATCCTTCTTTTACTGTTCTTTTACTTTTTTTATGTTTATAATATCATTACTGTTCTCCTTTCTGTTACTTGCCAATGATACGCGGTGAGTTGCTGACAGCCACAATTTGCTGGACAATTTGTTCGCCTCATGAAAATGGCAGCTCCCTGTAAGTTTCAAGACTTACATTTGCCTCATTTGCGCTTTAATTACTAATTAAACTTTTTGCGGAATGTTACAGTTGGTATTTAAGTGTTAGGACCTATTTAATAATGAAATTTATGTTCCTGTACCTAACATCTGTGACCCAGAAAAAAGAACAAATGAAACTGTAAAGTCTCATTCCTACATTTAGCAAATTGTTCTTAGAGATTTTTAATATTTGAACCTTTTTTCTCAAATTTCCTTTCTGTCTTGTTTTTTTCTGTCATTTAATCTGATCTTTCCCTCTCTCTCTTTCTGGATTTGGTGTGACTCTAATTTATCCATTTTCTTCCTCTGCCATTCTTCTGTTTCTTTCACAATCCTTAAATATCATTGTTCAAGGAGATAGACTGTTGGTTCCGTGGTTCCCCAACGTCCCACATGCCCTTTTGACCTTGCTGCATCATTAATAGCTTGCACTTCCAGCAGTTTATGCCGCACATTTTTTGAGCTGGAAGGTGAGGGAAAACTCTAAGTGATGGGGCATGCTACAAGGTACCCTGATCCAGCAAATTCTGGGCCTTAATGTTCTGTTGGTATAATATGGCTAATTCAGTTAGTGGAATCTTTCAGTTAGCACGATTAGAAGTAGGAATTGATAACTGTGATCACACTATAAGCAATTATTACTGTGTCTGATGTTTTTCACTTTTAATATTACATGGTGGTAGTAGGGGAAAACAAAGTAGAACAAATTCTTGGAAAATTTTGTGGAAAATAAAAGCCTCATGAGTTGTGCTTCAAGACAACTTTACTGTGCGAAAGCATGGAGTCTGACTAAAAGCAATGGTAGATTTTTTTAAATATTTGTATGAAGAACAACTCTGTTCTTGTTAACATTTAGAAATCTTTTTAAAATACTCTGGTGGGGGGGTGGGGGGGGGGGGTGGGGGTCGCGGGTGGGGAGGGCGTCAGAGAGCATTTAGGTCTGGCAAAGAAACCAGTTCACCAACTTCCTCCTGCTACCACCCACCCCCCTCGCCCACTGCCAAAATTTTAATCTAGTTTATTTTGCAGCTGCATTCTGTACACTGAATACATTGAAAAACAACAGTCGTTACATTTTTCAAAGTGTTGATTGTCATCTGAATATTCTTACCAGTGTCAGGCAAGTACTGACTGTCTGCAATTTAAAGTGACACGGGATTGAATTAGGGCCACACCTCTTTCAAGGTGACTGAACTATTACAACTCATTGACTTTACATGCTTTTGCTGAGTTGTTATTTAATAAAAGAGAATTTAAAATTGTTTGCTTTTGTTAATATTCAGTGTTTGTGACTGCACCTTGAGATTTAGGGCACTGGAAAAGAATAAAAATTCACTTATTTCATTGTTCTGAACAAATTTTTCTGTGAATCATTATGTAAAGTTGTTGGAAAGATTAAAAATCCAATTGGCAGTTTAAACAGTTCTCCTTTAAATTTATTTGCTATTTCTCATGTGCTCCTTTTCTGGATTGTAGCACATAGTTCACTTTAGGGGCTATGGCAATTCATGAAATGAAGCTATAAATCAGAAATGCGCAAGTGAAAGATAAAATTTCAGAGATGATACAAATGCATAGTTGTAGATAATCTGGAGTCCTGGAATGGTCCTTATGTTTTGGTTATAAGAAATGAATGGAGAAATAAACTTCTATCGGTCTTCATTTCCAGAACAATTGCAAAAATATTAAGTCATTAACTCCTCAAGTAGCCATGCACAATGACATTGTATCATAGTACTTCAAAGTAGTTGATCTCTGTTTCGCAGATTTTGTTCTTCAGAAAGTTGCTTGTATAATCTTTTTATGTTTTTGTCCCGCATGTTGCAGTTTTGTAGTGTCCACTAATAAAAAACATTCCTAATACTGTACGAAAACACTTTAATGAAATATACATGTTTGTTATGTATCAATTAATGAAGACCATTCTCCCTATTTCCAGTTCCTCATGGTACATCTCAAAAAATAAACCTGGGATTTGAGCTCTTAAATTCAGCAAGTTTTCAAATTCGAACGATTTTGGTAAAGTAATGGAGATGACCTTTTTAAAATCAGAGATATGGTATTTTTTAATGGTATGGTGTGGTATTATGTACAGTTATTAAATGTTTTTATATATTGGCATGATGCTATTCCAGTAAAGTGAGAGCAAAGTTTGAGCCTTGACCATGTCACCTGAGCCCTGAGAATTATTTAAGTGTCTTGGACTCGGACTCAGACGTGGTTAGTTGTGCTTTACAATTGCATAAATTTTGTATACTGTTTTTAAAAGCTTATGTTAAGATGCCAGATACCCTGTAGAAGTATTCTGAAATGAGATGCTAGCTTTCAATCACATAACTGCTGGACACGTCTTATAAACCCCTGTAACTTTTTGTTCGCTCTAGAATTGTTGACAGAGAAGTATGTGGAGCTGATTTGTGTCCTTTAGGCTTCTACTACACATATGTTTTCAAATGGTCGTTTTGTGGCTAATTTGAAACGCTGCTGGAGGTATGACACCACACTGGTAGGGGAAACAAAGCCCAGAATTCACAAAAGTAAAATATATTATTTAAAGAATACTTAAAAGTATGAATCGGAAATCAATGGATGATATGAATAAAGTACTTGATTGGTATGGCATTGGTCTGTCAGCATTCCAATCAATGTGCTGTACCATAGAGGTAGAAATGGATTCACATCTGTGATACAGTAAGCTATACTGGATACTGGAAACTGTAAGCTCTTGATCCCTAAACTTGGAGGTGTGGCAGACAGTGAGGGTGATACCAATCAATTGCAACAGGACCTAGATAGGCTAGAAGAATGGGCAGACAACTGGCAGATGGAATTTAATACAGAGAAGTGTAAGGTGATACATTTTGGCATAAGGGTTGGGGGAAACAATTTAGACTTAATGGCACAATTGTAAAGAGTGCAAGGTCAGAGTGAGTATGTGCATAAATCTTTGAAGGTGGCAGGACATATTGAGAGAGTTGTTAGCAAAGCATATGGGATCTTGGGCTTCATAAACAGAGGTATTGAGTATAAAAGCAGGGAAGTTATGTTGAACCTTTACAAAGCTCTGGTTAGGCCAGAACTAAAGTATTTTGTGCTCAGTTCTGGTCACCACACTTTAGGAAGGATGTGAGGATCCTTGAGAGGGTGCAGAGGAGATTTACCAGAATGGTTCCAGGGATGAGGTATTCTGGCTACAAGGTTAGGTTGGAGAAGCTGGGTTTTTTCTCCTTCGAGCATTGAAGATGGAAAGGAGATTTGATAGAGGTATACAAGATTATGACAGGTTTAGATAAGGTAGAAAATGAAAGGCTGTTCCCATTGGCTGATGGTACAAAGACTGGTAGACACAGATTGAACATTTTGGGTCAGAGATGTGGGGGATGTGAGGAAGAATTTTTTAACGTAACAAGTGGTAATGGCCTGGAACCTGCTGCCTATGAGGGTGGTGGAAGCAGAGATGAAAAATAAAAGGCAATTGGATGGGCACATGAGGGAAATAAACCTGCAGGGCTGTGGGGATAGAGTGGGGGAATGGGACTGATTGGATTGCTCTGCAGTGAGCTGACATGGACTCAATGGGCTGAATGGCTTCCTTCTGTGCTGTTATGTCTCTTTGACTTTATGACTTTCCGTTATTTTGACTATGAGAAGGTGCCAAGAAGAGGCAAGACACTTCCCAGAGTGGGAGGAGGAAAATATCTAAGGCCCAGTCACTCAGTGCTGCTTTTATGCACTTCCTAACAGCGAGTCAAGGAATGGCGTTGCAAAAACCTATGAAGAGGTCTCCGTGCCATTTTTCTAGTCAGGATGACAGACAGAGACTTGAAGTAAAATAAAATTTCAAAACATTGTAAATATCATTGATAGCAAAGTAACAAAATGCATTTCTTGTCTCTCTTGTATTGGAGAGTTATATTGACTGATTTTAATTGATTTATTTTCTCTGATCTACAATTCTCTTTTTAATGCCACTATTTTGATTGCACAAATGTGAGACCAATGCTTTTTATGTGTATCTCTCCACACCCATAAAGTCTTAACTATTTTACACATAAGGCGGGTAGGATAATAGTAATTATACATGTTTTGAGGAGTTTAATAAATCCTTTCTGTATTTCATTATGAAATAATGAAAAAAAAATCTTCAACTGAATCCTGAATTCTGCTCTCAAAATTAAAATATTTGCTTCCTTCGGCACTAACAGAATCCATTGCTTCCTCTGCTGTGGCTCCTTGGGTTG
The DNA here is from genome assembly GCF_036365525.1 of Heterodontus francisci. Lineage (NCBI taxonomy): Eukaryota > Metazoa > Chordata > Chondrichthyes > Heterodontiformes > Heterodontidae > Heterodontus > Heterodontus francisci. Next base: position 120,189,174 of record NC_090373.1, on the reverse strand, counting down.
TCAAACATTATCACAGAATCACTGTCTGTGCTAGTATCTATGAATAGTTTTAACTATTGGTGCATAGTGACCACAAAAAGTTTAGATACAGCTGTGCCTGAGCATAAGACTAACAGAGCAAAACCTTTTGTCTTGCACATTAGGAAAGCTGATATTGCAAATGTAATAACTTCAGCAAGACAGTCAATTCACAATACATGTTTTGAACACCCCATTTACAGTAGAGTGGTAAGATGTGGCTTCTATCCTTTTTCTTTTCCCACCTGGTCAATTTCCTGAACTTTGTCACGTCATGTACAGCAATTTCGAGAAGAGGCAAGAAGCTTCACTGGAGGGAAGGAACATCAAGGGAAGTTAGCTGATAGCACTTCATGTTTATTGATATCATTGGGCAAGATCTCAATTAAAATGGGGGAAATTTTGAAAAGATCAATGAAACTGGCAGAATGAAACAGAAAACTGAATATTCTAATAGTGATTACAGGGCCGATAAGCTTTAACCAGGAAAATGCACCTTTTTAGCTAAGTCAAGATTAATATTCAGCTAACTTAATGCTTAAATTATTCATTTACGATAAAAATATACTTGAGACTCTTGCTGGATGTGCAGCAAATTACATGCACATTTTTGCATTTTTAGGCATCTCTTCAAGCCGTAACAAAATATTTGTTGTTGAGACTTGTCATGCCTGTATTTCAGAATTCCAGTATTTTCAAATTTCCCGTCTGCACTGTATATGATGCAATGTCAAATCATTAAGACAAATAATGTACGGTTGAAATAATGAATACATCTCGATTGTAAAGGGATGAATTTAAGACAAAGTTCTCCTGCTCGTCTGTCCAGCAGAGCCAGGAAACCTCGGATAAATGATGGAAAAACTGGGCTTTCCATGGCTGTTCTGACAAAGTTATAGCAGGAAAGTGGGAGGACCTCTGAAAAAATTCATCCCTTTAAAGCTGTCAGAAAAGAGAAGTTGCTAATGCTGAGTTTAACACCACAATGCATATTTATACTGTACTATTATGTAAGGAAGATGTCTGTAAGAGTTTAATGCAGCAGTGGTTAGTAAGAAGGCGTAAAAAGGGAAGAGGGTCAGGAGAGAGCAAAGGCATGGTCAAAAAGGAGCATCTTGGAGACTTTTGAAGACAATGAAATCCAGGTGAGGCATCATGGATGAAGGGGCAGATGTAATGTGGGACAATAAGTAGGCCAGTCATAGAGGGTGCGTAAAGAGACGGGACTGGAGGAGATCACAGAGATAGGAGGAGTGAGGACTTGGAGGGGTTTGAAGGTGAGGACGAGAAATGAAAATCAATTTTTTAGAATGCAGGAAATCAGTGTAGCTTGGCAAGGCCAGTGTGATTGGGCATGTACTTGAATATGAGCCACAGCATGTTGGATGGGTAATAGTTTATAGACCATAGAATTGGTGAAGTTGGCCAGGAAAGCATTGGAAATTCTGGCATTGAGATGGTAAAAGCATGGATCAGAGTTTTGAGAGAGAGAGAGAACCAAGAAAAGAAGAAAATGGCAGCAGCCCCAGAGTTGATGAAGAAAGTAGCGAGAGAGAGGTAGAACTGAGTGTCATCGGTGTATAGTTTAAAACCAACCTATACTTCTGAATGAAGTCACTGAGGATCAGTTAATATAATGAGCAAAAATAGGCATTTTGTAAAAATCATAGAATTTGGCCCTTGGTTGTGTTTTCGACTAAAAATGAAAAATTACTCCAATTATTTATATATATATATTATAATAATATATATATATAGGAAATACACATTGGAAATTAAAACACGCATCATTTTCAATATGTTAATTTAAACAATCCATTATATTTTAGTTCTTTTGTAAATGAAGATGCATTTCGAACCTTTTCTATTTTTACTTCAAAAATGCTTGAATTTCTGCAGACCTTCCATCACCATCTATTGTAGTGATTACATATTTACTTCTATCAAAAATATTCAGAATTTTATAATCTCAATTAAATCTCCTCCTAGTTATCTCTATTATAAAATAACTCAAATTTATCCCAATAACTGTAGGTTTCCATCCCTGGCATCGTCCTAATGATCTATGGTGTATGTTCACTAGGACATTGATGTCCTTTCTCAGCAGCCCATAACAGCAAACAATACTCTTAACAATGAAATAATCAATATTTGGTATTAATTACTTCATTGTTGATGTACTTTATGCCCTTACACAATATTATTGCCCTGTTCTTATGTATCTTTATGAACTGTATGTAGATTCCCCCCTCTATCTTATCTGCACTATCTGGTGACCAGAATTATACCATTTCCCTTTTATTTCTTATCTCCATTCTTATGGATTCTTAACTCAAAGTCCAAAATATGCTTACGTTCTAGCACTGTGATAGAATCCTTCACAATCGCTACCACCTTATCCACGCTCCCTCCTTTTCTCTCCTTGTCCCTTCTGAAAATATTATAACCAGGAATATTACATTCCCAGTCCACTTTTCTATTACAGCTATGATATATTATCTCTCGGTTGTCTTTAATGTCTGGTTACCCAATGAAGACAGGAATGAGCTTCGCTGTGATGATGTCTGCCATCAAAGAGCTTGCTGTCTAAGCTTACACGTGAAGAATGGGTGCTTGGCTGAATTATTGGTGGGCACCCAGTCTTACAAAACCGTACTCTAGTAAAGCATTAATACCCTTAGAAAAAAAAGAAAGGGAGAGATGATAATCAGAAGAAAAACAAAATCTGCAAAGGTCATCCCACTTTCAAGGAGATGTAAGTTGAACAAAGAACAAAGAAAATTACAGCACAGGAACAGGCCCTTCGGCCCTCCAAGCCTGCGCCGATCCAGATCCTCGATCTAAACATGACGCCTATTTTCTAAGGGTCTATCTCTTTACTTCCTGCCCATTCATGTATCTGTCTAGATACATCTTAAAAGACGCTATCGTGCTCGCGTCTACCACCTCCGCTGGCAACGCGTTCCAGGCACCCACCACCCTCTGCGTAAAGAGCTTTCCACGCATATCCCCCCTAAACTTTTCCTCTCTCACTTTGAACTCGTGACCCCTAGTAATTGAATCCCCTGCTCTGGGAAACAGCTTCTTGCTATCCACCCTGTCTATACCTCTCATGATTTTGTACACCTCAATCAGGTCCCCCCTCAACCTCCGTCTTTCTAATGAAAATAATCCTAATCTACTCAACTTCTCTTCATAGCTAGTGCCCTCCATACCAGGCAACATCCTGGTGAACCTCCTCTGCACCCTCTCCAAAGCATCCACATCCTTTTGGTAATGTGGCGACCAGAACTGCACGCAGTATTCCAAATGTGGCCGAACCAAAGTCCTATACAACTGTAACGTGACCTGCCAACCCTTGTACTCAATACCCCGTCCGATGAAGGAAAGCATGCCGTATGCCTTCTTGACCACTCTATTGACCTGCGTTGCCACCTTCAGGGAACAGTGGACCTGAACACCCAAATCTCTCTGTACATCAATTTTCCCCAGGACTTTTCCATTTACTGTATAGTTCACTCTTGAATTGGATCTTCCAAAATGCATCACCTCGCATTTGCGTCCACCAATTAGGGATATCTAACAGCTACTGCTGAGAAATGAACACATTTGGTGGCTAGAGTTAATTTGCAAGTAATAAATTGAAGATAGCATATTGCAGGAAGTCTTTCAGAACATACAAACTGCAGTATTAGCAACCACAGTCTATTATTTCATCCTTTATGTGTAGACAGACAGAAAATATTATACAACAGTGTTGCAGCAAGTGAAGGGCTTGCTAAAGAGAGGGTTTCTTTGGTATGATTTCTCTGATCGAGAGAGAGAGAGATTTCCGGATATACATTCAGCGTGGTTTTCCAAGTTGGCACTGTTGACAGGAGCACATACATTAGAAATTTGCTTATGCGCAGCACATGCTTTTTAAACTACTTAATTAACAGTTGAAACATAGTAAACCGAGCACACCTGAATTTCTAATACATGTTCCTGGTTGGTGAAAGTTCCTGGTAGCAACATAAAATTGGACAGTTACTCTTTATGTTGTGTCTTTGTTATGGGACAGGACTGCTGTTTCTTGTGGGATGCACCATGATGCCACAGGTAGTTGGGCAGCACAGTTGGTGATAGCTCTATCTTTTAATGTCCATGACAGTATTGGTAGGGGTGACCACTGCACAGTCCTTGTGGAAACCAAGTCCTGTCTTCACTTTGAGAATGCCCTCCATCTTGTTGTGTGGCACTACCACTGTGCTAAATGGGATAGATTTCGAACAGCTCTAGCAATGCAAAACTGGACATTCTTGAGGCACTGTGGGCCATCAGCAGCAGCAGAATTGTACTCAACCACAATCTGTAACCTCATGGCCCGGCATATCCCCCACTCTAACATTATCATCAAGCCGGGGGATCAACCCTGCTTCAATGAAGAGTGCAGGAGGGCATGCCAGAAGCAGCACCAGGCATACCTCAAAATGAGGTGTCAACATCGTGAGACTAGAACCCAGGACTACTTGCATGCCAAACAGCAGAAGCAGCATGCTATAGACAGAGCTAAGTGATCCCACAACCAATGGATCAGATTCAAGCTCTGCAGTTCTGCCACATCCAGTCATGAATAGTGGTGGACAATTAAACAACTCATAGGAAGAGGTGGCTCCACAAATATCCCCATCCTCAATGATGGGGGAGCCCATCAGTGCAAAAGACAAGGCTGAAGCATTTGCAACAATCTTCAACCAGAAGTGTCGAGTGCATGATCCATCTCAGTCCCCTCCTGAAGTCCCCAGCATCACAGATGCCAGTCTTCAGACAATTCGATTCACTCCGCTTGATGTCAAGAAACATCTGAAGGCACTGGATACTGCAAAGGCTATGGGCCCTGACAACATTATGGCAATAGTACTGAAGACATGTGCTCCAGAACTTGCTGAGCCCCTAGCCAAGCTGTTCCAGTACAGCTACAACACTGGCAACGTGGAAAATTGCCCAGGTATGTCCTGTACACAAAAAGCAGGACAAATCAACCCGGCTGATTACCGCCCCTTCGGTCTACTCTCAATCATCAGTAAATTGATGGAAGGTATCGTCAACAGTGCCATCAAGCGGCACTTGCTTAGCAACAACCTGCTCAGCGATTCTCAGTTTGGGTTCCGCCAGAGCCACTCAGCTCCTGACCTCATTACAGCTTTGGTTCAAACATGGACAAAAGAGCTGAACTCAAGAGGTGAGGTGAGAGTGACTGCCCTTGACATCAAGGCAGCATTTGACTGAGTATGGCATCAAGGAGCCGTAGCAAAACTGGAATCAATGGGAATCAGTAGGAAAACTCTCTGCTGGTTGGAGTCATACCTTGTGCAAAGGAATATGGTTGTGGTTGTTGGAGGTCAATCATCTCAGCTCCAGGACATCACTGCAGGATTTCCTTGGGATAGTGTCATAGGTCTAACCATCTTCAGCTGCTTCATCAATGACCTTCCTTCAAACGTAAGGTCAGAAGTGGGGATGTTCGCTGATGATTGCACAATGTTCAGCACCATTCGTGACTCCTCAGATACTGAAGCAGTCCGTGTCGGAATGCAGTAAGACCTGGACAATATCCAGGCTTGGGCTGATAAGTGGCAAGTAACATTCGCGTCACACAAGTGCCAGGCAATGACCATCTCCAAGAAGAGAGAATCTAACCATCTCCCCTTGACATTCAATGGCATTACCATAACTGAATCCTCCACTATCAACATCCTGGGGGTTACCATTGACCAGAAACTGAACTGGAGTAGCCATATAAATGCAGTGGCTACAAGAGCAGGTCAGAGGCTAGGAATCCTGCAGCGAGTAACTCACCTGCTGATTCCCCAAAGCTTGTCCATCATCTACATGGCACAAGTCAGGAGTGTGATGAAATACTCTCCACTTGCCTGGATGGGTGCAGCTCCAACAGCACTCAAGAAGCTCGGTACCATCCAGGACAAAGCAGCCCGCTTGATTGGCACCCCATCCACAAACATTCACTCCCTCCACCACAGACACACAGTGGCAGCAGTGTGTACCATCTACAAGATGCACTGCAGCAACGCACCAAGGCTCCTTAACCAGCACCTTCCAAACCCGTGACGTCTACCACCTAGAAGGACAAGTGCGTCAAATGCATGGGAACACCACCACCTACAAGTTCCATTCCAAGTCACACATCATCTTGACTTGGAACTACATCGCCCTTCCTTCACTGTCGCTGGGTCAAAATCCTGGAACTCCCTTCCTAACAGCACTGTGGGTGTACCTACCCCACATGGACTGCAACGGTTCAAGAAGGCAGCTCACCACCACTTTCTGATGGGCAATTAGGGATGGGCAATAAATGCTGGCCTTACCATATCCCATGAATGAATAAAAAAAAAATGAAAATAAATATGAGGGCATATACTCCGACTTTGTACTCAGCAATAGCCTTGCCCATTGGCAGCAAATATTAAACATTGAGGTATAGTTGAGTGTAATTTGCTGATGATTTAAAATTAATGACTGGAAACGTATGTGCGTCATGCATTTGAATTTTCAATATGTGCTCCCAATGGACACCATCTCCCTGCAGGAGTTAGAAGTCAAAAATTACTCCAGTAGAATTTAATCCAGCACAGAAGGTTGGGTTAAAGAGGGCGGTTCTGCCTCCAAAGTGAGTAGTTCTTTGACCTTCTGAAGCCAGTTAGTGGTTTGTTTGAATTCACAATGGGTAGTTGCTCCAGGTTTGGCACAAACCACAATCCTGTTCATGCTGCCTCAAAATAGGGCAAGCGGAAATGTTAAATATATTAGTTAACTAAGGGTTAATTTTGCTGTGCATTACATTAAGTTATAAGAGGAATTTCCCTGAGTTTGTGCTTTAGACATGCAGCTCATCTGGAAAATTTGAATGCACACATTGCACAATTTCCTGGTCATTTGTAATTAACAGTTGGAAAACTGTGTTGTGTCCCTATCATTGTGGCTAAGATTAGCTAACTCACACAAGAGGCTCTCTGCACTCTGTATGAGAAAAAAATAATGGAACTTCCACCTGTACTTCCCTTCAGTGAATGCAGTCTCCCTTTAAGAAGTGCATTCAGGCATTAAATGTTGTCTGGGACTTCCACTAGAACTGCGTTGTGGTTAGGTGACCTACAACCGATGCAGTGAGTCAGCCAGTCTGCCAAACCTGTGGAAAAGGAGCGCAGCAGTTTAAACTGCCCTGTCTGCAACATCATTTGGGGTTCTCTTGGACACACAGTTCCTGGCCTCCCGTTAGAATTGGGGCCATAATCTAGACCCGGATCTGATGGGATCCTTGTCTCCAGACATTGTGACAAAACACATGCTGTATTTTTCTCATTGTGCTTTCAACTTTTAAGCAAGGTTTTCAATCCATTGACTTAATTTCTGTCTAAATGTATAGCACTATGATGATGATGAGTAAGACTGATCACAAATTGGACAACCCCAAATTTCATTATTAATAATATTCCTGTAAAAACAAATGAAAAGCTTGTAATTTTGTCACTTTTTTCTTTCCCTCTTAATATCTAAATGATGCTAGAATGCAACCACAGATCTCAAATAGCTTCTATAATCTATTCAGACTTTGAATACTAAGTACTGCTGGATGTTAATTTCTTCATTTTATTTCTGAGAATTGATTTGTTTTGCAGAATGCCTTTTGTTTCTGTGATGGAAGTATGTAGACTGAAGATTTACAACCTTATGTGGCAGGAGTGCCCATTTTAATTATTTTTCCTACAATCGATATGAAAGAAAAAATGCTTTGTTCGTAGTTCATATATTGTGCCCATAGTGGTTATATGTAAATACAATGTCATTATATATTCCAAGAGTCTTGACAAATGCGAAACGCAAACTCCACTTCCCGCATCCTATCTTTCATTAAGATTGGCTTATGGACCTCCATTGACTCTCCATAAGCAGAAGATCAGCCATGTTCCCGTTGAATGGCGGAATAGGCTCGAAGAGCCTACTCCTGCTCCTCTTTCTTAATGAATGCATTGAAATCATCCTTACTTCCAAATTTCTGAAAACTTCATCCCACCTTACCTCTACAACGACAACTACTCCCAGTCCTACATACCAGCTTAAACTATGCACTCTTCTGACTCTGCTTGCTGTGTAGTCCCCTCCCTCTTCTCTTGGTGGTAAAGCTTTCAGGGGTCCCAGCTCTGTACTCAGTACCTACGTTCCTCAACCTAGCTACATTTCTCCTCCTCCTAAGTTTTCTACTACTATTTGGAGTTATATGAATGCAAATTCTTGCTGCTGAATAGAACGCTTTTCATGATTTTCAGTTCAGGTGTAACACAGTCTAGGTGTAGAATAAAGCTCACTTTGCTCTACCTCACCGCATTAATAAACTTCAGCCACAACTCAGAAGGCTTACTGCCCCAATATGATATTTTCCATTTCAATGAGTGAGATTCCTAATTTGTGAGAAAATTAAGGCATTTTAGTGCCGTTGCTCCCTGGGAACAGGGTTGAAACTGCGTCACATTTCACAGCCAGTAAACTTCAGAGATTTTCATCCCATCAATCTGGGCTGTATTTGATCCTAAGTCCGCAAATTTGCAAGGCCACCGTCAAACCCACTGCAACACTCAGTCCCTGCACAATTTTAATTTTGTATTTGAGCTCTACGTAACTGGTATAGGTATATAATCTGCTCCACAAGAGGGTTGCATTGTTGTGCAGTTTTATTTACATTGAGTTTCAGCCATATTTACGATATATCTTCAACATCCGTTTGTTTGAAATAGATTACTACATTCTTAAAAAATGACTAATTAAAGTTAATCAACTGGCACTGCTAATCAGTTCTCAACTGTGTGTAACAGTAACACTAATTAAATCAAGCATAGTTATTTTGAGTCCAGTGTATTATTTTTGGATATGTTACCAAATTGCTACTGCAGTTTTCCAAAGGTTAATGGAAAATATGTTATAGTGACTGCATTGTTGACGGAAGCAGATTGGAAATCTAAATACCCATCTTCCACAATTAGTGATGCCATCATGAATTAAGTACAATCTATACTTTCATATATATAAAAAATAATGAGGACCAACTTTTTTTTTCCATTTGCAATCATTTTTATTGTGCAGCACCATCTCATTTAAATATTGGGTGCTGACGATCTCACTGGAGAAACTGAATTGGATAAGTTTGAGCCCAGCAATATGATTTAACTTACAGAGGTGAAGCGATAAGATAATTGGGGTAATGAGTGTACCTCTGTTGATGCCAATTCAGCTGATTTACACTGACAAGCTCAACAGTTCCTCTAAGATATTTCCCAGCAGATCCATCCTGATGAAAGGTCTCTGCTCAAAACATTAATTTACCTTCAATACAAACAGAAATAGCTGGAAATACTCAGCAGACCAGGCCACATCTGTGGAGAGAGAAACAGTCAGTGTTTCAGGTCAATGACCTTTCATCAGATTTTGCCTTTACTCTTTACATTAATTTGCATTTACTCTTTTCAGATGTTATGTATTTCCCAAAATCTTCTGCTTTTGTTTGATTTGAGCATTTACAGTTTTTTCTTTATCTTCCCAGAAAATGTCATCATAACACTCATTACTTGAACAATAATGTTGAAACAGCAAATCAAACAATGTACAGCAAAGAACCTGAATGATGTTAGTCATGATCGTTTATGACTTTCTGTACTTTTAAATGGATAGTAATGCTGATGCCTGTGCTTGAATGATTATTAACTTTTTTTCTGATAATACATTGATATGTACTGATATGAAATTTATGATCATGTCTTGTGCTTTTCTTATTCGTTCATGGAATGTGGGCATCACTGGCTAGGCCAGCATTTATTGCCCATCCCTAAATGCCCTGAAGAAGGTGGTGGTGAGCTACCCTCTTGAACCTCTGCAGTCCTTGGGGTGGAGATACACCCGCAGTGCTGTTAGGAAGGGAGTTTCAGGATTTTGACCCAGTGTCATTGAAGGAACGGTGATGTAGTTCCAAGTCAGGATGGTGTGTGGCTTGGAGGAGAACTTGCAATGGTGGTGTTCCCATGCATCTGCTGCCCTTGTCCTTCTAGGTGGTAGAGGTCATGGGTTTGGAAGGTGCTGTTTAAGGAGCCTTGGTGAGTTGCTGCAGTGCATCTTGAAGATGGTACACACTGCTGCCATTGTGCATTGGTGGTGAATGGAGTGAATGTTGAAGGTAGTGGATGGGGTGCCAATCAAGCGGGTTGCTTTGTTCTGGATGATGTTGAGCTTCTTGAGTGTTGTTGGAACTGCACTCATCCAAGCAAGTGGAGAGTATTCCGTTAGGAGGTGAGTTACTCGCCGCAGAATTCCTAGCCTCTGGCCTGCGTTGTAGCCACAGTATGTATGTGGCTGGTCCAGTTCAATTTCTGGTCTATGGTAACCCCACAGGATGTTGATAGTAGGTGTTTCAGCGATGCCACTGAACATCAAGGGGAGATGCTTAGATTCTCTCTTGTTGGAGATGGTCATTGCCTGGCAATTGTGTGGCATGAATGTAACTTGCCACTTATCAGCCCCAGACTGAATGTTGTCCAGGTCTTGCTATTAATCAAACCAAGAATCCCATATGTTTTTAACAACCTTCTCAATTTGTCCTGCCACCTTCAAAGATTTGTGTACATATACCTCAAGTGTCTCTGTTCCTGCACCCCTTTTAAATTGTACCATTTAGTTCATATTGCTGTTCCTTAATTATTCCTATCCAAGTATATCACTACCAAAATGTATAGATATCCATTGATTCTCATATTGGTTGGGTTGACTTGTGTAATCCTTGAATTTACTGTAAGTGAATTTGACCCTTTTGTAGCTATAAGCTTAAAGGGAGAATGCACTCAAGATGCTGGCATACATCTGAAAACATACAGAAGTGTTGGAATTACATATGGTAAAGGAAATTTTGCTGGACAACACTCCGATAACATTACCTTGACCATGATTGTACCATAGTTATACACCCAGATAGACTATGCAAGTAGCAATCTTTATTTGGCATTGACTGTAGTACAACAATTGTGATTAACGGAAACTTTAATATTTGGAAGAAAAAAATTAAAGGATCTGTGGAAAGGACAGTGGAATGGAAGAAAACCAGCAAAAGGTGCATTTAGCTGAGTCACATCTTTGTATGCTGTAAAACTCCATGTTTCTATGAACTCCCAAACACACCATTGCCAGCGCCATGATATTAATATATCCTGAGAAGGGTGTCAGGCAAGCCCCCACTTGCCAGGAATGAGGAAAATTAATTTCGCCACATGAAAATTGATTTTAAACTGCTGATGGTGAAGAAAGAACTTGCTTTAAAAAACAATTGGAGACTATGGTTAGAGAGAGACATTAACATATCAACAGACAAGTACTTCAAAGGACAAAGGAGCTATTCCCTGCTCCAATTTAATCCACAATGGACTTTTGATTACCAGACATTGAAGCATTCCAGGTTAACTACTAAGATGGCCGAAAACACAAGCAGACATGGTCGGGCCAGTTTGGTCATGTGACTGACTGACTGTTGGAGTTTTTTGAATTTGAGCTTCTAACAGGGAATTTGAAATCAGAAGGCTGTTAGCTCCTGGACTGAGAATACCTCTCTCCTGTCTGCTGTCATCTTGCTTTCACCAGCTTCGGAAACCATTGAAGACATATGAACCCCAAGAGAGAAAAGTCTCCTATGTGAACAAGGTTTAAGAAGAATACTGGGCCCCAACGAAAAGTAAGAGCTGTCTACAATCAAAAACCCTGTGGCGAGCTGGAAACACAGAAACAGTAAAAAGGAACCCCCTTTTGGAGACTGCCTCAAACCTCTCCATTTTATTTTTCTTCCCTTTTCTGTCCCTATTTGCATGTGTGTATCGCGTGTGCATGCTAGTGTGGACGCGTCTTATATCTCAAGGTGTTAACCGTATTAGAGTTTAAGTTTCATGTTTAATAAATTTCACTTTTCCTCTTTAAACCTAAAGAAAATCTGGTGTGCTCATTTCTTTGCCTTATAATTGGAAAGCTGTGAACAAGGATTCACAAAGGGGGAGCTCAAAACAATGCGGCCGGAATTTTGCGCTGCCCCAGCGGATCTGATGGTGGTGTGGGGGCGGCGTAAAATTGAGCGGCAGGCTCCGGGAGGCCTACCCGCCCCGATTCTGCCTCCAAACAGGTTTATGGAGGTCCGCCCCGATTCTGCCTCCGAACAGGTTTATGGAGGTCCGGGGGGTGGGGGGGGGGGTGGGGGGTGGAGGCGGTGGGGGGGGGTGGGAAACGGCCCACCCACCCAAGGCCAACCAAGACCCTTAAGTGGCCACTTAACAGCCACTTAAGGACCCTCGCCTGCCTCCACGGGTATTTTACCCGTGGCAAGCGGGTGTGCAGGGGACGTGAAAGGCCGCCCAGCGATAGTTGCCCCCTTTCCGTGCCCCGGGGGGGTGGGGGGCATGGCAGTCGGGCACAGGATGCCCGATTGACGGCCGCCCCGCCTCCCAACCCACCCCCTGGATCCAAGACGCCCCCTCCCCCCAAATGACCACCCTAGCCTCACCAGAGCACGACTGATCCCCCTGGTGAGGCAACCCAAACTTACTCACTCTCCCGGGTCCATGGCGTCGGCTGGGCTGCAGTCCCAGCAGTGGCCACCGCTCCCGGTGGCGCTGATGAGACTAAGAGCTGCCGGCATCTCACTGAGTCGGGACCTCCTCCCTCAAGTGGGTGGAAGTCCCGCATCGGGCCAATTAAAGCCTGGGGACCCGCTGGGCGGAAGCGGGTTCATCATCGCCATTTACGTCAGAGTCCAGCTCTCCTCCGCCCACTGTAAAATTCCAACCTGTGTGTTTAAAGTTAAATCCTGTTATAATAAGACCAGGTGAAGATAGTAAATGACCCCTAGACACCTTTCTCACCTGGTCGTTACAGAAATTTGGGTGCTAGCGTCCGGGATTTTACCCACAGACAAACGACTGAAATTGGAAGTTGGAAGCTAAATTGTTCCCAATCAAAAAGAGCAAAATTTCAATACAGATTTTCTTGTGGTTGTGTGTGATTGAATACTAACATGTCTGCAACTGAACCTAGTAGCTCTCCAAGCCAGGGTGAAGTAACTTGGGATAAGTTAAAAGCACTGTCTATGGAGGAGTTGAGAAAAATGGCTGAGCAGTGTGGGATCACTGTATGTGGCAAGGCTAGGAAGTCTGAACTCTTAAGGCTAGTGGCCAACCAATTTTCCCTTGAATCTGAAGAAGCAGAAACAGTTAGAAACCAGATCCGACAGGGTATTGTTAGCAAAGGTGCAATTGGAATGAAGGAAACTTGAACTTGAGGAAAGAGAGAGGGAGAAAGAGAGAGCCTTTCAAAAGGAACGTGAAGAAAATTAAAGGCAGGAGAGAGAGAAAGAAAGACAGGAGAAGGAATGAGAGAGAGAGAGGAGAGAAGAGGGAAGGAATATTCCAGAAAGAATCTGAAGAGAGAGAGCTGAGGTGGCTTGCGTTAATGAGGGGGCGACAAAGTAACCCTAGTGAAAGCATTGCCAATATGGAGGAGCAGAATTCAGGGCTGGGTACAAGATTGCTAAAACTCGCTCAATTAATTCCAAAGTTCAATGAGGAAGATGTGGAAGTGTTTTTCTTGTCTTTTGAGAAACTGGCAAGGCAGCTAAAATGGTCAGCTGAGACCTGATCTCTGTTATTGAAAAGCAAACTAACCGTAAAAGCCCATGAGGTTTATTCCTTGTTGCCAGATGAGAACTGACCAAAAATGCGATCCTTGGGGCATATGAATTAGAACCCGAAGCCTATCGCCAAAAGTTTAGAACCCTCAAAAAGCAAGCCAATCAAACCTATCTGGAGTTTGAAAGAAGTAAGCAGAGGAATTTAAAAACTCTCTCCCGTTCTCAATAAAGACCCATGTAGAAGAACAGCGGGTTCAGTAGCCATTCTGGCTGATGAGTTTGCTTTAATTTATAAGTCGGTTTCCCAGGGCGAACCTTTCCTAGTCACCCCCACAAATCCGAAAAAGGACAAAGGATGGGAAGGTGATATCCGCCTAGGCAGTCCTGGAAGAGAAAGGAAAGCAGGAGACACAGGGGGCCCTCCTCCAGCCAAAAAGGAAGGTGCTGTGAGCAAGAGTGAGTCCTGGAGACCTGTGTGCTTCCATTGTAATAAGGCAGTGTATTTAAAAGCTGACTGCTGGAAACTAAAGGGGAAACCAGTAGGGTTAATCAGGGCACACCCGCTCAGTGAAGACGGGGACCTGATGCAAAACACAGGAGAACTAGCTATGGCTTTAACTGCAGTAAGAGTGCAACCCAGGAAGCTTACTATGGCCGGTGCAGGAAAAGTTAATAGGATTCCTGAAGGTTATCAGGGGTTTTGTGTCTGAAAGGAAAGTAACCCCATACCCCTCGAGTGGGGCAAGCAAGCCCATTGTGATTCTCAGGGACACAGGGGCGAATAGATCCCTTTTACTTGGAAAAGGCCTGACCTTTTTCCCAGAGAGTGCAGTGAACACCAAAATGGTGGTGAATGGTATTGGAGGGCAGTGTATGCCTGTATCTGTAGGGGTGCACCTAGTTTCGGGACCGGTGACCATAGGGATTGTCCCTAGTTTGCCTGTGGACAGGGTTGACCTGCTCCTAGGTAGCGATCTGGCAGGGATGAAGGGTGAAAGAAAGACTGCAGGATGTCAGAGAGACAGGGCAGTGGCGGAGACAGTCCCCTGCAGAGTCCCTGAATGTGTAGTGGGTCAGGCCATAATCAAACCAGCTCCCCCAGAGGAGACTGCATTGGCACTGCAGGCAGATGACCATGAGGTCTGCTTGTCCAAGACTTTCTTTGGAAAGTTAGGAGACCCAGGGAATTAATTAAATGGATTTTCCTTTGGTGAGGCTCAGTGAACCGACCCAGTATTGCGAGAGTTAGCACAGTCTACCCAGTCTGAAAGTGAAGCAGAAAGAGTCCCTGATTGCTGCTATTTAAAGAATGAGGTACTGATGAGGAAATGGAGTTCTACTCACAGACCTGAGGGCAAGGAGTGGACAGTAGTTCACCAGTTAGTGGTGCCACAGAGGTACCGGAGAGAAATATTAATAAGAGCCCACGAAACTGCAGTGGCTGTACATGCCGGTGTACGAAAGACCAAAGCCTGCATAAGACAGCACTTTGACTGACCAAAATTCCGCAATAATGTGTTGAAGTACTGCAGGAGTTGCCTCATGTGCCAGGTTGAGGGGAAACCCCAACCTACAGTGAAACCTGCACCCCTAAGACCTGTACCGGTGTTAGGAGGACCCACCAGCAGAGGGCTGGTGAACTGTAAGGGACCCCACTGACAACAAAGGGGACAGGCAGGCACACGGCTGGCAAAGGTTTAGAAAGAGAAGGGGAAAAAGTGACCAAGAGGGCAGGTTAAAGGATGTCCAGGAAGAATCCCGGATGAAAACCCCTACTGTCTGGACAATCAACCCCGGAAAATGTGAAAAGTTCGACACCACATCCTTCTATGTAAAAGCACCCCACCAGAGTTACTAACAGCATTTACAGGAACCTGAAGAGACAAAGAGAGACCTCTAGGAGGGCACAGAAACTGTGAGGGTGATGCCTCACCTAGTCGAAGTGTCACAGGAGAGTGCAGTCAAGTCTGCACAAATACCTGCAGGTAGGAGTGTCCCAGAGAACAAATGGGAGAGTAACAAAGACTCCTCCCCCCAGTCAGAGGAAAAGGGAACCACCCTGAAGTCAAAAGACTTTGCATGACTCAGAGAGTTCAGGATCGACCTGCCCACTGCTAACTCTCCTGAGGGAAAAAGGGGAAATTAAAACAGCCCTAGCACATGGAAAAGACCATTTTTAATAAGCTTCAAGATTGGTGAAGGAATGGAAATGAATGAGAGAAATGCATGCTTTTTCTTTCTGTATCTTATATTTCTCTCAAACCCTGTAATGAAATGCGCCATTTTTTTTCAAATTGCATTTCATTCCCCTGGATGTGGAGGTGTCAGGCAAGCCCCCACCTGCCAAGAATGAGGAAAATTAATTTCGCCACATGACTGCAATTGATTTTAAACTGCTGATGGTGAAGAAAGAACTTGCTTTAAAAAACAGTTGGAGGCTATGGCTGGAGAGAGACATTAGCATATCAACAGACAAGTACTTCAAAGGACAAAGGAGTTATTCCCTGCTCCAATTTAATCCACAATGGAACTTTGATTACCAGACATTGAAGCATTCCAGGTTAACTACTAAGATGGCCGAATACACAAACAGACGTGGTCGGGCCAGTTTGGTCACGTGACTGACTGACTGTTAGAGTTTTTTGAATTTGAGCTTTCAACAGGGAATTTGAAATCAGAAGGCTGTTAGCTCCTGGACTGAGAACACCTCTTTCCTGTCTGCACTCATCTCGCTCTCACCAGCTTTGGAAACTGTTGAAGACATATGAACCCCAAGAGAGAAAAGTTTCCTATAGTGAACAAGGTTTAAGAAGAATACTGGGCCCCAACGAAAAGTAAGAGCTGTCTACAACCTAAGACTCTACGGCAAGCTGGAAACACAGAAACAGTAAAAAGAAACTCCCTTTTAGAGACTGCCTTGAACCTCTCCATTTTATTTTTCATCTGCTCTTTTCTGTCCCTATTTGCATGTATGTATCACGTGTGCATGCTAGCATGGGTACGTTGTGTATCCGCAGTCGTTAACCGTATCAGAGTTTAAGTTTAATGTTTAATAAATTTCACTTTTCTTCTTTAAACCTAAAGAAAACCTGGTGTGCTCATTTCTGTGCTTTATAATTGGAAAGCTGTGAACAAGGATTCACAAAAGGGGAGCTCAAAACATAGTGTGTTTAAAGTTAAACCCTGTTATAATAAGACCAGGTGAAGATAGTAAAAGACCTCGAGACATCTTTCTCACTTGGACGTAACAAAGGGCATTCACCTTTGGATATACAGCTTCAAGGATATGCATTTATGCCATTGTTGTACGATCTTAAGAAGTATTCTGCTTTCATACTTGAGTTTTGTGATAGGCTGTGTGCAAGTTCAAACAAAGAATTACTATCTTGCAGCAAAGGCCAAAGCATATGTAGAGCAGAGGATTGTGATGCAATTGACCATTCCCACTGGAAATATAGGACACTGGAGCGAGTTCTTCTGTGAATTATTTTGGGAAATTTTGGTATAGCATGAATATTTGAAACCTAATTAACTACATCTGTAATTACATTATTTTTGTACTGTGTCCAGCAGTTTCAGTGTGTCAAGATTCTGTACATGAAAATTTTGAGAGCATATGTCAGCGGTCTTAAGCAAATTTTGTGAGATGATATTTTTATTGTGTATGTATTATATATATCTATTTTGTAGAAAAATTGTGGCTCATATGATGCAGCTGGAAAGTGTGTGGGGACTGTCTGCTTCCTGTGAGATTCGTACAGGTGGTTGGGGGAGGGACAGTGAAAGGGCGTCGCACCCACTTCCTTTGTCGTACATAGTGACATACTGTAACCCAGTGGCCCCTTGCAAGTCTGATTCTTCAGCAAGTTTAGGTTGTGGTAGGTTCTCACTGCTACTGATTTGCCTGTTGTAGGTGTGTGACTAAACTTGTGGTTAAATTTGCCCGTTTTGGTTTGAAGGTCTGAAACCCATCTTAAGTCTTACATTCCTACTTCAGCCTTCACAATTTTTCCATAACCTCTCAAATTAAAACTACAAAAAACTAAAATTGAGCTAAATTGTACCCTGTATAATTTTTAAAAATCTTGTAAATGTTGCATTACCCCAGTTACTTGATTTACCTGGAATACAAATACCGCTCGATTCTTTTAGAAGCAGGAATTTAAATCTGGGCGCCAGCTTTTGGAGATACTTATGGGGATGTTGGTCATTAAATGGGGCTGACCATACATCCTTGTTTTCCAGGGACTGTCCCTGGATGAGGTATTCTGTCCCCAGGCAAACTATGTCCTCAAAAGAGTCTCTGTTTACAAACTCATCCCCTCATACCCTTACTTCTAATTTCTTGTATTGGAATATATCTAATGCATAAGCGAGTTACAACACAGTGTGTGTAGTGTTATTTGCCTTGGATAAAGTTGTTTGCTAAATGTCTTAATAATAATAATAAATGTGTTGGAGAGAAATATCCAGAATGTATCTATTATTGTTCTTCTTTCTTTGGCCTTCTTATCTCAGGGGACAATGGGTAAGTGCCTGGAGGTGGTCAGTGGTTTGTGAAGCAGTGCCTGGAGTGACTATAAAGGCCAATACTAGAGTGACAGACTCTTCCACAGGTGCTGCAGATAAAATTGGTTGTCAGGGCTGTTAGACAGTTGGCTCTCTCCTTGCGCTTCTGTCTTTTTTCCTGCCAATTGCTAAGTCTCTTTGACTCGCCACAGTTTGGACCCGCCTTTATGGCTGCCCGCCAGCTCTGGCGATCGCTGGCAACTGACTCCCACGACTTGTGATCAATGTCACAGGACTTCATGTCGCGTTTGCAGACATCTTTAAAATGGAGACATGGACGGCCGGTGGGTCTGATACCAGTGGCGAGCTCGCTGTACATTGTGTCCTTGGGGATCCTGCCATCTTCCATGCGGCTCACATGGCCAAGCCATCTCAAGCGCCGCTGACTCAGTAGGGTGTATAAGCTGGGGATGTTGCCCGCCTCGAGGACTTCTGTGTTGGAGATATGGTCCTGCCACCTGATGCCAAGGATTCTCCGGAGGCAGCGAAGATGGAATGAATTGAGACATCGCTCTTGGCTGACATACGTTGTCCAGGCCTCGCTGCCGTAGAGCAAGGTACTGAGGACACAGGCTTGATACACGCGGACTTTTGTGTTCCGTGTCAGTGCGCCATTTTCCCACACTGTCTTGGCCAGTCTGGACATAGCAGTGGAAGCCTTTCCCATGCGCTTGTTGATTTCTGCATCGAGAGACAGGTGATAGTTGAGCCTAGGTAGGTGAACTCTTGAACCACTTCCAGAGCGTGATTGCCGATATTGATGGATGGAGCATTTCTGACGTTCTGTCCCATGATGTTTGTTTTCTTGAGGCTGATGGTTAGGCCAAATTCGTTGCAGGCAGCCGCAAACCTGTCGATGAGATTCTGCAGACACTCTTCAGTGTGAGATGTTAATGCAGCATCGTCAGCAAAGAGAAGTTCCCTGATGAGGACTTTCCGTACTTTGGTCTTCGCTTTTAGACGGGCAAGTTTGAACAACCTGCCATCTGATCTTGTGTGGAGGAAAATTCCTTCTTCTGAAGACTTGAACGCATGTGAGAGCAGCAGGGAGAAGAAAATCCCAAACAGTGTAGGTGCGAGAACACAGCCCTGTTTCACACCACTCAGGATAGGAAAGGGTTTTGATGAGGCGCCGCTGTGCTGAATTGTGCCTTTCATATTGTCATGGAATGAGATGATGATACTGAGTAGCTTTGGTGGACATCCGATCATTTCTAGTAGTCTGAAGAGACCACGTCTGCTGACGAGGTCAAAGGCTTTGGTGAGATCAATGAAAGCAACATAGAGGGGCACCTGTTGTTCGCGGCATTTCTCCAGTAGCTGACGAAGGGAGATCAGCATGTCAATGGTGAATCTCTCTGCTCGAAATCTCACAATCTCACTTTGAAGAGCTGGAACCTGTCTTAGCCGCTAAGCGCATTGCACTACTGAACTACAAGAAAGCCCCCAGTGAGTTAACATCCGTAGCACTTAAAACAGCTAGAAACGCTGCACAAAGAACAGCCAGGCGCTGCGCAAATGACTACTGGCAACACCTATGCAGTCATATTCAGCTGGCCTCAGACTCCGGAAACATCAGAGGAATGTATGATGGCATTAAGAGAGCTTTTGGACCAACCATCAAGAAGATCGCCCCCCCTCAAATCTAAATCAGGGGACACAATCACTGACCAACGCAAGCAAATGGACCGCTGGGTTGAGCACTACCTAGAACTGTACTCCAGGGAGAATGTTGTCACTGAGAGCGCCCTCAATGCAGCCCAGCCTCTGCCAGTCATGGATGAGCTGGATGTTCAGCCAACAAAATCGGAACTCAGTAATGCCATTGATTCTCTAGCCAGCGGAAAAGCCCCTGGGAAGGACGGCATTACCCCTGAAATAACCAAGAGTGCTAAGCCTGCTATACTCTCAGCACTCTACGAACTGCTTTGCCTGTGCTGGGATGAGGGAGCAGTACCACAGGACATGCGCGATGCAAATATCATCACCCTCTATAAAAACAAAAGTGAATTGCGTGCAGTTCTGGTCGCCACACTACCAGAAGGACGTGGAGGCTTTGGAGAGGATACAGAAGAGGTTTACCAGGATGTTGCCTGGTCTGGAGGGCATTAGCTATGAGGAGAGGTTGGATAAACTCGGATTGTTTTCACTGGAACGACAGAGGTGGAGGGGTGACATGATAGAGGTTTACAAAGTTATGAGTGGCATGGACAGAGTGGATAGTCAGAAGCTTTTTCCCAGGCTGGAAGAGTCAGTTACTAGGGGACATAGGTTTAAGGTGAGAGGGGCAAAGTTCAGAGGGGATGTGCGAGGCAGGTTCTTTACACAGAGGGTGGTGAGTGCCTGGAACTTGCTGCCAGGGGAGGTGGCGGAAGCAGGTACGATAGCGACATTTAAGAGGCATCTTGACAAATCCATGAATAGGATGGGAATAGAAGGATACGGTCCCCGGAAGTGCAGAAGTTTAGGCAGGCATCAAGATCGGCGCAGGCTTGGAGGGCCGAATGGCCTGTTCCTGTGCTGTACTGTTCTTTGTTCTTTGACCGCGGTGACTGCAACAACTACCGTGGAATCTCCCTGCTCAGCATCGTGGGGAAAGTCTTCGCTCGAGTTGCTTTAAACAGGCTCCAGAAGCTGACCGAACGTGTCTACGCTGAGGCACAGTGTGGCTTTCGAGCAGAGAGATCGACCATTGACATGCTATTATTGTTAATATTACTATTAGCTATAACATAGATGGTACAGCACTACTGCAGTTGCCATAGCTACGACGCTGACTGAATGGCGTATGACATAGAACATACGCAAGACTCGAGATTTGGTGTAAGGTGAAAATGACATTGTCAGGAAAGTATAATTGCAAATTAACAGCCAACTTCAAAAGGATTTTCATATTTTAACCAGCTGGAAAGGAAACATCTGTATTCAGTTCAATGTGCCATTTTGAGTGGAGACAGGACATCTATAAAAGAACGTGAAGCTACCACTAAAGATAAAACTACTCTTACAGCATGTGCTGGTTCAAGCTCTGCCATTGATTGATTGATCGATTGATTGGTTGATTTATTTATATATTTATTGCAAAATTGAGCGAACACAGACTAGGCCTTCTGGACAGTGAAAAACTGATGTTCCTCCTGATCAATGTTATTGTATTATTTTTAAAAAGTGTCTGAATGTGCCTCAATAGTGTGATGTCTCATCTATGATAATTGTATGTACATTTGTTTTGCATTTGTAGTGTATATGTGCAACTGATAGAATTCAGGCTGCTTAAGATTTTTGCCTAGTTATGTTGCGCAACCCACATTTTCCACCCTGGCTACTTTGCTATGGTCTCACCCTGTGTGTCCCCGGATTTGGTTTAAAAATATAGTCATCCTATCGTTAAGGTTTCATCCCACTTTGTAATAGACTAGAAATCACAATTCACTTTCCTGTTTTCTCGATGTTGTTTATTATCTGATCAGAAAAAAATAAAAGCACATCATCATTTTCAGGTTTTGCACCATCCATTATTTTCTTAGATTATGGAGACCGTTTGTAGGACATAATTGTAATGAAACTGACTGGAACATGGACAGTTCTACTGGTTAAGTTATTTTAATCCAATTTGTCTTCAGACAAGAGAAAAAAAAAGCAGGATGTAAAATAGAAATATTAAGCTGTCTGATGGCAGAATCGGCAGCGTTATTATTCAACAGCCAGTTATATATGAACAATGTATTATGTAGGATTTGTAAGGTGCATTCCTATATGTGAATCCGAACATGAAATTATCCTGCTGACACACAGGATGGAGGAAAGTCTAAAAAAATTGTTTGTTTACCAAATGTTATTCAGAGTGCAGGATTCCTTCTTCCAGGAACATCTAGTTAACGGGCAACATAAACATTTTGGCTCGATTAGTATGAGATCTGCTGAAGCAATGATGTTTTATGTTGCCTTTGTCATGTGATTAACTACACTGAAGTCTTTTTGGATGCACCTCGTGATATAGCACAGTTTTTGACACAATACATTTGCTCATGTTTACCTTTTGGATACAGAACATCTGCAACAAGCTCCCATGACAATGTCCCTTGTAATACATTTTATATATACATCCCAATAAAGAAGAAATAACTGTCATGTATGGTATAGATTTATCATGTTCTCAGGATGCCTCAGAACGCTTCAGATCCTGTGAAGTACTCTTTGAAATGTAGTCAGTTTTGTTATGCAGGTAATAAATGTTTATCTATCTATCTATCTACTGCATTTTAAGTTGCAAAGTTGAGTTATATTTACTGTTACTGTACTAAGTTTCTAATGTATTTTTGAATGTATTTAAAAGTTTAACATCCGTACCAGTAGCATGTTTCCACCTCACAATGGTCTCCATTTTGTGATATTTCCTTCATCTCTCACCTTGGCTGCACAATTCAGATTGATTGCATTTGCACTGCAAAATGCTAAAATACTGCGATTTGGAAAGAACATTTGAGCTATCAACCTTTCTGTAGAAGTGATTTTAATAACCTCTTGTCTGCAATCTGAGTATTCTGAAAAATCACTAAAAGTAAAATGCTATACTCATATTTTTATTTGCCCCTCACTGGACATTGCATTTTGGCCAGGTTGTGTACCAGCTTGGAACACTAATGGGAGCTTGTTGCAGATGTTCTGTATCCAAAAGGTAAACATGAGCAAATGTATTGTGTCAAAAACTATGCTATATCACAAGGTGCATTCAAAAAGACTTCAGTGTAGTTAATCACATGACAGACAAAGGCAACATAAAACGTCATTGCTTCAGCAGATCTCATACTAATCGAGCCAAAATGTTTATGTTGCCCGTTAACTAGATGTTCCTGGAAGAAGGAATCCAGCACTCTGAATAACATTTGGTAAACAAATAATTTTTTTAGACTTTCCTCCATTCTGTGTGTCAGCAGGATAATTTCATGTTCGGATTCACATATAGGAATGCACCTTACAAATCCTACATAGTACATTGTTCATATATAACTGGCTGTTGAATAATAACACTGCAGATTCTGCCATCAGACAGCTTAATATTTCTATTTTACATCCTGCTTTTTTTCCTCTTGTCTGAAGACAAATTGGATTAAAGTCGCTGTCACATGAGGCAACCCACCTGAAAAGTTCCATACTGGCCCAGTACTGCCCGAGTACTGAATTTGAGTCTTGCACTCTGAACAGATTCCACAGAATGGAGCTGTTGCTGATAGTTCTCGACTTTGTTATTGCAGGAATGACCCCCAACTGCCTGTGAAGGGGTGGGTTTCCACAGGGGTCTGGGAAAACAAATTAAAAATATGCAAGTGTCTTCTGCCCGCTGGGAACTTGCTATCCATCTGACTCCCAAGAAAAGAAACTGAAGGATCAATTTAAAAATGGTCAGCTTGTACAGTTGATCTCGGCAAAGGGGGTTCTTTCATCCCAAAGAGTGGCATTAAGTTTGTTTTCGAAAAGTCAAGAACAACCAAAGCATCTGGAATTGCACTTAAGATGAATTTCCAACGCTTGTAGTTCTGTTATTTCTAAAAAGAGGTTGATAGAAACTCGCAGTGAATCTTCACTGCCACGGTTTCTGCATTGCTTTTCATTACAGAATGTCGAATTCGGAAGTATTTTGTTGTTTATTTTCAGACCCAGTGAGTCAATGTGAGAGTGCTAGAGCAGAATGCCGAGTTTTGTAAGACTAGAGCATGCTACAAGCAAAGCTTCTGTGTATGATTCATAATGCTTTTGAAATACTGTTCCTTTCAAACAAATTACTCCCGTCTGTTGGCTAGTTATCAATATGCAGAAAATCAGCCCCAAGTGCTGTAGGTACCACTTTCACAAGTCACGTCTTGAAATTGCTCCATGTTAAACACTAGGCGCTGCCAGAGTGCAGTTTAACCAGTTTTTGAACATCATCTGTATCTTGGGATATAATTACAACATTTATCTCATTCTCTTGGCATTTGCTGATATTGTCAACTTGGTAATAAACTGGGGTTTTTTTTCAGTTTTTGCTCCTTTCCCCCACTCCCCTCCTCTAATGAAGGAGTTGATTCATACTGATATGCAGTCTTATAGGTGTTACCAGCTCTTCAATACCTCAATTAAGTGGTCATTTTCTATAACTCCTGGAAGTGAAAGTCAGCATTTTATTCAACCATGGGGTGCAGCTTTGTCAAACTGATTACAGTCCTCATCTGATAACCACACACACACTTTCTATTAGGGATCAGCAGATAATCCTTCTTCTCGAGCAAAGTTGCACAGAGGAGAAGTGCAACACATGTAAAGGGATGATACTAAACAAGTAAGATAAATATATGTATATAGAATTAGCCAGTGGAGGCGAAAGATACATGACATTAAATAAATTAATTAGAAGTGAATTAATCCTGATAAAGGGCCTTTCCAGGGAGAAAGATCATGGAATGATACAGCACAGAACGAGGCCTTTGCCCCATCATGCCTATGTCGGCTCTTTGGTAGAGCTATCCAATTAGTCCCACTCCTCTGCTCTTTTCCCCAGAGCCCCGTAATTTTTTTTCCTTCAAATATTTATCCAATGTTACTATTGAATCTGCTTCCTTCACTCTTTCAGGCAGTGCATTCCACATTGCAACAACTTACTATAGAAACAATAAGTTTTCTCATGCTTCTAATTCTTTTACCAGTCACCTTAAATCTGTGTCCTTGGGTACTGACTTTTCTGCCACTGGAAACCGTTTTTCTTTATTTACTCAGTCAGAACCCTTCATGATTCAGAACATCTCTATCAAATCTCCTCTAAAGAGAACAATCCGAGCTTTTCCAGTCTTTCCATATAACTGGGGTCTCTCATCCCTCACGCTATTCTAGTAAATCACTTCTGCAACTTTAAGGCCTTGACATCCTTCCTAAAGTGTGGTGCCCAAAATTGCGTATAATAATCCAACTGAGGCCTTATAAAAGTGTTTTATAAAAGTTTAGCATAATGTTCTTGCTTTCGTACTCTATTCCTCTGTTAATAAAGCCAAGGATCCTACATGCATTTTTTTAACAGCCTTATGAACATGTCCTGCCACCTTCAACAAATTTGTGTACATACACCCCCAGGTCTCTCTGTTCCTGCACCTCCTTTGAAAATTGGACTGTGGAAAGTATGATGGACTTGCCTGATTTTCAAAAAGAATTTGACTGATGTTCCACACAAAAGTCTACTTTAGAAACTGACTCTTACTTATTGACTTCTCTTCTGACTCTGGATTATTCTGCAGTCATTTCACAGATCCGGACTGCATTTTGTCTTTTGTACAGACCTTGGAGTATTCTCTGACCTTCACACTCTGTTTACTTTTTGACCTTAGTGTTGACTAAAGGTCACTATTTTGCTAAAGATTTCTAGCATCCTCAGTATTTTGCTTTTGTATTATTGCTATTTTGCCTCCCGTTCTCTTGATTCTCTGATTCTTACTGGCTGATAACTCCTGTTTGGCTAAAAACATTTCCTAACAAGACATCTTACTGTTGTTGTTCGATGTTATTGTTTCTAACCTTTCTTTAATGCCTTAACATTTGTTGCACCTATCTCTACTGTACATGCATAATGGCTGCCTCCATGAAGATGAGCTCTAATACTTCTCCTTACCTTTAACCTGACTTCTCTCTCTTTGTTGATTCCCTTCCTTCTGTTTCTGCTTCTACTTACTCTTTGACTGACCATGTCTATCACACCTTGCTCCTGACTCCAACTCGCTGTTAAATTATTTTTTCTTTGCCACTCCAGATTCTTATCCCACCTGGAGAGGTAAACTGTCTCCTGCCTTAACTTTGGTTGTCCATCACAGCAGAGCACAGCAGAGTTGATAACTTTTTCTCCCCAGTCATCATAATTGCATTATTTTCTTTATCTGATGTCTTCACCACCCACTTAAAACCCCTGAAGTTGAATCATGTACCCATCCTTCTTTTTCTTTGCTCTTCCCCTGTCTGAGCAAATCTTCCTCTGCTCCTCCCAATAAGCTTCCTAACACAATCTCTCTTCAAAAGGTCTACTCTGTTGCATACTGAGCTCTCCTCATCCACAACCTCATAATTTTGGGTCTAAAATTTAGTTTGTAGGTGGTGACTCTTCCTTGCTTGCTAGTGCTGACCCATCTGGCTTCATTTTCCACCATGTCCTGCAGTCTAACCACCACGGTGATGGTGTAACAGCCATCACCATGCTTACTCATTGGACTTCTCCACATTGTAGCACTTCACCCTTCGCTGCCCCTCCCACCTCTGCTTCAAGATCTTCTTGTCCACTGCTGGGCCTCCAGATGCCTCCCTCAACAAAAGCTCCTTTCATTGGCTGATCTCAGTTGCTGCACTGAGACACAACTTAGCATTAGTAATTTCAACCTCCACCTGAACCACCCATTTCCCCACACAGCAGACTTCCTTGCTGTCTTTACCTCTTTCAGTGCCATCCTCTCTATTCACTCCACCACTCATATAAATGACCATCCCCTTGACCTTGTTCGCACATGTAACCTTGAGACTTTTGAACTCTCAAGGTTTTGAATAGAGCACCTCAATCACTAACTGTGCTCTCTCTACAGTTTCTCTTCTTTCTCTGACCTGTAGCCTTGTCTACCTCCGCCATTACATTCCATCCCAGAAAAAAACTACCGCTGGACGTTTTTACACATTTCTTCAATCTTGTCTAATATTGGCCCTCAAGTTTACAACTTCATTATTTAATCTTTTGATCTTCTTTGTTACCATATCACCTCCTTCTTCAATGCTGTTGTCCTCATTAGATCCAAGACAATCCCCATCATTCCACCTGGTACAGTAGTCATCACTGTGGCCTCAAATCCATTAGCTGTAAGCTGGATCACAGTTTGCAAATTTGATATTTATCAAATATGGATGAGTCACCTCAAGGCCTACCGTCTCTCTTTTCCTTGGTCAAATTCTGTTATTACTCTAAAATCATGTTGGAGCACAAGAACAACTCTAAAACTCTTGTTCTCCTCTGATCACCTTCACTTGCACAATCCATTCTCGCCTTAAATACCTAATATGAGGATCTCATGGCGTTTTACATATGTAACAGTGTGGCTCTGCTGCCCTTCAGCTTCAGTTCCTTGCAAAGACAGAATGAGGCAACCAATAGAGGGATTTGAAGATGAGGACAACAATTTAAAATCAGCATTTTGGAGGACAGGGACAGGGATGAAAATGAGTTGGGTGTTAACATGATAACAGTAATTTCCAGGCTTACATCTTCCTTCTTGGAAAGATGTAACATTGTGTCTGCTATCTTTCAGAACCCTCATTCTGACTGCTGTTTTTTGTGCTCAGCTATTTACCTTGAATTTCCTAATGCATTGTGTTCCAGAAAGGCTGCATCCAAAACAGGTTCTCCAACCACTGAATACCTTCTGGATCCTGGCTTTTGATTACTGCCTTGTCACTTTCTTTAATTTTTTGCCCATCAATAAACCAGTATCAGGAATCTTTGGGTTTCTTTACTGGCCCCTCACTGTTTCTGGTCAAACCCCAAAGATCACTCGTTACCATGGGGTTTTTCTTTTTTGTTTTGAAGGTATATTACTCAGAATATTCCTTTCCTTTTGGGTCCCCACCCCACTCACCGAAATGCATATCATTAGCTGAGAGGGAAAGTGGATGACCTGCTTATGCATCTGGCACATTGCTGCTTTTCCTGTGACTGAGTGAAATGAAGTTTATTATGGCAGTGGCATGGGGAATTCCCCTTTGATGCTGGAAACCTATGTAAAAGAAGGTTCAGTCAACTATGGTTAATTCTGATTCTGATCTATCCTTGCGGGTACAAGTCTGAGGAAAGCAAAGTTTGACCAAATTCCACTTCTAACTTTGGTCCCGATTTACAAAGCATTTACTTGATCTGTTTACTTTTTTTTTTGCGACTACACGCATTATCTATTTTGTAAGAAGCTAAAACAGTTAGCAGAAACTTTGAAAATGGGGGCCTTATCGCCTTTGCTGCAGCACCATACAAATTTGACTGCAAGTTTATTCTTCCAAAGTTTGGTAACTTCAGAGTTTTAAGAGGTGACCAAGGGATAGAAATCCTTCTTGACCAAAACGGGTGGAATCAGATTGGCTGCCCGTTATATGCAGTGCCTGATAATCACTTCCATTGCAGTCATTGGAATTAAATATCCAGCGTGGCAGATCCGAAACCACCTGCTCAGTGCCACAGCCCGAGACTAATTTCAACCCCCAAAGGTAGAATACTTTCTCCTGCACAAACTTCTTTCTGATTTCCCGGGCCCCATCCGATTGCAGCTCCTTTTAGTTGTTCTGCTTCTTGTAATATTAAAGACTTTGTTGTGAGCTCCTATGGCAACTTGGAAGAGGAGAAAAATGTACTGAACTGTTCAATTTCGATAAATGAGTAACATTTTTTAAAATTAGATATGTGTTTATTCAAACTCACAGCAGTATGTTGCATTTTTCTTCTCCTACATTTCCCACGTCTTGTGCCTGACAACCAGTGAAATTTATTCCAAAATCAAACTGACAAATGGTTACATCTCACCGCAGACAAAACAGCCCCATGCGCTCAAGTTCTCAGCTTCGTTGCCAATTATAGATTGCAGACTTCAAAGGTCATGGGATCACAGTGATTTGCAGGAAATCTGTGCAAATGTTAATGTTTCACAAATGTGTGATATCTCACTGTTCCAAAAAGGCTGTTGAGTAAGTTCTTTTTTGGGATAACAGAATTTACTAATGGCTCCACAGGTGAAACTTTCATTTTTGAAAGACAAAGGAGGTTCAGAAGAGTGTGCTCCGCCATTTAAAAAAAATTTTTAGTGTCTGTATTTAAACAGAATTGAAGCTATCTTGAACTGTATTGGAACCAAAGTAAATATTATGGTATGAGGGAGAAGATAATCTGTGGCAAATCATTAAATGTAAGGTTCATCCCATGAATTAGGGAACAAAATTATTTTTGAGTGCTGCAGATGCGTTCTAGAGGTACCACTCATAGTTGTAGCAAATCCACCTGTTGTTATATATAACATCTATACAAAATATTATAGTAATGAAAGCTTTCTTTTTAACATTTAATTTTAATCTGGGCTACTGTAAATGTTTTAAGTGCTTTAATATTTCAATGTCTTTATATGAAGTCGGTCTTGCCTCCTTCTAGAATATATTGATTGCCATTTTGAAAACTTAGTTAGTGAAGATCAAAATCACGAACTCTGTGTGGTTGTAACCCCAGCAATTATGAAGAACGACTTCTGCATTAGCTAATATTAGTAAAATCTTTATACATACATATGTTCCTTATAGGGTTAATTTTCCAACTCCTCGCTCCCTGGTGGGTGTGTGAAATCAGAATATTATCCCTTACATGTGCATTTTGCTATAGGCAGTTGTGATGGCGACCACACCT
Organism: Heterodontus francisci; assembly: GCF_036365525.1. NCBI lineage: Eukaryota > Metazoa > Chordata > Chondrichthyes > Heterodontiformes > Heterodontidae > Heterodontus > Heterodontus francisci. The sequence goes on along the minus strand of NC_090373.1, from coordinate 120,159,454 downwards.
GCCAAAATGAGACATATTAATGTCATAATATGGAACATTATTTTTTGAACGTTTACTGGACATTGAAATAACTTGTTTAAAAAGACCGCAGAATAGGGCTGAAAACATGGCTGCACATTTGCATTCTAAAGGACAGTTGCATGGAGAGACAATAGGAGCATTCCCTGATCCAATTAGCCAGATGGGTTTTGTCAATAGTGACGATTAAGAGATATTGAGGGTCATTGAATGTGTAAGAGCCAGAATTCAACCCCCCACTTAGTGTCTGGTAAGCTGTGAGGAATCCACAGACCTTGCAGGCCAGGCTGTCTGAAGAAAAAAAACTAGTCACATGACTAACCTGCTGGCCAACCTGCAGTTAATTGAATTGTGCTCACAGAACAGTTTTGAAAGGGACTGCAGTTAAACTTCAAGAGAGCACGCCCTCTCTCTCTCTCTCTCTCTCTCTCTCTCATGCAAAGTTCCTGGGACCCATGGAAGTAACTCAAGCCTCAAGACAGAAGACTCCTCCAGCCTTCTGGTACCAGCTAAACAAGTTTGAAAGTGTGCAGAGGGCCCCAATGAGAACTGCAAGTCTTAACTTCAATCAAAGACTTTACATCGAACTCAGAACCAGTAACTAAATTCCATCTATTACTTAAAACCTTTCCCCCTTAATTCTTACTCTTGCTATGTCTCTATTTGTGTGTGTGTTTATTGCATATGCATGCTAGCATGGTCGTGTTGCGTATTCTTAGTAGTTTTAACTGAGTTAGAGTTTTAAGGTTAATAAACTTACACCTTTCTGATTTAAATCTGAGAAAACCTGTCAGGTTGATTTCTTTGCAATTACAATTAGAGAGCAGTGAGCAAGGACTCACTGAGGGGAAGCTAAAAACACGGTGTTTTAAAAATGACCCCTGTTACGGCCAAACTGGGAAAAGGCCAAGAGGGGAGCCCTAGACCCCGTCCTCACCTGGTCACAACAGTAGTGCAAATCTTCTCTTCTCCTATTGACCTTTATCAAACAAAATCTTTGAGAGAAAAGCAAAGTACTGCGGATGCTAGAAATCTGAAATTAAAAAAGACAATGCTGGAAATACTCAGCAGGTCAGACAGCATCTGTGGAGAGAGAAGCAGAGTTAATCTTGATCAGAACTGGTAAAAGTTAGTAATGTATTATGTTCTAAGCAGATGAAATGGGGGAGCGTGGAACAAGAAGAGAAGGGAAGCCCTGTGATAGGGTGGAAGATGGGAAACATTAAATGATAAAAGAGTTAGTGGTGCAGAGCCAAAGGGAGTGGTAATGGTACAAATAAAGAAACAAAATATCTGTCTAGAGGATGTATGAATGGCAGAATAATGACCAGCTGCCATCCAAAAGCAAAAGCAAGAGAAAAGCAAGAGTAAGACATGTAAAGAAAAGGAAACAAATGAGGGCAGAGGTTACAGTTTGAAATTGTTGAACTCAGTGTTGAATCTGAAAGGCTGTAAAATGCCTAATCGAAAGATGGGGTGCAGTTCCTCGAGCTTGTGTTGAGCTTCATTGGAACACTGCAGTAGGCTGAGAATAGAGAGGTCAGTGTGGGAGCAAGTTGGAGAATTAAAATAGCAGACCACCGGAAGCTTGGGGGTCATGCTTGAGCATTGAAAGGAGGATATCCGCAAAGTGGTTACCCAATCTGTGTTTCGTCTCCCCAGTGTAGAGCAGACCGCATTGTGAACAGTTAATACTGTATACTAAATTGAAAGAAGTGCAAGTAAATCGCTGTTTCACCTGAAAGGAATGCTTGGGGCCTTGAACGATGAGGAGAAAGGTAAAAGGGCAGGAACCTTCGAGTGCTTCTGTTATACTTAATGTAGCACAATTAAAAAGCTAGACTTTCCAATTGGGCACACTTTTAACTGGATGCAAGGTGTAGCATGAATCACGCTCACCCAATGTCATCCGGTAAGTACTCAGCCGGCCATAATTTCTGGGTCAGCCTCATTTAAATATTTAAATTATGCTTAGGCATAAGAAACAATTCTGCTTCGGAGCTTGCCTGTTGGGAGGCAGAAATGGCACACTGCATGAGTTGAAGACTTGCAGCAGCTTTAAATGGCTCAGATGGCATTATCTGACTTGATTATGTTGTACACGATAAAGTTCTTTACCAAAACATGTCAGAGAGAAGATGCAGCTGTGGAAATGCTACTGCAGGAGGCAGGCAGATGAGGCAGAACATATTTGGAAAGGAGAAACATAGGCACTCAAGAAATAAAGAAAGGAAAGACTTGTATTTATATAGCGCCTTTCACAGCCTTCGGACACCAGAAGGTGCTTTATAGCCAATGAAGTACTTCTGAAGTGTAGTCACAGTTATAGGAAATGTGGCAGCCAATTTATACATAACAGGGTCCAACAAACAGCAATATGATGATGACCAAATCATCGATTTCTAATGATGTTGATTGAGGGATAAATACTGGCTAGGGCACCCAGGAACACTCCCCTGCTTTTCTTCGAAATAGTGCCATGTGTTGTTTTACATCCACCTGAGAGAACAGACGGGGTCTCGGTTTAGCGTCTCATCCAAAAGACAGCACCTCCGACAATGCAGTGCTCCCTCAGTACTGCACAGGAGTATCGGCCTAGATTAATGGTTCTCAAACTTTTTAGTTGAAGGAACTCTTTTCAAATGGATTAGTAATCTCTGCCGCCCCCCCCCCCCCCCCATCTGAATTATAATATTATTTAATACTCATATAATATGAAAGTGCTGCATGTAAAGAGTATTTTAATAATGCTTTTAAGCACACCGGTATTTACTTACAGTGAGATGGGTGTGCCTGCTTCTCACTGCAGAGTCTGCCTGCCTTGATGTGCTGTTTAACAACAAGACTCACAACTTGTTTTGTGTAAAAGCCAAGGTTTTTTGTTTTTCAGGGAAAAGTGGATGCTCGTTTTTTCCAGAGCACCCGTAAAAGTCCCATGTAATTAAAAATAGAATTTGATTTACTCTGTCTGGTAAAGCAGTGACTCTGCAGAGCATTAGGAGGCCAGCTGAAGGATGGTCTGAGACCAGTTTGACAGCTTTGTGTGTCTCCTTGAGTGCACCAATGCAAGTGGCTGCGTTAGAGACTCTGTTAACATTTGCCATGTTACTCGCGCAGCGCTTTTAACCAAAATGCTCAGCGTCTTAATAGTGGAAAGTGGTCCTGAGTGGCTACGCTGTGGCAAGATGAGATCCAAGACCCAACCGTGCTGCCCTATGTTGTCATCCAACCATAAGGCTGGCGCTGCTTGGTAAGCACTTTTACATTATTTCACAGATCCCCTGCAAAGTCTGTATGGACCCCCATGAGTCCGTTGACCCCAGTTTGAGAGCCACTGGCCTAGCTTATATGATCAAGTTTCTGGAGCAGGACTTGAACCCACGACCTTCTGACTCAGTGCTACCAACTGAGCCACAGCTGACAGTGTAAAAGCTGCTTTGGGGCAGTGAAAAGAGGTGGTCAAGACAGGGAGTGCCAGCACATCACACACGGTGACTGAGTGCCACTCAAAGTTCCCTTCCCCTCATAGGAACGGGAGTAGGCCACCCAGCTTCTCCAGCCTGTTCCACTATTCAATTGAATTGTGGCTGGTCCGTACCACAACTCCATTTTGCCCAGAATTGTTCCAAATCCATTTTTAATTCTTTGCTTTTGATTTGCATTCCTTCCTGTTCTCATTCATATAAAACAGATGTCCAAGGTTGCAAGGCACTGTTGAAAAGGCAGAAGTGAACCTGTGTCTGCCAGAGGCACCAAACACACTGCTACTTGGTTAAAGATCATGACCACCCACACAATTTATGCTATGGGGTCATTCGAGGCTGCCATTAGGGACATGATTAGCATTATTCAATCAAATGTGCATTTAGCCATGGATGATTGTTTGCCACAGCAATTAACTTTCCTTCCCCATGGGCCATCAGCAACAACATGAAAGGACAATGCAATTTTGCAGAGTGGAAGCATTTCCAAAGGTCCAATGCGTCATAAGTTGTATCCATGTGGCCACATGTATTCCCTTCATCATCAGCGAAGAATCTACTAACTCAATTTGCAACCAGCAGAACTGTATCATGCAAGTGAAAAATAGTTTCCCTGAGAGTTACCAAGGTGCCTTCATTTTAAGGCAATCCACAGTGCCAGAACTCCTTGACTGAGAAAGGCAAGCCTCAGGGTGGGTTCTGGAAGATCAAGACTATCGCTGAAACCATGACCCGTGATGCCTGTGTACTTTTACAGGACAACATCTGGGCACCAGTGTAATGAGGCCCATTCAAGCACCCCAGTAATAATGGAACACCACAGGCACGTTAAAGCTGCACTTCAGCTGTCTGGATCAATTTGGGGGCAACTTACAATAAAGGTCAGTTAGGATTTCCAGGATCGTGGTGGTGTGCTGCATGCTGCTAAGCATTTTTCTTAGAAAGAGGCTGCATGATGAAGAACCTGAATCATAGAATGGTTATGGCATAGAAGGAGGCCATTTGGCCTGTTGAGTCCATGCCGGGTCTCTGCCAGAACAAATTGGCTATTCCCACTCACCTGCCTTTTCCCCATAGCCCTGTAATTTATTTTCCCTTCAGGTTCTTATCCAATTCCCTTTTGAAAGCCATGATTGAATCTCCCTCCAACACACTCTTAGACAGTGCATTCCAGATCATAGCCAATCGTTGTGTTTTAAAAAAAAATGTTTTTCCTCATATTGCTTTTGGTTCTTTTGCCAGTCACCTTAAATCTATGTCCTCTGGTTTTCGACCTTTCCCCAAATGGGAACAGCTTGTCTCTATCTACTCTGCCTAGTTCCCTCATGATTCTGAACACCTCTGTCAAATCTCCTTTCAACCTTCTCTTTTTAAGGAGAGGAAGAAGGCCCCCAACACAGCTAGAATGTTATCAAGAGCTGCCTAAAGAGGATGAGGAGGTCAACGTATTACTAGCTGCAAAAAATATTTGTATCACTCTCATCTGGGAGACCTTTTGGCTACCATATCTAGATGAACAGTCCTGTGTATACCATCGCTCACCCAGCCCCCCATTACCCACCAACCCCACCACTTCCCTTCACAAATATGTCATCATCTACAGAACCTTCTCTGTTTGAAACTACCAACCCTATATTCAGATCAGCTGATGAAAACATCTCCAAGAACGATGTCTGCATGCATAACAACTTCTGTGCCACCATAATTTTAATGGAAAGCCATTGCTTGCGGCTGTGTGCACATTTGTGCACTTCATGGTTCTTACCACTGTGATTCACCTGGGAACGACAGTGTGATGCATGCACAGTTAAACCTAACCGTGCGCTTTTAGGTGCTACCTGAGTGGCAGGAATGTATGAGGTTGCTGGCTGCTGCATTCCAATAGAAGCCTCTTGATTCTGAGGTGGCCATCATCACAAAGTGGCTAAGTCCCAAGATGCTCTTGGTGCAGGCCACACTTCTTTATTACTACATAGACAACATGGTTCTTGCCCTTTCAGACACACACACGGATCAGAAAGGATTTGGCGGTTCGACCTTATGCTGCTGTTCTGAAAGACAGCATCATCGTCAGTGCTCGTTTGTGTTGTGCCACCAGTGCTTTGCATTGGCTCACCAAAACTTTCTGTTCTTGTTTCAGTATCAGTATCCTTGCTCTTGTGCTTATGTCCAAATCATTTATATAAGCAGAAAACAAAAGTTTTATGAGCATTAGTAACACGCGAGTATTGTTTTTCAAAAATGAAAATTATTAGAATGAACCACAATATTTATTTGAAGTTGTACATTATAACCAGATTTCACTGGTTTATCATGCTTTTAATATATATTATATTTGTCATGTTATTGAAAGTATTTCTAACTTAATACATTCACCTGTTAAAATTGAAACGAGGGTGTATTTTATGCTGAATTACTTAACATATTGCTGTTGGTGAGAATTGAACAGTTTCGTTATTGTTGCATTGTGAGATATAATAACCTGCCACTTCAGTACTGCATCCCAAGAAAGTCTGGCTGATGTTTACAACTCAGTGCATTGAATTTTCCAATAATTGTATTTGTGGATTTGGAGGAAATGTTTGAGTGTATTGCAGCATTTTTCAAAGTGTACAGAAATGAAAAAGTGTAGGTTGTTCTGCCAGCAGTATTTTTGGCTGAGAAATGTGTATTTTCCATGAGGAAAGTGAGTGCATTTCCGTCTCATGGGTAACACAGGAAATAATCGCCTACAGTTACTTCATGCGTCAGCTGTGATCCACACTTAAAAAAAAGTTATTCTGAGAGGTGCGGAGGTTTCATTATGGTTTCTGAAATGCGTGCCTGAGGTAAAAGGTACTGTAGGCGAAAATTGGTCTTTTGTTGCCTGAGCACAGCACATTGCCTTTCTGAAAGAATATAAATGAACCATGTTCTAAAAGATCTAAACATTTTACTGTATATAGTGTTACAGGATTGTGATTTTTCATTCCTTTTTCAAATTAAGCAATTTTATATTATACAGATAACATGGTAGTTATGGGCTAGAAACAAACAGACAGGTGTAAGCAGGCAGGTGTCTTCTGAATATGCTGCAGATATGTCTAGAAGACATCCTATGTCTTTACCCTCCCCCGACACGGACACTAAATTAATTCCTCTACAGTTCAGATAAATCAAATCTCGGAAATCTTCAAGTACTGACCACAAGCAGTTTCTGGTAACCAAACGTTGTCAGCACTTGGACATCCTACCTAAATTGTCATGTTCCCACAGATATATACTTAGATTAATTATTAGGGCAGTCTTGTCCTTCAATTTCATCTTGCTACTTTCAGTTTTCTAATCCTTATAGCACCTGTTCTTTTTCTGCACGTTCCTCATGCCATTCCTCCATTCTCTTTGCTCTTTAGCCTCTTCATTCCTTTCACTTTCCTTCCTGTTAAGAATAAATGTTCTCATGCATCTCCTTTTTGGTGTTCTGTTGTTTTAAGATTAGGATTTCTTTTAATTTTTATATTCTGCTACTTTCTTTTTTAGTCTTTGACATTTCTGCCTTCCTTTTCAGTTTACTGTATGCTTGCATATGTTTGTATGTTGCTTCCTGTTTCTATACTGAGAGTACATGTTAGTAATGTAGAGCTGTGCAACCAATACTGTGATTTACAAAAATAACTTCTAGCATGTAGAAGAAGATTTTTTTTTGAGCCAGCTGGAAGAGATTCCAGCTGCTTTTGGGATTCTGCTGAAAGGACGGGTGTGACACCTTTTTTTATCTCTAGAAGCCTCGTAATTAAGTTGTGTCACACTTTTACCAGATTTGCTGAGGGTGGGTTTGTTTTTCTCATTAACTAGTCACAGCATATTATGAAACTGCTAGTTACTTTTTATGGTCAGGTACGTAAAGATCAGTTTGATAAGGTCTAAGGGAGCTGTACTGTAAAATTTAAGTTATGCATCTCCTATCTTTGCAGTTGTTCTTCTACAAACAAAGCTGGCCTAAGGGGAATTAGGTAATGTAGTCAGTTAAAACTGTTCCCCTTCATACCTGCAGCCTTAATCTAAATGCAGTCCAAATCGAATGGATAAAAGTTTAAAAGTCTCTTCCACCTTCTGTAAGGGTTTCTTATGAAATAGGTTTGCAGCACTCTCAATATAGTTCATAGTAGGCATTGATAATGATTTAGAATAAATTGGCTGATTCAGCTAGGCCAGACGTGTGGCTGGTTTTGTGAAGTGGAATCATTCACACTGATGTTATGACTGAGGCGGGAGGAGTGCACTGTTTATTCTAGTCCCACTTCTCCACAGGTCACAACATATATTTAAATTTTCCCACTTACTGATACAGTCAGTCATATACTCTATTTTTCCCAGAATAAAACACACCAACCAGGTTTCTTGAATAAACAACAAAATTATCAATTTATTATAAAATAGGTCTTAACCATAATGAAGTAAAGCATAAACACGCAGATTGAAATATTACAGTTCCCTTTTTACCTTAGCCCTTCACAGTTAACCGGAAAAATAAAAGGGATTTTTGTTTAGAGCTCTGTTACAGACAGAAAGACACTTGGGCTGAATACTTGCTCATTCTTGAAAAAACAGCAGATACGTTGTGTCCCAAAATTGCATACAGTCTGGCCTCCGAGTACACGTAAGCGGGTCACTGGGATCTTTTAGAACAGTTCGTTTGAGGTGGCGTTGAGAATTAATTTAGCAGGCTTTTCTTCAAAGACAGGAGATGAGATGAGTTGACACAGTGGACATCTCAGAGTCTCTTAGAGAGGTGCTGGAAAGCTGAGTTGGGTTGTGGTCTTCTCTCCTTTCTTGGGAATTCTCTTCTCTCCTTGCAAGTTCTCTTCCTCTTCTGCAGGCTTTTTAATGAGATGGAACAGGCTGGGCTGAGCTGGGGTTCTGTCCTTCAGTTTTATTTTTTAAAACTCCAACTCCTTTTAAATAGGTCATTCCCAACTCCAAACAATTCAAAAGTCAAACCGGAAACAGAAAGTCCACTTTCTGACCTGTCACTTCTCTGCACACATCTTCCCCAGTTACCAGGGTTTCTGTTCTATTTTTAACTTGAGTCATGTGACAACCAGTAAATGTTGTTGTCAAACAAGTCCTTTCAGTGTTCTCTTGATGACCCTCTTGTAAAGCAAACTGGTCAAACATTTCTTCAGTTTGACTACGAATCCTCAAAAAATATTTTTAACAAAAACAGAAGCACTTGCGTAACGCTGATGCAGTGCGGGTTACCATTCTGAATTTGGTGGGCCCAGGCATGTTATTGATGGGGAATAGAGAGGGGCCAGTGTCTGTCCCAACATTGTGCCTGACCAAGGTTTGCTGTCGATGCTGACGATATTTCCTGAATGAAAAGTGTTCCAGTACTAATATCCTGATGAGGAGAAAAATATAAATTTAAAGGATATAAAAATATATATTTGTTTTTGCAGTACATAATTGAACAGTAAACAGCAGCTCATTGGCTGTAACGGCTACATTTTAAAACTTAGATTAAGTGTGCTCGCTTGAGCTCAAGTAAGTTATGTGATTAGTCATTGAGCCCATGCCGTCTCTCCACAGCCCAATCCAGTCAGTCACATTCCCCTGCTCGATCCCCATCGCCTTGCAAGTTTATTTCCTTCAAGTGCCCATCCAATTTCCTTTTGAAATCATTGATTTCTCCGCTTCCACTACCGTTTGCTTCATAAAAAAAGTTTTTCCTCACATTCCCCCTGCATCTCTGGTCCAAAGCCTTCAACCTGTGTCCCTTAGTCCTTGTACCATCAGTTAATGGGAACAATTTTTCCTTGTCTAACTTATCCTAGCCTACCATAATCTTGTACACTTCTATCAAATCTCCCCTCAAATCTCCTTTGCTCCAGGGAGATCAACTCCAGCTTTTCCAACCTAACCTTGTAACTAAAGTCCCCCATCCCTGGAATCATTCTGGTAAATTTTCTCTGCACCCTCACAAGGATCCTCTCATCCTTCCTGAAATATGGTGACCAGAACTGGATGCAGTACTCTAGTTGGGGCCTAACCATAACTTCCCTGCTTTTGTATGTGATGCCTCTATTTATGAAGCCCAAGATCCCATATGCTTTGCCAACCACTCTCTCAATATGTCCTGCCACCTTCAAAGATTGATGCATGCACCCCCAGGTCCCTCTCTTCCTGCACACACATAAGAACTGTGCCATTAAGTCTATTTAACCTCACCCTATCCCCTCTGCCAAAATGCATCACCTCACACGTCTTTCCAATTCCATCTGCCACTTGTTTGCCCATTTTGCTAGTCTATGTCCTTTTGCAGGCTGTTGTATCATCCTCACAGTTTGCCACTCCTCCAAGTTTGGTATCATCGGCAAATTTTGAAATTTTATTTTGTATTCCAAGATCCAAGACATTTATATATAGCAAAAAAAAGCAGTGGTCCTAGCACTGACCCTTGGGGAATATCACTGTCCACCATCCTCCAGTCTTGGAAAAGAACCATTTACCATGACTGGCTGAGCCTCGATTTTGTTAACCAGCCTTTTATGTGGTACATTATCAAATGCTTTCTTAAAATCCATATAGACAACATCCAAAGCATTCCATAGAAGCATAAAAAACCATAGAAAGGTTATGGCACTGAAAGAGGCCATTCAGCCCATCGTGTCTGCGCCAGCTGAAAAATCTAGCCACCCAATCTAATCCCACCTTCCACACCTGGTCCGTAGCCTTGCAGGTTACAGCATTTCAGGGGCAGGTCCCGGTACCTTTTAAATGAGTTGAGGGTTTCTGCCTCCGGGTAGTGAATTTCAGACACCCACCACCCTCTGGGTGAAAAAGTTTTTCCTCATGTCCCCTCTAATCCTTCTACCAATCATCTTAAATCTGTTCCCCCTGGTAATTGACCTCTCTGCTAGGGGAAACATGTCCTTCCTGTCTACTAGGCCCCTCATAATTTTGTACACGTCAATTAAGACACCCCTCAGTCTCCTCTGTTCCAAGGAAAACAACCCTAACCTATCCAATCTTTCCTCATAGCTGCAATTTTCAAGCCCTGGCAACATTCTTGTAAATTTCCTCTGTACTCTCTCCAGAGCAATTATGTCCTTTCTGTAAAGTGGTGGCCAGGACTGTACACAATACTCCAGCTGTGGCCTAACTAATGTTTTATACAGTTCCATTACATCCCTGCTTTTGTATTCTATACCTCAGCCAATAAAAGAAAGCATTCCATATGCCTTCTTTACCACTTTATCTACCTGTCCTGCCACCTTCAGGGTCCTGTGGACCTGCAGTCCAAGGTCTCTCACTTCCTCTACCCCTCAATATTCTCCCGTTTATTGTATACTCCCTTGCTTTGTTTGCCCTCCCCAAATGCATTACCTCACACTTCTCCTGATTGAATTCCATTTGCCACTTTTCTGCCCACTCAACCAAACCATTTATATCATTCTGGAGTCTACAGCTATCCTCTTCACTATCAACTAAACGGCCAATTTTTGTGTTATCTGCATATTTCCCAATCATGCCTCCCACATTTAAGTCCAAATCATTAATATATACCACAAACAGCAAGGGACCCAACACTGAGCCCTGTGGAACGCCACTGGAAACCGCCTTACATTCGCAAAAGCATTGCCAATTTTGGATCCAGCTCACCACGTTCCCCTGTATTCCATGGGCTTTTATTTTTCTGACCAGTCTGTCATGTAGGATCTTGTCAAATGCTTTACTAAAATCCATGTAGACAACATTTACTGAACTACCCTCATCAGTCCTCCTTGTTCCTTCCCCAAAAAATCTAATTTAGTTAGTAAGACACAACCCTCCCTTAACAAATCCATGCTGACTATCAGGGATTAATCTGTGCCTTTCTAAGTGGCAGTTATCCTATCTCTCAGAATTGATTCTAAATTATAGGCCAGTCAGTCTGACCTCAGTGGTGGGAAAATTATTTGGCCTATCCCTCGCACCCTTTTTACACAATGGTACAACGTTCGCAGACCTCCAATCCTCTGGTACTTCGCCTGTATCTAGTGAGGATTTGAAGATGATCCTCAGACCATCCACTGTTTCCTCCCTGGCTTCCTTTAACTGCCTGGGATACAATCCATCCAGCCCTGGTGATTTATCTAAGTTCAAGAATGTCAGACCCTCTAGTACTTGCTCTCTCATTATGCTTATCGTATAATATTTCACACTCCTCTTTAACTACAATGTTCGCATCAGCCCTCTTCTTTGTGAAGACAGAGACAAAGTACTCATTAAGAACCCTGCCCACATCTTCTGCATCTACGCATACATTATAGATAGATTCTGGAACGGTTCCTGAAGATTGGAAGGTAGCAAATGTCACCCCACTATTTAAGAAAGGAGAGAGAAAGAAAACAGGGAACTACAGACCTGTTAGCCTGACATCAGTAGGAGGAAAAATCCCCCACAGGAGATTGGTTAGCAAAATTAAAGCATATGGGATAGGAGGTAATATACTGGCATGGATTAAGGGTTGGTTTACAGGCAGAAAACAGAGAGTAGGAATAAACGGGTCATTCCCACATTGGCAGGCTGTGAACTAGCGAGGTACCGCAAGGAGCAGTACTTGGGCCCTAGCTGTTCACAGTATATATCAATAATTTGGATGTGGGGACCAAATGTAATATTTCCAAGTTCGCAGATGACATAAAACTAGGTGGGAATGTGTGTTGTGAGGAAGATGCAAAGCGGCTTCAAGGGAATTTAGACATACTTAGTCAGCGGGCAAGATGGAATATAATGTGGAAAAATGTGAGGTTATCCATTTTGGTAGGAGGAATAGATGTGCAGAGTATTTCTTAAATGATAAGAAATTAGAAAGTGTAGATGTACAAAGGGATCTGGGTGTCCTTGTCAATAAGTCACTGAAAGCTAACATGCCGGTGCAACAAGCAATTAGGACAACAATGGTATGTTAGCCTTTATCGCAAGAGGATTTGAGTACAGGAGTAGTGAAGTCTTGCTTCAATTGTATAGAACATTGGTTAGACTGCACCTGGGGTACTGTGTGCAGTTTTGGTCCCCTTACCTAAGGAAGAATATTATTGCCATAGAGGGAGTGCAACAAAGGTTCACCAGACTTGTTCCCAGGATGGCGGGACTGTCCTATGAAGAGAGACTGGGGAAACTGGGCTTGTATTCTGTAGAGTGTCAAAGAATGAGAGGTGATCTCATTGAAACCTACAAAATACTTAAAGGGATGTACAGGGTAGAAGCAAGTAAGATGTTTCCCCTGGTTGGGGAGTCTAGAGGCAGGGGACACAATTTCAAAATAAGGGGGAAGGCACTTAGGGCAGAGATGAGGAAACATTTCTTTACTCAGAGGGTTGTGAATCTTTGGAATTCTCTACTCCAGAGGGCTGTGGAAGCTCAGTGATTGAGTATGTTCAAAGTAGAGATTGACAGATTTCCAAATACCAATGACATAAAAGGATATGGGGATAGTGTGGGAAAAAGACATTGAAGTGGGTGATCAGCCATGATCGTATTGAATGGCGGAGCATCCTCGATGGGCTGATGGCCTACTCATGCTCCTATGTTCCTTAGTTATGCTCTTGCCCTTAATTTACTGATAAAACATCTTTTGGTTCCCTTGATTTTACCTGCCTATATTTTTTCATGCCCTCTCTTTACTTTCCTAATTCACCCCTGCACTTTCTGTACTCCTCTAGGCTTTCTAAAGTATTAATTTTTTTGTGACTGTCATAAGCTTTCACTTTCTGCTTTATCTTATCCTGTATGCTTCTAGTTAACCAGGGGGCTCTAGATTTGGCAGCACCACCCTTTTTCTTTGTGGGACATGTCTACACTGTGCCCATAGAATCTCGCTTTTGAATGCCTCCCACTGGTTTGCAACTGATTTCCCTTCAAGTAGCTGTATCTCGTCCACTTTTGCAAGATTATCTCGCAGCTTCATAAAATTTGCCTTCCCCCAATTTAGAACTTTTACTGCTGTTCTATCTTTGTCCTTTTCCGTAATATTACTAAATCTAACTGTATTATGGTCACTATCTCCAAAATGGTCGCCCACTGCTACTTCATCCACTTGCCCAGCTTAATTTCCTAAGACTAAATCTAGAATTGCGCCCCCTCTCATTGGGCTTGATACATGCTGGCTAAAAAGTTTTCTTGAATGCAGTTCAAGAATTTTGTGCCCTCTGTGCTCTTCACATTGTTTGTATCCCAGTTGATATTGGGGTAGTTGAAATCCCCAACTATTATTGCCCTATTGTTTTTGCACTCAGAAATTTGCCTACATATTTGTTCTTCTATCTCCCTCCCACTATTTGGAGGTCTATAGTACACTCCTAGTAGTGTGGCTGCCCCTTTTTTATTTCTGAGCTCAATCAATGTGTCCTCATTTGATGATTCATTTAGCATATCATCCCTCCTCACAGCAGTTATTGATTCTTTAACCAATAATGCTATCCCTTCCTTTTTTTATCCCCCTCTCTATCCTGCCTGAAAACTCTTTCTCCAGGGATGTTGAGCTACCATTATTCTCCCCTCTTTAAGCCAAGTTTCCGTTTTAGCAATGATATCATGCTACCATCTGTCTATCTGTGCCCTCTGTTACTTCACCAAAAAATTCAATTAGATTAGTCAAGGATGATCTGCCTTTTACAAATTCAAGCCCCTCCAAATGCCTGTTGATTTTTTTCCCCTGATTATTGTTTCTAAAACCTTACCCACCATTGATGTTAAACTAACTGGCCTGTAGTTGCTCAGACTGTCCTTGCACCCTTTCTTGAATAAGGATGTCACATTTGCCACTCTCCAATCCTCTGTACCTCCTCCATATCTTGGGAATATTGGAAGATTATGGCAAGCCCTTCCGCTATCTCCACCCACTTCCTTTCGAAACCTGGGATGCAAGCCATCTGAACCAGGTGACTTATCTCACCTAAGCATAGCCAGCCTTTCCAGTACCTCCTCGCTCTCAGTTTTGACCCTATCCATTGCCTCTACTCTCTCTGCGATTCCCGATATTTTGTCAGATTCCTCTTTCTTAGTAAACACCAATACAAAGTACTCATTAAGTATTCTAGCTTTGCCCTGTGCACAAAAAATTATTTAAAAGAGAACAGATAGGTTAGGAAATTATACAGATCAATGTTGGATAAAACTTAATGTAAGGTGGTACATTTTAGGAGGAAGAATAATGAGAAAATACATGCACTAAATGTTAAAACCTTAAAAGGAATAGAGGAGCAGAGAGACTTAGGGGTTTAGATACATAGGGCAGGATTTAATGGACGCCCCGGAGACGGGCTGGGGAGGTTGGGGGGTTGCGCCATGGAATTGCCACGGGAGGCGGGTTTGCGGAGGGCCTGTCACCTTCCCATCACACAGCGATTAAGTCAGGGGCGGGAAAGGCCTATTAGCCACTTAAGGGCCTCTTCCTGCTGCCGTTGGAATTAAGCCTCACCCAGGTGGGGAGGTCGCGCAGTGAAATGAGGTGACCTCCCTGTGGGCTTGAGAGTTGGGGGGGTCCTCCTCCGCAGGCAATCTGTGACTCACGGAGGGTCCACGCGGGCAAAGACCTATCTCCTGTAACACCCACCCCCCTGCACTCATTGCCCAACCTCCCTTCACCCCATCACTGGGACCTGCACCCAGGCCTCCTGTATAACTAGCAGTGGGCACAGCTCCTGGTGGCTCTGCCGATAGTACTAAGCTGCCAGCCTTCTGATTGGCTGGCAACTCTTGGAGGTGGCATCCCCGAATTTAAAGGGATGGAGATCCCGGGTCCGGGCACTTAAGTGCCTGAGTGCCATAGAATCGCGGTGGGTGCAGGGGGGTGGTGAGATGCTCGGTGCCGTGTGTTCCGCCTGAGCGACTAAATCTAGTCCATGCACTTTTAAATGTGGGAGGACAAATTTAAAAAGCTTGGCATGATGAATAGAGTACAGAAGCAACGAGGGAATGCTAAGTGTTCCTTTGTGCACTGCAATAGCCAGTCCTTTCTCCGTAAGTACAACAAAATCTGGCACATGGGTCCAGTTTTGGGCAGCTCTTTTAGTACGATATCAAGGCAGGGTACAGAAGAGATTTACTGAGATATCGAGGATGAGAGAAGCTACAGTTATGAGGAAAGACTGGAGAAACTGGTGTTTCTTTCATTAAAGCAGAAAAGGTTAAGAGAAGATCTCTAAAATTTTGAACACTTTTGACAAGGTAAGCAGGGATAAACTATTTCCATTGGTTAGCAAGTTGGCAACCAGAGTGCATAAGTTTAAGATTTTTGCCAGAAGAATAAAGGCAGAGGTTAGGAGATTTTCTTTATGAATAGGATTTATTAGGATATGAAATCTTCTCCCAGCATAAATAGCAGTCAAAATCTGTAATAGTTATCATATGAAAGTAGATAAATATTTGAAAAAGAAAAATATTAAAATTATGAGTTAGAGAAATGAAACCAAATTTTTGAGACCCAAAACATATGCAATGGGCTGATTGACCTCATTCTGTGCTGTAAAATTCTAAGATTGATATTTTGACTAATTTACTGGAGTAAATGGGGTTTGTTTAAATAAGGAAAAGGATGGAAGACTCTGCAGCCCTTCATTGTAAGAGCAGGGCAAATTGAACATTTTAGAGTATCTGAAAATTGACATCTTACATGGTGAAAGGAACAACTTTCAGCTCTTCAAGCCTGACATCTGGCATTTTGGGCCACAGCTGCTCATATTAACACTGGATAACCGATAATATGCCAGCAAAGATATGCACAATAGAAAGCAGTAAGGTTCTGTACTTTTATGATTTTATATTCAGGTGATTTGTTCTTTCTTCACAGAATCCCACATCTGCATATCTCTTTTAAAGCTTTACTTATGAAAAAAATGTTGACTCTCATGATCTGCTGGGGTTAAATCGTCTGTCCTGGGATAAAGTGCAAGTATGAAAAAGTACTTATATGTCACAATTAAAGTATAATGGTCCCTGATGAAAGTGGAACAATGCTGGATGCACAAACATGGAGAACAATTCCATCATGAAATTATTGCCTTTCTCTTGATTTTGTCCTATTCGGGTAAACTCTTCAGCTGAACGATATGAGTAGCAGCCAGTTTATGCACTGAAAGTTTGTTCCTGGCCAGCATGGTCCTTCATTTTACAGAACTATAAAGGACCATATGAATGTACCAAAGCAGCAACAAACTTCATAGCACAGTCCTGGACTTTGTGCCACTGGGAGTGAGTACTCTAGAGTAAAGCTTAGCTGCAAAAAATGTTGACCAAATGGCTTTTTTTTATAATAGTGCTAATATTTCTACATGGAGCAGTCTATAGTAGGTTTCTTCAGACTCAATTGAAACCATGTGTTCTCATAAAGTACAGCAATCTAATCATTGGGAGTTGGTTGAGGATTAGGCTAGACAGGTTTAATATTATGTTTCCGTCTGCTCTTACATTGTTGTAAGTGGCGTGCAGTAAAAAGCATCAGCAGCCTTCTGCCACTCCAGAAATCTATTTCCTTGTCTTTGTGTTAAAAAGGGACACCATAAGAGTGAGTGACATTCTATAGTGTATTGTAAATATTGTCATTCTTTCAGTCATTGCCACTTTACTTTGGGCTAATATTTGAAGTTAATTTTTAATTTTTGTTACTTCCTCTTAGTGCTCGATAAAGGTCTCTGTATATTGTGGCACTTAATACTGATTTTTAAAAAATTCATTCATGGGATGTGGGCGTCACTGGCTATGCCAGCATTTATTGCCCATCCCTAATTGCCCTTGAGAAGGTGGTGGTGAGCTGCCTTTTTGAACGGCTGTAGTCCATGTGAGGTAGGTACACCCACAGTGCTGTTAGGAAGGGAGTTCCAGGATTTTGACCCAGCGACAATGAAGGAACGGCGATATAGTTCCAAGTCAGGATGGTGTGTGACTTGGATGGGAATTAATTACAGACTTTCTATTCAGCATCCATTCTTAACCCACCTGTAATTGTTGTGCAGTGTCTCAATATTGAGCTGGTGATTGAGAATATTGTGAAACCTATTGATTTCTAAATTGACGTTACTACTGTTCATCATTATTAATTGTAAAGTTTCAAAACATGTGCCACCACTCTACTACAAAGTAACTTGAATATTTAGACCAGTTTTAATGCTACGTTGTCTTTTAAACAGTTAAAGCTTTTGCTTCTATTGTACACTGGATATGGCTGTTCACTTCCAACCATTTCCTTCCCTGTTACCTGTTTTAAAAAGCTTTTATTGGAAAATTATGCTCATGTAACTTACGCCTTTTGTTGGTCGGTTCAATGCACTCTAATGACCTAATTAAAGATGCATTACTACGTACCTGCTCTTTGTTTTCCTCATTGAGCACTCAATGAAATTGAATGAAATACGGACGAAATTGCAAAGTACAGCTGGTGATACTCTGATCTTCTATCCTGTTGTCTACACTGTCCAGATTGTCCGCGGCCACGGCGTACGGTAAGTCCATTGTAGAGAGGAAGGAGCAGCGGAACCCTAGGGTAATAAGACTATTACAGAGGGGAAGCCTTGAGAAAAAGGTGCCCCAAACACATAAAAAGCCACGAACGGCTCCTCGGTCACAACTTCAAAGCGCCCGCGGGAGATGTGAGGCTCGTAGTGCATCTGCAGCGCAATGTCAGTGAATTCCTGCTGGTACTGGCGCCCGAGGATGTCGCTCACCTCCCGGAGGAGGCGGATGAGCTTTCCCGGCGTCGATGGTGGGAACTGATGAAATGGTTTATTATCTGCACCCCCTTCGACCCCTTCCCCTTCCCAGCTCCACTCTCCCAGCTCACCCCCCCCCCGCACCCCCCTCCCCCCTTCGCAACCCCTTCCCAGTTCCCCCCTCGCACCATCTTACCCATGCACCCCCTTCCCCTGCACCCCCCCTTCCCCCTTACAGCCCCCTTCCCAGCTCCCCCTCGCACCCCCTTCCCTCCACCCCTCCCCCTCGCACCCCCTCCTCCCACCGGCATCCTCCTACCCCTGTGTAGGGGCCCTAACAACCCCACTGCCGTGTGGGCGTCTTGGGAGAGACCAAGGTAAGGGAGTAAACCCTAACAGAAAATCCGGAGCGGAATCCCGTAGGCGGTCATGTGTCACCTTTGGCATGTTTCCGGCAGTTCCTGCAGCCATGCTGGTGCCAGACGTCGTGCTCTGCACTCCTTTGTACCCCACCAGAAAGGCCGAGAGGTGGGTTTTGACGCTTGGGCAACTCTCAACCTCCATACATTCGCCCAGGCATGTGCCATGGAGAGGTCACTCCATAGTCGCCTCACAGCGACCGAAACTACATACTGTGTAACAACTTTGCTATTTACCAGCAAATGATCTAGGAAAAGTCCAGCCTGTTTACTGTAAGTTCATTTTGTTTATTTTGCAATTTGATTTTTATCTGTTTATCTTTTTCTTACACTGCTGTGCAATTAGTAAGACAATAGTATTATCCTAGCATGACTCCAGGGATGTACTGGCAATCTGCCTATCTTCAATCAATAAAGAATTACACAATTTTTGAAGCCCAAAAATACACTGATCCCTCAAGGGATTTTTAAAATTGGTTTTGTTATTGAAGATTTTATCCCAATCCAGTTGCAAATTTGGACAGTAAATGAATCAGTTAATAGCTGTATAGATTTACATGTGCCATTTATTGTAATTGGTATTGTCTGTTTGCTTTTATTTGTGTGAAGTACCCATCCTTAAATATTACAGTTCTTTTGTCTGTGTAATTGTATGCCCCTGTGGGATTTGGTGTGTCATGGAGTTGTAAAGTCCCTTTGACCTCCTAGATCACAACAACAAGCAAAACCAACTATATCCCTGAACTAGTCAGTTCTCAAAGGTCATTCAGGTGGATCTTTAATAACTGATGACACAACTTGAAGCATACCAGGGAGTTTACCAGGAGTACTGGCCAATGAGCTTCTTTCAACTAATGCCACCAAAAATAGAGAAATGGTCTTTCATCCCATTGAATTAAGTGGCTGCCACAATTGCTTCATAACATTTCAAAATTAATTGATTGTGCGCAGTACTTTAAAATGTTTTGACAAACTTAATAATGTGCTATATAACTGTAAGTGTTATTTTACCTCTTATTCTAATCAATTCCCAGGACGAGGCGCCAGTTAGATCCCATGTCATCAGGCATTAACAAGAACAGGATTTATCGCTGTAGTTTTATTTCAGATGCTTCAGTCAGAACAATGACCAGTCTCATTCCTGTGGTATGACAGTTTCTCACCCACCCAAATATATGCCCCAAGAAATGAACTTCACAAATATTGAACAACATATTAAAAATGAAATCATTCACAAAATAAACACTAGCTTCCCCATTAGCTTTGTAATTCTATCATCGAGTTGCTCTTATATTGTTCCTTTTCCATGCATAATGAATAGCCTCAACCCCATATCCGCATTGACGGTACTGGACCAACCCACCTCTCTGTTCTCCCCAACCCAGCACAACTCAGGTCTGACTTGCAGAATGCATGTGCAGCATACCAAACAAGTCCCAACACTGATGACTTCTGTCCCTCCCACCCTCTAATGTTGGCTCTGCACACTCCATGCTCTTCTGCTCAGTTCCTTCCACAGCTCTTTGTTTAGTGCCAATTCTGGCTACTCTGTCCTGCTTGCTCCCTTTTGTGGCTTTGCTCCTGGCAAGAAAAAGAGGAAAACAGAGAGAAACAAGGGGCTGGATTTCATGGTTCCCCCAAGAGTCGGGCTAGGAGGTGGGGTGGGGGGAAGGGGGGCATAGAATTGTGAAGTGGGGGGGGGGTGGTGCAGAGGTCTCTTCGCTTTCCCGTCGCACCGCCATTAAGTCAGGGGCAGGAAAGACCGAAGCTGGCGTTCCTATCAGAGGCCAATTCAGGCCCTTAAGTGGCCAATTATTAGCCACTGAAGGGCCTCTTCCTGCTGTTGCTGGAATTAAGCTAGCGGTTGGGGAGTGGGGGCTGGCCTCCCCCACGTGGGAAAGTCATCCAGGCCTGGGGGCTGTGGCCTTTTCCGTGGGCAATCTGTGACACAAAAAACGAGTAGAAGGGGAGACTGATAGAGACACAGGTCGAGAGAAACAGAATGAGATGAGTAACAGAAGGTGTGATACATTAACAGAGTAGCAAAGAGAAACATGGACAAAAGTTAAAAATTACAGAGGAGAAATAGACAGAAAAGAAAGTAACGCAGAGTAACAGTAAAACTAGAGAGAAAGGGTAGACTAAGAGACACACAGGTGGGAAGAAGTAGAGCAAAAGGAAGATTAAGTAACACAGGAAGAGAATAACTTTGAGAAATATAGGGACAACAATTAAGGTGACAGAGAGACAAAGGATAGTGCCAGAAGAAAGTAACAAAATGAAAAATGAGGGACAGGAGGAGAGTAACAAAGAACAACAGACAAAAAGATGGCATAATAGAGACAAAAGTAAGAGAGAAATAGAAGAGGAACAATGTGCAAGTGGAGAGCAAAGGAATGCAAGTGATATGGTAAGAGAGCAACTTAGAGAAGCACAGGAATAAAGATTCCTGCAATAATATCTGAATTTCTGAAAGTAATGGAGAGAAAACAAGAGAGAAAGGGAAGAGTAAGAGGGACAGAAATGGAGAGTAACAGAGAAGGGCACAGCATACAAAAGAAATAAAAGTAAGAGAGATAAACAAGAATGGGAAGACTAACAGTGATACAAGAAGAAAATGGCACAGTGTACAAACACCGTTTGAGAATATGAAAGCGAGAAAGAGAGAGAAACTGAGGAAAGGGATACAGGCACTGGGACCACAGAGCAGCTGTTGTGGAGCACCCAAACCTCTTGATCGGATATTGCTTAGCAGGCATCTCCCAAGATGAACACATGAGCTGGAGTAGTGGTTATGTTTTCCTTCTGTTCCCAAATGTTTACAGAAAGCATAGGATACTGCACAAACAGCACTAGCTGAACCAATTTAACCTTACAAGCCTGAAGCTCTTCCCAGTGCATATGGCATAAATCGAATTCTTCAAAGACAACTTCAAGGGCTTGTTGGGAAGCAAAGTGGTGAAATCATTCCAGTACAGGTAACAGGTATAGATCAAATTACCCACAAGCAATGCCGGAGGGATCTTCTAGCTTTTAAAAAAATTCATATGTATCAAAATGTTGAGAAGCCAAATTAAATCTTATATCGTGTTACAGCAAAAATTACATTGCATTTCTGTTTTTTCTTGAAGTTTTGTTGTAAATTATGGGGGATAAATATCTGTGATGGTTCTTTTTTTTTTGTCTGTTGGGGTTTTACTGGTACTTCGGCTGAAATTATAACAATGAACGGGAGAAACCTTGCAGAAATTCACCTCCATAATGTTTACAAGGCTGGTGAGAAATTAGCCTCTGATACACCATACACTTTAGATGATAGTAAAATAATGGGATAGTAATAGTATTCAACTAACACCATGTAGGTTGTTTTGCAATCACAAATGAATCAGTTAGTTATATTCATTTCTCTTGATTTTAAATATTTCTCATAGATAAGAAACCTGAAACTTAAAGCTGGTTTTCCCAGAACTGTTATGCTTGGGTTGAATCCATTGTAAGCAACTGGAATAATTGAGTAGAAGTCTGTACTTGGATAAAATGCGTCTTTATCTGATTCCACTACACATTAGAAAGTGATAACATTTTGGGAGTCAGCAGAAACAGGAGAACTAAAAGCTCAAAAATCTTGCCAGGTGCGATAATGTAGTGGTTATAATACTGGACTAGTAACCCAGAAGCATGGACCGATAATCGAGAGGTATAATAGTTCCAGTTTGATCATTTTAATTCAGTACACAAAATCTGGAAGTGAAAAACTGATATCAGTAAAAATGGCCATGGTGCTGTAGGATTATCGTAAAAATCCAACTGTTTCACTAATATCCTTTAGGGAAGAAAACCTGCTGTTCTTACCCAGTCTGGCCTGTATGTGACTCCAGTCCCAAACCAGTGTGCTTTGACCCTTAATTGCCCTGTGAAGTGGCCTATCAAGCCACTCAGGGCATCAAGGGATGGTCTGTAAATGTCATCTTGGTAGCAGTACCCACATACTGATGAATAATAAACAGAAGCTTAGAAGTACAATATCTTATATGTTTTCTGTGAATCAGACATGAAATCGATTGAAATAATTGATTGGATAAAAAGGATTAAATCATATTTGCCATGCTTTGTGCTTACACTTTGCGTCACTTAGTGGAAAAATTGATTTGCTCATTCACTGGCGAGACAAATTAAGTATAGAACAAAAAAAAAGCACCAGTATTGCTATGATTGGCAGTTAAACAAACCTGTGCATAAGTGGAACCATCTAAATAGAACAGTTTGTATGTAGAAGGATGGTTAATTTGTAGACTTTGTCCAGCAATGATTGAATTTAGTGCTGTCTGACTAGTACAATACCTGAGCAGTTTTGTAATTTTTTTTCAGCTTGACTGGTTTGCTCTCTTTGAAAGATGTTTTCTGATGAGACTCAGAACTGAATGTTGGTACATCTTCAGGTTAAATTTTGTCACCCGAAGAGTTCCTCTACCTTTGGTTCTGACCACATTTGATAATGTTAAGAGTACATTTACTGGTGATGGTTATACTTGGTAGTAAACATTTTGGCCCTAATATTTACTGAACCACACGTATTTGTAGTAGGGGTGGGGGGTGGGGTGGTGCGGGGTAAGGTGTTGGAGGAGTTATGGACTGGTAACCTGGAAGTAATGGGTTTATGAATGTTGATGTGTTTACATTTTTTCTCCAGGTTTTCCGCCTGGCAGCCAGCCTGGTTGACAGGCTGTTTGCCTGTCAGGTGGGAAAGCCTGTAGCAGCAGGATGCAGGTAGGTTGGGGTGGTGGTGGGGGGAGAGATCATGGGCATGGGGTTAGAGCATGATTGGGTAAATGAGGTCATGGTCATGGGAGGAAAAGCATGATCGTGGAGGTGGGGAGCAGGTTGGACAGATTGTAGGGGTGGTTTTAGGGGAGCTTGTTGGGCCTTATTGGGGGAAACAATCCTGCTCCTCCTGGCCCCCAAGCTGTGCTGTAAATGGACTTGTTAAAAGGAGGCATTTAACCTTCTTCAGAGTTTCAATAACCGACCCATCTCCTGAGGAATGATTGGTTGCCCCCACCCAGCTCCCCCTCGCTAGCCTCCACTAAAACTGAAGTTGGGGTTTGAGGTCAGTTGACACTTTCCCAGCTGACCCAAACCTGCCCGTTTTTGGTAGTTAAAATTAACCCCCTTTGTTGTCTCTTGGGAAGGGAGAGATGTAGAATGAATATAATGAGACACTTCTCCATATTGTAAGGTTCTATTTTTGATGATTATATTTCTGTGGACTGATCTGTCTGTGTTTGAAATGTGGGACTTTTAATTAGAAGGTTATGCAGATAGGGTTAAATGAAGTAGGATGGGAGAAGGCTCATGTAGAACATAATCACTGGCACAGATCAGTTGGGCCAAATGGTCTGTTCCTGTGCCATAAATTCTTTGTAATTAGAAAGTAGTGTGTGAGCTTTTTGGTGAGTACTATTAAGCAGATAGATATTCAATGCAAGTCCCTGAATTCTCCTGATTTCACAGCCCCCTCCCCCACCCTGCAAAATGTTAAATGCTGTATTTGTTTTTCTATGTGTGTTCCCAATCCTCCTTCATTGCTTCCTTTGTGGGAAGTTTGATCTATTTCCTTGCAAGTTGCATTTCTCAGGAAGGAAGGAAAGGAGAAAAAAACAAAGGATGTGGGGTGAAGATCAATAATAAAAATTATTTTTCCATGCTGTCTCCCTCCACCAATCACCACCCAGTTCCTTAATACAGTACAGGTGTAATCTATTGTTATCATTTGGTCAGGTGCCTTGCTGAATATTCAATATTCAGCGGCCAATCATCTCAGCCCCAGAATATCGCTGCAACAGTTCCTCAGCATAGTTAGTGTACTAGGCCCAACCATCTTCAGCTGCTTCATCAATGACCTTCCTCCATCATAAGGTCAGAAGTGGGGATGTTTGCTGATGATTGCACAGTATTCAGTACCATTCATGACTCCTCAGGTACTGAAGCAGTCTGTGCCCGCATGCAGCAAGACCTGGTCAACATTCAGCCTTCGGCTGATATGTGGCAAGTAGCATTCATGCCACACTAATGACAGACAATGACCATCTCCAATAATAGAGAATCTAACCACCTTCCCTTGGTGTTCAATGGCATGGCTGAAGCCCCCCCACCATCAACATCCTGGGAGTTACCATTGACCAGGAACTGAACTGGACCAGCCATATAAATACTGTGGCTACTAGAGCAGGTCAGAGGCTGGGAATTCTGTGACGAGTAACTCACCACCTGACTCCCCAATCCTGTCGACCATCGACCAGGCACAAGTCAGGAGTGTGATGGAATACTTTCCATTTGCCTGAATGTGTGCAGCTTCAACAACACTCAAGAAGCTCGACACCATCCAAGGCACCCCATCCACCACCTTAAACGTTCACTCCCTTCACCACTGGTGCACAGTTGCAGCAGTGTTTATCATCGACAAGATGCACTGCAGCAATTTGCCAAGGCTCCTTCAACAGCACCTTCCAAACCCATGACCTCTACCACCTAGAAGGACAAGGGCAGCAAATGCTTTGGAATACCGCCACCTGTAAGTTCCCCTCCAAGTCATAGACCATCCTGACTTGGAACTATATCGCCACTCTTTCACTGTTGCTGGTTCAAAATCTTGATACTCCCTTCCTAACAGCACTGTGGGTATACCTACACCGCATGGACTGTAGCGGTTCAAGAAGGCAGCTCACCACCATAATCTCAAGGGCAATTAGAGATGGGCAATAAATGCTGACCTTGCAGGTGGCGCACATGTCCCAGGAATGAATAAAAAAAAATTGCGCTTTCACTTTCTGGTATTTTGCCATTAGTAAGTGGTGCTGTATATGCTCAGTATGTTCAATTTCCCCCACTTGGTGTTCAGTTGCTGCTTTTGTGGTTAGTTTCTGTATGGTCAATTTCTAGCATTGTGTGGTGAGCCTTTGGCACTCTGCTCAATTTACAATCTTGTGTGGTCTGCATTTGGCACAGTGTGGTCTGCATTTGGCTCTGTGTGGTCAGTTTCCAGTAGTGTTAAATCGTTTACAGTTTTACTAAATTACTGCTTCTACTAATAATGGAAAGTTTCCAGAACTATAAGAGAAGTAGTGTTTATTAAAAGGTACAAATGAGTTAAAAGTTATCTTACCCATGGAGCCATTGAATTGTCCTGAAGATAATGTATTGTCATGTGTTAAAATTAATCAATGACAGTGGTCACAAAACCACAGGTATGCCTTAATTCTTAAGAGTTTTCCAAAAATGTTTGCTTCCACTTCAAGGCTTCTTGGATTGCTGAATACAATTGTTAGACTCAAACACAATCTTAGCAGAGTGGTATATGCCAGGGTGTACACAGTTAGCTGTTGTTAACGTCTTCATAAGGAAATCCCAGACTTCAAATGAGACCATCCATTACAAATATCAGAAACTGATATATATTAGATAGGAAGGGGACTTAAAGATATAAAAACATAAAATGCTGGAAATGCTCAGCAGGTAGGGTAACGTCGTTGGAGAAACAGCGTCTGATGAAAGTTCATTGACCTGAAACAGTAACGCTGTTTCTCTCTCCACAAATGATGCCTGACCTGCTGTACATTTCCAGCATTTTCTATTTTTATTTCAGATTTCCAGCATTTGCAATATTTTGCTTTTGGACTTGAGGAATATGTTGGGTAACCAAGGGAATACTGAGAAGTCGCACAGAAAGCACCACATAAAGGAGGAAGTGGGACCAAGCTATCTGTTGCCACATGGTTAATACTATTGGAAAAAGCAGAAACACATTGGGAACAAAATTTAACCCAGGAGCAAATGCAAAATGTAAGTGGGACTTTGGTGCTCGTGTGTTAATGGTTGACTCTAACTTTTGGATAAATATTGTCTCTGGGTGTACTTTGTATTTTTATTTATTGGCATTTTAAGGCAACAACACAGGTTTTATTATTGCAGCACCTGATCTTGGTGAGAATAAACTCTTGCAGACTGAAGTACAGATGTGCTGTAATGTACATTAAAATCTTCAGTTTTCATTTGCCCTTCTAATCCAGCAGTTTTGTGCAGGAAATGTGGTTGGATTAGGATGTCCTCATCACTATAGCAGTGCAGTAAATCAACAGCTGCAACAGGTTTCCTGTTGCCCAAAAGTGCACAACTAATTTTGAGTCTGGCTAAAAAAGCTGTCTCTTGTGTACTTTTGATAATGGGAAACTAACATAACTACGGATATTATTAAGTCCTTAATAGCTGGGGATGAGTATAGTTATATATCTTGCTTCATATAATATTCCAAAAATGATCGCTGGGGAATCATTCTATTTTTAAAATTGTAATTACTTTGGACTTACTTTCCTTTTGGGTGGGTCGGGGTGGGGGTAGTGCATGGGTTGGGGGAAGGTGGAATTTTTTATATTTTGTTGTGTTGGAGGATTAAATTGTTTTCGTAATATAGCTTCACCATCTGCAGAATCTCAGCTGCAAAGGTTCGCTTTAGTTATGTTTTTTCCACAGTATGATGTTAGTAAGATTATGTAGGTTTAGTGAACTTGATGGTTTTTTAGTCTCTTTCTACATGTAGAAACATCATCAACGGAGGTATAAACATATTTGATTGTTACACGGCTCTTATAGTTGATAACACCATGCACAGTGTGATGGGGTGGTGTGGTGCAGTTTTAGTTCTCCCACTGCTTGCTTTGTGTCCTCGCCTATGTTGGTTAGTTTAGTTTTTTTAGTTTTAGAGATACAGCACTGAAACAGGCCCTTCGGCCCACCGAGTCTGTGCCGACCATAAACCACCCATTTATACGAATCCTACACTAATTCCATATTCCTACCACATCCCCACCTGTCCCTATATTTCCCTACCACCTACCTATACTAGGGGCAATTTTATAATGGCCAATTTACCTATCAACCTGCAAGTCTTTGGCATGTGGGAGGAAACCGGAGCGCCCGGAGGAAACCCATGCAGACACAGGGAGAACTTGCAAACTCCACTCAGGCAGTACCCAGAATTGAACCCGGGTCGCTGGAGCTGTGAGGCTGCGGTGCTAACCACTGCGCCACTGTGCTGTTGGTAGGTGTTAAACCACACCAGTCGCAGAGCAGACCTGGATAGAAGCATTGGAGCAGATCTTCCCCTGTATCTCATGTATTTCCTCTCCAGGTCTCACAATCCTGACTTGGAAATATATTGGCATTCCTTCATAGTTGCTGGGTCAAAATCCTGAAATGCCCTATCTAACAGCATTGTGGGTGTACCTACATCACACTGGACTGCTGTGGTGCATGAAAGTGGATCATTGCCACCTTCTCAAGGGCACTTAGGGATGGGGAATAAATGTTGGCCTTGCCAATGACTCCAACATCCAATGAACGAATGAAGAAAAAATCTTAGTTGCAGGAGGAGAGTGACTTGATAAGACAAATAGGAAAAAATAAGATCAAGTAACCCTAAAAAGTGACAAAAATAAGAAAAATTGTGGATTTTGGAAATCTGAAATAAAAACTGAAAGGAGGTAATTTTGACTTTGTGCTGTAGTGTAAAATGGGATGACAGTGAGTCAACAGCCCATTTACATCTCCCCGATTGTAATGTGTTACATTAGTAGCTGGATTATGTAAAATCATATATAATTATTGTCATTTAACACTGGAGTAATTGAAGATTATTTTTGTAAAATCTCAAAATTAACATTGTTATGAAAGTGATTTATTTGCTTTTGATGTGCATATAACAAAGATAAATCTGGAAGCCAGAAACAATGTGTATTGAACTGATGTGAAATATAAAGTAAACTCCTTTGTTGTCGAGTAAATATTTCACTGTGGTGGTCAGTAGATTGCCTTTCTGAAGGAGCATTTGTATTGTGTTGTATTCCAAAGAATTTAATAACGGAGCCACACTATTTTGTGATTTGATTTGCAATCAGTTTGAGCAATCATTCAGTTCCTTTTAAATTGATTATTTATATGATCAATTTTTAAAACTCAGTTATTTGTGATCTAGAAATGAAACTCATCTTTTGTTACACTAATGGAAAATGACCTGCTTAACAGGTAAATGTGCACCAATTAATCATATCGGGCATTGTGTATGCTTCGTGTAAATGTTTATGTCTCAAGATTAACTTCTCTACACTATTGGTGCAGACTGCATAATTGGTATGTTTCTAATTCCCACCCTTCTCTCACCGTCACATGGTCCATCTCCAACACTTCCCTTCCCTTCCTCGACTTCTTGGTCTCCATCTCTGGGGATAGGCTGTCTACTAATGTCCATTATAAGCCCACTGACTCCCACAGCTACCTCGACTATACCTCTTCACACCCTGCCTCCTGTAAGGACTCCATTCCATTCTCCCAGTTTCTCCGTCTCTGACCGCATCTGCTCTGATGATGCTACCTTCCATGACAGCGCTTCTGATATATCTTCCTTTTTCCTCAACCGAAGACTCCCCCCCCCCCCCCCCCCCCCACCATGGTTGACAGGGCCCTCAACTGTCTCCGGCCCATTTCCCTCACCTCTACCCTCACCCCTTCCCCTCCCTCCCAGAATCGCGACAGGGTTCCCCTTGTCCTCACTTTCCACCCCATCAGCCTCCATATCCAAAGGATCGTCCTCCGCCATTTCCGCCACCTCCAGCGTGATGCCACTACCAAACGCATCTTCCCCTCCCCTGTCAGCATTCCAAAGGGATCGTTCCCTCCGCGACACCCTGGTCCACTCCTCCATTACCCCCACCACCTCGTCCCCTTCCTATGGCACCTTCCCCTGCAATCGCAGGAGGTGTAATACCTGCCTATTTACCTCCTCTCTCCTCACTATCCCAGGCCCCAAACACTCCTTTCAGGTGAAGCAGCAATTTACTTGTACTTCTTTCAATGTAGTATACTGTATTCGCTGCTCACAATGTGGTCTCCTCTACATTGGGGAGACCAAACGCAGGCTGGGTGACCAAACGCAGGCTTTGCGGAACACCTCTGCTCAGTCCGAAAGCATCACCCCAAGCTTCCGGTTGCTTTCCATTTCAACACTCCCCCCTGCTCTCATGCCCACATCTCTGTCCTGGGATTGCTGCAGTGTTCCAGTGAACATCAACGCAAGCTCGAGGAACAGCATCTCATTTACCAATTAGGCACACTAAAGCCTGCCGGACTGAACATTGAGTTCAATAATTTCAGAGCATGACAGGCCCCCCATTTTACTTTTATTTTTAGTTATTTTTTTTCTTTTTTCTTTATTTTTCTTTTATCATTTTAATATTTTTTTGTGTTTATTTTATTTTATTTTATCTTAGTTTGTTCAGTTTGCCTAACCACTGTTTTTTTTCATGTCTGTACTTGCGGCTGTTCAGTTTTCAGTCCGTTAACACCCTATCTGTACTAATGCTTTGTCTTTCAATACACCATTAACATATTGTTTGCCTTTGCTCCATGATCTTCTGGTCGGTTATCTCTGTGACCTTGTCCTATCTACACCTTCTCCTTCGTTATCTCTTTCCCCACCCCCGTTTTACTTGCTTAAAACCTTTCACATTTCTAATATTTGCCAGTTCTGCAGAAGGGTCACTGACCTGAAACGTTAACTCTGCTTCTCTCTCCACAGATGCTGCCAGACCTGCTGAGTATTTCCAGCATTTCTTGTTTTTATTTTAGATTTCCAGCATCTGCAGTATTTTGCTTTTATTATAATTGGTATGTTCATCAACTAGAGAAGCTTGTTTAAGACAGCAGGAAAGCTTCATCAATTGTGAATGGAGAAGTCTGTATTGGAAAGCATGTAGATAGAGGAGCTTGTATTTGCGGGTAGAACAGGATGTGTTGTGGATGGAGGAGCTAGTGTGCAAGACGGGGCAGGCTGTATTGGGAACAGACGATCTAGTATTTGAAAGAATAGCAGGTTGCATAGGGCACATAGCGACTCGTATTCATTTCCCCAGCATATTTGAGAATTTTAGTAACTAATATTAAGGATCTGGTGTGATGTATGTACATGCTTGTTTTTGTGCTGCATTTGTATACGGTTATGGTATTTTTCTTGCAGTGATTCTTGTTCAGATCAGTATGCACAAGTACTTAATGACCTTGTACAACAGGGTCTTATTAAATATTGCAGGATTTTGACAGCTGGAATTCCAAAGGAATCTCAAGAGAATTATGCAGCAAGGCAAGAAACAGTGCAAAAAAAACAGCTCTTTTACTTGCACAATAGAAGCAGCTGGAGAAGCAATAATTTTTGGCCAGGATATGGGAAGAGTTATCTTTTTACTGTTTCCAATGTGACCTTAGTCCCAGGCAATGTAATCTACTTATAATAGTTTGTATGTGAAGTAGGGCACCAGTAAATTAACATTTTTACTGAGTCACACAAAGAGACTATGAAAACATACCGAGGAGTGAAAACACATAGAAGTGCAGTGGGCTTTGTCATTTTTTTTTGTTTACTAATTGCGCTGTGTCCTGTGCGCTTGAGATGTGCTGCTGCTTAGGTGATTGCAGTGGCCCGCACCCTTTGCTTACCACTGCGAGGCATTCTGCCACAGGGTGACAGATCACAGGTTCTTTCCCATGCCAATTGTCTTCTAAAGTCAGGAACTCTGAGCCATGTGAAAACAAAATGAGTTGAAAGTGAAATTGGCATGCAGTGCCTCTACTCTACACCTACTTCCTTCTCCCCTCCCCTCCCCACCATATCAAGTTAACCTGAGAACTCATTGCATGGGAATCATGGGAAAGAGCCTGTGATCTGTCACCCTGTGGCAGAATGCCTCGCTGCGTCAGCCTCCTTTCACTGTGTCAGCCTGTAGAAACTGGGTGGCGTAGCTCAATATGTTGGACTTTCAATCTGTACTGCCAAGCATTGATAGAATTCAGTTTTGATTCTGTTTTCTGTACAATGAGTTATGAATCTCGAGCAAGGTGCCGACTGGAGGCTGGGTTGTTCCCCACAAGAGGAGATTGGAAAATTCAGAGGGGCACTTTCCAAGCTGGTTACACAGGAAAATAGGAACAGGAGTAGGCTATTTAGTTCCTCAAGCCTGTTCTTCCATTCAATGGCTGATCCAACCTAACTCCATATACCTGCCTTTATCCCATGTCCCTTAATACCTTAGATTTTTGTTATCCAATCATTCAGAGCTGAAGTTTACAATTGATCTAGCATTGATTGCTATTTGTGGAAGAGGTTCCAAACTTCTACCACCCTTTTGTGGTACAAGTGCTTCCTGATTTCACTCCTGGCTGTATTATTAGATTATGCCACCTAGTCCTAGACTCCCCAACCAACAGAAATAGTTTCTCTCTATCTACCCTATCTGTTCCCCTTAATATCTTAAAAGTGTCGATCAAATCACCCCTAAACTTCTAAATTCCAGGAAATACAACCCTACCTGCATTCTTGAAGCCTTGCTAACAGCTTCTTTGACAAAGAAAATTAAATCTTTTATATTTCTTTTGCACCGAGTCAAGCTAACAGCTGAAAATAATGTAGCATGATGTTCACAGAACGGTATGTGACTTGTGACATGATTACTGTAGAGCTATCCAGAAGTGAATGTAGTTGATTACAGGGAACTCTTGCACGTGCGATTTATAATGTGTTCTATTTATACTGCGGCCTTGTAAAAACCGAATTCAGATTTCATCCAGTTTAGTTGAAGTGAGTATCACATCCCAGGACCTGACCTAATGGGTTGTATAGATTCAGTTTGTGTATAGGGCAATCGTAAATTATCAGTCTGGTTGTAATGCATTGAATTTTTGCTTACTGTAAGAAAGGGCCATGAAGCTTTCAGCAGATGTTTTTAAAACCAATGAACATGTGATGAAATAAAACCAGAAAATGCTGGAAATACTAAGCAGGTCAGGCAGCATCTGTGGAGAGAAAATTTCCAGCATCTGCAACATTTTGCATTTGAACATGTGATGTAAAGCTCCCACTTAAACATCAGACCAACTCTGAGCTCGAGAGGTATGGGAGAGTTTGATGCAGCCTTGGATTGAAGAAAATAGCAAACAGCATTTTTGAACTGGCCTAGGTAGCATGACTTTGAGTTCCAGAGTAGCAACAAACTTCCATGGGGATTGGGATGGATTGGATAGTTGTCAGGTTTTAAATCATAAAGGCTGTACATTTCAATACTTTTTTCTATAGATTTTGTGGATGGCAAACACTATGGCGACTTTAAACATTGGTTACTGCTCTGACTGAGAACAGGCTGGCCAGTAGGGATACAAGATTCACTGGCTCATAGCTATATAAATAGGGCGTGTTTGAATTCCTTTTCTTCTCTGATGTAATCAATTACACATGAGGAAATATGTAGAAAGGGGCGACATGTCAGATAAAATGGAAGTTTTGGCTCCCTGTTATACAGCAAATGTGAAAAGACTCAAAGTTCACTCAGATGCTAGGAACGATTAATATGGATCACTGGAATCCTTTCTTTTAAGGCGAAGTTCCAGTGTGGAGGGCTTCTACCTGCTCCTCCCGATCAGCCCCAATTCTGACTTGTCTTAAAGGAAAAGAATCCAAAAGATGGCATCAAAGCTCCCATTGTAGGCTTTGGGCTTGGCATGGCCTTCAGCAGATAAGTGTTGGGCCCTACGTGAGAGAGGAGGAAATCCGCAACAAGGCTTTCTCTCTCCATTGGAGGAATTTAAATCCTTTGCCTCCACTTTTCAGAGCCAAACCACAAACTAGGCGGACCCAGGATACCTCATAACCTCCTGATCTCTTCAATAAATGGGCAAATAACATTCTGACAGGACAGTATGCTTTTGTGACATTTTCAAAGACTGCAGATATATTTTAGGAAACTCTAAAAGCTTGGCACTTAAATATGCATAGGTGTATTATGTCTCTAATCATCCGATTTATGTTAACCCTGTGGAACGTTAATATTTATCTCAAATCATGTTTTAAATTTCAAGCCAATGTAATACCTTGCAATGTTTCATTGTAATTCCTATGTTTTATCCATGATTTTAGTGTTCTTTAACAATGAAGTACTATTTATTAAACATTATGCTAATATATAGGGACACATTAAACAATAAATGCATGCAAGTGAAACCGGAAATTGTGATGTGGTTACACTGACTAAAAAAAAAATCAAGTGTGCAGACTTCTGAAGTCACCATTTTGGATGTCTGTAGATAAAACCTTCCCTTGCCATGTCTTATGTTGATAAATCACTGGTGTGACTTGAAGAAATTGATTCCTTCCCTTCCATTGTTGCAAACAGCAATTCATCTGAGCAATCCACTCTTGAGTTAAATGGTTGATTCTGCTGTTTGGCTTATGACATTGTACGTAACTTACTTCAGCAGATGGTTAGTCTGCCTGAAAGAGCTTATTGTCTTCTGCCTAGTACTGACATGTGTATTTATAAATCTTACTAGAATTTTTGTGTGGGCGTTGCTTGCCTGCTCAATGTGTATGTATATTAATTATGGTTTGTAAACTCAAATAGGATTTGTTTTGTGCGTCTTTTTTATTTAATTTTTATTTATATCTTGATACTACAAGAAAAATGGGACATGATGGATACAACACCTTCTCATCCAAGTAACCAGTCACTGTATGCTGGGTACAGTGCTTATTTTATTAGCAAACTTCAAAAAGAAAAACCTATATTTATCTTGTGCCTTTCACGAGCTCAGGACGTCCCAAAGCCCTTTACAATCTATGAAGTACTTTTGAAACGTAGTCACTCTTAGAATGTGGAAAACATGACAACCAGTTTGCAGACAACAAGATCCCACAAACAGCAATGAGGTCATGACCAGATCAACTGTTTTTGATGCTGGTTGAGGGATAAATATTGCCCAGGACACATGTCGCATGGTATATACTTTCCGAACTGCAGTCAGATGTTGGAACTGTCAGCAAAAGATTTGGAGAGAAACAGCTTTACTTCACAAATCTGTTTTGATCTTACTGCTCGATAGTAAAGATTTTTTGGGGAGAGAAGTGAAGCAGGATGACAGTGTTTTACATAAATGGCACTGTTGTCATCCGTGATTGATTGCATTATGTTTTGAGAAACTTTGAATTTGGTGTGCATCTTGTCCGTGCCCAAACAAATCGGAAATTAAAGCTTCCTACAGTGATACAGGATTAGACTGCATGGCCGGGATTTTATCCGGGAGACGGGAGTCTCATATGGCAAAAGCTCCACCAAGAACCCTGCATCGCCTCTTCTATGGGAGTCTTGCTGAATCAAGTGCCAATTAGGCACTTAACTGGGCAGTGGTGGCCCTTCCACAGGACCAAGGACTCAGGCGTCGAAAGGCCCGCCCTCTAAGAGCTGCCAACCAATCAGAGGCTGGCAGCTCTTTAACTGAGCGGCGCCACTGTGGTGGCTGCTGCCAGTGGAGTACCCACCTGAGGCCCATGAGCAGCATGAGATCCAGGCCACTGGCAGGTCAGGGCGGAAGCGGGTCTCGCGAGCCGGAGATGTAAGGGTGTCAGCAGCAAGGGCAGGGGGTGACTCTCAGGAGCCCCCCTCTACTCCCACCCTTCCCGATTCTGGATCCCTCGTGCCCTTTTAACGAGGGGGTCTCCACCCCTCCTGGAGCCGGGAAGCAGCCCACGCAGCTTTTCATGCTGTGCTTCCCATGCGGCAACAAGCCTGCCCGCCGCTGAGCTAATTGCGGCGACGGTCAGATGAGGCCCTAATTGGGCCGTTCACAGACCTTCTCTCCCCCCCCGACTTAATTTCAGCGGAGGCGGGATGATGGCAGGGTCCTCCCATGCCACACGATTATATGCTCTCCCCACCTCCAAACTTGCCACGGGGGAGAGCATAAAATTCCTGCCTGTAAGTGTACTAAGGACTACACACTAACATGAAACTACACTGACTTACAGGAACATTTAGAGGAATACTCGCACGAATCACATTTGTGAGTTTTGCCCTAGTAACTAAGTTTATTATGCATGTAACAAATTTAAAATTCATTTTTCCTTGCGATGCTTTTTTAAATTTACCATATTAGGATCATTATGGCCATCACTGGTCTTCCATGGCAACTTTTCATAGCATTTTGATTTGGGAGCAGTGATCTTTTTATTTCTTGAAATATTTAAAAAGGCTGGGCTAGCAACATATTACATTCCTGTATTTTATTTTTGTTCTGCACTTATCTCAAACTTAAGTGCTGAACTGTGAGTAGGTGTAAGTCATTCAGTGTCACTTTTGCGATATCTGAAAACAAATTCTGGGGAAGTCTGTGTGGTGGAGTGGAGTACAACACTCCATTTTTATATCTGGCACCTGTCCTTAACACTAGTCCAGACTGATGGGTTGAAAGTCTCTGTTTCTGCTAGTTTTAAGTGGCCTAAATGTGTTTAGCAGTCTCAACCCAGCTCCCCAGTTGGTGTGAGCCCACATCGCAAAACTGCCTCTGCTGTGGTAATAATTGGCACTAAATGATCAATGTTATTCGGAGTTGGAAATAGGAAAAATTGGAGCAGTGGGAGCTGCTGTTCTGAGGTTGAGCTGAGACAGTCGTTAGCGAAGACTGGAGAGAGCTTTACTCTCAAACCTGACCCAGACGTTCTTGATACTGGCATTTGAATAGAGAAGTTCTGCCCAGCAATGACATAATTTTCAGCACACCCAACCACCTAAAAAGGACTCTGGAAAAGTCTAATGACTACAATGATCCCATATACAGAACAGTCTTTGGCAAACTAAAATAAATAAAATGACACATGGAGGTAATTAAAGATAAATTTTGCAATGTGCAAATTTAGAGTTCCTGGAATAAGAGTTATAAATACATCTAAAAAGTTCTTTGGAGTATCCTTTAAATTGTTACCATCTAACTGCAGGCAGCACTGTGTATTCATTTTGCTACTTCTCTTTTTTTTATAACTTGCTACATTTTATTGTCTGTTGGTCGATATACCAATTAGGTCATTGTTATTTGTGCACCAGGAATTGGATCTATGATTGCGCCTTGCTTTCTTGAACATTAATAATGAAAGCCGGCTTTCCGCAAATTGTGTCAAGTCTTATGTCCTGCAGTACCTCATTTTGTACTAATATAAAATACTTTTTTAAACTATAGGTAACTCTGGTTCTTGGTTTTGCAAAGATTGAAAGAGAATTGAATATATATATATATATATATATATAATATATGAAAAAGAAAAATTTGCAAGGTCTGTGAGCAAAGACCAAGGGGTGGAAGTAATTGGATAGCTCTTTCAAAGACCTAGCACAAACACGATGGGCCAAATGGCCCCCTTCTGTGCTGTATGACTGGCTTGATAATAAATTTAGGAGTATAGTTTTGTGCACCAAATTGTTTCTTCAAGGAATAAAGGAAAGGCTTCTGTGGAACCACTGTTGGTGAAATCAAGTCAATCCCTCAATTTAAAAATCAATCATAACAATCTTTCTTTCTTTAAGGATACATTGAAGGCCTAATTTGAAAACAAAATTGCGAATCTTTTTTCCACATTTTCCCCAATCTCCTTATCTCCATGCCAAATTGCTGTTATCTCCTTTGTATCTGTCATGTTTGAATTTTCTTGGTGTTATGTTTCTGCAATTAATAAGGATAGTGTTTGCTCTTTGCCTGAAATCAATAATTATCCAGTGATCTCAGGATTATTTAAAGAAACACAAATGTTCAGGAGGAGAAAAATCTCATTGGATTTTTCTCTCTTTTCTCAATATGGTAACATATTTTTCTGAAATTAATCTCCAAAGTCAATTATTGGGTACCATCAAACTTGTAATTGGCTTAAGGCTCACAATTCAGAAAAATACTATGCGCATATCTCTGCCAGCAACCACAATGGGATAATACCCTTCTGAATGATGAACAATTGGAATCAAATGATGCAGAAACAACTAAAGGTCATGTGCTAATGTGTTAAAGGATGCAGCTAACTGTGTTGGTAAATATTGCGTAGCCCTATTGGAATCTATGGCTCTAGATCATTAAAAAGTCCGAACACTTTGGGATACTAAATCCAGTGGTCTGTACTTCTGCTGGTGGTAGGGTACTGCAATGAAAGGAAGTTTATAAGAATGTTGACAGTGTTGAGTTTCACATTTTCCATGCTGTAGCCCTTTGTGTGCCAATCATTGCATATTTTCTAATTTCAGTTTTCTTGACTTTTTTGATTCTGGGGAGTGGCTTGTTTTGTTTTTGGCTTCATTATTAACCAGTTAGAAACAATCTCGCTTGAAGGCATAATGATGCCAATTGTTTTGTTTAATAAAACAAAACAGTTCAGCCAGAAGAGGAGAACTGATTCTCAATTTGGGTTTAGTGCATGTTGCTTATAATGGCTCTGGACTGGTATCAGTACAACAGTGACTTAAATAATCTACCTCAGCAATCAGTTAATGTGTATATAATACAGCACTATGATAAGTTACTATTACATCTTAACTTAGAAGACCCAGAGGACTTGATACAGTGCTACTGGTTTAGTCACCATAAACATAAAAATAAAGTTTGATCATCAAAGATTACAGTAGTGCAGTTCCAAGGATATTGATAGCAGAAATCCACAAAATCTGTGTCACATGGGGAAGAATTACTCTGGTCTTTATCTGTACATGCACTCTTGAAAATTTCTCTGGTCAGGGCTAAGAAAGAGGCTCTGCTGAGGAGGTATGAGCATCTAGGGGTTAAATTTAAAAAAAAACAATCACAAAGGTAATAATCTCTGGATTACTACCTGAGCCATAAGCAAATTGGCATAGGGTCAATAAGATCAGAGAGTTGAATGCATGGCTCAAAGACTGATGTGGGCGAAATGGGTTTCAATACATGGGGCACTGGCACCAGTACTGGGGAAAGAAGAAACTGTTCCATTCAGACAGGCTTCACTTGAACCGTGCTGGGACCAGTGTCCTGGAAAGTCAAATAACTAGGGCTGTAGATAGGGCTGTAAACTAAATAGTTTGTAGGGGGAGGAGGGGGGTAGGGTTCAAGTGAGGAGAAACTTAGCAAGTTAAAGAGAAAGGACAAGGCAATAGTGCAGGGTAGCAATATGAGTAATGTTAACCAGAGTGTGACAGGACGGACAGAGTGTATAAACATAGCAACGCACCAGCAAGTAAGGTCAGAGTAGGGAAAAATAGTAAAAAGACAGAATTGAAGGCTCTTTTATCTGAATGTACACAGCATTCACAACAAAATAGATTTATTGATGGCACAAATAGAAATAAATGGGTATGATCTGATAGCCATTACAGGAACTTGGGGGGAGGATTTTATGCTCTCCCCCACGGTGGGTTTGGAGGCGGGGAGAGCATAAAATC
The DNA here is from genome assembly GCF_036365525.1 of Heterodontus francisci. Taxonomy (NCBI): domain Eukaryota; kingdom Metazoa; phylum Chordata; class Chondrichthyes; order Heterodontiformes; family Heterodontidae; genus Heterodontus; species Heterodontus francisci. Next base: position 120,120,548 of record NC_090373.1, on the reverse strand, counting down.
AGGTGGGATGGTGGTGGGGCGAGGGGGAGTTGGGAGGGGGTTCCTGCCTCCGCCAAAATTTAGTCCAGGGCGGGAAGGCCTGTAAATGCCTTCCCATCCCGCTGCCAATTGAGGCCCTTAACTGGACAATTAACCCCAATTCGGTGCTTTTTCCTGCCGCAGCCACAATTAGCTGTGTGGCAGGCGGCCCTGGTGCATGGGATGAAAAATTTTGTGGGCTGCTTCCTGGCTCTGGGTTGGGGGCGGGGAGTCGGTCCTTCCCCCTTCCCTTGCTGCTGCCCTCCCCTACAACCACACCCCCCCCCCCCCCCACCCCACTGCCCTGACCTACTTGTGGCCACCCTCCTTGGCCTCCGGTATGTGTTCAACCAGCTGCAGCCATCGCATCTGCGTTAGTGTTGCAGCATCTGGCCTCTGATTGGCTGGAAGCTCTCCAAAGGCTGGACTAATGGTGACAGGGTCCTTGATCCTGTAGACGGCCTGCCGCTGTCCACTGAAGTGCCTGATTGGCAGTAGGTTCGGCGGCCTGCCAGAGACGAGGTGATGCGGGGACCTCGGTGTTGCTTTTTCCAGATGTCGCAACCCCCTCCGCCAGAATAAAGTCCCGGCCGAGGTTGCAAGGTAACCAAGGCTGGAAACTGAATATTCAGGGTACTGTACATTTCAAAAGAAAAAGCAGAAAGGAAAAGGAGATGGGGGATCTGTACCATAGTGAGAAATGACCTTGACTCAGAAGATCAAGATATAGAATCAGTTTGGGTGGAGATAAGAAATAGCAAGTGAAAGAAGTTACTGGTGAGAATAGTCTATAGGCCCCCCCCCACCCTAACAGGAGCTACACTGTAGGACAGCATAATAACATGAAATAATGGGGACTTGTAAGAAAGATACTGCAATAATCACAGGCAACTTTAATCTTCACATAGATTGTCACATCAAATTGTCAAAGGTAGCCTTGAGGACGAGTTCATAGAGTGTATTTGGGACAATTTGTTAAAACAATACATTGTGGAGCCAACCAGGGAACAGGCTATTTTAGATCTGGTAATGTGTAATGAGACAGGATTAATTAATGATCTCATAGTAAAGCATCCTCTAGGGAAGCATGATAGAATTTCACATTCAGTTTGAGGGTGAGAAATGTGGTTCTGAAACAAGTGCCTTGAACTTAAATAAAGGCAATTACAAAGTTATAAAGACAGAGTTGGCTAAAGTAGCCTGGAAAAATAGATGAAAAGGCAAAATGGCAGATAAGTAGTGGCAGACATTTAAGGAGATATTTCATAATTCTCAACAAAGGTATATTCCATTGAGAAAGAAAGACAATGAGAACGATGAGCCATCCATGGCTAACTAAGAAAGTCAAGGATGGAATCAGATTGAAAGAATAGGCATACAATGTTGCGAAGATTAGGGATAGACCAGAAGATTGGGAAAATTTTAGAAACTAATAAAGGATAACTTAAAAAAATAAAGAGGGAGAAACTAGATTGAGAGTAAACTAGCAAGAAATATAATAACAGATAGTGAGAGCTTCTACAAGTATATAAAAAGGAAGAGAGTAGCTAAAGTAAACAGTCGTTTAGAGGATGAGACTGGGGATTTAATAATGGGAAACAAGGAAATGGCAGAGACTTTAAACAAATATTTCACGGTAGAAGACACTAAATGCATCCCAAGAATACTGGAAAATCAGGGGGAAAAAGGGAGGGAGGCACTTAAAGTAATCACTATCACTAGAGAAAAAGTAATCGGCGAACTTATATGGGACTAAAGGCTGACAAGTCCCCTGGACCTGATGGCCTGCATCCTATGGTCTTAAAAGAAGTGGTGGCAGAGATAGTGGATGCAATCTTCCAAAATTTCCTAGATTCTGGAAAGATCCCAGCAGATTGGAAAATCACAAATGTAACACCTCTGTTCAAGAAAGGAGGGAGACCGAAAGCAGGAAACTATAGGCCTAATATCTGTCATTGGGAAAATGCTGGATTCCTTCATTCAAGAAGTAGTAGCAGGACATTTAGAAAATCATAATGCAGTAAAGCATCGTCAGCATGATTTTATGAAAGGGAAATTGTGTTTGACAAATTTATCGGAGTGTTTTGAGGATATAACAAGCAGGGTGATGAAAGGGGAACCAGTAGATATAGTGTATTTGGATCTCCAAAAGGCATTTGATAAGGTGTCACATAAAAGGTTACTGCACAAGATAAGAGCCCGTGGTATTGAGGGTAATATATAGCATGGATAGAGGATTGGCTAACCAATACAAAACAGGAAATCAGGATAAATGGGTCATTTTCAGATTGGCAACTGTAATTAGTGTAGTGCCACAGGGATTAGTGCTGGGGTCTCAAATATTTACGATCTATATTAATAACTTGGATGAAGTGATCAAGTGTATTGTGGCCAAATTTGCTGGCGATACAAAGATAGGTGGGAAAACAAGTTGTGTGGAGGACACAAAGGGCTGATTTTTCCCAGCCCATTGGAGACGGGTTGGGAGGCAGGAGGTCTAACAATATGGTGGGGGAAGGTGTCGGCAGGGGAGCTTGATGTCTTCCCGCCACCATGGCATATTGCCAGTGATGGGAGCCATGGCAGTATGGCTGCTCACTTGGTGGCCAATTGAACCACATAAGTGGCCAGTTAAAGGCCACTTCCCTCTCCCCACGGGCATTTTGCCTGCGTCATGGTGGGCCCGCTGCTGTGTGTGGGGAGGGGTGGAGCATTCATGATGGGTGCTCCATGGCTCATGGAGGGATCCCCTTGTGGCAATGGCGTCAACTCCCCCCCCCAACCACTACCCTCCCCCCCTACCCCCCCCCCCGCACCACTCTGATTGCCGGGGCCTGCCTGGCCATGGCGTCCCCCAACCTAACTCACCTCTCTTCGAAAGCACCCTGCCATTAGGCGCCCTCTCCCTGGTGTTGCAGCCTCAGCACTGGCCACTGCTAACCGACCCTCTGATTGGGCCGGCTGCTCCTGGGACGGGTCGCTGTCCTCAGTTGGATGGTGCACTCTTAATTGGCCGCTGCCAGCAATATATTGCCTCAGGGTTCCACCAACCACCAGAACGGGGTCAACTCCCGATTTCAGCCACAGCAGGGGGACTTCACCGTCACTGAGAAAATTCAGCCCAAAGACTCTTGTTACGTCTGGGTGAGGAAGGGTTCTCAGGCTCCCCTCTCGCCCCTTTCTTGGTTTGGCCGTAACAGGGTCTAGCTCTCAAAACACTGTGTTTTTATGGTTTTTTTATTTGTTCATGGGATGTGGGCGTCGCTGGCTCGGCCAGCATTTATTGCCCATCCCTAATTGCCCTTGAGAAGGTGGTGGTGAGCTGCCTTCTTGAACCGCTGCAGTCCATGTGAGGTAGGTAGACCCACAGTGCTGTTCGGAAGGGAGTTCCAGGATTTTGACCCAGCGACAGTGAAGGAACGGCGACATAGTTCCAAGTCAGGATGGTGTGTGACTTGGAGGGGAACTTGCAGGTAGTGGTGTTCCCATGCATCTGCTGCTCTTGTTCTTCTAGGTGGTAGAGCTCATGGGTTTGGAAGGTGCTGCCTAAGGAGCCTTGGTGCGTTGCTGCAGTGCATCTGAGAGATGGTACACACTGCTGCCACTGCGTCGGTGGTGGAGGGAGTGAATGTTTGTGGATTGGGTGCCAATCAAGCAGGCTGCTTTGTCCTGGATGGAGTCGAGCTTCTTGAGTGTTGTTGGAGCTGCACCCATCCAGGCAAGTGGAGAGTAGTCCATCACATTCCTGACTTTTGCCTTGTAGATGGTGGACAGGCTTTGGAGAGTCAGGAGGTGAGTTACTCGCCACAGGATTCCTAGCCTCTGCCCTGCTCTTGTAGCCACGGTATTTATATGGCTACTCCAGTTCAGTTTCTGATCAATGATAACCGCCAGGATGTTGATTGTGGGGGATTCAGCAATTGTAATGTCAAGGGGAGATGGTTAGATTCTCTCTTGTTAGAGATGGTCATTGCTTGGCACTTGCCACTTTTCAGCCCAAGCCTGGATTTTGTCCAGGTCTTGCTGCATTTCTACACGGACTGCTTCAGGATCTGAGGAGTTGCGAATGGTGCTGAATATTGTGCAATCATCAGCGAACATCCCCACTTCTGACCTTATTGTTATGAACAGGTGAGAAAGAGGTCTAGTGTTCCCTTTCAGCCCTCACCTGGTCTTACTGTAACAGGGTTTAAATTTCAAACACGCTGTGTTTTTAGCTCCCCCTTGGTGGAGCCTTGTTCACCGCTTTCCAATTATAAGGCAAAGAAACCAGCACAATCGGCTTTCTCAGGTTTAAAGAAGAAAGGTGAAATTTTATTAAATTTAAAATTAAACTCTAATTCAGTTGTTACGCACATGCAGATATAGACAGAACAGAGCAGAAGGAGCAAAGTGGAAAGGTTTGAGGCAATATCTGAAGGGCGGAACAGTGGCGCAGTGGTTAGCACCGCAGCCTCACAGCCCCAGCGACCCGGGTTCAATTCTGGGTACTGCCTGTGCGGAGTTTGCGAGTTCTCCCTGTGACCGCGTGGGTTTTCGCCGGGTGCTCCGGTTTCCTCCCACAGCCAAAGACTTGCAGGTTGATAGGTAAATTGGCCATTATAAATTGCCCCTAATATAGGTAGGTAGTAGGGGAATTGAGGGAAGGTGGGGATGTGGTAGGAATATGGGATTAGTGTAGGATTAGTATAAATGGGTGGCTGATGGTCAGCACAGACTTGGTGGGCCAAAGGGCCTGTTTCTCTAAATAAATAAATTTTTAAAAATAAATAAAATGAGTTGTTGTTATGGTTCTTTGAGCTCACTGTAGAGTCCTTGATTGTAGGTAGATCTTGCTTTTCGGTGGGGCCCAGTATTCTTCTTAAACCTTGTTCGCTGTAGGAGACTTTTCTCTCTTGGGGTTCATGTGTCTTCAGTGGATTCAGAGGCTTGTGAGAAAGAGATGGGAGCAGACAGGAGAGGCTGTGGCGAGCTAGCCATGAGTGGTCATTTCAATCCAGGAGCAAACAGCTTTCTGTCCAAATATTTTGTACCAATTCAGGTTGCCCTGCAGATTAGTCATGTGACTAGCTGGTTTGACCATGTCCATTTGTGTATTCGGCCATCTTAGCAGTCAGCCTGGAATGCGAGCTCCCCCACCTTCAATCTCTGGTGATCAAAAGTCCATTGTGGGTTGAATGTCAGGGAATGGCTGCTTTGTCCTTCCAAACACCGTCTGTTAATATGCAGATGTCTTTTCCAGCCACGGCTGATCTCTTCAGCAAGTCCTCCCCTCACTAGAGTAACAGTTTAAAATCAATGTTCTTGACAAAATGAATGTGCCTCATTCTTGGCAGGTGGGGGCCTAGCATTTCATTATAATGGAGGGAAGGTCATCGATGAAGCAGCTGAAGATGGTTGGGCCTAGGACACTACCCTGAGGAACTCCTGCAGTGATGTTCTGGAGCTGAGATGATTGATCTCCAACAACCACAACCATCTTCCTTTGCGCTAGATACGACTCCAACCAGCGGAGAGCTTTCCCCCTGATTCCCATTGATTCCAGTTTTGCTAGTGAGACCTGAGTGATTCATTGCTCCCTGCTCTCTCATTGTAATTGTAAAGGAAAAAAATCAGACAGGCTCTCTCAGATTTGAACAAGAAAGGTGTAAGTTTATTAACCTTAAAACTCTCACTCAATTAAAACTGCTAAAAATACGCGAAACAACCACACTGGCATGCATACGCGATAAACACGCACACAAATACAGATACAGAGGAGGAGAAAGAATTAAAGCAGGGCGGTGGGGGTGAGAGGTTTGAAGTAGTAAATGGAATTCAGTTATTGTTTTGGGTTTGGATGTAAAGGCCTTGATTGGAGCTAAGTCTTGCAGTTCTCATTGGGGCCCAGTATACACTTTCAAACTTGTTTTGCTGGTACCAGAAGGCTGTAGGGGTCCTCTGTCTTGAGGCTTAAGTTGCTTCCATGGGTCCCTGGAACTTTGCGTGAGAGACAGAGAGAGAGAGAGAGACCTTGCTTCTCTTTGGGCTACAAAATTGCAGTCTGTTTCAAAACTTTACCGTGATGCACAATTCAATCAATTCCCAGGTTGGCTATCAGATTAGTCATGTGAATAGCTCTTTGTTTGAAACAGCATCGCCTGTGAGGACTGTTGATTCTTTAAAGTTTACTAGACACAATCAGTGGGGCAGGGGGGTGGTGGACTGCTGGCTTTAACATAGACAATGACTCTCAATGTCTTTTGATCATCACTATTGACAAAACCCATCTGGCTAATTGAATTCAGGAGCACTTCCATTATCTTTGATGCAACTGTCTCTCAGAATGCAAATGTGCAGCTATGTTTTCAGCCACTGTTCTGTGGTCTTTTAAACAAGTTATGTTCAATGTCCAGTAAATGTTCAAATAGTGTGCCATATGACAAAATTAATATGTGTCCATTTGGCAGGTGTGGTTTCCGTCACACTCTGCAAAGGGATATGGGTAGGTTAAGTGGGTAGGCAATAATTTGGCAGATGGAGTCTAAAGTGGAAAAGTGTGAGGTTATCCACTTTGGTAGGAAGAATAGAAAAGCAAAATATTATTTAAATAGAGGTAGACTGCAGAATTCTGCGGGACAGAGGGATCTGGATGTTCTCGTACAAGAAACACAAAAACGTTCGTCTGCAGGTACAGCAGGTAATTAGGAAGGCAAATGGAATGTTGGTCGTTATTGCAAGGTGGGTGGAGTATAAACCTAGGGAAGTTTTGCTACAACTGTACAGGGCATTGGTGAGACCACACCTAGAGTACTGTGTACAGTTTTGGCCTCCTTATTTAAGGAGGGATATATTTGCATTGGAGGCAGAAGGGTCACTAGGTTGATTCATGGGATGAAAGGGTTATCTTAGGAGGAAAGGCTGAGGAGGTTGGGGCTATACACATTCAAGTTTAGAAGAATGAGAGGTGATCTAATTGAAACATTTAAGATTCTGAGGGGGTTTGACAGGATAGATGCTGAGAGAATGTTTCCCCTCGGGGAATCTAGAACTAAGGGGGCATACTTTCAGAACAAGTTGGAGTACTGTGTACAGTTCTGGTTGCCACACTATAGGAAGGATGTGATTGCAATGGAGAGGGTGCAGAGGAGATTCACCTGGATGTTGCCTGGGCTGGAGCATTTCAGTTAAGAAGACAGACCAGATAGGCTGGGGTTGTTTTCCTTGGAGCGGAGAAGGCTGAGGGGGGACCTGATTGAGGTTTACAAAATTATGAGGGGCATTGATAATATAGATAGGAAGAAACTTTTTCCCTTAGCGGGAGGTCAATAATTAGGGGGCATAGATTTAAGTTAAGGGGCAGGAGGTTTAGAGGGGAGTTGAGGAGGAATTTTTTCACCCAGACGGTGGTTGGAATCTGGAACACACTGCCTGAAGGGGTGGTAGAGGCAGGAACACTCACGACATTCAAGAAATATTTAGATGAGCACTTGAAACGCCATAAGATACAAGGCTGCGGGCGAAGTGCGGGGAAATGGGATTAGTTAGGATGGGTGCTTGATGGTAGGCGCATTGGCCTGAAGGGCCTGTTTCTGTGCTGTAAAACTCTATGACTAATAAGTGGTCGCTTATTTAAGACGGAGATAAGGAGGAATTTCTTCTCTGAGCATTGTGAATCTTTGGAATTCTCTGCTCCTGAGAGCTGTGGCGGCTGAGTCATTGAATATATTCAAGGGTGAGATAGACAGATTTTGAACTATAGTGGAGTCTAGTATTATGTGGAACAGGCAGGTAAGTGGAGTTGAGACAAAGATCGGATCAGTTGTGATCTTATTGAATGGCTGAGCATGCTCAAAGGGCTGTATGGCTTACTCCTGCACCTAATTCTTATGTTCTTTAGTTCTTATTTCTAATGAGACCATGAATGCACCCAAAAAACATTTATAATGTCACTAGAAGTACCAACTGGAAGAACTTAATGAATGCATTTAAAATGTCACTAAGAATAGAAATCGGAGGAAGTCTTCCCCATATACATAATAATGAAACTCAGTTCCATAATTACAGTGACACAGCAGTAACTGTGACTGGTTTAACATGGCACTGTAGAAAACCTCCATTTTGACAATGTAAGTTAACAATCATTCAGTAGCCTTTTGTCTTTAATGCTTGTGAGTTATAGAGTGATTACAGCACAGAAGGAGGCCATTTGGCCCATCAAGTCTATGCTGGCTCTCCGTAGAGCAATCCAGTCAGTGCCATTCTCTTGCTCTACCCCGTAGCCCTGAAAGTTTACTCTCCTCAAGTGCACATTCAATTGCCTTTTGAAATCAATCAGTCTTCGCTTCCACCACCCTCGTGGACAGTGAGTTATTATCACTCGCTGTATTAAAAAGGTTCTTCCTCACATCCCCGCTGCATCTCTTGCCCATCTTTTTAGCTCTTTTGGCCACATTCATGGGTGTGTAGGTCAATTTACATTGAAGCCACATTTCACCTTTGCAGAATGCCAAGGAAAATCAGGCTGGCAGGGCCCCAAGCCTGATTGCAATTAAGTGCAATAAAATGCTGCATTAATGACATCAGATACCTTTTGCTTGTGTCCTATAAAAGTCCTTTAATAGCTTCAAGATACAGGACTGTGGTTTTAAAAATAAGTAAATTTGGTGACCAAAGCAAATGGGTTCAATGGCCCCCTTCTGTGCCATTATGACTCTATGGCTCTTTGTCTGTTTAGTAATTTAAATAACATTTCTGATTTCAAGGCTGTAGTCATGTCTAATCTTAGGGTTCAGATGATTGATGTACACTGCATAAGGTTCGCTGCGAACATCATTGACTTGATTATGCCCTTGTAATCATTCCTCTCTACCAGTTATTCGTATGACTAACTTTACCTTGGAATTAAAGTTTACAAATTTACCTGCAAACAGTTAATGATAGCAGAAGCAAAAATAGCATGATTGTTATTTGGAAATATTCATAGAATACCTTCCAAATAAAGTGCCTTTTGATAGAGCAGATTCAGTGCAAAAAATTTGTTTTTTTAAATTTATACTTGATTTGTTTTTCAGTTGATCTTTACTCACATCTGCTGCTTATTATACTCTTGTTCTGCAGAAAATTGGCAACAGTCAAAAAAATCTTTGTATTGAAACATATTTAGAAATCATTATTGCACTTCCAGACAATTAGGAGTTGGTATTTATGTGTTGTGTCTGATAGTTGCTACACAAGCCTTTTTAGTGAGGATACTGAATCAGAATTCACTTCTTGTGCAGAGCTGTAGATAGCGTAGAATTAGCAGGAAGGTGGCCAGTCAAGTAAATCAGTAAATTATGATAAACAATGTTGTTTTTTTAAAAAGTGCAATGATTAGATAGGTCGTCTAGTTTATAAAATATGTTTCTGTGCCAATTAAGGGTGTGTGAGGAGTCTTAGTTATACCACAGGGCAAATATAGTTGGATATTTTGTAACTTAAGGAAAAATGAGGAGTTGATACAGTAATAATAAAAATGTGGTTGGTGACAACTCCTTCTGAGAACAAAATTAACAACAGAGCACTTCAGAGTACATGTATTGCCCCTTTTAGGTGACAGCTTTTTCTAGTAACTGAATCTAAACCTGCATGTGATCAAATTAGAGAGCTGTACACCATTAAATTAATTTACAAGTATGCAATCTGAAGTTTTTAGTATTTGTTTAACAATACAAATAGTTGCGTCATTTAAATGTTTGAACAACAATTACTAAAGATAGTAAATGATTGTGCTGTTTTCCCACATCTAAATTTAAGTCTAAATTTAAGTCAGTTGGTATGACAAATATCGAAACTCCAGATTGACGGACTCTGCTGGAACAGCCACGATGTGCTTCCAGTGGTTAGGCATGTTTTTTTTAAATAAACATAATGTTATTATAGAAACCAATGGTCATTTCTCTTTGGTGGTGAAAGTGTCAATATTTAAATGGCCTTATTTAAACTCCAAGAATCTCAAAAATGAAATGGTTATGCCTCTTGCGTTATTCCTCTGCTAACCCAGAAAGTTCTTGTTACAGTATTACAATTGATTCTTTTCCTTAAGGTTGCATTACACCTGCACACTTCACCTCAATGATCAAGAGGACAGGCAAGTGTCCATCACACAGATCTTTGTCTTTGCTGCTCTTGATGTGGCACACATTGACCCGACCTCCAATAACTATTTCCTTTTTCCTTCTTCTCTTCTCATAGTTGCCCCTGACAGCTTTGCTGTATCTGTAGGTTGGTTATACAGTGAATCATAAAGATGCACCTGTGCCGGACCAATTAATGGCAAAGGTTAAAAAGTCTGTGCCAATGACTCCCCCACCTTTATCATGCCCTGCCTCATTCTTAAAACATATCTTATTTTGTCTGTTTTAATGTGTCATTAAAAATTAAGAACTTAAATTTTAAAGTATTATTTATTTCAAAATCTTAGAATCTCAATCATATTTTGGTCTCGAGGCGATCATTGTGTTTCCTTTTATTTGGCTGTATCAGTTTTCAAATTTTAAAGTGAACACATAAACTAGAAAAAGAAATTACCTGAACTATAGTTATAAAAATGAAAATTAGAAGAATTCAAAAATACAATGGTGGGTTAGGTTTTTTCTAGATATCTCAGTTGCTAGCTCTCTCACGTGCATATACGTGCACACGCGCCTCACCGTACCCACACACAAACACAGACTGACACACACACTCTCACACACCTTCTTTGAATGCAGTAGCACAGCAACACATTTTGATTAGTGAGTCACAAACCCTAGAAATATGGACACAAATAGTTTCACTTCCTATTAAGTTCCTGTTAAATCATCTGAAGAGTTTCAAATGGTTAGATAATTGGATAAGAATTAGGAGCTGCTTCTGCTCTTGCGGGTTATTTTTCTCTATTTATTTATGTATTTTTAGTGAGTGACCACAATCAATCTGATTCAATATTTTAAATGTACCACCCCATGCAGATGTTTTCCAAGCACCAAGGCTTTATAAAAATTCAAGAGTGACTGACATTTCTTTTTTGAATGGGGAATGCCAATGACCACATCAAGAGAATTGGCCAAAAAGAAATTATTGAGTGAGCACTCAATGACTCACATAACTGAGTGCTGACTCACAATGACGTTTTACTGTAACAACATACCAATCTCCCAGCAACCAGTATTTTTGGATTTTGCTGCTTGTGGGTCTTCCTTCCCCTTGGCTCCCATATGATGTGCTTTCCCATCTCTTCTATGCTCACCTTTATTGGAATGAATTATTTTTCACTGGGCATTTAATTTCAACTTGGAAATGGATACAGTCCCCCAGAGTGTGGTCAAAAATGTCTTTTCTTATTTGGTGAGTGGGGTAGGGGAGCAGGCATGGTTGCCAGGGGAATGAAGGGAGAGACAGTAACATCAGCTTATTTAAGCAGATATTAAACCAATTACAAAAATGTCAGCAGCGGGACACTTCAGGGAACATTATTCACTGAGGGTCTTGCACATACATTCATATCAAGACATTCCATGGATAATTCATATATAAAAAATAAATAAAACACATTCTTATTTTTCTGTAATGCAGTCATTAATAAATGCTTTTGACCAGGGAAACTAAACTGTATTGTACAGACTTGTGGAAATTTACTGAAGAAGCGAGTACTTTCTCACTATCTAATTATTGTAGCACAACTAATATTCTAGATAAATTTTAAATCCATATGAATCTGTACTTGATAGATTAGGGAACTGAGGCTGACAAGTTCCCTGAGGAAGACGGCGTATTTCTTTGGGTGCTGAAGAACGTGCGGGAAGAAAATTTGGGACATTGTCTAAAGCTGTAAAAGAATCATTGAATGGTGGTAAATTATCACAGGAAGCTTGTAAATTGTTTAAAAAAGGAGAATAAATAGAATGTTTTGAGAAAGTAATAGAGTTCAGAGGGGGAGATGCAGTAGGTGTACATTATATTTACTTCTAGAAAAGATAAAGTGCTGCACTAGAAATTAGCTGGGAAAATTAGGGTCTATGCATAATAGGGAAGGTGGTGGTGTAAATAGAGGGATGGCTAAAAGTCAGAAAGGCTTTCAGTAAATCGATGTTTCTCAGACTGGAAGATGATGACTAATAGGGCCCTCCGGAAAGCGAAGACTGATTCAAGAAGGCATTAGATGAATTTCTGCAAAACAGGGCCATCATGCCATTTGAAGGGTATTAGTAAATCATTCCTTGATAATAAATAGTCTTCAGCTTCCTGGGACTTGCCTGATTGTTTCTGAAGGGTTGGAGAGAAATTTTTGCAGAAGGCTGCTGAATTGGCTCCTTGTCTCTGCCTTTTTACCTGTCCCTAGAGGTGAGGAAGGGATGTAACCAGCCACTAGATTGGTTAGTATGTATATGCTTGATGCCCCTTTGTGTCCTGATGCATAAATATATAGAGCTCCTGAGAAGGGTCAAAATTCAATACCAGCAAGGAGGGTCAAATGGCCTCTTCCTGTGCTAAAGTTTCTATGTCTGTGTTTTGATACATTGACCCAGACATCCATTAACACATTAGCCTAACATAAATAGCGCGCAAGGAATGGCTGTGAGAAGTTTCTGTACAGCAATACCTTAAAAAGAAAGCACCAGCATGGATTAAGAAGGCAAAGATCGCACTTGACAATTCTCTTTCACTCTACTTGAAAATAGTATAAATAGGGTAGATACTGGAACTGATTTGTTTTTGAATTTTTGGGAAGACTTCATATAAGGTTTCATATAAAGGCCTTCTAATGAAACTAATAAATTAATGAAATTTTTTTATTTTTTTTATTTCCAAAATATACTTTATTCATAAAAATCTGTAAAAATTACATTGCCAAACAGTTTCCAAACAGCACCAAAAAATACAAACATTGCAAGGGAGATCAGTTTCCTTCAAGACTGTCATGAGTTTCTTCCCAACCCTTCCGTTTCACAATTGTCATGTCAATTACAGTTTTACATTTACAGCAATTGAGAATATTAACGATACAGTTCGAGGGGTTTCCCATGGATCCAGCCCCTCAGTCCAGCTTGGTGGGGGAACCTTACACTGTGGTCTTTCCCCATTGAGCCTTTGCTGCGGCTGCCCCAAGCTTTAGTGCGTCCCTCAGCACGTAGTCCTGGACCTTGGAATGTGCCAGTCTGCAACATTCGGTGGTGGACAACTCTTTGCGCTGGAAGACCAGCAAGTTTCGGGCAGACCAAAGGGCGTCTTTCACCGAATTGATAGTCCTCCAGCAGCAGTTGATGTTTGTCTCGGTGTGCGTCCCTGGGAACAGCCCGTAGAGCACAGACTCCTGTGTTACAGAGCTGCTTGGGATGAACCTTGACAAAAACCACTGCATCTCTTTCCACACCTGCTTTGCAAAGGCACATTCCAGGAGGAGGTGGGCGACCGTCTCTTCCCCACCACAGCCAACGCGGGGGCACTGTGCGGAGGGGGCGAGACTTCGGGTGTGCATGAAGGATCTGACGGGGAGGGCCCTTCTCACCACCAGCCAAGCTACGTCTTGGTGCTTGTTTGAAAGTTCTGGTGATGAGGCATTCCGCCAAATGACTTTGACGGTCTGCTCGGGGAACCATCCGACAGGATCCACCGTTTCCTTTTCCCGTAGGGCCTTGAGGACATTCCGTGCAGACCACTGCCTGATGGACCGGTGGTCAAAGGTGTTTTCCAGCAGAAACTGCTCCACGAAGGATAGGTGGTACGGCACGTCCCAACTGCATGGAGCGTTCCGCGGCAATGTGACCAGGCCCATCCTTCGCAACACCGGGGACAGATAGAACCTCAGCACGTAGTGACACTTGGAGTTTGCGTACTGGGGATCTACACACAGCTTGATGCAGCCGCACACGAAGGTGGTCATCAGGATGAGGGACACGTTGGGTACATTTTTCCCGCCCTTGTCCAGAGATTTGAACATCGTGTCCCTCCGGACCCGGTCCATTTTAGATCCCCAGACGAAGCGGAAAATGGCTCGGGTGACTGCCACGGCGCAGGAGTGGGGTATGGGCCAGACCTGCGCCACGTAGAGCAACAACGTGAGCGCCTCGCACCTGATGACCAGGTTCTTACCCATAATGGAGAGAGATCGCTGCCCCCACATGCCCAACTTTTGTCGTACCTTGGCTACTCGCTCCTCCCATGTTTTGGTGCCCGCCCCGGCCCTTCCGAACCATATCCCCACCACCTTCAGGTAATCTGACCTGACGGTGAAGGGGACAAAGGATCGGTCAGCCCAGTTGCCAAAGAACATGGCCTCGCTCTTGCCGTGGTTAACTTTGGCTCCCGAGGCCAGTTCGAACTGGTCGCAGATGCTCATCAGTCTGCGCACGGACAGCGGATCCGAGCAGAAAACGGCGACGTCATCCATGTACAGGGAGGTTTTGACCTGAGTGCCTCCGCTGCCTGGGATTGTCACCCCTCTTATGCTCGCATCCTTCCTAATAGACTCAGCAAAGGGTTCAATACAGCAAACAAACAAGACCGGGGACAGAGGACAGCCCTGTCTGACTCCAGATTTGATCGGGAAACTTTCCGATTCCCACCCGTTGATTGAGACTGCGCTACTGATGTTTGTGTAGAGCAGTTGGATCCAATTGCAGATTCCCTCCCCAAACCCCATTTTGGAAAGCACGTCCATCATGTAGGTGTGCGATATCCTGTCAAAAGCCTTCTCCTGGTCCAGGCTGATGAGGCAGGTGTCCACCCTCCTGTCCCGTACGTAGGCGATCGTATCCCTGAGTAGCGCGAGACTATCAGAGATCTTCCTGCTGGGTACAGTACAGGTCTGATCGGGGTGAATCACCAACTCCAGAGCAGACTTGACTCGACTGGCTATGACTTTGGACAGAATCTTGGAATCAACATTAAGCAGTGAGATGGGCCGCCAATTTCTGATTTCTGCCCTCTCCCCCTTCTGCTTGTAAATGAGGGTGATGATGCCTTTTCTCATGGATTCTGACATGCTGCCGGCCAGGAGTATACTCTCGTATACTTCCAGCAGGTCCGGGCCGACCCAGTCCCACAGGGCCGAGTACAACTCGACCGGTAAGCCGTCGCTCCCGGGAGTTTTACTCGTCTCGAAAGACTCGACGGCCTTTGTCAGCTCGTCCAGAGTTAGCGGCTTGTCCAGTCCCTCCCTCCTGCTGTCATCTAAGACCTCTGTGATAGATGACAGGAAGGACTGGGAGGCTCTGCTGTCTGTGGGCTTCGCGTCATACAGCCCAGCATAAAAGGATTTGCTGATCCTTAGTATGTCGGACTGCGAAGACGTTACCGAGCCATCTTCTTCCTTCAGGCTGCTGATAACAGAGCTCTCTCTGTGTACCTTTTGGAAGAAGTAACGCGAGCACGTCTCATCCTGCTCGACGGAGCGGACTCTGGACCGGAAGATGATCTTGGAGGCCTCCTTGGCAAAGAGCGAGGCCTGCTGGCTCTTCACCTCTTGGAGGTCCTCCTTGACCTCGACCCCCATTGACTGCTACCGGTGTAGATTTTGCATAATTTTCTGGAGTCGGGACAGTTCCCTCTGTCTCTCTCTCGCCTTCTGAACACCTTTGTGGATGAAGAACCTCTTGATGTTCTCCTTAATTGCTTCCCACCAGTGAACTGGAGACTCAAAGACGGGTTTCACGGTCCTCCAACCTTTGTAATCCCTTTTGAGTTCCTCAATGTTCTCTGGGGTCAGCAGTGTCGCATTGAGCTTCCACGTCCCTCTGCCAACCCGCTGGTCGTCCTGTAAGTGACAGTCGGCCAGTAAGAGGCAGTGGTCGGAGAAGAACACCGTCTTGACGTCGGTGGATCCGACCGTGACAGCACGGGACACAAACAGGAAGTCAATCCTGGAACGGGCAGACCCGTCCGATCTTGACCATGTGTATCTGCGCTGCGCTCCGTCTGCAGGTTTGCTGAAGACGTCGTGCAGTTTGGCATCTTTAACTGTTTCTATTAGGAATCTGGACGTAGCGTCCAGTTTGCTGTCGTCACTGCCGGATCGTCCAGCCGCATCGATGATGCAGTTGAAGTCACCGCCTAGGATGACCGGCCTGGACGTCGCCAGCAGCAGTGGGAGCTGCTGGAAGACGGTCAGCCGCTCGCTGCGTTGTACCGGGGCGTACACGTTGATCAACCGGAGCGGAGCGTTGTTGTACATCACGTCTGCTACGAGGAGGCGGCCGCCCACCACCTCCTTAACTTCGGAGATGGTGAAGTTACCTCCCCGCAGCAGAATACCCAGGCCGGAGGAACGGCAGTCATTACCCCCCGACCAGATCGATGGCCCGTGGGACCACCATCGCGACCACTGCCTGTAGGTGCTGAGGTGTGGTATTCCACACTCCTGCAGAAACAGTAGGTCAGCTTTGACCTTGGCAAGGTAATCCAAGGTTGAAACACATCGCGTAGTAGATTTAATGCTACGCACATTAATGGAAGCAATTCTTACACCCATTTTTTACTAAAAATTAGTTGTTGCTTCCCATACCATTTGTCCTCGCTAGTCCCAGTCCTTCCCCTTCGGGATGTTCCTGCATACCCATCGTATGCGCAAGCAGTTTCACGTTGGTTGGGCTCAGAAACCCCTCCTGATTTTTCATGCAGGGTTTGTGCCGCTCGGGTGACATCGGGGGGGTCTTGTAGGCAGAGAGGATTGGGTTGTCCTCAGCTGCTTCCATCTGTTCGTCCTCGAAAACATCACAGCTCCCGGTCTCCCGGAGCTCAGGTGCGTCAGACGTGTCTTTGCTCCCGGTGTCGCAGAGCTGAGATGCGTTGGCCACTTCGTTACGTGTGGGGCATTGGGGTTGGGGCACGCTGGGCCCATCACAGCTTCCAGTGCCCGGGGGCTGGGATGCTTTATCATCCATCTCGGAGTTCTGCCGCCTCTTTTGAAGGGGCTGTCGTTCCAGCATTTCCCCGTCCAGTGAAGAGGAGTTGTTGCAGTCTGATTCAGAAGAGAGCCTCCTCTTGCCACTGGTTTGGGTGGTGGCTTTGGGATGTTTTTTCTTTGTGGTTTTCCTCTGGACCACTTGCCACTGACCTGATTGTCCCTCTGCTGCCTCCTCCTCCATTGATTCTGTCTGTGGAGGAGGGGTTTCCGGGCGCTGGGTAGGTGCTGGGTCGTTGGTTTCAGCTGCCTCCCCTTCCTTCTCAGGTTGAAGTTCCTCACTGCGGAGAAGGTTGCTGGTCTCCTTTCGGACAGCGGACGCCTTCGTCGAACCTTCTCCCGGCCTATCCTTGGACCTTGCCGCCTGAGCATAGCTGAGGCAACGTTTGGGACAAGTCTTGTAGAGATGGCCTGCCGCACCGCACAAGTTGCAACACTTAGTCTGTTTACAGTCCTTGGTCTGATGGCCTTCCTCCTTGCAGTTCTTGCAAACAACCGTGCTGCAGTTGGCTGCCATGTGACCAGATTTGCCACAGGTGCGGCAAACTCTGGGCTGCCCAGCGTCGACCAAAAAGCCTCGACTTCCCCCGATAGCGAAGCTGGAGGGAGGGTGGATGATGGCTCCACTGGGATCTACCTTCAAGGTCACCTTGACCTGCCGCTTGCTGGTCCAGATCCCAAAGGGGTCCTTGACATCAGTGCTGCTGCCGGCCACCTCGACGTACCTGGCGAGAAAGGTGAGTACATCCACCACCGGAACATGGGGGTTGTAGAGGTGAATCGTCACCACCCGGTCCCGTTGTGACGGAAGCGTGAAGAGCGGCTCCGCTGTGAGGATCGACAGTGGCGCCCGGTCCCCTTTCTCCTTGAACGCCTTCAGGAACTTGATGCATCCCGCCACGTTCCGGAACGTCACGTCGAAGTATCCACTGCTGGGGAAATCCTGCAGGCTGAAGACGTCCGTCGCTTGAAATCCGCAGCAATCGAAGAGAATTTTCTTGATGAAGAAGGTGCGATCGACCGGTGCATCTCCTTCCTTGTCCTTCACGACCACCCGAACGGTGTTGCGCACTCCCTGGCCCGAAGCTCGAAAATTGGTTATAGCCATTTTACTCAAAGCTTCCCCAGGATCAAAAGGCAATGATCATGGTCTCTTCTCAATCAAATAAGCACTGATAAGAACAGATACTACACTTGATCTTAGCCAAAAGGCCGAGAAGCGATCTAATAAATTAATGAAATGTAGGAATCCAGGTGACTGGATAAGAAAGAAAGACTTGCACTTACGTAGTACCTTTCATGATTGTAGGACATCCCAAAGCACTTTACAGTCAATAAAGTACATTTGAAGTATAGTCATTATTGTAATGTAGACACTTCGTTCACTGCTAGGTACTGCAGACAGCCCTGTCCTAATGACTAGATAATCTGTTTCAATGATGTCGGTTGAGGGAGTGAGGCAAGAACGAAGTGCTGCCACAGAATCTTTTAAGTCCACCTGAGAAGGCAGATGGGCTTCAGTTTAATGTCCGTTCCAAAAAACGACCCCTCTGACAGTGCAGCACATCCTCAGTACTACACAGAAGTGGCTGCCTAAATTTTGTGCTCAAGTCTCTGCAGCAGAAGTTGAATCCACAACCTACTGGCTCAGCTGCAAGACCGCTGCCTTCAGGCATAGCTGACACCTACCTAGATTTATAATGAGGATAAAACTTAGGAAATGGAGAGTACCCATGAAAGGGTAAGGGCTGGGTACAGCACTGTAGGAATCAGTGTTTGGAACATTCTTGTTTCTGATCTGCATAAATCACCTAGATGCAGAACTAATTGCAAACTTATTAAAATTGCAGACAAAATAGGGGGAGCTGTAGGGGCAGAGGATGCAGTTAATGATTTGCAGATGTATTGAGATCAATTATGTAATTGGGGAGGAGAATAGGAAAATGAAACTTAATAGTGCATAATGGGTGAAAAGTAAGCTGGATAGGTATATGATGAAGGGAATAGAAACAGTAGGCAATTGAGAAGAAAGTCTGGGAGTAGCTGTAGATTTGTTATTGCCAATGCTGCGATAGTTTGGAGAAGTAATTTGAAAGGACATACAAAATGTTGGAATATATAGCTGAAACTGAGGAGTCCAAATCGACAAGATGTTGTGCTGAGTCTTTTTAACTGTGTGCAGTTCTGGTCACCGTGCTTTGAAAGTAACACGCATGTAATGTATTCGATAGCGTGCAGAGAAGAGCAATGCAAATGATTCCAAGTATAAAGTGAACTCACAGTGAGGAAAAGATTAAATATCCTTCAGTTGCACAGTCTGAAAGAATATTAAGGGGGAGTGGTTGAGGTATAGACACTATTAAGTGGTATAGATATTAAAGACATTTCTTTAGTCAAACAGCAATAAATATAAAATCTGTCAGGTGGGGTGATGAAGTTAAAGATAATAGGATAGTTGACCATTTGGATGCGAGGCTGAGTGAGTTACGGTTGTAGAAAGATGAGCATCAATGTGCTGAATATCCTTTTCTCATATTTGGCTTTTCCTTATGTTGTAAACAATTGGAATTTGCAAAATAGTTTACTGATTTTTGTCCTGGGGTGGGCAGGGAGTTTGAAAAATGCTGCTTCTTCATGATGAACTGTAGCAATTCTTATTTTGCAGATTTGTAGCATTGCTTCATAATTGAGAGCTTGACTGTTGTATTTAATTCTTCACAGCAGCCATCCCCCAAATGTAGCTGGGAGTTTCTGCAACATTTATATAGCTGAATATTTTGTTTTGTTTCCCTTATTGCTCTACACTGTCTGCTGCTGTTAGAAGCTGCACATTTGTTAGATAAGATGCAGTGTGTTATACCTGAAGAGAGCTCTATCTGTATTTACTGGTAGTGAGATATAAAATGCTTCAGTAGTTCTTCACCCAGAGAGTGGTGAGCCTGTGGAATTCGCTACCACAGAAAGCAGTTGAGGCCAAAACATTGTATGTTTTCAAGAAGGAATTTGATATAGCTCTTGGGGTGAAAGGGATCAAAGGATATGGGGGGAAAGCGGGAACAGGTTACTGAGTTGGATGATCAGCCATGATCATAATGAATGGTGGAGCAGGCTCGAAGGGATGAATGGCCTACTCCTGCTCCTATTTTCTATGTTTCTATTTTTCTGTTATGGGGGACTTTTAGCTAAAATGCTTCAATTTCAAATCAAATTAAAAATTTAAGTGTGTTGTCAACTTTTTGACAATAAAAGCCATTGATCGTTTTCTCACAGGCTCAATGTTGATTAGCTGTTAGTAATGGTGGGACTTTTATAGTCAAGGGAGCCCTATATACAAAGGCCAAGAAAGGAATCTTGAGACTTTTTGTTAAGTAATGCTTAGGTTGATGCTTTATTTTGATAATCGGAGCAAAATAGCTGAGTCATTAAGACTCTAATGGTAAATTAAGTATTCTAGTTATGAAAGTCTTGCCTAATAATAAATCATAACATGCTCCACAACATGCTTACCTATCTACCTTTCATTCATTCATCTATCTATATACTAGTTAGTCTCTTATGACATTGGACATGGGGAGATAACATTAAGTGTACTCATAAAGGAGAAGCTGGATTAGAGGGTAGGGATAATTGGACCAGGCACTTATAAGTAATTCAGTCCTATTTTAAAGCCATACATTCTATCACAGTTTGGGGGGGAAGGAGCTGGTGTGCTGGGGTAGGGAAGTTCTGATGGTTTCCTCTGACTTAAGGAGGAGTTTGGGGGGGTGGGGGACGGTTCCCGACATCTGAGAGTTTGCAGAAATACTTCTCCAGCAATAGAAAATAGCCTCGAATTGACTATGATATAATTATACATTAATTAGACTTGATAGCCTTAAAGTGACATAATTAACCACTTTAGTAGTAGAATAGTACATTGCATAATGTTCTTGGTTTTTATAAAACAGTGTGCTCTTTAACTGACTGTGAGCCACACCACCAGAATTAGACCTCAACAGTTATTAAAGGTAAGTGCGGGTGTGGGAGGGATGCACTAAAGAAAGGAGGCAGAGGGAGAGACAGATTTACAGAAAAAATAAGATTCGGTGGTAGAAGTGTCAACATTCAAGATTAGTTTGAATATGTGGATCAAGGAAAAAGGGGTGAAGGTATATGGGAACAGAGTGGGCAAATGTGATTAGGACTATTGGCTTTTTAAAAATTCATTCATGGGATGTGGGCATCGCTGGCTAGGATAGCATTTATTACCCATCCCTAATTGCCCTTCAGAACATGGTAGTGAGCTGCCTTCTTGAACTGCTGCAGTCCTTGTGGGGTGTAGGCAGACCTACAGTGCTGTTAGAAAAAGAGTTCCAGGATTTTGACCCAGCGACAGTGAAGGAATGGCGATATAATTCCAAGTCAGGATGGTATGTGGCTTGGAGGGAAACTTGCAGATGGTGGTGTTCCCATGCATCTGCTGCCCTTGTCTTTCTAGGTGGTAGAGGTCGTGGGTTTGGAAGGTGCTGTCAAAGGAGCCTTGGTGCGTTGCTGCAATGCATCTCATCTTGTAGATGGTACACACTGCTGTCACTGGTGCGTCGGTGGTGGAGGGAGTGAATGTTTGTGGATGGGGTGCCAAGCAAGCGGGCTGCTTTGTCCTGGATGGTGTCGAGCTTCTTGAGTATCATTGGAGCTGCACCCATCCAGGCAAGTGGAGAGTATTCCATCACACTCCTGACTTGTGGGAGGGTAAAGGCCAAAATGGACTGCTGGGCTACATTGCCTGTTTCTGCTTTGTACCAGCTTTGTATTTCTTTTTCCCTATTTCGTGGTGCTAAGTGGTAGTGACTCAGCACACTGAGCTGGTCCTATAAAATGGTCTGTGATTTCTGAGAAGCTAATGGCTCTATCCTTTAAAACAATTATCAAAGTTCAAAATCCTGACTTCACCTATATCTAAAATCTTATAGCTAAAGTTACGTCATCCTCTCTGTTCATATAAACTGCTGCATAATTGAAGTCATGGGTTTGATGGATAATGCGAGGAACTGAGGTTCAGGCTACGAATGCATTGGCACAATAGTTGATTTGTAATACCAGCAGCACCTAGGCTATAAACAGTATTATTTTAGGATAATTATCTTCCCAGAATTATTTCATTTCAATAAGAAGGTTTAAAACACTGTGCAGTTAATAACTTTAGGTTGGGGATTTATCCTCATCTAAGACCTCTGGGTGAATTGCTGTGGTTTCAGTGTACCTATAATTGCAAATGCTTTTAAAACGAATGTGGTTATGATGTCTTTGCATATAACGACCAGAGCACTTCCTTCCCCCCACTCCATGTTAAATGCAGGTAAACCTGTGCAGGCTCTGTGTTTAGTTATGATAATGTCTTTCTTTGGTAACATCGCAACCTCTCAATTTTGAGAGGAGCAGGTGTAGTTTGTGTATTTTTAAATGGTGTACGTGTGCTGTGTTGTGCTTGGCTCCTGTTCACTGTCTGGTAGTGCCTGTGAGTTAATTTTCTTCCTGCTGCAGTTTTCCTCTTCACGTTCTATGTGCTGTGTTAGCAAGGTGCCTTGCCTGTCAGTAATTAAGACAGACAATGTTTAGAATTTCATATTAGGTGAAGTGAGGTTTGCTTTGGGAATGTAGGAATTGGAGAAATAATCATGTCAACGGTTTATTGTTGCTTTGGGAAGTACAGTTATCGTTGCATATAGGAACCAGATGGTATCCTGAAACACCCGTATGGCCTGTGGAAAAGCCAAACATATGGTATATGCTTCCAAGAGAAGAAAAGTGCTTACAGTTATGGGATTGTAATCCTTGCATCAAGTTTCAATGTCCTTTGGTTGGTGTCAGGATTTTGAGTTGTGTACACACTTTCAAATTGTGTGCTTATTTTTGGTTGGAATACATAAGGTATGATTGCAAAAGTGAGTTTTTTTTTGCTTTTTTCCCCCAATCCAAAAAGGCTTTAATTGTTAATTAATTGTTTTCTTACTATAACTAGCACTGACTATTGTATTTTGGAGCAGCTTGATTTAATTCAGGTTCACACAATTGCATCTGCACCTTTCTGGTTGTAGTGAGATTGTAACCTCTGTGTCAGTAGCTGTACAAGTACAGCATGAGAGGTTGTATTTAGAGATCATTGCTTTTGAGCTGGAGCAGTGGCATTGGCCTATTTAAGGAACTGCTGAGCTCATTCATCTGCTTTTCTCGGCCTGTTTCCTTTTATTTTTAGCCAAATCCATCAGGCCTGACAAGTGGGTAATTTGAGCCAGCGAAAGGGCTTTGCTTCAGGTCTGTTACAAAGTAGCGCTTCTCTTCCTTCCTGGGAAGGCACCGAACTTGGCCTGATCTACTCAAGATGGATCTGTTGAGTCATGTGAAATCATGTACACAAAAACATACTCAGGCAGTGTGAGGACCGTAGAAAATCTACTCAGCAGTAGCTAGACAGAAGAATGCAGCAGATTCATACTTGTATAAGGTAATGTCTAGTTTACAGCAGGGGTGGGGCCAAAGTAAAGATTTGACTTGAAAACAACACTTGGGGGAACAAGAGACGGGGTGGGGGGGGGGGGGGGGGTGGTAATCGAGAATAAGAGCCGAAAAAGGCATTTATTAAGTATTTTAAAAGTCATCTTTTAAAAAAAACCTTTTCAATGTGATCCTTTGTATCAAGCTGAATAACTGTAGTGAAGTTGACAAATACATATTCACATGAAGTGGTGGGGGAGCCACTTTCTAGTATGAGAGGCTAAACACATTCTGTTATGCTATATCGGTGTCTGCTTCACTTTGCCTCACCCAAACAAGACAATTGGAATAATTCTGGTGTTTGTCACCAAAGTTACATCTAGATTTAATCTATTTTATAAAATGCATGTTATTTATTTAGAGACTAGTACTAAGACATTTTCTGTGTAAAACAGATACAGCATTCAATAGTTTCACAAAAAAAATCTTCAGTGCTGTCAGGCCATTTAAGGTTTATAAAGGCCTCACCCACATTGGCTTAATTATTTGAAGTGCTGTGCTCCATTGTGCATAGTATGAATATGCACAATTAGGATGTTTCAAACATGATAAAGGTGTACATAACACTTATTTCAAGCACATTTAGTGCTCTAGAAGTGGGCTCGGTTGGCATGACATTTAGTTATTTTAAATGTTGGTTATTGCCTTGCTAAAGAGCCAGTGGGGCAGATAGTCTGAGCTCATGGGAGGGCAAGATGCTAAGAACTTAAAATGCAAGGGGATAAACAAGTGACAGGACAGGAATTGGAGCCTGCTAGTAATGAGAAGTATAAAGATCATGGGAATAAGGGCCAGTGTGAGACAGAAGCATGGGGGGGGGGGGGGGTGGGGGGTGGGGTGGGGGGGTGGTGGGGGGAGACAAGCAGTAAATAAAGTTTAAAAAAATACAATTTAGTTATGTAATATGCTCTTTTTCACATTTTTGTTTGTTGTAGTTGTAAAATGTCTGATAATAAATACATGAAGGGAATATGGTTGAAGAACGCATTGTATCTCCTCCCTTTTCCCTTCCTTAACAGTTGATTTTAAGTGTTAGACTTGGCTCAGTAATAACACTCTGTTCTCCTGAGCCAGAAGATTGTGGGTTCAAACTGCGCTCCAGAGAGTCGAGCATATAGTCTATGCTGACACTTCAGTGCAGTACTGAAGGATGCTTCACTGTTGGATATGCCATCTTGCAGGCGAGACATTAACTTGAGGCCCTATTTGCTCTCTCAGGTGGATGTAAAAGACCCTATGGCACTTTTGGTGGGCAGTTCTCCTGGTGTCCTGACTGATATTTTTTCCCTCAACCAACATAACTAGAAACCGATTATCTGATCATTTATATTAGGTATTGCAATTTGTGGGATATTGCAAATTGGATGTCACGTTTCTCTGCATTACGAAGTGACTTGAAAAGTACTTGGGAAATACTTTGTATGTTCTGAGGGTTGTGAAAGGGGCTATGTAAATGAAAATTCTTTCTAAACCCCTCAGTAATCGACTAAACCTGGAAGGACAATGGTAGTACCTGCAGTGTGCAAACATTCCAGAACAGTTCTAGTAGAAAAATAGCCTATTGATCTCAGGTTTATACACTTGTTATAAAATGTTTAATGAATTGAATATTGCAGTCCAAATTAACAATTTAAATTTTTTTTGTTCATAAAAGTTGGGGTTGAATTTCTGGGGTGGGAGCGTTCTGCATTTTCTGGGGGCTTTTTGCATCTCTTTCACTGAAGTTCCATGGATGTTCACTCCTGTTTAGTTTAACCAAGATGGAAGATGCTCTGAAGAAGGGTCACTGACCTGAAACGTTAACTCTGCTTCTCTGTCCACAGATGCTGCCAGACCTGCTGTGTATTTCCAGCATTTCTTGTTTTTACTTCAGATTTCCAGCATCTACAGTATTTTGCTTTCATTATTATTATGGAAGATCTTATTGTTGATATGTATTTTTGTCATGTTTTCTACCAGAGAAAAACACATTCAACAATGTGCTTTAGCTCTAACTGAGGATGGAAGAATTGACTGCACCAGTATGACATTTCCATTTACCACACCAGCCATCCTAGGATTCTTTTAGAATTAGATTACAACAGTCGCAGTTTTGGGCTGTGAAGTTGTGCTCATTTGGAAGTAGTTGAAGATTAATGTAGGAGCATTGCAGCTAGCAAAGAGGGGAGGCTTTTAAATCATTTGTCAGCTGGACTCAAATCAGAGATGAAAGATCAGTGAGGTGTCTCATGCCAAATACGACTGAATAATATGACACAAGAACACAAGAAATAAGAGCAGGAGTAGAGCATATGGCCCGTTGAGCCTGCTCTGCCGTTCAAAACAATGATGGCTGATTTTGGACCTCAACTCCACCTTCCTGCCCGCTCCCCATATCAATTGATTCCCTGAGAGACCGAAAATTTGTCTATCCCAGCCTGATGGAGCATCCACAATCCTCTAGGGTAGAGAATTCCAAAGATTCACAACCCTTTCAGTGAAGTAACTTCTCATCTCAGTCCTAAATGATTGGCCCCTTATCCTGAGACTGTGCCCCCGTATATTAGATTCTTTGACCAGCAGAAACAATGGTCTGGATTTAGTTCTGCGGCTGGGGTGGGGGGGGGGGGGGTGGGCGTGGGCTGCAGAGAATCGGTGTGACAGCAGCCCGCCACGGAACCTGATGGCAATATTGCCGGGCCTGATCTTCCCAGTGGTGCGAAAGCTCTGTGGCAGCCTGTCCGCTGCTTTGCGACGGGACCCCAGTTCTGTTGTGCATGGGGGTTGGGGGGAAGGGGTCAACTCTGCCCTGTGTAGTGTATAGGTGGGGGTAAGGGGTCAACTCTGCATTCTGTTGTATATTTGGAGGGGGGAGGGCTCAACTCTGCCCTGTGTTGTGCTGTTTGCAGGGCTGGCAGCCTTTTAAAAATGGCACCAGCACCTGCTCCTTCATCAGGTGATGCCGTGAATGGCATTGCCGAGGCTGCCCTCGCCACGTGATTTCACCGAGTAGCTGAATTGATCAGAGAAGCTTTACAAGTTGAATTAACAGTAATGATGGGAAGAGGAAAGTAAGAAAGGCATCCTATGTTTCTTCTCTTTTGTGTGACATATACATTCAGATAGTCTAATGTAGTCTTCTCTCTAACTGTTTTTAATTCCAGTATTCTCTTTGCACAGGATAAATTTGAAGTGGAGCCAATTTTATGCTGGAGTGAAGGCCCATTGGAGGTGGGGTAATGGACTGTTAAATATGCACTCAGAATGTAGTGACTATTCAACCCTCAGGGTAGGTGATTTGTTTGTTTGGAAAACTGTAATGAGGTGTATTATTTTTAATGGACTTGTGATGCTTTGTTTTTTCCTATTCTGTTATTATATAAAATTTAGCATTGCAAAATTACTGAAATATACTTTTTATATGAATATGTATTTTTGATAGTGGAAAAAAAATCACTATTGAAAGGTTTAATGTGCATTTCTGTGTTAACATAAAGTAAAACCTGATCTTTTTCAACTGTGATTGATGGGCAAATAACCTTTCTGAGGATGAACATGGGAGGAGGGGCGTGTGAGGGCATTAAAATCTGGTTACCAACACTGGCAACAATGAACAATAAATCATTCAAATCAATATGAATAGAGTATGTGTCTATAAAAGATGTACTGAAAAATAAATCTATTACCATGTGTCAACAGTCAGCCTAAAGCAATGACTCTCATGTTGTGGCCCAGTTTTAACCCCTGTGCTCTAATTTGCATTTGTAACATTCATAAGATGATGCATATGTAATGAGTTATTTTATGTTTTCTGATGCAACTTAAAGAGATGTATGGAGTTCAGTGATGCTGAAGATCTCAAACAGGTTTATTACAGTTAACTTATATACAGTCCAGAGCTAAATATTTACAGAACCTTCCTCAAGGTGTTAAAGTTGCAGAGTGATGCTGACTCTGAGTCACATGACTGTGTCCTGGTACTTGGCTCATTAACATACTAAGATCTTAAAGGGACATCACTCTTAAAGCAATCATACAACATCCCCCTTCTTTCCAAAGATAAGTCTCGTATACTAAAAGTAAAAACGCATATAAAATTAGATATCATCAAAATTATTTACACAGGTATAGAGATTATAAACTTTACACGTGCAGAAGCTTAATAGTCCACATATTGTTTCGGTGGTTTGACAACTCTTCCAGAACTGGTAATGGTATAACTTGGGGATGTCATCCTTGGATGTTTTGGGTTTGCAGGCATGTTGTCACTGTGTTGTTTGTTGTCTGTTGTTCCATCACACCCTTACTGTCAGAGTGCCTCCTTTTGCGTCCGCTATGTGCAATTGGGGTATTGCACACTTCTCTTAGTTGGCTATGGTTCCTTCTCAACACCGCTCTGCTAGGTGTTGTAATCTCATAGGACCTAGGCTCACTGCAAATTTTGGATACCTCTGCGGTAGCCATGTTCTCATTGTGGGGTATATGACCCTGATCTTTTGTCCTACGTGTAGCAGAGGTAGTTCTGCCCCTTTGTGTTGGTCATATACTATCTTCATTCTCCCCTGTTTTTCGAACAGTGTCTCCTGCATCTCGGAGAATTTGGACAGATGATGACTTGGCAGAGTCATTTGCACTTGTCTGCCAAACATGATCTCTGCTGCTGATGGTAGGCCCACATCCATAGGTATAGCTCTGAGGTGGAGCATGGCAACACAAAAATCTTGTTTTATTGTCCTACACTTCAGGATAAGTGACTTGACTGCGAACCATTCGCTCGGCAAGACCAATAGGTCTAGGGTAACGTAGTGAGGATGTCACATGGTTTATGCTCCATTTGCCGCACATATCCCTGAAAGGTTTGCTCGTATACTGTGGCCGATTGTCCAAAATGATTTGTTCAGGTGCACCAAATAGACTGAATATTGCACTCAATGTGTCTGCGACGACCACGCTTGAAGTTCTTTTACCTCTCTGATAATTGGAAATTTGGAGAACTAATCAGTGACTAAAATAAAGTCATCTCCACTCACGGAAAGAAAGTCAGTGGCGATTTTGGACCAAGGGACAGACAGAATCTCTTGAAGGTGCAGAGGTTCTTTGCGTTGTTATGGCTGGTGGCTCTGGCATGCCTCGCACGTCCTCACTAACCTTTCGATGTCACAGTTTATCGTTTGTCAATAAGCCGTTTCTTATGCCTGTCGTCTTGTTCGCTCTATGCCCATATGGCCTTGGTGAAGTTGTAACAAGATGTCCTATTGGAGAGCTTTGGGCACAATCACTTGTTTTCCCTTGAAGGTGATGCCTCTCGAGATACCGAGTTCATTTCTGTAAGGCCAAAAGCATCTGAGGGTTTCTGGCACCTATTTTACTGTATCAGGCCATCCTTCTATGATGACTCTCCACAGTGCCTTCAGTTGTGGGTCATTGGCATTTTCTGATTGTAGTTGGTCACATTTGTGCTGACCAAAATGCAATAAATCGATTTTTGAGTACATCTTCCACCTCGATGTCCATGCTGTCCACTTGTAGATCCAGTGGAACTTCTTCATTCTTGCTCGGGTTTGACAATCTGCTCAGCGTATCCGAGGTGACCATTGGTACTCGGTTTGTAGCAGACGTCGAAATTGTACTCCTGTATTTTCACTAAGAGCTGCTGCAGTCAAGGTGGTGCGCTTGTCAGTGGTTTGTGCCAGATCATCTCCAGTGGTTTGTGATCAGTTTCCACCATGGACTGCTTGTTGAACAGGTAGGTGTGGAACCTTGTGATCCCAAACACCTGAGTAACGTTAACTCTGCTTCTCTCTCCACAGATGCTGCTGGATCTGCTGAGTATTTCCAGCACTTTCCTTGCTGCTGTTGTCCTGTTGCTGCGCCTATCTTCTGTTTGTTTGTGTCCTGTTGCGGCTTCTGGCTGCGTCATTGGAGTCAGATTTCTTGCATTCGCGGTCAAGTGTCCTTTTGTACCGCTCGCCTTGCACGGGTCACAAAATGCAGGGCAATTTCACTGTGAGTGGGACAGACTGCACTTACCACACAGCTTGCTTTCTCTTTTTGACCTGGTTATGGTGCCGATACTGTTGGCAGCACCCAGTGCTTGCAGATGCTGTTGTCCAGCTACAATGGCTTCGTATTTCCTGCCATCTTCCAGCAGCACATCAGTGCTATGACCTTTCTTTTTCCCCAAGAGGTCTTTCTGGTGTCAATACAGTCACTAGTTTGATTATTCGGTCCCACAGCTCAGTTTCTGAGAAGTCACGTTCATTGCCCTTACTACGGCATCTACTGCCAAACTGGTCTATTTGTTCCTGTGGCTGTTGCCTGTAGGACATCAAGTCCAGGCAGTGAATTCTAAAATTCACTCATAATTGGAGCTGATTTTCTAACACTTTCAAGTCCATAATATCCCAAAGTAGAAAAACAGTGTATGACTTTCTCCAAAATAAGCATATTAGTAAATAAAGTATGATTGATTGATTGTCTGCAACATTTATTTTGTCCGTCCTTCCTTTCCTGAAGCTGTTGACTCCTTGCTGTGGTGCAGTTTCACAGATGCTTATTGCCTTCTAGGATGTCAGCCACTATTCATGTATAAGCCTCGACAGTAAGTGTTGGTGGGTTGTTTGACCACCGTGTGTTATCACAGCCAAGTATGATCCTAACCTCATCCAGCTCCACGTGTGTAAGTCTAGCAGGGGTTGTTGTATAACAATCACAAACCATGCCCTCTCTTTTTCCCTCTGTAATACTAAGGACAGTGGTAGATCCCCTTACCATTTTACTATTTGAGTTAAACTAACTTATCATGAAACGGGGATTGAATCTGAACTTTCCGGTTCAGTGTACCTTAGTTGCTCCCTGAATGAAGTTGTACCAATGGGGAAGGTTAATACAAATACATTGAAGTATACATCTCAACCTGACTAAAGGAATCTGCTGTTACCAGTATCATTTTAGCTGTGAGGTGTTCCTTGGTTACCTTAAGCACATATACACTTATATTTGCCAACCCACATTTATCAAATACAGTAGTGAACTAAGTGCTTTAAACAAGCAAGAGCTGAATACTGAGAACAAACTGCATTCCAAATTCAGATAAAAGCAAAATACTGCAGATGCTGGAAATCTGAAATAAAAACAGAAAGTGCTGGAAATACTCAGCAGGTCCAGCAGCATCTGTGGAGTGAGAAGCAGAGTTAATGTTTCGGGTCTGTGACCTTTCCTGCCTGGATTGAAGGTTACTGAGATCTGGCTGTAATGGGGAGGAGCAGGGCCTTGCAGCTTGTAGGGCGGAGGGCAGGAGAATATGATTTACGTTGTTATTGGTCATTTCAAACAATTGTTCGTACCTTTTTATGTAAATATCTTATCCTGGCTAAAGTAAAAGCTTTGAGAATTTATATCCACATTCTTTCAAAGTCCTTTGGGGAAAAAACAAAGAAATCCTCATAGGATGAGGGGACTTACCAGCTGAAGTACAGATGACAAGCCAGAAAATGTTGCTAACAGCACATGCTTAGAATGCACAAATGCAACTCAAAGCTTTAACCGATGTTAAATAAAAATATCTGATCAAAACCCAGGCATTTTAGGCTGACACCATGAAATAAAGCTGTAGTGAACATACGAAAAGACAGTTCAATTCTACATTTAATCTTGTGAAATGTGTGCTTTTATATTTTTGTTTATTTTGCACTTTGGAAATGTAAGTTAATGAGTAGAGAATGGCCTTCATTTTTTTTCCAAAAAGCATTTGAGTATTTTGTGTGGAAAAGATAATACAGTCACCCAGTAGCATGGCAGGTAACTATTACAGATCAGTATTGTCATGTAACATTGGAATTCCTAATAAACGGTATCCAGTGGCATACCAATAGTTAGAGGTAAACGTAACCAATTAGTATTAACATTTTAGCATTGGTTTTCTCGCTGTTAGTGTTTACATAGGCATTTACGATGGATCATGTACCCTACACAAGAATTTTAATATATAATAGGTA
Organism: Heterodontus francisci; assembly: GCF_036365525.1. NCBI lineage: Eukaryota > Metazoa > Chordata > Chondrichthyes > Heterodontiformes > Heterodontidae > Heterodontus > Heterodontus francisci. The sequence goes on along the minus strand of NC_090373.1, from coordinate 120,089,117 downwards.
TATAAAATGTTGCCTAGCGCTTCTGTGGCCCTCACACTTTAGGTGGCACACTGTCACAAATTCAGATTTCTCTGTCACATTGTCATAAAAGCAAGCATTGTTCATTTTTCTGCCTATTCAGATGGCTTTTCTGTGTGCATTGTGTCCTTCAGGGAGCGTACAACTGTCTGGGAAGCAAAGTTTTTAATGACCAGTCGTATTAACAACTTGCATTTCTATATAAAAGCAAAATACTGCGGATGCTGGAAATCTGAAATAAAAACAAGAAATGCTGGAAATACTCAGCAGATCTGGCAGCATCTTGGAGAGAGAAGCAGAGTTAACGTTTCGGGTCAGTGACCCTTCAACTAGAAGGGTCACTGACCCGAAACGTTAACTCTGCTTCTCTCTCCACAGATGCTGCCAGACCTGCTGAGTATTTCCAGCATTTCTTGTTTTTATTGCATTTGTATATCTCCTTTTAAAGTAACAAAACAGCTGATTACATTTCACAGTTTGGGATTAGACTTGAGTAGGAGAAGGAGGGGATTTAAGAGAATTGACACAAACTGCTGTTGAAGAGGTCAGTTTTAAATTTGGAGGCCAGAAAGCATGAAACCATGTAAAGAGTTACAGAATGTGGGGCTACAATGGTTGAAGGCTCTGTGACTAATGACAGCAGAAAGAAGAGTGAACATGTAGCAGACCAGAGTTAGAAGAGTGGAGGATTTGAACAGGGATGTAGGGCTGGTTGATTTTGCAGCGATAAGGAGGGGCAAGGATGGGGAAAGATTTTTAGACAAGGATGAGAACCTTGGTCGATATGCTGATGATGGTTGATGAAGATGGATGAGCAGGACTTTGTACATTAACTAATTTATGTCGGATGTAGCTCAAGAGTTTGGTGTGGAAGATATTAAAAATACCAGAAATCAACAAGCGCATGGGAAAGGCGTCCACTGCTATGGCCAGAATGGCCAAGAGAGTGCGCGAAAATGGTGCACTGACACGGAACACAAAACTCCGGGTCTATCAATCCTGTGTCCTCAGTACCTTGCTCTACCGCAGCGAGGCCTGAACAACGTATGTCAGCCAAGAGCAACGTCTCAATTCATTCCATCTTCGCTGCCTCCGGAGAATCTTTGGCATCAGGTGGCAGGACCGTATCTCTAACACAGAAGTCCTCGAGGCGGCCAACATCCCCAGCATATACACCCTATTGAGCCAGCGGCGCCTGAGATGTCTTGGCCATGTGAGCCGCATGGAAGATGGCAGAATCCCCAAGGACACATTGTACATCGAGCTCGTCACTGGTATCAGACCCACCGGCCGTCCATGCCTCCACTTTAAAGACGTCTGCAAACGCGACATGAAGTCCTGTAACATTGACCACAAGTCGTGGGAATCAGTTGCCAGTGATCGCCAGAGCTGGCGGACAGCCATAAAGGCAGGGCTAAAGAGTGGCGCGTCGAAGAGATTTAGCAGTTGGCAGGAAAAAAGACAGAAGTACAAGGGGAGAGCCAACTGTGTAACAGCCCCGACAACCAATTTTATCTGCAGCGCCTGTGGAAGAGTCTGTCACTCTAGAATTGGCCTTTATAGCCACTCCAGGCGCTGCTTCACAAACCACTGACCACCTCCAGGCGCTTACTCATTGTCTCCTGAGACAAGGAGGCCAAAGAAGAAGAGGCTCAAGAGTTTTGTGTGGAAGGTATTAAAAAAAGTTGAGTCTAGAGGTGACAAAGATGTGGATGAGGGTTTCAGTGGCAGGTATGATGGATATTTTTGAGGTGGATGTAAGGAGTCTTGGTAGTGGACCCTATATGGTGTTTGAAGTTAAGCTCAGTGTTTCTACAGGATACTGATGCTGTACACCATCCGGTTCAGTTTAAGCAGGAATCCAGGAAAAGGGATAGAACTTGGGCTAGGATATGGTTTTTTTTCTGTCAGGGGCCAAACTTTGCCATTGTTGAGTTGCAGCAAGTTCAGATCTGTTACATGTCCTGATATCAGACATGCAATTAGACGAGACAGCAAAAGCTGATGCATCAAGGCAGTAGGGGGTTAATGGAGAGGTAAAGCTGGCCATCATCAACATTCATTCGAAAGCTGACCAGTGTTTATCCGTGATGGGCCAGGGCCAACAACTGAAAATTGTTAGTGCAATATTTCTTACTTTTACACGATGCTCCCATTTTGATTTCTTGGTTGAGTATTCTTGAAACCCAACAGAAGTGGGAAATGCCTAGGACTAGGACTTGAGATTTTCTGGCTGAGAATCAGTTGCCCAGTAGCTTGAGACACAGAGCCGCAGGATGATCTCTGAATTTTAATCAGTGCTGAAACCCACTTTTTGTCTTTTGTGTGGAGGATCCAGTGTGCATTTTTTTACCTTAATGTACATACAGTACATACCTTTCCTTTGCACCCAGGCAGAAAGCCCAATATTGATATTTTAAAAGGAAGCTGCTCTTCTGGCCAGGATTAGCCGGAAACATACCTGCAAGATTAAAAGACTTTTTTGAAAATAAGCCAGTAGAATGAACAATAGGATGCAAGTTGTAATTTGCTAAATAATGGTTCATTTGGATTCAAATTAGAATCTGTTTATTGCTGTGCAGACATGACGAAGTTCTGACAGGAATAAGTGATGTGGGCGTAATTGGTTCACTGACAATGCAGACGCTTTGGAATGTAATGGAGTGAATCGGTGAATGGAATAGAATGGATGAACTTCGTGAACCTGCATAGTAAACAGGACAAAGTCAGGTATTTCTTATCACGAAAAGCCAACGAGTTCTGTCTAATGAAGGTTTGTTTGTGCTCATCTACTGTGATAACAAAATCAGCAGTGATTGTATCATGCTGCAGGAGGTCAACAGGAACATATGCTGTATTTGTAAAAAAAAAGATCTAAATCCATGCAGTATCTCAGTATTGAGTAGGAAAATAAATATGTAGGATGTGGCAGACAGTTTTACAATTTAGAACAATTAAAAAAAATGTTTTTTTTTAAAAAAAGGGACTTCAAATGTTTTCAACACAATGTCAAGAATTTTTGAAAATGTAGTGATCAATTAATATATTGAATAGTAATGTGTAATGTAACAACAAATTAGATGGAATGGAGTTAGCACAGGATGACTCAAAAAAGGGATTTGACAGCAAAAGTCAACTCATCACTGTCAATGTCTAGACAGTGCAGTGAAGCAATTAAAGTACAAGATGCTTGGATGTATAGCTAGAACAGTGGAATGCAAATCTGTGAAGGTTATGGTGTTTGCTAATATTATGAATACATTCTGCAATGCATTGGTCAGACTACAGTTAAGCTGAATTTATATTTCATTTTTGGGAACTAGTGTAAGGATGGGGTTTTACATTTTGTAATCTTCTGAGTTATACACTCAGGGCCACAGAGGTGATCTTATATGTAGGGTGCAGTTCTGTTACTCAGGCTACGAAAAGGGATGTGCAATTATTGGAGAAGCACAGAGAAAAGCAACAAGAATGATTTTTATTTGCAGGGGGTGAGCTGAATGGAATGAATTTTAAAAAGCTCAATCTTCTGGAAAGGGAGGGTTCAGGGGAATCCTTGTTGAAATATATAAAATATTAGGCTATTTAGATGAGCTAAATACTTAATACATTACTTGAAAATAGAGCAGATTCATAGAACCAGAATATAAATTAGCAAACAGCAAATTTAGACCAGATACCAGAAGGAACTTTTTGATAGAAAGGGTGATAACAATCTCAGATTACCTCTTAGCCAAAGTAGTAATCAAAATACAGCTGGATGCAAGGTTAGGAGAGTTGGATTACCTAAGGACAGTCTTCAATTTACCTATTGGCCATTTCTCATCCTTGACATTTCTTATGTTATTTTCTTACCCTTTTTAAAAAGAGGATGCAGATGCAGATGCAGATGACTTTGAATTTTACTAATGACATCAATGATGAAAGCCTGTCTTTATTTATAAAGTTAATATCTGCATTGACCACCTTAAACATTCATTCCCTCCACCACTGGTGCACAGTGGCAGCAGTGTGTACCATCTACAAGATGCACTGCAGCAACTCACCAAGGCTCCTTCGAAAGCACCTTCCAAACCTGTGAGCTCTACCACCTAGAAGGACAAGGGCAGCAGATGCATGGGAACACCACCACATGCAATTTCCTTTCCAAGTCATACACCATCCTGACTTGGAACTATATCGCCTTCCTTCACTGTCGCTGGGTCAAAATCCTGGAACTCCCTCCCTAACAGCACTGTGGGTATACCTGCATGACATGGACTGTAGCAGTTCAAGAAGGCAGCTCACGATCACCATCTCAAGGGCAATTAGGGATGGGAAATAATTTCTGGCCTTGCCAGTGACACCCAAATTCCCAAGAACGAATAAAAAAAATTGAAAAGAGGCAGTTGCTGCATTACAACAACAACTGCAGTAATGTCAAAGACATTTTTCATCTACTGAGTATGATGATCTAGAACCTGCCACTCCTTGGTGAGCTTGCCCGACAGTGAGTCAAAGAAGTACTGCACGGAACTCCTCTTCCTTTCTGACCCCAGTCCGCCCAGATCTCACCTCTCACATTGTTAACCTCATTATGCCATGGACTACAATTGTATATTGTCTAGTTTTGAAAGTGATCGCAAAAGATGTCTGTGCTATTGAACTGTTTGAATAGTAAATTAAATACCCCAGGAATTGATCCAGTGAGAATGGAGTGCATTTGATTGCAACAGAACCTTTGTTAGAAGCTAAAATAAAAGCAAAATACTGCAGATGCTGGAAATCTGAAACAAAAACAAAAAGTTCTGGAAATACTCAGCAGGTCTGGCAGCACCTGTGGAAGGAGAAGCAGAGTTCACGTTTCAGGTCAGACCTTTATTCGAAGCTTCTGGATAAGTCTGTATGTTTTACACATGTGTCTCCTGCAAGACAGTGTGGGTCGTCTTATCCACATTTTTGGGGGATAATTTTGAGCATCTCCACATTGGCGCCAGAGCCTTGCAAATATGAGTTGGAAGTAAGGCTATAATAGCAAGACCCAACTTGTAAATTTATCTCCGTTGTGTATACTTATTTCCTTTACTGAGCACAAATCCTATTGTTGAAGGATGTTAGTTGTTCGCTTTTTTTGGTTGCATTTTTTTATATTCATTTTTTCTCTCTGTCACACACATCAAACCTTATCAAACTTTATTCCCTTTTGCTGATAAGATGGATTTAAAAAATTCCCTCTAATTTTCTGCGCACCTGAAGTTGCTGACTCATGAAGAGGTGTGGTTCCAACACTGCTGTGAGGTACCATTAGTGGTAAATTATCCTGCAATAAATTCCTTTAATACACTCTAATATTCTGTTAAACCAGGGCAGAAATGTTACCAGATGGTAGCTATCAAAAATGGGAAGGGGTGACTTCTAAAGCTACACTTGTTTTTAGAGCTTTCTGACAAATGACACAGTGTCACCTCAATCATAGATCAGTTTTATATTGTTGTAGAGACACCCTGGTACACTTCAGTGGTATATATTTGTGTTGCAATTTACTGTTAATCACTGCAGTCTTCACAGACTTCAAGAGGCAATGTCAGTGAGAGGTAAACTGCAGTGCAGTCTTGCATGATGGCTGTAAGTCAGTGAATCAAGAGTAGGTTCTCAGCGGTTTCCCTCAATTTAATTTAGAATACTGGAGGTAAACTATACAATGGGGAACTATTTTCCTTTATTCCTTGATTGCCAAACATAGCAACTGAGAGAATATATAAAGTATCACATTAAATGTACTGCCTCCTGTGCAAAAAAAGATGGGCAGAATCTTCCCAGTCCCACAGAGGCAGGCTTGAAAGCAGGACTGGGCTGAATTTATGAAATGAGAGCATCAGGTCAGCAACCTGATGCATTACCACCTATGGGCGATCTTGCCAGAGGCGAGTCATCAGTGGCAACAATTTGAATAATTGTGCCCATTTGTGGGTGGTGCATGGACCCCCTCCCCCCCATTGAGGCCAAAGCCCAGCACGTGGCTGGCTGGGGGGCCAGCGAGGCCATCCTACAGTCACCCCACCCCCCCACCGAAGCTGCAGGGATCAGTGGCTCACAGCTGGGGCCACAGGTCATCCTGTGGAGGGGTATCCCCTCCACTGTGGTGGTCTGGCAGCTGTGGCCACAGTTCATTTTTACTGGTGGGGCTGTATTCCTTCCAAGGCTGCAGGCCATCTGACTGGGCCTCCAGCCTCAGGAACTGCCCACTATCCTTAATCAAACAGCGGACGTGACTAATTAGGAGGCCAATTCCTCGAAGATTCACCGGTGGATGTCACTGAAACATGTTGGGTGGAATTTTATGCTCTCCCCGTGGCGGGTTTGGAGGCGGGGAGAACATAAAATCGGTTGGGAATCCTGCCACCATCCCGCCTACGCCGAAATTTGGTCCGTGGCGGGAAGGCCTGGCCTGTGAACGAACTTCCAACCCCACCACCAATTGAGGCCCTTAACTGGGTGATTAACCCCCAATTAAGCGCTTCTTTCCGCCACAGCCCCAATTACCCGTGCGGCGTGCGGCCCTGCTGCCTCATGGGCAAACACTGTGGACTGCTTCCCAGCTCTGGGAGGGTGGGGGTGAGGTTCCCTCGTTCAAAGACGCTTAGTGCCGGAACAAGGGACACAGCATCAGGAAGGGGGGGGGGACCCACTGAGGACCATCCCATTGCCCTTGCTGCTGAACCCCCTCCCCCAACTCCATGAGAACCCTCTTGCCTTGACCATCTTTAAGACTGATTGCATTGCCGCTCCTCAGTGTCTGGTTGCTGCCGCTGATTGGCTGACAGCTCTGCAAGGCCGGGACTTCCAGCGACGTGTTCCTAAATCCTATGGAAGGCCCGCCGCTGTCCAGTTAAGTGCCTGATTGGAACTAAATTTGGTGGGCCGTCCAGAAAAGAGGCGAAGCGAGGATCTCTGCGTTGGTTTCCCCCAATGGCACGACCCCTGCTACCAGCATAAAGTTCCCCTGTTGAGTCTGAATCAGGAAGTGTAAGTTAGTTCAATGTACAGAAGAACACAAGAATTAGGAACAGGAGTAGGCCATTTGACCCCTTGAGCCTGTTCCGCCATTTGATAAGATTGTGGCTGATCTGATTGTGGCCTCAACTCCAATTTCCTGTCTGCCCTTCATAACCTTGGACTCCCTTGTCGATCAAAAATATAATTCAGCCTCCACTGCTCTCTGGGGAAGAGAATTGCACAGACTAACGACCCTTTAAGAGAAAAATTCTCCTCATCTCAATCTTAAATGGGTGACCCCTTATGTTTAAACCGTGTCCCCAAGTTTTGAATTCCCCAGAAGGGGAAACATTCCCTCAGCATCCACCCTGTCAAGTCCCCTCAGGATCTTGTATGTTTCAGTAAGATCACCTCTCATTCTTCTAAACTCCAATGAGTACAGGCATAACCTGCTCAACCTTTCCTCATAAGACAACCCCTTCATCCCAGGAATCAGTTGCGTAAAGTTGAATAAAATCATGTACAGAAAGAAAAATAAACAGAAGGAAAGAAAGATGGGATTGAGAGACTGAGATAAGAAAGAAAGACAAAGTAAAGTAATTTTAAAAAATATCTCCAACAGTAATTAAAATCTGAAGGAATAGGACTCCACACTTGTAAAAGTAAATTTTCTGTGCCAGAAAATTGTTTGGCAGTAATTAAGACTTATCATTGCTGTTAAAATAAAATACAGTTACACTTGAAAGGACAAGCCCTAGGTTTTTCTGGTATGTTTACTGGGTATCTAGTGGGTAAGTACCACAAGTTAATGCCCTTCATGTGTTTGATGCCGAATCTCTTGGTGAGGTACTGGTGTACTTAAGCTTGTGGAGGAGCAGGATAATTTGGCCAGCAACTTCTTACCTGTGCAAGTGCGGATGCTGAAAGTTGCTGTCCTAATTACTGCTTAATAACAGTGATCGCAAAATCTGGGCTGTTAATTCTTTTTAAGCATAATTCTTCTGCCTTGATATTGCATGCATCTGCTGCTGAGCAAGGTGTATGCAGTAAAACTGATTTTTTTTGTCAAAGATCTGCAGAACAGGGCGGCACAGTGGCGCAGTGGTTAGCACTGCAGCCTCACAGCTCCAGCGACCCGGGTTCAATCCTGGGTACTGCCTGTGTGGAGTTTGCAAGTTCTCCCTGTGTCTGCGTGGGTTTCCTCCGGGTGCTCCGGTTTCCTCCCACATGCCAAAGACTTGCAGGTTGATAGGTAAATTGGCCATTATATGTTGTCCCTAGTATAGGTAGGTGGTAGGGAAATATAGGGGCAGGTGGGGATGTGGTAGGAATATGGGATTAGTGTAGGATTAGTATAAATGGGTGGTTGATGGTCGGCACAGACTCGGTGGGCCGAAGGGCCTGTTTCAGTGCTGTATCTCTAATCTAATCTAACCTAATCTAATCAAACATTGATTATTTGTTTTGTTATTTGTTTATGGCTGGGGAAGGGAGTTTCTGTCTCATAGTTCTCTCAAAATTCAATAGAGAGAGAGAATTAGATGCAGCTTGGATAGAGCACTTTCCCTATCAGTTCCTTTTTGAGAGAGCTTCAGTTTGTAGTATCCATCAGTTGTATCAGTTGATACAAACCATTATAAATATATTTATCAGTGTCTGCAAAAAATGTCTTCCTGCTGCCCCACCTAAGAAATCTTGGGAACTGAAATTAGTCACTTGACTCAGACGGGCTGTAGGTACATGAATCCAATGCACTACACAGCATGGTGTCTTTATGTTTGCAGGCTATTTTACAACATTCTCATCTGTGGAAAATCTAGTGTCTCTCTCTAATCTATCCTATTCATATAATTAAAATTCTTATGTGTAGCACATTATACATGAAAGGGACGATTTTCTGAATGTGTACTTCTGCCGTGGAGCCTCACACGCTGGGAACACAAATTGGGAAATTGCTCATGTTTTCCATGATCATCCATCCATTAATTTAGCATGTGGAGCGTGCGCGTGGCCCTTAAATGTAAAGTGTGGCACATTAAATTTGTCTGCAGCAGAAAAGAATCAAAGTCCCATTTCTCAAATAAACAACTTCACCACACTGATTTGTTGAAATAAGTGAAAATTCCACTTGAAAAGGTGACAGATATGAACCAATCACATCAATGAATTATTTTTTCCTGAAAAGGTACTACTTTTATTTCTGACCCACCTCACTATATAACTGTGTAAATAGCATACGAAATACTCAAAAAAAGAAGAAACAATCCCTCCTGAAATCACTTAGCTAACTTGCCTGTATGGTATTCCACTTTGTTGTCTTACTATTATTTTCCAGAAATCTACCTGTGCCTCGAGGTGGGTTGGGTCTTAAGAATTCTTTTATTTTCTCTCTTGGCCTGAAACCTACTTGGGCTTTGTTACTCATTTCATCAATTTACAGTTGGCCCATTTGTGTATGCATGGCAGAGGCTCTGTTCTCAATGAGATGTTTGGCAGAACCTTGCAAGTTTTTGTTTTCTTCCAGTATTTCTTGTTTTGCTCTTTGTTGTTCTCCTTTAATCCACTCTTGTTTCATCTCTTCTGTACTGCTTTTGCTGCAGCTTTTCAAATTTGCATTGATTAGACTAAAGAGAAACTTGGACTTTTTGGCCTTGAAACGAAGCAACTGAGAAAAGACTTTGTAAAAGTATAGATAGAAGGTATTAAACAAAATAATTCAGAGCAATCTAGAGTACTATGTGATATAGGGACAAAGGGGCATATGTTTAAACTGGTGAATGACAATTCTAAGACATACTAGGAGTTTCTTTAGGTAAAGAGGGATTAACCTTGAAAAAGACTTCTGAGTAGGGTACTAAAGGAAAAGAAAAACATGTAATGGATAATTGAATGCAGTGGTAGAAGTGGGGGGATTGCAGGTTTTTTCCGATCGCATAAACTCCGATAAGCCGAAAGGTTCACGGGAAATAGGCCTATCTTGTGAAATGTGCTGTTCTCACAAAGGACATGTATGCTTCAGAACCTGTTTGATGAATTATTGATGATCCAGTTTCTGGAGAACAAGCAGCCTCTTTTATAAAAACAAAATACTGCGGATGCTGAAAATCTGAAATAAAAACAAAGTCCTGGAAATACACAGCAGCTCGAGCAGCATCTGTGGGGAGAGAATATCTTTAAATGTTATATGTTCACCAGAGCTTGCAGACAGGCCCTTAGTTTAACATCTCATCTGAAGGCTTGCACCAATGGTAGTTCACTATTGATGGAGTGCTGCACTGAAGTGTCAGCCTAGGTGATGTGCTCAAATCTGGATTGTGATTGAATCCACAATCTTCTGACACAGATGCAAGAATGCGATCAACTGAGTCAAGCTGATCCTATAATTTTAGTTTAGAGATACAGCACTGAAACAGGCCCTTCGGCCCACCGAGTCTGTGCCGACCATCAACCACCCACTTACACTAACCCTACTCCGATCTCCACATTCCTACCACATCCCCGCCTGTCCCTGTATTTCCCTACCACCTACCTATACTAGGGGCAATTTATAATGGCCAATTAACCTATCAACCTGCAAGTCTTTGGCAAGTGGGAGGAAACCGGAGCACCCGGAGGAAACCCACGCAGACACAGGGAGAACTTGCAAACTCCACACAGGCAGTACCCAGAATTGAACCCAGGTCGCTGGAGTTGTGAGGCTGCGGTGCTAACCACTGCGCCACTGTGCCGCCCTAATTGTTAAAATATTGTAGCTGTACTGTGACCTTTCATCAGTAGCCTCTTTTATTTTTTGTCTATTCACACAGACCATTCTACATTTATGACTTTAAAGCTGGCCCGCCCATTATTTTGTGAAGAAATAAGCAAAGTTTCAAAATGACCAATTATGCCTGAGCTTCTGCTATTCTTTTTTGACTAAAGCCACTTCATAATAGTGTAACAGAGTGGCATCACTTCTTAGAGTCATAGAGTCAGTTATGGCACATAAGGAGGCCATTCGGCCCATCGAGTCCATGCCCATGTTTTTCTTCCTTATTTACTCAGCCAGAGTTGATAACATTGCTCTGTAAAACAGTTTTATTTCATGTTGGATAGTCAGCTGTACTTGTTAACTAGGAGAAGATGCTGCTTTGTGATGAGTGGTCCCACTTGCATATTCATAAGAATCAACTCCATTGGTGAGGGACTGGAGCCTCATATACAGCAGACCTGGTAAGATGTCAGTTTCCCATCTTACAAGATATTAGTGAACCTTTTGGTGTTTGCCATAATCCGGCAGCATCATGGTAATTTTATTGATACCAGCTTTTTATTGCCAGATTTTTAAAAAAATACTGAGTTCAAATTGAACTCTCATTCTCTGGATTACTAGTCCAGTATAAATTCCGACATTTATGGCTAGCTGTGTTTAAAAGAAGCATTATCAGTGCACTTAGAACATAGAACATTACAGCGCAGTACAGGCCCTTCAGCCCTCGATGTTGCGCCGACCTGTGAAACCATCTGACCTACACTATTCCATTTTCATCCATATGTCTATCCAATGACCACTTAAATGCCCTTAAAGTTGGCGAGTCTACTACTGTTGCAGGCAGGGCGTTCCACGCCCCTACTACTCACTGTGTAAAGAAACTACCTCTGACATCTGTCCAATATCTATCACCCCTCAACTTCAAGCTATGTCCCCTCGTGTTTGCCATCACTATCCGAGGAAAAAGGCTCTCACTATCCACCCTGTCCAACCCTCTGATTATCTTATATGTCTCTATTAAGTCACCTCTTCTCCTCCTTCTCTCTAACGAAAACAACCTCAAGTCCCTCAGCCTTTCCTCGTAAGACCTTCCCTCCATACCAGGCAACATCCTAGTAAATCTCCTCTGCACCTTTTCCAAAGCTTCCACATCCTTCCTATAATGCGGTGACCAGAACTGCACGCAATACTCCAGGTGCGGCCGCACCAGAGTTCTGTACAGCTGCAGCATGACCTCGTGGCTCCTAAACTCGATCCCCCTACTAATAAAAGCTAACACACCATATGCCTTCTTAACAGCTCTATTAACCTGGGTGGCAACTTTCAGGGATTTATGTACCTGGACACCAAGATCTCTCTGCTCATCTACACTACCAAGAATCTTCCCATTAGCCCAGTATTCTGCAATCCTGTTACTCCTTCCGAAGTGAATCACCTCACACTTTTCCGCATTAAACTCCATTTGCCATCTCTCAGCCCAGCTCTGCAGCCTATCTATGTCCCTCTGTAACCTACAACATCCTTCGGCACTATCCACAACTCCACCGACCTTCGTGTCATCCGCAAATTTACTAACCCACCCTTCTACACCCTCATCCAGGTCATTTATAAAAATGACAAACAGCAGTGGCCCCAAAACAGATCCTTGCGGTACACCACTAGAAACTATACTCCAGGATGAACATTTACCATCAACCACCACCCTCTGTCTTCTTTCAGCTAGCCAATTTCTGATCCAAAGCACTAATTCACCTTCAATCCCATACTTCTGTATTTTCTGCAATAGCCTACCGTGGGGAACTTTATCAAATGCCTTACTGAAATCCATATAGACCACATCCACGGCTTTACCCTCATCCACCTGTTTGGTCACCTTGTCAAAAAACTCAATAAGGTTTGTGAGGCACGACCTACCCTTCACAAAACCATGCTGACTATCTCTAATGAACTTATTCTTTTCACGATGATTATAAATCCTATCTCTTATAACCTTTTCCAACATTTTACCCACAACCGAAGTAAGGCTCACAGGTCTATAATTACCAGGGCTGTCTCTACTCCCCTTCTTGAACAAGGGGACAACATTTGCTATCCTCCAGTCTTCCGGCACTATTCCTGTCGACAATGACGACATAAAAATCAAGGACAAAGGCTCTGCAATCTCCTCCCTGGCTTCCCAGAGAATCCTAGGATAAATCCCATCTGGCCCAGGGGACTTATCTATTTTCACACTTTCCAAAATTGCTAACACCTCCTCCTTGTGAACCTCAATCCCATCTAGCCTAGTAGTCTGTATCTCAGTATTCTCCTCGACAACATTTTCTTTCTCCACTGTAAATACTGACGAAAAATATTCATTTAACACTTCCCCTATCTCCTCCGATTCCACACACAACTTCCCACTACTATCCTTGATTGGCCCTAACCTATCTCTAGTCATTCTTTTATTCCTGATATACCTGTAGAAAGCCTTAGGCTTTTCTTTGATCCTATCCGCCAATGACTTCTCGTGTCCTCTCCTTGCTCTTCTTATCTCTCCCTTTAGATCCTTCCTGGCTAGCTTGTAACTCTCAAGCGCCCTAACTGAGCCTTCACGTCTCATCCTAACATAAGCCTTCTTCTTCCTCTTGACAAGCTCTTCAACTTCTTTAGTAAACCACGGCTCCCTCGCTCGACAACTTCCTCACTGCCTGACAGGTACATACTTATCAAGGACACGCAGTAGCTGCTCCTTGAATAAGCTCCACATTTCAATTGTGCCCATCCCCTGCAGTTTCCTTCCCCATCCTACGCATCCTAAATCTTGCCTAATCGCATCATAATTTCCTTTCCCCCAGCTATAATTCTTGCCCTGCTGTATATGCCTGTCTCTGCCCATCGCTAAGGTGAACCTAACCGAATTGTGATCACTATCACCAAAGTGCTCACCAACTTCTAAATCTAACACCTGGCCGGGTTCATTACCCAGTACCAAATCCAATGTGGCATCGCCCCTGGTTGGCCTGTCTACATACTGTGTCAGAAAACCCTCCTGCACACACTGGACAAAAACAGACCCATCTGAAGTACTCGAACTATCGTATTTCCAGTCAATATTTGGAAAGTTAAAGTCCCCCATAACCACTACCCTGTTACTCTCGCTCCTGTCAAGAATCATCTTTGCTATCCTTTCCTCTACATCTCTGGAACTATTTGGAGGTCTATAGAAAACTCCCAACAGGGTGACCTCTCCTCTCCTGTTTCTAACCTCGGCCCAGACTACCTCAGTAGACGAGTCCTCAAACGTCCTTTCTGCCGCTGTAATACTTTCCTTGATTAACAATGCCACACCCCCCCCTCTTTTACCATCTTCTCTGTTCTTAGTGAAACATCTCAATCCCGGAACCCGCAACATCCATTCCTGTCCCTGCTCTACCCATGTCTCTGAAATGGCCACAACATCGAGATCCCAGGTACCAACCCATGCTGCAAGCTCACCCACCTTATTCCGGATGCTCCTGCCGTTGAAGTAGACACATTTTAAACCAAGCTCTTGCTTGCCAGTGCCCTCTTGTGTCCTTGTAACCTTATCCCTGACCTCACTACTCTCAACATCCTGCACACTAGAACTACAATTTAGGTTCCCATCCCCCTGCTGAATTAGTTTAAACCCCCCCGAAGAGCACTAGCAAATCTCCCCCCCACGATATTGGTACCCCTCTGGTTCAGGTGAAGACCATCCTGTTTGTAGAGGTCCCACCTACCTCAGAAAGAGCCCCAATTATCCAGGAAACCAAAACCCTCCCTCCTACACCATCCCTGCAGCCACGTGTTCAACTCCTCTCTCTCCCTATTCCTCACTTCGCTAGCACGTGGCACGGGCAACAACCCAGAGATAACAACTCTGTTTGTTCTCGCTCTAAGCTTCTAATTTGGGAGGTTTAAAATTGTTTTCCTTCAAGACATGCATTTGTAATCAAACATTACAAAAATAATAAACTTCACTGTTATGTGAAATTAATTTGTTCAGCAGTTAGCCTAGTTTATACCACAGAGATGGAATGACTATTATAATGCCTATAGATGTAATCTAAGGTTGGATCTGGCTGAGCACACTGTGTTTACAGTTTAAAGTGGTAGTTCATCTTGCATAAATTGCTATTGTACTCTGCATGGTTGACCATTGGAACCAACTGACACTGATCATATAATTATGCCAACATCTGTCAATCAGTAGTTTTTTTTTACTTTAGTGGAACGGGATTTCTTTGTTAGATCTGTAACATAATGGAAAGAGCAGTTATTGATCTTGATTCAGATGGTGAATCTTATTTTTTTAATAAGTAAATATTAATATATATATATTTTTATATATATATATATCGGTTCTCCTGATGGCTCAGCTGGTTAAGCAATTGAGGAGCTGAGCAATAGTGACGAGCAAAGTCCCAGGTTCATACCCAGGTCTCTGCTGAGTTTGCTGATCTCAGCAGAGCAGCAGCAAGTATTACAATTCGTCTCAACGCCCCAGGGTTAGGAAAAGTGAAACAAATCAAGCTTCCCATTCCTGTTACAGACTCGGTGACATGGAAGTTTGTGTGTGAGACCATCAGTTAAGGAACGGTTTGGGCATGTCTTTGCCCTTCTAAGTAGTCGAATAGCCCACTGAGTTTACTGACATTTTGTCTCAGTACGAGTGACTTTAAAGATTTTAAATAATTATTTCCAATGCAACCATCTGAAAATGTCAACTTTATAGAGTATCTCTGATGCGGTGTGGTTCTGCAGCATGACAAATTGGTGTTTGGGGGCAGAGGGTCATATATACTGCATACAAAAACAGTGTCTATGAAGTCTAGCCTCATGGAAAGTAGGTCAGTGTTCATGACCTAGGCATAGGATGAGGCAGCATTTTACAGCTTGCTGGCTGTTAAACAGTAGTAACTGTCATCAGGAAACTTGCTTTATGTGTCTGAAACATTGGGTTCCTGTCTTACTTCTGTTTTTATACGGCACCACAAACATACAGTTACCTCAGTTGGAAGGCCAAGGGTGTGATCTCAGAATGGATCTCTTGAGCTCTGAGACCAGGCTCTTTATTGTTTTCTTTATACTCTATTTTTAATTTTAAAAAATCTATGTTAAATGCACTTCAGATTCATCACTTACCTAAAATGCAACTTGCGTAATATCAACTTAAACAGAAAATCTGTGTAATAAGCTTTTAGAATGATTACTGTTCATGCAATAGAAGCTGTATTATTGCCAAATTACATGGGAGGCATGAGAGAATTTTGCAGGGTACTTTTAAAATTAAAATTTCTGTTTAGCTTATTAAGAAATGTAAAACGGTTTAAAAGCCCAAAACTGTTTGTTTAATAAGCAATTCCATAAATGTAAACATCTTTACTATGATTTGTCATTAATGGAAAAGTTCATTAATCATGTGATCTGAATTATTAGATTTAAATCGATACATTATCTTCTGACTATAAACCCATTTTTTGCGGCATTCGATTAAGCAAACGATTCCTGAAGTATCCCTGCTGATTCAGTGGATAAATGGTCTGCATATAGACTAGAAAGATGCCAAGTCCAACCTTGCTCTGTTATTGGAGTTAAATCAACTTGGCCAAGGGCCAACTGCAATAGTATATCTGGGCTAGAGAAGGAATCAAAAACTTGATTCTTATTGCTTATCACCATCCAAATGTTACCTCTAGAAAATGTACATGTATGAAGTTTGGCTGAGGAAAGGATTATGACTCACCTTTGGTGTTCGCCATAGTTAATTGGTCTGTGGATACTCACTGTCTAGCCTTACATATCAGCAACTAAATGCTTTACAGGTATGGTAGTTATGGTACTAGATCTGTAACACAGATATTGTGAGTTTCAGTCCCATCATAGCAAGTTTTGAAATGGAATTCAATAAATCTGTTAACTTGTGGACTGGAACCAGGTAAATTACTGTGAAAGCTGTTGGATTATTATAAAAAATTCAACTAGTTCTTGAATACCTTTCAGGGAAGGAATCCTACCACTCAAGTCTTGGCTAAAGCCTGGCTATCGAACCCAAACCCGACTAGACCTGACTACATGTGTCGGGTTCGGGTCGGGTCTATATTCTGAGTCCAGCATTCGGGCTCGGGTCGGCTGGGGCTGGACAGTGCTGCTTCTGGGAAGTCACGTGATAAGACTTGCCCATGATTCCCCACAACTCCATCTGCAGGGATAGTATGCTGCTGGAACGGATGAACGATATTCGTGTTGCGTCGGGTCTGGTCAGGGTGCGAAAGAAAATTAAAGGACTCGGGCCCAGGTCGGGTTCGGGTTGGCCGTGGTTGGGTCGGGCCCGGGTCGGGTTTCCATTTCAGATCCGAGCAGGCCTTTAGGCTTGTCTACACATAGTTGATTTCTTTGGGGTTGAATTTTCCTGCAGGGTCAGGAACCTGAGTTCTGGACCATTTTCAGGTCCCGACTCCACACATTTCAGAATCACGCCCGCTGGGTTAACTTTACAGGAGGCTGCCAATTAGAAGGCTG
This sequence comes from Heterodontus francisci, assembly GCF_036365525.1. Classification (NCBI taxonomy): domain Eukaryota; kingdom Metazoa; phylum Chordata; class Chondrichthyes; order Heterodontiformes; family Heterodontidae; genus Heterodontus; species Heterodontus francisci. The sequence goes on along the minus strand of NC_090373.1, from coordinate 120,071,848 downwards.
TCTCTGCGTTCGACGTCCAATTAGAGATGGCGGGAGGCACATGGACATGGGAGGGCCAATTGGAGAGGCCTTACAGAGGGCCGGCTGGCAGCCATGGGCTGAGAAAGGTGAGAACTGTTCAGGCACACAGAGAGCTAGAGGGCGCCACAAGGTGGATGTGCTCACCTAATGGTGGAAACCACATCCTATAAATAACGGAATAACAAACAGAACTTTCCAGGGTATCAGTCTGCAGTGGCAACACCTCCAAATGACTGCATTCGCCTGCGGATGTGCTGCATAAGACCTTTCACCTCCACAGGGCTGGGCAAATTGTGGCCATGTTGTCCTCTGAAATAGCAAAACACAAGAATAACAAATAGCAAAATGTTAGGTATATCTTCATCTCAAAGCTGCTCATCAAATGGCATACTTACATTCCTGACTTGGAAGTGCATTGCCATTCCCTTGTCATCACTGGGTCAAATTCCTACCTTACACCATTGAAGAAGCACCACCACCCATAAAAACTGCAGCAGTTCCCCCACCACTTTGTCAGGGCAACTAGGGATGGCCGATAAATGTAGCCCTGCCAGCATCACTTAACTCCCTGCAATAAATTGCAAAATAAATGAGCAAGCCGCCAGAGAGCTGTTGCTCCTCCATGGCACTATAGCTCCGGATAATTGAGCGTATTCAGGACAAGAGGGGAACAAAGGCAGAAATTTTGAAAAACAGAAAGGATAAACTGCAGACGTATAAATATAAGGACTAGTGCTTGTTATAAGACCATTGCTGTTGAGCCGAAAGCTATGAAAGTGACATTAGGGGTTGTTACGGCCATGTAGTGAGATGTGGGTGGTTCCCACTGTTCAAGTCCCCACCTAACCGCAGCAAGTGTATTTCATTATTAGGGTTTAACCCTTTGGTGTTTTATTTGTCAAATAAACAGACAGTGACAGGTTTTCTTGTAAGTTTAAAAACAGAAAATCAACTGTTTATTGATCAATATACGAATCCCAAAATTGTCACAACCGCATCCACTCACGCATTTGCTTGCGCGCACACACATACAAGACCAGACAGAAAGAGAGTAACAGGGGTAAGTGATTATAAGTGGGGGTTGGTAGGTTTTGGGGGAGATCACATAAACCTGTTGAATTCTCTTGGAAATCAAGTTCTCTTGGGTTGCAGGCCTGAGTTGATTATAGATTTCTCTCTTGGTTGAAAGTTCAGTTGAAGATGGTGGATCACTTCTAGTTCACCACTGTCTAGTGTAGATGTAGGATTCGACAACAGGGCATGTGCCTTCTGCTTTGCTGGAAAAATGCTTTTCTTCTCTCTCTGAAGTCTCTCTCGGCTGTTTTTTTAAAGGTAAAGCTGTATTACTTCTCACCTGCTGGTAGAAGACGCTCTGGTCTGTTACCCGTGGTGATCGCACAGTGGCTCAGGACTTGGCTACATCACGCATTCTTTGTTTCAGAAGAAGGCCTTTAATTCTGGAATGTTTGAGGATGTGTGTGGGATGGGTGCTGTTGACACCTCTTGGCTTTGAAGATTTTCCCTTTGTCCATGGAACAAGGAATGTTCGACATATCCCACATAAAGACAGGCATAACTAGGACCCATACGGGTACCCATAGCAAGACCTTTTTCCACAAAAAGACAGGCATTACTATCCTACAAAAAGACAGGCATAACTCTTCCCACCTACATCCATGACTCTTCTGACACCTTACGTCATTTTGACAATTTCCAGTTTCCTGGCCCTAATTGCCTCCTCTTCACTATGGACGTCGAATCTCTCTAAACCTCCAATCCCCACCAGGACAGTTTGAGGGCTCTCCGCTTAGTTTCGTTTAGTTTAGTTTAGTTTAGTTTAGAGATACAGCACTGAAACAGGCCCTTCGGCCCACCGAGTCTGTGCCGACCATCAACCACCCATTTATACTAATCCTACACTAATTCCATGTTCCTACCACATCCCCACCTGTCCCCATATTTCCCTACCACCTACCTATACTAGGGGCAATTTATAATGGCCAATTTACCGATCAACCTGCAAGTCTTTGGCATGTGGGAGGAAACCGGAGCACCCGGAGAAAACCCACGCAGACACAGGGAGAACTTGCAAACTCCACACAGGCAGTACCCAGAATTGAACTCAGGTCACTGGAGCTGTGAGGCTGCGGTGCTAACCACTGCGCCACTGTGCCGCTTCTTCCTTGAACAGAGGCCCAACCAGTCCCCAACCGCCACCACCCTCCTTCGCCTGGCTGAACTTGTTCTCACATTGAACAACTTCTCCTTCAACTCCACTCACTTCCTTCAAGCAAAAGGTGTTGCTATGGGTACCCGTATGGGTCCGAGTTATGCCTGACTTTTTGTGGGATATGTCGAACATTTCTTGTTCCAGTCCTACTCAGGTCCCCTCCCTCAACTCTTTTTCCAGTACATTGATGACTGTATCGGTGCCGTCTCTTGCTCCCGCCCGGAACTAGAAAACTTTATCAACTTTGCTTCTAATTTCCACCCTTTTCTCACCTTCACATGGTCCATCTCCGACACTTCCGTTCCCTTCCTCTACTTCTCTGTCTCCATCTCTGGGGATAGGCGGTCTACTAATGTTCATTATAAGCCCACTGACTCCCACAGCTACTTCGACTACACTTCTTCACACCCTGCCTCCTGTAAGGACTCCATTCCATTCTCCCAGTTTCTCCGTCTCCGACACATCTGCTCTGATGATGCTACCTTCCACGAACAGTGCTTCTGATATGACCTCCTTTTTCCTCAACCGAGGATTCCCTCCCACTGTGGTTGACAGGGCTCTCAATCGTGTCCGGCCTATTTCCGGCACCTCTACCCTCACCCCTTCCCCTCCCCCTCCCTCCCAGAACCGCGACAGGGTTTCCTTGCCCTCACTTTGCAGCCTGCCAGACTGAACATTGAGTTCAATAATTTCAGAGCATGACGGGCCCCCCTTTTTATGTTTAGTTATTTTTTTCTTTTTTCTTTTTTACTTGGTTATTTTATTTTCGTTGTTTTAGTTTGTTTAGTTTGTTTCCACTGTGCCTGCCCACTTTTCTGTTTTTTTTAAATGTTAGTGCTTGGAGTGCTTTGTGCTTTACAGTCTATTCACACCCTCTCTGTACTTTTTTTTTTATTCATGGGATGTGGGCGATGCTGGCCAGGCCAGCATTTATTGCCCATCCCTAATTGTCCTTGAGAAGGTGGTGGCGAGCTGCCTTCTTGAACCGCTGTAGTCCATTTGGGGTAGGTATACCCACAGTGCTGTGAGGAAGGGAGTTCCAGGATTTTGATCCAGCGACAGTGAAGGAACGACGATATAGTTCCAAGTCAGGATGGTGTGTGACTTGGAGGGGAACTTGCAGGTGGAGGTGTTTCCATGCATTTGCTGCCCTTGTCCCTCTGGTTGGTAGAGGACGCGGGTTTGGAAGGTGCTGTCTAAGGAGCCTTGGTGCATTGCTGCAGTGCATCTTGTAGATAGTACACACTGCTGCCACTGTGCGTCGGTGGTGGAGGGAGTGAATGTTTGCAGATGGGGTGCCAATCAAGCGGGCTGCTTTATTCTGGATGGTGTCGAGCTTCTTGAGTGTTGTTGGAGCTGCACCCATCCAGGCAAGTGGAGAGTATTCCATCACACTCCTGACTTGTGCCTTGTAGATGGTGGACAGGCTTTGGTGAGTCAGGAGGTGAGTTACTCGCCTCAGGATTCCTATCTGACCTGCTCTTGCAGCCACGGTATTTATATGGCTACTCCAGTTCATTTTCTGGTTAATGGTAACCCCTAGGATGTTGATAATGGGGGATTCAGCGGTCGTAATGCTGTTGAATGTCAAGGGAAGATGGTTAGATTCTCTCTTGTTGGAGATGGTCATTGCCTGGCACTTGTGTGGCGCGAATGTTACTTGCCACTTATCAGCCCAAGCCTGGGTATTGTCCAGGTCTTGCTGCATTTCTACACGGACTGCTTCAGTATCTGAGGAGTCACGAATGGTGCTGAACATTGTGCAATCATCAGGGAACATCCCCACTTCTGACCTTATGATTGAAGGAATGTCATTGATGAAGCAGCTGTAGATGTCTGGGCCTAGGACACTACCCTGAGGAACTCCGACAGTGATGTCCTGGAGCTCAGATGATTGACCTCCAACAACCACAACCATCTTCCTTTGCGCTAGGAATGACTCCAGCCAGCGGAGGGTTTTCCCCCTGATTCCCATTGCCCTCAGTTTTGCCAGGGCTCCTTGATGCCATACTCGGTCAAATTCTGCCTTGATGTCAAGCGCAGGCACTCCCACCTCATCTCTTGAGTTCAGGCCATTTGTCCATGTTTGAACCAGGGCTATAATGAGGTCAGGAGCTGAATCGCCCTGGCGGAACCCAAACTGAGCGTCACTCATCAGGTTATTGCTAAGCAAGTACCGCTTGATGGCACTGTTGATGACACCTTCCATCACTTTACTGATGATTGAGAGTAGGCTGATGGGGCGGTAATTGGCCGGGTTGGATTTGTCCTGCTTTTTGTGTACAGGACATACCTGGGCAATTTTCCACATTGCAGGGTAGATGCCAGTGTTGTAGCTGTACTGGAACAGCTTGGTTAAGGGTGCGGCAAGTTCTGGAGCACAGGTCCTCAGTACTATTGCCGGAATATTGTCAGGGCCCATATCTTTTGCATATCCAGTGCCTTCAGTCGTTTCTTGATATCACGTGGAGTGAATCGAATTGGCTGAAGTCTGGCACCTGTGATGTTGGGGACTTCAGGAGGAGGCCGAGATGGATCATCAACTCGGCACTTTTGGCTGAAGATGGCTGCAAATGCTTCAGCCTTATCTTTCGCACTGATGTGCTGGGCTCCCCCATCATTGAATATGGGGATATTTGTGGAGCCACCTCCTTCCAGTTAGTTGTTTAATTGTCCACCACCATTCACGGCTGGATGTGGCAGGACTGCAGAGCTTAGATCTGATCCGTTGGATATGGGATCGCTTAGCTCTGTCTATCACATGCTGCTTACGCAGTTTGGCACGCAGATAGTCCTGTGTTGTAGCTTCACCAGGTTGACACCTCATTTTGAGGTATGCCTGGTGCTGCTCCTGGCATGCCCTCCTGCACTCTTCATTGAACCAGGGTTGGTCTCCTGGCTTGATGGTAATGGTAGAGTGGGGGATATGCTGGGCCATAAGGTTACAGATTGTGGTTGAGTACAATTTTGCTGTTGCTGATGGCCCACAGCGCCTCGTGGATGCCCAGTTTTGCATTGCTAGATCTGTTCGAACTCGATCCCATTTAGCACGGTAATAGTGCCACACAACACGATGGACGGTATCCTCAATGTGAAGGCGGAACTTCGTCTCCACAAGGACTGAGCGCTGGTCACTCCTACCAATACAGTCATGGACAGAAGCATCTGCAGCAGGCAGATTGGTGAGGACGAGGTCAAGTATGTTTCTCCCTCGTGTTGGTTCCCCCACCACCTGCCGCAGACCCAGTCTAGCAGCTATGTCCTTTAGGACTCGGCGAGATCTGTCAGTAGTAGTGCTACCAAGCCACTCTTGGTGATGGACATTGAAGTCCCCCACCCAGAGTACATTTTGTGCCCTTGTCACCCTCAGTGCTTCCTCCAAGTGGTGTTCGACATGCTGGAGTACTGAGTCATCAGCTGAGGGAGGGCAGTAGATGGTAATCAGGAGGAGGTTACCCTGCCCATGTTTTCCCTGATGCCATGAGACTTCATGGGGTCCGGAGTTGATGTTGAGGACTACCAGGGCAACTCCCTCCCTACTGTATACCACTGTCTTGCCACCTCTGGTGGGTCTGTCCTGCCGTTGGGATAGGACATACCCAGGGATAGTGATTGCAGTGTCTGGGACATTGTCTGTAAGGTATGATTCCGTGAGTATTGTTATGTCAGGCTGTTGCTTGACTAGTCTGTGGGACAGCTCTCCCAACTTTGGCACAAGCCCCGAGATGTTAGTAAGGAGGACTTTGCAGGGTTGACAGGGCTGGGTTTGACGTTGTCGTTTCCGCTGCCTTGGTCGATGCCGGGTGGTCCTTCCGGTTTCATTCCTTTTTATTAACTTCGTAGCTGTTAGGTACAACTGAGTGGCTTGCTAGGCCATTTCAGAACGCATGTAAGAGTTAACCACATTGCTGTGCGTCTGGAGTCACATGTAGGCTAAACCAGGTAAGGATAGCAGATTTCCTTCCCTAAAGGACATTAGTGAACCAGATGGGTTTTTACAACAATCGACAATGGTTTCATGGCCATCATTAGACTAGCTTTTAATTCCAGATTTTTATTAATTAAATTCAAATTCCACCTACTGCTGTGGTGGGATTCGAACCCATGTCCCTAGAGAAATACCCTGGGCCTCTGGGTTACTAGTCCAGCGATAATACCACTTCTTCTCTGGCCTCCTTGTCTCGAGAGACAATGGGTAAGCGCCTGGGGGTGGTCAGTGGTTTGTGCAGCAGCGCCTGGAGTGGCTATAAAGGCCAATTCTAGAGTGACAGACTCTTCCACAGGTGCTGCAGATAAAATTGGTTGTCGGGGCTGTTACACAGTTGGCTCTCTCCTTGCGCTTCTGTCTTTTTTCCTGCCAACTGCTAAGTCTCTTCGACTCGCCACGCTTTAGCCCCGCCTTTATGGTTGCCCGCCAGCTCTGGCGATCGCTGGCAACTGACTCCCACGACTTGTGATCAATGTCACAGGACTTCATGTCGCGTTTGCAGACGTCTTTGAAGCGGAGCCATGGACGGCCGGTGGGTCTGATACCAGTGACGAGCTCGCTGTACAATGTGTCCTTGGGGATCCTGCCATCTTCCATGTGGCTCACATGGCCAAGCCATCTCAGGCACCGCTGGCTTAGTAGGGTGTACATGCTGGGGATGTTGGCCGCCTCGAGGACTTCTGTGTTGGAGATACGGTCCTGCCACCTGATGCCAAGGATTTTCCGGAGGCAGCGAAGATGGAATGAATTGAGACGTCGCTCTTGGCTGACGTACGTTGTCCAGGCCTCGCTGCCGTAGAGCAAGGTACTGAGGACACAGGCTTGATACACTTGGACTTTTGTGTTCTGTGTCAGTGTGCCATTTTCCCACACTTTCTTGGCCAGTCTGGGCATAGCAGAGGAAGCCTTTCCCATGCGCTTGTTTAATTCTGCATCGAGAGACAGGTTACTGGTGATAGTTGAGCCTAGGTAGGTGAACTCTTGAACCACTTCCAGAGTGTGGTCGCCGATATTGATAGATGGGGCATTTCTGACGTCCTGTCCCATGATGTTCATTTTCTTGAGCTGATGGTTAGGCCAAATTCATTGCAGGCAGCTGCAAACCTGTCGATGAGTCTCTGCAGACACTGTTCAGTGTGAGATGTTATTGCAGCATCGTCAGCAAAGAGGAGTTCCCTGATGAGGACTTTCCGTACTTTGGTCTTCGCACTTAGGCGGGCAAGGTTGATCAACCTGCCACCTGATCTTGTGTGGAGGAAAATTCCTTCTTCTGAGAACTTGAATGCATGTGAGAGCAGCAGGGAGAAGAAGATCCCAAACAGTGTAGGTGCGAGAACACAGCCCTGTTTCACGCCACTCAGGATTGGAAAGGGGTCTGATGAGGTGCCGCTATGCTGAATTGTGCCTTTCATATTGCCATGGAATGACGTGATGATACTTAGTAGCTTTGGTGGGCATCCAATCTTTTCTAGTAGTCAGCACTTCTGCTGACGAGGTCAAAGGCTTTGGTGAGATCAATGAAAGCAACGTAGAGGGGCATCTGTTGTTCACGGCATTTCTCCTGTAGCTGGCGAAGGGAGAACAGCATGTCAATGGTGGATCTCTCTGCTCGAAAGCCACACTGTGCCTCAGGGTAGACACGCTCCGCTATCTTCTGGAGCCTGTTTAAAGCAACACAAGCGAAGACTTTCCCCACTATGCTGAGCAGGGAGATTCCACGGTAGATGTTGCAGTCACCACGGTCACCCTTGTTCTTATAGAGTGTGATGATATTGGCATTGCGCATGTCCTTTGGTACTGCTCCCTCATCCCAGCACAGGCAAAGCAGTTCGTGCAGAGCTGAAAGTATAGCAGGCTTGGCACTCTTGATGATTTCAGGGGTAATCCCGTCCTTCCCAGGGGCTTTTCCGCGGGCTAGAGAATCAATTGCATCACTGAGTTCCGATTTTGTTGGCTGTACGTCCAGCTCATCCATGACTGGCAGAGACAGGGTTGCATTGAGAGCGGTCTCAGTGAAAACATTTTCCCTGGAGTACAGTTCTAGGTAGTGTTCCACCCAGCGGTCCATTTGCTTGCGTTGGTCAGATATTATGTCCCCTGATTTAGATTTGAGGAGGGCAATCTTCTTGACGGTTGGCCCAAAAGCTCTCTTAATGCCATCATACATCCCTCTGATATTTCCTGTGTCAGAGGCCAGCTGAATATGACTGCATAGGTGTTGCCAGTAGTCATTTGCGCAGCGCCTGGCTGTTCTTTGTGCAGCGCTTCTGGCAGCTTTAAGTGCTACGGATGTTAACTCTCTGGGGGCTTTCTTGGAGTTCAACAGTGCAATGCGCTTAGCGGCTATGACAGGTTCCAGCTCTTCAATGTGAGATTGAAACCAGTCTGCATTCCGCTTCACACAATTGCCATAGGTGGTCATTGCTGAGTCATAGATGGCATCTCTGATGTGGGCCCACTTGGTCCCTGCATCCCCTGTGGGAGTGTTTTGGAGGGCTTTTTCAAGTGAATTTGGAAACTTTCGTAACTACGCCACCACCTACCCATGTAAACACTTTGTCTTTCAGCAAACCATTATCATACCGTTTGCCTTTGTTCCATGACCTTCTGGTCAGTTATTCTCTCTGACCCTCTATCCTATCAACACCTGCACTTTTGTTACCTCGTGCCCCACCCCTGCTTTACTTGTTCAAAGCCTTTTACATTTCTAATATCTGCCAGTTCCGATGAAGGGTCACTGACCTGAAACGTGAACTCTGCTTCTCTCTCCACAGATGATGCCAGACCTGCTGTCTATTTCCAGCATTTCTTGTTTTTATTTCAGATTTCCAGCATCTGCAGTATTTTGCTTTTACTCACTAATCTAGTTTGTTTCTATATCATGATCTGTTTGGGTTGGCTAAAATGGTCCAAAAAGGAATATAACTGATATGAGTTGGCATACCAGGTGGCAAAAATTAAATTAATAAAGTGATGAAGATTGTGACAGATTTTGGAGGATTCAGGTAGGCTAGTAGAATGGGCAGACAGGTGATGAATGAAGTTAAAATGCAGAAAAATGTGAATTTTAGAAGTACGAATAGTGGAAAAAAATGTACCTCAAAGGGTATGTTTTAATGGGAGTCGAGAAGCAGAAAGGTCATGGTTTACAAGCAGATGAGGCTGTAACAAAGTCAAACCAAATGTAAAGCAAGGAAGAAATGTTGAACTTGTCCAAGATCATTGTTAGATGGCTGTTGTAGTATAATTGGGAACATAATAGGAAGATATCACACTCATGCAAGGTGTAATTATGAACTATAAACTGATGAATTAACCTCCCAAAAATAGGCATACTTTTGCTTCAAGACATAATAGAGTAAGAGGTCAGGTGACCTCTGCTGTACTGCACATATACATAGTGACTGCTGAAAACTGAATCCATCATGATGTCTGGACCAGCCATGAAGAAAGCACTAGAAATGCGAAAGGCCCCATTCAATGTTAATGGCTACTTTTTTCAACCAATTGGGCAAACAATGACCTTTGCAGACTTAAGTCTCTAGACCCAAAGTCAGGATAATAGGTGTGACCAAACACCACTTTATCAAGATGAGCACCATTCAAACACCATTGTCTAACAATGGCCACCCAATCAGAGACATTCTGTGAAAACACCAGGGGAGAGCAGCTTTGGTCAACTGACAGAAACCAAGCCTGATGAGGTGTTTTTTTCAAAAAAGAAACTTTTCTGTGCAGAAAGCCAGAGCAGAAACAGAAAGCCAGCAGCCTGGAGGCTGAGAGAGATTTATTCCAGCCAAACAAATGACCCTACTGAATACCAATTTTAAAAAAAAACTACCTAGAGGCAGAGGCACAAAGGTGTCCTTTGAAAACTACCCATCTGAGAGATTGAAACAGGATCTTTGCCGTCGGATGGTAACTGAGATTTAACCAAAGAAGTCTGCAGCAAAGCATCCATCCACCTGAAACTCTCCAAAGCTTGACTAGGGAACCAGAAAAAAATGGAAGAACAGGCCTGCTTCATGTACAGTTTCTCCCAGGAAAACAAGCAACGTTTCACAACAAACTCTTTATAAAAACACCAGACCTAAGTGCATGCTACCTTTTAATCTCTATCTTCTCTTGTGTGTGTATGGGTGAAGTTGCGAATTTTTGGGTTTTGTTTAATAAACATTTATCTTTCTTTAAACCTATGAGAAAACCTGTCATTTGTCTGCTTATTGACCATTAAAATGCTCAAGGGTTAAAACACAATTTTAATAAAAACACTGTCTGCGGTCAGTTGAGAGGTGAAAAGGGAAACTGCCCCTATCATTTTCTACCTGTCTGTAACAAAAGATAAAAAAGCAATGGAAAAGGAGCAATGTTGCTAGGGATTGGGGTTATAGTTGTGAAAAGAGATTAGGTTGAGGCTTTTTTCAGTCACACTGAGGAGGCTAAGGGGAGATTTGATAATGAGATTCAAGATTATGAAGGATTATAAGACAAATTGCGTAATAGATTGTTTCCACTGGTTGGTGAAATGGTAACAAAGGCACAAAGCTAATGCAATCACAAGAAGAAATGATGAGGTGATAAGAGAAAAACTCATTACACAGTGGGTTGTAAGGATGTGGAATTGTCTGCCACAAACTTGTTGAAGCAGTCCATGCATTTTTTTTTTGAAGAGAATTAGTGTTGCTTGAACAAGAGTATTATAAGATATGGAGAATTCCTTCAACACCTCTGCTCCATTGTCCAACTGAGTGGGACTGCCCTCCAGTGGTTCCATTCTTATTTATCCAGGTGTAGCCAGAGAATCACTTGCAATGGCTTCTCTTCCTGCTCCTGCTTGCCTCTGGAGTCCCTCAAGGATTTATCCTTGGCCCATTCCTAGTTCTCATCTACATGTTGTGTCTTGGTGATGTCAGATTCCACATATATGGTAACAACACTCAATTCTACCTCACCTCCACCTATCTTGACCCTGCACAGCATTGATTTGTCACACTGCTTGTTCTACATTCAGTATTGGATAAGCAGAAATACCTTTTAATTAAATATAGGGTATACTGAAGCCATTGTCTTTGGCCCTTACAAAATCTCCTTTCCCTAACCATCGATTCCATCCCCCTTCCTGGCCACTGCCTGAGACTGAGCCAGACCGTTTGCAACTTCAGTGGCTTATTTGACCCTGAATTGAGCTTCCAGCACCATTTCTTGTGAATTACCAAGACAGTGTACTTCCACCTTTCCGTTCTCTGCTGCTGCTTCAGCCCATCTGCTGCTGAACCCTTATCCATACTTCTGTTATTTCCCAGACTCAACTATTCCTGGCCAGCCTCCTATTTTCCACTCTCCCTAAACTTGACCTCATCCAAAACTCTGCTGTCCTATCCTAACTCACACCAAATCCCATTCATTCTTCACCCCTGTGCTTGCTGGCCTACATATGGCTCCTGGTCCACCAGCACTTCAAATTTAAAATTCTCATCCTCCTGTTTAAGCCCTCCATGACCTCATGCTCCCTCTCTCTGCAACCACCTCCAGCCCTATAACCTTCCAAAAACTGTGTTCCTCCAATTCCGGCCTCTTGTGCATCCCCGATTTCCTTTACCGCTCCATTGGCTGTGCCTTCAGCTGCTCAGGGCCTAAGTTCCAGAATTTCCACTCTAAAGCTCTCCATTCTTCCGTTCTCTCTCCTTATAGGACACTCCTTAAAAGCTGCCTCTTTGACCTAGATTTTGTTCATCCGATCTGATACCTGGTTATGTGGCTGTGTGTCAGGTTTTTTTTCCTGATAATGCTCCTACAAAGTGCTTTGGGATGTTTTACTATGTTGAAGATGCCTTACAAATTCAAGTTGTTGTTGCTGACTGGGTGGCATGTGTGAAGAAAAATACTGGCACAAACACCTTTGGGTCAAATGGCCTTTTTTCTGCACTGTAACATTCTGAGAAAGCAACCCTAGTCTAAACTAATATGATTTTAAACAAGTAATTTTAATTGCTAACTAGTAATGGATCTCTTACTCAGGGTTTCAAAGTTTCTGTCAGTTCTTGCGATACATCCCTTCTATTTCCTTGGCAAATTTATGTTTTCCATGCTCCTAACCCATTTCAAAAAAAATAATGACTGTTTCCTGAATGCCGTAATTTCTGCTGTTGGTTCAGCTCCTGATATTTTTAGTAGAAGCAACAGATTTTTACTGCAAAACATTAAGATACTATTATTCAGGGATTTTCTTTTAAATCAGTGTGAGAAAATACATATTAATCTGATCTAAAATAATCTGTAAAGTCCTCATTTAAGGTGGAACACATTTATGAAAATAATTAAACGCAGCTTGAATCAGTGTAAAGTCATCTGCTTGCATCTGTCTCTAGAAAAGTAATTTCTGACTTAGTGCTTGCAGTAGCTGACCTCGTCCACCATCGAATGTTTGAAGGTTGTGCTTTCCATGAATTTCCAACCATTAAAAGTACAGGAAATCATGTGCTGGTCATACCCAAATTTCCCAATGTGTGCTCTCAGTGGGTAAGGGTCCAATTTTAACACAAAGTTTGAACTGGTGTCAAATTGTGTGTATTTGGTCGGAATATTATAGGGCCTTTGGGAACGGGCTGGGAGGTTGGGAAGGCCTTGCCATTTTGCTAGCGGCAAGAAAAGTGGCCGATGGCCCAGCGGCCTGGAGCCCAAATGAGCCATTTAAGTGGCCAATTAAGGGCCTCTTCCTGCCTCTGCTGGCATTTTACGAGCACTGAGGGTGGGAGGCGGAGTTGCCCACCAGGTAAACCCTGGTGGTCTCTCAGCGGGCTTCGGGATCGTGGGCTGGGGGCGGGGACTCCTTTTCTGGGCATTCTTTGGCTGCCCCTGTGGCATTGGCATCCCCTGCCCTCAGCGACACACACTGCCCCCACCCCACCCCTTGCCGTGGCCTGCCTAATGGACCTCGGTGCCCCCAGACCCCACTTACCTTACTTTGAGGATGCACGCCCATCGATGCACCCTCGTTCTCCAAGTGGAGCCCCAGCAGTGGCTCCAGGTTGCACTGCTGAACTGCCAGCTCTCTGATTGGACCAGCAGCTCTTGGGGGCGGACCTTTGTCCTTAATTGGACAGCAGCCCCGGCTGCCACCCGTAAAAGGCAGCTGTGGGTCCTGCTGCCTGTCAAAGCAGGGTTCACCCCCCCTCCACAAGCACTTTCAGCTGTGGTGGCGGGACCCTGCTGCCTCCAAAAGATCCCAGCCTTTATATCTACTTTAGCTGCAGTATGGTCTTTGTGTCTTTAACATAACATAATTTTATTCTAATATAGTAATGACCGAGCAGGTTTGCTATAAATCACCTTCACTTTTGTTTTGCTGCACAAGCAGAAATCTAAAATAAAACTGGATTCATTTAGAGTTAGACCTATATTTAAACCAGGCTGAAGGGAGTTGATTTCATCTAGGTTTGCTCTGCCAGTTGTTATTTTTGACACTTTTTTTCGGGGGGGGGGTGGGTGGGGGGGTGGGGGTCGGGCAGAGAGTAAGTGAGAAATAGGTTATGGAAGTTGGAGGTTAGGACAGCCGGCCGAGAGATATCTGATTATATTTTTTTGATATTCCTAGTAGATGTTTGTAAGTAGATTTGAGCACTATACTGTGTACTCCTGACAATGTAAAGTTTTTTTTTGTCTTGTGTCAGAGGTTATGTAGTTAAGATAAATTATGCTGTTGTGCAAAATCCTTATCCAGTTGTTTGACAATGACTGTACCAGGCAGTTTTGAAGAGTTTTTGCATAAGCAGCTGTTGTGAGATAAACTTTAGGGAGCTAAGAATGTGATCAGGCAATGAGAAGCATGTGTTAGGGGGTAAAGAATAAAGGGGGTCATTAGCCAATGGATCTATCTTTTTTCCTCACCCCACCCTTGGAAAGATCCAGTTTTGCCCAACCCGTCTCTGTGTGTTCAGATACATTAGGCATTAGATGTTGTGATTCTTTCCAACTGAGTATTAGCCTCAAGAGGAATCATAGAGGCTTCCCCCTGCCCCACTTCGTCATCAGTTCGTTATGTACAACTAATGGTTTGATAGCTCATTAGGTAGAACATTTTAGAAGGCAAAGAATCCCACGCATCCATTTGAGGAGGTGGAAGTGTGGTGGGACGGTGCTGCAGCATGTCCCTGTGTCTACCAGTAACTCTGCCCCACATCCAGGGCTCATGATCATTTGAAACCTCTGGGTGGGTATCTGCATTTATTGTAGTTTAACAAAGATACCCAGCCTGCTGAGGATACGGAAGTCGGAGCAGCACCCTGCTACTCTGAAAGGAGGCGAAGGAGGCCCAAAATAGGTATAAGGCATTTTTTTCCAATTCTTATTTCCAGACCTTCTGGCATCTCAAGGAGGGATCAATAGCTGTTATCTTCTAAACTCCTTGGTCTTTCTGAGCCCAGAATGGGACTCATGATAGGTCCTGCTGGGCAGAATTCTTTAGGTTCTTAGAAGAGATTCTAAGAAGTGCCTCCCCCTAGGAGCACAGTTTAGTGAGGAAGATGCGTGAAGCAAAAGCCTGACAAATCCGTATTCTGTCTTGAATTGTGGCCACGCACTAGGATAATGGAGAAGTTCCCCCCCTCCCCCCCCCGCAACCTGGAATCTTTATCCTCGATTCTGTGTTACTATTGATGGCCCTAGTTGTAACTTAAAGATACAGATGCACCCATACTTAATATCAGCTTGGTTATTGATTCATATGTGTACTTATAATTTAGAGTTATTGACCCATATGCATTTGAGTAACTCTGCACTAGTCAGTGTAAAGACCTACATTTAGGGTAATCTGCCTGCTCCTTCCATATTCACTTGTAAATTTCTGTCTTTCAAGCACAGGATATAAATGAGAGTGGCTCTTACACAAAATTGGTGATGTCATCATGGCGGAATGCATAATTGACCATTCAGATGCTCTCTGGGCCAGCCTGCCATCTTCCACACTCCATAAACTTGAATTCATCCAAAGCTCTAGTGCCCATTCTGTTCACTCTTCACCCTGTGCTTCTTGACATACGTTGCCGCCGGCCTCAAATTTAAAATTCTCATCCATGTGTTCAAATTCAGCCATGGCCTTGACCCTCCCTAACTGTATAACCTGCTCCAGTCCTACACTCTGAGCTTCCCCAATTCTGGCCTCTTATGCAACTCTGCGATCCTTCACTCAACCATCGGCAGCCTTGCCTTCAGCTCTCTGGTCCTTAAGCTCTAGAATTCCCTCCCTAAACCTCTTCACCTCTCTACCTCTCTCTCCCTTTAAGACACTTCCTAAAATCAAACCTTGGGTCCTAATGTCTCCCCCTTTGGCTTGGTGTCGATTTCTTTTTTCTGATAATGCTCCTGTGAAACACTTTGGGACATTTTACTACATTAGAGGCGCTGTATAAATGCATGTTGTTGACAAATGTTCATTGATGAAAAGATGACGTATTAAATTGAGATGATGTTGGTATAATTTTAACCAGCATTTACGTGTTGATGCTGGAAGGACAGGTAATTGGCTTACTCCTATGCTGAGTCAGCCCGATGGACTGGGGAGTGTCGAACAGGCTGGCAATAGGCCAGAATTGTTTTTGGGCTCAGAAGGAACACTCCTGTTTTTCTTCAGCCTAAAAAATAACAAAAGAAAACTGGGCTGATTCTGAGCAGCTTCCAGCAGTCTATTCAACGATCACTGAACTCCTGGTAGAACAGGGTGGAGCGTGCGTAGCACAAGCTCTGCCCATTTGTACCTTAATTTTGCAATTTGGGCTCTACAACTGGCGTAGGACCCTAATTTGCATATTTAAGAAGCCTTGTGTTTGCATTGGGAGGGTGGGCTGTTTGTTGGTTTACAGCTCTGCCTGAATATTGCATAAGGCATGGCTGAGTTACCTCTTGATTTCCAACTGTTAACTATCCTATTTTACAAGGGGTCAACAGGGTGGCCACGAGTTGAATTTCTCACGCATGGTTTATCTCTCAGTGCTGCATTGGACCGTCAACCTAGCTTATGTGCTCTGTTCATGAAGTGGGGCTTGAACCTAACATCTTCAGAGTTAGAAGTGAGTGTGCTACCAACTGAAATAAAAACAGAAAGTGCTGGAAATATTCAGCAGGTCAGGCAGCATCTGTGGAGAGAGAAGCAGAGTTAACGTTTCATAACTGTGACCTGTCATCAGAACTGGCAAAGGTTCGAAAAGAATTAGTTTTGAAGCAAGTGAGGGGAGGAGAGGGTGCTTTGGTGGGGAAGGAAACAAAAGGGAAGGTGTGTGATAGGGCAGAGGGCAGGAGAGATTAAATAACAGCTGTCATGCGACAAAGGCAGAGAGCGTGTTAATGCTTGTGGTGAAAGACAAAGCATTAGTCCAGAGAGAGTGTTAGTGGCAGAATAATGAGCAGCTCTGTCCACATGAAAAGCAGGCACATGGTTAAAAAATAAAATAATAAAAAATAAATAAAATGTAAAAAATGGCCCGTCATGCTCTGAAATTGTTGAACTCAAGGTTGAGTCCACAAGGCTGCAGAATGCCTAATCGAAAGATCAGGTGCTGCTCCTCGAGCTTGCATTGATGTTCACTGGAACAATGCAGCAGGCCAAGGACAGAAATGTGGGCATGAGAGCAGGGGGTATGTTATAATGGCAAGCAACCGAAAGCTTGAGGTCATGCTTTCAGACTGAGTGGAGGTGTTCCGCAAGGCAGTCACTCAATCTGCATTTGGTCTCCCCAAGAGGCGACCGCATTGTGAGCAGCAAATACAGTATACTAAATTGAAGGAAGTACAAGTAAATCGCAGCTTCACCTGGAAGGAGTGTTTGGGGCCTTGGATGGTGAGGAGAGAGGAGCTAAAAGTGCAGGTATTACAGCTCCTGCAATTATATGCGAAGGTGCCGAGATGTCAGGGGTAATGGAGGAGTGTCGCGGAGGGAACGATCCCTTCAGAATGCTGACAGGGGAGGGGAAGGGAGATGTGTTTGGAGGTGGCGGAAATGGTGGAGGCTGATCCTTTGGATGTGGAGGCTGGTGGGGTGGAATGTGAGGTCAAGGGGAACCCTGTCGTGGTTCTGGGAGGGAGGGGAAGGGGTGAGGGCAGAAGTACGGGAGATAGGTTGGACACGGTTGAGGGCCCTGTCAACTACAGTGTTGAGGAAAAAGGAAGACTTATCAGAAGCGCTGTTGTGGAAGGTTGCATCATCAGAACAGATGCATCGGAGACGGAGAAACTGGGAGAATGGGATGGAGTCCTTACAGGAAACAGGGTGTTAGGAAGTGTAGTTAAGGTAGCTGTGGGAGTCAGTGGGCTTATAATAAATACTAGTGGACAGCCTATTACCAGAGATGGAAACAGAGAAATCGACGAAGGGAAGGGAAGTGTCAGAGATAGACCATGTAAAGGTGAGAGGAGGGTGGAATTTGGAAGCAAAATTGATGAAGTTTTCCAGTTTGGGGTGAGAGCAGGAAACGGCACCAATACAGTCATCTGTGTACCGGAAAAAGAGTTGTGGGAGGCAGCCTGAGTAGAACTGGAACAAGGAATGTTCGACATATCTCACAAAAAAACAGGCATAACTAGGACCCATGTGGGTATCCATAGCAATACCTTTTATTTGAAAGAAGTAAGTGGAGTTGAAGGAGAAGTTGTTCAATGTAAGAACAAGATCAGCCAGGCGGAGTAGGGTGGTGGTGGATGGGGACTGGTTGGGCCTCTGTTCAAGGGAGAAGTGGAGAGCCCTCAGACTGTCCT
Organism: Heterodontus francisci; assembly: GCF_036365525.1. Classification (NCBI taxonomy): domain Eukaryota; kingdom Metazoa; phylum Chordata; class Chondrichthyes; order Heterodontiformes; family Heterodontidae; genus Heterodontus; species Heterodontus francisci. Next base: position 120,053,864 of record NC_090373.1, on the reverse strand, counting down.
GGTGGGGGATGAGTGTAGAGAAATTGGACGCCCATAGTGAAGAGGAGACGGTTAGGGCCAGGAAACTGGAAATTGTCGAAATGACGTAGGGAGTCAGAAGAGTCACGGATGTAGGTGGGAAGAGACTGGATCAGAGGAGAAAAGATAGAGTCAATGTAGAAAGAAATAAGTTCAGTGGGGCAGGAACAGGCTGAAATAATGGGTCTGCCAGGACAGTCTGTTTGTGGATTTTGGGAAGGAGGTAGAGAAGAAGTGGGCTGTCTGGGGTTGTGAGACTATGAGGTTGGAAGCTATAGAGGGAAGATCTCCAGAGGAGATGAGGTCAGTGACAGTCCTTTGGACAGTGGCTTGATGTTCGGTGGTGGGGTCATGGTCCGGGGGAGATAGGAAGAAATGTCTGAGAGTTGGCGGTCAGCCTCTGCAAGGTAGAGGTTAGTACGTCAGACAACAAAAGCACCGCCCTTGTCAGCAGGTTTGATCACAATGATCACAACCTGAGAGAATGGAGTGCAGCAAGTTCAGAGGGAGACAGGTTAGATGGAGTGAGCGAGGGGAGTGGAGAAATTGAGATGGCCGATGTCATGCTGACCGCTCTCAATGAAAAGATCTACCAACTGAGTCAGGGTGACATTTATGATGACCATTTGAAGCCTATCTTGCTTTCTTTCACTGGTTTCCTTTTTTATCTGTTGGTAAAATCATACGTTTATTGTCATTTCCTGGACATGTTTCAGGAGAGCTTTCATTGTTTTATAAATTGCTATTATGTAAATTGAAAATGTTGTTCTTTGAAGTGATCTGTAATCCTATGGTTAATCTTGGTTTCAATCTTAGTTCTGGTCTGTTCTGTGCTGTTGAAGGTCCACCTATATTTGCTAACTGTAAAACAAAGGCACAGAGCCTTACCACGCGTCATACTGGCATGGATTGAGAATTGGTTAACGGACAGAAAATAGAGAGCAGGAATAAATGGGCCATTCTCAGGTTGGCAGGCTGTGACTACTGGGGTACCACAAGGATCAGTGCTTGGGTCCCAGCTATTCACAGTCTACATCAATGATTTAGATGTGGGGACCAAATGTAATATTTCCAAGTGTGCTGATAACACAAAACTAGGTGGGAATGTGAGTTGTGAAGAGGATGCAAAGAAGTTTCAAGGGGATTTAGACAGACAGGCTAAATAAGTGGGCAAGAACATGGCAGATGGAATATAATGTGGAAAAATGTGAAGTTATCCACTTCTGTCAGAAAAACAGAAATGCAGAGTATTTCTTAAATGGTGAGAGATTGGGAAGTGTTGATGTCCAAAGGGTTTTGGGTGTCCGAGTTCATTCGTCACTGAAAGCTAACATGCAGTTGCAGCAAGCAATTAGGAAAGCAAATGGTATGTTGGCCTTTATTGCAAGAAGATTTGAGTACAGAAGTAAAGAAGTCTTGCTGCAATTGTATAGAGCCTTGGTGAGACCTGGAGTATTGTGTGCAGTTTTGGTATCATTACCTAAGGAAGGATATATTTTCCATAGAGGGAGTGCAACGAAGATTCACCAGCCTGATTCCTGGGATGATAGGATTGTACAATGAGGAGGGATTGAGGAGACTGAACTTGTATTCACTAGAGTTTCAAAGAATGAGAGGTGATCTCATTGAAACTGACAAAATTTTTACAGGGCTCAACGAGATTGATGCAGGAAGGATGTTTCTTTCTCCTGGCTGGGAATCCTGTGGGGGTATCTAGAACCAGGGGACACAGTCTCAATAAGAGGTAGGCCATTTAGGACTGAGCTAAGGAGGGATTTCTTCACTCAGGGTGGTGATTCTGTGGAATTCTGTACCCCAGAGGGCTGGAGAGGCTCAGTCATTGAGTATGTTCAAGACAGTGATTGATAGATTTCTAGATATTAAAGATATCAGGGGATGTGGAGATAATGCGGGAAAATGGCATTGAGGTAGAAGATTAGCCATGATCTAGTTGAATGGCAGAGCAGGCTCGAGGGGCCGATGGCCTACTTTTGCTCCTGTTTCCTGTGTTCCTATGTAGCTGGTGTACAAATAGCAATTTGCCCATTTTGTAATAAATAGACCAAACTTTCTTCTCAAAGATAGTCCTGTTATAAATAATTTTGAATTCACTTAGCAACTTTTTTATAATAAGTTTATTTTTTTATTTATATACTTTGCATTTGTTGTGAATTGATATCTACCCACCTATCATTTCAATCCCATGGATCTCCATTGACTCACTGTCCGCCCAATGCATTTGTTTCAAAACCCTAATCCTTGTTTATGGATTCTTCCAATTCTACTCTGTAACTTCCTTATTTCTTCGGTTTGACTGCAGCCTACTTTGTGTCCTCCCTCCTGGATTGGTGACAGAGCGCTCGGGTGTCTCAACTCTACTCCTTTAAACACTCTCACCAAGCTCCAGGCAACTGACTTAAATTACAATTTATGTTAAAGTCAACACAAAAACTGATGTGAAATGTGCACTTGTGCATTTTACCAGATGGCATTGCAACAGATGGTCATTTGCAGACTCGTTGCATAAATTGTGCCAAAAGGGTTGCTGGTCATTAAAATCGATGGAAAGGAATGACTTGTGCATTGGATATTATGATATGTTTTAATTGAGTGTTAAAACATAGAAAATGTATATGGTTAATTTCATTATTGACATAAGTACCAGCAATTAAAATATACATATACTAGTGAATTCATTTTCAGTTTCTCTCCATACTTGACTACATAGGAAGTCTATACCTGATGATTTGAACTTGTTTTTCTGTGCTGTAAGATTTGTATTAACCAATAATTTGGATTAAGTATACAAATAAAACAGCATAATGGAAACTATATTGTAAAATTTTAAATTAGCAGCGAATTAAGTGATTTTGAATTAAGAAGGACATATGCTTTCCAAAAAGATTGTAAAGGTTCTCCTTCACAGTTTCCTTTAGGTGGGAGAGTGAGTTTTTTTTTATTCATTCATGTGTCCAGGCTTGGACTGGCTATGCCAGCATTTATCGCCCATCCCGAATTGCCCTTGAGAAGGTGGTGGTGAGCTGCCTTCTTGAACCGCTGCAGTCCACATGAGGTAGGTACAGCCACAGTGGTGTTAGGAAGGGAGTTCCAGGATTTTGACCCAGCGACAGTGAAGGAATGGCGATATAGTTCCAAGTCAGGATGGTGTGTGACTTGGATGGGAACTTGCAGGTGGTTATGTTCCCATGCATCTGCTGCTCTTGTCCTTCGAGGTAGTAGAGGTCGCGGGTTTGGAAGATGCTGCCTAAGGAGCTTTGGTGCATTGCTGCAGTGCATCTTGTAGATGGTACACACTGCTGCCACTGTGCGTCGGTGCTGGAGGGAGTGAATGTTTGTGGATGGTGTGCCAATCAAGCGGGCTGCTTTGTCCTGGATGGTGTCGAGCTTCTTGAGTGTTGTTGGAGCTGCACCCATCCAGGCAAGTGGAGAGTATTCCATCACACTCCTAACTTGTGCTGTGTAGATGGTGGACAGGCTTTGGGGAGTCAGGAGATGAGTTACTCGCCACAGGATTCCGAGCCTCTGACCTGCTCTTGTAGCCACGGTATTTATATGGCTACTCCAGTTCATTTTCTGGTCAATGGTAGCCCCTAGGATGTTGATAGTGGGGGATTCAGCAATGATAATGCCATTGAATGTCATGGGGAGATGGTTAGATTCTCTCTTGTTGGAGATGGTCATTGCCTGGCACTTGTGTGGCGCAAATGTTACTTGCCACTTATCAGTCCAAGCCTGGATATTGTCCAGGTCTTGCTGCATTTCTACACAGACTGCTTCAGTAATTGAGGAGTTGCGAATGGTGCTGAACATTGTGCAATCATCAGCGAACATCCCCACTTCTGACCTTATGATTGAAGGAAGGTCATTGATGAAGCAGCTGAAGATGGTTGGGCCGAGGACACTACCCTGAGGAACTCCGACAGTGATGTCCTGGAGCTCAGATGATTGACCTCCAACAACCACAACCATCTTCCTTTGCGCTAGGTATGACTCTAACCAGCAGAGAGTTTTCCCCCTGATTCCCATTGACTCCAGTTTTGCTAGGGTTCCTTGATGCCATAGTCGGTCAAATGCTGCCTCCATGTCAAGGGCAGTCACTCTCACCTCACCTCTTGAGTTCAGCTCTTTTGTCCATGTTTGAACCAAGGCTGTAATGAGGTCAGGTGCTGAGTGGCCCTGTCGGAACCCAAACTGGGTATCACTGAGCAGGTTATTGCTAAGCAAGTGCTGCTTGATGGCACTGTTGATGACACCTTCCATCACTTTGCAGATGATTGAGAGTAGACTGATGGGGCGGTAATTGGCCGGGTTGGACTTGTCCTGCTTTTTGTGTACAGGACATACCTGGGCAATTTTCCACATTGCCGGGCAGATACCAGTGTTGTAGCTGTACTGGAATAGTTTGGCTAGGGGTGCGGCAAGTTCTGGATCACAGGTCTTCAGTACTGTTGCCGGAATATTGTCAGGACCCATAGCCTTTGCATTATCCAGTGCCTTCAGTTGTTTCTTGATATCACGCGGAGTGAATCGAATTGGCTGAAGACTGGCATTTGTGATGCTGCGGACATCAGGAGGGGGCCGAGATGGATCATCAACTCGGCCCTTCTGGCTAAAGATTGTTGCAAATGCTTCTGCCTTATCTTTCGCACTGATGTGCTGGGCTCCCCCAGTATTGAGGATGGGGATATTTGTGGAGCCACCCCCTCCAGTTAGTTGTTTAATTGTCCACCACAATTCATGGCTGGATGAGGCAGGACTGCAGAGCTTAGATCTCATCCGTTGGTATGGGATCGCTTAGCTCTGTCTATTGCATGCTGCTTATACAGTTTGGCATGCAAGTAGTCCCGGGTTGTAGCTTCACCAGGTTGACACCTCATTTTGAGGTATGCCTGGTGCTGCTTCTGGCATGCCCTCCTGCACTCTTCATTAAACCAGGGTTGGTCTCCTGGCTTGATGGTAATGGTAGAGTGGGGGATATGCCGGGCCATGAGGTTACAGATTGTGGTTGAGTACAATTTTGCTGCTGCTGATGGCCCACAGCGCCTCATGATGCCCAGTTTGGCATTGCTATATCTGTTTGAAATCTGTCCCATTTAGCATGGTGATAGTGCCACACAACACGATGGACGGTATCCTCAATGTGAAGGCAGGACTTTGTCTCCACAAGGACTGTGCGGTGGTCACTCCTACCAATACAGTCATGGACAGAAGCATCTGCGGCAGGCAGATTGGTGAGGACAAGGTCAAATATGTTTTTCCCTCGTGTTGGTTCCCCCACCACCTGCTGCAGACCCAGTCTAGCAGCTATGTCCTTTAGTACTCGGCCAGCTCGGTCGGTAGTGGTGCTACCGAGCCAATCTTGGTGATGGACATTGAAGTCCCCCACCCAGAGTACATTCTGCTCCCTTGCCACCTTCAGTGCTTCCTCCAAGTGGTGTTCAACATGGAGGAGTCCTGACTCATCAGCTGAGGGAGAGCCGTAGGTGGTAATCAACAGGAGGTTACCTTGCTCTTGTTTGACCTGATGCCATGAGACTTCATGGGGTCCGGAGTTGATGTTGAGGGCTCCCAGGGCAACTCCCTCCCTACCGTAGACCACTGTCCCGCCACCTCTGCTGGGTCTGTCCTGCTGGTGGGCCAGGACATACCCAGGGATAGTGATTGCAGTGTCTGGGACATTGTCTGTAAGGTATGAGTCCGTGAGTATGACTATGTCAGGCTTTTGCTTGACAAGTCCGTGGGACAGCTCTCCCAACTTTGGCACAAGCCCCCAGATGTTAGTAAGGAGGACTTTGCAGGGTTGACAGGGCTGGGTTTGCCGTTGTCGTTTCCGCTGCCTAGGTCGATGCCGGGTGTTCCGTCCGGTTTCATTCCTTTTTATTGACTTCATAGCGGTTAGTTACAACTGAGTGGCTTGCTTTCAGAGGTCATGTAAGAGTTAACCACATTGATGTGGGTCTGGAGTCACATGTAGGCCAGACCAGGTAAGGACAGCAGATTTCCTTCCCTTAAGGACATTAGTGTTATAGGAACTGCAGGCTTGAGATAGATGCATCACCAGTAGTTGAACTGTAGACAGAAGGAGGTTGGAAAGTCCCCAACCTTGGGAACTGCATTCTGTATAGAGGTCCAACACAGTGAGATTTGGCCTGCATATTAACGATAGGAGTGAGATCATCGTGTTCTTTCAGTGATGCAAAAGGCCATATCTGCCAAGCTCAGAGATATTGAGGTTCTGGACTTTTCGTATTTGCAAATATGTGCCACACCTCCATCATCTCCAAGGTACCTCCACTTAAGTAAATCTACAATTTATTTTAAAAAGACATATGCATTTAATTATTATATAAAAATATTTGAAACTGGTTACTCTCTGGCTCACTGGTAGCACTCAAACTTCAGAGTCAGACTGTCACAGGTTCAGGCCTGAATCCAGAGATTTGAGCACATGATCTAGGCTGATACTCTCGTGCAGTACTGAGGGAGTGCTGCACTGTTTTTTTTCAGATGAAATATTTAACTGAGGCCACATCTAACCTCTCAGGTGGATTTAAAAGATCCCATTTGAAGATGAGCAGAGGAGTTTTTCCTGCTGTCCTGACCAGTACTTATTGCTCATCCAACATCAATAAAGCAGTTTATCTGGTCATTACTAATTGTGGGACCTGTGGGAACTGTGCGCAATTTGGCTGCCTTGTTTTCTATATTACAACAATGACTGCACTTCAAAAGTGCTGTATTGTCTGTAAAGTGCTTTGGAACATGCTGAGGTTGTGAAGGACACTGTATAATTGGAAGTCATTTCCTTTCCTTTTCACTATTATTGAACAGCAGAACTAAAAAAAAGCTCTTCTATCTTTTCTTTTTCAGGATAGGAGGTAGAGTAAAAAATTCTCCAAAATAAATTTTCAAAGGCTTTGTCTAAATGGCACTTTAATCTTGCAAGAAGTGATATTTTTCCAATTTAGAAATCTAGGTTTGAAATTCTGCAGTGGGTTCTCTAGCTCTCTGGCCATAACTACAGCTGGAGCTTCAGCCAGCCTCTCAGGTGATCAGGAATTCAAGACCTGAGGATTTAATCTTATGAAGAAAGAGCAAAATTTTATTTTTCATTGAGTTTTTGGTGGCACTTGGTAAAGAATAGAGTTGTTAAATTTGTGCCAAAGTAACATGTTGTTGAAGTTTAATACATTTTGTTCAGTTCCATGTGGAGGATGGACTGAGTTTGGCCAATTAGCTTGATGTTTAGCTGAGTTCACACAGGCCTTGCAGTCACTGATATTTATTTAGAAGCTTGTTAACCATAGGCATATTTTCCAAAAGCACTGCTAGTGCAGTCCCACGACCATCAGGAGTGCATAATCAAGAAATCGAGGGAATGCTCACCATGGTTTTCTGATCAGCGCTCCTAGTGAATAAGGCTCTACACCAGCAGTGCACATTGGGAATGTCGACTCTTGTAAGTATCATCCCTATCCTTTCAGAGATGTTTTTCTAGGTGGCCACAGAAAGATATAACCCTGGCCGTAATTTGATTTATCTGTAATATTCTAATTCATTTAAAAATGATGCCATACGATCACTAAGTGAGTAGAAATATTAATCTTCCTCTGAGAATTTTAGTTTTTGTGGGGCAGCGGTTTAGCCTTGTTCTTATAGCCTATTTATTAAGTCATTGTTATCAGGGCTAAAATGTCTAATACTTGTACTTGACAGCAGGCAGTGGATTAACTTAAAGGTTTTATGACTCCACTGAAGCTAACAAAGATAAAATTTCAACTAAATGCACATAGCATGAGGTCATTCCAATCAATACAATGCTTAAAATGCCTCACTTTAGTACATTACATCAGCATTAGACTTTGGGTGGTGGGTTAGATTTCATTTTGTATGGATCCCCATCTTAAGACAAGGATTTAGTCATTCATCGTTCTTGGCAAACAGTGTACGGTAAAATGAGAATGCCTTGAGGTAGCGCAGCACTAATCCAAGTCTGCAGTATAACTTATAATGAAGTGAGTAAAAAAAATCAATTGTATTTCTTTGTAAATCATTTAGAAAAGTCAAAAGATTTAATCTAGGGCTCCTTTGTGTACTGTAGAACAAAACTCTGCAAATGGAAAAGACAAAAAGCAAACCTTCAGCGCCAACCTGGCTATTTAATTTATAACATATGATGTAATCTCAAACCCATTAGAGTATTTCAGAGGAATGAAAGCAAACCAAGATTTTGTCTCTTTAGATCATTCTTATTTTTATTTTTCCATGCGGGAGCTTTGGCACATTGGATTTCTAATAATACTTTTCCACCTTTTAAACTCTGCTACTTTATTTCCATCATGCTATATTGCTCACAGTAAAAGTGACTATTGTGTTGGCAGATGAATACTGTACATCAAAGGATAATCTATTCAACTCTGATAGAACTTTGCTATATTTTAATTGTTACAACGAGGTCAGAAAGATGTCTAGGGGTCCCTTTTAGCCTTCACCTGGTCTTTTGTAACAGGGTTTATGTTTTTAAACATACTATTTTTTGAGCTCCCCCATGGTGAATCCTTGTTCACCGCTTTCCAATTATAAGGCAAAGAAATGAGCACAAACAGGCTTCCTTAGGTTTAAAGAAGAAAAGTGACATTTATTAAACCTTAAACTTGAATATGGTTAAAGCCTATGGATATACGATGTGCCCACACTAGCATGCACACGCAATAAACACATGCAAATAGGGACGGAAACGAGCAGAAGAAAAATAGAGAGGTTTGAGGCAGTATAAAAAGAGTTTCTTGTTTACTGTGCTTTGAGCTCACTGTAGTCCTTTTGTAAGTAGTCTTGCTTTTCGTTGGGGCCCAGTATTCTTCTTAAACCTTGTTCACTAAGAGACTTTTCTGTCTTGGGTTCATGTGTCTTCAAATAATTCTGAAGCTGGTGAGAAAGAGATGAGAGCAGACAGGAGAGAGATCTTTTCAGTCCCGGAGCAAACAGATTTCTGAGTTCAAATACCCTGCGCGAGTTCAAATTCGAAAAAACTCGGTCAGTCATGTGACTAAACTGGTCTGACCACGTCTGTTTGTGTATTCGGCCACCTTAGCAGTTGACCTGTCATGCTAGCCTTTCCACCTTCAACGTCTGGTAATCAAAAGTCCATTGTGGATTAAGTTGGAGCAGGGAGTGGCCCCTTTGTCCGTTCCAAGTACTGTCTGTTACTATGCAAAAAACGTCTTTTTGGCAAGGGGCCTGGCAATTCCTTGTGATATGCTCTTTTTTCTTCCCGGCAGCAATTTTAAGTTTTACTGTTCATGTGGCAAAATGATGTGTGCCTCATTCTTGGCAGGTGGAGGCCGCATGACAGCATGGAAGTATAGTTAGATTTGTTACTTATGAACTCCAGTTTTATTATGGGTAACTGTAAACATTAAAATATTAGAAAATGAATAATTAACACCAGAGTATAATTATAAAGGCATAATCTGAAGGTGAGCTCAGACATAATGCCATAAACATTAAGAACCAAAATCAAATGCCATATAACAGTTAACTGATTCTGAACTGAGGTTACATGCTTGAAATCAGTCAAGGATTTCTTTTCAGTTATTATAATATATATTTGGAACTTCATAAAGTGGTTTTATTTAGTTCTTTAGTCCTTTTCTATTTTGCCAATGGCCATAATCAATATGGACGTTAATGGCCAGTGTACACTGTCGCGTGGTACTCAAATGAAATTTCACACTGAAGGATTAATGACTGTGATACAATCACTGTAGGTTCTTTGAAATAATCAACAATTGATCACTGCTATAGAGTGCAGTTAGTAGATGTGGTACGTGGAAAAATACAGCATCATCTCAGTCTGGTGATGACCTTGCAGCATAATGCCTGGTGTATTATTTTGTCTAACACAAAGAAATATTCTAGTTTTTTGAAATGTTTTTGGTTTACAATCTTCCATTTTTGTTATATCAGAGTGGATATTGCAAAATTGGGTAGATGAGCATCTCTCATTTTTGTGCCACTGATTAGGCGAGCTCTTCTGTTGAAAGCATGACTAAGCTACAGTTAATACGTTGATTTATTTACTGATTAATATGCATTGAAAATCTACAGCCATATGCCAGACTCCCGTTGTGACTTCAGCAGGATCCTGGCAGAACTGCTCCAAATTTGTCAGGACACCTCTTGATGCCTGTATCAATATGGCAGCTGGCTTACTCCTGACTTAGAATGTATGCACATACTGCACGCCATTGTTGGATGCTTTGGTATTCTTTTTACACCTGTAATTTCATTTGTATTGCATGCAGTTTTTACTCGCACAAAAATAGAAAATGCTTGAAATACTCAGCAGATCAGGCAGCATCTGTGGAGAGGAAAACAGAGTTAATGGGGGAATTTTAATGTGGTGACAGGGGTCACGCTGTTGGGGGAAAGTGACGTTGAGATCCTGGCATTGCCTCTTCTACAGAAGGCCCACCGAATTTAGTGCCAATCAGGTACTTAACTGTACAGCGGCAGGCCTTCCATAGGATTTAGAACTCCGTCGCCGGAAGTCCTAGGCTTGCAGAGCTGCTGGCCAATCGGAGGCTGGCAGCTGCAGCGCCACCGCAGAGACAGTGGCTGTTGTTGTAGCTGCAGTGACCAGACACCGAGATGCGGTGCTGGTAGGTAGGTCAGGGCGGGAGTGGTCTCGTGAGATGGGGGTTGCCGAGGGGGTGTGGAGTGGGAGTTGGCAGCAAGGGCAGGGGGGTGGGGGTGGCCCTCCGCGGATGCTGTGTCCCTCGTTCAGGCACTGGTTTTGAACGAGAAGACTGCCCCACCCCACCCCCTCCCCCCAGAGCCGGGAAGCAGCCTGAATGGTTTTTCATGCCATGCTTCCCATGCGGCGACAGGGCCGCCCAGTGCACAGGCAATTGCGGCTGCAATGGGAAGAGGCCCTTAATTGAAGGTTAATTACCCAGTTAAGGGCCTCAAGTGGCAGCGGGGCAGGAAGGCTGTTCACAGACCTTCCCGCCCTGGACTCAATTACGGTGGAGGCGGCGGGGACACTTTTGTTTTCTCTGCTTCCAACCCGCCATGGGGAGAGCATAAAATTCCACCCAATGTTTCAGTTCTGTGTGACCTTTCATCGTAACCTGCTGAGTATTTCCAGCATTTTCTGTTTTTGTTTCAGATTTACAGCATGTGCAGTATTTTCCTTTTTATGCAGTTTTTACTGTTGTTTTTGAGATTGAATTCTGTGAGTCAGCCTGTTTTTCAGTAAACCAGTGACATGTCATGTTTGACAGAAATGACACCTTATTGCAAGACTTCCAGTATCATAATCTGGTTAGAATGTGATTAGGTAGCGGTCAACTGACATTCTCAGTCGTCAACAATCTTTAGAAGTGTACAAATAAATATGATGGTGCTTTGTTTGGGAACAAAGTAATTTTTTTACGGGCTTGCAATCGGACCTGGTATGTGCAGAAAATATCGCAGACATGTACTAAAGCATTTTTCCAGTTATGGAGGTAATTGACAGATTAGAATATTTAAATTTGCTGCCAATAATATTAAGGTGTTTTAACAGCTGAGATGCGTTAAAGCATAATTGGACTGGAAAGTAAGTGACATCTGGACTGGATTGTTTTAAGAGAAAAAACCCTTGGTTGTTCCTTATTCACAAACCTGGATTGCTGCCCACTAAGGCAACCTTTCGTTTGGAAATAATAGTGCCCTGATAAACAATTAGAAAATTTAGAACAAGGAAAGATGGAATTTCTGGCTGCTCTCAATTAAAGGCGAACATTCACAATAATAAATTAGTACTCCTGTGAGAAGTGAGTGTTACAGGAGAGCAACACTCAGATGGGGACTTGAGATCTTCAAATGCTGAACTCCTCTTTTTAGCTTGTGGGCCCTATATAGACCAAGTAGCAGATTGAGAAATTGGGCTGTAACCCATACAACATAAATATAAAACATAAAACATCCCTTCATAATTATTGCACTGCAGTGGCTGCAATTAATTTTACAGTATGATTGTCTTCCTTTCAAAGCTTGGTATTTTTGACTATTACTGGTAGAAAATTTTCAGTCATTATGATGGTTTGAAGGAGCTTTAACAGGCAACAGTAAATATTCTGAGTTAACTTCATAACAATTCAAAAGAGTGCTGCTCTTAGAACTTTAACTTGATCAATAATAGTCAACAACGAGCATAGTGGTTGTAAGAAACAATTAAAATATTTGTGAACTGAAGATGGTTTTGTTCCAGCATGCACTGTATTTTAGAAGTGTGAAATTGCCTCTGTCACACTCACCTTATCCTCCTGAAAACCTGTAAATACTACCGGGTTCCAGTTTTGATGTTCTTGGGTATAGGAGTTTGGCACCTCCCATGTTGCTTATCCTGTTTTGTGAGAGTCACACTGTATGAATCCAACTACAGTTCTAGTGGTGCTGAGTGACTATGGCAGGTGCCCTTGAAGGAACCTTTTCAACTGTGGTCCTTCACCATCTGGAAAAAATGTACAAGCCAAAAAATGCACTGGAGACATTTTAGAAAGAGAAATTTAGAGAGGGTACTGTTCCATTTTAATCCTGTTGTGCAATAGATTATACACTGTTCAATGTTTAAAATTAACCCAGCATTTTTTTTTACATAAGCTTCTCAGATAAACTCATTTTTTTTTGTTTATGCAATTTTTTTGCAATAATTAACTGCATCACACAAAGCATGATCTGTTAAATTATAATTATTTGCAGGCTCATAAAAGTATGTATTTTCATAGCTTATATCTAGATTTTTTTTGCTTTAGGGAAATAAATATATCATGATTGAAAATTGTTTTGTAACCCACATACTTTAAATGGATTAATGCCTTGCTTAAAATATTGGACAAAGCAATGGAGCGTGCTAAGGCTCAAATAAAAATAATGATTTCCAGGCTAGTCACTATAGATTGTGTCATCTGTACACAAAGGTTTCTATGTGTATTGAGTTTTCATTTAAGAGACCAGCTTCCAGACAATAACTGGCCCACCAGCTTTCTATCCCACTCTCTCATTGGGGAAGATCATGTTCCAGTGATGGCACCTTTAAATTTAAAAGCGCATCTTGTGGGGAATTAAAGGAGGACAACTGTAGTCAGTATATTGGAGTTCCGATACTGCACTGGCGTCATCTCTGTACACTAGTTTGATGGAAAACTGACAGGTACAGATTTGAGTCCTTTCTAGGTGGACATGAGGTAGGAGATAGACATTGTATCACAATCTGGACACACACACCATTTTCCTTCAAATGAAGGTTCTGCGCCAAAGGTGTAGAACTTTGGGGGGAATTTTCCCAGCCAAGGGAAGGCTGGTTTGCATGCATGCAGGGAGTTTAATCCCCTGAAATTGGCGTCTGGTCAGGATCCCGACATCATTCAACCTTCTTCCGGCTTTTCCTGGGGCAGGTTCTGAGGCCAATGGGGAATCCCCTTGGAACTTGTGGGGAACCAATTAAGGCAATTGAGAGCTTCTTTAACTCCGAATTCTAGCTTTCCCAGCCAGTACATGAGTTCCATGCTGTTTCTGCAGCTTGACAGGTTGCTGAAGGCGTATGCACAGTGGGAAGTTATTGTTGAGTGAAATTGACCTGCTAGCAACTTATAACGGCTGAAATCGACAAGCTTGTGGTCAGCCACAGTGAAAGGCTAGCGCTGACAGAAGTTGTTGTTTCAGCCTGAATTCACTGATTTCTTTGGGTACCGCAACTTTGTGCACTAACTTTCAAGTGTCTTGAAGCCTTCTGAGCTCAATTTCAACTTCTTGCCAGTTAGACTTCCCTGCGATATGTTTTGGGCTATCTATTCTGCAGTTACTTAGACCCTTGTGGAGGATCTTTAACTTGCTGCAGTCCAGCAGCCACAACAACAGGGGCAACAACTCCAGCAGCACCTGTCTTCTCTGCAGCCACGTGTAGCTGCACGGGACAGAGGGGATGGACACCGAGCTGTACCTTGAAGGAGGTGATATCCCCGGCACATGGTCTGTAGACCTAGGGTCAGCTTCCTTGACATGTCTGAACAACAGTGCCTCAGAAGGCTCAGGCTCTCGTGGCAGGTAGCAGCAGACATCTGCAGCCTTCTGGAAGCAGTCATGCGCCCAAGAGGAGCAGGTGGCCATTTTGCTAGTGACATCTGCAGGATTTCACAATCTGCTGTCCACAACTGTATCACCCAGGTTACCGATGCTGTATTTGCCAAGGCCGCGAACTGTATTCACTTTGACATGAGTGAGGTCAGTCAAACCCAGAGGGCTGTTGGCTTTGTTTCACTTGCAGGATTTCCACAGGTCCATGGGGTGATTGACTACACTCAAGTGGCAATCAAAGCACCATTAGATCAGCCAGGAGTCTTTGCCAATCAGAAGAGCTTTCACTCCCTTAATGTGAAGCTGGTCTGTGACTACTGCAAGAACGTCATGCAAGTCTGTGGCGGGTATTCAAGAAGCTGCTATGATTCTTTCATCCTTCAGCAGCTGCATGTACCACAGGTGTTCTCACCACCAAACAGCCTCAGTGATTGGTTCCTGGGAGACTAGAGCTTCCCACTCAAGACCTGGTTGCTGACTCCACCGAGGATTCCTACCACAGAGGCACAGATGAGGTACAACAGGACATTGGCTTGCTCAAAATGAGTTTCCGCTTCCTTGACCGATCTGGAGGTGCCTTCAATATGCCTCAGGAAGGGTCTCCAGGATTGTTGTGGTCAGCTATGCCTTTCGTGACATGGCGCTGCAGGGAGGATTGGAGCTGGCACAGGAGGAACATGGAGAGCGTCCAGCATCCTCGGATGAAGAGAAGGAGCAGCCTGATGTGCCGTTGGTACCTGCAACTGCACATCTGGCTGCCAGAGAAGCCCACACCAGCCTCATCCAGCCATGCTTCACTTGAAAAGTGTGCTTGCTCAATTGTAAGCTTTCCATCAAGACCCCAGTGCAAACGCACCCCTCCCCCAACAAACTTCCTCCATACAGTCACCCAGCCAACTACCACAGTCACACCCTTTCCTCCTCATCAAGGCTGCTCATTCCATTCACCCGAATGAAACTGATCAGGGTCAATGGCAGATACAACAAAGTAGAGGCCATGACAATGAGCAGTTCACATAAACTCATTCTTTCATTCAAATAAAGAACATCAATGAAACAGTAACACTGTAACAAGCACCCAAGTGAATCCCTTTATGTAACCAAGACATTTTCCTCCTATGCTTTCTATTACTTCTACATGGTGTTACTCCTGGGACTTCAGCAAGCTGGAGACAGGCTGCTCGTTCTCCTTCTCTGACTCATGAGATGCTTCTGGGGGGTGTCCTCTGGGTCTTGGGCGTTCTCTGGGTTTTAGAACCTGTGAGGGCCCCACGAAAGACTGCCCCATCTGCATCCTTGCAGGGCAAACTCGGTCTTTGGAGCAGCAGGCAGCGTGTGCGACCCAGTCTGTGTGGGGATGGGGGGGGGGCGGGCGGCGGGGGACGGCAAGGACAGAAAAATGGGGGTGCCTTGGGAAGAGGCTCCACTGCCATGAGCCCTTTCTCCATCTTCTCTCTCAGGGCCCACCTGCACTTCCCTACTTACCAAGAGTGGGAGAGTACTTGGCTGCATGTCAGCGCGGCGTTCAGCCACCAAGGCGATGCTTTGTTCTATCTTCTGTAAACTGGCAGTGAGAGTGTGCAGCTCATTGGTGTGAGCAGCTTGCACTCAGTGGCCTGTTGCATCTGATTCTCCATGAGGTTGGCCACTCTTTCAGTGGAGGTGATCATCAGCACAAATGCCTAAGACATCATGGAACTTATACTAGAGATAGAACTCCTCTATCTTCTGTGCAAGGCTGTGTATTGCCTCTGGAAATGCTGACAAAAGCACATATCTTTCCTGTTGCTGTTCCATAAGTGCCCTTTTCATGGATGAGCCCTGAGGCTCAGCGCCTGTGTCCAGCTGAGCGGAGCTTGGAGTGTCCTGCAGCCTCTGATGGGGACTCTCCACTGCTGTCCCTATCTCCAGCACCTGCTCCTGCTCACATGTGATGTGCTCCTCACTATGTGCCACCCTGTCTATCTGAGAAGCTGGACCCACTGAGGCGTGTGTGTCTGAGCTGGTGGAGGGTGCGCAGGAGTATATACGGTGTGTATCCACAGAGTGCTGGTCCCCCTCTGAGGACTCCTCAGGGTGCTCCCTCATCTTGTCCGTTGGCACTAGCAAAGCACCTGTGGGAGATGAAAGACATGAGTTAGCATTGAAAGTTACCATTGTGCAGATCATGAGATTTAATGTATTCTTGGCAGTTAAGTGCCAACTAGCAGTGCTTCATCTAATGCTGTCACCAGGTCTCTGGGCCACCCCCCTCACTCCATCACCAAAGGCCTGTACTGCTGCCAACCTGCAGAGCTCCGGGACTTCCTCCTCCATTCAGTCAAGGTGGCCCTGCCTGCAGGTTCACCCCCAGTTCTTTGCCTCTCCCTGCAGTTGTGAGCTCTCTCTTCCTGCATGAGAAAAGGCAGAGAGTGAAATGCTGAGGATGGAGGGTGAACATTTGAGGAAGATAACTGAGAGGAATGGATGCGAGAGGGCAATAGGATGAGAATGAGTTTCAGTGTTGTGTTTTGAGATGGAGATTTGAGGAGGAGGCTGGAGAGAAAAAAATGTGTGTAACAGCAAGGTGTGTTGTTCAGAGGAGTGCTGAGCAGGAGAATGCCGGGGAGGTGAGAGAGTGATAACTGCCAGCTGAGAGTTTTAGGCCACTCACCTTGCTATAACTCATGCGGTCGTTAAACCTTTTCTGGCACTGGATCCAGGTCCATGGCACCACACTGCCGCTGCTCACCTCCTCTGCTGCTTCCAGCCACACCTGCTTGGTCAGGCTGGCCGGCCTGCTCCTCCTGACCTCGGGAGAAAATTTCTCTTCTGGCTCTCTCTGAGTCCAACATGATCTCCAGGGACAAGTCTGAGAACTGGTCTGGGGGAGCGGGGTGGCAACCTTGCTTGTTTAGGCACTTCATCCCGCTCCCTGTCGGGGAACCCAGAGGCGGGATGATAATGCTATTGCTCTGGAAAAGATCCTTGGCAAAGCCTGCCAATTAGTGAGTCGGTCCCCAACCCGAAACTGTCTTGCCTTTGCGCCCTCCATATCAGCAACAACTTGCCTCCTGCAACTCAATTGTAGTACGTGTTGAACCACGGATAAATGAGCATCTGTTCTTATACCTGGTTTCCAGGCAACCCCTGCCAGCAGATGTGCTGTCATGCTTCAGATTTTTTCATCATCTATTTAATAACCTAGTGGAAGTGCCCACACGAAGAAGTTTACAAACCAGTTACCTAGATATTCTGGTTGATCTTTATATATCTGGCCGCTTGTCATGAGCTGTTTAGTCCTTCTGCTCATGGCAGGTGCTTTTAGAAAGAAACTTGCACTCTGTCAATGTGACGCCCCCTCCGGGGTGCTGATCAACACTGTAGGC
The DNA here is from genome assembly GCF_036365525.1 of Heterodontus francisci. Lineage (NCBI taxonomy): Eukaryota > Metazoa > Chordata > Chondrichthyes > Heterodontiformes > Heterodontidae > Heterodontus > Heterodontus francisci. The sequence continues at coordinate 120,036,336 of NC_090373.1, read as the reverse complement.
AACGACTCTCTTCCTCTACAACAGTTTCCCTTTTTTTTGCTACAAGTTCACATCAAAGTGTGGTCCTGGATCTCACACTCCGACCAACAGATCCTTTTTGTTGCGTGCCTAGGAGGACTATGAAGAAGAGAAACCTTGGACTTGAATTTGCTCTAACTGCTGCTGCTCCGCTTTAACTTGGCTAGAAGTGCAACTGAAAACCTCTTCATACATGTAAGTGAGGTAACTGCTGCACTTCTGATGAAGTTACTGAAGCAGGAGCATCTCCAAGGAATTTCCTGGCTCATATTGAACTCTGAAGCTCCAAAGTTATGTGCAAAATGGAATCCTGTTTTACAACCTCATAAGGACAGTTAAAAGAGGTATTTGCAACTATTGGGAGCGATCCCCAAGATAATGAATGTCGTCTAAATCTTCCCCCCCACCTCCAGTTTCCCCTCCACTGTCCCTGGCCCCTGCCCTATCACCCCAATCCAACCTAGAGCAACTTCGAGGAATTTGCTTGGAACATCACTCAAGTGTGCCATTCCTACTCCTGGAAGATGGTGCTGTTTTCAGAGCACCTTCAGTTCATTGTAAACACTGTTGGAGGTCAGATGGCTTTTAAGTCTGAACTAAGTCTCAGAATTATGAGGATGTCAAGGTAAGTGTTTATCAATCAGTTTTTAAACTATGTCAGCCTTATCCAAGAAAAATAGGCTGTATTTGCTTTAGTAACATGATCAGAATGCATTTCTGTTTTCATACGACAAATTCCAACTCAACAAGTTGTCTCTTGTTTTTCTTTTCTCTGTTGATTATAAATCATATATTGTTATTGCGAGGTAGAATATTTTCTACATGGTGCCTGTACAATTTATATAGCCTTAATTTAATGCCATCTTGGTAGTTCAGAAAAGCTACAGCAGAATAGGGGAAAGTTTACAAATTTGCACCCATGGTGCAGTTTCACCCGATGGCAGTGCATATTGGGAATTTGCACGTGTGCCCCCTGCATTTTCCCTCACCATTCCACCTGCCCCCCATCCCCCGGCCATGAATTTCTATTGTGGCTGCCACCTTCTGACAGACAAGATGCACCCTATAGTGCTCTGAGGAGGATGTATAAAGTGCTAAACAGGACAGCTCTCGAAGCACCCTCATCATGTCAACTTTGCCAACCATCAAATGGGGGTTCAGGTGCTACATTGCTCCACTACTTGACCACAGACTCTATTGTACTTCTACCTTGAGCTTGCTTTCGCTTTTCAGGGCCAATTTTCCTCACTCTTATTGCCTTGGTTGAAAAGGTCAAGAGTAGGGGGCCGAGATCTGAAATAAAAACAGAAAATGCTGGAAATATTCAGCAGGTTAGTCAGTATCTGTGGAGAGAGAAACGGAGTTAATGGGCTGAATTTTATTTTGAACAGCGGCGGGCAAAGAAATGGCGGCCCACACATACAGTTCATACGCCGCCATGATGGGTGGTCCGTTCATCCCCCCCCCCGTCAAGTGGCGGGGGTTGGGGGGGTAAACTTGAAGGGATGTGAGTGACGGCCATCACACGGAAGATTATGGACAGCCGGTAAGATCACGGGGAACGATATCTTAATGTATTCATGTCCTTTATTTCGATACTTAAAGTTGCAACCCATCCCCAAGCGGTGGGAGGGCCTCCATGGAGCCTCGCCACTGCTGGGAAGATCGGTCCCGGCAATCCTGGCGTCGGGCTCCTTGGCAGGACGCTGCCACTGTGATCTTCTGGCCCCCACCACCCCACTGCTCCCCCCGCCACTGTCACAGAGCCCAATGTCAGGAGCTCAACATTCAGCATAATGTTTCACATTGACAACCTTTCATCTGAATTTGGTTGAAAGGTCATCAGCCCGATGCGTTAACTCTGTTTCTCTCCACAGATGCTGCCTGACATGCTGAGTATTTCCAGCATTTTCTGTTTTTATTTCAGTTTTCCAGCATTCACAGTATTTTGCTTTTGTGTTAGAGAAGAGAGCTGGTTTGCTGAGTTGCCACTGCCTTAGGACTTCTGTGATTTTTGTTTTTTGTTGGGGAGTTGTTTGGAGATTAGGCTGCACCTTTAGTTGGCACAGGCCCATCAAAAGCATTCAGATGAGGTGGGAGAGTGATCCTGACCTCCCATCTCATTTTCCGGATCAACCGTTAGTGAGATACCTTAAAAATGTGGCACTACGGCATGCCCCCAAATCTCTGCCAGCTAGAGAATCCATTTTAAACTTTTATAAATGCTGAAACAACATTTGCCCTGAAATGCAGACATTTTTCTTCGAGTGCCAGCCAGAATTTCTTTGTGTCCCATTAGATCAGCTGCCAGTGTGAGAGCCAAAGCTGTTCTGTAACTTCTGCTTATTATTCAAATGACCTGACTGCACAATTTTACACAGTCAACTCAGTCTGCTTTGGGTTCACTGCTAGCCAACCATTCCATCACAGCTGTTGCTGGAAGAGCCAGAATTGGAGCTATGGGTAAAAACTTTTGGCTTTAATCTAAAACATGGGGACACAGTCTCAGGATAAGGGGCTGATCAATTAAGGACCGAGATGAGGAGAGATTATTTCACTCAAAAGGTTGTGAATATTTGGAATTCTCTACCCCAGAGGGTTGTGGATGCACCATCGTTCAATACATTTAGGGCTGGGATAGATAGATTTTTGGTCTCGCAGGGAATCAAGGGATTTGGCGAGTGGGCGGGAAGGTGGAATTGAATCCGAAGATCAGCCGTGATCATGTTGAATGGCGGAGCAGGCTCGATGGGCCATATGGTCTACTCCTGCTCCTATTTCTTGTGTTCTTGTGTTAATGCTCCTGGATCACTGGTCAATATTGGAAAGTACATTCTTTTTGTCTGTTCATTTTCTAAGCATTTTCTAAAACAAACCCATAATACATGAGTTTTGATAAAGTAAGTGAGGAGAGATTGTTTCCAGTGGCAGTAGGATCAGTAACCAGAGTGGACAGATTTTATGAAATTTTTTTTTATACAATGAGTGTTTTTGATCTGGAATGCACTGCCTGAAAGGGTGGTGGAAGCAGATGTAATGAATTTTAAAAGGGAATTTCATAAATACTTGAAGGGAAAAAAATTACGGGGCTGTGGGAAAAGAGCAAGGGAGTGGGATACCAAAGAGCTAGCACAGGCACGATGGGCCAAAGGCCTCCTTCTGTGCTGTATCATTCTATGATTCTATGATCTTTTGCCCTGGAAAGGTATTTTTTCAGGATTATTTCACTTTTAATGAATTTATTCATTTATTTAGTGTCATACTTTTTTGTCTCCACTTGCTAATATTTTGTATGTATTTGTCTTGTTATTTTAGTATTAGGCCTTTTAATACGTTCCACTTAGAATCATAGAAAATTTAAGGCACAGAAAGAGGCCACTTGGCCCATCGTGTCTGTGCCAGTGGAAAAACGATTCACCTATTCTAATCCCACCTTCCAGCATTTGGTCCGTAGCCCTGCAGATTACGGCACTTGAGGTGCATATCCAGACTCTTTTTGAATGAGTTGAGGGTCTCTGCCTCAAGTACCCTTTCAGGCAGTGAGTTCCAGACTCCCACCACCCTCTGGATGAAAATTTTTTTCCTCATCTTCCCTCTAATTTTTCTACCAATCACTTTAAATCTATGCCCCCTCATCACTGCGTTCTCTGCTAACGTGAATCGACCCTTCCCCTCCACTCTCCGGGTTGAATTCCGTTTGTCACTTTTCTGCCCATCCGGCAGCCTACAGCTATCCTCTTTGCTATCTACCACGCAGCCAATCTTTGTGTCGTCTACAAACTTCTTGATCATGACCCCTACATTTATGTCCAAATCGTTAATATATACCACAAAAAGCAGGGAACCCAGTACTGAGCCCTGCAGAACGCCACTGGAAACAGCCGTCCAGTCACTAAAACAGCCGTCAACAATTACCCTTTGTTTCCTGCCACTGAGCCAATTTTGTATCCACCTTGCTGCATTTCCCTGGATCCCATGGGATTTTTTTTTAACCAGTCTGCCCTGTGGGACCTTGTCAAAAGCCTTGCTAAAATCCATGTAGACCACATCAACCGCACTACCCTCATCTATCTTCCTTGTTTCTTCTTCAAAAAATTTGATCAAGTTGGTCAAACAAGATCTTCCCTTAACAAATCTGTGCTGACTATCCTTGATTAACCTGTGCCTTTCTCAGTGACAGTTTATTATGTCTCTCAGAATAGGTTCCAATAATTTGCCCACTACTGAGGTTAGACTGACTGACCTGTAATTATTTGGTCTATCCTTTGATCCCTTTTTTAAACAGAGGTACAACCTTAGCAGTCCTCCAATCTTCCGGCACCACACCTGTATCCAGTGAGGACTGGAAAATGATGGTCAGACCATCTGCTATTTCCTCTCTTGCTTCTTTTAACAGCCTAGGGCACATTTCATCTGGTCCCGGTGATTTATCAACTTTCAAGTATGCTAATCCCATTAATACTTCCTCTCTCCCTATGTTTATCACACCCAATGCTTCACACTCCTCCTCCTCAACTACAATATCTGCATCTTCCCCCTCTTTTGAGAAGACAGACGCAAAGTATACATTAAGAACCATACCAACATCTTCCGCTCCCTATATATAGGTTACTTTCTTTGTCTTTTATGGGCCCTACTCTCTCCTTAGTTATCCTCTTACTTTTAATGCATTGATAAAACATCTTATGGTTCACCTTGATTTTGCTTGCCATTATCCTTTCATGCCCTCTCTTTGCTTTCCTAATTTCCTTTTTGATTTCACCCCTCCACTTTCTATACTCCTCTTGGTTTTCTGTCGTATTGAGTTCTCGGTGTCTGACAAAAGCTTTCCTTTTCTGCCTTATCTTATCCTGTATGCTCTTTGACATCCATGGGGTTCTAGATTTGGCCGTCTCACCCTTTTTCTTTGTGGGAGCATGTTTACTCTGAACCCCTTGAATCTCCACTTTGAATGCCTCCCACGTTCTGTCACCTTCAAGTAGCTGTTTCCAGTCCACTTTCGCTAAATCACTCCTCAGTTTAGTAAAATTGGCCTTGCCCCAATTGAGAACTTTAACTCCTGTTCTATCTCTGTCCTTTTCCATAATTATGTTAAAACTGACTAAATTATGATCACTACCACCAAAATGCTCTCCCACTGCCTCCCCTTCCACCTGCCCATCTTCATTTCCTAAAACTAAGTCTAAAACGTCCTCTCATGTTGGACTTGCTACTTACTGGGCAAAAGGTTTCTCCTGAATGCACCTCAAGGATTCTGCTCCCTCATTTCCTTTCACACTGAAACTATCCCAGTTAATATTGAGGTAGTTAAAATCCCCTACCATTACTGCCATAGTGTTCTTGCACTTCTCAGAGATTTGCCTACATATCTGCTCTTCTATCTCTCTCTGACTGTTTGGGGGTCTATAGTACACTTCCAGCAGTGTGATTGCCCCTTTTTTGTTCCTTAGCTCAATCCATATGGCCTCATTTGATGAACCTTCCAACATATCATCCTCCTTACAGCTGTAATAGTTTCTTTGACCAAAATTGCCACACCCCCTCCTTTCTTATCCTCCTCCTGTCGCGTCTGAAAACCCTGGAACCAGGAACGTTGAGCATTCCTGTCCTTCCTTAAGCCATGTTTCTGTAATAGCTATGATATTATACTGCCACGAGCCTATCTGTACCCTCAGCTCATCTGCTTTATTTGCTATACTCGTTGCATTATAATAGATACCCTTGAGCACTGCCAAGCTCTTTTTTTAAAATTTTCAAACCTTTGTTTCCTCTGTCGTCCAAACTCATCTATTAATTTTCTGCCTTCCATTTTCATTTCTGATTTTGTCCCAACTGAGTCTACCCTCAGGTCCCCATCCCCCTGCCAAACTAGTTTAAACCCTCCCCAACAGCACTAGCAAAACGTCCCACAAGGAACTCTGTCCCGGCTCTGTTGAGGTGCAACCCATCTTGCCTGTTAAGAAAAAATCCCAGAGCCAGTCCCAATGTCCCAGGAATCTAAAGCCCTCCCTCCTGCACCACCTTTCCAGCCACGCATTCATCTGTCTTATCCTCCTGTTTCTATACTCACTTGTGCATGGCACTGGGGGTAATCTGGAGATTACTACTTTTGAGGTCCTGCTTGCTAATTTCTTACCTAGCTCCCTAAAATCCTGACTGCAGGACCACATCCCTGTTTCTACTTATGTCATTGGTTCCAATGTGGACCACGACTGCTGGCTGTTCACCCTCCGCCTTCAGGATACTCTGCAGTCGTTCAGTGATATCCATGAACCTGGTACCAGGGAGGCAACACATCATCCTGGATTCACGTCTGCGGAACATTGCTAGAGAAGAGGAAGGAGAAACAGTCCTTGTTCCTGATCTGGATCATTACCTGCTGATTCTTAATAGAAAATGTGTGTGTGATTCTATGATAATACTGCAGTAACTGGGTAATCTCACTTAGAGAGGCTCTACAATGTAGTGTAATTCCTTATTTTAGTTATAAACTCAGAATTCGCTGTCCTCCACAATAAATTCCATTGATATTTTGACACCTGTTAATTATCTTGTCAGTATAATTCAGTGCCATTATATTGTGATTGCTAAGGTTGCTGTTTTTAAAATGGAAGACATTTTCCTATTAAAAGATCTTAAGCAGGTTAACATGGTGGTTTATGTGCCATTTGGAAATCTTTCAGTCTTTAGTGCAGTTTAATCAGTTTGGTAGCTTGTGCAGTAGGGAATGATTTTTTTTTTTACCTTTTGCATTTTGTTTCCCACAATGTTTGGATCCTTGCACCATTGTTCAGCTGATTGACTGACTAGTGATGTGCTAAAAGGCACATGTGTTGACCAATAGAAGATGCATAAGGATGGCCTGCAATGACCTGCCATCAGATTTGTGAAGAAGTGTCACTGAGATACCAGTGGAGTATTTCCATGTGATATTGTCCAGTTAATTCTGTAGTTTGGGCTTGTTTCTGTTATGAACTTGCATACGATGGTTTTTTTTTTATCTTCACTGCTCCCTGATACCATCTGTGGAACTGATAATGCATCTTACGGGACATCATGGAAAAGGAGTCCACAGCACTATTAATGTGCTGAGCTATTGCACCAACCAAAAAAAGCTAGAGATTTTTCTTTTTTTGAATAAATGTTCTATTCATGCTTTCTTAAAACCTGAAGCCAGCCCCGAAAAAATGATCTAGGTGATGCTGGTTATTGATATGCAGGTCTATGATAAAGGCAGGTCCATCAGTACGAAGATAACAGCGTAGCTTGCCGTGATTTGCCAATGAAGCTTCAACACTGACATGAAAGTGAAGCTATAAATGAAGATAGTGCCAGCGGGCGTTGTGTGAAATGCAGAGCAGTCTTGGTCGGAGGAAATGATCCAGCAGGAATGTTAACTGCAGTTTACAGTATTTACTTTATTGTGTGTTACTTTCTTAACACCCTTCTGCCAAATACCAGATCAACAACATTGTGAGCTCCATATAGGCACACTTTATACTTGACAGTCAACAGATGTGCCCCAACAGGTATTATTCACTGTAATTTGCTTAACTTTTAAAGTGGCTGGGTGATGCTGTAAAGTACATGTAAAGCTCTTTTTGTGTCACCATGTTAGAGCCTACAGAAACATGACATCAGCACTGATTCAACCACAAGCTTTGATTTCTGATATATTGAAACTGACAGATTAATCGGCTGTACCATCTGCAAGAAAAACATCTTACACTACCATAAATTTGGCAGTTTCCATTTCAGAAAGAAAGAACTTGCATTTACATAGTGTTTTTCACATCCTGAGAATGTCCCAAACCACTTCACAGCCAATTCATTATTTTAGGTGTAATTACTGTTGTTTTGCAGGCATGTATGGCAGCCAATTGGGCACAGGTCCCCCAAATAGCAGAGTGATGAATGACCAGATAATTTGGTGTTGGTCAAGGGATAAATGTTGTCCAGGACACTGGAAGAACTTTTTCTTCTACTTTAAAAAATTGCTGTAAGATCTTTTGTTTCCACCTGAACAGACAGGAAAGGCCATAGTTTAGCATTTCATCTGAAAGCAAGCTGCTTTGGCAATTCAGCACTCCCCTTCGTACTACAGAGCAGTGACAATGTGATTATGTGTTTGAGTGGGGCTTGAACTCAGTACCTCTTGGCGAAAATGCAACCATGAACCAAGGTGATTTATTTCTATTAATTTATTTCTAAAGACACTCATGAATCAATGATAACGCTACAAGTCAATAACTTGCATTTATATAGTGTCTTTAACATAGAGAAATGTCACAAGGTACTTCACAGACGAATGCCAAGCCAAAGAAGGAGCTATTAGGAGGGGGGATGAGCAAAAACTTAGTCGAAGAGCCGGGTTTTCGGGAGGATCTTAAAGAAAAATATGGAGAGGCAGAGGAACTTAACTAAGAGGTATCATAGTATGAGGCCTAGATGGTTGAAGGCTTGGTTGCCAGTGGTGGGGCAAAGGGATGGGGAGCATGCAGTGTCAGAGGAACAGAGTTCAGGGTTGGAGCGGGGGGAGGTGATGGGTGAATTATATGGCTGGAGTATGCAACAGAAATTGGGAGGAGCAAGACCATGAAGAAATTTAAACACAATGATCATTTTAAACAAGATTCGTTGGGAGATCGAGTGCCAGTGTAGGTTGGAAAGGATAGGGGTGCTGGTGAATGGAATATGGTGTGGGATAGGATACAGGCAGAAAAGGATGAGCTGAAGTTTACAGAGGATGGGGAAGGGAGGACAACCAGGAGAGCATTACAGGAATTTAGTCTCAGGTTTGACAAAGGCGTGGATAAGGGATTCAGCGGCAGATGGTTTATTAATTCTTTCATCATTACAGCTGAATTTAATTGTTTATTTTTAGGAATGATGATGCTTTTGCATTTAATCAGTGTTGGAAATCTAATTAAATATACACAGTATGTTTCTGTGTAAACACAATAGGGTATCTTAAATGTGTTTAGAATGATACGATTGATCCTGTTTTTGAAGCAGTGAATGACATTGAAATGTACTTACCAATAAGAGCAGCAGGAAGCAGTGTAGTTTTAGTGCAATTATCATTATTGTGTATTTATGCTCAAGACATCTTCTTTATTGTTGCTTCATCCCTGTCTTTGAACAATGACTGTGGCCCCTTTCCTTGATCTCCTACTGCACGAAAAGGCAGATTTATCACCTCCATTAATTTGGATCAGAGAAAGCAAATTCCTTGTGAATGATTTCCCTACCTTAAGGTGGTTATTTGACTGGACTTGTTTGAAGTCTTTAAGTGAGATAGGGTGTGGACAGAGCTGAGGTAAGTTTTAAAAAATAATTGTCAAAATACCCCAGCAGAAAAGCTGCAAGTCTTGAGTTGAACATTGGTTTATGTTTGAAGTGAAGCTTAATGTCAATGGATAAAAACTTTTCCAGCTAATTTACCATACAGAATGGTTGTAATCCTTTTTCCCTTGTAGATCACCAGGTAGATGTTGACAAACATCCACATATTGCAGTGTACTACCATCACAACAATCAGAGAACAGTTAGCTTCTCTGGGCTTTTTAGATTCATTTGTATATTTTCTTGTGTTTGAGTAGGACATCTGGGCTGTAAAATTCAGCTTTGTAGTGTTACTGGTGCCAGCTCTGAGGAAGCCCAGAATTCCAAAAATGTTGGCAGCACCACTTCTAGCACAGACCACATAGCGCGTCATTGTTGTAAGGATGCTAGTGCAGGCATGCTGTGCGAGTGATGAAAGCGTGCAGAGTGGGCAGATCGCGACGTCAAACAGCAGCTAACTGGTTCCGTTAATACCCTCTCTTAATTGCTCCCAGCTGAATGTGCTGCATGAGGGCTTCCCACCCCACCCCCGTCAATCCTACACTAGCACTATTTAAAGGGATCACCATGGGACTTCCAGGTAAGGTGCGTTTGACTTTCGTTTGCTGAGTGAGTGGAAGTACAGTGTTGATATTGGAGGAGTCTAGAAAAGTTTTTGAATTCATAAAGGAGTGGTGCAGAACTTTGAGAAGGAGGTCAGAGGAGCTTGGAAGGCCTGCCAGGAGAAAGTCTGCTTCAGTAATAGGGGTTATAGTTGTCGTCCCTTTTGGGCTGGCAAATAGTCATTGAGAGATAGAGCACCGAAACAGGCCCTTTGGCCCAACGGGTCCGCGCCGACCATAAACCACCCATTTATACTAATCCTACATTAATCCCATTTTCCCTCTCACATCCCCACCTTCCCTCAATTCTCCTACCACCTACCTACACTAGGGGCAATTTTTACAATGGCCAATTTACCTATCAACCCGCAAGTCTTTGGCATGTGGGAGGAAACTGGAGCACCCGGAGGAAACCCACGCGGTCATAGGGAGAACTTGCAAACTCCACACAGGCAGTACCCAGAACCGAACCCGGGGTCACTGGAGCTGTGAGGCTGCGGTGCTAGCCACTGCGCCACTGTGCTGCCCCATGACAGGGACGTGGAGCAAAGGCAGCAGAGGAGAGGAGGAGGAAGGATCTGAATAGAAGACTATACCCATCAACCGTCTTCAGAGGGCACGTCTACCTCCGCCTCAGCCAGGAGTAATGTCTGAGATGTTTACATTTCACTAAGGAAGCCGTCATTGAACTGTGCTACCTCAAACAGCCATTCCTACACCCACACAGCAGGGCGAGGGCAATGCTGCCAGTGGCCATGAAGATCACCATGGCCCTCAATTTCTATGCCAGTGGATCCTTCCAGGCAGAAGCAGACGACATTGCCAATATTTCACAGTTTGCCATGCGTTTTTGCATCAGGGGTGTGACAGAGACCTTGAACACCAGGAGAGAGGACTTAGTTGACTTCTCTCTTACCAGAGGGAAGCAGGAGCAGTGAACATGTGGCTTTGCGAGGGTAGCAGCAACTGCATGCACATGACTCTGTGGGCCCCATGTGTTACTGGGGAGATGTACTGCAACCACAAGGGCTGTCACTCCATGAACATGCAGTTGGTGTGCGACCATGCACAGAGCATCATGTTGTGACAGTTTCATCCTGTGCCAGTCAGCCATACCCACCATTTTGGGCCTCCATGACAGATCAGAGGCTGGTTGCTTGGTGACAAAGGCTACCGGCTCTACATTCCCCACTGCTACCCAACCATGCAAGCACAGCGCTCATACAACAAGAGCCATGCTGCCATCAGGAATGTCGTGGAACCAACCATCAGTATTGTGAAACAACAGTTCTGCTGCCTGAACTGTTTAGAGAAAGCAATCCAGTTCTCACTGGAGCATGTCTCCAAGTTTGTACTAGTCTGCTGCATCCTCCACAACCTTGCTTTCATGAAGACACAGCCCTCGCCACCAAGCCTTTGAAGGGCATCTCAGGGGCAGCAGGTGTCTGGACCTCTTTGTTCTGGACCAGCTGTCCATGACCAACTAGGGTAAGGGAAGTAGATATCATTTGAAGATGTATTCACTGACTTTGACCACTCGTGTGAGGTCATTGAACTTTTTGAGGCACTGCAATCAGCTCCTTGGGGCCAGACTCCAGAATTGATTTCCATGGTTACCTACTCCCATTTCCCTTCAGAGAGTATGCCTTAAGGGCTGCCTGGGTGCCTGTGTAAAGATCACCTCTCTCCTGCTCTTGACTTTCTGCATGAAGGCCTCCAGTTCCACATCAGAGAATCTGGGAACCCTCTCTCTCGCCTGTTTCTCCATTAGCTGTCTCCTTCCTACCAGCAAAGCCTTTCTGAAAATTTTCCAGCAGTTGCTGTAGCCTGAGCACACCTCCCCTTTTAAGAAGAGCAGGCTGTCTTTAAGAAGTGCAGGTTAGCTGTACATCATGCTAGCTACAATGCTGCTGGGTCCCCTGCTGAGCACGTAGCCAGTTAACAGCGCGTTTCTCGAAGGGCTGCATGCTGCAATCATGTTGATGAGCAGGCAGCACTAAGTTTGCATGCTGCCTGTCTGAACTGGACTGAGCTTGCGGTAGTGTGTTAGTATTTACAGTAGACGAAGAGGAAAGCATGCTGGACATCCCAAGCAAATACTATTGAATTAGGGACGGGGACTCACCAAAATTAGCATAATCAAAATAACAGAAAATAATGGCACTCAGGAGTGACAGATCCCCAGGACCAGATGGTTCCCATTCCAGGATTTTAAAGGAAGTAGATGAGAACATTGCATAATCTTCCAAAGCTTGATTCAGGAACTGTTCCTTTAGATTGGGAAAATGATGCATGCCACTCTGCTATTTAAGAACAGTGAGTATAAAACCAGGGAACTATCGACCAGTAAGCCTAACATCATCTGTTGTTAAGAAATTACCAGTGTCTAAAATTAAGGATAGAGTGACTCAACACACTGAAAATTTTCAGCTGATCAAAGAGAGTCAGCATGGATCTGTGAAAGGTAGGTCATGCCTGACAAACTTGATTTGAACTTTCCGCAAACGACAATTGATGCTTGATCAGTTGTTAATATTAAATCTAAGATTGATAGATTTTGTTTGCGGAAGACAGTTCCAAACTTTTACCAACTTTTGTGATTAGAAGTGTTTCCTAATTTCACTCCTGAAAGGTTTGGCTCTACTGTTTACACCAGCAGGCCCCCAATCCTAGATCCCCAACCAGCAGAAATAGGGTAGATAGAAAGAAACTATCTGTTCCTCTTAATATCTTGAAAACTTCAATCACCTCACCCCTTAAACTTCCAAATTCCAGGGAAGGCAACCCAAGTTGTATAATCTTGTTTTGGAGTCCAAGTAGCATTCTAGTAGATCTACGCTGCACTCCCTTCAAGGCCGATATACCCTGACATTAATTGATTTTTGTTATCCAAAGGTATGAAGGAATATGGGGCAAAGGCAGATATATGGAGTTAGATTGCAGATCAGTTATAATCTCATTGAATGGTGGAACAGGCTTGAGGGGCTAAATGGTCTACTCCTGTTCCTATGCTCTTGTTTTCCCATGTTCATGGCATATTTTCAGATCAGGATGCCAAATGTGTAAACTGATTGTTTGTGGTAAATTAGGAATGGAGCAATTGTTTCCATCAAATGTAAATTTGTAGAATTGCAGTTGCTAGGATTGGAGGTTCTCTGATAAATTGGGCAGGGTGGAAGAGATTTACTGGTCTTTTCACTTAATCTAATCTTTATCCAGAGTGTAGGATTTATTCTCTTTGATATCTCCAGGAATAATACAAGAATGCTGTGGACAAGCAGCATGCCAAATGTTTCCAGTTAAACTGTGTTGCAAGGAAAATTGTGGGTGATCAATGTTAAATATTAACATCCAGGTTAGCTCTATTGAAGAACGAAATGTGTGGAAAATATTTTACTCCATTTCCTAATTTGATATGTTTGAAACACACAGTCCTTTGTTTTGGCTCTGTGTCCATTTTTTGTCTAATTACGCCTCCTGTAAAGCACCTTGGAATGTTTTTCTACATTAAAGGTGCTGTATACATCTATACATGCAAGCTATTGGGCTGAATTTTACCGGCCCCTCGATACCGTGGGTCGCGGCGTGGGGGCCGGCAAAATGCTGTGAGGAAAGGCCCACCTCTCCTCGCGACGTCGAGAAGGGCCAGCTGCATATTACCGGCGGCGGTGGGACCTCGGTGCAGCCGCACCGCCACATGGGGATGGGCCCTTCATCTAAATATGCGAATAAACATTTAAAATATTTAAACAAACTGACCTGCAGGCAGCGGCCGTCCCATTCCGATATTACAGCCGCTGTTCGTGCTTCGCGGGCCTTCGGAACTCCGTATGGAGTTCCGGGCGAGAATCTGGTGGGGAGGGGGGAGGAGTAAAATTTTCAGGGCGGGAGGAATGGAGGAGCGGGAAATCGATCTTTATTGGATGTGGGAATGGTGGGAAGGGGTTGGAGGGCAAAAGATCGAAGGTTGGGGGGTGAAGTTTGGGTATTTGTACAAGTAATTGATGGTCATTTCACTACCTGAAATGACCATTGCAGGGGTTGGGGAAGGGCCTCCATCACTTATTTTTGTATGTAATAAAACTCATCTCTACTATCCCTTTAAAAATTACACTTACTGGTAAGGGCTTAAAGCCCTTTAAAAATGGCGCTGGTGCCTGCACAGTGGTGCCTGGCGCTGTTGCCGAGGATGCGGGGGCATCGGGGGCAGGCGTTCCGCCCCCACTTTTGAAATGAGCCCAGGCGTGAAAAATCTCAGGGGCTCCTCGGTGGCCACTGAATGCAGGTGCTGCACTAAGTTTAAAGGGCGCCGCCGCAGCCCGTTGTTGTTGAGCTTGACGCTCTAGATCAGAGTCATTGCAACTTGCTTTCTTCAAGAACGCATCTCAAAGAATATAATACAACCTTTAGCTGAAATATGGTCTAAAGGTTATACTTCAGAGATTGTAATTTATTGAAATTGTATTTTCACAAGTTAATTAGAGCCAGTTGCATCTGATTTATTCATTTTTGCATTTCTAACAATATTATTTTCTGAATAAAAATATATCGACTGGGCATATATTCCAGCACCATATGCTGAAGATGCAATAAAGAAGAGACTAATGTGTTTAATTTATATTACAAGAACATTCTAATGATTAGAGAGCTTCAGAGATCAATGGTGGCTTTATTTTCAGAATCGAAATAGTTGTCCCCCTTATGTATCGTGAAGAAATTTACCATCCTTCTTGGATTAAACATATGAAGCTAGGACTGTACTAGGCCAGGAAAGACTATCTACAGGACAGATTCTTCAATTGGGAAATCAGACCTTGTGTGATCAAAGTTGTCTATTCAGCATTGTCGGTCACTTAAAATATTATTCTTTGTTACAGGAAGCAGCTACCTGATTAAAGCAGAAGAGTTTTTTTTACAATAGTATTATCTGCCTCTTAAATTCATGCTCTTCCAGACTGTCAGTTTAAATGTTGATGCTAAGTGCTTAAGCTTTCCTCTTGCTATTTATGACATTATTCAAACCTTTCAAGTAAGAACTGAATTCTTTTCCACTTTTTTTATGTGCCATGTCAGCATTAGACACTTGAAGGTCAACTGCAGCATGGGCAAATGCAAAGATCCCGTTCCACTGCTCAAACAATATGATTTAACTCCAATCTTGTAAGAGGAAGTCCTACTTCGTCATGGTAAAATTTTTGACTTCCGAGTGCTACTTTTTGAATGGAATTAGAATTTTAGGGATTGAGTTGTGGGCAGTTTTATGCTTTGGGTCCACCCCACTTGGGACTACATTGAGACTGCTCAGCTTAACTTCATACGTGACCTTTAAGCTGACAAAGAGAGGTGGCTTTCACTGTATCAGACTAGACGATTTTGAACCTATGTCCCAGAAGTGAAAAGATATTTTCACTAATTAACCTTACCATCCAATCCCCCGGTAAGTCTTATTTGGAGTCTGTTCTATATATCTACAGTTCTGCAAGAACAGAAAGTTTGTAATCAAAGTCACACTTGGGGTTTGCCAATTTTGTATTCATGCCCTCCAGTTCTACCGTGCCCATGTGATTATTTCCTTTCAATAGAGGAGCTTTGTCCATGTTGGCATAACTTAGAATATTTTTCACTGAATGAAAGCCATAAAATTGGATTTTAAGTGTCCTACCCGTTGAATGTTAATGTATCTTAGGATATATAAACATTATGTAATAAGTTTAATATTTTGTAAATAGAAATAATGTTAAATTTTGTGGAAAGCAGGATTTGCAATGAACAATTCAGTTGTGTGTTCAGAAGCATACCATGCCCACAGTGACTGGCTTGATAACAGGACAATTAGTAGATTATTTACTTTTCAGTTGATTCTTCCAAAGATAAAATTAATCATCACAGACCTATTCTCATTTTATCTGCTAACCTTATTGTCAATAATATCACTGCAATAATCCTGATTGACCTTTGAACTGTTAATGTATTATTAAGTGAGTTTGTGTTAAGACCAGAATCACAGAATTGTTACAGCACATAAGGAGGCCATTCGGCCCATCGTGTCTGCACCGGCTCTCTGAGAGAGCATGCACTTAGTGCCAAATTCTTACTTTTCAGCTAACTATCTATTTCTTTTTTGAATGCCTCAATTGAATCTGGCTTCATCACACTCTCTGGCTGCGTATTCCAGATCCTAGCCACTCGCTGGGTAAAAATTTTTTTCCTCGTGTCACATTACTTCTTTTGCCAATTACTTTAAATCTGTTCCCTCTTGTTCTTCATCCTTTCATGAGTGGGAACAGTTTTTCCCTATATACTCTGTCCAGACTCCTCGTGATTTTCAATACCTCTATCAAATCTCCTCTCAGCTTTCTCTTCTCCAAGGAAAACTGTCCCAACTTCTCCAATATAATAAGAGCAAAATACTGCAGATGCTGGAAATCTGAAATAAAAACAGAAAGCCCTGGAAATACTCAGCAGGTCAGGCAGCATCTGTGGAGAGAGAAACAGAGTTAACGTTTCAGGTCTGTGACCTTTCATCAGAACTTATCCAATCTATCTTCGTAAATGAATTTCCTCATTCCTGGAACCATTCTCGTGAATCTTTTTCTGCACTCTCTCCAATGCCTTCACATTTTTCCTGAAATGCAGTGCCCAGAATTGGATGCTATACTCCAATTGAGGCCGACCCAGTTGTTACGACCAGTTGAGAAAGGTGTCAAGGGGTCCCTCTCAGGCCTCACCTGGTCTTACTGTAACAGGATTTGATTTTAAACACACTGTGTTTTGAGCTGCCACTTGGTGAATCCTTGTTCACCGCTTTCCAATTATAAGGCAAAGAAATGAGCACAAACAGGCTTTCTTATATTTAAAGAAGAAAAGTAAAATTTATTAAAACTTAAACTTAAACTCTAATTTGGTTAACGCTTACAGATACATGACCCGCCCACACTAGCATGCATACGCGATACACACATGCAGATAGGGACAGAAAAGAGCAGAAGAAAAAGTTAAAGTGGAAAGGTTTGAGGCAATATCTGAAGAGTTGTTATGGTTCTTCGAGCTCACTGTAGACTCCTTACTTTGTAGGTAATTCTTGCTTTTCATTGGGGCCCAGTATTCCTCTTGAACCGTGTTCACTGTAGGAGACTTTTCTCTCATGGGGTTCATGTGTCTTCAGTTGATTCCGAAACTGGTGAGAAAGAGATGGGAGCAGACAGGAGAGGCGGTGGCGATCCAGCCACGAGATCTGTTTTCAGTCCAGGAGCCAAGAGCTTTCTGAATTCAAATTCTCTGTGGCGAGTTCAAAAAAACTGCAACAGCCAGTTAGTCATGTGACCAGCTGGCCTAATCAGTCCTGGCCCTTGTGGATTGTCTTGTCCCAGCAGACATTGGAATGTCTCCTCTACCACACAATACCTGGTTATCAAAGGTCCATTGTGGGTTAAATTTCTCCTTTCAAGTACTGTCTGTCAATATGCAAAAATGTCTTTCCAGCCTGTCTGGCAGCCCTTGTAATAGGCCTTCTCTTCTTCCCAGCAACAATTTGAAATTTAATGTCCATGTGGTGAAATTAATATACCTCATTCTTGGCTGGTGGGGTCCTGCATGACACAGTGTTTTATACAAGTTTAATATAACCTTCTTGCTCCTGCACTCTGTGCCCCTATTAATAAAGTCTCAGTTTAGGGTGCACATATACACCCAGGTCCCTCTGCTCCTGCACCCTCTTTAGAGTTGTACCCTTTACTTTATATTGTCTCTCAATGTTTAATTATTACCCAATATTATGGGGTACTGTATTTATTGATATGAAATCATGTCTGTCTGGGACACAAATTGCACAGGATGCTTGGTTAGACCACATGTAATGTAATTTCTGAGACATAATTTTTAAATCTTGTGGGATCGGTATCTAATTGAGAACAGACAACAGTGTAAGGCAAAAAGAAGGTTCATAGGAATCCATCTGTAATTTGTGCATCAGCATTTAGTGTATAAAATTGTTTGAATTTGATGCATACAATTTAATTTGAATTAGCTACTTCTGGTGTGATATAAATAGAGTACAGGATGAAGAGACATAATTTCTATCATACTCCAGATAATGTTATCATATCTTATTTGTAACTTTGTCACTCATAAGTTAGTCCACTTGTGGAGTGTAACTCCTATTTTGCAAATCCTTTATAATTTTTCCTTTATTTCCAGACTAAATATCTCAGGGTCTTTGTCTGGTTTTTACTTATATTTTTTATCCTGATGTGTCCATTTGTCTTTTTGTATCCTTATTTTTTTCGGTAGCGGCTGGAGGATGATAAAGAGGCTAGATTATGGCAAACTACTATTACTGGAAGAATGGGCCTTTCCTTTTCCACAAAGCGAATGAGACTGAATTAATTATTGTATGAAGTTTGCCCGCTGCAGTATTTGCTTGTGCTGCACCGTCTTGTGAAGTACTGGGCTATACAGACCTGAAAGATCTGGCATGTGGGTACATAATCTCAGCCCAGGTGTCAGTGGAGACACCAGAATTGATCTCGGCACTCTGTTGTATATAGAGTGGGGGAAAATCAAGAGACGTGGGATCAGAGATTAATTCGGCAACAATCTGTCTGGGTCATTGTCCACTTATTCAGTGTTATTCATATTTAATGGGATTAACAGGAGGTGTGCAGGCAGTTATGGCTAAGGGCAGAGGTGGTGGGGACACCAGAGAGTGGTGGCAGGGGGTGGAGGTGACAGGGCATTACTTTAATTTTTTTTCTCTTGCTGCCTTCCTTCAAATCAGTTCCAAATGATGGTTTTGATTAAATTTTTGGGAGCCATAATAAGCCTTTCACAGAATTTATGCAGACTCCACGTTTCTGTGTCCAATAATCTGGGGAATGGGTATCGATGCATTTCAGAACACTGGGCACCTGCCATTGCATTATTGGCCCCAAAGTATTTGGGGCACTTTAAGTGACCATTAATTTTAACTTGACTTGGTGATCCCCAGAGGACTTTATAGCTTGCACTTAGATGGTTAATCATTAAAGTTCAGTGAAAGTTTGTATAAGGAAAGCCTTTTTCCATGTCTTTTTTTAAAAACTCTTCCTATTCTGTTCTTACTGCTCCTATTTCTTATGCTCTTATTAGAAGGTGGAGTTGAGTTAGAACATTAGCCATGATCATATTGAATGGCGGAGCAGGCTGGAAGAGCCAAACAGCCTACTCCTCCTATTTCTTGCTGACCGATGCCTCAATTACAGTTTGTTTACTGGTGATTTTGCAGAAAATATTTGGCTTTGCTTGTTTTTACACAGACATTCCCTAAATGCATGAAATTAGCAAAAGTAGCCCCTGCCCAATTTTCTAGTGCCTGTTTGTACATTCTACACTGGCTGGACTAATCCCATCAATTGTAAAAAAAAACTTCTCTCCCCAGAGTTTATCATTTTTGCATTTGTTGAGTACTTCCATGGTCTGATAAAAAGAGTTAATGCCAATAATGGGTATATAATTTTTGTTTCCTTTCCCATTTCTCCAGAAGTGTGTTTTAAGTGGGGACTATGACTAGTGATCGACATTTGTACAAGTGGCAAAATCATGAGTGAGTTATCATCAGATTACAAGTTAAAATAGTTTATCATATCACATGACTGGCAAGATTGTTAAGACATATTCTATTTGCTGTCCCAGTGATAGCAGCAGACATCTGTATGTGCGTATGTGGCCACTGATTGTATTTTTGCTGACATGTTTTTGTGGCATCATCAAATTTTATCAACAAGCAATTTGTACTAAGTCCCTAAGGGGATTATTTTGGTGAAAGGGTGAGAATAGGCACATAAATGGACGCTGTGCGAATAAGACACGCCTGTTTGAAAGTCTGGATTTAGCAAATAATCTGATTATATTGCTGATTATAATTTGAACTTGCCTGAAGGTGCTAAACCAGCTAATTAGACACAATTTATGTGGAGCAGTAAATGTGGGCTCCTCGCATCCACTTTCACTGAAGGTGTGCAGTGCTCTGGCTGGTACACAGCAGCTCCTTGCTGGATGGCTGAGAAATTGAGGGGAGAGGATGCACAGTTTCTCAGATGCAACACTGGGTGTCCTCGTGGAGAAGACCCAGAGGAGGAGGGATACCCTATACCTGAGGAGGGGGTAGGGGGGAGGACTCAACCTTTCCTTCCCTACCCTTCTGTCCCTCCCTGAGGCAGCAGCAGTCTGTACCTTGCCCCTTACGAACAAAAAATATGAGCAACAGGTGAAGCGAGCTGTTTCACCTTGCTTCTATGCAGTAGCAACACATTTGGTGTTCGCCACTAACAGGATGCTGCTGTCAAGCCAAAAAGACGTTCTGCCTATCACACAAAGGAGTAATCTGGTATATGCCAGTGTGTTGTTAGGTATATAGGCTGTACGCCCCAAAGGCTGGCGGATCGTATCAAACAGCATGTCCCTTCCGCTGTTCGTAACGGGCAAGGTGCAGTCCGTACCCAACCCAGCCCAGTCTTGCAAAACTCAAAACACAGTGTCCAACATTAGATGTGATTTCACGATTGGACAACATTTGCTAAATAATCCTCAGTGTGCTAAGAATTACGCTGACAACCAATTTAAGATTGTCAGTTGGACTCGCAGTACTGGAAGCCACATATATTAATGCACAGTGCCCTGTTCTTTGCAAACAGAGAGAACATGTACACACATTGTGCCTGTTTCAGCTAAACATAAAAATAAGTGACAGCCATTCGCTGGTTCATTCCTCAGGGCAATGTCTTGACCAATCAGAGTCAATCAGCCTGCCTGGTTTAAATTTCAAACAAAGCTTGGCAGTTAACTGTCAGTCACCATAACTGGTGCATTCTCCACGGCAATACCTCTCCCAATCAGAATCTACTTGCCAACCAATCAGCACTCTCTTCTCATACAGTATAAATTTGTTACTTTCCCTTACATTGGTATTTTGCAAATTGTCCTGATGAGTGCAAGACAAAAACCTTCGACAAAATGTCTCTGTTTTCAGCAATACTATAGTGTATATACAAGTTTTTGGATGACCGTAAGTTAGGGAAGTCAGTAAGTACTGCAGATGGGAGTAGGCAGTTGCAAAGGAACATAGATTGAGTAAATTGATAAAACTGTGGCAAATGGAATTCAATGTGGGCAAGTGTGAGAATATCCACTTTGAACCCAAGAAAAATAAACACAGTATTTTCTAACTGGTGAGAAGCTAAGGAGGTTATGTACAGTTATTTGGCGCCTTGGTCAGACCCATCAGGAATACTCCATTAGGTTCTGGGCAACGCACCTCAGGAAAGATATATTGGTCTTCACCAAAATTATACCTGGACTTAGAGGGTTAAAATATAAGGACATGTTGCATAAATTCGGCTTATATTCCCTTGAACATAGAAGATTGATGGGTGATCTGATCTAGATGTTTAAAATGCCAAAAGGCTGTTGTTGGCATCCGTCCATCTATGAAAGATTATGGACACACAGCAAACAATCCATTTAGGTGGGGCGTCTTCTTGGTGTGTCTTTGTTGATGGCTGTGAAGGCCAATCCTTGAGAGGCAGGTTCTGCCACAAGTGCTGCACGTGGAGCTACCAAGTGACGCTGAGTTGTTGCTTTTGGCTTTGGCGTCTGTTGCCAAGCTGCTGTAGCAACTGGTCGTCGTCGTAGTGCACACCAGTCCACAGGGTATGTCGCCATTTCTTCTTTGGTCAGTGAAAGTCGGCATTTAGGGCCTTCATGTCACATTAGCAAGCATCCTTGAAGTGGAGCTTTGGGTGCCCCACTGGTCGTCTGGCCCTGGCTATTTCACCATGTAGAATGTCCTTGGGTATGTGACTGTCTTCCATCCTGCGGACATGTCTGATTCATTGAAGCCACCTCTATTTGATTAGTTCCAACACACTTGCCTTTGAGAGGACACATTTGTGATTTTGTCTTGTCAGGATATACTTATGATGGGCTGCAGACAACGAGGATGGAAATTATTGAGCTTCTTTTCTTGGTATCTGTAAGTTGACCATGTTTCACAGCTATATAGCAAGGTGCTGAGAAAACAGGCCTTATAAAAGGCTGTGCATGCTGGAACAATTGGAGTTTTCAAGACTGAGATAGATTTTTGTTGGATAAGGATATCAAGGGATATGGAACAAAGGCAGGTAAATGAAATTGAGGTACACATCATGATCTAATTCAAGGGCAGAACGAGCTTGAAGGGCTGAAATGTGAGGAGGACAATCAGAGGTAAGTAAAATTACAAATAAGTCATGACAGTAAAATGTTTCAAACAGATGTAACAGATAAGGCATGATGGAAGCAGACATGACAAGAAAGTGTTAGAGGAAGTAAGTATGTAACTATGGAAGGAAAATCAAGTGGGCTCCATTACACGTGTGTGGCTCTTTTTGCCGAACTTTCCTTTCTGCATTGTGCCCAGCTGATACTTCTTGCTCAGCTATTATGCCCAAATTAGTGTGGGATCTTTAATTCAGCTGATAAGATGGTTTTATATTTGCATTTTCTTTGCAGCTTATTTTGTGAAAGGATACCATGAATCCAGAAACTTATATTTGCTATTGCAATTTAACATGTCTTCTGAATCCTTTAATAAAATATCAGACTTTTTATTGCCAAAAGGTATCCATTATTGGCTGCTTAATATGCTTGTGCCCTTATTCAATCATTTGGAGTTGCCTTATAGTGTCATTTTGGCACTGTGCTGTCAGATTGGGATACTATTCACGCCCGCGTGTAATACACATCTTATGTTCTTATGCAGATTATATAATCACCTTTCTACCCAGTGCCCACTGTTAGGAAAGTGCTTCCATTTTTCGTTAAATTTAAATGGTAGAAATGGATTCGATTTTGGCAGGCTGAAGATTTCATAGATGTTGGACTTTGTTTTGTTGTTGACCGTTCACTGAAAAGACACTGAGATGTTGTGTTTGAAAACAACCTTTATTGGATGTCACATGCCTTACAATAAACAATAGAAACCTTGGTGACCTGGGGAAGAAGTTAACCGAGAAGTGACATGTTGGGTTGGGTGTGGACAATGTTTGAAAAGCAGTTGAAGATCAACCTGCCAAGTAAGAAACCCGAGCTCATCTTTCCTGCACCTCTCTAAGAGACCCTGAAAGATCTAGTGTGTCAGCTGCTCGTCATTGAAAAAACCCTGAGAAACCAGAGTGTGATAGCGGAAACCCCTGATGCCGCATTTCTCCTGGAAAGCCTACCAGACTATTTCTTGACACATCCAGAACAAACTGCTCCAAATAAAGATCCCAGTGACCCATCTCCGTATACCCGAATGCCAGACCAAAAGGGACAACTGACATCCTTCCATATCTCTTTTTTCTTCAAGAATTAGCAAATATTTGGACCAAGTATTCTTTTTTGTCTATTTTTGTAACAGAGCTCTGCAGAGAGAATTCTTTATTTTTTCAGTGTGTGTGTGAGTTTGTGTGTGGAGTATTTTAAAAAGGAACTTTCATATTTCAGTCTGTGTGTTAATGCTTTGCTTTGTTACTGGATAAGTCTTATTTTATAATAAACTGATAATTTTATTGTTTATTAAAGAAATCTGGTTGGTGTATTTTATTCTGGGATTAGGAGTAGAGTATATGATTGACCGTATTGGTAACTGGGTAAACATTTAAATCTATGTTGTACCCTGTGGAGAGGTGGAACTAGAAAAGACAGTGCACTCCTCCCATCTCGGTTCTAACACCACTATTAAAGGGTTAAAATATTCATTGAACCTAGACTACTTACCTTAGGTTTAACAGCATTATGTGATTATTTTGCTTTTTCCTTTCAATATTGTAATTTTTGCATGTCCATGTTTCAGATAACTTGAGATGGAACTGGATAGTGCTGTAAAAAGTGTAAGGAAAAAATGTTTTACTGGCATTTCCAGCTTATCCCTTAAGAGGCAAAATTATGGAGTCCTCTAAACGACATCTATAGATAACATTGCTTAACATGACAATACTTCTGAGGCAGGCTCTGTTTCTTTGATAATATGAATGTGAACTTGGAGGATTTTATTCCTGCGACTGCAGAAGGGGAATGTGTGGGATCTCAGAATCGTAATTTATGATGTTCAGTTTGGAGTCTAATTAAAAGGCTTCATTTAATTACAGTAAAGAAAGATGTGCAGGTGATACTGTGTAATGCATGTCGGGATTAGTTGACAAGATCGTGCTGGAGGGTGAGATTTTACAGTTATGCTCTTGCATGGTAGATCAAAGAGCTCAATCATGACTTGCTATTAATAAAAGGATGGCTAGAAATGAAGTCTGTACAGTGTTTCGATTTGTGAGATTCAAGGAAGAAAAATGTATACCCAAATAGAACTGTGCCATCCAGATTGCCAAGAATCATGGGTCACATGTGCCACCAAGCCTCGGTTGGAACACCGCACCCAAGACTGACTTTCGCACACTTAGAACATTATTTAGACTTTGGGTGATCGTGTAATATCGGAGATAAAGATTCAAGCACCCATTATACATCTGCCCCAGTTTTCACTTTTGGTCGGTATACTTAAGGATCGCTGCTCAGTGGAGGAGGGGGGAAGCGATCGCTGCTGAGTGCGGGTGGGTGTAGCAATCAGGAGAGAAAGGGAGGAATTCAAACAGGTGCTGGTAATCTTCTTCTTTGGCCTGCTTGTCTCGAGGGACACTGGGTAAAAGCCTAGAGGTGGTCAGTGGTTTGTGCAGCAGCGCCTGGAGTGGCTATAAAGGCCAATTCTAGAATGACAGACTTTTCCACAGGCGCTGCAGATAAAATTGGTTGTCGGGGCTGTTAGACAGTTGGCTCTCTCCTTGTGCTACTGTCTTTTTTCCTGCCAACTGCTAAGTCTCAACAACTAACCACTCTTTAGCCCGCCTTTATGGCTGTCCACCAGCTCTGGCGATCACTGGCAACTGACTCCCACGACTTGCGGTCAGTGTCACAGGACTTCATGTCGCGTTTGCAGATGTCTTTAAAACAGAGACATGGACGACCAGTGGGTCTGATACCAGTGACGAGCTCGCTGTACAATGCGTCCTTGGGGATCCTGCCATCTTTCATGTGGCTCACATGGCCAAGCCATCTCAAGCGCCGCTGACTCATGCTGGGGATGTTGGCCGCCTCGAGGACTTCTGCATTGGAGATACGGTCCTGCCACCTAACGCCAAGGATTCTCCGGAGACAGCGAAGCTGGAATGAGTTGAGACGTCGCTCTTGGCTGACATAAATTGTCCAGGCCTCCCTGCCATAGAGCAAGGTACTGAGGACACAGGCTTGAAACACTCGGACTTTTCTGTCCCGTGTCAGTGCACCATTTTTCCACACTCTCTTGACCAGTCTGGGCATAGCAGCGGATGCCTTTCCCATGCACTTGTTGAACTCTGCATCGAGAGACAGGTTACTGGTGATAGTTAAGCCTAGGTAGGTGAACTCTTGAACCACTTCCAGAGCGTGGTCGCCATTATTGATGGATGGAGCATTTCTGATGTCCTGTCCCATGGTGTTCGTTTTCTTGAGGCTGATGGTTAGGCCATCAACTATAGGCTAGAACTGTACTCCAGGGAAAATGTTGTCACTGATACCGCCCTCAGTGCAGCCCAGTCTCTGCCAATCATGGATGCTGGACGAACAGCCAAGAAAATCGGAACTCAGTGATGCCATTGATTCTCTAGCCAGTGGAAAAGCCCCTGGAAAGAACGGCATTACCCCTGAAATAAACAAGAGTGCCAAGTCTGCTATACTGTCAGCACTCCACGAACTGCTTTGCCTGTGCTGGGATGAGGGAGCAGTACCACAGGACATGCGTGATGCCAATATCATCACCCTCAATAAGAGCAAGGGTGACCGCGTGACTGCAACAACTACCGTGGAAACTCCCTGCTCAGCATAGTGGGGAAATTCTTCGCTCGAGTCGTTTTAAACAGACTCCAGAAGCTGGCTGAGTGTGTCGATCCTGAGGCACAGTGCGGCTTTCGAGCAGAGAGATCGACCATTGACATGCTGTTCTCCCTTCGCCAGCTACAGGAGAAATGCTACGAACAGCAGATGCCCCTCTACGTTGCTTTCATTGATCTCACCAAAGCCTTTGACCTCATCAGCAGACGTGGTCTCTTCAGACTACTAGCAAAGATCGTATGTCCACCAAAGCTACTAAGTATCATCACCTTATTCCGTGACAATATGAAAGGCACAATTCAGCATAGCGGTGCCTCATCAGACCCCTTTCCTATCCTGAGTGGTGTGAAACAGGGCTGTGTTCTCACACCTACACTGTTTGGGATCTTCTTCTCCCTGCTGCTCTCACATGCATTCAAGTCTTCAGAAGAAGGAATTTTCCTCCACACAAGATCAGATGGCAGGTTGTTCATCCTTGCCCGTCTTAGAGTGAAGACCAAAGAATGGAAGGTCCTCATCAGGGAACTTCACTTTGCTGACGACACTGCATTAACATCCCACCCAGAAGAGTGTCTGCAGAGATTCATCGACAGGATTGCGGCTGTCTGCAACAAATTTGCTGGTAATGGTCTCAGCATTAGGGTTAATGTGGTTCTGAGCAGAGCACTCCCATTAAATCTGGCCTCTGCTGAGCGCCTTCCCACCCACCCCCCCCCACCCCGATCGCAACCCCTTCCTCCCTTTAAGGACTGCAGATTAGGCTGAATGCAGACTATGTTTTCCTGCATGCAGCCCATCCAGCAGCTGCTGAGTTCAGGGCAGCCCAGTTTTGCACAAGGGGCCACAAGCAGGCAATATGCCACCTGTTATGTCTGTTTCCCTTGACGCCTCATTTTCTACCTTCACCAGTACAGTAGGTCGAGCACTTCTGGCATGTAATGAGTGCGCATGCCCTGCTTGCCATATTAGATGCTTAGGTGCCTGTCTTACACCTATACAACAGGCACACTGCCATTGAATTTCTAGGCCAATATCTTCTCAGTGGGAGTGGGACTGGCCACAATACCTCTTCTGAGGAAGTGGAGGTTGGAACTGCAACCAATATCTGCTCAGTAGAAGGAGAGGGCGTTGGTGTTAGAAGGAAGGAGGGGGCAAGAATGCAAAGTTTGCTAAGTAGGTTTCTACTCACCGGCAGCTGTCAGGTTTTGCTCGCTGTTTGGAAGCTGCTCACCAGATTTCAGCTACGGATGCGGTATGGGCTCCAGTAAGATTTCAGTTAATGCTGAGTGGGCTGTATTGGCATTGTTCATAAGTTTGAGTCAGTGGTGCTTTGCTGGAGTCTTTCTCTACAGTGTTGGTGTTGCTGATTACTTAGCTACAGTTTTTTTGGTGGTTGTCGCCAATCTTGTCTGTGTGTTTCTCAACATCTGTGAGCTATCCATTCCAAGTGTTTGAGTGCACCAGTTGCTTCGCTCTTGACTGGCATGGGTGTTCAGTGGCTTTCTGGAACAATTATTTGTATAATTTCCTATTCCATCATTCTTCTTTTGGCACCTGTGTAATTTATTTTGCATGTATTTTCTCAACAATTTCACTTTACAGCTGACTTTTCTTCTATCACAAGACTTGTTTGTTCCCTGTACGATCAGCTGATCATCGCTTGAGTGATGTTTTCCATACTTTGCATAGGCAGACACTTTCTTAGTGCTTCTATACTTGACAGTTATATTTTTTTGACCATTCCTCATGGGCTCATGAATTTGCTTTCTTTCCCTGAAGGTAATGAATTGGGATTTTTGAGGGTTGTTTGAGGGGCTGTTATGAAATTTTATATGCTGCTTCACGCAATCAATTGGTTAATCTTATGTTCATAGTGCCACCTACGGGTGCTGTACCTTTAACCCAAGAGTAGTCATTGAGGGTAATTTTGACTTTGCCAATGATATAAAATGGCTTATATTGGATGGATTTTGTCCATTAAACGCCTAGCCCTCAATGGGCAGAAAATCAGACAGGATGTATAATGGGCGTCCAATTACTGTGAGAAATTGGTGCCCTCTAGTAGCTTAACTAAAGGTAGCAAGAGTTCGTATAGATATTTTAAAAAGAAAAGTTAACAAAGTGAGCATTGGTCCTATAGAAAGTGAGTCTGGGGAATTAATAATGGATAATAAGGAGATGGAAGATGAATTGAACAGCTATTTTGAATCTGTCTTCACTATAGAGGATACAAGTAACATCCCAGAAATAGCTGTAAGTCAGGAAATGGAAGAGAGGGAGGAACTCCAGAAAATTACAATCACCAGGGAAATGGTACTGAGCAAACTGTTGGACCCTCAGGCTGACAAGTCCCCGGGTCCTGATGGACTTCATCCTAGGGTCTTAAAAGAAGTGGCTAGTGAGATATTTGATGCGTTGGTTTTAATTTTCCAAAATTCCTTCAATTCAGGGAAGGTTCCATTAGATTGAAAAATAGCAAATATAACTCCTTTATTCAAAAAGGGACGGAGACAGAAAATAGAAAACTACAGGTCAGTTAGCTTAACATCTGTCATAGGGAAGATGTTAGAAGCTATTCTGAAAGACATTATAGCAGGGCACATAGAAAGGTTTAAGCTAATCAGGCATAATCAGCATGGTTTTATGAAAGGGAAATCATGTTTAACCAATTTATTGGATTCTTTGAGGAAGTAACATGTGCTGTGGATAAACGGGATCCTGTGGATATACTGTACTTCAATTTCCAGAAGGCATTTGATAAGGTGCCACATCAAAGGTTATTGCGGAAAATAAAAGCTCAAGGTGTATAAGGTAACATATTGGCATGGATAGAAGATTAGATTTTAGATTCGATTCGAGATACAGCACTGAAACAGGCCCTTCGGCCCACCGAGTCTGTGCCGAACATCAACCACCCATTTATACTAATCCTACACTAATCCCATATTCCTACCAAACATCCCCACCTGTCCCTATATTTCCCTACCACCTACCTATACTAGTGACAATTTATAATGGCCAATTTACCTACCAACCTGCAAGTCTTTTGGCTTGTGGGAGGAAACCGGAGCACCCAGAGAAAACCCACGCAGACACAGGGAGAACTTGCAAACTCCACACAGGCAGTACCCGGAATCGAACCCGGGTCCCTGGAGCTGTGAGGCTGCAGTGCTAATTACTGCGCCACTGTGCCGCTATCTAACGGGAAGATTAGCTATCTCACGGGAAACAGAGAGTAGGCATAAATGGGTCTTTTTCTGGTTGGCAAAATGTAATGAGTGTTGTGCCACAGGGATCAGTGCTGGAGCCTCAACTTTTTACAATCTATATAAATGACTTGGATGAAGGGACCGAAAGTATGGTTGCTAAATTTGCTGAAGACACAAAGATAGGTAGGAAAGTAGGTTGTGAAGAGAACATAAGGAGGCTACAAAGGGATATAGATAGGTTAAGTGAGTGGGCAAAGATCTGGCAAATGGAGTATAATGTGGGAAAGTGTGAAATTGTCCATTTTGGCAGGAAGAATAAAAAAACATATTATTTAAATAGGGAGAGATTGCAGATCTCTGAGTTGCAGAGAGATCTGGGTGTCCTAGTGCATGAATCGCATATGGTGAGTATGCAATAATTAGGAAAGTTTATAGGATGTTATTGTTTATTGCGAGGGGAATTGAATACAAAAGTAGGGAGGTTATGTTTCAGTTATACAAGGCATTGGTGAGACCACATCTGGAGTACTGTTTACAGTATTGGTCTCCTTATTTAAGGAAAGATGTAAATGCATTGGAAGCAATTCAGCGAAGGTTTACTCGACTAATACCTGGAATGGGCGGGTTGTCTTATGAGGAAAGGTTGGACAGGCTAGGCTTGTATGGTGGATGTGGAAGAGATGTTTCCTCTTGTGGGAGAATCTAGAACTAGGGACCACTGTTTAAAAATAAGGGGTCGCCCATTTAAGATAGAAATGAGGAGAAATTTTTTCTCTCAGAGGGTCGAGTCCTTGGAACTCACTTCCTCGAAAGGTGGTGGAAGCAGAGTCTTTGAATATTCTCAAGGCAGAGGTAGAAGGATTCTTGATGAGCAAGGGCATGAAGGATTATTGGGGGTAGGCGAGAATGTGGAGTAATGGTTTCAGCCATGAATTTATTGAATGGCGGAGCAGACTCGAGGGACCGAGTGGCTTACCCCTGCTTCTAATTCGTATGAGCGTATGTATGTTCGTAAGTGACCATTATTCATGTGTGTGCCTTGACAGTGAGTGTCAGCCAGACTACTTGACCCAAGGGAAAACACAGCCAGGCCCAGTCATCCCCATTCCTATATTTCCTTGTGATCTCTCATTTCCTGGACTTTATTCTCTCAAGCTGAGAGGCTGTTTGCTGTGGCTGGAGGGCCTCAAATTAGGGCTGTTAGTCTCAGGATTAGGGTTTGGCCATTTAGGACTGAGGTGAGGTGAAATTTATTCACTTGGAGAATTGTGAATATTTGGGATTCTTGACCCTTTAGGGCTGTGGATGCTCAGTCATTGAGTATATTCAAGACTGAGATAGATAAATTTTGGAGACTAAGGGAATCGAGGGATATTGGGGTAAGGTGAGAAAGTGAAATTGAGTTAGATCAGCCATGATCTTATTGAATGGCGGAGCAGGCTCGAGGGGCTGTATATACTCCTGCTCCTATTTCTTATGTTCTTAGCTTCTTTTACTTCCAGCATCTCCCCTCTTTTGGAGCCACCACAGCATTTTCTTTGTGTTTGTATCTCTCCTGATTTTTCTTTTTCGCTATTATAATCAAAAATATTCCTCCATCTAAAGACTTAATCAATAAGGCCTTCCACTATTGTTCGCACAGCATTAGCTGTTCGTGCTTCTATTGCAAAGAGGATGCAATTTAATATTTGTCATTTTGTTGTTTATTTTAACTGGTAGAACATTACTTATAATATTTATTATATTTGGTGATAAGGCCAGCTAGCTAATTCTTTATTTTTTGAGCCGTTACAGTAATATGGACAGGCACAGGGCAACTTAGCAGAAGTTCCTTAAGGAAATCACAAAAATATTTTCTTTTAATTGATCAACAATACCAAATGGTGATTTTTGATATTTGACTGCTCTTGTTGATGGAAAATTTTAGTTCAGTTGGTAAATTTTTTAATTTAATAACAGTGAGGTGAGAATGACTGCCCTTGACATCAAGGCAGCATTTGACTGAATCTGGCATCAAGGAGCCCGAGCAAAATTGAAGTCAATGGGAATCGCCACTGCTTAGAATCATACCTAGCACAAAGGAAGATGGTTGTAGTTGTTGGAGGCCAGCCATCTCAGCCATAGGTCTTTGCTGCAGGAGTTTCTCAGGTTAGTATCCTAGGCCCAACCATCTTCAGCTGCTTCATCAATGACATTCCCTACATCATAAGGTCAGAAGTGGGGATGTTCGCTGAAGATTGCACAATGTTCGGTACCATTTGCGACTCCTTAGATATTGAAGCAGTCCATGCCCGCATGCAGCAAGACCTGTGCCAGGTTCAGGCTTGGGCTGAAAAATGGCAAGTAACATTCGTGCCACACAAGTGCCAGGCAATGACCATCTCCAACAAGAGAGAATCTAGCCTTCTCCCCTTGATGTTCAACAGCATTGCCATCACAGAACCCCCCACCATCAACATCCTGGGGGTTACCATTAGACCAGAAACTGAACTAGACCAGTCATATAAGTACTGTGGTTACAAGAGCAGGTCAGAGGCTAGGAATCTTGAAGCGAGTAACTCACCTCCTGACTCCCCAAAGCTTGTCCACCATCTACAGGGCACAAGTCAGGAGTGTGATGGAATACTCTCCACAAAGACTGCTGTGGTTCAAGTAAGCGGCTCACAATCACCTTCTCAAGGGCAATTAGGGGTGGGCAACAAATTCCAGCCTTACCAGCAATGCTCAGATCCCATGAGCAAATAAAACAAGTCACTTGTCTGTTTTTCTTTCCTCCACCCGCCCCAGAAAAAATCCAAACCACTAGCAACATCGAATGTAAACATTCCAGTTGCAGTACTTGATTGCATGTAGCCATTGTTAACTTCGGTGGGTTAACTCCCGATACAGTGCATATCTGCATTTCCAGTGATTAACAGACTTGGCAGCTTTTTTGAAAATAATGATAGGTCTTAGGCATTTGAATTTTAAACATTTTCTGAAAGCACATCTTTTATTATTGCAAATGAGCCAGGTCAGATCTGTGATTTGTAATTCTTTGGCATTGATGGCAATAGGGTATTAATGAGATGCACATTTTGTATTATACTAACAACAGTGTATTATAGGAGTCTGCAGTGAGGCATGATACAATAGAAATAGTAACTGTTGGCTCAAACAGACTATCAGTAGCTCAAAAAAAACCTGTCATTTTAGGAATCCAATGATTCATACAAAACATTTTCAATATAGCTGCATGAGAGGGACTGTAGTGAGTGTATAAAAAGCTAAAGAGAACAAGAGGTTAAATTTTTAATCTGTAAGCAAATTTAGCACTCCAGGAACATTGTATATTAGCCTTTCCTAAAATATATAATTATCAATCAGAGCAGTTCCATGTTAAGCAGATCTGTGAGGAGAAACTGTTAGAAAAATGTATCTTCTGAAGAGTAGGATGTTGGAGAATTGTGGTCTTTAAATTGTGGTAATTGTAATGTTGTACTTTAAAGTATTCCATTCAACCAGAGGTCTTCCTGGTCTCATATTCTCCCTCAGAATGTTTAGATTGCATTTTTCATCTTAATGTTTTAATTGAACTGTTTATCCCTGAATGACATTTATCTCTCAACCAGCATTACTAAATCAGATCATCTGGTCCTTCTCACATTGCTGCGTATGGGAGTTTGCTGTGTGTATTTTGGTTCTGTGTTTCCTGCATTACAACAGTGACTGCACTTCTAAAAGTACTTCATTGGCTGTAAAGCACTTTGGAGCATCCTGAGTGGTGAAAGGTGCTACCTCGAGATGAAAGGTGAATGGATGAACTGAAGATAAGGTGTGCCTTACATTTATACAGTTCAATACGTAATATCAACATAAAAATATTGTGATCACATTAGATAGGGTATAGAGGAGATTGATGAGTAGGTTGTCAGGGCTGGAAAATTTTACTTATGAGGAAAGATTGGTTAGGTTGGGGTTGTTTTCATTGGAACAGAGGATGCTAAAGGGAGATTTAATTGAGGCGTATAAAATGACGAGAGGCCTAGATAGATCGGATAGGCAGGATCTATTTCCCTTAGCAGAGAGGTCAATAACCAGGCATCATAGATTTAAAGTAATTGGCAGAAGGATTAGAGGGAAGTTAAGGAGAAATGTTTTTCACGCAGAGGGTGGTGAGGGTCTGGAACTCACTGCATGAAAGGGTGGTGGAGGCAGAAACCCTCATTGCATGTTTAAAAAAAAAACTTTGATATGTACTTGATGTAACCCATGAGGCTACGGACCAAGAGCTGGAATGCGGGGTTAGGCTGGACAACTCTTTTTCAGCTGGCAGATACATGATGGGCTGAATGGTCTCTAGGATTTCTATAAATGAAAGTTCTTCCTTCCTCCCTCCCTTCCTTCCTTCCTCCCTCCCACCCTTCCTTTCTTCCTTCCTTCCTCCCTTCCTTTGAAGCTGAACTTTTATTGCAGTGCACCAAAGATTTTCTGCATAAATTTTGGATTTAGTTTGTCATGCTCCTGCCCTCCATCCCCATTCACAGAATCATAGAAATTTATGGCACAGAAGGAAGCCATTCAGCCCATTGTGTCCGTGCTGGCTGGAAAAGTGCTGTCCAGCCTAATACCACTTTCCAGGTCTTGGTCTGCAGCCTTGTCAGTTATGACACTTCAAGTGCATATCCAAGTACCTCTTAAATGCAGTGAGAGTTTCTGCCTCTGCCACCTCTGCCACCAACTCAGGCCGTGAGTTCCAGACCCCCACCACCCTCTTGGTGAAAACATTTCTTAACTCCCCTCTAATCCTTCTACCAATTACTTTAAATCTATATCCCCTGGCTGTTGACCTCTCTGCTAAAAGAAGTATGTTCTTTCTATCCACTTGTATAAGCCCCTCATAATTTTATACACCTTAATTAAATCTTCCTTTAGTCTTCTCTGTTCCAAAGAAAATAACCCCAACCTATCCAGTCTTTGCTCATAGCTAAAATTCTCCATTCTTGGCAACACCCTTGCAAATCTCTTCTGTACCCTCTCTCTAATGTGATCACATCCTTCCTGTAATGCGGTGACCAGAACTGTACATAGTACTCTAGTTGCAGGCTTACTAGTATTTTATAAGGACTAGTATAACCACCCAGCTCTTATATTCTATGCCTTGGCTAATAAAGGAATGTATCCTGTATGCCATCTTAACCATCTTATTTGCCTGCCCTGCTACCTTCCGGGATCTGTGGACATGCACTCCAAGGGCCCTTGGTTCCTCTACAGTTCTCTGTATCCATTTATTGTGTATTTACTTTGCCTTGTTTTCTCTCTCCAAATGCATTACCTCACACTTATCTGGATTGAATTTAATTTGCCATTTTTTTGCCCACCTGGTCAGTCTGTTTATATCTTCCTACAGTTTGCAGCTTTCTTCCTCACTATTAATTACACGATCAATTTTTGTATCATCTGCAAACATTTTAGTGATGTCCCCTACATTTAAGTCTAAATCATTGACATATGCCACAAAAAGCAAGGGACCTAGTACTGAACCCTGCAGAACCCCATTGGAAACAGTCTTCTAACCACAAAAACACACTTTGCTTCCTGCCACTGTGCCAATTTTGGATTCAGCTTCCAACTTGCCCTTGGATCCTATCAGCATTTATTTTATTGACCAGTCTGTCATGTGGGACCTTGTCAAAAGCTTTGCTAAAATCCATGCGGATAGACTACATCAAAAGTGCTATCCTCGTTGACCCTCCTTGTTATCTGCTCATAAAAATTTGATTAAGTTAGTCAGACATGACCTTCCCTTTACAAATCCAGGCTGACTGTTCTTGATTAATCCATGCCTTTCTAGATGTTGATGCTGTTCCTCATAATTTTTTCCAATAATTTGCCTGTCACCAAGGTTACGCTGACTGGCCTGTGATTACTCTGTCGATTCCTTTTTCCTCTTTTAAACAAGAGTATAACTTTCTTCATCCTCCAGTCCTTCAACACCATGCCAGCAGCCAGAGAGGATTGGAAAATTATGATCAGGGCCCTCTGCTATTTTCTCAGCCTGGCATACATTTCAACAACTACTACTTATATTTATATAGCGCCTTTAATGTAATCTGGACTTGGCAATTTATCTACTTTCAAAGATGCTAAATTCCTTAATATTTCCTCTCAGTATCCCATCTAATATTTCACACTTCTTCTCCTTAACTACAATGATCTACATCATCACCCTCTTTCGTGAAGACAGACACAAAGTGATAGTTAAGAACCATGCCCATATCTTCAGCCTCCACAAACAGATTATGTTTTTGGTCTTTAATCAGCCCTGCCCTTTCCTTAGTTATCCTCTTGCTCTTTATGTATTTATAAAACATCTTTGGGTTTTTCTTGATTTTATTGACCAATATATTTTCATGCCCTCTCGTCTCACACAGTATAAATGTTGCTTTCTCTTACATTGGTATTCTTGCAAATTGTCCTGATGAGTGCAAGACTAAAAGCTTTGACAAAATGTCTCTATTTTCAGCAATACTCAAGTTCTGTACTACCAAACGACTATTTCTTATATTTCTGTTATGCTGTAAGGCATTTTAATATCTCTTGAATTTCTGTTTATAAGTAAAATGTAACCAGTTGTGGTGTGGACCAACGTTTGGGGGCTCACCGAGTGGTTAAAAACATGGAGAGCGGAGGACATCGAGACAACGGGAGAAGAATACTGACCGAAGACATCACTCTGGGGCTCATATTGGACTTTTAAAAATAATGACGTGTAATTGTACAAGGACACACACACACACACACACAGACATATCAGGACATGCCACTGATGTGGTAGCTCCGGGCCATTACATCAGACACTCTATTGATAACCACTCTTTTGGAATATATGTGAATGGTTTTCTCCTTGCCTTATCAAGATGCAGATATCACAACCATTGCAGGTATGCACCTAAGACCACCGCCCCCCGCCCCCCCAGCTGAGAGCAGGATATGACCACATGCAGGTGGTCTTGCTTAGCCGGGGTGGGCTTGATAAGGCACTGAAATCCAATTGGATGACCCAATTCAAGATATTGCCTTATATGTCAAGGGACCAGGTTCAGAAAGGGGTATAAAGCCACAGCCCACAAAACATTGTTGCTGCAGCTGGGAAGTGTGACTTGGTCAGTCATACGGAAGTTGTAGTGAAAAATATATTCAGCAGATCTGACCACCCGGGAGCCAGCTCCTGTACGCGGGTCTAACTAAGCAACTGGTGTTGTAAGTATGTACTATTGCAAAGTGGGTTAATAAAGCTATTCCACTTAAAGTGGAAATTGATTACAAAGCTTGTTTCGTGCGATTGATACTCAGTACGGGGTCAGGACCTTAGAGGGAAGTGAGACCCGTGTTTAAGAGTCTTACACCCTCTGTACAGCTGAGCCACCTATGGTGCTGTGTACTTGGCTCTGACTGTACTCCCGGAACTCAATGCTGGTCAGAGAGCAAGATGCACTCAGGGGACTCCTGTGTTACCTCCTTGATCCTCCTTGTCTGGTGGTGACCCATTCCCTTTCTGCACACTTTTAAGCTGTGGGATGACCACCTCGTGAAACGTACTATCCACGTAGGTCGCAGTCTCACGGATGCACGACAGTTACACCAGCTGCTGCTCAAACTCTGCAACTTTGAAACACAAGAAGCTTCCTGGAGTTCCCACGTGGCACAGGATGTGCATTCGACGAAACTGAGGTGCCCTGACATGCCTCTATTTATTAGACTACTATCTAAACTTACAGAAATAAACGTAATACTTGCCACTGATCGGAACAAAAGAAAACACTCACCAGTCACCTCAATCCCTTGTGCTGATGTCATTTTCGTTTTTTTTTTGCTCTCTCCTTGACACCCATGCTGCCTTACCTCTTCGTCTATATTTATTATGTAGGTTCTTTTTAGCTTTTCAGTTCTCTAACTTTTTGGCTAATACAAAAACACTAACAAATAAACTTAATAATTGTCTGTACCTTAAGTGCCAGTCCACACTCTGTGCTGACTGTGTTGCACTTTTTGAGTTTTTCCCTTTTCCCTCTGGTGTCTGCTGTTATGCTCCCAATAGCTTCTGCTGTGCCAGCACACACGTACTGATTAAGTCTGTTGCTCTGCTCCCTTTGACCTGTCTTATTTGGGTTCCCATAGAATTCATGGATATACCACCATTTGCTAGAGTATGCATCTTGAGTTTCCAAATTCACTGATGTGCATTACTGCATCTGATCTGCAAATCAAAGTTCACATTTTTTTCAAGTGACATATATTTTATCCTTTCCATTGCTGCCAGTAAAATTGACTCTGTTGGTTCTTCCGGGAAGATTGCAAAGAATCCCTTACGCGTGCACTGACTCTAGCATGACAGAGATTCTTTTTACCATTATATTGGGGACCATTAGCGCCATGGAAACCACAAAGGGAGCCTTTCACTCGTACCATGGAGATCACAAAAGAGACCTTCCACTACTTCCATGGAGACCACAAAGGGACACTTTCACTAGCACCATGGAAAACACAAAGGGAGCCTTTCACAAGTTCCACGGACACCACAAAGGGAGCCTTTCACTAGCGCCATGGAAAATACAAAGGGAGCCTTTCACAAGTTCCACGGAGACCACAAAGGGAGCCTTTCACTAGCGCCATGGAGACCACAAAGGGAGCCTTTCACTAGTGCCATGGAGACCACAAAGGGAGCTTTTCACTCGTACCATGGAGACCACAAAGGGAGCCATTCACTGGCGCCATGGAGACCACAAAGGGAGCCTTTCACTAGCGCTGTGGAGACCACAAAGGGAGCCTTTCACTAGAGCCATGGAGACCACAAAGGGAGCCTTTCACTAGCGCCGTGGAGACCACAAAGGGAGCCATTCACTGGCGCCATGGAGACCACAAAGGGAGCCTTTCACTAGCGCTGTGGAGACCACAAAGTGAGCCTTTCACTAGAGCCATGGAGACCACAAAGGGAGCCTTTCACTAGCGCCGTGGAGACCATAAAGGGAGCCTTTCACTAGCGCCGTGGAGACCACAAAGGGAGGCTTTCACTAGCACCATGGAGACCACAAAGGGAGCATTTCACTGGCGCCATGGAGACCACAAAGGGAGCCTTTTACGTACCATGGAGACCACAAAGGGAGCCTTTCATGTACCATGGCGACCACAAAGGGAGCCTTTCACTAGCGCCGTGGAGACCACAAAGGGAGCCTTTCACTCATACCATGGAGACCACAAAGGGAGCCTTTCACTAGTGCCGTGGAGACCACAAAGGAAGCCTTTCACAAGTGCCATGGAAACCACAAAGGGAGACTTTCACTAACACCGTGGAGACCACAAAGGGAGCATTTCATGTACCATGGCGACCACAAAGGGAGCCTTTCACTAGCGCCGTGGAGACCACAAAGGGAGCCTTTCACTAGAGCCATGGAAACCACAAAGGGAGCCTTTCACTAGAGCCATGGAGACCACAAAGGGAGCCTTTCACTAGCGCCGTGGAGACCACAAAGGGAGCCTTTCACTAGCGCCGCGGAGACCACAAAGGGAGCCTTTCACTAGCACCATGGAGACCACAAAGGGAGCATTTCACTGGCGCCGTGGAGACCACAAAGGGAACCTTTCACTAGCGCCATGGAGACCACAAAGGGAGCCTTTCACTGGTGTCGTGGAGACCACAAAGAGAGCCTTTCACTAGCGCCGTGGAGACCACAAAGTGAGCCTTTCACTAGCACCATGGAGACCACAAAGGGAGCATTTCACTAGCATCATGGAAACCACAAAGGGAGCCTTTCACTAGCGCCATGGAGACCACAAAGGGAGCCTTTTACGTACCATGGAGACCACAAAGGGAGCCTTTCATGAGCGCCATGGAGACCACAAAGGAAGCCTTTCACAAGTGCCATGGAAACCACAAAGGGAGCCTTTTACTAGCGCCGTGGAGACCACAAAGGGAGCCTTTCACTAGTGCCGTGGAGACCACAAAGGAAGCCTTTCACAAGTGCCATGGAAACCACAAAGGGAGCCTTTCACTAGCACCGTGGAGACCACAAAGGGAGCCTTTCACTAGCACTGTGGAGACCACAAAGGGAACCTTTCACTAGCACCGCGGAGACCACAAAGGGAACATTTCACTAGCGCCGTGGAGACAACAAAGGGAGCCTTTCACTCGCACCATGGAGACCACAAAGGGAGCCTTTCACTCGTACCATGGAGACCACAAAGGTAGCCTTTCAGAAGTGCCATGGAGACCACAAAGGGAGCCTTTCACTCGTACCATGGAGACCACAAAGGGAGCCTTTCACTAGCGCCATGGAGACCACAAAGGGAGCCTTTCACTCGCGCCAAGGAGATGACAAAGGGAGCCTTTTATTAGCACCGTGGAGACCACAAAGGGTGCCTTTCACTAGTGCCGTGGAGACCACAAAGGGAGCCTTTCACAAGTGCCGTGACCACAAAGGCAGCCTTTCACTAGCGCCGTGGAGACCACAAAGGGAGCCTTCCACTACTTCCATGGAGACCACAAAGGGACACTTTCACTAGCACCATGGAAAACACAAAGGGAGCCATTCACAAGTTCCACGGACACCACAAAGAGAGCCTTTCACTGGCGCCATGGAGACCACAAAGGGAGCCTTTCATTAGCGCCATGGAGACCACAAAGGGAGCCTTTCACTAACGCCATGTTGACCACAAAGGGAACCTTTCATGAGTGCCATGGAGACCATAAAGGGAGCCTTTCACTAGCGCCGTGGAGACCATAAAGGGAGCCTTTCACTAGCGCCGTGGAGACCACAAAGGGAGGCTTTCACTAGCACCATGGAGACCACAAAGGGAGCATTTCACTGGCGCCATGGAGACCACAAAGGGAGCCTTTTACGTACCATGGAGACCACAAAGGGAGCCTTTCACTAGTGCCGTGGAGACCACAAAGGGAGCCTTTCACTGGCGCCATGGAGACCACAAAGGGAGCCTTTCATTAGCGCCATGGAGACCACAAAGGGAGCCTTTCACTAACGCCATGTTGACCACAAAGGGAACCTTTCATGAGTGCCATGGAGACCATAAAGGGAGCCTTTCACTAGCGCCATGGAGACCACAAAGGAAGCCTTTCACTAGCACCATGGAGACCACAAAGGGAGCATTTCACTAGCGCCATGGAGACCACAAAGGAAGCCTTTCACTAGCACCATGGAGACCACAAAGGGAGCATTTCACTGGCGCCGTGGAGACTACAAAGGGAACCTTTCACTAGCGCTGTGGAGACCACAAAGGGAGCCTTTCACTGGTGCCGTGGAGACCACAAAGGGAGCTTTTCACTCGTACCATGGAGACCACAAAGGGAGCCTTTCACTGGCGCCATGGAGACCACAAAGGGAGCCTTTCACTAGCACCGTGGAGACCACAAAGGGAGCCTTTCACTAGCGCCGTGGAGACCACAAAGGGAGCTTTACACTCGTACCATGGAGACCACAAAGGGAGCCTTTCACTGGCGCCGAGGAGATCACAAAGGGAGACTTTCACTGGCGCCATAACCACAAAGGGAGCCTTTCACTAGCGCTGTGGAGACCACAAAGGGAGCCTTTCACTAGCGCCATGGAGACCACAAAGGGAGCCTTTCACTAGCGCCATGGAGACCACAAAGGGAGCCTTTCACTAGCGCCATGGAGACCACAAAGGGAGCCTTTCACTAGCGCCGTGGAGACCACAAAGGGAGCCTTTCACTAGTGCCATAGAGACCAGAAAGGGAGCCTTTCACTAGCGCCATGGAGACTACAAAGAGAACCTTTCACTAGCGCCATGGAGACCACAAAGGGAGCCTTTCACTAGCGCCGTGGAGACCACAAAAGGAGCCTTTGACTAGTGCCATGGAGACCACAAAGGGAACCTTTCACTAGCGCCATGGAGACCACAAAAGGATCCTTTCACAAGTGCCATGGGGACCATAAAAGCAGCAGACCTTTTACTTGCACCACAGAGAACATAAAAATATCTGAGCGCTATAGAGACTGGAAAGAATCACTTTGACAAGTGCCATAAAAGGAGCTAATTTCACTAGCAACGCAAGATGACAGTGTGAAAGTAGTAGAAGTTGGAGAGGGGGCGTCAGTTAGTTGGAAGAAAACATAATCATGTAAAATTTCTACTACTTTCACATGTAAATCAATTATGCATTGCAGTTTTCCAAAATTGCCATCAAGTTGAAAATGTTTTCCGTGCAACTAAAGACTGAAGTTCCATGTCAGGCTGAGGGCTTGCCCCGGTACTCAAAAACGCCTCGAGAGTCTGATGTCTTCTACAAACGATCTTTTATTATGAGCATGCAAGGAGAATGCTCACAATCATTTGTGAGAGTAGGACTTCTCCTTGCATGCTCGTAATAAAAGATCGCTCGTTTGTACAAGACATCCGACTCTCGAGGCGTTTTTGGGTAAAGGGGCAAGCCTTCACCCTTACAGTACATATCATATATTTGATTGCATTAAGAAACTTACAAGATTCTCATTTTCAATCCATAACAGTGAATGCAATTCAGATGGATTGTATGTAAAGTGCTTTAGAATTTTTCACAATGTGATAGGCATATATAAATACAAGTCAGTACTTTCTTCCCTCTGATCCTGTAGAATTTTCCAAAACAACAAGCTTCTGACTGTCATTGAGCACTTTAGTTACCATGGAACCAATTTTCATGTCTGACAACGTGTGAAAATATATATTGATTAAGTTCAGCACTTACTGCTGTGTTATCAAGATTGTGCCATTTTAATAACATTCAAAAATAATAATTATATCAATGTTAATTTAATTGGATTGAAATTGCAGTGGGTGGTATTAGCATGTAAAAGTGTTAACATGTTTGTGTGATATTTCTCTCTCTGCTATTTAAACAAAGGCAGTAATCTATTCAAAATAAATAAGCTAATGTCTTTCTTAAAGTAGCAAAGAAAATGTACACAAATGCGATAAGGTGGTCATTCATATGCTTGTATCACAGAGCACAGCTTCATTTCACCCCTTATGTTCTTGTTTTTAAATTTAAGATTATTATACCATATTTTTGCACCTCTTATATTGAATGTCTATAATGCAGCAGCTCTGAAAGCCATATGCACATTGTGCATTAAATCTGTTCACCTGTTCAGTCACATCATTTTGCTACCTCACCATTCATTTTTCATCAGGAAACAAAGTAAGTTCATGTACATTAATCCAATAAACATACTGTCAAAAAATTATAGATGTGTGCAAGATTCATGGACTTGTGCTGGACTTTTGCTCCATGGACACAGTGAACAACACTGCCATCTAGCAAAGGAGTATATTCTTCATCTGGGAGCCAAAACCACAAAGATAACTATTGGTGAGGAAGGACAGTTGGCCCATATAAATTGCTTTCATAACAACTAACGGTCCCTCTAATCTATCATTGGACTCTCTCTTGAATGATGCCAGAATATTAGCCTCCACTATCTTATATATAGGTCCATTCCAGTTATCATATGTTCTTGACATGAAGTTTTTTTTTACATTAATCCCAAATTTGCCCCTTTATAAGGGTGCATTTTGTTTTCCTCCTCTGACTGAGTTTTTTTAATCTTCCATTACATGACCATACGAATTAGGAGCAGAAGTAGGCCATTCAGCCAGTCGAGCCTGCTGCGCCATTTAATAAGATCATGGCTGATCTGTTACTGTCTCGAATTCCACACTCCTGACAATATTCCGGCAATAGTACTGAAGACCTGTGCTCCAGAACTTGCCTCGCCCCTAGTCAAGCTTTTCCAGTACAGCTACAACACTGGCATCTACCCGTCAATGTGGAAAATTGCCCAGGTACGTCCTATACACAAAAAGCAGGACAATTCCAACCCAGCCAATTATCGCCCCATCAGTCTACTCTCAATCATCAGTAAAGTGATGGAAGGTGTCATCAACAGTGCTATCCAGTGACACTTGCTTAGCAATAACCTTCTCAGTGATGCTCAGTTTGGATTCCGCCAGGGCCACTCAGCTCCTGATCTCATTACAGCCTTGGTTCAAACATGGGCAAAAGAGCTGAATTCAAGAAGTGAGGTGAGAGTGACTGCCCTTGACATCAGTGCAGCATTTGACTGAGTATGGCATCAAGGAGCCCTAGCAAAAAAGTCAATGGGAATCGGGCAAAATGCTCCGCTGGTTGGAGTCATACCTAGCGCAAAGGAAGATGGCTGTGGTTGTTGGAGGTCAATCATCTCAGTGTCAGGACATCACTGCAGGAGTTCCTCAGGGTAGTGTCCTAGGCCCAACCATCTTCAGCTGCTTCATCAATGACCTTCCTTCAATTATAAGGTCAGAAGTGGGGATGTTCCCTGATGATTGCACAATGTTCAGCACCGTTCACGACTTCTCAGACCCTGAAGCAGTCCGTGTAGAAATGCAGCAAGACCTGGACAGTATCCAGGCTTGGGCTGATAAGTGGCAAGTAACATTTGTGCCACACCAGTGCCAGGCAATGAACATCTCCAACAAGAGAGAATCTAACCATCTCCCCTTGACATTCAATGGCATTACCATCGCTGAATCCCCCACTATCAACATCCTGTGGGTTACCATTGACCAGAAACTGAACTGGAGTAGCCATATAAATACTGTGGCTACAAGAGCAGGTCAGAGGCTAGGAATCCTGCAGCGAGTAACTCACCTCTTGACTCCCCAAAGCCTGTCCACCATCTTCAAGGCACAAGTCAGGAGTTGCCTGGAAGGTTGCAGCTCCAACAACACTCAAGAAGCTCGACACCATGCAGGACAAAGCAGCCCGCTTGTTTGGTACCCCATCCACAAACATTCATTCCCACCACCACCGAAGCACAGTGGCAGCAGTGTGTACAATCTCCAAGATGCACTGCAGCAACGCACCAAGGGTCTTTAGACAGCACCTTCCAAACCTGCGACGTCTACCACCTAGAAGGACAAGGGCAACAAATGCTTGGGAACACCACCACCTCCAGGCCACACATCATCCTGACTTGGAACTATATTGCTGGTCCTTCACTGTTGCTGAGTCAAAATCCTGTAACTCCCTTCCTAACAGCACTGTGGGTGTCCCTACCCCACATGGACTGCAGCCGTTCAAGAAGGCAGCTCACCACCACCTTCTCAAGGGCAATTAGGGATGGGCAATCGCTGGCCTAGCCAGCGATGCCCAAATCCCATGAATGAATTTTTTAAAACTCCCACCTACCCCTGATAATTTTTGATTCCCTTGCCTAACAAGAATCTATCTACCTCTGCCTTAAAAATACGCAATGACTCTACCTCCACCACCTTCTGAGGCAGAGAATTCCAAAGTTGCACAATCCTCTGAGAGAAAAAAATTTCTCCTCATCTCTGTCCTAAAAGGGCGACCCCTAATTTTCAAACAGTGCCCCCTAGTTCTGGACTCACTCACAAGAAACATCGCCTGCACATTCACTCTGTCAAGACTGTTCAGGATCTTATATACTTCAATCAAGTCTCCCCTCACTCTTCTAAACTCC
Source organism: Heterodontus francisci (assembly GCF_036365525.1). Lineage (NCBI taxonomy): Eukaryota > Metazoa > Chordata > Chondrichthyes > Heterodontiformes > Heterodontidae > Heterodontus > Heterodontus francisci. Next base: position 119,991,732 of record NC_090373.1, on the reverse strand, counting down.
AATGAAAACAAGCCCAGTCTGTCTAACCTTTCCTCATAAGACAACCCGCTCATTCCAGGTATCAATCTAGTGAACCTCATCTGAAACACCTCCAACACATTCACATCCTTCCTTAAATAAAGAGACCAAAACTGCACACAGTATTTGAGATGTGGTCTCACCAATGCCCTGTATAACTGAAGCATAACATCCTTACTTTTATTTTCAATTCCTCTTGTAATAAAGGATAGCATTCCATTAACCTTATTTATTACTTGCTGTACCTGCATACTAACCTTTTGTGACTCATGCACTAGAACACCTAGATCCCTCTGCACCTCAGAATTCTGCAGTCGTTCCCCGTTTAAGTAATACTCTGCTTTTTTATCCTTCCTGCCAAAGTGAACAACTTCACATTTTCCCACATTATACTCCATCTGCCAGATTTTCGCCCACTCACTCAACCTATCGATATCGGTCTGCAACCCCCTTATGTCCTCTTCACAACATACCTTCCTAGCTATCTTTGTGTCTTTTGCAAATTTAGCTACAATGCCATCACTCTCCTCATCTAAGTCATTGATATAAATTGTAAAAAGTTGAGGCCCCAGTACAGACCCTTGCGGGACTCCACTTGTCACATCCTGCCAATCCAAAAAGGACCCATTTATGCATACTCTTGTTTTCTGACAGTCAGCCGATCTTCTATCCCTGCTAATATGTTACCCACTACACCATGAGCTGGTACTTTGAGCAATAATCTTTTATGTGGCACCTTGTGAAATGCCTTCTGGAAATCCAAATACAGTACATCAATGGGCTCCCCTTTATCCACAGCACATGTTATCCCTTCAAAGAACTCCAATAAATTGGTTAAACATGATTTCCCTTTCACAAAACTAAGCTAACTATTCCTGATTACCTTGAGTTTTTCTAAGTGTCCAACTATAGCCTCCTTAATGATAGATTCTTACACCTTCCCCAAGACAGACGTCAAGCTAAGTGGCCTATACCTGTTTACTGCCTCCTCAACCCCCCCCCCCCCCCCCTTCTTGACTAGAGGGGTTATATTTGCTACTTTCCAGTGTGATGGAACCTTTCCTGAATCTAATGAATTTTGAAAGATTAACACCAACGCATCTTGTACCTCATTAACCACTACTTTTAAGACCCTAATTATAATTTAGTGGTTTGAATTCGCTATTAACAACCTTTAATGCAGAAAATATCTACGCCTCCTCACAGATAGTTGAGAGACAGACAACTGAGGCAAGCAAAAGAGAGGTTAAGAGGGATGACCTGGTCAGAGGTAGGATTTAAGTAGTTTCTTAGAGACAGAGATGAAAGGTTTGGCACCTTGCGACTAGTGCTGAACTCATGGAAGCGGAGACACCCGAGAAGCCAGAGACAGAGGAAGGGAACGTTCAGGTGGGGGAATTTAGGGCTGGAGGAGGTTACTAAGATCAGGTGCAGGATATGTCTGAAAAACAAGGACAAGGAATTTAAGTTTGAGGCAGAGGATGTATCCTGCTGAGATTGGCTGTCAAAAAGAGCAGAGATCAAATTCTTTATCTTTTCCAAACAATAAATGACTGAGTCAGAAAGGAAATGTAAGCAATTTGTGAAAATGCAGAACAGTATAATGAAAAATCTACTATTTTGCTTAGTTTTGTGTGAGAAGAAAAGCATTGTTTGTCCAGATAGGCAATAAAAGAGCAATGCGAATTATCATTATCCTTTTGTACTAAGATAATGGTTTTAAAGCTGTCTTGAGTTCTACCTTTCCATAACCTAAAGGAGTGAAAACTAAAAAGCTGCTTTTACCACATAAAAGCCTAGCTTTCACTGCTGTCATGATCCTTTTTTCATCACCAGTATACACAGTAATTCACCACCTTTTTTGGGGTATTGTGGTTTAATCAAAGATTAAGTGACCTATTTTTTGCATCATAATTAAAACCTGAGAAGACAATCATTGTCAACATATAAGCAGAAACTGTTGCTTTCAGTAATGATATAGTACTGTCTACCTTGTGGGTCTGATTGCTGTCATTTGTATTATCCCCATTAGCTATGACAATCATAAACTTCACTTTCCTTTCAATCGAAACAAAAAATATAGACAAATATACTTTTATTATAATTAACTTATTTTTTCATATTTAAATGTATAAAAAATCTAAAAGAAAAGTGGCATCACAACAGACACATGCTTGTGACAGGCATGATAAAGCTTGAAGCAAGTCATATCCAACTAGCTGAAGAAGAGAGCCCAAAGGAAATCAAGGAAAGATCAGCAACTAAGTCAGTGTGGTATCCAAAGTCCTGTGTGTGGGAAAACATTCCTTGTGAAAATTGGACTTTACAGTCATTTGTGAATCCACAACCTGCATTAATTGGAAAGGAATCATAGACTGTCATCATTGACAATGTTGGACGAACAATTATCGTCACTTATTTATATGTGTAATATATGTATCTAAATCTTACATCCTGAGTACTTAGGTCAACTTTTACCTTTATAAATCTTTATGTCTCCTTTTATAATAGAAACTTTCGATGCAAATTTGTCATGTATTAATTACACCTCCCTGCCAGTGGTGACATTGCAGCACCTTAGTTTTGTGCCTCCCAGCTCCTCCTCCTGTATTACAGGGAAACTTCAATGGTCCAATCAACTCTACCTCCAAATTGTTGTAAGTTTGGCTATTTAACTGTAAATAATAGGGAAAAAAAGTAGATAAATTAAAATAAAGACAAAAATATATGTCTTTTAAAATGGCGATGGAAATATGCCTAGTTCAGTTACTCATCTGCCTCTTAACTCCGCTTTATCTGTCAATTAATTAGACCTACACTTCCCAGGTGCAATGCTATAGGAATCAAATTTTGTGTCTGTATGTGTATAAAAGCTGTTATGTATTATCAAGAATGAATATTTTAAGATATAAGACAGTAATTAAATTTGAGTTTGGAAAGTGTTCCGGCTTCAATCTCTAGGTTTATGTCATTGATAAAACCTTTTGATTCATTCACTGCTTTGTATGCCACTATATATCAATGGCTTCTCGGGGTTATGAACAAAAGTAATTTTTGTTGGATTTTTAAAAAATAAAGCAAGAATTCTCCTCTTCCCAATTTCTTAGATTCCCTATGGCTGATGCAGGTTTATTCTGTCAACCAAGAGGCCTGGAATGCATGGTTAACAATGATAATATCAGTACTCAGTATGTTGTTGGGTCTTCTGCAGAACAGACAGAGTTGCCAGTTATTCCTTCTGCTGAAATTGAATATTGTCTACTGCCCTTCTGGTTCTGAGGACCAGAAAAGTATTACGTCCCATGGAGGTCTGGCAAGTTAGAATGCAAACTGAGATTGGAATTTTTATCTGTAGTCCCCTGGTGGGAGCTTAATGCTTTGTTTCTTGAGCCTTTGGGCCAGAAGAAGAGTGCACTACTGCAGACATTCCCACATGCTGTGCTTTTAAACCGTTTCTTTGACTTCAACATGAGTAAAATACCAGATATACACTAATTAATTAATTTAATAATTATTCACACTGGGTTTGTAGTGATAAGTCCTTTATTTCATGCCAACAGGAGCTGGTTAACCCCAAGTACATTGCAGTGCACACAAGCTCAATTTTTCCATTCTCTTGACATTCACCGTAATTCAATTTCAGGACACCAGCTGGAACATTTAAGAAATAAGTTGACAATGATGTGCTAAAAATGGCAAAAACGGATTTTTCTTTAGAAATAATGCTTAAATGGAAAATGCAGGTTTTCTGGATTTTTTTTAATGTTTTCATTCTTTGAACATAAAGGAGCTGCTATTTAAGTATTAAAATGGAACCTGAGAACATTGATGTATAGTTTTGTGTTGAGTGTGGGTGGGCATTACAGGTATAATATAAGAGTTTCCACTTGAGAATTGTATTTTGTCACATCAACTTCAGAAAAAAATGCTGGAAAAAGTAACTGCAGTGTGAACTAACAAAAGAGGTCCATTTATGATGAGTCGCATGTTGCCTTCTCATACCTGCATTGAGACGTCTACTGTAGCTCTGTAACAAATAGAACATTTGCCAGCAAGTTCCTGTGATTGGAATTATTCCTGTTTGCCAAGTTGCAAGTATAAATAATATTCCATTGTCATTTTGTACAATGTTACGGTCACGTGAAGACAGGTTGAAGGGCTTCCCATTTTTCCCTCTCCTTGTTAGACCACAACAGATTTAATTCTTAAAGTGGATATACTGGCCAATTCAGTAGGTGTTTGATTACTTACTTGCTATGATCATAACAAGAACCAATCGGACAAGTTTGCTTGAATTAACAAAGGAAAAGGTTTATTGTACCTAAACCTAATAAAATAATAAACATGCCAACTTTCGCCCTCACACACACACTGGAGGTTTACACACACACAAATAGGTTACAGAGTGGGGAAAGGTAGATTGATTGAGTTGGAGTCCATAAAAAAGGGGTATACAGTCTGTGGAATTTGGTGATTTGGCTGGCTTCTAGCTGAATTCAGTGGTCCTGAGGCTTTTAGTTTGAAGAGATAGATGGCTGGTTCGGTTGGTTTCTTTGGAGACAGCGATGCAGATGAATTCCGCCAACGGGGTTTCTGATTGTAGCCGGAGTATGAAAAAGTGGTCAGTCAACAGGCAGGATTTGAAAGCTTTCAGGCTGGAATGGAGAGATTGAGAGAGAGAGAGACCCCCACTTAGGGTCTGCACATGTCAGAGTCCAGAAGCTTCTCCTCTGCTGCAGAGAAAAACACCAGCTTAAAACCACAGATGGGGAGGGGTTTGTCACATGACAGTCACTCAGTGATTCAAACATATCAGTTAGCAGTATTTCTCTGCTTGCTGAGAGAACTTTAAACTTCCTGAATCTTGGTTCTCACTGTTGTAGGAAACGCAGCAGCCAATTAGCACACAGCAAGCTCCCACAAACAGCAATGTGATAATGACTAGATAATCTATTTTTCTTGTGATGTTGATTGAAGGATAACTATTAGCCAGGACACCAGGGAGAAATGCGCCGCATTTCTTCAAAGTAATGCCATCAGGTGCCGTCCACCTGAGAGGGCAGACCAGTCCTCAGTTTAACATCCCATCTGAAAGATGGCACCTCCAACAGGGCAGCACTCCCTCAGTACTGCACTGGAGTGTCCGCCATGATTTTTGTTCTCAAGTCCTGGAGTGAGACTTGAACCCAGAACCTTCTGACTCAGAGGCAAGAATGCTACCTGAACCACAGATGACACCCGGGGAACTGCCAGTGCAAATCCATTTTCATAGCAATTTAATTTGCCCCTGTTTTCGTGTTTTTCAAGCACTTACAAGATGGTCTTAAAACTTTCTTGTGCTCTTTCCTAACCTTGCATCACCTACACTGCTTTTGTCACATTTGTAATGCACTGCAGTTGGTAAGATCTCATCATTAGTACAGATTGAGGTTTGATCTCAAAGAATATGTGATTGTTTTATTATCGAGAAAGTGGAAGACAAAAATAAGTGAACATTTGTTAAAATTGAAATGTTAATCTTTTGACTGTGTATGCAGTTGTACACCTGCAGACTGAGGTCAGGCTACACGTGTTTGCAAAGAAATAGGCAGTAGCAATTGAAACTGAAATTACTGCAGAATTTTTTTTAGAAATCAATCTTTTTTTATGCTCAGTTTATTAAAGTATAACCTTCTCTGGAAGTGACATGGAAGTACTATATTTCCAAGTGTATTTTATCCAATGCAATAAAATCAATTGATTGGCATCGATGATAATGCGTACAAACCATTCAGAAATGAGACGTATTAATATCAGTTTAAAATCATATCTCTATGATGTTTGGATCATTATGTCATGTTTTTATGGACTATTTGCTTGCATGAACTGCCTTCTATGAAAGCCAGATATGTTAATCGATTCTAATCAGTGCTCAGCTGTAGTAAATAGATATACTTCAGGAGGTTTCAATGGGATGTTGCCAGTTTAAGATACCAAAGTACTGTCTAGAGTTTGCCTGTGCAGTTCATGAAGAGCTGCCTGGAGGCACTATGATCAGGAAACTAACCAAGGATATGGCACTTTAAATCCTGGAAAGAAAAGTGCATTGAGCTACTTTTGTGTCTGCAGATGTAGATGATCCAGGGTAACTGGGCAATGCCTGCTTCCATGGATGTTCCCTGGACTGTTGAATCTGTTATATTTGACAGACTAGGGCAACCTTTTTACCTGAAGAGCCTTTAAAATAATTGCCTAAAATAAAAGCAATTGGGAGCCAAAAGACAAAATTCGATACTTGTAAACCAAATACTTGGCAAATTGCCAAGTGTCTCTGGTAGAATGCATAACTTGCATAAATAATAAATAAAATACACTTAGGTATCAGAAGAAAAATATCAAAATTAAGATAAACCTAAACGAATTATAATTTTTTTTGTTGACATTTTTAACTCTACTTTTGTCAGTCGAGTCATCTTTAAAACAAACTTTAACTTAAGATGTGTAGAATTAAGACAATTTTTCAGTTATTGATTCTTGTTATTTGAAAAAAAGTCTTCTAATAGCACATGCAGAATAATTTTTCATATCAGCTATATTAGGAACAATAACGGTCGCAAGCATAAAATCTTTTCCTTGAATCAAAGCCATTATCTATAACCAAGGTGTAGCTATACCACCTAGAGCAGGTTTATTTAGAGAATGATGATGTTTCTTGTTGAAATAATCATTTGAAACCATAGGGCTGTATTTCAAGAGTCGGCCGCCGAAGTAGGCGGTGGACGTTAAAAATTTTGGCCTGCCTGCATGGGCGCCGCGTCACGGAGCCGCCATGATTTCAAATGCGGCAGCTCAATTGCATGGCCTTGGCACCCACCCTGGTCTTTAATGGACGTTTAAAAATTAAAGGGCCAGTTAAGTTAAATTGCAACAAAACAGAATTACATGAACTTTGAATGCATTTTCTGCTCCCAGAATGCGAATACTGAGAATTTGCCCTTTTGCCCCTCCAATGTTTGGCTTCTTTTCCCTTTACCCCTTCCCATCAAACCCCCCCCCACCCCTGGCCAATCCGCATTGATTTAACTTCGCTCCCCCCTCCCACGCAGAGAAACAATCCTCCTCCCCCCTCACCACAGGTGTCGCGGTACGTTTCCCCGAATGGGTATTTGAAGGCGTGGCATTGTAGGCCACCCGAATGAAGATTGGTGTGGCGATTTAGGAGGCGAAGGGACGCTCGTTAAATCAGGTATGTAAATTAGTTTACATATTGAAATGGGGGTCCCGTTGCTGAGCGGCAGGGCGGCCGCCACAAGGCCTCGCACCGATCTTCATTGCACCCCTCCCGCCCCCCCCCCCCCCCACCAGCCAACGTTCCTGACGGTGGAGGGGCTTTAAAATCCAGCCCATAAAGTTCAGCATAATGATTAGCCATTTATCCCCACAATAAAAACACGGCTCTTACTTTTATTGACTTCATTTTTTTTTAGGCTTTTGTCATGTTAAAGCGATCCAACTGGAAAAGGTTGGGAGCTGCAAATGAGATGTTAAAGAGACACATACTGCTCCAGAGGTGCAGGTTGCAGACCCCTGGGCTAGGGTATCTGCTGAAAAATCTAGCTGGGGATTGGGTTAAGGGGCTTTAATGAATAATGAACATCACTTTTCCAGATTAATTCTACTACTTCAAGGGTTTTAAAATTTAATATAAGGAGAAAATTTGCAAATGTTGGAAAATGGAAATAAAATCAGAAAATGCTATCTTTGTCAGTATTTGCAAAAGTGAAAAGGTAGGCTAATAGTATAAGCTGTTCATCATATGTTCCGTCAAAGGGTCCCTCCAACAAAACTCAACCTATCATTTCTCCAAACATACAAATATCATTTTGATCTGTTGTGTGTTTTCAGCACTTTTGTGTTTTAGTTTAACTTTTCCGAGAAATGTTGCGCACCAATAGTTAAAGCCTAACTGAGTTTCAGTCCTGATATCTGAAAACAACTACTGTAAAATCCAGAATATAAGCAATGCCACCTGATGCCTTGGCATCAGGTGGCAGGACTATATCTCCAACACAGAAGTCCTTGAAGCGGCCAACATCCCCAGCTTATACACACTACTGAGTCAGCGGCGCTTGAGATGGCTTGGCCATGTGAGCCGCATGGAAGATGGCAGGATCCCCAAAGACACATTGTACAGTGAGCTCGCCACTGGTATCAGACCCACCGGCCGTCCATGTCTCCGTTATAAAGACGTCTGCAAACGCGACATGAAATCGTGTGACATTGATCACAAGTCGTGGGAGTCAGTTGCCAGCATTCGCCAGAGCTGGCGGGCAGCCATAAAGACAGGGCTAAATTGTGGCGAGTCGAAGAGACTTAGTAGTTGGCAGGAAAAAAGACAGAGGCGCAAGGGGAGAGCCAACTGTGCAACAGCCCCAACAAACAAATTTCTCTGCAGCACCTGTGGAAGAGCCTGTCACTCCAGAATTGGCCTTTATAGCCACTCCAGGCGCTGCTTCACAAACCACTGACCACCTCCAGGCGCGTATCCATTGTCTCTCGAGATAAGGAAGCCCAAAAGAAGAAGCAATGCCTGCACACAGCAATTTTTATGATCCACAAATGACAGATGCAACAATGTAATATTTGACCTATCAGCTTGTTTTTATGGTATGTCAGCTGGACGTACAGCCAACAAAATCGGAACTCAGTGATGCCATTGATTCTCTAGCCAGCGGAAAAGCCCTTGGGAAGGACGGCATTACCCCTGAAATAATCAACAGTGCCAAGCATGCTATATTTTCAGCTCTGTATGAACTGCTTTGCCTGTGCTGGGACGAGGGTGCAGAACCACAGGACATGCGCGATGCCAATATCATCACCCTCTATAAGAACAAGGGTGACCGCGGTGACTGCAACAACTACCGTGGAATCTCCCTGCTCAGCATAGTGGGGAAAGTCTTCGCTCGTGTCGCTTTAAACAGGCTCCAGAAGCTGGCGGAGCGCATCTACCTTGAGGCACAGTGTGGCTTTCGAGCAGATAGATCCACCATTGACATGCTGTTCTTCCTTCATCAGCTACAGGAGAAATGCCGTGAACAACAGATGCCCCTCTACGTTGCTTTCATTGATCTCACCAAAACCTTTGACTTTGTCAGCAGACGTGGTCTCTTCAGACTACTAGAAAAGATTGGATGCCCACCAAAGCTACTAAGTATCATCACCTGATTCCATGACAATATGAAAGGCACAATTCAACATAGTGGCGCCTCATCAGACCCCTTTCTTATCCTGAGTGGCGTGAAACAGGGCTGTGTTCTCGCACCTACACTGTTTAGGATTTTCTTCTCCCTGCTGCTCTCTCATACGTTCAAGTCTTCAGAAGAAGGAATTTTCCTCCACACAAGATCAGATGGCAGGTTGTTCAACCTTGCCCGTCTAAGAGCGAAGACCAAAGTACGGAAAGTCCTCATCAGGGAACTCCTCTTTGCTGACGATGCTGCATTAACATCTCATACTGAAGTGTGTCTGCAGAGACTCAATGACAGGTTTGCGGCTGCCTGCACCGAATTTGGCCTAACCATCAGCCTGAAGAAAACGAACATCATGGGACAGGACGTCAGAAATGCCCCATCCATAAATATCGGCAACCACGCTCTGGAAGTGAGTCAAGAGTTCACCTACCTAGGCTCAACTATCACCAGTAACCTGTCTCTAGATGCAGAAATCAACAAGCGCATGGGAAAGGCTTCCACTGCTATGTCCAGACTGGCCAAGGGAATGTGGGAAAATGGCGCACTGACACAGAACACAAAAGTCCAAGTGCATCAAGCCTGTGTCCTCAGTACCTTGCTCTACGGCAGCGAGGCCTGGACAACGCACGTCAGCCAAGAGCAGCGTCTCAATTCATTCCATCTTCGCTGCCTCCGAAGAATCCTTGGCATCAGGTGGCAGGACCATATCTCCAACACTGAAGTCCTCGAGGCGGCCAACATCCCCAGCATATACACCCTACTGAGTCAGCGGCGCTTGAGATGGCTTGGCTATGTGAACCGCATGGAAGATGGCAGGATCCCCAAGGACACATTGTACAGAGAGCTCGTCACTGGTATCAGACCCACTGGCCGTCCTTGTCTCCGCTTTAAAGACGTGTGCAAACTTGACATGAAGTCCTGTGACATTGATCACAAGTCGTGGGAGTCAGTTGCCAGCGATCGCCAGAGCTGGCGGGCAACCATAAAGGCGGGGCTAAAGTGTGGCGAGTCAAAGAGACTTAGCAGTTGGCAGGAAAAAAGACAGAATCGCAAGGGGAAAGCCAACTGTGTAACAGCCCTGTCAACCAATTTTATCTGCAGCACCTGTGGAAGAGTCTGTCACTCTAGAATTGGCCGTTATAGCCACTCCAGGCGCTGCTTCACAAACCACTGACCACCTCCAGGTGCTTACCCATTCTCTCTCGAGACAAGGAGGCCAAAGAAGAAGAAGATGTCACCTTACTGAGATCTTGTTTTGACAAATGGTAAGTCACTTACAACTGCACTTTCAAAGTCCCTAACTGTCTAGCTTTTAGCTGTCCATTTATCTCATCAGCTGTCAATCGGCTCGATCACTCGCTCTCCTCCACCTTTTGATGCTCAGTAAAATGCTTATTCTCTTCCACCCTAGTCTTGCCCCGGTATGATTCCCACTTTTGCTCTCTTAAGTTCAAGTGTGCAAATGTGAGCGTATCTGACACATAACTGGTGTCACCATCCATCACCAGATCTGACTGGACAACTTATCATGCTTTGCTCTCCCATACCCAAACTGATCACTCCTTCAGGATCATTTTGGAAAGCAAAGGTAACCCCCAACTTCTTTTCTCCACTCTCAATTGTCTCCTCTCCCCTGTCCTTCCCCCTCAACCTTCATCCCCAACAATAATTGACAGAAACTCATAAGCCTCTTTGCTACTAATGTTGAGACCAACCATTCATCTCTTTCTGTTGCCTCTCTCCTTTCCCTTCAATGGCCTGCTACCCAACCCGAACCCGAAGGGACCTGACGACGTGTCGGACTCGGGTCGGGTTGGGCCGGACACCCAGGGTAAGTGCTTTGCCGATAAGTATTAAAATTAATACCGGGATGAATCTGAGTCTGTGCAGGGAGCGAGTGATGTTACTATGACTTCATCACTCATGCGCTGCAGCTTCCTGGAGGTTCTGAGCTGGAAGGTCAGTGAAGGGATGGTCAGGTTGGGCTCGGGTGGTGTTGAGTAGTGGCGGGTTCAGGTCGGGTCGGGCTCAGGCCAAAATGGGAGGGACTTGGGCCGGGTCGGGCTCGGGTCCACTGTGGTTCAGTCGGGTTCAGTTCGGGTTCTTTTTCCTGACCTGAGCAGGCCTTTACTTCCCTTCTCCACCATGCAAATGTCCCCCAAGTCTCCCTCTGTAACCCTGCACATGCTTTTTTCTCTAGTTTCTTTTCAAACTTCTCTCATGCCATTTTGGATTCATTTTGCCCATGAGATCCACCTTCTGCTCTATTGATTACTAAACTGCTGACCACATTACTTACAGCTCTTATGGTAGCAGATATTGTATATGGTTTCCTCTCCTCAGGAACTGTTGTGCACACCATCCTAAAACACTCTTAACCACTCAGTCCTTGCACAGCACCGCCTATCTCCAACCTTTCTTGCAAAGTCCTTGAACATGTTCCTCCAGGATCTGTGGCCAACTTTACCGCAACTCCACGTTTTAATATCTCTGACTAGTTTCCAACCATGCCACAGCACTGAAACTGCCTTAATCAAAGTCACAAGTAATATATACTGTATCTGATGGACTATCCCTACTCGTTCTTCTTGACTTCTCTTGCGCCTTTGACATGGTTAACTATACAATCTGCTTCCGAAGCCTCTCCTCCATTGTCTAGCCCCGTAGGACTGCCCTCACTTAGGCCCTCACAGTGGCTTCTCTTGCACTGTTATCTCTGGAGTCCTCCAGAGATTTATTCTTGTAAGTCTCATCTAAATACTACCTTCTGAGGGTAATATCCGATGACAGGAAATCAGGTTCCGCGTGTACGCTGACAGCTACCGCTCTACCTCTCTACCTCTCCATTCCTCCACTACCTCTGTGCTGTCAGACTGCTTATGCAACATCCAGTCCTGGATGAACTGCGATTTCCTCCAGTTAAATGTTGGAAAGACTGAAGCTACCATTTTTAACCCCAGCCACAAACTTTTGTTTTCTCTTTATCACCAGTTTCATTTCTGTCCCAGCCACTGTCTCAGATTGAAACAAACTTGCAACTCAGCTATGTATTTCCCCCTAAGCTAAGCTTCCTTGCAATCTGGAATAATTTTTTCAATGCTTAGGCCCTGATCTTTACTGGGGCAGGGTTTTGGAGCGGGTTGGGGAGGAGTTATGCTTGGGATCCTTGAATGTCATGGAGTTTTAACTGCATGGCATGTGCGTTTTTGTTTACCAGGTTCCCCGTCCAGAAGTCAGCTGCTTGTCAGGTGGGGAACACTCCAGAAACAGCTACAGCCCAGCAGCAGGTCGGTTTAGTAGCTGTTGAGAGTAGAGATCTCGGGGCATCGGGAGAGAGCAGTGGCAGAGATGGGGGTGTCAGGCAGAGGAGATTTCGGGGTCAATGTTAGGTGGTGATGTTGGTGGCAATTTGTCAGCAATAAGTGAATGTGAAAAGGAGTGAAATCTAGGTGTAGGATGGGAACAGCAACACAGAATTCTAAAGTTGGAAGAGGGTGTAAGTCAGACTTTGTGCCTTTGTGGAGGCAGGAATTTGGTGTGGATCCAAAATCCATTGGAGTCCTGCACCAGAAATATATTCCAGCAGTTTTCAGGGTGAGCCTTCTGAGGTGCAAAGTTGTGTAAATTATGAAGTCAGCATGGGATAATGTAAATGACCCTAAATTGGTGACTTCTGCCATCCCATGATTCTACATCATATAACAGATGTAGTTACATGGACCTGCTCATTAAGGTGGATGTACTTATTTAAAGGGAAACTGTCAAAGCTGAGATTATTTTTCTTCTGATTGGAACATTGAGCCCCTTGTGCCTGTTGTGCTATTCAGTTAGACCATAGCTGATCTGTACCTCAACTCCATTTACCCACTATTGATCCATATCCCTTCATACCCTTACCTAAAAAAAATTAGTTCTGAATTTTTCAATTGACAGATTTTTGAGGGACAGAATTCCAGAGTTCCACTGCGCTTTGTGCGATGTAGTGCATGGTGTTTTTTAGGAGGTCCCTTTGTTGCTACAGCCAGATCAGCAACCAACCTCATAACACCAACAGCTGTGACTGTGGCAAAGAAAGTGATCCTAGCTCTCAACTTTTGTGCAGCAGACTTATCCTGGTGAGCCACAGAGGACTTTTGCCAGATCAGCCTATGAGCTGTACATTCCTGTAAAAATCATCAATGTCTTATTTATCAAGGCAACTAAGTTTATGCAGCTTGACAATGGGCCTAGACAAGTCACTCAGTTAGCAATAATTTTTACCAAATAGCAAGGTTCTGAAGTTGTTGGTTGCATCTACAGGCTTCAAATGTTAACCCCCATATTCATATCAACCACAAAAGCATCCATTTCCCCAGATATACAGATCATTTACAATGATATGCACAGCTTTCTGTGGGTGAATTCTTGATATTTCGGAAGCTGTCATGAAGACTTTCTACTTCACTGGTCCAGTGTCCCAGCTGTATTTCGCAAACAGTGCTGCTGGATGACAAGATGTGCCCACTGTTCCCAAAACCCACTTAGCATAACTGGAGCTGCCAAAGAATGGCTACGATGAAGCAAACAGTTAAGTCAAAATTAAAACTGCACACCCCACTGGGATGTTTCAAGGTAGGTTCAACTACTTAAAGAGGTCCGGAGATGCCTTGTAACATGTGCTAGACATCGTCTCTTGAATTACAGTATCACATTATGTGCTTCTTTAATTTTGTTATTGGGAAAGGACTCTCGATGTCCTGGAGGATGCCACAGAGCCCAATGATGACATTCCCAATGCCAGAGATCTGGCCCTTGATAAATATGAAGTTGCTGCCAGTGCAGCTACAGAGCAGTGAGCCAAGCTCATTGTGGAAGCCTCCACAGATTCATCAAGCATTTTTTATTTCACCGACAAGCAACCTTCTCTCACCAAACTCTCTGTTCGAAATAAAATCCTCACTCCTCATATGTAGCCATCACATCATAATAATGTGCCTCACACCAGCACAGTGCCCATTCCCCATTGGCCTAAAAGATAGCCAAGCACCTGAGTCAGCTATTTTTCATGTTGCTGGGTGGGATGGGGGCATGAATCCCATCAATGGTAGGCCAGGTGCATGGAGAGGTACAGCATTTTTGGATATTAACAGGCAGAATTCTGCCAGTACATTGGGGCCAGAGTACTTTAGAGATCATGCCCATGTTAACAAAAGAATACAGTCCAGAACATTAATGACAGAAGATACTTTTCAGATCAATTATGTGACCGCCGTCCTATAACTAGACCAGTATGTAACTTGGCCATGGCCATTCCAACTAACATGCTATGAAGAAGCTTCTGTTCATTATATTGAACTTTTGAGTGCTTTTTATTCTTTTGCTCAAGACTGTTGTAATGGGATGAAAAATTCACTTGTAAACCTGATCTTCCAATGTGTAATTTTATTTTCTTCGCAAATACCTGTGAAGCATGAGCAACTATTAATTGGTTACCCTTGTTGCGCTCTAAATGGAAATGGAAAGACATCATGTGAATATTTATTCAGTCTGAGCTAATGAGAAACAAAAAGCAAAGCAAGAAACTTCCCTTAAGACCTGCCTATTTTTATAAAGAGTCAAAGGATGACAGTAGTTTTAGAACCAAAGTGCACAGGGGCAGAACCCTGAGGGAGGTGGAGCCACAAAGAAGAAAGGCATGTGTATCCTGTTCTGACATGTTAGCAAAATCCCTGTCTATCGGATTATTTTCTCCATAATTGACTGATCAAATGCCAAACTTTTAAATTTGTAGAAAACGACAAAGTATCAAACCCTAAAGTATTCAAGTAAAGCTGTTCTGGAATCAAACCAAATTGAGGTGAAACCGCCACTGAGATAATTATGGGATTACAATTTGGAAACTAATAGGAGCACTTCTGTTTGTTTTGAAGATCCCTACAGATTGCTTCTCTGGTTAAAAAAAGGATCTTAATAAAAATACTTTTCAATGCATTTTAGTGGATTTTAACAATGAAATCTAACATGCCCTAAATAAGGAAATGTTTCATATAGTTAAATTATGTTTTCTGGATCGAATTTTGTTCTCTTCACATCAAATCTTTTATCGTTTATTTTATATGTTAACGTACCTCTAAAAGGATAAATTTAACAAGCAAGTGTTCTGCATATCCTGTCAATGAAATCTTTGCATCTTCATTGTTATGATTTGGTTGGGATGATACATTTTTCTTAAACAAGTACAATCTGATGTACTGTAAACTTGATGGTCCACTATTTCCTGGGCAGGCCAACAAACGGTGCCCGCCACCGGTTAGACTTGCCCTTGCCGCTTCAGTGTTTGAGATATTTTGCACTGCAGGTTGCTGAACGTGGAAGCTAGAAATGGTGTGGGACCCATTATAGGGCAGCTGGGACCTGAGTAAACAGGGCAAGCAACTGTATATCTCCTTAACCAATCAGTTGTATTAAAACCGCTACAAAGTGTAAGAAAGTGCCAGGCAATGGATACATCTGTGACAGTATTGGTAGGAGTGACCACCGCACAGGTCTTGTAGAGACGAAATACCGTCTTCACATTGAGGGCACCCACCATCGTGTTATGTGGCACTACTACCGTGCTAAATGGGATAGATTTCAAACAGATCTCACAATGCAAAACTGGGCATCCATGAGGTGCTGTGGTCGATCAGCAGGAGCAGAATTGTATTCAACCATAATCTGTAACCTCATGGCCCGGCATATCCCCCACTCTACCATTACCATCAAGCTGGGGGACCAACCCTAGTTCAATAAAGAGTGCAGGAGGGCATGCCAGGAGCAGCACCAGGCATACCTCAAAATGAGGTGTCAACCTGGTGAAGCTACAACACAGGACTACTTGCGTGCCAAACTGCATAAGCAGCATGCAATAGACAGAGCTAAGCGATCCCATAACCAATGGATCAGATCTAAGCTCTGCAGTCCTGCCACATCCAGCTGTGAATGGTGGTGGACAATTAAACAACTAACTGGAGGGGGTGGCTCCACAAATATCCCCATCCTCAATAATGGGGGAGCCCAGCATATCAGTGCGAAAGATAAGGCTGAAGCATTTGTAACAATCTTCAGCCAGAAGTGCCGAATTGATGATCCATCTCGGCCTCCTCCTGAGGTTTCCAGCATCACAGATGCCAGTCTTCAGCCAATCTGATTCACTCCACATGATATCAAGAAACGCCCAAAGGCACTGGATACTGCAAAGGCTATAGGCCCTGATAACATTCCAGCAATAGTACTGAAGACTTGTGCTGCAGAACTTGCTGCACCCCTAGCCAAGCTATTCCAGTACAGCTACAACACTGGCATCTACCCGGCAATGTGGAAAATTGCCCAAGAATGTCCTGTACACAAAAAGCAGGACAAATCCAAGCGGCCACTTACCGCCCCATCAGTCTACTCTTGATCATCAACAAAGTGATGGAATGGATTGTCGACAGTGCTATCAAGTGGCACTTACTCAGCAATAACCTGCTTACCGAAGCTCAGTTTGGGTTCTGCCAGGGGCACTCAGCTCCTGACCTCATTGCAGCCTTTGTCCAAACATGGACAAAAGAGCTGAACTCCAGAGGTTAGGTGAGAGTGACTGCCCTTGATATCAAGGCAGCATTTGATCGAGTATGGCATCAAGAAGCCCCAACAAAACTGGAGTCAATAGGAATCAGGTGGAAAACTCTCTGCTGGTTGGAGTCATACCTAGCATAAAGGAAGATGATTGTGGTTGTTGACCATCCCTCCATCATAAGGTCAGAAGTGGGGATGTTTGCTGATGATTGCACAGTGTTCAGCACCATTCGCGACTCCTCAGGTACTGAAGCAGCCCGTGTTCCAATGCAGCAAGACCTGGACAACATCCAGGCTTGGGCTGATAAATGGCAAGTAACATTCGCTCCACACAAGTGCCAGGCAATGACCATCTCAAACAAGAGAGAATCTAACCATCTCCTTTCGACATTCAATGGCATTACCATCGCTGAATCCCACGCTATCATCGTCCTGGGGGTTACCATTGACCAGAAACTGAACTGGACCAGCACATAAATACTGTGGCTACAAGAGGTCAAAGGGAAATTCTGCAGCGAGTAACTCACCTCCTGACTCCCCAATGCCTGTCCACCACCTACAAGGCACAAGTCAGCAGTGTGATGGATGGGTGCAGCTCCAACAACACTCGAGAAGCTCGACATTATCAAGGACAAAGCAGCCTGCTTGATTGGCACCCCATCCACAAACATTCACTCCCTCCACCACCAACATACAGTGGCAGCAGTGTGTACCATCTCCAAGATACACTGCAGCAATGCACCAAGGCTCTTTAGATAGTCCCTTCCAAAACCGCGACCTCTACCACTGAGAAGGACAAGGGCAGCAGATGCATGGGAACACAACCACCTGCAAGTTCCCCTCCAAGCCACACACCATCCTGACTTGCAACTATATACCTGTTCCTTCACTGTCGCTGGGTCAAAATCCTGGAACTCCCTTCCGAACAGCAGTGTGTATGTACCTACACCCCAAGGACTGGAGCAGTTCAAGAAGGGCAATTAGGGTTGGGCAATAAATGCTGGCCTAGCCAGCGATGTCCATATCCCATGAACAAATAAAAAAAAGATTGAAGCAGTGTGAAATTAACAGCACACAGACTGAGAAGGAAGAGCAGAGTGAGTGAATTCAATGTCAAATCAGAAACAGAGAGGGAAGGAATGATTGGAAGATTAGATTAACAAAGAGAGAGAAAAAAAGAGATTTAATTGATTCAATTAATTTGATTTTATTTTAAATCTCCAACAACAATTAAAATCTGAAGGAATGGACTCCATACTTGTAATTTGTTAAGGTATTTAGTGACTGGGTTGAATGAATGATATTGAGTGCACCTTGCGGTAGGTGTAGATTTTGTGAACACAAGTAATTAGAGCAGGAGTAGACCTGATGGCCCATCGAGCCTGCTCTGCTATCCAATACAATTATGGTTGACCTTAGGCTTCAACTTGATTTTCCCGCCCGCTCTCCATATCCCTTGATTCCCTGAGAGACCAAAATCTGTCTATCCCAGCCTTAAATGTATTCAACGATGGTGCATCCACAACCCTCTGGTGTAGAGAATTCCAAAGATTCACAACCCTTTGAGTGAAATAATTTCTCCTCATCACAGTCCTAAATAATAGGCCCCTTATCCTGAGACAGTGCCCCCATGTTTTAGATTCTCCGACCAGAGGAAACAATCTCTCAGTGTCTACCCAATCCAGACCCTTTAGAATCTTGTATGTTTCAATGAGATTGCCTCTCATTCTTCTCAACTACAGAGAATATAGGCCCAATTTACTCAGTCTCTCATCATGGGACAACCCCCTCATCCCAGGGACCAATTTAGCGAATCTTCACTGTACTGCCTCCAAAGTATATCCTTTCTTAAATGTGGAGACGAAAACTGCATACAGTACTCCAGATGTGGTCTCACCAAAATCCTGTACAAGCGTAGCAAGACTTCCTTATTCCTGTACTCCAATCCCTTTGCAATAAAGGCCAACATGCCATTTGCCTACCTAATTGCTTGCTGTACCTGCATGTTAACTTCCTGTGTTCCTTGTACAAGCACATCCAAGTGTCTTTGCACATCAACATTTAAAGGTTTCACATATTTTAAAAATATTCTCCTTTTCTATTCGTATGATCAAAGTGAATAACTTTGCACCTTATTATGCACCACATTATACTCCATCTGCCATCTTGTTGCCCACTCACTTAACCTGTCTATATCTCTTTGCATCCTCTCTGTGCTCTCCCCACAGGTTACCTTTCCACCTACCATTGTATCATCAGCAAACTTAGATAAATTACTCTCTGTCTCTTTATCTAAGTCATTAATATAGATTGTAAATAGCTGAGGCGCAGCACTGATCCTTGCGGCATTCCACTATTTACTGCCTGCCAGCTTGAAACTGCCCTGTTTATGCCCACTCTTTGCTTCCTGTCCGTTAACCAATCATCTCGCCATGCTAATATATTACCCACAACTCCATGAGCCCTTATCTTGCCTATTAACCTCTTGTGTGGCACTTTATCGAATGCCTTTTGGAAATCCAGGTATACTACATCTACTGGTTCCCCTTTATCTACCCTACAAGTTACATCCTCAAAAAACTCTTAATAAATTTGTCAAACAGGATTTCCTTTTGGTAAAACTATCTTGACTTATTCTAATCATACTGTGCTTTTCTAAGTGCATTGTTAAGACTTTCTTGATAATAGATACTGCTGTTAGACTAATTGGCCTATAGTTCCCTGATTTCTCTCTCCCTTCTTTCTTGAAAAGCGGTGTAACATTTGCCAACTTCCAATGTGATGGGACCATTCCCGAGTCTAAGGAATTTTGGAAAATCATAGCTAGCACATCCACTATCTCTGCAGCTATCTCTTTTAGAACCCTAGGCCATCAGGTCCCGGGAATCTGACAGATTTTAGTCCCTTGAGTTTCTTGTGAAAGGATTCTGTATCCTGGAGGCAGTTTGGACATCACAAAGCTTTGTTCTGAAAGTTGAATAGTCATTTTGTGTGATAAATGAGGATGATTTAAATAGAAACATCTTGGGCAGTGAAGAGATACTGGGTTTAACTTCTGGGAGAGGAGCGGATCTGTGGGGAGAACGCCGAGAGCGGAGCCAATAAATTGAGCCCGAGGATCACGGCCCACTCACTTACCTTCCGGGAGCGGCGAGCAGTCCAGGCGCGCCGGAGTTTGAATACAAAGTGAGCAGTGACATCACAGGAAATCGGCAAGGTGATTGGTTGGTAAGTGTTAAGGAATAACTCTAAATAGCTGGGTAAGTAACTAAAAGTAAAGTGAAAGGTCTACAGTTTTTTTAAATACAGTAGGTAGTTTTTTTTAGGGATTCAAGGTCCCTAGTGTAAATAATATAATTTTTGGGTAATTTAAGGGGATATAGTAAGGATAAGTCATGGCAGGGCAGCTCAGCAAAGTGGAGTGCTCCTCCTGTGCAATGTGGGAAGTCAGGGACACTTCCAGCGTCTTGGGAAAACACATGTGCAGCAAGTGTCTCCAGTTGCAGCTACTCGAAATCCGCATTTCGGATCTGGAGCGGCAGCTGGAGACAGTGTGGAGAATCCTTGAGAACATGTACAGGGAGGTGGTCACACTGCAGATAAAGACTGCTCAGGCAGAAAGGGAATGGGTGACCCCCCAGGCAGAGTAGAAGAACTAGGCAGGTAGTGCAGGAGTCCCCTGGGTCCATCTCCCTATATAACAGATTTTCCACTTTGGATACTGTTGGGGGGTTTAGCTTCTCAGGGGAATGCAGCAAGAGCCAAGTCTGTGGCACCACCGGCGGCTCAGCTGCACAGGAGGGGAGGAAAGGGAGTGGAAGAGTAGGGATTCTGTACTAAGGGCTACAGATAGGCGTTTCTGTGGCCGCAAACATGACTCCAGGATGGTATGTTGCCTCGCTGGTGCTAGGGTCAAAGATGTCATGGAGCGGCTGCAGGACGTTCTGAAGGGGGAGGGTGAACAGTCAGAGGTCGTGGTACAGATTGGTATCAACGACATTGGTAGAAAGAGGGATGAGGTCCTGCAACAAGAAGTTAGGGAGCTTGGTAGCAGATTAAAAAGCAGGACCTCAAAGGTTGTAATCTCTGGATTACTCCCGGTGCCATGTGCTAGTGAGTATAGGAATAGGAGGATAGAGCAGATGTATGCGTGGCTGAAGAGATGGTGCAAGAGGGAGTGCTTTAGTTTCCTGGATCAGTGGGTCTTTTTCTGGCAAAGGTGGGACCTGTACATGTTGGATGGGTTGCACCTGAACCAGAACGGGACTAACATCCTTGCTGGGAGGTTTGCTAGTGCTGTTGGGGGGGATTTAAACTAATTTGTCAGGGGGCTGGGATACAGAGTGGAGGTGATGCACAGTCAAATATAGAAGAGAAACTGAGTCAGTCTGGAAGACGGAGCAAATATAGACCTGTTAAGGCACAAGTGAAAAATGCAAGGCTTGATTGCATCTATTTTAATGAAAGGAGTCTTACTAGTAAGGCAGATGAATTGAGGACGTTGATCAGCATATGGGATTATGATATTACTGCTGTCATAGAGACATGGTTGAGGGAGGGACAGGACTGGCAGCTCAGTATTCCAGGGTATAGAATCTTCAGGCGAGACGGGAGGGGATATAAGAGGAGGTGGCATTGCACTGTTGATCAAGGAGTCAATTACTGCGGTAAGGAGGGATGATATCTTAGAAGGTTCCTCAAATGAGGCCATATGGGTAGAACTTAAAAACAAAAATGGGGCAATCACTTGGCTGGGAGTGTACTACAGGCCTCCAAACAGTCAGGGAGAGATAGAGGAGCAGATGGTTAGGCAAATTTCAGAGAGGTGTAAAAATAATAGGGTAATAATAGTAGGGGATTTCAACTTCCCCAATATCAACTGGGATAGTCTTAGTGCAAAAGGCTTAAAGGGGGCAGAATTCTTAAAATGCTCACAGGAGAGATTTTTGAGCCAGTACATAGGAAGTCCTACAAGAGAAGGGACAGTACTAGGCCTAATCCTAGGGAATGAAGCCGGACAAGTGGCAGAAGTGTCCGTGGGGGAGCATTTTGGGGATAGTTATCATAACTCTGTAAGATTTAAGGTAGTTATGGAAAAGGACAAAGATGGACCAGAAATAAAGGTACTGAATTGGGGGAAGGCCGATTTCAATATGATAAAACAGGATCTGGCCAAAGTGGACTGGGAACAGCTACTTGTAGGAAAGTCGACATCAGACCAGTGGGAGTCATTCAAAGAGGAAATACTGAGAGTTCAGAGCCAACATGTACCCTTTAAGGTGAAGAGTAGGACCAACAAGTCTAGGGAACCCTGGATGTCAAGGGATATAGAGGATTGGATCAGAAAAAAAAAGGAGGCTTATGGCAGATTCAGAGTGCTGAAAACAGCGGAGGCACTAGAGGAGTATAGAAAGTGTAGGGGGGTACTTAAAAAAGTAATCAGGAGAGCAAAGAGGGGACATGAAAAAACACTGGCGGGAAAGATAAAGGAAAATCCTGAGGCGTTTTATACGTATATTAAGGGCAAGAGGATAACCAGGGAACAAGTAGGGCCCATTAGGGACCAAAGTGGCAATCTGTGTGTGGAGCTGGAGGCCATAGGTGAGGTTTTAAATGATTACTTTTCATCTGTTCACAATGGAGAAGGATGATGTAGGTGTAGAGATCACGGAGGGGGATTGTGATATACTTGAACATATTTGCATTGAAAGGGAGGAAGTATTAGCATTTAGCAGGCTTAAAAGTGGATAAATCCCAAGGCCCAGATGAGATGTATCCCAGGCTGCTATGTGAGACAAGGGAGGCGATAGCAGGGGCTCTGACACAAATTTTCAAATCCTCTCTAGCCACAGAAGAGGTATCAGAGGATTGGAGGACAGCGAATGTGGTACCATTATTCAAGAAGTGTAACAGGGATAAACCAGGTAATTACAGGCCATGACTCTAACATCAGTGGTTGGGAAACTATTGGAAAAATTCTGAGGGACAGGATTAATCTCCACTTGGAGAGGCAGGGATTAATCAGGGATAGTCAGAATGGCTTTGTCACGGGGAGATCGTGTCTAACTAACTTGATTGAATTTTTCAAGGAGGTGACTAGATGTGTAGATGAGGGTAAAGCAGTTGATGTAGTCTACATAGACTTCAGTAAGGCTTTTGATAAGGTCCCGCATGGGAGATTGGTAAAGAAGGTAAGAGCCCATGGGATCCAGGGCAATTTGGCAAATTGGATCCAAAATTGGCTTAGTGGCACGAGGCAGAGGGTGATGGTCGAGGGTTGTTTTTGCAAGTGGAAGCCTGTGACCAGTGGTGTACCGCAGGGATCGTTGCTGGGACCCTTGCTGTCTGTAGTGTACATTAATGATTTACAAAGAACAAAGAACAGTACAGCACAGGAACAGGCCATAATGCCCTCCAAGCCTGCGCCGATCTTGATGCTTGCCTAAACTAAAACCTTCTGCACTTCCGGACACCGTATCCCTCTATTCCCATCCTATTCATGTATTTGTCGAGATGCCTCTTAAACGTTGCTATCGTACCTGCTTCCACCACCTTCCCCGGCAGCAAGTTCCAGGCACTCACCACCTTCTGTGTAAAGAACTTGCCTTGCACATCCCTCTAAACTTTGCCCCTCTCACCTTAAACCTATGTCCCCTAGTAACTGACTCGTCCACCCTGGGAAAAAGCTTCTGACTATCCACTCTGTCCATGCCGCTCAGAACGTTGTAAACCTCTATAATGTTGCCCCTCCACCTCCGTCGTTCCAGTGAAAACAATACGAGTTTATCCAACCTCTCCTCATAGCTAATGCCCTCCAGACCAGGCAACATCCTGGTAAACCTCTTCTGTACCCTCTACAAAGCCTCCACGTCCTTCTGGTCGTGTGGTGACCAGAATTGCACGCAATATTCTAAGTGTGGCCTAACTAAAGTTCTGTACAGCTGCAGCATGACTTGCCAATTTTTATACTCTATGCCCCAATCGATGAAGGCAAGCATGCCGTATGCCTTCTTGACTACCTTATCCACCTGCGTTGCCATGAATACGTGAATATAGGAGGTATGATCAGTAAGTTCGCAGATGACACGAAAATTGGCGGTGTCGTAAATAGTGAGGAGGAACACCTTAGATTACAGGACGATATAGATGGGCTGGTAAGATGGGTGGAGCAGTAGCAAAGGGAATTTAATCCTGAGAAGTGTGAGGTGATGCATTTTGGGAGGACTAACAAGACAAGGGAATATACAATT
Organism: Heterodontus francisci; assembly: GCF_036365525.1. NCBI lineage: Eukaryota > Metazoa > Chordata > Chondrichthyes > Heterodontiformes > Heterodontidae > Heterodontus > Heterodontus francisci. The sequence continues at coordinate 119,967,656 of NC_090373.1, read as the reverse complement.
GATGGTAGGACCTTAGGATCAGAGGGACCTTGGTGTACTTGTCCATAGATCACTGAAGGCTGCAGCACCGGTTGATAAGGTGGTTAGGAAGGCATACGGGATGCTTGCCTTTATTAGCCAAGACATAGAATATAAGAGCAGGGAGGTTATGATGCAGCTGTATAAAAAGTTAGTTAGGCCACAGCTGGAGTACTGTGTTCAGTTCTGGGCACCACACTATAGGAAGGATGTGATTGCACTGGAGAGGCTGCAGAGGAGATTCACCAGGATGTTGCCTGGGCTGGAGCAGTAAGTCAGTAATATTTGGTGTCAATCGTGGCTCCGTTGGCAGCACTCTTGCCTCACAGTCAGAAGGTTGTGGGTTCAAGTCCCACTCCAGGGCATGAGCACAAAAGTCAAGGCTGATACTCTAGCGCAGTACTGAGGGAGTGCTGTGTACTGTCGGAGGTACTGTCTTTCAGATGAGACATTAAACTGAGGTCCCATCTGCCCTTACAGGTGGACGGGAAAGTTCTCACAGCACTATTTCAAATAAGAGCAGGGGAATTATCCTTGGTGCCCTGACCGATATTTATTCCTCAATCAACATCACAAAAACAGATTATCTGGCCATTAACATTTGCTGTTTGTGGGAGTTTGCCATATTCAAATTGGCTGCCAAGTTTCCTGCATGATAGCAGTGACTAAACTTCAATAGTACTTCATTGGCTGTAAAGCACTTTCGGATGTTCTGTGGTTGTGAAAGGCACTATATAAATGCAAGTCTTTCTTTTACTTTTTAGTAGGATTCCTACCCATTTATTTGATATATTTAGAAATGCTGAATGAAATTCTTGGAAATAAATGCCTGCAGTATCTTTGCAACTTCTGGATGACAAATTGCTCAGAAGATGGAAGATTGTATTCTGTTCATGCTCTTGGATAACAAAGACAGGATTTTTATAGATTTTTATAGTAACAGAGAAGTGTTGTGAGCTGTATTTATAATCAGGGACATACAGGGGTACATTTATACAAGCTTTACAACAGAAGGGGCATGGCAGAAGGTGAAGTTGTCGACTCCTAGCAACAAGCAAAGGATTAAGAACGATGTGAATGTACGAGTGCCACGGCATGACAGTTTGCAGTACAAATGGTGCAGTCACCAAGTCCTGCTGGTGGTGCCAAGGGAATTTCTCTCTGTAAATTGCATCACTGTCTAGCCTGAAGGCACAGCAGTCGAAGAAAAATTAAGGGGGAAAGAGAGGAAGGGAGGGGAGGAATGTCAACATACAAACAGGTTATATAACTGGAAGACGAGGGATAGAGATTCATGCATTCAGTTACTTTCCTAGTAGTTGTTTTTCACAGAGTTCTCAATTTGGAGTGCATCAGGCCATTATCAGCACTTGAACAAATCATTAATATTATTTGACTTATTTTTGAGGATTGCTAATCAGTACTGGAGACTTCCACAAATAATTTTTTTTAAGAGCTCTCTTCATTTCTAGGTTAGGTTATTGTTATCCTTTCCTTTCTACATGTTGACTTTACCCCTACAAATTAAAAGAAATATATATTCAAAATATAGAAACTTCAGTATGCTTGATTTTGACTTTTTAATAAAATAAATGTGATGATGCTTCATTCAGAATAAGGGGCAGGTCATTTCGGACTGAAATGAGGAGGAATTTCTTCACTCAGAGAGTGGTGAATCTTTGGAATTCTCTGCCCCAGAGGGCTGTGGAGGCTCAGTGAATGGCGGAGGGGGCTTGAAGGGCTGAAAGGCCTACTCCTGCTCCTATTTCTAATGTTGTTATGTTCTTATTCCTGCTTTGTAGTCTTTGTAAGTGATCAGCTTTTAGCAGGGGGTGAAATGATAATGTTAAAAGCCCTCTTGTTCTACTTTGTGGTAGACAACATGCTGAACCCCTTTAACATTGTAAGCAACTTGCTGGTTTAATGTAGGAAGAGCCTCAGGCTGTTGCACGATAACATGAGATATGATTACACATGTTAGTCTGTAAATGGCGGGATGAGTTGTATTATCTGCTCGGTGTAGTGTGGCAAATTCTGCCTGACTGGCAACACGCAGAAAATAGCTTCCTCAGAAAACAGCAAGCAGACCACTTTGATTGTTTTGCATGCAGCATTCTGGCCAGAATGTTCTGGAAAGAAAAAGAAGCTTGCATTTGTGTAGCAACTTTCACAATCTCAGAATGTCCTGAAGTGCATCACAACTAATGAACTACTTTTTGAAGTGTAGGCATTGTTGTAACTTAGGGGAATGTGTCAACCAATATGATGCAGAGCCCACAAACAGCAATGAGATGAATGATCAGGTTTTTTAAAAAATACTGTTGGTTGAGGGATAATTATTGGCCAGAACACTCTCTTGTCCTTTTGTAAATCGTGCCATGGAATCTTTGACATCTACCTGAGAGGGTTGAATCAGAAGAATTAATTACTTAAGACTTAACCTGGAGCAGAAATTGGTGGTTGACTACAGGGCTATGTAAACCACTCCCTGCAGTGTAATAATAACTAGATGTGAGCTTACTTAGTTAGATGTAAAAAATGCCATAGCTGTATTTGAAGCAGAGCAGAGAAATTCTCCTGGTTTATCCCTCAACCTACACCTAAAAAAATCAGATGATCTGATCATTTATTTCATTATGGGATTTTGCCATGCCCAAATTGGCTGCCATATTTCCTATGTTACAACAGTGACTACAGTTCAAACTACTTAATTAGCTGTTCAGCACTTGGGGATGACCTGAGACCGTGAAAAGCGCTATATAAATGCAAGTCTTTATTTCTACACAGTGATTTGTGGGCAACAGTGGAAGGCATTGCCTACTGAGAATCTGGAAATCCATTCAAAAAGCAAATCTATAAGCTGTAAGTAATGAAAATAATAAATGATTTACAAATGTAATGATAAAGAATATAATTTATTAATATGTAAAACTGGGTAAGGGGTATTATTTCCTGATGGCTAGAATGTAAAAGCAGTTTGTAATTGGGGAAGAAGTGTTCATTTAACTTGGAAATGTTGGGAGGGATGCTGATAGAAAAGCTTGTGCATTGAAAAAATAAACTTGTTGTTCAGAGCTGATTTATTGTGTGCCTGATCGAATTAGCCCATGCAGTTGTGTGACATTCGCTAAGATCGGCCCTGATCGGTAGAAACATATAAGCCCTGAATTTCCACACGGTTGTCCCAATCTCTCACCAAAGTTATGGTAGAATCCCTGGAGAAGCGAGTAAAAATGACTGTTTATGTACTTTCTCTGGATTTTCTGCCAATTCCAATGGTGACAGCACAGCCAAGCAGCATGCAGAGTTATTCCAACGGTAGTTGTTGCAGTCACCGCGGTCACCTTTATTCTTATAGAGGGTGATGATATTGGCATTGCGCATGTCCTGTACTGCTCCTTCATCCCAGCACAGGCAAAACAGTTCATGGAGTGCTGAAAGTATAGCAGTCTTGGCACTCTTGATTATTTCAAGGGTAATGCTGTCCTTTCCAAGGGCTTTTCCACTGGCTCGAGAATCAATGGCATTACTGAGTTCCGATTTTGTTGGCTGTTCGTCCAGCTCATCCATGACTGGCAGAGACTGGGCTGCATTGAGGGCGGTATCAGTGACAACATTTTCCCTGGAGTACAATTCTAGGTAGTGCTGCACCCAGCGGTCCATTTTCTTGTGTTGTTCATTGATCACTTCCCCTGATTTGGACTTGACAGGGGGTGGGGGGGGGGGGGTGCGGGGGCGGGCGATCTTCTTGATGGTTGGCCCAAAAGCTCTCTTAATGCCATCGTACATTCCTCTGATGTTACCGGTGTCGGAGTCCAGCTGAATATGACTGCATAGGTGTTGCCAGTAGTCATTTGCACAGCGCCTGGCTGTTCTTTGCGCGTTGCTTCTGGCGGCTTTAAGTGCTAAGTATGTTAACTCGCTGGGGGCTTTCTTGTAGTTCAGCAGTTCAGTGCGCTTAGCGGCTATGACTGGTTCCATCTCTTCAGAGTGAGATTGAAACCAGTCTGTATTCTGCTTCCCACATCTGCCAAAAATGGCCATTGCTGAGTCATAGATGGCATCTCTGATGTGGGCCCACTTGCATCCCCTGCAGGAGTGTTTTGAAGGGCTTTTCCAAGTGAATTAAGAAACTTTTGTAACAGCTGTGGATAAGAAATTCTGTTAGTGTTGATGCGCGGGCGGCCCTTCTGCTTGGAGTGATGTAGCTTCTTTGGTTTGAGTCTAACTTTGCTGTACACCAGCGAGTGGTCGGTGTCGCAGTCCGCACTGTGGAAGCTGTGTGTTATTTGAACACTGTTTATAGAGGCTCGCCTTGTGACGATGAGGTCCAGCTGGTGCCAACGACGTGATCTTGGGTGTCTCCATGAAATCTGGTGACTGGGTTTAGTTTGAAAGAACGAGTTGGTGATGCAGAGGTTATGATAGGTACACAACTCCAGCAGTCTCTGTCCATTCTCATTCATCCTTCCAATGCCATAGTGCCCGAGGCAGGAGGGCCATGAGTCATGGTCAGCCTCAACCCTGGCGTTTAAGTCCCCCAGCAGGAACAAATATTTGGTATTAGGAATGCTACTAATGATATTATGGAGTTCCTCGTGGAACTTGTCTTTAACTTCAGGTGGGGAGCAGAGTGTTGGAGCATAGATGTTGAGTAGGTGTACTGGACCAGAGGCGGTGAGCAGTCAAATGGACAGTATGCGTTCCGAGCTGTTTGTAGGTGGCTCTATCATGCTGAGCAAAGAGTTTCTGATGGTGAAGCCCACTCCATGCTGTCTTGGTTCTTCTGGATCCCTGCCCTGCCAGTAGAAGGTGTAGTCTTGCTCTCTTAGTGATCCACTCACAGGGAGGCGTGTCTCCTGAAGTGCTGCAATGTCCACATTGAGTCTACTGAGCTCGTTGTTAATGATGGCAGTCTTCCAAGAGTTGTCGATTTGTGTAAGGTCTTCTGACAGGCCAAGATACATAGTTCGGACGTTCCAGCTTGCAAAACGAAGTGCTGGTACCTTCTTTTCTTCTTTTGTCATGCTGTTTGGTGCGATATTACAGTTCACTTGTCAGGCAATGACCCTGAGTTCCAAACACCCATTGAAGTAGATGGATTGTGGCGGGACAGAACCTTTCTGACTGGGGGCTGTCCGATTTGAGGCGGGCAGTAGCTATCCAGTGAGATGCTGTGACCTCTCCCACAGACAAAAGCAACCTGTGACACCCAATCTCTACGCCAATTGAGGTGGACTTAAAACCCGTAACTGCTGCCTTCCGTGTTGTTCTGGTCGCTGTGAGGCGACTATGGAGTGACCTCTCCATGGCGCATGCCTGGGAAAAGTGTTTGGAAAAGATTAAAGGTGTGACAATTAAAGGTTCTACTGATAACATACTATTAAGGAACTATCTCCAGCCAAATGGCCAGTACATGCCCATTTTCTTCAGTTACCTAAACAGGTAAACTGAGCTTTTGTGTAGCAGCTATTTAGCTAAAGATTATTCTTCGAAAGAATTTCAGTTGAGATATACAATGGAATAAATGCTTCATTTTGACAGTACATATCCTTTTAACTAAGGGAAGAATTGTTTGTATGCAGCAGGAGGTGAAGAAAGAACATAGGGATTGCTGTCAGTGCTGTAAATTTAAAAGCTTTTGTAATTTGGTGCATCTGTATATTTTTCAAGTGACGAAAGACGAAATTCTGATTTTTGATTTAAAAATACCTGGCCTTTTATAACCTGAATAATTGGGATCCCTCCAGAGGTTTGACTTGGGGTGGAGGGGTGAAGAATTTTAACCCAAAAAAGGACGGGTTTGGGTTGGTTGGGAGGTTAGAGTTAAAAATCTGAATTCTGACCCCAGCCTGCCCACTTCCGTTTTCAACGGAGACAGGATAAAGGGGCAAGCAGAGACAGGATAAAGGGGCAAGCAGCCAACCTACTCCCAGGAGGCGGATTCCAATTTAAATATTATAATTAGGCTGGCAGCCTCATATTGATCCACAATTTCAAATTTACCTCTGGCCGGCTGTTGTTCTCAGGCCACAATAAAACGGTTTCATATAAGTGGGTTAATAACTGCACTAAATAAGCACCAATACAATTTTATACTAACCAGGTAGCCACTATAGCACTGGAGGAAATGAAACTTCTGTATGTCACCATTTAAGGAAGGTATTGCAACTGACCCTGATGTCATCTGACATGCTTATTTTCAAGGGTTAACTGAATACGGATCAGAACCCAGGCTGAGTTTCCCCTCTGCAGCAAAGGGAGGCTGAGATCAATCTAGCATCTCGACAGCCATCCCACCTGAGGTGAGCTGACACAGCACAGATTTGGGATTGAACCTGGACTTTTTTGGTTAGTATGCCTCAGTTCCACAAGAAAAAAAATACGTCCACACGGTGTTATATTTTATAAAGTAAGCTGTCATTCAAATTGAAAATTCCAGCAGGAAGAAAATATAAGCAGTCGAAATGAATAAAGCATAAATTAGATGTCTTGATTGAGTTTTCAAGGGATTTTAGCTAACTAACCATAACGTTTTTTCTTGCTAGTATGCTAACATACCATAATTAGAATTTTCTGGAGAACTTTAGTTTGCACAGAAAGATGTGATTTACAGAAGATAAATGGATATTCACCAGGGAATACTGGTTTTAGTTTTGCGCTTGAAGAAAGAACCACTTTTCTGGTTATGAATCAGAAGATTAGGTTGTCGAGAAATGTCTTTTAAAGCATTTCATAATACCTTTACAATATTAGCTGCAAGGCATTCCTCCAATACTTGATTCTTTGGAAGGAAAAAGAAAGCTTTCATTCATAATAGCATCAGTCATAAGTGAGGAGACTTTTGTTATAACATGCAAAAGGAAGTCCGGGATATTTTTGAAATTGAAATGTTGAACCAAATAGCATTGGCATTCATTTAACTGACCAAACACAAATCTGCATTATAATAGCAGTTTTAGTCAAATAGATGACATAAGAACTAAGTAATTTATATCAAAGTCATCTGAGAATCTCATTTGTTAATACCATGCTGTGAAATAGCCAGGGGTTATAATAGCATGAAGAAAAATAATAAGTCTGAGTCATAGTTACCGACATTACTTGATGTGCTGGCTGGTAGTACTTTCATTGATTTCCTAGACTAAAGCTATTCTTCAGAGGTTACTCGATAGTGAACAGGAACTGAAAAATCGATAACAGACAGAAATTTCACCATGCAAAGCAGGGAGCCACAAAGTTCACAGAAGATAACAGGCCATTACTGGAAGAATGAATTGCTAACAGGCTGGAAGTATGAAGTAAATGCAGTGGAGATGCTTTTTGGGATTTGTGGGATTGTGGATGGGGAGATTCTTAAAAAGGCTGGGATGAGGGGAGTAAAGGCAGCTGATGTGGCGAAGAGGACTGAAATCGCAGTGGAGAGGGCATTGGAGTAAAAAAGAGCTTAGGGCCAGAATAACCATACCTGCTGGAGGAATGACCCCTTAAAGGTACCGGGGTTCCAGTGAAAATGTCAACTTTATTCAGTTGAGAACGAGATGCTAAAGAAATGCCAGCTAATCCAAGGTGTGTGTGTATAAAGGCTGCTTATTGTCAAGAACACAGAGGGTAAAAAGCCTGTAACACACAAAACCAAAGATTTTCCACAGTCACTGGAGGTGATCAGATATGACTATTATACCTTCCCCCAAAAAATGGAGTGCTGAACATTCTGATTGCTGTTATAGGCCTTAGACCTTTTCAGAAAGGGATTTTTACTATATTTGTAGTGACTAACTTGATTTTTCCTGTGAAAGTAGTTATCATATATAATTACTGTAACAGTTGGCCTGATTGTGCCTGTTGCTGTGCAGTTTCATTGGTAGATGTATTTAGTGAGGATTGTGTTAATGGTAGCTTGTTACTGTAGGCTCATTCCACTGAAAGAGGCGTGCTTGCAGGGAGCCTGGATCAGTGGTCAGGTTAGAGTTTGTAACACATTCCCGAACAGGGTTTAAATTTTAAACACACTGGGCTAGATTTTACCTTAGGCCGATGGGAATTCGCCACCGACGTAAAAGTCGGTGGCGAACCTGCTTCCACCTAGCCCGGGGATCCGTCCTGTATTTTACAGGTCACCGGGCTTCAATTGTCCCAAGGTGGAACTTCCACCCACTTGAGGGAGGAGGTCCCGCCTCAGTGAGCAGCTCTTAGTCCCAGCAGCTCCACCGGGAGCGGTGGCCACTGCTGGGATTGCAGCACAGTTGATGCCATGGAGCGTTGAGACGAGGTAAGTTGGGCTTGCCTCACCAGGGGGACTGGTCCTTCCCTCGTCCTTTCATGTCCCCAGCATGTCCGCTTTCCATGGGTAAAATATCCATGGAGGCGGGCGAGGACCCTTAAGTGGCCGTTAAGTGGCCACTTAAAGGGCCTTGATTGGTCTTGGGCGGGCGGGGCGTTCCCCCCCCCCACCCCAGCCCGACCGCCATTAAAAGTTGACCGGAGGCAGAAGCGGAGCGGGTAGGCCTCCCGGAGCCTCCCGTTCAATTTTACCCCGCCCCCATGCCACCATCCGACCCACTGGGGCGGCGTAAAATTCCACCCACTGTGTTTTTAGCTCCCCTTTGGTGAATCCTTGTTCATGCTTTCCAATTATATGGCAAAGAAACCAGTACACACACAGGTTTTCTTAGGTTTAAAGAAGAAAGATCAAAATTTATTAAATGTAACTTAATTTGGTCAACGCCTGTGGATACACGACGCGCCCACGCTAGCGTGCATACGCGATACACACATGCAGATAGGGACAGAAAAGAGCTGAAGAAATAAAGTGGAAAAGTTTGAGGCAATATCTGAAGAGTTTTTGTTATGGGTCTTCAAGCTCACTGTAGAGTCCTTGATTATAGGCAGATCTTGCTTTTCATTGGGGCCCAATATTCTTCTTAAACCTTGTTCACTGTAGGGGACTTTTCTCTCTTGGGGTTCATGTGTCTTCAGTGGGTTTTGGAGTTCCGTGAGAAAGAGAAACAGGAGAGGCTGTGGCGGGCCAGCGGGGAGAGGTCTTTTCAATCCAGGAGCAAACAGCTTTCTGCAGGCTCTTAGTTCAAAACTCTGCAACAGTTAGTCATGTGACTAACTGGTCTGACCACATCTCTTTGGTGATTGAATTGGAGGAGGGAATAGCTCCTTTGTCTATAAGCACTGTCAATATGCAAAAATGTCTTTCCAGCCATGAGCCTGGCAACCCCTTGTCACAGGCCTTCTCTTCTTCCGAGCAACAATCTGAAATTTAATGTCTGTGGCGAAATTAATGTGCCTCATTCTTGGTAGGTGGGGGCCTGCATGACAGAAGGTTCTCTTTGGGAGTGCGGGACTGTAGAATTATTCTGTAAGTATATATTTGTTAAGTAGTTTACCCCTAGATTAACTGAAAATTATTTGAGGTCTCTCTCTCTCTCTCGCCCCCGCCACCCACGCTCAAACACGCGCTCAAAAATGTACATTTTTTCTCTCAGCAAAAGGCATATACAATATTTACACTTCCACAGTAATATTTATACACACACACCTTAAATGGTGCTATTATAAAATAGGGTTCAATCTTGCCTTCAATCCACCTCTCTCTTTCTCACAGTCATTTTTCAAGTACAAGAACAGAAATGCCTTTTGGACATCTACTGGCATGTTTAGTAATTAATGCAGTATATTTTGCACAACAGTTGATGTACTGAAGCACATAATTATATATACAATTTTATTTAAATTTCAGTTCTCATTCACTCTTTGTACGATATAGAGGATAGTCGCTTTCACATATCAATTAGAACATTGCTGGTAATGCATTACTTGAGGAGTTCTGATGGTAGAAACTCCAAGAGCATCTTCTAAGCTTATTGGCAGTCCAGGGACGTAACGTATTTGCACCCACTTTTCATTTTATACACCCAAATGATTGATTGGTTTGAGGGCAAAAGATGAAAGACATTCGAAAAGTGATATTTTATGTTGCACTGGTGTCTGAGCCCATGGTTTCATGTTTGACATCAGTGCAGGGATAAATTATTTTGTCAGTTCACTCATGTTTCTCTTAGGTATTTATTCTGTTCTTCCTTTCCATTTTGTATTTTCCAATTATCTTTTTAATAGATGGGAACATGAAAAAATGGGATTAGATAGCACCAGTTGAAGAAGGAAATAATTTGCATTACCAGGGGTGCAATGAGTCAGTGACCTCCTCCTATTCTGTAATTTTCTATAACTCTGCCTTACTGTAACATTGTGTACCCAGATTGTGGAAATAAAAATCAGACTCTGTGAAGAAGTAACATGATTGTATTTCACTCACCATTTTCCCTTTAATTATTTTAGTTTACAAAACTTCAAATATAATTAGTGCCCAACAAATACAGTACTCTGTGGCACTCTGTATACAGGGGCTTTATCTTTTGCTGTGATCTGAGTTGTCTGGGCCTTTTCACTTAAGGAAATAAAAATGCAATTATGAAATCTCACATGTATTCTCTGGGATGAGTTTGGTGGCTCAAACTTTGGAGAGCTGACCCAACTGAGAAAGTTTGATTTGGATTTGGCTTTAAGCCAGCCAAATTCCTAAAGCCCTGCTGCACTGTACTGCTGACTGACAGCCACCGTACTTGTGCTCATTGCTCTTATTGTTGCTTTGCTCCTCTTCTTCCTGCAATTATTGCTGCCCAGGGAGTGGTAAAGGCTGGTCCCTCATGATGGCAAAGTTGTGCAGCATGTAGCAGCCACACACAAATCTGAATACCTGCTCAGGGCTGTACTGCATAGCTCCTGTAAACAGTTCAGGCAGCTTGAGCCTGTCAGTGGTCTGCTCCATGCTGCTTTTAGTGGTGAGCTGGCTCTGCCTGGAAAGAGACAGCAGGGGTAACATCTGAAAAACAATGAGTTTCACCCTCCCAGGCTTTCAGGACATAAAACAGGGCTCAGTGATTCTGAAGATGCAAATGTACCAAGCATCTGTTCACACCTTGGAACAATGGAAAGCCCAGGTGTTTTTGTGAAACCAGACTTATGGACTCTGCATATTGGAGCAGCTCAATAAGCTATTGACATTTGAGACCAGGTAAATTTAATAGATTTTTTGAAGGCAGGCAGACTGTAAGAGGGGAACCCAGCGGTTGCAGCCTGAGAGCAGGCTGGAAGGATGACAACCAGCAGTTGCAGCTTTGAGAGAGAGAGGAGATACAGCAAGGATGCGAAGACTTGAACCTTTTTTTGAAAGTTGAAGCTTGCAGAGAAATACGACCAGCAGGACTACCTTATTCATGGACATCCAAGTGGAAAGTGCTCTGAGAAATGAGTGAAGAGGACATTGATTTTTGATAAGGTCTGGTGATCCAACCCATTTCAACTGGGAGGAGTTTGGGACTTTTAACCACAAAGATTTTGCCATCAAAGAGGATTGTGTAACGTATAAGTGAGGTGTGAGGTTTTCAGGTATTTTAATAAGTAAAGAAAACACCTTTCTTTGAAATTTGGGTATCAGCTACTTACAAACTACTGCTTAGTTAATGGGGATTTCTTTTAGTTTAGTTGTTATAATAAGTCTCAAAACGTGAAATCTTAAACCAGAAAGTGCTGGAAATACTCAGCAGGTCTGGCAGCAACTGTGGAGAGAAAAGCAGAGTTTACATTTCAGGTCTGTGACCTTTCATCAGAAGCATGAAATCTTGTGTAATTCTTTACATAGGTCTGGGGTTCATACCTCATATTTTTCGCCTTCCAAAACCACGATCTGTTACACCTAGAAGGACAGGGAACACCAACATCTGCAAGTTCTCCTCCAAGCCACACACTATCCTGACTTGGAAATATATCGCGCTGTTCCTTCACTATCGCTGGGTCAAAATCCTGGAAATTATTCCCTAAAAGCACTGTGGGCATACCCGCACCAGATGGACTGTAGCAGTTCAAGAAGGCAGGTTACTACCACCTTCTCAATGGCAATTAGGGATGGGCAACAAATGCTGGCCTTGCCAGCAACACCCACATCCCATGAAACGAATTTTAAAAAAACAGTTTCACTGAGGTCATAACACTATGGGCTGAATTTTACCACACCCCTCCTGACGTCGAGGGTCGTGGTGGGGCGGTGGGGGGCGGGGGTTGGGGGTCAGAAAATCCTTCCAGGAGAGGCCCGCCACAGGCCTTGATGCTGGGAAGGCCCCGCACCATTTTACCGGTGGCGGCAGGGCCCTGTGACGGCCCCCACCGCTCGGCACTGGAACTTTAATTTCAATATTTAAATACATTTAAATCACTGCATAATTACTTCCCTTTCCATGACAGCCGTTCCACATGATATTCCAGCCGGTTGGCGAAAGTCCCGTGCCTTCAGATCTCCATTCGGAACACTGGTGGGGAGGGGGGAGGAATGACGTTTTCAGGGCGGGAGGGTGGGGGAGCAAGGGAAACTCTCGGCAGAGGGGATGGTGGGAAGGGGTTGAAGGTCAAAGATATAAAAGTTTGGGGGGTAAGTTTTTTGGGGGTGGGGGGGGAAGAGGGAAATAAATAACTTGTTCGGCCATTGGGGAGGTGGAAGGGGGCCTCAGTCTTTTATTGAATGTTTATAAATTTAAATGCAACTTGCAGTGCTCTTTAAAAATTGAAATAACTTTTCAGGGGTTCCGCCCGCTCCATTTAAATGAGCTGCCGCATGAAATATCGTGGCAGCTCCGTGGTGCACATCTTGCAAGTGTGCCGTGCCATTCCGGAGTAAAAATTCAGCCCCTTGATTCTATGTCGCTGGTTTGAACGTTACCTTTTAATGGTTATTTCTGTGCACTAGCCGCACGTGATGTAGTTACAGCACATGCAGTTTAATTTCATTTTTAAAACAGTTTTATGAAAGTGGCAATGAAATTCCAGAGCCACTTCCATTTTCAGTCATCCTCAATGCTTATACATATATTAGGTGAATTTTAACCCCCCCCCCCCCCCAAAAAAGAAATGGGTGAGATGTAAAAATGTGAGAAATCTCTAACCTGACCCCCCAACCTGCCCATTAGCAGCTGCAGGCTCCTCATCTAGTTACCTAGAGCTGCACTTTGTCATGAAGTACTCCCTACCCTACTGGAAGCAAAGTCTGACAATCAGGCTTACTTCCGACAGGGATCCTATTGCGGGTGGTGGGGGATAGATTCCACACATTAAAAACTCCACAGCATATATTCCCGTCCGAAACAACCCCCCCACCAGCTCAGAAAACCTACCCCTGTCAGTACTGGGGCCAATACTTATTACAAAAGTGCTGTTTGTAGTTTAAAAACAGTAACTGTAGCAGGTTAAAGTGAAGAGAATGTGATGACCTCATATATAAAGTTTATGGTACAAAGTGGGAAAAAATGAAATGACAAAAATAGACATAGAAATTCTCTGAACAGTAAGGTTGCAAACGTACTGCAGGAGAAAGCACGGCAGTTTGCAAATCCAGAAGTATTATCTGACCCATTGTGACTATATATACTTCAGAATTAATTAATTGAGTATGGAAGTAGAATCTTCCGGTTTGGCTTGCTTCTAGCAAACCTTTCAGCACTTTTCTGTGCACTGAACACTAGTGTCAGGAGCTGAAAACTGCTGGTTACAGGAAGAAAACGGAGTTGTGGTTTATGCATGTTTCTTGGACTGGGGATGTATACTATTCTTGTTCTCAAGGTATATGTAAATGATCTAGACTTGGGTAAAGAAATCACAATCTGAAAATTTGCAACCAGCATCAAAATAGAGTTTGTGGTTAACTGTGAATAGGATCGTAAGCCTTTTTTATAAGCAATTGCAATGCTAAGATGTATACTGGTCTCAATTTTAAAGGTTTGTCCTTGTTTTCAAATCCCTCCATGGCCTCACCCCTTCCTGTCTCTGTAACCTGCAACAGTCCTAAAACTCGTAGATCTTTGCGTTCTTCCAATTCTGGCCTCTTGAACATTCTGGATTTTAATTGCTTCATGCTTGGCAGCGTTGTTTTCAGCTGCCCAGGGCATAAGCTCTGGAATCTCCTTTGTAAACCTTGAAAATAAAAAAAGGAGAAATATTAAATACACTATTCAAACTCAAAGAGGATAAAGCCCCTGGTCAGATGGATTGCATCTGTACTTTAAATGAATCTGGAGAAGAGATAGCAGAGGCACTATTATACATATCTAATAATTCATTAGAAAAAAGTGTAGTGCCGGAGGACTCGTGCAGAGCTAATTTTATACCTGTATTTAAGAAGGGAGGTAAAACATATCCAGAGAACTATGGACCAGTCAGCTTAACAATGGTGGCAGGAAAAATAATAGAATACATGATTAAGGAGAAAATAGGAAAACATCTAGAACCCCAAAATATAGTGAATAGTCAGCATAGATTTCAAACGGGAAAGTCTTGTTTGACAACCTCAATTGAATTGTTTGAAGAGGTAGCAGAGGATAGATAAGTGTAATGTAATAGATGTATTTTATCTAGGTTTCCAAATGACCTTCGATAAGGTGGTACATAATATTGTCATGCAGGCCCCCACCTGCCAAGAATGAGGCACGTTAATTTCGCCACATGAACATTGATTTTTAAACTGTTACTGGAGTAAAGAAAGAACTTCCTTTTAAAGAAAAAACATCAAACCCTTGACTGGAGGGACGTTTGCATAGTAACAGACAGTACTTAGAAAGGACGAGGGGGCCGCTCCCTGCTCCAATTTAACCCACAATGGACCTTTGATTACCAAACGTTGAAGGTAGAGAAGCTAGCATTCCAGTTTGACTGCTAAGATGTTCCCAATACACAGAAGAGACCTGGTCAAACCAGTCAGTCACATGACCACCTGCTGGCCAACTAGGGGAGCTTTAAATTGGAGAAACAGTGTTTGAAGATAGAAAACTGTTTGCTGCTGGACTGAGAACATCTCTCTTCCGTCTGCTCTCATCTCCTTCTCGCCAGCTTCGGAATCCATTGAAGACATATGGATCCCGAGAGAGAAAAGTTTCCTACAGTGAACAAGGTTTAAGAAGAATACTGGGCCCCAACAAAAAGCAAGATCTACCTACAAACAAGGACTACAGCGAGCTCGAAGCACAGTAACAAAAGATCCTCTTCAGCGATTGCCTCAAACCTCTCCACTATTTTTCTTCTGCTCTTTTCTGTCTCCATTTGCATGTGCGTATCGGGTATGCATGCAAGCGTGGGTCGCGGTGTGTATCTAAGTGTTAACCGAGTTAGAGTTTAAGTTTTAATAAATTTCATTTTTCTTCTTTAAACCTAAGAAAGCCTGTTTGTGCTCATTTCTTTGCCTTATAATTGGAAAGCGGTAAACAACGATTCACCAAGGGGGAGCTCAAAACACAGTGTGTTTAAAATTAAACCCTGTTACAGTAAGACCAGGTGAAGGCTAAAGGGGACACCTTTCTCACCTGGTCGTAACAATATACTAATGAATGAGGCCAGAGCTTGTACAGTCAGGGTTCTAGTAGCAGCATGGATAGCTAGATAACTGCAAGACCGAAAGCAGAGAGTAGAGATAAAGAGTAGTAGAAAGTAGTGTCCCACAAGGACCAGTGCTGGGACCACTGTTCACAATGTATATTAACAATTTAAACTTTAGAATCAAAACACAATTTCTAAAACTCACCACCACCTTCTCAAGGGCAATTAGGGATGGGCAATAAATGCTGGCCTGGTCAGCGACGCCCACATCCCATGAATAAATTTTTAAAAAATCTGCAGATGACACCAAATTGGGGGGGTGGGGTGTCAGTAGCGAGGAGGATTGTAACAAATTACAAGAAGACATGAGTAAACTTGCAGAATGGGCATTTAATTGGCTCATGAATTTCAACAGAGATAAGTGTGAGCTTTACATTTGTTAAGAAAAATAAAGAAGTCACATATTACTTGGAAAATAAGAACCTAAATGGGTTAGAGGAGCAAAGGGATCTCAAAGTACAGATACACAAATCCTGAAGTTGCAACGTAGGTCAATAAGGCCATTTAAAAAAAAAGCAAACCAAGCACTAGGGTTTATTTTTAGAGGGATAGAATTGGAAAGTAAAGGAGTTTGCTGAACTACTATCAAACCTTGGTTAGACCACACTTAGAGTACTGTGTACAGTTCTGATCGCTATATTACAAAAAGAACCCAGAGGCACTGGAGAGGGTGCAGAGAACATTTACAAGGATAATACCAGAAATGCAGAGTTATACCCATCAGGAAAAGAGGAACAAGCTGGGTCTCCTTTCTCTTGAAAAGAGAAGGCTGAGGGATGAACTAATATAAGTCTTTAAAATTATGAATGGGCTTGATAGAGGGAGTGTTTCCACTTGTGGGAAAGAGGAAAACTAGAGGCCATCAACATAAGATGGTCACCGAGATATTATATAGCGAATTCAGAAGAAACATCTTTGCCATGAGAGTGGTGAAAATGTGGAACTCGCTACCACAGGGAGTGGTTGAGGCAAACAGAATAGATGTATTAAGGCAGCGGCTAGATAAGCATATGAGGGAGAAGTGAATAGAGGATTATGCTGATAAGATGAGGAAGAATGGGAGGAGGCTTGAGTGGAGGGTAAGTGTCGGCATGCACTGGTTTGGCTGAATGGCCTGTTTGTGTGCAGTGTTTTCTCTGTAATTCTGTGTTACTTCTCTGCCTGTCTCCTCTCCTTTTGGGATGCTTTTTACAACCCACTGTTTTGACCAAGCTTTTGGTCTTCTATCTTTATGTGGTTCGGTGTCAAATTTTATTTGATAACGTTCCTGTAAACTGCCCTGAGATGTTTTACTATGTTAAAGGCGCTATATAAATGCAAGTTATTGTTGTTAAAACAAAGTGAATTAACTATGCAAGTATTTAGGCTTACGGTTGAAAGTTAAGTGCTCTATTGGTCTTGAATGGTGCCAACTCTGCACTGAGAACAGTACTTGGGCAGTCTGTAGTACAAAAGACATTCAAGAAATTTGCAATTATGGGCTGTATGGCCCTTGAATCAACAATTTAATATTTTATTGTAATCACAGAACCTCAAAAATAAGTGCTATGACCTGTGGCTTCAATATGTAAAAATCAATCCTTTCTCCCTGGTTAATTGATTGATTTCTGAAATTAATATGAAGAAACTATCTCATTGTATAATCAACCCTCCAAAAGCATTTTTGCATAAGTTACACACCTCCTTAAGAATAAATTATCAGGTGCTAAGCAGGAAAATTCATTACCAACTGCTTTAATTTCCCATTTTCACATATTTTTATTAACTGATAATCAATCATTAACTCCAAGAGCATATTGATATTTGAAATTTCTCGTCATAATGGATTTTTGAAGAAGCAATAAAGCTTATGAGCTGTAATTAGAGATTTTTGTCACACTCTTCTGTGGGTTTGTGGAATTAGTGGTTTGCAATTGGGTTCGCTTGATGGTACCAGGGGAAGGATTTATATTCCACAATCTGTGGAATTAATATGATTGTTTCAGCTATAATTCCAGAAATAAAATTGAAATAATAGGAGAAAGAATGAGATCAAAAATATGTTAATACTGAAAATCTGAAATGAAAACAGAAAATTCTAGAAATGTCCAGCAGCTTTGTTAGTATCTGCAAAATTTGGACGGGTTAAAACAGGTGATGCAGTTATGATGAATCACTCCAAAATGTTAACCTTTCTTTCTGTTTCATATACTGCTCATTTCCTCCATTTTGTGTTTTAATTTCAGTAAAGCATAGTTCCAGTTGCAAGAAATAGACAATGTATTCAATCGCATTATTGGGGATAATGTACCTTATAGTGTTTCAATATATGAGGTCAGTGTTGCACAGTAACTGGCCAAAGGTGTGTGTGCTTTGTCACACGGGTACGAGTGTGTCAAATGCAGCAATGTCCTGAACTATGAAAATAGTCAACATAAACAGATGCAGAAAAACTACCTTCTTACTGGTTTTACAAAATGAGGGTGAGAGAGGTTACATTTCATTGAGGATGTCTTCTTTGTTTCTGGATGTTGATTCTGTTCCTGTTATTAATAGCAGTTTGAAACAGATTATCATTTCAGCTGGATGACAGGTTTCCAAGGTTTACTCGGGGTGAAGTAATTCTGTAAAATAAAAACTCATACTGCAATTATACTGAATTTTGTTTCATAGAATGTAATAGCAATAATCAATAAAGGGGTTTTTGCAGAAATTTTTGGTGCCCGTCAGAATGAGTGATGGTGCTAGAAAAAGAAAATCTGTGCACCCAGACTGAGAGCTGAGTTGAGACAACCCAAACTTGTTTCACATGGGACGCTTGCAGGGAAGGCAGACTTTCAACTCATTATTCTAATCTTGGTTAAAACCCAGGTCCTGAAAGTGAAAAGGTTCTACACCTAACTATTTTGCTGCCCTGTCCGCAACATGGACAAAGACATAAGCCAGCAAAATGGTGTTTGTTATTTGTTCCTGAACTACCAACTTAGACTGTTAGATTCTGCATTCAGAGACACAAGGTTGGATCTCAGTCTAGGTTAGCATTTACACTTATACTTCCTCAAAAGAATGAGGAGAGAAGACGGACAAGGGAGGAAATTGATTCCTGCAATGCTCTTGCGCGTTGTGTCACATTGGCCTGAAAAAGGGCTTCACTGTCTCCGTCAGCCTCCTAGTGACCATGCTAGGTAAGCGTTGAAATAAAAGGGCATTCAAATTGAAGAGGTATTTGTACCCTTGGTTCTTGCCCCTCAGGCACCTTGGGTACTCCTTTGAGCTCCACAAAAGTAAAGTAAAACTTACCTTCTGGGCTCCTCTTGAGCTAGACAGTGAACAGTACACTCTCCACCCAGCTGAGTCCTGAAATGGCAACAGGGGTCTTCTGAACGGCCGCAGAGAGTAAGTACATCATGTGAAATGGTTGGCATGTAGAACTTGATTTTCACCACTAAACAGCTGGGTCACCACTAGAGCGTAGCTTCCCACTGGCAGATTGTAGAATCATCTAACTCTGAGTGTCGATGCAAATGATAGCTGCTGGATTGCTTCATGTCATTGATGGGTGCTGATTGTGAAACCATTGCAATGAGTTTCTGTAAAGCAGATAATTTGCAATAAAACTTTGGTGTGGCTAGTATATTTAAAGTTTAAACTTTGATGGCTAGAAAAAGAGAATTAGTTCCCAGAAGGAGGTCATATTCATTCAATAAGAAAGTCACATTTCCAGGAAAGCTTGACAGGATTAGTGATACAGAAATCAGTAATATTTTCACTCTTAGCAATTATAAAGCATGTTTTTAGTTTGTAAGCTGTGGGTTATAATGCTACAGGCTTATTTCTCACACCCAGAGTTTTGCACTATTCAACTAATCACTCAGACTTAACATAAAGTTCTAGCTTATAGTGCTTGAAGTTGACTTTGTGGCTAGTTTATATTAGTTTAGTTTAGAGATACAGCACTGAAACAGGCCCTTCGGCCCACCGAGTCTGTGCCGACCATCAACCACCCATTTATACTAATCCTACACTAATCCCATATTCCTACCACATCCCCATCTGTCCCTATATTTCCCTACCACCTACCTATACTAGGGGCAATTTATAATGGCCAATTTACCTACCAACCTGCAAGTCTTTTGGCTTGTGGGAGGAAACCGGAGCACCCGGGGAAAACCCACGCAGACACAGGGAGAACTTGCAAACTCCACACAGGCAGTACCCAGAATTGAACCCGGGTCGCTGGAGCTGTGAGGCTGCAGTGCTAACCACTGCGCCACTGTGCCGCCCCATACATTGTTTCCCATACATTGGCCCAGAAATTCAGTCGCACCCATCTTTTGACCGTGAAGTGGGTGCAGGGCTCTTTGTCAGAGTTGTGAGGCAAGAGTAATACAAATTGTTTTCAAAATCATCTTGTTATTTTGGATGACAGTGAACTTTTGATCAGGATATGGAGCCCTTTATTAGGATATTAGGTATGGAATCCCTGCTCTAGTCAGCCAGTCTCATATCTTGCTCCTTCAGAAGTTGATGACTGGTTGTATTTTTGTGTGATTGGACATTGAGGTGAGCTATAGAGTTGGTTACTGTTGTATGTAGTTGTGACCCTCCTGAACCCCTGATAATCCCTCTGTAAAGTAATTTCCTCCTGTCCAGTCATGCTTTGAGGAGTCATGGTACAGTAAGTATATGAAAAGGGAGGGAAAATAGGTTGAGTCACATACCTTGTGAGCCCACCAGTTTAAAAATACATCTCTCATGTTGGGGTAGAATGAATGAATGTTTTGTGCACAGTACTTAAAAATAGTCTCTGACAAACCCAATATGAGCTAAAAATAAAATGTGTCCCTCACCCACAATAATTTCTAAAATAAACATCATCTCCCACTCTATCTCTAAAATAAATGTCATCTCCCACAACTACCTCTAAAATAAATAAACATCATTTTCCCCCTCCACAGCTATCTAAAACCTTTCATCCACTGTTGCCTGAAATGGATCTCTTATCTTTCGCGGTCTGACCAGCTAAAATAAATTCCCCCAACCACAAATGAGTCTCTTCACTGCTCTCTTCCAGGTTCCATTGCGAACAGTACTTAGTGTTTGTATGATTAGGCTCAAAGCAAAATAAAGCTTAAAACCTGTGGTCAAGCACATACAATGCGAGAGCAGAGGTTAAAACAACTATTTTGAGTGAGTTTAAGGCCCACAATAAAGGAACTTGGAAAAATTTGGACCAGTTGGAGCTTGGGCCTCTGCTGGCTACTGAGGCAAAGCCAGTACTCTGTAGATTCTTCCAGAGTATCTTTGTCCTAAAAGGAACTGCACCAGTATCTTCAGTATTATGATCAACTGTTAATAGACAATTTACTGAGTGAAATGAGGTTGGTTATATGTAAACAAGGAGGGTTGGTCATGTATGCATTGGTTGCAGCTGATTTTACTATAGAAATGGAGTCTCAAAACTACAGCATGTGGCAACACGAGAGATCTGAATTTGAATAGGTCGAGGTCACCATTTCCGTTTTCTTGTGGACTGGAAATTCAATCAAATAGAGAATTCCACAGTCTAGTTATTCTTTCTGCTGCCTAGTCTAAACCTGTTTCAAGTACTTAGACTAAAGTAGAAAAAAAAATAAAAGGAAAGAGAGTTCGGGGAAAAAATGCAGAATTAAAGCGAAACAGAAAATGCTGGAATTATAGGATTGATCAGCATCTGAGAAAGAAAGACAAGTTCATGTTTTCAAATATCACTTCAGAAATTGATTCTAATGAAGGATTACACCTGAAAAATTAACCTATCCTTCTGATTTTGACAGACTCACTTCCAGCATTTTCTGGTTTCATTTTAGATTTCCAGAATTTTCTTTTACTTCAACGTATGGAACTGTGATGTTGTTGCTATTACAGAGACTTGGTTGAGGGAAGGCCAGGATTGGCAGCTAAATGTTCCGGGATTTAGAAGCTGCAGGCGGGATAGAGGGGGATGTAAAAGGGGTGGGGCAGTTGCATTACTGGTTAAGGAGAATATCACAGCTGTACTGCGGGAGGACACCTTGGAGGGGTCATGCAGCGAGGCAATATGGGTGGAGCTCAGGAATAGGAAGGGCGCAGTCACGATGTTGGGGGTTTACTATAGGCCTCCCAACAGCCAGCGGGAGGTAAAGGAGCAGATATGTAGACAGATTTTGGAAAGATGTAAAAGCAACAGGGTTGGTGATTTTAACTTCCTCTATATTGACAGGCACTCACTTAGTGCTAGGGGCTTGGATGGGGCAGAATTTATAAGGAGCATCCAGGAGAGCTTCTTGAAACAATATGTAGATAGTTCAACTAGGGAAGAAGCCGTACTGATCCTGGTATTGGGGAATGAGCCCGGCCAGGTGGTCAAAGTTTCAGTGGGGGAGCATTTCGGGAACAGTGACTATAATTCCACAAGTTTTAAGGTACTTGTGCATAAGGATAAGTGTAGTCCTCGGGTGAAGGTGCTAAATTGGGGGAAGGCTAATTATAACAATATTAGGCAGGAACTGAAGAATTTAGATTGGGGGCGGCTGTTTGAGGGTAAATCAACATCTGACATGTGGGAGTCTTTCAAACGTCAGCTGATTAGAATCCAGGACCAGCATGTTCCTGTGAGGAAGAAAGACAAGTTTGGCAAGTTTTGGGAAGCTTGGATAACGCAGGATATTATGAGCCTAGTCAAAAAGAAAAAGGAAGCATTTGTAAGGGCTGGAAGGCTAGGAACAGACGAAGCACTTGAGGAATATAAAGACAGTAGGAAGGAACTTAAGCAAGGAGTTAGGAGGGCTAAAAGGGGTTATGAAAAGTCATTGGCAAACAGGATTAAGGAGAATCCCAAGGCTTTTTATACGTATGTAAAGAGCAAGAGGGTAACCAGGGAAAGGGTTGGCCTACTCAAGGACAGAAGAGGGAATCTATGTGTGGAGCCAGAGGAAATGGGCGAGGTACTAAATGAGTACCTTGCATCAGTATTCACCAAAGAGAAGGACTTGGTGGATGATGAGTCCAGGGAAGGGAGTGTAGATAGTCTGGGTCATGTCGTTATCAAAAAGGAGGAGGTGTTGGGTGTCTTACAAAGCATTAAGGTAGATAAGTCCCCAGGGCCTGATGGGATCTACCCCAGAATACTGAGGGAGGCAAGGGAAGAAATTGCTTGGGCCTTGACAGAAATCTTTGTATCCTCATTGGCTACAGGTGAGGTCCCAGAGGACTGGAGAATAGCCAATGTTGTTCCTTTGTTTAAGAAGGGTAGCAAGGATAATCCAGGAAATTATAGGCCGGTGAGCTTACGTCAGTGGTAGGGAAATTATTAGAGAGGATTCTTCGGGACAGGATTTACTCCCATTTGGAAACAAATGAACTTATTAGCGAGAGGCAGCATGGTTTTGTGAAGGGGAGGTTGTGCCTCGCTAACTTGATTGAGTTTTTTGAGGAAGCGACGAAGATGATTGATGAAGGAAGGGCAGTGGATGTTGTCTATATGGACATCAGTAAAGCCTTTGACAAGGTCCCTCATGGCAGACTGGTACAAAAGGTGAAGTCACATGGGATCAGAGGTGAGCTGGCAAGATGGATACAGAACTGGCTCAGTCATAGAAGACAAAGGGTAGCAGTGGAAGGGTGCTTTTCTGAATGGAGGGCTATGACTAGTGGTGTTCCGCAGGGATCAGTGCTGAGACCTTTGCTGTTTGTAGTATATATTTGGATTTGGAGGAAAATGTAGCTGGTCTGATTAGTAAGTTTGCGGGCGACACAAAGGTTGGTGGAGTTGCGGATAGTGATGAGGATTGTCAGAGGATACAGCAGGATATAGATCGGTTGGAGACTTGGGCGGAGAAATGGCAGATGGAGTTTAATCCAGACAAATGTGAGGTAATGCATTTTGGAAGGTCTAATGCAGGTGGGAAGTACACAGTAAATGGCAGAACCCTTAGGAATATTGACAAGCAGAGAGATCTGGGCGTACAAGTCCACAGGTCACTGAAAGGGGCAACGCATGTGGATGAGGTAGTCAAGAAGGCATACGGCATGCTTGCCTTCATCGGTCAGGGCATAGAGAATAAAAATTGGCAAGTCATACTGCAGCTGTACAGAACCTTAGTTAGGCCACACTTGGATTATTGCGTGCAATTCTGGTCGCCACACTACCAGAAGGACGTGGAGGCTTTGGAGAGGGTACAGAAGAGGTTTACCAGGATGTTGCCTGGTCTGGAGGGCATTGGCTATGAGGAGAGGCTGGATAAACTTGGATTGTTTTCACTGGAACGATGGAGGTGGAGAGGCGACATGATAGAGGTTCACAAAGTTATGAGTGGCATGGACAGAGTGGATAGTCAGAAGCTTTTTCCCAGGGTGGACGAGTCAGTTACTAGGGGACATAGGTTTAAGGTGCGAGGGCAAAGTTTAGAGGGGATGTGCGAGGCAAGTTCTTTACACAGAGGATGGTGAGTGCCTGGAACTTGCTGCCGGGGGAGGTGGTGGAAGCAGGTACAATAGCGACGTTTAAGAGGCATCTTGACAAATACATGAATAGGATGGGAATAGAGGGATATGGTCCCCAGAAGTGCAGAAGGTTTTAGTTTAGATAGAATCAAGATTGGCGCAGGCTTGGAGGGCCGAATGGCCTGTTCCTGTGCTGCACTGTTCTTTGTTCTTTGTATGGAGTCATGGGTTGTTTTGTGTCACACCTGAGTATTGGCTTAGCCTTTTCCCCAAAAGGTGCCATGTCAAGTTACACTTCCCATGGGAAATGAGAGGCTTGGAAAACCCTAACTGCTAATATTTCTTAAGCATTTTAGTGAGTTACTTAGAATTATGAATTAATGTGTCAGAACGTTAAAAATCTATTCACAATAAAATGTACTTTTTTCTACCATCACAGTAAATCTTTAGCTTTCAGTGGTGGTTGAAATAGTCTGGCACTACTCAGTTTGTTTCTCGATTATTGATGCTGCAACTGAGTTCACATCTGGGCATTTCATCAACTCGTTGAATATTTTAACTGTTAATGAGAATATTAAAAATTGACCAATGTGAAATGAGTAGTTCAATTAGTTGGCCAGTGGACTCTACTTCCTACTAAAAGGAGGCACGCCTCAAACTTCATTTTAATCTTGCATGTTCTGTGTGGAAGTCTGTCTCCTAATAGTATGCTGTGGGGGAACACAGATTCTGTGTAGAAATATGGGGGACTTAAGGTGAGCAAAGCAGTCCTGATGCTTTGCTATTTGATCTGCTCCAGTTTGTGCTTATTGCAGTTCAAAAGCTGCATGTTCCCACATCCTGAACAATGTGAAAGATTGTGAGTGAATGAATTCCTGACTGTCTCAGTCTGAACCTAGTGCACAAGCTGCCTACCAAAATGGTAAACCTTGGCTGCCCAATGTAATCTTACACATGCTGGAGAAAGAAAGAATTACGATGTGATGAAACATTACAGCAGATCAGTTGACGATGGAAAAGATCACAACTAAGCCAAAAGACAAGAATGTTCTTTCTGTACAGAATTACTATGAAATGTGTAGTTGTCCGGTTTAGACAAGAGTATGCATGGAATTGATGGAGAATCCTGTACTATATGTTGATTACAGACTTTCTTTTTATTTATCTAGCATTTGATAATAGATGGTTGTTAGTGAACAGTGTGGCAGTAATCCAATGATGCTTTTCATTTGGCATCATAACCCAAGAGCGAGAATTTTGATCATCATTACATGTATTCACTATTCTGTATTTAAAGTGAAATACAAAGCCCTAATTTAAATGAATGCTTCAGCTGGCATTGTCAATTGTCCAAGCTTTATTACTGATCTTGAGACTAGATCATTGACTTAAGTTGTTAGTCGTGTTATTATTTTTTTGGAAATAGGATATGGTGCATTTTGTTTAAATGGTTCCCATAATTTTGTGGTGCAATGTGTAGATCTGTTTATGATGTCGATATCTGATTCATGAATGTATCTTATCTGACATGATAGGACCATCAGCATTTCAAGGGTCCTTTTGAATGGTCATGCGGGAAGAATTATGCTGTCCAGTAATATCTGTGTGTGTATATATATTTTTATCTCTATCTATCTATCTTGTGATATGCAATGGTCTATCATTTTGTTGTTACATTGAATCTGTTCAAATAATACAAAACTATGACCTCGAAAGGAGCAATTTCCAAGGGTTGCCTTTCCAGCTTTGTTGATTAATGCCTTATGGGCACCACACAAAAGAAAAGGAAGACTAACTCTGGAGAAGAACCAGCTGGAGTAGCTAATAATCACGGACATAATGTCCACAGGCATACTACACGGTATGAGACATTTGAAGACTTCCATATGACAATGTGTCTTCGGAAATAGTATGCACGGTAAATAGTCAAGTAACCATAAGTGATGAGGATTGCATCTTTGATAAAGTTTTCACGCAGGGTTCACTTTATGCATCAGGCAAGTTATTCTTTTTTACTCATAATGCCCTGGAGTATTCATTCGTAATTTAAGGTTATAATCAAATTTTAAAGTCATAGATGCCACAATTGCCTTGGTCTTTCACATTTTTTATGAATTTCAATAGCACCGCAGCCTCACAGCTCCAGCAACCCGGGTTCAATTCGAGGTACTGCCTGTGTGGAGTTTGCAAGTTCTCCCTGTGTCTGCGTGGGTTTTCTCCGGGTGCTCCGGTTTCCTCCCACGTGCCAAAGACTTGCAGGTTGATAGGTAAATTGGCCATTATAAATTGCCCGTAGTATAGGTAGGTGGTAGGGAAATATAGGGACAGGTGGGGATGTGGTAGGAATATGGAATTAGTGTAGGATTAGTATAAATGGGTGGGTAACGGTCGGCACAGACTCGGTGGGCCGAAGGGCCTGTTTCAGTGCTGTATCTCTAAACTAAACTAAACTAAACTAAACTAGCAACATGCCGTGGTAATATTACAAACCAAAGTAAAATATATTGAAGTGTGTAAAGAGGAAAAAACAGAAAACAACAGGATTAAAAGAGATGTGCCAGCAAAATCATGATGGTAATTTTTTTCCATCATGGGATGTGCCAGTATTTATAGCCCATCCCTAATTGCCCTTGAGAGGTGGTGGTGAGCCACCTCCTTGAATACAACTAAGTAATTTCATTTCTTAAATACAACTAAGCCACTTCCGAGGGCAGTTAAGAGTCAACCACTTTGCTGTGGGTCTCGAGTCACATACAGGACAGACCAGGAAAGGACAGCAGATTTCCTTTCCTAAAGGACATCATTGAACCAGATAGGTTTTTACAACAATCCGGCAGTTGCACAGTCACCATTACTGATATTAGCTGTAATTAAATTTAAATTTCCCAGCTGCTATGCTGGGATTTGAACTCATGTTTTCAGATCATCCTTCCAGGCCTCAGGATTACTAGTCCAGTAGCATAACTACTATGCTACTGTACTCCCTATAGTACAGCTAAAACAGTTTAATCTATTGTTGTAGTACATGGAGGACCTTGGGCAATGTGACATGAGCTCTGTCCTATAATAGTGTCATAGATCTAAGGTCCTTTCCCAACATATGTCGACATTTATCGCCCCCCTGCAAGTTGCCCCACTCATTGGGTATGCAGCAGCAAGTGCCATTACCATCATATTTCCCAGATTTTCCAAGATCCAGAGATCCTTCAAAACTCTAACTGCTTTGTCAAATTCTAATGAGAGCCATTCACAAACTGTTGGTCGTTTTTTTAGCGACCAGTATTGTCATACGTTGGTTGATCACAGTTGTCATTGTTAAGACCAGTTGATATGATCACTCTCTTTTTTTATTCATTCATGGGATGTGGGCATCGCTGGCTCTCTTTCTTTGGCCTCCTTATCTCGAGAGACAATGGGTAAGCGCCTGGAGGTGGTCAGTGGTTTGTGGAGCAGCCTGGAGTGGCTATAAAGGCCAATTCTAGAGTGACAGGCTCTTCCACAGGTGCTGCAGAAAAATTTGTTTGTCGGGGCTGTTACATAGTTGGCTCTCCCCTTGCGCCTCTGTCTTTTTTCCTGCCAACTACTAAGTCTCTTCGACTCGCCACACTTTAGCCCCGCCTTTATGGCTGCCCGCCAGCTCTGGCGAACGCTGGCAACTGACTCCCACGACTTGTGATCAATGTCACAGGATTTCATGTCGCGTTTGCAGACGTCTTTAAAGCGGAGACATGGACGGCCGGTGGGTCTGATACCAGTGGCGAGCTCGCTGTACAATGTGTCTTTGGGGATCCTGCCATCTTCCATGTGGCTCACATGGCCAAGCCATCTCAAGCGCCGCTGACTCAGTAGTGTGTATAAGCTGGGGATGCTGGCCGCCTCGAGGACTTCTGTGTTGGAGATACGGTCCTGCCACCTGATGCCAAATATTCTCCGGAGACAGCGAAGATGGAATGAATTGAGATGCCGCTCTTGGCTGACATACGTTAACCAGGCCTCGCTGCCATAGAGCAAGGTACTGAGGACAGAGGCTTGATACACTCGGACTTTTGTGTCCTGTGTCAGTGCGCCATTTTCCCACACTTGGCCAGTCTGGACACAGCAGTGGAAGCCTTTCCCATGCGCTTGTTGATTTCTGCATCTAGAGACAGGTTACTGGTGATAGTTGAGCCTAGGAAGGTGAACTCTTGAACCACGTCCAGAGCGTGGTCGCCAATATTGATGGATGGACCATTTCTAACGTCCTGCCCCATGATGTTCGTTTTCTTGAGGCTGATGGTTAGGCCAAATTCATTGCAGGCAGCCGCAAACCTGTCAATGAGACTCTGCAGGCACTCTGGCTAGGTCAGCATTTATTGCCCATCCCTAATTGCCCTTAAGAAGGTGGTGGTGAGCTGCCTTCTTGAACCGCTGCAGTCCATGTGAGGTAGGTACACCCACAGTGCAGTTAGGAAGGGAGTTCCAGGATTTTGACCCAGAAACAGTGAAGGAACGTCGATATAGTTCCAAGTCAGGATGGTGTGTGACTTGGAGGGGAACTTGCAGATGGTGATGTTGCCATGCATTTGCTGCCCTTGTCCTTCTAGTTGGTAGAGGTCGCGGGTTTGGAAGGTGCTGTCTAAGGAGCCTTGGTGCGTTGCTGCCGTGCATCTTGTAGATGGTACACACTGCTGCCACTGTGCGTCGGTGGTGGAGGGAGTGAATGTTTGTAGATGGGGTGCCAATCAAGCGGGCTGCTTTGTCCTGGATGGTGTCGAGCTTCTTGAGCATTGTTGGAGCTGCACCTGTCCAGGCAAGTGGAGAGTATTCCATCACACTCCTGACTTGTGCCTTGTAGATGGTGGACAGGCTTTGGGGAGTCAGGAGGTGAGTTGCTCATCGCAGGATTCCTAGCGTCAGACCTGCTCTTGTCGCCACGGTATTTATATGGCTACTCCAGTTCAGTTTCTGGTCAATGGTAGCCCCTCAGATGTTGATTGTGGGGGATTTAGCGATGGTAATGCCATTGAATGTCAAGGGGAGATGGTTAGATTCTCTCTTGTTGGAGGTGGTCATTGTCTGGCACTTGTGTGGCGCGAATGTTACTTGCCACTTATCAGCCCAAGCCTGGATATTGTCCAGGTCTTGCTGCATTTCTACACGGACTGCTTCAGTATCTGAAGAGTCGCGAATGGTGCTGAACATTGTGTAATCATAGCGAACATTCCATATTAGGTAGGCAGAAAGTTGCAGCAATGAGACATAGCTATGCAAATGTAATTGTAACACTATTTAAATTTAATTTTCAGTAAGTAAAAGAGACAATGTCACCATAATTATCTTTTGAAGCGTTCAATTTTTTGAAAGATGATATGAAATTTTGCTTGATAGTCATTGGGGGAACAAGGAGAAATTTTGCAGAACTTTCTCTTGGGATTAAATTGTTGAGTAGAGTCCATAATAGGATTGCTTGTACATGATCTGTGAAGCAAGGGGGCTGATGAGGCACCTGATGCATTCTTGTTGCATGCTTTCTTATTTTCTTACAAGGGATGTCCTATGATGTTACGCATAGATAACCTGTTTAGTATTCCAGGTCTGAAGCACCTTCTCGTGTTTTGTTCATGAATCTCTTGCCCCTACCTTTGCCTCCCCATGTTGTATTGAGGTACGCTGCCAAGCTTCAGTGTTTCTCTTGTCCGTTTGATGTTGATAGGGAACTTGGACCATGGATTATGATGGATGCCCTTTATATTTGACTTCACCCCTGCTGTTTGTTCTTGCTTCCTACAAAGAAAACATAGAAAATTCACACGCAGGAGGCCATTCAGCCCATCGCATCTGTGCTGGGCCAAAAGAGTTAGCCAGCCTTATCCCGCTTTCCAGCTCTTAGTCGGTAGCCTTGTTGGTTCTGGCACTTTGAGTGCATATTCAAGTATTTTTTTTAAATGTAATGAGGGTTTCTGCGACTGCCACCCTTTTCAAGCAGTGAGTTCCAGACCCCCACTACCATCTGGGTGAAAATGTTTCTCCTCAAGTCCCCTCTAATCCTGCTACCAATTACTTTAAATCTATGGCCCCTCATTATTGACCTCTCTGTTAAGGGGAATAGGTCCCTCCTAGCCACTCAGCCCAGGCCCCTCATAATTTTATACAACACTATTAAATCTACTCTCTTCCACAGAAAACAACCCCAGCCTATCCAATCTTTCCTCATAGCTAGAATTCTCTATTCCTGGCAAATCCTCATAAATCTCCTCTGTACTCTCTTTAGTATGACCCCATCCTTCTTCTAATGCAGTGACCAGAACTGTATGCAGTACTCTAGCTGTGGCCAAACTAGTGTTCTATACGGTTCTAGCATAACTTCCTGTTCTTTTATTCTATGCTTTGGCTAATAAACAAAGAACAAAGAACAGTGCAGCACAGGAACAGGCCATTCGGCCCTCCAACCCTGCGACGATCTTGATGCCTGCCGAAACTAACACCTTCTGCACTTCCGGGGCCCATATCCCTCTATTCCCTTCCTATTCATATATTTGTCAAGATGTCTCTTAAACGTCGCTATCGTATCTGCTTCCACCACCTCCCCTGGCAGCAAGTTCCAGGCGCTCACCACCCTCTGTGTAAAAAATTGCCTCGCACATTCGCTCTAAACTTTGCCCCTCACACCTTAAACCTACGTCCCCTAGTAACTGACTCGTCCACCCTGGGAAAAAGCTTCTGACTATCCACTCTGCCCATGCCGCTCATAACTTCGTAAACCTCTATCATGTCGCCCCTCCACCTCCGTCGTTCCAGTGAAAACAATCCGAGTTTTTCCTACCTCTCCTCATAGCTAATGCCCTCCAGACCAGGCAACATCCTGGTAATCCTCCTCTGTACCCTCTCCAAAGCCTCCACGTCCTTCTGGTAGTGTGGCGACCAGAATTGCACGCAATATTCTAAGGTTCTGTACAGCTGCAACATGACTTGCCAATTTTTATACTCTATGCCCCGACTGATGAAGGCAAGCATGCCGAATGCCTTCTTGACTACCTTATCCACCTGCGTTGCCACTTTCAGTGACCTGTGGACCTGTACGCCCAGATCTCTCTGCCTGTCAATACTCCTAAGGGTTCTGCCATTTAATGTATACCTCCCACCTGCATTAGATCTTCCAAAATGCATTACCTCACATTTGTCCGCATTAAACTCCATCTGCCATTTCTCCGCCCAAGTCTCCAACCGATCTATATCCTGCTGTATCCTCTGACAATCCTCATCATTACCTGCAACTCCACCAACCTTTGTGTCGTCCACAAACTTACTAATCAGACCAGCTACATTTTCCTCCAAATCATTTATATATACTACAAACAGCAAAGGTCCCAGCACTGATCCCTGCGGAACACCACTAGTTACATCCCTCCATTCAGAAAAACACCCATCCACTGTTACCCTCTGTCTTCTGTGACCAAGCCAGTTCTGTATCCATCTTGCCAGCTCACCTCTGATCCCGTGTGACTTCACCTTTTGCACCAGTCTGCCATGCGGGACCTTGTCAAAGGCTTTACTAAAGTCCACATAGATAACATCCACCGCCCTTCCCTCATCAATCATCTTCGTCACTTCCTCAAAAAACTCAATCAAATTAGTAAGACACGACCTCCCCTTCACAAAACCATGCTGTCTCTCATTAATAAGTTCGTTTGTTTCCAAATGGGAGTAAATCCTGTCCCGAAGAATCCTCTCTAATAGTTTCCCTACCACTGACGTAAGGCTCACCGGCCTATAATTTCCTGGATTATCCATGCCACCCTTCTTAAACAAAAGAACAACATTGGCTATTCTCCAGTCCTCTGGGACCTCACCTGTAGCCAATGAAGATGCAAAGATTTCTGTCAAGGCCCCAGCAATTTCTTCCCTTTCCTCCCTCAGTATTCTGGGGTAGATCCCATCAGGCCCTGGGGACTTATCTCCCTTAATGCTTTGCAAGACACCCAACACCTCCTCCTTTTTGATAATGAGATGACTGAGACTATCTGCACTCCCTTCCCTAGGCTCATCATCCACCAAGTCCTTCTCCTAGTATCCCCTATGACTTTGTAACAACCTTATCTACCTGTCCTCTAGCTTTAAGGAATCTGTGGACATGCACTCCAAGGTCCCTCTGATCCTCTACACTTCACAGTATCCTATGATTTATTGTGTATTCTCTTGCTTTGTTTGCCTTCCCCAAGTGTATTGCCTCACACTTCCCCATATTGAATTCCATTTGCCACTTTTCTGACCACCTGACTAGTTCATTGATATCTTCATGTAGTCCACAGCTTTCTTCCTCACTATCAACAAAATGGTCAATTTTTGTATCATCTGCAATGTTCTTAATCATGACTCCTGCATTTAAATTATATATAGGTACCTAGTACTGAGCCCTGTGGAACCCTTCTGCCATGTGGGACCTTGTCTCTTTTTTTTATTTGTTCATGGGATGTGAGCGTTGCTGGCAAGGCCAGCATTTATTGCCCATCCCTTCAAAAGGTCTTCTAAGCTGTCTTCTGGAACTGCTGCAGTCCACTTGGTGTAGGTACACCCACAGTGCTGTTAGGAAGGGAGTTTCAGGATTTTGACCCAGCAACAGTGAAGGAATGGCGATATAGTTCCAAGTCAGGATGGTGTGTGGCTTGGAGGGAACTTGCTGGTGGTGGTGTTCCCATGTGTCTGCTGCCCTTGTTCTTCTACTTGGTAGAGGTTGCCGGTTTGGAAGGCGCTGAGGAAGGAGCCTTGCTGAGTTGCTGCAGTGCACCCTGTGGATGGGACACACTGCTGCCACTGTATGCCTGTGGTGGAGGGAACAAATATTAAGGTGGTGGATGGGATGCCAATCAAACGGGCTGCTCTGTCTTGGTGGTGTTAATCTTCTTGAGTGTTATTGAAGCTGCACCTATCCAGGCAAGTGAGGAGTATTCCATTACATTCCTGCCTTGTGCCTTGTAGATGGTGGGCAGGCTTTGGAGAGTCAGGAGCTAAGTTATGCGCCTCAGCCTCTGACCTGCTCTTGCAGCCATGCTATTGATATGGCTGGTCCAGTTAAGTTCCTGATCAATTATGACCCCCCAGGATGTTGATGGGGGAATTCAGCAATGGTAATACTGTTGAACATCAAGGGAGATGGTTAGATTCTCTCTTGTTGAAGATGGTCATTGCCTGGCAATTGTGTGGCGGGGATGTTACTTGCCACTTATCAGCCCAAGCCTGAATGTTGTCCAGATCTTGCTGCATATGAGCACGGACTGGTTCAGTGTGTGAGGAGTTGCGAATGGTACTGAACACTGTGCGATCATCAGTGAACATCGTCACTTCTGAACTGATGATGGAAGATGCTCTTGCTCTTTTATTTCCACTTCTCAGTGCCTACACTTACTTGTGCTCCTTTTCATCCAGCTGTGGACTGCTGATTGTATTCTCCTGACCCAATTCTAGTTTGCCCCACTTACCTACTCTGAGCTCCAGTGACCTTTTTGGATCTTATTTCTGTTCATGCCTGTCCTGCGCAAAGTCCTTTATTTAAAACAAAATGGTAAAATTAAAATAACTCTTTGCAGGACTCAAAGCATCCCCTAAGAATGGCCTGAGAAAGTCCGTGGAGATTGTAGCAGGTATATGAAGTAATGCAGAATCAGGAATAGGCTATTCATCCCCTCTCTAATCTGCTCCGCCATTCAATTACATCAAGGCTGATCTGTACCTCTTCTCCATTAACCTGTATTTGAACCCTATTCCTCGATATCCTCATCAAATAAACATCTGTTGATCCTGAAAATTTTAAATGTCCCAACAATTGGTGGAGTGGGGGAAAGATCCAGATTTCCACTATCCTTTTTATGAAAACATACTTCCTGATTAAACTCCTGAGTGGCCTCATTCTTTGTTCCCTTGTTCTGGATCTCCTCACTATAGAAATGAGCTTCTTTATATCTATTTTTATTGAAGCCTTTTGTCATTTTCAACACCTCAAGTTAGATCATATCTCAACCTTCTAAACTCGAGGCAATGTAAGCCAAGTTTGTAAGCCTGCAAAGGGATATCAAACAGTCTGAGAAAGGGAGCCCAGGAATAGAGGTTAAAGCTGGCAACAGGTGCTGAGAGCTGACTGAGCTTTTAGTTTTATTAATTTATGGGATGTGGGCATCGCTAACAAGGTCAGAATTTATTGCCCATCCTTAATTGCTCTTGAGAAGGTGGAGTTGAGCTGCCTTCATGGCTTGCTAGGCCATTTCACAGGGCAGTTAAGAGTTAACTGCATGTGGGTCTTTTTCATGAGAAGTGGGCGGTGTTGGCTAGGCAGCATTTATTGCCCATTCCTAATTGCCCTTGAGAAGGTGTTAGTAGGCTGACTTCTTGAGCCACTGCATTTCAAGTGGTGTAGGTACACCCACAGTGCTGTTAGGGAGGGAGTTCCAAGATTTTGAGCCAGCAACAGTGAAGGAATGGCATTACATTTCCAAGTCAGGATAGTGTGTGGCTTGGAGGGGAACTTGCAGGTAGTGGTATTCCCTTGCGTCTGCTGCTCTTGTTCTTCTAGGCGATAGAGGTCACGGGTTTGGAAGGTGCTGTTAAAGGGACTTTGGCGAGTTGCTACAGTGCATCTTGTAGATGGTACACACTGCTGCCACAGTGCACAGTGGAGGGAGTGAATGTTTAAGGTGATGCATGAGGTACCGACCAAGCGGGTTGCATTGTCCTGGATAGGGTTGAGTATTTTTGGAACTGCACTCATCCAGATAGATAGAAAGTATTCCATCACACTCCTGACTTTGTAGATGGTGGACAGGCTTTGGGGAGTCAGGAGGTGAGTTACTCACTGCAGATTTCCCAGCTTCTGACCTGCTTTTGTAGCCTCAGTATATATATATGCCTGGTCCAGTCGAGGTTCTGGTCAATGGTAACCCCCAGGATGTTGTCTGGACTCACATATAGGCCAGACCAGGTAAGGATGTCAGGCTAGTTTCCCTAGAGGACATTATTGAACCAGATGTCTTTGCAACATTCCAATTGTTTCCTGGTCACCATCCGGATTTATTTAATTAATGGAATTCAATTGGCAGGTTGCCATGGTGGATTTGACCTTGCATCTCCTGGCCACGGTCCAGGCCTTTGGATTTCTAGTCCAGTAACATAGCGACTATGCTATTGTATCATACATGTCACATGGGATCGGAGGTGAGCTGGCAACTTGGATACAGAACTGGCTCGGTCATAGAAGACAGAGGGTAGCAGTGAATGGAGGGCTGTGACGAGTGGTGTTCCGCAGGGATCAGTGCTGGGACCTTTTCTGTTTGTAGTATATATAAATGATTTGGAGGAAAATGTAGCTGGTCTGATTAGTAAGTTTGCAGATGACACAAAAGTTGGTGGAGTTGCGGATAAGTGATGAGTATTGTCAGAGGATACAGCAGGATATAGATCGGTTGGAGACTTGGGCGGAGAAATAGCAGATGGAGTTTAATCCGGACAAATGTGAGGTAATGCATTTTGGAAGATCTAATACAGGTGGTAAGTATACAGTAAATGGCAGAACCCTTAGGAGTATTGACAGGCAGAGAGATCTGGGCGTACAGGTCCACCGGTCACTGAAAGTGGAAACGCAGGTGGATAAGGTAGTCAAGAAGGCATACGGCATGCTTGCCTTCATCGGTCAGGGCATAGAGTATAAAAATTGGCAAGTCATGCTGCAGCTGTACAGAACCTTAGTTAGGCCACACTTAGAATATTGCGTGCAATTCTGGTCGCCACACTACCAGAAGGACGTGGAGGCTTTGGAGAGGGTACAGAAGAGGTTTACCAGGATGTTGTCTGGTCTGGAGGGCATTAGCTATGAGGAGAGGTTGGTTAAACTCGGATTGTTTTCACTGGAACGACGGAGGTGGAGGGGCGACATTATAGAGATTTACAAAGTTATGAGTGGCATGGACAGAGTGGATAGTCAGAAGCTTTTTCCCAGGGTGGAAGAGTCAGTTACTAGGGGACATAGGTTTAAGGTGCGAGGGGCAAAGTTTAGAGGGAATGTGCGAGGTAAGTTCTTTACACAGAGGGTGGTGAGTGCCTGGAACTTGCTGCCGGGGGAGGTGGTGGAAGCTGGTACGATAGCGACGTTTAAGAGGTATCTTGACAAATACATGAATAGGATGGGAATAGAGGGATACGGTCCCCGGAAGTGCAGAAGGTTTTAGTTTAGACAGGCAAGATCGGCACAGGCTTGGAGGGCCGAATTGCCTGTTCCTATGCTGTACTGTTCTTTGTTGTTCTTATCTGGAAGTCTGGTACATGCCTAGCATTTGATCTGTCCGACTAATAAATATGAACGAAAGAAGGTGTGTTTATATAATGCCTATCATGTCCTTGGCACATCCCACAGTGCTTCACAGTCCAATTAATTGCTTTTGCAATTGCAGCCAATTTTCACACAGCAAAGTGATAAGTGACCATATAATTTAGTTGTGTTGCTTAAGGGATATGTTTTGGCTAGGACACCAGGTGAAATCCTCTGATCATCCTCAAATAGTGCCAGGGAAGCTTTTATGCCCACCCACAGTAGGCACACAGCGTCTCAGTTTAACGCCTCATCTGAAAGGCCGGACTTTTGACAAGACAATATTCCCACAGTCCTGTCCTGATTATATGGTTAAATCTCTGGAATGGAGATTGAACATACAGCTAAGACTGACTCCTGAAAGAGGTGAATGACATCAATAGTTAGATGTTTGTCACAGACGAAAGCAGTGATTCATGGATAGATGGGCACAATTGTTTTATTAGTCATTTAAGGCACAGAAGGAGGCCATTCACTCCATCAAGTCCATGCTGGCTGTCCACAGAGCTATGTAGTGAGTCCCACTCCCTGGCTCAATCCACGTAGCCCGACAGAGCTTTTATTTCTGTGATTATTCCTAGGCAGTCTCTCTAGAACTTGGAGGATAAATCGATCACCAGAAGCAGTTTGTGGAGGAGGTTCACAACCAGAGTCGCCTGCATCCAGAGAACACATTTTAAAACTCTGCTTTTTAAGGTGGTCCTGTGTACTCTTTGAATCTCTTGCATTAGATTATTTTTGGTTTTAGTCTCTCAATTTCAATGTTGTACAGTTCTTGGTCTGTTCACGTTTACAGCAATAATTCTAACTAAACACAGTGTAAATGTCACAGCAGTTTCCTTGTGGTTTTTTCTCAACTGGCTGTCGTTTGAGGTTTCTGGTTTTTTTTTTAAAAAGGCAACAAAAGTGCCTTTTGAATGGATTCATTGCCCAACCTGGATTTGTGGTGAAAAACAATACCTCCATGCATTGTAATTGGTACTTCAACCCAAGTCCAATAATATTGCAATAATGAAAACAGTGCTCTGAGGAAATAACCTTCACATCATTGCAACACCAGAGGCAAATAACGATTATAAATAATATGAACATGAGTTCGTAAACTTTCCCTTTGGTCTAGCAGGCAGTTGTCCTTTTGCCTTAATAAATTTATGGCCTGTGATTTTATGGGTCTCTTAACTCCAACTGACAGAACTGAAATTTACTTTTATTTTTTTCAGGTTATGTTTCCCATTACCCACCTAGTAACTCTTTTTTCAGAAAGATCTTTGTTACCAGCTGCGATGACTAGAAAATGAAGCTGTCATGAAACATGCTACCATAGGAACATAGGAAGATAGGAACAGGAATAGGCTATTCAGCCCCTCGAGCCTGTCCCGCCATTCAATGAGATCATGGCTGATCCACGGCCTAACTCCATATACCTGCCTTTGGCCCATATCCCTTAATATCTTTGCTTAACAAAAATATATGTATCTCAGATTTTAAATTAACAACTGTTCTACCTTCAACTGCTGTTTGTGAGAGACAGTTCCAAACCTCTACCACCCTTTGCGTGAAGAAGTGCTTCCGAACATCTCTCCTGAACGGTCTGGTCCTAATTTTTAGACTATGCCCCCTAGTTTTAGAATCTCCAACCAGTGGAAATAGTTTATCTTTATCTAGCCTGTCTTTTCCTGTTAATATCTTGAAGACTTCAATCAGATCACCCCTTAGCCTTCTAAATTCCAGGGAAAACAGGCCTAATTTGTGTAATCTCTCCTCGTAACTTAACCCCTGTATTCCAGGTATCATTCTTGTCAAGCTACGTTGCACTCCCTCCAAGGCCAATATATCCTTCCTAAGGTGTGGTGCCCAGAACTGCTCACAGTACTCCAAGATTGTTCTAACCAGGGTTTTGTACAGCTGCAGCATAACCTCTATGTCTTTATACTCCAATCCTCTAGATATAAATGCTAGTATTCCATTAGCCTTTTTGATTATTTTCTGCACTTGCTCGTGGCATTTTAAAGATCTATGCACCTGAACCCCCAGGTCTCTTTGAACATCCACTGTACTTAACCTCTTCCCATTTAGAAAGTACCCTGCTCTGTCCTTTTTTGGTCCAACATGGATAATCTCACACTTGCCCACATTGAAATCCATCTGCCACAGTTTTGCCCACTCACCTAATCTGTCAATATCTCTTTGCAATTTTATGCTATCATCTAGACTGTCTACAATGCCGCCTAGCTTTGTATCATCAGCAAATTTGGATATATGACTTACTATGCCATCATCCAAGTCGTTAATGAATAATGTGAATAATTGAGGCCCCAACACAGATCCCTGCGGGACACCACTAGTTACATCCTGCCAATCGGAGTACTTACCCATTATCCCCACTCTCTGTCGCCTACCACTCAACCAACTTCCTAACCATGTCAATAATTTGCCCTCAACTTCATGGGCTTCTGCCTTAGTTAACAGTCTCTTATATGGGACTTTATCAAATGCCTTCTGGAAGTCCCCTGTCCATTACCTCAGTCACCTCTTCATTACACATGCAATAGGATACACTGAAGAGATGTTTATTCAAGAATCATTTAACATTTAGAATTAATAAAGAACAATAAAAAAGCATTACTATCTGAAGTGACTGTACAAAATTCTTTTTTTTGTAAATTGAAAATAATTTAGATCTCTTACCATCTATTTTTACAGTTTTTGAGCACCACAATGTGAGGGATTTCTTATTCTGCATATTAACTCAGCTACTTGGTACTGATTTAATCACATCACACTGAAGGAAGCATGTATAACAACTCTTAACATACATAGGATCAATAGAATTGTTAGTGCACATTATTCAATAATTTTACAACTGTAACCACATTCTACATATCGATCTAGAGGTCTCCTTTTGCAACTATTGGATATAATATGAATCTCTTGTAATAGGAAAGTGTAGAATATGTTCTCTGGAAATTCACATCATGGGATTAGAGTTGCAGATTTATTGGGTGGATAATATTCCAATATTAGTTAACTTGCTGCAAGGCTTAGCGTAATAGGACAAAAGCAAAATACTGCAGACACTGGAAATCTGAAACAAAAACAGAAAATGCTGAAAATACTCAGCAGGCCAGGCAACATCTCTGGAGAGAATGAGTTAATGTTTCAGGTCTGCATGACCTTGTGTTAGCATAATGGGAGTTTCTGAATCGAATACTCCTTTTTCAACATTAGAAATTGACAAAGTTGAGCAAGACAATTTGTTCATTATGGTGAAATGTTCAAGGGCACAAGTTTAAAATTAGGTAGATGGGAGTATGAAGGAAAGTCAGGCAGAAATATTTCACCCAAAGGGTATTAGCATTGTAAAATAAATTACCTCGGAACGCCATTCAGGTGGACAATACAAGTTCCTTTAACAACTGGATACTTATCTGGAGACAGAAGGGACTGGAGTGAAGAATTGATCTGATCATCATGTCTAGCGATGCAGTAAATGTCTTTGTGAAGATTTCCTTTGGGTGGTATTTCGAGTAAATAAGCATGTTCCAAAAGAACATGTGGCTAAAAATCTGCAGGTCAGGATCCTGGTGTTTACACCGGACTTGTACCGCATGGTACATTCCAGCGCTAACCCTGTCAGATCACTGAGATCAGTGGGACAAGTGGGCACATGCACCACTTCAGGCACATTTCCAGAGCTCATCTGCCCATGGAGGTGATTTCCCAGGGATCCCTCTGACCCTGGCCATAGTCCCCTTAGGCCCTTTGGTAAGAGGGCTGATCTGTCAAAAGGAGCCCTATTTTTGCCACTGCTCTTTTTGACGTCTATTAATGATCTAGACCTGGTCTTGCAGGGCATAATTTCAAAGTTTTCAGATGGCACGAAACTCCAAAAAGTAGTAAACAGTGATGAGGATAGTAACAGATTTCAGGAGGACATAGACAGACTGATGAAATGGCAGACAGATGGCAGATGAAATTTAACGCAGAGAAGTGCAAAATGATGATTTTGGTAGTGTCAGGCAAAGCCCCACCTGCCAAGACTGAGGCACACATTATTTCACCACATGAACAAAAACTTAAAATTGCAAGCCCTGACTGGAAGGACATTTGCATAGTACCAGACCATGTTGAAACAATGGGGACCCAGTAGTTGCTTCCCTAATACACAGAAGTGGTCAGACCAGTTTTAGTCATGTGACTAGCTGGCTGGAGTTTCTGAATTTGAACTTCCAACCAAGGATTTGAACTCAGAACGGCGTGTCCTCATGGACTGAGAACATCTCCTCTCCTGTATGCCTGCCTCCATCTCTTTCCCGCAGAACTGAATCTTGTGAAGACACGTAAGCTCGAAGAGAGAACAGTTTCCTACATGAACAAGGTTTAAGATGAAACTGGGCCCCAACGAAACGCAAGACTATATTTTCAATCAAGGACTACAACGAGTTCAAGAAACAGTAACAAAATATTGCCTCAAACTGTTCTTTTTATTTTTTGTTCTGCTCTTTTCTGTCCCTATTTGCATGTGTGTATTTTTTGTGCATGCCAACATGGACGCGTCATGTATCCATAGGCGTCAACTGCATTAGAGTTTAAGTTTTAATAAGGTTTAAGGTTTAATAAATTTCATCTTCTTTAAACCAAAAAAAGCCTGTTTGTGCTCATTTCTTTGCCTTATAATTGGAAGTTGTGAACAAGGATTCACAAAAAGGGAGCTCAAAACACAGTATGTTTAAAATAAAACGCTGTTACAATAAGATCAGGTAAAGACAGCAAAAGACCCCGAGACACATTTCTCACCTGGTCGTAACAATAGGAAGAATGAGGAGAGGCAATATGAACTAAATGGCACAGTTTTAAATGGGGTGCAGTAACAGAGAGATCTGGGGGTATACGTACACAAATCTTTGAAGATGACAGGACAAGTTAATAAAGCATATGGAATCCTTGGCTTTATAAGTAGTGGCACAGAGTGCAAATGCAAGGAAATAAAGCAAAACCTGTATAAATCACTGGTTGGGTGCCAGCTGGAGTATTGTGTCCAATTCTGGGCAATGCACTTTAGGAAGGATGAAAAAGTCTTTGGGTGCAGAGTAGATTTACTAGAATGGTACGAGGGTTGAAACACTTTAATTACAGGTTAAGCCGAGATTTATTAAGAGGTGTTCAAAATCATGAAGAATCTTAATAGAGTAAATAAGGAGAAACTGATTCCAGTGACAGAAGGGTTGGTAACCAGAGGACACAGACTTAAAGTATATTTGGCAAAAGAACCAGAGGCGACACAAAGAATTTTGTTTTCTGCAGCGAGTTGTTATGACAAAGGTAGAATGATAAAAATACTAGATGCATATACTTTATGATACTTCTGCCTTTGAAATGTGGAAGATGCTTCTTTTTGTGTATAAGATAAGAGAACATGCATTGATAAAAGCAATCAATTTAAGCTTCCCTAGTGGCTTTACATAGATATGCACAACTTAACATGGTACTGAATGGTACAGAATATCCAAGCTTTGATCGCCACCTATGCTGATAAACAGGGTTGGTATTGGGACACCACCATTTGCCTCGAAGGAAAACTAGACGGGTCCTGCTCCTGGTTGTTACCTAGTGACTTAGTCTAGGAGGCACACATGCATTGAAGTTTGGTAAGGACAGGTTTTGCCTTCCCTGTGATGCCTTCCCTAGTCAAATAATCTACTTACCTACAAATTGTCAAGGCTGGCCTATGGAGGCCAGCCCTTTTGGTGAGGTGGCTGACAATCACGGAAGAAGGGAAGAACATTTGAAAAAAAAAACAGTTTAAGGAGTACAGGTAATATGTGCAGATTAGATCCATTTGTATTCTGTCAGGCACCATTTGAATCAGACATCAGATGTGTTGATAGGGGAAGGTGTCTCAACATATCTAGACCAGGCAGGAAAGGAAATTTATATCTGAGACTTTGAATTTCTCAAAGACTGTAATTCTCTGAATTTTTATTTTGTCCTAAGAAATATGTGCATAGCTGTTTTACAGAAAATCCTTTTCTAGATGGTTCTCATTCATTTCTCTCCATGTTGGTGTTTCTAGAAAGTTGATAATCATGCCCTGACCAGAAGCAATGTGAAGCCTGGCTGTTTACCTTTGTGTTATTTAGGAATTTCTTGACAAATTATTAATAAAAGAAAGCAAGGAAGAGAAAGTACTTGTACTTATATAGCACTTTTCTAAACCTCAGGGCATTCTAAAGTGCTTTGCAGCCATTGAAGTACGATTGAATTGTAGTTGTAAAGCAGGAAGTGAGGCAGCAAATTTGTGCACAGCAAGGTCCCACGAATAGCATTATGATGACGACCAGATTTTTTCAGTGATGTTGGTTGAGGGATAAATATTGGCCAGAACACCAGGGAGAACTCTCTGATCTTCTTTGAGACAATTCTATGGGATCTTTTACATCCACCTCGGAGGGCAGAAGGGACCTCGATTTAACATCTCATCCAAAATATAATACCTCAGACAGTGTAGCACTCCCTTAATAACTGCACTGGAGTGTCGTCCTAGATGGTGTGCCCAAGTCACTGGTGTGGGACTTGAACCCACAACCTGTTGACTCAAAGACAACATCACAGCTGACACCTAAAGAAAAAGGATATCGTCGTAATGATGTTTCACATCCAATATTCAGCTATTGCATTTCTTAATTAATATTAAAAACGTAAAAAGGTTGCAGCCTTTATGTTCATGTGTAATTAACCTTTTTATGCAGTTTTGTTGATGTTGCTTCCCTACACTTTGCCTAATTATGGAGTGCAATTTCATGCTGCTTACACAACTGTCAGAATCTGCTAACTATATAACTGCTACACTGTTTCATACCTTTACTTAATTAACGACTGTAAGATAGGAATTTAATTGACTTTCTTGTTGAGGCGTTTTGTAATATAAATTGGACATAGATTTTCTCCAGTAGTCAACTGTAAGTTATTCCCCAACAAAACTAGAGGTATGATAGTTAATTTTTAAAAATCTTTTTCTTACATGGAGTACATTAACAGTTTCAGCTGGCTGGGAGAAATCCCCAATAACTACATGCATAATACTCATACATATTTTAAAAAGAGAAAGAAAAACAAGCAAAAGGAATGATCTGATCTCAGAATGTGATTTTGAAATAACAAAACCTAATCTCTAGGTTCTAATTT
The DNA here is from genome assembly GCF_036365525.1 of Heterodontus francisci. Lineage (NCBI taxonomy): Eukaryota > Metazoa > Chordata > Chondrichthyes > Heterodontiformes > Heterodontidae > Heterodontus > Heterodontus francisci. The sequence continues at coordinate 119,924,194 of NC_090373.1, read as the reverse complement.
CTCTCCTGTCTTCACCATGCCCTCTCAAGCTAATCCTGCTCTCCTGACCCCATTCCCAATAAACTGCTGACCACCCAACTTTGTATTCTGATCCGTAAGCATTGTAAATAATTCCTTCTCATAGGGTATTGTCATTGGCCCTCTCCTCAACTCACCTTTGACGCCACTGTTCTTGCAAACTACTGCTCCATCTCCAACCTCCGTTTTGTTTCCAAAGTCCTTGAATGTGAATTGTCATCTCCCAAATCCATGCCCAACTTTTGCACAACGTCATATTTGAACCTCTCCAATCAAGTTTCTGTTCTTACCCCAACACTAAAACAGCTCCATTCATAGTCACAAATGGCATCCTCTGATGAACCATTGTGCATTATCCAAGAATCTGTCTGTAGCCCTTCTTCTTCCTCCTCTAGATGCTGCATTTGATAATACCATCCTCAGACATACACATGTATCTTGACAACACCTGTCCATCAGTTCTCTTGAATGCTCCACTAGCTTCGTATTGCCATCCTGCTTGTCCAATTTGCAGTCCTGGATGAGCTATTTTTCCGAGAAGTAAACATTGGGATGCTTACATATCACCTTCTTGTATGACTTAGCATCCATTTTATCTTTACCCTTCTGTGAAATGCTTTGTAGGTTCTATACAAAGACAAGTTTTTATTGTTGAACAACTAAAAATGCTCTATTTGGACACAAGTTTGAAGAAGGACAGAAATAAATGATTGGATGTTTTTATATTTCAGACTAACATGATAATTCATACACCCGGCTGCAGATTCTGCCTAAAATCTCAAGTGTTTTCTCCTCATCAGGTGCTGGGTTCATTAAAGTGGCTTTGCTCAAAACCATCCATGCATCCTATTGCATAATATGTGATGCGGCACCTCAATAGCTCAAAGTAATTTCTGGTTTTTCAAACTTGACGTTGTTTCCTCATCATCCACTGTATTCTTTTCAAAAAATGGGAAGGTTAGGTATTGGCAGTGCACAGCTTTGTGCCTGTAAACATCTTGTGTTTGAACACGTTTCAGCATATTTTTACAAACTTGATATGGAATGTTTGAACATTAGTCTTATGGTTCCTACATTACTGAGTTGAAAAGTGTGTTTAATGCATCGCCACAAATACTGTGTGTGACCTTTAACAGATTGAAGACTTAATTAGATCTTCACAGAATTGTTACAGTGCAGAAGGGGGCCATTCGGCCCATCATGTTCGCACCGACTCTCTGAAAGAGCAATTCACTCAGTTCCGTTCCCCTGGAACCCTGTACATTCTTCCTTTTCATATAACTGTCTAATTCCCTTTTGAATGCTTCAATTGAACCAGCCTCCACCACATTTTCAGGCAGTGCATTCCAGACCTTAACCACTTGCTGCATGTTAAAGATTTTCCTCATGTCACTTTTGCTTCTCTTACCAAATACTTTAAATCTGTGCTCTCTCGTTCTCGATTCCTTTCATGAGTGGGAACAGTTTCTCCCTATCTACTCTGTCCAGACACCTCATGATTTTGAATACCTCTGTCAAATCACCTCTCAGCCTTCTCTTCTCCAAGGAAAACAGTCCTAACTTCTCCAATCTATCTTCATAACTGAAATTCCTCATCCCTGGAACCATTCTTGGGAATATTTTCTGTACTCTGTCCAATTCCTCATGTCTTTCCTAAAGTGCGGCGCCCAGAACTGAATGCAGTACTCCAGCTGAGGCCGAACTACAGTCTTATACAAGTTCAACATGACTCCCTTGCTCTTGTACTCTATGCCACTATTAATAAAGCCCACACTATCGTATGCTTTATTAACCACTCTCTCAACCTGCCCTTCAATGACTTATGCACATATACACCCAGGTCCCTCTGATCCTGCATCCCCTTTAGAATTGTACCCTTTATTTTATATTGCCTCTCCATGTTCTTCCTACCAAAATGAATCACTTCACATTTCCCTGCATTGAACTTCATCTGCCACCTGTCTGCCCATTCCACCCACCTGTCTATATCTTTTTGGAGTTCTACGCTATCCTCCTCACAGTTCACAATGCTTCCAAGTTTCAAGTCATCTGCAAACTTTGAAGTTGTGCCCTGTACACCAAAGTCTAGGTCATTAATATGTATCAGGAAAAACAAGGGTCCCAACACTGACCCCTGAGGAACTCGACGACAAACTTCCCCCAGCATCCATTATCCACTACTCTTTGTTTCCAGTCACTCAGCCAATTCCGTATCCACATTGCGACCATCCCTTTTATTCCATGAGCTAAAACTTGCTCACAAGACTGTTGTGTGGCACTGTATCAAATGCCTTTTGAAAGTCCATTTACACCACATCAACAACATTGCCTTCATCAACTCTCTCTGTTACCTTCTCAGAAAATCCCACTACCCTCTCATATCCCCACCTTCCCTCAATTCCCCTACCACCTACCTACACCTAATAAATTGTCCCCAGTATAGGTAGGTGGTAGGGAAATATAGGGTCAGGTGGGGATGTGGTAGGAATATGGGATTAGTGTAGGATTAGTATAAATGGTGGTTGATGGTCGGCACAGACTCGGTGGGCCGAAGGGCCTGTTTCAGTGCTGTATCTCTAAACTAAACTAAAGTAAAAAAGTCAATCTACACCACATCAACTGCATTGTCCTCATCAACCCTCTCCGATACCTCCTCAAAAAACTCCAGCAAGTTAGTTAAATATGATTTTCGCTTAAGAAATCCATGCAGGCTTTCCTTAATTAACCCGGATTTGTCCATGTGACTATTAATTTTATCCCAAATTATTTTTTCTAGAAGTTTCCCCACCACCGAAGTTAAAATGACTGGCTGTAATTGCTGGGCTTATTTTTACACCCTTTTTTGAACATTTGCAATTCTCCAGTCCTCTGGCAGCACCCTCAAGTCTAAGGAGGACTGAAAAATTATGGCCAGTGCCTCTGCGATTTCCACCCTCACTTCCCTCAGTACCCTTGGATGCATCTCATCCAGTCCTGTGCTTTATGCATTTTAAGTACAGGCAGCCTATCTAATACATCCTTTTTATCCATTTTAAACTCTTCTAGTGCCTGAATTACCTTCTCTTTCACCATTGCCTGGGTTGCATCTTCTTCCTTGGTAAAGATAGATGCAAAGCATTCATTTAATACCTCAGGTATGTTCTCTGCCTCCATGCATAAGTCCCCTTTATGGCCCCCCCCTCTCCCTTTTTTCCCTTTCCTATTTTTCCTGAACACCTTGTATCCAGGAATATTTAACACCGAGTCCTGCCCTTCTTTGAGCCAAGTCTCTGTTATAGCTACAACATCATATTTCAACATGGCAATCTGCGCTTGTACCTCACCAATCTTATTAACCACACTCCGTGCATTTACATACATGCACATTAACCCTGATTTAGACTTTAATACTTTCTCCCTTACTCTGACCCCACCTAATACATTACTATTTCCTACTCGAGTGCTATCTATCTTTCTCAGTATTCTCTGTACCTTGGTATTCCTCTCTGATATTTGCTCCTGTTTCCCACACCCCTGACAGGTTACCAGTTTTGCTTCCCTCAATCTCTGCTCCTTCTTCGGTTCCTATCCCTCTGCCAATCTAGTTTAAACCCTCCCCAACAGCACTAGCAAATCTCCCTGCGAGAATATTAGTCCCAGTCCTGCTGAGATGCAACCTGTCCATCTTGTACAGGTCCCACCTGCCCCAGAACCAATGCCTCAGAAATCTGATGCCTTCCCTCCTACACCAGTTCTCCAGCCACATGTTCAATTGCTCAATTCTCCTATTCCTATGCTCAGTCATACGTGGGACCGGGAATAATCCTGAGATTACTGCTTTTGAGGTCCTGCTTTTTAATCTCCTTCCTAGCTCCCTAAAATCTGCTTTCAGCACTTCATCCCCCTTCCTACCTATGTCGGTGCCAACGTGGACCACGACCTCTGGCTGTTCACCCTCCCCCAGAAGAATGTCCTGTAGCTGCTCCCTGACATCCTTGACCCTGGCACTAGGGAGGCAACACACCATCCTGGCATCATGTCTACGTCTGCAGAAATGCCTGTCTCTTCCCCTAACTAATGAATCCCCTATCACTACTGCTCTTCCACTCTTCTTCCTCCCTTCCTGTGCAGCTGAGCCACCTGTGGTGCCACAAACTTGGCTGTGACTGCACTCCTCTGAGGAACCATCACCCTCACCAGTATCCAAAATGGAAAACCAATTAGCGAGCGAGATCATTTCAGGCGACTCCTGCATTACCTGCCTGGTTCTCTTAGACTGTCTGGTGGTTACCCATTCTCTATCTGCTTGCATGCTCCTAATCTGCGGTGTGACCACCTCCCTAAATGCACTATCAACATAATCCTCTACCTCGTGGATGCACCACAGTGACTCCAGCTGCTGCTCAGGTCTGTGCAGCCGGTGACACTTCCTACTGATGTGTTTGTCTAGGACACATGGTGCGTCCATGACTTCCCACATGCCACAGGCTGTATATTCCACTCGGCTGAGCTGCCCTGCCATACCTTAACCTTAATCTTAATGAAGGATATAAGAAATTTCTCACAAGACGCTGGAATAATTTCAAAAATTAGCATGAGGATAGTTTTCCACTTGTATGTAATTACAAACCCAACAACATTGTTAATTTTAGCTGTGCTAACAAAACCCCATACTTAAATTTGCATGACTCTATGTACCCTTTCCTTGCTGCTTTTTTACTGCTTTTAGATTTGTTTTAAAACCCTTTGTTCATATTATACATATGCCTGGTTTGGAAGGGAGGTGATGCATGTTACTTATTTCAAGTTGGCATCTGTCTTTACATGAATTGTTATATCAAACGCACCTTCCTTTTCTTATCAAGAACCATTTCAGTTCAGTATCCCGTGCAGGAGTGTGGTACGCACATTTGAAGTAGAATACAGGTTGGTAGGCTTCTCGTTCTCATTCCTGCAGACCAACCTTCACACAGCAGTGACATGGTTTAGCATAAATTCAATTATATGATGGAAATGTTTAGAGGGTCTTGTGTAAGTGATAAATGAACAGCAGTTACAGTCTTCTTCTTTGGCCTCCTTGTCTCGGGAGACAATGGGTAAGCGCCTGGAGGTGGTCAGTGGTTTGTGGAGCAGCGCCTGGAGTGGCTATAAAGGCCAATACTAGAGTGACAGACTCTTCCACAGGTGCTGCAGATAAAATTAGTTGTCGGGGCTGTTACACAGTTGGCTCTCCCCTTGCGCTTCTGTCTTTTTTCCTGCCAACTGCAATTACAGTACTTCGCCATGAATTGGCAACCTGTTTGCATGCTTTTTTTCCCCTCCACAAACATTGTAGTTACTTTCAGCTATACTAAGTGAAGATTTTTGATCTTTTATTTGATAACTAACTGTAATAGAAAATTAGTATCAAGCCACAGAAGGGGGTCTCGTGTTTTTATCATTAGAACTTTCACTTAGTCATCACGGAATCTAATGTTGATGACAGCAGGCAGGTCTCTAGTGGCTTCCTTAGGCATTGCAGCAAAGAAGAGATTGAAGCATTGGGGAGCCACAACGATTCCTTGCTTTATGCCATGGTTACCACAAAAGCATTGGACATCTCACCACCACCACAAATACAGCCAATCATACCATCTTGCAGTAGGTGCAGAATGTTGACAAACTTGTTGGGACATCGTGGCTTGGAGAGCAAGTGCCATGGACCAGGTCGACTCACATTGTCAAAAGCCCTGGAACGCTTCCACCTGAGGTCCATTATGAGAATTCGATGGCAGGACAAAATCACAAACAACAAGGTCCTCCATCGTGCTGAGCTCAACAGCATGGAGACCACCCTCCAGAAAATTCAACTTAAATGGGCAGGCCATGTCTCCTGCATGGATGATTACAAAATCTCCAAGCAGATCTTCTTTGGGGAACTGCCTCAGGGGCAAACAACATCAAGACGGTCAGTATAAACCATATAAGGACATTTCCAAAAAGAGCCTTACAAACTTCTGCATTGCAGACCACCTCTCTTGGGAAAACATTGCAGCTGACTGGCCCACGTGGAGGCAAGCACTGAAATTTGGTTCAGCATGTTTTGAGGACCATCTACTCCAAACTCGTAACATCCGATGTGCCCAGAGGAGGCCAGAGGTGGCACAGGTGCAGAAGATCCCCCAAGCACTGACAATGACAATATGAACTTCCAGTTCTGTGGACGTTCATGCCGATCCCATATTGGACTCCTCAGTAATGAGAGGACCCACAGAAGATGATGAAATCATTTACAGATTGGACATAGTCGAACAATGAGTCATCTACCATGAAAGAAAGACAATATGATAGCAGTTGACATATATTTTGTACATACCAAGATGTAATAATTAAGGTTTTCCATCATTGAGTAGTTTTCTCTAATAATGGACTGTCCGTGATCTGTTTTTGCTGTTTCTATTGTGTTTTGAACTTCTTTGTTAGTATTTTACTATAAATGGTGCAATTATAAATGTCTTATTCAAAGCAATATGAAGGCGCATAGTCCTGAAGCATCAATGTGTTTCACTGTTGGAACATATTGCAGCTTCACCCAAAGTCTCTGTTAGGAAGCTTTGTAAATCCTGGTGCCCACTGCACCTGATTTTCCATCCATTATTTTCAATGGTAGAAAAACTGTTCAGAGTGTGCAAGAATTTCAGATGTGTATCCTCGGCAGGCAGGGTTTCCTCCAGGAGGTACAAAATCTGAATGCTACCCATCATAGCCCAGCTTTTCATTTGATACAGCTGTTACAGATCTACACTTCATCTGTGCCCATTGTATTCAAATGCAAATGTATGGGATTTGTTCAAATATGTATTGGTTGACAGCTTTTTCGAAAAAAAAAGTCAGTATTTTTTAAAAATCCTCTTGGTCCAGTCAGTTCAGTTTTCTGATGACATTTATCAATCTGTCTTTTTCTGAATCCATGAATGTAATCTTCCATGAGTGATGATCAGACCAGATGGATTTTGTAGGTGGGAAGAAATTGGTATGAAAGGAATCACTATGTAAGAATGCTACTTCTCGCATAGTTTAGCACAGCAATTAGGAACTATTTTTTCCTACCGCATGAGGAGTTAGTCGAGTGTAATTTATTTCTGCCATCACGCAAGGACAAGTAGGATTCCTGAAAAAACAGGTAAAATGAGCAGCTAATGTACATTGAAGAGGCTTCTCTGTCTGTTTCTAGGCATGTAACAAATTTACCCATATATCTGGGCAAGTGAAAACACTCTCTCTGGGACATAGGGCTCACCTTCAGGTGCAGTTTGAAATGTGGAAGCCAAAAATATCCAACATAAAGAGAGTGAAAAAAATCCAAACAGCCACTGCCAAACAGTCCTTTATTTAAAAAAAAACATCTTTTTAACGGTGTCATTGCAATGTAGTACTAACCCAGTGTCTCCCTCATTTCTTTTTGTAGGGTCTGAACGGAATGTCTGTGGATGAGAAACCTGAATCACCCATGTATGTGTATGAGTCAACAGTGCACTGTACAAATATCCTCCTGTGCCTCAACGACCAGCGTAAGCAGGATATCCTCTGCGATGTGACTGTTCTGGTGGAGAGGAAGGAATTCCGTGCCCACCGGGCTGTCCTGGCAGCATGTAGCGAGTACTTTTTACAGACTTTGATCGGACAAACGGAACATGAACTGGTTATCACCCTGCCTGAGGAGGTATGCCACAGTAACTTACTTTAAACATAGGGCGTTGTTTTATCAGATCCTAGTTGTTGCAGGAAGTGTGGCATCAGAATACGCCATACAATATGATGTTATTTTTCCCATGATGCCTAAAATAGAAAAAGCCAAATATATGTTAACAAGTTATTTTTGTTCTCTTTTGACTTTATCATCACAACTGGAGGTAAAAGAATACAATAGTGTAGATTCACACTATAGTACAGGAGAGCACCAATGTTTGCCACTACTGATTTGGGTTTTTAACTACAAATCCTCACATCTTGCTGAGTTCTAAGTCTCAGCCATCTCATTGCATTATGTAGGGAAGGAAAGCTTGCAAGACAATCATCCCCTTGCTATGCTCATGTATCTTCTAAAGGCCAACTTTAGGGTTGGAAATGGGATCAGATCTACTACATATCCCCCTGCCTCAAGCTGCACATAAATGGGAAGCCTTCCATTAGTAGAAGAACTGTATAGGTTTGTAGCACAGGAGGCCATTCAGCCCATCACATTTGTGCCACTCTTTGCTGGGGAAATTAATCATGCACAGAATATTAAAAAATAGCAATTATGGCTGTTTCATAATCTGTTGCTAAATTCTGCTGTAGGCTAATCTAGGTTCAAGATAGTAAGTGCACATTTTAAGGATCCCTTTAAGCAAAGTATAATTGGAGTTGAGCTTTAGCTGTAATTACTGGTGTCAAATCAGAATACTTCAGCTTTTTGGTATTTAAATTATGGTTTTGGAGAACCAATGCAATTGAGAAAACTCAACTTCAGCTGAAAATTCCCCTTTCTATGCAAACATAGGTCATTTAACCCCTTCAGCGTGTTTCGCCATTCAGTGAGATCAAGGCTGATCTACGACCTATAACTCCAAATAACCACCTTTTCCCCATATCCCTTAATACCTTTGGTTAACAAAAGTCTATGGTTCACAGAATTAAAATTAACAAATTTTATTTATTTAGAGATACAGCACTGAAACAGGCCCTTCGGCCCACCGAGTCTGTGCCGACCAACAGCCACCCATTTATGCTAATCCTACATTAATCCCATATTCTTACCACATCCCCACAATTCCCCTACCACCTACCTATACTAGGGGCAATTTATAATGGCCAATTTACCTATCAACCTGCAAGGCTTTGGCTGTGGGAGGAAACCGGAGCACCCGGCGAAAACCCATGCAGTCACAGGGAGAACTTGCAAACTCCGTACAGGCAGTACCCAGAATTGAACCCGGGTTGCTGGAGCTGTGAGGCTGCGGTGCTAACCACTGTGCCACTATGCCCATGATCAAGCACCAATAGGCAGAAATAGTCTCTCTCTATTCACCCTATCTGTTCCCCTTAATATCGTGCAAATCACCCCTTAACCTTCTAAATTCTAGGGATACAGCCCGAGTTTATGTAATATCTCCTCATAATATAACCCTTGGAGTCCAGGTATCATCTTAGTAAATCTACACTGCACTCCCTCCAAGGGGCCAATATATACTTCCTAAGGTGTGATGCCTAGAACTGCTCACTGTCCTCCAGGTGTGGTCTAACCAGGGCTTTGTATAGCTTCCACCTCTAGATATAAAGACCCCCAGTAGTAGTTGTGAACTGGAGCTTGTATAAATGCAGAGATTAGATAAACAGTTATGAAAGGCAGAGTGGTTTTAAAAGGGGATTTTAACTTTCATATAGATTGGATAAGGGCACTAGCTCATGTCAGAAAGGTAGTGAATTTCTTGATTGTTCAAGGTAGTTTTCTGAAACAATATGTCCTAGAACCAACAATGGGGAAAGCCATATTAGATTTAGTGATGAGTAATGAGCCAAATTTAATTAAATGCTTACTAATGCGTGAACATTTATTTAATAGTGATCACAATATGATCAAATTCAACATAATGTTTGAAAGGGAGAAATGCAAAACAGCTAAAATTTCAGATTTAGGTAGGGCTGACTTCAATGCAATAGATTTGACATGAGTGTCTATCATTCCAAATGCTCATTCAAACTGCTTTTGCACTTAGTCAGTGTACTTACAGTGAGGTAAAAAATTAGATTGAAACAAAAACCAAAAGGACTTGAAATGTGCAGCTGGTCAGAAAGCATCAGTTTTTTAAAAAGGTGCAACATTTCAGGTGCAACCCTTCATCAGATTTTGACTGAGCTTCTCCGTGTGTTTTTTTTATTCATTCATGGGATATTGGTGTCACTGGCAAGGCCGGCATTTAGTGACCATTCCTAATTGTCCTTGAGAAGGTGATGGTGATATGCCTTCTTGAACCGCTGTAGTCCATGTGATGTAGATATACCCGCAGTCTTGTTAGGGAGGGAGTTCCAGGATTTTGACCGAGCAACAGAGAAGGAACGGCAATATATTTCCAAGTCAAGATAGTGTGCCTTGGAGGGTGGCGCTGTTCCCATGCGTCTACCGCTCTTGTTCTTCTGGATGGTAGAAGCCATGGGTTTGAAAGGTGCTGTCAAAGGAGCCTTGGTGAGTTGCTGCAGTGCATCTTATAGATGACAAATACTGCTGCCACTGTGCGCCAGTGGTGGAGGGAATGAATATTTAAGGTGGTGGATGAGGTGCCAATCAAGCGGACTGCTTTGTCTTGGATGATGTCGAGCTTAAGTTTTGTTGGAGCAGGCAAGTGGGGAGTATTTCATCAAACTCTTAACTTGTGCCTTATAGATAGTTGACAGGCTTTGGGGAGTCAGGAGGTGAATTACCTGCCTCAGAATTCCCAACTTCTAATGTGCTCTTGTAGTCACAGTATGTATGTGGCTGGTCCAGTTCGGTTTCTGGTCAATGGTGACCCCCAGGATGTTAATGGTGAGGGATTCAGCAATGGGAATGCCGTTGATTGTCAAACGGAGATGGTTAGATTCTCTCTTGTTGGAGATAACCTGACACTTTTGTGGTGCGGATTTTACTTGCCACTTATCAACCCAAGCCTGAACGTTGTCCAGGTCTTGCTGCATGTGAGCACGGACTGCTTCAATATCTGAGGAATTGTGAATGCAACTACACAGTGCGCAATTATCGGCGAACATCCCCACTTTTGTCATAATGTTGTAGGGTAATGTTGTTGATGAAGCAGCTGCAGATGGTTGGGCCGAGGACACTACCTTGAGGAATCCGTGCAGCGATGGGGCTGAGGTGATCGGTCTCCAACAACCACAACCAGTATTTTCTGTTTTTCTCTAAATTTCCAGCATTTGCAAGATTTTTTTTATTTACACAACCAGATTAAATTGGTAGGTGTCTCAATGAGGGAAATTTAGGGATCATGAGACAAGGGAGTGCAGGTGGATTTAGCTGCTGGCTTTTCCTGCATAGCTTATCATTTGCTAGTTGATGGGTGGTTCCTTTTATTGTAGTTTTATATCTAATTGTTTCTTGAGAAACTTGGGGGTGGGCCAAGCCACACTGGCCAGCATCAAGTTTGCAAATGATCCTAGTCATTTAAAGTTTACTTCACGGAGCCCTGCCAGTAAATTAAAGTCTCTCCAGTCAAACTGTTGTTATCAAAAACTTAACAAAAAGAGGGTGCAAGCTCACCATGGGCTAAAAAGAGATAAAGATGCCATTTTAAAATGTGACATTCTGGTAGCATTACCTAAGCGGACTAAAATGATGGCAATGTTTTAAAAGTTGGTGTCATGAATCCTGTATTAGTAAATGCAAAAAATATTGCTTATACTGATGCATAAGTAATATCCCAGTTTCACACATCAAAAAGAAGTTAAAGTGTGACTTAAAGCAAAGGTGTTTGAGATAAATCCAAGAATTAAGTTTTTTGTCTTTCATTTTCTTTAATAGCTTATGAGTATATAATTTTCATTTAAATGTTTTGAAAGTTGGTCACTCCTTGGCAAGGCATTTTGCACTTTTAAGTTAACTATTTAATCTGTCAAAATTACCAGTTTTACCAGATGAAATTGGCCCTTAAAGGGGATTATGTTGTTGTTCTTAAATAGTAATGTATTGAAGTTCTGCAAGGGTTCTCCCACTCGTCCACTGTAACTTCAGAAGATGGGCTATGGAAACCGCTGAAAATGCTTAGTCTCATCTACATGCTGTCCTTCAGTGATATCATGCGAAGATATCATGTACAATGACTAAACCCACCCCCTCTCTCAACCCCTCCATTTGCTGTGTTGTCAGCCTGTTTCTCTGAAATCGAGTCATGTCTGAGCAGAAATTTCCTCCAGTTAAACACTGGATAATCAAAGTCACTGATTCTGTCCCCTTTCTTGGCCACTGTCTGATCTGAAGCAGACTGCCTGCAACCTCGGTATCCTATTTGGCCCTGAGCTGAGCTTCGGACCCTATACCCTCACCGACATTCATACTGCCCCTGCCAAAGCCCTCATCCATGTCTTTGTCACCTGCAGACAGCTATGCCAATGCTCTCCTAGCCGACCTCCCATCCTCCACCATCCAGAACTCTGCTGTCCATGTCATATCTCGCACAAGTGCCACTTACTCATCACCCTTGTGCTTTGTTGGCTCCTTAACCCTAACACTATAAATTTAAAATTCTCATCCTCATGTTCAAATCCTCATGGCCTTCCTATTTCTGTAACCTCTCCAGCTTCGCTACGTTCTGAGAACTCTGCATTCCTCCAATTCTTGCTTCTTGTCCAATCCTCACTCCATTGCCTCATCATTCAGCCTCCTAGGCCATAAGCTGTCTAATTCCCCCTCTAAATTTCTCCTCTGCCATATCATGTCCTTTTTTAAGACCTTCCTTAAAACTTACCAGTTTCAAAAAGGTACTAACGGTGAAAGCATAAATTAAGAACAAAGTAAATTCAATAAATATGTATAATAAAATATGCATTTTAGGAACAGGAAACCTTTATGACGCTCAGCAAGCCCATTTATTTATGATATAATCTCGACTCCCATTTACCTGCTTTTTTGCCAAACCTCATTTGCTATTCTCTACAGAAATGTATCTACCTGAACCAGTTTATACTTTTAACTTCAATATCATTTCTGGTAACTTATTCAACACTTCCAAAAAAAATTGGATTTAATGCAAGAGTGATGGAAACCCTAGATAAATGTAGCAGCAGACTGGATTCTGGAACAGTGTGTGCCGAGTATAAGCACAGCGTTTTTTTTGTTTTCAATGCATGCAGAAATGTAGTAGATGGTTGACCAGCCAGTGATAAAACCCTCCCAGTTTTCATTATGGAACGCATATCTGATGGGTTCTACAACTGGCACCAGACCTTGACCGTGCAGTGAAGATGAAAATTTACCCCACAGTCTTTTCAACTCTGGAATGAAATCCAGTGGAAACTATTGGGAGAAATCATACGAACATAGGAACTACGAGCAGGAGTAGGCCACTCAGCCCCTCGAGCCTGCTGCGCCATTCAACAAGATCATGGATGATCTGATTGTAACCACAACTCCAGATTTCCACCTATACCCAATACCCGTTCACCCCCTTGCTTATCAAGAATCTATCTACCCTGCCTTTAAAATATTCAAAGACTCTGCTTCTACTGCCTTTTGAGGAAGTGTTCCATAGACTCATGACCCTCTGAGAGAAAAATTTCTCCTCATCTCTGTCTTAAATGGGTGACCCTTATTTTTAAACAGTGACCCCTAGTTCTAGATTCTCCCACAACAGGAACCATCCTTTCCACATCCACCCTGTCAAGACCCCTCAGAATCTTATATGCTTCAATCAAGTCGCCTGTCATGCAGACCTCTACCTGCCAAGAATGAGGCATATTAATTTTGTCGTATGAACATTGATTTTAAACTGTTGCTGGAGTGAAGAAAGGACTTGTTAAAAAATGACCAGACACTTGGCTGGAAAAACACTTGCATACTAACAGGCAGTGCTGGGAGGGACAAAGAGCTATTCCCTGCTCCAGTTAACCTACAATGGACTTTGAGCACCAGACATTGGAGGTGAGAAAGCGCACATTCCAGGATGACTGCTAAGATGACCAAATCCAAAAACAGATGTGGTTAGACCAGCTAGTCACATGACTAACCTGCTTGGCAACCTGGGTTTTTCTGAATTGTACTAAACGTTTGAACTCAAAAAGACTGTTTGCTCTTGGACTGTAAAGACCTCTCCTGGCAGGATCACCACAGCCTCTCCTGTCTGCTCGCATTTCTTCCTCACGGAACTCCAAATCCACTGAAGACATGAACCTCAAGAGAGAAAAGTCTCCTACATCGAACAAAGTTTAAGAAGAATACTGGACCCCAACGAAAAGCAAGACCTACCTACAATCAAGGACTCTACCGCGAGCTCTAAGAACAGTAACCAAAACCATCTTCAGATATAGCCTCAAAGTTCTCAACTTTATTTCTTCTGCTCTTTTCTGTCTCTATCTGCATGTGTGTATCGTATGTGCATGCTAGTGTGGGTGCATCGCGTATCCATAGGCGTTAACTGAATTAGAGTTTAAGTTTAATAAAGTTCAACCTTTCTTCTTCAAACCTAAGAAACCTGTTTGGCTGGTTTCTTTGCCTTACAATTGGAAAGCAGTGAACAAGGATCCACTAAGGGGGAGCAAAAAAAACAGTGTGTTTAAAATAAAACCCTATTACGGTAAGACCAGATGAAGGCTGAGAGGGAACCCTAGACCCCTTTCATACCTGGTCATAACATCGTCTCTTACTGTTCTAAACTCCAGCGGATACAAGCCTAGCCTGTCCAACCTTTCCTCATAAGACAACCCGCCCATTCCAGATATTAGTCTAGTACACCTTCTCTGAACTGCTTCCAATGCATTTACATCCTTCCTTAAACAAGGAGGCCAATACTGTACACAGTACTCCAGATGTGGTCTCACCAATGCCCTGTATAACTGAAGCATAACCTCCCTACTTTTGTATTCAATTCCCCTGACAATAAATGATAACATTCTATTAGCTCTCCTAATTACTTGCTGCACCTGAGTACTAACCTTTTGTAATTTATACACTAGGACACTCAGATCCCTCTGCATCTCAGAGCTCTGCAATTTCTTCCTATTTAGATAATATGCTTATTTTTTCTTCCTGCCAAAATGGACAATTTCACATTTTCCCATATTATACTCCATTTGCCAGATCTTTGCCCACTCACTTACCCTATCTATATCCCTTTGTAGCCTCCTTATGTCCTCTTCACAACTTACTTTCCTACCTATCTTTGTGTCATTAGCAAATTTAGCAACCATACCTTTGGTCACTTCATTCAAGTCATTTGTATAAATAGTAAAAAGTTGAGGCCCCAGCACAGATCCCTGTGGCACACCACTTGTTACATCTTGCCAACCTGAAAATGACTCATTTATGCCTACTCTCTGTTTCCTGTTAGCTAGTCAATCTTCTGTCCATGCCAATATGTTACCCCCTACACCATGAGCTTTTATTTTCCACAGTAACCTTTGATGTGGCACCTTATCAAATGTCTTCTGCAAATCTAAGTACAGTACATCCACCAGTTTCCCTTTATCCACAGCACATGTTACTCCCTCAGAGAACTCCAATCAATTGGTTATACATGATTTCCCTTTCACAAAACCTTGTTGACTCTGCCTGATTACCTTGAGTTTTTCTAAGTGCCCTGCTATAACGTCTTTAATAATAGCTTCTAACATTTTCCCTATGACCGATGTTAAGCTAACTGGCCTGTAGTTTCTGCTTTCTGTCTCCCTCCCTTTTTGAATAAAGGAGTTACATTGGCTATTTTCCAATCTAATGGAATCTTGCCGGAATCTAGGGAATTTTGGAAAATTAAAACCAAATATCTCACTAAACACTTCTTTTAAGACCCCAGGAGGAAGTCCATCAGGACCCAGGGACTTTTCAGCCCATAGCTCCGACAATTTGCTCAGTACCACTTCCCTGATTATTGTCATTTTTTTGTGTTCCTCCCTCCCTTCCATTTCCTAATTTACAACTATTTCTGGGATGTTACTTGTATCCTCTATGGTGAAGACAAATGTATAAATACCTGTTCAATTCATCTTCCATCTCCTTATTATCCATTATTAATTCCCCAGACCCACTTTCTATAGGACCAATGCTCACTTTGTTAACTGTTCTTTTTTAAATATCTGGAGAAACTCTTACTATCTGTTTTATATTTCTAGCCAGCTTCCTTTTGTACTCTAATTTTTCCCTTCTTATTAAGCTTTTAGTCAATCTTTGCTGCTTTTTATACCCTGTCCAATCTTCTGATCTGCCACCCATCTTGGCGCAGTTATACGCTTTTTCTTCAGGTTTTATACTAACTTTAACTTTTTTAATTAATCACGGATAGTAGGTCCTCCCCTTGGATTTTTTCTTCCTCGTTGGAATGTATCTGTTTTGTATATTCTTAAATATACCCTTCAATGTCTGCCACAGCATCTCTATTAACCTATCCCTTAACCTAATTTGCCGGTTCACTTTTGTTAGCTCTGCTTTCATGCCCTCATAATTGCCCTTATTTAAGTTTAAAATACTAGTCTTCAACCCACTCTTCTGTCCCTCAAACTGAATTTAAAATTCAATCATATTATGATCGCTGCTGCCTAGGGGTGCCTTCGCTATGAGGTCATTAATTACTCGTTGCGCAATACCAGGTCTAGTATAGCCTGCTCTCTGGGTGGCTCCAGAACGAGCTGTTCTAAGAAACAATCCCGAAAACATTCTATGACCTCCTCATCTAGGCTACCTTTGCCCATCTGATTTTTCCAGTCTATATGTAGATTAAAATCCCCCATGATTATCATTGTACCTTTCTGACAAGCACCCATTATCTCTTCCTTTATACCCTGTCCTACCATGTGGTGACTGTTAGAGGGCCTGTACACCACTCCCACAAGTGACTTCTTGCCTTTATCATTTCTCATCTCTACCCAAACCACTTCTACATCCTGATTTCCTAAACTTAGGTCATCCCTCTCCATTGTGCTAATACCATCATTAATTAACAGAGCCACCCCTTTACCTTTTCCTAGCTTCCTGTCCTTCCTAAATGTCATGTACCCTTCAATATTCAAGTCCCAATCTATGTCATCCTGCAGCCATGACTCTCATGGTCATCCGATTGTACTTATTTCTTTCTGTTTGGCTGCCAGTTCATCTGTTTCGTTTCAAATACTACGTGCATTCAGATACAGAGCCTTTAGTTTTGTCCTTTTATTATTTTTGTAAATCTCATGTGTCTGCTGGGTCCCATTTGAAATACAGTTGGGTGATTTCAAACCAGTTGCAAGTGGCTGTTGTTAACAGCATAAACTGCCTCTAATATGCACACATTGGCACTGAATGAGAATTCTTGAATGTTGAAAAGAAAGTAATTTCCTTTTTATATATTTTGGTGGCTGATTATTGCAATTCTATCAATACTGCCAATTATAACACAAAGCTCCTTTAAAGTTCTGCTGATGAAGGATGCAAAAAATTGACTACTGTATAGCTAGAATAGTGATTAACATATATTTGTGCTCAGCAATGAACTGCTCTAAGAATATTGGAGAAAAGGGCATTCGTTTGTATGCAATAGTTTATTTTTGTTTAATTCAATTTTCTGAAGATTTTCTTTTATTTATAATAACATAGATGCAATTTGTGTATGTGTAGAAAACTGGGTCTGGTTTATATCTGTGGTTTTCCATTCAGTTAGTTACTGATCTCAGCTGTGACATATTGAGGAGGTGTTAAATAGAGGCTATAAAGGAAAATGTGTGTGTGTGAGAGAGAGACAGACAGAATATTGCCACATGCATCACCTCAGGCTGCTTTTACACTTCTGAGCAGCTGGTGTCAGAGCAGCATTGGCAAAGATCTGGGAACAGATTGTCCACTGTCCACAGATTGTCATGGAATAATGTGCAGCCTGGACAGACTCTGGAAAGGGAAGGGTAGAAAAGCCTGGAAGGGAGTCTCAATTCCTCTGATAGCTCAGCTAGTTAAAGTGGTGACTAGCTGAGCCATAAGAGGCTGAGAGATGCCAGATTCAATCTCTTCTCTGTGAATTAGTGGTCTCAGCTAGGATGGCCTGGGGGAAGTATGATTGACTTCAGCTCTCTAGGTTAGGGCGAGTTTCTGCTCCTGACCATTATCCAGTGACCCCTGTTGGAAATGAACATATATGCGTGTCAAGTGAGTGCTAATTAGATTTGGTTGTGATGTTTCTATGGTGAAATAGGCTACCATCAATTATTGTTTTAAGATCATACATGAACATTTGTGGGTAGTACAGTGTGACTGATGCCAGAGGAACAATGCCCAACTAAAGAGTCAATGTTTTCATGAGAATAGAAAAGAAGGGGAGGAGGGAAAACAGTAGGAAAAGGATGGCCCTCGACATCAGATGGAGTTGTCCTGATCTCCTTGTAAAACTTTGGTGGCAGATCACTAAACTCCCGGAGAAACAGCACAAACTGCTAAACATGTACGATTTTCCTCTGGCCGAAGTTACTGCAGGAGATCGGGACAGCTCTGTGGAAATTCCTTCTGCCTCTGTGATGCTCCTTGGAATGTCTTTCTGTGTTAAAGACAATGTACAAATGGAAGTTTATGTTGTTGTTTACTGGGTTTCCTTGATCCAGTCACCTCTGCATCAGGTTTGTTGAACATGACCTCTGCTTGAGTATGTTGAATATCCCCTATAACTTCTATAAGTTCTAAATACTCACTTGTAATATTTCTCATCATACTTTCCACTACTTGCTCACCACAAAGGTCAGACTAATTTTCAGGATTGAATTTTTATTCCTCTTTGAATAAACACATGCTTCCCTCCAATCATCTTCCACTATCTGACCTCTCTTGAGCCAGAACAAAAAGATGAAGCCTGACTCTGCTGCCTTTTCAATCTTGAGCCCTTTAAATTTAGGTAATACCAGATTACCTGACTTTCAGGTTTGATTTGTAACACTGGGCCAGCAGCTATGTTATCAGAAATATGTAATTTTTAAATAATACTTGTATAAAGAAATATATATGTGGATTTTATCTTTTTTCATAAACATACCAGCTGAATTTTCAGCCCCCCAGATGTCAGGGGTTGTGGTGGGGGGTGGGGGGGTGCGGAAAATGCCTCCTGCTGAGGCCCGCCTCGGGCCTCGATGCTGTGAAGGTCTGACCCAATATTGCCGGTGGCAGCAGCCCCGCCACTCGGTGATGAGAGAAAATATGCATAGGTACATTTATTTAAATAGATGGATACTTACCCACACCTGGCGTCCATCCCGGAGCAATATTGCTGCCAGTGGCCGGCACTCCAGCGCCTTCGGAACCCATGTCCAGGGATCTGAGGCGTAACACTGGTGGGGAGGGGGGAGCAGATAAGTGTTTCAGTGCAGGAGTGGTGGGGAGCAGCGTCAAACTCATCCGATTGGTTTAGGGAATGGTGGGAAGGGATAAAATTCACAGTTTGTGAACTGTGGGGCGGGAGAAAGGCCAGGTGCACACCTTAAGTATTTTGGGAGAGAGAGAGAGCAAGGAATGAATTGTATGGTTATTGGGGGGCTGGGAGAGGGGCTAGAAACATTTATTAAATTTTTTTGAATCAATTTAAAATGACTGTATCTTTAAATATTTAAATTAAATGGAAGGGCTCAAAGCCCTTTCAGAATGGCATCGGCGCCTGCGCAATGGTGCCACCAGTGCTGGGGACGGACAGCCCACCCCCTCCACGTCATTAGGGTGGGCAGTCTGCCCCAGCCATTTAAATGAGTCGCCACCCTGAATATCGCGGCGGCTCCGCTATGTCATTTTTGAAGGGCAAGCTTATAAAATCCAGCCCATACATGTGTGTAAATAAATGTAAGAGAGAGGGGTGGCTTACATAGAAAAAGGAGAGGAGAAAGTGTGCGAGAGCCATATGGAAAGAGGAAGAGTACAAGGAAACAGCAAAACTGACCAGGTAGACAAAAAAAAGAAGGCAGCAGAGATGCTTACAGAAAGAAAGGCAAAATATCCCTAATTTGGATACAAGTGGATGAGCCTGCAATAATTGGAATACATTGAGGGCACCTGCCATGCTGGGGAGGCTGGAAGGTCAAGCCGAATATTACTGAGGGTGGGGGTGGCTGACTATCTGCCAGAAAGATTGGGACTACCATTTTATGAAGGGGTTGCTTACATTTTTCTTTTTAAAAAGGACCCTCCTCTTAGGCATCCAGGCCATATTTGGCCTGAACCTCCATGGTGTATCCCTCAACTACCAATCAAGTAGGCTTTTACCGAGGTTCTGCTACCGAGGATCTACTAGACCTTTAGGAGGCCAGGGCCATGGGAACTCAGACATTCAAAATCCCTGCCACCAGTCCCACCCTGTCTTAGGTTCATGGCCTCGTTTGGGCCAAGCAGACATTCAGTCCTTGGCAAGGTTATCAGGAAACTATAGAGCCATGGCAGGACCCAACCTAATTGGATCCTGGCTTAAATTTCAGCCTACATTTATTAACATCAAATTCTAACTTGGACATTGCCTGTTAGCTGCACTGAATAATGGACCAACTTCCACTGCCTGGTTATCATGGCTGGAAGTGAATAGAAGTGCTGGCTTCTTGAAATTTGGAGAATCACTGTGTATGTGCAGCACATGTATGCACTTTTACATCATATGCAGGCACTGGGATGCTTTGCACCATTTATCTCAAAGGAGGTCGAGGTGTCCAGTGCTTGTAATCAGGTTATATTTAACACACATATGTTAGATTTGCCAGCCTGAGGATTCGGCTTTATGCGGTAGGTAAGTTAGGAATGATTGCAATGGGTAGCATAATGCAGACAGAAGTCCAGAATATTGTGTTGGCTTCGGCTGTACTAAAGCCGAACCAGTTACTCCACTGCTCTAATAAAAACAAAAATGCTGGAAATAACCGGCAGGTCAGGCTGCATCTGTGGTGAGAGATAAAGAGTTAACAGGTTGAATTTTCCCGTGGGTATCTGGATCCCAACCTCAGAACCATATGCGGGTCCCAGGCCCGCGCATGGCCTCAGTGCACCCATGGGAGCAACTTTACATGAGGTGGCCTCCGAATTGGCCACTTCCGCGTTCAATGCCCAATTAAGAACAGTGGACAGAACAGGGAAGGGGGAGGCCCAAGAGGAGGGCCCACGGCAATGTCTAGATGGCAGACCCACTGGGAGAGGTAAGTCCTGACACAATGGTGGAGGGGGGTCGTGGGGGGGGGGGGGTCAATGCGTTACTGGGAAAGTTGCAGTGCTGGGGGAAAATGGCCCTTGATTGTGGCCGTAATTGTTTTCATTGCCTGCATGTCTCTGTGAAGCGGGCTTCCGATTACCGTAGCTGCCCGCCCTGGGAAAGTCGCCTAGAGGCAGAACAGCATAGGGAAAGCATCCCAATGGAGTTTCCCACTGCTTTCCCCACCTCCCAACCCATCTCCACAGGGTCAGAAAAATTCAGCCCAACATTTCAGGTCTGTGATCTTTCATCAGAACTGGGAAAAATTGAAAATGTAATAGGTTTTGAGCAAATGAAAGGGGGGAGATGGGAAAAAGAACAAAAGGGAAGGTCTGTGATAGAATGGAAGATAGGAGAGATGAAATAACTAAAGGTTTCATAGTGCAAGGCCAACGGGAGTGGTAATGGGACAAGTAAAGAAACAAAAGATGTGTCTAGAGGAGGTGTGAATGGCAGAATCATGAATAGCTGCTGTCCGAAAGCAAAGGAGAAAAGGGAAAAACTCGCAAAGAAAAGAAAACAAAATGGGGGCAGAGGTTATGATCTAAAATTGTTGAACTCAGTGTTGAGTCCAGAAGATTGTAAAGTGCCCAATCAAAAGATAAGGTGCTGTTCCTCGAGCTTGTGTTGAGCTTCATTGGAACACTGCAATAGGCCAAGGACAGAGAGGTCCGAGTGGGAGCAAAGTGGAAAATTAAAATGGCACCTCCAGCGTGATGCCACCATCAAACATATTCCCTTCCCTTTCTCTTTCAGCATTCCAAAGGGACTGTTCCCTCTGTGACACACTGGTTCACTCTTCAATCACCCCCAAAAGCCCCTCCAGTTCCCATGGCACATAACTGTGCAAGAGATGCAACACCTGCCCTTTTACCTACTTCCTTCTCACCATTCAAGACTGCAAACACACCTTTCAGGTGAAACAGAGATTTCCTTGTACTTTACTGTTTTCGCCGCTCAGTATACTGTCTGCTCTACATTGGAGACACCAAACGCAAATTGGGTGATTGCTCTGTGATACACCTTCGTTCGGTCCGCAAAGGTGATCCTGAGCTGCCAGTCACTTTGCATCTAATTCTCTGCTGCATTCTCACCTCTCTGTCCTTGGCCTCCTACACTGTTCTAATGAAGCTCAATGGACGCTCGAGGAACAGCACCTCCTGTTTTGATTAGGCACTTCACAGCCTCAACACTGAGTTTAACAATTTCAGATCATAACCACTTCTTCTAGTTTTTCAGACAGCAGCTGTTGATAATGATTCTGCTATTGCCATTTATACCTCCTCTAGACCCATCCTTTGTTTCTTTACTCGTCCCATTCCCATTTCCTTTTTGTCTTGCACCATCATCCCTTTTGTCATTTAATCTCGTGCCTTTCACTCTATCACAGGCCTTCCTTTTTGTTCTCACCTTCCCCCCCCTCCCCTTCTCCTTTTCCCTGCCTCTGTACTTGCTTAAAACCTATTACATCTCTAAGATTTTCCAGTTCTGGCAAAAGGTCATTGACTTGAAACATTATTGCTGATTCTCTCTCCACAGATGCTGCCTGACCTGTTGAGTATTTCCTGAATTTTCTGTTTTTTATTTCAACAACTCACTGTTTCAATTCCAGAAAATTGGAGTAAGAGCAAGAAAAAAAGAGAGGGAAAGGGAAGAATGGGATTAAGAGATGGAGAGTGAAAGTTTGAGAAATACGGCAAGCAAATGAAAGTAAATAATGAGGGCAAGATCATGAGCAAGGTGAAGTAAGGGCCTGAGAGCAAACAGGGAATGAAGGAGGAGAGAGACTGATGTAGAGTACAAAGCAGAGCAGTAACATAATTGAAGGAGCGATGAACAGGAATGGAGAAAGCCATGCAGGAGTGAGAGGCACAGGAGTGAAGGAGGAAAGAAATAAGTGACGGAGTAGAGTTTTTGTTTTGCAGAATAACCAGTACAAGGATTATTAGCTAAAGGGCACCTTCTGAGTTTTTTTGGTGGGCTTGATTCAAAAAGTTTGAAAACTACGAAATTTGATATTTTGCGGGGGTGGGGGGGGGGGAGTGCTTTTTGCAAAGGATTGGCGTGTTGCATGGGTGAAGGCGGACCTAAAAATATTCAAACATTTAAGCAGTGGTTGTCATGCTCGTCCACCATAACTTTGTCAGAAGAGCTGCAGAAACCCTGGGAAAACGGTGTGAATGCTGTTCATGCCATTTTTCCAGAGTTAACATGGTCCTTACTCCTAAATTACTGAAGACAAGTGGGAGAATCTCACAGAAATTTACCCATCCAAAATATTTTGCTCTAGCAATTAAGGACTTTGCTCAAGCTAATTAGATGTGCTCACCCCTGGCCATTCCCAGGAAATGCCCTGGCCAGACTGCTTTCCTGCATCATCTCTGTCTCAGTCTGCATCTAGAAATATCTTCACGACTTCTTTTGCAACGTATTGTATTGCATTGTATTAAATTGTACCATTTTCCTACTGCCTGTGATTTTGCTTCTTACCACCATGGATTACTCTACTGCTCCCTGACATGGCATCTTCATTGTGCTCCCTGCCAAGGTATGTGCTTAGTTCCTGGGTATGGCTGCTCTAATACTTGGGACCTGGCTGTGCGGACTGGACTGCTTCCAGCTGTGGTCTCCTTTCCTCAATTGTTCCTTCCTCCATCTTCTCCTCAGTGCTCCTAGGACTCGTCAGTACTTGCATTTCTAATCCCACTCTTTGCTTCTGGAACCTTACTTTTCTTCCCAAGCCTCAGAACACACCCTTATCCCCAGGTCATCCCACCTGTGCTCGATCTTTGCACATTTTAAACACAACCCCTTGTTTTCTCCTGCACTTTGTGTGACATGAAAAGATTTATTTATGTACTGTGGCATTCATTTACTTATCTGCCTGTAGTGAGTAAAGAAATTCAAGATTTATAAAACACTTTCAAGGAATCAATAAAAAATACCATTTACTTTGTTGCCTCTTAGGAGATCTTTCACAAACGACTCTCCAATTTCTTTCAATGATGTAGAATAGAATCATATGGCTGAATTTTAACTTTAAGACCTGATCACAGCAGGAGTCCGGCAGTGTGTGGGAAGCCTGGAAGTTTCAGCAAGATGTTTGTCAGTGGCTTTTTAGGTCGGCCAGTGCATTAGCATCTGACTTCCAGGTTTCCCAACCAGTTAGAATGAGTGAGCTTGATGTTGACCTGCATCAGTATATTTCAGTTCAACTATTTAAAGGGATCCTGCAAGGATCAGATTTAGACGTATAGTAGAGGTCTTCAGACAGAGCCAGAACCTGGAGCTATGGAGACACAATGTAGCAAAACAGCACCAGGCTTCAAGGATGCCTCCCGACATAATGCTGTGCACTGTAAGAGCCTGCAGGGAGATTTTGTTCCCTACGGACAGGATGAAGAAGCTGGCCTCAGAAAACAAGAATCCGTGGTTGGAAGTCGCAGAGGAGGTCAGCAGTAGGAGTGTGGTGCCACACTTCTGCATACACTGCTGGAAGAGGTTTAATGACCTAATCAGGTCTGGAAAGGTGAGTGCAATGGCACATTCAAGTATATCCACGCCGGCAGTTTCAGCCCTTTTAACCTGCTGCCTGCTCACAAACCCACCTGTCTTAGTCAGGTTAAAATTTTCCCATAGCAGAGCACAGAAGGGGGCCATTCGACCCATCGTATCTCTCCTGGCCCTTTGAAAGAGCTACCAATTAGTCCCACTCCTCTGCTCTTCCCCATAGTGCAGCAAATTCTTTCCCTTGAACTTCTTGTGAACCTTTACCCCAGTTGAACACTCCCTTGTAACAAAGTAATCATCAATTCACCATGAACAATATCACAGGAGATCTGTCAATAATGATCTAAAATTTGCGAGTCATATTCATCAGAACGTCACACGTGCACATTTCTGTTGCACTATAAAAAATTGTAGATAAAAAAGAAAAAGAAGAAAATAGTCATTTACTGCTGGGGTTCTCTGCCCTGAAATTGAGTTCAAGATCTTCACAAGACCAGGTTACCATGCACTGGTGTCAAAAAAGTATTATATGAGGCCTTAAAAGATCGTCACACACAATTGTAGGTTAACAGCTGAATAATACGCCGTACATTAATACTCCAGTTCTTATACAAAACACACACTCTGACTTACCACGAGCAATTCATCATGGAATCTGCCAATGTAGACGCAGAAGTCTTGTGTCTAACATATCCAGATGTTACATTTGTTACAGTTGCAAAATGATGTTTAAAATAAGTGAATTATTCAAGCAGTAACAACTGCTGCCTGATTCACCTCTGCACTTGATGGGCTGAATTATATATGCCCGCCGCCAAAATCGGCAGTGGCGAAAAAAATGGCAGCCCACCCGCATGGGCCGCACGCCAAAGAGCCGCCGCAATTCTAAGCGCAGCAGCTCACTTAAATAGACGGGGAGGGCCCCCCCCGTTCACGTGGTGAAGTGAACAGAAATAAGTAAATACATTTCTTTCGCCCCTCTCCCATCCCCCCCATAACAATTAATTATTTGCCTTTCTCCCCTCAAAAACATTTAGCTTTGCACTCTGACCTGACCTCTCTCCCCCCCCCCCCAAACTGCATAAACTTTCACCTTCAACACTTTCCACCATTCCCTACACCCATGACACTGATTTGACCCCATTTCCCCCCTGCCGCCCCTGCACAATGATAAACTTTAACCTGCCCCCCACAACATCCCACAAGGATTCGACCTCGTTTCCCTGGCCGCTGGGCTGAAGATTGCAGCGGGACATCAGGAAGAGACATAAGATTCATTAATTGAATTATTTTAATTTATTCTAATATTTAAATTGTGGTCCCATCGCCGAGTGGTGGGGGGGGTGCAGCCACAAGGTGTCGCCACTGCTGGTAATATCGGGCCGGGCCTTGCCGGCATCGAGGTCCGATTGCGGGCCTCATCTAGGGCCATCTTCAGGTTCCCCCCACCACAGATCCCCACGTCAAGGGCTTCTTAAAATCCAACCCCTGGACTTTCCTCTTTACAGGAATGGCATAGGTCAGATTAGCAGCCAGTCATTCCAACAATGCTGCAGTCCCAAGATGGACTGCGCAATGCCACAGGGGATCTGCTAGATCACCATCCTTTCCAAGTCATACACCATGGATGCATCATGTTGTTTCTTCATCACTGGTTCAAATCCTGCAACTCCCTACTGAACAGAATTGTGGGAGTACCACTAATACTTGAACTATAGAAGGCCAACCACCACCTTCTTAAGAATAACTAGGGATGCACATAAATGGTGGCCTTGTTAGTGACGCCTATTGTCCAAGAATGAATAAAATGTCTTGTGTCTAATACCTTTGTTACACTTGAAAATGTTCTTGCTTTGTTGTACTTGCACCAGACTGGCTCCAATACCACATTCATAAAACAGCAGCTAGTCACAACTGAAAAGATAGAAAGCCAACCAATTAACAAGTAGCATCTTAAAAAAATACATATTTCAAAAAGAGAATTAAAAGCATTTTATTTTGGTTTCTTCTGAAATTGATTACCTGAAGTCTCTCTGACAGAGGAGTCAGGGATTTACGATCAGGTGCCAATCTACAGCTGTACTTCCCTCAGAAACAATAAATAACATCTAATTGACCTCAAAGGAATCTAGTAGAGCAATTTAACTTTTTCACATTAAGGGGAAAGCCGGGTTGAACATAGCCCTATAGTATCAGCAGAATGCATTGTATATTACATGGTATAACATTCTTGTTGTCAAAACACAGCATAACCTCGGACTTACTGTGAAGTGTGTTACGGGAAACCTGCTGGAGTACATAATTATGAGTTATGTTCTGAATGAACTAGGACTGAATGAACTCGGGAGCCGAGGCATGATTGTCAGCAGACTATTTCACTGGAGATGTGGGGGTGGGGGTGGGGTGGGGGCTTCACCACCAAGCTCAACAGTATCCTCAGCCATGCATTTATCAATAAAAATCACAGGAAGGGGTTGGCAATGTGTCCGTACACATGGTAAAATATGTTGAGGTCCATGACTGGTAATTTCAGGGATGAGAGACTTCCCATTGGTTTCTTCTTTCTGACCAGACCGACTTTTTTTAAAAAATGGAACCCGCTGGACAGCTGCTGAGAGCAAGAATGGAGCGGAGAGCAGGAACAGCAGTTTCCGAGCTTCAGACAGCTTTGTGGTTTTCTGGCGGGTTCCAATTTTCTTTTTTAAAACTCTGCCGGAAAACCACAAAGCTGTCGAAAGTTTGGAAATCACTGTTCCCGCTCTCAGCAAGGGTCAGAGAGAGCGAGAGAGGCGTGGGGGTGGGGGGGGGGGGGGAACAAAGAGAGGAAGGGGAGGCAGAGAGAGAGAAGGCGAGACAGAGAAAGGGAGAGAGACAGAGATGAGGGGGAATGACACAGAGAGGGGGAGAACACAGAGGGGGCAGGACACAGAGAGGGAGGGGGAGAGAGACAGAGAGAGAGAGGAGGAGAGAGAGCAATCAAGATCACTCCTGACAGATAGACATCTATCCAGAATACTCCGCATCGCTACAAGAAGTGTGCAGGCAGACATTGACTACTAGTGAAAGCTCGCTAAATCAGTGTCCAATATAGCGATGAGAAGATGTCAATAAATTATTCTTCTCATTTCAAGCTTCTTCACAAAAATGCACATTTGTTGTTGTTTTGATTAATAGTAAGATAAATTTTTAATGCTTTTATCTTTCCAAAGTTGTCTCACCAGACCCCTATGTAAGACAACAATTGTAATGTGCGCCCCCCCCCTCCCCCCCCACACCTCTGTTCCAAGCACTTAACCTTGCGTTTTAAAATAACCTAGCAGCTGAGTTATTTTAAAACACAAGTTTAAAGGCTTGTGTTATGTAACCTCATTTTAAAATGGCAAAAGCCACTTAGGGAATGTCTCAATTTCTATGCTGTGCCATGCATTACTTTCACTTGGGACACAAGCTCAATGACATGTTGAAAGTTGCTGGACTTTCACTTCAATATAAATGGCGCAATTCCGCTGCTATTGTTCCAGAACTAGTTTTGAGGGGAAAACTGGCATGAAAATCCAAGGAATCTCCAGAAGTCAGCACTGTAAGTTCCTCATGAATACAAGAGTATGGTGTAATGGGTCTGAGTGATACTGGCAAAAACAAGATGCTGCTGACCCATATACAATAGTTAGTAAATATAATCTAACAGACAGCTTTAATAAACCATAATCTATAGTGAAGTGTTTATGATTCCTTAACAAAATCCATGCTGCATTTGCAGTTTTAAAAACTATTGGGGAAGACATAGTAAAACTTTATTATGTTTCAATGACCAATTTAGAAACAGTCATTAACTTTTATTTGCTGTGAATTGGATTAAAGGACACGTTTTACATGTATGTCAAAGATCAGTAACTGCAATGTGCATCATTTACTATCCAGTTTGAGGGCAGATAACCTAAGTGGCCAATGTCATTTGCAAGTTGTCTGTATAATATCACATTATGTTAAAAGTGCACCTTTGCTAACACGTAAGAGATTTGGCTTGGACATAAATTGGTTAGTCTGGAGTACAATCTGACAGATAGTGACTAAACATTTTGTAACTGAATAATACATGCACTAACTAATACATGTTTTGCACAAAAGCTTTTTGTTAATAATTATCTTGTCAGCTGAATCGGAATTAACAGTGCTAGACTCAGATATAGGCATAAGTGAATTTAAGAGAATTGCTTTATTGGAGGAACTGAAGGGCACTCTTTGTATTTCTGTTTATCTAATTTTGTCATTCGCTTTGGTGAGTAAATGACATTTTGTCCATAAGAGATGCTGTTGTTTCTGTATTTTAGAATCTAGGACCTATTTTAACAACCTGTCAAGATAAATAAACTAGTCTTGGCTACCTACCATTAGTCTCTCAGTCCCTTTCTGTCATACTCTGAGGGTTGGATTTTGTTCTCCCCCAGGCTTCAAGTACCTCGACGGACGGGGCCCAAAGATGGCTCTGGACGAGGCCCGCCACGAACCTGACGCCGTGAGGGCCTGGCCCGATCCTCCCGGCAGTGGCGAGGCACTGTGGCAAACCCCCGCCACTGGGCTACAGGACCTCAGTTAAAATATTCAAATCAATAAAATGAATATATTTAAATAGACATCGAGGGCCCGCCACGATCTGTGACATGGCGGCCGGCACTCCCATGCCTTCAAATCCCCGTCCGGAGAAATGCCGCACCACAGTGGTGGGGAGGGGGGAGGTAAGATTTTCAGTGCAGGAGGGGGGTCAAATAAACATAATGGACTGAATTTTACTAGCTCCTCGAAGTAGGGGGTCTTGGCTAGGAGGCCTGTAAAATACTGCGGGAGCGGCCCGCCGCGCCCCCTGATGCTGAAAAGGCCTAGTCACATTTTACCGGCAGTGGCGGGGTGTTCATATAAATACTAAAATTAATTTTAAAAACACGCAAATCAACTTACCTTGTCCCGATGGCTGTCCCATGCCGATATTACAGCCACCGTCCGCAACTCGCACACCTTTGGAACTCCGTGTTCCGAGGCGTGACACTGGTGGGGAGGGGGAAGGAGTGAAAATTTGAGGGTGGGGTGGGGAGGATGGTGAAGGGGCCAAGGTTTAAAGTTGTTAAAGGTGTGTGGGGAGGGGTGGTGGGGTAAGGTCAGAATCTTCACAAATGTTTTTTGGGGAGAATGTCTCATTAATCAATCAATTCTTCCTTGGGGGATGTGGGTGAGGGGAGTGAAAATGTGATTACAGATGTTACTTTACTTTTCAACATTTTATCACTTTAAAAATTCAAATGCTCCTAAAGGGCTTGAAGCCCTTTTAAAATGGACCGGCACCTGCGCAGTGGTGCCGGACGCCATTGCCGAGGACAGAATGGCTGCACTCTGTATGTGATCGGGGGGTGGCCGCTCCACCCCTCCATTTAAATGAGCCCCCACTGGGGGAGGTACTTCTTTAAAAATATAAATTGGGTGACAGGGCTGGCTGTCCGTTAAAAATGGTGCCAGCGCCTGTGCACAAGCAGCTGATGCCATTGCCGACGATGGACAGCCTGCCCCCTCCACATGATTGTGGAAATGCCGTCCCGGCCATTTAAATGAACCGCGTGTGCAGGAGATTGTGCCGGTCCTTTGGCATGCGGCCCGCACTGGCGGGTCGCTATTTTGTGGCGAGCTCTTAAAATCCAGCCCAGGTTTTCTGTTTTACATGACTCTTCTAAAGTACTCTCTGCTCCATCCTATAAAATTCTCCTCTCTTGATTTGAAGATCACTGCCCTTTTGTTGGTTGCCCTGTCTACAGACACATATTACAAGCAGGTGGAGAAGTTGCACAAACATGACCATCACAGGTTAAATGGTCTTGTGACAACAGCTGTGTAAGAAATGGTCTGTCTTCCCATCGCTGATTTTTCTACTGTCTCACCTCAATAACCACAACAACAATCCTGTCCTTGAGTTTCATGGTTTATTGGATGTATTTGCACTCCTGGCACAGTGTGAATCCACAGAGGTCCATCTACCACCCGTGACATGGGGTAGCTAGCTCTATTCTGTCAACAAAAGTGATTCGCATTGGCATTGCATACTATTTTGCTTGCTAGCTCGTGTAATAAAGTTGTGGTGCTCTCACTTGATGATTGTATGCTCAGCTACTTTATAGGGAGAAATGTGTTTTTTAAGTTGGACTGTGTTTTGATGGCATTAGATTGGCTATACACTTCATATACAGATTAATTGTCCCCATGTCCATGGCTGAGTCAATAATTTTGTCAACTGACCATGGTGCAACATGCCGGTGCTTATCCCTGATCGCAGGATAATAATCAAGAGGAACAATCTTATCTGATTTTTATGCCTTCTGATCTGAGGAGTACTAAGGCTTGGATCATCTATCTCCTTATAGATCAGGATCAAACTAGAGATCTTCCTAGCACAAGGATTGGCGCATTTATCCACTGAGTCACAAAGAACGCAAGAGAAAACTTTTATCTGATTCATCTGGGTGGGATTCAAATCCATCTCTTGGATGTGAAAGGGCAGAGAGCAAACCCAAGTGTATCACCTGGACCCCAAGTCAACATTCATTGTCCATTTCTATTGAAATGTTAAGGCCCTGTGTTTTTTTTTGTTAGTTCAGTAAGTGAAACCTGTAAGTTATTATGTTAACTCTGGGATATTTAGATATTTTCAGCTGACTGAGGTAAGGGAATTCACAATACCTTTTGATACAGTAATCAGGTCACTGGTTCTGCTATAAATTCTGTTTTCTGCCTAATTTATTTAAAAATGCAGCTCCTGCTTCAGTTCCTTGTTAAAATAGATTGTGATGTCGTTCCATTTGATCTAAGCATCCTCATACAAAATTAAAGGCTGCTTTCCTACCTCATCAGTTTTAAGTCAGTCACTTGGGTATGATCAAACCCGCAGCAATTCACTCTGAAGTTGAAAGTCTTTGCATGTGCTCTACAGGATTTGTCTTTGTTTGACATGAGAAATACGCAGCTCCCTCAGTCTATGCTGATATTTGTAATAAGGAAACAAAGGCCAAACTGTTCACAAAGCAGGTCTGTGTGGCTATGTGTTGGATTTTGGCAACATTCCTGGAACTGCTGTTGATTTTATGTTCTTTATTATGTTATGCATACAATGTACTGACCTGTAATGGTTTCTGTTCATCAGATGCAAAGTAATATAACAGGAACCTGCATTAGCATAAATGTCCTAGTTCTGTCATTTTGATTAATTTGTCTCTTTGTCTGCACCCTGTACGATGAGCTATTAACTGCTGCATTGCCTCATGTGTCAATGACTGCCTTTAATGACTTCACATTGTACTTATTTTATCTTTTTGTTTTTCTATTTTTTTGCTATTTTCCTTCATTCAGCACAACGGATTTTTTTTGACACTCACTTTCATTAATATCTTGCTGTAATGCTACAGTAATCACATATGGTGCTGGATATTCATGAAGCTGTGATCTCAGGGGCAGCAGCTGCTGATGCAAGCTGAAAATAGATCTAACATACCTTGTGTAGTTCTCCCAGAGGTCCTCTATTTGCTGGTAACGGTCTTTGCATGAGAAAGCTCAGTTCATTAAGACAAAGGGAAAAATTGAGG
The DNA here is from genome assembly GCF_036365525.1 of Heterodontus francisci. Classification (NCBI taxonomy): domain Eukaryota; kingdom Metazoa; phylum Chordata; class Chondrichthyes; order Heterodontiformes; family Heterodontidae; genus Heterodontus; species Heterodontus francisci. The sequence goes on along the minus strand of NC_090373.1, from coordinate 119,892,183 downwards.
GGGAAATTTAATTTAGCTTTTTGAACAGAGAGGAGCGAGTTAGCACATTTGTAATTGCTGAGCAGCTTAAATTTATGTCCAAGCATTACCATTGATATAAAAAATGTAGATTAGGGTCAAAACCTTGAATCATTAATTAGTGTGGTTTTATTGTGTTTTTATGGAATGCCAGGAAATTCATTTCACAAAATCTGTATTACTAGAAATGACTCTCTACTATTTTTATGCATCAGATTGAAGTAAACTTATGGAAAGTATTATTACTTATGAAGCAAAAAATCCACGAGTGTTGCCAATTTGGCTTTAGTATCTTGTTTTGAGTGCCACAGTGGAAATAAAAGAATTTATGTCTCTACTGTATCACTCTGCCTAGTGACAGAAGGAGCAATAAGTATAGCCATTGGAATTTCATTGCCAAGAAATATTGGCTCTCTGTAGCACTGATAGACTACTGCATACCTCAGAAGAGTACAGTGGAGCTTAATTACGACCTGGAGAGTACTGTAACGTGTTTAAGGTGACAGTTTAAAATAATTGTTTTCTGATATCTTTAATTCAGATTTGTTTATGCAAAGGTAACAGCCACAATGTTGTGTGCGTAGTGTGGGGACTGAGCCATACCAAATTTTGCAATGGGAATCCCTCTCCCTAATCTGAATAGGCAGCATGCACAGTTAAAGCGTGTGCAGAGAGGTTAGCCTATAGTACCTTTTTTTTAGAATTAGAATTAGAATTAGAACATTACAGCGCAGTACAGGCCCTTCGGCCCTCGATGTTGCGCCGACCTGTGAAACCATCTGACCTACACTATTCCATTTTCATCCATATGTCTATCCAATGACCACTTAAATGCCCTTAAAGTTGGCGAATCTACTACTGTTGCAGGCAGGGCGTTCCACGCCCCTACTACTCTCTGAGTAAAGAAACTCTGACATCTGTCCTATATCTATCACCCCTCAACTTAAAGCTATGTCCCCTCGTGTTTGCCTGGGAACTGGAGAATCGGGCAAGGTAGCAGCTGTTAAAGGGTTGCTGTCTGCCATAAAAGGGGAAGTTGTGGTGGCAGAAAAGCAGACTAATTATTCCTAGTGGTGCAACCAGAGACAGGTTCTCTTTACTGCTGAAGATCTGGATGTTCTGCTGCAGTAGGTGCTCCATAGGAGGCTGGCCTTCTTTGAAACTGGAGACCAACCTCCAATAAAAAGCACAGTTGCCAGGTTTATGGAGGTTGTTTTCCATGTCGGTGCAGTTACAAAGCTCAAATGTTCCTGGCTGCAAATGAGGAACAAGTATGCCGGTGTCAGGAGTAAGGTGAAGGTAGATGCATCCTTCACTTTGCACCAATTTCTTCAGGGGCTCATTAAGCATGACACTTGTAGGAATTATGCAAGAAAGGCATCTTAGTTGTTTCTTGGAAAATGGCCATGGATGTGCATGATATGGCAGAGCAACCTCGATGGGCCATATGGTCTACTCCTGCTCCTATTTCTTGTGTTAATGATATACGAGCACAGATACAAACATAGAAATGACCACATGCCATTTTGCAGTAGATGGCAGAACTGATTCGCAGTTCGTCTTCTGAAACAGAGATGGTGAAGAGAAGTATCCTATGATAGCTCAGGTGCACATGGAAGAGATCTATAAATGTGGATCACGGGCAGTAACAAGTAGGATCAAAGTGCCTCGGGGTCACTGCACCTGAATTTGTTGACCTCTCGCAAAATCCTCTTCCTCATCCCAGTTGTGCAATATGTTGAGAACCCCACCTGATTGCAAGTTCTGACATCATTATTCTGCTTTCTGTTGGCTTTGAAGCATAGTATTGGCAGAGACAAAAACAAATACCAAAAATGTGGGACAAGACAAATAGTGGACTACCCAGCAAAATCAATTAACACATGGAGCAACATGGGCAAAGGGAACGTGAAATTGCAACAAGAAAAAACTGTGCGAAGAATGTGTATTTTCCTTTATAATTCAGGGACATTTTACAGTTGTATTTAAAGATTAGAACTGAACCACATAGGCTGGTAATATCAACTCGTTATTTCAGAACAACAGTTGCAGAAGATCAGTCACCCAGTTTTTCAACCAGTGCTCACTGCGTACAAGGCTTTGCCAAAATTCACCTTAATATCTGTGTGATGAGATGCCTTTTCCACCCTCCAAAAGCAAAATGATTGAATTATCAGGGGCTAATTTTAATCTAATTCACGTGCAAAGTGAAAAGTTGACGGGATCGGCCGCTCGTTTTGCAAAATGCCTGAAGTCAATGATGAGTAAAATAGGTGGTCAATCCCATCAGTTTCCTGTCAGAAGGGTTAGGTTAAAATCGCCACCATAAACTTACTTTATCCTTTTAATTTGTTTGGTTAAATTGCAGGGAAAGGCCCAAAGTGTCCTCTCCCTCCTCCCTTACCAGTGAGGCCCAACAACTAATGCAGGCGTTTGTCACTACAGTAATACTAGATTTTAATTCTGTGCTGTAGCATAATTTAATATCAACTGGATCATGCAAAAACAAATTAGTTTGGGAAAACTGAGTTGATGCAAAATTCTGATTTCCAAGCATGTAGTATTATTGCATAGTCGTAGCCACTTTTGTAGTCAGAGGTGTAACAGTTTCTTTTAATTACCATTTGTTTTATTATTCCCTTGAGCTTAAATGCCCAGGTTACAACTTTTGATGTTAAGAGGCGATAGTGTCTGTTAATGTCACTCACTTCAGGATGATTTCGATTAAGAGACAAGAGAGAACAGTTATTTTTCCACACACAATGACTCCCTATTTAATGTTATAGTTCAAGGGAATAGTAAAATAAATCACCAAGCAGTGTTTAATATTAAAACTAAATTGTGAAATGGGAGTTGTTTACTCACTGAGCTTGGAGGAAAATGCGCAGCAAAATAATCTTTTTTTGTCCAGGGCTACAATATTTTGTTTGTAAGATGAGGCTTACTTGACTGAAAAATTAATAATATTGAACAAATCTAATAATCTCTGGTAGTTTAATTGTTTTGAAAGATTACAGAATTTAAGTAATGCACTGCTTTTCCAATGGAGCAATTCCTGAGTCGAACATACATATGAACATACGAATTAGGAGCAGGAGTAGGCCACTCAGCCCCTCGAGCCTGCTCTGGCATTCAACAAGATCATGACTGATCTGATTGTAACCTCAACTCTACATTCCCGCCTACCCCCAATAACCTTTCACGCCATTCCTTATCAAGAATCTATCTACCTCTGCTTTAAAAATATTCAAAGATTCTGCTTCCACCACCTTTTGAGGAAGAGAGTTCCAAAGACTCATGACCCTCTGAGAGGAAAATTTCTCCTCATCTGTCTTAAATGAACGACCCCTTATTTTTAAACATAGCTTGACCTGGATAAATCTACTAATTCTTCTCCCAATTGCTTAGTCGCTCCTTTAGATCTACCAATTTGCTTTAAGCAAGAGAACAGGGCGTGTGGGGGCTTGGAGCACATTATTTTTTTATGCCACAGAGCAACATTTGCCTAGGGTATCCCCAAGTCTTGTTGTGGACTACTCTTGCGACTAGACTAATACCTGGAATGGGCGGGTTCTCATATGAGGAAAGGTTGGACAAGCGAGGTTTGTATCGCTGGAGTTTAGAAGAGTAAGAGGCGACTTGATTGAAACATATAAGATTCTGAGGGGTCTTGACGGGGGGGGATGTGGAAAGGATGTTTCCTCTTGTGGGAGAATCTAGAATTAGGGGTCACTGTTTAAAAATAAGGGGTTGCCATTTAAGATGAAGAATTATGGACATTGGTTCATTTTGAATAAACTGAAAAGATTCCATGGATGTGTTTTTTTACAAGGGTCACTGAGAGGTCTTGTTTGAAAACAACCCTTTACTGGATGTCACATGCCTTAAGCTCAATAAACAACAGAAACCTTGGTGACTTGGGGAAGATGTTTACAGAGAAGTGACATCAAGTGAAGTCAAGATTTCTGGTGGTCAGGAGGTTTCGTTTTTGGGATATTGTTTTTGGTTCAGTTAGGGTGTGGACCGTGTTGAAAGCAGTTGGGTTTGTAGCCTGCTAAAAAAAAATCACCCAGCTCCTCTTTCTCTATTTCTTTGAAAACACTCTGTGAATCCAGTGTGTGAGAGCCAAAACCCCTGATGCCACATTTCTCCTGAGAAACTCCTTCAAGGCCTACCAGATTAATTATCAATGCCGCCTGCAAAGAACTGCTCCAGAAAAGATCCCAGTGACCTGTTTATATGTACTCAGATGCCAGACTTTATGCCATTTTTTGGGACACAACATATCTCATCCTTTTTCTTCAAGAATTAACAAGTATTTGGCTAAAACATTTTTTTGTAGAAGACCTCTGCAGAGAAATTTATTTTTTTCTTTAATCTGTGTGTGTGTATTGGGAACTTTCATATTTCAATCTGTGTGTTAATGCTTTGCATCTTTACTGGATAAGTCTTGTTTTATAATAAATTGATAATTGTTGTTTATTAAAGAATCCTGGTTGGTGTATTTTATTATTGCATAAAGAGTAGAGTATACGATTGACTGTATTGGTAACTGGGTAAGCATGTAAATATATGTTGTGACCGGTGGAGAAGTGGAACTGGAGAAAGACTGCTCCCGCCTCGGTGGTAACAATTAATTCAATCACAATAGTATTTCCACAAATTCACTTAACTGCAGAGAGAATTTTCTTTTTCTAATGTAATCCCTAGGTCTTGTTATTTGAAACACAAGTTCCCGAGTACACAGATGGTTGATTTGTATCTTGGTCCAGTGAAGAAGAAGATGTGGGCTGGAATTTTTCCCAGAGTGCTCCAGCTTAGGTTTTCTTCTGCACTCTGGTGAAGTTATGGCAGCGGAGCAGGAGTAACTCCAAAGAAATTCCAGGCCTCAGTGAGCATGGTGACACCATCATTGCAGGAGGCAGTGAGTACTCTGCAGTTGGCAGAAAAGTAATCCTAAGCAGTGCTCATTTATTTTATAACACAAAAACTGCTGTTCTTGTTTGTTTTATGATACCCTTGGAGTATGTAAAACACTTTTCCATCTGTTTCTGCACAGAGAGGAGAAAGCGTCTCCAAATTCAGGTAACTGAATGGAAATATCTTAACCTTTTGCATTTCAAACCTTCCTTGCATGTGAATGAGCAAGTTCACTATTTCAAATGTAAGCTTACAATTAGCAGACCAAACATTTAACATGGTAACAGCTTCAGTGATGATAAAAATACATATAGTACTTCTCAAACCTTTGGGGAATTTTATAAAAATATTCGCTTCTTTGGTCAATGTTAAGACCTTTTTGACGGGAAGTTGCTTTTGCACAATTCTGCCTGTGACTATTGGGCAAAATATTTAAACTCTTGGTATAGTGCATTTAGAACAAAATAAAGCCAAATATATCATCACAGCTTAGCACACAATGCCAACAGGAATGTTTCATACATTCTTGTCATCCTTGTGTAATCATGATAGTTTTTCTTTTAGAACTCAATCCAATTTTAGAATTAACTAAATCTCTTTGTATATTAGGTGTAACTGGAATACTTTGTCGGCCATGTCTCAGTTGGTAGCACTCTCACCTCTCAAGTCAGAAGGCTGTGGGTTCAAGTGCCACTCTTAGGATTTGATCACAAACTCTAAGCTGACACTCCAGTGCAGTACTGAGGGAGTGCTGCAATGTAGGAAGTGCCACCTTTCAGATGAGGCATTAAACTGAGGCCCTGTCTGCCCTCGCAGGTGGACGTAAAAGATCCCATGGCACCATTTTGAAGAGAAGTCCTGGTCAATATTTAAACTTCAATCAACATCACCAAAACAGATTATCTGGTGAATTGCTGGTTGTGGGACCTTGCTGTGTTTCCTATATTACCACTGTAACTGCACTTCATAAAAAGGTAATTCATTGGCTATAAAGCGCTTAGGGACGCCCTGAGGCAGTGAAAGGTGTCACCACAAGACAGACCTTTCTTCTTCATATTTGCACATTGTCCCTTGCAACGTAATAAATTTTAACTCCAATGTTTGAATTTTTGACTTGTTAATGAAAACATGGGAATGATTTACACCTATGGGGGGAATTTTATGCTGGCAACAGGATCTCGACATCAGGGGAAATCGACGGTGAGATCCCCACGTTGCCTCTTTCCCAGAAGACCTGCCGAATTTCGTGCCAATCAGCGGCAGGCCTTCCACAGGATTTAGAACCCCATGGCCGCAAGTCCCATCCTTGCAGAGCTGCCAGCCAATCAGAGGTCGGCTGCTGCAGCACCATCATGGAGGCACTGAAACCAGGTTTAAGGTAGGTCAGTGTGAAAGGGGTCTTGTGGTGGGGGGGGGGGGGAAACGGCAGCAGGGGCAGAGGGGTGGCCCTTGGTGGACCCCCATGTTCCCGATGCCGGTCCCTTGTTCAGGCACTAAGTGCCTTTGAACGAGAGACCACCCCTCCCTCCACCTGAAGCCAGGAAGCAGCCCGCATGGTTTTTTGTGCCGTGCTACCCGTCTGCCGACAGGGCCACCCGCCGCACAGTTAATTGTGGCTGCGGTGGGAAGAGGCCCCTAATTTGGGGTTAATTACCTAGTTAATGGCCTCAATTGGCGGCAGGGTGGGAAGGCTATTCAAATGCCTTCCCACCCCTGGCTAAATTTTGGCGGGGGCTTCCCCTGCCACCATCCCACCTGATTTTATGCTTCCCATGCCTCTGAATCCACTGCGAGGGAGAGCATAAAATTTCACCCCATGTCACCAACTTCCACAAACCTATTTCCTCCCTACTAATAAAGATTACCTATTTGTCAGTTAATAAATTGCATCTATTTTTTTCAGGTATATGCATTTTAAAATTCTTCCTTTGCCTCCTGGGGAAGAAAAATGCCAAATCTTTCAACCAGCATAGTTTTTCCAGAAGAATCCCCACTCATTTTTGTGCCAATTTTCAACAACAACACAATGCTGCAGAGGTTGCACTGTGGGATACTACTTCCTTCGTATGTTCATCTGAAATTTCTCCCTCTGTTATTTTAATGGACACATTAAGCTGTTTATTTCGAAATAGGTTCATGCCTCTGAGAACTTTCACGTGACTATGTTAAGTGCTCCCGCACTAGGACGCCACAGTGTAACTTCAGGGCCAAAATGTTTCCAATTAGTTATTAAGGAGGAACCTTCGTCATCAAAAATGCATCTAGGCAAGGCTTGATTACTTTGTATTTTATAATTTCATGTTATAATGATGGCATCAAAACTCATTATCAAATTGCTTATTTTTGATGTTGTTCAAACTATAGTAGTGCACAGCTCTTCTGGACGCTGTTATAATTGGGGTAAAAGGTATTTTATGTTTTAATTGTCAGCTTGGCTCAGCTGCTACACCCTGAATCAGAAGCTCCACTTTCAACTAGATAATCTACACCACACTTACACACACAAAGAAATGAGTGCACACATCTGCTTGTTCGGGTGCATGTTAAACCCATGGCGTTTATCAAAAAATGAGGTAGTCTTCCTGCTGTCCTGGCCAATTTTTGTTCCTCAACTAAAACAGATTAACTGGTCATTCATCTCATGGCTGCTTTGGGTCTTGTTGCTGTGTGCAATCTAGCTGCTGCATTCCCTTACATAACCATTGTGACTTACTTCAGAGTAATTCATTCTAAGTTAAGCGTTTTGGAACATTTCTGAGAGACGTGGTAAGATGCCATATAAATATAAATTCTTTTCTTTCTAATTGGAGTAGACAGATTCGGCACGAAATTCAGATTAGTATTGCCTATTTGGGTGCTACACATGTCATTTAGGGACCAAAATGGCATGCGCACACAGATTATGATGTCAATCAGGGTGTAACACTGATCTGAGGCCAGAGTGTCATTTTGGAGCTCAACGCTCCAGCTAATACCTTCTCTTAACCTCGCACAGCCTGAACATGTATTCAGCAGCAGGAAGAACATTCCACCAGCGCTATTTAAAAGGGATCATCAATAGTTGCTGGTTGATTTCTTCCGGTTGCTGCTTTGATTCTACAACTGTTTGATGCTCTTCTATAGTTGTATAAAGTTGCAAAATTCTGCAGGGAGTGGTGTGGCAGGTGCTTAAGAGGGGTTTGCTAACTTCAAGGCTCCTGCACAAACCAGTTGATTTCAAACATGGGTGCACTAATAGGCAATCCCCTTGGAACACAGCATGACTTTGAGAATAAACAGAGGGCACACAGAGCAGGACAAGCTGCTGGAAGGGGTAGGAGGAGGAGGAGGAGGAGAAGGGTTGTAGGCAGGAGGCTCTATCTGCCCAGGATGTTCAGGGAGCAATCTGCTACCTGAACCTCAGTGAGGAACAATGTGTGAGATGTCTTATGCTCAGTAAAGATGTCCTCACTGAAATCTGACACCTGCTGCAGCCACAACGACAACCTCAGAGAAGGGCAACGATTGCATTGCCAGTGGCTGTGAAGCAGACTGTGATAATGAACTTTTATGTACCAGGCTCCTTTCAGGCTGGAGCTAGAGATATTTGCAACATCTCACAATTTGCTATCCACTGTTACATAAGGGAGGTCACAGACACTCTGTATTCATTGACTACATTTCATTCTCTCTTGCCAGAGCAAAGCAGGTGGAGAGACAACATAGCTTCAGTAGGATTGCAGGTCTCCCCATGGTGTAGGATGCTATTGACTGCATGTACATTGCTTTGCAGGCACTGTCCATCAACTCTGCCCGAGACTGCAACTTGAAAGGAATTCCATTCTGTCAACCGCTAGCTGGTGTGTAACTGTAGGCAGAAAATCATACAGGTCAATATTTGGTATCCTGGCAGCAGTCAGGATGCCTTCATTCTCCGACAATCTACTGTGCCAGCTACATTTGAGCCACCACAGCAAATCAAACGGTGACTACTGAGCGACAAGGACTATCAGCTGACCACATGGCTGATGTCTCCAGTGCGCAGTCCATGAACACATGTGCAGCACGCATTCAACGAAAACCATGCTGCCACACAAAATGTGAGAGTAGACCATTAAGTTAATGAATTAACGCTTTAGCTGCCTGGACCACTCTGGAGGAGCCCTGTAGTTCTCGGTAGAGTGAGTGTCAAGTTTTATCATGGTCTGCTTCCTGCTGCATAACCTTGCCATCAGGATGGCACAACCCTTGCCACCAGCTATACAGTGAGCAGCTTAGGAGCAAGAGCTTGCAGAGGAGAAACAGGAGGACGAAAAAGAGAGGAGGCAACCAAGGCAGCCCCTTTTCTGCCCAGGCTGTCAGTGAAGAACTCATCCGAGTGTGCTACCAGTAACCACAAGGCCAACTCCCCATTCAACAGCAGCCCCACACCTTACCTTCTTTCTGATACTAACCATCACAGTGCCTGCTTGGTCACAATGCAACAGTAAAAGCCAACACAAAATAAACATTCCAAACTAAATTTCTAAATGAAATTATTCCATATTGCATACAAAAGTCAACTAATTACCGTTGTGTATTCCTTTAGTGCCTGTCTTCTGTGTCTCTTTGCCTGTCCTAGTGCTCCTATGCAGTGCTACCCCAGTGGCTGCAGCAGGCTGGTGGAAGGCAGCTGACTTTCAGTGGAGGAGACTGCAGATGGCATTGGAGACCCAGCTGTGGACTGCACCATCTCGACATGGGCGGCAGCAGTGTGTGTTAGTTGGCTGACAGGCAATAGCAAAGGCATTGGTGGACTGGCACATGTGGGAAGATGAATGCTGTCTTCCTGAGAGAGGACAGCAGGTTAGTGCACAATGGAGCCTCTGCCAGTTCCCTGGGATAGTGCTTCAGCAATCCTAGTGATTTGTTGGAGGGCAGATTGGTGTGACTCCTGCAAACCCCTTTGCGCAGTGTAACTACAGCCATGATGGCAGTAGGCTGGTTTTCCACTGCAGCACTTCTGGTGAAAGCTGAGACATCAACCATCAGATGCTGCTTGGTGCTGATGGAGTTGGCCATCATTTCCTCGCTGGAACAGATGGGCTCCAAGCTCTGTGCCAAGTTGGACTCCTCCTCACTCCTTGACATTTAACCACAGGGTTTTTGGCTGGCCTGTCAATGCACCAAGCATTTTGCTGTGCACATATATCAGTTGCCTTCTGTAGGTCACCCCATCAAAGTCCTCAGCTGAGCTCTCTGCAGCAGAATTCACATACAACCTTGCCTTCCGGTGAGTTGACACCTGCGCTATCCTTGCCCCTGTTCTGGCTGCAGGCCACGTGCCTGGTGTCTCACCACATACAGATCCCACCTCTATGCAATCCTCTAAATTATGCACAGTGTCAGCATCTGAGTTGGTGGCTGTGAGTGTGAAATCTAGTTACTCCACTTTCATCATCCTTCTCTTCTTGCTGTTCCTGCACTGCCTGGTCAAGTTACACTTCTCTTGGGTATCTGAAAGAAGAAAGGCAGAAGGGTATGGTTGTGGCGGCGCGGGGAGGGGGGAAAGTTAGAGATGCATGCTTACACCATCTGCAGCTTGTAAATCAGAAGAGAGTGTGGAATGGGGGCGCGGGGTGTGGGATGTGAGAAGGAGGATTAGGTATGAGAATATGGTCATCTTCAATGGTTTCAGCCTCACCACTGGCCAAGACCTCAGCAATGGGCATCCCAGTAATGGCCAGTACCATCTCCTCCATAAGGGTCAGGAGATGCAGTGTCATACCTGTCCCCCTCTGGTTGGCTCCTGTTGCTTCTGGTTGTGTGACACTTTGTCCTGAAAGAGAGAGGGAAGTGTGTCAGTGAGTGTCATGCATGTGACTGTAATGGTTGAATAGCTGGCAGAGTGTGCAAGTTGTGAGATTTGGGTGTGAGGCTTGCAGCAGTGCTACGTGTGTGAGGGTGCGATGGAGCATATGAATGTCAGGAATCAGTCCTGATTGATAGAGATTTAGGCAAGTGAGTAATGGAGGTGTGGTGATCTTATTGAGACATACAAGATTCTGAGGGAATAAAAACAAGAAATGCTGGAATCACTCAGCAGGTCTGGCAGCATCTGTGGAAAGAGAAGCAGAGTTAACGTTTCGGGTCAGTGATCCTTCATCGAGGGGGCTTGACAGAGTAGACGCTGAGAGGATGTTTCACCTCATGAGGGAATCGAGAACTACGGGGCACTGCTTCAGAATAAGGGGTCTTCCATTTAATATAGAAATGAGGAGTAATTTCTTCTTTGAGGATCATTAATGTTTGGAATCCTCTACCCCAGAAAGCAGTGGAGGCTGGATCATTGAACATATTCAAGGCTGAGCTAGATGGATTTTTGATCTACAAGGGAGTCAAGGGTTATGGGAGGCAGGCAGGAGAGTGGATTTGAGGCCACGATCAGATCAGTCATGATCTTACTGAATGGTGGAACAGGCTTGAGGGGCCGAAAGGCCTACTCCTTCTCCTAATTCTTATGTTCTTCTGAATTGAGCAGTGTCTGAGGCTAGTAGTGCATTTGGTAGGATATGACCTTGGAATATTCATTCACTTACCTTGACCACTCGTGAGGTCATTGAACTTCTTTGTAGCACTGCACCCATGTTCTTGGGACTTGGCTCTTGGCCTTGACCTCCATGGCAATCTGCTCCCACTACTTTGAACGTGTGGCTGGAGGGCCTCCTGACCCGATGTGGATACAGGCTGAGAGAGTGGTTAATAAAGCATACAATATCCTGAGCTTTATTAATAGGGGCATAGAGTACAAGAGCAAAGAAGTTATATTGAACTTGTATAAGACACTAGTTCGGCCTCAGCTGGAGTATTGCGCCCAATTCTGGGCGCCGCACTTTTGGAAAAACATGAAAGCATTGGGGAGAGGACAGAAAAGATTCACGAGAATGGTTCAAGAGATGAGGAATTTCAGTTATGAAGATAGATTAGAGAAGTTAGGACTGTTTTCCTTGGAGAAGAGAAGGCTGAGAGGTGATTTTAAAGAGGTATTCAAAACCATGAGGGGTCTGGACTGAGTAGATGGAGAAACTGTTCCCACTCGTGAAAGGATCGAGAATGAGAGGACACAGATTTAAAGTATTTGGTAAGAGAAGCAAAAGTGACATCAGGAAAAACTTTTTCACGCAGCGAATGGTTAAGGTCTGGAATGCGCTGCCTGAGAACGTGGTGGAGGCAGATTCAATTGAAGCATTCGAAAGGGAATTAGACAGTTATATGAAAAGGAAGAATGTGCAGGGTTATGGGGAGAAGGCAGGGGAATGGAACTGAGGAAATTACTCTTTCGGAGAGCCAGTGCAAACACGATCGGCCGAATGGCCTCCATCTGCACTGTAATGATTATGTGATTCTCTCCTACTTTCTACCTCCTCCTTCAAGGTCTCCAGTACAGTATCCGAAAACCTTGGACCCCACTTTCTCCCATGTTATGCCATTATTAAATGTTTCACATTCCTCCATGACTGTCAGCATCTGCTCCAGTCATAATGCACCTCCCCTTTAAGAGGTGCAGGCTAACTTTAAGCAGTTCAGAGTAGACTTAACTGGTGCTAGTCGCTCTTGATATTGCCCCCCAATCAGACATCCAACCAGTCAACAGTGTATAGTTAGCGCACAGAAGGCAGCGTGAAGTAGGCGGGCTGCCCACATTGCAGTCAAAGGGTGTGGATTAATTGCGAATTGCGATCTCTCCACCTGGTTTCAGAGGTAATGGAATTTAGCCTCCATTTAGTTTTGTGCATTTTTCTCTTTTTTTAATTGAACAATTACTCTTCTTAAAGAAAGCAGTTAAATTCAGTAAAGCAGAATAGCCGCGGACTTTAACTATACTTGTTTTTTTGATTTACAGTAATATTTCCTTTTCATCTGGTCTGATTTGTGTTGTCACAATTTTCCAAATGGTGGTGTATGTTTAATGTTAGTGATCCAGAAGTGTCTAAATAATTTCTGGCAGAAGCTCTGAACTCATGAGTCACAGCAGACATCTCTGTTTATTTCTGTCTGTGTATGTATGCATTTACATATCTGTACTTTGTACATACATATGTTATACATCGTGTAAAGTGGCAGATGAGTAAAACCTATTCTAGATGTGCCATCTTCTGTGACTAGCTTGAGAGCTAGTTTAAAAACAAACTACTTCTTTAAGTCTCCAGTATAATTTTTCCATGGTAATATTATTGCTGTTGAATACTGGTTTGTTTTAAACATGTATTAGCTCCTTAATTGCTTAGTTTTCCAGAAACTGTTTAAATCAGGAGTGCTAATCTTTCTACTAGCACTTACTTTATCATGGTGGTGAACAGGGTCTGAAAGTGAAACTGAATAGAGAAAAGATTGTAACAAATTGTTGCAGTATGTTGGTGTTTTCACCCCCCCCCCCCCCCCCCCCCCCGATACAAACATTTAAATATCTTCAGACTTTTGTATCATGTGGTGAGTTCCTGATGTTAGTCATGACACGAGAGACACAAAGTAGATGCCAAGTATTTCAACACTGAGAGCACGTTATGGTGATTGCATTGATCTTTATGCATGCATACATGTGCATATTTGGCAAGGATGCAGTATTGAGTCACAAGAGGTGAGAAAATTAGTGAATCACCTTTGTAAACAACAGTCCATCCCTTAACTCACTTGACCCATGTCCATGACCCATGCTCCATGTCTCTTCCATAATGGCATTGTTGAAGGTGATTCCAATTTATGTTGCTTCACAACACAGCAGTGTGGTAATGTTACTGGACTATTAATCAGGTGGCCTGGACTAATGATCCAGACGTGAGTTTAAATCTCACTGTCATCTGCGGAATTTAATTTAAATAAATAAAATCTAGAATAAAAAGCTAATATCAGTAATTGTGACCATGAAACTACCAGATTGTCATAAAACCCATCTGGTTCACTAATGTCCTTCAGGGAAGAAGAAATCTGCTGTCTTACCTGGTCTGGCCTACATGTGATTCCAGACCCACAGCAATGTGGTTGACTCTTAACTGCCCTCTTAAATGGCATAGTTAAGGGCAAGGGATGGGCAATAAATGCCTGCCTTGCCAGCGCTGCCCACATCCCATGAATGAATAAAAAAAGGACAGTATACAGTCAGTATAAACTGACCTGTTCCAATAATAGACATTATGGCTCAATATTGAGAATTCACAGTTTTCAACCATTGGCAATGATTGTGCAAAGTTCTACATAAAAACACGAAGAAAGGTCATTCAACTCTTCATTCAGTTTTGGATCCTTCTAAACCTATTTAATCTTCTGAAGGACATAAGTAATCTAAGGCAAAACTTTTAAGGACAGAAAACTATTATTTCTACCCAGTTTCTACCTTACTTCCCAGGTAATAATTTTAAAATTGCGGAGTATCAACCCAATACCAATTAAAATTCACATCATTCAGTGTTGATCAGTTGTATTCCACAGTTAACTGTTCAGTGGACCCAATAGAACTGTAATGAGTGTGTTCTATAAAGTATAAGATTATTTGTCCCTGCACTTATTTATATAATCTGCAGCCGCTTTACAACCGGATACTTACCCAAATCCTTTAAAAGGAATTAATCAACATAGCATTAACCACTTTAATGTGACATTAGTACAGCCCCCAGAAATTATAGTTTTTCTAATCTGCAATCTTAATTGCCAATGTTGTATAGTCTGCTATACTCTCAGCACTCCATGAACTGCTTTGCCTGTGCTGGGATGAGGGAGCAGTACCACAGGACATGCGCAATGCCAATATCATCACCCTCTGTAAGAACAAGGGTGACTGCAACTACCGTGGAATCTCCCTGCTCAGCATAGTGGGGAAAGTCTTTACTCGAGTCGTTTTAAACAGGCTGTGTGTGTCTATCCTGAGGCACAGTGCGGCCTTTGAGCAGAGAGATCCACCATTGACGTGCTGTTCTCCCTTCGCCAGCTACAGGAGAAATGCCGCAAACAACAGATGCCCCTCTACGTTGCTTTCATAGGTCTCACCAAAGCCTTTGACCTCGTCAGCAGAGGTGGTCTCTTCAGACTAATAGCAAAGATCAGATGTCCACCAAAGCTACTAAGTATCGTCACCTCATTCCATGACAATATGAAAGGCACAATTCAGCATAGTGGTGCCTCATCAGACCCCTTTCCTATCCTGAGTGGCGTGAAACAGGGCTGTGTTCCCGCACCTACACTGTTTCGGATTGTCTTCTCACTGCTGCTCTCACATGCGTTCAAGTCTTCGGAAGAAGGAATTTTCCTCCACACAAGATCAGATGGCAGGCTGTTTAACCTTGCCCATCTTAGAGCGAAGACCAAAGAACGGAAGGTCCTCATCAGGGAATTCTTCTTTGCTGACGATGCTGCATTAACATCCCACACAGAAGAGTGTCTGCAGAGACTCATCGACAGGACTGTGGCTGCCTGCAATGAATTTGGCCTAACCATCAGCCTCAAGAAAACGAACATCATGGGACAGGACCTCAGAAATCCTCCATCCGTCAGTATAGGCAACCATGCTGTGGAAGTGGTTCAAGAGTTCACCTACCTAGGCTCAACTATCACCAGTAATCCGTCTCTCGATGCAGAAATCAACAAGCGCGTGGGAAAGGCGTCTGCTGCTATGTCCAGACTGGCCAAGAAGATGTGGGAAAATGGCGCACTGACACGGAACACAAAGTCCGAGTGTTTCAAGCCTGTGTCCTCAGTACCTTGCTCTACGGCAGTGAGGCCTGGACAACGTATGTCAGCCAAGAGCGACGTCTCAACTCATTCCATCTTCGCTACTTCCGGAGAATCCTTGGCATCAGGTGGCAGGACCGTATCTCCAACGCAGAAGTCCTCGAGGCGGCCAACATCCCCAGCATATACACCCTACTGAGCCAGTGGCGCTTGAGATGGCTTGGTCATGTGAGCCGCATGGAAGATGGCAGGATCCCCAAGGACGCATTGTACAGCGAGCTCGTCACTGGTATCAGACCCACCGGCTGTCCCTGCCTCTGCTTTAAAGACGTCTGCAAACGCGACATGAAGTCCTGTGACATTGACCATAAGTCATGGGAGTCAGTTGCCAGTGATCGCCAGAGCTGGCGGACAGCCATAAAGGCGAGGCGAAAGAGTGGCGAGTCGAAGAGACTGAGCAGTTGGCAGGAAAAGAGACAGAAGTGCAAGGAGAGAGCCAACTGCGTAACAGCCCCGACAACCAATTTTATCTGCAGCGCCTGTGGAAGAGTCTTTCACTCTAGAATTGGCCTTTATAGCCACTCCAGGCGCTGCTCCACAAACCACTGACCACATCTGGCACTTACCTATTGTCTCTCGAGACAAGGAGGCCAAAGAAGAAGTAAAGCCCCCAGAAATTATAGTTTTTCTAATCTGCTATCTTAATTGCCAATTTTCTATAGTCGTCCTCCGCGATCACAGTTTATGTTAAGTAGCCTGCTTAAAGAATGTTGTCTATATAATTTAGTATTGTAAAGATCTGGAACTCAGCTCTCCCTATCTCTGCAATGAAAATAACTGCAATTCTATGAACCTAACTTTATTACAGAGTATTCTTCTAGCACACCTGTGTAGGGGCCCTAACAACCCCACTGCCTTGTGGGCGTCTCGGGAGAGACCAAGGCTAAGGGAGTAAACCCTAACAGATAATCCGGAGCGGAACCCCGTAGGCGGTCATGTGTCACCTTTGGCATGTTTCCGGCAGTTCCTGCAGCCATACCGGTGCCAAACGTAGTGCTCTGCACTTCTTTGGACCCCACCAGAAAGACCGAGAGGGGGGTTTTGACGACTGGGCAACTCTCAACCTCCATAAATTCGCCTAGGCATGCGCCATGGAGAGGTCACTCCATAGTTGCCTCACAGCGACTGAAACAACACGGATAGCCACTCCAGGCGCTGCTCCACACACCACTGACCACCTCCAGGCGCTTACCCATTGTCTCTCGAGATAAGGAGGCCAAAGAATTCTTCTAGCTCAATCATCCTAACCACTTCTCAGTACATTTTCCAATGTAACAGTGTGAAAGTACCTATAATTGTACACAGTATTCCAAAGGTAACGGTACACTGAGTTATACAAGTTTAAAATAATTTTTTGCTAATCAGTATGGTGCTACTGAGGTGCATTTCAATGCTTGGTTCGGTTTCGTTAATAAATCTTAGACTAATGTAACTATCAATCGCACCCAAAGCTATCTCCTTTTGCATTTTTGCAAACACCTTTTGAGACTGTTGGGCACTGCATAGAAACATGTTGGTCATTTTAACTTTGCCCTGTAGTGTAAGTTTCCAAAATGGAAATGAAAATGAGGCGGGGTTGTAAAAAAACGCTGCCGATTCACTATAATCCATTTCACACTATCGCACAAAGTCAACATTATCTCCGTGAGATGGATTTTAAGGTTTGGTCGGTCGCCCATTCCGGCGGCAAAGACGTCCCATGATGTTGAAGCTGCGGCCTCAATTACATTCGGCAGCTGAGCTGCAGGGTGCCAAATAGGGTTTTGAGATCCAGGGGTGCAGCAGCAGAGATTATTTTTGTTCTTCCTGCACGCTACAGATAGAATTCAAGACATGCCTTTACAGAACCTCTTTTTCCATCATCTTTGCAAATGGTCGAAACCTGCATAGCACAGGTACTGATCAGTTCCTACATAAAACGATGATGGGGATTTTATTTGCGTCAGAACCCAGGTTTCCATATTGAAAGGATCGATCACCTGAATTAGGTGGGCGCTTGGGACACCTGACAGTAGGTACCTTTTGAAACGGAGCTGGTCATATCTCTCGTGTTAACAGGGCAGTAAGACTACTGACTTTATTTTGAGGTCACGACCACCCTGTTAATGGCAGGCAAATGCACTCACAATCGATCTCCATTTGTTTGATTTTTCTTCTTTGTTTTAATTTTAATACTTATGTTATTTGCTTTGGTTAAAATCAGTTTTGATAGGCCATCCCTTACCTGAACTTTTAGCCATTTCCTCCCTCTACGGGTAAGCCATTGTTGTATCTTTGTGCCCATATTTCAATGGATCTTTTGCCAACCAGCTCACCAGACTGCTTTAGTTGACATTGTTCTGTAATGTTTCCAATTTTTCACTCGTATTATTTAATTTATTTTATTTTTCTTTGTCAATACTCTACAATTTACTTGCTGATTTAAAATAAACAGCAACTACTTATATTTATATAGCACCTTTAACGTAATAAAATATCCCAAGGCACTTTACAAGAGTATTATAAAATAATGTATGACATCGAGCCACAAAAGAAGGTATTAGGTCAGATAACCAAAAGCTTGGTCAAAGAGGTAGGTTTTATGGAGTCTCTTAAAAAGGAGGAAAGAGAGAAAAATCTATCCATTGGGTGTATGTTTCACATTTCCTGCATCAATATGTATGATTTACAGAAACAGCTGCTTTTCCTCAGTTTAGTTACTTAATTTACCTAGACTGGATCCTGTCAATCTTGGCCTACCAAAGCCATATGCTAGAACATACCTATTCATTCATTTTCACCTGCTTTCTGTTGCTTAGTCTATTCCAGTCCAGATAGCTTCTTGCTATCAAGTTATTTCACCTTTATCTTTAAAAGTATGATATCTATTCTATATTAAATACAGTGAGTGCTTTCAAGCATTGTGCTGTGAATGTAACATAATGGGCTGGATTTTACCAGTCCCCCGACGTCGGGAATCGTGGAGGGGGGCCCGGAAAATATCTCCAGAAGAAGTCCGCCATGGGCCTTGACGCTGGGAAGGGCTCGCCCCATATTACCGGCGGCGGCAAAGCCTCGTGGTGGCTTCCCCGCCACTTGGTATGGGAACCCAATTAAAATATTTTAATTTATTTAAATTACATGAATAAAGACCTACCTTGACGCGACGGCCGTCCCACTCCAATATTCTGTCCGGTTGACGGAACTCCCACACCTTCGGATCTTCATTCGGAGATCTGAGGTGGAACAGTAAGGGGGAGGGGGAGGAGTAAAGTTTTCAGGGCGGGGGGGGGATAGGGAAAACTCTTGTTATTGATTGATGGGAAGGGGTTGAAGGTTAAAGTGAAGAAAGTTTGGGCGGGGGGGAGAGGTTGGGATCGGGAGTTGACTTTTTTGAGGAGGGAGAGGGCAATTAATAAATTGAGAGGTCATTGGAAGGGCTGGGAGAGGGGATTGAAACTGCTAGTAAAGTTTTAAATGTATTTTTTTGAAAAGATCTGTACCTTTAAAAATTTTAATGGACCTGAAGGGCTTGAAGCCCTTTCAAAATGGTGCCGTGCCTGTGCGGTGGCGCCGGACGCCGTTGCCAGGGACGGAGCGCCCACCCCCTCTACTTCATCGGGGATGGGCGTTCCGCCCCCTCCATGTAAATGAACCGCCGTGCTAAATATCGCAGCGGCTCAGCGGGGCAAATCCTGCGCGTGTGCCCCGCCACTTTTGAAGCTCGCTGCCGAGATCGGAACGAGCTTTAAAAATTCCAGCCAATGTGACTTAAAGTTACATCACAGGGCCTTCTAAAGGGAAAGTGCTAAATCCACCTTTGCAATTGATCAAGCCAAAAAAAATAATGTTTTGAGTTACAAAATGAAGAACACATATATATGTACACACACGTGCACAATATATAGATAACATACACAAGGTGTATAAACATTTGAAAAACAAAGATGTGTCATCGGTGCATATGAGGCAGCTGCCCCCATTTCTATGGCTGATGTCATCAAGGAGCATCATGTAGATGAGGCGGAAGAAGGACTAAGCTTGGGTCTTTGGGGAATCCAGAGGTAACAGTGCACGGCTAAGGAGAGAAACTGTAGCTCTGGCTACAGTTAGATCAGTAAAGACTGAAACAAAGCGAAGCCAGTCCCATTGAGTTGGACGATAGAGGAAGGACGTTGGAGGATGATAATGTAATTGACCTGCTAAAGTCTGCAGAGAGTTTGAGGACAAGTTGGAGGGATAATGTACCATAGTCACAATCACAGAAAATGTCATTTGTGACACTGGTTAGAGACATTTCAGTGGTGTAGGACAGCAGGAAAAATTGATTGGTGGGATTGAAGCAGGGAGTTGCAGCAGCAGTGGGCATGGATGTGGCACTAACATATTCAAGGATTTTGGAGAGGGAAAAAAAAAAGAGATTGGAGATACTTCTTATTCTGTACATCATTTTATGACCTGGAATTCTAATTCATGAAATACCTATTTTTAACAAATCAGCAGAATAAGTTGTATAACCCACTTCTCTGTTAAACATAAAGAGGCTGCAAGTCATCTTGCACTTCGGGAGAGACAGTTTTGTGGTAAAAGTCATTATTGGCACTATCAGTTCACAAAGCTCCTCAGCAAATGGGGCCGAATGAAAACTCCCCCAGGTAAACCAGGTGAGCTTTGAATAGCCAGTTGAGATAGAAATTGGAACTCCTGGCCTTCTGTCTGAGTCGTGATGATCTATTGCAGGGCTACTGAATTAAGCACACTGCGACCTTGAGTGTTGTAGCTCTAAAGCAGCTCTTCAAAATTATTGTGTGAAAGTATTTCAAATAGTTAATAAGTTTATGAATTTTTCATATCATTTTGCTGAAATGCAAGTAGCATTTTAGAAGTAAAAGCTCTTTCATCTGTAGTGTACTAATATGTGGAGATCTTGCTCTCCAAAGTAAATATTAGTACAAAACGTTCAGTGCTGACCCAATAAAAGATTAACTGGCATTTTTCAGTATTTGTTAATAACCATTAGAACTGTCAGAAAACCTAACTACACTTGAAGTGTTTTGAATAATAGCACTGCTGATGGTAATGCTGGCAATTTCCCTATTTTTGCAGGTCACCGCCAGAGGATTTAGCCCATTGTTGCAGTTTGCCTACACTGCTAAGCTATTACTCAGCAGAGACAACATCCAAGAGGTCATGCACTGTGCTGAAGTCCTGCACATGCACAATCTGGAGGATTCCTGCTTTCGCTTCCTTGAGGCCCAGCTCTTTAACGAAAAAGATGGTTTATTTCTTTACACCAAAATGTCAACTTTCCAACAATCCAATGCACAAGAAGATGGGAATTCTGAAGGTGAGGAAGAACACATGCAATCTGAAACTCATAAGATTACCTGTTCCAGGGAAAGAATATGTAATGAGACGCTTGGGTTTGAAGCATCAACCAGGCTATCTGAAAAAGAACCAGCTGTAATATCCATCCCTGTTACATCAAATGATGATATGGGACGCCGTCCAAAATACAGGAAATATCAGCTTGCTTGTACCAAGCATATCAATAGCATACCACATACTAGTACCTCAGGTTTTCCAAGCACATTTAAAGAAGACCGGCCAGTCCACACACAAACTCAAGGATATAGCACGGCACAGGTAAAAATTGAACCACGCGCACCAGAAATTACAGGAGAAAAGGCAATCCAATGCTTGTCTGCAGGTGAACCTGATACAGTGGAGCATGCAATTATGGATAAGGAAATGGATATTAAGGAGATGAGTCCAATGTGTGTTGATAGACCTAAAAGTAGAACACCCCCTTGTTCAAGGTTCACTAAAAAAACTGATGTAGACTCTACTGAGAGACAAAATCCACTGCAACAACCTTTAGACACCAGAACATCTTGTTCCCTTGATGAGGGAATGACTCAGGGTGACCTCAAAACAGAATACAGGCCTTATAGTGAGAACTATGGACTGTCCTGCACACCTCAGAAAGACAACAATAGCTTTACGGTTGGATCTCCACTGACAGGACCATCTTGTGAAGTGATTTGCAAACAAGAACTGGAATCAGACAGAAAGAGTGTAATATTTTCTTCTGATACCTTGGACAGGATGAACACTCCTGCTGCACATTCATATCCTGGTGGGAGCTCACTAGAGGATGAACGTACTGAGCATGTGCCAAAGGGTTTGTGGAGTGGTACGAGCCAGTCACTTCCATGTTCACAGACTTGTGCTTCTAATAGACTTTCAATGGAGCCTTTATTGCCATTGAATTCATGCAGAATTCGACCTACCTGTAAAACCAGCTGCCCAGTGCCAATTAAAGTGTGCCCTCGGTCCCCTCCATCTGAGACCAGGACCAGAACCTCAAGTTCTTGCTCCTCCTACTCCTTTCCTGAAGATGGAAGCGATGGCTCTCCTTGCAGTTTGCCCCAGTTTGAGTTGTCCACTTCTCCCTGCTCACAAGAAACACGCTTCCTATCTGCAGAGCAGCAAGAGCTAGGCATGATGGGTGATGCAATGTACAGTCAATGTAAGCCACCATTAAAATGTGAGCAGTCCTATGTCACCAACTCCAGCGATGAGTCTGGATCCTTTTCAGAAGGGGACAGTGAATCATGCTCAACTCGAGAGAGAGGACGTGAGGTACAGTAGCAATATTTTTAATAAAATACTTTTCCAATTATACATTCATCTTTCCTAGGACTGTCACCCAAAGGGAAATACTGCCAATGTTACTGGATTGGGAGTGTGTTGTGCCAAGTGCCAATATATAGCATCATGGAGTGATGATGGGCACAAGTTTGAGTCCTGCTATACTTAGTTCCTGATTGGAGCCACGCTGAGCAGGATAGCACCGTATAAATTGTGATGCTTTCCAGAAAGGGAGGAGGGAAAAATCATAAAGACAAGAAATTACCCTCACAGTGTAACTGCAGAAATATATAAACACACACATCAAATTCCTGTCTCTATTATTTAAATGAAGACAGTAACCCATTTATTTTACGAGGGTTTACATGGTACGAGATCATTAAATGTTCATATCAATTTGCATGTATAGAGTGTTTGTACAATGTCATCATGGACAGCTGTTTTTGACCCTATAAGAGGACAGTCTGGGTGGTTCTTGGCACCTTTAGCTGCTGGCTAAGGTGCTAGGTTAGGTGGCTGAGGAAGATGATGAAAATTATAGGAAAAGGGCAGAAATCTATTCAACATACCCCATGAAAAGATCAAATAAATAATTTATCGCAAGTAGTTGAATCATTATCACAATTACATAGTTAAATATTTTGTAAATGTAGAATTTGGTGCACCTTTCAGACTTTGTTTTCAATCTTTCTGAAACTTCCAGTTACTGCACTGTACAATATTGAAGGAATTCTGCATTCTTTAAATAGTATTTATCACGAATGCCCAAAATTTAACCTAAATTTGAATTAGATGTAATTGATATGCACAAACAGCAATGCATATATAATCTACATATAATTATACCACACTTTGTCCTTGTTGTTTCAATTGCCATTTTAACATGGAAAAAAGTCCCAAAGTGCTCCACAGAGGTGTAATTGAAAATGCACTGAGCTAAGGAAGGAAATATTTGGAAGGGTTGTGATCAAATAGATGGATTTTAACAACAACTTGCATTCATAAAGTGACTACTGTAAAAATAAATGTCCCAACGAACTTCACTGAAATGCAATCAGACAAAAATTTGCACTAAGCCAAAGCAGCAAATTTCAGAAGGTGTGACGAAAGTTTGGTCAAAGATGTGGGTTTTAAGGAGGGTCTTAATGAGCTTGCATTTATATAGCATTTTTCATATAGCATTTTTCTTTACTTCAGGACATCACAAAGTGTTTTACAGCCAATGAAATACCTTTGAAGTGTAGTCATGTTGTAATGTAGGAAACTGAGGGAAGGCGGTAGCAGCAGTGCAGGTTGTTTTTGTGGGGCCTGGAGGAGACCTTGGACTCTATCAGTTGGACCACCAGTTGGTTGCTCCGTCATAGGGTCAAATTTAAATACCTAAATTAGCTTTGCACTTGCTTCAGGGGCCATCTGTTCAGAAGCCACTGACAAAATGGCAAGGGTGGAATCGGGGCATTCAGTTTTTCTCTGTAATTTTTGGGGTACCCATCCTATTTCCACCAGGTGGGAGACTGCAAAATCTCCCTCACAGAATTTCTAATTTCAGCCTTATGGTCCAGAGTAGGTAATGGACTGAGGTGAAACAGTTCTCCAAAGAGAGGAAAAGGAAATGGATGACTAGCCATCCTCCCTGTCTGTCATGCACTGCCTAGAGGTAAGCTAAAGAGTAGCTTTAGCAGAGCCTGGCAACAGATTGTGTGCCCAACCTATCAACTATATTGTGGAAGACTCCCTGAAAAGAGATTTTCTTTTTGATTGAATCACATGCTTTATGCCAACCATTTTGTAAAAGAGAATATTTTTTGAAAGAATAACTGTGAATAAAACCTACCACAGTATTTCTGCTACTATTTTCTATTTTACACAAATTTTCTATGGCAATTTTATGATCTAACATCCCTAATCTGGCACAGATACAATGATATATGCTGCTGATGTTTAATGGAAGGGGATCAGCTTCGCATGCCTAAACATCACTTAATGCCGGGCTAACTCGCACAGACTGAATGAAAGCCTGAATTTTTTTTTTTAAATGCTGTGTGCATTTTTAACCAAGAAAGTCATTATTTCCGTTGCACTATAAATAAATGTCAGTCGGCTTAGAAAGGAGAATGAGGTATCAAAAATAACAGCCAGCAAGGTTGAAAACAATATATTGTGAAGGAGGAAGGAAACTGTTAATCTATTGGGCAGTGTCTATGGGGGGTTGGTCTTCGTCTTTTTTTGTGTTTTACATAATTGCAACATTGCCTTATTAATAACTGAGTGCAGTGACCAGCCTTGATGTTTAATTGGTTATCATGGGTAATCTATGATCATAATATTCTTGATTGTTTCAGATACCTAATTGTATTGCAAGCCCTGTTTTAACAGCACAAAACATAATTTAACCCTTTTTTAAAAAAACATGTCATCACAGTTATATGTTAACCCTTTTCAAACAGAATGGTTAATAAAAGAATGCTTTGTCATTGCAGACTTCACAATATCCATCGATCTACATTAGTGAATCCTAGTTTTGTGGTCTACTCATTGCTGCTAGCACCACTTTGAACCTGAACTTGTCTGAAAGTGTCCAAATGCATTTACAGTATAGGAAATTCAGACAAAAATTGCTTGTGCTATT
The DNA here is from genome assembly GCF_036365525.1 of Heterodontus francisci. Lineage (NCBI taxonomy): Eukaryota > Metazoa > Chordata > Chondrichthyes > Heterodontiformes > Heterodontidae > Heterodontus > Heterodontus francisci. The sequence goes on along the minus strand of NC_090373.1, from coordinate 119,867,243 downwards.
TTGGATCCTGGTGGATCATTAATTTGGTCATTGGTCAAGCCAAAACATCATGTAAATAACTTCTATCCATGCCATTTGATAAAATCCCTGAGCATTGTACAAAGGCAGATACTTAATAGCAGGTAATTATGAAAGTGCTGCTAACTTTTCTCCAATGTGGTTATAATTCACTGTTCACACAAATCTTTGTTTCCATTCTACCTCTGTTTCCCAAGTCATATGATACTGGTCTAGTACTTCTAACCAAGACATAATAGGAATTTGTCAGCAAAATGTCTCCTTGTAACTTCTAAACATAGGAATTCATTTTCACAAGTCAGTGTGCTGACTTCCAAATAACCTAAAGCTTCAGAGGTCAGTCCAGTTTCCACTTTAAATGAAATTGTTCATAACCGTATATATTAGAACATAAGAAAACATGGCATGGATTCGATGGGCCGATGGCCTCCTTCTGTGCAATAAATGAGTCTACATAGTTTGAAAAAGCCAGCCAGTCCATTAAGCTTGTTCCTTCCACAGATCATGTACAATCCACTCTGACTTTACTCAACCCATTCAGACAGCTGAAGTAATGTTATGCTGAGTTTTTCCCCCAATCTCCAAAGGTAAATAAAACAGCTCTCCAGCTTACCTACCAGTCTTAAGGCCCAGTCCACTGGAAGAGCAGTCCAATTATAATTTCAAGCCCATTATTAATAACATAGAGTCCTAAATCGTCGTAACTTAGATTCTTGACTGTTGCATGGTCAGGTGAAAATTACAAGACTGCTGCAGAAAGTCATACCACAATAACTCATTTGCACTGCTTAAAGCCAAGTGACTTCGAAAGATGATTCGCCAAAGAATCAGCAGTACTGAAAATTGACCAGTTTGGTTGGAGGTTTGAGGTTTGGACTGGATTATGATTGAAATCTGTAACCACTGAGATAGCATTAAGTGCCACAGCCTGCACATTACATGCTCAAATTCTAATTTATTTTGTAAGTGTAAAGTCTAATAGTACTAGCTCCATGGGTGTGTGAGTTCTGTCTCTTAAGTTTTCCCATACACTGAATTCCCAAACACACCCAGGGATACTTGCAAATGCAGAAAAGGAACTTGACAGTTTTTTTTTGAAGGGGGTGGTTTAGTAACCTGTCCAATTCTTATAATGCCAAATATGATCACTGTTGCTAAAAGTACATTAAAGTCTGGTACCTGATGTTGGAGATTTGATCATCCCTATTACTCATAATCTAATCTTGGATGTTTTCTCTCATGGTTGGTTCTTTGACAAACTGAATAATAAAACAGTTTTCCATGAACTCTAGAAAGCCCTTCCTTGTCTCACTAGTAGAGATGTCATTGACCCTGTTAATTTCTAGCTAGTTGAAATTTCAAACTACTATAGTTAAGCATGGCTACCCAACCCGAACCTGATGGGACCTAACGACATGTCAGGTTCGGGTCAGGTCGGGTCCGGCATTCAAATTGGGCTGGGTCGGACACACTCTACCGCCACCTCCGGTAAGTGGCTCCAATGTTAATGTACTTTTTGGACTTGAAAGGTTGTTTAGTTGCAGTTTTTTTAAGCTTGTGCTGATAAGCAACAAAGTGAAAAACGGAAGCTAGATTAACTGATGGTGGGGTCAGGCCAGGTCTGGTGCAGGAAAAAATGAAAGGATTCTGGCTGGGTCAGGCTCGGGTCGGATGTGGTTCTGTCGGGCTCTACCTTTCGTAAACTTGAGGTCATCAAAAACTCTGTTGCCCATCTGCTTACTTATACCATATCCTGTTCACCTATCATGCCTGTGCTCGCTGACCTACATTAGCTCCAAGTCAAGCAATACCTTGATTTTAAAATTCTCATCCTTGCTTTCAAATCCCTTCATGTTCTCACCCCTTCCTATCTCTGTTACCTCCTCCAGCCCCAAAAACCTCTAAGATATCTGCACTATCTAATTCTGGCTTGTTGAGCATCCCCAATTTTAAATCACTGCACCTTTGGAGGCTGTGCCTTCAGTTGCCTAAGCCTTAAGCTCTGCAGTTATGACCTTGCCTTCAGCTGCATAGGCCCTAAACTCTGGAATTCCCTCCCTAAACCTCTCCACCTCTGTTCCTCACTTTCCTCATTTAAGACACTCCTTAAAACCTACCCTTTGACCAAGCTTTTGGCCATCTGCCCTAATATCTCCTTATGTGGCTCACTTTCAAATTTGCTTTATAACGCTCCTGTGATATGCCTTGGGACATTTTATTACATTAAAGGCACTATATAAATATTAAGCTGTCAGTTCAAGCACAGCTCTTTTACCTTTCATGGTTACTTTATTCAAATTGTACTTTATCTCCCACTATTGGAATTAGACTTTTTATTTTAATTTTATTTATTTAGAGATACAGCACTGAAACAGGCCCTTCGGCCCACCATCAACCACCCATTTATACTAATCCTACACTAATCCCATATTCCTACCACATACCCACCTGTCCCTATATTCCCCTACCACCTACCTATACTAGGGGCAATTTATAATGGCCAATTTACCTATCAACCTGCAAGTCTTTGGCTAAACTATAAAGCCCAAGCCAACAAATTACTGCTCCTATACCTCGGAAGGCTCTTCTAGTACCTGCTACCACACTAACAGACAGGATACAAGAAAAAGTTTGTCACCTGATAGGTGATCCTCTCTGTTATAAATCTTTGTTTAACTTTCTGATCTTTAGTTAGCAATACTGCCATGACCTTTGCTTTTCTGACCTTTCCTCCCATGTTCCTCCTAAGCTTCAAATACACCATCCTACATTCTGCTGTTGCATTCTGCATCTTCCCTATGTTAAAACTAATAATTCATTGAAACTTTTAACTTACTACCTCAAAATTGTAGCACTTCTCCACTCCTCAAATTTCCCAAGGTTTTAAAAACCATGCCTGGTGTTACCTAATTACAATATATTTTTTCTTCTGCCCTATTGTTTTATTCTTGGTGGTGTCCTGCACATGGTAGTCTTGGCACTTACCTTAGGTTTTGCAATAAATCTTCTTGCCTCTTCCAGAATTAGATAGCAGTTACTGTTTCATATAGTTAAATAGCAAAAATTACCACAATTTGAGAAGCAAATGAATAAAATGAATAAAACATCCTCGAAGAATTCTAGTAGATTTGTCAAGCATGATTTCCCTTTCGTAAATCTGTGCTGACTCTGCCCGATTCTACCACTGTTCTCTAAGTGCTCTGCTATAAAATCTTTGATAATCGACTCTAGAATTTTCCCCACTACCGACGTCAGGCTGACTGGTCTATAATTCCCTGTTTTCTCTCTACCTCCCTTTTTAAATAATGGGGTTACATTAGCTACCCTCCAATCTGTAGGAACTGTTCCAGAGTCTAAAGAATCTTGGAAGATGACCACCAATGGATCCAGTATTTCTAGGGCCACTTCCTTAAGTACTCTGGGATGCATACTGTCAGGCCCTGGGGATTTATTGGCCTTCAATCCCATCAATTTCCCCAACACCAAGACTTTGTTGTGTTTGTATAGGCCTATGAACCTCTAATAATGGTATCAATTCATCACAAGGAGCTATGAAATTTTGGAATTTTTTTCTGGATCAATGGGTTGCTACCTTCACTGACAAAAGAGTATAATTACAGTGACAAGTTTACATGGGCAGTTTTCATTATAGATGTGACCTCAGCAATTTAGGACAAGCAGCATGTGTAGACATAAAATTTGTGGAATACTATACTGTAATAACTCACTAGAGTTGCCCTAGAGCCAACTTGCCTTGAGATATAATTAGCCAAACAATCAACATTACTGAGAGCTGACCAGTTTGGTTGGGGAATTGAAGCTTCAAAAGAAAGTGATTGAGTATGTGTTAGTGATAAAGCTGGCTACCAGAGTAATGTATACTTTATTATAAAAGGATGCTTAGGTAGCTAAAGTTTGTAAACTTGTTATAGCCAGACATATCTCCGACCAGTTTTGCCACAAGCTACTACCTGTTGCTAAGTTAGTTCTCGGGTCCAACTGCTTATACAGCCATTTTCTCCATATACTGCGTTGTGACTGTCACCTTGTCATTATGCATCAAAACCTTGGCAAACGGTAGAAAACCATTGATCCAGAAAAGATGATTTTTATTTCAGTAGAGCATTTAAATGGGTTTAAAACTTGTAAAGTAATCCTGTCAAGAATGTTGTATGTTCATGTTCCAACAACCAGCAAAAGGGAGGAACTACAGTTAGTGCACCAAACAACAAGGCCAATTCACTAAGTACCAAATATTACATAATCTTTTGACTGAGGATTGTTACTCCAGTGAGGAGTTGGTTCATGTATCGATGATGCAACCCAAACATTTTAACAGGTCAGAAGGTACAGTGTTCTGAACATACAACTGAGGAATGCTGGTATACTGCTTCGTGTTTATGACTGTCCCATTTTTGAATAGATGACAATAACTGGGCCAGCACAGGAGCATGAATCTAGCAAATATCTTGCTTGCAGCACTATTGGATTCATCCTACCATGAGAATGTCATTTGCTAGATTTATTGAGAATTGCACCACAAGTATAAATAACCACTAATTGTCATACAAAGTCACTGGAATTGCACTTTCACGCACAATTCTTAGCATTAATGTCCTTCATGTTCTATTTGTAGCAAAACCTTTAATAGTCTTTCATAAATTCCTGTCTGTGCTATTTTAATACAACTGTTAACTCATTTAAAGTGATAATAATAATTGTGCAAAAATATTTGTGAAAATGCTGACTGGTGAACTAAAAATCATGCAGAGGAAATTAAATCAATATGAGTTCTAGATCTCACCTGACCCATGGGAGGTTGGGGTGTGGAGAGGTGAGGGGTGCAGCCAGTGTACTGAGCAGCAGGAAGCAACTTCTTCACAAAGAACAAAAGGAAAATTGGAGGGTGATTTGCCTTGGGCAGAAGCTCTGGACACCTCCCATTTACAGTTTCCAAATTGCATTAGAGGCTTTGAACAATGCACATTGCATGTTTTAATAATAAGCCACGATGAAGAAAGAAAGCATACAGACACAATAGATTAAGAATGACTCACTTAGGATGTGGATAGGTTACAAATTAATAGATTCTATAAAGAGCAAAAGAAATGCAAATGAATGGTTGAAAATGTGTATATTTATTGTCAGGAAAACATGATATGCCATATGAGAAATATTAATTCATCAGTTGGAAACTAACATTAGAATTTTAATTGAAAAAAAATCCTACAGTAATTAAGAAAAAACTGGCAGCCAAGATGGCCACCTCAATTTGCATCTGAAACACCTTTGCACAAAGGCCCAACTGCAGACAGAAGTCTGTGAAGCCCTGGACCCAGAACAATGGCTTGATCTAAGTAATTTAATTACCTATGATTGCTTCATTAGCATGACAGTCAAGGCCATCATGACACAATGATTTTGAAAGAACAAAGCCCTCCGAGTGTAAATATTGGCATCCTGGAACCTGTGGAGCCAATTCTGAACCTTGTGTCTCATAAAAACAAAGGGGATTGAGAGATCTGTGTGGGCATCTGTCCATCTTGGAAAAAACATAAGTTTTGTTACACTCACAGAAGACAAGGCATAACTGAGATTGCAGCAGCAGAGAAAGCTGCATGCTCCCCTTTCTCTCTCTCTCTCTCTAGAAAACATCAAGTTTGAAAACTCTCTGCAACTGTGGACCCTCTAAAGCCTACAAACTGCTACAGCCAGCAGAAGAGAGCCAACTACAATTCTGCCTTCAATAAAACCCTGAACAAAGCAGGCCAACCACAAAGTGCACTTTGACCAGCGAGGACTTCAAAAATACAGCTTCAGTTGGAGGACTATCGGATCATTCACTTCACAGACTATATATTTAAGTTCCATTTATTCTGGACTTTAATCCAACCACAAAATCTATTTTTCCTTCTGCAATCAATTTGTGTATGTATGATTCTCATGTGAATGTGTGCGTGAATGTTAGCATATTTTTAAATCAGGGTCAGAGTGTTAATTATAATAAACTTACCACTTGTTTAAACTTGTCCGATTGGTTATTTCACGATCACAGTAAAGGAAAAAGGTAAAACACTCACAGAGGTGGTAAGCACAACCACTGTTTAAAAGGAATAAACCCTGTTGTGGTCAAATAAGAGGAAGGGCAAGAAGGGAGCCTGAGACCCCCTCCTCATCTGGCCATAACAGTATGATTATTGAAGTAGTACCAAATAGAAAAAAAGTTATTCATTAAAAAAAGCAAGATTCACTTGTTCTTAAGAGAAACCAGTTTAGTTATGTTGCAAATCCAGCTACAGCAACTTAAGTTGTTGAAACAAATGCTTTAAGTTAAATGACAAGATGCTGGAGCAGAGCATCTTGGGGTGAGCAGCACACGTTGGATTTTTTTCCTCACCCTTCAGCTCCAGTTATTTTTGTGTTGCAAATTGTTGGAAATACAAAAGGATAATGAGGGCAACTTTGTGTACAACAGAACCAATGGTCTATCTCCTTAACCAATTATATTTAAGGATAGAGAAAGAAACAACAAACTATGGAGAAGAAAACAATTAATTCGAGTCAAAAAGAGAAATAGAGAGAGAGGGAAACAAAGATTGGATTAAAAGAGACAAAGAAAAAGTAAGAAAAATGTTTTAAAACCTCGGTACAGTTTACTACTTGAGGGAGAGAGATATTGCAGTTTTTAATTGTTTCCTTCCTAAGCCTCCAGGGTTAAGTGGGATGTCAGATTCATATATCATATCATTAGCAGGGTCCTTACGCCATGAAAAAGCAACCGTAACTTTCTGTGGCAAGTTAATTGCTGTTTACTGTGCAAATCCAACAAATTCCTTGACAGTCCTAGAGAAGTTGACAACGAGCTCCTGTTTTTGTGAGGTTAATGGCAGAGTGATGCAAAACATGCACCAATTTGTGGCAATTCGCAACTCACGGCCTATCTCTTCCTCATCACAAATAGCTGGGGTTTTTATTTTTACAAACTAAGAACTGTGTGAATTTACCATTATTTTTCGAGCAAATTCTGGGCCAATATCTTTGGTAAACCATTAATTATAACATTGGTAGCTATGATGAAATTCTGTTAATTATGCAGAATTTTTCAACATGCATTATTTTGCTGCACTGTAGCCTTAGTGTTGAAGGTGTGCTTTACAAGATAGATGCACATTTTCATTGATATGCAGCTTTATTATAGAGCTTTCCCAAATAACCTTCTCCATTATGAACTACTGTTTTCCAGTTGCTGGTGTTTGAGTGTAGTGAAAGTGCTTTGTCACGTGTTGATAACGCAGTTGTACTGAAAGGATGAGAGTACTTAACTGCCTATTGTTATTCTCGGCCAGGATTTGTGATGACTCATTCTATTAGTGCCACCTGCAGGTTGAAAACTATGTTGCAAAATGGTTGGGCTCTGGGTACAAATACACTGCAGATGATTCCAGAGATTTGTCCTTTGTTAAACAAAAGAACATGAGAAAAAGGATCAGGTGTCGGTCATTCGGCCCCTCGAGCCTGCTGTGCCATTCAATAAGATCATGGCTGATCTGATCGTGACCTTAACTCCACTTTTCTGCTGCCCCCATAACCCTTGACTCCCTTGTAGATCAAAAATCTGTCTAACTCAGCCTTGAATGTATTTAATGACGCAGGCTCCACTGCTCTCTGGGGAGAGAATTTTAAAGATTAACCACCCTCTGAGAGAAGAAATTCCTCCTCACCTCAGTCTTAAAGGGGAGAGCCCTTCTTTTGAAACTGAGCACCCTAGTTCTAGATTCCCCAACAAGGAGAGACATCCTCTCAGCATCTACCTTATCATGCCCCCCTAAGAATCTTAAATGTTTCAATAAGTTCACCTCTCATTATTCTAAACCCCAATGAGTATAGGCCCAACCTGCTCAACCTGTGCTCATAAGACAACCCCTTCATCACAGGAATCAGCCTAGTGAGACTTCTCTGAACTGCTTCCAAGGCAAGTATATCCCTCCTTAAGTAAAGAGACCAAAATTGTATGCAGTACTCTAGGTCTAGTCTCACCAATGCCCTGTACCCCCTTGCAATAAAGACCAATATTGCACTTGCCCTCCTAATTACTTGTACCTGCATGTTAACTTTTTGTGATTCATCGACACCCAGATCTCTGTGCCGCAGCATTCTGCTGTCTCTCTCCATGTAAATAATATTCAGTTTTTCTGTTGTCCCTGCCAAAGTGGACAATCTCACATTTTCCCCCATTATACTCCATCAGCCAATTTTTTTCCAACTCACTTAACCTATCTATATTTATTTGTGCCCTCCTCACAAATTGCTTTCAGATCTATTTTTGTATCATCCACAAATTAGGCTGCAATGCACTCAGTCCCTTATTCCAAATCATTAAGATATTTAGTTAAATAGTTGAGGTACCAGCACAGATCCCTGTGGCACTCCACTAGTTACAATTTGCCAACCTGAAAATGCCCCAACTCTTTGTTCCCTGTTAGTTATCCAAACCTCCATCCATGCTAATATATTACCCCCAAGACCTTGAGCTCTTATCTTGTGTAGTAACCTTTTATGTGGCACCTTATCGAATGTCTTTTGGAAATCCAAATACACTATCTACTGGTTCCCCTTTATCCACGCTACTTGTTCCTCAAAGAAGTTGAATAAATTTGTCAAACACAATTTCCCTTTCATAAAATCATGCTGACTGCCTGATTGCATTATGATTTTCTAAATGTCCTGCTACTACTTCCTTAATGGATTCTAGCATTTTCCCAATGACAGATGTTAGGCTAACTGCCCTATAGTTTCCTGCTTTCTTGAATAGAGATGTTACATTTGCAGTTTTCCAACCTGGTGAATTCTGGAAGAATACAGCCAATACAAGGGCGATACAAGGCAATAAGGGCGGCACAGTGGTAAGGGCAGCACAGTGGTGCAGTGGTTAGCACCGCATCCTCACAGCTCCAGCGACCCGGGTTCAGTCCTGGGTACTGCCTGTGCGGAGTTTGCAAGTTCTCTCTATGACTGCGTGGGTTTCCACTGGGTACTCCGGTTTCCTCCCACAGCCAAAGACTTGCAGGTTGATAGGTAAATTGGTCATTGTAAATTGCCCCTAGTGTAGGTAGGTGGTAGGAGGATGGTAGGGAATATGGGATTAATGTAGGATTAGTATAGATGGGTTGGTCAGCACAGACTTGGTGGGCCGATAGGCCTGTTTCGGTGCTGTATCTCTCTATGACTATGACAAGAGCTATCTCTGCAGCCACTTCTTTTCAGACCCTAGAATGCAGGTCATCAGGTCCAGGGAACGTGTCAGCCTTTAGTTTCAATAGCTTTCGTAGTACTTTTTCTCTAGTGATGGTGATTGTTTTAAGTTCCTCTCTCCCTTTTGCCTCTTGATTTTCTGCTATTCTTGGGATGCTTTTTGTGTCTTCTACTGTGAAGACAGATACAAAATACTTGTTTAAAGTCCCCGCTATTTCCTTGTTTCCCCATTATCAATTCCCCAGTTTCATCCTCTAAGGGACCGACACTTACTTTAGCTACTCTCTTCATTTTTATATATTTGTAGAAGCTTTTACTGTCTGATTTTATATTTCTTGTTTGTCTACTCTCATACTCTAATTTCTCTTATTTTAAAGTTATCCTCTGCTGGTTTCTGTCACACTCTGGTTATCATTACCCATATCGCTACCCTGTACTAATGCCTTGTCCTTTCTCGTTAACTTTCTAAAATTCCCCTCACCTGAATCGCCACCCCCAATCTATCTAGTTTAAAGCCCGAGTTACATGACTCGCCAGGACACTGGTCCCAGCACAGTTCAGGTGAAGGCTGTCCCAATGATACAGCTCCCACTTTGGTGCCAGTGCCCCATGAATCGAAACACATTTTTCCCAAATCTTTTTACCACACATTCAACTCTCTGATCTTATTTACCCTAAACCAATTTTCTCATAGCTCAGGTTGTCATCCAGAGATCATTACCTTTGCCATTCTGCTTTATAATTTAGCCCCTAGCTGCTCATACTCAGCAGAACCTCTTTTTTATTCTTTCTTGGGATGTGGGTGTCGCTGACAAGGCCAGCATTTGTTGCCCATCCCCAATTGCCCTTGACAACTGAATGGCTTGCTATGCATTTCAGAGGGTAGTTCACCAAATTGCTGTCACATGTAGGCCAGACGAGGTAAGGACGGCAGATTTCCTCCCGAAAGGACATTAGTGAACCAGATGGGTTTTTATGACAATTGATGATAGTTTCATGGCACCATTACTGAGACTAGCTTTTAATTCCAGATGTGTATTAATTAATTGAAATTAATTAATTGAATTTATATTTCACCACATGCTTTTTTTTTATTCATTCATGGGAAGTGGGCATCGCAGGCTAGGCCAGCATTTATTGCCCATCCCTAACTGCCCTTGAGAAGGTGGTGGTGAGCTGCCTTCTTGAACCACTGCAGTCCATGTGAGGTAGGTACACCCACAGTGCTGTTAGGAAGGGAGTTCCAGGATTTTAACCCAGCGACAGTGAAGGAACGGCGATATAGTTCCAGGTCAGGATGGTGTGTGACTTGGAGGGGAACTTGGAGGTGGTGTTCTCATGCATTTGCTGCTCTTGTCCTTCTAGTTGGTAGAGGTTGCGGGTTTGGAAGGTGCTGTCTAAGGAGCCTTGGTGCGTTTAAGTGCATCTTGTAGATGATACACACTGCTGCCACTGTGCGTCAGTGGTGGAGGGAGTGAATGTTTATGGATGGGGTGCCAATCAAGCAGGCTGCTGTGTCCTGGATGGTGTCGAGCTTCTTGAGTGTTTTTGGAGCTGCACCCATCCAGGCAAATGGAGAGTATTCCATCACACTCCTGACTTGTGCCTTGTAGATGGTGGACAGGCTTTGGAGAGTCAGGAGGTGAGTTACTCGCCGCAGGATTCCTAGCCTCTGACCTGCTCTTGTAGCCACGGTATTTATATGGATACTCCAGTTCAGTTTCTGGTCAATGGTAACCCCTAGGATGTTAATAGTGGGGGATTCAGCAATGGTAATGCCATTGACTATCAAGGGGAGATGGTTAGATTCTCTCTTGTTGGAGGTGGTCATTGCCTGGCACTTGTGTGGCGCGAATGTTACTTGCCACTTATCAGCCCAAGCCTGGATGTTGTCCAAGTCTTGCTGCATTTCTACACGGACTGCTTCAGTATCTGAGGAGTCGCAAATGGTGCTGAACATTGTGCAATCATCAGCGATCAGCCCCATTTATGATGAAGCAGCTGTAGATGTCTGGGCCTAGGACACTACCCTAAGGAATCCTGCAGTGATGTCCTGGAGCTCAGATGATTGACCTCCAACAACCACAACTATCTTCCTTTGGGCTAGGTATGACTCCAACCAGTTTTCCCCTTGATTCCCTTTGACTTCAGTTTTGCTAGGGCTCCTTGATGCCATACTCGGTCAAATGCAGCCTTGATGTCAAGGGAAGTCACTCTCACCTCACCTCTTGAATTCAGCTCTTTGTCCATGTTTGAACCAAGGCTGTAATGAGGTCAGGAGCTGAGTGGCCCTGGTGGAACCCAAACTGAGCAGGTTATTGCTAAGCAAGTGCCGCTTGATGGTACTGTTGATGACACCTTCCATCACTTTACTGATGATTGAGAGTAGGCTGATGGGGCGGTAATTGGCCAGATTGGACTTGTCTGCTTTTTGTGTATGGGATATAACTGGGCAATTTTCCACATTGCAGGCTGGATGCCGGTGTTGTAGCTGTACTGGAACAGCTTGGCTAGGGGCGCGGCAAGTTCTGGAGCAGAGGTCTTCAGTACTATTGCCGGAATATAGTCAGGGCCCATAGCCTTTGCAGTATCCAGTGCCTTCAGTCGTTTCTTGATATCACGCGACGTGAATCCAATTGGCTGAAGTCTGGCATCTGTGATGCTGGGGACATCAAGAGGAGGCCAAGATGGATCATCAACTCGGCACTTCTGGCTGAAGATTGTTGCAAATGCTTCAGCCTTATCTTTCGCACTGATGTGCTGGGCTCCCACATCATTGAGGATGGGAATATTTGTGGAGCCAGCTCCTCCAGTTAGTTGTTTAATTGTCCACCACCATTCACGGCTGGATGTGGCAGGACTGCAGAGCTTAGATCTGATCCGTTGGTTATGGGATCTCTTAGCTTTGTCGCATGCTACTTATGCAGTTTGGCATGCAAGTAATCCTGTGTTGTAGCTTCACCAGGTTGACACCTCATTTTGAGGTATGCCTGGTGCTGCTCCTGGCATGCCCTCCTGCACTCTTCATTGAACCAGGGTTGGTCTCCTGGCTTGATGGTAATGGTAGAGTGTGGGATATGCTGGGCCATAAGGTTACAGATTGTGGTTGAATACAATTCTGCTGCTGTTTATGGCCCACAGCGCCTCATGGATGCCCAGTTTTGCATTGCTAGATCTGTTCAAAATCTATCCCACAGCGCCTCATGGATGCCCAGTTTTGCATTGCTAGATCTGTTCAAAATCTATCCCATTTAGCACGGTGGTAGTGCCACACAACACAATGGAAGGTATCCTCAATGTGAAGGCGTGACTTCGTCTCCACAAGGACTGTACCGTGGTTACTCCTACCAATACTGTCATGGACAGATGCATCGGCGGCAGGCAGATTGGTGAGGACGAGGTCAAGTATGTTTTTCCCTCACCACCTGCCGCATACCCAGCCTAGCAGCTATGTCCTTTAGGACTCGGCCAGCAGTGGTGCTACCGAGCCACTCTTGGTGATCGACATTGAAGTCCCCCACCCAGAATACATTCTGTGCCCTTGCCACCCTCAGTGCTTCCTCCAAGTGGTATTCAACATGGAGGAGACATGACTCATCAGCTGATGGAGGGCGGTAGGTGGTAATCAGCAGGAGGTTTCCTTGTTTGACCTGATGCCATGAGACTTCATAGGGTCTGGAGTTGATGTCGAGGACTCCGAGGACAACTTCCTCCCGGCTGTATACCACTGTGCCGCCACCTCTGCTGGGTCTGTTCTGCCAGTGGGACAGGACATAGCCAGGGATGGTGATGGCAGTGTCCGGGACATTGTCAGGTGTGATTCCATGAGTATGACTATGTCAGGCTGTTGCTTGACTAGTCTGTGGGATAGCTCCCAACTTTGGCACAAGCCCCCAGATGTCAGTAAGGAAGACTTTGCAGGGTTGACAGTGCTGGGTTTGCCATTGTCGTTTCCGGTGCCTAGGTCAACGCCGAGTGGTCCATCCAGTTTATTCTTTTTTCATTGACTTCGTAGCAGTTAGATACAACTGAGTGGCTTGCTAGGCCATTTCAGAGGGCATGTAAGGGTCAACCACATTTGCTGTAGGTCTGGAGTCACATGTAGGCCAGACCAGGTAAGGACAGCAGATATCCTTCCCTAAAGGGCATTAGTGAACCAGATGGGTTTTTACAACAATCGACAATGGTTTCATGGCCATCATTAGACTAGCTTTTAATTCCAGATTTATTAATTGAATTCAAATTCCACCTTCTGCTGTGGTGGGATTTGAACCCATGTCCCCAGAGCAGTACCCTGGGTGTCGGGGTTACTCGTCCAGTGACAATACCACTACACTACCGTTTTCCTTCTTAGTCCTACCTATGTTGTTGATACCCAACATGGACCAAGACAACTGAAACCTTCCCCTCCTACTCCAAGTTCCTCTCCAGCCCCAAGGAGATGTCCTTCACCCTGACACTGGGCAGGCAGCACAGCCTTCACAACTCATGCTCTCGGCAGCAGAGAACTGTATCTATTCCCCTAACTATACTGTCCCCTACTACTACATTCCTTTTTACTCCCTCCCATTTGAATGCCCCCCGGGACCACAATGCTGTGGTCAGTTTGCTCATACTCCCTGTTGTCCCTGCTGTTATCCACACAAACTTCAAGTCTCTTGAACCAAAATTAAAGCAAAATACTGCAGCTGCTGGCAATCTGAAATAAAAACAGAAAATGCTGGAAATACTCAGCAGGTCTGGCAGCATCTTTGGAGAGAAAAGCAGAGTTAACGTTTCAGGTCTGTGACCTTTCATCAGACCTGCTGCGTATTTCCAGCATTTTCTGTTATTAGAACCTTGAACCAGTTGGATAAGTGCAACAGCTGAGGCTCCTCTGTTGCTACCTTCTGGATTCCCATACCTGCCTCACTCGTGGTCACACCCGCCTGTCCCTGAGAACGGACCAAATCTGAAGTACCTAGCCTAAGAGGTGTGACTGCCTGCTGGAATAAAGTGTTCAGGTAATCTTTCCCCTTATGATACATCGCAGTGTCCGAAGTTCCAACTCCAGCTTGTCGACTCTGAGCTGAAGTTCCTTGAGCTGCAGCCACTTACTGCAGGTGTGGTTGCAGTTCCTACATGCTACAGTTGCAACACATCACCTGCTCTGCTTTCTTTATTGTGTTTTATTTAACTAATTAGGTTTCAAGTTTAGATATATCACTGATAATTTGTAGTTATATTAAGTAATTTAACTAGTTAAGCTATAAATTTAATACAATACTTATATCTCTCCAGTCCTAGTTTCAACTACTGCACAAGTTCAGAACTTTTTGCTGCTTACTTCTTGCATTAGCAAAACCTCCTGTATTTACACTAGCTGGAATTTCAGAGACCTAAGTCAGACCCCGCTGACTGGGAAACCAGTTCTAACTAGCTACCTAATAAACTAACTGTGCAGCTGACATTAGGAGGCAGATTGTTTACCACTGACGAAGGCTGAAAGAAGCTACAATCAATGTTAAAGTTAAATGCCAAGCATCCAGTGTAACAATGTTACTGTACTTTGTTGTGAAGTACTATGCTAGTTCATGTCTCTTACAATAATTGTGGCCAGTATTGTGTTTTATGTTATTTTACAAATCTTTCAGATTTTCTGTACAGATAGAACCCAAATTTACAGGACATAGATCAGCACATTCCTTTGTGTTCTGATGTAGTGAGCATTGCAGACACAATTTTCTTTTCAATTACATACCTCTTTGAATTGGGACCCTGCTAATTACACAGGTAGCATTCTCCTGTTACTATGTACCCGCTAACCAATTTGCTTTATCTTGTCTTGTAGGTCAAACTTCCCTTTCCAATAGATCAAATCACAGATCTTCCAAGGAACGATTTCCAAATGATGGTCAAGATGCACAAATTAACATCTGAGCAGCTAGAGTTCATTCACGATGTCCGCCGGCGCAGCAAAAATCGGATTGCAGCTCAACGCTGCCGGAAAAGAAAACTGGATTGCATTCAGAACTTGGAATGTGAAATTCAAAAGTTGGTGAGTAGACTGCAAATCTTCCATCTATTTATAATCAAAGTTTTGTGAGTGTCTGTTCGCTGTCAGCCTCGCACGTGGTTATGGAAGTAAAACAATCTCTTTTTTGAAAAAAAACTTACTTCCTACGGACTTCTCTGATCTTAGGAAGGATGTCACATATTGGTCATATCTCAAAGTCTTATACTTGAGACCATCTCACACACACAAAGTTTGTATTAGTCTTTCCCCTGATTGGCTAAGGTGTAATATTCAATAGATAATAGCAAATCTTAAAATAATTTTTCAAAAGAGACATAAAGAGCAAAAGAAAGCTGGTCATTACCTGCTGGTTTCTTCCAACTTTGATAAGCTGGCCTGTCCCCAAGAAGAGTCGTCATCAATTTACAACCATTTGCCAATTTAAAGAGACTCCTCACAGCAGCAGCATTAGCCTCTAACTGATGTCCAGAGGTTCACAGAGAGTCATTGAAATGTGGCCTTAAAGGGATAGGCAAGTTAAACACCTTCAGAGCAACCAGACTACTCGCAGGTAGTGTCACAGTGAGATCACCTTGTGCATTAAACAAAATGTTAAAATATTCAATGTCTTTATATGGTTCAAGCCTCTAATTTTGTCTTTCTGTTGCCTTTCATTACTGTTGTCAGCTTTAGTTTCTGACAACATACCTTCCCTAGTGCCATTAATCCAAACTGCAAGAAGTCAGCTTGAAGGTATACTGCAAATGCCAGTGCTGATGGATTGGGGCCAGCAAATTGTTTGCTGAAGTGCAGTGCATTGCTAAGATTGCTATTTTCATCTCTCTGACATCAGCAACACTGGTCTAGTGAGATATTTGCATCATGCAATCATCGGAGAGAGAGCAGTATATGATAGTTAGAAAAGGAATGGCTTAGATTGCTGAAAGTTATAATTGACAAATAATTGTAACTGAGACAATTTTACGCCGCGCCCAGAGGGTCGGATGGTGGCGTGGGGGAAGATGGGGGCGGTGTAAAATTGAGCGGGAGGCTCCGGGAGGTTTAACCGCCCCGCTCCCACCTCCGGTCAACTTTATGGTGGTCAGATGGGGGGTGGTGGGTGGGGGAAACGGCCTGCCCGCCCAAGGTCAATCAAGGCCCTTAAGTGGCACGGGTATTTTACCCATGGCAAGCGGGTGTGCTGGGGACATGAAAGGCTGCCCAGCGATAGCTGCCGGCCTTTCTGCATGCTGGTGGGAGGGGCCATGGCAGTTGGGCACAGAGTGCCCGATTGTGGGCCAACCCTGCCTCCCAAGACGCCCCCCCACCCCCCCCCCCAACAAACGACCACTCCAGCCTCGCCAGGGCACGACCGATCTCACTGGTGAGGCATGCCCAACTTACCTTCCCTCCTGGCTCCATGGCGACGGCTGGGCTGCTGTCCCAACAGTGGCCGCCGCTCCCGATGATGCTGCTGGGACTAAGAGCTGCCGGCCCACTGATTGGCCGGCAGTTCACTGAGGCGGGACCTCATCCCTCAAGCGGGTGGAAGTCCCGCCTTGGGACAATTAAAGCTCGGGGACCCGTAAAATGCGGGACGGAAAATCCGGGCCAGGCGGAAGCGGGTTCGCCACCAACTTTTACGTCGGTGGTGAATTCCCATCCGCCTAAGGTTAAATCCTGCCGATGGTTCGAGCAATGCAAAAGATAGAGAATTAAAAACTCTCCTTCTTCTCCTCCTCCTTCAAAAAGTGGTGTCCAATACCTGACATGATAGAAGCTGAGATGAATGTTGTTAGCTTATTTTTTCAAATAAAAGTGGATACCAGTGATATTCATCCACTTACCTCCTACAGCATCTTGGTGTTCCATTTAACACCACCAAGTTTACTTTCTGTTCAGCCATATTCTTTCATTTAATTAAACAAGGCATTTGCACTAAGTTTTAGTGTAATATACAAAAGAGTAGGTTTTAACTAGGATTGGGTTTCCAGCTCAGTAACAGCGACAGCAAGAAGGCCATGTTGATTTTAACTGTTGGGATTCACTTAAATGCCTCCAGTCCACTTGCTGCCTGAAACATGCATAAAGAGGATGCAGAGAGGCTATCGGCGGACAAAGATCAGGTGTTCCTTTGGCCTCTTGCCAGTTTTTGGGAAAATTGCTGGGGTTTGGCTTTTGGGTGGTTCTTGCAGGAGGAAAAAGGGGAAGGGGAATCTTGGGCAGGGTAGGATGTGATTTTCCTTGAGGCCCAGAGGAGAACTCCTGCTCCTTCTGATCCCACAACGGAAGGTTTTGCATTTACCTGAAGGGCCATTTCTGTCTTCAAGCCAGCTGCAAACCTGCTTCTGCCAAGCAGGAAAGCTGCAACTGCTTCCCTTGCTCAGGCACGATTAAATACTATTGGGGTCCTATTGATGTCGTAGGACCCTGATTTTCGTAAATGTATATCAACACATACACACCTGAGGCTCTTGCTTGCTTTAGACTGGCACCGTATCCATTTGCAAAACCCTGCAGGTCAATATTGGAAATGGCCGGAGTCTGAGCAGGTAAGTAACCTGCTCGTTTTTAACTTTTACCACCGCCCCCCACCTCCACGACCAATCGGCTTTCTGCCAGGCAGTTAGGGTTAAAATTGATCCCATAGTCTGTGTTCAGTTCAATTACATTCAATCAACAACCGCAATCAATTGGATGACTGATTTAAAAAATCCAATTTCGTATTTACTAGTATACATACATAAAAAGAAATTGATGTTGAATTATTTAATACTGTTAATAGTTATATTTTATTATGAATAGTAATCAGTGTAGTAGTCAGGCATAACCCTACATCTGCAAACAAATACCATATTAAAATGTATTTACTGACCACCCAGATACCTCTGAAGCTATCTATTCTGGTGACGCGGGTCTACAGCTCAGGCTCAACGAATGTTACAAACTTATTAGTCCCACTGAGAAACATAATTAGATGCAGAGGCACTGAAGCCAGCAATGGACAATTTCCTGACCTAGATCTGTCACAATTGTGACCAACCTGGAAATGTGAAGGCAGCAAAACTAAGGATTGTAAAGATGCTGTAAGAATATCATTAAAATATGCAATGATCACTCCAGGGTTTGGCAACAGCCGTGCACGAATATCGAGGCCACCCGAGTGCTTCAGGCAGTTTGTTGAATTGACAAGCTATTTTCTTCTTCCTAGCATCCTGTTGTACCTGTGGATCCTATTTTTTTCTATTCACAGAATCGCAGAATTGTTTCAGCGTGGAAGGAGGCCATTCGGCGCATCGTGTCTGCACCGACTCTCTGAATGAGCAGTTCACCTAGTGCCACTCCCCCCTGCCTTCTCCCTGTAACCCTGCACATTCTTCCTTTTCAGCACACCCTTTTATTATAAAGCTGTTCATTTCTACACTCACAGTTGAAGCTAAGCAATATTGAGAAACATTTCTAGAAGGTCAACTATCCACGTTCCTTGAACTCTGAAACCAGCCGACTGCTTATAATGGAAATATACCAGTTTATTACTTATTACCTTATTTTATTCCCCCAGTATTCTCTCTCCAAGTTGTTGATTACTGCTGGGCTATGTTTCCACAGGCACTCCATAGCACTTTATTATCGCCTCCAGGTGGCTATTCTTCATATATGAACCTGGGTAGTAAATGCCAACAGGATATTTGACCATGGACTGTATTGCAGTTAAGCAATCCTGCCCAAGCTAAACCATGCTGTACAGGCCTAATGTCCACAGACGTTTACTTTCAGCAAGACTATCTGGACAGCAATCAGGGGTGGGAACTCTGTCCGATTTTTCTCCCGTCTTTATCTCAGAGATACTAACTCCAAAGGCAGTGATCCTACTCATGTCCTGTTGAGGAAAATTAATTCAACACAAACCTCAGGCCTTCTTGATCTGTGTGACTTACTGCCATGCCAGATGATGCATTCAGCCAAATAACTATTAAAAGGAATAAAAGCAAAATACTGCAGTGGAATTCTGAAATAAAAACAGAAAGTGCTGGAAATAGATAGCAAGTCTGGCAACATCTGTGGAGAGAAAAGCAGAGTTAACGTTTCAGGTCTCTGACATTTCATCAGAACCCCTCCACAGATGCTGCCAGACCTGCTGCATATTTCCAACTATTAAAGGATTCCTGTACACTGCTTTCAGAGCACAAAGAGGGCTGGGATGGTGCTGTTCCCAAAATTATTCCTTGAATCTCTCTCTTTCCCTGTGCTGCGGGAACAGGAATTCTTAAAGCAATACTATGGAGATATCAAAATATGCCACTTGCTAAAGAGGGAAAAACTTGCCAAAAACAGATTAACCACCCCTAAATGACTGCAGCTGCATGGATTATAACAAATAATATGAATCTCAGTCTGTCAATCCCTTAATATGTTATTGTCTTGTAAGATATCAAATCAGTGTGTTTACCTTAGATCTTAGCTTCAGATTCTTGTTTTCAGGTTACATTTTGTGTTACCTTACCAGACATTGTGCCACAATAGTATGTACCTCTTTAAAGATAACTTAAGAGCATGAGTACTGTACAGAGCCTAAATTACATAACCTATTATTTTTCTGTGTTTCTCCCCCAGCTGTGTGAAAAGGAGAAGTTGCTGACAGAAAGGAACCAGCTGAATGCTTGCATGGGAGAACTGTGGGATAACTTCTCATGTCTTTGCCAAGAAGTGTGTGGGGATGTTCAGTTAAACCCAGAGCAGATACAGTCATTGCACAAGTTTTGTCCAGTCTTTAGGCCAATGGATGAGCCTGCAGCTATAGGCAGCACCGCCTTCCCCACTGCTGGATTAGAGCAGAAGTTCTTGAAGACACAGTGCGCTGCAGATGATATGCAATGCTGCTCGGAGCAAGGAGGGTCCCACCATCAAAACCAGTGGTCACCTAGCCACAACGCAGAAGTGTGCACGTCAGGAAATTTGCAAGGGCTACTCAACCAAGGAACATGCTCAGAAAGGGGGCCCTCACTTGAACAATGCAGTCAAACTGTGACAGTAGATTTCTGCCAGGAAATGACTGATAAATGTACAACTGATGAACAGCCTAGGAAAGATTGCACATAGTGACTGTTTAATTCTTCCCCTTTTTTTGCTTTCCTTAAAGTAAGCAGGAGGTTCATTTGATCAGGATGCAGGCAACATTTATCTGTTGATGTTTATCTCTTTGATGCACACTACAACAGTCTTAAACTGCAGCAATATTCTGTCTAGGTATTACTCCTCAGAACAGCTGAGGTTTATCCTCACAATGGTGCTGTACCTTGCTTGTGCAGGGAACTTGACAGTGATGATGCTGTTATTTTATTACAATTATTAATTTTTCTTTTAGGATTTTGGCCTTCATTCTCAAATGGAAATGGGTCAGACAACATCCCATTTTACCTTGAAGGACCCAATAAATAGCTCAGTCGTCTTTAAGCAAGCTCGGTGGCCCATGTCACACACCAACTCAGGAAATCTTCTGAATATTCAACATAACTCAATACACATTAAAGATGGGTTTTCATCCAACATCGAAATACTGTAAACCTACTCCTGCATCCTCTGTTTTAATCATTAGAATACTGGAACTCTACATCTGGATTGTACAAAGAATGGTTACAACATTCCCATTTTGCCTTCTGCAGAATCTGACCGAAACTTTTAACAATTTAGACAGTTAGGTTTTCACACTTGAGCAATATCATCTTCTTTGTACTTCTTTGTAAGAAAAAAGAGATTAATTTGATGTAAATTAAATTGATGAGACATCTCTGGCACTTCTTTGAAAGGTGCCTTTTGAGCAGGGAAGATTTGTTGTTATTGCTGACGTAGAACAATGATGGTCAAAACTGCCACTTGCACTCTGTCGTTGGGTTTTTTGCTTTACTACCTGTTTAACACTTGTTTAAAAGCGAAAAAAAAGGTACTCAGAAAGATATCGTCAGGCTATGCACCTTTACTACCCAACCAAACATTGAGCGCTGATATTTGCTGCAGCAGCTAACATGCTCGAGAGTAGCGTAGAATGACCAACACCAACTTTTCTAAATTGGGCTTTTGGTATTCACCACTATTTCCTTTTTTGACGCTAATTTTAAACCCAGATTATCATTATGTCAAAAGAAACTTCTGCTTGGAGACTGGGTTTGACACTGAAGTAAATGGGTATGAATCCATGGGCCACTGAATCTAAAATACTGTACATACAAACATTTGAAGAGTTATAAACTTTTAAATTTTATTTATTTGTATTTTTTTTACATACTTTTCAAATTAGTATGTTTTTACTTTTGTAACATCCCTAGAAACAAGTTTTTACTAGAAACAAAAACAGCAACCTGTTCCTCGGTCTTGCCACTGCCGCTTAGTCACTATGGGCTGAATTTTATAAGCCGGCTGAGAAAAATGGCGGCCCACCCGCATGGGCCGCAAGCCAAAGAGTCACTGTGATTCCAAATACGGCAGCTCATTTAAATAGCCGGGGCCAGCCGCCCTTCCTGATCACGTGGACGGGGTGGGCTGTCCGTCCCCGGCAATGGCGTCAGCTGCCTGTGTGCAGGCGCTGACACCATTTTTAAAGGACTGTTAGCCCTACTGCCATATTTAAATATTTAAAGAAAGATTTAATGAAATTAAATAAATGCATCTCTTTTGCCGCTCTCCCCCGCCCCCCCCAATAACAATTAAATTATTTGCCTTCCCCCCCAAAAGCAACGCACCAAGGCACCTTAGACAGCACCTTCCAAACCCGCGACCTCTGCTACCTAGAAGGACAAGGGCAGCAGATGCATGGGAACACCACCACCTACAAGTTTCCCTCCACGCCACACACTATCCTGACTTGGAACTATATCACTGTTCCTTCCTTGTCACTGGGTCAAAGTCCTGGAACTCCCTTCCTAACAGCACTGTGGGTGTTCCTACCCCACATGGACTGCAGCGATTCAAGAAGGCAGCTCACCACCACCTTCTCAAGGGCAATTAGGGATGGGCAATAAATTCTGGCCTAGCCAGCGATGCCCACATCCCATGAATGAATAAAAAAAACAATTTATCATCTGACCTTCCCCCTCTCCCAATAAACAAATTTTAACCTATAACCCTTCCCACTATCCCCTACACCGGTGACATTAATTTGACCCTGTTCCCAACCCCCGCCCCCCGCACTGTGGCAGAGGAAACCAGAGGAAGTCGATGTTTGACTGGATTTTCCTGCCTCTGCTTGTTGTCTTTATTCTCCCTGAAACTTCTGATTGTAAGAGTCACCCATGGCACAGCCTCATCTTGTCTCAGCACTGGCCTCAGACTGTGTTTGATGGTGAGTGATACTTCCAAAGTTCCTCAAAATATTGACTACTGGACTGTTCACAGACTCTGGCCCAAAAAAATCGAGATATGCAATAACTCCTGGCAATTCAATATCGAAAATCCTGCTTGCCCCTCCCCACCAGTATTGCATCTCGTTTCCCTGGACAGGGATCTGATGGTGCGGGAGTGTTGGCCACCGGGCCATAGATCGCAGTGGGACATCAGGAGGTGAGGTAAGTTAATTTAAATTAATTATTTTAATTGATTTAAATATTCAAATTACGGTCCCATCTCCCAGCGGCAAGGAGGCTGCCACAGTGCTTCGCTGCCGCTGGGAGGATCGGGCTGGGCCCTGCTGGCATCGAGGTCTGTCGCGGGCCTCATCTGGGGCCATCTTCAGCACCCCCCCCCGCCCCCCGCCACATATCCCAATGTCGAGGGCTCCTTAAAATCCAGCCCTAAGTGTGCACAAGGGACTTTTTTTTATGGAATGTGGGCAGCAATGGTAAGGCCAGTATTTGTTGCCCATCCCTAATTGCCCTTGAGAAGGTGGTGGTGAGCTGCCGCCTTGAACCGCTGCAGTCCATCTGGTGCAGATACACCCACAGTGCTGCTAGGGAGGGAGTTCCAAGATTTTGATCCAGCGACAGTGAATCAAATCTCTCTTCAAATGCTCCCTCCATTAAGGCCAGCCATTTACCAGTCATTCGAGCTATGATTGGGCATTCACAATGTGGCAAATCTAGAGTACAGAACTGATCACTGGCAGTAATCTCTGCGTACTAACCCTCTGTACACAGTACTGTCCCACCTCTACATTTATAGCTCCTACTGTACTGGATGATCATTCAAGGGACCAGGTGACACTTTTGTCTTTGCTATTTGGGTTAATCAAATCCAGTGAAAACAGATTACTCATTAATTAGACCTAATTCAGCCAATCATTTTTGAGTGCTTTAAGTGCAAGAAAGTAGTGGAAATTAAATTGTTCCATCTTGTATTGTTATAGTAAATATACTTCCAAAGTACTTAATTGGCTGTACAGCACTTTGGAACATCCTGCAGTCATAAAAAGTGGTATATAAATGCAATTTTTTTTTTATTAATATAACAAAGTGTTCCTCTGAAACTGTGACTAAAATGGTAAAGGAAGTTATAAGAGAGATTGGTACCATCACTGCACAGTAAAGCATTCCGTTTCCAAGGTCTCTGTTCCTAACTTAATGAACACAGTTGGGGGAGAAAAAAGACATAGCATTTCTCCCAACTAGTCTCAATTATAAGAGCACCGCGTTGGACTGGATTGATAGTGTAATATTGGAGTGCAACATTTACTTGCGACTGAGAGCAACACCCTGTCCAAGTGCAAAGTCTGAAGTAGCTGAAGTGCAGAACACCGGGTATTTAAAGCTGGGAGAAGAAAATATTAGAAACCAATTAGAAAAAATAATGCCCTAATCGTCAAATTCGGAAATAAATATGTGAAACTTAATTTGCATTGTGTATTCAGACAGGGATCATAGTAACAGAAGTTGTACCAAGTAAATGCTATTACGGTTTAGTCCATAAATCATAATGGTTGTAGCCATTAGAATAAAACTGCAAACATATTTAGAAAATTCTAAGCATAGTATTTAAATTTTCATTTACATGTTCATTAAAAAACTGGATTTCTTGAAAGTAAGCAAATATCCCTTTATCCTGACACATGTTTGCAAGTGTCAGTTTTTACCTTATTGTAAGTTTTATTTGAACACATAACTTTGTTTCTGATGCAGCTAGGTGTGTTTGGCAGTCAATATTGCTGGACAACACTTCCAGTTTCCAAAAAAAAGGAAATGTGAATTATAACAATCTATTGTCAAGTTCGTGCATTTCAAACCACTGCTCAAACAGCATTTTTTTATGCTTCAGGAAATTTAAGCTTAGTATCCATAATTTAGCAGTAAACAGTTTGCATATTTGCTTAATTGAATATATAATCTGTACTTTTTTTGTTGCTATTCTGAATCCTGTTGCGAACAAAACTGTTATCAGGTGAGTAACAGGAAACATTAATTATCTCTTGAGTGTTCTTGTATTACATAGTACCCAGACAACCTCATTTCATTTAGTTATATATTGTTGACACATTAAGTATAGAAGTCAGATTAGGTATTTCTGTTCATAATCTAAAGGTGCCTTTTTGATTTCAAATTGATTCTGGAACAGACCAAACTTTGCCTATCATATCTTGCCCTCAAATTGTTATTTTTTCAGCATGTAAATATTGTAAGATTTTGGAGTTATAATATCTGATGTGTACAGTCGAGCATAGTTCTTCTTCGTGAATTGTTCTTGTGAAGATCTTCAATTTGTACTCACCGCATCCCTAAAACAGCAGTCAATATATTGAAGTCCATTGCTGAAGAGAACGACGAGATTTCTATCTTGGGAAATAGTAAAACTAGCTTCTGCAGGACTCATAGCCAAATACCTGATTTTATATACATTGTGTAGTCATCCGTTCAAAAAATTTGGAATTAAGATGTAGCTTTTTTAAAAATCCGTATTTCTACTGTCTGAAAGGCATTGCAGACTGTGTGTTTTCTTTAAAGTACAATGAATAATATACATCTACAGGATTTTTACATTTCATAAACTGACCAAAGTATTATATTCAGTGTTTTCAGAATTTGCCCCACTAGTCCCAACATTTCATCCCCCTTTTCAGAATTTTTTATAGTTTATTATTTACAATTTTAGATTTCACAATCTTCTTAAATAAGCAGTCGTTCCACCAAAACATTCTTAAAATGTTGCTGCTACATTAAGGAAAGGAAAATGGACCAGGGATCCCACTGCTGATTGTTATCCAGCAATTCTAGTATATTCGTATGGATATCTGGTCAGGCTTGTATGTGCGTTCACATAGCCCATCAACACTTGTTGCTGAAGCTCAGATATGAATGATGGCCACTTGTGGAACCATATCCTAGTATAGAGGCAATGTCCACCAGAGGAAAAGGGAGGGAATGGAACAAAAATGAATGGCAACGTTTTGCCAAAGCTGTGAGTGATAGTGATATTTACTTTGGCAATATATTTATTAAAATTGGAATTATGTACAGAATATTTGACTCCTATATGCAAGCATGACATGCAAATTCATGAAGTAGTCCCATTTAAAAAAAAAATCTGTGCTGGTGGACATCAAAGACATTGGTTTGTAATAGCTATTCAGCCTGATTATGTGATTGAGCTGAATTAGCACTAAAAGTCCAGCTTCTTGTGAGTATTTTGCACTTTGGGCTGGTTATTTTTAAAGTTTCATCTCAGCACTCTGGTACCAAAAATCACATTAATATTTCTAATGCAGTATTAGGTGTATCTTTTGCTGTAACATTAATTGCTGTTCTTAAAAAAAATCAAATTTTTTTGCTTAATATCTATTTTACTTTTTTTTGCACAATTCTATTTTTTAACTTCACAAACTTGGCTGTTTCCCTCCCTCTGCCAAACCACTGTCTAAGAGCTTGGACCACATCACTTAAAATTGGCTTTCAACCAATCACAAGATGAGTTTTAAAGTCCAGCTTGTTAGGCCATCAGGATGATTTATTGAGGTTTAACCCAATCACATCAGCCGCATGATTGGTCAAACTTTGAATCTTGGGCTATTTCCAGAAAATGCAAACTGTAGAACTCAGTAGCAGCTAAGTTAGGTGAAGTCAACAGTACTCAGGGTGTTTAATGCACACAAATGATGTTGAATTATTCTTGAGTTTGTATCCCTGTTAATGTTAGTTCAGCTTCCTTGAAGTCAACCTCAGTAACCTCTCTGAGCATATACCCCTGATGAGGTCATCAAAACTCATTAGTTATGTTCAAAAATCAATGGACACATAAAAAAAGATGTTGAATATAATTCTTTGTAACTAATTGAATTATAAAAGGGATTCTGATTTGTGAAAGTCGATTTTTGACATTAACCCTCAACATCAGCCAGTAAATATGCCAATATAAAATTAAAAGTAAGTGCAATGTAAACTTTTCTATTTGTTTAAAAGTGGATACAGATGTCTTACTGAAAAACTCAAGTAGTTTGTGCATTGGCACAGGCCTCTGTGGGATTCAACTTATGACCACAGGAGATTCATTATTGTGCAGGGGTCTCCTGAACCTCCTCCTGGGCAACATCTCAGATACAGGTGGGCAATTATGCCTCCTGTTCTCATTGTTGCCTTGTGACGTTTTACTATGTTAAAGGTGCTATATAAATGCAAGTTGTGTCAAGTGAACAAATGAAGAGTAGTCTAATTCCGGGTGTACACCATGTGATGTCTAAAGTAGTCTGATTCACATTCCAACTCACTAACAGTCAGCATGCAGTGATAACTAATTACACATTTTTATATCCTCATATAAAAATAGGTATCACAGTTCAGTTAGCATGTGGGGTTAAAAAAAAAAGGGTGGTGGTGTCTGGATCTCACTGCCTGCAAGAGTGGTAGAGATAGAAACCCTCATCACATTTTTTTAAAAAACACTTTGATATGCACTTGA
Organism: Heterodontus francisci; assembly: GCF_036365525.1. Lineage (NCBI taxonomy): Eukaryota > Metazoa > Chordata > Chondrichthyes > Heterodontiformes > Heterodontidae > Heterodontus > Heterodontus francisci. Next base: position 119,840,107 of record NC_090373.1, on the reverse strand, counting down.
GGTACTGTAACCTACAGGACCATGGACCAAGAGCTGGAAGGTGGGTTTAGACTGGATAGGTTCTTTTCATCTGGCATGGACATGATGGGATGGATGGTCTCATTCTGTGCCATAAATCTGTCTGTTTCTATATTCAACTCTTAACCTGTCCTCCTTTAGTCTATAGTCCTATAAAATGGCGTCACCCATTCAGACTTGATTAAGGGTCACAGCTAAAATATAAATCGATTTTTCAGATACTGAGCAACTCGTTTTGTCCTTTGAGTACTTTGTGTTTCTATTTCTAACATTTATCATTTTTCATTTCAACATTTACTGTATGCTTTCTAGAACTCATGTGATTTACACTCCAGAGGGGAAATTTTAACTCCCAGTGGGAAGTCAGCAGGAAACACGGATACTCGCCTGGGAGCTGCAGGAGGCAGCCTGCTCCATGTACTGACTTGGTCTCATTTGCATCCTGGCAGCTTAGATGCACAGTCAAAATGGGCATCACCTGCTTCTGACCCATGAGGTTTCAGTGGCTTGGAGGCTAGCAGCCAAGTAAGTCACTGGGGTGGGGGGTGGTGGTAGCTGGGGTGGCAGCATCCCAAACTTTCCTTGTGTTTCCCCTTGGCCCAACAAAGAAAACTTTTGATCATTATCTTAACGAACCTCCATTTCTTGCCCGCAAGGTTTATTCAGCGGGCCTGGCAGCAGTTACCCTGCTCAGTAGGTTATTAAAATTCCATCAGGTCCTAGCAAAGTGGTACTTTGCATAAATTCTATGAGGCTGCTGCCTGAGTCAAGTGGGCAGTTCAGCTGCCCAAAAAATAACAGCAACATTAAGATGGCTGGAAGTTATGAATCGAGCAGCAATTTTAATTCCACTTCCTCCCAGTTTCTGTCAGGCAAAGGGAATTATAAGTACCCATCAGGAAAGTGGAACTCAGTGCAAGGTTGTAATCAGATGTTCACAAATATCACTACATACACAAGTACCATTTACCAGCCCAGTATTTAAATCTGGTAAATTCAGACAATAACAACAGTAATAAATGAGGAGAAAATAAAAGCCTTAAGAAATCTTGTTTCTACAACTTGAGAAGTATTATAGCAAATGTCATTTTATAATTAAAGTGCTGCTTATTGATTTTTGTTTGATAACGGTGCTGCACAGGAAAAATTCACGTGCTCGAGAATAAATACTTACCAGGTTCACACTGTTCATCAGGTCAGCATTTCTTTTTGCTTCAAGGCAACATTTACATTCGATCTTTTTTCAGTCACAAAACTAAAACACTGTCACAACCAAATGACATTGCTGCAATTTTTCATCCATTAAGAAGGCTCTATTCGTCTCATCAAAATATTTTGTAATTGTTTATACTATGGCAATTTAGTGCATTTTTTTTACTTTTTAAATAACCTTTTTTGTGAGTAGGGATGATTTCATCCCCCTCTTTCATGTGATAAAATACATTGCTAATTTAAATACCTGTATTATTTAATGTATAAAAATACACAACTGCTGAATTTATATCCAATCCTGAATAACAGGTGAAGTGATTTTAAAACCAAATGGTCAACAAAATGTGTTACGTAGAGAGCCCCAATGTATCGCAGTTTGTTCCAGAATCATTTTGAAATCAAATGCACCTTCACTCTTGCCTTATGTAACATGGAATACTCTGGAGGCCATATTCATGATAGGATGGAAATAGTGCATATGGAGAGGGGTTAAGAATCCCCTGTCTCAGTAGTGAGAGGTATTCTCTCGAGTGACACGTATCTACCTGTATATTGACCTCTCATACTTGGTCAACGACTGTTATCATCAGGTGTTTTTTCTACATACTTTTTACACAAACTCTGTGTGGGATAAATGTAGTAAGTAGATTCATGGCATCATTTCAACGTTCTAGGTCTGAAGCTTGTAGTTGAGTTCTTTTTATCCCAGGTGACTGTGTTTTCTGCGGTATTTTACTGTCATTATCAGATAGGTGTAATCGCTTCCTTTTTGTTAAAGAAAAAAAATTGTTGGAATGAAGTGAAAAAAATCCCAGTGTAAATACAGTATTGTGGAAAAACTCTTTCATTCAGTTGAACTGCTAGTGTTAAAAGATTTTGTCTAGACATGATTTCTGTTAAAATAAATAACATATCATTGCATAGCATATCAGAGTTCTGAATGTTAAGTGTGTTGTACTGTAATTGCCATTGGTCGTCTCATGGACCCAACCCACAACCCAGCCATGAGTAAAATACACTTTTGTTTTAAATGATCCGGTTATTTAAGTGTGCCAGTATTATGCTGGCCTAACTGTTGTGAAGAAATAGCAGCCACAGTCTTTGCTTTAGCCACATTCTATAGCTTCTTGTGCACCTGATCCAGCTAACTTTACAATTGCACTGGTCTTACAAACATTATTCAAATAGAAGCAGCTCGTCAAGCTTAACAGCTCAATTTTCAGACTTTTCTACAATTAGTTCTAAATAACTGAGTTGCTGGAAGGTATTCAAGAAAAATCAGGACCTTCACTGCCATTTATCATTAAAGATGAGTGCTTTTAAAGGTAGGGAATTAATCTGGAAAGATTAGTTCTTCATGGGTTTAGTCAGAAAAGGCAGTAATACAATATTTTAAGCAGAGAGATACAAAAAACATCTTTGTACAGAGATACTGCACATTGGAAAACTAAACTTACAGCTCAGCATATAAAAGAAAGGTATAGTAATTATAAGTGAAGTTTATTGTATGCTTTCCACCAAAACTACTATAGACAAGTTATTCATGGAAAATTGTCTCTTCTTGATAGAGGATTGGGGTGCTTCTACTCCAGGTTACCAAATTCCTGAGGATTATGTCAATCAATAGCTTAAAGAACTTTAGATACTCAGACTCAAGGACCTTAGTTTATTTACTTTAGGGCAGTATAGACTTGAGATAACCTAATTGAGGTCTATAAAATAGTTAAAGGGATGGCTTGGGTCCCTCTTGATAGATTATTCCCGATTAACAGACTGGGGAGAACCAGAGGGCATGTGTTTAAACTATGTAAGAGTAAAACTGGACTGAATGTTAGGCAACTTTTTTTTCCCAGAGAATTGAGAGCCTCTGGTATACATTGCTGGTGTGGTGGGTGTTGACCCTCTGCCTTCAAGAGGGAGCTGACCAGTTCTTGACTGGGGCAGAAATCCTATAAAGGTAAGTGGCATTATAAATAACCTTAGTCCATGTGATCTCCTGGACTGGTTTTAATCACCTGAGGGGATCGAAGAGGAAATTTTAAGGGTATTTTTTCCTTATCAGACCTGAGTTTTTTTCCCAGCTTCTTGCCTCTCCCAGGACATGGCTACACAGGAAAGGGACGTGTTTAGTCATGATGCTCCAGCTTCTTGTGGTGAAGGGCAGGCTTGATGGACTAGCTGGGCTTCTCCTGCACATAATTTCATATGTTCTTGTATCCACCTTTTCCACCAATTAATTTATTTTTGAAGTATAGTCACTGTTGTTAAGCCAGCTAATGTAAACACAATGAATATACGAATTAGGAGCAGCAGTAGGCCACTCGGCCCTTTGAGCCTGCTCTGCCATTCAATAACTCCGTGGCTGAACTGATTACTCCACATTTCCACCTACCCCCGATAACCTTCCACCCCCTTGCTTATCAAGAATCTATCTACCTCTACCTTAAAAATATTCAAAGACTCTGCTTCCACCACCTTTTGAGGAAGAGAATTCCAAAGACTCACGACCCTCTGAGAGAAAATTTTTTTCCTCATCTCTGTCTTAAATGGGCAACCCCTTATTTTTAAACAGTGACCCCTAGTTCTAGATTCTCCCACAAGGGGAAACATCCTTTCCACATCCACCCTGTCAAGACCCCTCAGGATCTTATATCTTTCAATCAAGTTGCCTCTTACTCTTCTAAATTCCAGCAGATACAAGCTTAGCCAGTTCAATCTTTCCTCGTAAGACTGCCCGCCCATTCCAGATATTAGTCTAATAAACCTTCTCTGTACCGCCTCCAACACATTTACATCCTTACTTAAATAAGGAGACTAGTACCGTACACAGTACTCCAGATGTGGTCTCACCAATGCCCTGTATAGCTGAAGCATAACCTCCCTACTTTTGTATTCAATTCCCCTCATGATAAACAATAACATTCTATTAGCTTTCCTATTTACGTACTGTACCTGCATACTAACCTTTTGCGATTCATGCACAAGGACACCACCTCTGCATCTCAGAGCTCCGCAGTCTCTCACCATTTAGATAAGGTGCTTTTTCATTCTTCCTGCCAAAATGGACGATTTCACATTTACCTACATTATACTCCATTGCCAGGTCTTTGCCCACTCACTTAACCTATCTATCTCCCTTTGTATCCTCCTTATGTCCTCTTCACAAGTTACTTTCCTACCTATCTTTGTGTCATCAGCAAATTTAGCAACCATACAACCTTTGGTCCCTTCATCTAAGACATTTATATAAATTGTAAAAGGTTGAGGGCGCAGCACAGATCCTTGTGGCACACCACTCATTACATCTTGCCAACCAGAAAATGACCCATTTATGCCCACTCTCTGTTTCCTGTTAGCCAATCTTCTATCCATGCCAATATGTTACCTCACTACACCATGAGCTTTTATTTTCTGCTATAACCTTTGATGTGGCACCTTATCAAATGCCTTCTGGAAATCTAAGTACAATACATCCACTGGTACCCCTTTATCCACAGCAAATGTAACTCCCTCAAAGAACTACAATAAATTGGTTAAACATGATTTCCCTTTCACAAAACCATGTTGACTCTGCCTGATTACACTGAATTTTTCTCAATGCCCTGCTATAACATCTTTAATAATAGCTTCTAACATTTTCCCTCAGACAGATGTTAAGCTAACTGGCCTGTAGCTTCCTGCTTTCTGTCTCCCTTTTTAAATAAAGGAGTTACATTTGCTCTTTTCCAATTTAACGGAACCTTCCCAGAATCTAGGGAATTTTGGAAAATTAAAACTAACACATCAACTATCCCACTAGCCACTTCTTTTAACACCCTAGGATGAAGTCCATCAGGACTTAGGGACTTGTCAGCCCGCAGCTCCAACAATTTGTTCAGTACTACTTCCCTGGTGATTGTAATTTTCTTGCGTTCCTCCCTCCCTTCCATTTCCTGACTTACAGCTAATACTAGGATGTTACTTGTATCCTCAATAGAGAAGACCGATGCAAAATATCTGTTCAATTCATTTGCCATCTCCTTATTATCCATTATTAATTCCCCAGACTCACTTTCTATAGGACCAACGCTCACTTTGTTAACTTTTTTCTTTTTTAAATATCGATAGAAACTCTTACTATCTGTCTTTATATTTCCAGCTAGCTTTCTCTTGTACTCTAATTTTACCTTCCTTATCAATCTTTTAGTCATTCTTTACTGTTTTATATATTCTGCCCAATCTTCTGACCTGCCTCCCATCTTTGCGCAATTATAGGCTTTTTCTTTAAGTTTGATACTATCTTTATAACTGTTTTAGTTAACCATGGATGGCGGGTCCCACCCTTGGAATTTTTCTTTCTCATTGATATGTATCTATTCTGTGTATTCTGAAATATCCCCTTAACTGTGATGATATAATGGTTATGTTACTGGACTAGTAATCCAGAAGTCTGGCTTAATGATCCAGAGCTATGGCCGGAATTTTACTGCCCCCCAATAAGCAGGCTGGTGGGGTGGAGGGTGGAGGTGGGCGTAAAGTTGAGTGGGAGGCAGTGGGGGGAGGGGCCTTTCCTGATCCCCTCCAGCCCCCGCTGTAATTTTGTGCGGGGTGGCGGCAGCGAGAAACTGCCTGCCCCAGAACAATCAAGGCTCTAAAGTGGCCAATTAACTGCCACTTAAGGGCCTCCTCCCGCCGCCGCGGATATTTTACCCTCGGCAAGCGGACGGCAAAGGCACGAAGAGCCCCGCCTGGTAAAACCAGGTGGCCACCTTGCGGGCTGGGGGGTGGGGGGGTAGCCCTCCTGATTGGGCAACTGTGCCCCAGAAAGGGCCGCCCGAAGCCCCAACACACAACACTCCCCCTCCCCGCACCCCCCAACTGACCCTCCTTGTCTCGCCAGGGCCTAGCCGATTATCCTAGTTCTGGGGACATCCCTCCTGTTGCCTCCAATGGCTGGGTGTAGTCCCAGCAGTGGCCTCCATTCCTGTTGGCGTCGCTGGGACTAACAGCTTCCGTCCCGCTGATTGGCCGGCAGCTCCATTATGCAGGACTTCCTACCTCAAAAAGGTGGAAGGCCCGCCCAAGACCCATTAAGGGCCTGGGGAGCGAAAAATCTCAGCCTGGCTCCCCAGGCCCGGCGGAGGCAGGTTCATCACTGACTTTTCTGCTGGCGGGCAGAGCCTCTTGCCAAATGTAAAATTCCAGCCTATGAGTTCAAATTTCACCATGGCAGCTGGGGAACTTAATTGCAGTTAATTACATAAATCAGGAATGGTCATAGAGTTATACAGCACAGAAACAGGTCCTTCGGCCCATCGTGTCTGTGCCAGCCATCAAGCACCTAACTATTCTAATCCCATTTTCCAGCACTTGGCCCATAGCTTTGTATGCTATGGCATTTCAAGTGCACATCTAAATACTTCTTAAATGTAGTGAGGATTCCTGCCTCTACCACCTCTTCAGGCAATGCGTTCCAGATTCCAACCGCCCTCTGAGTGAAAATATTTTTCCTCAAATCCCCACTGAATCTCCTGCCCCTTACCTTAAATCTATGCCCCCTGGTTATTGACCCCTCCACTAAAGGAAAAAGTCTCTTCCTATCCACCCTGTGTGTGCCCCTCATAATTTTGTATACCTCAATCAGGTCCCCCCTCAGCCTTCTCTGCACTAAGGAAAATAACCCTAGCCTTTTCAGTCTCTCTTCATAGCTGAAATGCTCCAGCCCAGGCAACATCCTGGTGAATCTCCTCTGCACCCTCTCCAGTGCAATCACATCCTTTCTATAGTGCGGCAGTTCCTACAGAACTGTACACAGTACTCCAGCTGTGGCCTAACTAGAGTTTTATACAGCTCCATCATAACCTCCTTGGTCTTATATTCTATGCCTCAGCTAATGAAGGCAAGTATCCCATATGCCTTCCTAACCACCTTATCTACCTGTGCTGCTGCCTTCAGGGATCTATGGACAAGTACACCAAGGTCCCTCTGACCCTCTGTACTTTCTAGGGTCCTACCATCCATTGGTATATTCCCTTACCTTGTTAGTCCTCCCAAAATGCACCACCTCACACTTCTCAGGATTAAATTCTCTTTGCCACTGCTCCGCCCATTTTACCAGCCCATCTATATCATCCTGTAAGGCTTTCCTCCTCGCTATTTATGACACCACCAATTTTCGTGTCATCTGTGAACTTACTGATCATACCTCCTATATTCACATTTAAATCATTAATGTACACTACAAACAGTAAGGGTCCCAGCACCGATCCCTGTGGTACACCATTGGTCACAGGCTTCCACTCGCAAAAACAACCCTTGACCATCACCCTCTGCCTCCTGCCACTAAGCCAATTTTGGATCCAATTTGCCAAATTGCCCAGGATCCCATGGACTATTACCTTCTTAACCAATCTCCCATGGTGACCATGTAACTACCAGATGGTTGTAAAAACCATCTGGTTCATTAATGCCCTTTAGGAATGGAAATCTGCCATCCTTACAGGGTCGGGTTTGTATGTGATTCCTGACCCAAAGCAATGTGGTTCACTCTTAACGGCCTCTGAAATGGCCACTCAGTTGTACAGGGATGGGCAATAAATGTTGGCCTTGCCAGTGACGTCCACAACAAAGAACAAAGAACAGTACAGCACAGGAACAGGCCATTCGGCCCTCCAAGCCTGCGCCGATCTTGATGCCTGCCTAAACTAAAACCTTCTGCACTTCCGGGGTCCGTATCCCTCTATTCCCATCCTATTCATGTATTTGTCAAGCCCTGTGAATGAATAAAAAAAGGTTCCACAAACAAAATGAATAATGCAGATAATTATTTTGTAAGTGTTGGGTCAGGGCACCAAGAGAGTTCACTAGTCGTCTTTGGCTTGTATACCATGGGATCCTTGACATCTGAGTAAGCAGACAGGATCTCAGTTCAACATCTCATTTGAAAGATAGCACCTCCAACAATGCAACATAACCTCAATACTGCGCTTGAGAGTCAACCTAGATTATGTACTCAAACACTGAAGTGGGATTTGAGCCTAAAACCTTCTGATTTGGAGGCAAATGTTTTACCACTGAACCAAGCTGAAACAGAAAAGGAAAATCTAAATGGAAGTGTGAGTGAAAATTTGAAAAAAAAACAGAATAGGCTCTCTACATATAATCAAAAATGATTAATTATCTACTTTTCTAAACTGGGCAAGGCATACGACAGGTGGCTGATGCTAGACTGCTCACTTTGCATAGCTGCCCAAGAGAAGTTCCTACCCTACCATTCTGGCAAGATTTACACCAGCGCCTAACCCGTTAGAACTGACTTATTCTAGTACATGTGCCTTGACCCTCTTAGCATTTCTCTGCCCATATCTGTTGGACTGCTGAGAGTAATAATTACAATAACTAACCATTTACAAAGGAAGATCACTACTTTTAGGTTTTCTACCTCATTTGTTTTAATCCTTTATGACTCTAAGCTACATAATTATCATGTTCACCCAAGTTAAAATTCAGATATTTGATAATTACATTTTGTAATATGTGGACCTTTTCTATCTAAGCAAACAGATTTGTATTTAGAACCATAATTAATTATTTATTGCTTCGTTTTAGTTTATATGAGAAAATGACAGGTTTAGATAAGTTGGTGGCTCACCATCACCTTCTCAAGGGCAATTAGGGATGGGCAATAAATGTTGGCCTAGCCACCAATGCCCACATCCCATGAATGAACAAAAAAAAACCAAGGCAAGTTGTTTCCATTAGCTCATGGTACAAAAACTAAGGGACACGGATTTAAGTTTTGGGGCAAGAGATAAGGCCTGGGGGAAGGGCGGGGGGGAGGATGTGAGGAAGAACTTTTTCTTTTCAACTCAGCGAGTGGTAATGACCTGGAATTTGCTGCCTATGAAGGTAGTTGAAGCGCAGACAATCAATGATTTGAAAAAGAAATTGGATAGGCACTTGAAGGAAATAAACTTGCAGGACTACAGGGATACAGCAGGGTAATGGGACTGACTGGATTGCTCTACAGAGAGCCAACATGTACTTGATGGGCCAAATGCCGTCCTTCTGTGCTGTAATAACTCTGACTATAACTAAAATGTGCTTCCTGATTTCACTTCTAAATGGCCTAGCACTGACTTTAATTTACTCCATTCAATTGTGTTTGGTTTAAAATGTAGAAGAAAGTCATTTTTTTGTAACTTCTATTTGAAATCAGTGCAGTGACTGGTTTGTCAGTAAATATAATTATGTTTGTCAGCAAAAGCACCAATAAAATAGCTGGTAATTCTGAACCAACCTCAGTTATAACCCTGCATGCATTTAATTCTTTACAGTTTCTGTTCAATTTTTATATAGATACGTACAAGATTCTTTACAACAATTTTTGAATGTGTTAAACACATTTTTTTTAAAAGTTTTCTTTGGATGGGTTTGGAACCAGTCCTGCAAGGGTTCATGTTTTGTGGTGTGTGTTGCAGTTATTATAAACTGAGTGGGTTTCATTCAACACAGTTGAGACTTTATTGTTTTTGGAAATTATATAGTAAGAAAATATGTGACTGAAATTGAAGCACATAAGGTTACAACAGTATGGTGTTTGTTTATAAACTTGTTTTCCTTTTTTTGGTCTATGAGCTATTTCTGTTAAGTCATTTTTGGTATTATTTGCATGTCATACCATCTGCCTGACCTCTGTATTAGCCAGAACAGATAACTTTTGCATTAAAAAAGGAAGCAGGAGGTTGCTTACTTAAACAGGTGCTCCTTGACTCATAAACTATGTCAAGTGACAAAGTAGGTTTAATAATGACGTACTCTTTCAAAGCTGCACGCTGGAGCCACTGAGTCACTGGAATGAAGTCCTTGCTCACAATATTCCATGCTCAATCTGAGGTGTGAAGCTCTGGGTGAACAGCAGGAACTTAGACAGAATGAATGAACGTTGAACAGACCGTCATCTGGGGCTGGATTTTTGGTCCCGCCAGGGGCAGGAACAGAGACAGGTGGGAGCTGAAAATAGCGGCGCCAGCCAGCATGCTGGTTTCTTGTTGCCATTCCCACCGCCAGCAAGTTTCATCAGGGCAATGGGAGGCAGCACCGAGAACCTCCCTGATTTCTAAATGAGTCCAATTAAGGTAGTTAAAGAGCTCATAGAGAGCCAGCTTGAGACTTTGGTGGGGGCGCACTGGCTGCACGTTAGCTCAGGGGCAGACCAGGTGCACCGAGGCAGCAACACAGTTGGGAGCCAGTCATGGTCGTCCCAGGGAATTAGGTGGGCCCATAAAAAGGGAGAATGGCTGAGCGGGGCACTCAGCCATTGGCACAGATTCCATCGGGTGTGTGCAGGTGATCAGGCAGTGCAGGGGGTCGTCACTCTCCTGGCATTATGGTGGCATAAGAGGAGGGGCAAGAATTACAGACAAAATTGGGAGTCCACCTGAGCACAAGGAAGGCAGCAGCTGGCAATGGGAGCACAACACGCAGATTTCGGGTCCAGTAGCAATGAGGGGCAACATCCTCGGCAGGAAGGGCAAAGCCGCGGGCATGAGGAGGGCAAGAAGGCAACAGAGGCCATAGCCTTAGCATAGGATGCACTGCCAAAGATGAAGCTACCTTGAGATGTCGGAGAACCAGTGCTTCAGGTGACTGTGACTGTCCAGGCAGATGGTCACAGAGATAAAAGCAAAATACTGCGAATGCTGGAAATCTTAAATAAAAACAAGAAATGCTGGAAATGCTCAGCAGGTCTGGCAGCATCTGTGGAGAGAGAAGCAGAGTTAACATTTCAGGTCAGTGACCCTTGTTCAGAACTGGCAAAAATTAGAAATGTGAAAGGTTATAAGCAAGTAAAGCGGGGGTGGGAGCAAGAGATAACAAAGGAGAAGTTGTAGATAGGACAAGGTCACAGAATAGCTGACCAGAAGGTCATGGGGCAAAGGCAAACAATATGTTAATGGTGTATTGAAAGACAAAGCATTAGTACAGATAGGGTGTTAACGGACTGAAAAATTGAACAGCACAGAGATTTGCGTTCTCGTCGCCAAAGACCGCACACCTTGCATACCCTACCAGTAGCCATGAAGTTGATCATAACCTTGAATTTCTTTTGCCTTTGGCTCCTTCCAAAGATCAGCTGTGGATCTTGGTGGCATCTCGCAAGTCACTGATGCCCTTTTAGCAAGAGTTGGACTGTACATTCAATTCCAGACAGCTGGGGCCTTGCAGACACAGAGGGTAGTGGGTTTCACCTCCATCACTGGATTTCCCCAGGTGCAAAACATCATTAATTTCACCATTGTGGCCATCAAGACATCCAGTGACCGGCCAGTGAGATCCATCAACAGGAAGGGCTTCCATTCCCTCAATATTCCTGGCAGCTGCCATGACGCATTCATCCACCGGCAGTCCAAGTTTTCTCTGATCTTCACTCCATCCCACCAAACTATGTGGTTGGATTCTATGGGACACCTTGAAGAAATAGCTACTCACGCCTTTTAGGAACCCCAAGCCAGAGCCACAGAGATGCTACAACCAAAACCATCTTCTCACAAGGACCATTATCAAACAGGCCATCAGGCTTCTGAATATGTGGTTCTGGTGCCTAGACCAGTCAGGTGGTGCCTTACAGTACACTCCTGCAAGTGTCTCGTGCATTGTGGTGGTCTGCTAAGCTCTCCACACAGGTGTGGTTCTTGAAGAGAGTGAAGTGCTAGATTGACATAGCTCATCGGAGGAGGAGAAGGAGGACGTGGAAAAGGAAAATGAAGCGGAGAAGGAGGGTGATGCAGAACACAGAGGTGCCCCAGCTGCATAGGGAGGTGGCCGGGCCCAGCGTAGGGTCTCGTCATGATGCCATTCATGTCAAGGAACATCAGATCCAGGCACATCTCAGCTGCTGCTTCTTGTTGTGTCGCTACACCTTCTTGTCACTGCTCCAGGCAAGCTCTGGAGAAATCAGGGTGGCAGAAAGTTGGGTGTAGCATTGTAGAAGGATTCACAAAGCCTGACAGGGACCGTGATACGAACGATCCTTCTGTGGCCCCACGTTTCAGCTGAGCCCTTCTAACCCAGGACGACGGCATGGTCTGGAACGCACTTTGAGATGCCTGTGAGAACACTTCCATTGATATCAAGAAACGGCTGAAGGCACTGGATACAGCAAAGGTTATAGGCCCTGACAGCATCCCGGCAATAGTACTGAAAACTTGTGCTCCAGAACTATCCGTGCCCCTAGCCATGCTGTTCTAGTACAGCGACAACACTGGCATCCATCCGACAATGTGGAAATTTGCCCAGGTATGTCCCATTTACAAAAAGCAGGAAAAATCCAATCCAAACATTTTTTTTTAATTCATTCATGGGATGTGACCATCGCTGGATAGGCCAGCATTTATTGCCTATCCCTAATTGCCCTTGAGAAGGTGGTGGTGAGGTGCCTTCTTGAACCACCGCAGTCCTTGGGGTGTAGTTGCACCCATAGTTCTGTTAGGGAGGGAGTTCTAGGATTTTGACGCAGCGACAGTGAAGGAATGGCGATATACTTCCAAGTCAGGCTAGTGTGTAGGTTGGAAGGGAACTTGCAGGTGGTGGTGTTCCCATGCATTTGCTGCCCTTATCCTTCTAGGTGTTGGAGCTAACAGATTAGGAAGGTGCTGTCGAAGAAGCCTTGGTGAGTTGCTGCAGTGCATCTTCTACCCCATCAGCCTCCTCTCAATCATCAGCAAAGTGTCGTCAACAGTGCTATCAAGCAGCACTTACACAGAAAGAACCACTCACTGATGCTCAGTTTGGGTTCTGCCAGGGCCACTGACATTACAGCCTTGGTCCGAACATGGACAAAAGATCTGAACTCAAGAGGTGAGCTGAGATTGACTGCCCTTGATATCAAGGCAGCATTTGACCAAGTGTGGCATCAAGGAGCCCTAGAAAAACTGAAGTCAATGGGAATCCTGGGGGGAAACTCTCCACTGTTTGGAGTCATACCTCGCACAAAGGAACATGGTTGTGGTTATTGGTGGCCAATCATCTCAGCCCCATGACATTGTTACAAGAGTTCCTCAGGGTAGTGTCCTAGGCCCAACCATCTTCAGCTGATTCATCAATGACTTTCCCTCCATTATAATGTCAAAACTGGGGATGTTTGCACAATGTTCAGTACCATTTGCAACACCTCAGATACAAAAGCAATACGTGTTCATAGGCAGCGCGACTTGGACAACATCCAGGCTTGGGCTGATAAGTGGCAAGTAACAATTGCGCCGTATAAGTGCCAGGTAATGATCATCTCAAACAAAAAAATCTAATCATCTCCCCTTGACGTTCAATGGCATTACCATCGCTGAATCCCCAATATTCAACATCATGGGGGCTCCCGGTGACCAGAAATTGAACTGGACCAGCCATATAAATACTATAACTACAAGAACAGTTCAGAGGCTGGGAATTCTGAGGCAGGAAACTCACCTCCTGATTCCCTAAAGCCTGTCAGCCATCTACAAGGCACAAGCCAGGAATGTGATGGAATACTCTCCACTTGCCTGGATGAGTGCAGCTCCAGAAACACTCAAGAAGCTCGACACCATCCAGGACAAAGCAGCCCATTGATCGGCACCCCATCCACAAAATTAAAAATTCACTTCCTCCAGCACTGACGCACAGTCGCAGCAGTGTATACCATGCACAAGATGCACTGCAATAACTCACCAAGGCTCCTTCGACATCACCTCTCAAACCCATGATCACTACCACATAGAAGGACAAGGGCAGCAGACACGTGGGCCGGAATTTTACGCTGGGCAGACGGGAGCCAGACTCCGACGTAAATGTCGGTGCTGATCCCGCTCCCGCCCAATCTGGGGATCCGTCCTGTATTTTACAGATCCCCAGGCTTTAATTGGCCTGAGGCAGGACTTCCACCCACTTGAGGGAGGAGGTCCCACCTCAGTGAGCTGCTGGCCAATCAGCGGGCCGGCAGCTCTTAGTCGCAGCAGTGCCACCAGGAGCCGTGGCCACTGCTGGGACTGCAGCCCAGCCGACCGAGGAGGACGCAATGGAACCGGGACAGAAGGTAAGTCCGGGCAGCCTCACCAGGGGAATCGGTCGTGCCTTGGTGAGGCTAGGGTGGTCGTTTGGGCGGAGGGGGGGGGGGGGGTCTTGGATCCCGGGGTTGGGTTGGGAGACGAGGGCGGCCCTCAATCGGGCACCCTGTGCCCGATTGCCAGGACCACCCCCCCCCCCCCCGAGGTACGAAAGGCTGGCAGCTGTAGCTGAGCGGCCTTTCACATCCCCGGCACACCCGCTTGCCACGGGCAAAATACCCGTGGAGGCGGGCGAGGGCCCTTAAGTGTCTTGATTGGCCTCGGACGGGCGGGCCGTTTCTCACCCCTGGAGGCGGAAGCGAGGCAGTTTGGCCTCCCGGAGCCTGCCACTCAATTTTATGCCGCCCCCACCCAACCATCCGACCAGCTGGGGCGGCGTAAAATTCCGGCCGTGGATACACCACCACCTGCATGTTCCCCTCCAAGCCACGCATCATCCTGACTTGGAACTATATCGTTGTTCCTTCACTGTCGCTGGGTCAAAATCCTGGAACTCCCTTACAAATAGCACTGTGGGAGTACTCGTACCAGATGGACTTCAGAGGTTCAAGAAGGCAGCTCACCACCACCCTCTCAAGAGCAATTAGGGATGGGCAACAAATGATGACCTTGCCAGCGACACCCATAACCCATGAATGAAAAAAAAGACACAGCCTGGAATGGATCCACACTCTTACTGTCAATGAAGGATGCACATCTCTCCAGATGTTTTTCTGCCCCCATCCAAGGACACTTTCTCCCCCTGACCTCTCTTTTCCAGATTAACGTGTACAAACTGAGGGGTAGCTCTGGCCCCGGTTCCAGCACACTGCATTTCCTGCTCCATGTCTTCTACTGCAATTGAATCAGACAAATGAGAAATGGCTGCAATGTTCTGTTGAGATCAGGACCCCATTTCTTCAGGCCCATCTCCATTCCCGTCCCCGTGTCCACTAATTGGCTCTCAGCCAATTACAGGCCACTCCCATGAAAATTCAGGCCTTTGACTGCTTCTCCCCACCCTGGGTAGGATTGGGATCCGGAAACAGCCCCTGGTTTCAGAGCCGATTGGCAGAGTGTGAGACATGTGAAATACAAGAAAAAGGACAGTTAAGAACAACCTTCTAAAGACAAAAAGAAATCGCGAAGGTTCATTCACAAAATAAAAATTGTCAAGGAGCTGATTCCTTGCTTTTCTGATATAGGAGTAGTAAAAAATAGTTTGATATTCATTCAATTATTGTATTTTTAAAGGTTACTTTTTTTTCCATTTTACACAACACATAATCTCAGCATATTGGAAAGGTAGGACACCACTACTTGTCAAGTGGAAAATATGGCAGTAAATAATTCATACTTATTTATAAATTGCATTGTGGTAAATACAAGGCTGGCATACGTTGTCCAGGCCTGGACAACGTATGCCAGCCAAGAGCGACGTCTCAATTCATTCCATCTTCGCTGCCTTCGGAGAATACTTGGCATCAGGTGGCAGGACTATATCTCCAACACAGAAGTCCTTGAAGCGGCCAACATCCCCAGCTTATACACACTACTGAGTCAGCGGCGCTTGAGATGGCTTGGCCATGTGAGCCGCATGGAAGATGGCAGGATCCCCAAAGACACATTGTACAGCGAGCTCGCCACTGGTATCAGACCCACCGGCCGTCCATGTCTCCGTTATAAAGACGTCTGCAAACGCGACATGAAATCGTGTGACATTGATCACAAGTCGTGGGAGTCAGTTGCCAGCATTCGCCAGAGCTGGCGGGCAGCCATAAAGACAGGGCTAAATTGTGGCGAGTCGAAGAGACTTAGTAGTTGGCAGGAAAAAAGACAGAGGCGCAAGGGGAGAGCCAACTGTGCAACAGCCCCAACAAACAAATTTCTCTGCAGCACCTGTGGAAGAGCCTGTCACTCCAGAATTGGCCTTTATAGCCACTCCAGGCGCTGCTTCACAAACCACTGACCACCTCCAGGCGCGTATCCATTGTCTCTCGAGATAAGGAGGCCCAAAAGAAAGAAAGAAATACAAGGCCTTTGGAAATTTGCTTTGGCGCATTTTCTGGCCTGAAATAGATAGCAAGCTGGGTGTGCACCATCAGCCTGAGGCCTGGAACTGACCCAAAATTGGGCCTCATCAGCATGTTGCCGATTTCATGAAGGCGAAGTTGGGCCGACTGCAGCCCTGAGACTTGGGAAAGGGTGAGAGGCAATTGGGAGGGGAAGGGAGACAATCAGGAGGAAGGGGGGCAATTGAGGGGGGCGGTGTTGAGTGAGGGCTAACAGTTGTCTTCATGAGTGCTGTGCAGCTGGGAGCAGCAGGAGTTTTCCTCCTAGCTTCACAATCAGATTAGTATTTCCTTTAAAACTTACCTTTGGTGGCAAATTTCAGGTATCCCATTAAGGACTACTAGGTAGGCCACATGACGGGGTTATCCTGACTGCAGCAGGCCTGGCATCGCCTAAACTTCTAAAATACCAGATGCTTCATTAAGTGACCAAAGCTTCTAATATACAGTGTTCTGTACTTTAGCACGAGCTCCCTCCTGCAACTTTTGACTCAATATCCATGGTTTGAAATGTACATGTACTAGTGCTTGCGAAAGGTACAGTGAGGTATTTGGTTGAGGCTGCACTTTGGGCTTTTGTGATAATGTACTGGTATCTGCGGTAGTGGGGGCCTGTAGAGTAGAATCGTCCACCGAGTATGCTTGGCTGAAGACGCCAACACTTCAGCCTCGTGTGTTACACTTAAATGGACTGGAGTTCACTACAGTTGAAGATAGGAATGTTTACAGAAATTAATGGAGGGGAAAGTTGACTGGGGTCTATAACTGGCAGTCAAATGGCTGTTCATTATTAGACCTACTGGAAGTTGAATTTCACTCCCATTGTTAAAAAAAAGAGTAATCCAAAACATTGAAAGATGCACCAAGTAATATGTCAGAGATTTAAATTTTCTGGAAGATCATGCAACCAGGTGACCCAAGGAGAAAAAAAAATCATCCATGATAAACAGTGCAATCCCTTGTAAAACTACACCAATGTAAGTAAATATATAAAAAAACTAAGTATGAAATTCTTTGGTCTCAGGCTCTTGTTCACTGTTTTTGCCTCTTCAGTCAATTGTTTAAATAGGGAACTGAATCAATATAGGAAGGATGTGATTGCACTGGAGGGGGTGCAGAGGCAATTCACCAGGATGTTGCCTGGGATGGAATATTTAAGCTATGAAGAGAGGTTGGATAGGTTTGGGTTGTTTTCGCTGGAGCAGAGAAGACTGAGGGGTGACCTGATCGAGGTGTACAAGATTATGAGAGGCATGGACAGGGTGGATAGGGAGTAGCTGTTCCCCTTAGTTGAAGGGTCAATTACGAGGGATAGGAGGTTTAAGGGGGATTTGAGGAAGAACTTTTTTACCCAGAGGGTGGTGATGGTCTGGAATGCACTGCCTGGGAGGGTGGTAGAGACGGGTTGCCTCACATCCTTTAAAAAGTACCTGGATGAGCACCTGGCACGTCATGCCATTCAAGGCTATGGGCCAAGTGCTGGCAAATGGGATTAGGTAGACAAGTCAGGTATCTTTAATGCATCGGTGCAGACTCGATGGGCCTAAGGGCCTCTTCTGCACTGTATTATGTGATTCTATAATGGCTGCACTGGGGCTGGTGATGCTTACACGGGAGTCGATTTTAACTGTGATAGAAACAAAATATTGTTAAGATTCAACCCAAATTTTAACTTCCCCCACCTGATGGAAAGCAGGCATGGGGGCAGTTAGAATAGAGAGAAGGACTTACCCATTCATTTCCTGCCCTGATTTGGCTGACTGCAATTTTAAATTGCCAGCATCAAGGACATCCAGCACAAGCCAGTAGGGGCCTTTTTACAGATCACACTCCAATGATTTAATCAGAGCCTGTTCGGATATTTTCACCCGAGGCCTGAGGGGGGAGCTTCCTCGCTAGGCCAGACCTGCTGGGAACAGGAGCCAGTCTCAGAAGAGCCCCGGTGAGTTAAGATTTTTTTAAACTTCCAGGAATGCAAAGATAACCCCCGGCTTCTTTACTGCAAACCATTTGCTTAAACCCCTCTCCCCTGTCCCCTCCACCCTCACCTTCAACAATAAGTGCAAGGAACTCATGGGTTTCTTTGCCACTAAGATAAAGACCATCCGATCTGCTACCTCTGTTGTATCTTTCCCTTCCACTAGCCCACCTGGACAAATTTCCTATAATGCTCCTTCCCCGCCCTAGCCTTGAACTCGCAACTTTCTCTAGTTTCTCTCCTATCTCCCCTCATGCCCTCTCTGAGTTCATCTTGTCCAGAGACCCACCTCTTGCTCCTTTGATCCTAATTCCCACTAAACTACTGATCACCCAACTTCCCCTCCTGGTCCCGGCATTAGCTGATATTGTAAACGATTCTCTCTCTTTTCAGGTGTTGTCCCTCTCTCCTGGAAATTTGCCGTCATCACCCCTCCCCTCAAAAAAAGAACAACCATTGGCCTCACCACCCCATCGCCAACCTCCCTTTCCGCTTCAAAGTCCTTGAGCGTGTTGTTGCCTTCCAAATCCCTTCGCATCTTTCTCAAAACTGCATGTTTGAATCCCTCCTTTCTGCACCTGCCACAGTCTCAAAACAGCTTTTAAAGTCACAAATGACATTCTATGTGACTATGACAAAGGTAAACTTTCCCTCCTTATCCTTCTCGATCTGTCTGCAGCCTTTGACACTGTTGACCACACCATCCTCCTGTCACCCAACTGGCTCTCACCTGTTTCTATCCTTATCTATCTAATCGTAGCCAAAGAATCACTTGCAATGGCTTGTCTTCCTGCTCCCACACCCTTATTTCTGGTGTCCCCAAAGGATCGATCCTTGTCCCCCTCCTATTTCTCATCTACATGCTGCCCCTTGATGACATCTTCTGAAAGCACAGAGTTAGTTTTCACATGTATACTGATGACACCCAGCTCTACCTCACCACCACTTCTCTTGTCTCCTCCACTGTTACTAAATTATCAGACTGCTTATCCAACATTCAGTAATGGATGAGCAGAAATTTCCTCCAATTAAACATGCACTGAGAGCTGTTGAGTCTAGTCAGTCTGGTGAGAAGGAGTTTTAAGGGTTAATTTCTATCAAAGTTTTGTTTTCTTCTTCAATTTAGCAATTAACTAAAATTAACCCTCAAGTTAAGAGAAGTTGTTTTATTCCAGCCTTAAAACAGGGGTATACACGCTCTCTGGGAGCAGCTGCAGCTAGTTACTGGTTTTCAGAAGCTTGAATCAGTTGTTTTATCAGAAAGTATAAAAGCAGGCCTTCCTCAGTGCTGCTTTGAGTGTATAGAGTGTAAAGTGGGAGTTTGCTGAGTGAGGTGCTCTTTTCTACCTCTTTTTCAGCCTCCAGTACTGGCTCTTACTTTGGTACAGGGGAAGTAACTGTTAAGTTATTCTAATTGTGATCTATATTTTTTTTAATTTATGGCATAGCAAGTTAGCTTGGCCAAGTGGAATGTATACCAGTGGTATGTGGGAAGTCATGGACTCACCATGTGTCCAAGACAAACATATCTACAAGAAATGTCACCTGCTGCAGAAGCTTAAGCTCTGGGTTTTGGAACTTGGGTGGTGGCAGGAGTTACTGTTGTGCATCTGTGAGGCTGAGCACTGAGAATAGCATGTTTAGGGGAGGTGGTCACACTGCAAATTAGGAGCATGCAGGCAGATAGGGAATGGGTGACTGCCAGACAGTCTGAGAGCCAGGAAGGTAGTGCAGGAGTCCCCTGAGTCTATCTTGATTGCTAATCGGTTTTCCATTTTGGCTACTGATAAGGTTGATGGTTCCTCAGGGGAATGCAGCCATAGCAAAGTCTGTGGCACCACAGGTAGCTCCCCTGCACGTGAGGGGAGGGGGAGGGGAGGGAAGATGTGTGGAACAGCAATAGCGCTATGGGATTCAATAGTCAGGGTATCAGACAGAGGTTTCTGTGGCAGTAAATGTGACTCCAGGATGAGGTGTTGCCTCCCTGGTGCCAGGGTCAAGGATGCCATGGAGCAGCTGCAGGACTTCCTTCTGGGGGAGAGTGAACATCCAAAGGTCATGGTCCACACTGGTACCAATGACATAAGTAGCAACAGGGATGAGGTCCTTTAAAGCAGATTTTAGGGAGTTAGGAAGAAAATTAAAAAGCAGGACCTCAAAAGCAGTAATCTCAGGATCACTCCTAGTGCCATGTGCTAGTGAGCATAGGAATAGGAGGATTGATCGATTGAACACATGGCTGGAGAATTGGTGTAGGAGGGAGGGCATCAGATTTGAGGCACAGGGACCAGTTCTGGGGCAGATGGGACCTGTACAAGATAGATGACCTACACCTTAACAGGACCAGGACTAATATCCTTACAGGACTGTTGGGGAGGGTTTAACCTAGCTTGTCAGGGGGGATAGAAAACTGAGGGGTAGCTCAAACTGGAAGAAAGTAAAGCTGGCAAAAGGATGTACAAAAGCAGTAAGCAAAATTAGTAGGCAGGCAAAACAAAGTTGAGCATCAACTAAGCTTAGAATACAGAATAATGTCAAGACAACAAGGTTAAGGGCACTCCACCTGAATGCATGCAGCATTTGCAACATGGTAGATGATTTAAAGGCACAAATAGAGGTAAATGGGTATGATGTAATTGCCTTTACAGAAATATGGCTACAGGGTGACCAAGACTGGAAACTGAATATTCAAGGATATTTGACATTTAGGAAGAACAGGCAAAAAGGAAAAGGAGGTGGTGGTGTGCTGATAATCGGGGATGGGATCAGTACATTAGAAAGGGAGGATCTCTATTCAGAAGAACAAAATGTGGAATCTGTTTAGATGGAGCTAAGAGGCAGCAAACATTGATAGGAGTTGTTTATAGGCCACTGAACAGTAGTGGTGGTGTGGGGCATGGTATTAATCAAGAGATTAGACAAGTAGGTAGCATGAGTAATACAGTAATCATGGGTAACTTCAATCTGCATATAGACTGGCTAAATCTAAAGAGTGCTAATGCTGTGGAGGATGGGTTTCTGGAGTGTTAGGGGTGGTTTTCTAGAGCAGTATGTTGAGGAACTGACTAGATAACGGGCTGTTTCAGATCTAGTATTGTGTAATCAGAAAGGGCTAATTAATGTTGTAGAAGAACCTTTAGGGATGAGTGGCCATGATATGATAGAATTTTGCATTATGTTTGAAAATGAGGTAGTTCAATCTGAAGCCAGGGTCTTCAATTTGAACAAAAGAAATTTATGAAGGTATGAGGAGCAAATTGGCTGAGGTGGATTGGAAAAATACACTAAAAGGTATGACCGTACATAGGCAATGGATAGTCATTAAAGAATTATATCATTTACAGCAAGGCACAAAAACGCCAAAAGAAAAGTTAGCCACGGTTGGCTGCCAAAGGAAGTTAAGGATTGTATAAGATTAAAAGCAAAGGGTGATAAAGTTGTCAGATATAGTAGTAAACCTGAGGAATGAGAGGATTTTGGAATACAGCAAAGGAGGACCAAGAAACTGAAAGGGAGAGCAGACTGTAAAAGCTTCTGTAGATCCATAAAAAGGAAATGTTTGGCCAGGACAAATGTGTGTCCATTATAGGCAGAGCCAGGAGAATGTATAATGGAGAATGGAGAAATGGCAGAGAAGCTAAATGATTCTTTCTGTTTTCTCGAAGAAAGGTACAAGAAATCTTTCAGAATCTGAGATCCAAGGGACTAGGGAGAATGAGGAATTGAAGGAAATTAATTAGTAAGAAGGTTGTATTGGAGAAATTAATGGGGTTGAAGGTTGATAAGTCCCCGGGACCTGATATTCAACATCCCAGAGAGTTGAAAGAGGTAGCAATGGCGATAATACATGCATTGGTGATCATCATCCCAAATTCTATAGATTCTGGAATGGTTCCTGCAGATTAGAAGGTAGCAAATGTCACCCCACTATTTAAGAAGGGAGGGAAAGAGAAAACAAGGAACTACAGACCTGTTAGCCTTA
This sequence comes from Heterodontus francisci, assembly GCF_036365525.1. Lineage (NCBI taxonomy): Eukaryota > Metazoa > Chordata > Chondrichthyes > Heterodontiformes > Heterodontidae > Heterodontus > Heterodontus francisci. The sequence continues at coordinate 119,817,787 of NC_090373.1, read as the reverse complement.
CATCAGTAGAAGGGAAATCTACTCTAAAGGATGTGATAAATGAACACTTGGATAATCTGATTTGGACATAGTCAACATGGATTTATGAGTGGGAAATCATGTTTGACAAACCTGTTGGAGTTTTTTTGAGGATGTTACTAATAGAATCAATACTTGGATTTTCAGAAGGCTTTTGATAACCTCCCCCACAGGAGGTCAGTTAGCAAAATTTAAAGCACATGGGATAGGAGGTAATATACTGACATGGATTAAGGATTAGTTAGCAGGCAGAAAACAGTAGGAATAAACAGATCATTCTCACATTGGCAGGCTGTGACTAGTGGGATACTGCAAGGATCAGTACTTGGGGCCCCAGCTGTTCACAATATGTCAATGATTTGGATGTGGGGACCAAATGTGATATTTCCAAGTTTGTGGATGACCCAAAACTAGGTGGGAATGTGTTGTGAAGATGGAAAGTGGCTTCAAGGGGATTTGGACAGACTTGGCGAGTGGGCAAGAACGTGGCAAATGGAATATAATGTGGAAAAATGAGGTAGGAGGAACAGATGTGCAGAGTATTTCTTAAATGGTAAGAGATTTGAAAGCATAGATGTAAAGGGACCTGGGTGCCCTTGTCAATAAGTCACTGAAAGCTAACCTGCAGCTGCAGCAAGCAATCACAAAGGCTAATGGTATGTTAGCCTTTAATGCGAGAGGATTTGAATGCACGAGTAGTGAAGTCTTGCTTCAATTGTTCGATCAAACCTGGAGTACTCTGTGCAGTTTTGGTCCCCTTACCTTAGGAAGGATATTATTGCCATAGAGAGTGCAATGAAGGTTCACCAGACTTGTTCCTAGGATGGCAGGACTGTCCTATGAAGAGAGGTTGGGGAAACTATGCCTGTATTCTCGGGTTTTGAAGAATGAGAGGTGATTGCATTGAAACCTACAAAATATTTAAAGGGATAGACAGGGCAGATGCAGCTAAGATGTTTCCCCTGGTTGGAGAGTCTAAAACCAGGGGACAAAATTTCAAAATAAGGGGGAAGCCACTTAGGACTGAGATGAAGAGAAGTTTCCTTACTCAGAGGGTTTTGAATCTTTGGAATTCTCTACCCCAGAGGGCTGTGTAATTTCAGTCATTGAGTATGTTTAAAGCAGAGATTCAGATTTCTAAATACCAATGACACAAAGGGATATGGGGATTATGTGTGAAAAAGGCATTGGAATATGGATAAAAGCAAAATACTGCGGATGCTGGAAATCTGAAACAAAAACAAGAAATGCTGGATTCACTCAGCAGGTCTGGCAGCATCTGTGGAAAGAGAAGCAGAGTTAACGTTTCGGGTCAGTGACCCTTCTTCGGAACTGACAAATATTAGAAAAGTCACAGATTATAAACAAGTGAGGTGGGGGTTGGGCAAGAGATAACAAAGGAGGTGCAGATTGGACCAGGCCACATAGCTGACCAAAAGCTGATTGGAATATGGATGATCAGTCATGAATGTATTGAATGGCAGAGCAGGCTTGATGAGCTGAATGGCCTACTCCTGTTCCTATTGGGAAGACTGAAACCATTGGTTTTGGTCCCTGCTTCAAACTCTGCTCCCTAGCTACCGACTCCATCCCTCTCTGGCATCGGTCTGAGATTAAGCCAGTCTTTTTGCAACCTTGGTATCACATTTGATCCTGAGTTGAGTTTCTGACCTCCTATTTGTACCATCAGTAAGACTGCCTATTGCTGCCTCCATGACATCACCCGACTTTGTCCCAGTCTCAGCTCATCTACTGGTGAAGCCCTCATTCATGACTTTGTTACCTCTAGTCTTGACTATTCCAATGCACTCCTGGCTGGTGTCTCATTCTACTCTCTAAACTTGAGGCCATCCAAAACTCCACTGCCTGTGTCTTAACTTGCACCAAGTCCCATTTCTCTATTATCCCTTGTGCTTGCTGACCTACATTGACTCCTGGTCAAGCAACATCTTGATTTTTAAAATTCTCATCCTTGTTTTTTCAAATCCCTCCATGGCCTCACCCCTCCCCCTCTCTAATCTCCCCCAGCTCCACAACCCTCCAAGATATCTTCTAATTCTGGCCTCCTGTGCATCCCTGATATTAATTGCTCCATCATTGGTGGCTGTGCCTACAGTTGCCTAAGCCCCAAGCTCTGGAATACCCTCCCTACACCTCTCTGCCTCTTGACTTCCCTTTCCACCTTCAAGACACTATGTAAAAGCTGCATCTTTGACCAAGCTTTTGATCATTTGACCTAAGATCTCCTTTTGTGGCTCAGTGTGTCATACTTTGATTTATAATGCTCCTGCACCTTGGGATGTTTATTATGTTAAAGGTACTATATAAATAAAAGTTGTTGTCTGGTTCCTTGTGTGCCAGAAGGAAGTGTAGTTATGATACTGGACTTGTAACTGCGAGGTTGCTAGTTTAAGTTCCATGATGGCACATAATGAAACTGAGTTCAGTCAGTCTGGTAATTTGTGAGGAGCAGGAAAAATGGCCATGAAAGCTCCTGAGTTCCCATAAAATCCAACTCTTCAGAGAAGGGAACCTGTCACCCTTACCTGCTTTGGTCTTTGACTCCAGCTCCATGCTATCTGACATTCAACACTCACTGAACTGGCCAAACTACCCAGTTGTATAAACAATTACTATACTCGGGGCAATTAGGGATGAGCAGTAAAGGCCTGATGAGGATCACCTACATCCCAAGAATAAATTTAAACCGGATAGGATAGACTGGATGGATCAGTTGGTCTTTTCCCGTTCATACATATATAAGTATGGATGATGCACTCCACAAATTTGGAGGCCTCTGACCTTGCCCTCCTGTAGTCCCTCCATTGCCTCCAGACCCAGCATCTCCAGAACCATCTCTGCGTCAGCAGCCATGGGTCACAGCCTAGCTTATTAGGTATCCGTTAAGTACAGCTTTCTCGTTCCAAGAATTAAAACAATCTCCTACTAGAACAATGAGAAAGGGACTGAATTTTGTGGGCCCTGAGACAGGTTCTGAGGTGGGGGAGGGGTCTATAGAATTGCGACGGGAGGGTGAAGGGCCTCCCCAATGCAACACAATTTTGTCAGGGCAGGATCGGTCGAAGATAGCCTTCCCATGCAAAGGCTGTTTGAGGCCCTTAAGTGGCCTATTAACAGCCCCATTAAAATGAGGTGTCCAATGAAATGAGGTGATCTCTCTGCAGGCTTGGTGGGGGGGCAACACTCTTCTGTGGACAATCTGTGGCCCACCAGGAAAACATGCACCCTGCACTAAATGCCCACCCTCCCCTCCCCCTCATCTGGCCCCAGTGACCTGCCTCACTTAGCATATGTCCAGGCTCCAGCACTGGGCCTGGGTCCAAGGTCTCGCAGTACCAGAAATGGCCACCACTCCTGGTGGCACTGCAGATACTGCTGAGCTGCCAGCCCTGTGATTGGACAGCAGCTCTTTGAGGCTCTAGCGCCAGGCTGTTAATTGGCCTGGCACTGTAGATTCCCCTGATTTTTTCAGCCCACCATTTGTGACTCAACCTCCCAGGTTTGCAGCTACCTTGTATGTGAGTTAACATGTAACAAAGCGGTACCCTGCAACTTGTTCTAGGTCACAGTGTCCTTCATGGGATGTTGTTGCTGAGAAGGCCAGCATTTGTTGCCCATCTCTAATTGCCCTTGAACTGAGTGGCTTGCTAGGCCATTTCAGAGGGCAGTTCAGACTCAATCACATTGCTGTAGGTCTGCAGTCACATGTAGGCCAGACCAAGTAAGGACATTTGTGAACCAGATGGGTTTATTTTTTAATGACCATTGATAGTTTGGCACCATTACTGATTAGTTTTCAATTCAAAATTTGTTGATTGAATTTAAATTTCACCAGCTGCTGCAGTGGGATTTGAATCTGTGTCCCCAGGACATTAGCCTGGGCCTCTGAATTACCTAGTTCAGTGACATTACCACTGTGCTGCCAACACCCCCACACCTTATACATTTGCATAGGTGAACAACTGTTAGAAAGTGAGCTATTATTCCTGCATGATGCTACATCAGGATCACTGTTTCACAAGGGATCTTAATAGCACTTCATTGTTAGTTTAATGAAAATTGCAAGTAAATTTACTTTAGCAGCCTTACATGATGAAGCAAATTGCTTTCTCTGTTCTACCCAGGTTCAAGATGCAGATGAGGCAGCATTAACTTAGTCACTACCTGACTTGCTCAGGCAGTACTCTGGACTGAATGAGTGGTCCTCGAAGCAATCCATCCTTCAAGTACAGCACCTCTCATTGGAGGACATCTGAAGCAACATCTAGAAATGCCACTGCTCTGCCTCTAAACTTTAAACTTTAATGTTTATTAAAGTTAGATCCAATTCTCCTTCAAAAGTGACCATCAACCCTTTAGGAGCTGCTGGCATTGAATACTCCACTCCAACCTCTAGACACTAAACATGTCATGGGCTAACTGCTGAGAGCACCACAAAGGTTTGAACTGTAGCACAAGGTCAGCTTTAAGAAGTATAAGTGCACTCAGCATCCAGTGAACAACACTTCAGACAATATGACATCAGCACCGATTTGCACACTCTCAAGGAACAAATACTGCTCATGGGGAATTGAAGTATTCATATCTTAAAAGTTTTGGTAATTCTGAGAAGCTGAAACTTTATAGTTCATTTGTCACTTGTTTTGCTTTGAATACCTGATGGACAAAGCCATGTGCTGTACTACTGTAAGGACTCTGCCTAACACAGTATTAAGCTGAAAGTTGTGTTCCTGACATTGTTTCATGATCAGTTCATTCTGCTGAGATCCAACAACACAAGAGGCTTAAAGTACTGTGGCAAGGCACAAAAATAGAAAAGTGTTGGAGTGCATTAGAAATTTGTCATTCCATTGACTGACATCAAAGAATACCAATGAGTATTTAATTACCTTAGGAGGAAAATGATGCAAGATACATCCATGAGTATTTAGACTCAGTCCCTATGTGGATCTAAATTGTTCCCAGTTTCATAAGCTAGTGAAAGACAAGGCTGCAGGTGGTAACAGATGGTAGCAAAATCTTGTTTTGAATTGTAAATAATGGTATAAATCAGGTTTTGTAGTTATTGCACTTTTTTTTTTATTGTGAATCAGTAGCCTTCGGTATCTGAGAATGTTGAGTGGATTGAAAAAGCATTTGACCATTTAATGAGCAGGGTCCTCTCGGGTGAAATATTGAGGATTAAAACGAAGCCAGATTTCAACACCAAATGAAGTGACTGATGCAGTTGCATTTTCTAAGGTCAGCCTGGCGAAAAGGTCAGAATAAATACCATTTCATCTGTGAACATAATCCTGATATTGCAGGGATTGGTCAGTGGTAGCATTGCCTTTGGTTAGGGGCTGTCATTAGGATAGGAGTGGTATGTGCTGCTGTAGGATTTAAAGACCTGCAGCAGCTTAAAGGGACAACACTATTAAAATTTTTTTTGTCAGCATTGTTTTCCTTTACTCACCTCAGTAATGTTTAAGATCTGAGGAAATGCTAAAACCTCCCTCACCACCCCCAATATCCACAGCTCAGCAAGGAAACCCTGGGCATACATGAAATAAGGCAAAGGAGGTAGCAATGCTTGGGTCCAGAAGGCTGCAGTGATAAGAAGTAACCAGGACAGTAAGTGGCAATTGGCCATGCCATGCATGACAAATCAGTGTAGCAAAACTTTTAATTGCCTTACCATAGCAGACGAGCGAATATTCATCTTTACCACCTGGGCTGTGTAGGCATAAATTTACCCCAAGAAGTTAGCAAGGATGCACTGCACAAACATCAGCACTTGCACTGACCTCTCACTGAAAATAAGTGAACTTCTTACCATCAAAATCCAAGAACAGCACATCAGCTTTGATACCTCCAGCCTTTGTTTTGAAGGATTCCTTCCCTAGATTCACTACACATAAACCTCGTTTCAGTCATGGATCAGTTGGTAGCACACTGGCTTGTGTCAGAAGGTTGTGGGTTCAAGTCGCCATGTCAGACCTCAGCGCAAAAAAAATTAGTCTGATACTTTAAGGCAATGCTGAGGGAGGGCTGTGCTGTCTTTCTTGGCTGGTCTCTGTTGGACATAAAAGATCCCAGTCCCCTGTCAGAGTAATCCCAGGCATTCTGACTGATTTATTTATCCATCAATCAACATCACTAAAAACAAAAACTTGTCCTTATCCCATTTCTGTCTGGGACCTTGCTGTACACAAATTGGCTGTCACATTTCCTACACTACAACAGTGACTACACTTAAAGTACTTATTTAGCTGTAAAGTGCTTTGGAAAATCCTGAGGTTGTGAATGATGCTATAGAAATGCAAGTTTTACTTTTTTCATTCATGGGATGTTGGTGTCACTGGCTAGGCCAGCATTTATTGCCCATCCCTAATTGCCCTCAAAGGTGGTGGTGAGCTGCTGCCTTGAACCACTGCAGTTCATGTGAGGTAGGTACACCCACGGTGCTTTTAAGAGGGAGTTCCAGGATTTTGACCCAGCAACAGTGAAGGAATGCCAATATAGTTCTAAGTCTGGATGGTGTGACTTGGAGGGGAACTTGCAGGTGGTGGTGTTCCCATGCATCAGCTTCCCTTGTCCTAATTGGTAGAGGTCATAAGTTTGGAAGGTGCTGTCTAAGGAGCCTTGGTGTGTTGCTGCAGTGCATCTTGTAGATGGTACACACTGCTGCCACTGTGGTGGAGGGAGTGATTGTTTATAGATGGGGTGTCAATCAAGGGGGCTACTTTGTCCTGGATGGTGTCGAGCTTCTTGAGTGTTGTTGGAGCTGCTTCCATCCAGGCAAGTGGAGAGTATTCCAACACACTCCTGACTTGTGCCTTGTAGATGGTGGACAGGCTTTGGGGAGTCAGGAGGTGAGTTACACTTCACAGGGTTCCTAGTCTGACTTGCCCTTGTAGCTGTATAAATACCATGGCTATTCCAGTTCTGTTTCTAGTCAATGGTAACCTCTAGGATGTTGATAGTGGGGTATTCAGTGATCGTAATGCCATTGAATGTCAAGGGGAGATGGTTAGATTCTCTTGTTGGAGATGGTCATTGCCTGGCACTTGTGTGGTGTGAATGTTACTTGCCACTTATCAGCCCAAACCTGGATATTGTCCAGGTCTTGCTGCATTTCTACATTGACTACATCAGTATCTGAAGAGTCACGAATGGTGCTGAACATTGTGCAATCATTAGTAACATCCCCACTTCTGACCTTATGATTGAAGGAAGGTCATTGAAGCAGCTGTAGATGGTTGGGCCTAGGACACTATCCTGAGGAATTCCTGCAGTGATGTCCTGGAACTGTGATGATTGACCTCCAACAACTTGCTTTACATGGGAACATTGCATGGTGTCAAATTCCTATAGGCTGCTTGCATACTTCAGAATTTTATAGACTTAGTGCTGTATGATTGCCTTTAAGAGTGGTGATACTTTAAGATCTTAGTATGCTAATAAGCTAAGTACCAGAATGCAATCATGTCACCTGAAGCCAGAGTCACTCTGCAGCTGGAACACCCAGAGTAAGGTTCTGTAAATAGTTAGCTCTGTACTGTGTATAATTTAGCTGTAAATAAACTTGTTTTGAGATCTTCAACCAACTGGACTCAACACCTCTCATTTATGTTGCATTAGACAACATAAATAACTCTCTCTGCTGGCAGCTGTGACGAGAAGGGAAAAAAAGTAAGTTGAAGACTACAGGCCAAACAGCTTTAAAAACTACCTTCCTACAGCCATTAGAGTTTTCGAAAAGTACTGGTTCAAACAGTGAAGCAAAAAAGAACTCTCCTCAAGCTGTAAAATGTGGTTTCTGTCATTTTTACTGGCTTTTTTAAATCGTTTTTGTATTGTGAATTTCATGTTTTGTATAGGCTTTTGCTAAATGAAGAGTTAACTTTAGCTGTGCATCCTACTGGAAAAAGTGCTGCCTATACAGTTTGAGTCACCAGAATTACTTTGTGATACAGACTAATAACAAACAGATAAAGGGAAAGAAAAGAACAGATATCAAACTATTTAACACATTATGATCAAAATGTAACAAGCAGGATGAGTCTTGCTGGAAATGTATGATCTAATGGACTTCAAGGTTATAATGGATTGTTTGCACACATTGTTTTAAGCATGTGATCATGATTAATGTACAAACAGAAGTACTGACAAACGAAATGGCAGGACCAATCAAAACCGTATGAACCAACCAGTGAACAGGAGGAGCCACTGGCTACAAAGAATAAAAGAACAGACCTGGAGAGGTTCAGTGCACAGACTTGAAGATGACAAATGGAGAGACAAGAGTCACAAGCTGGTGCATAGTAAAGGCCACCTGGACTAGGATATTGACTGCCTTGGATTTGTTAAGTATTGCTCTTGGCCTTAATAAATCATCCTGATATCAGCACATTAGGTATCCTTGTCCAAATTCTTATTTTCTGGTCCAAGAACAAAAAAAAAAAATCTCAATCTTACAATTGGTGACTCAGATGGGACCAGACTAGGACTTGGAATATTCAGTGTTAGTGGTTAGGGACCTTGGTAGTATTTGGCTAGCCATAATTCATGCCAGGGAAGGAAAGCCTTGGGGTTGTTGGATCAGTAGAACCTGCTAGTTGACTAAGTGAGTGAAAAGATGTCGGAAGAATAAGAATAGCATTCTGTCAACATACAAAGAAATTAGATAAAGTACTAGATAGTGAGGTCCAGATTTTGTTGACCATGTTTAACAAAGGGAGAGAGAGCTCCCTTTGACAAAGTAGTTGCATTTATTCAAGGGAGAATATAGATGGGTAAAAAGTTGCAAGTAGACAAAGCAAGGGGTCTACTTGCTTACAAAAGTGGGCATGACAAAAACAAACTGAAGTAGAGATTGAAACAATTACAAGAGCTGTGAGCACAAAGATGAGATTAAGCAACTGAGGGGGGAAAACAAGTCCAGAGTTTAGAAATGGAGAAACCGCAAAATGCAGCAACAAACCTCTACTTGTATTCAAGTTAATTCATTAATGGTTAAATGGGAGCAGCAGGAGGAAGAATTGGATACTTGTACAAGGGAGAATGTGAAACTTAACCAGCGCCACTGAGAGGCAGACCACTTTCAGTCTCAGCTGAAAATTTATGCACTAAAAGGGAAGTTGGATAGGCAGCCAGTTCTGGTGTCTGCCATTGAGTGGGGGTGAACTCCTCTTGGAACAGGAGGAGAATCAGGATGCTTGTGTCTGATGACTAGATCACCTATGTTCCTGTTATTACACACTCCTCCAAAGGCACATCAGTCCCTTTGCTGTCATAATAGTCACCAAAGAATGTGCAAGGTACTACCTGCCACCCTGGTATGCTAAAAGCTGTTTGGCTCACAGCATACCAGAGTTCAAAAAATAAAAATCCTGGGTTAGGGAAAATGGTTAAGAGGAAAAGGAAATAAGTTAAACAGCCCACAACAAAAAATCAAAACTGTTAAAGGAATGTGTCTAACATGTTTTGTTTTTAAGAGAATGTGTTTCAGTATTCATTTGGATGTTGGAAGCTTCCATGAATGAATCTTTATTTTTATCTGCACATGCCTGCTTTTCTGCACAGCTAAAAAGTTGTTAACTCTTTGTAGTCTGGCTGATAAAGGTTTAAGTTTGTTACTTGTTCTGCCTATGTCTATATACATAAAAATGAGTTTATTTTGTATGAAACTTGAATCATGTTTTGGTTGTGAGTCTGTTGAAGCTGTGTTCCTTGGGCTCGTGAATGGGAATTTAACATAGATTTTGGCATTTCAAATAGAACAAAGAACAAAACGTACAGCACAGGAACAGGCCATTCAGCCCTCCAAGCCTGCACTGATCTTGATGCCTGTCTAAAATAAAACTTTCTGCACTTCTGGGGACTGTATCCCTCTATTCCCATCCTATTCATGGTATTTGTCAAGATGCCTCTTAAACGTCGCTATTGTACCTGCTTCCACCACCTCCCTGGCAGCAAATTCCAGGCACTCACCACCCTCTGTGTAAAGAACTTGCCTCGCACATCCCCTCTAAACTTTGCCCCTCGCACCTTAAACCTATGCCCCCTAGTAACTGACTCTTCCACCCTGGGAAAAAGCTTCTGACTATCCATTCTGTCCATGCCACTCATAACTTTGTAAACCTCTATCATGTCGCCCCTCCACCTCCATCATTCCAGTGAAAACAATCCGAGTTTATCTAGTCTTTCCTCATAGCCAATGCCCTCCAGACCAGGCAACATCCTGGTAAACCTCTTCTGTACCCTCTCCAAAGCCTCTGTCCTTCTGGTAGTGTGGCAACCACAATTGCAAGCAATATTCCAAGTGTGGCCTAACTAAGGTTCTGTACAGCTGCAACATGACTTGCCAATTTTTATACTCTGCCCCGACTGGTGAAGGCAAGCATGCCGTATGCCTTCTTGACTACCTTATCCACCTGTGTTGCCACTTTCAGTGACCTGTGGACCTGTACGCCCAGATCTCTCTGCCTGTCAATACTCCTAAGGGTTCTGCCATTTACTGTATACTTCCCACCTGTATTAGATCTTCCAAAATGCATTACCTCACATTTGTCCGGATTAAACTCCATCTGCCAAGTCTCCAACCGATCTATATCCTGCTGTATCCTCTGACAATCCTCATCACTATCCGCAACTCCACCAACCTTTGTCCGCAAACTTACTAATCAGACCAGCTACATTTTCCTCAATCATTTACATATACTACAAACAGCACTGATCCCTGCGGAACACCACTAGTCACATCCCTCCATTCAGAAAAGCACCCTTCCACTGCTACCCTCTGTCTTCTATGACTGAGCCAGTTCTGTATCCATCTTGCCAGCTCCCCTCTGATCCCGTGTGACTTCATCTTTTGTACCAGTCTGCCATGAGGGACCTTGTCAAAGGCTATACTGAAGTCCATTTAGACAACATCCACTGCCCTTCCTTCATCAATCATCTTCGTTACTTCCTCAAAAAACTCGATCAAGTTAGTGAGACACTACCTCCCCTTCACAAAACCATGCTGCCTCTCGCTAATAAATTCATTTGTTTCCAAATGGGAGTAAATCCTGTCCTGAAGAATCCTCTCTAATAGTTTCCCTACCACTGACGCAAGGCTCACCGGCCTATAATTTCCTGGATTATCCTTGCTACCCTTCTTAAACAAAGGAACAACATTGGCTATTCTCCAGTCCTCTGGGACCTCACCTGTAGCCAATGAGGATGCAAAGATTTCTGTCAAGGCCCCAGCAATTTCTTCCCTTGCCTCCCTCAGTATTCTAGGGTAGATCCTGTCAGGCCCTGGGGACTTCTCTACCATAATGCTTTGCAAGACACCCAACACCTCCTTTTTGATAACGACATGACCCAGACTATCTACACTCCCTTCCCTAGACTCATCATACACCAAGTCCTTCTCTTTGGTGAATACTGATGCAAAGTACTCATTTAGCACCTCGCCCATTTCCTCTGGCTCCACACATAGATTCCCTCCTCTGTCCTTGAGTGGGCCAACCCTTGCCCTCGTTACCCTCTTGCTCTTTATATACTATTCTCCTTAATCCTGTTTGTCAATGACTTCATGATCCCTTTTAGCCCTCCTGACTCGTTGCTTAAGTTCCTTCCTACTTTCTTGATATTCCACAAGGGCTTCATCTGTTCCCAGCCTTCTAACCCTTACGAATGCTTTCTTTTTGACTAGGCTCACAATATCCCTCGTTATCCAAGGTTACCAAAACTTGCCAAACTTATCTATCTTACTCACAGCAACATGCCGGTCCTGGATTCTAATCAACTGACGTTTGAAAGACTCCCACACGTCAGATGTTGTTTTACCCTCAAACAGCTGCCCCCAATCTAAATTCTTCAGTTCCTGCCTAATATTGTTATAATTAGCCTTCCCCCAATTTAGCACCTTCACCCGAGGACTACTCTTATCCTTATCTACAAGTACCTTAAAACTTATGGAATTATGGTCACTGTTCCCGAAATGCTCCCCTACTGAGACTTCGACCACTTGGCTGGGCTCATTCCCCAATACCAGGACCAGTATGGCCCCATCCATAGTTGGACATATTGTTTCAAGATGCTCTCCTGGATGCTCCTTACAAATTCTGCCCCATCCAAGCCCCTAGCACGAAGTGAGTCCCAGTCAATATAGGGGAAGTTAAAATCACCCACCACTACAACCCTGTTACCTTTTACATCTTTCCAAAAATCTGTCTACATATCTGCCCCTCTACCTCCTGCTGGCTGTTGGGAGGCCTGTAGTAAACCCCCAACATCGTGATTACACCCTTCCTATTCCTGAGCTCCACCCATATTGCCTCGCTGCATGATCCCTCCGCGGTGTCCTCCCACAGTACAGCTGTGATATTCTCCTTAACAAGTAATGCAACTCCCCCACCCCTTTTACATCCCCCTCTATCCTGCCTGAAGCTTCTAAATCCTGGAACATTTAGCTGCCAATCCTGTCCTTCCCTCAACCAAGTCTCTGTAATAGCAACAACATCATAGTTCCAAGTACTAATCCAAGCTAAGTTCATCTACCTTACCTGTTATACTTCTCGCAATGAAACAAATGTACTTCAGACCACCAGTCCCGCTGTGCTCCGCAATATCTCCCTGCCTGCTCTTCCTCTTAGTCTTACTGGCCTTATTTACTAGTTCCCCCTCATTTATTTCACTTGCTGTCCTACTGCTCTGGTTCCCACCCCCCTGCCACACTAGTTTAAACCCTCCCGAGTGACATTAGCAAACCTCGCAGCCAGGATATCTTTGCCCCTCCAGTTTAGATGCAACCCGTACTTCTTGTACAGGTCCCACCTGTCCCTGAAGAGATCCCAATGATCCAGATATCTGAAATCCTCCCTCCTACACCAGCTGTTCAGCCACATGTTTAGCTGCACTATCTTATTTCTAGCCTCACTGGCACAGGGAGTAATCCGGAGATTACAACTCCTAGAGGTCCTTTCTTTTAACTTTCTACCTAACTCCCTAAACTCCCCCTGCAGGACCTCGTCACTCTTCCTGCCTATGTCGTTGGTACCGATGTTTACCACAACCTCTGGCTGTTCACCCTCCCCCTTCAGAATGTCCCCTGTCTGTTCAGAGACATCCTTCACCCTGGCACCAGGGAGGCAACATACCATCCTGGAGTCTCTCTCGTCTACAGAAGCACCTATCTGTGCCCCTGACTATAGAGTCTCCTATAACTATTGCTCTTCTGTGCTTTGTCCCTCCCTGCTGAACAACAGTGCCAGCCGTGGGGCCACTGCTCTGGCTGCTGCTGTTGTTTGGCCCTGATAGGCCATCCCCCCCAACAGTATCCAAAACGGTATACTTGTTAGAGAGGGGGATAGCCACAGGGGATTCCTGCACTGACTGCCTGCCCCTTCTAGCGGTCACCCATCTATCTGCCTGCACCTTGGGTGTAACCACTTCTCTAAAACTCCTGTCTATGATGCTTTCTGCCACCTGCATGCTCCTAAGTGCATCCAATTGCTGCTCCAACCGATCCATGAGGTCTGTGAGGAGCAGCAACTGGGTACACTTCCTGCAGATGTAGTCGTCCGGAATGCTGGAAGCGTCATGGACCTCCCACATCTCACAGGTGAAGCAATTTACCCCTCTAACTGACATTTCTAGCACTAATTAATAACTTAATTAAAAATACTTATTAAATCCTTACTAAATTATGTTACAATTAACTGTATGGTCCCTGGTGCTAGATTTCTACTATAAATATTAAATGCTAACTAAATACAGTAATCTCCTCCCTCCAGTTTTGTTAGTCCAGTTATTAATTAATTAGGGTTTAATCAATTTTTATCAGTTTTATTTTCAAATTCAGTACAAATTCCCTACCAGCCAATCAGGTCACAGCTTTCCTGTGAGGTCACTTTTTCAGTTTTTTTTTACCAGAGGGAAGTTGTTTTTTATATACTTACCGGTCTGGAAATCCGCCCTCCGAGTCTTCTCCCTGGATGAAAATTTATAACTCATTTCAGGAATCAATATTGCTAAATTGTTTGGAATTAAAGTGTGAACATGATTGTGTTCATTTCAAGTGTGCACCCAGAAATGGGATCTTAAAAACTGAATTACATTTTAAATTAAAGATGCTGGTGTAGTGTTTATTTTTATTTTAAGTTAGCTTTGCAACTGTGAAAAGGCATTGAGGTTTCTTAAGAGATGAGCTTCAGCCTTGAAGTCTGGCAGAAATCCAATTTGAAGTTTGAAAACACTTTGCTTTAATTGGACCAGAGTTTTAAAAACTGCTATTGCTTTTTTTGCAGTTTAAATACATGTCTTACTGACTTTGTTTGTTTTCTTAAGTAGCAAACATCAAGAATTGGAAATTTAAGGGGGAAAACAGGATAACTACTGTTAAAGGGCTGGAAAGTTACAGGACTGTCTTTAACTTCTTTGCTGTAAATGTTTTTTTTGTGTGTGAAAACTAACTTTCTTTAGTCATTTGGAAAGGCACCAAAAAGAACAAGACAAATGATGAAATTTTTTTTTTTAAAGCGCATCTTCTGTTTATTAAATAAAGTATTGGTCTGAATTAAGGTTAACTAACCCGTTGGGTTAGGAAAACTGGAATTTCATTTGTGGCAACAATGAACTTCCAAGTTATCTCAAGTTATGAGAGACTTTAATTCCAGATACAAGGCTCGCTCATATAATCTGTACTAATGCTTTGTCTTTCAACAGTGGCAGTTTTGAATTTCAAATGTTGGTGTTAATTGGATTTTGGCATATCTGAGGTGATTCTGCTTGTTTATTCTCGGTTATACCAAAACTCCTTGGGTGAGACCTCTTACAAAAAATATTAAAGTTGAGAAACAATTGGCGTTTTATCTATCTAAAATGCTGTCGTCCCTGATGGAAATGTTTTTCCTTCTGAAGTTTTTTTTTTAAATCCCCCAAGAGTAAATTTGGGCAAAGTTGAAGTAAAGATACCAAGAAGAATAGAAAAAAACAGATTAAAATGGATTTTTTTTGCTATCGGGAAAGTTTTTTTAAAAGTTGCATAACTTGCATATATCTGAGACTAATAAAATAAAAACAAGAAATGCTAGAAATACTCAGCAGGTCTGGCAGCATCTGTGGAGAGAGAAGCAGAGTTAATGTTTCGGGTCAGTGACCCTTCTTCGGAACTGGCAAATATTAGAAATGCCAAAGATTATAAGCAAGTAAAGGTGGGGTGGGGCGGGGCAAGAGATAACAAAGGAGAAGGTATAGATTGGACAAGGCCACAGAATAGCTGACCAGAAAGTCATGGAGCAAAGGCAAACAATATGTTAATGGTGTGTTGAAAGACAAAGCATTAGTACAGAGGATGTTAAAGGACTGAAAATTGAACAGCAAGCACAAACATGAAGAAAATAAGTGGGTAAGCAAACTGAACAAACTAAGATGAAATAAAATAAACATACAAAAAAAAGTAAAAGAAAAAAATAACTAAATGAAAGTTAAATGGGGGGCCCGTCATGCTCTGAAATTATTGAACTCAATGTTCAGTCCAGCAGGCTGTAGTGTGCCTAATCAGTAAACGAGATGCTGTTCCTCGCTTGCGTTGATGTTCACTGGAACACTGCAGCAAGCCCAGGACAGAGATGTGAGCATGGCAGCGGTGAGGTGGGGTGGGGAGGGGGGGGGCGGAGAAGTGTTGAACTGTCAAGCAACAGGAAGCTCAGGGTCCTGCTTGCAGACTGAGCAGGGGTGTTCTGCAAAGCAGTCACCCAGTCTGCACATTGAACAGTATATCTAGACTAGGGAGCCTAGGGAAGGGAGTGTAGATAGTCTCAGTCATCTCATTATCAAAAAGGAGGAGGTGTTGGGTGTCTTGCAAAGCATTAAGGTAGATAAGTCCCCAGGGCCTGATGGGATCTACCCCAGAATACTGAGGGAGGCAAGGGAAGAAATTGCTGGGGCCTTGACAGAAATCTTTGCATCCTCATTGGCTACAGGTGAGGTCTCAGAGGACTGGAGAATAGCCAATGTTGTTCCTTTGTTTAAGAAGGGTGGTAAGGATAATCCAGGGAATTATAGGCCAGTGAGCCTTACGTCAGTGGTAGGGAAATTATTAGAGAGGATTCTTCGGGACAGGATTTACTCCCATTTGGAAACAAATGGACTTATTAGCGAGAGGCAGCATGGTTTTGTGAAGGGGAGGTCATGTCTCACTAATTTGATTGAGTTTTTTGAGGAAGTGACAAAGATAATTGATGAAGGAAGGGCAGTGGATGTTATCTATATGGACTTCAGTAAAGCCTTTGACAAGGTCCCTCATGGCAGACTGATACAAAAGGTGAAGTCACATGGGATCAGAGGGGAGCTGGCAAGATGGATACAGAACTGGCTTGGTCATAGAAGACAGAGGGTAGCAGTGGAAGGGTGCTTTTTTGAATGGAGGGATGTGACTAGTGGTGTTCCGCAGAAATCAGTGCTGGGACCTTTGCTGTTTGTAGTATATATAAATGATTTGGAGGAAAATGTAGCTGGTCTGATTAGTAAGTTTGCGGACGACACAAAGGTTGGTGGAGTTGCGGACAGTGATGAGGATTGTCAGAGGATACAGCAGGATATAGATCGGTTGGAGACTTGGGCAGAGAAATGGCAGATGGAGTTTAATTTGGACAAATGTAAGGTAATGCATTTTGGAAGGTCTAATGCAGGTGGGAAGTATACAGTAAATGGCAGAACCCTTCGGAGTATTGACAGGCAGAGAGATCTGGGCGTACAGGTCCACAGGTCACTGAAAGTGGCAACGCAGGTGGATAAGGTTGTCAAGAAGGTATACGGCGTGCTTGCCTTCTTCGGTCGGGGCACAGAGTATAAAAATAGGCAAGTCATGCTGCAGCTGTACAGAACTTTAGTTAGGCCACACTTAGAATATTGCGTGCAATTCTGGTCGCCACACTACCAGAAGGACGTGGAGGCTTTGGAGAGGGTACAGAAGAGGTTTACCAGGATGTTGCCTGGTCTGGAGGGCAATAGCTATGAGAAGAGGTTGGATAAACTCGGATTGTTTTCACTGGAACGACAGAGGTGGAGGAGCGACATGATAGAAGTTTACAAAGTTATGAGCGGCATGGACAGAGTGGATAGTCAGAAGCTTTTTCCCAGGGTGGAAGAGTCAGTTACTCAGGGACATAGGTTTAAGGTGAGAGGGGCAAAGTTTAGAGGGGATGTGCGAGGCAAGTTCTTTACACAGAGGGTGGTGAGTGCCTGGGACTTGTTGCTGTGAGAGGTGGTGGAAGCAGGTACAATAGCGACGTTTAAGAGGCATCTTGACAAATACATGAATAGGATGGGAATAGAGGGATACGGACCCCGGAAGTGCAGAAGGTTTTAGTTTAGGCAGGCATCAAGATCGGCGCAGGCTTGGAGGGCCGAATGGCCTGTTCCTGTGCTGTACTGTTCTTTGTTCTTCTTTGTTTTACACCACCACCTTAAAGAAGCAGAGAAGTTAACCCTTTCTGGTAACAGCTGGGTTTTTTCAACTAATTAGCACACAACTTTTGTATTGCTAGTATAAATTTATATATTGGGCATTATGGAGTTTTAAGTTTCTAAATTGGCAGATATGTTTGGACATATTAAGCCATTGGGCTCTTGGGCAGGGCCAAATGGATTCTGGTAATAACCAAGAATAGCAAGAGACCCAATGGCTTGAAGAATTTAAGGCACCGTGGCGCAGTGGTTAGCACCGCAGCCTCACAGCTCCAGCGACCCGGGTTCAATTCTGGGTACTGCCTGTGTGGAGTATGCAAGTTCTCCCTGTGTCTGCGTGGGTTTCCTCCGGGTGCTCCAGTTTCCTCCCACAGCCAAAGGACTTGCAGGTTGATAGGTAAATTAGCCATTATATATTGCCCCTAATATAGGTCGGTGGTAGGGAAATATAGGGACAGGTGGGGATGTGATAGGAATATGGGATTAGTGTAGGATTAGTATAAATGGGTGGTTGATGGGCGGCACAGACTCGGTGGGCCGAAGGGCCTGTTTCAGTGCTGTATCTCTAAATAAAAAAATAAAAATATAAATTTAAAAAAAATAAAATAAAAAAACATCTCAGCAGACATCAAATGTCACAGCATAGTCATGATTTAGACTAAAGGCTTTGCCTTTTTCGAAGACTTTTGTTATCTTCCAAGACAGTCTCGTGGCGCAGTGGTTAGCACCGCAGCCTCACAGCTCCAGGGACCTGGGTTCAATTCTGGGTACTGCCTGTGCGGAGTTTGCAAGTTCTCCCTGTGACCGTGTGGGTTTTCGCTGGGTGCTCCGGTTTCCTCCCACAGCCAAAGACTTGCAGGTGATTGGCCATTATAAATTGCCCCTAATGTAGGTAGGTGGTAGGGAATATGGGATTACTGTAGGGTTAGTATATATGGGTGGTTGTTGGTTGGCACAGACTCGGTGGGCCGAAGGGGCCTGTTTCAGTGCTGTATCTCTAAATAAATAAAATAAATAAACAAAGTGCTTGAGTAGGGGAGATATTGTTAAAGCATGAAGCCAGAGCATAATTATTTTTGAGATTTGAATAGATAAAATAAATTCAAAGGACTACTAGGGTCTGATGGAGGGGCCAGGCCCCCTCTTAGTCAGAAGTCAGGTTCCAACGTGACAGTAACAAATGACTGGTCATTTCAGTTGCACTCAGGGAGCCAGCAACAGACAATGCTAATTGACACTGGTTCTGCCGTCACCATAATCCATAGCCCACACCCTGAACACTTTGCATTGGTGAGCAAGGGTTGCTTATCACTTTCGGTATTTGATGGAAAAGCTACTATTGCTTACACAGGAAAGGCCTCCGAAATTCGATTTTGGGAGGTCTCACCTGCATATTATCTTTGTTAATATCTTTGCCATTAACAAGTCATGCCATTACAATCCTCACAAACATGGGGACCCTCAGGTGTGTCAGCTTGTTCAGCAATACTCACATGCTTTGACTACTAACAAACATGACTGGTAAAATGGAGGTGAAGTGCCTGTGAAAGGACACCCTTACTCCTTTGTTAAACAGTACCCCATCCCCAAAGATAGTTATCCTTGCATCAGGGACACAATTATTAAACAGAGCATTGTTAGGCCTGACTTTCACGACCAATTCACTGATTTTTGGCCTTTTTTGTAAAAACAAAAAAGATGGCATCTGGAGGCTAACCAGTAAGCTAAAGTCTGACTCCATCATGCTCCCCAGTTTTTGAGAAAACCCTACTCTCTTGTCACAAGTGGATATTTCAAACAGATTCAGAAGTATCTTCATTTGGAAGGGAAGATCTGTTTAAGTTTGCTTTCACATTTGAAGACCAGAGCTATACTTGGACTTGCTTACCTCAAGGGTTTCCCAATACTCTGACAATCTTACACAAGCAAATGGCAACAGCCCTGAAGGGTTTCTCTGAGCCTGAATGCCTTTTGCAGTATGTAGACTAGCTGCTCCTAGCAACAGCAACTGGATGAGTACCTGTCATTGTTAGAGGAACAATCCTGCCATGGTCAGGTGAGTCAGTGTGTTGCCAATCGAGGGATACTGCTTTATTAATTTTTTTTCAAAAGCTTTTTTTTTAGGGTAAAAGGCAGGGAAGACCCAACTCCCCTCCCAGACTGCTGGAGATTGGCACTATTATAGGAGGCACCCAACTGCAAAAAAACACAGGAAAACCCAATCACTACAAAGACTCTTCCATACAGCCAAAGTTTAAAAAAAAATGTAAACATTAGTGTGTGAATAAGAGCTACTATTCAGAAGCCACAGTTTAAAAAAAATACTCAACCACTCAAGTGTGAAGAATATGAACTCTGGCAGCTCATGAAAAGCCTGTTCTGTTTACACAGCTGAAGTTCTATTAAAAAAATGCTCTGCTTTATTTTTAAAAGCACTTTACACAGCTGTTAAATAGGCAGTTAAACAAGCAGGCTTAAGTGCTGCAAGCAAGATAAATACACAGCACTAGCAAACACCGGTCAATCAAAGCAGCTAGTCTAAATAACAGTTTCTTAAAGGGAAGCAGTGCAGTCACAGAACAAGACTAAAAGCACATTTTAAGCAAATGAACAGTAAGATGATGGATACCAAATTTCTCAGCATTAACTAGAAGGCCTTGGATATCCTATAAGTTCTAACTGTTCAAACAGTGAATGCAGTTATGCTTCAGACAGTGATATTTTCACAGCCTGTTTCTCAGGTTAGACTAATAGCAGTTGGAAATTTAGGGATTACACAATCAATACCTCAGGCTTATCTGAAGAGGACCAGAAAGATCCCACAAAGATTTGGAGAATGCCAGATGATCAGCTCTGATTACAAGTGAGTTTTAGAATTCATCACCTGGAATCTATGTCCTACAGACAACAGTCACAGGAATCAATAGACCAGTTCGTCGATAGATGCCATAGTAAGAACAATGAATACTATTTTACAGAAGCCGTGCTGCCAGACCAAATAATGAAGCTGGTGATTGTATTGTCATGAGAAAACCTATAAGCAAAATGGGAAATATTAATTTCATCAGTTGGAACCTTACATTAGACTTGTAAGATTTTTCCATGAAACTTTTTTTAAAAAACTGGCAACCCAGATGGTCACTGCAATTTACATTTGAAACACCAGTAGATTAAACTGCAGTATATGCATTGCTGATGACAGATAGACATTGTGGTAATGGGCAAAACCTAAGAGCATGATCGAAATTTCCGTTCACTGACAGTAGATCGTCACAAAGGGCTTGTTTTTAAATGGCAAGAAGTGCCAGGTGATTGTAAGTCAGATCAATTTCTTTGGCTCCATCTATTCCAGTTGCAGAATCCGTCCTGACCCCAGGCAAAATTGAAGATCTAAGGCATATGCCTACTCCACAAGACAAGGAAGATCTCGAGACGTCTTGGATTTTTCAATTTTTTTGGCACCATTGACAAGTGCACCACCTCAACTACAGCAGCTCTAAGTAAAATTACAGGACTCGACATCTTCTACAAACTGGGTACCAAAATGGTCACCTCGGATATGCTGAGCAGATTGCCAAACCCAAGCAAAAATGAAGTTCCACTGGATCTACAAGTAGACAGTATTGATATCAATATGGAACATGTGCTCAATCTTTTTTTTAATTGCATTTTGGTCAGCACAAATGTGACTGACTACAATCAAACAGCAAATGACGCATAACTGAAGGCACTGTGGAGAGTCATCATAGAAGTTTGGCCTGATACCGTAAAAGAGGTGCCAGAAACACCTCAGATGCTTTTGGCCTTGAGATGAACTTGGTAACTTGAGAGGCATCACCTTCAAAAGAAAAGTGATTGTGCCCAAAGCTCTCCGATAGGACCTCTTGTTACAACTTCAAGGCCATCTGGACATAGAGCGAACAAGACAACTGGTACGAGACACTGTTTATTGGCCAGGAATAAACAGTGATATTGAAAAGTTAGTGAGGATGTGCAAGACATGCCAGAGCCACCAGCCACAACGTAAAGAACTTCTACACCCTCACGAGATTCCATCTGTTTCTTGGTCCAAAATCGCCACTAATTTGTTTTCCATTAATGGAGATGACTTTATCACAGTCACCGATTTAGTTCTCCAAATTTCCAATTATCAGACAGGTAAAAGACACTTCAAGTGCGGTTGTCGCAGACACATTGAGTACCATATTCTGTCTATTCTGTGCACTGAAGAAATCATTTCTGACAATGGGCCACAGTATACGGGCAAAACTCAGGGATATGTGTATCAAATGAGGCATAAACCATGTGATGTCCTCACCACAGTAGATCTAGGGTAATGGTCTGCACAGTCAAGTCACTTATCCTGAAGTGTAAGAAAACGAAACAAGATTTTTGTGTTGCCATACTCCACCTCAGAGCTACATCTATGGATATGGGATTACCGTCACCAGCAGAGATCATGTTTGGCAGACAAGTGCGGATGACTCTGTCAAGCCATCATCTGTCCAAATTCTCAGATGCAGGAGACGCTGCTCGAAAAACAGGAGAGAATGAAGATGGTGCAGGACTGACATACAGAGGCAGAACTACCTCAGCTGCACTTAAGACAAAAGGTCAGGGTCATACACCCCACAATGAGAACATGGCTACACACAGTGGTATCCAAAATTTGCAGTGAGCCTAGGTCCTACGAGATTACAATACCTAGCAGAGCGGTGTTGAGAAGGGTGCAATACCCCAATTGCACACAGCAGATGCGAAAGGACGCATTCTGATGAGGATGTGATGGAACAACAGGCCAACAACCAACAGTGACAACACGTCTGCGATCCCAAAACAGCCAAGGATGACATCCCCAGAAGGTCATACCACAACCAGTTCTGAAAGAGTTGTCAAATCACTGAATGCTATGTGGAGTATTAAAACTTCTGCACATGTAAAGTCCATAATCGCTATACCTGTGTAAATAATTTTAATGTTATCTAATGTTATGCAATTTTTACTTTTAGCATACGAGACTTTCCTTTGGAAAGGAGGGGGATGTTGTATGATTGCTTTAAGAGTGATGTCCTTTTAAGATCTTAGTATGCGAATGAGCTAAGTACCAGAATGCAGTCATGTGACTTGCAACCAGAGTCATTCTGCAATTGGAACACCCAGAGACAGGAGTTGTAAATAGTTAGCTCTGTCCTGTATATAATAGTTTAGCTATAAATAAACCTGTTTTAAGATCCATGCATCTCCTTTATGTTGCATCAGACAACATAAAAGAACTCCTTACGCTCAGTGCACCTAAAAATAATTACAACTTCTTCATTCATTGTAAGGAAGACACCCTGTAATAACAGGGCAAGAAATGTCACACATGGGAAGCAATGACTGCAACCCTCCAGCCCCCCCACCACCCTGCCACCTGCTGCCCAACTCCACCCTCACTCACAATGAGCAGGAAACTTCTACAAACCTGGGAAGAGACATCATACAGGGAGTTGAAGTAGGAGGGAAACTGCCAATTGACTTGTATAATGTGATGCTGCTTGTCACAATGAGCTGGACATTGAGAGAGTGGAGGCCTTTCCTGATAGCATTGATGAGCACATCTGGGCATGTAGGTTCAGTCTTTGAAACACAGTGCAGATGAGGCTATTGCGTCTATTGTATCTTTGGGCTTCAGTCCTCGTCACAAACTCTGTTCCCTAGCCAGTGACTCCATCCCTGTTCCTAGCACCTGTCCGAGGCTAAACCAGGCTGTCCACAATCTTGGTGTCATATTTGACCCCTTGATGAGCTTCCGACCACAATTCTGCACCATCACAAACCGCCTATTTCCACCTCCGTAACATCGCCTGACTCTGCACTGATGCAGCTCATCTGATATTGAAACCCTCATCCATTCCTTTGTTGCCTCTAGACTTGACTGTTCCAATGGAGTCCTGGCCAACTTCCCATGTAAACTTGATCATCACAAATCTTTGATGGGGTTCATCCATGAATGACAGCATTGTGTCACGTATACATTGGATTTCTTGGTCTGTACAGTCTGCTGTAGGACTGCCAGCAGGAGGTGCCATCCACTTTCTACCCTGCCTGCTTCCCATCCATCCTTCGAAAAAGCAAAACATAGGAGTATTCCCAATGGGAACCCCTCTTTTGAATGGGGGAGAAGTCATGGGAGCTGCACAACAGAAAGAAGAAAGTGAAACGATGAAGCTGTGGACAACGGCCTAAAGTTAACAAAAAAGTTAAAACGGGTCAGAAATAAAGTTCTGCTGATAGGTCATGAACCTGAAATACCTGTTTCTCTCTCCACAGCTAGCTGACCAGATCCGTATTTCCAGAAGTTTCTGTTTTTATGTGCTAATCTCATGACTTGTTCCTTCCTATCCATGCATCCACACATGGCACTGTGCACTTTCCAGCATCTGCCGTACTACCTTCAGAAGACTACCCAGCTCAACTCACTGCCAAATACACCCATGATCAGCAGACGGATGCTGTACATTACTGTCTTCATAATACAGAAAGCATCTTCAAAAATGGGCATAGGGACCAATGTCAGTTAATCAATTCATGCTACTGTCGGAGAAGGCAACACCTAACAGGATGTAGAAGTCCACAGCCAGACAGTATACAGTAACTTTGCATCCTCTGACCATATTTGAGGAGCGAGTCCTCCAAACTCAGGGATGAGACTTGAGGAACAAGCATGAGATGGAAAAGCAGGAGCTAATTTTTTTATTTCTTTTCTGGGATGTGGGCGTCGCTGGCAAGGCCAGCATTTGTTGCCCATCTCTAATTGCCCTTGACAACTGAGTGACTTGCTAGGCCATTTCAGGGCACAGGTAAGAGGCAGCCACCTTACTGCGGGTCTAGAGTCACATGTAGGCCAGACCAGGTAAGGACAGCAGATCTCCTTCCCTAAAGGACATTAGTGAACCAGATGGGTTTTTACAACAATCGATGATGCAACACCCCCTTCACACTTGATCCTATTCATCACATATGCTTCCTGCTAATCTTTTGACAAAGTCTGCTTGTCGGTAAGCTGTTAGAAGAATGCATTCTAACATGTTCCTCTTTTGAAATTTGCAGTTATGGCAGAAGCAGCTAGCTCAGTGCCCTCGCACCTGGATTCTCCCAGCACCCCTTCACTCAGTCTCACTGTGACCAGCACCATAATCATCAAACAGCCCAGATTCATCCATGTCAGACAACTTAGTCAGTTTGAGGTTAGCAGAGTGAGTGATCTGCAAAGGGCTAATGGAGTTGCCCGAGGATGGGCAGAAGCAGTTGACCAAAGGATGAGGGCAATGAAAATGAAAATCAAGAGAGATGTATAATGGGCAGCTGATCCAATATCATCTGTTTTACACTTTTACACTATCACCCAAAGTCAAAATTACCCCCAACTGATGCACAGGTCCACAGGCTTAATTAAGTGTGTGTGAATCAGACACTGAGCATGCCTCAGCCCCCAGTACTACAAGGTGCTGTGACCGATACACAGCAATGCCATGGCACTTAGACATTGCATTATTGGCTCTCCTCTCCTTCAGATGTTTTACGTGTTTTCTGTTCACAACATGGAAATAAACAGCAAAAATGAAGGTCAATTTTCCTGAGCAGGCATTGCTCAGGGGCACTGTGATTGCAGCTGCAACCTGCAATGCAGCAAAGCACGTGGATTTCCTGCTGGCCCTCAATAACAGGGAGATGGCAGACAACAGGCAGTGCTCTGTTAAGCAGAGGACCAAGATGTTTAGTTTAGTTTAGTTTAGTTTAGAGATACAGCACTGAAACAGGCCCTTCGGCCCACCGAGTCTGTGCCGACCATCAACCACCCATTTATACTAATCCTACACTAATCCCATATTCCTATCACATCCCCACCTGTCCTATATATTTCCCTACCACCTACCTATACTAGGGGCAATTTATAATGGCCAATTAACCTATCAACCTGCAAGTCTTTGGCATGTGGGAGGAAACCGGAGCACCCGGAGGAAACCCACGCAGACACAGGGAGAACTTGCAAACTCCGCACAGGCAGTACCCAGAATCGAACCCGGGTCCCTGGAGCTGTGAGGCTGCGGTGCTAACCACTGCGCCCCTGTGCCGTACCGGTGGAAGAGTGCCAGATATCAGAAGGCTCACAGACGCTGAGGACGAGGCCCTGTAAATTTCCGCAATTCACTTTGACTGCTCATTTGGTGATGTAGAGCTCGAGGTGCTGGGTGAACATTCAGCCATTTGATACACATAACGATGATCAGGAAAAATATGGGGCTGGATTTCATTGGTGGTGCGCTTTAGAAATGGCGGTCTGCCCGCACGGACCACCCATCGCAGAGCCGCCGTGATATTCAGCACGGTGGCTCATTATCATTGACGCGCCTTACCACCCTCCCTCCACCACCCACCCCCACCCCCCCCCCCCCCACCCAAATGACCTGGACGGGCGGGATTTCCAGCACCGGTATTGGCATCTGATCAGGTGAACATCAGGTGCTGTGGCCCTATTTAAAAGGGCAGCCAGTCCAGCATTATTGTTTTGAAGCCTCAGAAGGAAGCTGCAGAGAGAAGTCCCTGAAGTTTAGTACTCCTGAAAAATCTATTCAGCTTTTACACAAGCCCAAAAACTGAAGATGGTGGAGGGGCACTCCAGAGTGGCCTAGGAGGTTCAGTGATGCCTCCCTGCTCACTCTCCTCCAGGCTGTGCGGATAAGGCGGGGGGTCATCTTCCCCAGTGATGGTAAGAAGAGGCCCTCCCACCTGACCAAGGAAGCCTGGCTGGAGGTGGCAGAGGAGGTCAGTAGCTGTGGGACCATCTGCCATGACTGGGTACAGTGCCGCAAGAGGATGAACAAAAGTAAGTGTCACTTTATATCACGGCACCACTGAATCTGGGTGTGCCCACACAGAGTGGCATATGTGTGCCACTGGCATGCCAAAGACATGGAGGTTGGGCAGGAAGGAATGATGTGACATAGTGGCTGAATGTATGAAGGAACTTACCCTTGTCTGCTGCTCAGAGCACAGTACCTACATGAGTGGCTCACTCAGTAGTGCACACCAAGCATTCCCCACCTTTGAACCCAGCACCCCTCTTGTGACATGTGTTGTGATAATGATCTGCCATGCTTAATATCTGCCTCCTTCCTCCTCCAGGCTAAGAGGGCCCACAGTGCAAGGGAGGTGAGCCGTACCGGTGGAAGAGTGCCAGATATCAGAAGGCTCACAGACGCTGAGGAGGAGGCCCTGTAAATTTCCGCAATTCACTTTGACTGCTCATTTGGTGATGTAGAGCTCGAGGTGCTGGGTGAACATTCAGCCATTTGATACACATAACGATGACTTTAACATTGTTATTGTTTGAGACAATGCTGTCATAATCGTCACATCAAAACTGACAGTGTGCTCTTCTCATTGTATGTTGCAGGTCAATGTTTCGAATGACCCCAGCAGCCCATGAAACCTCCCCCACCTCAGAGGAAGAGACATCCTCCGAGGAAGCATCGTCCCATGACACTCCCGCACCTTCCACCCGTGCAGATACAGTCACCTTGATGGGAATCCACCAGGCTTAGAATCTGGGTCACAAGCTGGTGAGAGCACTGCATACGCGCCCGAGCAGCTGACTGAGGCTTAGACAGCCGAGGCCTCTGACAGTCGGAGAGCTGTACGTGATCAGGCCCACACTGATCCCCAGGCTGCTGATGACCCTCTGCTGTCGACAGCACTGGGCATGCTGGAGCTGCTGCAGCAGTCCTGACAACATCTGATGGAGATGCCACAGTCCATGCACAGTCTTGAGCAGATGATGGGGGAGTCCATCCAGGCCATGACAGTTGCCATGTCCCAGGTATATGAGTGCATGGCTTCATCCATGGAGGTGATGGTGGCCCTCCTGTTGAGCCAGATTCCATTGATTCGCGCAGACCTGCAATTCCTTGCTGAGGCCATCAGATCCTCAAATCAGTGGCAAGGTGAGAGAGGGACCAGGGACATGGAGACTGTCTCTGGCCCTGCTCCTTCCCGGGAGAGCAGAAGGGTTCAAATGAGCCTTGAGATGGAGGAGGCGCGCCTGCTCACCATATCTGGGGTTCTCCCTCAAGGTGATTACCATGTGGACACCGTCCCCTCCACCAGTGAGTCAAGCTCCAGCAGCCACGATGTCTGAGGAGAGTTCTGCACTGATGCAGGATTCCCCCAGCCAGCCAAAGGGCAATCAGATCAGCAGCCTTCCTCCAGTCAGGCTGCTAGTGCAGAGGTGGCACTACAAAGGAGCACCTGCAAACATTTCAAATAAACACCGTGACACAAATGGGTCTGCATGGGTGACACTACAATGTAAAAAAATTATTTCACTAAATGTTCTTCATGAACATGTGTGCCGTTTTTACTGTGTGAATGACGTGGGCCAGGATGTCCTGTCTTCTCTTGCCAGTATTACTCATGTGCATCTCCACGGATGCAGTAACATGGACAATGGCTCAGTCTGCTGCTGCCAGTAATGGTGGAGACAAAGATGTTGCAGATGCGGACTGCTGCACAACAGGTGAACGAGGGTGCTGTGTGGCTTGCAGAGCACATGGTGGTCTTTATGGCATGGAGAATCCTTGATCAATAAGGCGTTGCCGTGCATCCCTAGCTCACTGCTCGCCCTGCATGTGGCGCCAGGATGCCCTCTGTCCTCCCATGCACCTTTCCTGCTGCAAGCCCTCTGCATCCTCATTGTCCGAGGAGGAGTCCTGCTCACGTCTCTCCTCATCCTGCAAGGCCTCCCCCCTATTGAGTGTGCAGTTGTGCAGAGCACAGCAAACAGCAACAATACGAGCTACCCTTTCCGGTTCATACTGCAAGGCACCACCCGATCTATCCAGGCAGAGGAAGCGCATTTTCAGCATGCTGATCGCCCGCTCAATGGTGGCTCTTGTTGCACCGTGGCTGGCGTTGTATTTCTCCTCTGCATCACTGGTGAGGTGTTCTCACCGGTGTCAGGAGCCATATCTGCAAGGGGTAGCCCTTGTCACCAAGAAGCCACCTCTCCATCTGAGCCAGTTTAGTGAACAGCAATGGCAGCTGGGACTAACGCAGGATGAAGGCTTCATGGCAACTGCCTGGAAAGCGGCTACAGATTTGCATGAAGCGTTTCCAGTGTTCACATCCGAGCTGTACATTACGTGAGTGGAAGCCCTTTCGGTTTACCTATGCAGCTGGTCGACGGCGGGAGCCTTGATGGCCACATGGGTGCAGTCTATGACCCCTTGCACCTGTGGGAATCCTGCGCTGGAGCCGAAACTGATGGCCCTCTGGGCCTGACTCTCAGGGTCTGTCCTGAAGTGGACATAATCACCGGCCCTCCAGTACAGGGCATTGGTGACATCCCTGATGCAGCGGCGCACTGCTGACTGTTTGACCCCACAAAGGTCTCCAGTGGGCCCCTGAAATGATGCAGAGGTGTAAAGGGAAAGAGCCGCTGCCACTTTGAGGGCCACAGGAATAGATCTCCACTGAAGCCCATCGGCTACACTTCATCATTCAGCAGGGCACAGAGATGTGTCACTGCCTCTCTTGACCTCCGCAGTCGCCTCTGACACTGGCGCTCACACATCTGCAGGTATGTCATGCGGGACCTGTAGATGCGTGGCGATCTGTAGTGGCAAGCTCTCCCTGGGGGCTGCTGCTGCTCACGACTGAGGACTTCCACATGGGCTGCACCTGCCTCTTGGTTTTGCCTGCGGTGCATGTGGATCCTCACGACAAGAGTAACAATGAATATAGGGCAAAACATGTCCATCTCCAAGTTGCAACTAAACTCAGTTCCTTCACTTCTTCGAAGGTACCTAATAGGGTAAAGAATGATGTTGACTAGTACATAAGGTACATTCATGCATCAACTATGTGGTATGGCAATGCCCGTCTTTGTTTCCACTAAGAGTGGCACAGCATGACCACATTCAGATTGTAGCAGCTACATCGATTGGCCCACCAGCCAGATAACCTTTACACGCCTACTGTTTCTGGCACCCTCCCCACACACAGGGTTCCCAGAGTGCCACTGCTCCTTCACTCACACAAACATTCAATGGCGCAGAGTGGCTACCCTTTACGGAGGGAGTATGCAGTAGTTCGCGCATGTTCGAGCAGTACCTCAGGACATGCGCGATGCCAATATCATCACCCTCTATAAAAACAAAGGTGACTGCGGTGACTGCAACAACTACCGTGGAATCTCCCTGCTCAGCATAGTGGGGTAAGTCTTTGCTCGAGTCGCTCTAAACAGGCTCCAGAAGCTGGCCGAGCGCGTCTACCCTGAGGCACAGTGTGGCTTTCGTGCAGAGAGCTCGACCATCGACGTGCTGTTCTCCCTTCGTCAGATACAGGAGAAATGCCGCGAACAACAGATGCCCCTCTACATTGCTTTCATTGATCTCACCAAAGCCTTTGACCTCGTCAGCAGACATGGTCTCTTCAGATTACTAGAAAAGATTGGATGTCCACCAAAGCTACTAAGTATCATCACCTCATTCCATGACAATATGAAAGGCACAATTCAACATGGTGGCTCCTCATCAGAGCCCTTTCCTATCCTGAGTGGCGTGCAACAGGGCTGTGTTCTCGCACCCACACTTTTTGGGACTTTCTTCTCCCTGCTGCTTTCACATGCGTTCAAGTCCTCTAAAGAAGGAATTTTCCTCCACACGAGATCAGGGGGCAGGTTGTTCAACCTTGCCTGTCTAAGAGCGAAGTCCAAAGTACGGAAAGTCCTCATCAGGGAACTCCTCTTTGCTGACGATGCTGCTTTAACATCTCACACTGAAGAGTGTCTGCAGAATCTCATCGATAGGTTTGAGGTTGCCTGTAATGAATTTGGCCTAACCATCAGCCTCAAGAAAACGAACATCATGGGACAGGACATCAGAAATGCTCCATCCATCAATATTGGCGACCATGCTCTGGAAGTGGTTCAAGAGTTCACCTACCTAGGCTCAACTATCACCAGTAACCTGTCTCTAGATGCAGAAATCAACAAGTGCATGGGAAAGGCTTCTACTGCCATGTCCAGACTGGCCAAGAGAGTGTGGGAAAATGGCGCACTGACATGGAACACAAAAGTCCGAGTGTATCAAGCCTGTGTCCTCAGTACCTTGCTCTATGGCAGCGAGGCCTGGACAACGTATGTCAGCCAAGAGCGACGTCTCAATTCATTCCATCTTCGCTGCCTCCGGAGAATACTTGGCATCAGGTGGCAGGACCGTATCTCCAACACAGAAGTCCTCGAGGCGGCCAACATCCCCAGCTTATACACACTACTGAGTCAGCGGCGCTTGAGATGGCTTGGCCATGTGAGCCGCATGGAAGATGGCAGGATCCCCAAAGCCACATTGTACAGCGAGCTCGTCACTGGTATCAGACCCACCGGCCGTCCATGTCTCCGCTTTAAAGACGTCTGCAAACGCGACATGAAGTCCTGTTACACTGATCACAAGTCGTGGGAGTCAGTTGCCAGCGTTCGCCAGAGCTGGCGGGCAGCCATGAAGGTGGGGCTAAAGTGTGGCGAGTCGAAGAGACTTAGCAATTGGCAGGAAAAAAGACAGAGGCGCAAGGAGAGAGCCAACTGTGAAACAGCCCCGACAAACAAATTTTTCTGCAGCACCTGTGGAAGAGTCTGTCACTCTAGAATTGGCCTTTATAGCCACTCCAGGCGCTCCTCCACACACCACTGACCACCTCCAGGTGCTTACCCATCGTCTCTCGAGACAAGGAGGCCAAAGAAGAATGCAGTAGTTCCCTACCTGTATGCAGAGTTCCACCCCCAGTAATACCATACCCCTTCTCACCTCCCTGGATGCCTGCAGAGTTGTGCCCCCAGTAATACCATCCCCCGTCCCCGAGAGCTGTCTTGCAAGACTTACCTTCACAGGCTCCGAGGACTGCAACTCCTGTCCCGCCAGCTGTTATTAGTCGTGAACGGGTGGCATGTGATAGATGCCCATTCACCAAATTATGTGGAACTGTTGAATAAGAGGCAGAGGGATGCATAATGAGGCAAGGTAAGTAGCGCTTTGAATATTTAAATTGAGCTTCTGTCGCTGAATGGTGGGGGGGAGGCTGCCCCAAGGCCTCGCCGCTGCCAGTTATATGGGTAG
Organism: Heterodontus francisci; assembly: GCF_036365525.1. Lineage (NCBI taxonomy): Eukaryota > Metazoa > Chordata > Chondrichthyes > Heterodontiformes > Heterodontidae > Heterodontus > Heterodontus francisci. Next base: position 119,786,150 of record NC_090373.1, on the reverse strand, counting down.
CGTTGGGGAGCGTGGCGGGCCTCTCCCAGAAGTATTTTCCAGGCCCCCCACCCATGACCCCCGACGTTGGAGGGGCTGGTAAAATTCAGCCCATGATCTTAAAGGCAGCAGCATTATTAAAGGGAAGGTGTAGTTACAGGACCTGGGAAAGCCAGGAGATCTTTGTGTTTTTGCAGGTAATGGACTAGGAGTTTAATTAGGACACCTTCAGATGTCTTTTGGTAACTTTATAATTTATCTTATGCATGTTAGAAGCTGTGATTTTTAAAATTCATTCTTGAGATTTGGGCATCACTGGCAAGACCAGTATTTGCTGCCCATCCCCAGTAGCCCTTGAAAAAATTGCGGCGAGTCACCTTCTTGAACTGCTGCAGTCTGTGTGGTGAAGATACTTCCACAGTGCTGTTGAGGAGGGAGCTCCAGGATTTTGACCCAGTGACAATGATGGAACAGTGGTATGTTTCCTAGTCAGGACGGTGTGTGACTTAGAGGTGATGGTGTTCCCCCTGAGCCTGCTGCCTTTGTCCTTCTAGGTAGTGCATGATAGTGGTGCTTACATTAGTTAATAGTCCAATCCCTGTGATTCAGTTCATTCAATGCCAACAGCAGCCTAAGGAGCAGTCCAAACACCACTGTAGTCTGTCTTCTAGGTAGCTGATAAGAGGGTGGCACTGTAGTGCCAATCTGGAGGTGGAGGAACAGGAGAAACAAGTGCTAGTATGAAGAATGATAGCGCAGGAATAGGTGCAGGGTGCTGCTTTGATTGTGAGGTTTCTCATTTTATTCCTAGTGGAAGAAGCAGGTGTGAGATTAAGGGGAGGGGACATTTTGTTTTGTGGTAGGGAAACTCTTATTTTGGCTCAGAAGAGGCAACTGGTTTCAGCAGTTGTCAAAGAGATTCACGGCTGTTTTCCCTTATTTTAGAATATTTTCTGCATAAGGCTCTATATAAATGCAAGTTGTTGTTGTCTACCTCCAGACAAGCCTTTTTGTAAAAAGGTTATGATACTGAATGCAGCTTCCATCACTAAGCATATAACAACATTCTGTATCAGGTATCTGGGGCACCAAAGTCATTTATTATTCAGAAAATCAAAATTAAAGGCTTATCTTGAAATTACTCCCAATCTCCACTGTAATTTCACAGGAGATTGGCAGAACCCAGAGAAAAATTACAGAAGTGACTAAAAACAGCTTTTTACATTGTTTCTGCGGGTGCTTTGCCAATGTCCTGCTAGAGAATCCCAGTGGAAACCAAGTGTAACTTTATTCGGCCATTTGTTTGAAGGGGAAAAATCATTAGGTTTGTTTGGTCATTAGGTCAAAAGATGATTTGAAAACAGTGCAGACAAAATTGTCAGATCTAAGTAATACAAAAGTGCAGATCTAAATAATACAACCTTTCATATAAACTGTTTTCTATAAAAACAAGTTTCTTTGTAACTTTATAGAAGTTCCACAGATGCTTAAAATTCTGACTGCTCTGTTGTGCAATGTATTCAGTGAATGGCAGAAACTTTGGAACGTTCCATGTATCCAACTGTGCACAGTCATGATTCCCTTTTAGCTACTGTGTACCACTACTGGCGCAGTGGTTAGCCACGCAGCCTCACAGCTCCAGCGACCCGGGTTCAATTCTGGGTACTGCCTGTCTGGAGTTTGCAAGTTCTCCCTGTGTCTGCGTGGGTTTCCTCCGGGTGCTCCGGTTTCCTCCCACATGCCAAAGACTTGCAGGTTGATAGGTTAATTGGCCATTATAAATTGCCCCTAGTATAGGTAGGTGGTAGGGAAATATAGGGACAGGTGGGGATGTGGTAGGAATATGGGATTAGTGTAGGATTAGTATAAATGGGTGGTTGATGGTCGGCACAGACTCGGTGGGCCGAAGGGCCTGTTTCAGTGCTGTATCTCTAAACTAAACTAAAATGATTTATTTTCCTGTATGTCAAGTTGGGACATCCATGAAGGAGATTTGGATTTGCCTCAGCTTATGGGGAAGAGAAAATTCAATGATGGCTAGGTTGCCTTTTTTTTTGCAGTTATGCTCTGTACACTTTTGATCCAAAGTCTATTCTCAATCTATGATTTTTTAAAAATTGCCAAGATGGAAGCCAAAACCAACAAACTGACAGTGCAAAACTTTGACAAAGTAGATTTTGGAACTGCGAGTATTAGGCAATCTAACTTGAGAAAGCATATTTAAAAATAAAATTGCTGAAAACAGTGCAAATGTGTTTAAGGCTACCCTACACGATGAAAAGAAAACATTCCATTTGAAAAAGACAAGCATTGCAAGACCTCTACCATACTGGCTTAATGATGAGGTTGGAATAAATATGAAAAAACTTTCGAAAGATTGAGATTCCTAATAAAAGGAAATCAAAAATAGCTAAGAAAGTATCAGAAAAACAAACAAGTAGAAAGACAAATTATAGGGCAGCATTGTTTTACGATATGTTAATGGAAGAGGCAAGGTGAATGAACTAGTGGGTGTGTTAAAGGATAAATTAGACAAAAAAAACTATTTGGATTCTTCACCTCAGTTTTAACAACTGCAGACAAATCCATTGTAGATGGGCTAGGAAAGAACTGGTTTAGTAATTCTAGCACACACCTTTTGGGCAGGTGGGGACGCAGGGTACATTCCCTGTGCCGGAATGGTGAGGTCTGAGATACCCCACATATTGGGACACGTTATAATGATCTGCACTGCTGGTGTGACCTGTATTTTTCTTTAATCATACTCCTGGTCCAATGCAGCCTTCTCCATTTTGCCAGATTTTCCACACTTCCTGCTTCCACCTCCTTCCTCCACACGACCATTCCCCACTATTCTGCTTTAACCATTTACACAGGTTTTGCATCTTGGATACACCCTGTATTTCTCTAATCTTTTTAATTATTGCTTCCCTTTATCACACTAATTTCACACCTGCCAGTTAAACCAACTCCTGTCCTCCACCTAATCACAGATCATTCTGTGCTTTTCGCCCCATTTCATTTTCTGTTCCTCCTTACAAACTAAGCACCTTGGGACGTTTTACTATGTTCAAGACACTATAAAAATGCAAGTTGTTGCTGTTAATCTGTAAGATCCCCTAGTTCTGACAAAAAGGCTATAGATTTGAGATTTTAACCCTGCCTTGCTCTTTCTACAGATGCTGCCTGAAATGCTGAACATCTGCAGCAATTTCAATTTCAGATTTCCAAATCTGCAGTATTTTGCTTGTTCCTTTTAAAGTAGGCAAATGTGGCAACGAATTGGTGCATATTCAGGTCCCACCATCACTAATGAAATACACAACACTTAATCTTTTTTTGCTGAAATTGATCGAGGGATATTTGTTGACCAGGATGTCGAGAGAACTCCTGGCTCTTCTTTGATAATATAAATTTTAAAAGGGAAATGTAAAAGGTGCTACTGACTTGTTATTGCTCCTTTCACACTATCTCACAGGATCAAGATTTACTGCATGAATGCTGAATATAACAAAGGATCATGGGAGCTGTAGTTTCCACTCTGTACTTAATTCAACAGATTTTTGTTTTTGTTTTGGAGAATAGCCTAGACGCAGGTGTATCCTGTGCATGCTGACATATGGTAGCACATCCTGTGCAGTTAACCAACATGTAGATAGACATACACATACACAGACACGGACACGATTTGGCATCTGAGGAAGCTCAATGAAACTTGATTAATGTTTTTAACATGTAGGTGCTTGAAGTCAGTGCCTAGTTTCAGTTAATTCTAATTGGATACAATTAGATGAAGTTTCCTAGTTATTTACAGACATTGTTAAATTGGTTGTTCACTTATAGAGTCATAGAGTCAGGTGAGATTTTCTGCTTTTGTGCTTTCCAGCCGTAATTTCCCCCCATTCGTTTTAAGAGACAGAAAATTATGCGTTAGTTAGCATAGAAGTGGAAATCCCCTGCCATCATGTAAACAATAATACAGAAAGTTTTAGCCCATCAAAGTACATACAGAAAGGCAGTTAGCCAAATTACAGAACTGGGCAGACAAAACACTAAAAAATTGTCACTTCTAGACAGAACTGTATCAGGGTGTTACGACTGGCAACATTCCCCGCAAATAATTGCTACTGAGTGAAGGTCAAGAAGGGGAGAAATTGGTAAACAGGACACACCAGGTCACAGATCACCTACTTACAAGATTACAGCATTATTACAGATGAAGAAGGCCCTTCTGCCCATCTAAATTAACCTATCTAGAGAGACTCTAGACTCCCTCATTGCAATATCTATCTGTTTTTAGAGAATTTCCACAGTTTGATTCCACTACTTTAACTAGGAACTCATTCCATGTATTGATCACTCTTTTTATGAAGAATTTTCTGGTCTCAGTCCCAAATTTATGCCCCCTTGAACTAACCTCTCAAACTAATTTAAATATTCAAGATTTATATTTTCCATTCCCATAACTATTTTTATGTTTATTGCATATTAAAAATGATGAGTGGCCCTTATATTCTAATGGTAATGTACCTGAAGGAGGTGGGGTGAGGGTTACATCATAGGACCCATTAAGTACAGTGGAATTCACCAAACATTATGTAACAACCCCACTATACAAAGTGTCAACATTTGCCAAGAATACTAACTGGCCAAACTTACCAGAAACCTAGTGAACACTCCATTTCATCCTGGCAGGATCAGTTTTGTGTAAATCAAATGAATCCAAGGCAGAGTTCAAGTCCAAAATGAATCATTGACATTTTTGATGAACTTACTAAACATGTCCTCGTTAAAAAACATTTTGCTCAGACAGCCAACTTGGAATTCTTCTCGCACTAATGGAGAAACAAATTGGGTCTCTCTCCTTAACCCCACTGAGAATCACCCGGGCTTCTCTACCTCTACTTTGTGTCTCTCCTCCCCACCTGCAACTTTCCCTATAAAGGACTCAGGCCTCCTCTCCCTCTCAGTCACCTGATGAATACATGCCCATGCTACACTCTAGCTAACAAATAGATCCTTGCCACAGCATTAATTACCTTGTGGCATAAGTGTTGTGCACATAACCAGAGTGAGCTGTACAGCCAGATAGCATTGGCTTTCAGTCTTCGGACAGTACAACTGCAATAACAACTTGCATTTATATAACATGGAAAAATATGCCAAGGTATTTCATATAGGTATAATCAAAAAAAGACAGTCACTGAGCCAAAGGAGAGATGACTAAAAGTTTGCTCGAAGAGGGAGGACCCACCCTCCTGATCAGACAACCTGTCCTCCACGGAGGGCTGCCCCCCGTTCCCCCAATCGACCACATTTGCCTCGCCGGGGCCCGACCGATTGCCTCCGGCAGCGCCCCAAAAACGTACCCGTTCTCTGGGCTCCCCGACATCTTCCACCTTCAGCTGGTTTGCAGTCCCAGCAGTGGCCACCGTTCCAAGTGATGCTGCTGGAATAGAGAGCTACCAGCTCTCTGATTGGCCGGCTGCCCCATTAGGCGGGACTTCCTGCTCAATGAGGTGGAAGTCCCACTTCAGACCAATTAAAGGACTGGGGACTGCAAAATGCGGTCCGGATCGCCAGGCCAGGCCAGGCGGAGGCGGGTTCATCACCGACTTTTCAGTCGGTGTACAGCTCCCGTCCACTGAGGGAAAAGTTCCAGCCATAGTCTAGTGTGGTACGAAGAGAGTAATGCATTATTGGAGGTACCATCTTTCAGATTTGATGTTAAATTGAGATCCCTCCTGCCTGCTCAGCTATAAGTTAAAGATCCCATTGCACTATTTGAACACAGGTTAGTCGTCCTGATCTTCTAGCCAAAATTTATCCTTAATCAATAATCACCAGAAATAATTACCTGGTCAATTATTCATTTCTTTTTTCTGGGAACTTGCTGTGTGCAAGTGGGTAGCTACATTTGACTAAGTAACAGCAGTGACTTCATTTCAAAACTAATCCACTGGTTATAAAGCAGTTTGCAGGATCCTGATGACATTGCATTATATAAATGCAACCTCTTTCTTTATCAAGCTTCCATTCTAAAAGCACCCTAAAACAGCGTTTCACTCAGCAGGTAAGAATATTTTTCAATTATTTATGAAATATTGTAATCTTGGTCTCAGACAATAGAAAAACTGCATTTCAATTTCAATACTCTTTTGAACTTCCAAGTTTGAAAAATCAGTTAGAATCACGGAAACTTACGGTACGTAATTCCTGTGCTGACTCTTTGAAAAAGCTACTGTGCTTAGTCCCAAATCCCTGCATTTTATCTGTGATCCCGTAAGTTCCTCATCCACAAGTACCTGTCCAACATGCTTTCAAAATTATTTATGTAATCAGCTTCCACCATCTTTTCAGGTAGACCATTCTCATCACCCCTCTAGGTCTTTTTCCAATGACTTTGAATCTATAACCCCTAGTTATTGACCCACTTAGTGAGGATTTTTTCCCTATTTACTCTACCAAAACCTTTATAAGGCCACCTCTTAACCTCCTCTGTTCCAAGCAGAACAATGCTAACTTTGTCATTTTTCTTCATAACTGAACCACAGAATATTTACATTACAGGAGGAGGCCATTCAACCCATCAAGCCTATGCTAACTCTGCAAGAGCAACTCAGCTAATCCCAGTCCCAAGCCCTTTCCCCATAGCCCTGCAATTTCTCACTCTTCAGGTGCTTATCCAATTCCTTTTTTTGAAAGTCACAGTCGAACCTGCCTTCACTACACTCTCACGCAGTGCATTCCAGATCATAATCACTCACTGTGTAAAAAAAAAGTTCTTGCTTGAAGTCCCTCATGCCTGGTAACATCCTGGTAAACCTCCTCTGTAGCCCTTCTAATGCCTTTACAGCTTTCCTGAAGTGTGGTGCCCAGAATTAGCCACAATATTCCAGCTGAGGCCGAATTGTAATTTATAAACTTCAATCATGATCTCCTTGCTTTATATTCTATTCCTCGATTTATACTGCAAAGTAACCCATATTGTTTTAACCACCTTATCAACTTACCTTGCCACCTTTAAGGATTTGTGTATCTGGACTCTGATCATCTACACTTTTCAAAATCGTGCCATTTACAATGTACTGTTTCCACATTAGTCCTCCCAAAGTGCAACACTTCATGCTTCATCGCATTGAACTCCACCTGCTATGCTGCTGCCCATTTCACCATCCTGGACAGTAGCAACCCTCCAGCCCTCCAATGAGGATTGAAAGATTGCGAGCTCTACCTTTGCTACTTTCAGCAAGCTAGCATGCATTCCATCTGGACCAGGTGATTTTATCAACTTTCAGTAAGTTAACTTTTAGTATGTTTTCACCTCAATTCCCGATTCTTGATACCACACCCCCTTTCCCTAAACATGGTTCATTTCTTTGTATTTGTTAATTTTCCATTCACCTTAAAGTATGTTCTATTCTCTCTTGCTCTGACATTGCACTGCCCCTGACTCTGATCTTTTCCACCTGTCTGTTTCTCCAGCTCCATTACTCAACTTCCCAGCTATTCATGATCCTGCTGACTCTATTCTTCTGCGATCTATTCTTCATTCCTGTCTGACATAGCTGCGAAATCATTGGTCTAAAAACTGTTATTGGCCTCTTGCCTAATCTCTTGCTGTCAACACCACAACTTCACAGAAGTAAAAACTAGAAGAAACGGCCCATTTGTTTGGATGACAAGTTCTAGGCAATATTGCAAGGATTCTATTCCGAGTAACACCATGTGCCCCTGTTACAGAGACTCTGACTGGGAAATTCCTCAGAGCTGCTTCCGCTCCGCCCTCTTACATGCATCAACGGGGTTTCTTCGCAAATTCAGCAAAGTGACACCGATGGAGCGGGAGGAGCTCTAAGAGATTTCCCAGCCTCTGTATTGAAAGCAGAACTTTCCAGATTAATAAAACCTCGATAGATCCGTAATTTCCTTTCACAGGGAAAAATTATCAATGAAAGACCAACATGAGGCTATTCCAAAGTAACAGCTTTGAGAACCTCTGTTTTTTCATTTCAATAACTTAATGATGTGCCACTCCAGTTTTTAATTAAAACATTATTTTTGGTTCCATTATTACTCTCTCTTCTGCTCATGACTATTTTTGTTTTCCTCCAGTTTGTGTACAGCGACACTCCCTGCTCAGTAAAAGAATTGTCGAACTTGAAAAATGTCCAGCCTCCACTTCCCCAGCAGGCCCTCGTCATTGGCACAGAATTTCCTTGTCTTCAGCACTTAACACGCTGAAAAGATCAAGGAAATTTTCATTTCAGTACGATACGTTGCTTCTGCGCTAAACGCAAATTTCCTCGTTCTTTTAACAGTGCAAATCTTCAGGGCTCATTTGCATAGCTGCATTGAGTAAGAACATGGAAGTTTCCTGGGCTTACGCCGCTCTTGTAATCACTGCAACTTTACACCCATTCAAAAACTGGTCGAACAGCTCCCCCTAGCAGTGAGTGTAAGTGAGAAGCTAAAGGTGCCAACTTCACTTAACTGATTACAGGCTTCTGGACAACTTTTATTTACTCCCTTCCTTTACATGTTTTAATCCCAGACACCTGCACTTTACCATAGTCAGTTCCTTTCTTCCCAGCAAAGGGTCACACGGCTCCCGACTTCCCAAACCCACTCCCAAAATGACTTCAAACAAGGGATGGGTTCCCCATGAATATAACACTCCATGTCATCCTAACGGAGCAGGAGTTGCCCCAGCAGTAGGTCCAGACCAGGGAATCAAAGGCCACTTGATCGATATTTCTGAAAAAAATTACACGCTTGATGGATGCAATAACTAGCTGCGCCTCACAGACTGAACTGCCAAGGACCATAACGTCAATTTTTTTTCCAAATGTCTTCAAAGTACATTCTTATAAAATGCATTTTCATTGGCTATCAATAGATCAACTACTTTTTCTATCATATCACTCACTCCACTGCTTGGTCACAAGATATGTCTCCCATTTGTAGGAAGACGGACTGTCTTCCTGTCGGTCACTATTTTATCAGCATCTCCTCCACTGGCCTCGGAGCCTTGTTGGAATGTTGTTTGCTACCGTTCAATCTCGCTGATCTCTGCCCCCATTGATAAAAATACATTTCAACTTCAAAGTGTTGCCGCAGACCTTTAACCAGCCGCTGGATTTCACTCCTTCCTAATCAACAAGCATTGGAAGTGTGTTTCACGTTGGCAACTTGGTGATCTGAATCAAAACAGGACCGACCATGAAAATTGCATGGGTTCCAGGCTATAAACACCATAGAATAGCGTTCGAGCCGAAAATAGCCTCTCATCTTCAACAGCAATTTTTAAAAATTACTTTGATTTGCTTTAATGGGAGTTTCTCTTTTTCAATTTTGAACAAGACTAAAGGCCAGGATTTGGAAATGTCTGTTGTAATTAATGAGATTTGCGCTGACTAAATATAAAAAAGAACTGCTAAATTTGCCAATTTTATTTTGCCGTTTATTGCATCAAGCAATTTGCAACTTAAATTATACAGACTTATAAAGTAGGTTGTTTTACTGAGCAGAGTTAAAGGCAAGCAAATGGTGTGAATCTGATAAATTATTTCATACATTAAAAACTAAGCAAATCTGCAAGAATAAATTATCATTAACGCTTTTGTGTATCAGTATTTGTGACTTGGAAAATTGCTTTTCTGTTGCTTTACTTTGGAACTTCATTTGCTGGAAGTCTGTAATGCAATCGTAGATTACAACACCTTTCCTATGAGTCGAATCATCTCATTTTTTCATGATGGAAGAAAGTTCTAGGAGCATACTCTGAAAGGGGGAAAAAATCTTAAAGTGAATACTGCATTTTTACCACTTATTTTAATAAATTTAATATAAAATCATATTCACACAGCACAGAAGGAGGCCATTAAGTTTATTGTACTTGTGCCAGCTCTTTGAATGAGTTATCCAATTAGTACAACTCCCCTCCTCTTTCCCTGTAGACCTGCATTTTTTTTTCTTTTTCAAGTAAATATCCGATTCCCTTTTGAAAGTACTGTTGAATCTATATCCACCACCCTTTCAGACAGTGTGTTCCAGATCATCACAACTCACTGAGTATAGTAATTTCTCCTCAACTCCCCTCTGGTTCTTTTGCCAATTATCTTAAAGCCATCCAACTAAAATTTCCATTTGACCAATACCACATTAATTACAATTCAGGCTTCTTGAATACTTAACAAGACTGTCACAAATATATTGGCTTATCATACTCTGCTATGGCATCATTTTCAATCCCAACTTTCCACCTTGTCTAATATGTAGGGATTTGTTTATAGGTATCTATTCTTTTCCCACATTTCAAGTTGACAAACTTGTTCAGATATGTTGAAGGGAAAACAGGACAAAGACAGAAGCCTTACTCACTGTTTAACCACACCTCGAAAGGTGCTCAAAAATAAAGACTTAAATTAAGTCATTCATTAGAAGTTGCAAATTATTAAACTATTTCAATACATGCAAACACGAGTGGTCATTTTACTGTGCTATTCATGAATAAAAATAGCATTTAGTTTATTAAGCAGGCTTTTAAAATTCGTTCTTTGATAATCATAATTAAATCACGCTGTGGAAACTATCCTAAAATCAAAAGGCCTAAGGAGCGACAGTCTATATTTTTTATCACTGGTTGTTTTAAATGAAAGAATGTTATAGGATAAGATTGTATAGTGGTGTTAGCTTTAAGTATTCCTCAGAAAAATGCTATTTGCACCTAATCCAACACATTCTCAAGTAAAACTTCTTTTTAAATGAATAATGTGATGGCTGGCCTTATGAATAAAACACCTATTTTTACCCTTTTGGAGCTAGAAATCTATAGCCCTTCTTGTGCACTTCTTCTGTAACTTTGCTGGGCTGAAAATTAGGCCAGGATGTAGATATATTTTGGGACCTTGTAAGGGACGGAACCTCCATCTGCTCCTTGCATGGGGGAATTGGGGGCGGGGGTAGGATTGCGACATTCAATGCCGGGAGTTCCCACATTTCCAGTCTAACAAGAACAAGTCATCAGTACATTTGGGAGACCAACCAGGCCACAAAATGGTGTACATACACCCACCAGGGGATCAAATTGAGATTCTGCATTTCTCCAACCACCGCCTCCAGCCCCACCCACCTGAGTTTGTACCTTAAGGATGGAATGTGAAACCCCAACTTTGGCATATTGTTTGTGCTTGCTCTACTCACCTCTACAATGCTCAGCAAGCCCTCCAGCAAAAATTGCCTTAGCCCCCAGAATTTCATCAAGTCTGCAGGGCCCCGTGCAACTTGGTTAGTGACGCTGCAGCTATATGTGGTGGACAAATAAAGTTGACCCTGCAAAATGTTACTCTTCTCTGAGCTGTTTGCCTATACCACATAACACCCCCACCCGAACCCCTCAGGATCTGCATCAGGGGTCACCAACCTCTTCTTTCGTGAGAGCTATTTCTGCTAAAGCGAAAATATCACCAGTCACCACCCCCCCAATTCAGTCCCTTCCCCCGCTCGCTCTGCCCATTTGCTCCTCCTCTCCGCTCGCAATCCCCTCTTCGTCGCTCACTCATCCAGTTGTGACGTCATTGTGTATACATGGATTAATGCTGGCAGGATGATGTGGGCAATCGGACTGCGTTGTCGGGAGCTTTATACGAGCTACTCAAAGGCCGACATGAGCTACCATTAGCTCGCGATCGACGTGTTGGCAATCCCTGATCTACATAATTTCCTATTAAAACAGAGTTTTATAACAACATTACCTTCTGGCCCTACAAAAATAAAGAATACTTTTGGGATCTTCTTTGGCCAAGTCACCAAGTCAGATCAGTTCAGTCCAAAAATGACCATCAGGGCCTATATATATTATAGCACCCCGATTGGCTATTAAATGGTTCTGTCTCCTGACTCAGAGGCCTCTCAGGCTGTCCAGCATTCGACCTAGGGATTTTGTTGCCATTGTAGAGACGGTGACCATGGAGAGGTAGGTCACTGCCCACCATTTTCAGGAAGCTAATGCGATGCTTCCGCAAGGCAGGTGTTCTGAAAATTCAGTCCATTCAGTAGTGTATCCTAATATTCAAACAGCATCATTTCAAAGCCTACATGAAGTGGTTACTAAAAGTTTATTTACAAGTAATACTTACCATTGACATTTTGCGCCCTGAAGGAGGAGGGGTAACAGGTGGACTCTCTTCTTTAGGTTTTGACTCAGAACTAGAGACATTTGTAGAATCTGGACTTTCAGGTCGGCTGGCAACTGTGCTTTCAGAAATCATCTTTGACTTAAACCCAGTGCAACTGGTCTTTCTGACGGTGGGAAGCTGACTGCCATCTTGAGAATCAGCATAATCTTCTGGATAGTCTTTGTAAGAACTGACTCGGCTCTGTTTGCGGAGAGTATTACGGATTGGAGCTGGGATTTCCATTTGACTTGAAGGGTACGTTGTTGGCTTAGTTTGTTCCAATGCATTATCAATACCATGGCTGGTTTTTGAAACAATGCCATTCTGATGGGGCTTTTTAGAGGCAGTATCACTATTGAATGAGTGATTTTGAATTTCTAATGTGTGGTGCACGTGCCTCATTTGATTTGAGTGCTCACCAACGTAGTCATTATGATGTTCTCTAATGTGTTGCTCCTGGTCTTGTTGAGATTGATCCATTGCATAGTCTCTTCCAGCCTGATCAGTTGGTTCTTAAATTCATAAATGAAGACGTTAGGCATTCATCTGAGTTCAGTTAAATGTATTTACTTGCATGCAATGGATTAAACATATTCTCTATTTAATATGTACCTGTTCATTAGACAGGAATTCTATAATGGCACGAAGCAATGTAATGACTCTATAATGCTTACATGCTAGTTGATCTGTTTAACTGTCACAATATATTTGGTCAAAGTTCATGCAAACCTGTAGGCAAAAGTACTGATGCTGCTAATAAACAGATCAATCCAATTTTATTTGATGCTGTTAATACTGAAAAGATTGATGGTTGTAAGTATAGAGATGACAAGACCTCAATCTTTTTTTTTTGCTATAATGTGTACTCCTCTTAATTTGAAGTGGGTTAATTCGAATCAACCGTTCATTTGATGATTTATCAAGCAAATAGGTTGAATTTGCTGCTTTATTTAAATGGCTTAAGTCAGTCCAGGCTCCAATGTAACAAGGCAACTTTCCATGCTTGTTATGATTTCCACATGCACAATATATAAGTTTAGACTTGTTTTTATATTGTCATCCTTTTTCCATTCATTTTTGAATACATTTCTTTTAGTTTATAATTTGTTCTGAAATGCTGTATCATGTGGTTACAATGCAATTTCAGTAAGAGAAGATCAATAAATGAAGTTGGTTCATCACGTGATTGGAAAACTGTTACGGAAGTAGATATTCTATTAAGCTGGAGTTCATCTTGAAAAATAAATGATTGTATTAGGAAACAAAAAAAATGTCTGTTTTTATAATGCATATTAAGATATGATCTTTATTAGGATTTCAAGAATGAATATTTTCACACTTTGCATCTAGCATTGCTAAAAAAAGAAATCATAATATGTTGACACTAAAATTTGCTCACCGCTGTATGCAGTGTAAGTACAGTACTTGTTAACAGCATCCCCATACTCTGTTTTTTTCCATTCCATCATTGTTTTCTGCTAATTTTCACACCTCCCTCTTCCTCTCCTGAAAGTGCAGACTCCTTGCTGGATGGACACTCTTCATGTGCAAGCTTAATCCATGAATGTAAGTGGGCTACTCAAATATGGTGAGACCTGACCGCAATCAACATCCAAACATGTGCACTATTAGCAGGAGTCTCCGTATAATAATCAACTTTCCATTCTCCAACCTAGTTTTGTCCAATACATTAGCTACTAACCACATGTGGTGAATTAGGAATCCAGATGCGGTGAATTGCAATTTCATTAGTAAATAAAACATGAGTAATAGGCATAATTGTCTGATCAATTCATGCCTGAATATGTAGCTATGGTGAAAGAGAAAGATTGGAAAGTTTTGCACTGAATGTTGTTCTATGTTTGCTAAGTAAATGTACACAGGTAGTACAGTTGCCTGTATTGTGTGTAATATGTTTTCTACTAAACCGAGTGCATGTAGCTAAACAGTGTAGCCTATGCTTGTGACTTGTCAGTGATTTCTATTGGACAACACTCCTCTAATCTATGGATGCTGAGGCTAATTATGTCTACTACTGTCCTGGCTGAGATCAATTAAATCAGCACAAAACAAAATTTAAGCATTAATGATTACAGACATTTTTAAAACAAGTGTTTAAAATATGTTAAATCTAAAAAGGTGTGATAAAAATCTACACAATTTGTTTAAAGGTTACTGCTTCACCAGTTGAATGATGTGGAGACTCAAACCAAATATCTGATATTATAATATTAATGTGTAAAGACATTCTTTAGATCTTCATATCTCATGCAGCAGAAACAAAAATAAATCGGTGTTTCTATGTTCTATGGGGCAGTGGTTAGCACCGCAGCCTCACAGCTCCAGGGACCCGGGTTCGATTCTGGGTACTGCCTGTGCGGAGTTTGCAAGTTCTCCCTGTGTCTGCGTGGGTTTCCTCCGGGTGCTCCGGTTTCCTCCCACATGCCAAAGACTTGCAGGTTGACAGGTTAATTGGCCATTATAAATTGCCCCTACTGTAGGTAGTTGGTAGGGAAATATATAGGGACAGGTGGGGATGTGGTAGGAATATGGGATTAGTGTAGGATTAGTATAAATGGGTGGTTGATGGTCGGCACAGACTCGGTGGGCCGAAGGGCCTGTTTCAGTGCTGGATCTCTAAACTAAACTAAAACTAAACTAAATAATACAGGCCTCACCTTTAATCATGCTAAGCGTCGTCGAAGTCAGCAAGATAGGAAGGTTTCCTGGATATCCCTGCTGTTCTGGTAAAAGCTTATAACTACGAAGCGCCATAGGGACAAGTTTGTGAGGTGAGGAGTTGGTCATAATGCAAACTTGCTGCACAACTGAGCTCTTCTTCGATTTGTAGATGCTCAGCTCTGACTCCTGGTAAAGTCCCTGTTTGATTTTTCTGATTCCTAAGTGAATGATTTCAAGTATATTCAAAAACAAGGAGAAAGCAGCTATGCTGAGCATGAAGACGATGAAAATAGTCTTTTCTGTGGGCCTGGAAACGAAACAATCCACAGTATTGGGGCAGGGTGATCGTAGGCACTTGTAGAGAGGATCAAGTCGAAATCCGTACAGGAGATATTGACCCACCATGAAACCAATTTCCATCACTAATCTGGTCAGTATCTGGAGGACGTAAGTGCGTAACAGTGAACCCCGGAGAGGTGCCTTATTTACCTTGCGCTGCTCTTCCAACTTTCTCAGTTCTTTTTCCAACCTTTTGTGCTCCTCCATCGCCGGCTCAATGTCTTCCAGTTCGGTTCGGAGGTGGACTTTCTTCCGCTGCCTTTCTTTCTCGAGTGCTCTTAGCCGATAGAGTGCGTGACCCATGTAAACCAAGGACGGCGAAGAGACGAAAATAATTTGTAGGACCCAGTACCTTATGAGAGAAATGGGGAAAGCCTTATCGTAGCAAACGTTCCTGCAGCCTGGTTGCTCTGTGTTGCAGATGAATTCAACTTGTTCATCATCCCAAACATCTTCAGCAGCCACCCCAAGAACCAACATCCTGAAAATGAACAGGATTGTCAACCAGATCTTCCCCATGATGGTTGAGTGAACGTGCACCTCTTCCAAAATGCTTCCTAGCAAATTCCAATCACCCATCTTCACAACCTCATTTCCCCTCTGAAAACAATGAATCTGTCAACCTTTTCACGACTGGACCGTATCTATCCACTTCTCTGACCTCATAGTGCTCAATGTTCTCTCGCTCTTATTACTCCCTCTCCGCGTTTATTTGCCTATCGATCCTTTAGGCTGCCGCTAGTACTAAAATAGGTTGCTTATTATTATCAGATATCAATA
The DNA here is from genome assembly GCF_036365525.1 of Heterodontus francisci. Taxonomy (NCBI): domain Eukaryota; kingdom Metazoa; phylum Chordata; class Chondrichthyes; order Heterodontiformes; family Heterodontidae; genus Heterodontus; species Heterodontus francisci. The sequence goes on along the minus strand of NC_090373.1, from coordinate 119,770,191 downwards.
CTGCTGCACAATATGTGTCACCCCTTCCACAGTTATTTCTCGCACATATTCTGTCAGCGGTTATCCACTGAACAATTGGAAAGTCTGAAGTATTTCAATGAACTGCTTCCAAAATTCGCTCTCTACTTCCGTTTTTGTCATGGATTATCATTGAATCACGGAATGATACAGCGCTCAAGGAAGCCAATCGGCCCATTCTATCTTTACTGGTAAACTATCCAATTAATCCCAGTCTCCTGTCCTTTCCCCATAGCTTTTTACATGTCTTCCAGTATATATACTACAGATAATATTATCAAATTCTTTTTTGAATGTTCGTATTGAATCTGCTTCCATTATCATTTCAGGCCGTGTATTCAAGATCACAACAACTCGCTGTGAATAAAATGTTTCCTCAGGTCCTCTCTGGTTCTTTTGCCAATTGCCTTAAATCTGTCTCCTGTGGTTACTGAGACTACTTGCTATTGGAAAAGAAAAGTTCCTCTTACTTGCCCTATCAAAACCATTCATGATTTTGCACATGTCTATCAAATCTCCTCTTAACTTTTTCTGCTCTGAGGAGAATAACTCCAGCTTCTCTTCACAACTGCAGTCCCTCATATTTAGCATCAGTCCAGTAAATCTCTCCAACCTCTCCAAGGCCTTGATGTCCTATTGACCTTAGTATCGATCAACTTTCCTGAAATTTAAATCGAATTATCCATCTGCATTAACCTCAATAGTACCATGAACAATCTACCTGATGATTTTCAACATTTAGTTAAAAATCAATTCAAAGACCATCACATTAAAATACATGTAATATCATGCTATGACCCTAAACTAAGTGCTCTTCGTTGCTATTATTATTTATTGTAAAAATCATAGGGTTTAGTTTAGTTTAGAGATACAGCACTGAAACAGGTCCTTCAGCCCACCGAGTCTGTGCCGACCATCAACCACCCATTTATACTAATCCTACACTAATCCCATGTCCCTACCACATCCCCACCTGTCCCTATATTTCCCTCCCTCCTACCTATACTAGGGGCAATTTATAATGGCCAATTAACCTATCAACCTGCAAGTCTTTGGCATGTGGGAGGAAACCGGAGCACCCGGAGGAAACCCACACAGACACAGGGAGAACTTGCAAACTCCACACAGGCAGTACCCAGAATTGAACCCGGGTCGCTGGAGCTGTGAGGCTGCGGTGCTAAAAGTTGCAAAATAAATATTTGGTCTCAACAGACATCTTTCTTTAGTTTTGGAGTTGATTTGTCTTGAACAGCAGAAGAAGAATAAACAGAAATGCAGGATTTGAGCACAAAAATCTAGGCTGACACTCCAGTTCAATACTGAGGGAGTGCTGCACTGCTGGAAGTGCCATCTTTCTCTTTCGGATGAGACATTAAACCAAGGCCCCATTTATCCTTAAAAGATCCTATGACAATGTTTTGAAGAATTGCAGGGAGTTATTCCAGATGTCCTGACCAAAACGTATCCCTCAATCAACATCGCAAAAAAAATCTGGCCGTTATCACATTGCTAGTTGTGAGAGCTTGCTGTGTGCAAATTGGCCTCGTATTTCTTACAACAGTGACTACACTTCAAAAGTACTTCATTGTCTGTGAAGAAGTGCTTTGGAACAATCTGAGGTTGTGAAAGACATTATATAAATGTAAAGCTTTCTTTCAAATACTTGCTGTTCAACGCACTCCGATCATAGCTTCGTGGAATTTTGTCATGATCCAAACTTTAACAATCTAAATCACAAATTACTTTTTTTAAATAATCGATCAGAAATTGATTCTACAATGTCTAGAATTCAGACTGAACCTATAATTACTGGAGGCGATGGCAACAATACTGGGAGAGTCCCTCAGGCTGATAAGCTATTCATTAGCGCTGTTAATATGTCCCCACTCATTACACTCACTGCACAAACAGGCAGGTTACCTGTTTGAAACCTTGCACCTATTCAGATAAAATATGGTATGTCTTTTACAAATTATGAACGGCATGTACTTTGCTTCAGAAGAATGCGTGAATCAAATTTTAAGATGTGATTTTTTTTACACTTTAAAATATTTCTCTTTTTTGTGAACTGTAACACGACCAGCAAGAATCGATTATGTTTTGCAAACTCTAGGACGCAGATCAATCGGTCATGTCCGATTTCATAGTCAACTGCTCGAGTGTTCTATTTTTGAGAACACTGATAGTTTATTATTTCTACTGCCTATATTATAGTAACACGCATAATATTTCTTGTCCAATTACAGCGTTAACCGCTTAATTCAGTAACTACTTCTGCAGTCATGACTTTAACGAACATTTCCAATAATTATTATTCAATCTTAATTGTGACTGATTATGAAGTCTAATTGTAACGTAGCTACACAAATCATGTTTTGATCCTTTTACTAGTTCTTCGACCTAATTAAAAGCAAATTACAACAAAATCTGTATGTCTGTTCTTAAACTGATTTCCCCTTTAAATTGCACTCGAGAAGTAACCAGTAAACTTTGTTGCTATTCAGTTGCTTTGCATCTTCTTAAGGAAATGTATTGTGCAAAGTGTCCCTGCACAAGCATTTCAATGGACTAACTCCAAATAAAAAACCGCAGAACCTTGGAAACAGATGCGTATTTCCTAAGTAGGGAGGTAAATTCAGACCTGTAAGAGGTAGCAGAAGTCTAATTCAAGCACCTTTCCCTAAAATAAGAACACAACTAATAAGTATCAGACAGCCTGTCCAAACTAATAGCCAGTAACCAGTATTTTTTTCAAATGACAATTGTGAAATTTATGTTGTTTGTACTGTCAATAGCCTGTGGAGCTCATCAGTTGCAAAAAGCTTCCAGTGAACATGGAACATGTCCTGGGCTTGCTGCAGTGTTCCAGTGAACATCAAGGCAAGCTCGAGGAACAGCATCTCATTTACCGATTAGGCAAACTACAGCCTGGCCGACTGAACATTGAGTTCAATAATTTCAGAGCATGACTGGCCCCCCGTTTAACTTTTATTTTTAGTTATTTTTTATTTTTTGTGTGTTTATTTTATTTTATCTTAGTTTGTTCAATTTGCTTACCCACTGTTTTTTTTCATGTAGGTACTTGTGGCTGTTCAGTTTTCAGTCTGTTAATACCCTATCTGTACTAATGCTTTGTCTTTCAACACACCATTAACATATTGTTTGCCTTTGCTCCATGACCTTCTGGTTGGTTATTCTCTGTGACCTTGTCCTATCTACACCTTCTCCTTTGTTATGTCTTGCCCCACCCCCACTTTATTTGCTTAAAACCTTTCACATTTCTAATATGTGCTAGTTCTGAAGAAGGGTCACTGAACTGAAACTTTAACTCTGCTTCTCTCTCCACAGATGCTGCCAGACCTGCTGAGTATTTCCAGCATTTCTTGTTTTTATTTCAGTAAACATGGCCACCTGGGTAGACTTTTAATGTGTTAAACCCATAGGCAGACCCATCAGGAATCTTCTGATCTGCTCTCCCAACACATCCAGTGACTAAAAACAAATATTGTCGGAAGTGAGGTGTAAAATTTGAGATGCAGCCATTTCAGATAATGGGATAAGTGCAATCTCAGCACTGCAAATACATTCTGGCCATAAAACAGAAATGCAGCTATGCAGCATTGACATTCATAAAGTGGCATAAGTAGTCACTGCTTACCAACCTTCTCATGTGGGTAGATATGTCACTGCACCACATGGCTTAAATGGTGAGAAATCTGATTCCAAAATGCTCTTGTACATCAAGCAGTCAGTAATAGAATAGCATCAACAAAAGACTGGAAGCAGTTTAAATTTCTGCTCTCTTGCGTTTACTTAAGAGTCTACAGCACAGAAACAGGTCATTCGGTCCAGCTGGACTATGCTGGTGTTTATGCTCCACAAAAGCTACCTCCCACTGTTCTTCATCTAACCTTATCAGCAAGTCCTACTATTCCTTTCTCCCTCACCTGCTTATCTAGCTTCCACTTAAATGCATCTATGCTATTTGCCTCAACCACTCCTTGTGGTGGTGAGCTCCACAATCTTACCATTCTTTCGGTAAAGAAGTTGTTCCTGAATTCCCTATTGGATTAATAGGTGACTATTTTCCCACAAGTAGAAACATTATCAGAATCACAGAATTGTCACAGTGCAGAAGGAGGCCATTCAGCCCATCGTGTCTGCACCAGCTCTCCAAAAGAGCAATTCACTCAGTTCCGTTCCCCCGCCTTCTTCCCATAACCCTGCACATTCTTCCTTTTCATATAACATTTTCTCCATGTCTACCCACTAAACCTTTACAGAATTTTAAAGACCTCTTATCAGGTCACCCCTCAGCTTTTCCTTTCCTACAGAAAAGACCCTAGCTTGTTCAGCCTTTCCTGATACGTATATCCTCAGTTCTGGAATCATCCTTGTGAATCTTTTTTTGCTTTTTATCCAATGTCTGTGTCCTTTTTATAATATAGAGACCAGAACTGTGCACAGTACTCCATGGGGTCTAACCAAGGTTTGATACGAGTTTAACCTCTTTGCTTTTCAATTCTATCCCCCTAAAAATGAACCCCACTGCTTGGTTTGCTTTTTTGTGATGCTGAAAGTTCAACAGTGAAAGGAAAGCAAATAATGAAGAATATAAACAATAAATAAAAGTGCTTAGAGATAAATAAATAGACAGAAAATCAGACAGACTTCCTTTTGGGTGTGCAATCCTTCCACCTAATTTTCCCAATGCACTGCAACCTACCAATCCAACATGCCCAAGTGCAGAAACAGGAAAATCTATCCCATGCATTTCTAGAAAAACTTGTATTGCCTTCATGGCGATAGGTGTTGGATTTGGCAGCACTTGCATTCATCTGCTTTCAATTTATAATTCATTAGGGAAACAAGACAAACATTGCCTTTATTGATATTCTCAAATATAAAATTAACAAACCACCGTTTTTTTTAACTATTCTGAAAAACAAAATAGATTTGACTGAAGCATTAGTAGTATATACACGTCTGTTGGTAACACTAAAAACAGCAGCTCTTCTTATTTTTGGCCATTAGGATGAGATAATAAGAAATTTGCAATTGATTAAGCTACTGGATTAGTGGAAATGCAGAAAAAATATTGAGCTGCTCGGTTGACTGTTACATGGTCTAATTATCTGCTTCATGTCATTTTTAAGTCTAAATTTCCAACCACTTGTGCCTTTCTTTGATGACAATGGGAATTACGCAAATTATACACACTAGCAACGGATGTATCATATTCATTAGTTCATGTGGAACAATTCTGAGAAGATGAAAAACGCCCATCATCTCTGCGAATGAAAAAAATAATGGCACATGTAAATGTCATCAAAAATATACAAATATGAATTGTACTCACAGGAAAATGTATAACATTAAATTAAAAAGCTGTGGAATACGTGACTTAATATCATTTAAAGAACTTGCTGATTCACAATTTATAATTCAGTAGTGGTCAATATTAAATAAGATGCTTGAATGCTTTGCATTTCTTCACTTGTTACTTTTTGAACTCTCATCCAGTCTGTTTTGTTCACTCAGAAACGTATTGTAAAGGATCTAAAAAAAAAAGATAGTATTATTAGAAACAGAAGAGAAACACACCAGAAACTCATTTTTTGTCAAATTCCTCTCACGGGGACCTGATAATTCCTTATGACACAGGACATTACAACATTACAGCAAGGGATATCTTATACTGTACATAAATAGTGACAAAAATGATAAATGTATGTTAACAGGGAAAAAGATCAATTGAAGATTTTTAGTTATTCGTTCAAGTGGACATTGCTGACAAGGGCAGCATTAATTGAACATTCCTTGTTGCCCTTGAGAAGATCGTGGTGAGCCACCTGCTTGAACCACTGCAGTCTGTATGGTGAAGGTACTTCTACAGTGCTGTTAAGTAGGGAGTTCTAGGAGTTTGATGCAGCAACGATGAGGGAATTGTGATATATTTCCAAGTTGAATGGCGTGTGACTTAAGGGGGACTTGGAGGTGGTGGTGTTTCCACGCACCTGCTGTCCTTGTCCTTCTAGGTGGTAGAGGTCATGGGTTTGGGAAGTGCTATCAAAACAACCTTGATGAGTTGTGGCAGTACATTTTGTACACGGTACACACTGCAGCTATGGTGCGCTGGTGGTGGAGTGGGTGAATGTTTAAAGTGGTGGATGGCGTGGCAATCAAGTGGACTGCTTTGTCCTGGATGTTGTTGAGCTTCTTGAGTTGTTGGGAGCTGTACTCATCCAGGCAAGTGGAGAGTGTTCCATCACATTCGTAACTTGTGCTTTGTAGATAGCGGATAGGCTTTGGGGAGTCAGGTGGTGAGTTACTCGCCACAGAATTCTCAGCCTCTGACTTTCTTTCGTAGCCACAGTATTTATATGTCTGGTCCAGTTAAGTTTCTGGTCAATGGTAACCCCTAGGATGTTGATGATAGGGCATTTGGCAATGCCACTGAATGTCAAGGGAAGGTGGTCAGATTCTCTCTTGTTGAAGATGGTCATTGCATGGCACTGGTATGGCATGAATCTCACTTGCCACTTATCAGGCCAAGCCTGAATGTTGTCCAGGTCTTGCTGTAGAAGGCCATGGACTGCTTCAGTATCACAGGAATTGTGAATGGTACTGAGCACTGCAATCATTAGTGAACATCCCCTCTTCTGACCTAATGATGGAGGGAAGGTCATTGATGAAGCAACTGAAGATGGTTGGGCCTAGGAGACTACCCTGAGGAACTCTTGCAGCAATGTCCTGGGGCTAAGACAACAACCACAATCATCATCCTTTGTGCTAAGTATGGCTCTAACCAGTGGAAAGTTTTCCCCCGATTCCCATTGACTTCAATTTTGCTAGGGCTTCTAGATGCTGACTTGATCAAATACTATCTTGATATTAAGGGTAGTCACTCTCACCTGTTGAATTCAGCTCTTTTGCCCATGTTTGGACATGACTGTAATGAGGTCTGAAACCGAGTGGCCCTTCTGGAACCCAAACTGAGCATTGGTGGGGCAGGTTATTGCTGAATAAATTCCACTTGATAGCACCGTCAATGACACCTTCCATCACTTTGCTGATGATCAAGAGTAGACGGATGGGGCGGTAATTGGCCAAATTGGATTTGTCCTGTTTTTATAGATAGGACATACCTGGGCAATTTTCCACATTGTCTGGTAGATACCAGTGTCGTAGCTGTTCCAGAACAGCTCGGCTAGAGTATCAGCTAGTTCTGGAGCACAGAATACTATAGCTGGAATGTTGTCCGGGCCCATAATCTTTGCTATATCCAATGCCTTCAGTCATTTGTTGCCATCACTTCTATTAGCCTTGTATACTCATCAACTCCACCAGCCTCTTTTAGTAGGATTTTTAATGGTTGGCAAGTAGGGTGAGCAAATTGTCTAGGTAACTTTAAGACAATTTGTTTTCAAATTTAGGGTGAATCAGTTTCAGAAAATGCTGTGGTCAGAAATATGCATTCAGCCTGCTAACGGGGACACTGTGGCAGTGTTACAGGGAAAATAATAAATGCTCATTTACTGGTTCTTTAAAAAGTATGAAAATAATATATATTCTATTTGGTAAGCCAAAGATTTTGTTTCCTTGAAAATAAGCTTATTTTCCATATGACTTACTTTTGAAAGTCAGGTGCTCTATCGATTATGTTTTCAAATTCTGCAAATGACAACATGCCATCATTATTTAAATCTCCTTCATCTAAGATCTGTTAGGGATCAAAATGAAAAATACAGTTACATTTTACAACTTTCTGAATTATTTAGCTTGCACACACAATGTCATTATTCTTAAAACTTGGCAGATAGGTAAAATATAAAAAAGTTAATTGGAGATCCTAATAATTTAGACAGTGAATGAATGGCAGTTACAATTTATTCATTTGTTTCTTGAAAAATTATAAGATAAACTAGAACTCACATTCATTTTTTAATCATTGAACCTATTTTCAATTTGGCAAAGCATTAGATCTAACATTTTGATCATTAGAATCTAATTATATTCCAAGTTATTAACTGGTGTTACAGCATTGATATTTTCATGACAAAGTTCATCCCTCTAGTACCCAAATGCTCATATTGCAATACATAACCTCATTAATGCATTTCTGCCCCTCTTTTGCCTTGTAGAGTTCCTAATTTCTTATCCATATTTTAATCACTTTATTGATCCATCTTGGGGACTGTTTATGTAATTAATAATTAACATTAGATTTTTTTTGAGGGTGTATATTTATCTTGAATTTTCAACATTATACTTTCAAAAGTAAAAGCTATATACTGCAAATGCTGGAAATCTGAAATAAAAACAAAGTGCTGGAAATACTCAGCAGGTCTGGCAGCATATGTGGAGTGAGAAACAGAATTAACATTTCAGGTCTGCGACCTTTTATCAGAACTGACAAAGTTAGAAATGTAATAGGCTTTGAACAAGTGAAAAGGGGGAGAGGGGTAGAAGAACTAAAGGGAAGGTGTGTGATAGAACAGAGGGCAGGAGAGATTAAATGACAAAGATGTCAAAGAACAAAAGCAAAGCGAGTGCGAACAGCTGCATTAATCCAGAGAGAGCGTTAGTGGCAGAATAATGAACAGCTCTATCCAAAAACAAAAACCTGAAAGTTTAAGATAATCCATGGTTAAAAAATAAAATAAGATAAAAAAAAGGTAGCAATGCTCTGAAATTGTTGAAGTCAATGTTGAGTCTAGAAGGCTGTAGAGTGCCTAATCGGAAGATGAGGTACTGTTCCTTGAGCTTGTGTTGAGGCTCACTGGAACACTGCAGCAGGCCAAGGACAGAAATGACAGAGGGGAGGGGAAGATGTGTTTGGTGGTGGTATCACGCTCGAAGTGGCAGAAATGGTAGAGATGATTCTTTGGATGTGAAGGCTGGTGGGTGGAAAGTGAGGACAAGGGAAACCCTGTTGTGGTTCTGGGAGGGAGGGGAAGGGGTGAGAGCAGAAGTGTGGGAAATGGTTGGACACGGTTGAGGGGCCTGTCAACCACAGTTGGTGGGGGAGGGGGGGGAATCCTCAGTTGAGGAGAAAGGACGACATATCAGAAGCATTGTTGTGGAAGGTAGCATCGTCAGAACAAATGCATCATAGATTGAGAAACTGGGGGAATGGAATTGAGTCCTTACAGGAAGCAGGGTCTTACCTCTACCGCGACCCACCTCATTGTCCCGCAACCCCAGAGAGCCTGCTTTTACCTCCTTCCCAAACTCCACAAACAGGACTGTCCCAGTAGACCCATTATTTCAGCCTGTTCCTGCCCCATGGAACTTATTTCTTCCTATCTTGACTTTTCTCCCCTGGTCCAGTCTCTTCCACCTACATCCATGACTCTTCTGATGCCCCACATCATTTCGACAATTTCCAGTTTGCTGGCCCTAACTGCCTCCTCTTCACAATGGACATCCGTTCTGTCCATACCTCCATCCCCTACCAGGACAGTCTGAGGGTTCTCTGCTACTTGCTTGAACAGAGGCTCAACCAGTCCCAATCCACCACCACATTCCTCCACCTGGCTGAACTTGTTCTCACAATGAACAACTTCTCCTTAACTCCACTCACCTCCTGATTTTAGGTCCCAGTTATGCCTGTCTTTTTGTGCAGTATTTCAAATATTCCTTGTTCCAGTCCTATTCAGGACCCTCCCTCAACTCTTTTTCTGGTATATTGATGAATGCATCGGTGCTGTTTCCTGCTCCTGCCCAAACTGGAAAATGTCATCAACTTTGCTTCCAATTTTCACCCTTCTCTCACCTTCGCATGGTTCATCTCAGACACTTCCCTTCCCTTCCTCAACTTTTCAACTTCTGGCTGACTCATTTCCCGCACTTTCTTCACCTCTTCCCCTCCCTCCCAGGACCGGAACAGGGTTCCCCTTGTCCTCACTTCCTACCCCACCAGCCTTCACATCCAAAGGATCCTCCTCTGTCATTTCCGCCACCACCAAACACATCTTACCCTCCCCTCTGCTGTCAGCATTCCAAAGGAATCGTTCCCTCCATGACACCCTGGTCCACTACACCTCGACCCCTTCCCACGGCACTTCCCCATGCAATCACAGGAGGTGTAATACTTACCCTTTTACCTCCTCTCTCCTTATCAGTAAAGGCCCCAAACACTCCATCCAGGTGAAATAGTGATTTACGTGTACTTCTTTCAATTTAGTATACTGTATTCGATGCTTACAATGTGGTCAGCTCTACATGGAGGAGACCAAATGCAGATTGGGTGACCACTTTGCGGAATACTTCCACTCAGTCTGCAAGCACGACCCTGAGGTTCTTGTTGCTTGCCATTTTAATTCACCGCCCTGCTCCCATGCCAACATTTCTGTCCTTGGGCTGCTGCAGTGTTCCAATAAACCTCAATGCAAACTTGAGGTGGCGTAGTGGTATTGTCACTGGACTAGTAACCCAGAAACCCAGAGTATTGCTCTGGGGTCATGGGTTCGCATCCCAAAATAGAAGATAGAATTTGAATTAAATTAATAAATCTGGAATTAGAAGCTAGTCGAATGAAGGCCATTGTCGAGGGAAGGAATCTGCTGTCCTTATCTGGTCTGGCCTACATGTGACACCAGACGCACAGCAATGTGGTTGACTCTTAATGCTCTCTGAAATGGCCGAGCAAGCCACTCAGTTGTATCTAACCGCTACAAAGTCAATAAGGAATTGAACCAGATGGACCACCTGGCATTGACCTAGGCACCGGAAATTACGACAGCAAACACAGCCCTGTCGACTCTGCAAAGTCCTCCTTACCAACATCTGGTGGCTTGTGCCACAGACTAGTTAAGCAACAGCCTGACACAGTCATACTCACCGAATCATATCTTACAATGTCCCAGACACCACCATCAGCATCCTCAGGTATGTCCTGTCCCACCGGCAGGAAAGACCTTGCTGAGGTGGTGGCACAGTGGTTGGGAGATAGTTGCCCTGGGAGTCCTCAACATCGGCTCCAGACCTCATGACGTCTCATGGCATCAGGTCAAACATGGGCAAGGAAACCTCCTGCTGATTACCACCTACTGCCCCCGCCTCAGCTGATGAATCAGTACTCCATGGGGAACAGCACTTGGAGGAAGCACTGAGGGTGGCAAGGGTACAGAATGTACTCTGGGTGGTAGACATCCACGTCCATCACCGAGTGACTTGGTAGCACCACTACTGACCGAGCTGGCCAAGTCCTAAAGGACATAGCTGCTAGACTGGGTCTGCGGCAGGTGGTGAGGGAACCAACAAGAGAGAAAAATATACTTCACCTCGTTGTCACCAATCTGCCTGCCACAGATGCATCTGTCCATGACAATATTGGTAGGAGTGACCACTTCACAGTCCTTGTGGAAACAAAGTCCCATCTTCACATTGAGGATACCCTCCATCGTGTTGTTTGACACCACCACCGTACTAAATGGAATAGATTTTGAACAGATCAAGCAATGCAAAACTGGGCACCCATGAGGCGCTGTGGGCCATCAGCAACAGCAGAATTGTACTCAACCACAATCTGTAACCTCATGACCCGGCATATCCCCCACTCTACCATTACCATCAAGCTGGGGGACCAACTCTGGTTCAATGAAGAGTACAGAAGGGCATTCCAGGAGCAGCACCAGGCATACCTCAAAATCAGGTGTCATTCTGGTGAAGCTACAACCGAGGACTACTTGCGTGCCAAACAGCATAAGCAGCATGCGATAGACAGAGCTAAGCAATCCCATAACCAACAGATCAGACCTAAGCTCTGCAGTCCTGCCACACTCAGTCATGAATGAGGGTGGACAATTAAACAACTAACTGGAGAAGGTGGCTTCACAAATATTCCCATCCTCAATAATGGGGGAGCCCAGCACATCAGTGCAAAAGACAAGGCTGAAGCATTTGCAATAATCGTCAGCCAGAAGTGCCGAGCGGATGATCCACCTCGGTCTCCTCCTGAAGTCCTTAGCATCACAGATGCCAGTCTTCAGCCAATTCAATTCACTCCACGTGATATCAAGCAACGACTGAAGGCACTGGATACTGCAAAGGCTATGGGCCCTGACAACATTCCGGCAATAGTTCTGTGCTCCAGAACTTGCTGTGCACCTAGCCAAGCTGTTCCAGTACAGCTACAACATTGGCATCTACCCAGCAATGTGGAAAATTGCTCAGGTATGTCCTGCTTTTTGTATACAAGTCCAACCTAGCCAAATACCGCCCCTTCAGTCTACTCTCAATCAAAGTAAAGTAATGGAAGGTGTCGTCAACAGTGCTGTCATGCGGCACTTGTTTAGCTCAGTGATGCTCAGTTTGGGTTCTGCCAAGGCCACTCAGCTCCTGACCTCATTACAGCCTTAGTTCAAACATGGACAAAAGAGCTGAACTCAAGAGGTGAGGTGAGAGTGACTGCCCTTGACATCAATGCTGCATTTGATCGTGTATGACATCAAGGTGCCCTAGCAAAGCTGGAGTCAATGGGAATCAAGGGGAAAACTCTCCGCTGGTTGGAATCGTACCTAACGCAAAGGAAGGTGGTTGTGGTTGTTGGAGGTCAATCGTCTCAGCTCCAGGACATCACTGCAGGAGATCCTCAGGGTAGTATCCTAAGTCCAACCATCTTCAGCTGCTTCATCAATGACCTTCCTTCAATCATAACGTCAGAAGTGGGGATGTTCACTGATGATTGCACAATATTCAGCACCATTCGCAATTTCTCAGATACTGAAGCAGTCCGTGTAGAAATGCAGCAAGACCTGGACAATAGCTAGGCTTGGGCTGATAAGTAGCAAGTAACATTCGCGCCACACAAGTGCCAGGCAATGGCCATCTCCAACAAGAGAGAATCTAACCATCTCCCCTTGACATTCAGTGGCATTGCAATCCCTGAATCCCACGCTATCAACATCCTGGAGGGTTATCATTGACCTGAAACTGAACTGGAGTAGCCATATAAATAATGAGTACAAGAGCAGGCCAGAGGCTAGGAATCCTGCAGCAAGTAACTCACGTCCTGACTCCCCAAAGCCTGTCCACCATCTACAAGGTGCAAGTCAGGAGTATGGTGGAATATTCTCCAGTTGCCTGGATGGTTACAGCTCCAACAACACTCAAGAAGCTCAACACCATCCAGGACAAAGCAGCTCGCTTGATTGGCACCCCATCCACAACATTCACTTCCTCCACTAGCGATACACAGTGGCAGCAGTGTGTACCATCTTCAAGATGCACTGGAGAAACACACCAAGGCTCCTGAGACAGCACCTTCCAAACCCACGACCGCTACCACCTAGAAGGACAAGGGCAGCTGATGCTTGGGAACACCACCACCAGCAAGTTCCCCTCTAAGCCACACACCATCCTGACTTGGAACTATATCGCCGCTCCTTCACTGTCGCTGGGTCAAAATCCTAGAACTCCCTCCTGAACAGCACTGTTGGTGAACCTACCCTATATGGACTCCAGCGGTTCAGGATGGCAGCTCACCACCACCTTCTCAAGGGCAATTAGGGATGGGCAATAAATGCTGGCCTAACTAGTGACGCCCACATCCCATGATTGAATAAAAAAAAGCATCTCATCTTCTGATTAGGCACTCTTTCTCCTTGTTGACTCAACATTGAGTTCAACAATTTCAGAGCATGACTGCCCTTTTTAATTTTTTTTAACCATGGATTATCTTAAACTTGTTTTTCAGGTTTTTGCTTTTGGACAGAGCTGTTCATTATTCTACCATTAACAGTCTCTCTGGACTAATGCTTTGACTTTTAATACAACTATTAGCACTCCCTTTGCCTTTGTTCCGTAACATCTTTGTCATTTAATCTCTCCTGCCCTCGGTCCTCTTTAGTTCTTCTTCCCCCTCCCCCTTTTCACTTGTGCAAAGCCTATTACATTTCTAACCTTTGCCAGTTCTGATGAAAGGTCACAGACCTGAAACGTTAACTCTGTCTCTCTTTCCACAAATGCTGCCAGACCTGCTGAGTATTTCCAGCATCTTCTGTTGTTATTTTATATTTTCAGAAGTGTTCACCACAAATGATAAAGGCAGTAAGTATGGGGTGGATTCTCCCCCTAAGTGGACTTCAGGCAGCTGCCTGGCAAAATGCACTAGTCAGTTGTCTGGGAGTTGCAGCATGAGGACTGGTGCATTTTGCCAGTAGGCTGCAGCTGTAGTTTGAGAGTCCTGTGGCATCCAAGTGGGACCAGTCCATCACAATTTTGGCAGAATGGCAAGAGGGTAGTTAAGAAGGAGGGGCCCCAATCTCAGATGATGGGGGAGAGAAGTGAAGCGACAGTGGATCATGCAGGTTTTGTGGAACCTGGAGGAACCTATCTTTAGGATCCTTTTTGGCAGACTGCCAAACGATACCAATCAAGGTTAAAACCAAAAATGGCAGAGTCCTATGTATGTCATAGCTTGCCTATTAGCATGTTAAATGCGCCTAGCACCTGAATTAGCTATACTAATTGCCATTGGTATAGTGAGAGGGCAATATGGCATTAGATAATGACCCACCATATTCCTGATGCTACCATCCTGATTCCATTAAGCAGGAGGCCTGAAAATTCAGCCTGGTGTTCCACAGGATAAGGGTAGATATTTCTGTGTAGCATAGATTGGTCGGCAGTGCGTCTGATCTGCCTGTCAGATGCAGTCAGTCGGAAACACAAGCTATTTTTCTGATCAGGCCTCATTTGATTGCAACCAGTATCAGGTCTTGAATGCATGTCCTCACAAACTGCTTCCTGTCAGGACATTAATTCCATTCTCGCAATTTCTCCGCCTTTGTCACATCTGTTCTGATGATGTAACCTTCCATACTAGAGCTTCCAATATGTCTTCCCTTTTCCTCAGCTGAGGCTGACACCCCTCACACTATGGTTTACGGAGTCCATTCCATTTTACGCACTTATGCTCTCTCTCCTTCCCCACCTTCTTGGAACCACGATAAAGATCTCCTTGTCTGCAGCTTCCACTCACCAGCCTCGGTATTCAACTGATCATCCTCGCCATTTTCACCACCTCCAGCATGATGCCACCACCAAACACATCTTCTCTTCCTCTCTCCTTTCAGAATTCTGAAGAGACCATTCCCTCCACGACACCCTGGGCCATTTCTCAATCACCCCGAAAACCTTCTTCTCTGCCTACGGCACCTTTCCATGCAAGCGCAGAAGATGCAACACCTTTCCTTCTTACCTCCTCCCTTTTCACTGTCCAAGGCTCCAAACACTCCTTCCAGGTGTAACAGTGATTTACTTGTGCTTCTTTCAATTTAATATACTGTATTTCCTGCTTATGATATGGTCTCCTCTACATTGTGAGACCAAATATAGACTTGATGACCACTTTGCGGAACACCTCCATTCAGTCCGCAAGCATAATCCAGACCTTCCAATTGCCTGTCATTTTAATTCTGCACTTTGCTCCCACTCTGACCTTTTTGTCCTCGGCCTCCTGCAGTGTTCCAACCAAGTTCAATACAAGCTTGAGGAACAGCACCTTATCTTCCTATTGGGCACTTCTTAGCCTTCTGGAATCAACAGAGTTCAATTTTACATCATAACCTCTGCTCCTATTTTATTTCCTTTTTCTTTGTTGGTTTGCTTTTCTTTCTCTCGTTTCTTTTCCCTTTTCATTGCCTTCAGATGGCAGCTATTCATTATCCTGCCATTCACACCTCATCCAGAGACATTTTCTGATTCTTTACATGTCTCATTACCACTCCCTTTGGCTTAGTACCATGAACTCTTTTGTCATTTAATCTCTCTCCACCCTCCCCCTTTCACCTGCTTAATACCTATTACATTTCTAACTTTTCCCAGTTCTGATGAAAGGTCACAGACCTGAAACGTTAGCTCAGTTTCCTCTCTTTAGATGCTGCCTGACTTGTTCAGTATTTCTGGCAGTTTCTGTTTTTATTTCAGATTTCCAGCATCCACAGTATTTTGTTTCAGTAACATGCCTCATTTGAGCACTAAGCATACTTTTTATAGGCAGCTCATAAATTAGGAGGGCAGGAGGTCCAGCAGGGTGGCAGCTACTCAAGGCAGCTTTCAGCCTTTAAAGAAGTGCTGCACTTTTCAATGGTAATTAGTGGAAAATGATTTTCTGACAGCATGCAGCATAACTTCATCCAGGGCTCCTAGATTTTCTGACATAACTGTGTGGGTGTTCATAGAGCAAGTGAGTAGCAGAAGAATGTCTTTTACCCTTCCGATGGTGATAGTTACATAAACAAATTACTCAGTAGCAATAGAGAGAGTTGTCAGAGCAGATAAATGCCACCAGCAGTGAGGGAAGAAATTTAACGACCTCAGTAAGATTGCCAGAAGAAACCTCTTTTTCACATTTCTCTTCTCTGCACAGCATTGAATTACCTTATTTGAACCCCAGAGCTATCAATTCTCCTCTCACCCATTTCCCAGATCACAATGGGACATGCCATTATACTTCCTGCTGATTGTACTGATATAGTCAAGACTTGTTATTGCTTTTACAACTATGTGCCCCCATTGGCCACACATAATGCTCCTTACTCATCATACACATTATGCTGAGCCCCCTCAAACATCTACAGAACTCTTCAACAGCACACAGACTAACCCACTTCCATTATTGCAGAAGTGCACACGCAATAGAAGGGAGTGCACCAGGATCGGAGGAGGCTCTGCCTTTATACACATCCTAATACCAACAGAGGAGTCCATCATCAACATTCTTGTCAGAGAAAGGGCATGCAAGATTGCAGATATCGGGTAATGGTCACAAACAGCAGGATACGTAGCTGTCTCACACTCTCAGCATGCCAACCTGGTAGTGCAAGGAACGGTCACTCATCTGCTATTGCTTACCTCCAGAGGATCGCCATAATTGTGACCATCTTCAAAAAAGGTGACAAGTCCGACTGTGGTAACTATAGAGGGCTATCCCTGTTGTCCGCCACAGGGAAGGTCATCACAAGAGTCATAGAATGACAGAATCATAGAATCGTTACAGTGCAGAGGCCCTTCGGCCCATCATGCCTGCACTGGCTCTCCGGAAGAGCAATTCGCTCAGTTCCATTCCCCTGCCTTCTCCCCATAACCCTGCATATTCTTCCTTTTCATTAAACAGTCTAATTCCCTTTTGAATGCTTCGATTGAACCTGCCTCCACTACATTCTCAGGCAGCGCATTCCAGACCTTAACCACTTGCTGCGTGAAAAAGTTTTTCCTCATGTCACTTTTGCTTCTCTTACCAAATACTTTAAATCTGTGCCCTCTCATTCTCGATCCTTTCACGAGTGGGAACAGTTTCTCTCCATCTACTCAGTCCAGACCCCTAATGATTTTGAATATCTCAACCGCCTCCTCCCCATCCCCAATCGCAATATGGATTCCGTCCATCAAGAGGCACAGTGGACATGATCTTCACAGCGAGACAACTCCAAGCAAAATGTAGGGAGCAGCAGCAACCTTTATACATGGCCTTCTTTAACCTCACAATGGCCTTCGACTCTATCAATCAGGAGGGATTATGGAACATCCTCCTCAAATTTGGCTGCCCGAAGAAATTCATCACCATCCTCTGCCTACTGCACGACGACATGCAAGCTGTAATCCTTGCCAATGTAGCTGCCATTGACCCAATCAGACTGCAAACTGGGGTCAAGCAAGGTTCTGTCATCGAACCAACGCTCTTTTCCATCTTCCTCGCCGCAACACTCCACCTCATTTCCATGAAGCTCCCTGCCAGAGTAGATCTACTCAACAGGTTGAGTGGGAAACTATTTAACCTACATTACCTCCAGTCCAGAACCAAGGTTCATCGAGTTCCAGTACCATGACGACGCTTGCATATGCGCACACTCAGGGTGAGTTTCAAACCCCAATTGATACATTCACAGAGGCATATGAAAGAATGGGCCTTAAGCTAAACATCCGCAAGACAAAGGTCCTCTACCAGCCAGCTCCCGCAGCGCAACACCGTCACCACCCACCCCCCCCGCCCACCGCCCGCCCCGCCCCCCTCTCCCCCGCAACGCCCGCCTCGCCACCCCCCACCCCCACCCCGAGTATCAAGATTGATGGCGAACCACTGGACAATGTGGATCATTTCTCATACCTTGGGAGCTTCCTCTTAGCAAGGGCAGACATTGAGGATGAAACTCAGCATCACCTGCAGTGTGCCAGGGCAGCCTTCGGTTGTCTGAGGAAAAGACTGCTTGATGATGAAGACCTCAAATCTTGCATCAAGCTCAGGGTCTACAGGGCCGCAGTGTTGCCTGCCCTCCATTATGCGTCGGAAACATGGACACTGTACAGCAGGCATATCAAAGCCCTGGAGAGACATCACCAGCGCTGCCTCCGCAAGATCCTGCAAATTCAGTGGCAGGACAGGCACTCCAATATCAGTGTCCTCTTTCAGGCCCACATCCCCATTATTGAGACACTGGTCAGTTACGTTGGGTGGGCTACATCGTCTGCAGGCCAGGCACAAGACTCCCAAAACAAGCTTTCTACTCTGAGGTCCATCACGGCAAGAGGTTACCAGGAGGGCAGAGGAAACGCTACAAGGATGTCCTTAAAGCTTCCCTGAAAAAATGTGACATCTCCACTGATTCGTGGGAATCTCTTGTCAGAGACCACGCAAAATGGAGAAGAAGCATCCGCGAAGGTGCCAGCCAGTTCAAACAACATTGACATGCCCAGGCAGGGACCAAGTCCAAACACTGGAATAAGCGTTCGGAAATTCGAGCGTCCAATCCACTCACCTCATCATGCATCACCTACCCCACCTGTGGCAGAGTGTGCCAATTCAGAATAGGACTATTCAGTCACCTAAGGACTCACAACCCTGGAGTGGAAGAAAGTCATTCTCGTTCCCAAGGGACTGCCTAAAAAGAACTATGCTAACCCTGTTGAACATTTTTCTAGGTTTATCAGACATCTTGGGCCTTTCAGGAGCATAGACTGAGGGAGAAAACTTTCTGAAAGATGCACCATCACTTGCTCTTACCCTTTGAAGAAGTTCCAGCACAGAGATGAGTAACCCAGAGACCCAGGGTGTCTCTCTGGGGACATGGGTTCGAATCCCACCACAGTAGAAGGTGGAATTTGAATTTAATTAATAAATCTGGAATTAAAAAGCTAGTCTAATGATGGCCATGAAACCATTGTCAATTGTTGTAAAAACTCATCTGGTTCACTAATGTCCTTTAGGGAAGGAAATCTGCTGTCCTTACCTGGTCTGGCCTACATGTGACTCCAGACCCACAGCAACGTGGTTAACTCTTACATGCCCTCTGAAATGGCCTAGCAAGCCACTCAGTTGTACCTAATCGCGACGAAGTCAATAAAAAGGAATGAAACCGGATGAACCGCCCGGCATCGACCTAGACACTGGAAACGACAACGGCAAACCCAGCCCTGTCGACCCTGCAAAGTCCTCCTTACTAACATCTGGAGGCTCGTGCCAAAGTTGGGAGAGCTGTCCCACAGACTAGTCAAGCAACAGCCTGACAGTCATACTCACGGAATCATACCTTACAGACAATGTCCCAGACACTGCCATCACCATCCCCGGGTATGTCCTATCCCACCGGCAGGACAGACCCACCAGAGGTGGCGGGACAGTGGTATACAATAGGGAGTTGCCCTAGGAGTCCTCAACATCAACTCCGGACCCCATGAAGTCTCATGGCATCAGGGCAAACATGGGCAAGTAACCTCCTACTGATTACCACCTACCGCCCTCCCTCAGCTGATGACTCAGTACTCCACCATGTTGAACACCACTTGGAGGAAGCACTGAGGGTGGCAAGGGCACAAAATGTACTCTGGGTGGGAGACTTCAATGTCCATCACCAAGAGTGGCTCGGTAGCACCACTACTGACCGAGCTGGCCAAGTCCTAAAGGACATAGCTGCTAGACTGGGTCTGCGGCAGGTGGTGGGGGAACCAACACGAGGGAAAAACATACTTGACCTCGTCCTCACCAATCTGCCTGACGCACATGCTTCTGTCCATGACAGTATTGGTAGGAGTGACCACCGCACAGTCCTTGTGGAGACGGAGTGCTGCCTTCACATTGAGGATACTGTCCGTCATGTTGTGTGACACTATCACCGTACTAAATGGGATAGATTTCGAACAGATCTAGCAATGCAAAACTGGACATCCATGAGGCAATGTGGGCCATCAGCAGCAGCAGAATTGTTCTCAACCACAATCTGTAACCTCATGGCCCGGCATATCCCCCACTCTAACATTACCATCAAGCCAGGAGACCAACCCTGGTTCAATGAAGAGTGCAGGAGGGCATGCCAGGAGCAGCATCAGGCATACCTCAAAATGAGGTGTCAACCTGGTGAAGCTACAACCGAGGACTATCTGCATGCCAAACTGCATAAGCAGCATACGATAGACAGAGCTAAGCGATCCCATAACCAACGGATCAGATCTAAGCTCTGCAGTCCTACCAAATCCAGCCGTGAATGGTGGTGGACAATTAAACAACTAACTGGAGGATAAAAGCAAAATACTGCAGATGCTGGAAATCTGAAATAAAAACAAGAAATGCTGGAACCACTCAGCAGATCTGGCAGCATCTGTCCAGCAGAGCTAGCAACTAACTGGAGGAGGTGGCTCCACAAATATCCCCATCCTCAATGATGGGGGAGCCCAGCACATCAGTGCGAAAGATAAGGCTGAAGCATTTGCAACAACCTTCAGCCAGAAGTGCCGGGTTGATGATCCATCTCGGCCTCCTCCTGAAGTCCCAAGCATCACAGATGCCAGACTTCAGCCAATTCGATTCACTCCACGTGATATCAAGAAACGACTGAAGGCACTGGATACTGCAAAAGCTATGAGCCCTGACAATATTCCGGCAATAGTACTGAAGACCTGTGCTCCAGAACTTGCCGCGCCCCTATCCAAGCTTTTCCAGTACAGCTACAACACCGGCATCTACCCTGCAATGTGGAACACTGCCCAGGTATGTCCTGTACACAAAAAGCAGGACAAGTCCAACCCGGCCAATTACTGCCCCATCAGCCTACTCTCAATCATCAGTAAAGTGATGGAAGGTGTCATCAACAGTGCCATCAAGCGACACTTGCTTTGCAATAACCTGCTCAGTGACGCTCAGTTTGAGTTCCGCCAGGGCCACTCAGCTCCTGACCTCATTACAGCCTTGGTTCAAACATGTAAAAAAGAGCTGAACTCAAGAGGTGAGGCGAGAGTGACTGCCCTTGACATCAAGGCAGCATTTGACTGGGTATGGCATCAAGGAGCCCTAGCAAAACTGAGGTCAATGGGAATCAGGGGGAAAACCCTCCGCTGGCTAGAGTCATACCTAGCCCAAAGGAAGATGGCTGTGGTTGTTGGAGGTCAATCATCTCAGCTCCAGGACATCACTGCAGGAGTTCCTCAGGGTAGTGTCCTGGGCCCAACCATCTTCAGCTGCTTCATCAATGACCTTCCTTCAATCATCAGGTCAGAAGTGGGGATGTTCGCTGATGATTGCACAATGTTCAGCACCATTCGTGACTCCTCAGATACTGAAGCAGTCCATGTAGAAATGCAGCAAGACCTGGACAATATCCAGGCTTGGGCTGATAAGTGGCAAGTAACATTCGCGCCAGACAAGTGCCAGGCAATGACCATCTCCAAGAAGAGAGAATCTAACCTTCTCCCCTTGACATTCAACAGCATTACCATCGCTGAATCCCCCACTATCAACATCTTAGAGGCTTCCATTGACCAGAAACTGAACTGGAGTAGCCATATAAATACCGTGGCTACAAGAGCAGGTCAGAAGCTTGGAATCCTGAGGCGAGTAACTCACCTCCTGACTCCCAAAGCCTGTCCACCATCTACAAGGCACAAGTCAGGAGTGTGATGGAATACTCTCCACTTTCCTGGATGGGTGCAGCTCCAACAACACTCAAGAAGCTCGACACCATCCAGGACAAAGCAGCCCGCTTGATTGGCATCCCATCTACAAACATTCACTCCCTGCACCACCGACGCACAGTGGCAGCAGCGTGTACCATCTACAAGATGCACTGCAGCAATGCACCAAGGCTCCTTCGACAGCACCTTCCAAACCCGTGACCTCTACCAACTAGAAGGACAAGGGCAGCAAATGCATGGGAACACCACCACCTGCAAGTTCCCCTCCAAGTCACACACCACCCTGACTTGGAACTATATCGCCGTTCCTTCGCTGTCGCTGGGTCAAAATCCTGGAACTCCCTTCCTAACAGCACTGTGGGTGTACCTACCTCACATGGACTGCAGCGGTTCAAGAAGGCAGCTCAGCACTACCTTCTCAAGGGCAATTAGGGATGGGCAATAAATGCTGGCCTGGCAGGCGTCGCTCACATCCCATGAATGAATAAAAAAAAAAATATCAGCACTCGACCGTTAGGATTTAGAGGGGTCTGTACTGGGCGATTCACTGGGCATAAGCGAGCAGGAGAAAGTGCAAGTGGAAAGATGCTCCTTAAGGAGGGCAAGCCAGTATCCTAGCTCTACTGAAGAAGACAAAGATGTAGTCTTTAGGGGCTCAGTCTTTAAAAAAAAAGATGCTCAGTGTGTTGGACTGTCTGCCAGAAAACCTCTGCTACATGTCAACACCAACCTATGTGGGGTTTTGGTGTATGCTACTGACACTGGATGCAATCATGGAGCATGTGGTTACCTCAGTACATATTGCAACTGAAAGCTTCCTGCAGGAGTCTGGAGCACAATAATAGCATCACTGAGAAATGCTTATACTGGGGCCATGGACTTAACCAGTTCCTCTGACTTGGATAGGGTGGGAGACCAAATGAATTCTACTCTTCCACAGATCAGTGAGAGCGCTGAACAGAAGCTCAATAACGGGAGCAGTCATATAATGGGAAAGGACCATGTTGACATCTCTCAAGAAAAAACAGCATGTTTGGATTCTCCATCAATGCACATCCTTGTGACAGAAAGCCAAATATGCCAACTGCCCTAGATGCTGAATTGGAACTGCCTGGCACCATAACTGAGATCCTAGAGGTTATGGAGCATGAGAATCTCAAGGCCTCTTGACTGAGGCACAGTAGCCTTCCAGTTCTAATGCTGCATCCTTAAAAATGCACATATTAAGAGCACTAGACTCAAGATAAGCATCAGGGTAACAGCAGGGTGATATAAACTGTTGGACATTTGTATCGTGCAAAGTTATAATTCTTTTTGAAATCTTTGAGGTAGCAATTCATTAGTCACAGTTTCAGGCAATGAGGCTAGAATGTGCGCCCAAAACAGGAGGCCAGAGGCTGGCCTGAAATTAAGGTTCGGGACTCATCTAATCTGGGCAAGCTGCTGGTGCCTGTCATACCTCCACAAGCAGCACGCCTAGTGCATGAATTAATTTTGGGCCACTTGTCTCATTGGCAATGGCTACAGTTTAGTGCCTAGAAGTGGGGAAAGGGGAAGAATGGTGCATGGGCACCAGTTGTAGCCAGCGGTGACAGTACTGTGAAGTTGTGAGGACCCTGCTCCTCCTGGTTCCACATGAATTTTTTTTTAAGTTACTAAAATTCACCTTTTCATTGTCGGTCAGTTTCTAGGCTACCTCCAAGCCAAGTGAAGCTGAGCAGAGCAGTCTGGCACCTGCTTCACTCCTCAGACACATGTTTCCTGAGGAATTCCCAAATAAGCAATAAGCCCCTCATTCATGTCTGTAAGGGCGTGGTGTAAAATGGGTGCTGATTTCCTGTTTGCACAACTGGGGAAGATCTATTTCACTTTCCTCAAGGCTGTACCAGGAGGAATTACAGGGATGGGAGACAAGGGTATTGAAAGTGGAGCTGAGGGATCAGTTGAGCAGATCAACAGCTGCAGAGATATTGGCGAATGGAGGACCAAAGGCTAAATAGTTTGATACTACAGTTGAAAGTGACTTGGGGGAGAAGGAAGTCAAAATGTGATATATCAGTGGTGAAAATTACAAAGAAATGGTCAGCGATGGTCTTGTTGGTGATTGAGACTATATGAATGAAGAGACCACAGGAGATGTTGAGGTTGTGGTGGTGGCTGTGAATATGGGTAAGAAAGATACAGAGGAAAAGGTTTAGGGAGGACTAGAGATTGGTGAATTAATAGAAGAGAACTCATGGCAAGAGGAAATGTGATGAAAAATTGCTTGTTGCAGAGGCTGAAACATAAGAGTGGATAACTCAAAGAGAAACTTGGGTTGAAGCTTCAAGGGACAGTAGTTTGTGAAAATTTAAAAGAAAGATGAGACAAGTGAAACAAGGGGAGATGCCAAAAATGTAGGGGAGGCCAATCTTTAACTGAGTGAAAAGAGCCATACTGCCAATTTGATGGTTTGGGTTGGTCAGGGTACATAACATCTATCTATAAACAGGACAGAAAGACTCCTCTGGAAATCTCTGGGATTGGAGCTAGCAAAAGGAATGTATGAAATTTTATGAAACCTAAAATTGTACTATTTTGGTGGGTTTTGTTTGAATGAGTGAAGCGAAGATACTGTTTTTATTTCACTTCAGCCTGTTACTGGCCAGAAAAATCACTTGCCTGCACTGAATTCACTCCTAAGCGACCTACAGTCATGTCAGATTGACCACCAGAGGTTGTAGTAGCTGAAGGGTTTGGGGATGGAGGTGGCAACCTGGAGGTGGAAAGCAGTGACCTGTAGCTGCTCCCTTCACACTCTTGGAGGGCAAGATCACACCTACTTTTGTGCTGATCTGGGCCCTGTCGGTCAGTGCCTTCAACATTAACAACAACATCAAGAGTTAATGGCTAAGG
This sequence comes from Heterodontus francisci, assembly GCF_036365525.1. Lineage (NCBI taxonomy): Eukaryota > Metazoa > Chordata > Chondrichthyes > Heterodontiformes > Heterodontidae > Heterodontus > Heterodontus francisci. Next base: position 119,745,369 of record NC_090373.1, on the reverse strand, counting down.
GAGTAAATCCCAAAAAATCTGGCGTGGAGTCCCATTAGGCGGTTGGTGCTTCCCTCAAGTTAGCACCTTCCAGCAACTCCTGCAACCGAATAGGCCCCAGACGTATAGGCTTTCGTCTTTCCTCTGGACACCAGCCTATAAGGTCAAGAGGAGTGTGCAGATGCCAGGCAGGTCTGCACCTCCTAAAAACATGCCTCAGCTATGCAGGGTTTGAATCACTTGAACATTGTATTATTGCAGTAAATTACTACAAATGGAAATTATACAGTTACTCACATAGTGAGTCAATGCTAATATATTTATTTCATCCATCATCCTATTAGTTAAGCGAAGTATGATGGCCCGTATGTCTTCTTGATCAATGTAGTTATTTCCATTTAAATCTATGTGCATAAACAAGGAAAATTATTATAATATGGTCTGCTAAAAAAACACAGCAAATAAATATATATCAGTTAGGCTTTACAAGAAATACATCTGCAAAATTAGAGTACTGGAATAGACTCATCTGCAATTAAGAAATCTTAACAGGTAAATCTAGCTGATGTTTTGATACCTTCTGCGAATAGCATTGCCACACTCTACATATCATTTGCTATCAAACTGACGTACAAAAAAAAAGTACACCAGTAACACCACTCCCTTTGCTCTACTATCTATACCTCCATGGACATTTATGTTCTTTTACCTGTTTCCTAATTATCACAATACAGGAAACTTCACAAAACTATAGTGAAAATATTAGGTGTTAGCTGTGCCTCAGCTTTGTGTCAGAATATTATGGGTTCAAGACCCACTCCTGAGACTTAAGCTCAAAATCTAGGCTGATACTCCAATGAAGTATTGAGGGAGCACTGCACTACTGTAAGAAATGTGGATTCTGTCATTTTTATTGGCTTTTTTTGTATTATGAATTTTATGCATTTTCATTTATATATATATGTAATATATATGTTTTGTATAACCTTTTGGTAAATGAAGAGTTAACTTTAGCTGTGTATCTTACTGGAAAAAAATGCTGCCTATACAGTTTGAGTCATCCAGAATTACTTTGTGATACAGACTAATAAAGGGAAAGAACAGATATTGAAAACTATGTAACAAGTTGTGATCAAAATGTAACAGAAAAGCAGGATGAGTCTCACTGGAAATGTATGAAATGGACCTCAAGGTTGTAATGGATTGTTTGTACACATTGTTTTGTGCATGTGATCAGGATTAATATACAAACGGAAGTACTGAAAAATGAAATGGCAGGACCAATCAAAACAGTGATATGTATGAACCAACCAATCAATGCACAGGAGGAGCCACTGGTTACAAAGAATAAAAGAACGGACTTGGAGAGGTTCGGTGTACAGATTTGAAGATGATGACGGGAGAGACAAGAGAAGAGGAGTCAGGAGCTGAATGTGCCACTAGAGCCAGTGGAGAGTAAAGGCCATCTGGACTAGGATATCAACTGCCTTGGATTTGATAAATATTGCTTTTAGCCGTAATAAATCATCCCCATATTACTACATTAGGTGTCTCCTCGTCTGAATTCTTATTGTCTGGTCCAAGAACAAATTATAAGTGAGGTTCGAAATCTTACACTATTAGAGGTGTCATCTTTGGATGAGCGGTGAAATCGAAGCTACCTAGGAACATGGAGCAGGTGTAGGTCATTTAGCCCTTGAGCCTGTTCAGCCATTTAATGCAAAGAAAGACTTGCATTTATATAGCACCACCGGAGGTCTCAAAGCGTTTATGGCCAATGAATTACTTTTTGAAGTGTAGTCATTGTTGTAATACAGGAAACATTGCAGCCAGTGTACACACAGCAAAATCCCACAAACAGCAATGTAATAATGACCAGATAATCTGTTTTTGTGATGTAGATTGAGGGATAAATATTGGCCAGGACACGAGGGATAACTTCCCTCCTCTTCTTCAAAATAGCGCAATGGGATCTTTTACATCCACCTGAGCAAGCAGGTGGAGCCTCTCCTGAACCTTTCATCCGAAAGATGGCACATTCGACAGTACAGCGCTCCCTCAGTACTGCACTGGAGTGTCAGCCTTGATTTTTGTGCTCAAGCTCTGGAATGGCTCTTGAATCCAAAGCCTTGTGACTCAGAGGCAAGAGTGCTACCAACTGAATGATAGCTGACATGAGATCACAGCTGATCTGCGAGCTAACGCCATATACCTTCTGGTTTCTCAGATGGACATAAAAATGCAATGCTACTGTTCGAAGAAAAATAGGAGAAATCTCCCCAGTGTCCTTCAACCATTATCACAAAAATACAGCCACATTTCCGACATTACACCAGTGACTCAATGGCTTTAAAGAGCTTTTGGACGTGTTGAAAGGTGCTACATAAATGCAAGTCTTTCTCTTTTTTCTTTAAAATTCTGCGGGCTGTCAATTATAATTAGTATAATAGCATATTTCTGGAAATAATGAGCTAATTTGTATAATGGTTTCTTAGAAAATCAGCAGAACAACTGAGATTCAACTTTAAATAAGCAAGATTATGGACACTATAAGCACTGATTTTAAGTACCACTAACATTGATAGGAGGTTGCGAAAGTGAGTCCACAGATCAAGCACAGCATGCTGTGGCAAAGAAATTTGTGAGTTTATTTTTTGAGACTGTGCTGCTAGGGAATATAAACCTCATTAGAGGCTCTAAAATTATTTAATGGATCCCTCAGGATTGATCTATTTGTAGGATACACCATATTTCTGAGAGCAGACAGGGAATGGATCAGCAAGGATTGCAGCATGGTTACCATCTAATCTTGGCTTTGTTTCATTTTTGGCTGAGAGTGGGCATTGGAAGCTTCCATCCATAGCAGGTGAAGGTGAAAGTTCTACCAAGCTATTTAAAAGTGTACTTTAGTAGTGTTAGATACCAAGTCACCAGCAAACCCATAAAAAACTAATGTGAAAGACTTTCAGGAAGAAGAGCTTTTAAAAGCTCACATATATTGAAGATGCATGTTTTGAGTATTTTTCTGGGCTTTTTTTTGAATTTTTAAATCTACTAGCACTTAGACTTTCATTTGGATTTTCAGAAGGCATTCATTAAGATATCTCACAAAAGGCTTGTTAGCAAAATTTGGGCATTAGTTATGAGGGGAACTGTTGAAGCTTGGAAAGAAAGTAGATATTGCTCAGACAGAAGACAAACTGGAAGTGATGTATGTTGAGGTCAGTGCTGGATCCACTTTTATTTTCAGTGTATATAGATGATTTGGACTTAGATGTTGTGAACACAAATGGTTTGGTAAACAATGTGGAGGGCTAAATATAATCAGAAATATAAAAGCAGGCTATTGGGATGGCAGACTGTTGGAGAAAAAACAAGGATGGAAATACACACTTAATGGAAAGGATGCAGATGAACAAAGGGTTCTTTGGGGTTCAGATGCATACTTCCATGAAAGTATGAATGTAGGTACATACAGCAATATCCGTTAAACCATAGAAAAGTTACGGTACAGAAGGAGGCCATTCAGCTCATCGTGTCTTCGCCAGCTGAAAAAACTAGCCGCTCAATCTAATCCCACCTTCCAGCACCTGGTCCGTAGCCTTGCAGGTTACAGCACTTCAGGTGCAGGTCCAGGTACCTTTTAAATGAATTGAGGGTTTCTGCCTCCACCACCGATCCAGGCAGTGAATTCCAGACACCCACCACTCTCTGGGTGAAAAAGTTTTTCCTCATGTTCCCTCTAATCCTTCTACCAATCACCTTAAAGCTGTGCCCCCTGGTAATTGACCTCCCCACTAGGGGAAACAGGTCCTTCCTGTCTACTTTATGCCCCTCATAATTTTGTATACCTCAATTAAATCACCCCTCAGCCTCCTCTGTTATAAGGAAAACAAACTAGCCTATCCAATCTTTCCTCATAGCTGCAATTTTCAAGCCCTGGCAACATTCTTGCAAATCTCCTCTGTACTCTCTCCACAGCAATTATGTCCTTCCTGTAATGTGGTGACCAGAACTGTATGCAATACTCCAGCTGTGGCCTAATCAGCTTTTTATACAGTTCCAGCACTACATCCCTGATTTTGTATTCTATACCTCAGCCAATAAAGGAAAGCAGGCCATATCCTTCTTCACCACTTTATCTACCTGTCCTGCCACCTTCAGGGTTCTGTGGACATGCACTCCAAGGTCTCTCACTTCCACCACCCCTCTCAGTATCCTCCCGTTTATTGTGTATTACCTTGCTTTGTTTGCCCTCCCCAACTCTATTACCTCACACTTGTCTGGATTGAATTCTATTTGCTGCTTTTCTGCCCATTCAATCAAACCATTGATATCATTCTGGAGTCTTCAGCTATCCTCTTCACTATCAACTACATGGCAAATTTTTGTGTCATCTGCAAATTTCCCAATCATGCCTCCCACATTTAGGTCCAAATCATTAATATATACCACGAACAGCAAGGGACCCAACACTGAACCATGTGGAACGCCTTCCAGTCACAAATACATCCATCGACCATTACCCTTTGTTTCCTATCACTGAGCCAATTTTGGATCCAACTCGCCACATTCTCCTGTATCCCATGGGCTTTTACTTTTCTGACCAGTCTGCCATGTGGGACCTTGTCAAATGCCTTATTAAAATCGATATAGACAACATCCACTGCACTATCCTCATCAATCCTCCTCGTTATTTCCTCAAAAAAATCAATTAATTTAGGAAGACACAACCTTCCCTTAACAAATCCATGCTATCCCTGATTAATATGTGCCTTTCTAAGTGACAGTTTATTCTATCTCTCAGAATTAATTCTAATAATTTGCCCACTACCAAGGTCAGACTGATAGGCCTATAATTATCCCTTGCACCCTTTTTGAACAATGGAACAACGTTCGCAGACCTCCAATCCTCTGGTACCTCACCTGTATCTTGTGAGGATTTGAAGATGATCTTCAGAGCATCTGCTATTTCCTCCCTGGCTTCCTTTAACAGCCTGGAATACAATCCATCCAACCCTGGTGATTTATCCACTTTCAAGGATGTCAGGCCCTCCAGTACTTCCTCTCTCATTATGCTTATCATATCTAATATTTCACACCAATTATTTACATGTCCGCCTCTGGAAAAGCTGTTCCCCAAGTCACTTACAATTGCACTTTTAAGCTATCAACTGCATTCCTTTTGGTTCTCCATTTGCTATAATACTGCTGCAACTGTTGATCTGTTCAACACTTTTTCTCCTCCAACTCTGATGTCCTTGTCCTCAATAAAAATCTTATCTTCTCCTATCCTGGTAATTTCCCCTGGTATGGCTCAACCCTCATTCCCTCAGTTCCAAGGGATGTAATCTAGAGCATCTATAGTGCACAAATGGTTTAGTCATCTATTAATAGATATGGCCGAACCACATCAAATACTATGAGATCTCACTCTCTGCTACCAAAATCACCTACGACTCCGGGATCATTTTGAAGAACAAAGATAACTCATGGCTTCATTCTGCTACTCCAAACCACCTCCTTAAATACCCCTTCTTTTTCCTGGCCCCATCCCACTCCAATAAGTACAAGGAGCTCATGGTCATCTCGGTCACTAAGATTGAGGTTATCCATGCAGTTACCTCTGCTGCAACCCCTTTCCTCTTTACCACTGAGCTAAGTTTATCCTCAGGTGCCTGCCCTACCCCTGAACAATCGTCTCTCTCCAGTTTCTCTCTCATCTCCCCTTATGCTGGTTCATCTCATCTATGAGACTCATTTCCTGCTCCTTGAACCAACTTCCACTAAACTGCTGACCACCTAACTATCCTTCCTGGCCCCCATGCTAGCCAACATTGCATATGAGTTCCTCTCTTCAAGTACTGTTCACCTCCCTTTTAAAAATACCTTCCTCAAAAAATACCTCATTGATCCCTCTATCCTTATCCCCAATCTTCCTTTCCAAAGGCTGGGTAGAAAGTTGTTGCGAGAGTAAGGTTAACCTCTGCGCCTTGGGTACTGAGAAACCCTTGAACATGACAGAAGAGAAATACAAGTGAGCACATGTTTCATCCAGAATTATAGTAGAATACACTAAAGAATTGAACTACTAAGCTGCAATGTTTCTCTGTAACTCAGGAAAGGTCTGTGACAAAAATACATTTTTGGTCAGTTGAATTTTTAGTTTATATTTTGTGCTGCTAGAAGCAGCGTATAAGGGGTAACACAAATCATTGTTCAATGGAAAAGTCATCAGCATAAGTCAAACAGTTTGGGTCCAAGGATTCCACAAGGGGCAAGATTCTACAACCAATAGAGTGGGTTTTTTGAGGTGTTAATTTTGAATTAAGTAGAGTCAAATCACAAACATTTTTAGATTGCCAAAGGTTGGCTATCCATTCAATATTTATGGCAGCATATGATGCATTGCAATAGCAGGTATACAGAATAAGGGTTCTCTGTTACGATCCATGGGTCTCACTACTGTTACTTAAACACTGGGCAGAAAAAAGGGTCTCTGTCAAAAATGTCAGAGGAAGATCAGCAGCAATCCTGGAGAAATAGCTATAAGGGTAGATTTTACTCTTTGTGCCTGAAAAACACTCAGTTCACAGACACTGCAGAGGGAAAATGGGGTGAAGACCTACAGAGCTGTCCTGAGATTTCTGCAGGATTTATAAATTGGCATAATGGTTCTGCATCTGCAATTGACATAGTCCTAGCTTAAACATTCTAATGAGGCAGAAAAAGGCTCGTAAGAACATAAGAAATAGGAACAATAAGATCGTGGCTGTTCTTCTGCCTCAACTCCATTTTCCCACCTGCTCCTCATATTGCTTGATGCCCTGAATGACCAAAACTCTGTCTATCTCAGCCTTACATATATTCAATGATGGAACATCCACAACTCTCTAGAGTAGAGAATTCCAAAGATTCAAAACTCTTTGAGTGAAGAAATGTCTCCTTATCTCAGTCCTAAATCATTGGCCCCTTATCCTGAGACTGTGCCACCGTGTTCTAGATTCCTCAGCCAGGGCAAACAACCTCTTAGTGTTTACTCTGTCAAACCCCTTCAGAATCTTTTAAGTTTCAATGCGATCTCTCCTCTCCTAAACTCCAGAGAGTATGGGCTGAATTTTACCAGCCCCTCGACATAGCGGGTCGTGGTGCAGGGGCCGGTAAAATTCTGCGGAGAGAGGCCCACCTTGACCCGCGATGTCGAGAAGGGCTGCTGCAAATTACCGGCGGCGGGGAGACCTCGGTGTGGCCCCCCCTGCTGCATGGTGGCGACACCACAATTAGCATATAGTAAACGATACTTACCTTTGCCGATTATGCAGCCCACCGTCTCTCCATTGACACTTCCTGATTTTTCAATGAACGGGTGGCCGTCACGTGCCGTCCCGTTCACGATTGGAAAAGCCGGCGGGTCCACAGAGGCAGAAGGTAAGTTTCTTTTCAGGGGTCTCACTCTACATTCCTAAAGGGAGTAGGGAGGGGGCATTGCAGGGCTCTCACTCTGCAACTGGAAAGGAGGAGTGGGGGGATACACAGGGGTCTCACTCTGCATAATGGAAGGGAGGAGGGTGAGGGGGGGATACACAGGGGTCTCACTCTGCATTCTTAAAGGGAGGAGGTAGGGGCATTGCAGGGCTCTCATTCTGCATACTGGAAGGGGGAGGGATACACAGGGGTCTCTCTGCATTCTTAAAGGGAGGAGGGAGGGGGGATACACAAGGGTCTCACTGTATTCTTAAAGGGAAGGGGTCTGGGATTACTGGAGGGAAAGCTCTGCTGGCATCAAGGGAAGTACTGTGTACCATCCCTCCGTTAACAGTGTACGCTCTGTGTTTGTTCATGTTTGTGAGAGAGCAATGGCACACTAGGCACCCTGTGTGTGGGGAAGGTGCCAAAAAGGACAGGAGCATTAAAGTTATATGGATGGTTGGGGCAATTGATTCAGCTGGTAGGATCTTGATGTGGTCATGCTGTGCCACTCTGAGTATTGGCCAAGATAGACAATGCCATGGCACGCCACATAGTTGATCCAGGAAAGCAGCCTGTCAACACCAATCTGTGCTCTGTTAGGAATCTTCGAATACATGAAGGGTTCAACTTTATTTATTACATGGAAATAGGTATGGCTCATCCTACATTGTGAGATCCTCTGCTCGTGAGGATCTGTATGCGCCAGAGGCAATACAACAGGCAGGTGCGATCCACGTAGAGGCCTCCCGTCATGAGCAGCAGCTCCCAAGGGGAGCTTGCCATTACGTTTTCTGTGCATCTTTAGGCCCCACATGACATGCCATCAGATGTCAGAGCACCAGTGTAAGAGGCAATTGCGCATGTACAGAGGGTGGTGACACGTCTCTGTGCCCTGGTCAAGGATGGCCAGCAGCACATGGGCTCCGGTGGACATCATATGCCTTGTTCCTCATAGTGGCAGCGGTTCACAAGCCTGATGCCTCTGCAGCTTTTTAGGGGCTCACTAGAGACCTTTGTGGGGTCACACAGTCAGCAGTGCACCGCTGCAACAGGGAGGTCACCGATGCCCTGCACCGGAGGGCCAGTGAGTATGTCCGCTTCAGGACGGACTTTCACAGCCAGGCCCAGAGGGCCATTGGTTCTGGCACCATTTCCAGAGAACTGTAGGTTGTAATGTTCATAGACTGCACTCATGTGACTATCAGGCTTCTCGCAAGCCTGCAAATTAAAGGAGCCCTCTCAATCTAGCTGAAGAACAAAGAACAAAGAACAGTACAGCACAGGAACAGGCCATTTGGCCCTCCAAGCCTGCGCCGATCTTGATGTCTACCTAAACTAACACCTTCTGCACTTCAGGGGCCCATATCCCTCTATTCCCTTCCTATTCATGTATTTGTCAAGATGTCTCTTAAACATCGCTATCGTATCTGCTTCCACCACCTCCCCGGCAGCAAGTTCCAGGCACTCACCACCCTCTGTGTAAAAAAACTTGCCTCGCACATCCCCTCTAAACTTTGCCCCTTGCACCTTAAACCTATGTCCCCTAGTAACTGACTCTTCCACCCTGGGAAAAAGCTTCTGACTATCCACTCTGTCCAAGCCGCTCATGACTTTGTAAGCCTCTATCATGTCACCCCTCCACCTCCGTCCTTCCAGTGAAAACAATCTGAGTTTTTCCAACCTCTCTTCATAGCTAATGCCCTCCAGACCAGGCAACATCCTGGTAAACCTCCTCTGTACCCTCTCCAAAGCCTCCACGTCCTTCTGGTAGTGTGGCGACCAGAATTGCACGCAATATTCTAAGTGTGGCCTAACTAAGGTTCTGCACAGCTGCAACATGACTTGCCAATTTTTATACTCTATGCCCCGACCGATGAAGGCAAGCATGCCGTATGCCTTCTTGACTACCTTATCCACCTGCGTTGCCACTTTCAGTGACTTGTGGACCTGTACACCCAGATCTCTCTGCCTATCAATACTCCTAAGGGTTCTGCCATTTACTGTATACCTCCCACCTGCCTTAGACCTTCCAAAATGCATTACCTCACATTTGTCCGGATTAAACTCCATCTGCCATTTCTCCGCCCAAGTCTCCAACCGATCTATATCCTGCTGTATCCTCTGACAATCCTCATCACTATCCGCAACTCCACCAACCTTTGTGTCGTCCGCAAACTTACTAATCAGACCAGCTACATTTTCCTCCAAATCATTTATATATACTACAAAGAGCAAAGGTCCCAGCACTGATCCCTGCGGAACACCACTAGTCACATCCCTCCATTCAGAAAAACACCCATCCACTGATACCCTCTGTCTTCTATGACTGAGCCAGTTCTGTATCCATCTTGCCAGCTCACCTCTGAACCCGTGTGACTTCACCTTTTGTACCAGTCTGCCATGCGGGACCTTGTCAAAGGCTTTACTAAAGTCCATATAGATAACATCCACTGCCCTTCCTTCATCAATCATCTTCGTCACTTCCTCAAAAAACTCAATCAAATTAGTAAGACACGACTTCCCCTTCACAAAACCATGCTGTCTCTCGCTAATAAGTTTGTTTTGTTTCCAAATGGGAGTAAATCCTGTCCTGAATAATCCTCTCTAATAGTTTCCCTACCACTGATGTAAGGCTCACCGGCCTATAATTTCCTGGATTATCCTTGCCACCCTTCTTAAACAAAGGAACAACATTGGCTATTCTCCAGTCTTCTGGGACCTCACCTGTAGCCAATGAGGATGCAAATATTTCTGTCAAGGCCCCAGCAATTTCCTCCCTTGCCTCCCTCAGTATTCTAGGGTAGATCCCATCAGGCCCTGGGGACTTATCTACCTTAATGCTTTGCAAGACACCCAACACCTCCTTTTTGATAATGAGATGACTGAGACTATCTGCACTCCCTTCCCTAGGCTCATCATCCACCAAGTCCTTCTCTTTGGTGAATACTGATGCAAAGTACTCATTTAGCACCTCGCCCATTTCCTCTGGCTCCACACATAGATTCCCATCTCTGTCCTTGAGTGGGCCAACCCTTTCCCTAGTTACCCTCTTACTCTTTATATATGTATAAAAAGCCTTGGGATTTTCCTTAATCCTGTTTGCCAATGACTTTTCATGACCCCTTTTAGCCCTCCTAACTCCTTGCTTAAGTTCCTTCCTACTGTCTTTATATTCCTCAAGTGCTTCGTCTGTTCCTAGCCTTCCAGCCCTTACAAATGCTTCCTTTTTCTTTTTGACTAGGCTTACAATATCCTGTGTTACCCAAGCTTCCCGAAACTTGCCAAACTTGTCTTTCTTCCTCACAGGAAGATGCTGGTCCTGGATTCTAATCAGCTGACATTTGAAAGACTCCCACATGTCAGATGTTGATTTACCCTCAAACAGCCGCCCCCAATCTAAATTCTTCAGTTCCTGCCTAATATTGTTATAATTAGCCTTCCCCCAATTTAGCACCTTCACCCGAGGACTACTCTTATCCTTATCCACAAGTACCTTAAAACTTATGGAATTATGGTCACTGCTCCCGAAATGCTCCCCTACTGAAACTTCGACCACCTGGCCGGGCTCGTTCCCCAAGCTGGTATGTGATCACCGCAGATGCTTGCTGTGAAAGTGTGACCGCTTCTTAGGCAGCTGCCATGACACCTGGGTCTTGCTCCAGTCCTGGCTGCCACCGCTGTTCACTGAACTGGCTCAGATGGAGGGGTGGCTTCTTGGAGATAAGGGCTATCCTTTGCAGATATGGCTCCCGACACCAGTGAGAGACCCCACCACTGTTGCAGAGGAGAGGTACAATGCCAGCCACTGAACTACATGAGCCACCACTGAGCAGGGGATCAGCATGCTGAAAGAGCACCTCCAATGCCTGTATGGATAGGGTGATACCCTGTACTATGGGCCAAAAAGGCCAGCTCCTTTCTTTGCTGCTCTGCATGATGAGGAGAGACGTCAACAGGATTCCTCCTCGGACTATGAGGATGCTGAGCACCTACATGAAAGACGCATGGGAGGGCAGATGGCACCCAGGCTCTGCACGCAGGGCTAGCAGTGAGCTAGGCATGTACGGACGTGGCGTATCAGACAAAGGCTGTCTGCTCCATAGGAACCGACATGCGTTCTGCATGCTCACATCACCTGTGCTCACCTGCTGTGCACCAGTCCACATCTGCATCATCCCAGTGTAAACCATTACAGGCAGCATCTGACTGAGCCAATGTCCATGTCACTGCATCTGTAGAGACGCTCATGAGTAATGGTGGCATGGCAATGATGTTATTGCATACACAGGCTCTCCTGAAGGGCCAACGGTGCAAAGGGATGTGACATCGGCGCTACATACTGGCACACATCATTCGCACAGAGAAAAGGACACACAACGTCTCCGTTGGGTGCTCCGGTTTCCTCCCACATGTCAAAGACTTGCTGGTTGATAGGTTAATTGGCCATTATAAATTGCCCCTAGTATAGGTAGGTGGTAGGGAAAATATAGGGACAGGTGGGGATGTGGTAGGAATATGGAATTAGTGTAGGATTAGTATAAATGGGTGGTTGATGGTCGGCACAGACTCAGTGGGCCGAAGGGCCTGTTTCAGTGCTGTATCTCTAAACTAAACGTTGGTGAGGAACATTGAGTGAACAAAGTGATTCTTAACAATGCAGCCGGCCGCTGACGTCATCAGACTGCGCCAAGCTGCGCACATGTGCAAACGGGCTTTGGCTCTCTGCGCGTGCGCAGCATTCTGTATTGCCAGGACTGGTTGGCACATGTGCAGATGACATCATTGCGTAATGCGGGGAAGCGGGGAGAGCGCGGCCAAAGAACTTGGTGGTGGCGGCTGCGCTCTCCTCCTCGCCCCCTCCCGCCCACACTCTCCCCCCCAGCCCGCTCTCTATCACCCCCCCACCCCGTGCCGCCCGCTCTCTCCACCCACCCCCCCTCCCCGCGCTCTCCACCCAGCCGCTCGCTCCTTGCTTCACCCGCTCGCTTTCTCCAGCCATTGTGTGCTGTCATGGGTTATGTTGCCTTTGTGTGATTATTTAAGCAGCGCCATCTTTTGTCCTGGCAGCTGCCTGAACGTCACAGACTGTGACGTCTTAGTGGAACAGGCGGCACAATGATGCAGTGGTTAGCACTGCAGCCTCACATCTCCAGCGACCCGGGTTCAATTCTGTATACTGTCTGTGCAGAGTTTGCAAGTTCTCCCTGTGACTGCGTGAGTTTCCTCCCACAGCCGAAGACTTGCAAGTTGTTAGGTAAATTGGCCATTGTAAAAATTGCCCTTAGTGTAGGTAGGTGGTAGGAGAATTGAGGGAAGGTGGGAATGTGGTAGGGAATATGGGATTAATGTAGGATTAGTATAAATGGGTGGTTGATGGTCGGTACAGACTCGGTGGGCCGAAGGGCCTGTTTCAGTACTGTATCTCTATGACATGTGCATTTGCCAGTGCAGTGCCACCTAGTGGTTGTGTTGTCAGCAAACGCAGCCTTTAGTGAAAGATTTATTTACAGTGATGTGACACCCATGCATTCCCATTTGCGTTCTCTGTAATACCATTTATGGTCTATTTAAGTCCCATGTCCTGGAATGTGCAAATTTAAGATTATTCACCCAGGTGCGGCATGCCTACAAGAAGGAACGTAACACTTGAGTGGGAGAAGAAGATCGCAACTTCACAGAACACTGGGACACAGGAGGGTAAATATGTAGCAGCAAAGCAGAAAGTGCGAGGGTCACTCAGCAGGTCAGGAACCATGTGTGGAGTGAGAAACAGAATTAACTTTCAGGTCTGTGAACTTGGTCAAGTTAAGTCTGCTTCTCTCTCCACAGATGCTGCCTGACCTGCTGGATTTCTGCAGCACTTTCTGCTTTGCTGCTAATTGACAGCAGCCCCACTCTTCAGCAGTCAGGCAAGTATTCATTGACAGCTGTCAGGAAGCAGGTGCTGGGGAGCTTAAAATAGGGCCCCAGCACCTGCTGCACAACTGCCAAAAACTCTCTCACTGCGCCGAATGTCCCGCTTCTCCCCACGTAATATGGGGAGGGTGGCTCAGCACCATGATTCTAATGAGCCCCCACACGTAATATCGTGGGGGCTCTGCGGCGGCCACTAAATGCGGGCACCCCGCTGAGTTGAAAGGTCGCCGCCGCGCAGCACGGCACCCAAATAAAATTCTGCCCTATAGGTCCAATTTACTCAGCCTCTCAACCTAGGAACCAATCTAGTGAAATTTTGCTGTACCATCTCCAAGGCAAAGATATCCTTCCTTAGATATGGAGACCAAAACTGAGCACCGTACTCCAGGTGTGGTCTCACCAAAGCCCTGTACAATTGTAGCAAGGCTTCCTTATTCTTGCATTCCAATCCCCTTGCAATAAAGGCCAACATGAAATTTGCCTTTCTAATTGCTTGCTGGACCTGCATGCTAACTTTGTGTTCCTTGTACGAGCGCACACAAGTCCCTCTGAAGATCAAACATTTACAAGTTTCATGCCTTTTAAAAATAATTCTGCTTTTCTATTTTTACTACCAAAGTGAATAACCTCACACTTCCCCACATTATACTTCATATGCCACCTTGTTGCCCACTCACTTAACTGTCCATATCTCTTTGCAGCCTCTTTGTGTCTTCCTCAAAGCTTACATTCCCACATAGCTTTGTATCATCAGCAAACTTAGATACATTTATCTTAGTCTTATTGTCTAAGACATTAATATGTTATAAATAGCTTAGGCCCCAGCACTGATCCTTGCGGCACTCTACTGGTCACAGCCTGCGAACTTGAAAATGCCCCGTTTATCCCTACTCTTTGCTTCCTGTCCGTTAACCAATCCTCTATCCATGCTGATATATTACCCCCAACTCCATGGCCCCTTATCTTGCATATTAACCTTTTTTGTGTCACCTTATTGAATGCCTTGTAGAAATCCAAGTCTACTAATTCTACTGGTTCCCTTTTATCTACCCTACTAGTTACAGATTATTACAGTGCAGAAGGAGGCCATTCAGCCCATCATGTTTGCACCAGCTCTCCGAAACAGCAATTCACTCAGTTCCATTCCCCAACCTTCTCCCCATAACCCTGCACAGTCTTCCTTTTCATATACAGTCTAATTCCCTTCTGAATGCTTTAATTGAACCTGCCTCCACCACACTGTAAGGCAGTGCATTCCAGAGCCTAACCACTTGCCGCGTGAAAAAGTTTTTCCTCATGTCACTTTTGCTTCTCTTACCAAATACTAAACCTCTGTGCCCTCTTGTTCTCGAGTGATCCTTTCATGAGTGAGAACAGGTTCTCTATCTACTCTGTCCAGACGCACCATGATTTTGAGTTACATCCTCAAAAACTCTAATAAATTTGTTCAACACGATTTCCCTTTGCTGACTTTGATCATACTATGATTTTTTAAGTACATTGTTAAGACTTCCTTAATAATAGATTTCAGCATTTTCCTAACGACTAATATAAGGCTAACTGGCCTGTAGTTCACCATTTTCTCTCTCTCTCCTTTGTTAAATAGTGGTGTTACATTTGCTAACTTCCAATGCACTGGGACCATTCTAGAATTTAGGGAATTTTGGAAAATATAACCAGCGCATCCATTATCTCTGCAGCTACCTCTTAGAACCCTAGGATGTAGGCCATCAGATCCTGGGGATTTGTTGGATTTTAGTACCTTAAATTTTTCCAATACTTTTTCTTTTCTGATATTAATTACCTTAATTTCTTCACTCTTATTAGCCCCTTGGTTACCCTCTACTTCTGGAATGTAATGTCTTCTAATTTGAAGACAGACACAAAATATTTGTTTAATGTCTCTGCCATTTCCTTATTCCTCATGATAGTTTCTCCTGTCATTGCCTCAAAGGGACCAAGGTTTACTTTAGCTATTCTCCTTTTTATATACTTGCAAAAGCTCTTACAATCTGTTTATATATTTCTGGCTATTTTACTCTCATATTCTAGTTTTGCCATTTTTATCAAAATTTTGGTTGCCCTTGCTGGTTTATAAAACACTCCTAATCCTCAGACTTACTACTATTCTTTGCAACATTATCAGCCTCTTCCTTTAATCTAATGCTATACTTAAAGTCCCTCGTAAACTAGGGAAGGATCTTTCTTGCTGAGTTTTTGTTTTTTAATGGAATGTATTTTTGCTTAACATTTTCAATTGTTCCTTTAAATATTTCCCACTATTTATTGCCATACATTTTATTCTATTTACCCAATCAACCTTAGCCAGCTCTCCCATCATACCTATGTAATTAGCTTTATTTAAGTTCTTCTTTAAAACTGCAGTATCTCACTTTCAAACTTAATATGGAATTCATTTGTATTATGATCACTTTTTCCCAATGGATCTTTTGGTATGAAATTACTAATTAATCCTGCCTCATTGCGCAATACTATATCTAAAATAGCTTTAACCCTAGTTGGTTCCACATAGTTTCCTGAAGAAATACAGTCATGAAAGCATTCTACAAATTCATCGTCCAGACCCTCTTTGCCAATTTGATTGGTCTAGTCCAGGGTTGTCCAACCTTTTTGTGTGGGGAGGTGGGGGGCACAGTACAATTTTTGTCTGAAATAGGAGGCCGATGAGACAATTTCCGAAATACAAAGGCATTAAAAATGTATCTTACTATTGATCAAAACAACAACAAATGTACATTTTTATGAAGAAGCTTTAAATGAAAAGACTAATTTATTGACTTACTTTCTCAGCACTATGTTGGACACTGATTTAGTGAGATACCTGGTATTTTTGTGCTTATTCAAGTAGTCAATGTTTGCCCACACACTTGTTGTAGCAATGTGGAGTATTTGGATACATCTGTCAGGAGTGATCTTAATCATTCTCTCTTTCTTTGTCTCTCTCTTTCCCTGTGTCCCCTTCACTCTGTGTATCCCCTCTCTCTGTTGTTCCCCCCTCTCTGTGTTGATCCCCCTCTCAATCTCTGTGTCTCCCCCTATCTGTCCCCCCTCTCTCACTGTCTCTCTGACAGTTGCAGAGAGTGGGAATGCTCAGCAGATGGTTGGTCAGTTTTTAAAAAAAAAATCACAAGTCACTGTCATAGCTGACAGCTGCTGACATCGGGAACAGCGGTTTCCCAACTTCGGGCAGCTTTGGGGTTTTCCGGTGGGTTCTGACTTTTTTCAAAAACTGTTCTCGATGTCAGCAGCTGTCAGCTGTGAAAATGACTTGCGATTTTTTTTTAAAGAAATGCCAGTCTGCAAGAAGAAGGCAAAGGGAAATTTCCCATCTCCAGTCCTGGTCCCCCGGCGAGGATGATGAACGGCCCAGTACAGTTTACATCCGCAGGCCGGATGGAAACAATATGACGGACCGGATCCTGACCCGCAGGCTGTATGTTGGACAACCCTGGTCTAGTCCATATGAAGATTAAAGTCCCCATAATTGTTCCATTTCCTTTGTTTCAAACTCTAATTATGTCTTGCTTAGTGCTCTGTCCAATGGTATAACTACTGTTAGGGGGCCTATAAATTATTCTCACCAGCATTTTCTAAGCCTTTGCTATTCCTAATCTCCACCCATAATGATTCTGCGTCCTGATCTTCTGAGCCACGATCTTTTTTCACTACTGTCCTTATTTCATCCTTTACTATCAGGGCGACTGTTTTCTCTGTCTTTTCAAAATATTTATTTCCCAACCTTGGTCACCTTGTAACCATGTCTCTGTAATGGCGATTAGATCTGAACCATTTATTTCTATTTATGCTACTAGTTCATCTATCTTATTACAAATGCTTCACGCCTTTAGATAAAGAGACTTTAATTCTATTTTTTACTACTATTCTTTGCATAGACTTTATTTATTGATGCACTATTATCTCTCTGCCCCTACATGCCCAACTCTGCTTGTCTTTATCCAAATTGCTAAACCATTCTATTGTCTCGACTTTTTTCTTTAGATTTGCAAATCAACCTTCACCTGAACCCTCCCACCCCTCCTTTTAGTTTAAAGCCCTATCCACAGTCCTAATTATTCAATTTGTTAGGACACTGATCCCAGCCAACAGAATAGCTCCCTCTTTCCCTGAGTATTGGTGCTAGTGCACCATGAATCAAAACCTCTTCCTCTCACATGCGTTTAATTGTCTAATCTGGTTGATCCTATGCCAATTGGTGCATGGCTCAGGTAACAATCCAGAGATTATTATCTTTGAGGTACTGTGTTTTAATTTGGACCCTAACTCATCAAACTCTCTCAACAGAACATCATTCCTAGTTTGACCTAAGTCATTGGTTCCTACGTGAATCCTCCTCCTCCCACTCCAAGTTCATCTCCAGCTGCAAGGGGATATGCTTAACTCTGGCACCAGGCAGCCAACACAACCTTCGGGAATCCAGGTCACGGCTGCAGAAAACAGTATCTATCCCCTGACTATACTATCCTCTATTAGTTCCTTTTCACTTCCCCCACTTGAATGGCATCCTGTACTCTGGTGCCATGGTCAGTTTGCTCATCATCCTGCAATCCTTGTTCTCATCCACACAGGTATCAAGTACCTCGTACCTGTTGGTCAAAGTCATGGGCTGAGGCTCCTACATCACTACATGCTGGATCCCCACACTTGTCTGACTCATAGTCACCATTCTCCTATCCTTGACCATTGACCAGCTCTAAAGTTCTACTTAACCTAAGGGGCATGACTGTCTCCTGGAACAAAGTGTCCACATAACTCTCCTCGTTCCTGATACTCAATAATGTCTGCAACTCAGACTCCAGTCCAGCAACTCTCAGCGGAAGTTTCTCAGATATGGTTGTACAGGAATGCAATGCTTTCCAAAAACTCCCAGATGTTGCAGTTACGGCACACCACCTGCCCTGCCATGTCTTTATTTTATTCAGCTTTATTTATTTATTTGATTAGTTAATGGGTTACTAATTTAGTAAAGTAATGGCAAGTTATAATCTCTTAGCTTGGAGATAAAAGAAAAAAACTCACCAGTCACTAGAGGTAAAACAAAAATAAAAAGGAGCACACCTCCTTCCTCCTCTGCACCGAGTTCCCAGTTGCACCAAATTTCCGACTTAGCATTCAGTTCACAAAGCACTCTGTTCTCAGATCACTCTGTGCAGCAGCAAACACTGTCTACTGTCTACTTATTTAGAGACACCCAAGTTACAACTGCTAAGTAATTAACACTTATTCAGGCAATCACTTTCAGTTGATTGACTGTTAATTGCCAATAGCAGGCAGTTTCTGTTAACTAGGTATCTCAACCAGCCTGCAGTTTCTTTTGCAGTTTTAAAGTTCTGAATCAGATTCTAACTGTTAATCTAAATTACAGTTTAAGAAATACTTATTAGACAGATCCCACTTGCATCAATTTCTCGACTTAGCACTTGGTTCACGAAACATTCTGTTCCCAGATCACTCTGTGTGGTAGCAAAAACTGTCTCACCTCACTTTTGTCTGTGCACCCATGGGGCATCTAAATTGAGGATTGGATCAAAAAAGCTGTCAGTGGCACTCACGCCAGAGGGTCTGTGGGGCCCCAAGTGCACCCTCACAATTCCTGGCAGTCAGAGGCAATTAATATGTTCCTAATTCCACTCCCAGCATGATCTTTGCACTTATGCCAAGACAGTGTTTGGGCCGTATAATTAACCTGGGCCAGAAAATTCAGTGGATTCCTTCTTTTACATATGCAGCACATATCTGGCAGGCTTTACCTATTGGGCACCCAGCCGGAGTTCTAAGGATATATAAATTTTGAGATGTATTTAAATCCACCATGAATTAAGTTCGACAAACCTTCGTCCTCAATCATAATATAAATTGTAGTGATTTCCTCTAAACTATTAACTTATTTTTTAAAAAAAGGTTGAACTTTTATGGCCATTATTGTCCATACTTAATTTTAAACAAAAATGCATTTTTAACAGTGAAAAACGTACCATAAATTTGAAATGCATAGTCTGTTTTTACAGAAAGCGATGCATTTTCACTGAAGACTGACATCATTTCCAGGAAGTCATCAAATGAAAATAATCCCTCTTCATTCCTACTAAACACCTTACAGATTTGGTCTCCAAATGGATTCAACTGTTTGAGATCACAAAGGACAGAAATCAACAATGAACAAAGGATAAATACTAAAATATTGCTCGACTAATGAGATTGCTAACACTTATATTTTCTTCTTCCAGGAGTGCCAAACTCTCTACATATTCTTTCATTTTAATGATAGTTAAGCAAATTTTGACTTTTTCTACTAGGTGGGTTGTGGTAAATGAATTTGCAATTATTAACAATCAGTCTTTTCAATTTCAGTGCACTTGGCTACTCTTTGTTAGGTCATTTATTTACTTTTTGCATGAGGAAGCACTCAACTATTAGCATGCAAGCCATTCTTATAATGCTGATATCTTGGTTGCTGGGAGGGCAATCTGGCACAGCTGACTTTCTGGAAGTGGGTATTAGTCGAGGGGGCGGTGAAGGAGCAGACCTGTCAAACTACACCATTCCCTTTGCACCACTGAGTCACATGGGGCTGGGCTCATCACTTCTACTAGTCTATCCACATCACCCACACAGAACCCTTTTGTGAGGGACTAGCTGCAGACTCCTGTGGGTGGCCACACTCACGGAAGATAGACTGCAGACTGCCAATGCCATGCGAGCTGAGAACAGACAGATTAGATGCAGACTCTCCATACTCAGCCATAGTGCTGAAACCCCTTGACAGGGTATCAAATGCATTATATAACTCCTTGTGTGATGCCAGCAGTTCTCTTTTCACGGATGGGCACCTGTACTCCACATATATGTCCTTCTTTGCAGAACTGGGAGGAGGCCTCATCCTCTGGCAAGCTGTCTCCTAGAATGTCCCTGCTACCAGAGCCTGCTGCTGCTCACTAGTGCTGGGTTAATTTCATCATGTGCAGACCTTTCTATCTCACAATTTAACCTACATGGAGTGTCAGTATCTGATCTGGTTTTGACAGTGTGTGAAGTGAATCCTCAGCAGGACTGTCCTCCTCTAAGGTACCTTCTGTAGAAAGTTCTTGCTGATAAGAACCAGAAGACAAAAGAAACACTAGTTAGGGTGGCAGATAGAAGCTTGACATTTGTAGGTGACAGTCTTGAGAATAGAGCTTGAAATTCTGATATTTGCTGTATACGCGGTGATGATCGTTGAAAGTATTCTGCTGAGGTAAGCCAAGAGCCTCGCCTTCCCCAATGCTGCTGGCTCTGCCTGGGTCACTAATCTGCAGAACAATCTGCTCTGCTTGAATGAAGACAATAATGTTGCCAACTCCTCCGCAGCCTTGTTTTTCTCCTTCCTATATGTGTGATCCTGTTCTGCAGAGAGAGTGAGAGCTGGTGATTAGCTGTACGAAAGGTAAGTGGTCATATGCTAGGCTTATGCATATAGTGTATAGTGAGAAAGGTGAAAGATGAAAGCAAGATGAAACAAGAATGAGGAGGTGATGAATGTAAAGCTAAATTTGTGGAATGTGGTGAGAAGCTGATGAGAGGGGTTGGCAAGTGGTAGTATGTGAGAAGAGAATGCTGTTTGTGTGTGGTGTAAACAGAGGAAAGGAAGAAGTGAGTTTGATTGGAATAATAAAGATAGGTGTTGCAGTTTGCCTTGTGATTGTACGCTGAAAGATGTGATGGAGGGGAGAAGCTGCTGAGAGTGATGGGGTAGGAGGTGACAGGAGTGTTGAGAGGTGCTGTTGAGAAGTTGGAGCGGTAAAGAGTTGCACGCATTCTTGCTGCTTTTTTTTGAGGTCATTGAACCTCTTCCTGCATTGAATCAAGGTTCTGGGGATGATACTGGTGGCACTGAAAGCATCAGAAAAGTTGAGGACAGCCCTTCAACTAAGCAAAATGTGTCCACAAGATGTTTAAAGAAAAGCCCAAGCAGAGGATGCAACCTTGCTTTAAGAGGTACATCCCATTTTAAGTCATGGCATCAATTGTGCACATCGTAAGAGTGAGCATCCTGATTCTCAAAGCAATCAGGAGGGAAGCCAGTCAATCATACTAAAATGGGGCCCAGGAGTTAAAGTGGCCTGGGTCGCATGGTGAAAAGATATTGGGAGCTAGTCACCTGCCCACACCTTCACACTGATTCATGACCCAGGTTAAAATCTATCACAGAGGGTTCACTTTATTCTGCATTTCCATCAGCAGATATGGAGCCAACCCAATGCAAAAGGCACCCTGCTTAACTTCTCCCCAAATAGTAGTCAATAACTGACCAACTGATCTCACCTAAGTGGGCAGCAGGTACCAGGATCTTCTTATAAGCACCACTGTAAATCATACAACTCAACATAAAATATGTAAATGCATTGCCATCATTATTGTCATTACAGTATCACCCATATCTGACATTATCTGGTTCAGCCATCCTCCATATTACATACAAAATGATAGACAGCTTGAATTACAAGATAGGCATCACAATGTTAGACACTATACAGATCCTTCCACAAGCACCTTTATTGCTGGAATATTGCGGACCTGTTCTGATGTGAGATATAGCTCTTTGTTGTCAGTTACTTCGCTAGCCAAATTAAGAAATTTCTGGTGAACACTGAAACATAAAATACATTTTTATGATAAATTTGTTAACTGGAGTAAGAGAATATAATCTCAGATATTTTTACTCCCAATTTTCTCCCCATGAGACATTTCCCTACAATAAAACAGTAACTACACCACAAAAGCACTTTGGGACATCATGAAATTGAGGGAGAAACTGGGAAAAATTTTATCTTTACTGACCCACACCCAGAGGGGAGGCTGGTAGCAGGCCAGGAAACTCCCTGTTCTATCAGTGAGCTTTGCAACTCAGCCATTAGCATCCTGCTTCCAGGTTTCCCGACCAGTCAGAGAGGGTGAGTGAAATAATGCCTCAAATCTGTAAAAGGAAGGATTTCTAGTTAAAGGGACCATGGCAAGGTTCAGAATGGCTGAACTGTACATTGATTCCTGTGGTGTCAGCAATCACAGGAATGGAAAGGAGACCTGGGAAGGCTGTCCCCCAGCCCACCTCCCCAGGTCTTGTACTCCTACCCGCAGGTCCTGCTGCGGGACTGAAGTGAGGTAATCTTAGCCAAGGATGGGAGGAAGAGGCCAGCCTCTTAAACCAAGCAGATGTGTTTGGAAGTGGCCGAGGAAGTCAACAGCAGGAGTATGGTGCCTCGAAAATGGAAACAGTGCCCAAGAGGTTCAAGGACCTTGGAGGGCAGGAAAGGTGAGTGGCATAACACTTTCAGGTACCAAGCCCCATACTCTGAAGTTCCCAGCATTCTCTTGCACAACACTCATCAGACTAACACACTTTGCAGCTCCACTCATACCTCTCTCCAGGCATATCCTTACATCACATCTGAACAGCCAACACTCACCCTCAACTTTGTGCCATCTCACACCCATGCCTCACAGTCACTCTCCACAAATGTTATCCTTTCCTCCTTTCCACACAATCCATTTCTGACTGTCACAACTTTATTTCTCTACTTGCAGTAGAGAGCACAGAACTCCAGGGAGAGGCAGAGAACCTGAGGAGAGCTGGGGTGGTGTGGGGGGGGGGGGGGGGGGGGTGGGGTAGGAAAGGGTGCTCTCCAGTGATAGCCACCTTGACATCCACTGGCAATGTGTGCCCACCTGATCCACTGGGAAGCAGGTTTTGTTCCAGGAGGCTGCAAATGTTAGCAATGACTTGCCGTGAAAGCCTGAGCCTCCTGAGGCACAGGTACTCACAGATGTTGAGAAAGATCATCTTCTGCTGGTAAACCCTGTGTTGGGGCTGTTGACTCAATTGAGTAGGATGTTTGTGTCCAAACTCTCTGCCTGTGGAGTGGCATGTAGCTGAGGAGAAGGCAGCTGGTGCTGCTGCTGGTGTTTTTCCTGTTCCTGCTCCTTTTGTTCCTCATCAGAGGTGCAAACTACAGCCTCATAAGCTGCTCCCATGCTAAGGTGGAGGTTGACACCAGGGAAGTGCAGATCAAAGTGGGCCGGAATTTTATTGCCACCCCACCACCTCGGGAGCGGGCTGGAGGCGGGGCAGGGAGACTTACATCGAGTGGGAGGCAGGGGATACAATTCACGTTATCTACCCGCCCTCGCTGCCATTTTACCAGCAGTGGGGGAGGTTGAAAATGGCCTGCCCGTCCCAGGCCAATTGAGACCCTTATGTGGCCACTTAAGGGCCTCCTCCCACCGATGCTGGTAATTTATCAGCCAGGTGCCAGGAACTTCAGCTCCAAGTTCTGTGCATGATGTAATCTGTGGCTTGTTTACCTTAAAACCTCTTCTTCCTATTATGTGTCGTCCACTTGGGCGGCACAGTGGCGCAGTGGTTAGCACCGCAGCCTCACAGCTCCAGGGACCCGGGTTCGATTCCAGGTACTGCCTGTGTGGAGTTTGCAAGTTCTCCCTGTGTCTGCGTGGGTTTTCTCCGGGTGCTCCGGTTTCCTCCCACAAGCCAAAAGACTTGCAGGTTGATAGGTAAATTGGCCATTATAAATTGTCACGAGTATAGGTAGGTGGTAGGGAAATATAGGGATAGGTGGGGATGTTTGTTGGGAATATGGGATTAGTGTAGGATTAGTATAAAATGGGTGGTTGATGTTCGGCACAGACTCGGTGGGCCGAAGGGCCTGTTTCAGTGCTGTATCTCTAATCTAATCTAATCTAATAATCAATTATACAACACAGGCCAGATTGAGGGGAAAGGTATATACACGAAAACATGTATCTCCTGTTTCACAGTATGGTTACAAAACTCACCTTGTACAGGGTTAACATAGAATAATCTGTGCTACAGACTTTGGTTTAATTACTCATGTTATACTTTAGGCTGATTCCTGCTATGGTAACCCAATTAACCAATGTGAAATTTGAACCACTAGGGGGCAGAGAATGCTTGGCCTGGTGAAATAAAGTAAGAACAATGGAGAATAGAAAAGCAGGTTTGTGTGAAGCACATATGACATATATTGACAGGCAATAACAAACAAACCAAGAAACAGTTTGGAAGAGGATTTGCTGAGATAAGGAAATATGGGTTATAGTTTGCAGGGTTTGCAGAGACATTAAAGTAGCTGTGATGAACAGCAAGTCAATAAAGAAAGCAAAGCATAAAAGAGAAATATATGAAACCAATCTTAAAATTTGGAAATACTTGTCTATTTCTATTAAAAGAAAAATGTTCTAATTTATTTTAAAATTCTTTATAGTATGGTAAACTGTGGAGTTTAATGGCTCCAAATTTCTTTGGGGCTTTCACTGCCGTAACTCTGCCGGAATGCATTGGAAAATTGCAGGCAGGGTCCCTGCTGTTTTTGAGATTTTCTGGTTGGCCACATAAACAACAGAACTAAAGATTTCTCCTTACAAGGCAAATTCCACAGAGATTCTCTTTACCAGGAATTTCCACTTCCCGGCTCAGTTAAGACCTGGCATAGGACTGGAGGCCAATATGCCAAGAAAGATAAGGGACTGGATTTTTATTATGTAGGTGGGAACAAGAAACCGGGTCTGGTTTTGGGTCAGAAACCCACCTCCTGTGGGAAACTGATTCAGATTGCAATTCTCAAATGGGTAAGTCCTTAACTGGCATGGAGACTTCCACTTAGAGCCAGAGGGATTGAAAATGGCAGTGGGTCAGATCAAGTTTGGGGTTCATGCAGATTCCTACTGTAGTCATCACTGAGGCTGCTTAGAACATAAGAAATAGGAGCAGGAGAAGGCCATTCAATCTAAGAGAGAGAGAGAGCTGCCTTCCACAGCATCAGAGGGAAGCGAGATGTCATAGGGGAATTGGAGGCCTGGCACTAGGGGCTTCATCGATGCTGACCTGGATCTAATGCTGGAGGCCATGAGGGAAAGTAGGGAAATCCCCTTCCTAAAGGATGGCAGGAGGAGGCCAACTCATCATGCAGCAGGGGCACCTCTCTGTTCAGTGTTATCCTCCTCCACCTCCTCCTCTCTTACCTCCTGCTTCTCCACCGATGAGTTGTCTCCTTCCAGGGCCTCACAGTCCTCAAGGTTCACACAAGAGGTGAGGTGAGAGTGACTGCCCTTGACATCAAGGCAGCATCTGACCGAGTATGGCATCAAGGAGCCCTAGCAAAACTGAGGTCAATGGGAATCAGGGGGAAAACCCTCCGCTGGTTGGAGTCATACCTAGCCCAAACGAAGATGGTTGTGGTTGTTGGAGGTCAATCATCTGAGCTCCAGGACATCACTGCAGGAGTTCCTCAGGGTAGTGTCCTGGGCCCAACCATCTTCAGCTGCTTCATCAATGACATTCCTTCAATCATAAGGTCAGAAGTGGGGATGTTTGCTGATGATTGCACAATATTCCGCACCATTCGCAACTCTTCAGATACTGAAGCAGACCGTGTAGAAATGCAGCAAGACCTGGACAATATCCAGGCTTTGGCTGATAAGTAGCAAGTAACATTCGCGTCACACAAGTGCCAGGCAATGACCACCTCAAACAAGAGAGAATTTAACCATCTCCCCTTGACATTCAATGGCATTACCATTGCTGAATCCCCCACTATCAACATCCTAGGGGCTACCATTGACCAGAAACTGAACTGGAGTAGCCATTTAAATACCATGGCTACACAAGCAGGCCAAAGGCTAGGATTCCTGTGGTGAGTAACTCACCTCCTGACTCCCCAAAGCCTGTCCACCATCTACAAGGCACAAGTCAGGAGTGTGATGGAATACTCTCCACTTGCCTGGATGGGTGCAGCTCCAACAACACTCAAGAAGCTCGACACCATCCAGGACAAAGCAGCCCGCTTGATTGGCACCCTATCTACAAACATTCACTCCCTCCACCACCGAAGCACTGTGGCAGCAGTGTGTACCATCTATAAGATGCACTGCAGCAATGCACCAAGGCTACTCAAGCAGCACCTTCCAAACCTGCGGCCTCTACCACCTAAAAAGACAAGGGCAGCAGATACGTGGGAACACCACCACCTGCAAGTTCCCCTCCAGGCCACACACCATCCTGACTTGGAACTATATCACCGTTTCCTCACTGTCGCTGGGTCAAAATCCTGGAACTTCTTTCCTTTGCAGTATCCAGTGCCTTCAGTTGTTTCTTGATATCGCACAGAGTGAATTGAATTGATTGAAGACTGGCAACTGTGATGCTGAAGACTGGTATCTGTGATGCTGGGAACTTCAGGATGAAGCCGAGATGGATAATCCACTCGACACTTCTGGCTGAAAATTGTTGCAAATGCTTCAACCTTATCTTTTGCACTGATGTGCTGGGATGCCCATCATTGAGGATGGAGATATTTGTGGAGCCACCTCCTCCAGTTTGTTTTTTAATTGTCCTCCAGCATTCACTGTGTGAATGTGGCAAGACTTCAGAGCTTAGATCTGATCCATTGGTTGTGGGATCGCATAGCTCTGTCTATCGCATGCTGCTTATGCTGTTTGGCATGCAAGTAGTCCTGGATTGTAGCTTCACCAGGTTGACACCTCATTTTGAGGTATGCCTGGTGCTGCTCCTGGCATGCCTTCCTGCACTCTTCATTGAACCAGGGTTGATCCCCCGGCTTGATGGTAATGATAGAGTGGGGGATATGCCGGGCCATGAGGTTACAGATTGTGATTGAGTACAATTATGCTGCTGCTGATGATGGCCCACAGCACCTCATGGATGCCCAGTTCGGCATTGCTAGATCTGTTCGAAATCTACCCCATTTAGCGGGGTGGTAGTGCCACACAACACGATGGAGGGTATTCTCAATGTGAAGACAGGACATCATCTCCACAAGGTCTGTGCGGTGGTCACTCCTATCAATACTGTCATGGAGAGATGCAACTACGGCAGGCAGATTGGTGAGGATGAGGTCAAGTATGCTTTTTCCTCTTGTTGGTTCCCTCACCATCTGCTGGAGACCCAGTCTACCAGCTCTGTCCTTTAGGGCTCAGCCAGCTTGGTCAGTAGTGATGCTTTTGAGCCATTCTTGGTGATGGACATTGAAATCCCCCACCCAGAGTACATTCTGCACCCTTGCCACCCTCAGTGCTTCCTCCAAGTGCTGTTCAACATGGAGGAGTACTGATTCCTCAGCTGACGAGGCAGCGGTAGGTGGTAATCAGCAGGAATTTCCCTTGCCCATGCTGCTGGGTATGGGCAGCAGAGTTTTGAATTAAGTTTACAGAGTCGAATGGTTAGAAGAGTGTTAGAGTAATGAAGTCTGGAGTTGCCAAAGGAAAATGTATAAAGATTTCAATAAAAGATGGGCTGAAGTAGGGGTAAAGGCATGCAATGTTATGGAGGTGGAAGTAAGTGGTATTTGTTATGGTGGAAGTTCCAGGTCCTTGTTCTGTTTATTTTCTGTTTTTGTCCATTTTTGTAATCCTGCCTTTTTAATGTACTATTCCATTCACATAGTTTGCTTTATTTTTAAAGTTGCCTTTGAATTAATTTATACTCCAATTTCTACTCCATTTAATCGATCTTTTCTCGATATCCCAATTTTTGTAAAATGATTTTATTTTAGTACCCTGGATTCTCATTTTTGTTATTTACCTTTGTTTAATTTATTAATACTTTTAAAGTTTTTATTAATTCCTTCCATATTACTTCAAGGCTCTTTTAATTTTGCCATATTTTTCTATAATCTTTTGTAGAATTCCTACATCAAATGGATGGAAAATCAGAAAATAGATTAAGCAACACAGCTTCAGGAGTTTTTCTTTTTAATGTGGCTATAACATCATGACAGGGCTACAGTTGACGAAAAAGCAATGCAGGTGACCTTCAAGGAAGTTTCTTGGTTTACATGCAAATCTAGTTCATAAATCCAAAGACGCAGCAACATAAAATTGTTTTACAGATTACAAAATTTACAACGTACAATCATTGTAGGCCACTAATGAATTGATAAATGGCTGAAGCGATAGCTATTTAATTTATGTATGGTTCATGAGTTCAAATCAGAGAAGTTGACACTGTACCATTGTACCTGTGCTAGTGCTAGCTCATCATCTGGAATGATACTTTAATCATTTTTCCTTGCTGGTATGGAATCATAAAAAGTACAGCAAAGAAAAATATGCATATGCAACAAAAAATATAAAGCAGCATTATAAATAAACATTCTTACTTTTGAATTTCCATTGTTGTCAAAAATGTTAGTGCCTGCAGAAATATAAAAACAATGATTAAAACACAGCATTTTCCTTCAAGGCATTATCAATTATCAGAGGTTTGGAGAATATTCTGGAGCCAATAATACAAAGTTTTCTGTTGCATTAATAAACAAAAGGCAGTGGATCCTGTATTATGTGGTATGGAGGCATCAGCCCTTCTCCATGCCTGTTGTGACTTATCTATCATGCCTAATGAAATGGCATAGCAAGCTAGGATCTGGCTAAATGTGTGAAGGCCTCATTAAGGACCCAGAAGTTGTTTAAATTAGATAGCTTCACCATAATATGAGTGCAGCGCATAGACCAGGTGGGAAGAATATATTACTCCTGTGTATTCCTCTCCTTAATATGAAATCACCCATACTTCATACCACCAACTTTTTGCAGGCTTCCAAAGACCAATTCTGTAGTGGAGATCACTGCCAGGGAAAATGATGGTGCTCCATATGCAGCTTGCAGCCTTTCACCAGCTGGTGGTGTCCAGTATTTCAATCCCAGTCGCACATAACTCATCATCAAATTCCATAAATAAGTTGATCTTGCATTATAGGGTCATTCAGATACAGATACAGGAGCAGGTATGTCCAGCTCCTCAGGAGCACTGGTCCCTAAGGCACTAAGCCAGGACCATATTATCATGTATTGGGCAATGCTGGATCAAGTGTTTGCTCCAGCAATCCATCAAACCATGAGTTCCCAACAAGACTGAGGAGCTTTTTGGATGAAAAATAAGATGAAAAACTTGCATTAATATAGCACCTTTCATGACCACCGATGTCTCAAAGTGCTATACAGCCAATGACGTACTTTTTGAAGTGTAATCACTGTTGTAATGCAGGAAAATGGAGTAAGCAGCATTGCTTTCAGGTAAGACATTTGGACTGTGTGTAGATGCAACACCATGCAGAACACCAAACAGAAGCAAAGTAATTCCACAGAGGGATAGAGAGAGCATTGGAGATATATAGAGGAATCTAAGTTAGATTCTCAAGCTGCTGCAACACAAACATATTCACACTGGGGCGAGGCCGTTCACCTGCTCCACTTGTGCGAAGGGATTCACTAATCCATTCACCCTGTTGACACACATGCAAGTTCATACCGGGGAGAAGCAGTTCACCTGCTCCATGTGTGGGAAGGGATTCATTCAGTCGTCCCACCTCCTAGCACACAAACTGTAACACACAAGAGACTTTTGAAATGTAATGTCTGTGAGAAGAAATTTAAAATTAGATGAGAGAATAGAGAGCCACATATTCAAGATTTCCATTGACACAAAGATAGACAGCATTGTAAGCAGTGTAGAGAGAAGCATAAAGTTACAG
This sequence comes from Heterodontus francisci, assembly GCF_036365525.1. Taxonomy (NCBI): domain Eukaryota; kingdom Metazoa; phylum Chordata; class Chondrichthyes; order Heterodontiformes; family Heterodontidae; genus Heterodontus; species Heterodontus francisci. The sequence continues at coordinate 119,715,406 of NC_090373.1, read as the reverse complement.
AGAGATTAATAGGTTAAGTGAATGGGCAAAACTGTGCCAAATGGATTTCATTATAAGCAAGTGCGAGGCCATCTACTTTGGACCGAAAAAGGATAGATTAGAGTTTTTTTTTAAATGATGAAAAGCTAGAAACAGTGGAAGCCCAAAGGGACTTAGAATCACAGAATGGTTCCAGCACAGGAGGCCATTCGGCCCATCATATCCTTGCTGGCTCTCTGCAAGAGCAACCTAGCTAGTCCTACTCCCTTGCCCTTTCCCTATAGCCCTGCAGATTTTTTCTCTTCAGGTGCTTATCCAAAATCTATTTTGAAAGTCATGTTTGAATCTGCCTCCACCACATACACAGGCCGTGCATTCTAGATCCTAACCACTCACTGCATGAAAATGTTTTTCCTCATGTCGCCATCAGTCTTTTGCCAATCACCTTAAATCAGTGCCCTCTGGTTCTCGACCTTTCCACCAATGGGAACAATTTCTCTCTATCTATGTATGGACAGCTCATGATTTTAAACACCTTTACCGAATCTCCTTTCAACATTCTCTTCTCATAGGAAAACAACCCCAGCTTCTCCAATCTATCCACGTAATTGAAGCTCCTCATCTCAGGAACCATTCTTGTAAATCTTTTCTGCATCTTCTCTAATGCCTTCAAATCCTTCCTAAAGTGAGGTACCCAGAATTGGACATAACTCCAGATGAGGCCAAACCACTGTTCTATAAAGGTTCATCATAACTTCCTTACCATTGTACTCTATACCTCTATTTATAAAGCCCAGGATCCCATTTACTTTCTTAACCACTTTCTCAGCCTGCCCTGCAACCTTCAATGATTTGTGCACATAATACCTCCAGGTCTCTCTGTTCCTGCACCCCCTTTAGAATGTTACCCTTTATTTTATATTGTCTCTCTTCATTCTTCCTTCCAAAATGTATCACTTTACACTTCTCTGCATCAAATTTCATCTGCAATGTATCCGCCCATTCCACCAGCCTGCCTATGTCTATCACTATCCTCCTCACAGTTCACAATACTTCCAAGTTTTGTGTCATCTGCAAATTTCGAAATTGTACCCTGTACACCCAAGTCTAGGTCATTAATATATATGAAGAAAAACAGTGGTCCTAGTACTGACCCCACTGTCTATCTTCCTACAGACTATGAGCTTCAACTTTGCTGGCAAGCCTATTATGTTTCACTTTATCAAACAGACTTTCACAAGTCCGTATACACCACATCAACCACATTACCCTCATCAAACCTCTCTGTTACCTCTTCAAAAAACTCAATCAAGTTAGTTAAACACAATTTGCCTTTAAAAAATCTGTGCTGGTTTTCCTCATTTAATCCACACTTGTCCAAGTGACTGTTAATTTTGTACTGGATTATCAATTCTAAAAGCCTTACCAACACCAGACTGACTGGCCTGTAGTTGCTGGATTTATCCTTACACCCTTTTTTGAACAAGAGTGCAGCATTTGCAATTCTTCAGTCCTCTGCCACCGCCCCCGCATCTAAGGCGGATTGGTCAGTACTATGCAGTTTCCAGCCTTACTCCCTCAGCATCCTCGGATGTATCCTATCCAGTTCTGGTGACTTATCGTCTTTAAGCACAGCCAACCTTTCTAATACCTCCTCCTTATCAATTTTCAATATGTCAGTATCTCAACTACCTCCTCCTCCACTATAACTTCGGCAGCATCTTATTGATGGTAAAGGCAGGTGCAAAGTACTGATTTAGTACCTGAGCCATGCCCCCTGCCTCTATGCATAGATCCCTTTTTTGGTCCCCAATAACCTCTCCCCTCCTTTTATTATCCTGAGCGGTTGTGACGAGAAACACAATGGAAACGTATTAATTTCGTCATATGGAACACTATTTGAACTTTTACTGGACATTGAACATAACTTGTTTAAAAAGACCACAGAACTGAATGGTTGAAAACATGGCTGCACATTTGCATTCTGAGAGACAGTTGCATAGACAGCCAATGGGAGTGCTCCCTGATTCAATAGCCAGATGGGTTTTGTCAATAGTGATGATCAAAAGACATTGAGAGCCAATGTCTGTATAACAACCAGCACTCCATCACCTCCCCCCCCCCCCCCCACTACTGAGTGTGACTGGAGAAAATAAAAAAAACCTCGCAGATGATGCTGTTTCAAACAAAGAGCTGGTCACATGACTAACCTGCTGATCAACCTGGAAGCTGTTTGAATTGTGCCTCACAGAAAGGTTTGGGGCAGACTGCAATTGAACTTTAAGAAGAAAGCACCACTCTCTGCCTGTCTCTCTCTCTCAAAAGTCCCAGGGACCCACAGATGCAGTGTTAGCTTCAAGACAGAGGACCTCTTCACCCTTCTGGTACCAGTGAAACAAGTTTGAAAGTGTGCACTGGACTCCAGCAAGAACTGCAAGACTTAACTCCAATTAAGGTCTCTACATTCAAACTAAAGACAGTAACTGAATTCCATTTACTACTCCAACCACACCACCGCCCCCCCCCCCCCCAACCTTATTCTTTCTCCTCCTCTGTATCTATGTGCGTGTTTATCGCATATGCATGCTAGTGTGGTCACGCTGCATATTTTTAGTAACTTTAACTGAGTTAGAATGTTAAGACTTATAAACTTACATCTTTCTTGTTTAAACCTAAGAAAACCTGGTTGGTTGATTCACTTACAATTACAAGTAGAGAGCAGTGAGTAAGGACTCACTGAGGTGTTAAGCTAAAACACTGTGTTTTAAAAGTTAAACCCTGTTACGTCCAAACCAGGCAAGGGGCCACAGGGGACCCTTCCTCACCCAGTCGTAGCACGGTCCATGCATATTGATCATTAAAATGTCATGAATAGGTCCAGAAAATAATCAAAAAGGCTAATAGAATGCTGGCCTTTATATCTAGAGGATTGGAATGCAAGGGAGTAGAAGTTATGCTTTAGCTATATGAAGCCCTGATTAAAACACACCAGGAGTAATGTGAGCAGTTCTGCGCAACATTCTTTAGGAAGGATATATTAGCCTTGGAGGGAGTGCAGCACAGATTTACCAGAATGAAGCTTGAACTCCAAGGTTTAAATGAAGAGGAGAGATTACATAAACTAGTGTTTAGGAGGTTAAGGTGTGATTTGATTGAACATTTCAAGATATTAAGGGAACAGATAGGGTAGATTGAGAGAAACTATTTTGGCTGGTTAAAACAAGGGAGTATAGTGTGTGGAGTGAAATTAGGAAACATTTCTTCATGCAAAGGGTAGTAGAAGTTTGGAACTCTCGTTCACAAAAATGAATGCTAGATCAATTGTTAATTTGAAAACTGAGATTAATAGATTTTTATTAGCCAAAGGTATTAAGAGATATGGGGCAAAGACGGGTATATAGTCAGGTCACAGATCAGCAATGATCTCATTGAACAGCAGAACAGACTTGAGGGGTTAAATGGCCTACTTTTGCTCCTATGTTTCCTGTGAACACCCTGCAGTCCTCCTGGTCGCCAGTGCCTTTGAACACTCTGGAGCCCTCCTAGTTCTTGGCGCCTGTGAACACCCTGTGGCCCTCATAGCCGATGGTGCCTTTGAAAACCCTACAGCCCTCCTAGTCACTGGTGCCTGGAGTAAGCCTGCTGCCCTCAATCGAGCATGCTTCCTTGGAGGGCCCTACTCCCATCAACAGCAACCCAGTGAAGGTCTGAGGAAGGAAACATGTCTGAAGGCATGGTGGTAGGAAGATCCTGGGTTGCCCAACGGTTCAGTAATGCTTCCCTGCAGAATCTTCTTCAGGCTGCTCGGGAAAGGTGGGAGGTCCTCTTATCCAGATATGGGAGGAGAAGACTGGGCCACATGACCAAGCAAGCCAGGACAGAGGTCACAGAGGAGGTTAGCAGCCTTGAGGTCATCCATAGAATCTGGCTGCTGTGCCACAAGGGGATGAATGACCTTATTCGTTCAGCCAAGGTGAGTACCCCACACCTTGCTTCCCTTAGGGGTTTACAAGTGGCAATGTCTGATGGTGACGCTGGTGGAAAGGGAAGCCCACCCATTCGGTGGCAACGGGGTCAGGCGGCAACATATTGCAGAGGCATGGCTACACCCAGCAACAGGCAATTATATGTCAGTGGTGGCTGTGACAAGGCTGCTCCAGAGTGGTCGCATGCAGGAGGCATTCGTGTGCCCCCATCATGGACAGCTAGGCTGCCTCTAGCTTAGGCATTGTTCTCGTCTTTGCTGGGTGACTAACATTGTTCATCTTTGTGCCTGCAGGAAAAGAGAGCTCAGAACACTAAGGAAAGGGCCTGAACCAATGGCGAAGTTCCCTTCCTGGCCATCCTAACATCAATGGAGGATAAGCCTTTAGAAAAGACAGGCAGACATACTGGTCACCTCATCACGGATGGTGAGACAGGAGTGCGTTCACAAGAGAGTGCGTAGCCTTGGTTACCACGAGGCATGGTGATCCAATGTCCTCCACTGGACACATGGATCTCCACACTTGTAGTAGTTGTAAGAAAATGATGGGAAATGCAGAAGCCTTTAATCTATCTTCTCTCTTAAACAGATCATTAACAAGAGCAGAGTGCTGCCATGACTGGGGAACAGCAACTCATCTGAGGACAAGGAGGGATCCTCAGAGGACACACACCGTCACATCACTCCTCCACACCCTTCACCAGCTCAGACACTCCCACATCGGTGGGTGCCGATTTGCATTTAGATTCAGGGTCAAAATCTGGTGAGAACACCACAGACACACCTGAGCAGCTGATGGAGGCTGTGATAGCTGAGGCCACTGTCACTCAGAGGAGTGTTGGGGGGTCCGGTGATGCTGAGCCCCAGACTGATGACGCACCTCTGGAGTTGTCAGTAAGGCAGCACATGCTGGAGATACTGTGTGAGGTGTGTGAAGATCTGGCAGAGCTTTCATACGGTATGCACACCTTGGTTTGGACTGTGGAGGGGTCCATCCAGGTCATGAGTGCTGCCATTTCTGTCTCCTCTGTGCATATGGCTTCCTCCATCGAGCTAGTGGTGACAGTCATGGACATCCAGATCCAGCAAACACGCAGACCTGCATACCATCGCCGAGTCTGTGAGGCTTCAGCATCAATGGCTGGGCGAGAGGTGGACGAGGCGCCTAGCTTTGCCGCTAAGTCCTCGTACTATTCAGATCAGCAGGGAGGTACAAGTGAGGGAGGAGAATCGGCTGCCTTCCACATCTGGGGGCTCCTCTCAGGGTGCTCCTGATGTGGACAGTGGCTCCTAAGCCCCTTTGCCAGTGACACCAGCACCTCAAGTAACAAAATGACAGAGGAGGCTCCTGCACCTGTGCAGAGGCATGCTGGGGTCCTCCAAGCCTCAGGCAGCCAGAGGACGGCACCAAGATCATCCCAAGCCATGGAGAAGCAAGGTCAGCAGCCTGCCTCCACCTCAGGGGGAGTACTTCATAGCAGCACATGCAAGAGATTTAAGAAAAGCCACTTGCTGCACTTGGGGTTCACAGGTTTCAGTATCATTAAAAGCAGACTGAAACAGTAAATCTTTATTTGCATTAAAGGTGTACTGCATTCTGCTGATATCTCCTTTCTATTACTGGTGTCCCTCTGGGACTTCAGGAGTACCCTGGCTCATCCCAAGGGCTGGTTGGGAGGGGCCATACAGCCTGTGATCCTCGCTTTTCCCATGTCAGAGATTGAGCTATCACTGGGTGCAGGGCAATGGCATGGCAAATGAAGGAGACAGCAACAATGCAGCATATACATAACACTTTATGGAATGGAGGGACCAGGTAGCAACGGTCATTTGAAATGTTCCTGAATTAGCACATCCCAAGTCTCCCTTGTGCCTGTCTCATGATGCCTTTCCTGTGGTCCCTGGGGTCCTTCATGATGCATCGCCTGGTCAACAGCTTCCTCCACATCCTCATTGTCTGAGGAAGCAATGTGCTCCACTCTCCCCTCTATAGCGCCAGGTTGTGTAGTCCACAGCAGACCACCACAATACGCGAGACCCTTGCTGGGACAAATTGAAAGGCGCCACTGTATCGATCCAGGCACCTGAAGCACATTTCCAGTAGACTAATGGCCTGCTCGATGGTCGCTTGGGTTGCCCTGTGGCTTGCTTTGTACCTCTCCTCTGCATCCGTACTTGGGATCTTCACAGGCGTAAGTAGCCATCTCTTTAGTGGGTAGTCCTTGTCTCCCAGAATCCATCCTCGAAAACGTGCGGAGTGTGTGAACAGGTCCAGCACCTGGGACTGCCTTAGTAGGTAGGCAGCATGGCTGCTTTCCAGAAATGTGCACACATCTGCAGGAGCCATTTGCAATGGTCGTAAACCAGTTACATTTAGCGAGTGGAATCCCTTCCTGTTGATGAAGGCTGCTGGCTGTCCTGTGGAAGCCTTGATGGCTACATGCATGCAGTCGATCACACCCTGCACCTGGGAAAATCCTGCAATGGCCCCAAATCAATGTTTCTCTCAGCTTGACTGTCCATATCAGTGCGAAAATGGATGTATTAGCTGGCCCTCTTAAGGAGGGCATCGGCCATCACCTTGAGGCACTGATGTGCCGCACACTAGATCTCATAGATGAGGTCCTTGGGATGAACTGGAGGTGTAAAAAGTTGGCGCCATGGTGACCTTCAGCATTAGGTGGCCACTACCACCATTGGGGCTCAGCTCATCTACCATCACAGCACACAAATCTGTAGGTGACACTGCCGCTCGGATATCTGAAGGTAGCTCATCCTCTAACTGTAGACCATCCCTACAGGGTACTTCCATACGCATGCAGGAGGCTGCTTGCGGCCTCTTCTGCACCATTCTCTTTCTTCCCCACTCCAAGGTTGCTGCTGTCCCGCTGTCCGTGGCTGCAGCTCTCTCTCTCTGTCCTGCTCCTCCTCACCAGAGGATCTACCTCCTGAGTGCGCGATGCCTATGGCAGATAGGCACTCTGAGTTGACAAGGCCTATTACCCAGGCTTCTCCTCCACCCACCTCACATCACCCCTCTTTTTCCCTGTTTGAAGCACATGTGCCAGTTCCCAGCTGGCACTCTGGTGGCTCCCACCTGCTGTGCAGGCACCTTAGCCCCCATTCCTGGCAACGATATCCAATGCATGTGCTGCTTTACCCTCTCTTCCAAGGCACGCTAGGTCACTGGATGGCCGCTGAGTGAAGCCAGCCCTCCTCTTCCGCTTGTTTACCGCCTTCATATACCTGCTGGGGCTCTGACGGCCCATAGACCCTGTGTACTTGCAGAAACATTAAAAAATAGCGTAAAATCGCTTTTAATTGGCAAATTAATTGCCTCAATTACCTATTTGAAGGGTAGAGGTGCGCTGCCCTCCCACCATGCTTCCCGCTCCTTGGAAATTCCAGATCTGATGTAAAGATGTTGGACTTCTGCCCCCTCTAAACTTTTTTTATTTGGCCTGGTTCTTGCTTGAAGAATTCACCTGACATGTATCATGCACCCTCTTTTTTTGTTTCATCATATTCTCTATCTCCCTCGTCATTTAAGGAGCCCTGGCTTTGGTTCTCCTACCTTTTGCCTTTGTTGAAATGCACCTAGCTTGTAACTGAAACATCTCTTTCTTAAAGATCACCTATTGTTCCTCAACAATTTTTCCTGTCAGTCTTTCATTCCATTTTACCCTGGCTAGATCCCCTCTCATCCCATTGAAGTTAGCCCTCTTCCAATTTAGAAGTTCTACTTTGGATTGTTCCTTGCTCTTCTCCATTACTAATCTAAACCTGATGATACAATAAACACTCTTACCCACACAGACACTTGGCCCACCTCATTCCCCTGCACCAGATCCAACAATGCCTCTTTCCTGACTGGACCAAGAACATACTGGTCAAGTAAGGTCTCCTGAACACATTTCAGAAATTACTCCACCACCTTTCCCTTTATTCTAACATTATCCCAATTGATATTTAGGTAATCAAAATCTCCCAGTCTCACAAATCTATAGTTCTTGCACATCTCTGATTTCCCTGCAAGTTTGCTCCTCGCTGCCACTATTTGGAGGCCTATAGAATACCCCAGTAGTGTGATCATACCTTTCTTGCTTCTCAATCTAACCAAATGGATTCTGTCTTTGCTCCCTCAAGAACATCCTCTCTTTCCAACACGGCAATGTCTTCCCTAATCAGTACTGCCACCCCTCCTCCCTTTTTTCCTTCCCTATCTTTTCTGAATGCTTTGTATCCTTGAATATTAAATACCCAGTCCTCACCATTTTTAAGCCATGTTTCCGTTAATGCTACTACATCATATTCCCACAAGACTATCTGTGTTTGTACCTTACCAACCTTATTCACCAAAATTTGTGTGTGCACATAAATGCATTCTAACCCTGCCTTTGTATTCCTCATAGTCCTTCTTAGTCTGCTCCTATCTAATTTTGTACTACATCCTTCTCTAGTACTTTCAACACTCTCAATTTATGCACCTTATTTCTCTTTACTTCTATATGCTGGTGCCCAACCCCTGCCAATTCAGTTTAAACCCTCCCCAATCACCCTAGTGAACCACCCCATGATGACATTGGTCCCAGTTCTGTTGAGATGCAACTCACCTAATGCTTCAAATTTCAAGTATTTCTGAGGTAGTCTTCTCAAAAGCACTAAAGAATTTTATGTTACATGGCTCTTCTCCAGTTCTGACTGCTACCTTCTGTTATTTACTACCTTGTCCTGCAAGTAGAGATGAAGGAGTTGAATTTCCATAAAGGTTCTTCTAATCATGCGCTGAAACTTCAGAAGATCTCATTAAATTCCACAGAAACATTTTAAATACCGTTTACTCCATTTCTCTGGGGTTGCCATGTATTTCCATGTTTCTATGGTTACCACCAGAACGATGGAGGAGCTTCTCTGTTCTTTGCTTACCTATTGTCACTTTACCTGAGGTTGTTCCATTGGTGGAAACTCTTCTGACTTGTCATGAAGATGGTTTGGATGAAACTCTCATCACAGAGTTTCGATAGTCTATCAGCAATGGCCTTTTGCAGTACGTAGACTTAGACTGTGAAAATATGCCTTTCCAGTCACGGCTGTCAAATCTACAATTGAAGTGGTGGCACAGCAGCAATAGGTTATACCCATCAGGAAAGAATGAACAGGCTGGAGGTCTTTTCTCTAGAAAAGAGATGGTTGAGAGGTGACCTGATAGAGGTGATAGATGATCGGTAGATGTAGAGATGTTTCCACTTGTGGAGAGTCCAAAACTAGGGATCATAGATAGCAGAGAGTCACTAATAAATCCAATGGGGAATTCAGGAGAAACTTTTTTACCCAGACAGTGGTTAGAATGGAACTCGCAGAGCGGTTGAGGGAAATAGCATAAGTGTATTTAAAGAGAAGCTAGTTAAGTACAAAAGGAAAATGAAATAGGTTATGCTGATAGAGGGGTGGGAGAGGCTTGTGTGAAGCATAAATGGTCTGCTTCTGTGCTGTACATTGTATGTAATAAAACCTTGCATTTATATAGCACCTTTTACATATGAGGAGAAGAAATGAATAGAAAGGGAGAGTAGGAAGAGAGACCAGAACCTTGGTTGAACAGGTGGCTTTTAAGGAGAGTCTTAAAGTAGGAGGGATGAGTAGTATAGGTTAGGGTGTGAATTTCAGTGCGTGGGACCTTGACAGCTGCCAATGGTGGGGTGAAGGGAGGGGGTGATGCATTGAGCCACAGTCAAAGAAATGGTGAGTTAAGATGCAGGGAGTTGTAGGGTTAGAGAGGTAGGGAGGGATGAGGCCATGCAATGATAAAGCTACCAAATTTAGAGGCACTGGAGTATTAGTCATTTGTTTATAGCTAGTGTATGGCAGTTTTTCCAGCTGTAAAGTTCAGATGAGAAGACAGCCAGGCTCCCCTCTGATGCCCACCATGGCGAAATATCCTGCAGACACTCGCTGCCCAGGTTCACTCAGGAAGAATGCATGGTTGCATTCAAGGGGAAGTTGGATAAACACGAGGGAGAAAACAATAGAAGGATATGCTGTTGGATGATGAGAGGAGGGACGAGGCTTATGTGGAGCAATAATGCTGGCATAGACCAGTTGGACCAAATGGCCTGTTTATATGCTGTATACTCTATGTAATCTTAATATATTTTCTGCCAAAGCAGATAATTAGGTGAAACCCTGCAGAAATTCAACTCTGAAATGTTAAGGTGCTGAAAGTGTTTGGAGCACATAGAGTGACATACAAGTGAAAGTTCCAACCCATGATGTGTGCAAGTACAAGAACATGCATGATACTGCTAGATTGTGTTGACTTCTTTGTGTGAAAGTCTGTCTGACAACAGTTCAGTGATGGGCTGCAGTAAGAACTCAAGGTTGCCTGAGTGCTTGGCATGAAACAGCTGTCAATATGTAACAGTGTGTGAGAAACACATAGCAAGTTGCACAGTTGGCCATTTACTTGGGATAAGGTCATCTTACTTTCACTATTTTCTTCAGGTCTGAAAGCTCTTGCCAAGGGCTGTTGACAGCTTTCCCATGGAAGGGTGATGTGGCCCTCTGTGCAAGACAGGGTGGCCTTCCCCCAGAAGAAGATAAGTAGCTGCATTATCAGTCTTGAAGTACAATGGCAGGTTTTTTTTTATAGGTGAGTCACAAAGTTAACAATTAAAGTGTAAGCAGAGCTCAGGCTTTCACAATTAGAACCATGGAACAATTATGGCACGGAAGGAGACCATTCAGCCCATGGTGTACATGGCAGCCGAAAAATCTAGACACCCAATCTAATCCCACCTTCCAGCATCTGATCCATAGCCTTGCAGGTTACAGCACTTCAGGTACATATCCAGGTACCTTTTAAAAGAATTGAGGGTTTCTGCCTCCATCACCATTCCTGGCAGCGAATTCCAGACACCCACCACCCTCTGGGTGAAAAGGTTTTTCCTCATGTCCCCTCTAATCCTTCTATCAATCACGTTAAATCCGTCCCTGGTAACTGACCTCCCCCGCCAGGGGAAACAGGTCCTTTCTGTTCACTCTATCTAGGCCCCTCATAATTTTGTACACCTCAATTAAATCACCCCTCAGCCTCCACAGTTCCAGCGAAAACAACTCTCGCCTATCTAATCTTTCCTCACAGCTGCAACTTTCAAGCCCTGGCAACATTCTTGTAAATATCTTCTGTACTCTCTCCAGAGCAATTATGTCCTTTCTGTAATGTAGTGATCAGAACTGTAGACTCAGTACTCCAGCTGTGGCCTAACCAACGTTTTATACAGTTCCAGCATCACATCCCTGCTTTTGTATTCTATACCTCAGCCAATAAAGGAAAGCATTCCATATTATAAAAGCAAAATACTGCAGATGCTGGAAATCTGAAATAAAAACAAGAAATGCTGGAACCACTCAGCAGGTCTGGCAGCAGCTGTGGAAAGAGAAGCAGAGTTAACGTTTCGGGTCAGTGACCCTTCTTCGGATATATTATATTATTATTATTAAAGCATTCCATATGCCTTCTTCACCACTGTAGCTACCTGTCCTGCCACCTTCAGGGACCTGCAGACATGCACTCCAAGGTCTCTCGCTTCTTCTACCCCTCTCAATACCCTCCCTTTTATTGTGTATTCCCTCGCTTTATTTGCCCTCCCCAAATGCATTACCTCACATTTCTCTGGGTTGAATTCCATTTGCTGCTTTCCTGCCCACTCAAACAACGATTGATATAATTCTGGAGTCTACAGCTATCCTCTTCACTATTAACTATGCAGCCAATTTTTGTGTCATCAGCAAATTTCCCAATCATGCCTCCCACATTTAAGTCCAAATCATTAATATATACCACAAACAGCAAGGGACCCAACACGAAGCCCTGTGGAACGTCACTAGAAACAGATTTCCATTCGTAAAAACATCCATCGACGACTACCCTTTGTTTCCTGTCCCTGAGCCAATTCTGGATCCAACCTGCCACATTCCCCTATATGCCATGGGCTTTCATTTTACTGACCAGTCTGCCAAGCAGGACCTTGTCAAACACCTTACTAAAATCCATGTGGACCACACTCACTGCACTACCCTCATCAATCCTCCTTGTCACTTCCTCAAAAAACTCAAGCAAGTTAGTAAGACACGACCTTCCCCTCACAAATCCATGCTGACTATCCCTGATTAATCTGTGCCTTTCTAAGTGGCAGTTTATGCTGTCCCTCAGAACTGATTCTAACAATTTAACCACAATCGATCAGACTGACTGGCCTACAATTATTTGGCCTATCCCTCGCATCCTTTTTAAACAATAGTACAACGTTCGCAGACCTCCAATCATCTGGTACCTCTCCTGTATCTATGGAGGATTTGAAGATGATCCTCAGTGCATCCGTTATTTCCTCCCTGGCTTCCTTTAACAACCTGGGATGCAATCCATCCGGTCCTGGCGATTTATCCACTTCCAAGGATGTCAGATCCTCTAGTACTTCCTCTTTCATTATGCTTATCATATCTAATATTTCACACTCTTCCTCTTTAACTACAATGTCTGCATCAACCGTCTCCTTTGTGAAGACAGAGACATAAAAACTCATTATGAACCCTGCCCACATCTTCTGCATCCATACATAAGTTCCCTTGTACATCTCTGATAGACCCTACCCTTTCCTTAGTTATCCCCTTGCTGTTAATGTACTGATAAAACATCTATTACATCCAGCCAAGCGGCTCTTCACCTACCTCAGCGGGTTTATGAGCTGGCAAGTGTCTCATTGCCCACCATCTGTACAGGTCAGCATTAAACACTCCAGACCCCATACCTACCCGACCAACCCATTAACATCCCACCCCACCTCTCGCCCGCCCCTCCACTCACCCAACACAGCATCCCACCCATCCAGAACCCACCCACTCGTAAAACCGACCCCCACCCTGACACCTCCAACACCCTGCTCCCACACCCAACCTCCAGCCCTATCCAACCTTCCACTTCCCACCCTGGCCCTCCTCCCCAACCCCTTATCTCCTCTATCCTCACCTCCACCCAAACTCAACCCATCCCTCCCCTAACCTCCACCCTTTAACACCACATCCCCCTCTCACACCCCACTTCCAGCCCTAACTGACCCTTCCACATCCCTCCCCTCGCCAGCCCACCCATCTCCATCCCTCCCCTCCCCAACCCACCCCTCTCCTCCTCAGCCCACCCATCTCCATCCCTCCCCTCCCCAGCCGACCCCTCTCCTCCTCAGCCCACCCATCTCCATCCCTCCCCTCCCCAACCCACCCCTCTCCTCCTCAGCCCACCCATCTCCATCCCTCCCCTCCCCAGCCCACCCCTCTCCTCCTCAGCCTACCCATCTCCATCCCTCCCCTCTCCTCCCCAGCCCACCCATCTCCATCCCTCCCCTCCCCAGCCCACCCCTCTCCTCCTCAGCCCACCCATCTCCATCCTTCCCCTCTCCTCCCCAGCCCACCCATCTCCAGCCCTCACCAGCCCACCTCTCTCCTCCCTAGCCCACCCATCTCCATCCCTCCCCTCCCCAGCCCACCCATCTCCATCCCTCCCTTCCCCAGCTCACCCATCTCCATCTCTCCCCTCCCCAGCCCACCCTTCTCCTCCCCAGCCCACCCATCTCAATCCCTCCCCTCTCCTCCCCAGACCACCCAACTCAATCCCTCCCCTCTCCCCCAGCCCTCCCATCTCAATCCCTCCCGTCCTCCCCAGACCTCCCCTCTCCTCCCCAGCCCTCCCATCTCAATCCCACCCCTCTCGTCCCCAGCCCACCCATCTCCATCTGTCCGCTCCCCAGCCCTTCCCTCTCCTCCCCAGCCCACCCATCTCCATCCCCCCCCTCCCCAGCCCACCCATCTCCATCCCTCCCCTCTCCTACCCAGCCCACCCATCTCCATCCCTCCCCTCCCCAGCCCACCCATCTCCATCCCTCCCCTCTCCTACCCAGCCCACCCATCTCCATCCCTCCCCTCCCCTCCCCAGCTCACCCATCTCCATCCCTCCCCTCCCCTCTGCTCCACAGCCCACACATCTCCATCCCTCCCCTCCCCTCTCCTCCCCAGCCCACCCATCTCCATCCCTCCATTCTCCTCCCCAGCCCACCCATCTCCATCCCTCCCCTCCCCTCCCCAGCCCACCCATCTCCATCCCTCCATTCTCCTCCCCAGCCCACCCATCTCCATCCCTCCCCTCCTCTCCTCCCCAGCCCACCCATCTCCATCCCTCCCCTCTCCTCCCCAAACCACCCATCTCAATCCTTCCCCTTCCCTCCCCAGCCCACCCATCACAATCCCCCCTCCCCTACCAAGCCCTCCCCTCCCCAGTCCTCCCCTCTCCTCCCCACCCCACCCATCTCCATCCCTCCCCAGCCCACCCCTCTCCTCCCCAGCCCATCCATCTCCATCCCTCCCCAGCCCACCCATCTCCATCCCTCCCCTCCCCAGCCCACCCCTCATCCGCAGCCCACCTATCTCCATCCCTCCCCTCCCCAGCCCACCCCTCATCCCCAGCCCACCCATCTCCATCCCTCCCCAGCCCACCCATCTCCATCCCTCCCCTCTCCACCCATCTCAATCCCTCCCCTCCCAGCCCATCTCCATCCCTCCCCTCCCCAGCCCACCCCTCATCCCCAGCCCATCCATCTCCATCCCTCCCCTCCCCAGCCCACCCCTCATCCCCAGCCCACCCATCTCCATCCCTCCCCTCTCCACCCATCTCAATCCCTCCCCTCCCAGCCCATCTCCATCCCTCCCCTCCCCTCCCATCTCCATCCCTCCCCTCCCATCTCCATCCCAGTAAACTCCAGGGTGGTTTCGCTGGATTAATGGTGACCTGGTAATCCCACAGCTCCTCGGTGGTGAAGTGTTGCGGTGATCTGTGAGCTTGCCCCATGCTCGCCTCTCCATCCGTTACAGTTCAAAGCTCAGCGCGAGAGCCGCCTCCCTCAACTCCCCCGCCCCGCCGCGCGCCGGGATCAGAACGCGCTCCGGCACGGACACAGCGCTCGCGCTCCTGCACCTTTGCTGGCCTCTCTTCCTGCTCAGCTGCAATATGCTCAATTGTCATATGATCGGTTGCTGGCTCTTCACCCAGGGATTTCAACTCCCGACTCGAAAATATTGCCGGTATGATCACCAAGGGTGAGATAAATTTCTAACGTGTTTCAAGAAATGGAACAGTGTTTCTTTCTGTTACTAGGGTCATGCATCAACATTGGTATTTATTCAATGTTCTCATCACTGCTTTAAATTTGGAAGACTTTCTTTCCCCAAAAATATACATTGTTCACAACATTTGAAAAAATACATAACAGTTCAAATTTAGAAATGTCAAATTACATAAAGTGCCTTACAGATCAGTTTCTTTCAATACAGTACATGAGGTGCCTCACTACATTTTCCTTTATAATTATATTTACAATGTATATTTACATTCCATGTTAAACATTCTCTGGCGCATATAGCCCAAGGGGTTTTACATGGGTTCTAGCCCCTCGGTATACTATGGCTGGAGGGCCTTACACAGTGGCCTTTCCCCATTGAGCCTTTTTTTTTGAGCCCTTTGTGGCAGCTGCCCCAACCTTTACTGCGTCCCTCAGCACATAGTCCTGCATCTTGGAATGTTCCAGTCTACAACACTTGGTCGTCGACAATCTCTGCACTGGAAGACCAGCAAATTTTGGGCAGACCAAGTTAATGGTCCTCCAGCAGCAGCTGATGTTTGTCTCATTGTGCGTGCCTAGGAACAGCCAGTAGAACACAGAGTCCTGCGTTACAGAGCTGCTTGGGTGACCTCAATAAAAACCACTGCATCTCTTTCCAAACCTTCTTTGCAAAGGAACATTCCAGTAGGAGGTGGGCAATAGTCTCTTCCCTACCACAGCCACTTCGAGGACAGTGTGCAGAGAAGCTGAGACTCGGGTAGAATTTAATGTGGCCGTATAAGATGGGTATGGTGGTGTGGGGGGAGACGGAAACTCACGCAGAACTGTCCTCCCGGAAATCTGGCGTTGTGACATCAGTTCCGGATCTTGTCAGCGGCGGGAAAGCACTATGGCAGCATTGATGCCCTAATGTGGCGGGAAGCCATTTTAAATTGCTGAACTGCTTTTTTAAATGCATTTAATTATAATTATTTCTGATTTAATGATTGGTCCTCATTTCTGTGAATGGCAGATGACACTCACATGTCTTCAGGTTCACAACCAGTAAAACATGGTGGCACCAAGGCAAGAGGTCACATTGCCGTGACGGTGCCGCGTTGCTGTGGGCTCTGCAAGGGGTTCAGGATCTCAGGCCTCTGCAGGAGGTTCGGGCTCTCTGTGGCTCTACAAGGGCATTCGGTGTCTCTGGCGCTCTGCAGGAATTCAGTGTGTGAGGCTTCTGAAAGGGTTTAGTGTGGGTTTGGGGGCTATATTGGGTTACCAAACTGCTGTGTAATGTGTTTGGTCACTCACACTGCTGGAACACAGAGGGCACCATCAGCGACATTGGGCTCTGAAGTCCATCAGGGACTCCGCCAAGAGAATTATCAAAAGCTCAGTTGCCAAGGCACGGTTGTCTCTGCTTTGACAGCGATCTGCAGGCCCACAGGTCACCTGGCATGGGTCTCATACACCCTGTATGTTTGGATCCCTCATGGCGTAATGTGGTGCCTCCGACAGAGGGAGGGTCGAGAGGCAGCTGCGCCTGTCCGTGAAGCTCCACGATGAGAGCAGCAGCAGCTGGCCATGCCAAGCAGGGCCCACGTATGGCAGAGAGTGTACCGGACTCAGATCAGCTATCTCCAAATGTCCGAGTGGCATTGTCAACGAAGACTACGGCTCTCCAGGGAGGCCATCACCCACTTACGTGCCCTGATATAGAACGAGTTGCAACCTCTGAGATTTGGGGGTTACCCTATGCCAGTGGCTCTGAAGATCACAGTGGCACTAAACTTCTACGCATCTAGATCTTTCCAGGGATTCACCAGGGACATGTGTGCGGTCTCACAGGCAGCAGCCCACCGCTGCATCAAGGAGCTGACCAATGCCCTGTTCAAGAGGGCCAGCAACTATGTGTGCTACCGGACCAACCCTGACAGTCAGGTCGAGCAGGCCATTGGGTTTGGGGCCATCACTGGATTTCCTTGGGTGCAAGGTGTGATAGATTGGCTCCAATGGACCAGCCAGCCACTTACATCAACAGGAAGGGCTTCCATTCAATCAACGTTCAACTGGTCTGCAACCACCAAAAGCATTTTCTGCAGCTGTATGCCCGCTTCCCAGGGAGCAGCCATGACGCCTAAATACGTCAACAGTCACAAGTGTTACAGCTTTTCAGGCCACCTACTCGCCTTCAGGGATGGATTCTTGGGGACAGGGGCTATCTATTGAAGACTTGGCCTCTTGCACCTGTGAGGAACCCTCTCAATGCAGCAGAGGAGAGGTACAACAATTGCAATAACTCCACTCAAGCGACCACCAATCAGTATATTGGGTGGAAAATTAAGTTCCGCTGCCTCAATCGATCTGGTGGAATCCTGCAGTATGCAGGTGGTGGTCTGCTGTGCACTACACAATCTAGTACTGCAGAGGGGTGAGGCCTTAGATGACAGATGCCTGAGCAACACTCCTCCACTGATGAGGATTCAGAGGAGGGAGAGGGGCAAGCAGCAGTCGATAGTGAAGACATTGCACTGGCAGCCAGACGGGTTGTTCGACGTGCAAATGAAGCAAGAGACAACTCATAATTACCTGTTTCCAGCCACCCTGATGTCTATTCATAGAGAAACCAATAAAGACTCACTTCAATGCATGTAGTTTGTCACCTCATTTCCATTTCTCTTCCCAGACCAGCAACAATCCATGCTAGTGTCCATGGTAGAATATATGTTAATAAGGGCTGTGGTCACATTGACATCCAAGAAGGGGGAAGGGGAAGTCAGCAGCTCATAATTCAGGCATAATGGAAACTGATTGGGCACCCTGTGCCCCACGGAGGCCGGAATTTATTGTTGGGCGGGAGGTCCAACCGAGCCTGGTCAACTAGACTGGGATTTTTCCCTCCCCAGGCCTTTCAATGGTCTTGGGCGGGACTTCTACCTCCTTGAGGCAGGAAGTCCCACCTAATGGAGCTGCCAGCCAATCAGCGAGCCGACAGCTCTTAGTCCCAGGAGTGCCACTGGGAGTGGTGGCCACTGCTGGGACTACACCCAGCCATTGGAAGAATATGAAGGACGGTCCCGGAAAAAAGGTAAGTTTTTAGGGCCTTGCCAGGGACATTTGGTCAGGCCCGGGCAAGGCAAGGGTGGGTGGGGGGAGTGTTGTGCGTTGGGGGTGGTTGGGGCTTTGGGGATGGCCCTCCGTGGGGCTCAGGGTACCCAATCAGGTAGGCCCCCCACCAGTCTGCAAGAAGGCCAGCCGGTTTCACCAGGCAGGCTTTCTGAGGCCTCAGCCGCTCACCAGCCAAGGGTAAAATACCTGCGGTGGCAGGCGGAGACCCTTACGTACCAGTTAATTGGCCACTTAAGGGCCTTGATTGGCCTGGGGTGAGCGGGCCGTTTCTCGCCACCCCATGTAAATTTGCAAGGAGGTCGGGAATGTCTCCCCTGCCTCCCACTCAATTTTACACAACCCCACCCCCCCCCGCCACTAGCCCGCTCGTTTGGGTGGGGGGGGGGAGCATGTAAAATTCCGGCCAGACTCTCAGACAATGATCGTGAATGATTTGAACAGAAAAATTTAATTAAACAATACATTCATGAATTCCGACACCTGTGAATCCCCAAGTGTGACTAGATGGATTTCTTAATACGCTTGCGAGTGCTCCTATGAGGTGTCATCCCTGTGACAACAGCTGGGCTGGAGGCAGGCTGCTGGTCAGGCTGCCCCTTGGCCTCTGATGACTTTGGCAGGCACTGATGCAAGATCCTTCTCAGACATCGCGGCTGCTGGAGCTGGGCTCACTGGCGGAGGGCCTGAGGAGCCAGTCTCACACTCAGAGCACCCCTGTGACATCTCAGGCTGAAAGAATCACCCTTGAAGTCACAGATTTAATCTTAATAAAGATTTAACAGGCTTTAATGGAGACTCCTTACTGTTGCTACATGTGCTATCTGACCTTACAACAACCCCCCAGGTCAGGTGACTCCCCATAGTACAAAGCATTCCTGTCAGTTTCTCTTCCAAGTACCAGTATCTAAAACTCAAGCCCACACACACACACAATCAGTCATCATAACATCCTTTCCTTGTCACACCAAAACATGCCCATGATTTTCCTGCTTCATGTATGTAGCTTAAACTCCATCCCTTACCAAATATACTGTAATAAACTTTGCAAACAAATTTAACAAATCATTATTTCCCTAACTCACTGAGTAAATAAATTTCTTCAATTACATTTGCTTTCAAGGGCACCATTCGGTGTACACCCTTTTTGTTTTGAACTTAATCACAACACAAAATTTCACATCTAGGCACATGCTTTGTGTCAAGATTTGCTGCTTTTCAACTTAAAATCACATTGTTTTAAATCACTAATTGTTCCTCCACATGGATTTGCAATTTCATTTTCTGTCAATAAATCACACACAAAATCTTCATATCGTTTTGGTGTCTCCTCTCGTGCCGTGGTCTGCCTGTTGTCTCAGGAACTCTGGTCACTGTGTCAAGATTAGGAAATGTTGTCAGCCCCCCTGGAACTGGTGTTTCTCCCTCTGGATAGCAAACTGTCTGCCTGCTAACAGCATCACTGGCTTGGACCTCTGGATTGCTGGATGCCAGCTTTGCCTCAGCTCCTACATTTGGTTCATCTGCTGTTGTGTCTTTGTCACCATGATACTTTTTAACACATGAAGAATTTCTGTCATACAGTACTCCTTCTGGCGACTGCACAGTCACACTGTTTCCCTTCTTGGCAACAACAGTGTCCAGCTTGGGATAATATGGTGTATCCATCTTACTCGGACTCTCCCGTCTCAGTAATACTTCATCACCTAGCATCACATCTCCCTGTCTATCTCTCCTTCTGAGGTCTGCATAAAACTTTGCAGTACCCTTTTTCTCAGCATCATGATCTGAACCTCTGATCAACTCTAACGTCCCTCAGCTCTGGAATCTTGGTGCATATTTTGCATCTAAATAACAACTCAGCTGGACTCTTTCCCATCATACTGTGTGTAGTTATTCTATACATGGCCACATATGACAACAATACCTCCTTCCACTCTTTACCCTCAGCCTGAGCAATCCTCATCCTTTTCTCTAAGGATTGGTTTTGTTCCACTTCCCCATCTGCCTGTGGCCATTTAGGGGTTACTCTGTGATTGTGAATGCCTGTGACTTGCATGTAATCTGCAAAGGTCTGTGAAATGAATTGTGGCCCATTGGCCCGTGCCTTGCAAATATTTCAGTCAATGCAAACTCAATTTTTTCTGCCATTGTAGACTTCATTACCACATACTCATAATAACAACTGTAATAGTCAATCACCACTAGTATGAACTCTCCTGTTGGAAATGGGCCTAAGACATCAACTGCTACATCCTCCCATGATCCAGCCTGTTACAGTGTGCTGCGTACTGGTTCTGGTGAATTGGGTCTGCTGACAAGTTGATATCGATGACATGTTTGACAAACTGCTCCACATCTTTCTCCATCCCTGGCCAACATACTTTGGTTTGTAAGTTTTGCTTAGTACCAAACACTCCCAGGTGACCCATATGAGCTAGCATCACCAGTCTAGGCCGAAGTCTTTGGGTCACTACAAATCCGTTGCCTCTGAGAACACACATCCCAGTTATGCACAGTTCATCTCGTATAGTAATGTATACCTTGAATGGGCAATTTTCCCAATTTCCAGTTTGGATTCTCTGTCTGATGTCATTCAATTCTGGATCTTTGTCTGACTCACTTTCGATCTCTCTAGTTGTCATTGCTCTGGGTGTAGCATGAACTGCCACAAACCGCATGAATGATTCAGCTTCCTTGTCTAGTGAAGATCTGTGTATTTAATCAATCAGTTCCTTGGTCTTTGCCTCAACTTTCCCTCTCAGATCAAAAGGTGTTCTGCATACAGGCTGAGCTACATGCTTCATGTTGTCATCAATTGTTAATCTTCTTGGCAGTTATGCAACTTCTCAATTCCTTGAAACACTGGTCCAAACTCCTCTCGCAGCTCTGCATAGGATTTCATAGAATTCATTTTCAATCCAATGTGTCGCACCTCCAAGGCTTGGCCAGTTTCTCTGCTCAGAAGAGGCTCACCATCATCCTCAATCACTCCAATTTCTGCCTCTACATTCCAATCTCCAGCTCTCACACACGCAGTGAAGCATCCAACACTTTGAAGTGGGGTTTTAGATGTGAAAGGATAGAGCTTTTTAACACAGTTTCCAGATATGCACTTGATTCCCTTTGTCTTCAGTTCCTCCCTCAGTGCTCCGCTGATGACATTACTGTCATTGCCTGAATCTACAATAATGCTCACTTCAACACCCTCAACAATCACTGAAACTTTCTCATGGTTGCTTCCATTGACAGAAAACATGTATCCACGATTGCTATTCGTGTACTTTCATCTCTCTTTCCTTTACATAATTTTCCAGGCTTCCCACTCTGTTCAACTTTGCTTCTGTACTTCTTGGCAAAATGATCTTTGCCTTCACATTTTCTGCATATTTACCCTTGGCAGGGCAGCAGGCATCTCTTCCATAGTGCCCCAAGTTGCCACATTGGAAACATTCCCTCTCAGGCTTTTGCTGTTTACATTGTTACATTTTCTTTGTAAAATATGTTTTAAGAAATTATGATTGAATTTTGGACATTGAATCATCTAGAGCAGAAGGTTGATCAGTAAGCAAGTTTTTACTGGAAGGCACATGTTTCTAAAGAACCCAGCAGAGGTTTGACCAGAAGAGCTATTTGCTTATTGACAAGTCAGGATTTATGGCTGTCATAGGACAATAAGTTGGTTTCATTTTAAACTGTTAAAAAAGCCAGTTGGTTTGGCTAAAATCAGGAAGTTGAAGTTTGATTATTGACCTGCCAGAACAGAAGATTCAGCCCATCTTTCTCTTGAAAAGCAAATCCTGCATCAAGTTGTATTGTTGTCTTCTGTATTTGAAGAAATCCTAAATGTTTGCAGAAACCTTGCATCTTTCAAAGAATTTTGCATCGCATGTGTGAGAATTGAAGCTTTGTTGCAGCACACCTGATGTAAGACCTATGTGAAGCCTTCTGTAGCTGCATTTCTTGAAATCCCGCCCAGACTGTTCATCAATATTGCCTGGAAAGATTCCCAGTGGCAGCCACCTATTCACCTTTGGGACACTTAGTCAAAATAAGGGACTTCCATATATACTCTTCAGCATAAGTGTTTTTTTTTTCCTTCTCTTTCTTTGTAACAACTGTAAACATAAATCCCTTTTTTTCCTGGTTAACCGGTTGTGTATGTGAGTGTGTATGAGGGCTTGGATAAAATAAGGGGCGTTAATATTTCAATTTGGGTGTAAGTTTACTTTATTATTGGTTCAGACTTGGGGTATAATAAATGGATAATTTTGTTATTTATTAAAGAAACCTGGTTGGTGTGGGGTTTTTTTCTGGGGAAAAGTAAGTGAGAAAATTCAAATTTATGTTGTGACCTGTGGAGAAGTGGGATTGAATTAACAGTGCACTCCTCCCACCTCAGTCATAAACAACATTTACACGTCCTGGATTCTGTTGCGACACTTGATTAACCTCAGATTTTGTCATGTCGATAGTGGAAGTAGGACCAAGTTTCATGCTGTGAACTTGTCCATCCACTGCTTCCAATGCAGCCGCTATTTTCAAAGTGTCATCCAACATTAAGTCACCTCCTCTTTCCAGCAGCCTATGTCTCAACTTATCCAACTTGCAATGTTGGACCACATGATCCCTTACCTGGTTATTCAGATCCGTCGCAATGTAATCGCATCCATCTGATGCCTGCCTCAAACAAGCCATAAATTGGGTTACTATTTCCCCCTCTTTCTGTCTCATCTGACGGAAAACATGCCTTTGGAATGTGACATTTAGCATCACCACATAATGGTCCTTCAACGCTTTCACTGCATGTTCATAATCTGCCTTTTCTCCCATGTTAGGCAACGTCTTGAAAGTCTCCGTCACCGAAGCACCTGCATTGGACAGCAATAAGGCCCTTTGCTGTGCTTTCTGCACCACCATCACCCTGTCCAAAAATAAACTGCGACTGTCAGCATACGCTTCAAACGCCTCCAGTCACGCTTTCTATTTCACGCTGATGGTACTGACATCACCCGTTGGATCAAAGGGCTCAATTCCCTGGACAGCAGACATATCAGCTCCAGCAAATGTCATGATACAATCCTAAATATCTCCGTATTTACCTCTATATTTCTTTTCTTTATCTTCATTGCCAATGTCACATCTCAGGCTGAAAGAATCACACTTGAAGTCACAGATTTAACTTTAACAAAGATTTAACATGCTTTTAATGGAGGCTCCTTCTTACTGCTGCTACATGTGCTAGCTTACCTTACAACTGCCCTCAGGTCGGGTGACTCCCCAAAGTACAAATTGTTCCTTTCAGTTTCTCTTCCAAGTACTGTCGAGTATCTAATACTCAAGCCCCCACACACATACACACAAGATCAGCCATCTTGACACCCCCAGGTGGGGAGGGCAGACTCTCCTCCTCCCTTTCAAGGCTTGCTTGCACCTACCTGCTGACAAGAGAAGGATGAGGAGCAGGAGAAGTCTCCAGTTGCCTGGTGCTTCTCTCACATTGTCACTGCTGCAACAAACTCATGGCCAAGGCGATGGTGTGCAGGTCTGCGTGCATCTGTGGGTTCTGGCTCTCCATGACGGTTGCCAGCCTCTCGATGGAGGAAGCCATGTGCTCACATGTCTGAGACATGGCAGCAGTCATGACATGGGTAGACTCCTCCATCGTCTGCTCATGGCTGGGTAAGGCCCCAGGCATCTCTGCCAGATGTTGCCTTACCTCTCTGTGCAACTCTAGCATGCCCTGTGCTGTCAAACCAGAGGCTCGTCATGAGCCTGGGGCTCAGCATGGGCCTGGCCAACCATAGTCCTCCGATGGTCAGAGGCCTTGGCTGTATCAGCCTCATCCAGCTGCTCAGTCGCATGTGCAGTGCTCTCACCAGCTTGTGACCCTGATTCTAAAGCTGAGCGGTTACCGCTGAGGTGAAAGTATCTGCGCTGGTGGAAGGTGCAGGAGAGTCATGGGACGGTGCATCCTCTGAGTGGTCCTGCTCCTCAGAAGTGGACGGCTATCCTCCTTCTGCTGCAGTCTCCTGCGCATGCTGACCTGCATGAGAGAACACAGACATGTGTGGGTGTGGCTGTTTCTTGTCATGGCAACCATACATGATGTGGGTTACCAGAAGTGAATTATATGTCGATGGAAGCCAATTCTCACTCTCTTGCGCAGAGACTCTAGTCTCTCTGTCCGAAATGCGTGGTTGCCCTGGGTTCCCGCCAATTCCAAGTCCTCTTCCTTGTCAGGGGTGAGAGGATGCAGATCCAGGATTCCTCAGTCTGTTCGGGATGTTTCCCTCCTGTTGTAGGCCCTCTCATCCTGCAAGAGGAAGGATAGAGATAGTAAGAATTTGTAGAGAGATCAAAATGACAGTTCTGGTAATGACAGCCTGTCATCCCCTACTGGGGATCTGATATATCTCATGCTGATACACGCGGTCAGGGAAGGTAATGGGGGTGAGCTAAGGAAGGTTGCCTGTGACTGAGATACAGCCATGTGTCTATCAGGATGAGGTGATGCTTAGTGCTAACCTCCCCATGTCGCGCACCCTCTTGTCTCGTGACATGTGATCCCCAAAAAGGAGAGTGGTATGGAGCACCCATCTTGGCCGAACACAGGAAGTCATTGACCCTCTTTCAGTAGTTCCGGCAGGTGATCCCACGGCTGCTGACCTCCTCAGCAATCTCCACCCAGACTTGCATGGAGGACATCTTCTTGCCATCTGGAGAAGAGAACCTCCACCTTTTCCTTGCAGCCTGGAAGAGAATTTGCAGGGAGACATTACTGAACTGTGGGGCCACCCGGGGTCTTCCATGGCCATCCTGTGCAGTCCTCTTAGGGGGTCGTGGGGTGCATTAATCAGTTCAACAACGTTTTCACCAGTCAAATGAAAGCTGCCAGGATACACTGTCCCATGACTCTCCTGTACCTTCCACCAGCGCAGATACTTTCATCTTGGTGGGTAAGCGCTCGGCTTTAAAAATAGGGTCTCAAGCTGGTCAGAGCACTGCACACATGCCCGAGCTGCTGCCTGAGGCTGAGACAGTCAAGGCCTCTGAACGTCAGAGGACTGTGGGTGGCCAGCCCCAGCCTCATGATGAGCCTCTGGTGTTGACAGCACAGGGCATGCTGGAGTTGCAGAGAAAGGGAAGGCAAAATCTGGGGGAGATGCCTGGGGCCATACCCAGCCAGGAGCATGTCTCAGACATGTGAGCATATGGTTTCCTCCATTGAGATCCCACAGATGCACGCAGACCTGCACACCATCTCCTTGACCATGAGCTGGACGCAGCAGTGGCAAGGTGAGAGAAGGACCAGGCAACTGGTGACTTCTCCTGCTTCTCATTCTTCTCTGGTGACTCCAAGGCAGGAGTGAACGCAGGACAGGCAGGACTTTAAATATGGCACCAGCACCTGCTCCGGAGTCACCTGACACCATAATTAGTGACTCGCCTCCTGCCCTGGCTGCATGATTGTGGAGGACCTGCGCCTCCATTATGCAAAATGGCCAGCTGCCACGTTATCACAGTGGGGCAGTCGCCCTTGTGATGGACGTGAAGGGTGCCCCTTTTGGTGGCAGGGTCATTAAATTCAGCCGATGTGCATGAAGGAACTGACCCTTCTCAACACCAGCCAAGCTATGTCTTAGTGCTTGTTTGAATGTTCTGGCAATGAGACAGTCTGCTCCGGGAATGATCCGACAGGATTCACCATCTACTTTTCACACAGGGACTTGAGGATGTTGTGTGCCGACCACTGCCTGATGAACTTGTGGCCAAAGGTGTTTTTCTGCGCAAACATTTCCATGAGGGACAGGTGGAACAGCACGGTCCAACTGAATGAAGCGTTCCGTGGCAACGTGGCCAGACCCATACTTCACAACACCATGGTCAGATCAAACCTCAGCACGTAGTGACACGGGGTGGAATTTTATGCTGGCAGCTGGGGTTTCAAAGTCGGCGAAACCAAGATCCCCGCGTCACGTCTTCTACGAAAGGTCCGCTGAATTTAGTGCCAATCAGGCACTTAACTGGATAGCAGTGGGTCTTCCATAGGATTTAGGACCCCATCTCCGGAAGTCCCGGCCTTGCAGAACTGCTGGCCAATCAGAGGCCTGTAGCTACAGTGCCACTGCAGAGGCGGTGGCTGCTGCTGTAGCTGCAATAGCCAGACATCAAGGATTGGTCTTGGAACCAGGCTTATGGTTCAGGGTAGGAAGGGTCTCGTGGGGTAGGGGGATGTGAGTGAGGAAGGGGTTTAAGCAGCTGGGTCCTTTGTTCAAGCGCTATGCCTCCCACCGCATGGGTAATTTTGGCTGGGGTGGGAAGAGGCCCTTAATTAGGGGTTAATTACTCAGTTAAGGGCCTCAATTAGTGGTGGTTCAACGGTCTTCCCGCCCAGACTAAATTTCTGTGGAGGCGGGATGGTGGCGGTGTGCCTCCTGCCACCATCCCACCCAATTTTATGTTCTCCCCGCCTCCAAACCTGCCACGGGGGAGAGCATAAAGTTCCACCCTTTGTGCTTGCGTACCAAGGATCTACGCACAGCTTGATGCAGTTGCACACAATGGTGGCCATCAGGATGAGGGTGATATTTTTCTCCCTTTATCTAGAGGTTTGAACATTGTGTTCTTGCCGACACGGTTCTTTATTGATCTCCCGATAAAGTGGAAGATGGCTTGGGTGACCGCCACGGTGCAGGAGCAGGGTATGGGACAGACCTGTGCCACATAGAGCAACACTGAGAGCCCCTTGCATCTGATGACCGGGTTCTTATCCCCAGTGGAGGAGGAGCATTGTTCTCACATGCCCAGTTTCTGTTTCACCATGGCAAGACACTCCTTTCAGTTTTTGGCGCACACCCCGGCCCCTCCGATCCATATCCCTAGCACCTTCAGGTAGTCTGACCTGACAGTGGAAGGGACAAAGGATTGGTCGGCCCAGTTCCCAAAGAACATGGCCTCACTCTTACCCGTGATTTATTTTGGCTCCGGAGGCCAGTTCAAACTGGTCACAGATGCTCATCAGGCTGCGAGCTGACAACAGATCCAAGCAGAAGACGGCGACGTCATCCATGTACAGGGAGGCTTTGACCCGAGTGCCTCTGCTGCCTGAGATTGTCATCTTTCTTATTCCACTTCCTTCCTGATGGAGTCGGCAAAAGGTTCAATACAGCAAACAAGCAAGATAGGGGAGAGAGGACAGTCCTGCCTGACTCCAGATTTGATCAGAAAACCCATTTATTGAGACCGCACTACTGAGGTTTGTGTAGAGCACTTAGATCCAATTGTGGATTCCCTCGCCAAACCCCATTTGGAGAACATGTCCATCATGTAGGCGTGTGATATTCTGTCAAAGGCCTTGTCCTGATCCAAGCTGATGAGGCAGGTGTCAACCCCCCTGTTCCGTACATAAACAATCACATCCCGGAGTAGCATGAGGCTATCTATGATTTTTCTTCCGGGTACAGAGCAGTCTTATCGGGGTGAATCACTAACTTCGGAGCAGACTTGACCCAATTGGCTATAACCTTGAACAGAATTTTGTAGTCCACATCAAGTAGTGAAATAGGCCACCAATTTCTGATTTACTCCCCTTCCCCTTTCCACTTGTAGATGAGGGTGATGATGCCTTTCCTTATGGATTCTGACATGCTGCCAGTGAGAAGCATACTCTTGTACACTTACAGCAGGTCTAGGCTGATCCAGTCCCACAGAGCTGAATATAACTCGACTGGTAAGCTGTCGCTTCGGGATTTCAATTCATCTCAAAGGACCTGACCGTCTTTGTCAGTTCATCCAGAGTTAGCAGTTTTTCCAGACTTTCCCACATACTGTCATCTAAGACCTCCATGATAGATGACAGGAAGGACTGGGAGGCCATGCTGTCTGTGGGCTTCATGTTGTATGGCCCATCATAAAAGGATTTGCTGATACTTAGTATCTCAGACTGTGGAGACATTACTGAGCCGTTCTCTTCCTTCAGACTGCTGATCACAGAGCTCTCTCTCTCTACCTTTTTGAAGAAGAAGCGTGAGCACATTTCATCCTGCTCCACAGAGTGGACTCTGGACCGGAAGATGATTTTGGAGGCTTCCGCAGTAAAAATTGAGGCCAGCTGGCTCTTCATCTCTTGGATATCTTCCTTGACATCGACATCCATCGAGCACAGCAGGAGCAGACTCTGCATGCTTTTCTGGAGTCGGGACATTTTCCTCTGTCTCCCTCTCACCTTCTGAACACTCTTGAGGATGAAGAACCTCTTGATGTTCACCTTGATTGCTTCCCACCAGAGTGTCAGGGCCTCAAAGAGGGGTTTCATGGTTCTCCAACCTTTGTAATCCCTTATAAGTTCCTCGATGTTTTCTGGGGTCAATAGTTTCACGTTCCATGTCCCCCTGCAAATCTTCTGGTCTTCCTATAAGTGACAGTCAGCCAGTAGGAGGCAGTGGTCAGAGACGAATTGCAGCTTGACACTGGTGGATCTGACCGTGAATGCTCGGGACACAAACAGGAAGTCTATCCTGGAACGAACGGACGGACCCGTCTGGCCTCGACCAGGTAACTTGATGGTGACAGGCCAGCTTTTTTAAAATCCCTGGCAGGTGCCAAAACAAAATCTTGGGTCACACTCCAGCAGTATAGATGTCACAGCTCAGGTCATGGTGAGGACAGCTTCAGATTTCTGCTAAGAACAAGGCCTGGCACAAATCCTGGGTCTGTATCTTGCCACATTGGATCGCCTGAGCTCACCAAATAATGGAAAACCAGGTGGGCTGGAGCACATAGATGTAGAGGGACTTACCTGGTTTTTCTTTACAGGAGTGCATTCACCTCATTTTCTGATATTCGCTGCGCCATGTAATCCAATGTGTCTGGGCACAGTTCCAGGAAACTCCTCCCTATTGAACCTACTGAAAACCCATAAAAGTATTGTTAGTTCCAGAAATCCAGCTCAATTTGTATGCACACTTCATAATTTCAATCTTCATTTATTAATTAAAGCACACTTTATGTTTCTTTTACAAGAACATGTTTTTATAACGTTGCCCAATTGCCGCAGGACAGCTCTTATGCTTATTTTATTTCACTTTTGAAAATAGTTAAACAACTGTTTCCTTGAATTAAATGGCAGCAATTTGAATGATTATTGGTTTTTACATAAAAACTTTGTCACCTTAAAATCATTGCAGGCAATGTAATAAAATGAGAACTACCATTATATATTTGAGAACTAAAGTGAAGAAACTTTGGATCTTTGCTATTGCCAACAGTACAGAATATTTGAAATTCAGTCTCAGTACTCGATCTAATAATTTGATTTATAATCTCTCTGGTACCAAATGAGAATTTATAAACGTTCCAACTCTTCACTTAATGCCATCAATGTTCCCAAATAAAATAAGCCATTTCTCCGGTTTCAAATATTTTTTCTCAAATATTTCAAGATTTTGAATAAAACCTTCAGTTACAGAATGATGTGATAAACTATGAGTCAAACATCTCCTGCAAGTGATTTCTTTGCATAAAAAATGCAATTTTGTTAGTCAAGGAGGAGGAGGGCTTGATAAATTTGGGGTGGCACAGTGGTGCTGTGGTTAGCACCGCAGCTTCACAGCTCCAATAACCCGGGTTCAGTTTTGGGTACTGCCTGTGTGGAGTTTGCAAGTTCTCCCTGTGACCGTGTGGGTTTCTGCCAGGTGCTCCAGTTTCCTCCCACAGCCAAAGACTTCAGGTTGATAGGTAAATTGGCCATTGTAAATTGCCCCTAGTGTAGGTAGGTGGTAGCAGAATTGAGGGAAGGTGGGGATGTGGTAGGGAATATGGGATTAATGTAGGATTAGTATAAATGGGTGGTTGTTGGTCAGCACAGACTCGGTGGGCCAAAGGGTCTGTTTCAGTGCTGTATCTCTAAAAAAAAGTAAGCCTCGCTTAGGTTCTGATTTATACAGACTGGATTTTAATCACTTGCACTAATTTTACTACAGTAACGATGCACCAGACTATCATTTGTATTTCTGCTAATTCAGTCTAAGTGTTTAACTTGGCTATCATTTGTGGTGATACGCTGGCCAAACTCAAAATGATTATCTGTGGTTAAAATAGCAATGCAGAGCCAGCTTTCTAGTTTGCATGCATTCTTTTATTGCAAAGGTTTGGAGCGCAAATTAGCTTTAACATTGCATTCAGCATGTTGTCCAAAAAAATTCAACACTACCACCATGACTTAAAATAACAACTATTTTAGTATTATAGAATAGTAATACTATATTAGACCAAATAAAACTAGAAATTAGGTTTTGCACTGGGTGGATACTAGTCTTTTACATTTCAGACCTGGGTTCAAATTCAAGCCAGATGGATAGTATGAAAACTGTTTGACTATTGACTCCAGTCTGAATCCAGTTCCCAATAGGCATAAGTCTACAACATAAAACTATCCCTCAATTAACATCACAAAAACAAAGTATCTGGTTATTATCATGTTGCTGTTCTACATTAACATTTTGCAAATTGGCTTCTGCATTTCCTACAGTACAACAGTGACTACACTACAAAAGTACTTAATTGGCACATTGAGACATCTTGAGGTCGGGAAAGGCACTATATAACTGCTTGTTATTTTTTTCTTTAAGCGATATTTGTAGTTTCCCAACATTCTATCCCGAATGCTCTGCTCCACTGAATCCAGCTTCATGAACATCTTCCCATCCTTTTGCTGCACAAATGGCAACAGAACTTTCAATTGTCTCAATCGCAATCTTTTGAATTCCCTCCTGAAAGCTTTCTGCCTTTCCACCTATTTGTCCACCTTTCAAAGCCTCCTTATGACCCATCACTTTGACCAAGATTTTGGTTATTGCTCCTAACCTCTTCCTTCCTGGCTCAGTGTTCATCGTTCTTTTGTCTGTTTGTGAAGTACCTTTGATTTTTTTCTTTTTTCTTAGGTCTTAAATATATTTAAAAAATTTTTTTTTATTGAAGTCTACCTTTTATGGCACAGAAAATTACATGTTTTTTTAACTTTAATGTTTTTTATTAATATCTTTTAACTTTCATCATAAGCATACCTTCAGAATATTCTGCAATTTTCAGTATCCAGACATTACAAGGGTCACTTTCAACATTGCCACCTGGGTTGTAACATGACAGGCTTGATCACCTGCCTGTTGTAAAATCCACCCAACTTTCATCCCATTGATTTTGATGGGATGTGTATAAGGCATGCATGCAAAGGCTGTGCTGATGTGATAGATTGCTGAAGAACAATGAAGGACACTGGAGGCAAGTAAATAGGAGTACTGGGAAACAGACATATACACTTATAAAGCATGTGATTAATTCTTAAAAATAATGGATCACTGAAAAGTAACAATGAACCTTGAAGATAGTTAAAACAAAACTGATAGCAAGCAAATGAGTTATAAAAACCTAACTGAATAATGGGCCACATGTGGTGTCTCATGGATCAGATATAATTTGAACAAATAAATTATCTTTGGTGCATGGGATTCTTGGATTTGGCCAACATGAGCTCCCTCTATTTTTTTTTTATTCGTTTGTGGGATGTGGGCATCGCTGGCTAGGCCAGTATTTATTGCCCATCCCTAATTGCCCTTGAGAAGTTGGTGGTGAGCTGCCTTCTTGAACCTCTGCAGTCCATGGGGTGTAGGTACACCAACAGTGCTGTTAGGAAGAGAGTTCTAGGATTTTGACCCAGTGACAGTGAAGGAATGGCGATATAGTTCCGAGTCAGGATGATGTGTGACTTGGAGAGGAACTTGCAGGTGGTGGTGTTCCCATGCATTTACTGCTGTTGTCCATCTAGGTGGTAGAGGTCGAGGGTTTGGAAGGTGCTGTCAAAGGATCCTTGGTGAGTTGCTACAGTGCATCTTGTATATGGTACACACTGCTGCCACTGTGCATCGGTGGTGGAGGGAATGACTATTGAAGGTGGTGGATGGGGTGCCAATTAAGCTTTTTCCTGGATGGCGTCCAGCTTCTTGAGTGTTGTTGGAGCTGCACTCATCCAGGTAAGTGTAGAATATTCCATCACACTCCTGACTTGTGCCTTGTAGACGGTGGACAGGCTTTGGGGAGACAGGAGATGAGTTACTCACTGCAGAATTCCCAGCCTATATCAAAGGCATTATAAGTATTTAATTTACAACATCAGGATTGATTGAAATACTCTTTCCATAAAGTCTTTCATTGAAATTTTGGATCTAACAATGGGTAGAAGAGGTGTAAAGCTACAAATTACATTTGTTCAAAGATTGTAATTTATCTGAATTTATCACTAATTAGTCATGCTTTGTATGAAAGTATGCAATTTAAATCTCCTTTGGGTAAAGAATCTTGATTTACTGCGTTTTTTGTTGACCTTTCAAAAATAATTTTGTTGTTATTGAATTTTTTTTTAAATTCATTCATGGGATGTGGGCGACGCTGGCCAGGCCAGCATTTATTGCCCATCCCTAATTGCCCTTGAGAAGGTGGTGGTGAGCTGCCTTCTTGAACCGCTGCAGTCGTTGTGAGGTACGTACACCCATAGTTCATTCCTTTTATTGACTTCGAATATTACCACCATTCTGTGCTGTCAGTGCAGAACAAAAGTCATTGTCAGTTACAAATTGTTTTTTCGATTACTACATTGCTATTGAATAAATTAGGAACAATTAACCAGCTAATGAGATTTTAGATTTAATTTTACCAATTACAATGCTTTCCATTCTCTCCATAAATAATAGTTCAATGCACGCGCTAATATTTTATTTGCATTGCTGGATCTGGTGCTGGTGAATGAGGTGGGCACATTTAGGAAGGATGTGAGGGTTCTTGAGAGGGTGTAGAGGAGATTTATCAGGATGGTTCCATGGAGGAGAGATTTTAACTACAAGATAAGGTTGGAGAAGCTGGAGTTGTTCTCCTTGGAGTACAGAAGATTGAGGGGAGATGTGATAGAGGTGTACAAGATTATGACAGGTTTACATAAGATAGTAAAGAAAGACTGTTTATCAGCTGATGGTACAAGGACTAGGGGACACAGATTTAAAGTTTTGGGCAAGAGATGCAGGGGGATGTGAGGAAGAACCTTTTAACGCAGCAAGTGATAATGACCTGGAACTCACTGCCTACGAGGGTAGTGGAAGCTGAGATGATGAATGATTTCAGAAGAAAATTGGATGGGCACTTGAGGGAAATAAACTTGTCGGGCTACAGGGATAGAGCTGGAGAATGGGACTGATTGGATTGCTCTACAGAGAGCTGGCATGGACTCAATAGGCCAAATGGCCTCCTACTGTGCTGTAATGATGCTATGACTATATGCAGCCAATATTCTGGTAAATCCACGTTACATCATTGTTTTATTTGGCCTATTCTCAAAGTGGCTCAATGATGTGCATAAATCCTTATAATGAATCAAAGGAGGTTGAATAATTGTGCATCATGCATATATTAGTGCTGATGACAGGATGAAAGGCAAGTATTTTTACGTAAATGAATAACTGAAAGAATTATAAAGAGACCTCTCAAAACGGTTGAGATCAAAAAAGCCTCTACCTCTTTGAAGATGCCCAATGCACAGTAAAGTTTAAATAATTATCAAAGAAAATGTTTTGTCAGATGTGTATAGCATTATCAATGTGTGGCTTCAGTAACAGCTACGATAGTTCCCTATTGCAGCTGCAATCACATTTTCATTTAATTTCTTTTAATATAGATCCCTTAGACATGATGATATTGAAATACTTGAATCAATCATATACAATATTCTCATTTACTAATTCATTTTGGTTGAGTAGATATTGTGGATAAATGTTAATGAAAATGGCAGTTCTTCTCAACCTCATTCTGTTATCTTTGCAGATTGTTGATAGCTGCCCTGATGACTCAACTAAGTAGCTGAACCATATAGGTGAGGAAGGTTCCATTTTTGATCCCTAATTTGTGCTGAGTGGCTGGGATAGCAGGAGGGAGCTACAATTGGTCTCAGCACCCCAGGGATACTCTAATAGGTGTTATGGTACCTATTACAGATTGTGCCATGCTTTTTATTTATTCATTCACAGGATGTGGGTGTTGCTGGCACGGCCAGCATTGATTGTCCATCCCTAATTGCCCTTGAGAAGATGGAGCATAGACACCTTCTTGAACTGCTGCAGTCCATGTGGTGTAGGTACACCCACAGTGCTGTTGGGAAGGGAATTCTAGGTTTTCGACCCAGCGACAGGAAGCAACGGCAATATATTTCCAAGTCAGGATTGTGTGTGACTTGGAGGGGAATTTGCAGGTGGTGGTGTTCCCATGCACCTGCTGCCCTTGTTCTTCTAGGTGGTAGAGGTCATGGATTTGGAAGGTGCATGGAAGGAGGCATGGTGAGTTGCCGCAGTGCATCTTGCAGATGGTACACAGTGCTGCCACTGGGTGCTGGTGGTAGAGTGAGTGAATGTTTAAGGTGGTGGATGGGGTGCCAATCAGGTGGGCTGCATTGTCCTGGATGGTGTTGAGCTTCTGGAATATTGTTGGAGCTGCACTCATCCAATCAAGTGGGGAATATTCCACCACATTCCTGACTTGTGTCTTGTAGATGGTGCAGAGGATTTGGAGAGTCAGGAGGTGAGTTACTCACTGCAGAATTCCCAGTCTTTGACCTTCCCTTGCAGCCAGACCAAAAATATGGCTGGTTCAGTTAAGTTTTGAGGATCCTTATGATGTTGATGGTATCAGGGGAGATGATTAGATTCTGTCTTGGTGGATATGGTCATTGTCTGGCACTTGTGTGGCACGCATGTTACTACAAATCAGCCAAGTCTGAATGTTGTCCAGCTCTTGCTGCATGCCAGCATAGACTGCTTCATTATCTGGGGAGTTGCAAATGGAACTAAACAGTGTGCAATCTTTCAGGAGCATCCCCACATCTGACCTTTTGATGGAGAGAAGCTCGTTGAAAAGCATCTGGAGATGGTTGGGCCTAGCACACTGTGCTGAGGAACTCCTGCAGTAATATATTGGGGCTGAGATAATTTTTTCTCCAACAACCACAACGATCTCCCTTTGTGCTAGTTATGACTACAGCCAGTGGAGAGCTTTCCCCTTGATTCCCACTGACTCCAATTTTGCTAGGCTCCTTGATGCTACACTTGGTCAAATGCTGCCTTGATGTCAAGGACAGTCACTCTCACCTCACCTCTGGAATTCAGCTCTGCGTCCACATTTGGGCCAAGGATGAAATGACGTCTGGAGCTGAGTGCTCCTGATGGAATCCAAACTAAGCATCGGTAAGCAGGTTATTGGTAAGTGCCACTTGATAGTACTGTTGATGACACTTTCCATCACTTTGCTGATGACTGAGAGTAGACCGATGGGGCAGTAATTGGCTGGATTGGATTTGTCCTGATTTTAGTGGATAGGACATACATGGGTGATTTTCCATTTTTGGGTAGACGCTAGTGTTGTAGCTGTACTGGAACAGCTTGGCTAGTGATACGGCTGGGTCTGGAGCACTACAGCCTGGATGTTGTCAGGCCCATAGCCTTTGCTGTATCCAGTGCACTCATCTACCCCTTGATATCATGTGGAGTGAATTGAATTGGCTGAAGACTGGCATTTGTGATGCTGGGTACCTCAGGAGGAAGCCGAAATGGATCATCCAGTCAGCACTTCTGGCTGAAGATGATTGCAGATGCTTCAGCCTTGTCTTTTGTACTGACATGCTGGGCTGCGCCATCATTGAAAATGTGGATGCTCATGGATCCTCCTCTTCCTGTTGTTTAATTGTTGAATTATCCATCACCATTCATGACTGGATGTGGCAGGACTGCAGCGCTTTGATCTGTTGGTTGCTTAGCTCTGTCTATAGCATACTGCTTCTGCTGTTTAGCACACCTGTAGTCCTGTGTAACTTCGCAAGGTTGGCACCTGGTGTTGCTCCTAGCATGCTGTCTCTACACTCCTCATTGAACCAGGGCTGGTCCCCTGGTTTGATGGTAAAGGTAGAGTGAGGCATATGACAAGCTGTGAGGCTACAGATTACGATGGAGTACATTTATGTTGCTGCTGATGGCCCACAACGCCTCATGGATGCCCTGTTTGGAGCTGTTATATCTGTTCTGAATCTATCCCATTTAGCACAGGGTGGTGCCACACAACACAATGGAAAGTATCCTCAGTGCGAAGACAGGACTTTGCCTCCACAAGGACTGTGCAGTGGTCATTCCTACCAATACTGTGATGGACTTTTGTATCTACAACAGGTAGATTGGTGAGAATGGGGTCAAGTAGGTTTGTCCCTCCTGTTAGTTCTCCCAACTTACCACAGGCCCAGTCTGGCAGATATGTCCTTCAGGACTCAATCAGCTCGGTCAGTAGTGGTGTTACTGAGTCTTAATGATAGACATTGAAGTCCTTCGACAAGAATATATTTTGTGCCCTTGCTACCCTTAGCGCTTCTTCCTAGGGTTCATCATGAAGGTGTACTGATTCATCAGCTGACAGAGGGTGGTAGGTGGTAATCAGAGGGAGGTTTCCTTGCATATGTTTGACCTGATGCCATTAGACATCATAGCCAATGTTGAGGACTTCCAGGGCCACTCTCTCCCAACAATATCCCACTCTGCTGCCACCTCTGGTGGGTCTGCGCTGCCGAAGCAACAAGACTTGCCGGGGATGGTGATGGGGCATTGACTGTCAGGTATGATTTTGTGAGTATGAATATATTCAGTTATACATGTCTCCTGCTTGGTTTGCTATCATAAACTTCTCACATGATTCTATTTTGTCACTTAGAATTTAGCAGCAGCAACAAGGGGAAGGTAAATACAGCTGAATTCTGAAATTTACATTACGCTTCCAAATATGGACAAGGCACGTAGTTATTTCATTCAACCTCTAGAAATGTTGTTCAGTTATTTTTCAAAATTCTTTGAAGGAAAGCTGGAGGACACATTTCAAAAACCTTATTCAGGTCAAGTTTGTACTATTTTTATTTAACAACAGGTTGTGCATTTTTTGGAGGATAAAGCAGAGAGGCTGGGCTGGATTTTACAGCCCACCTGATGTCGGGCTTCATGGCAGGGGTGGGGCCGGAAAATGTCTCCGGCAGAGGCCTGCCACGGGCCTCGACGCTGGGAAGACCTGGCCCGATATTGCCAAGGGTGGCAAAGCCTCGTGGCGGCCCCCCTGCCGCTCGACGACGGGAGCCAAATTAACATAGTTAAAAAATTGCAAATGAATGAATAAATGACTTACCTGCTCCCGCCGTCCATTTTGGTGCCATATTGGTGCCGGTGGCCGGCATTCCCACGCCTTCGGATCTCCATCTGGAGAGCCGATGCGGGATACTGTTGGGAAGGGGGAGCAGGTAAGTATTTCAGTGCAGGATGGGGGGGGGAGTGGGGTCAAACTAATCTGATTGGTGTGGGTGTTATATATGTATATATTGTTATACTATCTGTAAATTGTTAGGAACTAATTATCTGGGAACTAGTTGTTATGTGTAAGTGTTCCAGTAGGGTACCACATTCATGGCTGCACTGGGGAATCATGTTATATGTAACACAAGAACCAGTTCAACCAGGTTCTACAGCACAAGCATGGTGTTGAAATAAACAAGACTGACTCCAGCCTTTTCCAAGTTTAAAGTGTGATTCTTTCCAACATGTGGGAACCAGAAACAACATAAAGATGAAACATGGTGGCAGCGAGTGTCTGTGAGTCAACCTACAACATTTTTAGACGCATCAGATTGAGAAAAGTGACCCAAATTAGTGCCAGAGAGAGAGACAGAAAAACTGAGTGACTCGTGCAAAAACTCTAAAGAAACAAAGATCAAAATGCCAGCTGGGGCAGGAATGAATGCACTGATACAGCTCATAATGAATTAGGGAGCTGATGATGTCATAGAGGCATTTGAGAAGTTTAAACAAAAGTGCAATTTGACATTCAATAGTTTCCTAAAAGGCAGCTATATTCTTCTGTGGGCTGGAGATAAAGGATTAAATTTACTTAACAGCTGGGACCTAAGCAAAGAGGACACCAGAAACCCAGACAAATGTTTTGAAAGATTCAGCACCCATATACATGTTCCTGTTCCTGTGCTGTACTGTTCTTTGTTCCATCGCCAGCCAAATTCAAATCATCGAATATACCGATATGAATTTCAAGCCCACAGACAGGAACTAGGTGAGCCTATTGACAATTTTGTAGCAAGATTGAAAAATGCAGCCAAAAAACTTAAATTTAAGGACACAGATGAATGGCTGATCGATCAGCTCATTTGGGGTTCTGCACATCCTGAAGTACAGAAATCTCTAATCGGACAGGTCAAGCTCACAATATCGCAGGCTATAGACACTGCCAGAGCACATGAAGCCACGAGCTGACAGATGAAGACTCTGACCTCCCAAATGGCTATCCTTCAGTTAAGCCAAGAGAAAGGCAGAAGTGAAACAATGAAACAACAACGAAAGAATGTACATCAAACAGAGAGAAAGATGTGCAGGAGCTGTGGACGACCACATAAATTGATGGATGGAAGGAAATGTCCTGCATATGGATCAATCTGCAGAGCTTGCAGAAAGACCAACCACTTGGAAAAGATGTGCATAACAAGGCAAGAAAGTGGTAGACGAGTCATCAGAGCCAGAGTAACAGGGCGAAGGAACAGTGAAAGAAACCAAAACATCCATACCCTGGAAGATGGCGATGGGTTTGAGAACATGATAGAATTGCACGAAATGTCTGGATGTGACAGTTCCCAGAGAAAAGAAATTCACACAACCAGTCAGATCAGGAAGAGGTTGAGAAATAAGCCCACAACGATAAATCTGAAGGTGAAGATTGATACTGGAGCACAGAGTAACATCATCCCGCTCAGACTATACCAGCAGATCTTTCCTGAAAATTTGGAGAAAAATGGTTATCCAAGGGAAGGTGCTCTGAAACCAAACAGCATACGGGGGAACTGAGATTCAACAGCAAGGAACAACCCAAATCAGAGGGACATACAAAGGAAAAGATGTTAACTGTATGTTCTATGTCACAGAAACAGATGGTCCAGCTATCCTGGGGTTGAGCAGTTGTGAAGAGCTGCAGATTATCTCAGTAAACCATGAGGTGAGGGAGGCGACACTGAGGGTTGAAGACAGTACACCCATTAAAAGCGCCTTCCGATAAGAAACAAAGACGATCTGGTGCAAATATACCCAGAGTGTTTTGATGAGACGGTTGGATGCTTTGAAGATTTTGAGTATCACATCACTGTTGACCCAGCGACGAAACCAGTGATTCATCCCCCATGTAAAGTATCAGTAGAACTAAAAGGAAAGCTTGAAGGAGAGCTCCGAGAAATGGAAGAAAAGAAGCTGATCCACTGTCCACTCCTTGCTGTCAGGTCTGCGGGGAGAACTCAAGTTTGCAAGTTTGCAAGTTTTCCCTGTGACTGCGTGGGTATTCGCCGGGTGCTCCGGTTTCCTCCCACAGCCAAAGACTTGCAGGTTGATAGGTAAATTGGCCATTATAAATTGCCCCTAATATAGGTAGGTGGTAGGGGAATTGAGGGAAGGTGGGGATGTGGTAGGAATATGGGATTAATGTAGGATTAGTATAAATGGGTGGTTGATGGTCGGCACAGACTCGGTGGGCCGAAGGGCCTGTTTCAGTGCTGTATCTCTCAATAAATAAATAAACTCCACTTCCTCATCAGTACCTCATTCTTTAAATAGTAGCAGTCAGGGACTCCCTCTTCTTCAATTTCAGACTGGGCAGCCTGTGCTAACTCTGTCAATACTGTGTCGGCTCGCTGAGCCTCGGCTAGGGAAGATTCATTCAATTCATTCCTTGGGTCTTCTAACCTTCCAGTGCCAATCCAGTCTCCTATGGGGAAGCTGGTTTGATTAGATTTAGATTAGATTAGAGATACAGCACTGAAACAGGCCCTTCGGCCCACCGAGTCTGTGCCGAACATCAACCACCCATTTATACTAATCCTACACTAATCCCATATTCCTACCATATCCCCACCTGTTCCTATATTTCCCTACCACCTACCTATACTAGTGACAATTTATAATGGCCAATTTACCTATCAACCTGCAAGTCTTTTGGCTTGTGGGAGGAAACCGGAGCACCCGGAGAAAACCCACGCAGACACAGGGAGAACTTGCAAACTCCACACAGGCAGTACCAGGAATCGAACCCGGGTCCCTGGAGCTGTGAGGCTGCGGTGCTAACCACTGCGCCACTGTGCCGCCACTACACAAACAGGGGAACTGCAGGGGACCGTCTCCTGCCACTGCCTGTCTCTCTGACCTCCCGCAGTCTCTCTTTCATCACCTTCGCCCCTTCCAGATCATTACTTAGGAGCGGGTCAACCCCTTCCACAGGCAAACTAGGGAAAATCCCTACAGTCACCGGTCTCGAAACTAGGTCACAATCCAAGTGCACCCGATGTAAAGGTGCAGGCGTACACTGCCCTCCAATACCATTCACCACCATTCTGGTGTTTACTGCACTCTTTGGGGGAAAGGTCAGGCCTTTTCCCAGTAAAAGGGATCGAGTGGCCCCTGTGTCCCTGAGGATTACTATGCGCTTGCTTGCCCCACTCGAGGGGTATGGGGTTACTCTCCTTTTACAAAGTCCTGATAGCCTTCAGAAGTCCTATTAAATTTTCCTGCACTCGCAGCAGTAGGCATTCTGGGCCTTACTATTGCTGCAGTTAAAGCCAAAGCTTGTTCAGCTGTGCTTTCATCAGGGTCCTTTCTCCTTCACTGAGCGGGTGTGCCCTGATTAACCCGACAAACTTTCACCATAGATTCCGGCAGTCAGCTCTTCGATAACCTGCTTTGTTGCAATGGAAGCACAGAGGTCTCCGGGTCTCACTCCTACTTACAGCAACTTCCTTTTTGGCTGGAGGAGGGCCTCCTGTGTCTCCTGCTTTTCTTTCTCTCCCAGGACTACTTGGTCTTCTATCACCTTTTAGCCTTTGTCCTTTTCGGATTTGTGGGGGTGACTAGGAAAGGTTTTCTCTTGGGGAACCGACTTATAGATGAGAGAAAACTCATCAGCCAGAACTGTGGCTTGTCTGGCTCCATGAGCTTTTTGTTTCTCTACACGTGCCTTTATGGAGAGTGGGAGAGAGTTTTTAAATTCCTCGAGAAAAATTACCTCTTTCAGATTTTCATAGCTGGTCTGCACTTTGAGAGCCCTCAGCCACTGGTCAAAGCCAGCTGCTTACTTCTCTCAAACTCCAGGTAAGTTTGATCAGCTCGCTTCTTGAGAGTTCGAAATTTCTGGTGGTAGGCTTCCGGTACTAGCTCATATGCCACGAGGATAGCATTTTTTGTCAGTTCATAATTGGATGAACTCTCATCTGGCAACATGGAATAAACCTAATGGGCTTTTCCTGTTAACTTGCTTTGTAACAGAAGAGTCCAAGTCTCAGCTGGTCACTTTAATTGCCTTGCAAATTTTTCAAAAGATACAAAAAATGCTTCCATGTCTCCTCATTGAATTTTGGGATCAGTTGAGCAAATTTTAACAATTCAGTACCCAGCCCTGAATTACGATCCTCCATATTAGCCATGCTTTCACTGGGGTCACTTTGTCGCCCCCTAGTTAACTCAAGCCACCTCAGCTCTCTCTCCTCGCATTTCTTCTGGAAGGTTCTTTCTCTTTTTCCTCTCTTTTTTTTTTCTCCTGTCTTTCTCTTTCTCTTTCCTCATGTTCCTTCTGGAAGGTTATTTCTTTCTCTCTCCTCTCTCTTTCTCTTTCCTTGTCTTCAAATTCAAGTTTCCTCTGTTCCAATTGTATCTTTGCTAACAATACCTTGTCGGAGTCTATTTCTAATCCTGTTTCTGCTTCTTCAGATTCGAGGGAAAAATGGTTGGCCACTAGTCTTAGGAGTTCAGACTTTCTAGCCTTGCCACGTACAGTGCTCCCCCACTACTCAGCCATTTTTCTCAACTCTTCCATAGACAATGCTTTTAACTTATCTCAAGTTACTTCGCCCTGGCTTGGGGAGCTGCTGGTTTCAGTCGCAGACATGTTTGTATTCCAGCACACACAACCACAAGAAAACCTGTACTGAAATCTTTTCTCTTTGTGATTGGGATCAATTTGACTTCCCACTTCCAATTTCTCATTTATCTGTGGGTCGAATCCAAATTCTAGCCTCCAAATTTCTGATATGACCAGGTGAAAAACGCACACACAGTTAGAGACATAAAAGGAGAAAGAATCAAGGGGAAAGATTTGAAGCAATAGCTGGAGTTCATTTACTGTCTTTTGAGTTCGATGTAAATTCTTTGGTTGCAGTTAAATCTTGACATCTCGTTGGGGCCCAGTACACACACTTTCAAACTTGTTTTGATGGTTTTCTGTCTTCTTTTCATGAAAGAGAGAGAGAGCGAGACAGGGAGATGCTGTCTTCCTTCAAGTTCAGTTGCAGTCTGCCCTCAAACTGTTCTGTGAAGACAATTCAGATTAAACCTGGGCCAGCAGGCCAGTCATGTGGCTAGCTCTTTTTTTGAGGACATCCTGGCCGGTGAGGTATTGTGGATTCTTTCAATCAGCGTAGACATCCTCAGTAGGGGGGTGAGGGAGGGGGGGGGGTGCGCTGGAATGCTGACTTTCACACATTCAATGTCTAGTCATCAAAATCCATTTGGGTTAATTGAGTCAGGGAGCAGTTCCATTGTCTTTTCCAGGCAACTGTCTCTTAGAATGCAAATGTTCCAGCCTCTCTCTCTCTCTGATGGAAAAAAGAGACTGCAACTGGATTTCAAGAATACAGAAAATCATCAAAACAAGTTTGAAAGTGTATACTGGGCCCCAACGAGACGGCAAGGTTTAACTGCAACCAAAGACGACATCAAATTGAAAAGACAGTAAATGAATTCTAGCTATTGCTTCAAACCTTTCCCCTTGATTCTTTCTCTTTTTGTGTATTTATTGTGTATGCATGTTAGTGTGGTCATGTCGCGTATTTTTAGTAGTTTTAACTGAATTAGAGTTTTAAGGTTAATAAACTTACACCTTTCTTGTTTAAATCTAAGAAAACCTGCCTGGTTAATTTCTTTGCCATTGCAGGTGCAGCCATGTTTTCAGTCCAGTAAGAGTTTAAAATGAATATTCCATATGACGAAATTAATATGTCTCATTCTTGGCAGGTGTGGTTTTCATCACAATACTCATTTAGTTAGCCTTGCCCTGCATCTCTAAACATATGTCACCCTCTCTGTTCCTAATAGGCCCCACTCCTCCTCTTACTACTCGCTTACTATTTACATACCGGTAGAAGATCTTTAGGTTCCCTTTTATGTTGACTGCCATTCTATTTTCATATTCTCTCTTTGCCAGCCTTAATTTCCTCTTTACCTCCTCTCTCAACCTATTGTATATAGCCTGGTTTTCATCTGATGAGTTCACCTGACATGCATTATACACACTCTTTTTTTTTGTTTCATCATCATCTCTATCTCCCTCATCAACCAAGGAGCCCTGTTATTGGTTCCCCTACCTTTTATCCTTGTTGAAATGTTCCTAGCCTGTACCTGAAGCATTGCTTCCTTAAAGATAACCCATTGTTCTGATACAGCTCTTCCTGCTAGTCTTTGGTTCCATTCTGCCCTGGTTAGATCCCTTTTCATTGCGTTGAAATTAGCTCTCTTCCAATCTAGACATTCTACCTTATTTTGTTCCTTGCTTTTCTGCATTACTTGTGTAAACCGTACGATACGATGATCACTCTTACCCAAGTGCTTCCCCACAGACAACTAGTCCACTTGGCCCACCTCATTTCCCAGCATCAGATCCAGCAGTGCTTCTTTTCTCAGTGGGCTGAGAACATACTGGCCAAGGAAGTTTTCCTGAACACATTTTATAAATTCCTCCCCTCCTTACCCTTTACTCTAAAATTATCCCAATCGATGCTTGGGTAATTGAAGTCCCCCAATATCACCACTCTATAGTTTTTGCACATCTCTGTGACTTCCCCACAGATTTGCTCCTCTATCTCTCTCTCACTATTTGGAGGCCTATAGAATACCCCTAGTAGTGTGATCATACCCATTTTGCTCTGCAACTCTAACCAAATGGATTCTGTCCTTGTCCCTTCAAGGACATCCTCCCTTTACAGCACTGCAATGCCTTCCCTAATCAGGACTGCCTCCCCA
Organism: Heterodontus francisci; assembly: GCF_036365525.1. Classification (NCBI taxonomy): domain Eukaryota; kingdom Metazoa; phylum Chordata; class Chondrichthyes; order Heterodontiformes; family Heterodontidae; genus Heterodontus; species Heterodontus francisci. The sequence goes on along the minus strand of NC_090373.1, from coordinate 119,670,998 downwards.
CCTCTTTTTTTTAACCTTCTCTATCTTTTCTGAACACTTTATATCCTTGTAAATTAAGTTCCCAGTCCTCGCCATTTTTAAGCCATATTTCCGTTATTGCCACTACTTCATATTCCCATACAGCTATTTGTGCTTGTAGCTCACTAACCTTATTCACCACACTTTGTGCGTTTACATACATGCATTGTAATCCTATCTTTGCATTCCTCATAGTCCTTCTCAGTCTACTCCCATCTAATACAGAACTCCCTTCTCTAGTACTGTCTAAAACTCTCACTCTGACCCCTACTTAATACTTTGCTATTTCCTACTCTAGTGCTATCTGTCACTTCCAACTTTGTTTATCTTGGTGTTCCTCTCTTGTATTATCTCCTGGTTCCCAAACCCCTGCCAAGTTAGTTCAACCCCTCCCCAATAGCATTAGCAAATTGTCTTGTAAGGAAATTTGTACCAGCTCTGTTCAGAGGCAACCCATCCAGCCTGTACAGGTCCCACTTTCTCCAGAATTGGTCCCAGTGCCTCAGGAATCTAAAGCCCTCCCTCCTGCACCATCTTTCCCACCATGCATTCATCTGCACTATCCTCCTATTTCTATCCTTACCTGCGTGTGGTACTGGGAGTAATCCGGATATGACTACTTTTGAGGTCATGCTTGCTAATTCTTATCTTGCTTACAAAATTCTTTCTGCAGGACCACATCCCTCTTCTTGCCTATGTCGTGTGTACCAATTTGGACCACGACTGCTGGCTGTTCACCCTCTCCCATCAGGGTGCTCTGCAGTCGTACGATGACATCCTTGACCTTGGCACCAGAGAGGCAACATACCATCGTGGATTCATATCTGCGGCCACAGAAATGCCTGTGTGTTCCCCTGACTATCGAATCTCCTATTACTATCGTTCTTCTAGTCCTCCTTGTATCCCCTGTAGAGCTGAGCCACCTGCGTTGCCATGGCCTTGGCTCTGGCTGCACTCCTCAGATGAACCATCACTTTCCACAGATGAACCATCACTTTCCACAGTATTCAGAACTGAATACCTGTTGGAGAGTGAGATGCACTCAGGAGTCTCCTGCACTACCTGCCTGTTTCTTCTTGACTGTTTAGTGGTCACCCATTCCCTCTCTGCCTGCATACTCTTAAGCTGCGGGGTGACCAAATGTGTAAACGTGCTATCCACAAAGCTCTCAACCTCATGGATGCACTGCAGTGATGCCAGCTGCTGCTCAACTTCAGAAACCCGGTGCTCAGGCTGCTGCAACTGATGACACATCCCGCATGTGTGGTTATCCAGGACCCGAGAAGCATCCTGAATTTCCCACATATCACAGGATGTGCACTGCAGAGGTTGGAGCAGCCCTGTCATTCCACTATCTATTAGATAATAAACCTTGGTACTACAATTAAATCCTGTTAACAATAAACCCTGCTGCTGCTAATACTGATAACACTTGCAATTGTAATAAACTTTCCCAATCATAATAATAACTTTACTACTGATAATAATAAACGTGATCAACACTAATCTACCGTACCACCATTAGTACATCCTACCAATGCTAAAACGTTACCAATAGTATTAATAAACTCAGCAATAGTAATACACCTTACCAAAAGTAATAGTAATAAACTGGAAGTACATCCAGCCACTCAAATAAGCTTTCATTTATTAGTAAACCTTACTACTTCTAATAAAACCTAACAATTAATAAATTACACGAGTTTTGAAAGATAAATCAGACAAAAACTCACCAACCAATCAACTACATGTTTTTCTCTGACGCCACACTGATTTTTTTTCTCTCAGAACAGACAGTTCCCACTGGAGCCACAGAGTGAATTGGCCAACTCTTGTAAACTACCCACTAGACTTGCTCTGGCTCCTTCTCACCACCGCTCTTTTAAACAGCTCACTAATCTCGCTCTCTCTCCTTCTCACCACCGCTCTTTTAAACAGCTCACTAGTCTCGCTCTCTCTCCTTCCCACCACCGCTCTTTTAAACAGCTCACCAGTCTCGCTCTCTCTCCTTCCCACCACCGCTCTTTTAAACTGCTCACTGGTCTCGCTCTCTCTCCTTCCCACCACCGCTCTTTGAAACTGCTCACTAGTCTCGCTCTCTCTCCTTCTCGCCACCGCTCTTTTAAACTGCTCACTAGTCTCGCTCTCTCTCCTTCACGCCACCGCTCTTTTAAACTGCTCACTATGTCTCGCTCTCTCTCCTTCCCGCTACCGCTCTTTTAAATTGCTCACTAGTCTCGCTCTCTCTCCTTCTCGCCACCGCTCTTTTAAACTGCTCACTGGTCTCGCTCTCTCTCCTTCCCACCACCGCTCTTTTAAACTGCTCACTAGTCTCGCTCTCTCTCCTTCTCGCCACCGCTCTTTTAAACTGCTCACTGGTCTCGCTCTCTCTCCTTCTCGCCACCGCTCTTTTAAACTGCTCACTGGTCTCGCTCTCTCTCCTTCCCACCACCGCTCTTTTAAACTGCTCACTAGTCTCGCTCTCTCTCCTTCTCGCCACCGCTCTTTTAAACTGCTCACTAGTCTCGCTCTCTCTCCTTCTCGCCACCGCTCTTTTAAACTGCTCACTAGTCTCGCTCTCTCTCCTTCTCGCCACCGCTCTTTTAAACTGCTCACTAATCTCGCTCTCTCGCCTTCCCACCACCGCTCTTTTAAACTGCTCACTAGTCTCGCTCTCTCTCCTTCTCGCCACCGCTCTTTTAAACTGCTCACTAGTCTCGCTCTCTCTCCTTCCCACCACCGCTCTTTTAAATTGCTCACTAGTCTCGCTCTCTCTCCTTCTCACCACCGCTCTTTTAAACTGCTCACTGGTCTCGCTCTCTCTCCTTCCCACCACCGCTCTTTTAAACTGCTCACCAGTCTCGCTCACTCTCCTTCCCACCACCGCTCTTTTAAACTGCTCACTAGTCTCGCTCACTCTCCTTCTCACCACCGCTCTTTTAAACTGCTCACTGGTTTCGCTCTCTCTCCTTCCCACCACCGCTCTTTTAAACTGCTCACCAGTCTCGCTCACTCTCCTTCCCACCACCGCTCTTTTAAACTGCTCACTAGTCTCGCTCTCTCTCCTTCTCGCCACCGCTCTTTTAAACTGCTCACTAGTCTCGCTCTCTCTCCTTCTCGCCACCGCTCTTTTAAACTGCTCACTAGTCTCGCTCTCTCCTTGCCACCACGGCTCTTTTAAACTGCTCACTGGTCTCGCTCTCTCTCCTTCCAACCACCGCTCTTTTAAACTGCTCACTGGTCTCGCTCTCTCTCCTTCTCACCACCGCTCTTTTAAACTGCTCACTCGTCTCGCTCTCTCTCCTTCCCACCATGGCTCTTTTAAATTGCTCACTAGTCTCGCACTCGCTCCTTCCCACCACCGCACTTTTAAACTGCTCACTAGTCACGCTCACTCTCCTTTCCACCAACGCTCTTTTAAACTGCTCACTAGTCTCGCTCACTCTCCTTCCCCCCACCGCTCTTTTAAACTGCTCACTAGTCTCGCTTTCTCTCCTTCCCGCCTGGAGATACTCTTGAGTTCGCACAAGGATCAAATTAATGTTGGAAAAGGTGAAATCTGTGCCACAGAGATTGCTAGATCTTTGTGGACTGTTTCTTAGCAGGTCAGCAGCAATGCTGTCGCTTCACTGCTGACTGCAAAATCTGGGCTGTTGTATCTTCATGAGTAAGCTTCCAAATAAGGACCGTGCAATAAAATCTGGTAATATCAAGAAAAAAAAAACCTGAGTCCACCCAACTAACAAAAAGGGCAATGACTGTTATGCATCAGAGTCTTTTATTTCAATCATAAAAAAATGGATATTATAAGATAAAAAACTCAATAAGTGAATTTTACAAACAAACAAGTGTACTACATTCCTCTGTTCAGGACTTGTATGCAGTAATTAACCAATTTGAAATAAATTTGAAATGCCAGTTGTACTAGAGGCAATTCACAGAACTGTGAATGTGAGTCAGTCGGAGCTAAGTTCATTAGTGACCATTTCCGGATGCGAATCAGGCAGTGCTCTGGAATCTCATATCAGAAAATGCAGGCCCATAGACCATCCTAAATTAGTCCACAGGCCTCATTATCTTCAGACTGGGAAACTGTGGAGGCCAATAGGGGCTCTTCATGCAACTCACCAATTGGGGCCAGAAAAGTTTTGGCCAGCCTGTACACCAGCTCAGGTAAATTATGGGAGCAGGTAGGTGACTGGGAAGTAGATAAGCTGAGCCAACAACAGTACACAGTAATGTGGAGGTAGGAAGTACACTCATGCTTCATCTGACTATATTGAGCTAAGTCCAAAAACTTACATGACAGTTTCTTTTGCGGTCTCCAGCAGTACTTTTAAGGAGTGCTGGTTAGCCAATGCAAGTACATGTTACAAACTCAAACTCGTCTTAACGAAAATAGCAATTGAATGAAGGACCCTCATTTCAATATTATTTTAATAATAGCAATGGCCCAAATGCACACTCATTTCAAGCATGGGCTATCACTGCTAAATTGGTCGTCATTGCACCCATTTTACAACAGCAAATTATGTTGAATTTCTCCTCCTGTCCCTTTCCAAGAGGAAGAAACAAAGTGGAAGATACTTGAATACATTTATTATTGTAATATTACTGTTTGCTCAGGGTCACAATGAGAGTTGAAACCTTAAAATAAACCCAGTACAGGGAGATAGTCAAATTCCCAGACTTGACAAAAGTCTCAGGGTAATTATGAGTATTTGCAATCATTGATTGTTGAAAGGATTACAGATGGTGAGACTTCCTCTTTAATCTGACTATTTAATAGTTCTAACAGACTGTTCTACCGTCTGCTCAGTCTATCAGCATTTCAACACACCTATCTAATGTGCACACATAATTTTGCTAAACAAACCTGCATAATGTGCACTTTGCTGTCTAATTGTAATACTGATGGCCATGCCAGTGCAACAACCACAAACAATGTTCATCTTCTAAGTAAGTTATTCACCTTTAATTAAAAATAAAATGAAGTGCTTCTTATTTACATAAAAGCAAAATACTGCGATGCTGGAAAACGGAAATAAAAACAGAAAATGCTGGAAATACTCAGCAGGTCTGGCAGCATCTGTGCAGAGAGAAGCAGAGTTAACATTTCAGGTCTGAGACCTTTCATGAGAAAGGTCTGATGAAAGACCACAGATTTGAAACGTTAACTCTGCTTCTCTCTCCACAGATGCTGCCAGACCTGCTGAGTATTTCCAGCATTTTCTCTTTTTATTTGTTTCCTATTTACCGTGAACAATGATACACCAGACATCATAATACAGAAATATTATTATGTAATTCACTTAGAGTGGTTTACTTTTTATGTTGTAATCTTCATAGAATAATTGATGCTACTCTTTGATTTGCTACAGTCTTCTACATACCCAACTTCCTGACTCTTGACTTCCACGGGAGATCCTTGCCAACAGAGGGTGGCTGAAACATTCTGCATTTCTGTTGAATTTCTGAATTGTGGTTCTGCTGGAGGGCTGTGGAGACAAAGTCCTAGCCAGAAGCATTAAGTTGGAAAATTGCCCTTGTATCAGCCATGATATTTTTTGAATGGCAGAGCAGGCCCGAAGGGCCGAATGGCCTACTCCTGCTCCTATTTTCTATGTTTCTATTCCAACAAAAATACTTCTTGCACATATTTAATATTTCTCCAGTTTCTCCAGACTGTTATATGCATATTACAAAGTATATTGGTGTTCAGAAGAAAGGAAGCTGAAGTGTTCATATGAAGATTTAGTGCAAAAATATTGTCTTGAATCTATAAAAAAAGTTACAGTATATATTTTATGTTTATAAGTTGTCAAAGTCAATTACCTCACAGGAATAGCTTGGGGCTTTTGCCAAATTTGCAACAATGATTGCTGATTTTAGATAGGTGCCGCACAGTCAGATTTTTTTTTGTGTGGGGAGAGGCTACATTAAATAGGGAGATGTTGAACGGGATGAAACATGAGTTAATTATCAAGAGGGACATTAAAAGATATGAAGATGCAAATTTGATACAACGAGAATTATACATCTTTTTAATTGTGTACCTAACTTGGGCACGAGAAACACTTTGCATAACTGTCAAGAATGTAACAATTTTGGACAGTAATGCAGTGGAAAGGGCTATTTACTACCCAAGTGAGAAAGGCTGCTAGTTATGATAAATGGCAGCTTAGTTTATTATCATGCTTTAGCACAAGTCTTTATGCTTTGTGTTGGAAAGGGAGAGGTTGCACCGAAAGAAGAGCTGGATGAAAGTACTGTAGTTGATAAGTGCAGGGACATATAGAGTTCATCAAATACACAATGTAACATGATAGTTCCTGAGACGCTGGGACTATGAGAATATGTGCTCTGAAGGTGAAGCCTCCCATCTTAGCAAATTGCAGACATGCTCGTCTTAATGGCATTGGGAATGGGAATGGCATTAAACAGGAAATTAGAGACGCATGCGATAAAGGAACATCTGTGATTATGGGTGACTTTAATCTGCAAATAGATTGGGCAAATCAAATTAGTCACAAGCCCATAGAGGAGGAATTCTTGGAGTGTATACGGTATGGTTTTCTGGACCAATATGTTGAGGAACCAACTAGAGAACACGCCATCCTAGACTGGGTATTGTGTAATGAGAGAGGAATAATGGCAATCTAGTGGTGCAAGACCCCTTGGGGATGAGCGACCATAATATGATAGAATTCTTCATCAAAGTGGAGAGTGACATAGTTGATTCTGAGACTAGGGTCCTGAATCTTAGTAAAGGAAACTATGAAGGCATGGGGCGCGAGTTGGCTATGACGGATTGGGAAATGTTACTTAAAGGGATAATGGTGAATAGGCAATGGAAACATTTAAAGAGCGCATGGATGAACTGCAACAATTGTTTATCCCTGTCTGGCGCAAAAGTAAAAAGGGGAAGGTAGCCAAACCATGGCTTACAAGGGAAATTAGAGATAGCATTAGACCCAAGGAAGAGGCTTATAAATCTACCAGAAAAAACAACAGCCCTGAGGATTGGGAGCAGTTTAGAATTCAACAAACGAGGACCAAGGGATTGATTAAGAAGTGGAAACTAGAGTACGTTAGCAAGCTTGCAGGGAACATAAAAACTGACTGTAAAAGTTTCTACAGGTATGTGAAAAGAAAAAGATTGGTGAAGACAAATGTAGGTCCCTTACAGTCAGAAACAGGGGAATTTATTATGGGGAATAAAGAAATGGCTGACCAACTAAATGCATACTTTGGTTCTGTCTTCACAAAGGAGGACACAAATATCATACCAGAAATGTTGGGGAACACAGAGCTTAGTGAGAGAGTGGAACTGAAGGAAATCAGTATTAGTAGAGAAATGGTGTTGGGAAAATTGATGGGATTGAAGGCCAATAAATCCCCAGGGTCTGATGGTATGCATCCCAGAGTAATTAAGGAAATGGCCCTAGAAATAGTGGAGGCATTGGTGGTCATCTTCCAAGATTCTATAGACTCTGGAACAGTTCCTACAGATTGGAGGGTTGCTAATGTAATCCACTATTTAAAAAGGGAGGTAGAGAGAAAGCAGGGAATAATAGACTAGTCAGCCTAACGTGGGGGAAATTCTAGAGTCCATAATCAAAGATTTTATAGCAGAGCACTTGGAGAATAGTGGTAGAATCGGGCAGAGTCAGCACAGATTTACGAAAGGGAAATCATGCTTGACAAATCTACTAGAATTCTTCGAGGATGTAACTAGTAGAGTTAATGAGGGGGAGCCAGTGGATGTGATTTATTTGGACTTTCATAAGGCTTTCGACAAAGTCCCACCTAAGAGATTAGCGTGTTAAATTAAAGCGCATGGGATTGGGGGTGGTGTATTGCAATGGATAGAAAATTGGTTGGCGGACAGGAAACAAAGAGTAGGGATAAATGGGTCTTTTTCCGAATGGCAGGCAGTGACTAGTGGGGTACCGCAGGGATCGGTGCTCGGACCCCAGCTATTCACAATATATATTAATGATTTAGATGGAGGAACTAAATGTAATATCTCCAAATTTGCAGATGACACAAAACTGGGTCAGAGGGTGAGTTGTGAGGAGGATGCAGAGAGGCTTCAGGGTGATTTGGACAAGTTGAGTGAGTGGGCTAATGCATGGCAGATGCAGTATAATGTGGATAAATGTGAGGTTATCCACTTTGGTAGCAAAAACAGGAAGGCAAATTATTATCTGAACGGCTATAAACTAAGAGAGGAGAATATGCAGCGAGACCTGGGTGTTCTCGTACACCAGTCACTGAAGGTAAGCATGCAGGTCCAACAGACGGTAAAAAAGGCAAATGGTATGTTGGTTTTCATAACGAGAGGATTCGAGTACAGGAGCAGGGATGTCTTGCTGCAATTATACAGGGCCTTGGTGAGGCCACATCTGGAATATTGTGTGCACTTTTGGTCTCCTTATCTGAGGAAGGATGTTCTTGCTATAGAGGGAGTGCAGTGAAGGTTTTCCAGACTGATTTCTGGGATGGTGGGACTGACGTATGAGGAGAGATTGAGTCGGTTAGGATTATATTCGCTGGAGTTCAGAAGAGTGAGGGGGGATCTCATAGAAACCTATAAAATTCTAACAGGACTTGACTGGGTAGATGCAGGAAGGATGTTCCTGATGGTGGGGGATTCCAGAACCAGATGTCATAGTCTAAGGATACAGGGTAAATCATTCAGGACTGAGATGAGGAGAAATTTCTTCACCCAGAGAGTGGTGAGCCTGTGGAATTCGTTACCACTGAAAGCAGCTGAGGCCAAAACATTGTATGTTTTCAAGAAGAAGTTAGATGTAGTTCTTGGGTCTAAAGGGATATGGGGCGATAGTGAGAACAGGTTACTGAGTTGGATGATCAGCGATGATCATAATGAATTGTGGAGCAGGCTTGAAGGGTAGAATGGCCTACTCCTGCTTCTATTTTCTATGTTTCTATTAATATTCTGTGCAAAAATGAATAGTAAATTGTGAGGAGTGTGCCAATAGGTGCTCCTGTGTGGCCATGTGCCACACCAAGGATGCACATATGGAAAACGCCATCATTTGATACCGTGGCATAAAAAAGCAAATTGGAAAATGTAGATTTTGTGCCTCGTTTGATATTCTGGTGTTTCACTTGAATACTTGCAAGAACAGAAGGAGATGCGTGTAGAACCTTTTCTGAGAAAATTAAATAGAGTGAATAGAAAACAGGAGAGGGAAAGTTGTAAATGGAAGTAATGGCCTTGATGGAGCGACTGTTTTTTTTCTTGATGCTTAAGTTTCTGGTTATCTACATGCTGTGTATTAAGTTTTTCAGGAACATTCTGAGAAAACATATATAATGTTTGAGTATGTATTGCAATAACAGGTTGACAGAGATTAACACCAAATAATAACAATTTGATTAGTTTTATCATATTGTCAACCTGATTAAAACAAGTTACTGTCAAAAACAATTTGTATTTCTAAAGTAACTTTAATGTAAAGAAACACTCCTAGTCAGCAGTGGCTCAGTTGATAATACTCTTGCCTTTGAGTTGGAAGATTGTGGGTTCAAGTTCCACTCCAGAGACTTGAGCGTAAAAATCATGGCTGATGTCCCTGTGCAGTACTGAGGGAGTGCTGCTCTCTTGGAGGTGCCATCTTTTGGATGAGATGTTAAACCGAGGCTGTCTGATGTCTCAGGTGGAGGTAAAAGATCGGACTATTTCAAAGAACAGCAGGGGAGTTACCCTGGTGTCCTGGCCAACATTTATCCCTCAATCAACATCACACAAATAGACTATCTTGTGATTATCACATTGCAGTTTCTGGGTCCTTGCTGTGCACAAATTGACTGCTGTTTCCTACATTACAACAGTGATTACACTTCAAAAGTATTTCATTGACTGTAAAGTGCTTTGGGACATCCTGATATTATGCAATGTGCTATAGAAAGGCAACTCTTTTTTTTCAAGGAGCTTCACAAATAAATGAAGGACATGGATATTGTCAGAAAGGGAGAAATTAGCAGAGGTCACTGAAAAATTGGTTGAAAAGGAAGGTTTTAAAGGTGTGGAGGCAACTGGAGAAGTTTATGGACAGAGTACCAGAAAGTAGGAAACCCGGCCATCAATAGTGGGGAAAATGGTGGAAATATACAGGAAGCTATGGTCAGGGGAACAGAGTGTTTAACAGGGAATATGACATGGAGATGATTGAGCGATAGAGCGGGGCAAAGCCAAGCAGGGATTTAAACACAAGTGGGTATAACTTGGATAGTGCCATAGTGCCGGCACAAACTGGTAGTAGGGAACAATGCATGCAGGTAGGCCCAAAGCCCAATCAAAATTGGATGTTGGATCTGATTTAAATTAGACAAGCAAGCTTAAGCCACCTGTTGTGCATCTCCAGTCAGCTCACCAGCGAAGTGGACATCAATTCTGGTTTGCTGCAATGCTGGCAAGCAGCCTTCCAGTGGGTCATGGTGGGAGGGGGGAGGGTGGTGGTGGTGAGCGGGTGTGGTCAAGAGATCAGGAAGGAGGTGATCCTACTCCACATTCAGGTAAGTATTTTCTATACATCTTACCTTTTTAGTGGCAACCTCCAGCCGTTCTGATTGCAGCAAGCCCGACACCAGCTGTGTTTAGGGCTGCCCAAGTTCAGATAGGAGTCCTAAAACAGGAGTTAGACCCCCATTTGAAAATTCCTAACACCTATTTAAGGTGCGGGCTCTGGACATCTGTACTGGGACCTTCACCAATATGTTGGACCCTGTACTTCCAGTACACAAAGCATGCACACCACCCACCATAATGGATGCTTAGACGCCCATTTTATGCCAAAAAATTTATTGGCCAAGGATTTGAAAAGAAGAAAGTTTGCCATGGTTATAATCTCATAGCTATACTGTAACTTGCTTCTTTCATTTAAAGTTTAATGAAAAATTAAGTGGTAGTGTGATTACTAACATTTCACCTTCAGTGTTGTGTTTCTAACATTAGACCAGTAATCTAGAGATTGTGTGTTCAAATCCCTTCATGGTAAGTTGTGACAATTGAATCCAACAGATCTGGTATTCTGTGGACGGGTACCAGAAAAATGATCATGAAAGCTGCTGGATTGTTATGAAAGCCCAACAATTCACTAATATCTTTAGAGAAAGGAACTTGCCAGTTGGTTCCAGCCCAAACTATGTGTTTAACTCTAAATGTCTTTAAGGTAACTAAAGATAGGCAATATATTTTGCCTTGCTATAGTTGCCCTCACCCCAAGAACATTTTTTAAACTGGGGTTGCATATAGCTTAGACAAATAGGGTAAAAGTTTCTTTTTCAGTTCTAATAATCCTAAATCACCTCCAGACTTGATTATTCAAATATACTCCTCACTGACTTTCTTTCATCTAACCTCAATAATCTTCAAATTGTTTAAAACATAGCTGTCCATATTCTCACGCGCTCTAAGCCACGCTTATCCATCAACCCATAGACCTACACTGGCTGCATGTCCTGTATTGTATTAAATTTAAAATTCTCATTCTTGCCTTCAAATCCTCCATGGCCTTGCTTGATCCTACCTCTGCAGCCTTCTGCAGACTTAATTCCCTTCCCTTCGGTCCTCCAATTCTAGGGTTCTGTGTGTATTTCCACCTTCATCCTATCATTATTCGTGATAGAACTATAAATTTATGAGGCACTGTTCTCTAGAATTACTTCGCTAAAATTATCCACCTAGCGTATCGTTTAAAGCCTTCTCTAAATCAATCTTTTCACTTAAGCCTTCAATCAATCCTCTAAAAAAAACTTTCTCTGACCTGGCATTCCATTGTTATATTACACTGTGCAGTTGCTAGGGATATTTTGTACCTTAAAGATGCTGGAATGCATTTCCAATGGGGCTCTCCTCCTCATCCATTGGAACATTGGCAGAAAAGGCAGGGAAATTGGAAAAACTGTGTCAATAGAAATTGATCCCTGCTGTATAAGTGCAAATTGCTGTTGTTGTATAGTCAATTAATTCACAGTGTAATTCATTGCTATATTTTAACAAATTAATTCCTCTTAAGTAACACTGCTGTTTTTATAATATTTTGTGCGAAAAATGTACATTTTTCAAAAGAAACAAATAAACCTGGATTTTTCTGAATGCTTATGTGCAATAAATACAAAAATGGATGGAGACTGGTTATGCCAGATCTCTGTCCATTAGCACCCCACTTAGTTTTCAGTTCAGGTTTTCAATTGATGACAGAAGCGCCCCAGTTGCAATACTGTAATGAAGCCCTCATGTGTCATTGAGATATCCACGCGGTTTCCTGGAGTTTGCTCGGAATAGCAACATGTCATTAACCTATCCATATCAGATGGGTGGCCAGGGTTGCTAGGGACAGCATTGTATGCTGAAATGATTTTAAAGGGCTCTAGAAAAATACTGATAACTGTGTTTCAAGACTATTTTTGCAACTTTTCATTGATTTCTGTTCCTTTTCTCCTTGTAAGCATTAAGTTACTCCAGAGGTTTTCTTTGGAACAATGTTAGCATAATGGGTTCTCCCATTGGCATCCACTTTTACTAATGTTTTTGCAGGAAGAAGATGAGCAACACGAAGCTGCCAGGCTGTATCAAAGGTAAATTTCCACCACCCTTATTTACATACTGTTTGTAATTTTCTGGAGAGCTCTGCCTGCCAATATTTTGCATCATCAGGGAGGTACAATAGAGCTGTGCCATCTGCCACAATGACATCTAATACTGATAAGCACCATTGAGGCAAGTGCTGCCAGTGGAGGTAACATGATCTGTGCCCTCAATTTCTCTGCCTCTCCCTCCCTCCAGGCATGCTGTAATTCTGTCCGAAAGGGAGGGTGCCCCGGAATGACAAATAAGGCCACTGTCCTCATTATCATCCACTGCATCTCATATAACCTCCAATTTGCAAGCATATAAATGCGTGTTTTGCGTATTCCAATGCTCCATGCTGTGTCTAAATTTATTGAGTTAGTCTATGGGTTTTGGTAGCATTCATTCTACCCAAACAACCTTTGCAAAGGTTAAAATATACATTGAAAATATTAGATGCCTTTTTTTATGATGTGGGCGGCACTGGCTAGGCCAGCATTTGTTGCCCATCCCTGAGAAAGTAGTGGTGAGCTGCCTTCTTGAACCACTGCAGTCTATCTGGTGCGGGTATGCCCACAGTCCTGTTAAGAAGGGCGTTCCAGGATTTTGATCCAGTAACAGTGAAGCAACAGCGATATATTTCCAAGTCAGAATGGTGTGTCTCTTGGAGGGGAACTTGCAAGTGGTGGCATTCCCATGCGGTTGCTGCCCTTGTCCTTCAAGGTGGTAGAGGTCGCGGATTTAGAAGGTGCTGTTGAAAGAGGCTTAGTAAGTTTCTAAGCTGCATCTTGTAGATGGTATACACTGTTGCCACAGTGCGTCGGTGGTGGAGGGAGTGAATGTTCAAGGTGGTGGATGGGGTGCCGAACAAGCGGGCTGCTTTGTCTTGGATGGTGTCGAGCTTCCTGCATGTTGTTGGAGCCACAATCATCCATGCAAGTGGAGGGTATTCCATAACACTCCTATCTTTACCTTGTAGATGGTGGACAGGCTTTGGGGAGACAGGAGGTGAGTGACTTGCCTTGGAATTCCCAGCCTCTGAGCTGCTCTTGTAGCCACAGTAACTCCAGTTCAGTTTCTGGTCAATGGTAACCCCCAGGATGTTGATAGTGGAGGATTCAGTGATGGTAATGCTGTTGAATGTCAAGGGGAGATGGTTAGATTTCCTCTTATTGGAGATCGTCATTGCCTGGCACTTGTGTGGCACCAATGTTACTTGACACTTATCAGCCCAAGCCTGAATTTGTCCAGGTCTTGCTGCATTTCTACACGGACTGCTTCAGTATCTGAGGAGTCACGAATGGTGCTGAACATTGTGCAATCATCAGCGAACAGCCCCACTTTTGAGCTTATTATTGAAGGAATGTCATTGATGAAGCAGCTGAAGATGGTTGGGCCTAGGACACTACCCTGAGGAATCCTGCAGTGATGTCCTGGAGCTCAGATGATTGACCTCCAACAACCACAACTATCTTCCTTTCGGCTAGGTATGACTCCAACCAGCATAGAGTTTTCCCCCGATTCCCATTGGCTTCAGTTTTGCTAGGGCTCCTTGATGCCATACTCGGTCAAATGCAGACTTGATGTCAAGGGAAGTCAATAAATATTTTTAAATTTTCAGTGTCATGCAGGCCCCCACCTGCTAAGAATGAGGCACACATTATTTTGCCACATGAACATTCGAACTTAAAATGGTGGCCGGGAAGAAAAGAGGGCCTATTACAAGGAATTGCCAGCCCCCTCACTGGAAAGACCTTTTTTGCATACTGGCAGACAGTGTTGGAACAAAGGAACCAGTTCCTGCTTCCCCAATACACAGAAGACCTGGTCGGACAGTTTAGTCACATGACTAACTGGCAGTTGGAGTTTTTTGAATTTGAACTTGCCACAGAGTTCTAAAACTCAGAAAGCTCTTTGCTTCTGGACTGAGAACATCTCTCTCCTGTCTGCTCTCATCTCTCTCTCTCACAGAACTGAAGACCCATTGAAGACACATGAACCCCAAGAGAGAAAGGTCTCCTACAGTGAACAAGGTTTAAGAAGAATACTGGGCCCCAACGAAAAGAAAGAACTACCTACAAAAGGACTACAGTGAGCTCGAAGCACAGTAACAAGAAACTCTTCTGATATTGCCTCAAAACTCGCTACTTTTTTTTCTTCTCTTTTCTGTCTCTATTTGCAGGTATCACGTATGCATGCTGGCATGAGGTGTGGCATATTCGTAGGCATTAACCAAATTAGAGTTTAAGTTTAAGTTTTAATAAATTTCACTTTTATTCTTTAAACCTAAGAAAGTCTGTTTATGCTCATTTCTTTGCCTTATAATTGGAAAGTGGCGAACAAGAATTCACCATGGGGCAGCTCAAAATATGGTGTGTTTAAAATTAAATCCTGTTACAGTAAGACCAGATGAAGACAGTAAAAGACTCTAGACATCTTTCACACCTGGTCATAACATCAGTTACTGTTGTGAAATCTCTAAACAACATTGTACCATTTGAGAATGGGTGCAAAGTAATAATGAACAGCATTTAAGATAAGCACTAAAAACATGACAATGGTTTATAATCATAGGTTACTGCTGAAGATAATATACTTTATATCAAGTTACTTTTATCCTTAAATTGAGTGCTACCATGATTTATGTATATTATATTCCATGGACCATATAATTACAATCACAACTTTTCATCATGGAAGGATTTATGAAGGCAGAATATGATTTCATTGAAGCAGAAGACGTTAATCAACTAGGAGTTATTGCATATCAAACAAGTAACATTTTGTTTGTTCATTTATGCCATCTGGTACCTTTTAATGACAATAGCAAACAATCATTTACTTCTGCTGAACATTTTCCATATGCAGTAGCATTAAACAAATGAAGATCAAAACATGTGAAAGTCATTTACGTATAAATGATGTGAAGAAACTGTGACTTGGTAACAATCTTGATCTTGGTCATTTATGTTTGCACAAATCACACTGACTCAGTTCCCAATACTGTAGTTTAAACAAAATAGATTATATTTGCATTTTGTACATGAATGTATTTCCTTCTATTTCAAATGTACATATTTATTCATTATATACAACAGAAACTCACACGATATTTAGCAAATATTCATTAAATTCATTATTGAACGTGGAGGGATTTTTGAATTTGAATACCTGCTTATTTGCAGATAAAACAATTACTCTTGTCTGCTTTCTGTGTGACAAAGCTTACAGTCTCTCCAGAGCTGCGCAGGCAGTCACATGACATTATTAAGCCCCTTTGTTGTTTTAATGAGGTTTTCTGGAATCTTCTCTGAGATTCAAGGTGCTACAGCTCAGGCTGTCCAGTCACACCTGGAGATGGTGGTGGGGGGTTGGTTCTTTCAAAGTCAATGGGTGTAGATGGCCCTGACGACCGTGCTGATCAGGCCGTTCCAGGTAATTTAATCACTGAGAGAACCCCATTGTTCTGGCTAGGTTGAATCAGATTTGTCGTCTCCAGTCTGACCTTTTGGTGTTTCAAATGTAAATTTAAGTGGCCATCTTGGCTGCCAGTTTACTTTTAAAAAAGTTACTTGTACAAATTTCCAGTAAAAGTCTAATGCAAGTTCCAACTGATGAAATTAATATTTCCCATTTGACATATAGGGTATTCCATGGCAAAATATATTACAGTGGAAAGCCACTTGGGTCCTGTCAGCTCTTGACCCAAACAGCTATTCACTGCTACATAATCCTGTAGCACTCCAACCTAGCAACTGCCTGCCGGTTATATGTTAATTGAATACTTCTGGGAGTTCTTTGATAATACCCTGGTCTACAACTACACCACCTCTTATGACTCCTCCATTTTCTCTGCCACCAGACTGCTTGTTCAACACACGGGGCTGGATTTTAAAGCCCCTCCACCGTCGGGAACGTCGGCGGGGGGGCAATGAAGATCAGTGAGGCGGAGGCCCGCCACCAACCCCGACGACAACAGGCCCGTGCCGATCTCGGCGGCGAGGCCTCATAGCGGCCGCCCCGCCGCCCAGCGACAGGGCACCCATTTAAATATGTCAACTAATTTGCATACTTGATTTAATGAGGGTCTCCCTAATCATTGCACCGATCTTCACTCGGGTGACCGACAATGCTGAGCCTTCGAATACCTGTTCTGGGATACGTGGTGCGACACCTGTGGGGAGGGGGGAGAAGTATTTTTTCTCTGTGTGGAAGTGGGGAGTAAGGTTAAAACACTGTGGATTGGTCGGGGGCGGGGCGGGTGTTGGGAAGGGGTAAAGGGAAAAGGTGCCGTCGACCTTTGAGGGGGGTGGCAAGATCAAATTCTTAATAAACAAATTCTGGGTGGGGGGAAGGGCAGGAATATTTCAAAATGCCATGATGGTTTTTTGGTTATTGAACTGACCTGGCCCTTTAATTTTAAAATCTCCATTAAGGGCTGCAAGCCCTTTAAAAATGGCGTAGGCATCTGCGCATTGGCGCCAGATGCTGTTGCCTGTGATGGCTCACCTGCCCCCACCACGTGATCGCCGGTGGGTGGGCACCGTGGCCATGCAAATGAGCTGCTGCGTTTGAAATCGCAGCGGCTCCGTGATGCTGTGCCTGTGCGGGTGGGGCGCTTTTTTTTTACGTCTGCCGCCTACTTCGGCAGCGGACTCTTAAAATGCAGCCCACAATCTTGTTTCAGTCTTAACTGGAAAGATCAAAACTATCATGCTCAGCCCTTGACATAAACTCTGCTCCCTTGCCATTGTCTGATGTCGAACCAGATCGTTTACAACCTTGTCATTCTGTTTGATCCTGAGCTGAGTTTCTAACCCATGTCATCTCCATGCTAAAGACCATCTACTTCCATCTCTATTATAACTGTCTGTCTCCATGCTGACATATTAAGCAGTTGTGAAATTACAGTAAATATAATCCTAACCATCTTTCTTTGAAAGATAGAAAATGAAAAACAGAAGCATGGACTATCTTAACATGTGCTGTAAGGTTCCTAGTATTAACCTTCAGATGATAGTTTCAGATAGACTACTCAGTTTACCAGTAAAGACTAAGAAATACATAAAAAGCACTGCAAAGAAAACTTAGATATGTGTCTATTAATTCCAAAAATTTTTCCAGTCAAATATACATAAAAATAAAAAACAAAATGTTTGCACTTAAATTGAGCAGCTTATGCCCTCTCTCAAACACCTGGCCAAATGCAGCATCTATATTTTGGACTATTTTCTTTCAGTCAACTTAATTCCTATTCCATGTATATTGTGGCAGAAAAAAATAAATTCAGTCCATATTTTATAGCCCAAAATGCTTCAATTTTGCTACAGTGCTAACCTGAACAAAAAGCACCTGCTGCTGTTAGGGGACGAAACAGGTGGCCTGTGGGTAATGTTTACATTCTGTGATAGGGGCTAGGACAGCATCCTCAAAAAGTTTTTTTGTGGAACACTAAAAAGTGAAATTTGTGTCATGGATTTTCTTGTACGTTTTTATGCTACTTAGAAATTCCAGGTCAAAAAAATAGAGGACAAACCACATGAGGGCATTATATAAAAGCCACATAGAAGGAAGTCAGAGGATGATGAAAATCTCTCATAGATACAAATTAACGCCATTAATTTTACATGTCACAGACAAATGTAATAAAACCATTTTGAACAATTTGGCCATGATTGGTCAAAATTTTACGTGGCCTTTGGAGACGAGCTGGGAGGCGGGAAGGCTAACAAAATGGTATAGGAAAGTGTCGGATGGCGTGCCTGCCCAGCACCCAATTGAGCTACTCAAATGGCCAATTAAAAGCCTCTTCCCGCCTGTGTTGGCATTTTACAAGTGGTGGTGGGTGGGGGGGAGGGGGGGTGTCCTCCACTGCATGAGGAGACCAGCAGGTAAATCCCAGCAGACTATGGGGTGGGGGCCCCTCCTTTTTAGGCATTCTTTGGTCCATGAAAGGGCCTCCCGGCAGTAATAGTACTACCTACCCTCAATGACCTCCCCCCAAGTCTGCCATTTCTGGGGCCTGCCTGACTGGTGCCAGCAGCCCCAGACCCCATTTATCTGGTTATGAGGCCCCATTTATCTGGTTATGAGGGCACACACGCATAGATGCACCCTCGTCCTCTAGGTGCAGCCCCAACAGTGGCCGCTGCTCCTGATGGCGCTGTTGATTGGGCCAGCAACTCTTTGGGGGTGTGGCGCAGTGGGCCACCATCCTTAATAGGATGGCAGGCCTGGTGGCAGCCATTTAATTGGCTGCTGACTGTAGAATGCAGCTCTGGGTCCTGGCGCTCACTGAAGTGGGTTCACCCCTCCCTCCCCAATTTCAGCCCTGACAGCGGGATCCCTGCTGGCTTTGAAAAATCATAGCCACAATTTCTCAAAATCAAGTAAAGTTTCCTGTCTAAAATTCTCCACCTCACTAACTCTCTTCCTTTAACACACTCCAGAAAACTTACCTCTTTGTCCAGACTTTTGGTTAGCTGTCCCTATGTAGCTTGGTATCAAATTTTGTTTGATTATGCTCCTGTGAGGCACCTTTGGGCATTTCACCATATTAAAGGTGCCATGTAAATTCATGTTGTTCTTGTAAGTTGTCCATGAAAGATTTAACAGACTGATGCTGGAGAATAGAACAAAGAACAAAGAAAATTACAGCACAGGAACAGGCCCTTCGGCCCTCCAAGCCTGCGCCGATCCAGATCCTCTATCTAAACATGTCGCCTATTTTCTAAGGGTCTGTATCTCTTTGCTTCCTGCCCATTCATGTATCTGTCTAGATACATCTTAAAAGACGCTATCGTGCCCGCATCTACCACCTCCGCTGGCAACACGTTCCAGGTACCCACCACCCTCTGCGTAAAGAACTTTCCACGCATATCCCCCCAAAACTTTTCCCCTCTCACTTTGAACTCGTGACCCCTAGTAATTGAATCCCCCACTCTGGGAAAAAGCTTCTTGCTATCCACCCTGTCTATACCTCTCATGATTTTGTACACCTCAATCAGGTCCCCCCTCAACCTCCGTCTTTCTAATGAAAATAATCCTAATCTACTCAACCTCTCTTCATAGCTAGCGCCCTCCATACCAGGCAACATCCTGGTGAACCTCCTCTGCACCCTCTCCAAAGCATCTACATCCTTTTGGTAATGTGGCGACCAGAACTGCACGCAGTATTCCAAATGTGGCCGAACCAAAGTCTTATACAACTGTTTTGGTTGAGCGCTTTTTTGAGATATAGAACATTTTATTCCAATCTGTTTTGCAATAAGGAATTTGGCACAATGCCCCAATTATTACCTTGGAGGAATTCAACATCAACAAGCTTATTCTTATAATCTGGAGTGTGGGAGGTTAAAATTCACAATGGCTCTGTGACTGATTGTTGAGTCTAACTTTTACTTTTGGTAGTAAAGAATGCCCAATCTTTTGTACTTTTCAGCAGACTAGAGAATGATTCAGTGCTGTGGTTGCGATTTAGCAGGAGTATAGTCTTAATGTCCAGAGCTAAAAATGTATAGCACTGCTAGTATGAGAAACACCTTCAGAGTTACAAGATCCCAAATTGTGTAATTATGAATTCTGTTAACTAGACATAAATTGAATATCTAAATTATATTAATTAGGAAGTGAACTCCCCACAACTCAAAAACATTCTATCTACAAAATTTGATGTGTATTATATTATGTAATAACGGAGAATATTATGATTAATTATACAAATTATACATGAATCACATAAGCAAACAAGATAGATTCCAAAATAAACTTTCCCTTATAATTGAAAAGCTGCAAGACAAATTACAAAACTCAGAGGATAGAGCTGAGGCCATCAATAACCTAACTATAATATGTATTATACAGCCAATGCCATAAAAATTAATATCTGATATGTGAGTAAAAACTAACATTTCCAGAGTATTTTCTCTCTGCATTTATTACACTTGCTTATTCCTGTTAAGTGTGAATACCTTTCCTGCCCATTTTACATATGTCATTATGATTACAACCCAAACAACAATGCCATCCTCTATGTAAACTGTTCTTTCCATCATTGTATTACAGTGCACCAAAACACAAAGCATTTAAGCTAATGACAATTTAAACAATTTTCATTTTGGAAATTAGTTCAAGACAATTAAAATAAAGTGTGCAACAGAAAATACTTGTATTGTGCATGTAGATTCCAGACAAAGTAGTGAAGTGTTGTGTCAAGGGAGTAATGTATTTAACAGGAATGGAGCAAACTATATATAAAAAATAAGTCTTACGCAAACCTCATCACGTCATTCTGCCAAGTACAAGCAATGCTGTTTAAATGCATTTTCCATTACTTCTAAGTTCAGCCCTGTTGGCACAATCTAAAACACTGAAGATAATTTAATGAATTATGCTACTTCCCTTTTGCAGAAAGACCATTATCATACTTGTCACGCTGTAACTGACAGATGGGCAGCTGACACCCACTGTATCTGCCACATCAATGTGGCAAGACTATGAGATGTAGAAAATGAAAGAATCCTAATTGACATTCTGAAGGAAATAACCTTTGTACTTTTTTTGTTCAGTGCTATGTATATCATACTTTCTCTGTAGTCCTGCACCTATTTATGCCCAATGGGCTCAACATTTGCTTCAACTGTACCTTAGCAAACAGAATAGCAATTCATAATTAGGATTAAAAATGTTAGTTTATAAAGTCCCAGGTTCAGAAGAGAAGACTGTTGCTGGAGATCCTCTGGCTCCAATCAGATATATAAGTGGGAGCAAATGAGCATTATCCCACTGAGCTGGACAAATAAAGAGAGACATTAGAAGAGGGTGATGTGGTCAACTATGTCAAGAAGGTCAGGAAGAATGATGAGGAGTTATTACACCATAGTCACAGTCAAAGAAGATACCATTTGTTATGTTGGTTAGGCCTGTTTCGGTAGTGTAGCGGGGCAGAAATCTGATTAGAGAGATTCAAACATGGAGTTACGAGAAAGCTTGGTATGGATTTGGATGATGGCAATATAGTCAAAAGTTTTGGAGAGTAAACAGGGAAGTTGGAGATGGAGTAGTAGTTTGCAAGGACAGGAGGTCAAGCATAGGTCTTTAGAAGAGGGTGGTTAGGACAGCAGTTTTGAGAGGCCTAAGGACAATATCTGAGGAGGCAGAACCACCAACAATTTCAGTTAGCTTGCAAACCAGGAAGTTGGGCAGTTAGTGGCTAAGTGGGAATGGGGCCAAGGGAGCAGGAGGTGGGTTTTCTGGATGAGACAACGTGGAGAGGGCATTAGAGGAGATGTTGGAAAAACTTGAGAGAGACATGGATTCAGGGCGAGGGCAGAAAAAAGCCTAGAGGAGGTCTGGGTTTGTGAGAAAAAGGAAGGGGTGGGGAAGCAGCACTGGCAGCTAAAGAGATGGTCACAACCTTTGCGATGAAGTCATGCATGATCTCCTCACACTTGTTACAGGTGAGGATGTAGGGGCAGGGGAGCGAGGTATGAGGCGAGAAACAAAGCAGGGGTTAGCTTTGCTATACAGAATAATCCTGGAGTAATGAATGGATTTGGCAGAGAAAAGTGAGTCCTAAACAAAAACAAGAAATGCTGGATTCACTCAGCAGGTCTGGCAGCATCTGTGGAAAGAGAAGCAGAGTTAACGTTTCTGGTCAGTGACCCTTCTTCGGAACTGACAAATATTAGAAAAGTCACAGATTATAAACAAGTGAGGTGGGGGTTGGGCAAGAGATAACAAAGGAGAAGGTGCAGATTGGACCAGGCCACATAGCTGACCAAAAGGTCACGGAGCAAAGGCAAACAATATGTTAATGGTGTGTTGAAAGACAAAGCATTAGTACAGATTAGGTGTGAATATACTGAATATTGAACAGCAGCAAGTGCAAACCTGAAGAAAAACAACCTGAAAAAAACAGTGGGTAAGCAAACTGAACAAACTAAGATGAAATGAAATAAATGCAAAAAAAGATTGTAAAAAATGTAAAAAGGAATGTAAAAAAAAGGAAGAAAAAATAACTAAAAATGACTAAAAATGAAAGTAAAGTGGGGGGCTGTCATGCTCTGAAATTATTGAACTCAATGTTCAGTCCGGCAGGCTGTAGTGTGCCTAATCGGTAGATGAGATGCTGTTCATCGAGCTTGCGTTGATGTTCACTGGAACACTGCAGCAATCCCAGGACAGAGATGTGAGCATGAGAGCAGGGGGGAGTGTTGAAATGGCAAGCAACCGGAAGCTCAGGGTCCTGCTTGCGGACTGAGCGGAGATGTTCCGCAAAGCGGTCACCCAGTCTGCGCTTGGTCTCCCCAATGTAGAGGAGACCACACTGTGAGCAGCGAATACAGTATACTACATTGAAAGAAGTACAAGTAAATCGCTGCTTCACCTGAAAGGAGTGTTTGGGGCCTGGGATAGTGAGGAGAGAGGAGGTAAATGGGCAGGTATTACACCTCCTGTGATTGCAAGGGAAGGTGCCCTGGGACGGGGACGAGGTGGTGGGGGTAATGGAGGAGTGGACCAGGGTGTCGCGGAGGGAACGATCCCTTCGGAATGCTGACAGGGGAAGGGAGGCGAAGATGCGACTGGTAGTGGCATCACGCTGGAGGTGGCGAAAATGGCGGAGGATGATCCTTTGGATATGGAGGCTGGTGGGATGAAAAGTGAGGACAAGGGGAACCCTGTCACGGTTCTGGGAGGGAGGGGAAGGGGTGAGGGTAGAGGTGCGGGGAATGGGTCGGACACGGTTGAGGGCCCTGTCAACCACAGTGGGGGGAAATCCTCGGTTGAGGAAAAAGGAGGTCATATCAGAAGCACCGTCATGGAAGGTAGCATCATCAGAGCAGATGCGTCGGAGACGGAGAAACTGGGAGAATGGAATGGAGTCCTTACAGGAGGTAGGGTGTGAAGAAGTGTAGCCGAGGTAGCTGTGGGAGTCAGTGGGCTTATAATGGATATTGGTAGACAACCTATCCCCAGAGATGGAGACAGAGAAGTCGAGGAAGGGAAGGGAAGTGTCAGAGATGGACCATGTAAAGGTGAGAGAAGGGTGGAAATTGGAAGCAAAGTTGATAAAGTTTTCTAGTTCGGGGCGGGAGCAGGAAACGGCACCGATACAGTCATCAATGTACCGGAAAAAGAGTTGGGGGAGGGGGCCTGAGTAGCACTGGAACAAAGAATGCTCGACATATCCCACAAAAAGACAGGCATAACTAGGACCCATGCGGGTACCCATAGCGACACCTTTTACTTGAAGGAAATGCATGGAGTTGAAGGAGAAGTTGTTCAATGTGAGAACAAGTTCAGCCAGGCGGAGGAGGGTGTTGGTGGATGGGGACTGGTTGGGCCTCTGTTCCAGGAAGAAGCGGAGAGCCCTCAAACCATCCTGGTGGGGGATGGAGGTGTAGAGCGATTGGACGTCCATAGTGAAGAGGAGGCGGTTGGGACCAGGAAACTGGAAATTGTCAAAATGACGTAGGGCGTCAGAAGAGTCACGGATGTAGGTGGGAAGAGACTGGACCAGCGGAGAAAAGATAGAGTCTAGATAGGAAGAAATAAGTTCAGTGGGGCAGGAGCAGGCTGACACAATGGGTCTGCCGGGACAGTCCCGTTTGTGGATTTTGGGAAGGAGGTAGAAGCGTGCTGTCCGGGGTTGCGGGACTATGAGGTTGGAAGCTGTAGAGGGAAGATCTCCAGAGGAGATGAGGTCAGTGACAGTCCTTTGGACGGTGGCTTGATGTTCGGTGGTGGGGTCATGGTCCAGAGGGAGGTAGGAAGAGGTGTCTGAAGTAGTCAGAGATGGCTTTGTCAGTGATTGAGACTGTGGGTGTGGCAATGCCTCCAAAATGGCAAGGTCCAAGGAGATAGCAGCCAACCACAGTAGAGCCTCACATGTAGTTTCTTTAATATGCTTTACAGTTTATATACTTTGGTCCTGAAATTTTGCCATGTGGGCAGCGAGTTCCAGGTCATTACCACCTGCTGCGTTAAAAAGTGAGTCCTAATATGGTCAAGCCAGATATGCTGATGGATGGCTCAAGTCTGTGTCCCTTGGGCTTGAGGGAGCAACGGTGGAGGCCACAATGGGGGAATGACGAGAATGGGACAGAGTTAATGTTTTGGTGGGAACAAAGGCATCAAAGTTGGAAATGAAGGACAATCTGAGCAAGTCATCAGCTACAGCAGTATTGTGATGAATGAAAGGCCAAAGGCTAAGCAATTGGGAGTTTGAAAGTGATATTGTAACTTACTTGACTGAGAGTTTATTCCAGGGATGGGTGCAGAAAGAAGTGTAGGTAGAAAAGGAAAGGGCTATATGGATGGTGACGGACAAGGAAGTAGTCAGAGATGGCTTTGTCAGTGATTGAGACTGTGGGTGTGGCAATGCCTCCAAAATGGCAAGGTCCAAGGAGATAGCAGCCAACCACAGTAGAGCCTCACATGTAGTTTCTTTAATATGTTTTACAGTTTATATACTTTGGTCCTGAAATTTTGCCATGTGGGCAGCGAGTTCCAGGTCATTACCACCTGCTGCGTTAAAAATGCTTCCTCATATTTTCCCTGCATCTCTTGCCCCAAACTTTCAATCTGTGTCCCCTAGTCCTTGTACCGTTTGTTAATGAAAACTGTTTTTCCTTGTTTAACTTATCTAAGCCTGTCATAATCTTGTAAACTTCTATTAAATCTCCCTTCAATCACCTTTGATCTAAAGAGAACAACTCAGCTTTTCCAACTAACCTTGTAACTAAAACTCTCCATCCCTGGAACCATTCTGGTAAATCTCCTCTGCACCCTTTCCAGGACCTCACATCCGTTCTGAAATATGGATGTACTTAAAACCTGTGATGATCAACTTTAAATTCATCATTTAAAAACAAATACTTCTGGTACAAGTGTTAGTTGGAAGGAAGCTATCTTGTTTCTACGCGATGACAGGATAGCCTTTTGCCCTCATCAAAAATTTATGTTCTGAGTTGATTGGCAAGTTTCATTCACTCGGCAAATGACTATTATGTATTACTCTATGATATTTAACTATGAAAATGAATATTAATTGCAACACATGAATGAATGCCTTAGAGCTTTCTACTGCTATTTAAACAGAATTTGTCTAAAAGTCCATTCTGTTATGTCCAACTGGTGGATCTAGCAGCATTGCTGACAATGAGTGAGGATAACAACAGGAACGTAATATATAACCTATTAACATGATTCACAGTGATTGAATAAGTCAAACTGCAAATTCTTTATCTGGTAGTCTGGGATTTTTAACTGTTGTTTAATGATGCAATACCATAGGCTGTGAATTATGAAAACCAAAACTACTTTCCATTATTATTATATGTTCTTTTATCTGTGTACTCAGTATATTTCTTTTTACTTTTTAAAAGGCCAGGATACAGTTGACAGCACTTGGGGGGTGGTGGGGGGTCGGGGGGTGGGGGTGGTTGTGAATCAGGGGGTTTAGCAACACTCTGTGAGTTTGGACTGTGTTAAATTTGGGGATGGATGATCTTGAATTCTGTTCTCAGAATGCAGGAAATGCTGCAAAGACCACATTTATTGCCCATCATTAGTTGTGTTTAGTTGGAGGTGGTGGGCCTTCTTCTTGAACTACAGCAGTCATTGTGGTGACAGTGCTTCCAGATTGAGTTTGGGTTCTTGGCCTGGTCTCTGTCAAAACCTGAGTTTGCAATGCAGGGAATTAGCAGCATGGGGGGAATTATTCACTGCAAAATTTGGCGCTGTAGCTATGAATTTTGGTGCTATGGGTGCAGTTTCGGTTCCACTTCTCTGCGTAAGCTTCTGGACGCCATTTTGGCAGGTTGTTAGTGCGGGTGCTGGGACATGAGCCAGAATTATGCAGAATCGACAGATTGTGACGTCAGTTAGTGTGTAACACTGATTTGACACCAGCAATACCATTTGGAGCTCAGTGCTCCAGCTAACACTCTCCTTGTTGGAATGAATCTATTCTGTGTTTCGTTCTCCTTTCAGATACACAAGAATTGGAACCTGGATGAATAGTGTTGCAGGCAAAAGAAATGGTGGAGGAAGGAGAGACTGATAATGAAGAAACACTGTCACTCGCTCTAATCCTCTCAGCCATCAACTAAGATACTGACACTGTGTGAACTTTAGATGATAGCTTAGATGCAGGATCATGTACATGGTGAGACACCAGGCACAAGAAACATGCAGCCAGGGCACGGTGAAATGGAAACCGGTGGATATACTGGACTTAAATTTCCAGAAGGCATTTGATAAGGTGCCAAATCAAAGGTTACTGCAGAAAATAAAAGCTCATGGTGTAGGGGGTAACATATTGGCATGGATAGAAGATTGGCTGGCTAACAGGGAACAGAGTCGGCAGAAATGATCATTTTCTGGTTGGCAAGATGTAATGAGTGGTGTGCCGCGGGGATCAGTGCTGGGGCCTACAATTTATAGAAATGACTTGGATGAAGGGACGAAGGTATGGTTGCTAAATTTGCTGATGATACAAAGATAGATAGGAAAGTAAGTTGTGAAGAGAAAATAGGGAGGCTACAAAGAGATATAGATAGGCTAAGTGAGTGGGCAAAGATCTGGCAAATGGAGTATAATGTGGGAAAATGTGAAATTGTCCATTTTGGCAGGAAGAATAAAAAGAAAGCATATTATCTAAATGGTGAGAAATTGCAGAGCTCTGAGATCATAGAATCATAGAAAGTTTAAGGCACAGAAAGAGGCCATTTGGCCCATCGTGTCTGTGCAGGCCGAAAAACGAGCCACCTATTCGAATCCCACTTTCCAGCATTTGGTCTGTAGTCCTGCAGATTATGGCAATTGAGGTGCATATCCAGACTCCTTTCGAATGAGTTGAGGGTCTCTGACTCAACTACCCTTTCATGCAGTGGGTTCCAGACCCCCACCACCCTCTGTGTAAAAACGTTTTCCTTATCTCCCCTCTAATTTTTCTACCAATCATTTTAAATCTACGCCCTCTTGTCACTGACCTCTCTGCTAAGGTGAATAGACCCTTCACCTCCACTCTATCCAGGCCCCTCAAAATTTTGTACATTTCAATCAGATCTCCCCCCAGCCTTCTCTGTTCCAAGGAGAACAACCCCAGCCTCTGCAATCTTTCCTCATAGCTGCATTTTTCCAGTCTTGGCAACATCCCCGTAAATCTCCTCTGTACCGTCTCTCGTGCAATTACATCCTTTCTGTAATGAGGTGACCAGAACTGCACACAGTGCTCAAGTTGTGGCCTAACCAATGAGTTATACAGTTCCAGCATAACCTCCCTGCTCTTATATTCTATACCTCGGCTAATAAAGGAAAGGATTCCATATGCCTTCTTAACCACCTTATCAACCTGTCTTGCTACCTTCAGCGATCTGTGGACATTCACTCCAAGGTCCCTCACTTCCTTTACACTTCTCAGTATTTTCCCATTTATCATGTATTCCTTTGCCTTGTTTGACCTCCCCAAATGCATCACCTCACACTTCTCCATGTTAAATTCCATTTGCCATTTTTCTGCCCATCTGACCAGACCATCAATATCTTCCTGCAGCCTACAGATATCCTCCTCGCTATCTAACACACGGCCAATCTTTGAGTCGTCTGCAGACTTCTTGATCATGCCCCCTACATTTACGTCCAAATCGTTAATATATACCACAAAAAGCAGGGGACCCAGTACTGAGCCCTCCAGTCGCTAAAACACCTGTCAACGGTTACCCTTTGTTTCCTGCCACTGAGCCAATTTTATATCCACCTTGCTGCATTTCCCTGAATCCCTTGGGATTTTATTTTTTTAACCAGTCTGCCATGTGGGATCTTGTCAAAAACCTTGCTTAAATCCATGTAGACCACATTAATTGCACTACCCTCATCTATCTTCCTTGTTATACTTCTTCAAAAAATTTGATCAAGTTGATCAAACCAGATCTTCCCTTAACAAATCCATGCTGACTATCCTTGATTAACCTGTGCTTTTCTAAGTGACAGTTTATCCTGTCTCTCAGAATAAATTCCAATACTTTGCCAACTACTGAGGTTAGACTGACTGGACTGTAATTATTCAGTCAATTCCTCGCTCCCTTTTTAAACAGAAGTACAACGTTAGCAGTTCTCCAATCCTCCAGCACCACACCTGTATCCAGTAAGGACTGGAAAATGATGGTCAGACCTTCTGCTATTTCCTCTCTTGTTTTTTTTAACAGGCTAGGGTACATTTCATCTAGCCCTAGTGATTTGTCAACTTTCAAGGATGCTAATCCCATTAATACTTCCTCTCTCCCTATGTTTATCACATCCAATACTTCACACTCCTCCTCCTTAACTACAATATCAGCATCGTCCCCCTCTTTTGTGAAGACAGACGCAGAGTATTCATTAAGAACCATACCAACATCTTCCGCCCCTACACATAGGTTACCTTTTTTGTCTTTTATGGGCCCTACTCTCTCCTTAGTTATCCTCTTAATATTAATGTATTGATAAAACATCTTTGGGTTCACCTTGATTTTGCTTGCCAATATTCTTTCATGCCCTCTCTTTGCTTTCCTAATTTCCTTTTTGATTTCACCCCTCCACTTTCTATATTCCTCTTGGCTTTCTGTAGTATTGAGCTCTTGGTGTTGGCCATAAGCTTTCCTTTTCTACCTTATCTTATCCTGTAAGCTCCTTAACATCCATGTGGCTCTAGGTTTGGCTATCTCACCCTTTTTCTTTGTGGCAACATATTTACTCAGAACCCCTTGAATCTCCCCCTTGAATGCCTCCCACTGTTCTGAGATGCAGAGGGATCTGGGTGTCCTAGTGCATGAATTGCAAAAGGTTAGTATGTAGGTTCAGCAAGTAATTAGGAAAGCTAATAGAATGTTATCATTTATTTTGAGGGGAACTGAATACAAAAGTAGGGAGGTTATGCCTCAGTTATACAGGGCATTGCTGAGACCACATCTGGAGTACTATGTACAGTATTGGACTCCTTATTTAAGGAAGGATGTAAATGCATTGGAAGCAGTTCAGAGGTTTACTAGACTAATGCCTGGAATGGGCAGGTTGTCTTATGAGGAAAGGTTGGACAGGCTAGGCTTGTATCTGCTGGAGTTTAGAAGAGTAAGAGGCGACTTGATTGAAACATGTAAGATCCTGAGAGGTCTTGACAGGGTGTACGCGGAAAGGGTGTTTCCCCTTGTGGGAGAATCTAGCACTAGGGGTCACTATTTAAAAATAAGGGGTCACCCATTTAAGGCAGAGATGAGGAGAAATCTTTTCTCTCAGAGGGTTGTGCGCCTTTCGAACTCTCTTCCTCAAAAGGCAGTGGAAGCAGAGTCTTTTTAAGGCAGAAGTAGATAGAATCTTGATAAGCATGGGGGTGAAAGGCTATCGGGGGTAGGTGGGAATGTGGAGTCGAGGTGACAATCAGATCAGCCATGAGCTTATTGAATGGCAGAGCAGGCTTGAGGGGCTGAGTGGCCTACTCCTGCTCCTAATTCGTATGTTCAGATGTGAGTTTTGGGCATCTGCTTCAAGAAAGCATGGCTACCAGCTTGTGGGGATACCCATAGTGCAAATCTTTTTATTTTTTGGCCCAATTCCTGCCTTAGCCGATGCAATCAATTGTAAATGATGGAAAATTAGACAGCAGATTTATCTCACGTGCGTTTCCGATTGAGGGCAGATATATTGCACAGCCATATAACTTCTGGCAGGAAATGTTGGAAGCAACAGGGACAGATAATGAATCAGAGGCTGTGAGCTTGCAATTTCCCAAACAACATTCATTGTAAGCACCATTCATTGGTAGTCAGACCTTACTCGGGGAAATCAGTCCCTGCTTTTTAAAGGATGACAGTAATGTTGTAATAAGCTGTACCAAGGCGAAACCCATGAGGGGGTAAATTCTATACAACATCATAAATGTACTGAAGAACATGTTTGCAACCTCACTGCATAGCAGTCTGGGCTTTTTCCCCCACCTAGGGTCCTTCACAGTAGACATCTCTGTAGTTCTTCTGCAAAGTGAACTCACTGAAATGTCTAGGACTTCTAAAAAAAAACTATTTTAAGGGGTGGGGTTGATGCTGAGATAATTGATTTAAATGGGGATTACCCTCTAAAATAGCAATGCCATATCGTGTGGTTTCATTTTTAAAAATTCATTTAGGGATGTGGGCGTCGCTGGCTAGGCCAGCATTTATTGCCCATCCCTAATTGCCCTTGAGAAGGTGGTGGTGAGCTGCCTTCTTGAACCGCTGCAGTCCATGTGGGATAGGTCTACCCACTGTGCTGTTAGGAAGGGAGTTCCAGGATTTTGACCCAGCGACAGTGAAGGAACGGCGATATAGTTCCAAGTCAGGATGGTTTGTGACTTGGAGGGGAACTTGCAGGCGGTGGTGTTCCCATGTATTTGCTGCCCTTGTCCTTCTATTTGGTAGATGTCACGGGTTTGGAAGGTGCTGTCTAAGGAGCCTTGGTGCATTGCTGCAGTGCATCTTGTAGATGGTACACACTGCTGCCATTGTGCGTCGGTGGTGGAGGGAGTGAATGTTTGTAGATGGGGTGCCAATCAAGCGGGCTGCTTTGTCCTGGATGGTGTCGAGCTTCTTGAGTGTTGTTGGAGATGCACCCATCCAGGCAAGTGGAGAGTATTCCATCACACCCCTGACTTGTATATTGTAGATGGTGGACAGGCTTTGGGGAGTCAGGAGGTGAGTTACTCGCCTCAGGATTCCTAGCCTCTGACCTGCTCTTGTAGCCACGGTATTTATATTGCTACTCCAGTTCAGTTTCTGGTCAATGGTAGCCTCCAGAATGTTGATAGTGGGGGATTCAGCGATGGTAATGCCATTGAATGTCAAGGGGAGATGGTTAGATTCTCTCTTATTGGAGATGGTCATTGCCTGGCACTTGTGTGGCGCGAATGTTACTTGCCACTTATCAGCCCAAGCCTGGATATTGTCCAGGTCTTACTGCATTTCTACACGGACTGCTTCAGTATCTGAGGAGTCACGAATGGTGCTGAACATTGTGCAGTCATCAGCGAACATCCCCACTTCTGACCTGATGATTGAAGGAAGGTCATTGATGAAGCAGCTGAAGATGGTTGGGCCCAGGACACTACCCTGAGGAACTCCTACAGTGATGTCCTGGAGCTCAGATGATTGACCTCCAACAACCACAACCATCTTCCTTTGTGCGAGGTATGATTCCAGACAGCGGAGGATTTTCCCCGATTCCCATTGACCTCAGTTTTGCTAGGGCTCCTTGATGCCATACTCGATCAAATGCTGCCTTGATGTCAAGGGCAGTCACTCTCACCTCACCTCTTGAGTTCAGCTCTTTTGTCCATGTTTGAACCAAGGCTGTAATGAGGTCAGGAGCTGAGTGGCCCTGGCGGAACCCAAACTGAGCGTCACTGAGCAGATTATTGCTAAGCCAGTGCCGCTTGATGGCACTGTTGATGACACTTCCATCACTTTACTGATGATTGAGAGTAGTTTGATGGGGCGGTAATTGGCCGGGTTGGACTTGTCCTGCTTTTTGTGTACAGGACATACCTGGGCAATTTTCCACATTGCAGGGTAGATGCCAGTGTTGTAGCTGTACTGAAACAGATTGGCTCGGGGCGTGGCAAGTTCTGGAGCACAGGTCTTCAGTACTATTGCCGGAATATTGTCAGAGCCCATAGATTTTGCAGTATCCAGTGCCTTCAGTCGTTTCTTGATATCACGCGGAGTGAATCAAATTGGCTGAAGTCTGGCATCTGTGATGCTGGGGACTTCAGGAGGAGGCCGAGATGGATCATCAACTCGGCACTTCTGGCTGAAGATTGTTGCAAATGCTTCTGCCTTATCTTTCGCACTGATATGCTGGGCTCCCCCATCATTTAGGATGGGGATATTTGTGGAGCCACCTCCTCCAGTTAGCTGTTTAATTGTCCACCATCGTTCACGGCTGGATGTGGCAGGACTGCAGAGCTTAGATCTGATCCATTGGTTATGGGATCGCTTAGCTCTATCGCATGCTGCTTACGCAGTTTGGCACGCAGATAGTCCTGTGTTGTAACTTCACCAGGTTGACACCTCATTTTGAGGTATGCCTGGTGCTGCTCCTGGCATGCCCTCCTGCACTCTTCATTGAACCAGGGTTGGTCTCCTGGCTTGATGGTAATGGTAGAATGGGGGATATGCCGGGCCATGAGGTTACAGATTGTGGTTGAGTACAATTCTGCTGTTGCTGATGGCCCACAGTGCCTCATGGATGCCCAGTTTTGCATTTCTAGATCTGTTCGAAATCTATCCCATTTAGCATGGTGATAGTGCCACACAACACGATGGCTCACATTGGCTCACCAAATTATATTTTAGGAAAAGTATTTCGGGGTTTATTTTAATTTTTGCATCTTCTAAATGAGAAACTTGTACAGACTAATTCAAATGAATGAATTTCCAAGTAAAATAAATGGCAAAAAATTTTAAAGAATTGAATTGCACAATTGCCCCACATCGTCGTAAAACGCATAGGTGAAGTGAGGGGAGTGGCGATTAATGTAAGGAAGAGTCTGAAACCCAGCTGAAGGCAGGTGGATGGAGCTGATTGACATGACGAGGGAGGAAACAGAAGCGATGAAAACAAACCTACTGGCACGATGCAAAATTAACAGATTGGTGCAAAACACAAGCACCCCCGCCCGCCAATAGCTAGAGCAATGCATCTTACTCTAAAATGCTGAATAAATCTTTACATATATGTGTGTAAATTTATGATTGCAATAGTTGATAAGAATCAAAATAACCTCCAGCAATTTGAAATAACAACTGTTATTTAATCTCCCGTCAATTCACATGTAACCGAATAAACATCTCGTCTCATGCATAAAAACGAGTCTCACAGATACATCATTAGCGAATAATGCTAATTACGCCGTCTAATAACTGGCATAAGATATGAAAACCCATGGTGCAGTTTATTACCTCGTATTTTTTTTTCTATTCTTAGTTGACTAAAGGCTAAAAATACCCAGCGCTAAGCAATATTCTCGCACTCGCTCACACACAAACAAACACAGACATACACACAGGGCCAACAGTGCTCTTGTTTAACGAGCGCTGACGACGTGGTGCTGAAGGATAGCTGGAAGAGTGCAGTGTACAATTACAGACTCCAGTCCGGCAGTTTTCGATATGCGAGGAAGTGCGAGTGGAAACAATCATTACACCGATGCATTTTTTATTACCTCTGACTAATGATTGACATCAACGTTTATTGATCAATTACGTGCACATCTCGGATTACGAATTTCGAACATAACATCAGCCTAACCAGTCACCAACATAGTTTGCGTCTATTTTTTCTTGTTTTTTTTTCAAAGGTGTAAAACCCATGCGGCATTGTGCGCGTATTGGTATTCAAGACCCACTGTGTGAGGTGGGGGATCTGGAGATCCACTTTATAAGCTTTGCAACAGCTTACAGCTGCAATCGTAACACATCATTTTCCTTTCAATGCATCTGTATTTCCCAGTCTAGATACGTATGCAGATTAGAGTACGTGCATTTTCTGCAATTGCCCTGGTGTGAGTCAGCTCTCGCTCTCTCCCCCTCACCGACTCTTCTCCTTCCCCTCATTTAGCCAGCAGCAGCAGCGAGTAGGCGTGGCGACATTGCTCGACGGTGCTGAAAGACAGCTCCCAGCGTTCGAGGGTGTGGTTGTCGCTCCGCCACGATCTGAAGGCTTCTCCTGTGCATCATGAGTCCAGCGGTTCGCGGAGCGGCGCCATGAAGCGCCAGAACGTGCGGACTCTCGCCCTCATTGTCTGCACCTTCACCTACCTGCTGGTCGGAGCCGCCGTCTTCGATGCCCTGGAGTCCAAACAGGAGACCTCGGAGAAGAAGAACCTGGAAGAAAGGAGGTTCGAGCTCATGACCAAATACAACCTGAGCGAGAAGAAATATGAGGAACTCGAGCTGGTTGTGCTGAAACTCAAGCCGCATAAAGCTGGGGTCCAGTGGAAATTCGCTGGATCTTTCTATTTCGCCATCACTGTGATCACAACTATCGGTGGGTAATTCCCCCCCCCCCCCCCCGCCCCCCGTATTACGGACCTTCACTTTTCTTTCTGCATCTATGTAATCTATTAGTCAAGAGAAAAAAAAATCTGATATATCAGACGGCGTTTTGGCGCTGTTTTACTCAAAAGTACCTGTAGCAGTTTAAAATATTTCATATTTTTAGTTGAATATGTTTTTCTGGTAGTTTGTAAAGACGTGATGATTGAACTAAAGTTTCAAGTTTTAAAACTTATTACACAATTCCATGCACTAAATATTCACAATCCACGGTAGGAATATTTTAGGAACCTTTCTGGCAAATAGGTATCCTTTGTTTTGAAGTTGCAGAGCAGAGTACGATAGTTCGGGGTAACTAGTTCTGTCTAATCGATTTTAGGAATTCATTTGTAATGTAAGCCGCAGCGTGTCTTTGTAAACAATCTTTACCGTCAAACCTGGACACAGAAATGCTTTCTTCCAGGAGAAAGGAAATCATGGAAATCGCTAAAAAAAATATTTACGCGCAACATGTTGAGAAGGACTTTTCCTTGAATTGTTTTTATCATTCACTATGTGTTTATTAGATAATTTCAACTGTTTAAACATTATACCGTGATTATTTTGTTAAACACTTGTGAATTTGGAAAGTAGGAGTCGAAATGTGGGAGAGGAGCAAAGGGATTCACAAATCAGTAGAAGTAGCACTGCAGGTTAACATGGCCATAAAAAATTCACACCAAGCACTGGGGCTCATTTCTAGAGGAATAGAACTGAAAAGCAGGGAAGCTATGTTAAACTTATATCGAACCTTGGTCAGATCACACACAGTTTTGTGCACAGTTTTGGTTTCCATGTTGCCAAAAGGATACTTTTGAGACACTGGAGAAGGAGCAAAAAAGATTCAAAGGGATGATACCAGAACTGAGAGGTTAGGACTATCAGGAAAGATTGAACCAGCTGGAATTCTTTTCCCTAGAAAAGGGGAGGCTGAGGGGTAACCTGATAGAGGTTTTTAAAGTTTTGAAGGGGTGTGTTGGGGTAGTTATAGAGAAGAGGTTTCCACTTAGTGAAGGCTCCATAACTAGGGGTCATAGGTATAAGGTAGTCAATAATAAATTCAGTAAGGAATGCAGGAGAAACTTCTTTGCCGAGAGAGTGGTGAGGCAAATTGCATAAATGCATTTAAGGGGAATCTAGATAACTACATGAAGGAAAAAGGAATAGAAGCTTTGGCTGATAGAGTTAGGTGAAATAGGATGGGAGGAAGCTTGTGTGGAGCATGAACATCAGCATAGACCATTTAGCTGAATGGCCTGTTTCTATGCTATAAATTTTATCTAAGTCTATGCAATTTACTTTTACATTGATGCAGAGCCCTCAGGGACCTGGGTCCTACTCCATGGAACTGCTGCCCTAAACCTTTCCTCCATTTTCTCCACCTTCAAAAACCTTCTCTAAATCCATCTTTTCAATCAACTTTTTGTTCTTCCTCCTGATCTTTTCCTTCCTGGCTTGACATCTATCTTGTAATGCTTATTTGTGAAGTGCCTTGGCATGTTCCTATATTAAATGTATTACTTCAATGCAATTTGTTGTTGCTGTTGTTGTTATTTAATGATGATCCATATTTATAAGGGTGCTTAAATTAGGTGCAGGTTCACTTTGCTTGTTTCTCTGCAATATTTTCAGAAGCTCTGCCTATTTTAGCAACTGCTTAATCCAAGTGTGTGTCATGTTAAATTGGAAAGCTGTCAGCTTTGTGAAAAATTGGCTATGTTGTTTAGAGAGATCCTATCTGCTATAAGTGATCAGATGGGCTATTTTTAACTGCTTTATTATACAGTTATTGTCACTCATTTCAGCTGTTTATTTAGATGTGCCTGCTCTTATTCTGATATTTCTCTATAGATATGAATGAAAGATGTAGAGAGTGATAAAATTAATATCTCTGTATAACTGGAATCCAATTACATGATTAATAGTGAAGGTATAGGGGGCGATCATCAACTTCTACCTGAAATGGACACAAACTCGTCAGAACAGAACTGTGTGCATAGCTAGCATCAGCAGGTCTAGACCATTTTCAGGTTTGGTCTTTATTCAGATGCTGCTGGTGAGCTGGGATATACCAGATACCCCACTGCAGCTCGTTGGGTATCGGAGGACAGAAAATCTGCAGGCTCCCACATTGATCTGGCTGACAGGTCAGATAAGAACACGATATAGTTGCAGGAATAGACCATATGGCCCCTTGAGCCTGCTTCACCATTCATGTCAATCATGGCTGATATTCTGCCTCAACTCCGTTTCCTGTCCATTCCCCATATCCCTTGAATCCCTGAGAGATCTAATCTATCTATCCCAGCCTTGAATATACTCAATGATGGAGCATCCACAACCCTCTGGGGTAGAGAATTCCAAAGGTTCACAACCCTCTGAGTGCAGTAATTTCACCTCATCTTAGTCCTAAAGATTGAACCCTTATCCTGAGACTGTGTTTTGTGTTCAAGATTCCCCAGCCAGGGGAGACAACCTCTCAGTATCTACCCCGTCTAGCCCCTTCAGAATGTTATATATTTCAATGAGATCACCTCTCATTCTTCTAAACTGCAAAGAGTATAGACCCAATTTACTCAGATTTGAAAGGGTGAAGGCCACTGGGGTGGGGGTGGGGCGGGTGTGGGGAAGGGTGTGGTGAATTGCGGAGAGGGTGGTTCATGCACAGACGGGCAGTTTAGCTGGAATATTTTCATGGGCTAACTATTACTCCCCTGGCCCTTAAACAACAACAACTTGAATTTATGTAGTTATTTTGTTTAACATAGTAAAACATCCCAAGGCACTTCACAGGAGTGTCATAAAGCAAAATGTGACACAGAGCCACATTAAGGTGAATGAGCAAAAACTTGGTCATTCAGGTAGGTGCTAAGGAGTGTCTTAAAGGAGGAAAGAGAGGTAGAGAAGCAGAGAGGTGTGAGGAGGTCATTCCAGAGCTTAGGGCTTTGACAACTGAAGACACAGCCACCAATGATGGACTGATTACCATCGGGGATGTTCCTGAGGTCAAAATTAGAAGACTGTAGATATTTTGATGGTTTATGGAGCTGAAGGAGATTACAGAGATAGCAAGGAGCAAAACAGTGATGGGATTTGAAATCAAGAATGAAAATTATAAAATTGAGGCATTGTTTAGCTGGGAGCCATTGTAGGTCAGCGAACACAGGGATGATGTGCGAATGGGACTTGGTGTGAGTTAGGACACGGACATCAGAGTTTTGGATGACTTCAAGTTTATGGAGGGTAGAATGTGGGAGACCAGCCAGGAGTGCTTTGGAATAGTCAAGTCTAGAGGTAACAAAGATATGGATGAGGATTTCAGCAGCAGGTGAGCTGAGGCAGGGGCAGAACCAGGCAATGTTACAGAGGTAGAGATAGGCAGTCTTAGTAATGATGTGGATATGTGATCGGAAGCTCTTCTCAGGGTCAAATATGGCACCAAGGTTGTTAGCAGTCTAGTTCATCCTCAGACAGTAGCTAGGGAGAATGATAGGGTGAGTGGCTAGAGAATGGAGTTTGTCTTCCCAATATTTAATTGGAGGAATTTTCTGTTCATTCAGTACTGATGTCGGGGAAGCAGTCGGATAATTTAGAGACAGTGGAGGGATTGAGAAAGGTGGTGGTGAGGTGGAGCTGGACATTGTCAGCATACATGTGGAAACTGCCACAATGCATAAAGTAGGTTACATAGGCAAGAGAACAATAGGAGAGAGCCCTACGATTCTTCCAAATAGCAGGAATTCTCAAAGTTCCTGGTATATTTGATGACACCCCTATCACTCTATGTACTTTTTCACACAAGAATGCATCAAACGTGAACCAAAATGGTCTATCCAATCAATGTACAGAGCATCTGTGGCCATCTAAATAGCAAGCCAGCAGCCTGAAACCAATCTGGTTGCAATATTGATTTGAAGTGATAATTAGTTCTTCAGAGGGAGGGTTGTTATCTATAATTTCAAGCAGTTTGTGCTCTTGTGATTAGATGTCTCCTTGTGACACCTGATGGTCCAGAACATTGTTCTTATCCATTCACACAGCAAGAAGCTTAGCCAGGCAGACATTTTGAAGCCTCATCAAAAGTTAAGCTCTCACCTCAAGGTAATAATTAGTATTGACAGCTTGGGGGCTGAGTTTGCATTTTAGAGATTTAAGGGAGAGCAGTTCACAGAGGGGCAGTTTTTCTCTCAAAGAATGTCTTTAATCATTTGAACCAGCAAGACAAAACTGTCTGTCTTTTAAAGTATGAATCAGTTGAAGGATTAATCTAGATAAGGAAATCTTTCATCGTCACATCACAGTGGCGCAGTGGTTAGCACTGCAGCCTCACAGCTCCAGGGACCCGGGTTCAATTCCGGGTACTGCCTGTGTGGAGTTTGCAAGTTCTCCCTGTGTCTGCGTGGGTTTTCTCCGGGTGCTCCGGTTTCCTCCCACAAGCCAAAAGACTTGCAGGCTGATAGGTAAATTGGCCATTATAAATTGTCACTAGTATAGGTAGGTGGTAGGGAAATATAGGGACAGGTGGGGATGTTTGGTAGGAATATGGGATTAGTGTAGGATTAGTATAAATGGGTGGTTGATGTTCGGCACAGACTCGGTGGGCCGAAGGGCCTGTTTCAGTGCTGTATCTCTAATCTAATCTAATCTATGTTTTGAGAGAAAGCAAGTTGAGTTTTATTGTTTTTGTAATCGAGGAATGTAGGAAAATTTATGCTTTCATTATGAAGAAAATGTATACTGCTCATTTTGTTGTTATGTTATTGATCTAAAGCATGTGCTTTATCTCACTAGACTGCATAGGAACTTAGTAACAGGAGTAAGCCATTCATCCCCTTATGCCTGCTCTGCCATTTAGTTAGATCATGGCAGTAATTTGAAAGAAGGAAAATGGAGCAGCACCAGAACAGAGAGAGAGCACTGTGGTTCACAGCTGTGGCACTGGGGGCCTTAGTCATGGAGGTGAACAGGGGCAGGGATGTCACATACGATCTTGAATTGGAACTCTATCACCGTTCCTTCATTGTGGCTGGGTCAAAATCCTGGAACTCCTCCCTAACTGCACTGTGGGTGTACCTACACCACATGGGCTGCAAAATTTCAAGAAGGAAGCTCGCCACCAACCTCTGATGGGCAATCAGGGATGGGCAATAAATGCTGGCCTTGCCAGCGAAGCACACATCCCAAGAACAAGTAAAAAGACTGCTTCCGCAGGGGCCAAGAGCCCTTGGAAGGGAATTGTAGCAGGTGTCTAGGCAGGTCGACTCCCAGAGTCTGGTCCTGAGGACCGGGCAGTAGTGCTGGAAGAAGTTTAATGAACTCATACAGGCGTTCAAGGTCAGTGAATGTATCTTCACAGGACATCTCATACCCACCGCACCACCAAACTCTAACACTGTTCAATGTACCACAGCCCCATCACTCACCCAGCAGCACTCCCTTGAACTCAGGACTCATGGCCAACATTCGATTACTTACCCTCACATGTGGCACCGTGGAGCTCAAACCTGCTATCCTCTCTCAGGATAACAGCATTCATGCCACTCTGTTAGTGTTCTTGCTGTTGCCTCTCAGCCAGCCAGCCAGACTGCTGCCACCCATGTCGAGGTGATGTAGTTGAACGCAGACCTTCACAGCCCAGAGCTGCACTATGCTGTCCTGCACGGCCATCTGCAGTCTCCCCCAATGAAAGTCAGCAGCCTTTCACCAGCCATGATTTAGCCACTGGGGTGGCACTGCATAGGAGCACTAGGACAGGCAAAGCCACCCACAAAACAGGCACAAAGGTGAATGGTTCAGTTTTGTTGGTATAATTGGATGTGTTTTTGGATGAAGATGTTAATGAAAAGGTTTCTGTTGGTGGCTTTTATTGTAGGATATGGGCCAAGGGGATGTTGTGTTGGGACATCTCAGATGGCTGTATGTTGGGGAATGGTGGATCTGTGGTGTGAAAGCAGGTTGTACTGTGGAAAATGTAGCCTGACGGACGCCCTCGGACAGTCCGTCTGGTCCGAAGGGGTTCCCCCACCTCCTCCTCTTCCTCCTACTCCTCCTCTTCCTCCCAAGGTGGTCTCCGGATTCCTGGTGGCAGTGGCTCCGCCCTCATGATGGTGTTGTGGAGGATGCAGTAGACCACCACGCTGATGTGTACTGAAGGGCTCCCCTGGTGCAGTCCAGGCATCAAACTTCAGCACACCGATGGTCTATTCCACGGTATTCCTGGTGGCTCCATGGCTTTCAATAGACGTACGTTGACCTCGCATGGTCGGGTAGCGGAAGGGACTCATGAGCCACGTGCACAGGACAGTGGACTTTGTCCCCGAGCAACCACCCGCTGTTTCTCTGTGGAGGTGTGAAAACAGTGGGAATGGCAGACTGCCTCAGAATAAAAGCACTGTGGCTGTGGCCAAGATAACAGGCATTCACTGACATGAGGTACAGTACATACCAGCAGCACATTATTGAAGTGGTAGCCCTTGCACTCCCAGACACGGAGGGGCTCACAGGGCCAATTGCGTGTAGCCGATGGCTCTCTCCACTATTGGGAATCCTGCTATCCACGCAAAGCCATGTGCTGTCTCATCCTGGTTCTCCCTGCTGCGGGAGAAAACAATGCATTTGCCTCTCCTGGCACTGATAGCCTCAGTCACCTTTTTTTTATCCATTCATTGGATGTGGTTGTCACTGGCAAGACCAGCATTTGTTGCCCAACCCTCTTTCCAGATGTGTTGTTGTATGGCATACTGGGACATGATTGATATGTCACCTGCTTCCACCTGAAAAAATTCAGACACATGAAAATTCAGTACTACCTTTATGGCCTCTGGCAGTGCCCTCCTCACCCTAGGGTGAGGCTTTAGGTTGTGTTGAGTGAGCTAGCAGTTCTAAGACCATCTCCTTGTTGAACCTGAGTTGCCTGCTACTCGGTGAGGTGGAGGTAAGAGAAGTACTCTTGAAAAACCCACGGTAGGTAGTGCCTTCTGTGGAGAGCATTCTCCCTCCTCCCTGTTCACTGAGCTTCTCTTCTCTGCATCCTTTCCTCCATCTGTTGGTCATGTTGCAGCCATACCACGTGCAGAGCATTCTAGCCTCCCAGAATGTATGCAGGAGCTCACCAACAGACCTCCAAAGACAAGCCACAATCCTTCCACTAACTTTGCCAAAGCAGAAGTAAGTCAGAAGCACCTAAGCTGCAAGTTGGATGCCAATCCCTTTAAATAATGATAGTGGAGGCTCCCTTGTGCTGCTGAATGCATGTTCAGCTGTGAGTGATTAGCACAGATGTCCAGTGGACCTATGCAGTCCAAGTTTGTGAAACATCTGACAAAGCAACCTGGACAGCTGATTGACTTCATGATCGGACCTCTCCTGAGCTTCTGGTGTACACATGGCACGCCCACACTAGCACCCCTCCCAACAATAGGGTGCCAAGTGGGCTGCACCGTAAGTGGCTGGAAGTGTGGTCCATATCATTTCTGGCCTTCAGGGTTTCATAACACTGGAACCAGTGATGCTCAATCTCGCGGTCTCTCTCTCCTACCTTCCAACCAATTTCCCACCAATGCCTATTCAGTAGAAAGTGGAGTGGGAGTAATGTCTTTTATTTCAATAGCTGGTATGTGAAGTAAAAGTTTTTTATGATCCTTGGACCACACTATTGTCTAGTTAGATATTGGGCAGTGAAATTGCATTCTAAATAATATGGAATTCACTTAAGGGAGTGAACAGCTGCCAAAGATGAGGAAATATTTAATATAAATACTCTTAAACTGTAACAAATAGCACTGCAATGTTGGCTCTTCAAGTCACTGCAGGCCTTTAAAATTTATAACAGGACACAAATTCTACCCTTCTATAAAGCCCAGGTGCTGAATATAAGACAGCATCAGGTTTGACACTCACTGACCTTATAGAAATAACTGAATTCAAATTTAACACATACATGTTAAGCTATAAGTCTTAATTGGCCGAAAGGGGCATGCTGCTGACTTATTCTAGAGTACTTGGGCCTGTTCAAAATTGGCTGATGATTCTTTTGCTGCTGGGCTCAGAGTGGAGGCAAAATCTATTTCTGATGCTGTGCAGCAAAACACATGCCATCTTAGTAACCCAGTAAAATGGCCAATAGCTTCAAAAATATGACACAGCCCCCAAAATATTTCAACACCAAGTAATTACACTGAAAGTGCAGTGGGATACAGGGATGTAACTTCAGGCATAGGTTAACCCAAATTCCTTTATTTATATTAAAGGGGGAAAGAGCACATGAAAATCTAATGGAAGATACAAGTGTTAAAATGCACAAAACATTTTTTAACTTGGTGTGTTTTACTTTGTGTATTTGCCAGTATTTTGAACATGGACATTGGCATTTTTAAAATCTAAAATGGAAGGAGCGTTTGTTCTGTTTTCTTAAGAATTATTTTCTGTTTGCCATCGGGAAATGTATATATATTTTTGAACTTCTTTCTCGCAGTAACAATAAGTAATCTATAATTGGGATGGAAAGACTTCTATTTTAAAGTTACCTAATAGCCAATAAGTTATTCATAACCTTAACTAGGCAGGATGCAGAAAGCAAATTTAGAATGGTGCAAAAATGTTTTCATGTCCTCTCATCCCCTGCCTCTGCTAATGCTAATTGGTTATACGCTTCTAAGAGAAGTCTGGGGGCCATGGCCATGTACACTCTGGCCATTCCTTCCTGAGTCCTGTTGCTGCCATAAATCAAGACAGTTGAAAACAGTTGCATACTGTGGGCTGAATTTAATGGGACCCCCAGAGACTAGGAGGTGGGGGGGGGGGGCCCATAGAATTGTGGCGGGAGGCGAGGGCGGAGGGCCCGTCGCCCTCCTGTCATACTGAAATTTAGTTGGAGGCAGGATAGGCCAAAGAAGACCTTCTCAGCCAGAGGCCAAATGAGGCTCTGAAGAGGCCTATTATCAGCCACTTAAGGGCCTCTTCCTGCTGCTGCTGGAATTATGCCAGCAGTGGAGGAGTGGGGGGGGCCTCCACCACGTTGAGGGAGGTCGCTCAGTAAAACGAGGCGACATCCCTGCGGGCTTCGGGGGGCGCCCTTCCTCTGTGGGCAATCTGTAGCCCATGGAGGGTCCCTGATGGAAAACCACCCACTTCCCTGAACCTGTCTCCCCCTGCACTCAACGCCCATACTCCCCCCATTGCTGGGGGATGCTGGCCTATCACCGGTGACCCCGCCTCACTTACCTTGGGTCCATGTCTCCAGCAACGGGCCTGGTTTCAAGGCCTCTTGCAGTACCGGCATTTTCTGCCACTCCCAGTGATGCTGCCGATACTACTGAGCTGCCGGCCCTCTGATTGGCCAGCAACTCTTGGGGCGGGATCCCCATCTTTAAAGGATTGGGGAACCTGATGCCGGGCTATTCATTGGCCTGGCATCATTAAATAGAGCCTGGGGGCTCTGAATGGCTGGGGCTGGGTTCCCACTGCCTTTTTGGCTCAGCGCCGGGAGCCCTGTCAGCTCCATTAAATCCTGCCCATTTGGTGGGAATTCTCATTAGAATAGGAATTGCTGCCTACTGTATGTACTGATCTCTGCTGCAAATGTGAACACGTGGATTGGCCCTTAAAAAGCTGACTGTCCAGGACAAATGCATGCACCAGACTAGGAGAGGTGGGAATGCATAAAATTTCTGT
Organism: Heterodontus francisci; assembly: GCF_036365525.1. Taxonomy (NCBI): domain Eukaryota; kingdom Metazoa; phylum Chordata; class Chondrichthyes; order Heterodontiformes; family Heterodontidae; genus Heterodontus; species Heterodontus francisci. The sequence continues at coordinate 119,626,598 of NC_090373.1, read as the reverse complement.
TGTTCTGCTTGATTATCTTTGGGGATCAGAAATATTTAAACTAAATTTTCTCTCTGGTGACACAACAGGTGGGACAAATTCCATGGTGAGGTAGATATATGGAAGGAGTGGGCTTGATGGCTCAAAGCCCGTTGTCTTGTTGCATGTTTTCTTATAATTCTATAAGTCAAATGCTCTCTGTGCATTTCTGAGACCAGTTTTCTTTCAGGACAGTTGCAATGCAATTGTTTGATGGAGAGTGCATAGAGTTAAATTTACCACACTGCCCTTGTATCAAATTACTTGCTGTGCACTTTCATTCACTCCACCTCATTATGAAAATAATTAATAAACCAGATTCTATAATTTTTAAAGAGACAAATTGCTCAACCAGCCAATACTAACTTGACAGTATTGTTATAAAATTTATAATCCCATGTAATATTATGACAGAACGAAATACAGCCCTCTGGCTCTCCTCTGTCCAAAGATTTGAACATATTTTTACAAAGCTGTAAATGACACATTGTGCATATGCATTTATATTTAGATACATATTTCAAACATGATAAAACATTAAATAAGGGGAAAACATTGAAAATACCACTGAGACATTTGACTAGATATGACTGTGTTCTAGGGTTACTGCTGGATCAGTGCCAGCACTGTGCTTCTGTTTCCCCTCCATGACCCTGCTCAATTTTCCCCAAGAGAGGCTAATTATGTATTCAGAGTGAAATCCCAACACTGTTGGCATCTTGCCTTGGTAGGAAGAATGGGAGAGAGAAACATTTATGTGGCTGTAGCAGCTTAACACCGTTTTGTTCATAAAGTAACTAAAAACTGATGGTGAATCTTTGGAATTCTCTACCTCAGAGTGCTTTGGAGGCTCAGTCATTGAGTATATTCAAGACAAAGATCAATAGGTTTCTAGATATTAAAGATATCAAGGGATATGGGAATAGTGAGGGAAAATGGCATTGACTTAAAAGATCAGTCATAATCTAGTTAAATGGTGGAGTAGGCTCAATGGGGCCAAATGGCCTACTTATGCTCCTATTTTTTATGTTTCTATGACCTTATGTCAAAGGCTGGTTCTGACCTGATAATTGAGGTGCTAAATTAAGGAAACAAGCCCTAACAACTTTGGGACACAGGGAAGGAGGTCCACAAAGGTAATGGCTGATATATCTAGAAAGCCACTTGGTGAAGGATAGAACTAGAACCAATCTTTATACACTTTTATAAGCATTTATTTACAGAGATACACATTATAAACATGCACCTCCTAATACAACAACTACAGTTTCAGTCTTTTCTTACTAATGGGAGCACAAGTGAATCCCCAGTTAATGCCCACCACCTGCATACAATTAAACACAATTAATATGTAATTAACAATGGCCAGACCAATTGATGGAATTGGCATTGATAGTGTTACCTTCAGCAACCCTTAGATGGCAATTCTATGTAAAAAGTTTAATGACCTCAGAAATTGCATTTAGATGAGAGGAGACCATCTTAAGTTGAACCAAAACAAAGTTAAAAACTTACCTTCAACTTCCATCCCCTTGCTTTCCCTGCAATCCACAACATGCAGTAATGTCCTGAAATGTCCACAAAAAGCTCAAGACCTTCACACCCTCCTCCTGAAATTGTTCTTCACTCACAACCTAAAGAAGTAAAAGGATCACTTTTGTATTTACTCATTTTCTGTACCTGTTATCACACCCATTAACCAATGCTTACTCACAAGTAGGTTGCATTCCATATGATGGGAAACAAAATTCCTTCAGACTTTACTTTCTGCTTAAAGGAGAAAACTGTGTATAACACCAGGCAGATAAGTGCCACTGAAGAGGGCCCTAAGCCTTTGTTCTTTCACCCCTTTTGAGAAGAATGTCTTGGAACTGCTAGACCAACACAAGGAGACAGCATTGTGAGCCAGAAAAATAGGAGGGTTGTTGCCAACTACAGGTTGGTTAGTAAAATTCTGGTTATGTCACTTCTTGCTATTCAAATGAAATCTTTTATCACAATGCATTAACAATGCTTAGTTTTATGAATTCTTCCAAAAGGGCACAGCTCTGCTACTTCTGCTAACCTTTTTTTTGTCCCCCTTGAATAACCCCATCCATGAGAAGCAGCCTGAAGAACTGGGATTCTCAACTTCAGCTCCTCGTAACATCACTTCACTCATTCTGTCATTATACCTCAGAAGCAGCAGCTCAGAGACACGCACACAGAAGTGCTTTGTTAGATTGAGGGGACTTCACATGCAGATGCACAAAGTAAGAAACTTTGGATGCCAGATGAGGAGACACCATCGCTATCTGAAGGGACGGGAGAGCCTACCCTTGATTGAGGAGTCTCAGCACACAGATCTTAGAGTCCACTATTTAAAGAAAGGATGCAGACAAAGCATTAACCCCATGTGCAGGGAGTTTAGTCAGGGTCCCAGAATTGGAGGCAGATGATGGGTCAATTCGAGGAGTCCATTAGCTGTATCTGCAGCTAACTCTGTAGTGTCTGGCATGTCGAGCATGATCTGTAGCACAGGCTTCCCCAGAAACAATCTAAGGTTAATCTAAGGGTAACATGGTAGCTAACTGCTTTGAGCAACGAGAAGATGAGGCTATCCCTCAACTTCCAAGATCTGATTGGAATCATTTGGTCTGTTTTCCCACCAATCAGTGGCTAAACAGATTCACAACCCAGTACTAATGGCCTATCAGGTGTACATATATAGGATGGTACTGTCTGTCAGGGCAGTGACATTTGTGCATCTTTGTTGCAAGTTTTGGGTCAGCCTCAGATATTCTTTCAGCTGCAGCAGTGCCGGTCATTCCCATAAGCTATTTCAGCCACTAATGTTTAGGACTGTGCCCATTCTGCCTAATATCTAATTATACAACAGTATCACCCAGGGGTTGTAACCTTAGAACCCTTTGTAATCTGAATTGGATACTGTATATTTCGCGCACAGTTCCATGCACAATGTGCCAATACATATGTAAACAGACTGAGAAACACTTCAGTGAGACCAGACCAAATATGAATAGTTAAGTCGCGATTATTTAGATCATGTCTGATGAACAATTACTTACGATCCTCGAGCCTCAATTTTTGGATGCCTGCATCCATTTGGTGCTTGACACCTGGTGTAAATTAATTTCTAGGGCAATGTACCTTAAAGAATATTGAACCACAAATGTTTAATGTACAACTTGAATATGTAGCATAGTGAAGGAAAGTCTTGGAGAAAGAGATACAGAATACATCAGAATGACTAGCATTGGTAGTGGACAGCTGAGTGGAATGTAAGTATATGAATGTTCAAAAGGGTACGACTAGTGTCGTAGTGGGCAGAGCATTATTTAGCATAAGGTGTCCCTTATGAATTCTGCCCACAACTGTGGGCATCTGGCAAAGGTTGCCCTTGCTCATGCTACCTGCTGAATCCTTTGCCCTTGGTCACCTTTCTAGTCTTCATAACAGAGACGAATTGCAATGGTCAATGATAAGGTCAAAGTTTCCTGAAGAGAATGGTTGCAGTGGCAGCAAGCAAAAGGATGGAACTAGGTTAGCAAAGGTGCAAAAAGCAGAAAAACACAATATTCCAGAAATACTTAGGAATAAACAAAAATCCTTTGTACCTAACAGCCTTTAACACTACTTTGGCTACTGTTGCCTACCCGCCAGCAATGCCTCTTATATACAGTTATTAGTTTTCAGAGTATGCCAGAGGCATTAGGGGAGAGAAAGCTTTCGAAACCTGTTATAATGCAATTAGCACGGAGTGAGTGGGTATGGTGGTGGGCACTGCTACATAGGGATAGGAGGAAAACTGCAGCAGAATTTTTTTGAGCGGGTGTCAGTAAATGGGAGGACATTCCTGCCTGGATGCATTCTCCATTGTGGTCAGCATGTTATTCTAAAACAGATAAATTAATCATAGTCTTCAGAATATGTATCTGTTTATTGATATTATTAAAAACTGAGATAGATTTTAGGAGTTAGTGCTACTGGCATAGAGGCTCATTCAGCAGGAAGGCTGACCAGGTAATCAATGAGATTGGTGCACACATTTTGTGGCCCTTCCAATTTTCTGGTTGTTACTTTTATTCAGTGGAAATTTCTGAAGGCTGGGAATCAGACTTCAGCACCCATCTTCGCTTGGGAATGTTAACTTGTAAATTTTACTCCCTTGTATTAGTGTGGCTGGAATGTATAACAACAGTAATTCTCTACTTTGCTGATTGGTCCAAGGTATCGTGTTTTCAGCAGGGACCAATCAGATCCTAACGTTGGTCCATGTTGACCACATTACACAAGTCATGCATAAGATTACCACTTTTTTTTCTTTTATAGCTTTCTAATTTATGATTATATTTTGAGATGATTTCATCACTTTTTAAAATTATTTGTGGGGCAGCCACCCTGTTATTACTCTCCACCTCAGAACTGTGTTGAGCTGCCTCCCCTGACCCTGAATAGTATTTAGCAGCTTCCAGTCTCAGAGTTTATGATGTCAGTTTCCTGGACTCTTCTGTTGCTGTCTTACATCCTCCACTTAGTCGGTAGACAGGGCAATTCAGGGGCTGGAGGCATTATCACAGTCTGTAATTGGTGCTAACAAAGTTGGGAACCAACAGCAACAAAGTCTGAGCCCAGGAGCCTGCTGTTCTAATCCAGAAAGCCAGGTGGTGAACAATAGAAATGGAGCCAATCTTTGCATACTGTCATGCAGGCCCCACCTGCCAAGAATGAGGCTTGTTAATTTCAGCATATGAACATTGATTTTAAACTGTTGCTGGGAAGAAGAGAAGGCCTGTACAAGAGCTGTCAGACACTTAGCTGAAAAACATGTGCATACTAACAGACAGTGCTTGTGGAGACAAAGGACCATTCTCTGACACATTCAACCCACAATGGATTTTGATCACCAGACATTGAAGGTGTAAGGAAGAGCATGCCAGAGACTGCTAAGGTGATAAAAAAAAAGCCAGGACTGGTTAAACCAGCTGGTCACGTCACTAACTGGCTGGTCCAGGGTTTTCTGAACTAGCCATAGAGTTTTTGAACAGAAGAAAGACTATTTGCTGCTGGAGTGAGAAGACCTCTCCTGTCCGCTCCCATCTCTTTCTCACAAGGCTCTGGACCCACTGAGGACACATGAACTTAAAGAGAGAAAAGTTGCGTACATCGTACAAGGTTTAAGAAGAATACTGGGCCCCCACGAAAAGCAAGACCTACCTACAATCAAGGACTTTACAACAGCAAGCCCGAAGAACATTAACCAAAACCATCTTCAGATATTCCCTCAAACTTTTCCATTTTATTTCTTCTGCTCTTTTCTGACTCTATCTGCATGTATGTATCGCGTATGCATGCTCACGTAGGCGCGTCGCGTATCCGTAGGCATTAGCCAAATTAGAGTTTAAGTTCAATAAAGTTCAACCTTTTTTCTTTAAACCTAAGAAAACCTGTTTGACTAGTTTTTTTGCCTTATAATTGGAAGTTAGTGAACAAGGATTCACTAAGGGGAAGCTAAAAAAATGGTGTGTTTAAAATTAAAGCCTGTTATGGTAAGATCAGATGAAGACTGAGATGGAACCCGAGACCCCTTTCTCATCTGGTCGTAACAATACTTTTATAAGCTTTCATTTCCAGAGATATACATTACAAACATGCACCTCCTAAACTAACCTCCACCGTTTCAGTCTGTTCCTGTTTATAGGAGTACAAGTGAATCTCCAGTCATGCCTACCACCTGCATACAATTAAACATAATTAATATAAAATTAACACTGCAGCAATGAATTCATGGTTTATATTTCTTGAGAGGGCACGATTGTAATGTGACATGAGATTAGGCTTCCCTCTATAACTGAAAGGTATTTAACAAGAATGAAGGTGCCGGGATGAATGCAGCCTCTGAGCACTTGGCACGTCATAACATTCAAGGCTATGGGCCAAGTGCTGGCAAATGGGATTAGGTAGACAGGTCAGGTGTTTTAATGCATCGGTGCAGACTCGATGGGCCGAAGGGCCTCTTCTGCACTGTATTATTCTGTGAGGTCTGTAATATTACATGTTAATTCACTAAGAGGAATGAGGAAGAAGTTTTCTTCTGTCATTTGGAATGCCGAAGTAAATGTATCCATTTTTGCACATATTGCTATTGAGACAAGGTACATATGACACACACCAAAACTGAGCTGCAGCACCCTCAGGGAAAGTAGCATGCAAAACATGCAGAAAACCTTTACCCTTTTCTTCCTACTCTTTAATTCCCGGGTGCAATGAAGATGAAATGAGGAAGGAGACCCATTGCATCAGATTGCCATCCCCACAACGCTGGTGGAGATTTCCAAGGTTTCTCATATGGTTAGGACTGAGTCTGTATGAGCAGATGCCAGTGAGCTGAAAAGGGGCATTTTGGTCCTCCAGCCTCACTTCCCTCTCACCAACTGTAAGGCCCTTGCATATTTCACATGTACTAGTTAAATTTAAAATGCAGGCAGCTGCCCTGAAATACCTCCCAGCCATGACCCTCCTCGCCACTGTCTAGTTCCAGATTGTTTCATGCCTTCTTTTGGTCCCCCGTGTGGCAAACATATTTTGTCTCTGTAACAACTGGTGCTTGTTGTTTCCACAGTCCTCATAATTGGGGCCAAAACTCCTAACACTCACTGCACCGCAGAAGTACTGCAGAGTTGATGCCAGGGACATTTTGTCATGAACCTACCAGAGTATGCAGGGTCAGAGGAAGGTCATGTCATGTCATTTGCATGTAAGCAGCAAGCTCTTGTGCCACTATGGGCACATCTCACACACCAGCCAAAGGAGGTGGTGGATGGTTTGGGAACAATGACTTTAACAAGTCACTTTTTCCACAGCTGGCACAGTCAGCAAAGACATTTTTCATTGGTCCAATTGGCCTCTTTTGTAAGGGGCCACTATCACAAGTAGAGCTGTATTTTGATTCAGGCTCCAGGCTAGAACATATGTTTGAATCCCTAGATAAGTCTCACATTTGCTGCTTTAAGGACCTATATGGCAGGTTGTTCCCCGAGGATAGACCATTGGGCATTAGAGAAGCTGTGATAAAAGAAATTCCAGATTGATGAATTCAATCCTGTGGCTGTACCCTCTCCAATGTCATGGCTCATATTTGTGCAGTTGGAGGTTCTGTCTCCACTGCCCCAAAGGCTCCATCAGAAATTCTCAGCCTGGTTCGAGATATGCCATACTCAGGCCCATCCTGCCTGACTTCCCTTGGTCAACATATGCTCCTCTAACCCTGTGCAAATTTGGAGAGATTGTGTCTTGGAAAAATGTGTACATGCAGGATGTTGGAAAGACTCACCATTTACTGAGCATGTTTTGGAAGTCCTGTTGCGGGAGATGCTGCAAAGAAGAATCGTTTTCTTTAGAGCAGTAGGGCACCCGTTGTGGACGCTGAGGTGCAAGCTGAAAGAATGAAGGTGCCGGGATGAATGCAGTCTATGAAGTCTGTAATATTACGTGTTAATTCACTAAGAGGAATGAGGAAGAAGTTTTCTTCTGTCAATTGGAATGCCAAAGTAAGTGTATTTTCGCACATATTATTGAGACAAGGTACATATGACGCACACCAAAACTGAGCTGCAGCACCCTCAGGGAAAGTACCATGCAAAGCATGCAGAAAACCTTTACCCTTTTCTTCCCACTCTTTAATTCTACAAAAGCTGAACAATACACTTCTTGTGGGGTAGACAAATAGTGACATAGAAATGTTGAAGTGTGTGCTCAAAATCAATACTCCCACTAGAAACTACATGCATGTTATAATGGAATGCAATCACACAAGAGGGATATAGGCACAATTGTCATCATCTATGCCTTGGGCTCATAGGAACTCAGGTAAAAGTCATGTGCCCTGTCCAGCTGATGCTCCTTTCCTCAGTGAAAGTGGTGACCTTCACAACTATAGGAACAACTATACCTATGGCAGAAGTTGCCTGCAGAAAGCGTACCTCCCTTTTGAAGTGGAGGTGCAGAACAAAACATTGTATGTGTAGCTACATCTGGATTCTGAGTAAATAAGCCACTAAATTCGTTGAACACTTGTTGATATAATTATGCTCCTCATAGAATCTTATGTGTGGTCTCCTCTGACAGGCCCATGTGGAAGTGTCTGGGTCTGCAGTTCCTGGAGTAAAGGTAAGTGTAGACATAATGCCGCAGTTACCTGTACATCTATACTTGGTGTCCTGGGTATCGGAACCTCCAAAACAATTTGTTGGCTGCAACGAGAATTGCAGCAACAAGTAAAAATATTGGAGAACAGTTTTTCAAAATAAAAGTCTTAGGATACAAAATATGAAACCCTTCACAGGAACAGAAACTAATGGAAGAAGAAAACTGCTGCAAACTGTCAGTGCTTCCTTTCAAAATTAGGAGGACGCTCAATAACATTTGCGAGGGGCCTAGCGCATGTTTCAGGTGGCCACCAGTAGGTTTGCTAACCCTCCTGGATTGTCCTGGAGACTTCAGAGATAAAAGATCTTGGCTGATTGCTGCAAGCAACCAGGAGAGCCGTTCAGACATTAATTTTCTTTTTTTCATTTTCTTTGCACAGTTTTTTTATTGGTTATAAACATATTGAAGGTAGGAAAAATAGGTTTGGTTTGACTGGGCAAGGCTGTTGGAGGGAGGCGGTCATGTGATGATTCCTCCAGGAATATGTACAACTAGATTTGGCAGCTTTAGCCACCTGAGAAACCTCTCGACCTGAATATGGGCTCAGACATTGGTCTGCATCTTTGAGGCTTTAGACATCGCTCCTTTGAAATTGGGATTTTTTACCCATTTTCTGCCTGGAAAATGGACGCATTGAACACCCTACAAAGACTCATCAAGTATTTCTGATGTGAATTGTATTTCATTCTTAGCTGATAGGTTTTTCTTTAGTTAAGATGTTAAAGAGTTAAGCAGACAACTAAGTGTGGTATTAATGATGCTATTCTTTGTTTTTGCATCTATGGAATAAGTCTCCAGGCTAAACAACCAGCTTTCAGCCTACTTGAGCCTTTCACACTGCTTCCTTTATAAGCTGCTGAGCCTCAATGGTCTACTGCAATGTCTGAAGGATTGGGTCTCAACACTTCTCAATGTGGTTTGGAGGCATAAGATGACAGCAGAATTATATGATATGCTGGGATGAAAAATTCACCATGTACACATATGCAATTTTTTTATTCAGTCATAAATTTATGTTAGAAGCATTTAAATCTGTAACATCTAAAATATCCCAAGGGAGATGGTGAAAGTGAAAAAGAGCGACAGAATGAGAGGGACAAAGAAGCAGGAGACAGGAGGGTGTAGAGCTGTAACAGCGTCAGTATCCTGGAAAGAAATGGAAATACAATAATTTAGCTTGGCTTAATTATCATTGAAGGTTTCAGCATAAGGAAAACAGTTATTTTCATGATAACCTATTTTGCAATAGTTATAATGAAACAAAAATAGTTTAATCCTAATACTGTAACTGACTATAGAATTTGCCAGCTTCCATGGTGGTTCAGTGAAATTATCCAGTGACTGAGAACCATACAAATTAAGAAGGTTTACGTTTAGTTTGCATTAGTGCTGACTTCTGTGAAGATGGCACCTTTGGGTTAGTGAAGAAAAAATCAGGTTGGGTTCCTCCTCCTGATCGTTGCTCAATAACCTCAGCTGGAAATAATGCATGTGAACATCAAGTGAGGACATGATCGGACTCCATTATAATGCTTTCTTCCTTCTCCATTGATTGAACAACCTACAGACACTCACGACAAAAGCTCATAAATTAATAATGGACAGAGAAAGGGAAGAATTTCTGAAGTGTGTTCAGGAGAATTTTTTGATCAGTATGTTTCCTGCCCAAAAGGAAACGAGGCATTGCTAGATCTAATTCTGTTGGATGAAGTTGGTCAAATGGAGAATGTCACAGTTGGTGAGACCTCGTATCATAGTATCATATGGTTTAGGTCAGTTATAGGGAAGGACAAAAAGTAACCTTGAATAAAAATACTGAAGGAGGGCTAATTTCAGCAAAATGAGGACAGATCCAGATCGGGTACATTGGAATCAACGACTGGCAGAAAGAAACGTAATGTAGCAATGAGCAGCTTTTAATGAGGTAAAGTCTAGGTATATTCCATTTGTTCCTTTGGTGCGTGAACCATTATAAGATTCATAGGAATACAAATAATATAAAAAGAAGACATGGGTCTTCATTGTAACTTAAATTGGAACATACATACAGACAGCTAATACAGGAGCACACCTACACACGCCTTACTCTATCGGTCCACATCCATGGTTCTCTGGTCATGTGTGATGTGACATCACTTCCTTCAGTGACTCTCCATTTACAGTTTCTTAAAGTGACCCCACAGCAATCTATAGACATATTAACAGTGAAAGGATTGCCAGAGGAGCGGGGCCAGTTAGGGACCAAAATGGAGATCTCTTGGTTGAGGCAAGAGGTATGGTTGAGCCACTAAATGAGTACTTTGCATCAGTGTTTACCAAGGAAGAGGATTATGTCAAAGCTTTGGTAAATGAGGAGATGGCCGGGATTCTGAATGAGATTAAAAATTGATAGAGAGGAGGTACTAGTAAGGCTGGTAGTACTTAAAGTAGGCAAGTCACCCGGTCCGGATGGGATGCATCCGATGTTGCTGAGGGAAGTATGGGTAGAAATTGTGGAGGTACTGGCCACAATCTTTCAATCCTCCATCGATACAGGAGTGGAGCCAGAGGCCTGAGGAATTGCAAATGTTACACACTTGTTCAAAAACGGTGAGAAGGATAAAACTGGCAATTACTGGCCAGTCAGTTTAACATCTGTGGTGGCAATTACTGGCCAGTCAGTTTAACATCTGTGGTGAGGAAGTTTTTAGAAACAATAATCCAGAGGAAAATTAACCGCCACTTGGACCAGCATGGATTAATAAAGGAGAGCCAGCACAGATTTGTTAAGGGTCAATCATGTTTGACTAAATTGATTGAGTTTTTTGATGAGGTAACAGAGAAGATGGTTGAGGGCAGTGCTATTGGTGTTGTGCATATGGACTTCCAAAAAGTGTTTGATAAAAGTATTACGTAATACGCTTGTTAGCAAAATTGAAGCCCATGGGATAAAAGGGGTAATAGCAACATGAATACAAAATTGGCTAAGGGATAGAAAACAGCAAGTTGTGGTGAATTGATTTTTATCAGACTGGAAGGAGGTATACAGTGGAGTTCTCCAAGATTTAGCACGAGGATCACTGATATACCTAAATTACTTGGGCTTGGGGGTTACAGGGCACAATTTTAAAATTTGCTGATGATGTGAAACTTGGAAGTTCATTAAACACTGAGGAAGGTTGGAGTAGACTTCAAGAAGACAGGCAGGCTGCTGCAATGGGAAGACACATGTCAGATGAAATTCAGTGCAGGAAAGTATGAGGTGATACATTTTGGTAGGAAGAATGATACAATTTTAAAGGAGGTGCTTGTGCACAAATCTTTGAAGATGGCAAAACATATTCATAAAGCGGTTATTAAAGCACATGGGATGCTGGGCTATATTAATAGGTGTGTGGAAAACAAAAGCCAGGAAGTTATAACAAGCCTATATAAAATGCTAGTTTGGCCCCAGCTGGATAGTGTATCCAATTTTGGGCAACACACTTTCGGAAGGACTTGAGGGCATTGGAGAGATTTACTGGAATGAGGGATTACAGCTATGTGAATAGACTGGAGAAGCTGGGGTTGTTCTCTTTAAAGCAGAGATGGCTAAGAGGAGATTTGATACCAGTGTGTTTAAAAATCAGGAAAGGTTTAGATAGAGTAAATAAAGAGAAACTTTTCAATGGCTGAAGAGGTCATTAACCAGAGAGCACAATTTTAAGGTAATTGGCAAAAGAACCAGAGGTGACATGAGGGAAAACTTTTTTATGCAATGAGTGGTGGATTTGAAATTTGCTGCCTGGTAGGATTGTAGATACAAGTTCAATAGCAGCCTTCAAAAGGGAATTGGATAAATACTTGCAGGAGAAAAAATTGCAGAGATATGGGGAAAATGCAGGGGAGTGGGATTAACTGGATTGCTGTTTGAAAGAGCCGACTCTTTCATGGTGTACACCATTTTAGGATGAAAAATGATAATTGGGGCAAATGGCTTTGGAGGGCATGTTGCAGGAGGTCATACTGCAAAGGGTGGCTCTATTTGGAAGAGATGAGCACCAAATAATAGTACAGCCAGAGCACTGTGAATATTGGAGTGTGCAGCAGACTGTTATATTTTTTCTGACTTTCTTTGAGCAGTTCAACCAGTTGAACCATTCTTTTAAGCATTCTGAATGTTGGTTCGCTGAAAACCCTGGTTCACCTAACAGCCTGGTGCTATCTGCTACCTCCCAGCATATAAGGATTACACACAGGTGTCATTAGCTAGTTACACTTCTTAACTTGTATCTCTGAGGAGCTAAACCTTGAACATACCTCTTCTTCAAAGGGTACTGTTACGCTTGATTGACTCAGAACGTAAACATCATGTATATTCCCTGGGAATTATGTATTGTTTTCTAGTGTAGGTTGTATACCAGTTGAATGTTTTTGAACGAATAATACATATTGCTATTAAGATATGTAATTTACCTGTTAGGCTAATGATTGATTGTCCCATACCATGTGTGCGTGTCTATGCACATGCAAAATGTGGTGCCAATTACTTGCTCAATTCAAATGTGGATGAATACAGATTATCTGATTATTTCATTTGTGGGACCTTGCTATACACAAGTTGACTGCTGCATTTCCTACATTACATTTCGAAAGTACTTCATTGGATGTAAAATGCTTTGGGATATTCTGAGGTTGTGAAAGGTGCTGTATAAATGCAAGCCTTTCTTTATTTTAGCACCACTGCAGATACTTAGAAAGCCCTTGTGACATAAAACTAGAGAGCAGGAGTGGCCTTCATTACCATTATTAGTGTGTATCATTATTCATGCTTGAAGGTCTTCATGGGCCAGTCAGTCACTACACCCCTACCAAACCTGATTCACATTATCCTGTTGCTATTTGTCATAAACAGCTGGTGACTCTGGTGCAGAATTCCCCTGCTTAGTTTGTGAATATTGTGCTCCCTGTGCTCTCTACGCTCCTGGACTACATTCTCATCTAGCTCTCACTGCATTATGAAACAGCCAGCAATGTCGACTGAGCACACTTTGTGTAGCTGAGTAACATTATGCACTACTCTTATCTGAAAAAGTTGTGCATCAAATTTTACTCTTTCTTTGTATAAATAGCCTACATTCTGAATGGGTGTTTGGTATTGTAGGTTTTGAGATACTTATTCCAATGCACAATGTACAAATTAAAGTTTACAAAAGAAAACAAAAAACAAAACGTGCCAAGCTTGGGGCTGCATGGGCTTTTGGTCTAACTTATATTAATTTGTTGATGTGAAGTTAGGTTTTCTTTACAAAGGGTTAACTCTCCAAAGAAATACAAGTCATTGGGGATGTTGTTTAGGTCACTTTAATTGGACTGCCAGCTGTCTCAGAATTGCATACTAGATTCATTTTCTGCTATCAGCTGTGGCTCAGTTGGGAACACTCTTGCCTCTGAGTCAGAAGGTTGTGGGTTCATAGTCCCATCCTAGGGAAACTCTAGAGTAGTCCTGAGGGAGTGCTCTGCTTGTCGGGGATGTCATCTGTCAGGTGAGACTTTAAACCAAGGTCCCATCTGCTCTTTCAGGTGGATGTAAAAGATTCCCATGGCACTATTTTGAAGAAGAGCAGGTGAGTTATCTCCTCTGTCCTGGTCAATATTTATTCCTCAATCAACATCACTAAAAGGCAGATTATCTGCTCATTATAACAAAGCTGTTTGTGAGAGCTTGCTGTGCATAAATTGACTGCCACGATTCCTTCAATATAACATTGACTACACTTCAAAAGTACTTCATTGGCTGTGAAGCACTTTGGAACATTTTTAGATCATTAAAGATGCTATATAAATGCAAGTCTTACTTTCTTCTTTTTCTTTGGGACAATGGGGTTAACTTGTTAGTATGTACCAGAGATAGGCCCATCTGTAATGTGAAAATTCCTATTCGTGTTTGCATCCAGCAAGGGTCTTAGCTAAAGAGAAAATGTATTTGTCATGGCTCCAAAACCAAGGTGGCGGGGAAATGAGGGAGCTTTCTAATTCAAGGTGGTAGCCTTGATAGATGGCTTTACAAGCCTTGGCACAGAAAGCTGAGGAAGAGTCAGAGGTTAGGCTTTTACCTGTCTATCACTCTGACAAAGGTAGTCTTGTTCAGTTTTGAGTTTGGAACAGTCAGGCTGAGACATTAAAGTATTGCTTTCTAAAGTTGGTTCTGAGAATACTTGTAATGTAAGTTCAGCCCATATCAAATAGCTTTTCCTATTCCTATAGTCCTATTAAGATTCTCACTTGAGGTTTATGATGCCATTAGGAGCCACTCAGAGTAGCTAAAAGCTTGGTCAAAGAGATAGATTTTAAGGAGTTGTCATGCTCACGAGAAGAGCAGCGATGAAAAATACAGAACCAAACTAAAGAGTTAGAAATGATTGGAATCATTTTAAAGAGACTGGTACATGTGTTGTCAACAAAATGGAAGACAAGACACATGACCCTCAGCATCTCTTGCCCTCAAATCCACATCTGTGTCTACTAAGTCTACAAACCATGGAAATGTGACAGATAATCACACTTGGATGTGAGCTATACTCAAACACAATAAGACAAGACCTTTTGCAGACATCGCGTCTCCAAATAACCTCCATTACAATGGAGTGTGAACCATCCTTATCTCAGAATGGGGCCAATATCAAGGCCATTATACAGCCCAGCTACGATCGAAACCTGATGTTACATTGGCGAAAAATTCATCTTAGAAGGTATTCATTTTGAGGAACAAAGGGGGAGTCTTTCAGGACAGGACTAGACACATCATCATCAGTCCTGTCTGTTCTCAGCTCTCACAGTACAACAACAACAAGCCATTTTTGAATTCAAGCAAGGCTGAGAGAGAGAGAGAGAGAGAGAGGGAGATCATTTCCAGCCAATACAGTTGAACCCTGCTGTGACAAGTTGGAAGCTAGCTACAGCAGAGACAAGACAGTGCCTTTGCAAAAACCACTTTTCTACCAGTAAGACCTACCTAAGACATCAGCACCGTCTTCAACCCAAAGAGAACCACCAGGAGACTGCAACAGCCCAACGAAAACCAAACCACTAGCAAACAAGCCTGTAACTTTAAAAAGTCACCTTCCGAGCAGGATCCCACAGGTTATTCCTGAAACAGCAGACTTTGATAACCTGAACTCTGAACACCTCTTACCCTGCACTTATCTATCTTCTCTTGAGAGTACGTGCAAGAGTGAATGCATGCGTAAGTGGTGTTGCGATCATTTCGGGATTTGTTAAAAATAGTTTTTTTTTACCTATGAGAAAACCTGTCTCTGTCTGTCTAATTGGCAAATAAAAAACAAGGGGTTAAAATACTCATAACAAAAACACTTGCTGTGATCATTTGGGAGATGAACAGTGGGAACAAGCCACACCATCGTCCACCTGCCCATAAGAGTGTTTTAAGGAGGAGAGGTTTAAGGAAAGAATTCCAGAGCTTAGGGGCTAGACAGCTGAAGGAATGACCACTAATGATGCAGCAACGTGAATGGTGATGCATAAGAGACCAGAGCTGGAGGGGTCTCTGCGGGTAGTAGCGCTGCAGGAGGTTACAGAGATGGAAAGGGATGAGGCCCTGAAGAATTTGTATATGAAGGCGACAATTTTAAAATCAAGGTGTTGGTGGACTGGGAGCTAATGTAGATCAGTGAGCACAAGGGCGATGGGTGAACGGGACGTGGTGCCTGTTCAGAAAAGGCAGCAGGGCTTTGGATGAACTCAAGTTTATGGAGTGTGGCAGATGAAAGGTCAGCCAGGGGAACACTGGAATAGTCAACAACAACAACTACAACTTGTATTTATGTAGCACCTCTAGTGTAATAAACATCCCAAGGTGCTTTGTAGGAGCATTATAAAGCAAGAATTGACACCGAGCCACATAAGGTGATATTAGGGCTGATGGCCAAAAGCTAATCATTGAGGTAGGTTTTACGGAGCATCTTAAAAGAAGGAAAGAGAGATCAAGAACCGGAGAGGTTTAAGGAGGTAATTCCAGAGCTTAGGGCTTAGGCTACTGAAGGCACGGCCACCAATAGTGGAACAATTAAAGTCAGGGATGCTCAAGGAGCCAGCATTAGAGGAGTGCAGATATCTTGGAAGTTTGTGGGACAGGAGGAGCTTACAGAGATAGAGTGTGGTGGATTATAATTCTAGCTCCTTTTTGGGACCACCTCTGATCAGGCATACTTTTCAGATGATCACTGTCAATTAAAGGTTGGGAGAGACAGATCCTAAAGATGCTGAATGAATCTGATGGATTTAAAATACCATCTCCCTAAAGGAAAGGAACCAGCTAAGAATATTACTGTCCTCCAGATAGCCTTTTTAGCAAGTTTCAGCCAGATTCTAATAACCCGGATATTCTGAGGGACCAGGAATCTCTCCTCAGGAATGTACCTCCCCACCGAAGAGCGTACGAAGATAGATTCACAAGTTAGCAATACAGAAGACTATGTGAGGCAATATAAATTCTAAATTATATAAAAGTTTATTGAAGAACTGAACCGTCAATTGCAATACTAGTAGTCTTAGGAAAAGATGTAAAATACCATCTTTGGTGAGAGAAGCCAATTTTTAAAATCCGAATATTGTTACAGTAAAATATTTAAGTAGAAGATTCATCAATTGTTAAAGTAACATTTACCTTTAACTCCCTGGGTAGAAGACTACAGAGTTAGTGAAATACCTTTGTCCCAGGTAAGGGAAGAATTATCATCGCCTTACTCCAATAGTCGTACCTTTACTGTGAAAGATGTTGGAGCGAGTCCAACGAATCTAAAAATCTATTGCGTGTTCCTAATATTTATACTGTTTTCTAAGTTGCAGAACTAATTTCTTACATATGGGGGTGTTATCTCAAGTGTAAGTAAATTCATCCCCCTTTATTTCTCAAATAAAGGTGTAAATTTGTTAATTTCTAGGGTAAGATCCATCCTTTCTGATTCCTAAGAAAGGTTGTATAATTGTTAATTTCTAGGTAAGGTCCAGGCCTCTTTGATTTATAAGTCAAGCTGCAGTCTTGTGATGGTCAATTTTTCATTAGCCATCTAACTGTGTGTCTGATTATAATTCAGTTTTTGGTTTTGCTTGCTTTGTCAAAAATTCAGTTGACTGTGGTTTAGGGCTAGCAGCATAAAACCATCTTACCAAATATTACACTGTGCTTTTGTGACAGTTTGCCAAACTATGTTATCAATGTTTTACTGTGTGGTGAGGTTTGTGACTTTGGGAGCGAATCCCTCTTATCAGAAGCTGCTTTTTATGGTTCTAAAATGTCCATTTAGTATTATAGAGATGAACTTTTTTAATCTTTTAGGAAGGTGAATCCTTTTTAATGTTTTTTTTGGTGATACAGCACTGAAACAGGCCCTTCGGCCCACCGAGTCTGTGCCAACCATCAACCACCAACCACCCATTTATACTTCTTCTTTGGCCTCCTTGTCTCGAGAGACAATGGGTAAGCGCCTGGAGGTGGTCAGTGGTTTGTGAAGCAGCGCCTGGAGTGGCTATAAAGGCCAATTCTAGAGTGACAGACTCTTCCACAGGTCCTGCAGATAAAATTGGTTGTCTGGGCTGTTACACAGTTGGCTCTCTTCTTGCGCTTCTGTCTTTTTTCCTGTCAACTGCTAAGTCTCTTCGACTCGCCACGCTTTAGCCCCGCCTTTATGGTTGCCCGCCAGCTCTGGCGAACGCTGGCAACTGACTCCCACGACTTGTGATCAATGTCACAGGACTTCATGTCGCGTTTGCAGACATCTTTAAAGTGGAGACAAGGACGGCCGGTGGGTCTGATACCAGTGACGAGCTCGCTGTACAATGTGTCCTTGGGGATCCTGCCATCTTCCATGCGGCTCACATGGCCAAGCCATCTCAGGCGCCGCTGACTCAGTAGTGTGTATATGCTGGGGATGTTGGCCGCCTCGAGGACTTCCGTTTTGGAAATACGGTCCTGCCACCTGATGCCAAGGATTCTCTGGAGGCAGCGAAGATGGAATGAATTGAGACGTCGCTCTTGGCTGACGTACATTGTCCAGGCCTCGCTGCCGTAGAGCAAGGTACTGAGGACACAGGCTTGATACACTTGGACTTTTGTGTTCTGTGTCAGTGTGCCATTTTCCCACACTCTCTTGGCCAGTCTGGACATAGCAGAGGAAGCCATTCCCATGCGCTTGTTGAATTCTGCATTGAGAGACAAGTTACTGGTGATAGTTGAGCCTAGGTAGGTGAACTCTTGAACCGCTTCCACAGTGTGATCGCCGATATTTATGGATGGGGCATTTCTGACGTCCTGTCCCATGATGTTCGTTTTCTTCAGGCCGATGGTTAGGCCAAATTCAGTGCAGGCAGCCACAATCCTGTCGATGAGTCTCTGCAGACAATCTTCAGTGTGAGATGTTAATGCAGCATCGTCAGCAAAGAGGAGTTCCCTGATCAGGACTTTCCGTACTTTGGTCTTCGCTCTTAGACGGGCAAGGTTGAACAACCTGCCATCTGATCATGTGTGGAGGAAAATTCCTTCTTCTGAAGACTTGAACGCATGTGAGAGCAGCAGGGAGAAGAAGATCCCAAACAGTGTAGGTGCGAGAACACAGCCCTGTTTCACGTCACTCAGGATAGGAAAGGGGTCTGATGAGGCACCGCTATGCTGAATTGTGCCTTTCATATTGTCATGGAATGAGGTGATGATACTTAGTAGCTTTGGTGGACATCCGATCTTTGCTAGTAGTCTGAAGAGACTGAAGTAGTCTGACCGAGTCTGTGCCAACCATCAACCACCAACCACCCATTTATACTAATCCTACATTAATCCCATATTCCTACCACATCCCCACCTTCCCCTACCACCTACCTATACTGGGGGCAATTTATAATGGCCAATTTACCTACCAACCTGCAAGTCTTTGGCTGTGGGAGGAAATCGGAGCACCCAGCAAAAACCCACGCAGTCACAGGGAGAACTTGCAAACTCCACACAGGCAATACCCAGAATTGAACCCAGGTAACTGGAGCTGTGAGGTCATGGTGCTAGCCACTGTGCCGCTCATTCAAAGGAACATAACTCTTTTAAACTTATAACCCCTCATTATGGCCAGATTCCTTCATAAGGCACAAGTCAGGAGTGTCTTGACACCATCTAGGACAAAGCAGCCCGCTTGATTGGCACCCCATCTACAAACATTCACTCCCTCCACCACCAACGCACAGTGGCAGCAGTGTGTACCATCTACAAAATGCACTGCAGCAATGCAACAAGCTCCTTAGACAGCACTTTACAACCCGCGACCTCTACCAACTAGAAGGACAACAGCAGCAAATGAATGGGAACACCACCACCTGCAAGTTCCCCTCCAAGTCACAGACCATCCTGACTTGGAATTATATCGCCATTCCTTCACTGTCCCTGACTCAAAATCCTGGAACTCCCTTCCTAACAGCACTGTGGGTGTACCTAAACCACATGGACTGCAGCAGTTCAAGAAGGCAGCTCACCACCACCTTCTCAAGGGCAATTAGGGATGGGCAATAAATGCTGGCCTAGCTAGCGATGCCCACATCCCATGAATGAATAAAAAAAAAGTAAGGAAGAGGTGAGGCTAAACAGGGATTTGAAAACAAGAATGAGAATTTTAAAATAAAGGCATTGCTTGACTGCAAGCCAATGTACATCAGCAAGCACAGGGTTGATGGGTGAATGGGACTTGGTGTAACGACACAGACAGCAGTGTCTTGGATTAGCTCCAAGTTTACAAAAGGTAGAACTTGGGGGCTGGCCAAGAGTATATTGGAATAGTCAAGTCCAGAGCTAATAATGACATGGATAAGGGTTTCAGTAGCAGATGAACTGAGGCAAGGTTGGAGTCGGGTGATGTCATGGAGGTGGAAATAAGTGGTCTTAGTGATGGTGTAGCTATATGGTCAGAAGCTCAACTTGGGGTCAAATATGACACCAAGGTTGCAAATAGTCTGGTTCAGCCTCAGACAGTTGCGAGGGAGAGGGATGGAGTCAGTAGATAGGGAATGGAGTTTGTCATGGGGACTGAAGACAAAGGCTTCTGTCTTTCCAATGTTTAATTGGAAGAAATTTCTACTCAACCAATACTGGATGTCGGATATGCAGTCTGATAATTTAGCAACAGTGGAGGAGTCGAGAGAGGTGGTGGTGAGGTAGAGCTCAGCGTTGTCAACGTACATATGAAAACTAAGGCTGTGCTTTTGGATGATGTCACCGAGGGCAGTATGTAGATGAGAAATAGGAGGGGGTCAAGGATAGATACCTGGTGGACAACAGAGGTAATAGTGCAGGAGCAAGAAGAGAAGCCATTGCAGGTGATTGTCTGGATACGATTAGATAGATAAGAATGGAACCAGCTGAGTGCAGTTCCACCCAGCTAGATGACAGTGGAGAGGTGACGGAGGAGGGTGGTGTGGCCAATCATGTGAAGGATGGAGACAGGTCGAGAAGGATGAGGAGGGACTGTTTACCTTTGTCACACTCAAATAGGATGTAATTTGTGACTTTGATAAGAGCTGATTCAGTACTTCAGCAGTGATGGAAACCTGATTGGAGGGATTCAAACATGGAGTTCCAGGAAGGATAGGCATGGATTTGGGAGGCGACAACGTGTTCAAGGACTTTGGAGAGGAAAAGGAGGTTGGAGATGGGGTGGTAGTTTACAAGGACAGTGGGCTCAAGTGTTGGTCTTTTGGGGAGAGGGTGACAACAGCAGATTTAACAGGAGAGGGGAATAGTATCTGAAGAGAGAGAACGATTCACAATATGGGGACCGGGAAGGGAAGTTGGGTGGTCAGCAATTTAGTGTGAATAGGGTCGAGGGAGCAGGAGTTGAGTCTCATGGACAAGACAAGCTCAGAGAGGGCTGAGGGAAAATAGGAGAGAAACTGAAGAAAGTCAAGTCTGGAAGTACCAAAAGCATGGATAAGTGTTTCAGCAGCCGATGCACTGAGGCAAGAGTGGAGATGGGTAGTGTTACCAAGGGGAAAGTAGGGTGTCTTTGTGGTGAATAGAATATGTGGTCAGAAGCTCAGCTCAGGTTCAGTTAGGGTTGTGAGGTAGCCAGAGAAATGGTGGAATCAGTGTTGAAGTAATGGAATTTGTGGCAGGAGCCAAGGACAATGGTTGTCGTCTTCCCAATATTTTATTGGAGGAAATTTCGTCCAGGACTGGATGTCGAACTAGCAGTGCGACAACAAGGTGGCAGTGGAGGGGTCGTCAGAGATGGTGGTGAGTTGAATGGTGGGTGTACGTGTAGAAACTGATGTCATGTCTTCGGATTATGTTGCCAAGAGGCACTTTGTAGGTGAGATATCGGAGGGAAAACCTGCCCCAAAACTGCTGTGCAGGCCATCAGAAGATGTATCCAGTCCTGCTCAGGTGGAAAGCTAGTGGATGTGGGCTATACTGCAAATTTTGATACCTCTGCAAACTCTGTGCTAGAGTTCTGCCTAAATGGAATCGGAGGGGTGGATTTTAACTTGGAAGGGTTTCCCGCAGAAAATTGTTCAAAGGAGTTAATTTTCTGACCTACAGCAGCAGTAGGAGGCCTTAGTTTATTTTAGCTGTTGTTGCTTGTTTAAGTTCTACTGGTTCACTTCCTGCCCAGAAGAGCTCCTTCTGTCCCTACGAAGGAAAATTTCTGATTTACCTTTTGAGCCTCTTCCTTGACAGCTGCTGAACTGCCTACATCTGACAGCAAAGCTGTGGTGGCTTCCTGCTCAGGCCCAGATTAAAATGCAACTGGGATCCTATTGACCATAACAGGACCTCAAATTGAATACATTCTGAGGCCCTTGTCTGCTTTATGCGGGCTCCTCAGCCCCCTGCACAACACATTAGAACATTCTTTCCGAGCTACATTACAGACTTAGATTAAATTTTAATTATATGTAATTAAAAACACATAAGACCACTTCCCTCAAGCTAAGTTACAGACTTAAATTAAAAATTAATTCAAGCTAAAATCTAGAAGGTTTCTAATGACACCCCAAGCTTTTCCTGTGGCTTTTGTACTGTATCTGTTTGATGATTGCAAATCATGGCTTAAAATAACTGCTTTTTAATGCAAAAATATCAGTGAAAGAAATTTCCTCCATTCAAAGTGCTCTTCCCCTTTTCACTATTTTTTCTTCACTTTACTGACACAAAAAACCACATGTCACATCGTGTACGACAAGCAAGGGTATGTTTTGGTCCTGCTCATTTTGGCCATGAGCTTGGAAAGAGAAAGTAACACCTGTAATTTAAAAAAAATGCATTCATACAGCAAAATATAATATCACAGTGCAGGATGAGGCTATTCAATCCTTTCTTTGAAAGAGCTATCCAATTTGTCCCACTCCTCTGCCCTTTTCTCGTAACCCCACAATTTTTTCCTTTTCAAGTATTTATCTAATTCCCTCTTGAAAGTTACTATTGAATCTGTTTCCAACACCTTTTCAGGCAGTCTATTTCAGATCATAACAACCAACTTACTGCTTCAAAATAAATGACTCTCACCTCCCCTCTGGTTCTTTTACGACAGTAAAAGCAGCACAGTGGCACAGTGGTTAGCACTGCAGCCTCACAGCTCCAGCGACCTGGGTTCGATTCTGGGGACTGCCTGTGTGGAGTTTATAAGTTCTCCCTGTGACTGTGTGGGTTTCCTCCCACAGCCAAAGACTTGCAGGTTAATAGGTAAATTGGCCATTGTACATTGCTCCTAGTGCAGATGGTAGGAGAATTATGGGGATGTGGTTGGGAATATGGAATTAATGTAGGATTAGTATAAATGGGTGGTTGATGGTTGGCATAGACTCAGTGGGCTGAAGGGCCTGTTTCAGTGCTGTGTCTCTCTCTCTCTCTCTATGAGTACCTTTGCTGTAGAGGAACATCTAAATGCATGTTACAGAAGAAAAATTAAAAAGGGAATGGATACCAAGTGGATCAATACATCTTGAAGAGGATGAATTTGCAAGGAAAACACTGGGATGTAGGGCTAAATCGGACAGCTCCTTTCGAGGTGGGGAGGGAGAGGATTTTAGGGAGGGAGTTTATTGAGAGAGAGATACAGCACTGAAACAGGCCCTTTGGCCCACTGAGTTTGTGCTGACCAACAACCACCCATTTGTACTAATCCTACATTAACCCCCTATTCCCTACCACATCCCCACTATTCTCCGACCTACACTAGGGGCAATTTACAATGGCCAAATTACCTATCAACCTGCAAGTCTTTGGCTGTGGGAGGAAACCAGAGCACCCGGCGGAAACCCACGCCAAGTTCCAGAGAGTGAAGCCAAAATGACTGAGGGCTGAGCCACCATTGGGATGAGGTCTGGAATTTATTGAGAGATACAGCACTGAAACAGGCCCTTCGGCCCACCGAGTCTGTGCCGACCAAGAACCACCCATTTATACTAACCCTACAGTAATCCCATATTCCCTACCACTTACCTACACTAGGGGGCAATGACCAATTTACCTATCACCTGCAAGTCTATGGCTGTGGGAGGAAACCGGAGCACCAGGCAAAAACCCACACGGTCACAGGGAGAACTTGCAAACTCCGCACAGGCAGTACGCAGAACTGAACCCAGGTCCCTGGAGCTGTGAGGCTGCGGTGCTAACCACTGCGCCACTGTGAATATGGAAGAAGGAAAGAAACTGGACAACAAATGAGAGTTGATAGCAAAGAGGATGGAGTGGTTGAATAGGTCAAACGCTGTGAAGGTGTCAGGAGATAAAAGTGGGATGATGTACTGTATCACATTTTTTACGTTGGCGAGGGCAGTAGTTGGAGAAGACAGATGGATCAAAGGTGGACTTTTTGAGGAGGGTCATAATGAAGGCAGTTTTGAAATGGAGAGTGATGGTGCCTGAGCAAAAAGGCAATGAAGAATGTTGACAAGTAAGGCAAGGGAAAAAAGGTAATTGAGTAATTAGCAATAATTTAAAAAGGTAATTAACATAATTGACTTTAAACTTTTATTTGTTTCTGTACTTGAAACTACTTAGTGTGATATTCATTTAAACACACCTGGAATCATTTTGTGAGTAGATTTATTGCTTCATTTCTATTTTCAGTTACTTTTTTAAGACCTTTGAATTTAATGTGATAGATGGTTTGGAAAGATCCAAAGGCTGATTTTTTGCTTCCTGGCTCAGTTCCCAGCTGGAGCAAAGATTAAGAAAGGGGAGTGAGCCATTGGCCAGAATTTTAACACCATCCCACCACCCCCCCCGGAGCAGGCTAGGAGGAGGTGGGGTGGGGAGCGTAAAATCTGATGGGATGGCCGGAGTGCTATGCCCATCGCCTACCCACCCCCACAGCTATTTCACCAGCAGAGGGCGAGGCGGAAGGTGGCCTACTCGCCCTTAAGCCAATTAACGGCCATTTAAGGTCCTCTTCCCGCCGCTACTGGTATTTTACCAGCAGCGGATGGGCACTTTGCCATCTGAGGAGGCTGCCTAGTAATACCTGGTGGCCTCCTTGCAGGCTGGGGAGGTGGGAGGGGTGCCATCCTGATAGCGGCTGCCCTGGCTGAAAGAACTTCCCCACCTCTCCAAGGCTTAGCCAATTGTACCCGGTGAGGCCTGACCCCATTTATCTTCTTGGAGGCTGACATCCATGTTCCTCTTCTCTCTGGGTGCAGTCCCAGAAGTGGCCACAACTCCCAGTGGAGCTGTTGGGACTGAAGAGCTACGGATCCTCTGATTAGGCGCAGCTCTTGGAGGCAGGACTTTCTGCCTCAGAAGGGCAGAAGCCCCGACTGCAGCCAATTAAGGGCCTGAGCCAAGCAAAATAACAATGTGGCATGCAGGCACCCCAAGGTGGGCTTACCCCCAGCTTTTCAGCCGGTAGGTGGGGCCACCACCTCATTGTTAAACTCTGGCCATTATGTCAGGTCTGTACCTCCAAATGAGCAGTACTGTGCCTGGAGTAGATGCAGGTGCAGCATTGATATCACATTGAGGCTGGAAGATGCATTCCCAGCCTGCCACCTCAATTTATTTCTGTCCAACCATTGAACATCCAAACATATAGGTACCCAAACAAATCTGGTGTGAGGGTTTATGCCAGGATACCCATGACCAAAAAATCGGTGGAGATCCTCGAAAAGCCTAAAAATTAATTGGGAGAAATGGATACACTTCAACTTATTAGGTGATTCACCTCTCAGAATATCTTCTGTGCCTTTGGGCTATCTGGCTGCTGCTCTCCAGCAACATCAAAAATGTCCTGATGCTGATGGTCCAGGGACTAACTTCAGACCTCTTTAACCTGACCTTGTGCTCCTGTTACTACATTTCCCAGTGCAAGGCCCTGTCGGTAGGTGGGTCAGTGCTTGGAGTGCAAGTGGTCCAAGGGCATTTCTTCCCTTTCAGGCACACTGCACCTCAGTGCACTGTGTCTTTTGAGTGAAGAGCCCCAAAAGGAAATTCATGAACTGCTTTGAATGCTGTCCTCTTACTGATGGGTGTGAGATTTCAGGATAAATAGAGAGAGTAAATTACTCTAAATAAAGAGCTAGCAAAAGCACAGATGCGATACACCAAATGGCCTCGTTCTGTGATGTAACTTTTAAAATTCTACAGAAAAGCAATACTGAAAATAAAGCATTCCAAACTGCTGGTCCCATCAAGTTCAAACAGATTCGAGTGAACAGTCATGCTGCAGAAGGTTAAGTACTGAAGCTCTGTGGGCCAAATAATGACGGCTGACAGCCCCCCTCCCCCCCCCGCTCCACTTGGACCATGGGCTTTATTTTGGACAACTGTGCCGTAGAATAAGGGAGCTTTCATTTTTTGCTGCAATGGATAAAATTGTGCAGATCACTTTTTGATACAAAGTCAATTACCTTCTGATATCCTTTGCAGATTATACAGTAGATTAAGTTTCCCTAATCTGCAGCTCTGAAACCATGCAGGGAAGAAATATGTTAACAAAACAACTTTCTTTTAACTTGTTTATTTTATTTAGTTTTCCTGATTTGAAAAATTATTAACCCTGTATTTATAACTAATTTCCAATCTATATTTGTTTGGCATGTTATCTATCCTGTTCTAAAAAACATTTAGTAAACAAATCTCACAGTTTACTTTTTGTTACTTATCGCTTTATCTCTGGTGATTATGCTTTATAATGCATTATTCAGGTATTAGGATCAACTATTGTATTTGCATGAGGATCAAAAGAGATATTTCAGTTTACGTGAAGGAATTCTGAGTAGATTATAGGTTTGTCGGTAATTTCAACATTTTTCAGGACCATATCTAGTTCGTTAGCTGAAGGAAGAACTTAAACTCAATTCAGTGTCCCTTAAAATTAAGTAATTATACAGGAAGCCAGCATTATAGAAGGATTTTGATAAGCTGGGAAATATATTAAAGCTCAATAAAAATTTATACAGTATGTACTTTGTAAAAGCTGTCACTGGTGGACATATCATACATGTACCACACACCCGCCCATATATGTATCAAAGCAATGGTTTATGGAAGTTATATATTATCCAGTTGCTGTACTTATTTAAGAAGCTGGACACGTGATTCCTAGCTTCTTCATTGGAAGCACATCCTGTTTGCTCTTGAATATCATCTGATTTTCTATGTGGAGTGTACAGTAGGTGTACCTGAGACATACATTACTTTTTGTACAATGTAGAAAAGAAAGAGCTTTTATTTTCATTACATTTTATTGCATCCTTTTCATAAATCTGTCTTTGGAAAGGTTGCTTGAGAGAAGAATATTGGCTAGGAAAATTCCTTGCTTTTCTTAGAGTAGTGCAGTAGGATCTTTTATGTCCCCCTGAGCTTTGTTTACCACCTCATCTGAAAGACGGAACCTTTGACAATGCAGCATTCCCATAGCACTGCACTAGAATCTCCGCCAAGATCGTGTGCTAAAGCTCATAATGGGTGTTGAACCCAGAACCTTTAAGCTCAGAGGTGCGAGTACTACTGAATAGACCATGCACCAATAAATTGGCTGTTTTTATTTCCTAGGTACTATCATCTTGGAAGTTCTGAGTCATTCAAAAACATGGCAATTCTTTAAAGCATCAAAGTATCCATGGATTGTTGGAGTTTGTTTTCTAATGTCTAGAATGCCAGACACACATTTGAGTTAATTACTGTCTGATGTTTCTAGAATGTATTAACAATCTGTGAAGCCTTCTGTTGTGGCTTCAGTGTTTGTAACCCAGGCATTCCACAGACTTATCATCTAGTTTGCAATTATGGAATGATGTGACAATAAATAAACAATACAGAAGTGATGTTGGACCCACTATATTTCTCTGATGAATGATATAAATGAATAATGTGAGTCAAATCAGATCTGCATGTAAGATAAATATATCCAACAGAAATTCACCATTTATGGGATATGGGATCCTGGGCTTTATTAATAGAGGCATAGAGTACAGAAGCCAGCAAGTTACTCGTTTGGCCTCAGCTGGAGTATTGTGTCCAATTACAGACACCAAAATCCTTCCTAAAGTTTGGAGAGGGTACAGAAGAAAAGGTTTCAGGGATGCAGGATTACAGTTACATGGATAGACTGGAGAAGACTGGATTGTTCTCCTTAGAACAGAGAAGGCTAGGAGAGATTTGATAGAGGTGCTTAAAATCATGAAGGGTCTAGATACAGTAAATGAAGGGAAACTATTTCCAGTGGCTGAAGGGTCGATAACTAGAGGGCACAAATTTAAGGTGATCGGCAAAAGAACCATAGGCGACATGAGGAAAATCTTTTTAATGCAATGACTGGTTAGAATTTGAAATGCAGTAATAAGGTGTTGGATATAGATTCAATAGAGTCTTCAAGAGGGAATTGGATAAATACTTGAAGGTGAAAAATTTTTCAGGGATATGGGGAAAGAGCGAGGGTATAGGAGTAACTGGATTGCTCTTTGAAAGAGTCGGCACAGACTCAATGAGCCAAATGGTCTTCTTTTGTTCTGTATTTTTCTATGATTCCATGATATTCTGTTGACCATATAGATATATTTTACATTAGATTTAATCTCAGTTGCACCTTGAGCTGTAAGAAGTCAAAAGAGTGTGAAAAGCCAGTAGAGTGTGGAGTTTAGTTTCAATAGGAGTTCAGGTTTGAGGTGCAGTTGGACATGAGCTTTTATTATCTACAAATAATATGTGATTGAAGCAAGACTGTTGCATGAGCTTGGTAGTTCAGATTAACAGTGGCCGGAATTTTACCTGCTCAAATCGGACGTCCTCCAAGGTGGCTGAGCCGAAGACGCTAACAGCCCAATTGAGGTGACTATTTCTGAGCTGGAGCTTGGTGCGGGGATAGGATGTGATGCTGCACCCTCTGGGGTCCCCTCCTCCTCCTCAGAGGTGGACGTATGTGCCCTGGCGATGCTGCCTGGCCACTGCTGTGTTTCACCTGCAGGGAAAAGCAGAACAATCAGGTGTGATGAACACTCCACACTGAAGGACATGTCATAGACTGCAGTGTGGCCACATGTCTGTGACTCTGAACTCACGAGCAACCTTCATTGCTTGAGCCAGCCAAACACCCCCACCCTGTGCCCCCCACACCCCCCCCCCCCACTCTGGGGAACTCACCCTCCTGGCCAGGTGTGCCAGCCTCCCCATTGACAACTGAGTGTCCTCCGTCCTCCCCAGCAAGCAACATGCCTCCTCCTTCACACTGGTGAGAATTGCGATATTTGCGACACCACCACTGGTCTGTGACTTCTCTGGGGCATTCTGTGCCATTTTTTCCTGTGGAAACACATGGCAATCAGTTCAGTTACTTGACTTGAAGGAGCACCCACTCATCCCTTGTGTTGCATGCTGCATCTGGGACCATTTCCATTGAAGTGTGTTGTTGGCACACTTCTGGATCATTGTGCATCCCAGATGTGTCCAGCATATGGCCCATGACAGGGCTGCAGCCATTCACTCCAGATGGATGGTTTCAACTTTGCAGCATCAACACCTGGTAACCCTCCCGTATAAGTTCAAAGCAACAATGACTGAGACATGCCCCTTACCCTGGCAGAGCGCAGAATGTCGTTGACCCACTTTTGACACTGGAGTCATGTCCTCCTCACAACCCCGCAGCTGCTGACCTCCTCCACAACATCCAACCATGCCTTGTTGGTGATGTGGGGAGGCCTCCTCCTTCTGTCTGTTGGGAAGAGGACCTCCCGCCATGCCTCAGCCGCCTAGGGGAGGACATGCAGGGAGAGAACCTTGGGGCCATGCGGTTGCCTCTGTCTGACATTGCTGCAATCGGGTTCTGGTCCTCCAAGAACTCTGGTAGATTTATGGATATTGGATGGGTCGCCCCTTTAATTGCAATGACACTGCTTTCCCCCTCAGCCAAGTATATTCCTTGTTCTCAGCTCTAGCTCCTCCCACCATCCTCATTGCAGAAAGCAGCCGTTTCAGAGCCACTGAAGGTGCTGAAAGTCCTTTTAAATGGCTTTCAGCACCTTCTTCCGGCTCTAGCCACTCCCCTGCGACGCTCCTGCCTGTGCACGTCTTTTTCAATCAGTGATCTGCCGCTGAGACGCTAATTGGTCAATTAACGCTCGATTGGGGCGGCAGCTGAGCGCGGAGCGAAAATGACTTCGGCACCCGCTTCCACCTCCCGGACCCACTGGGACAGGTAGAATTCTGGCCAGTATCTATATTTTTAAGTTAGACACAGAGAAAATTGGATAAATATTTGAAGAAGAACATAGAACATAGAACATACAGCACAGAACAGGCCCTTCGGCCCACAATGTTGTGCCGATCCTTTGTCCTCTGTCAAGGACAATTTAATCTATACCCCATCATTCTCCTTTATCCATATACCTATCCAAAAGCCTTTTGAAAGTCCCTAAAGTTTCTGACTCAACAACTTCCCCGGGCAAGGCATTCCATGCCTCGACCACTCTCTGGGTAAAGAACCTTCCCCTGACATCCCCCTTATATCTCCCACCCTTCACCTTAAATTTATGACCCCTTGTAACGCTTTGCTCCACCCGGGGAAAAAGTTTCTGACTGTCTACCCTATCTATTCCCCTGATCATCTTATAAACCTCTATCATGTCACCCCTCATCCTTCTCCTTTCTAATGAGAAGAGGCCTAGAATGTTCAGCCTTTCCTCGTAAGACTTATTCTCCATTCCAGGCAACATCCTGGTAAATCTCCTCTGCACCCTCTCCAAGGCTTCCACATCCTTCCTAAAATGAGGCGACCAGAACTGCACACAGTACTCCAAATGAGGCCTTACCAAGGTCCTGTACAGCTGCATCATCACCTCACGGCTCTTAAATTCAATCCCTCTGCTAATGAACGCTAACACCCCATATGCCTTCTTCACAGCCCTATCCACTTGAGTTGCAACTTTCAATGATCTATGCACATAGACCCCAAGGTCTCTCTGCTCCTCCACATGCCCAAGAACCCTACCGTTAACCCAGTATTTTGCATTCATGTTTGTCCTTCCAAAATGGACGACCTCACACTTTTCAGGGTTAAACTCCATCTGCCACTTTTCAGCCCAACACTGCAACCTATCCAAGTCCCTTTGCAGACGACAATAGCCCTCCTCGGTATCCACAACTCCACCAACCTTTGTATCATCTGCAAATTTACTGACCCACCCTTCGACTTCCTCATCCAAGTCGTTAATAAAAATCACAAACAGGAGAGGACCCAGAACTGATCCCTGCGGAACGCCACTGGTAACTGGGCTCCAGGCTGAGTATTTACCATCTAAGACCACTCTCTGCCTTCTATCAGTTAGCCAATTCTTAATCCAACTGGCCACATTCCCCACTATCCCATGCCTCCTGACTTTCTCCATAAGTCTACCATGGGGGACCTTATCAAATGCCTTACTAAAATCCATGTACACCACATCCACTGGTTTACCCTCATCCACTTGCTTGGTCACCTGCTCAAAGAATTCAATCAGGCTTGTGAGGCAAGACCTACCCCTCACAAAACCGTGCTGACTGTCCCGAATCAAGCAGTGTCTTTCCAGATGCTCAGAAATCCTATCCCTCAGCACCTTTTCCATCAACTTGCCTACCACCGAAGTAAGACTAACTGGCCTGTAATTCCCAGGGTTGTTCCTATTCCCTTTCTTGAACAGGGGCACAACATTTGCCACCCTCCAATCACCTGGTACCACCCCCGTCAGCAGAGAAGATGAAAAGATCATTGCCAGCGGCTCTGCAATTTCATCCCTTGCTTCCCATAACATCCTTGGATATACCCCGTCAGGCCCGGGAGACTTGTCTATCTTCAAGTTATTCAAAAACCCCAACACATCTTCCCTCCTAACGAGCACTTCCTCGAGCTTACCAGTCTGCTTCCCACCGTCCTCTTCAGTAATACACCCCTTCTCATTCGTAAATACCGAAGAGAAGTACTCATTCAAAACCTCACTTATCTCTTCCGGCTCAACACACAGTCTCCCGCTATTGTCCTTGACCGGACCTATGGTCCCCCTAGTCATCCTCATATTTCTGACATACGCGTAAAAGGCCTTGGGGTTTTCTTTTATCCTACCCGCCAAGCATTTTTCATGCCCTCTCTTAGCTCTCCTAATCCCTTTCTTCAGATCCTTCCTGGCCATCTTGTATCCCTCCAGAGCTATGCCTGTGCCCTTTTTCCTCAACCTTATATACGCATCCTTCTTCTTCCTAACAAGACTCTCAACCTCTCTTGTCAACCACGGTTCCCTCACATGACCATCCCTTCCCTGTCTGACAGGGACATGCTTATCAATGGCCCCTACTATCTGCTCCTTGAAAAAGTTCCACATTTCGACCGTGCCCTTCCCTGCCAGCATATGCTCCCAACTTATGCTCCTCAGTTCCTGCCTGACAGCATCATATCTACCCTTCCCCCAATTGTAAACCTTGCCCTGTTGCACATACCTATCCCTCTCCATTACCACAGTGAATGCTACAGAATTGTGATCACTATCTCCAAAGTGCTCGCCCACCAACAGCTCTATCACTTGCCCTGGTTCATTACCTAGTACCAAATCCAATATTGCCTCCCCTCTGGTCGGGCAGTCTACATACTGAGTCAGAAAAGCTTCCTGGACATACTGCACAAACACTACCCCATCCAAACTATTCGATCTAAAGAGTTGCCAATCAATATTTGGGAAGTTGAAATCCCCCATAATTACTACCCTGTGACTTCTGCTCCTTTCCAAAATCTGTTTCCCAATCTGCTCTTCCACCTCCCTGCTGCTATTGGGGGGCCTATAGAAAACTCCCATCAAGGTGACTGCTCCTTTCCTGTTCCTGACCTCAACCCACAGTGCCTCAGTCGGCAGATCCTCCTCGAAAATTCTTTCAGCAGTTGTTACACTATTTCTAACTAACAATGCCACCCCCCCACCTCTTTTACCACCATTCCTAATCTTATGAAAACATCTATAACCAGGTACCTCCAAAAACCATTCCTCCCCCTCACCTATCCACGTTTCAGTGATGGCCACAACATCGTAGTCCCAAGTGCCCATCCACGCCTTCAATTCACTCACCTTATTCCTGATGCTTCTTGCGTTGAAGTATACGCACTTTAACCCTTCTCCGTGCCCATCTGTCCTCTGCGACAGTGCTACCTTCCCCAATACCTCACTACACTCTTTGTCTTTCTGAGTGGACCCACTGGTCCCTGGATTACAAGTCCGGTTCCCATCCCCCTCCCAAACTAGTTTAAACCCTCCCGAACAGTACTAGCAAACCTCCCTCCCAGGATATTGGTGCCCCTCTGGTTCAGATGCAGCCCGTCCTGTTTGAACAGGTCCCATCTTCCCCAGAATGCAGTCCAATTATCCAAGAACTGGAAGCCCTCCCTCCTACACCATTCCTGCAGCCACGTGTTCAGCTGTGCTCTCTCCCTATTCCTAGCCTCACTATCACGTGGCGCCGGCAACAAACCAGAGATAACAACTCTGTCCGTCCGAGCTTTCAGCTTCCAGCCTAACTCCCTAAACTCACTTCTAACATCTGTGCCACCCTTCCTTCCTACGTCGTTGGTGCCAATGTGCACCACGACCTCTGGCTGCTCCCCCTCCCCTTTAAGGATCCTGAAGACGCGATCACAAACATCACGGACCCTGGCACCAGGGAGGCAACAAACCATCCGTGCGTCTCGCCTGCGCCCACAGAACCGCCTGTCCGTACTCCTCACCATCGAGTCCCCGATGACTAGTGCTCTCCCATTCTCCCTCCTTCCCTTCTGAGCCACAGTGCAGGACCCCGTGCCAGAGGCCCGGTCACTGCAGCCTGCCCCCGATAGGCCGTCCCCCCCAACAGTATCTAAAACTGTATACTTGTTGTTGAGGGGAACGACCACAGGAGATCCCTGCACTGACCTCTTCCCACCTCTAACTGTTACCCAGCTGCCTTTGATTTGTGGAATGCAGTCCGATGGGAAGAGTGGGGCAATGGAAATAATTTTGGACAAAAGCAAAATACTGCAGATGTTGGAAATCTGAAACGAAAACAGAACATGCTGGAAATACTCAGCAGCTCAGGCAGCATCTACAGAGAGAAAAACAGAGTTAACTTTCAGGTCTGTGAGCTTTTATCAGAACTGTCAAAAGTGAGAAATGTAAAAGGTTTTGAGCAAGTGAAGGGAGGAGGGGGAAGATGAACAAATGGGAAGATCTGTGATTAAATGACAGAAGGTTTCATGGTACAAAGCCAAAGGGAGTGGTAATGAGATAAGTAAAGAAACAAAAGATGTGTCTGGATAAGGTGTGAATGACAGGATAGCAGCCTTCCAAACACAAAGTAAAGGGATAAAGAAAGAAACAAGAGGGAGAAAAGAAATGGGCCAGCAAAAACAAACATGATAAAAGAAAAAAATGGGGGCAGATGTTATGATCCAAAATTGTTGAACTCAATGTTGAGTCCAGAAGGCTGTAAAGTGGCCAGTCGAAAGATGAGGTGCTTGTGTTGAGCTTCTTTGGAACACTGTAGCAGGCCAAGGACAGAAAGATCAGAGCGGGAGCAAGGTAGAGAATTGAAATGACAAATGACAGGAAGCTCAGAGTTGTGCTTGCAGACTGAATGGAGGTGTTCTGCAAAGTGGTCCCCCAATCTGCATTTGGTCTCCCCGATGTAGAGACCATATTGTGAGCAGTGAATACAGGATACTAAATTGAAAGAAATGAAAATAAATTGCTCTTTCACTTGGAAGAAGTATTTGGGGCTTCGGATGATGAGAAAAGAGGAGGTACAAGGGCAGGTGTTGCATTGCCTGCGCTTGTGTGAATGTGCTGTAGGAAAGGGAGGTGGTGTTGGGGGTGACTGAGGAATGGACCAGGGTGTCATGGAGGGAATGGTCCCTTTGGAATGCTGCAAGGGGAGGGGAAGGGAAGATGTGTTTGGTTGTGGCATCACACTGAAGATGGTGGAAATGGCAGAGGATTATCTGTTGAATAGAGTCTGGTGGGGTGGAATGTGAGGACAAGGAGAACCCTTTCATGCTTCTGGGAGGAACGAGAAGGGGTGAGAGCAGAAGTGTGTGAAATAGATTGGACACGGTCAAGGCCCTGTTAACCATGGTTGCAGGGGAGTCCTCGGTTGGGGAAAAAGGAAAACATATCGGAAGCGCTAGTGTGGAAGGTTTCATTGTCCGAATAGATGCAATGGAGACAGAGAAACGGGGAGAATGGAATTAGAGTCCTTGCAGGAAGTGGGGTGTGAGGAAGTGTAGTCCAGGTAGCTGTGTATGACCGTGGGCTTATAGAGAATATTGGTTGAAATCCTATCCCCAGAAATGGAGACAGAGAAGTCAAGGAAGGGAAGGGAAGAGTCAGAGATGGACCATGGGAAGGTGAGAGAAGGTTGGAAATAATTTTGGATTGCTCTAGCAAAGAGCTGGCACAGACAATTTGAACCGAATGCCCTCCGTCTGTGCTATAAACTGCTATCATTCAGTGATTCTATCTCTTTAAATTGAAGTGTGTGCTTGTATTACAGAGATTACTATGCATTCATTGTAAACTGTGACAAACATCTGTGATGTTACAGCTACCATCCAGTGTTCCAAGCACATGTTAAGTGTTGTCATGGCACTGAGGAATTGTAGCATTTGTCACCTTAGGCTGGATTGATTTACAGGGATTTTTATCACATCTGTTCAAATTAAATTTGTAGTCGCATGCCAATTTACATGAATAATGTAGTGCTGGGGAAAAGTCTTGTGAAATTGATCTTATCCAATACTAGCAACTTAAACCATGGTATGAATGTAAGTACCTGTGTTAAGGAATTAAACTAATTTCCTAATATTAATATTTTCGTACTGGCAAGCTGAAACACTTGGTATAAAAATGGCTGCAAGTGCAAACAAACTTGCCTTAGTTTTAATATCACAAACAGTTCTGATTGATGAATCATTGTTGGATTTAATCCTCAGTAATTAAAGTGGGAATTGAGAAATGGCACAAAAAATACACTGCTGTTGAGGCAGAGAGCTTTGAGAGGAAGTGCTCGGGTTTCAACTAATGTTCAGAGGTACCCTGGAGTCAGAAATTATACATTTTTGGCCAGCTGCAAAACTAAAATAATTAGAGTAATTGACTTCAGTATCTCAGCAACACAAATCTGGAAAGTATTCATCTACATTGAAGTCACCACAGAATGCATTGCTGGTCCACTTTATTATAAATCAAACTTAAAGCCCTGGCTAATGCTATGTCAACTTGTGTAACCTGCATTACTTTAATCATTTGAATAGATCTTTTTCTTACAAGAATTACCTGTTTACTATAATACCTTGGTCAGAAATGTTTCAGCATATTTACAAATAAAGTAGAACACAGCGTAGTGTTAATGAACACATTGTAAACTCAGTACTATTTAATGATGCAATGTATTGAACATAATATAGACTAAAGGAAATTTCAGCAGAGAAGCAGGTCAGTTGGCCCAGTGTGCCCATGTCTGTGCTAGTTTACATTGGAATCAAATTTATAAAATATTGGATACATTTTTCACAGCTATACTGGTGGAATGGAGACTTTCAAGCAGTGGACAAGGGTTGGGAAATTAGGGGCTGGATTTTACCAGCCCTTTGGGGACAGGCTGGGAGGCGGGAAGGCTGGAAAAATGGTGCAGGAAGGTAGTGGGTGGCATGCCCGCCATCTTCCTGCCACCATGCCATCTTATGGGAAAGGTGGCAGATGGTCCGCCAGCCCGGAGCCCAGTTGAGGCACTTAAATAGCCAGTTAAGGGCCTTGTCCCACCTCCGCGTGGGGAGATGGCCAGGTAAATCCTGGTGGCCTCCAAGCAGACTCCGGGGGAGGACCATTATTTCAGGCGCTCTTTGGCTCACGGTATTGCTGCCCTCCGTGACTGGCCTGATTGTCCCTGGCACCCACAGACCTCACTTATCTGCCTTTGAGGGCACATGGCCATCGATGCGCCCTCATCCTGCAGGTGCAGCCCCAGCAGTGGACACCGCTAGCAGTGGAGCTGATGAGGCTGCTGAGCTGCTGGACCTCTGATTGGCTGGCAGCTCTGGGGGTGGGCCGTTGTCCTTAATAGGGTCGGCAGCCACTTAATTGGTTGCTGCCAACAAGATGTGGCCCCGGCTCTTGCTGACCACTGAAATGGGGTCGCCCCCTCGCTTTTGGCTCTGGCGGTGGGACCCCTGCCGCCCCCATAAAATCCAACCCTAGGGTTGTAATTCACACTGTGCCTAATTTCCCAATAGGTAATTTTGAATAGGGAGGCCATGCTACCAGCAAGTATAGGCCTCATTAGATTGTGCAATATGTCAATGCAGTCTTGAGCAGTAAGTCTTCATTATTGGTAATTGCTGCCTGCACTTAGATGTTTCAGTTCCAAGTGGGTTCTACATATGCTAGGTGCTTCAGATGAGGAAAATGTATTTCTGAGTGGTCACAAATGCAGCTGCAATGACACATAAAGTAGATAATTTTGAATTTGAGTGATAATGATTCGGTCACCTGTTATAGATCACTTCCGATTCTTCTTCCTATTTCCATCGAAGTCAAGTAGGAGAAATGCGTAACACATGATTGAATTGATATCGTGTGTTTTACACTATCATCCAAAATCAGAATTACTCCCAGGGTGTTTTGTCCACTTCTACCATTAATCCAGTACCTGTGCTTATAGATCCTACATGGAAATGACAACATAGAAACAGGCCATTTGGCCAAACCAGTCTGTGTTGGTATTTATCCTCCACATGACCATCTCTTGCAGGATGACCTTCAAACAACATTGGAACAGGGACAGATCTTCTCATAGCAGTGAAAATTACCACAGTATGAACCTTTCTTACAATTGGTTCCTCCTGAGCCAGCTCATGGTCATGTGCTTCATCAGGCAGTCTGTTGTGCATAGCAATGTAAATTTTTGCAAGGGACAATGCCTTCATCACTTTCCCTGTTGAAAAGAGCCATCGACTGGACAGGATGCAGAGCTTTTATTGAGTGGTAGACTCTTCTGAGTGAAAGCTGTCACAATGGAGTCTGATGTGGGAATTAGAGTTCCATGTCTACCTACAAGCAAAGAAAGGGCTTACATTGAATCAATGTTCAGGTGGTATCTGACCGCAACAATATCTGTATGTTTATCATTATCCAGGAATCATTACTGTGCTGGCTGTCCAGGGTGATTGCACTTTTGAAAGGAAACGAAACACTGATTTGGGGGGATGACGTTTGGGACATGAGGGCTAAACTCTGCATCAGTGACCACTGACCCCACTAAGAAACTCCCTAACAGAAAAGGAGGACCTTAGGCTAGAAATTTAAGCATCTATTTTCTGTTCTATATCTACCATCTTACCTTGGAAGAAAAGTGTGCCTTTCAGCTTTTACACAAGTTTGCAGTTGACAGGAGAACAAGCCTTACCTACTTAGCAAGCTTTAACAGGCCAGCAGCCTATTCAAAATGGGGGTTTACGGACTCAAATTATAAAATTTAGCTTAGGCAGCATTCTTTGCTGCACGTGCAGGTGAGTTTGACCATTTGCCCATCTGAATCCCATTTTCTCCAAATTGGAAAAATCAGGATTTTAGGCTTCTGGCTTCACACCCTGGATGCTTACTGAACAGCCTGATCCAATATGTTGGGTGGCACATTTCCAGCATGGAATGAGCACGCACACACCATCCACAATATTGAACCCTTAGGCTCCCATTTTACACTTGTAAAACGGGCAAGGCACAATTGAAATTCTAGACCAGTGTATGGGTGGCAAACAAAACCACGTTTAATACTCCCTGCTGATCAGACTCCTCAGTCCCTCTCTCTCCTGCTTCCCCATTGGTGGTGTGCTGATTTTTGATTTTGATGAAAAATTAGTTCATAGGAAAGTCCCAAAAGTTTTAAAACTACAGGTTATTCTTTGCTAAAAAGAATAATAGTTGCAGCTCACTTATGTTAGCTTGTTAGTAACACAAACATCATCCATGTGAAATATAGTGTATTAAGATGTTCTCATAAGAGTAATAGTTATATAATCTCCTTGCTTGTGTGGCAGTTGATTGGCTTCAGTTTCTAATGTGGTACTAAGCATATCCATCTAATAGAGTATTTCTATCAGTATCATGAAAAACAGGAATAAAAAATGGTTCAAAACAGATGATGCCTAGAGACAGCTCTACATGCAATTACTGTATTTCAGGCAATGGAAGGTGAAGTGAATTGAATAACTATTAGTGTCATATTAGAACTTGCCAAAGAGTCAGAGTACAGCTGAGGACAGAATCACAATCACAAATACTTTATACTTGATGGTAATTTGATGTTGCGCAGTCATTTTATGTGTTTAATTGCATTTACACAACAACAGAAGGATTAGGGGCAATTGATTGTACATTGTGTTGGGGAGTGAGAGGCTAAAGACTGTACCCTCACAATTCTCAGTCTGATGAGAAATCTACATAATAGGAACATTGGAAGGTTGTGATCCAAAAAGACCATTTTGGTCCATTTAGTTGACCCCAGAATGGAACCAATTGTATAGCACTCAAGTTACAAAATGATGTGCTTGTTCTATCCAGATTTAATCATTGCATAAATGTCACACCATGCCATGAATCATAGTGTTCCATTTATGTATTGATGGTTAACTATGATTGTACATTTATGGTGGACAAAATTGCTTTAAATTAAAAAGGAAGAAAGCAAGGGCTCACTTTTGTCTGTTGAGTGCAATCTGGTCAGCAATTTTGTTGCTGGAGTTTGTTGCTGGCCTTCAGAGTATGCTGACGTTGCAGAGGTTGTGGACGACCATGAGCCATTTAGCTGTTTCAGCTGCTCACAGGCAGTTGTGGTACTGTGTGCAGAACTTGCAGCATTCAGAACAGGGTTGTTACCAGTTTGTAATTTTTTTTAGTAGGTCTTTGAAATGGCTTCTTTTTTTGTTGTATTGACAATACTGTAGCTGATTTTTCAGTATTACATGTTGAAGGGGTAAGGGTAAAAGTGCTCTCTGCACATCTTGGCTGGAGAGGGAGATAGAATGTCCAGGGTTCCCACTTTCCAGATAAAGCGAATGGTCAAAACTGTGGCAAATGGATTTCAATGCAGGTAAATGTGAAGTTGTCTACTTTGACCCCAAAAAGGATGCAGT
Source organism: Heterodontus francisci (assembly GCF_036365525.1). Classification (NCBI taxonomy): domain Eukaryota; kingdom Metazoa; phylum Chordata; class Chondrichthyes; order Heterodontiformes; family Heterodontidae; genus Heterodontus; species Heterodontus francisci. Next base: position 119,586,753 of record NC_090373.1, on the reverse strand, counting down.
AGTACTTTCTAAATGATGAAAAGCTAGAAACATTGGCGGTCCAAAGAAACTTATGGATCCAGGTGCATAGATCATTAAAATGTCAAACAGGTACAGAAAATAATCAAAAAGGCTGATAGAATGCTGGCCTTTATATCCAGAGGACTACAAGACAAGTGGGTAGAAGTTAAGCTTCAGCTATGCAAAGTCCTAGTTAGACCACATCTGGACTACTGTGAGCAGTTCTGGGCACCACACCTTAGGAAGGATATAGTGACGTTGAAGTGAGTGCAGCATTGGTTTACCAGAATGATACCTGGACTCCAAGAATTAAATTATAAGGGCAGATTACACAAACTCGGGTTGTATTCCTTGGAATTTAGAAGGTTAAGGGGTGATTTGATCGAAGTTTTCAAGATATTAAGGAGAACAAATTGGGTAGATAGAGAAAAACTATTTCCTCAGATTGGGGAGTCTTGGACTAGGCGGCATAGTCTAAAAATTAGAGTCAGACATCTCAGGAATGAAATTAGGAAACACTTCCACACACAAAGGGCAGTCAAGTTTGGAACTCTCTTCCACAAATGACAATTGATGCTAGATCAATTGTTAGCTTTGAATCTAAGATTGATAGATTTTGGTTAACCAAACGTATGAAAGGATGTGCTGCAAAGGCAGGTATATGGAGTTAGGTTGCAGATCAACCTTGATCTTGATGAATACAGGCATGAGGGGGTAAATGGCCTACTCATATTCCTATGTTCCTAATCCTGTATGGAAATTGGATGAGGAGAGGATTGGGCTGCATTTCGTTGCTTTCTGCTGTTGAATGACCTGCCTGACATTCACTGTCGAGCTTCCCACAAGAAGAATCACTGGTTGCCTGAGCAACTAAGGAGAGACTGATGATCAAAGAACCACAACCCAGCCAGGAGTTCCACCTGTAGGAGAGGAAGAGAGAAGGAAGGAAAATAGGTAAACAAAAAGAGGGAAAATACCTTCCTTTAGCATTTGATGCCGAAATAGACAGTATTTAATTCCCACGTACTGGATAAAGATAAAGAAAAAATTACATTTATATAGCTTCTTTCACGATCTCAGAATGTCCCAAAGCACTTTATAACAAAGCACTTTTGAAACGTAGTCACTGTTGTAATGTAGAAAAATATGGCAGCCAATTTGTGCACAAGGTCCCATAAACAGCAATGTGATGATGACCAGATAATGTTTTAATGGTATTAGATTTGATTAGAGATACAGCACTGAAACAGGCCCTTCGGCCCACCGAGTCTGTGCCGAACATCAACCACCCATTTATACTAATCCTACATTCCTACCAAACATCCCCACCTGTCCCTATATTTCCCTACCACCTACCTATAGTAGTGACAATTTATAATGGCCAATTTACCTATCAACCTGCAAGTCTTTTGGCTTGTGGGAGGAAACCGGAGCACCCGGAGAAAACCCACGCAGACACAGGGAGAACTTGCAAACTCCACACAGGCAGTACCCGGAATCGAACCCGGGTCACTGGAGCTGTGAGGCTGCGGTGCTAACCACTGCGCCACTGTGCCGCCCTAAAGCTGAAAGATAAGTATTGGCAAGGAAGAACTCTAATGCCTTTTTTTGAAACAGTGCTGAGAGATTTAACATCTCATCTGAAAGACAGCATCTCCAACAGTGTAGCACTTCCTCCATAGGCACTAGAATGTCAACCTACATTTTGTGTTTAAATTTCTGGAGTGGGGTTTAAACCCACAACCTTCTGAGTTAGAGACAAGAGTGCTACCACTGACCCACAGCTGGGTGTCAACCAAGTTCTCAACAAACCACAAATGAATTTGTTAGTTGAAATATCATGCTTTAATGAAGAAAATACACTTGGGCACAATAAATAATATATTATCTACCTGTAATTGTTGAACAGAAGACCTTAGTTAATGCTTGATTAATTATTTTCTATAAGGAGCTCACAGTAAGAACACTATGTGACTAAACTATGGATTTAAATCCCATTATAAGCAAAAACACTCCATTTGTGATGAGTTCATTAGTTTTTAGTATATATTGTGTTATGATAATGTTAAGTGGCACCCTGGATTCTAAAAAGGAACATTTTGATAAAATGCTTGCATAATTCTCGGATTCTAAAATGCAAATGAACCATAAAGGGATTGATTTTTATTTTCCCCATCTGGGTGGGAATCTGGCCCTGTATAGAACCTTCTCGATTTTCATCCATTGACTTCAGCTAAATGCAAATTAGCGAGTTCTACCGTAGGCAGATTATTGCCAAGGCGGTGAAGGATTTTTAGTGCTAATGCTGATCCCTATTCCATCGAAACTAGAACCCAGTCATTAGATGTACACTGTAGAATATTACTGTAACACTTAATGTGGTTGTCTGAAATTCCAGCCTTTGCAATTTTAGTGAAAGTGTTAACCTGCTTTAATTACTAAAATTAAAGCGAGGGGAATTTCAAACAGACATTCGTCCAGTAGTACCCCATATCATAATTTCTCTACAAATGGAGGTCGAAACACCCTACCACCAACGGCTGTCCTCATTTGCAAGTCAGACACAGGAGGCCTGGTGGAAGCAGGAATTCTGGTGGAACCGAGGGGACTGGATCTCCACAAAATCTCACTTGCTGCCAGTTTCTGACGGAGCTTGGTGTCGGCAGAGTTTCTGTATGTGCAAAAAGTGGCCCATGGTATCAGAGTAGAGCTCGGCCAAGGGCAGGAGATTTCAGGGCCTTGATCTGCCAGCCATACAGTTACCTGGATGAATCCAGCATAGTGGTGTGTGTACCATAGAATCAGAGAAGAAACATGGAATGATACAGCACAGGAGGAGGCCATTTGGCCCATTGTGTCTGTGCTGGCTTTTTGAAAGAGCTTTTCAATTAGTCCCGCTTCCTTGCCCTTTCTCCATAGCTGTGAGAATTTCCCATGCAAGTATTTATCCAGCTCCCTTTTGAAATGAAAGCTGCTAATGAGTCTGCTTCCACCACCCTTTCAGGCAGTGCAAAGCAACTCGCAAAATAAATGTTTTTTTCCACGTCACCTCTGATTCTTTTACCAATTACCTTAAATCTGTGCCTTCTAGTTCCTGACCTTCTGCCACTAGAAACAGTTTCTCCTTATTTATTATATGAAAATTTTTCATAATTTTGAACACCTCATCAAATCTCGTGTTAACCTTCTTTGCTCTAAGGAAAACAATCACAGTTTCTCTAGTGTTCCCATATTATCACCAGGATCTCAGTGGTTGCCTCTTTAGTTTGTCATTTTTCACCCTCCAGGGTGACCCTGTTGAATCTTCTACATTGAGAGTGGTTCCAAGCCCTCTGATTATATCCCAAAAACAGAAACTTGGGGCGGCGCAGTGGTTAGCACCGCAGCCTCACAGCTCCGGCGACCCGGGTTCAATTCCGGGTACTGTCTGTGTGGAGTTTGCAAGTTCTCCCTGTGTCTGCGTGGGTTTCCTCCGGGTGCTCCGGTTTCCTCCCACATGCCAAAGACTTGCAGGTTGATAGGTAAATTGGCCATTATAAATTGCCCCTAGTATAGGTAGGTGGTAGGGAAAATATAGGGACAGGTGGGGATGTGGTAGGAATATGGGATTAGTGTAGGATTAGTATAAGTGGGTGGTTGATGGTCGGCACAGACTCGGTGGGCCGAAGGGCCTGTTTCAGTGCTGTATCTCTAAAAAAAAACTTGCAGCAGGACTCATCCATGCACGTTTTCTCCCATACTTCATCCAACCTAACCAATCATATTGGCTTTACATGATGGTTTTACATGAGAGACAGCAATGCTTGCAATTAGTTTGGAGGTAACTTCCATATCTCCATCTTTCAAGCACTTTGTCTTGGACGATAGCAAATGACCTTGAGTCCAGGCCTTTGAAATGTAAACTCTTAAGTCCAAATCATCAACATGCTGTGACATTTGACATTTGTCTATGTCTGCAGATAAGTTCATAAATTCTTAAACCTGCTGAATCTCTTGCTACTCCAAAGACATCCATATGTTCCTGAAAACCATGGCCTCCTGTTTTCTTTTTATTCATTCATGGGATGTGAGCGTCACTGGCACCCATTTGTTGCCCGTCCATAATTGCCCTTAAGAAAGTAGTGGTGAGAAAAGCAAAAGAAAAACAGAGGACTTGACTTTCAGCCCCAGCCCAGGCTGGGAATGGAGGTGGGCGGATGCTAAAAGTAGCCCTGCCGGCCTGTGTGCCTCTTCCCCGGCTTCATCCCACCCCAAGCTATTTTCCTGGAGGTGGGATGATGGAGAAGGGGGCGACACGGCTACCCATCCGCATGTGGTGAAAAGCCAATTAAACCAATTATAGACCTATTAAAGCCAATTGAAGGAGGCCGACTGTGATTTTCCAGGAGGTGGTGGGGACAGTTTTGCTGCCTAAACGCAGCCTGCTGGTAGCAGATCGAGGGGGCCAGCACTCCAAGTAGGCTTTGAAGCCCTCCCTGCCTGCTTGGGTGCAGCAGACGCAGCAGCCACAGGCTGCTCTGTGGAGGGATTGCTCCACCGCCACCCCCCCCCCCCCTCCAACAGTGGTGGCCTGGCTGCAAAAGCCATTTTTTATTTAAACTTTAATAAAATTGGAGAGAGTGCACCTCCATTTTGAAGCAGCCCTCTCACTTACCTGCCACGGCATCCTGCTGCTGTTTTCAAGCTGGAAGGCCTATGATAGGCCATTCAGCTTTGAGACCCTGCCCACCATTCTTAATCGGATGGCAAGCCCACTCTCTGTTCATTAATTTGCCACTCTGGGGAAAATCACATTGACTGACTGTTTCACATACAGTGCGGGCTTCTGACTCCCACTTGAGTCTTGACGCTGGAATTCAGAAGCCGGCAGAGAAGATCCCGTAAAGAGAATACATTGTAGCTTTTTACTTGAGAGCTCAAGGGGTTAATCTGCCAATTAATAGTTTTCTTGTTACCATGGGGAAACATCCACTCAAATTAAGAAACAAATTTAATAATGCCCAAAATGTTTACATTCAGCAATATAAAAGTTGTTGCTTAGTGAATTAAAAAGAGTTAATATGTAACTAGAAAGCAAAAAAAAAGCTTGCGGTGTTAATCTTTTCACGTTTCTAAAGAAGACAAATCCATACATGATCTATCAATGTCAGCTTGTGCCACACAACTGCTTGCACCAGAGGTGTGGAGCTGAGGATTTTTGACCCCACTAAAGATTGCACCTAGTTTATTCTCAATGTAGGCTGAGAAATCTGCCAATTTGATTTCAATTTATCTCTGATTCACCTTCAAAATGAACTTTCCTAGTTTAATTGGATTAATCTTCTCTACTCAGCATTGTTTTTCCCCTTTACTTATTCTTAGTAATAATGTTAGATCAGTTTAGAAACATATGACAATGCCATCCTGATATCTTATGGGAAATGGCAACCCTACACACCCAAGCCTGTCTACTGCACAGAAGCTTTGCTGCTTACCTTATCCTCACATGGACTTTTTCACTTTTCTGTGTTTCTTTGTGAATAATACTGTACCAGAAAAAAACTGTGCTGTAAAGTAAAAGACGACAGTACGTTACTGGGTAACCTACAGTCGCCTCACTCAAATGCGGTCTTAAAGCTCTGGGCTTACATCATCATCAGGTCTATTAGAACTTCAACATCATCATTTTCTTGGTAACTGCATAATGGTTTGAAGTACAGTAAATCAAAAATGCCCAATAATTTTATAAATGAATCATATATTAGAGAGAATAGCAAATAGCATGTAGATAGCATTAAGATCAATTTCTTCCTTAGTGTTCTTCAGATAATCTAAAGCCACCTACTGTCTACTTATGACATCATCACAACTATCTGACTGAATTACTGCTGCCTTATAACTCACTGTCGGCTGCCTAATCTGTAAATAACATAACACTTGAGTGGGGAATGGCAGCCTATGTATTCCTCAAGCTCACTTTCTACTTTAACTCGTAGAGAAACCAGTAACATTAGAACATAGAACAAAATACAGCACAGAAGGAGGCCATTCAGCCCATCAAGTCTGTGCTGGTTGAATAAGCTATCCACCCACACTAATACCACCTTACAGCACATGGTCCGTAGCCCCGCAGGTTACTGCGCCTTAGGTGCATGTCCAGCTACCTTTTAAAAGAATTGAAGGTCTCTGCCTCCACCACCAATCCTGGCAGTGAATTCCAGACACCCACTACCCTCTGGGTGAAAAGGTTTCTCCTCATGTCCCCTCTATTCCTTCTACCAATCACCTTAAATCTGTGCCCTCTGGTAACTGACCTCCCCACCAGGGGAAACAGGTCCTTACTGTCTACTCTATCTAGGCCCCTCATAATTTTGTACACCTCAATCAAGTCACTCCTCAGACTCCTCAGTTCCAGGGAAAACAATCCTAGCCTATCCAATCTTTCCTCATAGCTGCAACTCTCATGCCCTGGCAACATTCTTGTAAATCTCCTCTGCACTCTCTCCAGAGCAATTATGTCCTTCCTGTAAAGTGATGACCAGAACTGCATGCAGTACTCCAGCTGCGGCCGAACCAGCGCTCAACATAACTCCAGCATCACATCCCTGCTTTTGTATTCTGTACCTCGGCTAGTAAAGGAAATCAATCTCAATGCCTTCCTCACCACTCTAGGTACCTGTCCTGCCACCTTCAAGGACCTGTGGACATGCACTCCAAGGTTTCTCACTTCTTCTACAGCTCTTAATATCCTCCCGTTTATTGTATATTCCCTCACTTTATTTGCCCTCCCCAAATGCATCACCTCATACTTCTCAGGATTGAATTCTATTTGCCACTCTTCTGCTCACTCAACCAAACCATTGATATCTTTCTGGAGCCCATCACTCTTCACTATTAACTATACGGCCAATTTTTGTGTCATCGGCAAATTTCCCAATCATGCCTCCCACATTTAAGTCCAAATCATTAATATATACCACGAACAGCAAGGGACCCAATACTAAGCCCTGTGGAACACCACTGGAAACTGCTTTCCATTCACAAAAACATCCATTGGCTACTACCCTTTGTTTCCTGTCACTGAGCCAATTCTGGATCCACATTCTCAAGTCAAAAGAAACAACTGCTATTCCTTATGCCTTTGAAAACTACTTTACTTGCCAATTTGTTAAAATGTAATTAATGACACTGGTTTCTTTCATTAGTAATCTCCCTTTACCTTAGTTTAGCAACAGCAGATTACACTGAAATAGTGCTTTGTTATGGCTGTGTGGTGAGGGGTGCGGGTGGTTCCCACTGTTCAACTCCCACCTGACTGCAGCATGTTTTTTGTTATTAGGGTTTAACCCCTTTATGTTTTATTTTTCAAATGAACAGAGAGAGACAGGTTTTCCTGTAGGTTTAAAACAGAAGATTAACTCCTGAAATTGTCACAACTGCATCCACTCATGCATTCACTCGCATATACACACACACAAGAGGAGACAGATAGAGAGGAAAAGGGGTAAGTAGTTTTCAAGTGAGGTAGCGTTTCAGGGTTCACGGTAAACCTGTTGAATTCTATTGCAAGTCAAGTTCTCATTGGTTGCAGGTTTGAGGTATTTGCAGGTTTTTCCCTTGGTGGAAAGGTCAGTTTGAAAACAGAGGATCACTTTGAGTTCACTGCTGCATAGGTTGGAAATGCAAAATTCACAGCCGGGCACCCCCTTCTGGCTTGCTGGATTTTCTCCCCATTTCTTCGCTGGACAAACTTCTTGGTGATGCTTCTTTCTGGGTGTCTCTCCCTCTCCTGAGGGCTACCTTTTTAAGGTAAAAAGTTTGTCTCCTCATATTCTGGTAGAAGACGCTTTGGTCTCTCATCCATGATGATCACACAATAGCCCAGGATGCGAATAATATGGTTATGATGTACCCACTTCATGCCTTCTTTGTTTCAGTAGAACCCATTCAATTCAGGAATGTTTCAGGATGGGTGTAATTGACACCTCTTGACCTAGTTAGACATCTTTTGTTCTAAATAATGTATCAATGTTCAAATACACATGCGGCCATCTTTGACAGCATTGCCCATTTAAAAAAAATGCAAAGTCAATTTTTATAACTTCAATTTTATTCTGTATTTTTTATTGTTGCATTTCATGTAGTTTGACAGCCTAGGACAATGTCCCAAGGTGCTTCTCAGAAGCATAATCTGATAAAAATTGGCATTGAACCAAAGGAAAGGATGTTAGGAGGGATGACTAAAAACTTTATTAAAGAGGGGGATTTTACGGTTGGTCAAAGGAAGTGAGGGAGGCAGAGAGATGGAGAAGTTTAGGGAGGAAATTCCGGGGTTAAGAGCCTAGAAGACTGAAGTCATGACTGCCAATGTTGGGAAGTAGGGAGTGGGAGCTGCACAAGGAACCAGAGTTGGAGGAATGCAGAATTCTTGCAGAGTTGAAGGGCTGGAGAAGGTTACAGAGATAGGAAGGGAAAGGTCATGAAAGGATTTGAAAACGAGGATCAGAATTTAAAATTTGAGGCGTTGGGTGACAGAGAGCTAATGTCGTTCAAGGAGTGATGGTTGAGTGGGATTTGGGTTAGCGGAGATTTGGATGGGCCAAAGTTTATGGAAGGGTGTGAATAGGAGGCCAGACAGAAGAGTATTGGAACAGTCAAGCTTTGAGGTGACAAAGGAATGGATGAGGATAGTTTTGGCAGCAGACTGGCTGAGGTGGGGCAGAAACAGGCTACGTTGTGCAGGCTGAAATAGATGGTCTTTTGATGGAGAAGATGTGGGGTTGGAAACTCAGCTCAGGATCAAATAGGATATCAAGATTAGAAACAATCTGATTTAACTTGAAACAGTGGACGGGAAAGAGGATGGAATTGGTGGTGAGGAAACAGAGTTTGTGGTGGAGGCAAAGGACAATGGCAATGGTCTTCCTAAAGTTTAACTGGACGAAATTGCATTTTATCAGGCAGTTTGACAACACAGAGGCAATGGCAGGGTCAAGAGAGGTGTCATCAAAGTACATGTGTAACCTGCCCCCCATTTTTTGGTTAATGTTGCCAATGAATGGCATGTTATGGGTAATAGGAGGGGGCCAAGGTTAGATCCTTGGAGGACTCCAAATAGAATGGTGCAGGGGCAGGAAAGAAGCTATTCTGCAGATGCACTGTCTATGATTGGTGTGTAATTAAGCAAGGGCAGTGTCATTAAGCTGGACAACAGAGGAGTTGCATTGGACAAGGATGGGGTGCTCAACCATGTCAAAAGCTGCAGAGAGGTTGCGAAGGAAATGGATTAGATTTTGTTCCTTTAAGTTTCACAACAGCTTTATAACTTGGATTCAATTACTTTGTGTCCTGCAGACATGCCTGGATGTTAAAGTATGGCTTACCCATATCTCATTCCCTATAGATCTTGAAGACAGGGAAACATTCATATTAATTGAATAAGTTGAACCATAGCCAAGTTCTACTAAAAATAAAATAGACTTTAAAGAAACACTTTGAACCTTCACGAGAGTTTTTTTTTCTAATGTGCTTGCTTCAACACCAATATGCCCAGACCAGGTATAGCACAGGTTAAGCTGCTATACGGGAATACAGGTCTAATTGTTTTTAAGAACAGAAAAAAAGTCATTAGATTAATCTCATGTAACTATTTTTACTGTCGAGAGATAAACTTTATTGTCTTTTGAACCCATTACTTTGATTATTTTAATGGCCTTCTTTTGATAGCTGTTTCCTCAACTCACATAGATGCAAGTTTTTTTTTGTTGATAAAAGGTCTTATTATCTGCCTTTCTGTTGACTTCCTTTCTTACTCCTAAATTTATAATTTTTAACTTGTGTCTGGCTATTATTTGAAACAGTTACCATGTACAATATTACAAAGAATCTAGTTACTGTTCTGACAATTGAAGCTGTTTATGGCAATAGCAAAACCTAATAGCACAGTGGAAAAGAGATTAGGTGGCAACCCCATCGGCAGCATTGATTTAATCTTAAAGAAAGCACTTAAGGTCTTTCTATGATCAGGATCTGTGAGAGTGGAGTCCTCACCCGCAGTAGATGCATCTCAAGAATTGATAGACCCACTGGCTGTAATCTTCTCTTCATTAATTTTAATGAATGGAAGATCACAGCAGACCAGCTGCGATGTCCCAAGATGTGCCCCATGTGGGTGGCATTTCCTGCTGCCAGCGCTGAATCACAGAATCACCCCTTTAATTTTAAGAACTGCTTGAGAATACAGTTTTACTTGATTTGAAAGGTCACATTTTGAGCTTGGTATTTGCTTCCAGTGTGCAATCTTTACTATCACCAGCAATTTTGTGAGAATACATTAGCCTATAAGAACCCTGTTTCACGCCACTCAGGATAGGAAAGGGGTCTCCTCTTTGCTGACGATGCTGCTTTAACATCTCACACTGAAGAGTGTTTGCAGAGTCTCATCGACAGATTTGCGGCTGCCTGCAATGAATTTGGCCTAACCATCAGCCTCAAGAAAACGAACATCATGGGGCAGGACGTCAGAAATACTCCATCCATCAATATTGGCGACCACGCTCTGGAAGTGGTTCAAGAGTTCACCTACCTAGGCTGAACTATCACCAGTAACCTGTCTCCAGATGCAGAAATCAACAAGCGCATGGGAAAGGCTTCCACTGCTATGTCCAGACTGGCCAAGAGAGTGTGGGAAAATGGTGCACTGACATAGAACACAAAAGTCCGAGTGTATCAAGCCTGTGTCCTCAGTACCTTGCTCTATGGCAGCGAGGCCTGGACAACGTATGTCAGCCAAGAGCGACGTCTCAATTCATTCCATCTTCGCTGCCTCCGGAGAATACTTGGCATCAGGTGGCAGGACTGTATCTCCAACACAGAAGTCCTTGAGGCGGCCAACATCCCCAGCTTATACACACTACTGAGTCAGCGGCGCTTGAGATGGCTTGGCCATGTGAGCCGCATGGAAGATGGTAGGATCCCCAAAGACACATTGTACAGCGAGCTCGCCACTGGTATCAGACCCACCGGCCGGCCATGTCTCCACTTTAAAGACGTCTGCAAGCGCGACATGAAGTCCTGTGACATTGATCACAAGTCGTGGGAGTCAGTTGCCAGCGTTCGCCAGAGCTGGCGGGCAGCCGTAAAGGCGGGGCTAAAGCGTGGCGAGTCGGAAAGACTTAGCAGTTGGCAGGAAAAAAGACAAAAGCGCAAGGGGAGAGCCAAATGTGTAACAGCCCCGACAAACAAATTTTTCTGCAACACCTGTGGAAGAGCCTGTCACTCTAGAATTGGCCTTTATAGCCACTCCAGGCACTGCTCCACACACCACTGACCACCTCCAGGCGCTTACTCATTGTCTCTCGAGATAAGGAGGCCAAAGAAGAAGAAGACATTAGCCTATGTGAAGTGTTTGTTCTTGGGTGCTGATACACCAGATTTAAATGATTTCAACCAACCTCTTAACGTGCAATTGTTATTGACGCTCCATGACAAGTTAAGCCTTTCACCCCAGTAAACTATGCAATGTACTTTGTCAATCATTTGTGGAGATCACCAGCATAATGATTGGATTTATTTTCCCTCCTACATTTTTGAGAATCCCATGGTAAAGGTAGAAAAAAATATAAGAGGCATATCATGCCCAAAATAACAACTAATCAAGATATTTTTACTCTATAATTTGATATTTATGAAGAAAATAATAAAATGTTATAAAAATGGAAGTTACACACATCATTGTCCCTGACAGGTTTAGGATAGAGAATTGTCTGTCCACTGATTCAAACTAGGGGATGAATGGGATAACAGAGCCATAAAAGTTTTGGAGGAGGATGAGAAAGACAAAGAGAGAGTAGAAGGCAATCTATTCAATTACTTTCTGCCTAACATAATTATTCCAGATATTGCATTGTTGTGAGTCAAGATACTAAATACAAAAAATGCATTCCAATAATTATGTCAGTTATGAATAGTGAGCAAAGGGAAAGATTATGAAAACTTTTATGCCTAAAAGGTTGTTGAGTCATGGTCTGTTGTACGAGAAACATTGGTAAAACCGGAAATACATAATAGCTTTTAAAAGAAAGGTGGATAAATAATTGTAAAAGAAGAAAACAAATAAAAGCTCATGGGGAAAAGTCAGGAGGAATGGGATTAAATGGATATTTTTTCAGGTCTGATGAAATGAATAGCCTCCCTCTTTATTGGAAAATTCTATGGCTATGAAATTCGGCTCAGCAGTGCCTGGCTTTTCGAAACCATGAGGACCGTTTTGCCTCCAAAATGGAATCTGTGGCACACGCTTCTGGTGTAGGGTATACCAGATGTCATTTTGGTGAGTTTGTTAGTGTGCGCCAAGAACCATCCACTGGAAGTATGCTGTGTAAGCAGAGAGTGACATCAATTAGCGTGTAACACTGCATTGATGCCAGTGCTGCCATTTTGGAGCTCAACACTCCTGCGAATGCCCTTTCTTAACCTTGCACAGCTGAATACGTGCTCAGCAAATGGAAGGATCCCCCACCAATGCTACTGAAAGGGATCATCAACTAGTTTTAGATTAGTTGCTGATTCATTTTTGCTGACTCTTGCTGCAATTGTACAAGTGTTTGATGGTTTCTAGAGTTGTTTAAAGTTAGGAGTGATGCAGCGGATACTGAAGGACTTTGTCCTGACTTCAAGGATTCTGCACAAGCCAACTTGCTCGCAGTCATGGATGTGGTAGTTTGTATCCCACTTGGCCTACAGAATGACAGGGGGAATGAGCAGAGGCAACAAAGATTAAGACAAGCTGCTGGAAGAGTGGGGAGGAGGAAAAGGAGAAGACGTGTCAGCAGGAAGCCATATCTGCCCAGGGTGTTAATCTCAGCAAGAAATAGTATGTCAGATGTCTCCACTCAACTAAGGACATCCTCACTAAAATCTGCCACCTGCTGCAGCTAACAACTGCAACTTCAGAGTAGGGCGAGGACAGCATTGCCAGTGGCAGTGAAGGTGACCGTGGTCTTTAATCTTTATGCACTGGCTCCTTCTAGGTTGGAGCAAGTGATATTTGCAGCATTTCCCAGTTTGCCATTTACTGTTACATTAGGAGGCCACTAAGGCTGTGTATTCCAAGACAGCAAAATAAATTTCATTCTCTCTTGTCAGAGAGAAGCAGGTGGACGAGCATAGGGCTTTGTGAGATTGCAGGATATCCTTGACTGCATTCACATTGCTTTACAGGCACCACATGCCAATTCTGAGATGTATACCAACTGAAAAGGATTCCACTTTCTCAACATCCAGCTGGTGTATGACCACACTCAGCAGTTCATGCAGGTCAATGCTCGATATCCTGGAAGCAGTCACGGTGCCTTCATTCTGCAGTGCCATCTGCATTTGAGCAACCACAAAAAATCAGAGGGTGGCTACTGGATGACAAGGAATAAGCTTTGGCAACATGGCTCATGACTTCGGTGCCCAATCCGCACATACATGGGCATGCATATAGAGAAAGCCATGTTTCCACACAAAATGAGATAGAGCAGACCATTAGGGTGTTTAAATAATGATTCCACTGTCTGTACTGCTGTGGAGGAGCCCTGCAATACTCAACAGAGTGTGTGTCAAAATTACTGATTGTCTGCTGCATACTGCACACCCTTACCAACACGAGGGTACCGCCCTTGCCATCACAATAGAGTGAACAGCTGAGGAGGAGGAGGAAGGGAGGTTGCAAGCAGCATGACCCCTTTCTGGCCAGGTTATCCGAGATAGATCATCTGACTGTGATGCCAGTAAATGCAACCCCAATTCCCCATTTAACAACAGTCCCACACTTTATCTTCTCTCTGTTATTGCCCATCACAACGTTCTTTTGGCCACATGGCAAAAATAAAATTCACCTCAAAATAAACATTCCAAACCAAATTTATAAATCAAACCATGCCATATTGCATTCAAACATCAACTAATCACCATTGTACATTCCCTTAGTGCTTGTATTCTGTGTGCTTTTGCCCGTCCTAGTGGTCCTATGCAGAGTTACCCCAGTGGCTGCAGCATGCCTGGTGGAAGGAGGCTAATTTTCAGTGGGAGAGACTGTGGATGGCCTTGAGCAGCTCTGAACATAGAAGACCCAGCTGGGGATGCATCACCTCGGCATGGGCGGCAGCACTCTAGGCTGGTTAGCTGACAGGCAACTACAAGGGCACTGTCAGAGTGGCAGTGGTGGAAGGATGAATGCTGTCATCCTGAGAAATGACAGTAGATTCATGTTCCACAGAGCCATTGCCACTCCCCCAGGGCAGCACCTCAGCAATCAAAGCAGTGTGTTGGAGGACACATTGCTGGACTGCTGTGAGACGCTGCAAGCCCCTTTGAACACTGATATCTGCAGGCATGATGGCAGCTGTCTGAGCCTGTGTGGCAGCAGGCTGTACTTGCATAACTTCAGTCTGAGCTTCCACTGCAGCATCGGATGTTGGTTGGCTTCTACTTGTTCTGCAATCGAAGCAGAGATATCAGATGTTGCGTCATAGTTGGATCCGCAAGTGTCATCGTGGAGTTGGCTACCACTTCAATGCTCGAGAAGAAGGGCTCCAATCTCTGTGCACAGTCCGGTGCCAAATTGGTGTTGGACTCCTTTATGCTCTTTGACAATGACACCATGCTTTCTGGCAAGCCAGCCAATGTAATATGCAATTCATTGAGCATATCCATCAGCCTTCTTCTGTAGGTCGTACCGTTGAAGTCCTCAGCTGAGTCCTCTGCAGCAGAACACAGGTGTGACCTTGCCCTCTGACAAGCTGGCACATGTTCTATGCTGGTCCCCTGCCAGGGCTGCAGGCCATTCATTCCCGGTGTCTCGCCACATGCAGATCTCGCTCCTAAGCCATCATCCAAAGTATCCACAGCATCTGTATCTGAGCTGGTGGCTGCAAGTGTGAGAGCGAATGATGTGTTTCTACTTCCCTGTCTTTCTGCTCTTCTGCCTCTTACTGTTCCATCACTGCCTGGCCAGATTGAAGTTCTTGGGTGTCTGAGAGGAAAAAGTCAAAGGGTAGGGTAGTGGTGAGGGGAGGGAGGCGGAAAGCAAGAGATGCATACTTACACTGTCTGCAGCTTGTAAATCAGAAGCTATTATTGCAGGAAGACGGAAAAGTGGAATGTGAGAAGGTGGATTAGGTACAAGGAGACCATGATCTATCTTTTCAGCCCTACTGCTGACCCATGGCCACTCCAATGATGGCGAGCATCATCTCCTCCATTGGTGTAAGGACATGCAGCCATACCTGTCCCCTGCTGGTTAGGTGCTGCTGAAGCATTTTTATGCCATCTTGTCTTGCAAGAGAGAGGGAAGTGTGTCAGTGAGTGTGGTGCAATCTATTTGGGTGATGAGTCTGTCATGGTTGAATAGCTGGCAATGTGTGCAGGCTGTGAGATGTGGGTGTGAGGCTTGCAGCAGTGCTAAGTGTGTGAGGATGAGGTGCAGAAATGAGTCCTGTAGAGATTGTTGGTAGGTGAGTGATGGGGTTGTGGTGCATTAAGCAGTATCTGAAGCTAGTGGTGCAATTGGAGGGATGTGGGATTTGAAAATACAATCACTGACCTTAACGACTCATGTGAGACTGTTGAATTTCTTCTGCCGCTGCATCCAGGACTTTGGGGATGGACTCCTGGCATTGACTTTCATAACCACCTGCTCCCACTGTCTTTGTAATGTCTGTTTGGCAGGCCTCCTGATCCCCTGTGGATAAAGCACATCTCTCTTTTTCTGCGCCTCCCGCACCAAGGCCTCCAGTGCAGCATTAGAAAATCTTGGAGTTTGCTCTCTCCCATGTAGCACCATTTTTGAGTTTTTCCCAGGTCAAACTCACCGTTAGAATGACATCCAGCACTCGTTCCAGCCAAAATGCATCACCCATTTAAGAGATGTAGGCTGGCTTTAAGTAGTGCAGGCGAGACTGAACTCGTGCGAGCCTCTCACGATTTTGTGTCCCCTGCTCAGGGTGTAGCCACTTAACATTGTGCTTAGCACTGGCTTCGTGCTGCAATCATTTAAACAAGCAGGCAGTGTGAAGTTTGCATGCTGCCTGCATCAGAAGCAATGGGCATGGGCTAATAACACATTGTGATCCTCGCATCCTTTTTAGGCTGTTATCAAATTTTGTGGCCTATGACTCTATGTAGAACAACATTTTCTCTAAAACTGCAACTTTAAAATACTTCTCTTGTATCCTTCAAGTGTACATGAGAGACGTATATATACTGATGCATAATACATCATATCCTAAAGATATTCAACCATTCCCTGGGAACAAGACTTAATTGTATACGAGAAATATTAGGGTTTGATCACGGTACAGAAATACATTTTTTTATCTTCACATTGAGTCGTGAAGTGAAATTTTATTTTTGCTGTATGACTCATTACTCCGACATGCTCCATCTTACACCAGGATAGCCCCATAAATTTAATTTATTGTGTAGGTTATGGAAGTTCATAAGATAGCCACCACTCATTTTTTGAGGTAGATAAGCAACACATTGCCAGATCTATTAATAAGAATTAAAGCACCATCTGTGATTAATATAACAACTTATATTTATATTGCGCCTTTTACATAATAAAACATCGCAAGGCGATTTACAGGAACATTATAAAATAAAGTATGACACCGAGCCATAAAATAAGCTATTAGTTCAGATGACCAAAAGCTTGGTCCAAAGAGGTAGATTTTAAGGATGTCTTAAAGGAGGAAAGTGAGGTAGAGAGGTGGCGAGGTGTTGGGAGCATATTCCAGAGCTTGGGGCCGAGGCAACTAGGGACACGGCCACCAATGATGGAGCAATTAAAATCAGGGATGCACAGAGGCCAGAATTAGGGGACTAGAGATATCTCGGAGGATTGTGTGGCTGGTGAAGATTACAGAGATAGGGCGGGGCCAGGCCATCAATGGATTTGAAAACAAAGATGAGAATTATAAAATCAAGACATTGCTTGACCAGGAGTTAGCGTAGGTTAACGAGCATAGGGGTGATCAGAGAACGGGAATTGGTGCATATTAAGACACGGGCAGCAGAGTTTTGGATGACCTCAGGTTTATGGAGAGTAGAATGTGGGAGACCAGCCAGGAGTGCATTGGAATAATCAAGTCTAGCGGTAACGAAGGCATCAATGAGGGTTTCAGCAGCGGATGATCTAAGACAGGAAGTCGGGCGATGTTATGGGGGTGGAAATAGGTGGTCTTGGTGATGGCATGAATGTGAGGTTGAAAGCTCAACTCAGGTCAAATAACTTAGATATTAATTAATTATCTTGCTTTGCAAAATATCGTACAAGTTGTGTAAACAGGATACTAAGTGAAGTATTATGACTTTAAAAGAAACAGAATGTACTTCAAAAATGTCACTCTTGATGGGCAGGATTTCTGGCCCCCACCAAGGCCAGGATTGAAGATGGGTGGGGCCATGCCCCTGTTCTATCATGCCTCTGGGCCATTTTAGTGGAGATGCGATTGGGTCAGCAGGGTTACCCACCTGCACGTGGCAGGTAGCCAATCAGGCTCATTAAGAGTCTTTTGAGTCCAATTAAAGCCTCCAGGTTCCTGCATGAGCAGGAGCCAGTTTAGCTGCCCAGAGATGGGCACCCGGTGGCAGGCCAGGGGGTCCAGTGCTCCAGGCAGGCCTAGAAACCCTTTGTGCCTACCTGTAGAGGGGCTCCCTCCACCCCAGTACATTGGTGGCCTGGCTGCTGAATCTATTTTTTAATTAATGATTTAAAGAAGTTGGAGAAAGGGCACCTCCGTTTTGAAGCGCCCTCTCCCTTTCTAGCTTATATTCCAACCTGCTGCGCCCCTCGAGCTGGAAGGGCTCTGATTGGCCCTGTAGTTTCGAGACCCCACCCACCATCCTTAATTGGATGGAGAACCTGTCTTCATGCCAATCAAGGGGGTGCCCCATTGAAAATCCCAGTTAGTGACTGTTTCCCCCTGGGAATGGGTTTGGGACACAGAAACATCCTGATCTGTTTCCTGCCCCCAGAGGGAAAATCCGGCCTGAGATGTCTGCCCTTTCCTGCTTATAGAATTAATTCCCTAGCCCATTACTGAGGTTTCACACTTTTCGATTTATATTTTACCCAAAATTTCAATAAACCATAAAGTTATTCTTTTCATTTGATGGCTATAGATGGAAATGACCTTAGTGCAGATAGATATCTCAGGAATTTGACCCAGACTCAGAGCACAGAAGATTTTGGAGTAATCCCAGGCAAAACCTTTGACTTTTCATGGGCTGTTATGTGGATGAGTATGTTTGCACACAGCAAGACCATAGAAACAGCAAATGAAATGAATGTAAATTCTTTATTTGATAGTGCTGGTTGAGAAAGGAGGGTTGGTCAGGAATGTGCCAGAACTCCTTATTCTCTTTGAATATTGCCATAAGATCTTTTATATCTAACTAAATAAGCTGATGGTTTTTGGATTTAATGTGTCATCATTGACCAGAGGAACAGCTAACTTCCCCCAGAACCTGTGCCATTGTGGCCAGTCAGCTTTTATGTGATCAAACTTTTCTTGTGCCAGATCTTGTTTGGTCAGGAATAGGGGGCAGCGAACCATAACAACAGATCTCTGTTCCCTTTAAATTACCCTGGCATAGAGTCATAGAGTCGTACAGCATAGAAACAGGCCCTTTGGCCCACCGCATCCATGCCGACCATAATGTCTATCTATACTAATCCCACCTGCCTACATTAATTCCATATCCCTCTATGCCTTGCTCATTCAAGTACCTGTCCAGATGCCTCTTAAATGTCACTACTGTTCCTGCCTCCACCACCTCCTCAGGCAGCTCATTCCAGATACCCACTATTCTTTGTGTGAAAAATTTACCCCTTTGATGCCCTTTAAACCTCCTCCCTCTCACCTTAAATCTATGCCCTCTCGTTTGAGTCACCCCTACTGTAGGAAACAGACTCTGGCTATCTACCCTATCTATGCCTCTCATAATTTTATATACGTCTATCATGTCCCCTCTCAGCCTCCTTCACTCCAGGGAAAACAGACCCAGCCTATCCAATCTCTCTTTATAACTCAAGCCCTCCAAACCAGGCAACATCCTTGTGAATCTTTTCTGCACCCTCTAGCTTAATCACATCTTTCCTGTAGTGCGGTGACCAGAACTGCACACAGTGCTCCAAATGCGGCCTAACCAACATTATGTACAACTGTAACATGACGTCCCAACTCTTGTACTCAGTGCCTTGGCCGATGAAGGCAAACATGCCATACGCCTTCTTCATCACCCTGTCTACCTGTGTTGCCACTTTCAGGGAACTATGTACTTGCACCCCAAGGTCTCTCTGCTCAAGAACACTCCCCAGGGCCCTGCCATTCACGGTATATGTCCTGCCCTGGTTTAACTTCCCAAAATGCATCACTTCACACTTGACTGCGTTAAATTCCATTTGCCAATCCCTTGCCCACTTTCCCAGTTGATCTATATCCTGTTCTAACCTTAGACAACCTTCTTCACTGTCCACTCTACCACCAATTTTGGTGTTATCTGCAAACTTACTAATCATGTCCCTTACATTCACATCCAATTCATGAATATATATGTCAAACAACAGAGGGCCCAGCACCGATCCCTGCGGCACACCACTGGTCACCGGCCTCCAATCTGAAAAACAACCCTCCACTACCACCCTCCTATCACCAAGCCAATTTTGTATCCAATTTGCTATCTCATCCTGGATCCCATGTGTTCGAACCTTCTGGACCAGCCTACCATGTGGGACCTTGTCAAAGGCCTTGCTAAAGTGGGGTGGGGGGTGTCAGGGGTGGGGGGGGGGGGCATAAATTTGAGACTTTTGTGTTGGCAACACAAAGGTGGAAGTTGCCAACTTTAGAGAATAGTATGATGTCCGCGATTGCATAGAATTACCGAGAATATACAGCACTGTAACAGGCCATTCGGTCCAACCAGTCCATGCTGGCATTATGCTGCATTCGGGCCTCCTCCTATCCTTCCTCATCTAACTCCATCAGGGTAATAATAATGTACTATTCCCTTCTCCGTCATGTGCTTACCAAGCTTCCCCTTAAATGCATCTATACTATTCAGCTCAACTACTCTCTGTGGTAGCTAGTTCCAGATTCTCACCACCTTCTGAGTAAAGAAGTTTCTTCTGAATTCTGTTTTAGATTTCTTATATATCATTTATATTATACATAGATAGGTATGAATTTTGCAGGTCGGGAGTGGGGGGGATCTTGGTTCGTCATCATTACCCCTATGAAACTGACTTCAACTTCAGGATGTCGGCCATGTGCAGATTAGTACTGAAACCCAGAGGTTGGGATCTGTCACTCAGGATTCCAAGACAGGCTGTGGACCCCCCCGCCCCACAACCAGCCCCTGCCCTGCAGAGCCAGCAATCCTTCCCCTTTCCTACTCTCACATCGCTGTTTGAAAAAAGTTTTGAATTGCAATTAATTCGTACATTCTAAATCAATTTTTAAATAATTTTAAAAAATTTTCTTCAGAATACCGTCACCCCACATGTATGTCCCAATCTTTAATTTGCTCTATGTAAGAAAAAAATAGAAGTGGTTTTATTTTAGTGCTTTTACTGTGAAAATCCTTTAATGTGATTGGCTACTTGGAAAGCCCGATGACATCACTGCTGCTCCACGCTGAGAATGCCCAGTAAAGAACGCTGCAGTCAGTTGCAGCATCACTGCACAGCGATGGAGGTGAAATTCTCACTCGTGAGATCACTTGATCTTTCTGCGACACTTACTTCGAGGTCAGCAGCGAGAGCCCTTGCTTCACAGCTCATGGCAAACTCTAGGCCATTATACTATCTTATACTGATGGCCTCTAGTTTTGCTCTTCCCCACAAGTGGGGTATAAAACCTTTCATAATTTTAAAGACGTCTATTAGGTCTCCCCTCAGCCTTCTCTTTTCAAGTTAAAAGAGGCCCAGCCTCTTCATCCTTTTCTGTTTGGTATAACCTCGCATTTCTGGCATAATCCTTATAAATCTTTTGTTCACCCTGTCCATATATCCTTTTTATAATATGGCAACTAGAACTGTACACAATGCTCCAAGTGTGATTTAACCAAGGTTCAATGCAAGTTTAGCATAAATTCTATACTTTTCAATTCTATCCCTCTAAAAATAAACCCAAGTGCTTAGTTTGCTTTTCAATATTCAATAATGTAAAACAAAGGATTTTTTTGTAGAAACGCATCATAAAACACACTCTCTCTGAAGATCTGTATATGGCTCCAAGGCTCACTTATAAAGACTGTTTTTGGAGCAAAATTACTATTCTGTCCTGACACTACTTTTGGCGTGTGATGCAGATTAAAGTTATTGGAGAGAAATGTTGCTGTATTCATAAGTTCTGATGTTAGTGAAGGTGTAGGATTGGTGAATTTTGCTCTACATTCACACCTGTAAGTACTTCTGCAGGTAATGGTAATGGTCTCTGTCGAGCAGCAATGACTCTTAGTTTGTTCTGACAATGCTTTTGAACCATAATGCTAAGGAGCTTTGTGTTGTGGCTGTCTGTTCATTTGTGTGAATTGGATATACTTGATGCTTACCCTGTTTACAATGTGAGAAAAGGTACAGTTTTCCAGCTTTATTAACCATCACCTTAATAAACATCCTACAGCCACAACAAATTGTTATAAGTCTGAGGGCTGTTATATAACAAGCACCATACACTAGTAAGACCTGAAGTTTCTTCCCTTTCTCTTTGATCAAAAATAGATTGTTACGTTCTACTTATTCAATCATCCCTGTCATTTTTTACTGGTCTTAAAATTACTCAGGTGTTCTGTTGTAACTCTGGTTGGAGACTGGCAGAAACCTCAGAGAAATGCTGATGACTCAATTCACCAAATCTCTGTTGTCTCTGGAACTTGCCTTAGTCCTTTGCGAAGAGCGGAATGTCAGTCTACCTCTTAGAAGATGTGTCACGGCAAGGACTCCCTAGGTTGGCAGTTCCTACTCCTGTTTTACAGAAGGGACATGGCTTTGCAGCGGCAACTAGTACATCCAGTGAGTTGAGGCATACCAACCTACATTAATGCAAGAAGCCTAGACCAACCTCCCCCCTTGACGAGGGAACAAATTCCTTTGAAAATATTTCCTGGATCAGCTGCTTGATAGACACCCCACCTTAAACATTCACTTCCTTCAGCACCGGCACACAGTGGCAGCAGTGTGTACAGTGAAGACTGATCAATGGACAGACTAATACAATCAAACCCAGAGCAGTGAAACACTACATGTACCATCTACAAGCTGCACTGCAACAACTCACCAAGGCTCCTTCAACATCACCTTCCAAACCCGCAACCTCTACCACCTAGAAATACAAGGGCAGCAGATGTGTGGGAATATGGGAACACCACCTCCAAGTTCCCCTCCAAGTCACACACCATGCAAAATATATTGCTGTTCCTTCACTGTCGCTGAGACAAAATCCTGAACCTCTCCCTAACAACACTGTGGGTCTACCTACACCACATGGACTGCAGCGATTCAAGAAGGCAGTTCACCACCACCTTATCAAGGGCAATTAAGAATGGACAATAAATGCTGGCCTTGCCTGCGATGCTCACATCCCAAAAACATTTTGTTAAATCCTCCTTGCTTGGGGCTGAGGGTACCAGTTGTGTCCAAAGTGATGTTTATGTCCACTGTCCCACGCTAATAAGGCGCCCCCCTGCTGCCAGTGCTGGAGGCCACTGTTGGGCATGATCCTGATCGAGGTGTTGGGATCACAGTCCATGGAATTGCAGGGCATTGCCTCTCTAACATACGTCTCTCTCTCTCTCTCGTGCATCCTTTTAACTAGATGAAAATAAATCTGTATCAGTTATATCGGTTGCGGGGGGTGGGGTGTAAGTATGTGTGATCCAGCTCAACAAATGACTTTACTCTGCAGTTGTAATGCATGTCTGGAATATTTCCTTGATTACTTAGACTGATTTTATTTATTTAGAGATACAGCACTGAAACAGGCCCTTCAGCCCACCAAGTCTGTGTTGACCAAGAACCACCCATTTTATACTAACCCTACAGTAATCCCATATTCCCTACCCCCTACGTACACTAGGGGCAATTTACAATGGCCAATTTACCTTTGGCGGTGGGAGGAAACTGGAGCACCTGGCGAAAACCCACGTGGTCACAGGGAGAACTTGCAAACTCCGCACAGGCAGTACCCAGAATTGAATGCGGGTCCCTGGAGCTGTGAGGCTGCGGTGCTAACCACTGCGCCACTGTGCCGCCCTCTATATCTATATCAGATTTGTTTTCTGTACATTTCACCACAATAATTTGGCTTTTAGTTACGTCAACTGGTACACCAGTTATAGTGATACACAGATTTTAAAACGAGACATTCACTAAGTATTAGATCAAAGACATTAATTGACACACAGATTAATTGTTTTTATGGAGCTGCTTTACTTTTACAATAAACAGTGATATTAGGAAGAAGTAGTTTCTTTGCTCTTTACCTCAATTCCAAACTGATTAACACAAAAGGTGATTATGTAGTTGAAAGACCTGGTGTCAGCACCGATTGTTAGAACAAAAGAAAGTCCAGAACAACAGAAGAACATCTTGCTCTTCAAACTTGCTACATCCATTGTCCGTATAATCCATGTACTGTTATTCTATCATATACATTTGTTCCTGTTTCACATGACTGCAGTGAATAAGGCTTAAGTGTATAAAATAAACTGAATAAAATATTTTAAATTTTCAATATTTAATAAAATAATCCAAGTGAAAGTTCAAGCATAAAAACAGAAATTGCTGGAACTACTCAGCAGGTCTGACAGCATCTATGGAGAGAGAAACAGTGACCTCATCTTCTCTGGAGACCTTCCCTCCATAGTCTCCAACCTCACAGGCCCGAACAGCCTGCTTCTACCTCCTTCCCAAGATCCACAAATAGGACTGCCCTGGTAGACCCATTGTTTCAGCCTGTTCATGCTCCACAGAACTGATTTCTGCTGCTATTGATTCTATTTTTTCTCCCCATGTTCAGTCTCTTCCCACCTACATTGTGACTCTTCTGGCACCCTCTGCCACATTAGCAGTTTCCAGTTTTCTGGGGCTAACGTCTCCTCTTCACAATAGACAGCCAGTTTCTCAACACCTCCTTCCTCCAATAGCATGGTCTGCAGGCTGTCTGCTTCTTCCTTGAATGAAGACACAACCATTTCTTAGCCACCACTACCCTCCTCCTCCTGGCTGGACCTGTTCTCACATTGAACAACTTCTCCTGTAACTCCACTCACTTCCTCTGAAGTTGTTGCTACGGGAACCCATATGGGTCCTAGCTGTGCCTGCCTTTTCATGGGAAAAGTGGAGCATTCTTTGTTCCAGTCTGACTCTGGTTCCCTCCCTCATCTCTTACTAGTACATTGATGACTGTATCGGTTCCACTTCCTGCTCTTGTCCTGAACTGGAAAATTTCTTCAACTTTGCTTCCAGTTTCCACCCTTCCTATGGTCCAGCTCCAACTCTTCCTTTCCTTTCCTCTACTTCTCTGTCTCTGGAGATAGGCTATCAACCAGTATTCACCAAAAGTCCACTGACTCCCACAGCGACCATGACTACACTTCCTCACAGTCCACTTTCTGTAAGGACTCTCTTCCATTCTCCCAGTTTCTTTGTTTCCATCATATCTGTTCTAAAAGTGCAACCTTCCATACTAGCGCTTCTGAAATGTCTTCCTTTTTCCTTAAACGAGAATTCCTCTCCCTCCACTATGGTTGACAGGGCCTTTGATCATGTCCATTCCATTTCCCGCACTTCTCCTGTCATCCCTTTCCCCCACCTCAACCCCCCCCCCCCTCCCACCACACGATCCCTTCCATGATAGGATTTCCCTTGCCCTCACCTTGCTTCATCCCACCAGCCTTCACATTCAACAGATCATCCTCTGCCATTTCCACCACCTCCAGCCTGATGGCACCATAAACACATCTTCCCCTCTCCTTTCAGCATGCTGAAAGAACCGTTCACTCTGCGATACCCTGGTCCAGTCCTCAGTTACACCCAACATCCCCTCCCCTTCCCATACAAACACAGTAGATGAAACACCTGGCCTTTTACCTCCTCCCTTCTCGCCATCCAAGGCCCCAAATACTCCTTCCAGGTGAAACAGTGATTTACTTGTACTTCTTTCAATTTAGTATACTGTAGAAGCTGCTCATGATGTGGTCTTATCTACATTGAGGTGACTAAACAAAGATTAGGCAATTGCTTTGTGAAAACCTCTATTCAGTCCACAAGCGTGACCCCGACTTTCTTTTAATCCTCCGGTCCACTTTCATTCAGATCCTTCTGTCCTTGGCCTCCTACACTGTTCCAGTGAAGCTCATTGTAAACTCAAGGAAATGCACTTCATCTATAAACTGGGGACTTTCAGACTCAACATTGAGTTCAACAAGTTCAGATCAAAACCTCTGTCCCCTTGTTTTTGGATGGCTGCTGTGGCAGTGATTCTGCTTTCCCCATTTAAAACTCCTCGAGACACAACTTTTGATTCTTTACTTGTTCTATTACCATCTGCTTTTGCCTTGCAGTATCATTCCTTTTGTCATTTAATCTATCCTGCCTTCCACCCTATTACAGGAATTCCCCTTGTTTCTTTCTTCCCCTTCCCCCACCTTTTCCCTGCCTTTCTTAAAAACTGTTACATCTCTAAGGACTCCCAGTTCTGACGAAGCATCATTGACCTGAAATGCTAACTTTGTTTCTCTCTTTGCAGATGCTGCCAAACCCGTTGAGTATTTCCAGCATTTATTTCAGATTTCTAGCGTCTGCTGTATTTGCTCTTGCAAATTCTAGCAGTTAGCATCTATTCACTCTGGTATAGTTGCTTCTGTTTTCTAGCAAGAAGTTGACATGTATAAAAGTGGGTTTTCCCTTCTTTGTACTCACACCAAAGTGTTCAATGACATAATTGAGAAAATATGTCTTGTTTAATATTCTTGAGAAAAGTGGTTTGCGGTAGCCATGTAATTGGGTACCTTAATGCTAAGTATCCTGATTAATGTAATAAAATTAGCTATTATTGCTATTGCATCCAATATGTTAACAGATGATGATATACATTTTTTTGGCAGGGTATGGCCATGCTGCTCCCAGCACTGATGGAGGGAAGATTTTCTGTATGTTTTATGCCCTGCTTGGGATTCCACTCACTCTGGTCATGTTTCAGAGCATGGGAGAGAGGATCAATACATTTGTCAAGTATCTCCTACACAGAATCAAGAAGTGCCTTAGGATGAAACGAACAGAGGTCTCCATGGCAAACATGGTCATCATTGGCTTTTTCTCTTGCATTAGCACCCTATGTATTGGGGCTGCTGCATTCTCATATTATGAGGATTGGACTTTTTTCCATGCTTATTACTATTGCTTCATCACACTCACCACCATTGGTTTTGGGGACTATGTGGCTCTACAGAAGCATGATGCTCTTCAAAAGAATCCTCACTATGTGGCATTTAGCTTTGTCTACATTTTGACAGGCCTGACAGTAATTGGAGCTTTCCTCAACCTGGTAGTTCTGAGGTTCATGACGATGAATGCAGAGGATGAAAAACGTGATGCAGAGCAGAAAGCCTTGCTAATAAGAAATGGACAAAGCACCATCCGTACAACAGAAACCTCTGGCAACTTCCGGAACATGTACGCAGAGGTTCTTCATTTTCACTCCATGTGTTCGTGTCTCTGGTATAAGAGTCGTGAGAAATTGCATTATTCAATTCCTATGATCATCCCCAGAGACATATCAACATCCAACACATGCATCGAACAGAGTGATGCATCTCCAAATAGACTTACTGACAATTTTTCAAATGGGTGCGTGTGTAATCTGCACAGGTCGACTATTAGCTCTGTGTCTACAGGACTCCACAGCTTGTCTGCCCTCAGAGGACTAATGAAAAGAAGAAGTTCTGTGTAATAAGGATTCAACAGATTGATTCAGATATTAATGGATGTCATGTATATAATTAACAGTATGTAGAACTTAATAAGTAAATTGGACCATATCCATTTTGTTTCGTATCTTACCAGATGAAAATCACAAGCTGTTTATTCAAAACTGTGGCATGGAAACATATCAGTTACGGTGTTTACTTTGGTATTTATACTACTGTAATAAGTCTGAGAAAAGATGCAATCAAACTGCCTAACACACTTGCAAGTACAGGGATGGAAACAGTTTTTCAAAAGAGCACCTCTCTGTGTAAGTGGTACAGCTTGTCTTAATTAAATACCACCTGGGATAAACATTTGACATACAGTCAACTACATTTAACAAATATCCTGATTGAATGAATCACCACCTATAGTGTACAGATGTAAAAGTCTCAAATTGCTTACAAAATTACTTAATGGTAATACTGCTTGCCTATAACGAGTAGTGTTGTTATGCAGTTCAGCATATTCAAATCTGTCAAAGCCAAACTTGCTGTCAAAATATTTGCTTTTAGCACCAGAGAGTGGGAGCCTGGAATGACACTGGGAGTCAAGAGGAAGAGAATGGCAGGAATTGAACTGAAGGCGGGAGTCACTGTGAGTGTAACAGTTTGATGCAGAGTTAATTCCTAATGGCTGAGAAATTATGGCCTAAAAATTCAACCAGTGCTATTCTGACTAACTAAGCCCCCTATATGGCCGACATGCACTGCCTGCCATATTGGATTAGATAGATGCACTGGTGGCAGGAGCACACATCAGGAATATTTAAAGGCCAAAATAATTTATTCAAATGATAGCTCTGCACAACTTAAAAGATCTATTTTGATTTTTCATTTTTGAAAGCCCCAGTGCTTCATTCACCATTTGCTGAACTCACACAACACAACGTGAACTAATGTACAGGGAGGCCCCCATACTTACCTGGGGGTCGCAGTGACACCTGTGGTTCGATCTTCAATTATGCTTCAGCGGTAACTCTGTACAGCTCATCCCCTCCATTGGAATGAGGCCCGAAACCCAATATCGGGGGTACCTCAGACTTAAGCATTCAGGGCAGGGATATTTCATTGTCAAGACTTGAAGATGAATAATGGCATACATCAAGCAGCCAGCACCTTCAAGAGAGGAGGAAGATAAAAGGTTTGAGAGGAAAAATTGAAAATATCACAATGCTGGAACAGCTGATAGGAATAGTAATTCTGTTAAGCATTTTCTTGCACTTTTACAATGTACAATTCTGCATACAGCTGGTGACCAGTTGAGTTTAGGAAGCAAGGTGATATAATCAACCCCACATTTTTCAAACTCCACATATAGCTTGGCAAATTGTCATTTGGCATACTTGGGGTTGACCGTGTAAATAACTTCACAAAATAATTCATTTCTGTCTGATTGGTTCAGCCCAATTAAAAAATAAGACTTCTCTTTACTCTTGTACATGATTGAATACTTCCCCAGTCTATCAAGAATGTCACTTTCTGTCCAATTCAGCCTGGATTGGCTTATTCAATTACTAAATCTTATTATGCACTACAAGATAGATTTCTTAACAGAGTCACTAACACCTATGGTGCTCATTTCTTAACTGCTTGTTGCCAACACAATTTGTAAATATAAGTGAACATCATGAATGAATGAGATTCATGGGATCAAATAAAATTGTAATCTAAAGAAATATATATCATGATTTCTTCCCCCAATTGTGCTGTTAGCTCAATAGGAATAAAACAGGACTTTGAAAACTAAAAACAGAAAATGCTGGAAATACTCAACTGCTAAAAAGAGAAAAGGCTAGTTCATGTTGTTGGCAGGACCTTCTAGATGTGGCCAGACCTGCTGCGTATTACCAGCTTTTTCTCATTTTAGTTCAGATTTTCTCTTTACCAGAGCTTTAAAATGGTTGATATAAAGCTATTTGGGATATTACACCGTGCCATCTTATCAGGTTGTTGAGAGTTGAAGACACTGCATGAATGCATGTGTGTTCCTGGGTTTTTTTAATGGTCACACATTAGGGGTCATTTTCTAATCTCATGCTGCTGGCAGCACATCAGAAATTCATAAGCCAAGAGGCTCCCTGCAGCAGTGCAAGTGCAAAAAATAACTGACTTAGTTTAACAATTTTCAGTCGCCTAAACATGAATAAACTCACTAGTAACATACACTATTTTGCCAATGTAAATAAAACCATATAAAATTGTGCTGGAAATTAAAATATATGATGGCAAAATGTTGAGAGATACTGATGAAGTGCTGGTTGATAATTTTCTAATTTCATCCATGGTGTTACTGCTTCTTTCACTGTTTGGTGTCTTAATGGTATAGTTATAATTTAACTATGGAAAGGACCACAGCATCCCTAAAGGAAAGCAATAGTTGACTTTATGGTTATAGAGCTAATATTTATGAAATTCTCTATTATACTTTAAGGTACAGTAATTCAAGCTTATAGAATCCAAATCTGGAAATTGCACAGGACTCTTTATACAACGTTTGTCGCTTCTATCTATAAAGAGTTCTGAAATTATTGGGGTACACTTTGTAAAGTGGGTGATAGCAAGTCACAGGCCATTTTATATCTCTCCTGATTTAAGTGGAAATAGAAATTTTGTTCTGTAATTTGTTAGGCAGCATTTAAGCTGTAGGCTAGGATTTGTAGATACGTTTATTTGCATTTTGCGCTGCATGAAATTTATTCCTAGAAATTGCATGTTATATCAGATTGTTCAGGTTACTTTTCTGTAATTTTGAAACACTAACCTGTCTTTCTCTGTCAAATACTAATTGAATTACTGCACATTTTCAGCATTTTTGACATTTTGTTCTTTCCACAAATCTAAAAATGTTCTCTATCAAAAAGCCAAATATTACAAACAATTTGCAAGTTGAAACAGGAAAACTAACTAATGTTTAACAAACAGGTCATGTATAAATATTACCTTAAGTTTAACATATAAAAAAACTACACAAGAGAAAATCACATGCTGGCATTCTCAACATGGCATTTGCAGATGGCCAGTACAGCAGCATGGTGTGTCAAAAATGCTTTAGATCTTTGCAGACATGAGGCTGAATGTAATGAGGGTAGCACGGGTCCTGAAGACGGACCCAAAAGCTGGGAGCAACCTCACCTTGGCCGATTGTAGGATCCCCAGCCGCATATTTGGGCCATCCGGCAACAAATTAGTTGCCGTCGGAACTCTTGTCCCTTGAAAGGATGAGAGCCCACCTCCAAGAGCTGCCGGCCATTCGGAGGGCTGTCAGCTCTTCAGTCTCAGCAGTGCCACCCGGGAGCAGTGGCCATTGCTGGGACTGCATGCAACTGAAGGACGCAGCAATGGATGCTGCCCTTACAATGAGATGTGTGGGTTCTAGAGTTGCCGGCGACAGTCAGACAGGCCCTGGTGGGGGAGAGGGTGGTGGGGGGGTGGGGCTGGGTTGTTGCTGCCGGGGTGGACATTGCTGTCAGTGGGTGCCTCAGTGGGCCACAGAATGCCCAATTAGGAGGGCCCCCTCCCCATGCCCATAGGGAGGCTTCCAGGGTTCACCAGGCGGTCCCCTTTCACAGTGGTAAAATCTAGCCCATGGAGTGGAAGTACCACAGTCAGACAGGGGTGTACAGCCCACATAAACTTCAGTGGTACTGAGTGCCCATCTTGGATGAATGCTGGTGGCAAGAAAATGCATCCCTCCAGTAAGGTGACACCCTACTTTTCCCACCACAAATATGTGGAGTAAGCACCTGTGGGACATACACCAGTTAGAAGCCATGATGTATGTCTCTGCGTTGAACTGGAAAAGTGCATCGAACTGCAAAAGCATTTTCTGTTATTTCTGAGTTCTTGATTCTTTTTTTCCCTATCCAGCAGCCTTGAGAACTTGCCTATGTTCTACATTTCTACATTTCACCAGTAGAATCAGCAGGGCACAATGCTCTTTTTCATCAATATAAATCAGGAAGATCAGTATTTTGTACATATATAAAACTGGTCAGAGAATAAAATTCAGAAGTATAAATATCCTTCATTGGTTTGAGGCTTTTATATGCATGAGTAGTGATTGACCTAAAACTAACTCGGGATCACATACATGTACGTCATTCATCCCTAACCAGGTCGTATTCTTAATCTCTTGATTTTAAATCAGTAAATTAGATTTCATCCAAGAGTTTGCTGCTTGCACTGAATTGCAATTGTTGTTGCATGACTTAACTTACAAAGTTCAAATATATGTATCTAATTCTGTGAGATTATATTTTTTTTCTGGTGGTCTTATTACATTTATTACAACACATCCATTGTTTCCAGCTGCTCAAAACACTTAGTAAAACTGTGGATTGATTTATTTATTTAGAGATACAGCACTGAAACAGGCCTTTCGGCCCACCGAGTCTGTGCTGACCGTCAATCACCCATTTATACTAATCCGACATTAATCCCATATTCTTACCACATCCCCACAATTACCCTACCACCTACCTATACTAGGGACAATTTACAATGTCCAATTTACCTATCAACCTGCAAGTCTTTGGCTGTGGGAGGAAACCGGAGCACCCGGCAAAAACCCACACAGTCACAGGGAGAACTTGCAAACTCCACACAGGCAGTACTCAGAATTGAACCCGGGTCGCTGGAGCTGTGAGGCTGTGATGCTAACCACTGCGCTACTGTGCTTTGTATCCCAGGTTACATAAAAGGTGTTTGAAGTCCGGAGTGTTTTGATGCGTTGTGCTATCAATAGACAAATAAGGTAACAAAAAAGCAGATATTCTATTTTTGTTATTAAAGCATGTCTATTTGTCCACAGTTTTCAGTTAATGATTAATGTTGATGAATAGTTATAATTTATTAATTATAAAATATAGGTAGTGCACTACTGCACTCTAAGACCATTGTACATGGACTTTCACTTTCCAGTGTTAGGTTTTATGCTATGTAATGATATATTCACAGAAGCATGCCCCTCTTTAATGCCAAAAATGCTTGGCTTCCAAGAAGCATGCTATAATCTGGACAGAGCATACTTTCAAACATAATGCTTCACAATAAACAGCAGAGTGTACTGTGGATTATAAAAAAAGAAATACTTCACAAGTATGCAACTACATACAGCACTTTTCATTCCACAGCTTAATACAAGATTAAGAAATAAAATGCCTTGCAGCTGTCCAGGAAAAAAAAACTTTCACCTTCAGCAGAATAAAATTGGACAGATAGATTTTACATCGAGGAATCCGTGAGGAAAAACAAAGTATTATTTTCAATTTTATTTTAGGGCTTTAGTCATGAATGATAATGCTAATGAAAAATACATATCTCTAAAATTGTAAAATAAATCTATTCAAAATTCACATGATAATGAACTAATCACATTATGTGAATTAATATTGATGGTGGACTGATGACTGGCTTGTCTGCAGGTGGTGTAACTCAGTGACTGAAGGCCTCACTATGTATTGAATAGGGACAATTTAATACAAGTTCATTAATTATATTGTAAATAGTCTCCTAGACACATACTGAAAATTTCAGATGTACATAAAATAAAAATGTAAAGTGATGCGATTAAGATTACAGTTTAATAATGTGCACTTAAAATATTAATTTTTAAACATATTTACATATCAAGTGATCATCAGCACATATATTCATTTCAAAAGCAAAACACTGGGGATGGTGGAAATCTGAAATAAAAACATAACTAGCTGGAAACACTCAGCAGGTCTGGCAGCATCTGTGGAAAGAGAACAGAGTTAATGGCTGGAATTTTACCTTAGGCGGATGGGTGTTCGCCACTGACGTAAAAGTCGGTGGCGAACCACTTCTGTCTAGCCTGGGGATCCGTCCCGCATTTTATGGGTCCCCGGGCTTTAATTGTCCCAAAGCGGGACTTCCACCCGCTTGAGGGAGGAGGTCCCGTCTTATTGAGCTGCCAGCAAATCATCGGGCCGGCAGCTCTTAGTCTCAGCAGCACCGACCGAGGAGGATGCCGTGGAGCCGAGATCCAAGGTAGGTTTTGGATGCCTCACCAGGGTGATTGGTCGTGCCCTGGTGAGGCAAGGGTGTTGGTTTGGGGGGAGGGGGGAGGGGGGAGTGCGTCTTGGGTCTCGGGGGTGGGTTGGGAGGAGGGGGCGGCCCTCAATCGGGCACCCCCCCTCCCCAGGGCACCAAAAGGCCGGTAGCTGTCACTGGGTGGCCTTTCACGACCCCAGCATGCCCATTTACCACAGGTAAAATACCCGTGGAGGTGGGTGAAGGCCCTTAAGTGGCCTTTAAGTGGCTACATAAGGGCCTTGATTAGCCTGGGATGGGCGGGGTGGAGGAGGACCTCCGTAAAGTTGGCTGGAGGCGGGAGCGGGTCAGGAAGGCCTCCCGGAGCCTCCCGTTCAATTTTATGCCACCCCCACGCCACCATCCAGCTCGCTGGGGTGGCGTAAAATTCCAGCCAATGTTTCAGGTCTGTGACCTTTCATCAGACCTGAAACGTTAACTCTGTTTCTCTCTCCACAGATGCTGCCACACATATTGATTTGTCTGTCTACTGTGTCTGTTTCCTCTGCGTTTATTTGGCTTAACCAACTAAAACGTTATACATTAGACTTGCTATACTTTCTATTACCTTGAGCTGAAAAGATTTATATTATGTTTAAAAAGTCAGAACATGTAAGACATAAATTAACAGCGTGAATAGCTAAGTTTATTTTCAGATGTAAATACATGAATTTATTAACTGGCGTTGATAAAAAATGAACTATTAAAGCTGCAGGGAATCATAATGTATTTTTGAGAAAAATAAAGCAAAAATGAATCCAGGGCTCCCAATATATGACTAGGATGGCAAACATGAGAAATGGTACAAAGTAAGTGCCAGATGTTATTCATTTTAAGATAATAAATATTTTCCTAATGAATGAAAACTGAATTATTTGGAATCAATTACATCTAACTGCTTTCCCATTTGTCTTTCCTTCAAGATCATATGGTACATGCACCCATATCTGTTACTTATATGCGTTTATAATCTCCCAGCCTTCGAGTTTAACACCTATGATTTTTGTTTTAAATCAAATAAACCAAGATTGATAAAAGTAAAAGAAAAAACAAGGTAAACTGATCAGTAGTGATTAGGTTAAGTTTTAAGACCCTGAATATTGAAGCAGGAAGAGAAGACTGAATGAAGGAGGAAAGGAGATCTCGGAGAACTGAGCTTGAGAAAGAATAACACACATTGCAAACAAATGCTCAGTATGTGCTAAAATAAAGTAACTGTTCATTACGTGTTTGGTCTTGATGTCAATCTAAATAACAGTCGCATCTACTGGGGTGATCCTTTGGATAGTCAGTATTTCAAATGAGCAGCACGTGCAGGTAAAATAACACCTATATCTTCAGGGAGTTATTTTATGTGTTGCCAATGGGGAGTCTTGCCCACTGACAGCACAAATCTGGGTGCACACCGACCGTGGGACTATTTGGAGCATCACAGACTTAAATTTACGAATTGCATTGCAGTGAAAGTCCCCACTGGCAGCATGGATTGATAAAGGTATCCCCTTAAAGTGAATGCCAAAAATTGTACTTTTAATCTGAGAGTCAGACATAACTGGTAGCCTTGTAACCATCCCACCACTTTCTCTGTACCTCTGTAGTCAAATATTGGCTCACCTTTAGTTAATTTAAAGGAGCCTCTCAACTATTAAAGCAGCATGCTGATTAACAGCATATCACCTTGTAATGTATGTTCAAATTGACTCATGCATCATCTTGTACATTGAATTCACTGTTGAATAGTTGAACATAACTACAGGAACTTGCAAATGCCAAATTCTCAGTGCATCACTGTGAGTTGCTGCTGCATATTTAAAGCATTAATTCATGCTAGAGGAACTAAGGTGGATGAACAGTTTGCATGAATTTTGCATGAAAGGTGTTTTAAACTTGTATACTGCCTCTGAAAATGCCCTAAAGCATGACTGGTTGAAAACTTGTGTAATGAGGCATAATAAACCACAACTTGTCATTGTAAATGTAAGTGTATTTTCTTTCTAAATGGGTGTGAGATCATCTAAGTTATAATAGCAATAATGAACAGCAAATGGTACAATAATTGATGATATGTATGTCAACATTTCTTGAAGTATAGCAAGGCACAGGGCTGTGGGCACAGAGCAGGACAGTGGGATTAGTTTTGGGATGCCCTAGCAAAGAGCTAGCATAGACTTACGAGATGAATGATCATCATCTGTGCTGTAAAATTCTATGGCTCTATAGATATTCAACAATTAATGCACAATGCTTATGTTCATTGTTGTTTATTGACCTTTTGCGTTCCAGTGCACATGCCCTTAAAACTGCGCTGCATAATGGCAATCTGTTTTCCTCTTATTATATTTCCATGATGTACTGGAATAACTAAACACATTTAACATCATCTCATTCTATGTTGTACATAACTGTGCAGATAATGCTAGAGTACCTAACTTTATGTGTGCTGTTTCTGAATCTACCCAAGATGGTTTGTGCTATACTTTGTTGTAAATAAAATTCTTAGTTTAATAAAAATGATTTGCTCAACAGTTTTCAAATGACTAATTTGATTAATATATATTTGACGATTATTTTTTCTACACCACAGATACTTGGAGACACTTAAAAGGATAACAGAGTAATAATCCTTGGTAATCGGGAGTACTTACTAAAAAATCTGATTTACATTGTTTAAAGAGGCACTAGCTTCACAAATAACAGGCTTTCTGGTTGAGCGAGAGGAACTATGGACCATTGCCTTCACATTGCCATCCCATGCAATTGGTGTAATGATGTATTTCAATATGATTTACTTCATTATATCATGTGTTTGTAAACAATGTAACTCCTTTATTCAAAAAGGGAGGGAGACAGAAAGCAGGAAACTACAGGCCAGTTAGCTTAACATCTGTCTTAGGGAAAATGTTAGAAGCTAGTATTAAAGATGTTCTAGCAGGTAATCAGGCATAGTCAACATGGTTTTGTGTAAGGGAAATCATGCTTAACCAATTGATTTGAATTCTTTGAAGAAGTAACATTTGCTGTGGATAAAGGGGAACCAGTGGATGTACTGTACTTAGATTTCGAGAAGGCACTTGATAAGGTGCCACATCAAAGGTTACTGCAGAAAATAAAGGCTCATGGTGTAGAGGGTAACATATTGGCTAGCTAACAGGAAACAGAGAGTAGGGAAATATGTAAAGAGTGGTGTGCTGCAGGGAGCAGGGCCTCAACTTTTTACAATTTATATAAATGACTTGTGTGAAGGAACTGAAGGTATGGTTGCTAAATTTGCAGATGACACAAAGGTAGGTAGGAAAGTAAGTTGTGAAGAGGGCATAAGGAGGCTACAAAGGGATACAGATAGGTTAAGTGAGTAGGCAAAATTTGGCAAATGGAGTATAGTATAGGAAAATGTGAAATTTTCCATTTTGGCAGAGAGAATAAAAAAGAAGCATATTATCTAAACGGTGAGAGATTGCAGAGCTCTGAGATGCTGAATGATCTGGGTGTCCTAGTGCATGAATCACAAAAGGTTAGCATGCAGATTCAGCAACAGTGACACATCACCTGTCCTATCATCCTTAATGTGTTTTAACTAACTACTTAATTATTTTATTCAAAAATTGTTTATTTTCCTTTTTTATTTTTTTTTATTAACATTACCACCAGTTCCTGTACTATTTTAAAACTTAGGAATGGAATAGTCCGTAACCACTTACCAGATACCAAAAAGCTAACTTCTTCCCTGTCGTAAAGAACCAAATCCTACAGGGTGAAAAAGTTAGAAAAAGCAAAGCAAAGGAGCACCTCCCTCCCTCCTCACCCAACTCTCTCAACTCATCGAACTCCCAACACTTAGTTCAAGTTGCACTCTGTCCCTTTTTTAACAATCTAATTGGTAGCTTGTTTAAACCATCAATTTTAATTAACACCTCTAGTCCTGTTCTGTGCTTATACTCTTATTACAACAGTACACTACCCAATTGAATATTTTTAATTTTCCAGGTCCTAATTTGAACCAATACACTCCCTGCTGGTCTCTGTCTCTCTCATTCTGTATGATAAATTATAAAATTCACCTTAGTTTTTAGTATATATACTAATGAATCAATCAAGTCTTATTTCACATTTGATTGATTTAGATTAAATTAAATTAAAAGCTTACCGGTATACTCACCCTGGCCGGCTTTCTGTTTCCTTGCTCCCTCTGTTGATTATGACGTCGCTCTGATGCCACTTTTTAATTTTTATTTTCTCCGCTTTTCTCCTGCTGCTTTCTCTTCACGGCATCTTCCACCCGGTCTGTCCCGTAACCAACCTTCTGTATGTGTCTGTGCTTGCATTGACTTCTGGCACAGTCCTTGTTGCTGTTGCCAGTATGCTGCACACACTTTGTATTTGACCATGGCTTATTGTAGCCTCTGACCACACTGTCATAGCCAGATTTTCTGCACTGACGAGCCCAATGCCCTTTCAAGCCACACGGCCTGCAGTAGTCTTGCAATGCCGGACAATTCTGCAGCTAGTGTAGGTGATTGCACCGCCCACACAATTTATTCTGTTTTACCGCCTTGGCCACTTCGTCAATAGTCGTAGCCACACCCAACGCTTGCAAGTGTTGCCTTCCTGCCACAATGGCTTCATACTTCCTACTGTCTTTCAACAAAGTGTCGATATTATGCCCTTTTCTTCCAACAGGTCTCTCTGGAAGCCTTCGATTGGCATTGAAACAATGACGAGTTCCATGATTCTCCCTGACAACTCAGCTCAGAGAAATCACAGTCTCCACCCTTGTCACAGCATCAGCTTACAAACTGGAAACAGGTGACATTGCAAACATCTCGCAGTTCGTCATTCATCGCATCATCTGGGAGGTCACAGAGCCTCTATGCACCAGGAAAGGTGACTCAGGTGTCTTCTCTCCAAACTGAGAGCAACAGGAGGAATGGACATGTGGCTTTGCCAGGATAACGGGTTTCCCCACGGTGCATTGCAGGTTCTGCATCTCAATGGGAGATGTACCAAGACCACAAGGGGTACCGTTCACTCCACGTGCAGTTGGTGTGTGATTATGTCCAGGACATCATGCTGCTGAATGCCTGCTATCATGGCAGCAATCATGATGCTTTCATCCTGCATCAATCAGTTGTCCCATCATCCTCAAGCCACCGTGTCACACCAGAGGGTGCCTGCTTGATGATAATGACTATCCATCGTACACCTGGGTGATGATTCCCCTCTGCAACCCTAGCACACATGGCCATGCTCATTGAGTGAGAGCCATGCTGCAACAAGGAATGCCCTTGAGCAGACCATTGAGCTGCGAATGCAATTGTTTCGCTTCCTGGACCACTTTGGGGGAGCCCTACAGTACTCACCAGAGAGGGTGTCCCGATTTCTGCTGGTCTGTTGCATCCTGCACAACCTGGCCATCATAAGGGCACAGCCCTTGCCACCAAGGCTGAGGTGAGCCACCTCAGGAGGAGGAGGAAGAGGAGGAGGAGGAGGTGGAAGATCAGGACGAGAAAGATGAGGAGGAGGAAGGGAGGAGGCAGTCGGCCCATCCACAGAGCAGATGAGCTGTCCATGAGTATATCATCAGACTCCAGTTCCCTGAATGAAAGCCAAGGTTCCTGTGGCTCAACATTTCCCCACTTTACCATCTCTCTGTTGCAGACCATCGCAGCATCTCCTCTTGGCCAAAATCCTGAAATTAAAGACATCACACAACAACCATTCCATCCCATCCCAACTTTATCCAAAAACCCATCCAATACTCCATACAATACTCAACTAATTACCCACGTGCACTCTTTTAAGGCCAGTCTTGTGGTGCCTTTGCCTGTCCTAGTCTCCTACCAAGTGCTCCCCCAATGGCTGCAACATGGCTGGTGAAAGGCTGCTGCCTTTCAATGGAGGAGACTGCAGATGGCCTTGCAGGATGACCTCGAGCAGTTCTGGGGCTTGAAGGTCTGGCGTTGGACTGCACCACTTCATTATGGGGGGCAGCACTCTGGGCTGGCTTGGT
The DNA here is from genome assembly GCF_036365525.1 of Heterodontus francisci. Taxonomy (NCBI): domain Eukaryota; kingdom Metazoa; phylum Chordata; class Chondrichthyes; order Heterodontiformes; family Heterodontidae; genus Heterodontus; species Heterodontus francisci. Next base: position 119,547,692 of record NC_090373.1, on the reverse strand, counting down.
GACCGACAATAACAAGGGCACTAGTGGAGTGGCAGTGCTGAAAGCACGAATGCTGTCATCCTGAGAGAGAACCACCTCCTGCACTAACAACTCTAGGATGACTGACGAAAACCTGGGATCATACTGTTTACCTGTTGCACTATTTTGGGTCTTTGCTGAAGGCCTTCAAATGTTGCCCAAGTAGTTTCAGCCCTAGCAGATTTATGTTCCATGGAGTCCCTACCACTCTCTTCGGGTGGTGCCTCAGCAATCCTAATAATCGGCTGGAGCACAGATTGCTCAACTGCTGAGATCCTAATAACCCCTTTGAGCACAGGTATCCACATGATAGCAGCAGTCTGAGCCTGCATGGCAACAAGCAGAGATTTCAATACCTCAGTCTGAGCTTCCACTGCAGCACTCAGACCTTGGGTGGCTTTTGCTTGTACTGCAATGAAAGCTGAGACATCAGCCATCAAATGCTGCATTACGGTTGGGTCTGCAAGAGTTCTTATGAAGTTACCCACCAGTTCCACAGTAGAAAGGATGAGCGCCTCTAAACCTCCTGCCCCTTACCTTAAATCTACACCCCCTGGTTATTGACGCCTCCGCTAAAGGAAAAAGTCTCTTCCTATCCACCCTGTGTGTGCTCCTCATAATTTTGTACACCTCAATTAGGTCCCCGCTCAGCCTTCTCTGCTCTAAGGAAAACAACCCTCGCCTATCCAGTCTCTGTTCATAGCTGAAATGCTCCAGCCCAGGCAACATCCTGGTGAATCTCCTCTGCAGCCTCTCCAGTGCAATCACATCTTTCCTATGGTGTGGTGAGCAGAACTGTACACAGTACTCCAGCTGTGGCCGAACTAGTGTTTTATACAGTTCCATCATAACCTCCCCACTCTTATATTCTAGCCTCGGCTAATAAAGGCAAGTATCCCATATGCCTTCCTAACCACCTTATCTACCTGTGCTGCTGCCTTTAGTGATCTATGGACAAGTACACCAAGGTCCCTCTGACTCTCTGTACTTCCTAGGGTCTTACCATCCATTGCATATTCTCTTGCCTTGTTAGTCCTCCCAAAATGCATCACCTCACACTTCTCAGGATTAAATTCCATTTGCCACTTCTCTGCCCATCTTACCAGCCCATCCATATCGTCCTGTAATCTAAGGCTTGCCTCCTCACTATCTACGATACCACCAATTTTCGCGTCATCTGCAAACTTACTGATCATACCTCCTATATTCACGTCTAAATCATTAATGTACACTACAAACAGCAAGGATCCCAGCACCGATCCCTACGGTACACCACTGGTCACAGGCTTCCAATTGCAAAAACAGCCCTCAACCATCACCCTCTGCCTCCTGCCAATAAGACAATTTTGGATCCAATTTGCCAAATTGCGCTGGATCCCATGGGCTCTTACCTTCTTAAGCAATCTCCCATAAGGGACCTTATCAAAAGCCTTACTGAAGTCCATGTAAACTACATCAACTGCTTTACTCTCATCTACACATCTAGTCACCACCTCGAAAACTTCAATCAAGTTTGCTGGACATGATCTCCCCCTGACAAAGCCATGCTGACTATTCTTGATTAATCCCTGCCTCTCAAAGTGGAGATTAATCCTGTCCCTCAGAATTTTTTCAATAATTTCCCTACCGCTGATGTTAGACTCACCGGCCTGTAATTACCTGGTTTATCCCTGTTACCCTTCTTGAATTATGGTACCACATTCACTGTCCTCGAGCCCTCTCCTGTGGCCAGAGAGGATTTGAAAATTTGTGTCAGAGCCCCTGCTATCTTCTCCCTTGCCTCACATGGGCAGTGCAGTGGTTAGCTGGGCAGCCTCACAGCTCCAGCGAACCGGGTTTAGTTCTAGGTACTGCCTGTGCGGAGTTTGTAAGTTCTCCCTGTGACTGCGTGGGTTTCTGCCTGGTGCTCTGGTTTCCTCCCACAGCCAAAGACTTGCAGGTTGATAGGTAAATTGTAGGTGTAGTGGTAGGAGAATTGAGGGAAGGTGGGGATGTGGTAGGGAATATGGGATTAAATGTAGGATTAGTATAAATGGGTGGTCGTTGGTCGGCACAGACTCGGTGGGCCGAAGGGCCTGTTTCAGTGCTGTATGACTCTATGACTATGACATAGCAGCCAGGGATACATCTCATCTGGGCCTGGGGATTTATCCACTTTAATGCCCGCTAAAACCGCTAATATCTCCTCCCTTTCAATGGTAATTTGTTCGAGTAGATCACAATCCCCCTCCCTGATCTCTGCACCTGCATCATCCTTCTCCATAGTGAACACAGATGAAAAGTAATTATTTAAAACATCACCTGCAGCCTCTGACTCCATGCACAGTTTGCCACTTTGGTCCCATATAGGCCCTACTCTTTCCCTGGTTATACTCTTGCCCTTAATATACTTATAAAATGCCTTAGGATTTTCCTTTATCTTGCCCGCCAATGTTTTTTCATGCTCCCTCTTCGCTCTCCTAATTTTTAAAGTACCCCCTACACTTTCTGTACTCCTCTAGGGTCTCCGCTGTTTTCAGCCCTCTGAATCTGCCATAAACCTCCTTTTTTTTCCTTATCCAATCCTCTATATCCCTTGATATCCAGGGTTCCCTGGACTTGTTGGTCCCATCCTTCACCTTTACGGGAACATGATGGCCCTCAACTCTCACCACTTCCTTTCTGAATTACTCCCACTGTTCTGATGTAGACTTTCCTACAGGTAGCTGCTCCTAGTCCACTTTGGCCAGATCCTGTTTTATCATATTGAAATCAGCCTTCCCCCAATTCAGTACCTTTATTTTCGGTCCATCTTTGCCCTTTTCCATAACTACCTTAAATCTTACAGAGTTATGGTCACTATCCCCGAAATGTTCCCCCACTGACACTTCTACCACTTGTCCGGCCTCATTCCCTAAGATTAGTTCCAGTACTGCCCCTTCTGTTGTAAGACTATCTACGTACTGGCACAAAGAGCTCTCCTGTATGCATTTTAAGAATTCTGCCCCCTTTAAGCCTTTTGCACTAAAACTATCCCAGTTGATATTGGGGAAGTTGAAATCCCCTACTATTATTACCCTATTATTTTTACACCTCAAATCTGCTCCTCTATCTCTCCCTGACTATTTGGAGGCCTGTAGTATGCTCCCAGCCAAGTGATTGCCCCCTTTTTGTTTTTACGTTCTACCCGTATGGCCTCATTTGAGGAACCTTCTAAGATATCATCCCTCCTTACTGCAGTAATTAACTCCTTGATCAATAATGCAATGCCACATCTTTTACATCCCGACTCCCAGTCATGCCTGAAGATGCTATACCTGGAATATTGAGCTGCTAGTCCTGCCCTTCCCTCAACCGTGTCTCTGTGATAGCAATAATATTATATTCCCATGTGTTAATTAACACCCTCAATTCATCTGCCTTACTTATAAGAGTCCTTGTGTTAAAATAGATGCAATCCAGCCTTGCATTATTCGCTTGTGCCTTAACAGGTCTATATTTGCTTTACCTTGCAGACTGACTTAATTTCTCTTCTATATTTGGCCGTGCATCACCCCTATGTGCCTCCACTCTGTATCCCATCCCCCTGTCAAATTAGTTTAACCCCCACCCCACAATAGCACTAGCAAACCTCCCTGCAAGGATGTTGGTCCTGTTCCGGTTCAGGTGCAACCTGAACTTGTACAGGTCTCACCTTCACCAGAAACAGACCCAGTGATCCAGGCACCAGATTGCTCCATGCTCCTTGACAGTGGCAGCAGTCTTTCTGGCAGGCCTGCCAATGCATGCTCATCAGCCTTTTTCTGTACACTGCCCTATCAAAATCCTCATCTGAATCCTCTGCAACAGAACTTGTCTGTGACCTTGTCCTCTGGGGACCTGGCTGAAGAGTTGCTTGGAGTTTGCCTTTTACTCGCAGTTGTGTCCCGCCTGGACTATGAAACTGTAAATCTGTCGGTTGCAGGTAATGTCTCTTCACCCAAGGCTCTTGGTCAGACAATACCATGACCCTAGCCCCTGTGTCAAGCTTAAAATTCATGAGGAAACCATTCATGCAGATGTCTGCTGTGCAGAAATCTTGATCTGGATTATTGATTTCTCTCAAGAACTCTCCGAGTTCTTTCTCTTGTGGATATTGCTGTACTTGATCTACTGCTGTTTGCCTGAAGGTCTTCTGTTTTATACCCTTCAGTGAAGTAAATTTGCTATGGCACATCTTCCCATAGTGTCCAGTTTTTCCACAATTAAATCACTCAGCTTTAACTGCTCTTGTCTGATGAAGGGTCACTGACCCGAAACGTTAACTCTGCTTCTCTTTCCACAGATGCTGCCAGACCTGCTGAGTGGTTCCAGCATTTCTTGTTTTTATCTCGTCTGTGGGTTTTCTTGGCTCCACAGCATTGGCAAGGTTTTCCCCTGCCATGCAGCTTCTCACCTGTATGTTTTCTGTTCCTCAAAGTGTTTTCCTGACTTTGGCTTAACCAGTTAGATGGGCATTGGACTCCTTCTCATTATGGCTTGTCTTCAGCTCATAGGATGTCCCTATTCTGTTGCGAACTTCAGCCTTTTTAAAAATTTGAATGGCCATTTCCAGTGTAAGGTCTTCCTTGGATTTCAGTAGGTCTGACAAGGATTCATCCGCTATGCCGATGACCATCCTGTCTCTGATTAGTTCTGCCTTTAATTCGCCATATTCGCAACCTGTCGCCAATCCATATAGGTCATTATATAGGAGTCCACAGATTTGCCAATCATCTGCACCCACTTATTAAATTTGGCTTTTTCCAAGATTTTATTAGTACGGAGAATAAAATATTTATCAAAGGCTTGGAGTACCTCTTCAAATTTATCCGTAATCTCATTGATCCCATGTTGGACAATTACGTCGTCCACTATCGCTCGTACTGAATATAGGAGGGTGTTCATTTGTTCCACTTCAGATTTGATATGGAGTTGAGAAGCAATTTGGAACCTTAAGAATGTTTTTCTCCATACGAGCCAATTTTAGTTCTGATTGGGACCTTCTTGATTCTGGAAACTCTCAGGCATTCCCAATTTTGGATCCATATTACTTCCCTTTGTTTGCTTGGCTTTGCTCGGGTGTCCCCCTTTAATATTAAATTTTTCAGGCTTGGCTTGAGGTGTTCATGCTCTGTTTGGGGCTTTCCCGTGCTCCCCGACCTTTCTCATGCTTTCTGACGATTACCATACTTTTATTCCTTGGTGAGGCTGAGCAATGGCTGCCGACTGTACTTGACTCCCTGGTCACCAATACGACCAAGATCGCGTTCTGCACCCAATTATTTTTCCAGTGCACTATTTAAATAAATGGCCAGTTTCACTGTCTCACCGATCCTGGATTGTTGCCCGGCATGAAGATTCGAACCCGGATGTGCTGGAAACACAGATGCAGACCCCCACACTGCTGTGGTGTGATCTGAGAGGTGGCAGAGCTCTTCACAACCTCTTCTGCCGGTAAGTAGTTTTCTTACTGTACCGGACCAGTATATTTCCTTGTTGTTCCCTTGTTGTTTCTTCCAAAGGTAAGGAGATCTTCAAATTCTCCTGGTCGCTTTCACCGTTGCCACCATGTTGCATTGTTAGGTTTGTATGAATATTATAGGGCATTCTAGAGAAAGTCTTAGACTCTGGTAAGTGTTAACTAACAACTCTATTATTTACAGTTACATTTTTTCTTCGTTCATAGGATGTGGACGTTGCTTGCAAGGCCAGCATTTGTTACACATCCCTAATTGCCCTTGAGAACTGTGTGGCTTGCTAGGCTGCTTCAGAGGGCAGTTAAGAGTCAACCATATTGCTGTGGACTTGGAGTCACATGTAGGCCAGACCAGGTAAGGATGGTAGGTTTCCTTCCCTAAAGGGCATTAGTGAACTAGATGGGTATTTATGACAATCTATGATAGTTTCTTAGCACCATTGCTGAGACTACAGAATGGATTTTACTGACCCCCCCAATGTCGGGGGTCATGGCGGGGAGGACTGGAAAATGCCTCTGGGAGAGGCCCACCACGCTCCCCGACACTGGGAAGGCCCAGTCCCACATTGCCGGGGGCGGTGAGGCCTCGTGGCAGCCCCCCTGCCACTTGGCGACGGGAGCAAAATTTAAATATGCAAAGTGCTACTTATCTTGCCTCATTATGCATCCGGCTGCCACTTCGGAAACACTTTTGAATATTCAAGTGAATGGGTGTCTCTCACGTGCCGTCCTATTCCCAATTGATTAAAGCTGGCGGGACAGAAGTTGCACTGCTCAGAGCCTTTGAAGGTTAGTGCTACAAGACGGGACTCAACCCTGCATGCATGTGTGCGGAAGTGGGAGGGGGTTGGCATGACCGGGGCACAACTCTGCAGGCATAAAAGGAGGTCGTGAGTACCCTCCCTCCATAAAGGGGGGCAATCTGCACCCCTGAATGTTTCTGTGAGTGAAGGAGCAATGGCACACCAGGAATCCTTTGTGTGGGGTGGGTGCCATTAATGGTAGGTATTTAAAGGTAATCTGGCTGGTGGGCCAATTGATGCAACTGCTACAATCTGAATGTGGTCATGCTGTGCCACTCTTAGTGGAAGCAAAGATAGGCAATCCCATGCTACGCCATATAGTTAATGCATGAAAGCACCTGATGTACCAATCAATATCATTCTTTGCCCTATTGGGTACCTTTGAAGTAGTGAAGGAACCGGGTTTAATTGTAGCTTGGAGATGAGGATGGTTCATCCTATATTCATTGTTACGCTTGTCTTGAGGAGCCATATGCGCCACAGGCAGAACCAAGAGGCAGGTACAGCCCACGTAGAAGCCCCCGGTCATAAGCAGCAGCATCCCCCAAGAAAGTCAGTATAGAATGCTGCACATCTCCAGATCTCGCATGACATACCTGCAGATGTCTGAGCACCAGTGTCAGAGGCAACTATGGATGTTGAGAGAGGCAATGACAGATCTCTGTGCCCTGCTGAACGATGGCCTGCAGCCGGTGGGCTTCGGTGGAGATCCTATGCCTGTGGCCCTCAAAGTGACAGCAGCTCTTAACTTCTATGTCTCTGCATCATTTCAGGGACCCACTGGCGACCTATGTGGGGTCACACAGTCAGCAGTGCACCGCTGCATCTGTGAGGTCACTGGTGCCTGTACCAGAGGGCTGGTGACTATGTCCACTTCAGGACAGACCCTGAGAGCTAGGCCCAGATGGCCATCAGATTTGGCTCCATTGCAAGATTCCCATTGGTGCAAGGAGTCATAGACTCCATGTGGCCATTAAGGCTCCCGCTGGGCGAACAGCTGCATACCTTAACTGAAAGGGCTTCCACTCCCTCAACGTGAAGCTAGTATGTAATCACCGTAAGTGCTTTATGCAAATCTGTACCCGCTTTCCAGGCAGCTGCCATGACACCTTCATCCTGCATCAGGACCAGCTGCCGCTGCTGTACACTGAACTGGCTCAGATCGAGAGGCAACCTCTTGCAGACATGGCTACTGACACTGGTGAGAAACTCCTGCCGTGATGCAGAGGAGAGATACAATGCCTGTCACGGAGTGACACAAGCCACCATTGAGCAGGCAATTGGCATGTTGAAATGCACTTCCGTTGCTTGGATAGATCGGGTGGTGCCCTGCAATACGTGCCAGAAAGGGTAACTCGTATTGTTGCTGTTTGCTGTGCTCTGCACAACTGCACACTCAACAGGGGGGAGGCCTTGCAGGATGAGGAGAGACGTGAGCAGGACTCCTCCTCGGACGCTGAGAACACAGAGGGCTTACAGCAGGAAAGGTGCATGGGAGGACAGAGGGCATCCTGGCGCCACATACAGGGTGAGCAGCGAGCTAGGGATGCACGGCAACGCCTTATTGATCAAGGGTTCTCCACGCCATAAAGACCACCATGTGCTCTGCAAGCCACACAGCACCCTCGTTCACCTGTTGTGCAGCAGTCTGCATCTGCAACATCTTTGTCTCCACCATTACTGGCAGCAGCAGACTGAGTCATTGTCCATGTTACTACATCTGTGAAGATGCACATGAGTAATACTGGTATGGCGATGTTGTTATTCCATGCATTGGCAGTTCTGAAAGACCAATTTAATGGGATGAGACATGAACAGTACATGCTGGCACATGTCATTCATATAGTAACAACGACACACATGTTAGTGAAGAACATTTAGTGAGATAATTTGTTATAGTGTTGTGTCACCCGTGCAGACCCATTTGAAATGGTTGCGGGTGCTCCTTCGTGGTGCAACCTCTGTGCTAGCAGCCTGACTGGAGGAAGGCTGCAGATCACATTGCACTTTGGCTGTGGATGGCTTCGGTGGTGGTCCCCTGTGCGCATGAGGCCTAGAGGGCCCCGGCTGGCTGGGGGAATCCTGCGACAGCGCAGAGCTTTCCTCAGACGGCAGTCATCGGTGGAGGGGCGGAGTGGCTGGTGTCCACATTGGAATAACCATGAGGGGGGACCCCAGATATGGCGCACAGGCTCACCTCCTCTATCTCAGGGCTCCTTTGCACCCCTCTGCTCTCCTGGGAAGGAGCAGGGGCAGGGACAGTCTCCATGCCCCTGGTCCCTCTCTCGCTTTGCCACTGCTGATTGGATGTCATGGCCACGGCAAGGGATTTCAGGTCAGTGCGTATTAACGGAATCTGGCTCACCATCATCTCCACGGATGAAACCATCTGCTCAAGTGCCTGGGACATGGCAGCTGTCATGGCCTGGACGGACTTCCCCATCATCCACTCAAGGCTGTGTATGGCCTGTGGCATCTCCACCAGATGTTGCCACAACTGCTGCTGCACCTCCAGCATGCCCAGTGCTGTCGACAGCAGAGGCTTATTAGTTGCCTGGGCTCAGCATGGGTCTGGACACCCACAGTCCTCCGACTGTCAGGGGCCTCGACTGTCTAAACCTCAGTCAGCTGCTGTGTGCATGTGTGCATTGCTCTCACCAGCTTGTGTCCAAAATTCTAAGGCTGATCGGATTCCCACCAAGGTGACTGTATCTGTGCTGGTGGAAGGTGCAGGAGTGTCATGGGACGCTGCTTCCTCGGAGGATGTCTCTTCCTCAGAGGTGTGGGAGGAATCTTGGGCTGGCGGGTTGGATTTTGAGTGTTGACCTTCAAGGTACAATGAGAAGAGCACAGTGTCAGTCTTTGTGGTGCACATATAACAATTATGACAGCATTGTCTCAAACAATAACATTTTCACCGTGATCATTGTGTATATTAAATGGCTGTCTGTTCACCCAGGACCCCGAGCTCACCGTCACCGATGGAACGGTTCACATGGATAGCAGTGAGTTCCAGGGCCTCTTCCTCAGCCTGTGTCAGTCAGTTTGGCACTCTTCCACCAGTCCTATTTGCCTCCCTTGCATTGTGAGCCCTCTTTGTCTGGAGGAACAAGGAGGCAGATATTAAGCATGTCAAAGCAACAACATGACACATGAGGGGTGCTCAGTCTGCACTTAGTGAGCCACTCATGTAGGTGCCATGCTCTGTGCAGCAGACAAGGGTGAGTTCTTTCATACAGGCATCCATTCATGTCACGTCATTCCTCCCTGCCCAACCTCCCTGTCTTTTAGGCATGGCAGTGGCACACATGTACCCAGGTTCAGCGGAGCCATCAAACAAAGTGCCACAGAGTGCAAGAGATCATTCATCCTCTTGTGGCACTGGAACCAGTCACGCCGGATGGCCCCACGGCTACTATCCTCCTCTGCCACTTCCAGCCAGGCTTGATTGGTTAGGCGGGAGGGCCTTTTCTTACCATCGCTAGGGAAAAGAACTTCCCGCCTTGCCCATACAGCCTGGAGATGAATGAGCAGGGAGGCATCGCTGAACCGTGGGCTACCCTGGAGTGCTCCTCTGCCATCTCCGGAATTTTCAACAGACCTTGGTGTCAAAGGTAACTCAACAGTCTTCAAATTGCAGCTGCTACAGCAAGGTTGTATTTATCATTTGTAACTACTGCAGGGCAGACTGCCATTAAATAGGGTGCCAGCACCTGCTCTCATGAGACCTGACGCCGATCATGGCGGCGTCAAGTTGTCCACCTCCACGTCATTTGGAGGATGGGGTGGCATGTCCCGGGCATGTTAATGAGCTGCTGCGCTGAATACCATGGTGGTTCCGTGACGAATGATCTGTATGAGTGGACCACCACTTTTGAAGCTCGTGGCCAAGATCGGCGCCGAATTTCTGAAATCCAGCCCTAGCTTACAATTCCAGATTTTTTTAATTTTTAAAAACATTTTTATAACCTTGTGCTTTTTTCATTTTGTTTACAAGCACATGGCTGGGACCAATGTTACTTTGGAGTAACCAGCGAAAGAGCATGCAGCATCTTACTAATCAATACCATTGGGGAAATATGAAAATATCAGAGTATCATTGTCATCCCTGTTATGGAGACAATCTATCAGATGCATCTGAAAGCACAAAGTTCAGCTTATTATGCACATTTCTGGAAAATAAAATATGTGCATTCATTTGCTTAAATGTGTGCTTGGCTCATTTGATAGCCCTCCTGCCTCTGAGTCAATAAGGCTTCAAGTTCCAGTCCCACTCCAGGACTTCATAACAACAGAAAGAATATCAGGTTGCTAATCAGTCTGCAAGTCTTTCTAATACTCCACACTATTTTCCAAGGGGAAAAGAGTCTGAAGATAAGGAAAAGAAAAATTTGTTCAAATGATTGTAGACTGCAATGACTTTCACTAAAATAAAGCTTTAACAGGTTCAAAAGAGCACATATGCTAGAAATCACTGTTGGTGATAATAGTTGATGAATGTTTAATGTGTTAATTTGACATTTTTCTATCTGTTATGTTGACAAATTAGATTAACACTTTTATTTTGACTCACTGAAATCTATACCGGTATATTTGTTCTTGCTTTCAAAATTTTTCAACGCTTACAGGATAAATTAGATTTGGGTACAAAGGCAGTGTTACAGAAACATCTAAAATGCTGGTAGGCAGACCTCCCAGTACACATGCTGATAATTAGCATTTGGCAACAGAGTCAGCATCTCAGTGTTTCTTGACATAAATCAGCACAATCCAGTCCCCACACGTCCTGCTCCTCCTGAGACTGGATTGTGCTGCACTCATCAGATGCTTCTGCTTCCTGCCTCTTTCAGTGAATATGGCCCAGATTGCAGCCTCTGTATGCTGTGCATGAGAACTCTCGCAAGAGTGCAGAAGCATGGAATTAAAGATGTAAATGATTGAACTGAAAGCACACAGAGGAAAAGGAGCAAGACCTGTCCAGTATATTCGCCTCCAAACTTGAATAGAAGCAGAGAGGTGGAAATAGATGCCAACAGAAGGGGAGAAATTGCACAGTAAGGAGAGAGGGCAAACTATTTGGAAGGGAGGGAGGCACAAATTCATTGGAAAGGAAGGGGAAAAGCGGCAGAATTCTTTGCAAAAGGAGAGGTGGCAGAATGCATGTTGAGGGGGAAATGAACAGCGTCACCAACACAGCTAAAATATGAAATTCTGATCTGTTGTTGATTTGTACAGGACCAGCACATGGAGTATCAAATAGAACAGTTATGTTTTCTCAGTTATGTAACAGTTTTAGCACTGTTCCATAACTGTCACATATTTCTTCCTTAGTGGGAGCTACATTATAATTTAATTGCCATGTAAACGTTTCTAAATCAACCTAAAGGCAGAATAAAGGAAAAGGAAAAAAACTGGAAATCTGAAACTAAAATATGTGATAGGGGACATAAAGAACAAATGAATCAGCACCTTTAAAGAAATGACAGGTTACGACAATTTGGGTATGTATCTTTTGTCAGAACTGAAGCCTGAAATATAGACAGGCATTTTAGTAAGGATAGAATAAAATAAGAATCACAGAATCGTTACAGCGCAGAAGGAGGCCATTCAACCCATTGTCTCTGCACCGGCTCTCCGAAAGAGTAATTCACTTAGTGTCATTCCCTCACCTTCTCCCCATAACCCTGCATATTCTTCCTTTTCATATAACAGTCTAATTCTCTTTTGAATGCTTCAATTGAACCTGCCTCCACCATGTTCTCAGGCAGCGCATTCCAGACCTTAACCACTTGCTGCGTGGAAACGTTTTTCCTCATGTCACTTTTGTTTCTCTTACCTGTTACTTTAAATCTGTGCCCTCTCATTCTCGATCCTTTCACTAGTGGGAACAGTTTCTCTGTATCTACTCTGTCCAAACCCCTCATGATTTTGAATACCTCTATCAAGTCACTTCTCAGCCTTTTCTTCTCCGAGGAAAACAGTCCCAGCTTCTCCAATCTATCTTCATAAGTGAAGTTCTTTATCCTTGGAACTATTCTCATGAATCTTTTCTGTACTCTCCCCAATGCCCTCACATCTTTCCTAAAGTGCAGAGCCCAGAACTGAATGCAATACTTCAGCTGAGGCTGAACTAGTGTCTTATACAAATTCAACATAACTTCCTTGCTGTTGTACTCTATGCCCCTATTAATAAAGCCCAGGATACTGTATGCTTTATTAACCACTCTCTCTACCTGTCCTGCCACCTTCAATGACTTATGCACATATACACCTAGGTCCCTCTGCTCCTGTACCCACTTTAGAATTGTACCCTTTATTTTATATTGTCTCTCCATGCTCTTCCTACCAAAATGAATCACTTCACATTTCTCTGCATTGAACTTCAAATGAAGAGAACAAAGGGAGCAGAGAAGTGAGGAGCAGTAATGGATACACCAATCACAGAAAGCGGTGACCTGCCAGCTGAGTAGGAGAAAACAGATAATCATCAATGAGAAGATGCAGAGATACAAAAAAGACAAAAAGTGTGCAATTTAATTTTTACATATCTAACCTTTTATTACTTGAAAAGTGCGAAATAACTATGGTTATTCTTACTGTTCTTGCAATATATCAAAGGGTCAATATCCTGGAATTCCTTACCTAACACTATCATGGGAGCACCATCATCACAAGGATTAGATTAGATTAGATTAGATTAGAGATACAGCACTGAAACAGGCCCTTCGGCCCACCGAGTCTGTGCCGAACATCAACCACCCATTTATACTAATCCTACACTAATCCCATATTCCTACCAAACATCCCCACCTATTCCTACCAAACATCCCCACCTATTCCTATATTTCCCTACCACCTACCTATACTAGTGACAATTTATAATGGCCAATTTACCTATCAACCTGCAAGTCTTTTGGCTTGTGGGAGGAAACCGGAGCACCCGGAGAAAACCCACGCAGACACAGGGAGAACTTGCAAACTCCACACAGGCAGTACCCGGAATCGAACCCGGGTCCCTGGAGCTGTGAGGCTGCGGTGCTAACCACTGCGCCACTGTGCCGCAGTCAACCAGGAGCTTCTCAGAGCTTTGAGGGATATGTAATGAATGTGGCCTGGTCAGCATTGGCAACATCCTGAGCACAAATGTAAAAACAAGTTTCAAGAGTACCGGTTTGGCCACCCAACATCATTGACTTTTAACAGTTCAGAAAGAAAATAAGGTTTAGTTTGGACAATTATGTAGTTGTTCCTCAGGGATGAACTGCCACATTCCTGTTGATTGTTGGAGAGGTGATGGAGGTTACTGCTACATATATTTTCAAGGATGCAGTGGAAGATATACACAATTTACTGTCTATATTCACTTTACATTTTTGTTCACAAGCATAGACTCACTTCTGAAGAGCTAGAAATGACAACATAAACAATTTGAGCACTCTTTGGCTCATGGAGGAGTCCCTGGTGGCTATGGCCACCCCTGCAGCAACAGCACTTCCTACCCTCAACAAGTACCCTCCCCATCCCGAGTCTTGCTGGGGCCTGTCTGACTGGCCTGGTTTACCCCCCTGACCCCACTTAGCTGCTTAAGAGGACACTGTCCATCCGTTACGCCGCCTTCTTCTTCCAGGTGCAGTCCCAGCAGTGGCCATTGCTCCCTCTCATTGGCCGGCAGATCCTGGGGGCGGGCAATCATCCTTAATAGGGACAGTCGCTCAGTGGCTGCCGGTTAATTGGCCGCCGCTGGTCAAGATGCGACCCTGGGTCCCACAGACTGCTGAGGTAGGTTTGCCTCCCCCTGCTTTTGGGCCTGTCGACGGAACCCCTGTCACGATGACTAAATCCAGTCCAATGTTTCTTCCATTGTGGTGCATGCAGTCTCACTTTGAAGTGCCGCTTTCCAATCTCATTTAACTGGTGTTCCATCTCTGCACTATCTGTACTCCATAATGGTCCACTAATATACTAGGCTGGCTTCATTTCCTACAGGCAGTTTTTAAGAACATAATAAATAGGAGCAGGAGTAGACCATAGGGTCTCTCACGCCTGCTGCACCATTCAATATGATTATGACTGATCTTCTGCCTCAACTCTACATTCCCGCCCACTCTCCATTTCCCTTGATTCCCTGAGAGACCAAAAATCTGTCTTTCTCAGCCTTAAATATAGTCAATGATGGAGCATCCACAACCTGCTGGGGTAGAAAATTCCAAAGATTCACAACCCGTTGAGGGAAGAAGTCTCTCCTCATCTCAGTGCTATATGATCGACCCCTTATCCTGAGTCTGTGCCCCTACATTCTAGATTCAACAGCCAGGGGAAACAATGGGCTGAATTTTATGAGGCCTCTGGCATCGGGGATCATGGTGGGGGAGGGGGAGGCCTGGAAAAGTCTTCTGGGAGAGGCCTGCCATGACCCCTGACACCAGGAAGGCCCCGCCACATTTTACCGGTGAAGGCGAGGCCTCGGTGCAGTCCCTCCACCGCTTGGCGGTGGACCCTTCATCTCCATATTGAAATCAATATAAATTAATTTAAATGAACCTACCTGGTCCCGAAGTCTGGCCCACGCCGATATTCCAGCCGCTGACCGGAAGCCCCGTGCCTTCGGATGTCCACATGGACGTCCGAGGCGTGACACTAGTCGGAAGAGGGGAGCAGTGAAATTCTCAGGGCGGATGGGAGGGGGGAGGAGCAGGAAAAACATTTTCTATTGGCTGAGGGGATGTTGGGGAGGGGTTGAAGGGCAAAGGTAACGAGGTTCGGGGGAAAAGGTTCGGGTTGGGAATTAAGTTTATTTTGGGTGGGATGGGCCCAAAACCAAACATTGGGGGGTGTGGGGGGGAGGGGGGAGGTGGGGGGGGGCTGTTGGTGGGAGAGGGGATTCCAGCTTTTACTTTTTTTACACAAATGTGAATTGAATGTTTCTTTAAAAATTCAAATGTAACTGCAGGGCTTGAAGCCCTTTAAAAATGGCACAAGCACCTGTGCGCTGGCGCCGGACGCCATTGTCGGGGATGGAACGGCCGCCCCCTCTATGTCATTGGGGGCAGCTACTCCGCCCATCCATTAAAATGAGCCCCCATGTGAAATATCGCGGGGGCTCAGTGACAGCACATCTGTGTCTGAAGACCACCGAGATCAGAGCGCGCCGCTGGGATTTGCAGTGCGCTCATAATTTTCAGCCCAACATCTCAGTGTCTACCTTGTCAAGCCCTTTCAGAAACTTGTATGTTTCAATGAGATCACCTCTCATTCTTCTGGACTCCAGAAAATATAGGCCCAATTTACTCAGCCTCTCATCATAGGGCAACCCCCTCATCACAGGAACCAGTCTAATGAATCTTTGCTGTAACAGCTCCAGTACAATTATATTCTTTCCAATTATGGGCGCCTCACTTGGGGACGGACGTGAGGGCATTGGAGAGGGTACAGAGGGGATTCACGAGAGTTGTTCCGGGGGTGAGGAATTTCAGTTTTGAAGATCAATTGGAGAGGTTGGGACTTTTCCTTGGAGAGGAGAAGGCTGAGAGGTGCTTTGATAGAAGTGTTCGGAGTCATGGGGGGTCTGGACGGAGTGGATGGAGAGAAACTGTTCCCACTCGTGAAAGGATCGAGAACGAGAGAGCACAGTTATGGGGTGTTTGGTAAGAGAGGCAGAGGTAACATGGGAAAGGACCTTTTTGCGCAGCGAGTGGTTGGGGTCTGGAATGCGCTGCCTGGGAGAGTGGTGGAGACAGGTTCAATTGAAGCATTCAAAAGGGAATTGGACAGTTATATGAGGGGGAAGAATGTGCAGGGTTGTGGGGAGAGGACGGGGGAGTGGGGCTGAGGGAGTTGCTCTTTCAGAGAGTCGGTGTGGACACGATGGGCCGAATGGCCTCCTTCTGCCCTGTTCTGTGATTCTGTGATACATTTGCTAACTTCCAATCCACTGGGACCATTCTTGATTCTAGCTTATTTGAAAAATCATAACCAGCTCATCCACTACCTCTGTCACTACCTCTTTTAGAACCCTTGGATGTAGGTCATCAGATCCTGGGGATTTGTTGGATTTTAGACCCTTACGTTTCGCCAATACGTTTTCTTTGCTGATAATAATTACCTTAAATTCCTCACTCTTATTCACCTCCAAGTTACCCTCTATTTCTGATATGTAATTTGTGTCTTCAACTGTGAAGACAGACACAAAATATTTGTTCAATTTCTCTGCCATTTCCTCTTCCCCATGATCATTTCTCCTTTCTTTGTCTCTAAGGGAACAATGTTTATTTTAGTTGCTTTCCTTTTTATACACTCTTACAATCTGTTCTCATATTCCAGGTGAGTTTACTCTCATAGTCTATTTTTTCCCTTTTTATCAACTTTTTGGTTGCCTTTTGCTCATTTCTAAAACATTCCCAATCCTCAGGCTTGCTACCATGCATCGCAACATTATAAGTCTCTTATTTTAAGCTAATATCATCTTTAACTTCCCAAGTAAGCCACAAATTGATTTTTCTTGCTGAGGTTTTATTTTTTATTGGAATGTATTTTTGTTGAACATTTTGAACTGTTTCTTTAAATATTTCCCACTGTTTATTTACTGCCATTCCTTTTAGTCTATTACCCAATTCACCTTAGTCAGCTCACCCCCTTATACATATATAATTGGCTTTGTTTTAAATTCAAGGTTCTTGACTGGAACTGGAATATGTCACTTTCAAACTTAATATGGAATTCAATTGTATTGTGGCAACTTTTTCCCAGAGGATCTTTTACTATGAGATTGCTAATTAAATCTGTCTCATTGCACAACACAAGATCTAAAATAACTGTAATATGTTGGTTCTACAACATATTGTTCCAGGAAATAATTGCAAAAGCATTCTACAAACTTATCTTTCAGACTTCCTTTGCCAATTTTATTGTTCCAGGCTACATGAAAATTAAAGTCCCCCACAATTATTACATTGCTTTTGTTAAAATCTCCAATTATTTCTTGCTTAATGCTCTGTCTAATGACTTAACCACTGTTAGAGGGCTTATAAACTTCTCTCACCAAAGTTTTTTGACGCTTTTTATTCCTAATCTCCACCTATACTGATTCCAATTCCTTGTCTTCTGAACCAAGATCCTTTCTCACTACACTCCTTATGTCCTCCTTTACTATGAGGGCTACTCCTCCTCCTTTCCCATTCTTTATGTCTTTTCAAAATGTTGTGTACCCTGGAATATTTATTTCCCAATTTTGCTCACCTTGTAACTATGGGCTGGATTTTCAAAGTGGTGGTGGGAAACAGGAGCCTGGTCTAGCTTTTACTCAGAAGCCTACCACCTCTGGGAAGCTGATTAAATTGAAATTTTCAAGTGGGAAAGGCTTAATTTGTATGGAGATGAGTTTCCTGTCCTCTTTAGACCCAGTGGGATTGAAAACGGCAGTAGGTCAGATCAAGTGTAGGGCACATGTAGACTTCCACGGCAGCCATCGCTGAAGCTGTTGGTTGTTCCGAGGGAGAGATCTGTCTTCCACAGAATCAGAGGGAAGCGAGATATCACAGGGGAGCTGGAGACCTGGCACTAGGAGCAGGGCAGACCCTCACTTCATCGATGCTCACTTGGATCTAATGCTGCAGGCTGTGAGGGAGAGGAGGGAGATCCTCTTTCGGGAGGATGGCAGGAGGAGGTCACCTCATCGTACAGCAGGGGCACCTCTCAGTTCAGTGTTATCCTCCTCCACCCACTCTTCCTTTTGCTCCTTCTCCAATGAGCTGAATCTTCCAGTGCCTCACTGTCCTCAAGACCCACACCTCTCTGGAGGGCCATGTTATGGAGAGCAAAGCAGACCCCCACAATGGCTGAGACCCTTCCAGGAGTATATTGGAGGGTGCCACCTGACCGATCCAGGTACTGAATTGCATCTTCAGAAATCCGATGGCTTGCTGAATGGTTGGCCTGATGAGCAGGTGGCATTGGTTGTTTCACCTCTGTGCCTCTGTCTGGGGCTCCCGTAGGGGGATCAGTAGCCATATCTTCAAGGGATTTCCCTTGTTCCCTTGGAGCCAGCAATGCATTTTGGGGGAATGAAGGACCGAGGCAGCATGAACTGGCGCAGGATGAAGGAGTCATGACAGCTGCCAGGAAAGTGAGTGGACACATGGAGGAATCTCTTGTTGTTGCCACGGGGTGCCTTGATGGCCACAAAATGGCACAATCAATGATGTCCTGCACCTGGGGGAATCCAGTGATGGAGGCTGAACCCAATGCCCTCTGTGCCTGTGCACGTCCATCTGTGTCAACATGTGTGTCGTTCTCTGCCCTCCTGAAAAGAGCATCTGTGACCTGCCTGATGGCTTGATGAGCTGCCGACTGTGAAATGCCACCTAGGTCCACAGCTGATCCCTGAAACGACCCGGTTACATAGAAGCTCAGAGCACCGAAACCTTGACAGCTGCAGATAGGGGACCGCTACTGGGGCTGTGAGACCTTAGGTCATTGTGAATCAGAGCACATAAGACCGAGACAATCTGTCTGGATAGGTGCAGCCTTCTACAGCAATGGTGCTGTGTCATATGCAGGTAGCTGACTCTTGGGCTGTGGACCCGTGTCATGGGTAGCGCCTTCCTCCCCTTGCAGCCCCCCACTGTACTCCTTTGGCCTCTTGCTGTCCAGGGGGTTGCATCTGCTGCTGCTCATCCTAGCAGCTCTGTTAAATGTTAGAGTCGCCTGTTCCCATTTGAACTCCATCAGTGGCCTTGAATGTTTACCAGGTCTTCCCATGCCAATCCCAAGTCCCACAGTGATCTCAGTGGGCTCACTTCCCCCTCCAGATTCATGGCACTCTCCAATGTAACATTTCAGACACATCTGAGGCAGCTAAGTTTTATTTGTTGTCTATGCTTTACATTAAACAGTCATTTCCATTGCCCTCATCTCCCTCCACAATGCTCACATCCTTACATCTCTGCTGTGTTCCCCCATGGTGTTTTCCCCATTCCTTTAAAAATAACTTCCTGCTCCTGACAAGGCTGTCAATGAGCTCTTTAATGAACTGAACAGGCAATTAATTGGATGCAAGTGTCCAACCTGTTCCCTCCCTGCAGGCTGAATTTTAAAAAGAGCATCGTGTTACGGATGTGACGGGCGCAGTGCCGACCTCCAAGAATGCGATCTTCAAATCGCACTGCTATTCATGCTCTCAGTAGGGGATTGAAAACCCGGCCCCATGTCTCTGTAATAGTGCTTGGATCTAAACCAGCATTGTCCAACCTTTTCAGATGGAGGGGCGCATTTTGATTTTTGCTCGGCCCGGGGGGCTGGTGAGCAAATTTTGAAGGATAGAAGCATTAAAAATTTATCTTACTAATAAAAACAACAACAAATGTGCATTTTTGTGAAGAAGCTTTAAATGAGAAGACTAATTTATTGACTTACTTTCTCATCATTGTATTGAAAACTGATTTAGTGACATACCTGGCATTGTTTTTGCTTGCATAAGTAGTCAGTCTCTGCCCGCATACTTGATGTAGCGATGCAGAGTAATCTGGATAGATATCATCTTTCAGGGGTGAGATCGCTCTCTCTGTCTCTCTCTCTCCCTGTGTTCCCCTCCTCTCTGTGTTGTTTCCCCCCTCAATGTGTTGTCCTCGTTCTCTGTGTTCCCCTGTCTCCCCCTCTCTGTTCCCCCCTCTCTCTATTCCCCCTCCCTCTCTGTTTTCCTCATTCTCTCTTTGTTTACCCCCTGTCTCTGTTCCCCTCTCTGTTTTCCCCCTTTCTCTCTCTCCCTATTCCCCCTTCCCTCTCTGTTTTCCCTCTCTCTCTGTTTCCCCCCTCTCCCTCTTTGTTTCCACCACCACCCCCCCCACTCCACCATCTCCGCCGCTCTCTCTGACAGTTGCACTGAGTATGAGCGCTCAGCACAGCAGCTTTGTGGTTGGTCAGTTTGTTTAAAAACATTGCGCTGAGTTTCACAGCTGCTGAAGCAGGAACACGCTTCCCAACGTTGGACAGATTTAGGGTTTTCTGGTTTTAAAAAAAGTTGGAAAACCCTGAATCTGTCCGATGTTGGGAAGCACGTTCCTGCTTCAGCAGCTGTCATCTGTGAAAATGACAGCGAGATGTTTTAAAAAGGCTGCTCTGCAGGAAGACAAAGGGAAATTTCCCATCTCCACTAATGGGGTTCTGCTGTGGATGAGGAATGGCCATGAGCCGGATGGAAACCTTTGGGGCGCCGTATGTTGGGCAACCCTCATCGAAACCATTTAACTCTATTTGTGCCGCTACTTCATCGATTTTATTGTGGATGTTTCCTGCATTCAGATAAAGAACCTTTAATTTTATTTTTTCACTACTGTTCTTTGCATTGACCTTATTTCCTGATGCACCGTTATAATTAAACTTGCTGTCCCTTCCAGTCCGACTCTGGTTGACTTTACCCAAATCACTACACTGATTGCCTTGAATTTTGTCTTCAGATTTCTAAATCTCCCTGCACCTGAGCCTTCCCCTCTCCCCTACTTTTTAGGTTAAAGCCCTATCCAAGGTCCTAGTTATACGATTTGCTAGGATACTGACCCCAACCCAGTTTATACCAATGAAACAGATCCCTCTTTCCCGAGTACTGGTGCCCATGCCCCATCTTCTTCCCACACCACTCTTTGAGGCACACATTTAGTTCTCTAATCCAATTTTCTATGCCAATTGGTGCATGGCTCAGGTAATGATCCAGAGATTATTACCTTTGAGGGTCTGCATTTTAATTTGGACCATAACTCCTCAAACTCTCTGAGCAGAACATCATTTCTAGCTCTATCTATGTTGTTGGTTCCTACGTGGACTATGACAATGGGATCCTTCCCCTCCCACTCCACGGGGCAGGAGACTGAACACTTTCTCAGGCTTCCAGCTCCCATCTTTTTGTTCTTGCCGCACATTCCCTGACTCCAACTCCACCCCATGTCCTGCCCTTCAGGCTTCCAGTTTTATTCTGGAGACTATTTATGAAGTGTCTGCTGGTAGCTGGTTCCTGATTATTGACAGCAGACTCATTGCTGGTGGCTTGGTGGTTGTGTGTCGTTGGCTGCTGATGATTGCTGATGTTGACTGGCTGATGGTGACAACTTTAATGTGTTCTTTATGTTGTCTGATACAACATAAATGAGATGCGTGGAGTCCAGTTATGCTGAAGTTTTCTAACAGGTTTATTAACAGCTAAACTATTATGTACAGTGCAGAGCAAACTATTTACAGAACCTTTGTCTGGGTGTTACAGTTGTCGAGTGACGCTGGCTTGTAGTCACATGACTACATCCTGGTACTTAGCTCATTAGCATATTGAGATCTTAAAGCGACATCTCTCTTAATGCAATCATACAACAACAACTACTGACAGCTGGTCACTAGCTGCTGGCGATTGCTATGGGTGATTGCAACTGGCGACTGGCTACTGGTGATTGATGCTGGAGATCGCTGCTGTTAACTGGCAATTGGTGACTGGCTGTTGGTGATTATTGATGGTGGCTGGCTTCGAGTGATTATTGATGGTGGCTGCTGGTGAATTCTTGTGATTATTAATTGTGACTTGCTACTAGATAGGTTCTGGTAGATGGCTGCTGTTCTTTGCTGTTTGTTTGCTGGTTGCTGCTGGTGGTGGTTGGGGTTCAGCTGGTTCCAGGCAGATGGGCTGACTGTAGGCTGGTGAGCTGGCCAATCATTCTGTTCTGAATGGCTCAGCTACTCATTAGATAAAAACACTGAGTTATCAGAGGCACGTGTTTTTGTTATTCATTGTATAGTCTGTTTAGACACATCATAAAGTATTTATGTAATTAAGTGTCAAAAACAAATGATTGTTGGGAAGCTCCCAAAACCTCCTAGAAAAATTTTTTTGTCCATAATATATGGTACACCTACTTCTAAAATGTTTATAACACTGCTCGATATTAAGGCGGCAGTAGATAGATTCTGGTTAGGCAAGGGAATCAAAGGTTATTGGGGGTAAATGGGAGTGTGGAATTCGAGACACAAACAGATCAGCCATGATCTTATTGATCAGGCCAATGTGTTCTCAGGTACCCTGTCAGACATCTGCTAGATTTCTCCTTGGAGCTGATACATGTAATGCAAAATGATTTCAAGGCATATTGCTGCCCGTGCACCAGTGCATAAAATGTGGAAGAAAACATGAGCACCACAGTCACTGACATAGCTGCACCTCCTAAGGGAGCCTCTGGGAATGGAAAGGATTATGCTTACCCTATGCATGTGGGTTTCGTTTTTTCAAATGTTTCAGTCCCCAGTGTAACTAGATCACTTCCAACAGCTGCAGGCAACAAACTTCACTCACTAGAAGGCCTCTTCAGTAATTGGTCATTAATAGGTCAATTATTATAGTGAGGATATTATTTGTGGCATTAGTTGGGGAATACATAATAAAATGTATTTATGCAGACATAGTACCCCATGGTAATTGTGTTTGAATTTGTCTTTCACTCCTGTTAATTAGATTTTGTAAATGTAAGTTAATCAGCTCTATTGGAGGTCTCCTTTGGACCAGACATCAGCTGCACCGATCTTATCTGTACAGTTCTGCCAATTCTCTGGTGATGTTTGATATACCGTTTATTATGCTAACTACTTATGATTTGTGTCTTTGCAATAACCGAATATAAACTCAGTGAACATTATAAAGCATTATTAGCATGAGCAAGTATACTAAACATGCAGTCATTAAAGATCAAAAATACTCTGCGAATGTTAAGAAATGGTCCTCAAAAAGAGTGAAAATTGTCCAAAAATATTCCACAGAAATTAACTGCAGCCAATTGAGCATTTACAATGGTAGGAAGTTTCCATAGTGACCAAACTGGATTTTCCTTTATCCCTGTTCTGGGATCCAAGAATCTCCAGAAATTCCCAAACTAGATAAGATAACCTTCAAACAAATTGACACAGGCCCCAAAATCTGCAACCCAAAATATTCCTTAGTTTGCACTGGAATTAAATAAATGTAAGTGAATGAAACCCTGAATGGAAAAATCAAATGTTGTAGGCATAAAATTGGTGGAGGATTGAAAGTGAAGGTTGGGTGCTGCAGGTCATGATCACTTGGATTATTCCCAATTTTTACACACAAAATTATGCACTACTGTTCATTTTAAACAAGTTCACATTTCACAAATAATCCATTTTTAATCTTATAAAAAGAAACTCAACATTTAGATTTTCAACAGACCATCAGTTACCCAAATATTGCCTTAGCAATCACTCTCCCACATCTAGTCCCCAACCCCACCCCATGTGTATAAGAGCTTGCTGCGGAAGCCCTTACCGTTTAAATTAGCCACAAGCTGCTCACAATTTTCTATTCATTAAAATGAATGGATGGGAAGTTGTGAACAGCCCTCACACTATCCATTGCTGCACCCCTCTTTGTTCTCTTCCAATCCTCCCCCAATCCTTCCCCCCACCCCCCACCACTTCATTCTGATACTCTTTTCTAACTCCTACTCAGGTAAGCTGGTATCCTTCCCCCACTCTGCTGACCCAGACTCACACCTCCTCCATCCCCATGAACATGCTGCCACTTTTCCCACCACCTTTATGCTGTCATTCTTCTTTAGCTCAACTAATGGTGGCACTCTCCTTCCTGTCCAACACAAAGGGCTGAATTTTTCCACCAGGATTGAAGCTCCGCTACCCAAACCAAAAGCAGGACCCAACCCCATGTGAGTGGGCAGCTGGACCCTGGGTGACATTTTACTGGCAGCTGCCAATGAAGAGGCCACCACCAGACCTGCATCCAATTGAGGGCGGCGGCCCATCTCCCAGAGCTACTGGCCCAATCTGATACATGTAACATAAAATGACTTCAAGGCATATTGCTGCCCATGCACCAGTGCATAACATATGGTGTTCAAAACATGAACACCACAGTCAGGACAGTGCCACAGTTGGAGGTGGCCGCTGCTGAGGCTGCATGAAGAAGGAGAGGGCATCTCCATGCCGAGACGCCCTCAAAGCCCAGGTAAATTTTCTCCTTAAACTTGCCAACGCCAGGCAGGTAATTAGGGGAGGTCCTTCTTTCATCAGTGGCGCCATAGCTGTGGGGATCCCCTCCATGGGCCATGGAGTGGCCATAAAGGAGGTCTCCTTCCCCCCATTGGGAACATACTGGTTTATCTGGCAATCACCCCACATGGCGGCGGCCCCTTCTGATGTCGGTAAAATGCCGGCAGGGTTAGGAGGTGGCCCTTAATTGGACACTTAATTGTCTCAATTGGCTGCCCAGTGGGCAGCTGTGCTACTGAGGTTCCTGCTGTTGGTAAAAAGTCGTGACAAAGGGAAGACATTGAGCACCCATCCCGACGCCTTCCGCCACCATTTTACCAGCTCTCCCGCCTCTCCAATCCTCTCCAAAGGGCTAGTAAAATCCAGCTCAAAGTGTCACCTCCAAACCTCTACCCTCTTGCCCCACAACAAGCACCCTTCCCAGCTTTTGCCATTTACGTTTCCCCTTCATTACTGTCCATTTCCTCTTTCTTTAGTTGTCATCGATTTATTTCCACCTTCATTGCCAGCCATCTCTCCATAATTTTTCCCAATGATGTGGAGGGGGCAGGCATGCTAAAGGGATTCCAGCCCTTGCATTTAATTTAAATGTTTAAAGGGAATGTTTAATAAAAATGATTTTAAAAAATTACATACATGTTTCCAGCCTCTCTCCCACTACCCCCTGCATTAACAATGCACTCATTCCTTGCCCTCTCCACACCACTTTGTGTACCTGACCTTCCTCCCCCCCCGCCCCCACAAAGTTCACAAACTTTTAACTTTACCCCTTCCCACCATCCCCTCCACCAATCAGAATAGTTTGATGTCGGCGCCATTTTTAAAGGGTTTACAGCCCTCAATGATCATTTAAATTTTTAAAGACACAGTGACTGTAAAGTTTATAAAAATTAATAAAATAATCTTTCCATGCTCTCTCCCACTCCCCACCCCCAGCCCAATGACATTACACATCATTCTTGCCCTTGCCCACGCCGGAGTACCCAACGTGAATATTTGACATTTCCCTACACCAAAGTTGTCTTTGTCCTTTGTCTTTGTCCTTTACCCCTTTCCATCACCCCCTCAACAAATCTGAAGAGTTTGACCCTACTTCCCCCCTCCCGCACTGAGAAAAGTACCTCATCCCCCCTCCCCACAGGTGTTGTGCCTCGTTACCCTGAATGGGGATTCAAAGGCGCGACATTGCTGGCCGTCGGAATGAAGATCTCAACCTGATGTCATAATTGCTGTGGCCTGCATATTAATTATTGGTAAGTACCCATCTGTATATTGTAATGCGGGTTCCGTTACCAAGCGGTGGAGCAGCCGCCGTGAGGCCTTGCCACCGCCACCAAGATCGGGTCGGGCCCTGCCGGCGCGGGGTCGGTGGCGGGCCTCATCCGTTGCGATCTTCATGCCCCTCCCGCCACAGTTCCTGGCATCGGGGAACCCGTGATCTCTAAGGCCTAGAAAAACAAGGACAGCAGGCGCATGGGAATACCATCACCTCCAAGTCACACACCATCCTGACTTGGAGATATATTGCCATTCCTTCATCTTCACTGGGTCAACATTTTTTATTCATTCATGGGAAATAAGCATCGTTGGTTATGCCAGCATTTATTGCCCATCCCTAATTTCCCTTGAGAAAGTAACTCCCTACGTAACAGCACTATGAGTGTACCAAAAGCACATGAACTGCAGCGGTGCAGGAAAGCAGCTCACCACCACCTTCTCAAGGCTAATTAAGGATGGGCAATAAATGCTGGTCTTGCCAGTGACAAAGTCATCCCATGAATGAATAGCAAAAAAACTGCTGTCAGTGGCAATTTCAGAAACTTCATTTCCCTGAAAGTCCCACCATGTGTTATAGGGTATGTTCACTGATTTTGTGGTCCCAATGTGGAGTATGGTTGGGGTGGAGGGTGAGCGTGTGGTAGGATCAGAGAATTAATGCTGCATTGGTGTAAACATATCTTTGTCCTAGAATCATATGATATAACACAGAAGGAAACCATTCATCCCATCATGCTTGTGTCAGCTGTTTGGTCAAACGATCTAATTAGTTCCCCCTCCCCTGCCCTTTACCCAGTAGCCCTGTAATTTCTTTCCCTTCAAGTGTTTATTCAATTCCCCCTTGCCAGTTATTATTGAATCTGCTTCCACCATCCTTTCAGGCAGTGCATTCCTGATCATAATAGCTCGCTGTGTAAAAAAAATGTTTCCTCATGTTGTCTCTGATTCTTTTGCCAATCATTTTAGACCTGTGTCTTCTATCTACCACTGGAAACAGTTTCTCCTTATTTATGCTATCAAAACCACTCATGATTTTTAACACCTCTAACACTTCTCCCTTTGACCTCCCTGCTCTAAGGAGAACAGCCCCAGCTTTTTCAGTCTCTCCATATGACTGATGTCTCTCATCTTTGGTACCATTCTAATAAATAATTTTTGCAGCCTAAGGCCCTAACATCCTTCCTAAAGTATGGTGTCCATACACAATACTCCAGGTGGACCTACCCAGTGTTATATAAAATATTAGCATAACTTCCATACTTTTGTACTCTATACCTGTATGCCGGGGAATCGGTGGATGTACTGTATTTAGATATCCAAAGGCATTTGATAAGTTGCCACATCAAAGGTTATTGTGTAAAATAAAAGCTCATGGTGTAGGGGGTAACATATTGGTATGTATTAAGATAACATATTGGTATGGATAACAGGAAACAGAGGGTTGGCAAGATGTAATGAGTGGTGTGCTGCAGGGATCAGTGCTGGGGCCTCAACATTTTACAATTTATATAAATGACTTGGTTGAATTGACTGAAGGTATGGTTGCTTAATTTGCTGATGACACAAAGATAGGTAGGAAAGTAAGTTGTGAAGAGGCAATAAGGAGGCTACAAAGGGATATAGATAGGTTAAGTGAGCGGGCAAAAATCTGGCAGATGAAGTATAATGTGGGAAAATGCGAAGTTGTCCATTTTGGCAGGAAGAATAAAAAAGTATATTCTCTAAATGGTGAGCGATTGTGGAGGTCTGAGATGAAAAGGGATCTGGCTGTCCTAGTGCATGAATTGCAAAAGGTTAGTATGCAGGTACACCTAGTAATTAGGAAAACTAATAGAACTTTATCGTTTATTGCAAGGGGAATTGAATACAAAAGTAGAGAGGTTATGCTTCAGTTATATAGGGCATTGGTAATACCATATCTGGAGTACTGTGTACAGTATTGGCCTCTTATTTAAGGAAGGATGTAAATGTGTTGGAAGCAGTTCAGAGAAGGTTTACTAGACTAATAGCTGGAATGGCTGGTTTGTCTTATGAGCAAAGGTTGGACAGGCTTGGCTTGTATCCACTGGAGTTTAGAAGAGTAAGAGGTGACTTGATGGAAACATATAAGATCCTGAGGGGTCTTGACAGGGTGGATGTGGAAAGGATGTTTCCTCTTGTAAGAGAATCTAGAACTAGGGCTCACTGTTGTCAAGAAGACCCCCTATGCCGAATCAGAAATATTAATTTCATCAGTTGGAAACTTACATTAGACTTTTAATGGAAAAAATAGCAGCCAAGATGGCCACTGAAGTTTGCATCTGAAATACCAGGAGTTTGAACTGGAGACAAAGGTCTAACAAGAAGCCTAGCCAAAACAGGTTTGGCTAACTGAGTAGATTATGCAGATCATCCTCATTAGTGGGGCATTCAAAGTCATCCTGAGGCATTCATAAGTGGAGACGTGTCTCCAGGGGGTTAACACTGACAACCCCACCTAAGAGAAGTTTTGGATTTTAGACTTTGGACCTCATTAAAAACAAAGGGGAATTGAGAGAACCACGTGACTGTCAGTCCATCTCTAAAAAAACTGGGATTTTTGTTACACTCACAGAAGACAAGCAGTAACTGAGTGTGCAGCAGCAAGAAGGCTGCGTGCTTCCTTTCTCTCTCTCTCTCTATCACCAGAAAACATCAAGCTTGAAAACCGTCTGTGACTGTGGAACCTCCAAGCCTACAGACTGCTACAGCCAGAGACCAGGGGAAGAGAGCCAATTACAATTCTGCCTTCAAGAAAACCCTGAGCAAAACGGGTCAGCCACAAAGTGCACTTTGACCAACCAAGGACTTCAAGAGTACAACTCCAGCTGGACAATCACCGAATCATCCAACCTCAAACTGTGTATTTAACTTTTACTTATTCTGCACTTTAATACAACCAAAAACCTACTTTCCACTTAGTAATCTATTTGTGTGAATGTGTAGCATATTTTTTTTTATTATTTTTAAGCTGGGGTTGGAGTGTTAAGTATAATAAACGTACCTCTTTTTTGTTTAAACTCAAGAAAACCTGCCCAATTGGTTCTTTCATGATCACAGTAAAGGTAAAAGGTAAACACTCACAGAGGTGGTAAGCACAACCAGTGTTTAAAAGGAATAAACCATGTTGCGGCCAAATA
Source organism: Heterodontus francisci (assembly GCF_036365525.1). NCBI lineage: Eukaryota > Metazoa > Chordata > Chondrichthyes > Heterodontiformes > Heterodontidae > Heterodontus > Heterodontus francisci. The sequence continues at coordinate 119,518,914 of NC_090373.1, read as the reverse complement.
AGAGGAAGGGCAAGAGGGGCAACAGTGACCCCCCCCTCCTCACTTGGCCGTAACACTGTTTAAAAATAATGGGTCACCCACTTAAGACAGAGATGAGGAGAAATTTTTTCTCTGAAAGGGTCATGAGTCTTTGGAACTCTCTTCCTCAAGATGGGGTGGAAGCAGAGTCTTTGAATAATTTTAAGGCAGAGGTAGATAGATTTTTGATTAGCAAGAGGGTGAAAGGTTATTGGGGGTAGGTGGGAATGTGGAGTTGAGATTACAATTATTTCAGCCATGATCTTGTTGAATAGTGGAGCAGGCTTTCGAGGCCGAGTGGCCTACTCCGGCTCCTAATTCGTATATTTGTACGCTTTTTTAACAGCCTTCTCAATTTTTCCTGCCACCTGTAAAGATTTTTGACATACACCCCCAGGTCACTCTGTTCCTGCACCCCCTTTAAAATTGTACCATTTAGTTTTTATTGCCGCTACTCATGCATTGTACCAAAATGCATCCCTTCACACTTCTCTGTGTTATATTTCACCTGCCTTATGTCTAGTCATTTCACCAATCTATGCCCTTCTCATGTACTACGGCTAGAATTTTACGATGGGGGCAAAGGCCCCACCCACCAGCCAAAAAGTCGGGAGCAGCCTCCGCTGGGCCTGAAAGTCACGCCGTAATTTTATGTAGCCCAGGCCCTTAATTGGCCCCAGGTGACATATCAGCCCCCCTGAGGCAGTAAGTCCTGCCTCCAAGAGCTGCCTGGCAGCTCCTCAGCCCCAGCAGCGCTACTGGGACAGGTGGACACTGCTGGGACTGCACCCAGCCAGAGGAGGACCATGGACATCAGCCTCCATAAAGGTGAGTAGGGTTTCAGGCCTCACCGAGGACAATTAGCTGGGCCCTGGGGTGGGTTCATTCAGGAGGGCCGGGGGAGGTGCTCCAGCGGGGGTGGCTTGTGCTGCTGGGGGTGCTTTCTGTGGGGCATTGGGTGCCCAAACATGAGGGCCCCCTCCCCGGCCAGCAAGAAGGCCGCCAAGTTTACTGGCTGGCCTCCACAGGTGGTGAAGTTCCTGACAGTGGCGGGCAGAGGCCCTTAAGTGGCAATTAATTGGCCACCTAAGGGCTTCAATTGACCTGGGATGGGCGGGCCGATTTTCATCTCCCCCACCATTGGTAAAATTGCCATTGGGGCGGTAAGGCGATGGGAACGGCACTCCTTGCCTCCCACACAATTTTACACTCCAACCAGCTCCCGCAGGGGGCAGAATATTCTAGCCTACATTTCCAAGTATGGTGTTATCAACAAGCTTTGAAATTATATCCGGTATACCCAAGTCCAGGTCATTAATATATATCAAAAAGACCAGAGGTTCTAATACTGACTCCTGGAAACATCATTGTATTCTTCCCTCTCGTCTGCAAACAACTATTCACCTTACTTGTTGCCTTAGCCAATTTAATCATATGAGCTTTTAGTTTGCTAACAAGTCTATTGTGTGTTACTTTGTCAAACATCTTTTGAAAGTCCGTATTGTTACGACCGAGGCGGGAGGAGTACACTGTTAATTCAGTCCCACTTCTCCACAGGTCGCAACATATTTTTAAAAAATCTTCCCACTTACTGAAACAGTCAATCAGATGCGCTATTTTTCCCAGAATAGAGCGCACTAACCAGGTTTCAGGACTGAACAACAAATTTAACAGTATATTATAAAACAAGTCTTAACTAGTAATAAAGTAAAACATAAACACAGAGATCAAATTTTTAAAAATTCAACATTAAATTCTAAAAGTCCCCTTTCTACCTTAACCAAATTTTAAAGTCCCTTTTTACCTTCGTCCCTTCACACACACACACACACATTAACCAAAAAAGTAAAAAAAACAATTTTTTACATCAGAGCTCTATTATAGACAAAAAACACACATGGGCAGATCACTTGCCCACCCCTGAAAAAAATAGCAGATGAGACACGTTGTACTAAACTGGCACACAGTCCAACCTCCAAGCACATGCAGATAGGTCACTAGAATCGTCCAGAATAGTTCTCTTCAGGTGGCGTTGAAAAGTAATTTAGCAGGCCTTTCTCAAATACAGGAAACAAGATGAATCGACACAGTGGACTTCACAGAACCTTTTAGGGAATTGCGGGAAAACTCGCTGAGTTGTAGCCTTCCATTCATCCTTGGAATTCTCTCCTTCTTCTGTCCTTTTTTGACACTTCAGCAGCACTTGAATTTTATCTCCTTCCAGAAGATAAAACCACACACACACCGACTGACAACCAAAAAGCTTGACAGTTTTTTTTCTGTCCATCCATGTGCTCTCTGTTACTGTCCAATCAAAGGAGCTTGTCATTTCTCTGCCCCTGCCCCTGTTGCCAGGGTTTCTGTTCGAAGCCTAACCTGAGCCATCTGACAAACAGCAACACAGTTGCCAATCCAGCTCCCTCAGTCCTCTTGATGGCTTCCTTTAAAAAAGAAACCTGGTCCAACATTTTCAGCTTAACCATAAATTCCTTTCAAAATACTTTTTAACCAAAAAGAATCACTTTCATAACAATATACACATCAACCAAATCAACCCTTTACGTTACTTCATCAAAGAGTTCAACCAAATGAGTCAAACACGATCTACCTTAAACAAATCCTTGTTGACTTTCACTTATCAGCCCATACTTTACCAAATGCAAATTAGTTTTGACCCAGATTATTGTCTCTTTAAGTTTCCTGACATTATGCTGACAGGCCTATAGTTGCCGGATTTGACCCTTTCCCCTCCTATACTCCCTTCAATTGTGACTCCCTGCTGGGAATGCGAAATCAGGGAACGTATTGTACATTCGAGATTGAAGTTGACAAGGGCTCACGTCTAGCACTGAATAGCTCTTGTGTTGTACGCCATGTAGCCATACCATTGGTTAGTTTATATAAACTGGAGATCATGCAATTTATTCCTGTGGCTACAAACAGCACTATTAGGTGGGGGTTAATGCTCAGGAGAAATTGCAAAAATATGCAGTAGCTCATACTTATCCCCAGAATAGCATACCAGCATCAATTCTTATGCTTAGATCTTTAAAGCATAGTATTCATCCAGCAGTATATTGGTAGAAAGCAATCTTGTAAAGTGATTGTCAAACCTGTGATGTAATCCACATCAGAAAATGTTTAATCTCCCAGAAGTGAAGGTCACAAGAGTTTGTGTCTGCCTCTGAATTGCTATCATTTGCATTGGCTACCTTTATTGGTCAGGATGCCTGAGAAAAATGTGATAGTGGTTTAGCACATTCTAAATCATTGCTGAAATATTGAGTATGCTTAAGTACTTTTTAGAAGTTTACAGTTGTAAATTTTCAGTCTTTTTGTAAAACAATAATTCCATGCATTGTAAAATGAGTACCATTTAACCAGGACACTCTCCAAGGTCTTGGCATGCTTTCTAGAGTGGGTATCCAGAACTGAACACAATGGGTGGGATCTTACCATCTTTGAAAATATACTTTCATCTGGGGGAAATGCTGGTGTTGACCCCAGTGGTCTGTGAGTCCTGCCCACATGCCCAATCTTCCTGGAGGAGGCCAATTAGGAGGTCGCCTCTGGCAGACCCGTCCAATTGAGGACGACGAGCAGGGTCCACGGGCGGGAGAGCCAATGGGAGCACCAGAGGCTCTGGGCAGCCGGCAGCGCCACCAAGGCAGGTGGGTACTGCCGATGTAGGAGGGAGACAATGGGGCGCCTCAAGATGAAGGCGTCCTCTGAAGATGTAACAAACTTTTTAACATAAGCGTGGTCACATCTGCCAGGCCATCACTATGGAGCGGAAACTCTTCCACAGGATGGCCTGGGTTTGCAGGTGTGGCCTTCTGGCAGATGCGGCTCCAATTGTGGAGGAGATAACAGAGATCTTCAGCCATCTGCCAGGATTCAGCCTCAGTGGGGTGCCCGTCAGCTGCTGCTAAGATCCCGGCAGCATTCACAATATGCCCACAAGTGCACTTAATTGCTACTCATTGGCTACCCGCCGCTCCCGCAGGGATAGTTGTTGCCGGTATGACCCCTCCTCCGACAAGTTCACCTGGAGGCAGGAAAGCATTGGGCCACTTACCCGGCACCCTCAAGTCCAAGTTTGCTCCCGGTTCCACCTTCAAACCTGCCTAGGCGGAACAGGGAAGATTCCACCCAAAAGTCCAGCTGAGGCCTATCTAGTGATTTATAAAGCATAGATATTTTGCTTTTGTGTACATCCCCATTCATAAAGTCAAGAATTCTGTATCCTTTTTTTTAACAGCCTTCTAAACATTTCCTGCCCCTTCAAAATCTTCTCCATGTGAACCCCCTGGTTTCTCTGTACCTGCACCTCCTTTAAATATGTGCCATTTAGTTTATGTTCTGCAATTGTCTGCTATAAAATGCATTGAAATGGTCCTTTTTTTGCCTTCCAAATTTCTCTTTAGGAGGAGCCTCTGCTCTGTTCAGTTCTTTCCCTGACAACACATTTGAAACAAAAAACTAATCACATATGAATTATAGGGGAAAAAATGCAATGTATTTGTGGTTCATGAAATTGGTGCACCAACACATTGTACCACCATCCCACCTTATTTTCTTTATTGTGATTTTTCTGTCATACTTTTACCACAACCTCTGCTTTAATACAGTCCCACCATGAAGCCTGACAAGATTCTTTCCAAGTGCATCCTGACAATGTATGGGATTGACTAAGCTTCACAGATATATTGTAGTGCAGAGCTAAATTACAGAACGAGTTTGAAACTTCTCTTGCTGCTCAGGTTTCCTAGGAAAATAAGTACAGTAATCTGTTCAGTTTACCAATATGGCCTGTACGATGGCAACAACAACACTCAAGAAGCTCGATACTATCCAGGACAAAGCAGCCCGCTTAATTGGCATCCCATCCATAAACATTCACTCCCTCCTCCACCGATACACAATGGAAGCAGTGTGTACCATCTACAAGCTGCACTGCAGCAACGCACCAAGGCTCCTTAGATAGCACCTTCCAAACACACGAATTCTACCACCTAGAAGGACAAGGGCAGCAGATGCATGGGAACACTACCACCAGCAAGTTCCCCTCCAAGCCACACACCATCCTGACTTGGAACTATATCGCCATTCCTCCATTGTCGCTGGGTCAAAATCCTGGAACTCCCTTCCTAACAGCACTGTGGGTGTACCTACCCCACATGGACTGCAACGGTTCAAGAAGGCAGCTCACCACCACCTTCTGAAGGGCAATTAGAGATGGGCGTAAATGCTGGCCTTGTCAGCGATGCCCACATCCCATGAACAAATAAAATAAAATGGCATCATATGGGGCAAATTGGCTGATGCTGGATAATTCCCAGGAAATAATAGGAAAATGTCAATGACATAGCTATATACTATGCCAATCATTTAAAGACAGTACACTAACAGTAGATTTATCTATAAAATATCTTCTTATGGTGCATCTAAAAAGAAGTTTTAAAACATAAAGAATCTGTTAAGGTGTCAAAAACATTGTGGAATCAATGGCTGTTGGAGCTATCAAAAACTGTTCACTGTAAAAATAAAATGCCAGGGAACTTGATTCTCTGTCACCATTATGGATCATGGCAGTAGCATCATGCTAATTGATGATTGATCCTTAAATAAACTATGAAGTTCAAAGGTCACTTCAAAACAACCATAGTGAAATGCTGAGAGCTTTACTAAATTACGAGAGCCAATCCCAAGCAAAACATTTAAATATATCTGAAAAAATGAAACTGTGGCACAAAATTTAAAATTATTTTGTCACTTTGGAGCCATGTTAATTTCCCCAAATGAATGAGCAATGAAATCTTCAAAAACCTATAAAGTGCTTCTAATTCTGCTTGCATTAACTTTGCATTTTCAAACATTAAGACAGAAAGATCTCAGATCCCAGCAGCTGTCCTTAATGGAAAATTCAGTGGCACTGATTTAATTCAGAAGCGGTCTGGTATAGTAAATGAAAGGGAAAAACTGTGTCATCTCCTAAAACCTCTAGCCATCTGTTAACAAATTATGTCTGCTACACAAGGCATACTGGCTACAAAGGCAGCGGCTGTATTTTTACCCCGTCAATGCTGGATGCTCTTTGGTGCTTTAGAGTGCACATTTTTTTTCCGGGTTTTACCTCTCCCAATGAAACTTTTTTAGTTAATGGTTGACCTCCTGTGGCATAAACCAGTCTCTCTCTAAACTTCCATTTGAAAAACATTTGCAAAGTCATGATATGGGCAATCATTTTTTTAGATCTAGTAAATGTGGAGTTTAAATTTAACATTATGAAAGTCAATTCGATAAATATGTGAAGAGTTTCGTCTTGACCAGTAGAGCACATTCATAAAACCAGCCCTTATATACATGTGTAAATTTGTGTTGTGGTTTTAACTCAGTTTCATTTTCAATTGTGCATTCCATTGGACCAGGAAGTGCTCAGCTGTAATATATTTTGGTTCTGATAAACGACCATAGACCCGAAACATTCACCCACCTTCCTCACTCCACAATGCTGCCTGAGCTGATGAATGCCTCCAGATTTTTCTGTTCTTATTTAAGACTTCAGGTAGGTTGGGCCAAGAAGGGTTTGGAGTTGGTAAGCTTGGGAATGATTTGGGATGGTTTGGGCTGGGAAACACTTGGGGTGGGTTAGGACAGAGGGTTATATGTAAGTCAACCCAGGAAGGACAAGGATCGGATTGGCCTGAAAGTGTTATGTCTGACCAGAAATGTCTTGTGATGGGAAGGCTGGAAAAGATGTGGAGCAGCGCAAATTAGGCCAGAAAGCAACATACGGAGAGATTTTCCGCTTCAGTGCAGCTGACATATGCTTGCAGCACCAAATTGTAACATCTCCCGAAAATTCATTGATCAAAGTTATTATTCGAAAATAAGTACAATGTTGGCAGCAAGCTAATCAAAATAATAAACTGAGCTAATTAACCTATCTTGAAAGTGATTTAACAAGACTCCATCAGATTGGGTGGGAGAAATTTCCTACCACATTGGAGGTGGGTTTGGAGGCGGGGAGGGGGGTGTTGGATGCAGGAAAATAGCATAAAAAACATCAGACCGGCTCCTCGACATGTTCCCACCTCCTTGAACTTTTACAGGAGGCAGCTTCAGAGTGGTGACAGCAACCTGCCGGTCAGTGGCAGGAATTCAATTACTGTAATTATGGAGGGAATTAGTGGACATTTTGAGAAGGCTATTGAATTTTGATGGTGGCACATGAGATCCCCACAATGTTTGTAGCTCATCTACTCACAGGAGGCGAGAGCAGAGCGGCAGATCAAAGCGCCTTGCGATTCATATGCAGTGTTTGTCACCTGCAGACGGATCCACCGGATAGTGCTGGGCAGGAGGATTTGGTTGCTGGTCCCATCAGCAGTATGGTACCTCCATCTTTTGTGGCTCTCTTCTTCTCCATTCACCTCAGCAGCACCCGACATTCACAGTGGGTCTGCCTGCCACCCTTCACATCGGGTGCTCCGATTGACCCTCCTGTGTCCTCAGGCCACCCACTGACCTGAACTAGACAGCACTCTCGAAGACGGCTTCTTAATTGGCCTCCTCTGGGAACATCGCGCCAAATGTGCTGCCATGTGTACATCTGGGTTTGCGACCCAGAAATCAACCCGACATCAGGCTCATGACTTGAATGGGAAAATTCATCCCCATAGTGTCCAGAGGCATTGAAGCAGCTCTGTTACATGGCAAGATGTGAGGATGCAATTGTGTAATGTACCTCGACAAAACGTATGTTTAGAAACGAGTGGAAACTGTACGCTGCCATAGTTTAAGAATGCAATGGAGTGTTTAAAAGAAACATAAATTGCAAATGATGGAAATCTGAAAAAAGAAGAGAAAATATTGGGAATAGACAGCAAATCTGTCAAAATCTGGAAACAGAAAAGACAAATTAAGGTATAGACCCTTTAGTGAGTTCTGACTGAGAGTCTCTACTTGAAATGGTATCCTTCCAGCATGTTCTGCTTTTATTTCAAATGTAATTCAGTAGTGCCTGCCATATTGGATATGCCTTATATGCAAACATGTGTAGTCATTGTGTTTTACACAATCAGCATTTAACCCCAGGGGAGGGTATTGGTACTGGTATTGTCACTGGACTAGTAACCCAGAGACCCAGGTATTGCTTTGGGACATGGGTTCGAATCCCACCACACAGAAGGTGGAATTTGAATTCAATTAATAAATCTGGAATTTAAAAAAAAGCTAGTCTAATGATGGCCATGAAACCATTGTCGATTGTTGTAAAAACCCATCTGGTTCACTAATGTCCTTTAGGGAAGGAAATCTGCTGTCCTTTCCTGGTCTGGTCTACATGTGACTCCAGACCCACAGCAATGTGGTTGACTCTTACATGCCCTCGAAATGGCCTAGCAAGCCACTCAGTTCAAGGGCAATTAGGGATGGGTAATAAATGCTGGCCTGGCCTGCGACGCCCACATCCCATGAATGAATTTAAAAAAATGTGCACAGGCCTACTTTGGAGTAGAAAGGTCAACATAGCCAATGTCCCATTCTGTCAATCAATGAAAAGACAAGGCTGTAATTGATGGGAGCCAATAAAAACTGGATAGGCTTGGGACAGAGCAATGAACCGATACGGCAGAGTTATTGTTAATCGACGAGGTAACTATGTTTTCTTTGAAGCAGCTGGTGCTATCTGTACAAGGCAGCTGCTAACAAGGGCTGGACTCACATTCAAACAAACTGGCACCTGGGTCATCCGGAGTAAATCATTTCAATATCAGAGAGTAAAATTGTTTTATTGTGACTAAACAAAAACTGAACAAATTTAATCGTAAGTGGTTGTTGATTAGTGTACTTATAGGCCAGAGCCCAGAAAGTAACCATATTTTTCCATATTTTTGCAATTGTCAGGATGTTATGAATTTACAATTGTTCATGACATATGTTAATAGTAATTGTTAATGGTAGTGTAATTGATTGGATTTTAAAATGACTGCAATTTTACAAGTGTTGATAGGCTAATTGGGAGGGGTTGAATATTGAATTGATTAGATTTTTCAGTTGTGAATGAGTAATTGGAATAATGTGGGCTGGAATTTTACGTTGGACGGGAGACCATGCCCACCGGCCAAAAAGTCAGTGGTGAGCCCCCTCCGCTGGGCCTGGGGAGTCAGGATGGGATTTTTCGCTCCCCGGGCCCTTAATTGGTCTTGGGCGGGACTTCCACCTCCTTGAGGCACCTAATGGAACTGCCGGCCAATCAGCGGGCCGTCAGCTCTTAATCCCAGCAATGTCACCGGGAGCAGTGGCCACTGCTGGGATTACACCCAGCCATCGGAGGCTAGAGGAAGGATGCCCCAGAAATCAGGTAAGTTTTAGGGCCTCGCCGGGGACAATTGGCTGGGCCCCGGCAAGACAAGGGGGGTCAATTGGTGGGGGCGGGGAGTGTTGTACATTGATTCGGGCTTTGGGGGCGGGCCTCCGTGGGGCACAGGGTGCCTGACCAGGAGTCCCCCTGCTAGCCCACAAGAAGGCCACCTGGTATTTTGGTGCCTTTGCTGTCTGGTCACCGAGGGTAAAATATCCGTGGTGGTGGGAGGAGGCTTTTAGTGACAGTTAATTGGCCACTTAAGGGCCTTGATTGTCCTGGGGAGGGTGGGCCACTTCTTACCGCTACCACCTCTTGTAAAATTGCAGTGGGGGCGGGAGGGGGTCGGGAATGGCCTCCCCCGCCTCCAACTCAGTTGTACGCCTCCCCACCATCAACCACTCGTTGGGGGGCTGTAAAATTCCAGTCATGGTCCCAGCAACCCTGTCTTTTATTTGCAACAATACAAGCCATGAATCCAGCCTAATGGGCCATCCTGAGCCAGGAGTAAGCCATAGACCAGGACAACAGAGACCAAGATAAAGAGTGCTCTTCTAGCCATGCAGGCATTTCGAAACTGATTGTTCTAAAGAACTGCATCTACAGGAATGAAGGAAAAGTAGTTATCCCACGAATCTATACATCAGAGCTCAGTGAGGACAATTGGATAACCTAACCAAGTGAGAAAAGAGCAATTGTCTAATCAGACAAGCAGTTGCCAGAAGGGGCCTGCGAAAGGTGGGAATATCGACATAAGAGGAGGATGTTCCGGAGATGGGCACTGCAGTTGGGAAAGGGTAGTCTAGTCAACCATTGGAAGACGTGGAGAAACGGGACTACAGCAGAATGATTAACTGACAGAGTCCCCACTCGTGCAAAAGCAAAGTCAAAAATCTTGGGTCAGAACATTGTTGTATCTTTATTATACTTGGTGATCGATAAAAGGGTTACTGTGTTTCACTTGAATATTTCATCTCGCCTGATTCATTGTCGCCTAGAGTAAGGGTCTGAATCCAGACTTGATAAGACCTCTAAGGTACCGATTAGAAATCCCTATGTATTTCTCCCACAAAGGCCATTTGTGATATTTTCAATGTTGCGAACTTTCTATTACTGGATTTTTCTGTGGTGGGGATTGTTGTCAGCACTAATTCACGTGAAGAACACAACAATAATAACTTGCACTTATATAGTGCCTTTAACATAATAAAACATCCCAAGGCACTTCACAGGAGCATTATAAAGCACAATTTGAGACCGAGCTGCATAAAGAGATAATAGGGCAGACGACTAAAAGCTCAGTCAATGAGGTAGGTTTTGAGGAGCATCTCAAAGGAGGAAAGAGAGGCAGAGAGTTTTAGGTAGGCCTTGGCAGCTAAAGGCACCAGGCACCAATGGTGGAGCAATTAAGATCAGGGGTGCTCAAGATGCCAGAATTATATGAGCGGAGACATCTTGAAGAGTTGTGGGGCTGCAGGAGATTACAGAGATAAGGAAGAGCCAGACATAGAGGGATTAGAAAACAAGGATGAGAATTTTAAAATCAGCACGTTGCTTAGCCATGAGCCTATATAAGTCAGTGAGCACAGGGATGATGGGAGAAAGGGACTTGGTGCAAGTTAGGGCATGGGCAGCAGAGTTTTGGATGACCTCAAGTTTGCAGATGGTAGACTATAGGAGGCTGGCTAGGAATGTTTTAAATTAGTCAAGTCTACAGGTAAAAAAGGCATAGATGAGGGTTTCAGCAGCAGATGAGCCAGGGTAGAGATCGAGTCAGGTGATCCTACGTAGGAAAAAATAGGTGGTTTTAGTGAAGGCGGATATGTGGTCAGAAGCTCATTTCAGAGTCAGATGTGACACCAAGGTTGTGAACAGTTTGGTTAAGAGAATGGGATGGAGTTGGTGACTAGGGATTGGAGATTGTAGCGTAGACAATGGCTTTGGTATTCCCATATTTAATTGGGGGAAATTTCTGCTCTTCTGGTACTGAATGCTGGACAAGAAGTTTGATTGCTTAGCGACAGTGGAGGAGTCAAGAGAGGTGGAAATGAGGAAGAGTTAGTGACGTCAACCAGCATACATGTGAAAACCAAAGCTGTGTTTACAAGTAGTTTCACTGGAAACCACAGAATGAAAATACAATTGGATAAAAAAAATCCTGAAGCACACTTCCTGTGAGTACAGCTCCCCGCTTTGAGTGCAGAATCACGGAATAAACCCAGAAAATGTTGCAGCATAGAAACTTGTTACAATTATCTAGTTCATGGTTTGTATTAATATTTTAGAGGTTTTTTTAGTTTTGGGGAAATCATATGTGTAGGTTTAAGAAAATTGAAATTCTGGAATTGAAAAATTGCAGGATCACCCAAGAGATTTGCTTTTCAAAGATCTTTCCATGTGTACTTGCAAGGTCGGAGTTAAAGGGGTGAGAGCCATAAAGCAGTAGGTGTGCTCATTTAGTTTGGGAACTGAAGCCAGTAAGTCTGAAGAGAATTGTTCTGTCATTGTTAGCAATGTGAATTATTCATGGGGTTACCCAGAATCAAAGAGATGTTTTGGAGTTGGAGGTTAATTAGCTTAAATTTCTATCTGGGACATCCCAGATGTAGCACATTACTATGGGGAAAGATTATGCAGGGAGAAGGCTTTTTATCAAGTGTTTTATCTCTGTCCTTTGCTCACAGAAAGTTAGTTGGCTTTGGAAGCAGCTGGACTCAGTAGCAAGGGGCTATCAGGAACCAGGGATGTTTCTGATTTGACTGAAGCCCATGCTTAGGCTGGGGAAACCCAAATTCGTGAGGTATTGAAGGAGAGCCAGAGGATTTGTCTCGCTGAAGGCTAAAGGGAAAATCCCCAAGAAACCTCAGAAGATAGCTGGGAGCTAAGGAAAATCAAAGTGAATTCCTAAGAGCTGTGGCATGCTTTGGATAGGTCCCAGGAGAAGTGAATAAACCTCCAAGATCCTATAATATATAAGGGAACTCTTGGGGTGGAAGTAAAAGTCAAACGGGGAGTGTTTTGGTTGACTCTTAGAATTTAAAGTGTACGTCTTCATGTTCTGTTATGATTTTAAGTTTAAAATATAAGTGATTACAAATTGTAGTGTTGTTAGTAATGCGTTCTTTGTTTAACTCCCCCACCCCCCCACCCCCACCCCAATCTCTGATATTTGTCAGGAGGCTTCACAACTCTCTCTGATCATGTTGTTGTCAGACCTGGAAGATCAGTAGTCTTTTTCTGAACTCTTGTTTCTTGACTTGGACGGCCGTCATTGAGGTTTGTAGTATCTGGCGCTTTCTGAATTTCAGGTTCGACATCTGGTTCTTCCAAATGTATGACTGATTGGCATTTTTGATGAATAGAAATAAGATTTCTCCTGTTTCTTCTTATAGTACCTTCTGAAGTATGTACTAATAAGATCTCTGTAGATTCTCATCTCTCTGGACGATTACTCCTTCTCTGCCTTGGTCTTGTGCCCATACCTTTTCTCCTTCTATCAACTTGGGTAGGTTCCTGGTACGATATCACCTGTTATAATTCTAAGCCTATTGTTTTCGATAAGACTTTTCTCTGCCTTGAACTCTCTGATAATCCTGGGCATCTAGCCCTGGAAGTAATTTTTTAAGGTAGGATGGGAAGTTGTGTTCTAAGCTTCCTTCCCATAAACAGTTCTGATGGTGGTCATCCACATAGCAATGGAGTAGATCTGTAGTTTAGGAGTACTGTTTGAAAATCTTCATTCTTCTCTAACAGTGCTTTGATGGTTCCGATTCCCCTATCAGCTTCACTATTAGATTGAGGATATCTAAGGGAAACTGCAAGATGTACAAATTTACAGTTTTCCGCAAAGTGCCTAAAGTAGTCATTTGCAAATTGTGGACCATTATTGGAATCAATCTGGTCTGGAATGCCATGTGTTGCAAAGATCTCCATTAAAACTTGAATGACTGTCTCAGTAGTCGTTGTGTACAAACATTTGACTTCAATCCACCTTGAAAAATAATCAATAACAATCAGGTAGGATTTCCCATTAAGCATGAATAGATCCATCCCCAGATGTTCCCACCATTTGGTTGGAAATCGGGTTGAGATAAGAAGTTTCCTTTGGTCTGGTCTGCGCACTGCACATACCTGGCAATTAGAAATCATTTCCTCTATGTCTCTTGATATTCCCAGCCACCACACGGATGACAGAGCCTGTGCTCTGCATTTTGTGATATCCGTGTGGCCGTGGTGTATTTTCTCCAAGATGCCTGCCTGGAGTGAGTCCAGAATTTTTTAAAAATTCTTTCATGAGATGTGGGCGTCGTTGGCAAGGCCAGCATTTATTGCCCATCCCTAGCTGTCCTTCACAACTGATGGCTTGTTAGGCCATTTCAGAAGGCAGTTAAAAGTCAACCACATTGCTGTGGGTCTTGAGTTACAGGTAAGAATGGCAGATTTCCTTCCCTAAAGGCCATTCGTGAGCCAGATGGGTTTTCACGACAATTGACAATGGTTTCATGGTCACCATTACTGAGACTAGCTTTCAATTACAGATTTATTCATTGTATTTTAATTCCACCAGCTGCCATGGTGAGAATTCAGCCCATGTCCCCAAAATTAGCCTGGGCCTCTGGATTGCTAGTCCAGTGATATTACCACTACGCCACTGCCTCTGTCACCAGGAATCACCACCCTCTCGTCATACACCAGCAAATCATCACAATAGTAAAGTGCTTTCTGTGCTCAAAGAAGATTTTCCTCACCTTACCACTGGGACGCAATGCAGCCAACTTTGCATGCTATATTGGCAGATATGGATGCATTCCTCATTTAGCATCTGAGCATGACGAATTTCTTGGAACTTTTTTCAGCTTGCTGGCCATTGTGGTGCAATGAACTGAGAATATGACTTAATCTCATTAATGAAGTTAACATCCTGTTGTGTAGGATGGTCAACAGTAGCTCTGGACAATGCAACTGCTGTTGTTTGTTACTTGTCCTGCACATATACTGTTTCATACATAAAATCATAGAAATAGAATGTTTAAGGCACAGAAAGAGACCACTTGGCCCATTGTGTCTGGCTGAAAAATGATCCACCCATTCTAATCCCACCTTCCAGCATTTGGCCCGTAGCCCTGCAGATTACAGCACTTGAGGTGCATATTCAGATTCCTTTTGAATGAGTTGAGGATTTCTGCCTCAACTACCCTTTCCTTAGCTTCAAGTTAGCTTCAACCGGAATCTGTGGATTCTTGGAGGTATTGTAGCGAGTTCCTTTTCATCAAGTGAGGAAACTAGGGGTTTGTGGTGTCTCTCTATGACAAGCCGATAATATAATCTGAGAACTTTTCATAAGCCCACGTGACCTCTTTTTTTATGACGGCGTACCTCGTCTCAGTCTCAGACAATGCTTGAGATGTATAATAAACTGATCTTCCACATCCATCTGCCTGATCTTGAAAAAGGACTGTCCCGAACCATGTAGATGAGGCGTCTGCTGTAATTGTGGTCAGTAGTGAGGGGTTATAATGCTCTAAGATATCTGACGAAATCAGCATTTCCTTGATCCTTTGAAATGCTTGCCCCTGATATATATTCCAACACTATACTTGAGCTTTCCTTGATAACTGTCTTAAGGGTTCAGTAACTTGCACTAGATTGGGCAAAGATTTTGCCAACTGATTAACCATTCCAAGGAATAAAAGCAAGAAATGCTGGAAATACTCAGCAGGTCTGGCAGCATCTGTGGAGAGAGAAGCAGAGTTAACGTTTCAGGTCAGTGACCCTTCTTCAGAACTGAAGAACTGAAGGTTCATCCAAGGGGAACTTGTCAAAAGCCACTATTCGCGTCCAGCTTTGTGGACTTTTGGATAACTTTGCCAAGCTTCCTCCACTGAGGATAGCGGATGAACCTCTCTTGCCACAGCCTTATTAAGTTAAGTCGACACAAATGCGAAGAGTACCGGTAGGTTTAAAAACTGGAACCATTCCCGAACACCACTCTGTAGGCTCAGTGACAGAAGAAATGATTCCCACCCTGGTCATCTTTTCTAGCTGATCTTGGACTTGCTTCATTAGTGGGTGCAGTATCTTCCTAGGCATGAAAAGATATACAGGTTTAGTGTCTTTTCGCAAAGTAATACTATATTCGGTCTTAAGTCTTCCTAGACCAGTAATAATTTCAGAAAGTCCTTTTGGAAGTGAATCCTGGATTCTTGCTGCTTAGCTTCTTCCACTTTCCTGATAAGATGAAGGTCTATACAAGCTCTTCTACTTAAGAGAAAAAATTCTTGATTCTGTAGAACATGCAGTGTTTTCAATATCTACTTTCTCTTGTACTGGAGTGTTGCCTGTAGCTTTTCCTTGACTTTCAGTTCAATCCCTCCTGGATTGCGTAACTGCGTATCTGTTGGTTGCAGGCAATGCGTTGAGAACCACGGTTCATTGTCTGATAAAACCGTTTCGCTTGCTGCAGTGTCTAGTTTAAAATTAATGATATGTCCATTGACATATATATCTGCAGACCAGAATGCATGATTAGGGTCATTGATCTCACCAAGGAAGTTTTTTGATTTCTCTTCAGATGGAGATTGTTCAACTTCATTAATAGCTCTATGTATGAAGACTTTTCCTTTAGAACCTGTGAAAGTAGAGATTTTACTTTGGCAAATCGTCCCAAAATGGCCAACTTTCTTGCAGTGGAAGCATTCTGCTTTGTTTGCAGGACACTGTTCGCGCCTATGGGTCTTTTTGGCACCACAGCGCTGGCAGAGTTTCAAGGCATTTTGCACTTCCCGCCACCCCCTCCAAGTTTACCTTCTTTTCCGGTAACTCTTTTGCAGTCCTGTGCTTAAGGAACTGTATGTCGATGGAGGCTTCCTGAACCAAGGTTTTTCTTCACCTCTCAGGATTGCTCTGTTCTGCTTATGGGCCATTGTTTGTCTCACCTGCTGTATTGCTTTTTCTATGGTGAGGTCTTCCTTAGACTGCAATAAATCTGATAGGGAGTCATCAGCAATGCCTACTACAATGTGGTCTCAAATTAATAATGCTTTTAGGTCTCCGTATTCGCATCCTTCAGCGAGCCTGTAGAGGTCATTAATAAAAGCATCTACTAGTTCACCTGATTTCTGGACCCTTCTGTTGAATTTGACCCTTTGTAGAATCTTGTTGCTCTTCAGGTTGAAATAATTATCAAAGGCTTCTTCAAATTTATCTGATGTGTCATGCAGACCCCCATCTGCCAAGAATGAGGCATATTAATTTTGTCATCTGAACATTGATTTTAAACTGTTGCTGGAGCGAGGAAATGACTTGTAAAACAGATCAGTCGTGGCTGGTAAAAACATTTACATACTAACAGACAGTGCTTGTGAAGACAAAGGACCATTCCCTGACACATTCAACCCACAATGGACTTTGATCACCAGATACTGAAGGTGAGGAAGCTCACATTCCAGGATGACTGCTAAGATGGCCAAATCCACAAACAGACATGGTCAAATCAGCTAGTCACATGACTAACCTGCTTGGCAGCCTGAGTTTTTTTGAATTGTTCAGACAGTTTGAGGGAGAAAGACTGTTTGTTCCTGGACTGAGAAGACCTCTCCTCTCTGCTCCCATCTCTTTTTCACAAGCCTCTGGACCCACTGAGGACACATGAACCTCAAGAGAGAAAAGTCTCCTACATTTAACAAGGTTTAAGAAGAATACTGGGCCCCAACAAAAAGCAAGACATACCTACAATCAAGGACTCTACAGCGAACTCGAAGAACAGTAACCAAAACCATCTTCAGAAAGTGCCTCAAACTTTTCCACTTTATTTCTTCTGTTCTTTTCTGTCTCTATCTGCATGTGTGTTTATCACATATGCATGCTAACATGAACACGTTGCGCCGCCGAATTAGAGTTTAAGTTTCATAAATTTCAGTCTTTCTTCTTTAAACCTAAGAAAACCTGTTTGGCTGGTTTCTTTGCCTTACAATTGGGAAGCAGTGAACAAGAATTCATCAAGGGGGAGCTAAAAACACAGTGTGTTTAAAATTAAACCCTGTTACCGTAAGACCAGGTGAAGGCTGAGATGGAACCCTAGACCCCTTTCTCACCTGGTCATAACAGATGTCTCATTAATGCCACGTCTTGCAATAGCACCATCTGCTATTGCACCTATGGAATAAAGTAATGTGTCGACTTGTTCTGCTTCAGACTGGCTGTCTAATTTTGCAGCAATTCTGCACCTCAAAAATCTTTTTTGCCAAAGTGATGAGTTTTGAGTTCGATTTGCTCCTTCCATGTGTCCAAACCTCTCTGGTAGTGTAAATTTAAGATCCATGGCTTTCTAAGCTTTTTAGGTTGTTTCCTTTTTAAAAGGTTTTCCCTGTAGTATTGGAAGTTTTCCCATGCTTCTCAGCCTTGCACTGACTCCCACTATGGTCACTGTCCTGCCCTGGGAAATCTCTCTCCTAGACTATGTATTTATTTATTTATTTATTTAGAATGCAGTTTTGCAGCTTTATTTCTATATTCTCTTAACTCCATTCACTTGAAGTGTCGAGTTTTTGCAGACATTTTTCTTCTCGACCTTGGATCCACCCTTACTAGGGATTTGGTTTTCCCGGTGCTGCCTGCCTAGTGCCATTAAGAACAAATTTCTACCCTCTTTAAGGGTTGCTCACCAGATCCCCAACTGTTGCTTGGTTCTTCGACTTGAAGCCTGTGATTGCTGGACCAGGATTTATTTCACAGACCACCATGTCTCTGTGGTGTAGCCTGAATGCTGCTGCAAGTCGACTCCCCGACTCTCCGTGTCTCCTTCATCCATGAAGCTCTGGAACTCCTCACAGCCTCTTCTTAAGTTCTACAGCTTTGGCCACTTTTCTCAGGTCAGCCTTCTTCAAAGTATTTTTCAAAATTTTCAGTGTGTTGTACGGTAAGAACCACCACTGTTCACCATATTGTATGTTTGGTTAGTCTACTGGGAGAGATTACTGAGTATTCAGTAAGTTTAACATTATCTTATTTATTATATATTAACTGTATACAACTTTACATCCTCTGATGCCATGCTACATCTTCTTCAAGTCTCTCTTACATGTGATCTCTTACATCATCATAGTGGGAGGTATTACTCACACTATGATTCCAGAAGACCAATATATTTATTTTTAATCTATATATTTTAGATCAGTTTTTAACGTCCAAAACATTAACCCTCTCAAAACCTTATACTACAACTGGGAGTTCAAATTTCATTTGATAAAACTTACTGGTCTCTAATGGGATCGTAACAAACTGCCTTTTTGACATATCAAGTAGTCTCTACATATGGTACTTCATCTAATTTATAATGCTTGAATATTTCAGAAGTTGTTAATCCATCCCAGTTTTTTTTTCAAAAATGCACTATTTACTGAGTTTTCAAAGCTATAAGTAAGGTTCTTTGCTCCATGCAAAGAAAGGAACCAATCAGATGTTTATATAAATAAACCAAACAAAATTAATGACGGTAGAATGATCAAGATGTCTTGTACAAAATGTGGCATAATATTTTTTGGTAAACATATTTGGGGTTAGTTTACTTGTGAATCTTAAATTATAACATGGTTCTTTTCAAATTTATAATCACAATAAAGATTTTTGATAATGCAACTTGTTTTACTCAGTGTAATTTTTTAATATAGCATACTGTACCAGGTAATCAAAATGAAAATTCAACACACCTGTTTCTCTGTTCTGGTTTTATGGGTGGATGGACTATATGAAAATAGTCTTGTTGTTTATCTGTCACCAAAACACTATGGGCATGAAATTAATTTGCATAGCATCGCTTCTAGCAGGGTGAAGGATATGTCCATAAGTTCCGCCATATCTGCATCGGGGTGTCAAGACCCAGGAATGACCTGGGATTACAGCCCCATGATTCGAGAAGACCAATATATTTATTTTTAATCTATATATTTTAGATCAGTTTTTAACGGCATTGATATATATTGCACAGAGACTCATAGTTTGAGAAAACAGTGAACAGTTGGGAAGGCTTGCGAATGTAAATGTAAATTTATTCTCAAAGATTGGTACTACTATTTACTCGACTGATATATCTTTTGTTTAATACTTCTTTTTCTAGGTCTGGCATCGGCACCATAAAAGGTTGCAGTGAAACTGAGAAATGGTGTAGGAAGACTACACCAGAGGTGACATATTCAGCAAAGAGACGTTCAAAAAGGCTGAGATGCCTTCTTCCCACACTATTTTCTGATCCTGTGATCAATCTTATTTATGATTCTTGTGTTTCTGGGAACAATGAAAATGCATCTGCTTTGGATTTATATAAGAATTATACCTAGTTGATTTTAACAATAAAGTAAGAGAATCATCAAGAGACTTAGACATGACTATCTTATTTTAGCTGTGTGTTAACAGAATCCCTTTCTTCATTTCTGCCTCATGCAAAATCTTTTTGGGCATTCCTGTTCTAAAAACTGCCCACATGGTGTTTGCTTTCTTTCTGAAAACATGTTTTATAGGAAGAGAGAAACATAGGAACATAGGAACAGGTCATTTAGCTCATCGAGCCTGCTTTGCCATTCAATGAGATTATGGCTGGTTTGCGACATAACTCCATTTGCCCCATATCCCTCAAAAGTTTTGGTGAGCAAAATCTATCAATTTCAGACTTAAAGTTTACAATTAATTTAGCATCAATTGCCATTTGCAGAATAGAGTTCCAACTTCTATCATCCTTTGTGTGAAGAAGTGTTTCCTAATTTCACTCCTGAAAGGTCTGACTCTAATTTTTATAATTTTTAGACCCTCCAACCAGTGGAAATACTTTCTTCCTATCTATTCTATCTGTTCCCCTTAATAGCTTGAAAACTTTGATCAAATCACCCTTAAACTTCTAAATTCCAGTAATTTAACTCTTGGAGTCCAGGTATCATTCTGGCAAATCTACACTGTACTCCCTTCAAGGCTAACATATCCTTCTTAATGTGTGCTGCCCAGCATTGCTCATAGTACTCCAGTTTGGTTTAACCTGGGTTTTGTATAGCTGTAGCGTGACTTCTACCCTCTGTATTCTGGTCCTCTAGATACAAAGGCCAGCATTCCAATGAGATTTTTTAATTATTTTCTGAACCTGTTCATAACATTTTAATGATCTGTGCACCTGGACCCTGCTCCCCCGCATCCCACCCCCTCCCCCACAAGTCTCTTTGGATCTTCATTGTTTCTGTCTTTTCACCATTTAGAAAATACTCTGTTCTATCCTTTTAGATCCAAAGTGGATGACCTCACATTTGCTTACATTGAAATCCATTTGCCAGGGTTTTGCCTATTGACTTAATGTATGACTATCTCTGTAATTTTATACTTCCGTCTACATTGTTTACAACGCTGCCTATCTTTGTGTCATCAGCAACGTAGATATGTGGCTTTCTATCCCATCATTCAAGTTGTTAATAAGTAACTGAATAATTGAGGTCCCATCACCGATCCGTGTGGGAACCTCTTGTCACACCTTGCCAATTAGAGTACCTGCTCATTGTCCCTACACTCTGCCTACTGCAGCTCAGCCAATTTCCGAACTAGGTCAATAATTTGCCTTCAATCCCATTAGCTAAGTCGCTTATAAGGGACTTTATTAAATGATTTCTGGAAGTTAACAGGAAACAGAAATTGACTTGGATGAATCTATTACAGCAAAATGAATTAATGTTTGTACAGAAATCTTGGAGCACACTGTGTGCCATGTTGATTTACTTTCCATGTCCATTCCTCTTCCCGCTCAAGTGAAACTTCCTAACTTTTGAGTACAGTGTGCACTTTACAGAGCCTCAATACAACAAAGCACTTAAGCCATGGGCTGGGAATTTCCTCAGAGCTGCTCCTGCTCTAACATCGTAACTTTGCCAGAAGTGCAGCAGAAACATGTTTCCACAGTTAAATAGGATTCCCACTACACATCCAGCGCAGTTACAGCGGTAAAACAGAAGCATCTCTGAGGAAATTTCGGCAACAGTGTGCTGCATAGTTTCACCAGAATGATGTGAAGGATGGGACCAAACGGAGCAGAGAATGAGATTTAATGGAGGGTTTAACAATTGTGATGGATTT
The DNA here is from genome assembly GCF_036365525.1 of Heterodontus francisci. Classification (NCBI taxonomy): domain Eukaryota; kingdom Metazoa; phylum Chordata; class Chondrichthyes; order Heterodontiformes; family Heterodontidae; genus Heterodontus; species Heterodontus francisci. The sequence goes on along the minus strand of NC_090373.1, from coordinate 119,497,427 downwards.
TGTTGAATTGAATAATGAAAAACTATTTTCTCTGGTTGCAAAATCAGTGATAAGCGGTCATCAGTTAAAAAGTATCATTAAGAGGGTGAGAATAGAGCTTAGGAGAGATTTCTTTGCACAGCAGATTATGGGGTGTAGAATGCTTTGTCATAGGGAATGGTTGAAGTAGAGACACAGGAACATAGAAAAACAGAAGCAGGAGTAGGCCATTTGGCCCTTCGAGCCTGCACCGCCATTCAATACGGTCATGGCTGATCATACAAACTCAGTAACCTGTTCCCACTTTCTCCCCATATCCCTTGATCCCTTTAGCCCTAAGAACTATATCTAAGCCTTTCTTGAATATATTTAATGATTTGGCCTCAACTGCTTTCTGTGGTACAGAATTCCACAGGTTCACCACTCTCTGGGTGAAGAAATCCCTCCTCATCTCAGTCCTAAATGGCTTACCCCTTATCCTACGACTGTGACCCCTGGTCCTGGACTCCCCTGTCATCGGGAACATCCTTCCTGCATCTAGTCAGTCCAGTCCTGTTAGAAGGTTTCTATGAGATCCCCTCTCATTCTTCTAAACTCTAGCGAATACAAGCCTAATCGACCCAATCACTCATCATACATCAGTCCTGCCATCCCAGGAATCAGTCTGGTGAACGTTCACTGCACTCCCTCCATAGCAAGAACATCTTTCCTCAGATAAGGAGACCAAAACTGCACACAATACTCCAGATATAATCTCACCAAGGCCTTGTATAATTGCAGCAAGACATCCTTGCTCCTGTACTCGAATCCTCTCGCTGTGAAGGCCAACATGCCATTTGCTTTCTTAATTGCCTGCTGCACCTGCATGCTTACTTTCAGTGACTGGTGCACAAGGACACCCAGGTCTCGCTGCACCTCCTCCCCCTTTCTCAATCTATCGCTGTTCAGATAATAATCTGTCTTTCTGTTTTTGCCACCAAAGTGGATAACCTCACATTTATCCACATTATACTGCATCTGCCACGTATTTGCCCACTCACTCAACCTGTCCAAATCACACTGGAGCTTCTCTGCATCCTCCTCACAGGTCACCCTCCCACCCACGTTTGTGTCATCTGCAAACTTGGATATATTACATTTAATTTCCTCATCTATATCATTAATATATAATAGCTGGGGTCCGAGCACTGATCCCAGCGGTACTCCACTAGTCACTGCCTGCCACTCGGAAAAAGACCCGTTTATTCCTACTCATTGTTTCCTGTCTGCCAACCAGTTCTCTATCCATGTCAGTACCTTACCCCAATTCCATGTGCTTTAATTTTGCACACTAATCTCTTATGTGGGACCTTATCGAAAACCTTCTGAAAGTCCACATCCATTGGTTCTCCCTGACCTATTCTACTAGTTACATCCTCAAAAAATTCCAGTAGATTTGTCAAGCATGATTTCTCTTTTGTAAATCCATGTTGACTTTGTCCGATCCTGTCATTGTTTTCCAAGTGCTCTGCTATTACATCTTTTAGAATGAACTCTAGCATTTGCCCCCGACTGATGTCAGGCTAACATCCCTGTTTTCTCTCTACCTCCTTTTTTAAATAGTGGGGTTACATTAGCTACCCTCCAATCCATTGGAACTGTTCCAGAGTCGATAGAATTTTGAAGAATGGCCAGCAATGCATCTACTATTTCCAGGGCCACTTCCTTAAGTACTCTGGGATGTAGATTATCAGGCCCTGGAGATTTATCGGCCTTCAATCCCATCAATTTCCCGAACACCATTTCCCTACTAATTTCCTTTTTTATTCATTCATGGGATGTGGGCGTCGCTGGCCAGGCCAGCATTTATTGCCCATCCCTAATTGCCCTTGAGAAGGTGGTGGTGAGCTGCCTTCTTGAACCGCTGCAGTCCATGTGGGATAGGTCTACCCACTGTGCTGTTAGGAAGGGAGTTCCAGGATTTTGACCCAGCGACAGTGAAGGAACGGCGATATAGTTCCAAGTCAGGATGGTTTGTGACTTGGAGGGGAACTTGCAGGCGGTGGTGTTCCCATGCATTTGCTGCCCTTGTCCTTCTAGTTGGTCGAGGTTGCGGGTTTGGAAGGTGCTGTCTAAGGAGCCTTGGTGCATTGCTGCAGTGCATCTTGTAGATGGTACACGCTGCTGCCACTGTGCGTCGGTGGTGGAGGGAGTGAATGTTTGTAGATGGGGTGCCAATCAAGCAAGCTGCTTTGTCCTGGATGGTGTCGAACTTCTTGAGTGTTGTTGGAGCTGCACCCATCCAGGCAAGTGGAGAGGATTCCAACACACTCCTGACTTGTACCTCGTAGATGGTGGACAGGCTTTGGGGAGTCAGGAGGTGAGTTACTCGCCTCGGGATTCCTAGCCTCTGACCTGCTCTTGTAGCCACGGTATTTATATGGCTACTCCAGTTCAGTTTCTGGTCAATGGTAGCCCCTAGGATATTGATAGTGGGGGATTCAGCGATGGTAATGCCATTGAATGTCAAGGGGAGATGGTTAGATTCTCTCTTGTTGGAGATGGTCATTGCCTGGCACTTGTGTGGCGCGAATGTTACTTGCCACTTATCAGCCCAAACCTGAATATTGTCCAGGTCTTGCTGCATTTCTACATGGACTGCTTCAGTATCTGAGGAGTCACGAATGGTGCTGAACATTGTGCAATCATCAGCGAACATCCCCACTTCTGACCTTATGATTGAAGGAAGGTCATTGATGAAGCAGCTGAAGATGGTTGGACCTAGGACACTACCCTGAAGAACTCCTGCAGTGATGTCCTGGAGCTCAGATGATTGACCTCCAACAACCACAACCATCTTCCTTTGTGCTAGGTATGACTCCAGCCAGCGGAGGGTTTTCCTCCTGATTCCCATTGACCTCAGTTTTCCTCGGGCTCCTTGATGCCATAGTCAGTCAAATGCTGCCTTGATGTCAAGGGTAGTCACTCTCACCTCACCTCTTGAGTTCAGCTCTTTTGTCCATGTTTGAACCAAGGCTGTAATGAGGTCAGGAGCTGAGTGGCCCTGGCGGAACCCCAACTGAGCATCACTGAGCAGGTTATTGCTAAGCAAGTGCTGCTTGATGGCACTGTTGATGACACCTTCCATCACTTTACTGATGATTGAGGGTAGGCTGATGGGGCGGTAGTTGGCCGGGTTGGACTTGTCCTGCTTTCTGTGTACAGGACATACCTGGGCAATTTTCCACATTGTGGAAGTGTTGTAGCTGGATGGAACAGCTTGGCTAGGGGCGTGGCATGTTCTGGAGAACAGGTCTTCAGTACTATTGCCGGAATATTGTCAGGGCCCATAGCTTTTGCAGTATCCAGTGCCTTCAGTCGTTTCTTGATATCACGTGGAGTGAATCGAATTTGCTGAAGTCTGGCATCTGTGATTCTGGGGACTTCACGAGGAGGCCGAGATGGATCATCAATTCGGCACTTCTGGCTGAAGATTGTTGCAAATGCTTCTGCCTTATCTTTCGCACTGATGTGCTGGGCTCCCCCATCATTGAGGATGGGGATATTTGTGGAGCCACCTCCTCCAGTTAGCTGTTTAATTGTCCACCATCGTTCACGGCTGGATGTGGCAGGACTACAGAGCTTAGATCTGATCCGTTGGTTATGGGATCGCTTAGCTCTATCTATCGCATGCTGCTTACGCAGTTTGGCACGCAGATAGTCCTGTGTTGTAGCTTCACCAGGTTGACACCTTATTTTGAGGTATGCCTGGCATTCCCTCCTGCACTCTTCATTGAACCAGGGTTGGTCCCCTGGCTTGATGGTGATGGTAATGGTAGAGTGGGGGATATGCCGGGCCATGAGGTTACAGATTGTGGTTGAGTACAATTCTGTTGCTGCTGATGGCCCACAGCACCTCAAGGATGCCCAGTTTTGCATTGCTAGATCTGTTCGAAATCTATCTCATTTAGCAGGGTGGTAGTGCCACACAACACGATGGAGGGTATCCTCAATGTGAAGGCGGGAGTTCGTCTCCACAAGGACTGTGTGGTGGTCACTCCTACCAATACTATCATGGATAGATGCATCTACGGCAGGCAGATTGGTGAGGACGAGGTCAAGTATGTTTTTCCCTCGTGTTGGTTACCTCACCACCTGCCGCATACCCAGTCTAGCAGATATGTCCTTTAGGACTCGCCAGCTCGGTCAGTAATGGTGCTATCGAGCCACTCTTAGTGATGGACATTGAAGTCCCCCACCCAGAGTACATTTTGTGCCCTCGCCACCCTCAGTGCTTCATCCAAGTGCTGTTCAACATGGAGGAGTACTGACTCATCAGCTGAGGGAGGGCGGTAGGTGGTAATCAGCAGGAGGTTTCCTTTTCCATGTTTTATCTGATGCCATGAGACTTCATGGGGTCCAGAGTCGATGTTGAGGACTTCCAGGGCAACTCCCTCCCTACTGTATAACACTGTGCCACCACCTCTGGTGGGTCTGTCCTGCTGGATGGTGATGGCAGTGTCTGGGACATTGTCTGTAAGGTATGATTCCGTGAGTATGACTATGTCAGGCTGTTGCTTGACTAGTCTGTGGGACAGCTCTCCCAACTTTGGCACAAGCCCCCAGATGTTAGTAAGGAGGACTTTACAGGGTCAACAGGGCTGGGTTTGCCATTGTCGTTTCCGGTGCCTAGGTCGATGCCGGGTAGTCCGTCCGGTTTCATTCCTTTTTAAAGATTTTGTAGTGGTTAGATACAACTGAGTGGCTTGCTTGGCCATTTCAGAGGGCATGTAAGAGTCAACCACATTGCTGTGGGTCTGGAGTCACATGTAGGCCAGACCAGGTAAGGACAGCAGATTTCCTTCCCGAAAGGACATTAGTGAACCAATACTGATTTCATACAGTTCGTCCTTCTCACTAGACCCTATGTTCCCCAACATTTCTGGGAGGTAATTTGTGTTCTCCTTTGTGAAGACAGAACCAAAGTATGTATTTAATTGGTCTGCCATTTCTTTGTTCCCCATAATAAATTCCCCCATTTCTGCCTGTCAGGGACCCACATTTGTCTTCACTAATCTTTTTACCACTATCTTTCAAGCAAAAATTGGATAAATATTTGAAACTGTAAGTGATACATAGCCACAGGGAGCCAGCAGGATAACAGAATTAATTTTGGATTGCTCTTTCAAAGAACCAGCAAAAACACAATGGGTCTATTGACCTCCTTCTGTGCTGTAAACATTTTCCTTTCAATATTTTTAAATCCTCATTGTGCAACCTGCAATAAAGTGTAAAGATCTTATACCTTTTCTGTATATTATACTGCAGTTGCATTTGTTTTTTTTATTCCAAGTATGTTTATGTTTCGAGATACAGCACTGAAACAGGCCCTTCGGCCCACCGAGTCTGTGCCGACCATCAACCACCCATTTATACTAATCCTACACTAATTCCATATTCCTACCACATCCCCACCTGTCCCTATATTTCCCTACCACCTACCTATACTAGGGGCAATTTATAATGGCCAATTTACCTATCAACCTGGCATGTGGGAGGAAACCGGAGCACCACGGAGGAAACCCACGCAGACACAGGGAGAACTTGCAAACTCCACACAGGCAGTACCCAGATTTGAACCCGGGTCGCTGGAGCTGTGAGGCTGCGGTGTTTACCACTGCGCCACTGTGCCGCCCCTGTGCTCTGTAATTTTTTTACTTACCGTTCTTCTGCCTCCCTGCTCCCAGGATATTGCTCCCTGATAGGGGAACACACTCAAACAAGCAAGTCTTTTGGAAGTGCATTCAAAATTAGAAAATGAATAGTTACGAACTGATTAATTGTACATACATAAATGTTTTTAAATAGATACATTTTTCTAACTGGATTGAAATCAATATGATAATAGAATATTTGAAATAAATGCAGTTTGCTTGCTGCCTCGCCCGTAGTTTCAGCCCCCATTGAAATTCATGGAGCTGCCCCGGGACACCGAAGATTTTTCCACATTACTGACATATCAGAGAAGCAACAGAAAGGAGACTCAAAATGGTGAATCTTCATTAGGTAGTAAGTTCAATCATACTTTAAAGAAGTCATATAAAAATAAATATATCTATTAAATTGATAAACAGCACAACCAACTTGCATATATAGAGTACCTTTAACATAGTAAAACATCCCAAGGTGCTTTACAGGAGTGTTATCAAACAAAATTTGATGTTGAGCCACATGAGGTGTTCGCATAAGTGACCAAAAGCTAGGTTATAGGGCTAGGTTTTAAGAAGCATCATAAAGGAGGAGAGAGAGGCAAAAAAGTTTAGGGGGCAGCACAGTGGCGCAGTGGTTAGCACCGCAGCCTCACAGCTCCAGCGACCCGGGTTCAATTCTGGGTACTGCCTGTGTGGAGTTTGCAAGTTCTCCCTGTGTGTGCGTGGGTTTCCTCCGGGTGCTCCGGTTTCCTCCCACATGCCAAAGACTTGCAGGTTGATAGGTTAATTGGCCATTATAAATTGCCCCTAGTATAGGTAGGTGGTAGGGGAATATAGGGACAGGTGGGGATGTGGTAGGAATATGGGATTAGTGTAGGATTAGTATAAATGGGTGGTTGATGGTCGGCACAGACTCGGTGGGCCGAAGGGCCTGTTTCAGTGCTGTATAACTAAACTAAACTAATGAAATGCCAGAGCTTGGTCTTAGGCAGCTGAAGGCATGGCTGCCAATGGTGGAGCAAAGAAAATCGGGGATGCGGAAGTTGCCAAACCTGAAGGAGCATAAAAATTTCCGAGCTTTGTAGGGCTGGAGGTGGTTGCAGAGATAGGGAGAAGCGAGGTCATGGAGGACTTGAACACGAGGGTGAGAATTTTAAAATTGACGCGTTACCAGACCAAGAGCCAATATAGGTCAGGAAGCACAGAGGTGGTGGATGAACAGAATGGTGTGAGATGTATATAGACTGCAGAGTTTTGGATGAGCTCAAGTTTACAGAGGGTGCAAGGTTGAAGGTGCACTGGTGAGAAATTGAGATAGTCAAATCAAGTCTAAAGGTAACAGAGATATGAATGAGGATTTCAGCAGCAGATGAGGGGAAAATGGGGTGCAGTTGGGCAATGTTACAGAAGTAGAAGTAGGTGATGGAGAGGATATGGGGTCAGAATCTCATATTAGGGTTAAATAGGATGCCAAGGTTGCAAAATGTCTGGTTAAGATTCAGACAGTTGCCAGTGAGAGCAATGGAGTTGATGACTAGGGAATGGAGTTTGTGAAGGGGAACGAAGACAATGTCTTGCCAATATTTAATTTGAGGAATTTTTTGCTCATCCAATATGGATGTCTTACAAGCAGCTTGACAAATCTGAGACAGTGGAGCAGTCAAAAAAGATGGTGATGAGGTAACGCTGGGCGATGTCAGCATACATGTGGAATCGGATGTGTTTTCAGATGATGCCATTGAAGGGCCGCATGTAGATGAGAAATAAGAAGGGGCCAAGTATAGATCTTTGGGGGACACTAGAGATAACCATGTGGTGGTGGCAAGAGAATGCTTTGCAGATTCTCTGTCTACGACTGGACAGCTAGGAATGGAACCAAGCTCGAGCAATCCCATCCAGCCAGACAACAAAATCAAGGCATTGGAAGAGGATGGTGTTGTCAAATGCATCAGAAACTGCAGACAGATTGAGAAGGGTAAGGAGGGATTGTTGACCCTGGTGACAGCCACATAGGATGTCATTTGTGAATTTGATAAGGGCTGTTTCAGTGCTGCAGCAGGGGCAGACAACTGATTGGAGGGGTTCACTCATGGAGTTGCGGGAATGATGGGCACAGATTTTGAAAGAGACAACATGTTTAAGGGCTTTGAAGAGGAAAAGAATGTTGGAGATGGGGAGTAGTTTGCAAGGACAATGGGGTCAAGGGCAGGTTTCGTGAGGAAGAGAGTAATGATGGCCGTTTTGAAGGGGAGGGGTACAGTACCTGAGGAGAGGAAACTGTTAACAACATCAGCTAACATGAGGGCCAGGGAAATTGGGTGGTCAGCAGTTTGGTGAAATTAGGGTCGAGGGAGCAGGTGGTGGGTCTCATGGAGCAAACATGAGGGGAGATGGGAGAGAAACTAGAGAAAGATGCGAGTTCAGGGCCAGGGCAGCGGGTCGCCTTCGAAGAATTTTGGTCTAGTGGGATAGGTGAAGGGAGGAAGTGGCAGAGGCAGATGATCGAATGGTCTAAGTCTTAATGGCAAAGAAGTCCTCGCACTTGTTGTTGGAGGTGTGGGTGAAGGGGGCAGGGGAGAGGGGTTCAAGACAATGGTTTTGTAGTGGAGTAGAGAAGCCAGGGTTTTTATTTGCATTCCAGGATGATCCTGGAATATCAAGCAGTTTTAACAAATGAAAGCAAAACCAGATAATGCTTTTTGTATTCCAGCCAGATCTGGCTATGAATGGCTAAACCAATTGTCCGTCATAAGCATTCAAGTCTGCATGCCTTGGACTTAAGGGAGTGGAGATGAGGGCCTTACTGGGCAAGCAACCAGGGTAAGAAAAAGTAATGGATTTAGTGGGGACAAGGGCATCAATGGTGAAGGTAAGGATGCAGTTGAGCAGAATGGTAGGTGCAGGCCTGCTGTGGCAAATGGTGGGCCAATGGCTACAAAATTCAGGAGGGAGATGCTGAGAGGGTGGTAGTAGCTGATCTGCTGGCATAGTACAAAGCATCAGTGCTTGGAGGGGTGAATGTGATGGGAAGCTGGTTGGCAAGATTAGCCCCCCACAGGCATGCTGAGCTGGAAAGTCAAGAGAGTAGGATGAGGCAGTTGGGATGTTGCTATTAAGAAAGCAGTGACAATTGCTTTGATCACACTTCGGAGGATGCCAAATGAGGCACAAAGGGAAACTATAGACTTATCCAAAAGGTAGTCAAACCTGGGACTGTGGAAGGAGATTAGGAAGGCGAGGAATGGTCTAGGCATTTGGGAGGGCAGAGTACCTGGGAGGGGAGAAATGAAAGGATGCTTGACGACAGGAGAGAGGGACCTAGGAGTGGTAAAGAGAAAAGAAGATAACAGGGAAAACAGAAATGATGGGCTCAGGTCTACAGCATCAGCCGAAAAGTGAATATGATTGGACGCATGGAAACCCAAGTTACATAGGCATATTTGCTTAACAAAATTAGATGGCTATGTACTGGTAATAAGTTAAAGAATAGGGAGGAGACAATCGAAGGGCATCCAAAGTTAAAGTCAGAGGTTCCATGGTGGGATAAAGTTGACGTAGATAGGATGGGATTCAGCTTGGTGCATTGACAAACTGATGTCTAGTTTTGGAGACAGGTTTAGAGTGTCAATGAGTCCAAAAAGATTTAAAGAATATCGAAGGATGCATTGCTGGAGGTATTTCCATGGAAATGAAGATCTAGGGGATATTAAGACTCTATCATGGGACATAAACATGATGGCAAAACAACCTTTCCTTCATTTTTAGCTGATCTAAATAATGTCTGTGCATTATGAATCACTTCCTACAGTACCGCTGCAGTATGAGTCACAGTGATAAGGTCTCATTGCAGTTTGAGTCACACAAGCATGTCATCCATCTGAAATAGTGTCACATTAAAACTCAACGTGATGAAAACATTGGCCCAGATTTTGTGGTCAGCGTCAAAGTGACTGCGCTCTCCGCTGACCTTGAATACCTTCCCACAAAGATCTCTGTCGCATGGATTTCATCTATCTCAATGTTAATTTGAATCTGGTGCCAAGTGAAGGAGATCGCCAGGCATTCAGCAACAGGCATGTCATCAATCAATGTAAGCAGCCAATCACATTAAAGGAATCTCACAGACAGCAAACCAGGAAGTAAAATGCACTAAAAACAAGAAATGCTGGAAATACTCAGCAGGTCTGGCAGCATCTGTGGAGAGAGAAGCAGAGTTAACGTTTCGGGTCAGTGACCCTTCTTCGGAACTGGCAAATATTTGAAATGTCAAAGGTTATAAGCAAGTAAAGCAGGGGTGGGGCAAGAGATAACAAAGGAGAAGGTGTCGATGCACAGAATAAAATGCACTAATTACTCTTCACTTCTAATAAATTTTACAGAGAGAAAAATAAAGATTGGGACATACACATTGGAAGCTGAAATATCATAAACAAACTTTAGAAAAAATTAAAGAACTATGGAATTTTTATCATATTGGAAAAATTTGACATTATACAAATATAAAATTAATTTTCCAGGGCCAGAGAGGTTCATCAGCACTAGTTATGACTTAGTATGTCATTAAAAACCGAGTTGCACCTCATTCAACAAGGCATAGCTATCAGTGCATAGACTAATACAATCAAACCCAGATCAATCAAACACTACAGTTAACAGTGAAATTACAGTGTGAAAGAGGAAGTTCTCATCAGTTCAGTAATTTCTAATTAATTGCCATCTGTGGGAACTTTCACAGCTCACCCTCTGGAGAAGCGTAGAATCACTGACAGCAACTTTGGATTACTGTGTTTTACTACGCATATGTGGACTCCAGAAGCTGCTGTCAATTTCAGAAGCCTTGGGCGGCACAGTGGTGCAGTGGTTAGCACCGCAGCCTCACAGCTCCAGCGACCCGGGTTCAATTCTGGGTACTGCCTGTGTGGAGTTTGCAAGTTCTCCCTGTGTCTGCGTGGGTTTCCTCCGGGTGCTCCGGTTTCCTCCCACAAGCCAAAAGACTTGCAGTTTGTTAGGTAAATTGGCCATTATAAATTGCCCCTAGTATAGGTAGGTGGTAGAGAAATACAGGGACAGGTGGGGATGTGGTTGGGAACTTGGGATTAGCGTAGGATTCGTATAAATGGGTGGTTGATGGTCGGCACAGACTCGGTGGGCCGAAGGGCCTGTTTCAGTGCTGTATCTCTAAAACTAAAACTAAAAGCCTAATGATGGTCAACGCTGACAGTTTCACCATCATTGCTATGGATGAATACAGGCGAATAAAAAAAATTGTGTTATTGATATATCATAAAACTTTGATAAATCGGTCTATCTTAGCTATCTCATTGTATGATGTCAGCTGAACTCCTCAGTGGATTGAAGCCTTAGAACACATGCATAGCCATGCACTGTCCTTTATACAATTAAATATAAATACTATATCTAGACAAACACAGCACTGCACAGTTTATGCAGTTTGGTGTATTTCTGAGGTTTCTTTTTTAATAATTCTAGAAAAAGGTTATTGAAAATTCCTGAAATGCTCTGCTAAGTATGTGAGCACAATCTCAGAAGCAATTTTGTCAGAATATGGAAAGGGTTAAAGGCCTGTTTCAGGTACAGGCTCTGGATGTAATGAGAAGCTTTTTAAGTTGTCAGATGCAACATAAATGAGATGCGTGGAGCTCAGTTGATTGGAGATCTCAAACAGGTTTGTTCAACAGCTCACTTATGTACAGCACAGAGCTATCTATCTACAGGACCTGCCTCTTGGTGTTCCAGTAGCAGGGTGAGACTGGCATGTAGTCACATGACTGCATCCTGGTACTCATCTCATTATCATTCTAAGATCTTAAAGGGACATCACTCTTAAAGGCAATCACACAACATCCCCCTTCTTTCCACAGATAAGTCTCGTATGCTAAAAGTAAGAAACATATAAAATTAGATAACATCAAAATTATTTACACATGAATAGAGATTATGAACTTTACAAGTACAGAGGCTCAAAAGTCCATATATCGTCTCGATGGTTTGACAACTCTTGCTCGGGGAATTTGCATCTCATCTGTTGCTGTTTTTTCTGAAGTTTCTCCCTCTCTGCATTCAGTTTCTGTTGTTCTGTCTTCAGCCTGCTAACATACTCTGTTGCTTTTCTTAAGGTTTTGGGGTCTCGTCATTCTTGGAAAGTTCTGACACCTCATCTCGAAGAGCCAATAGACAATGCTTCAACCCATTCCTCCTCTACCTCTTCAGGACATTGTGTGTCCTTCGTCTCTCCTCATCCTCTGTGTCTGAAGGCTTGGGGTTCAAGGTCAAGGACTAGTTGGGGAAGACTACATGGTCTCATGGAGATACCTGTCTGTTCTGGCTCGTTGTGGTGCTGGCGGCTCTCTAGAGAGCAGAAGTGAAGGTGTGCAATAGTTGTACTGTTGCTGGGTTTCCAAATTGCACTGTTTGATGCTGGTCAGAATCTGCGAGTGGGTTCCGGACCTTGGAGATTTCCCCTTGACAATGCTCTCGTGGGTGCTGATGATGGTGAGGTCCTTACACGCCGGTAATCCTGCCATTGCTGGTCCACTCGCGTCTACTAGGCAGAGCATTTGTGGTTTCCATGCCGACTTGCTGTTTCTGCATTGCTTTGTTAATGTGCCACTGCACAGGATGGGTGACCCATTGCATGCAGATAACTTGGCAGTTGTCGGTTGTATCATTGGTCTCCAACGGCTCCGGTGCATATCTTTGAGGATTTGGACTGTTAAGATACCTGAACTAGTGCCGGTGTCAATCTTGACCTTGAGTGTATGTTTGCCTGTTTGCCAGCTTTCTTTGGGCACGTGATGTTGATAATGGCTAAAGCGTCCAGCTGTTTGATTTCATCAACATGATGTGTCAGGTTCACAATGTGAAACACTTGCTCGTCTTCTGACTGAGACTCGTTCATACCTGAGTCTTGCTTCAGATCTGTTTTGCTGTGAACTTCATGTATCAGCTTGCGTTACTCAGGTCTCTGGCACTTTCCTTGCTGCTGTTGCCCTGTTGTCTATTTGTTTGTGTCCGACCGTTACTTCTGGTTGTGTCTTTGGATTCAGAATCTCTGCATAGGCGGGCCCAGTGTCCTTTTGCACCGCACACCTTCTACAGGCCTCAAAATGCAGGGCAGTTTCGTCGTGAGTGGGACCAACCACACTTACCACACAGCTTACTTGCCCTTTTCAACCTGGTTACAATGCTGATACTGTTGGCTGCACCTAGTGCTTGTAGGTGCTGTTGTCCAGTTATAATGACTTTGTATTTCCTACCATCTTCCAGCAGTGTTTTGATGCTGTGACCTTTCTTTTTCCCCTAGAGGTCTTTCCGAAACGCTTCAATGGGTGTTGATGCGATCACCAGCTTGATTATTTGGTCTGACAGCTCAGATTCTGATAAGTCGCATTCATTGCCCTTGCTACTATATCTGCTTACGAACTGGTCTATTGATTCCTGTGGCTGTTGCCTGTAGGACACTCTAGGCAGTGAATTCTGAAATTTACTCGTAACCGAAGCTGATCTTTCAGACTACATGCCAGCCTCTCTCTGCTACTGTGCAGCAAAAGACAAGTTCTGTAATAGTTAGCTCTGTACTGTATATATTAGTTATCTGTCTAATAAACCTGTTTGAGACCTTCAATCAACCTGAACGTCACGCATCTCATTTATGTTGCATCAGTCAACATAAAAAAAGCTTCTCATTGTACAGTTGGTAGCAATCTCACCTCTGAGTCACAAGGTTCTGGGTTCAAATCACACTCCAGAACTTGAGCACAAAAAATCAATGCTGATAATCCAGGACAGTACTGAGGGAGCACTGCACTGTCTGGACTGCCACCTTTCAGATGAGACGTTAAACCAAGGTTCCACCTGCTCTCTCAGGTGGACATAAAAGATCCCATCGCACTATTTCAAAGTAGAACAGGGAGCTATCCCCAGTGTCTTGGCCAATATTTGTCCGAACATCGCAAAAACAGATTATCTGGTCATTATCACATTGCTGTTTGTGGGAGCTTGCTGTGTGTAAATTGGCTGCTGTGTTTGCTACATCACAATACTGACTACATTTGAAAAAGTACTTTATTGGCTATAAAGCGCTCAAAGACGTTTGGTGGTCATGTAAAGTGCTGTATAAATGTAAGTATTTCTTTACCAAAATGTTTGGCTGCATATTGCCTACCATATTGAACACTTTTACAGCTGTTTCACACCAGCATACCACCTATTTGTACACAAATTTCAATCAAGTCAATTTTACGTAAAACAATGATGAATTTCTCTCCAGAATGCTATGAGGTGCTCGGATCAAGGTGGCCATTGGGCTCCACCATTTCCTCCTCTCTGGCTCTTAAAGAATTGAAGTACACATTTTAGAATGCTGGCAGTAAGATTGCCCATAAAACAGAGCACCCATGGCAACACATTTCAGTACGTTACGCTGCACTGTTTGCCTGCGTGCGTGAGTGAGTGAGGGAGGGAATGGCTGAATCAGTGAGTGTGTGAGAGAGTGAATGGCTGAGTGATACAGTGAGGGAGTGAATGAATGAGTGAGTGAGGAAATAAAGAATAAAAAAGGCTGATACTTGCTATGATTTTCACAGACAGTGAACTCCTCCTCACCCACTCATCTGTTGCCTCCAAGTACAAACTTTACAGTGCATACTCCTCCTAAAAAGTCAACAGTCTTAGAGTAAGTGACCTCCCACACCCCTCTGTCCTGCATGTGTTGCCACCTGCCATATGCAAGCTTTTCCTCCAAGCAGATAGAAAAGGATGTTACGTTGGGATGAAGAATCTGAGAGAAGTGTTGCACCGAGGTGCCCAGGTCAGCTGTTGCTTTGGGTAACTGCTGCGTGCAGAGAGAAATTAATCAAATGAACAAACATTCAGGGAATGTGACAGAGCAGATGGCCGGATTATACCAGGCTCTTGGAACAAAATCTGCTAAATTTCTAGTTTAGTTTATTTGCAGGGATTCAATTTGGGAGAAAAGCCATAAGTAATGAATAACTGAAGCATGCAGGATTGGAAAAAATGTGAAAAAAATAGCTCTGATAAGCAATTAGGCATGGAAATATAGAGTTCCCTAACACTGGACTTTTGGGCACCTGACAGTCAGGTAATGTTAGAAGCACGTTTCTCTTAGCTGCTAGATGTACTCTCTCAGGATGATAGCATATCTGTTCCCCCATCACACTCTCACTCAATATCCTTGTTGGTGCCAGACAACCAATTGGGCCTGACTGCCATGGAAATGCTGAAGTCCACAACTGGGTCCTCTGGGGCCAGAACTCCTCAAAGTCACCCCTCCCCCCACTGCCCCCTCCCCCTGCCCCCCGCACCTATCTCAGGGGTCCTCAATGGACGCTCAGCAGCCTTTCACCTCCCTTGCTGTAGCCACAGGGGATCCACCTTGCAGAAGCATGATAAAAGGCAAGCAAGGACAGGAGACAGGTTCTAGGGCTTTTCACAAGGACGATTTTTAGCTCTCTATGTTCAGTGTAAGCAATTGTCAAATATCTCCAGATCATCTCTTCAATCAAGTTTGTACCCCTGCCACAAGAATGAAACAACTCTCATCAAGGTCACAAGTGACATCCTATATGATATCCTTCTCAAACTGGTTGCAGCTTTTGATATGGTTGACCACACCATCCTCCTCCAATGCATCTCCTGCAAGTGGGACTGTTTACACCTGGTTCCTGGCTCTGGCAGGGCTCTCATTGTTTGCATGGTGTAGTTCTGTGTCTGGGTTCCTGACAGGCGTCATGAGACAGATGTTCAGAGAATAGCTGTTGTCCCCAAGCAGACAGCCGGACCTCCAACAATCTTGGTGGATGTGAAAGGATATTGAGGACTCGGGGAGGATGGTGGCATCATGACAGGGACATCAGGCACAGACCTGCATGCTACATTGCCTATGGTAGCAGACAATTTGCACAGTTAAGGAATGGTATCTCTTCCGATTGTAATGCAGGGCTTGTAGGGGAGCATATAGGGCCATGTAGGTACAGTCGATGACCCCGTGCACCTGAGGAAATCCTGCGACTCTCACAAAGCCCTCTGCTCTGTTCTGCTTGGCAGCCTCCACTGGGGAGGTGATGAATTCCTGGCACCCAATGTTTAAAATTTCAGGGCCACAATGCCCTGAAATTATAGGCTACAATCCTTGGTTCAGATTACACCTGAGAAGCTGCTGTAACCATGTGGAATTTGGACCCCTAAGTGCCTCTAGTCTTTCTTTGACACTAGGGATCAGGAGAAACCCAAAAGTACTGGAAGCATTTGAAAATAGTGCAACAGGTTAGAAGAGTTGGGGATCTTTAGTCTTTAAAGAAGGTAAGTGAGAGGGGATGTTTTTGAGGTATATAAATGGAATGTTTCAAATTAAACTTCAAATGCAGAACAAGGCACATAGATACCAACTGGCAAGAGGCAAGCTCAGAACAGAAGGTAAATTTTACAAATACACCTTCCCATTGCAGAGTTTCACCCAATGAGAACTCATATCAGGAAATTGTGCACCTTGCCCCATGACTTTACATCTGCGATTTTCTTATCTGTACTCCTGGCTGGTGAGGCTCCACACTGGCAACACACATTTACAAAACTTACCAACTACTTTACAGGGTGATAAATACCTGGAATGGTCTTCTAGTTGGGGCAATGGAGGCAAAAACTTTAGAATAATTCAAAGTGCAGATGGATATTGTGATGGACAGCAATAGATTTCTAGGAAAGGATGAGTTAGATGGATTAAGTTCTGTCCGCATCTTTGTGATTCTCATCATCAGCCCTGTGGTTCTTTTCTGTATTGCCTCCAGGGTTTGAATATATCTCTGTACTTTGGTAATCAAACTTGAAAGCTTTACTCAGGGTACTCCTTGGCCAGTACTATACAATTTCAGCATCGTTTCATCTGATTTAACGGATAATTTTGTGAATTTGCAATCCCAGCGGATGAGTCTCCCTGCCAAGAACACAAATTCATAAATTTATTCCTTTATAATCCACAGATTTGGCAAGTTCATTTAACATTCTATTTGCTTTCTTGATTGCTGCACCATTGTACATATCAAATCTGAAAATTAGCAAAAGTTAATTATTTAAAAAAATTGTTAACTCAAAAATGCCCCTGATTAGACCCTATGACATATGAAATTGAATAATTACACAAAGTGGAGTGGCAAATTGGCTTGTAACATAAGCAGTAGATGTACCAAATGTTCCTTCACTTTAATTACATGAAATCTTGGCAGCAGATAAAAGCATTGAGGGCAGACTTCATTTTGTTGATGCTTCTCTCTTCCCCCCCACCACACCCCCCCACCACTCACCACCCCCCCCCCCCCCCCCCCATCCCCCAAGAAGATGGCTTCTCTCTTTCTCTTGCTCTCTTTTCCCTCCACTCACACCAAGTTCTGCTGAAGGATTTTTCTCACATTAACTCCCTCTCCTCCCAAAAAAATGCTGCTGCTGGCATTACCTCCTCTCGCACCATGCTGAGCTCTGCATCTGGTTTCTCCTCTCTATAGCTTTCCTCTGCTAGATGCTGTTGCCGGCTTCTTCACTCTCTCCAAAAGTGCTGCCCTCCGTTCCCTCTAAGACTGCTGATAATGGGGCTTGCACCTGAACCTGCTGTAGGCCAGAGGGTCAGCTGAGGCTCTGGAGGCAGCAGCCAAAAGTCCCCATTGTTAGCAGTCAAGAGGATAGCCCACTTTCGAATTCTTATCCGCCCCTACTCTAGTCATAATTGATGGAATTATACATGCTGGATAGAAATTTCACCCACAACAGCACCTGTCAATCACAACAAGATTCCCTGCAAGTAGCTTGGGAGTGGCACTTTGGTAAACATGGTCCCCAGACTGCTGATTATCTGTATCAAAAGCTGACTATTGACACACAGAGGTGCTAAGTGCTAAGGCAACTAACTTTCTTATATCGCTTTTAGCTTTAACCCAAAAAAATTCATAATCATCAGACTGCCTGGTGCTGATTTTCTTCTTTGGGCTCCCAGTGGGCTTTGATAATTGCAGCATTATTGAAGAACACTGCAGCTTTGAGGGTGGATGTCCATAGTTTTGCTGGCCTAGGCCATTTGCATGGCTCACATGCAGCCCGAGCATCTGCAGATCCCCAGGAGTGTATGGGGTTGGAATCAGGAGAGATATGGGCAGAACCAGGAATGTAGCTGCAGGTCTGAGAGGGCTGCCATTATCTTCCTGGTTGCCATCAATGGGGGCTTATGTCTGCTGCCTCCAGGACTTCAGCTGACCCTCTGCTGGGCAACAGGATCCGGTGCAAACCCCACTACCAGATTTCCAGGGGCACCCTCTACTTGAGCGGCCAATGATCAAAGAGGAAGGCATGGCAGGACCCGAGGAACACTCCCACTTGACTAATCAACATGCTTACACTGGACCTGTACCTTTTCCAATCACAGGCTGTGTGGTGTGAATTTGGCGAAGCTCAGCAAACCTCGAGGCAGCAATGATAAGGTGGAGACCTCCATTTCTTCCTCACTATGTCTTGGAACTGACTGTTGCCCAGGTGCAAGGAAGAGGAAAATCTCCCCGAAGTAAACCATTGTTTTCCTAATTACAGTTCTTCTAATTATCAGATTCAATTTCAACTGCCAATATTCTACTCAATTAGAAATTCATTTAGAATATCAGACTAGCAGTATTCTACTATTTATACTCATTTTAAATTGCGCTTGGAATCTAAATCATTCTGTAAATTAGAACCATGAGGACTGGAGCACAGATACTGGAGATACTCCACTCAGTACTTCCACACCCTGCTGTTACTCCACCAATGACTGCCTGCTTTCAGCATTTTATTAATTTCTAGATTTTTATCTTCAATTTCCACTATTTCTTCTTATGTAGCAACATTTTTTGAAGAACACTATTTAGGAACATTAGGAACAGGAGTTGGCCATTTAGCCTCTTGAGCCTGCTCTGCCATTCAGTGAGATCATGTCTGATCTGCACTCCAACACCATTTATCCATTTTTGTTCCATATCCCTTGATACTTTTACTGAAGAAAAATCTATCAGTTTCACTCTTGAACATTTCAACTGACCCAGCATCCACAGCCTTTTGGGAGAGAAAGTTCCAGAGTTGAGGTATGAATTAATCAAGGACAGTTGGCATGGATTTGTTGAGGGAAGGTCCTGTCTGACTAACTTGATTGAATTTTTTGAGGAAGTAACGAGGGTCAATGAGGGTAGTGCATTTGACATAGTCTACATGGCTTTTAGCAAGGCTTTTGACAAGGTACCACAGAGCAGACTGGTCAGAAAATTAAAAGCTCGCAGAACCCAAGGGAAAGTGGCAAGTTGGATTCAAAATTGGCTCAGTGGCAGGTAGCAAATGGTAATAGTTGGTGGGTGTTTTTGTAATGGGAAGACTATTTCCAGTGGGGTTCTGCAGGTCCCTGGCTGTTCATGGTATATATCAATGGTGTAGACTTAAACATAGGGGACATGTTTAAGAAGTTTGCAGATAATACAAAAATTGGCCATGCGGTTGATAGTGAGGAAGAAAGCTGTAGACCGCAGGAAGATAGTAATGGGCTTGTCAGGTGGTCAGAAAAGTGGCAAATGGAATTCAATCCAGAGAATTGTGAGGTTATGCATTTGGGGAGGACAAACAAGGCAAGGGAATACAACATAAATATTAGGATACTGAGAAGTGTAGAGGAACAGAGGGACCTTGGGGTGCATGTCCAGAAATCCTTGAAGGTAGCAGGAGAGGTGGATAAGGTGGTTAAGAAAGCATACAGGATACTTTCCTTCATGAGCTGATGCATTGAATTTAACAGCAGGGAAGTTATACTGGATCCGTTTAAAGCAGTAGTTAGACCGCAGCTGAAGTACTGCATACAGTTCTGGTCACCGCATTACAGAAAGGATGTGATCACTTTAGAGAGGGTACAGAGGAGATTTATGAGGATGTTACCAGGAATGTTGAATTTTAGCTATGAGGAAAGATTGGATAGGTTGGGTTTGTTTTCTTTGTAACAGAGGAGGCTTAGGGAAGATTTAATACAGGTGCATAAAATTATGAACGGCCTAGATAGAGTGGACAGGAAGGAGCTATTTCCTTTAGCAGAGAGGTCATAGATTTAAAGTAATCGGTAGAAGGATTAGAGGGAAGTTAAGGAGTAATTATTTTCACTCAGAGGGTGGTGAGGTCTGGAACTTACTGTCTGAAAGGGTGGAAAAGGCAGAAACCCTCATCGCATTTAAAAAAACACTTGGATGTGCATTTGAGGTGTCATAACCTAAAGGGCTACAAACCAAGAGCTGTAAGGTGGGATCAGACTAGATAGCTCTTTTTCGGCCATCATGGACACAAGTGGCTGAAAGGCCACTTTCTGTGCCATAAATCTTTCTAGGTTTCTATGTTTCAGTGTTCAGGTAGTAGGAGTGGTAGTATAGAGGTTATGTTACTAGATTACAAATCCAGAAACATGATTTCAAACCTTATCACTACAGCTGAGAAGTTTAAATTCAATTAAATAAATCTGGAATAAAAAGCTAGGCTGGAATTTTATGCCACTCCAAAGAGCGGGATGGTGGCGGGGGTGGAAAATGGCAGAAAAGGGCTCCAGGAGCCCTTCCATACCCGCCCCCACCGCCACTTTATGCAGGGTGGTGATAACGAAAAATGGCCTGCCCATCCCAAGCCAAACAAGGCCCTTTGTGGCCACTTAACGACCACTTAAGGGCCTTCGCCCGCCTCACGTGAATTTTACGCGTGGCAAGCGGGCGTCCTAGACCTGAGAGAAGCCGCCTGCCAAATGCATCCCTGTGCCAGATGAAGGGCCTCCCCCGCTACCCCCAACACCCAACACGCCCCCTTCCCCCCAACCAGCCACCCTTGCCTCACCGGGGCCCAAATGATTCCCCCGGCGAGGCAACCAAAATGTACCTGCCTTCCAGGCTCCCCGGCATCTTTACGTCTAGCTGGGCTGTAGTCCCAGCAGTGACCACCAGTCCCAGTGGTGCTGCTGGGTCTAGGAGCTGCCTGCCCGCTGATTGGCTGGCAGCTCCATTAGGCAGGACTTCCTACCTCAAGCGGGTGGAAGTCCAGCCTCAGAAAATTGAAGGTCAGGTCCCGCAAAATACGCATCGGATCCCCAGGCGAGGCGGATGTGGGTGGCCAGCTCACATCCACCTAAGGTTAAATCCCTGCCCTAGTCTCAGTAAGATGTGATTCTGTGATTGGGCAGCACCTACTAAACTATCCTGAATGTGCTAAGAACTACACTAACAACCAATTTAAGATTTACGCTTGCTGGAAGCTACCAGAACTTTCAAACAAGCACTAAGATGTAGCTTGGCTGGTGGTGAGAAGAGCCCTCCTCGTCAGATCCTTCCTGCACGCCCAAAGTCTCACCCCCTCCGCACAATGCCCCCGTGGTGTCTGTGGGGGGGAAGAGATGGTTGCCCACCTCCTTATGGAATGTGTCTATGCAAAGCAGGTGTGGAAAGAGATGCAGTGGTTTTTGTCGAGGTTCATCCCAAGCAGCTCGGTAACACAGGAGTCTGTGCTCGACGGGCTGTTCCCAGGAACGCACACCGAGACAAACATCAACTGCTGCTGGAGGACTATCAATTCGGTGAAAGACGCCCTTTGGTCTGCCCGAAACTTGCTGGTCTTCCAGCGCAAAGAGTTGTCTACAACCAAATGTTGCACATTCCAAGGTCCAGGACTACGTGCAGAGGGACGCACTAAAGCTTGGGGCAGCCGCAGCAAAGGCTCAATGGGGAAAGACCACTGTGTAAGGTCCCCCCACCAAGCGGAACGGAGGGGCTGGATCCATGGGAAACCCCTCGAACTGTATCGGGAAAATTTTGTGTGCTGTAAAATGTAAAAATGTATATGGCATGACAAATGAAATGGAAGGGTTGTGAGGCAACTCATGATTGTATTGAAGGAAACTGATCACCCTTGCACTGTTTGTATTTTTTGACTGGTGCTGTTTGAAACTGTTTGGTAATGTATTTTTTACAGATTTCTATGAATAAAGTATATTTTTGAAATAAAAAAAAAGCTTTCTGGAAGCTACATATATTCATATGCAGGGACTTGTCCTCGGCAGGCAAAAGGAACATGTCCAGGTGTTGTGCCTTTTTTGAATTGAAGAAAAGCATGGGGGACCCTGGTGCATCCTCCATGGCAACACCTCGACCAATCAGAGTTGACTTGCCAACCCATCAGCACCCTTTTCTCATGTAGTATAAGTTGTTGCTCCCTTTGAAATTAGGCGTTCTTGCATCTGTCCTGATGAGTGCAGGATGAAAAACTTTGACAGCATGTCCTTTTTCTCAGCAATACTCAAATTTTAATATTGGCACTTTCTACTTTATTGCCCACCTAAGGAAATAGTTGTTCTGTACACAACATTATAGAATCCTTTTAATATTTTAAATACCGTTCAGCATTTCAAACTTTTTTTTTCTACTTCATTCTGACTCATCTTATATTTCTGGAAAGTAATTAGAGACAAATAATATGTGTGGAGGATTATTCTCCCACAGAAGAAATGAAAGGTAAGACATAAGGATTTATTACACCCAGTGTCCTTTCCTTTTATGAAGTTAATTAGTAGATTAATTTAAACTTTCTGAATGTTAATTGTCTTTGTAAAATAGATTGTGCTACACCAATATCAGTCTGAAACAATGCTTTGTATGATTCATTATTATAATAATGAAATCCATTAAATGGGCATGAGAGAACAGTTATTGTAGGAGAATGAAATATTGGTGCCAATTTTAACTTTGGCTGCCTGATATAAATGGGGTAGTAGCCACCTCAAATTCAGGAGAAGGAGACCACTTTTAAAGTGAAAATCAGAGTCCCATGATGTAAAGTGGAACCCAATTAGAATTTTGAGATGAAAGTGGAAGGAATGTGTGCCATGCATGTTCCAGCCATTTGTACCTATGTAAAATGACCTAACTAGTGGACACTCTAAAAACGACCCATAACCATTTATATCCTTTATTTTTGTTTGGCCAAGAGAGAAGACATTTTTCTCCTGACCCGTCAAAAACACCTGTCCACCTCCAGCTCAGGTGAATTTCCCCATCAAGTCCATCCAGACCCAGACTGTTACTTGACTCTGCATAGGATTCAGCTGGTTTCTCACTCTCTCCAACCTGTAAGCTCCATTGGAGCACTGGTTTGTCATCCTCACCAGATCTGTGCAAACAAGACCCTGGCCTCAAAATTGTTCGGACCTTATGACAGCACAACAGGCAGGCAGCAGGTGCCCACAAACCACCCATTTTGTGGCAAAAGTTAAAATTGACTCCATTGTGTGAAATGATGGTCCCGATAATAACTGCAAGGAGGGAAGGGAGCGGGAAGAATTTGTGGCCAGGAAACCCGGAAGTATGAACATCCCACAGGTCCTGAGGATCCTAACAGCAGGATCTGTTTGAAACTTTTTTCAGATTTACATTCTGAATGGCTGTCTGGGGGTAAGGCAGCCAGGAAGCAGAGCAGAGTTAAGGCGGACACTTGTGGGGGAGGGGAGAGATGGACATCATGGCTGGGGAGTTTGAACAGTGGGGGTGTGAAGTCGGACAACATCGTGGGGATCAGCTGATCATAGAGGTTCCATCATGGCGGGGAAGGGTGATAGTCAACTGAACACAGGGGTTCAGTCACATACAGGGAAGCTTGGTGGGATGAGAGAAAGCACTCCTGTCCTCCTGGCCCACAAGCAGTGCTGTAAAATCAATGACCTGATTGATCAGTCTTCAAGCCTCCCTTCAGCTGTTGGGTTTTCCAGGGCCTGGGAAATCCTAACTAAAGGTGCTGAAATTAAACGTTATGTTAAATTGGAGGCACAAAGCCAGCTTTAAATATTTTAGTGACTGATCAGCTTCCTGTGAGTGATTTGGCTGCCCACCGCCACCTCACACGCCCCCACCACTCCCTCCCCACCCCCCCAACCGGCAACCAACCTTTTTTGAAACTGGAAGTTGGTAGGTTGGCTGACAGGTGGTCCATGTTTTTAGTTTTATACCCCACCCACCCTAAGGGGTTAAAATTATCCCCATTATCTTGGCATTAGAGATATGCAAAGTAGAACTTAATTTAAATATGTTAGATATTTGTAAGATCAGTAAGCCTCTTATAGATATATCTGCATTTAATTTAAAAGAATAATATAGTATCAAAAGCAAAATAAAAATAACAATATTTGTAATAATTTTTCCCTTCTCCATTGTTATTAAACTTATTTCATGACATTTTAAGAGATGAGGTACAGCAGACAAACTAAAAACTCATTTATGCCACAACTGCAAATTGACAAGAAATGGTGGCCTGAGCAACAGTTTTACTAATTTAGTAACTGAAAGTAAAATATTCTCATCTCTTGACACAAGGTTTGGTTTGGACTGTGAGGCTAGAAATTTTCATCAGATGCATTTCAACAGCTTAAAGTGAATCCCCTGCTGCTTTCTGAAAAGGAATTTAGGAAGAAACAGCACACAAATCCCACAGCAAAGCTGCCAACAGTTAAATGAACTGGGATAATCCTGAATTATGACCTTTGAGATCTTGAGATCCTGTCGATGGGAATCAAAGTATAAACTGGACACAAGTGTCTTTGCATTGCAGATGTGCAATCAAATATTGAAGTTCATGAAAATTCCTGTTTAATGCACAAACCAATATTGTGACAGGTGATATGAAAAATAAATTTTTGTCATGGTGATACAGGGTGGACTTGCACTCAGCTGTGCAACTATGCAGGAATAGAAAATGTACAGGGAAGTGGAAGAATGGAATAACGCCTTCTGCTGGCGATTTTCTAATCAACTATATTTTGCGTGTTAGGGTGAAGCATTCAAGCCCCATATGTGTGAAAAACTATTTAAATGGCCAAGAATCAAGTGGAACCTGGATCACTGCTCTTCAGGCATTGTTGTGCCTGTAGGGCAGAAAGCTGACCTGCTAGTGTTGGGGAAATGTATTGGTTTTACAGTGTGTGAGAAGGACATAAAGGCCTGAGTGCATGCTTGTGGCCACACAGAGGGTACAACTGAGGTGCTCAGTGGGCTGGCACCAGAAAACATACCTGTAAAAGTAGATGAGCTCCATCCATGCCCCCGATAGCCTGCCACAGCTCACCACATATAAGTTAAAGAGGCCCAGCCATTATGGATAGAAAATAATAAAAAGCATGTGCCTGAATTCCTGAAAGGCACACAACAAGGATACATGTTGGGAGCGTGGTTTTGTAAAATTGTCCCAAATATTTGCACCCCAACTGACACATTCTATGTGTGTTCTTTTTAAATCCCAAGTATTGGCTCCGTCTCAAAGAACCTGACACTCCTGACAGATAAAATAAGGTGGTATATTTTACAGTACAGAGTATTTCTCAGAACTCAGATCCGTGTAGAACTTTAGATGTTTATAGATTAATTTCTTGTTTTTATTATCGTTGGCTGTACACCCATTTAGGTTAATCTTTTTTCAATGATTCTCATTCATTGAATGCTGAAGGAACTAAATTATCTGCCAGTGCTTTAGCTGCAGACTTTTGTATTACGCAGAAAAGCTTTTCTGGTGAGGATCCAATCTTAGAGCTGGAGCTGCTCCCACATTAAAACATTGCAATTTTTAAACTGCTATTTTAATTTTATCTCCATACTTCTCTGTCTACCTTTGACTTACTCTTACAGCAACACTTTTCTTCCTTCATCACCCTCAGCTCTTCATCTGTTTTTCTCCCTCGCTCTAAATGAACAGTTTGTTGTTGATTCTGAGTCAGAATTGCTGTCTGCTGTGAGTGTATATGCAGTCCAACTTTTAAAAAGAGAGGAATCATATGTCGCCATGTGGTTCATCCCAGTAGCCAGTCCACAGATATTAGGCTGATAAACGTGCGCTCTAAATCATAGAGGATATTGGGTCTGCTTATTGAGAAGATACCCAGTGCAAAAACACAAAAACTTCATAGTATTGTTAATCATGCTTTATTATGCATATTTAATTTATTGCAATGATGTTTAGAATGTTATGTTTTCAAGATAGCATGCATTGTATTAATGCTGAAGTATATAGAGATGTTAAGGCTGGAAGGGAGTGTTCCTCCCTTTAGTTTTAAACAATGGGACCAATTTCCCTCCTCCCTCTACCACTGTAATATGGCCAAAATATGTCCAACTATGTTATACCAAGTTTCCTACCTTACAATTGTGACTACACTTCTAAAGTACTTAATTGGCTGCTAAGCACTTCGGGACATCCTGAGGTCATGAAAGGCACAATACAAAAGCAAGTTTGTTCTGTCTGTCTTAATTGGTGGACAGTTGATTCTGGATAGATTTCTCGGTTCAGCTAATTCCCATGTCTTTGACCAGCCGGCTTTGGAGCCCTCTAGCCACTGTTAAAAACATTAGGAAGATGGCCTGCAGTCCAACTGCCTGTCCTTGCTGACCTGGAATAAAAATAAGACTGTCCAGAGATTGTCGGACGATGCTGGCAACCCCTTTTCATCTCTGCCAATCTGAATCATAGAATCAGAAAGTCAATCGAATCTTATAGAAACATCGAAAAATAGGAGCAGGAATAGGCCATTCTGCCCTTCGAGCCTGCTCCGCTATTCAATACGATCATGGCTGATCATCCAAACTCAGTAACCTGTTCCCACTTTCTCCCCATATCCCTTGATCCCATTAGCCCTAAGAACTATATCTAACTCTTTCTTGAATATATTTAATGATTTGGCCTCAACTGCTTTCCGTAGTATAGGAGACCATTTGGCCCTTCATGGCTGTGTTGACTTGTTCAAAGAGGCTAACGAGAGAACAGCTTGCCTGAAACACAGTGGTGGAAAAATGCTTTTACGACATTCCGTGAGATGCTATGAATGAACATTTAAAGAACATAGGTATCACACAGAGCAATTGGCATGGTTTTAGAGGTAACAGGTATGTCTTGAAAATTTACTGCAATTTTTTGAGGGGTTAACTAAGCTATTGTGTAATTTTAGTTTTTAGTTTTAGAGATACAGCACTGAAACAGGCCCTTCAGCCCACCGAGTCTGTGCTGACCATCAACCACCCATTTATACTAATCCTACACTAATCCCATATTCCTACCACATCCCCATCTGTCCCTATATTTCCCTACCACCTACCTATACTAGGGGCAATTTATAATGGCCAATTTACCTATCAACCTGCAAGTCTTTTGGCTTGTGGGAGGAAACCGGAGCACCCGGAGAAAACCCACGTAGACACAGGGAGAACTTGCAAACTCCACACAGGCAGTACCCAGAATTGAACCCGGGTTGTTGGAGCTGTGAGGCTGCAGTGCTAACCACTACGCCACTGTGCCGACCAATGGTAATCCAGTAAATAATCCAGTAATTTCCTAACATTTTTAAAAGGTATTTGACAAAATTCCTCATATGAGGCTAGTAAGGAAGATTGAGGTTCATGGAATAGTTGAAAAATTGTCCGCATGGATTGAGAATTTCTTGATAATTGAAGAGGGTGGCAATAACTCAAACCCACTCTGTCTGGGAAAAAACTCAAGCAGTGATAGTTGAGTGATGTTGTACAAATATAGGCTGGGATTTTGTGTGGACCCCTGAGGCGGGATCGGAGGTGTCAGGGGGACAGGGGGCATGAAGTACCACGACGGGTGGTGGGGGCGGTGGGGTGGAAGGCCCATCGCCTCCCTGTCACTAAGCGATCTTCCTGGGGCGCGATAGGCTGACGACAGCCTTCCCACCAGAGGCCATGTGAGACCTTTAAGTGGCCTATTAATGGCCAATTACGGGCCTCTTCCTACCACTGCTGGGATCTTACCAATGACGGAGGAGGGCCTCGGCCACGTGGGGAGGACACCTTGTAAAACAAGGCACCCTCCCTGTGGGCTTGAAAGGGGTTCCCTCCTCCGTGGGCAATTTGTGGCCCATATAGGACCCCCACTGGGAACAACTTTACCCCCCCGGGTCCCCCCTCCCCAGACTGCACAACCAACCTGCCAACCCCCTTGCCAGGGCCTTCCGGACTCTTTAAAGGGACAGGGATCCCAGCTCCTGAAACTTTGATTTAAAAAGACCAGAGGAGCATTCTGGAGGGGGTATGAAAAGGCAGATGCGGGGATCCTCCCCGCCTTTTTGGCCCGGCACTGGGAGCCCCGCCTCCAGCACAAAATACAGCCCATATTTTCAGACATCCCTGACAGTTTACAATGCCTGTATTATTATTATTATTATTATATATTCCGTCTATGCAAAAATATGTGGTAATTTAATGAATATAAGTGGACTGATTATCCTTAGAGATATTTGGACTACTTATATAGATCAGCTGAGATGTGAATAATGCAAAATAATAATTATAGGAGAAAGTGACAGGAAATATCCACATAACATGCAATAATCTTATTTTAAAGGAGGCTATGAGATTCGACTGTCCCAACCCAATGTGTTACACAACTAAACAGTCAGAGTGTTTTTATGGCCCACCTAAAGTAGTTGTAAACAAAATAAAGTAACAAAAAGCATAAAATCAAATGAAATGGGGTAAGATTAATCAAATTAGATCAAAACATCAATTTTTCCCACCAGGCTAATAAAATTACTCCTCATAGTTCAAATGTGGGCAAACAATCAGAGGAAACCCTACCAGTGGTCGTACAAAGGCAAGCCTGACTCCATCAACATACAAGGACCTGCCATTAGAGAGTACAAAGAAGATTATTCGTCCTGACCTAGTCTTAATAAAACCAACAGAAATTTACCGAAATAACAAGATTCAATCAAAATGGCAAATTCAGGAAAAATCAATGGAAAATTTGATGAGATGTCCACTGGTCACAGAAGTCATTCTGTTAGCCGATAGACATCAGGACCCCAAAGGTTCAAGACTCTTCTGACCCACTCGGTAGGAATCAGCGAGCAAGCCCACAAATGAGACAAGATTCAGGTACATAGGGCCGAATCTTCTCTTTAAAAATATTCAGGTATCAGGAGCAATTCCAAGTCCTGACCTCGCTTGGGTGAGAGGTCCACGCATAGGGGGGATTATTCTCGGAGGCAGCCAACTAAGAGGCTACCTCTGTATTCACCGTCCAGGCTGGTTCCTGAGGCGGAAGCACAGGGCATCAAGACCCACTCCAAAGTGGCTGGCAGCTCCCACTGTGAGACAAATGGGAGCACTGCTGAGGGCTGGACTGATGGAGCAGCTGGGAGGCATTGCAGCTGCCATTAGCATCTGTGGAGTGGATGCATATGGCCATCGGAGACATCCACCTTCACGATTTCTTCACTCAGTGGCAAGGCTGTGATATAGGCAGACAGCAACCTTGCCATTTGCTGCTGACAAGCTTTTCAACAGCCTCAAAAGTAACAAAGCTCCAACGTCCCAATGTGAGATCGCCTCCTTTCACCTGCCGGGGAGCGGACACAGCAGGGGTCCCATGCACCACTTGCAATCCCCAAGCTGCATCCAAAAACATGGGCTAATTACCCTTTTAAGTGCCTTGATTGGAAACCCACAGATATCAAGCGGGCAGCAGCTGACACAGGGAGCCCACCTCTGGGGAGCGCTCCTGGAGGTGGGAAGACGTCAGGGAGCCATTCCGACACGCAGTGATCCAAATTTCCATGCACCCGCACCCTCCCACCCCACCATCTCTAAAGCACCTCCGCAGGACTGGTAAGATTCCGCCTCCTGAGTCCTGGCCTTAAGCAGTTAATAGCTCCGCACCAGTTAAAATCGATGGAAATAATCACTTTAATCACTCCTGCCATTCAGATCATTACAGAATGGCACTGGAGGGGGTGCTTGGAATACTTGTTATAATCACAACAGTAGAAAAAATCATGAATATTTTGGTTTTGAAATGCAGAATATAGATGGTGTAAATAAATCAATATTCGAATGAACTGGCCCAGATGATAAGTCCAGATTTGCAATCTTGTTGAATTGTATTACAGAAACTGCTTTTAAAAAATCGACTATCTTCTAGACCTACAGTTGTGACAAAATCTCAAAAGCAAAATAGTGCAGATGCTGAAAATCTGAAATGAAAACAGAAAATGTTGGTCAGCAGGTCTGGCAGCCACTGTGGACATTTTCCAACAAATCTCTCCCTGCGGGCCTCCCAGTTTTACAGATATATCGGCCTTAAACAATACAATTCACTTTGGAAACTTTCCTGTGGCAGTAAGTGGCTGATTAGGCCAATCTGATTTAAACCGATGGTAAAGAGCAGTGAGTCAATGCATGTCCTTGTGTGACTGCACCAGCTCAGATTCATTCAATTTCTGCCGTTGTTCAACACAGCACATGGCCAGGGTCAATTTCAAGCTGAGGTCCCATCCATGCAGCACTCTGAAAAGTCAAAATATTGAATGAACGTTCCTTTGGAACATTGGCTTGTGGTTAATTTGAATGTCAGCCATATGCACTTAGATGCTCTCTAGCAAAGTTTGCTAATGTTATCACTTTCTCATCTTGTTGTTTAATCTTTATCCAATATTTATTGGTTTGTCAGTTGTACTGATTTATGTTGCTACATTTCAGTTGATGTAAATGAAGCAGCAGAGACCATATATCTTTATGAAATGCTTAAACAATACAAGACTATTTTGCCTTGAGTTCCAGGTCATTGAATTTAAGTAGTAAGGCAATGTATATTTTATTATAATAAAAACAAGAAATGCTGGAACCACTCAGCAGGTCTGGCAGCATCTGTGGAAAGAGAAGCAGAGTTAACGTTTCGGGTCATTGACCCTTCTTCGGAACTTCGGAACGATATTTTATCTGGTTATGTGTTGCTTTATTACATCTTAAATAGTGTTAGTTCATCTGTTGCACAAAGTGTTTCCTCTTACCACAGTTCTTTTTGAGGTGAATTATTTTGGGGGAGACTACTTGATGCCTTTGCCCTTTCTCATTGCTGCAGAGATATCCATTGGCTGTGCCGTTTCTGATGTAAGTTCAGCAGTGGAGGATTGGGAAGGATAACAGCCTATTGGCTTTTGTTACCAATATCACCATTACAGTGAATTGTGGGCCAAACGCTACTAGATTCCAAGACCTTCAACGTAATCATTACATTGACCTTGCAGAATATTCAGAATACTCTTTCTTATGGATTAAAGAATATTAGCAATTCCATGAGCTTTGTTTTCCTGCAGATCATTGGAACCAATATTCTGATATTATGTCTAGTGGGAGAGCAGGAAAGTACACTGAGGATTCTGCCTTCTTCAGGAGAGCAGCACCAGAGAGTTCTTTTCTGTCCCTTAAAATGCTTTCATAGATGGAAAAGGTAAGCAGGCGAAGACTGTAGAGGTTGCAAGCCCAGAGAACCAATCTTTTGTAGGTCCACCCCAGGACTCAGCAGCACTCCATTCCAATAGGCTCATAGCCAAATAAAGCAGTCACACATATCGGCCTTGCCCCAGGCCTTCAGATAGTACTTGGAAGAAGTGTTACACTAGGAATGAGGAAATGTTTTTAAAAATTCATAAGGCTGACTGCACAATGATGATTCTAATTGACTTCTTAGCTACTAAGTTATGATTATTGTCAAATTGTTATGATATTCATGAAAATGTAAAATTGCACTGAAACTGAAAATTATGTTTATGGACTTTGGAATGTCATAGGAACTTTGCTTTTAATATGGATACAATATTCTGAAGGGTTGTAGATTTAAATTATTTAGAGCATCCTGGTTATTATAGATGTTGCATAGCTTAATATGATCAGACATTACTAAAAGTCTTTCTCTTGTAGTTGTCTCATAGCTCTCTCCCAGAGGCTGTGTCTGACCCAATTGTGTCCTTGCATGTCTGAGTTCCTCTGTCTTGGCTGAGTACAGCTTCTGACTCTCTTGCCTCCTCAGGAACGTAAATTTCCAGGCCTTTCTGAAGATGAAAATTATGGAGGACACAGTAGGACACTACAATTGGTGAAATTACTTTGGGAGAATACTAGCAAGAGTCCCTGGACCTACCAAAGCACCTAAATGTGCTCTTCAGTTGCATACCAGCAGTCTGGTTAATTTCAATTCAATTCAAGCCTTGTTGTACTATTCCTCCACTTGGTTTTTCTCAATGCTGTACAAAACCATGATACCCATTGTCTCTAGGAAGGCAACCAGTGCCTTGTCCATGATTCTGAAAGAGTGCAGGGACACTGGATTTTGAAGGGTGATTGATTCATGGCAAATCCCTGCACACTAAATATTGACATGCAAAAACCTGTGCTTATAGTCAAACATTAATAGAACACTAAGGGAGTGCAATTCTTTCAGGTTGATATATGATGTGAGTTGACAGTAGGTACCCATATGGTTACATGAGCTCCAAGCATTGAGTCCTGAGAGAGCTCCTCCCAGCATACTGTGTCACCATTACATGTTTGTGGGTGGCATGGTCCTGTATTCTGACACCTCTCTGAGGGATGGGGGTGGGAGGGGGATTGCAAGAAAGATCACATGAGATCATAAGATCATAAAAAGTAGGAGCAGGAGTAGGCCGTCCGGCCCCTCGAGCCTGCTTCGCCATTCAATAAGATCATGGCTGATCGGCTGTTCCAAGAATAGAGGATGGCACCATGAAGGTGACTGCTGGCAACATAACATGTGCTGGATCCTAGATCTGGATGTCACTGATCAGCAGGAGGGCAGATCTGGTGACATCGATTAGATGCTGCAGACTCTGTGTGATGTCATTGTGAAGGCCTCAGAAGACTCTTTCCACCAACCTCTCCAAATGGTTTCCCCAAAATCTGAATGCCTGTAAATTAAAGTATCTACTTGTGATGGGCTGATGTGGACGCCTCTCAGTTGGAGGAATGGATGCAGATGTTTGTGCTATCCCGACGTATTCCAGGTAGCATTGCATTCTGTTGAATCCTTCCAGGATATTGGCAGTGAGGATTGCATTGAACTCTGTTGTGACTCATGCAATCTGTCCCTAGTCCACCAAAATGGTCATCAGTACCTCCATGTAAATGTGATGCTTACTAAGATCTTTCTTTTTTAGTTCCGAAGAAGGGTCACTGACCCGAAACGTTAACTCTGCTTCTCTTTCCACAGATGCTGCCAGACCTGCTGAGTGATTCCAGCATTTCTTGTTTTTGTTTCTTTCTTTTTAGTGTTGGACTCCAGAGGATCTGAGACCGCAGGCTCAAGGGCCAGGTGCTAACTTCTACTACCCACCAGATCCCACTTTCACCTCTGATTCCTTTGGCACCATGAGGGTAATGAATGAAGGAGTGCCACACACATAAAGAGACTGCAAGGAAATGTCAGAAGGAGCAAATAGCACATTGCTGTTTTGGGGATGTTGTTAAACTTCTTTTGTAGTACAAACCATGAATCTTTAAAAAAAAATCAAATAAGTCATCAGCCCCTTTAAGGGCTCGCTCAATCATGGAACTTAAGATTTGCCCATTTCAGTTGGTCAAGCAGACTGACAGCAAGTTCCAAACCTAAAAAAACTGAAAATTAAACTTTAATACATTTAATGGGTTTACATTAAACTGGTATTTGTGCTAATTTTATGAATTTGCAGTGCTGGTGGGCTGTCTCATTCTTGGAAAATGCCTATTTGGGGATTCACGCATCCACGCACAACCATGAGAATGGGTGGAAAATCGTAGGGTGTGTGAACTAAACTCCTGATACACATTCCCAGCAGAAGGGGCTCCCTGCTGGGAGCATGATTTTGTAAAATTATACCTTTTGTACCAGACCTTTACACATCCGCTTCAAAGGTGTGCCAGATGATTGCAAGTCCTGTAAGTCTAATGGTGATCCATCCCAAGGTTCTCCTTGTCCATTTTCTGACAATCACCTCCGTATTCCACACTGGTGGGTCAAACTTATCGGGCTGAATTTTACCGGCTGCTCGATGCTGCGGGTCGCAGTGCGGGGGCCAGTAAAATGCAGCGGGGAGAGGCCTGCCACAATCCATGACATCGAGAAGGTCCTGCCGCATATTACTGGCGTCCTGGTGGCGGGCCCTTCATCTTAATATTCAAATTGACAATAAAGAGGTGTAAATGAACTTACCTACAGGTGGCGGCCGTCCCATGCCAATTTTACGGCTGCTGTTCGTACTCCGCATGCCTTCGGAACTCCAGACGAGAACCTGATGGGGAGGGGGGAGGAATAGAATTTTCAGGGCGGGAGGGGTGGAGTAGCGGGGTAAACAATCTTTATTGGCTACTGGGATGGTGGGAATGGGTTGAGGATCAAAGGGAACAAATTTTGTGGGGGGGGGGTAGAGTTCAGAATACTATTGAAGGTTTATTATGAGGGAAGAGTGTGATTAATGTATAATCTACCCATTGGGGGGTGGGAGAAGTGCTTTATGTTTGAAATGACATTTTATTGTTACATCCCAGAGATCGGGACCTTTAAATTTTAAAATGCTACTGAAGGGCTTAAAGCCAATTAAAAATGGACGCCATTGCGGCGGCCGCTCCCTTACGTCATCACTCCACCCCCTCCCTCGCCTGGGGATCCGACCTATATTTTTTGGGCCTCAATTAGTGTGAGGCAGGACTTCCACCCACTTGAGGTAAGAAGTCCTGCCTAACAGAGCTGCTGACCAATCAGCGGGCCAGCAGCTCTTAGTCCTAGCAGCGCCACCTTAAGTGGTGGCCACTGCTGGGACTGCAGCCCAGCTTGAATAGAAGATGCCTGGGAGCCTGGAAGGAAGGGAAGTTTTGGTTGCCTTGCTGGGGGTAATCGGTTGGGCTCCAACGAGGCAAGCATGGTTGATTGGGGGGAAGGGGGAGGTGTGTTGGGTCTTGGGAGTGGTTGGGATAGAGGGGATGGCCCTCCATTGGGCACAAGATGTTCGACCATGAGGGCCACCCCGGGACGCTCAGAAGCCGCCTGGTTTCGTTAGGCGGCTTTTCCCAGCTCTGGGACGCCCGCTTGCCACACGTGGAGGCATGCAAAGGCCCTTAAGTGACCGTTATGTGGCCTGGGGCAGGTGGGCCGTTTATCGCCACCGCCGCCCAGCGTAAAGTGGAGCAGGAGCGGGTCGGGAAGGTCTCCCGGTGCCTCCCGCTCCATTTTACGCCACCCACCGCCACCATCCCGCTCGTCGTGTTGGCATAAAATTCAGGCCAACGAAAAAAAATACTGATATATTTTGACCAGTCTTGATTATTGAAAAAAATGTTATCCTCTTTTAAGATCATTCTTTCCTTCCAATTAGATTTGACTAACGTTACAAAGAATTACACACTATTTACAGCACAGAAACAGGTCATTCGGCCTGACTGGTCCACAGCGGTGTTTATATTACACCTGAACTTCCTCTCACCCTTCTTCAACTAATTCCATGAGTATAAATCGACCCCAAAAAAGCCAGCACTGGCATGATGGCCATGTATACTATAGAGACTGATTTTACAGATGTTTACTTCTGGCCTGCTGCTTTGTGTGATGGGAGCACATAATGAGAATCTGGGTATGGAAATCAGAAGATCCTGAAGAATTTTACACCCATTACTTTTAATGGGTAGAAACTGCTGTGAGGCCAATTAACATACATGGTTGAAACCTTGATATTCAGTCTCAGTGCATGGTGATCCATGCCAGGAGGGTCAGTTTATTAGATTTGCTCTATAATTTGCTCTGTGAAATGCCAAAGAATATGAATGAGAAAGAAGGACAGATTGTCTCCTTTTTAGGATTTTTTTTATAAACCATCTCTGCATACTAAGATCACTTCCAGATTGCAGCAATCTCCCTCTCTTAGGGATTAAATGTAATATACTTTATCTGCAGCACCTGTGGAAGAGTCTGTCACTCTAGAATTGGCCTTTATAGCCTCTCCAGGCGCTACTTCACAAACCACTGACCACCTCCAGGCGCTTACCCATTGTCTCTCGAGACAAGGAGGCCAAAGAAGAACAAGAAGACTTTATTAAATTATTGCATTCAACATTTTTCCTGTCAATTTCTTGCTGCTGTTCTGAAAAAAATCTCGATAAAAGATTAAGGTAGAAAGAGAGAGTCAGTCAGACAACAACAGCAACTTCAGCGGAAATTTTTGGTTGGGCAAAAATAAATGTGCTAACACCTGCCTTAAAATAACACTGACAGGAATTTGATGCCAGCGTCTTAAGCACCCAAAACAGAAGATCACCCACTGGAAAATTTCTTAATATTACCAATAACAAAAATGTCTAAAGGACACAGTGTCCTTGTGATTCTTGCTCCTGGCAATCTGGGCTTACCCTTCAAAAGCATGGAGGCTGCTTCACTCAAAGAACAAGGAAGATATTACATCGCAGGTAAACTTTTTTATGGTCTTAATACACCATTGCTTGTTTTGTTGAAGTGGTCATCTTCCCCCTTGACTTTGAATATCCTGCAGAGAAATTCTCCAGCAACCGGAGGTGCCTTTGGTAGGTAACCCAAGTCTCACTGCCATATAGTAGAGTGATGACAACAACAGTGTTGTAGACTAAAGCCTTTGTCCTCTTATGGAGATCTCTGCTGTTAATGACAGGGTTATGCAATTTTTGGAAGGCTGTTCTGGTACAGGTGATTCTGTGTTGGATCTCCACTTCGATGGTGACCTTTTGAGAAAGATAGCTGCTGAAATATGGGAGGTGTTCAAAGACTTCTAAAGTCTCCCCATCAATAACAATAGCTGGAGATGTAGTTGCTTGTCTGGGTGAGGATAGGTGGAGGATTTTGGTCTTGCTGCTGTTGACTGAGAGACCACCCATTTTATACGAAGATGAAGAGGCTTAGGGTCTAAATGTCACCTGCTGTGTGAGTCAGAACTACACAATCATCAGCATATTGCAAGTCATGAATGTGCTGGAGAGTCATTTTAGTCTTGGCTCGGAGCCAGTTAAGGTTGAAAAGCTTCCCGTTGAGTCAAAACTCAATCGTGACCCTGTGTGGAAGTTGGTCATGAATGAGGTCCATGACCAGGCTGAGGTAAATAATGAAGAGAGTTGGCACAATCACACAGCCTTGTTTGACGCCCGTTCGGATACGAGAAGGACTTGCTGCTAACCGTGCCATGTGGTGTGCCTCATCCAACAAGCCACAACACCTGTTGGAAACTGATTGTGTAAACGCTGCTGCAGCAAAGGATGGTTGCTGTCACACCATCCTATAAGAGTTGGAGGGTAGCAACATATTTTGCTGGACATCCAAGTCTCTGGAGGACTTTCCAAAGAGCTTTGCAGTTGATGGATTTAAAGGCCTTTGACAGATCATAAGGGCCATGTAGAGCTTTTGCGCTGTTCCAGGCATTTTTCTTTGATTTGTCGATCAACAAAGATCATGGGCTGGATGTTTACAGCTCGCCGCCGTTGTTGGCGGGGAGCTTCAAAAGGTGCGCGGCACACACGCGAGACGTGCTCCACGGAGCTGCCGCGATATTTGGCGCGGCATCTCATTAACATGGAGGGGGCGGAACTCCCACCCCCGATGATGTAGAGGGGGCGGACACTCCATCCCCAGCAACGGCGTCTGGTGCTACAGTGCAGGTGCCAGGGCTGGCGTCATTTTTAAAGGGCTTCAGGCCCTTCCGTTGGATTTTAATGTTTAAAGTGGCAAGTTGTATAAAGTATTAAAATAAACTTTTACTAACACTTTCAAACCCCTCACCCACCCCTCCAATGAATAATTCATTTATTATTTGTCCTATCCCCCCCAAAAAATTAAATTTCAGATCATGACCTTCCCCTCCTGAACTTTCATTACTTTAACTTTCAACCCCTTCTCACCAACCCCTCAACCAATTGCATTTGGTTTTGCTGCTTCCCCCCACCTCCTGCCATAAAAATTTCACTCCTACCCCCTCCCCACCTGTGTTACGCCTTGGCTCTCCGAACAGAGATCCGAAGGCGCGGGACTTCTGGCTGCCGGCCAGAATAACTGCATGTGATGACTGTCGTTGAAAGATAGGTTATGTTGCATTCATTATGCTTTATTAACATATGTAAATTACGTGTTTTTTGCCGAGCGGGCCTCTCCCAGAAGCATTTTCTGGGCTCCCCCGCCCTGACATCGGGGGGGGGCCAATAAAATTCAGCCCCATGTCTGTGGTTCCCCTGGATGGCGGGAAACCACATTGGGTCTCTGGAAGTGTGTCTTCGCTGACGGGTAGGAAGTGGTTCCGGAGGATTCATGTGAGAATCTTCTCCACTGCGACAGAACGGATATGCTTCTATAGTTCCCACAAATTGATTTATCACCCTTCTTGAAAATTGAAACAATGATGGCATTGCAGAGGTCGGGAGGTAATACATCCTCTTCCCAGATTTTTGTAAAACGGTCTGAGATTTGGAACAAGGGTACATGGCCATCAGCTTTTTAGATCTCTGCAGGAATGTTGTTTGGACCACATGCCTTGTTATTCTTCATCTGTTAGACAACATTTAGTATCTCAGCAAGTTTTGGCAGCATAACCCAAATATGATCTCTTGGGTTGCCGACGGATTGTTTTGATGGTTTTGTCAGACACTGTTGACTCCTGATTGAGAAAGTTCCAGTCACGCTCCTTCCAATGATCTCAGATAGCTGCATCATCTTTGAGAAGAGTAATGTTGTCTTCAGCTTGGAGGGAGGGGGGACCATTTATTTTTGGTCCATAGGTAGTCTTGGTGCCCTGGAAGAAGCTGCGCATGTCGTGCAGGTCTGAGTAACGATGGATTTCATTGGCCTTCTCAACCTACCACTTATTCTTGATGACACGTATCATTCTCTGAGCTTCAGATTTGAGGAGTAAATATTCTTCTAATTTCTGCTGTGATGTCGGGTAATTTTGACACATAGGCCGGAATTTTATGCCACCCCAGCAGGTCAGATGGTGGCGTGGAGGCGGCGTAAAATTGAGCGGCAGGCTCCGGGAGGCCTACCCGCCCCGATTCCGCCTCCAGACAAGTTTACGGAGGTGAGCCGGCAGGGCGAGGGGTGGGAAATGGCCCGCCCGCCCGAGGCCAATCAAGACCCTTAAGTGGCCACGTAACGGCCACTTAAGGGCCCTCGCCCACCTCCACGTGTATTTTATCCGTGGCAAGCGGGTGTGCTGGGACGTGAAAGGCTGCCCAGTGATAGCTGCCGGCCTTTCCGCGCCCCGGGGGGGGCACGGTAGTTGGGCACAGGGTGCCTGATTGAGGGCCGCCCCCGCCTCTCACCCTACCCCCGGGATCCAAGACATCCCCCTCTCCCCAAACGAACACCCTAGCCTCACCAGGGCATGACCGATCCCCCTGGTGAGGCATGCCCAACTTACCCACTCTCTCGGGTCCATGGCATCGGCTGGACTGCAGTCCCAGCAGCGGCCACCATTCCTGGTGGTACTGCTGAGACTAAGAGCTGCTGGCCACTGATTGGCTGGCAGCTCACTGAGGTAGAGCCTCCTCCCCCAAGTGGGTCGATGTCCCACCTCGGGGCAGTTAAAGCTCGGGGATCTGTAAAATACGGGACGGATCCCTAGGTTAGGTGGAAGCGGGTTCGTCACCGACATTTGCGTCGGAGTCTGGCTCCCGTCCGCCCACTGTAAAATTCCAGCCATAATGAAGGCTTGACGTTTCTGATCGAGAATTTCGCGTATTTCTTTATCATTCTCATCGAACCAGTCTTAGTGCCTGTGAGATTCGAACCCAATGGTCTGGGTGCATGTCTCTTGGATTACAGATTTGCTTTTGTCCCAAAGCCCTTCCACACTGGCATCATTGGAACCTGTGACAGCAAGACGGGAAAAAAGTTGCTCCTGGAATTGTTCTCTTGTTTTTATATTCTGAAGAATGTGGATGTTAAATCTTCTCCTGAATTTCTTTGAAGATTTGCAGTGTTTGGGTGGCAGGCGTACACTCATGGTGGACCGTGTAATCTATGGTCTGTCCAGCAGTCATTTGCATCCTGCATGGCTTGGGTGATGTGCACATGCTTACTATCCTGGGCTTGGACAATGATGTAGTCCAGGAGGTGCCAATGCTTGGATCGAGGGTGTTTTGACATTGTCCTATATTTATCTTTCTGGTGAAAGAATGTGTTTGTGATGGTGAGTCCATGTTCAGTGCACTTGGTGAGGAGGGGAAAGTTGGCCTTTGAATTCCCCACTCCTTCTTTCCCGATGGTGCCCTTCCAGATGGTGTATTTGCGTCTGACTCTGGCATTAAAATCTCCCAGTGGAATCAATCCATCTTGTCTCAGAACGGCTGCCAATACTGAATCCAGATGGACATAAAAGAGCTCTTTGGTTTCATCAGTAGAATTGATTGTGAGAGCATAAGCACTGATGATAGTGGCCCGTTGGTTGCCATTGAGTTGAAGGCACTGTGTCATGAGCCTTTTGTTAATGCCAATTGGAAGTTCTCTAAGTATATCTGCGATTCTATTTTTGATGGTGAACGCAACTCCATGGGTGCGATGATCCTCCTCTGGTTTCCCCTTCCAGAAGATAATGTATCCTCCTCCTTCATCTCTAAGCTCGCCTTCCGCAAGGAGCTGAGTTTCACTGACAGCTGCAACATTGATGTAATATCTCGCAAGCTCCCGAGAAACTATGCTGGTTCTCCTTTCAGGGCATTCACTGTTTTGATTGTCCACAAGGGTGCATATATTTCAAGTACAGAAAATCATGCACTTTATTGCTTGTGTGTGTTTTTGACCACAAAGGGTGGTGATCTCACTAGGTGTGGTTTCCTGGTCAGGAAAGTTTGGGACAGCCTATGTTTGGTGCACCTTTTCTAGCCCCCTGCTCAAGTGAGGTGAACAGAGGGTCCCTAAAAAGGACTGCTCAATCATGGATGCTGCTGCCGGAGAGCTACTTCTGTCCCAATTCCGAGAGCTCAGTGACCGTCAGGCAACCACCACCTACGTGCAGATATGCATCTAGAACCTCAAGGTTCACAGCCCTATCTGCGATGCCACTTGTCCATTGCCGTAGGGCTTTGTTATGTCCCTAGCACAGGACTGC
Source organism: Heterodontus francisci (assembly GCF_036365525.1). Classification (NCBI taxonomy): domain Eukaryota; kingdom Metazoa; phylum Chordata; class Chondrichthyes; order Heterodontiformes; family Heterodontidae; genus Heterodontus; species Heterodontus francisci. The sequence continues at coordinate 119,456,762 of NC_090373.1, read as the reverse complement.
GTGTGTGAGGAAATCGGTGCATAGTCAACAACCGCACAATCTTGATGGGTTGGCAATCTTTACCGAATGGCATGGAAAGCCATGCGGACTGGTGAGTGCCAATCCCACTGCAGCGTTTATCCGTCTTCAAAGCCGTTAATGTACATGTACCTCATTCATCCACCTATTCTGCTTTGGAGGACTTGAAATGTGTTTTTATTGAGGTTCATCCCTCTAGGTCCATCCAGATCAGCATAGCAGGCTCATCTCATACATCTCATACATTAACTCTGCTTCTCTTTCCACAGATGCTGCCAGACCTGCTGAGTGGTTCCAGCATTTCTTGTTTTTATCTCATCTCATACAGGTTTTGGCTGGGATGGTCTTGGTGGAAGAACAAGCTGTGAGCAAAGTCAAAACTAGTCTGCCACCCTGAGATGAAAGGACAAGTACCATGGGAAGGTACTGCTCGGCAGAGCCATTGAGCCCAAATAACGGAATACACAGTGACTGAGTACCTTGTTCCCAATAAATATGGGCTTTGCGTGATTTTCATAAATTTGGTCTTTCCTCTGCTCTGGAGCTAGAATTTCTGGAGCCCTACTTCAGTGCAGGAAGTGTTGCAGGGTGTGACATCTTGTGGCCACTGAGCCACAGAGTTAACTCTTTCCCAAATCATTATCATGGTGGAAATCCCTCCCCTGTAGACGTGTAAAAGCAACACCCACCCAATAAGCACATTGTAGCTGGAGTAATCCCCTGCTGCTCTTACAGGAGGTCTGCCTTGCCTGGAAAATGCTGAAGAAATAATTTTTCTGAATGCTTCTAAGGGAGTAAAGGGGCAACATTTCAATGGTTATTCAATTTATCTGAGAATGATCATCTTTCTTTGAGCAATTTTGGTGCTTTCCTAATGGCTGCTATAGGCTAAATGCCTGATCTGAGCAAAAGTAGGCCCTGTTGGGCCTAACACCTCTATCTGGACATGCTCCAGACACATTTCAAAAGCTAGCTGTAGATGTAGGGAATGGGGTCCAAGTTGCATGCGGGATGGATTGTAAATGGTTCAGAAAGCTGGCAAGTCTTAATTCCAACTCAAAGCACTGACACCCTGCAGCTGATCCATTTAAGTTGTGCACTTCTGTACTGCAGAAATTCTCATTGCACAGTATTATCTCATGGATTTAGATTGTTGTGTTACTTTTGGAAATGTCTGCAAAAATGAATGCTACTTTTTTGGCAATAAATATCTTCTTTGTTCTACCTTTAATATGGTAGTTAATACAATAATTTCTCTAAGCATAATATTTCACTATTACAAGTGTTACCTTTATTTTCAAGTAACAAAATATAAAACATTGTGCTATGCCAATGTGTTTTGTTGAATGATAATTTTCTTTGGTACACTGGCAGGAGATCTGAATTTGTATTTTTTTCAAAAGACATTTTTAAATGACAAGCTGCCAGCAAAGTCATCCTTTCAGCTTAAGATGATCACCTAGTTTGCTACGCTGTATCCTACATTGCAAAGGACTGTGAGGAGAGAGACAAAATGTCTGCATTTCCCAGCAAGAACTAAGACCCAGGAAGTTTAAAGGAACTACCTGTTCTCTCAACAAGCAGAGAAATACTGCTAAATTCCATGTTTAAATCATTGAGTGACTGTCATGTGACAAGCCCCTCCCCATTTGTGGTTTTAAGCTGGTGTTTTCTCTACAGCAGAGGAGAAGCAACTGGACTCTGACATGAGCAGACCCTAAGTGAGGGTCCCCCCTCTCTCTCTCCATTCCAGCTTGAAAGCTTCCAAACCCTGATAGTTGATTGGCCACTTTTACGTACTCCAGCTACAATCAGAAACCTTGTTGGAGGAAATCATCATATCACTGTCTCCAAAGAGACCCACTGAACCAGTCATCTACTTCTTAAAATTAAAAGCCTCAGGACCACTGAATTCAACAAGAAGCCAACCGAATCACCAATTTCACAGACCTTTTTTATGGACTCTAACTCAACCAATCTACCTCTCCCCACTCTGTAACCTATTTGTGTCTGTGGAAAGCTCCAATGTGTGTGTGAGAGTCAAAGTTGGTGCATTGTTTGTTATTTTATTAGTTTGGTTTAGGTACAATAAAGTTAACTTCTTTCTTTGTTAACTCAAGAAAATCTGTCCGATTGGTTCTTGGTCTGGTCATAGCAAGTAAGTAATCAAATACCTGCTGAATTGGCCAGTGCATCCACTTTAAGAAAGAATTAAACCTGTTGTGGTTTAACAAGGAGAGGGAAAAGAGAGATGCCATTCAACCCCTCCTCACTTGACTGTAACAGAAATTTGGGGGCTCATGTCCAGGATCAAATCCAAAGATAAACAGGAAATTGGAAGCAGGAAACTAAATTGATCCCTAGCAATAATTTAAAAACTTTAATACAGGTTTTCTTGTAGTTTTCAGTGCTAGAGTACTAAAATGCCCACATTTGAGACCAGTAATTTCCTAGAAGAGAATGAAGTAACTTGGGCCTGGTTTAAAGCCCTATGTTGAAGAATTGAGGAATGTAGCTGGACAGTTAGAGATTACTATCAGTACAAAAGCTAGGAAGCCTGAAATTGTAAAACTTGTGGCCAGCCATTTTAAAATTGACACTGAAGAATCAGAGACAAGCATAGAATCTGAAACTGACAGAGTAACATAAGCTAAGATACAGCTAGAACAGAGGAGATTATAATTATAATTGCAAGAAAGGGAGAAAGAAAGAGAATTCCAGGAAAGGGAAATAAAAAGGGAGGAAAGGGAAAAAGAAGGAGCTTTCCAAAATAAGAAGGAGGAAAGGAAGTTAAGGTGGCTCAAACTAGCTAGCGGAAGACCCAATGCAACCAGTAAAGGCACCGCTAGTGAGGGAGTTACCCCTAGCTCAGGACTGGCTGCTGAGCTCTTAAAGTTCTCCCAGTTGATGCCAAAGTTCAATGCAGGGGATTTGGAAGCATTTTTCATATCTTCTGAAAAGCTTGCAAAACAGTTGAAGTGGCCATTAGACAGCTGTTATTGCAAAGCAAACTAACAGGAAAAGCCCATGAGGTTTATTCACTGTTGCCTGATGAGAGTTTATCTGACTATGAAATGAATAAAAATGCTATCCTGAGTGCATGTGAGCTGGTACTGGATGCGTACCGCCAAAATCTCTGAACCCTCCGAAAGCAGCCTGAACTAACTTACATTGAGTTCAAAAGGGTTAAGCAACTCACTTTCGAGTGATAGATATGGGCACTTAAGATAGAGTCCGTCTATGAAAACCTCGAGAAGATCAAAAACTCGCTTCCCCTTTCCATAAGAAATCATGTGGAAGAACAAAAGGTTTCAAGAGCCAGGCCGGCAGCAATCCTGATTGTACACTTATTCACAAGTCTTTGCCCCAAGGAGAGGAAAGAGGGAAGCCCTTCACCCCTCCTTACTTGACTACAACTATAGGTATACTGGTTCTGAGATTTGGCCAGATGGGATAATGTAGTTTAAAACACAATTCTCAGCTAACTATATGCTTTTTATGACTGCATAATCTTAATTTGAGTTTTATATGGTCTAATATGATGCAGCAATCCCATTTTCATCATTTTCAGCTCTCATAAGAACATATGAAATAGAAGTAGAAGTGGGTCATTTGGACCTTTGAGCCTATCTCGCCATTCAGTAAAATTACAGCTGATCTTCTACCTCAACTCCACCTTCTCCCATTATCCCCATATCCCTTGCTTCCCTTAGTATCCAAAAATCTATCAATCTCTGCCTTGAATATACTCAACAGCTAAGCATCCACAACTCTGCAAGTGAAGAAATTTCACCTTATCTCAGTCCTAAATGGCTGAACCTCTATTCTGAGACTGTGACGCCTAGTTCTAGACTCCCCAGCCAGGAGAAATATCCTCCCAGCATTTACCATGTCAAGCTCCTTAAGAATTTTACACGTTTCAATGAGATCACCTCTCATTCTTCTAAACTTTATGAAATGTAGGCCTAGTCTACTCAATCTCTCCTCATAAGACAATCCCTCTATCCCAGGAATCAGTATAGTGAACCTTTCTTGTACTCCATCTAAGGTAAATATATCCTTCCTTAGGTCAGGAGACCAAAACTGTACACAGTATTCCAGGTGTGATCTCACCACGGCCCCAAATAATTGCAGCAAGACTTATTTACTCTTATACTCCAATCCCTTTGTAATAAAGACTAACATACCATTTGCTTCCCTAATTGCTTGTTGTACCTGCTTGTAAACTTTCTGTGATGCATCTACAAGGACACCTAGGTACCTCTGAGTACCAACATTTCCCTTTCTCTCACCAGTTAAAAATATTTCGCTTTTCTATTTTTCCTACCAAAATGGAGAACTTCACATTTCTCCACATATAATTCCACCTGCCACCTTCCTGCCCACTCACTTAACCTACCTACATCTTTTTGTTGCCTCTTTGTGTCCTCCTCACAGCTTACTTTCCCACCTAATGTTGTATTGTCAGCAAACTTGGATATATTGCACTCAGTTCCCTCATCTAAGTTATTGATATAGATTGTAAATAGCAGACGCCCAAGCACTGATCCTTGGGGTACCTACTAGTTACAGCTTGCCAACCCAAAACTGATTTATTATTTCCTACTCTCTGTTTTCTGTCTATTGGCAAATCATCAGTTCATACTAATGTATTTCTCCCAATCCCATGAGCCCTAATTTTGTGTAATAACCTCTTGGCAACTTATCAAATGCTTTTTGAAAATCCAAATACACAATATCTACAGGCTTCCCTTATCTATCCTGTTACTGATAACCTGAACAACTCCAACAGATTTGTCGAACACGATTTCCCTTTCAAAATCTGTGTTGACTCACATGATTTACTAAGTTCCCTGTTTCCACATCCCTAATAATAGATTCTGGCATTTTCCCTACTACTGATGTCAGGCTAACTTGTATACAAGTTCCCTGTCTCCGTCCTCCCTCCTTTCTTGAATAACTGGGTTACGCAATAACTGAATACTGATTTTCATCTAAATTCTCCTTGGAGTAAAGTTTCTTTACAAAAGTCACAGATGCCCTTAATGGTTCCTTGGAGAAAATCAATTGCTGAAATTTCTGCCTGCTTCTCCTTCACATTTGACAATTATTCCAACTGACATTTCTGCCATTATGGCTTAGAGCTCCTTCTTGAAGCATCAGAACAAAACCTGTGCAATGAGATTGTTATGGACATCTAGGTTTGCTCAATCCCGATTAAAAAGAATTAGAAAATCATTTTCTTTATATAGATTTTGCCCAAATTTCATGATAGAACGGTGTTGTTCAGGTCTTCTAATTACATCTTAATAACAGCATTGACCAAAGATACTGTTATAGCACTAGAAACAGATGATGTACTTGAGGGTTCAAAGAGAGACAGCTAAAAATTAGTTTGCACCTGTTTTCTAGTATGGAGGTTGTGATTCGTGGTCTACCCACGCTTGTTCCTGTTGAGGCAGGCAACACGCAAACTTCATGGCGTCTCCTCATTTCCATGATTTCTGCCTGCAGCTCAGGGCAGCCAATGCTGCTGGCTGGCTGCAAGCACAACAGGGAGCCTAACACCATGTAAGGTTAGCACATGTTGCAGCTCGCTGCCAGCTGTTAAAGACAGTTTTAAAGGAATCTGCACTGAATCAAAGGAAGCTGCTGCTGACAGCCAGTGCTGCAATTGGAGACTAGTCAAATTGAACACTAGGGCAGAGAGAGGGCTCCGTGGCCTCAGATGAGGCACTGGAGACTTTAGTTACCGAAGTTGATAGACGGAGAGACTCCATGGGCTGAATTTTATGGGGCCTGAAAGAGCGAGATAGGAGGTGGTGGGGGTGGGGGGGGGGGGGGGGGGTGATGTGAAAAATTGGGAGGGGGCGCACTCGCCCTGAACGCCAACATCATGACATTGGTTCCGCATTTTACTGCGGAAAGACAGAGGGTGGAGTTGCCACTACAATGCAGCAGGACTTCAAGTTAGCTTGTTGAGAAAGATGAATTTACATGGACCTGAATGTGATCTTACAGAGCATTTGAATATAATGAATGGCTCAAGGGGATCACGGGCCTTCAGATCCCCATCTGGTTAAAGTTGGCAGCAACAAGATGAGGCCTCAGTGCCACCTCTGAAAGTCTTGTGAGAGTGTTTGTTGGTTAGAAGGGGAAAAGTGGGGAGCAGAGGCCATTGCCAGTGGAAGGAGACCTGTAAGGGTCCTGCTTAAGGTAGTGTGCGATTTTCAAGGGTAGGGGCTGCTTAAGGTGGTGGGCAATCTCCAAGGGACGCAGAGAAGCATGTGTCGCACAATCTACAAGGCAGGACTGAATGCAGGGCTGGCAGACCTTTAAAATTGGCTCCAGCACCTGCCTCTGCATCAGATGATGAGAAGACCATTGATTCATGGCCTGCCACCGCTTAAACATTGGACAGGCCCTGCGCCTGCAGGCCATTAATTGGCTGACTGCCACATGACTGTCGTTGGCCAGCTGCATTTCTCTCATGCGGCAACGGCAACCACATCTGGTGCCGTCGTCGAGGCCCACGTCGTGCACACAAAATTCATCCCCAAGTTTCTGAGGGCAGTGAGGAAACCCTCAAGTAATGACCCTTCCCAAGGCAATGAGAGCAGACATCGGATGTCCAGGAAGGTCAACTCCCAGTTTCTAGAGCCACAGACCTGGCAGAAGTGCCGGGTGAAGTTTAATGACTTCACCCAGGTGGTCAAGTACAGTGAATGTACCTTCCCATGACATCTTGTATCCACCCACTAATATCACTGACCTCTCACGTTGCTCAATGCACCACATCCCCATCTCTGACACAGCAGTAGTCCCTAGCACTCAGGACTAATGCCCAACATCCAGATACTCCACTTCACTATCAATGATGCCAGCCTCATACATACCGCTCACTGACTGCACATACCTCCCGCTATTCAGTTATGGCAAGCACATCACCCAAGCATAGTGCAACACAACTACTGACACAAAAGCAAAATACTGCGGATGGTGGAAACCTAAAACAAAAACAGAAAATTCTGGAAATACTCAGCAGGTCTGGCAGCATCTGTGGAAATAAAAACAGAGCAAACAGGCAGAATTTTACCAGCCCTGGAGCGACGGGCAGTGTGGCAGGTGGTTCAATAATATTACAAGGGTGTGTCAGAGTGGAAGCCTGGTGTGCTCACCCCACTGTTGAAGGCTGTGGGGTTGAGCGTGCACGTAGAGGTGGCCTTGCCAACTATAAGGAGGTGTGAGCTCAGTGGCAGCTCAGAGTTGGCTGGAGATGCGATTTATTAAGAGTAGCAGCATTGCAACACAGTGGCGAGAGAAGCAGTAAAGCAGAGGACTGAAAAGCTGAAGGTTCTGCAAACACATTGGAGCACACATCAGAGGCAGAATACTGGAATGGTCTCTCCAAGATGCAATTCATGCTTTCAGAGTTAGGGGTTGAAAGGACTTGAAATATGAGTGTTTCAATTAACAATGGATCTCATACACTCAGTTTTCAAGTCATCCAGTGAGGAGGAGACTGAGAGAGGGAGACAGGTGCAGCCAGAGGGAGCAGGGCTGCAACACCCAGAGGAGGGAAGGCTTATGAGGGTGAAAGGGGACGCGGAAGAGGAGAACGTAGAGGGCCACACAACCAGGCTCATTGAAACAGCAGTTGCTTACCCACCCGAAAGGCTGCACCGCCAAAACCTCTGCTTTATGGAGATATTGGAGCATCAGTGTCGATGATGACTGCATCTGTCCAAGGAGGCAGTCATCGAGCAGTGTGGAATGCTGGAGGAGGATCTGAGCCCAATGAGATGCGGTGGCCACCCAATGTTTGTGGCAGTGAAGGCCACTGTGGAGCTCAACTTTTACGCTCCTCGGGATCATTCAAGGGATTCTCTGGCCATCGTTGCATCAAGCTGGTCAAGGGTGCCCTGCACAGGAGGGCCGACCAATACATATGATTTTGCACCAATCCAGCCAGTCAGGTCAAGTGGACTGTAGGATTCGGGATCATTGCTGGATTCCCCCAGGTGCAGGCGGTAATCGACTGCTCGCATGTGGCCATCATGGCTCCTGCAAAGCCGCCAGCAGCCTTGGTCAACAGGAAGGGTTTCCACAGGCTTAATGCACAACTCGTTTGCGACCATCGCAAACAGATGCTTCAGGTCTGTGCAAGGTTCCCAGGAAGCTGTCAAGGCTCTTTCATTATGAGATAGTCCTAGGTGCCCAGCTTTCCAGTCCATCCAAGCACCTTCATGGGTGGATACTGGGTGACTAGGGCAATGCACTGAAGACTTGGCTCCGAACATCTGTGTGGAATCCCAGCACAAAAGCTACGCGACAACAAGGACAACCATTAAACAGACCATAGCCCTTCTGAAAATGCGGTTCAGATGCCTGAATAGATTTGGGTCAACCCTGCAATACACATGAGCAATTGTCTCACGTATTGTGGAGCTGTGCTGTGCTCTGCACAACCAGGCACTCCAGACGGGAGAAGTTTTGGAGATTGAGGACCTCCTTGACCATGTCCCCACCTCCTCGGAGTAGAAAGATTTGGAGGGGCCTTCAGATCAGGAGGACAATGGCAATCCATCCAAGGGACCACTGTCAGTGCGCACTGACATGCATGTCAAGGAGGTACATGAGTCACTCATACAGACACGTTTCTCTTGAGTCTTCCTTAAGCCCCCATGTAAACAATTCATTTTTCACCCTCATATAGCCTTGTTGGCCTCTCTTTGAATGCCCTTACTGCCTCAGTCAGCCCATCATTGCATCAAGCCAAGGCATACGTTACACCTTGACCCAATGTAGTCCAGACTTTGCATGATGTCTGTCTCAGGAGTTCACTAGATGATAACAGCCCAATAGTGCAGAAATGAGTACTGGAGACCTGTGTTGATGCAATACATGGCATTGCATTTGATACATTCAACCAACTCTTTGGCATAACACAAAAACTATGACCTAGTGAGATCCAAGGGCAACTAGGTGGATACACGTGAGCACTTGTGGGTGCTCCTATGTTGTGCTCCCCTGGAGCAAGCAGCTGAAGTGGAGACAGGCTGCTTGCCTTTCTGCTCCTTTGCTTCAGATGACTATGATAGTTGTCCTCTGGTTGCCTGAGGCCTAAAGGGCCCTGGGACGGGCCACCTCTATCTTCATGAGGCATGGTTGTCACCATCATAGGGGCAGAGGACCTATCATCCACACCAGGAGTGCCTTGAGAGTAGTCCCCAGCAGCTTCAGGCAGCAGCTTTCGACCCTTTCAAAGCCCACCTGTCCTTCTCTGCTTACCTGAAGAGCATGAGCACCTGTCGAGGACTCCAGGCGTCTTGGGCTCATTTTGTCCAATCGACTGTTCCACAGGTCTCATGGGTGAGGCGATGGTATGCAGGTCAATGCGCTGGGTTGTACGCTCCATCTGGCTCTCCACTGTCTCAACGGAGGAGGCCATGCACTCACATGCCAGAGACATGGCTGCACTCATGGCATGGATGGACTCCTCTATTGTCCGTGCGTGGGTGTGCATAGCCTCTGGTAACTCCAACAGATGCCCACACATTACACGCTGGAGTTCCAGCATCTTTCACTTTGATGATGACTCCCCACGTTTGTCATCTGCATGAAGCTGAGCATCGCTGTGCCCTTCGACAGTCCTCCGAGTGGAAGTGGCAGCAGCTGTCACGGCCTCCATTAGCTGCTTGCACCGTCTGTGCAGTGCTTACCAGTTTATTTATTTAGAGATACAGCACTGAAACTGGCCCTTCGGCCCACCGAGTCTGTGCCGACCATCAACCACCCATTTATACTCATCCTACATTAATCCCATTACCCTCTCACATCCCCACCTTCCCTACCACCTACCTATACTAGGGGCAATTTATAATGGCCAATTTACCTATCAACGTGCAAGTCTTTGGCTTGTGGGAGGAAACCGGAGCACCCGGTGAAAACCCACGCAGACACAGGGAGAACTTGCAAACTCCGCACAGGCAGTACCCAGAATCGAACCCGGGTTGCTGGAGCTGTGAGGCTGCGGTGCTAATCACTGCACCACCCAAACAGTCTTTGCTTTGTTCTCATTAACGTTTCATTTCTCTCTCCAGGAGATTTTTAGCAGCTGCAACATGTCAAGCATGAGATAACATCATAGAGAGAGATACAGCACTGAAACAGGCCCTTCAGAACACCGAGTCTGTGCCAACCAACAACCACCCATTTATACTAATCCTACATTAATTCCATATTCCCTACCACGTCCCCACCATTCTCCTACCACCTACCTACACTATGGGCAATTGGCAAAGGTCAATTTACCTATCAACCTACAAGTTTTTGGCTGTGGGAGGAAACCGGAGCACCCAGCGGAAACCCACACGGTCACAGGGAGAACTTGCAAACTCCGCACAGGCAACACCCAGAACAAACCCAGGTCACTGGCGCTGTGAGGCAGCGGTGCTAACCACTGCACCACTGACCCAGTTGGTGCCACCCTTTCTAACCACGTGCCAATGCTCACCAGCGTGAGAGTATCTATACTAGTGGAGAGTGTGTTGCAATGCTGTGATACTGTCTCCTCTGATGGTGGCCCCTCCTCAAGTACTTTGGCAGCTGTCGATGCCACCTCATCTTCGACTTGACCTGCGAGAGAGGGAAGAGTGATGTGAGGGTGCTGCGCTTTCCAACAACTCCTTCGGACTCTCCTTCTGCTGGGACTCTTTGTGTTCAGTAATGGGCACAGGCAGATGATAGTGCAGGGCTCGCCAGAAGGTTTCTTGGCCTCTTCCATGGTTACTCACTCTCTAGGAAATTCACAATTACCTCACCCTCAGCAACAGTCTGGTCTGCTGCCGTTCCTCCCAGCTCCATTGCTTCCTCTTCCAGAGGTGACTGTATTGCCAGCAAGGGGAGGCAGTGCCATAGTCGTATTGTCACTGGACTAGTAACCCAAAGACCCAGGGTATTACTCTGGGGACATGGGTTCAAATCCCACCACTGCAGAAAGCTAGTCTAATGATGGCCATGAAACCATTGTTGTAAAAACCCATCTGGTTCACTAATGTCCTTCAGGGAAGGAAATCTGCTGTCCTTACCTGGTCTGGCCTACATGTGACTCCAGACGCAGAGCAATGTGGTTGATTCTTAAATGGCCTAGCAAGCCATTCAGTTGTATCTAACCGCTACAAAGTCAACGAAATTGGATGGACCACCCAGCATCAACCCAGGCACCGGAAACAAAAATGGCAAACCCAGCTTTGTTGACCCTGTAAAGTCCTCCTTACTAACATCTTGGGGCTTGTGCCAAAGTTGGGAGAGTTGTCCCACAGACTAGTCAAGCAACAGCCTGACATAGTCATACTCACAAAAACATACCTTGCAGACAATGTCCCAGACACTGCAATCACCATCCCTGGGTATGGCCTGTCCCACTGGCAGGACAGATCCAGCAGAGGTGGTGGCACAGTGGTATACAGTTGGGAGGGAATTGCCCTGGGAATCCTCAACATCGACTCTGGACCCCACGAAGACTCATGGCATCAGGTCAAAGATGGGCAAGGAAACCTCCTGCTGTTTATCACCTACTGCCCTCCCTTCAGCTGATGAATCAGTACTCCTCCATGTTGCCCAGGTATGTCCTGTACACAAAAAGCAGGACAAGTACAACACAGCCAATTACTGCCCCATCAGTCTACTCACAATCATCAGTAAAGTGATGGAAGGTGTCATAGACAGTGCTATCAAGCAGCACTTGCTTAGCAATAACCTGCTCAGTGACACTCAGTTTGGTTTCCACCAGGGCCACTCAGCTCCTGACCACATTACAGCCTTGGTTCAAACATGGACAAACGAGCTGAACTCAAGAGGTGAGGTGAGCATGTCTGCCGTTGACATCAAGACAGCATTTGACCGAGCATGGCATCAAGAAGCCCTAGAAAAACTGAAGCCAATGGGAATCATGGGGAAAACTCTCCGCTGGTTAGAGTCATACCTAGCATAAAGGAAGATATTTGTTGGAGGTCAAACATCTCAGCTCCAGGACATCACTCAGGAGTTGCTCAGAGTAGTGTCCTAGGTCCAACTATCTTCAGCTGCTTCATCAATGACTTTACTTCAATCATAAGGTCAGAAGTGGGGATGTTCGCTGATGATTGCACAATGTTCAGCACCATTTGCGACTCCTCAGATACTGAAACAGTCCGTGTAGAAATGCAGCAAGACCTGGACAATATCCAGGCTTGGGCTGATAAATGGCAAGTAACATTTGCGCCACACAGGTGCCAGGCAATGACCATCTCCAAAAAGAGAGAATCTAACCATCTCCGCTTGACATTCAATTGCATTACGATCACTGAATCCCCCACTATCAACATCCTAGGGGTTACCATTGACCAGAAACTGAACTGGAGTAGCCATATAAATACCGTGGTTTCAAGAGCAGGTCAGAGGCTAGGAATCCTGTGGCAAGTAAGTCACCTCCTGACTCCCCAAAGCCTGTCCACCATCTACAAGGTACAAGTCAGGAGTGTGATGGAATCCTCTCCACTTGCCTGGATGGGTGCAGCTTCAACAACACTCAAGAAGTTCGCCACTATCCAGGACAAAGCAGTCTGCTTGATTAGCACCCCATTAGACATGGGTAGAGCAGGGGCAGGAATAGATGTTGCAGGTTCCGGGATTTAGATGTTTCAGTAAGAACAGAGAAGATGGTAAAAGAGGGGGGGGTGTGGCATTGTTAATCAAGGAGAGTATTACAGCGACAGAAAGGACGTTTGAGGACTCGTCTACTGAGGTAGTATGGGCCGAGGTTAGAAACAGGAGAGGTGAGGTCACCCTGTTGGGAGTCTTTTATAGACCTCCAAAATAGTTCCAGAGATGTAGAGGAAAGGATAGCGAAGATGATTCTCGACAGGGGCGAGAGTAACAGGGTAGTTGTTATGGGGGACTTTAACTTTCCAAATATCGACTGGAAATACCATAGTTCGAGTACTTTAGATGGGTCAGTTTTTGTTCAGTGTGTGCAGGAGGGTTTTCTGACACAGTATGTAGACAGGCCAACCAGGGGCGATGCCACATTGGATTTGGTACTGGGTAATGAACCCGGCCAGGTGTTAGATTTAGATGTAGGTGAGCACTTTGGTGATAGTGATCACAATTCGGTTAGGTTTACCTTAGCGATGGGCAGGGACAGGTATATACCGCAGGGCAAGAATTATAGCTGGGGGAAAGGAAATTATGATGCGATTAGGCAAGATTTAGGATGCATAGGATGGGGAAGGAAACTGCAGGGGATGGGAACAATCGAAATGTGGAGCTTATTCAAAGAGCAGCTACTGCGTGTCCTTGATAAGTATGTACCTGTCAGGCAGGGAGGAAGTTGTCGAGCGAGGGAGCCGTGGTTTACTAAAGAAGTTGAAGCGCTTGTCAAGAGGAAGAAGGCGGCTTATGTGAGGATGAGACGTGAAGGCTCAGTTAGGGCGCTTGAGAGTTACAAGCTAGCCAGGAAGGATCTAAAGGGAGAGCTAAGAAGAGCAAGGAGAGGACACGAGAAGTCATTGGCGGATAGGATCAGGGAAAACCCTAAGGCTTTCTATAGGGACATCAGGAATAAAAGAATGACTAGAGTTAGATTAGGGCCAATCAAGGATAGTAGTGGGAAGTTGTGTGTGGAATCAGAGGAGATAGGGGAAGTGTTAAATGAATATTTTGCGTCAGTATTTACAGTAGAGAAAGAAAATGTTGTCGAGGAGAATACTGAGATTCAGGCTACTAGGCTAGATGGGATTGAGGTTCACAAGGAGGAGGTGTTATCAATTTTGGAAAGTGTGAAAATAGATAAGTCCCCTGGGCCAGATGGGATTTATCCTAGGATTCTCTGGGAAGCTAGGGAGGAGATTGCAGAACCTTTGTCCTTGATCTTTATGTCGTCATTGTCGACAGGAATAGTGCTGGAAGACTGGAGGATAGCAAATGTTGTCCCCTTGTTCAAGAAGGGGAGTAGAGACAGCCCTGGTAATTATAGACCTGTGAGCCTTACTTCGGTTGTGGGTAAAATGTTGGTAAAGGTTATGAGACAGGATGTATAATCATCTTGAAAAGAATAAGTTGATTAGCGATAGTCAGCACGGTTTTGTGACGGGTAGGTCGTGCCTCACAAACCTTATTGAGTTTTTCGAGAAGGTGACCAAACAGGTGGATGAGGGTAAAGCAGTGGATGTGGTGTCTATGGATTTCAGTAAGGCGTTTGATAAGCTTCCCCATGGTAGGCTATTGCAGAAAATACGGAAGTATGGGGTTGAAGGTGATTTAGAGCTTTGGATCAGAAATTGGCTAGCTGAAAGAAGACAGAGGGTGGTGGTTGATGGCAAATGTTCATCCTGGAGTTTAGTTACTAGTGGTGTACCGCAAGGATCTGTTTTGGGGCCACTGCTGTTTGTCATTTTTATAAATGACCTGGAAGAGGGTGTAGAAGGGTGGGTTAGTAAATTTGCGGATGACACTAAGGTCGGTGGAGTTGTGGATAGTGCCGAAGGATGTTGTAGGGTACAGAGGGACATAGATAGGCTGCAGAGCTGGGCTGAGAGACGGCAAATGGAGTTTAATGCGGAAAAGTGCGAGGTATTCACTTTGGAAGGAGTAACAGGAATGCAGAGTACTGGGCTAATGGGAAGATTCTTGGTAGTGTAGATGAACAGAGAGATCTTGGTGTCCAGGTGCATAAATCCCTGAAGGTTGCTACCCAGGTTCATAGGGCTGTTAAGAAGGCATATGGTGTGTTAGCTTTTATTAGTAGGGGGATCGAGTTTCGGAGCCACGATGTCATGCTGCAGCTGTACAAAACTCTGGTGAGACCGCACCTGGAGTATTGCGTGCAGTTCTGGTCACTGCATTATAGGAAGGATGTGGAAGCTTTGGAAAGGGTGCAGAGGAGATTTACTAGGGTGTTGGCTGGTATGGAGGGAAGGTCTTACGAGGAAAGGCTTGAGGTTGTTTTCGTTGGAGAGAAGGAGGAGGAGAGGTGACTTAATAGAGACATATAAGATAATCAGAGGGTTAGATAGGGTGGATAGTGAGAGTCTTTTTCCTCGGATGGTGATGGCAAACACGAGGGGACATAGCTTTAAGTTGAGGGGTGATAGATATAGGACAGATGTCAGAGGTAGTTTCTTTACTCAGAGAGTAGTAGGGGCGTGGAACGCCCTGCCTGCAAAAGTAGTAGACTCGCCAACTTTAAGGGCATTTAAGTGGTCATTGGATAGACATATGGATGAAAATGGAATAGTGTAGGTCAGATGCTTTCACAGGTTGGCGCAACATCGAGGGCCAAAGGGCCTGTACTGCGCTGTAATGTTCTAATTCTAATTCTAATTCATTCACAAACATTCACTCCCTCCACCACCGATGCACTGTGGCAGCAGTGTGTACCATCTGCAAGATACACTGCAGCAACGCACCAAGGCTCCTTAGACAGCACCTTCCAAACCCATGATCTGTACCAACTAGAAGAACAAGGGCAGCAAATGCATGGGAACACCACCACCTGCAAGTTCTCCTCCAAGTCACACACCATCCTGACTTGGAACTATATTGCCATTCCTTCACTGTCACTGGGTCAAAATCCTGGAACTCCCTTCCTAACAGCACTGTGTGTGTACCTACCTCACATGGACTACAGCGGTTCAAGAAGGCAGCTCATCATCACCTTCTCAAGGGCAATTGCATATGGTCAATAAATGCTGGCCTGGCCTGTGACTCCCAAGAATGAATAATAAAAAAAAATGGTAGTCCGCCTCAGATGCATCTCTGTTCCATAACGCTGTGAGTTCTCTTATCCTGCAGACATATATATTGTCACTCATCCCTCATGGCACAGCTGCAGCCCTCTATCTGTGTCAGTTTTAATGTCCGCTACTGTGCTACTGGGATGCCTTCTGCAAGCGTCTATTCAGTATTGGCAAAGCTCCAAATAACTCTGACTGTCCAAGGGCCTCTGCTGTGGGGCTGATATTTGTTTCACTGTGAATGCTGGGGCCTGATCATGCCCAGTGCCTGGGATGGCAACCTATTCTCACATCTTATAGGTACATTTTGTGACATCCAGGGCTGTGGGCTTGGTATTACAAATTCCACTCATCTTGCCAGACTGCATCAGGTCATTGAATTGCTTGTGGCACTGCAACCATGTTCACGTGATCATCCCACGGCAGCTCACTTCCTCTGCAACCTCCAGCCATGCCTTCTCGGTTTGCCTTGTTGGCCTCCTCCGCCCATCGACTGGGCTTAGGATCTCATTCTTGGCACCTTCAGGGAGGCATCACTGAACCTGGGTGCCACCCTTCCTCTAGCTGCAGCCATTACTTCAAAGGCTCCCTTGTTTGGCCTCTCTTTCAGTCTCCTACCATTGGCCGCTCCCATTATACCGGCTGTTCATTGGATGCTGCACACAAAATCCAGTTTCCTGCCCCTCCACCTGCCTGTTTGGCCATGCAACCCGATTTGCAGTCCGATGTCAGGACATTTCCGGAATGGTAAAATTCAGCCCAATGTTTCCAGTCAGGTTAGGTCAGTGACCTTTTATCAGAACAATCACTGACATTCTGCCCTCTTTCTTACAGGACAAGGTGGCACGGAATAGAAGAGAGCAGCAGAGAACAGGTGGGGGGCCAGGCACACCTTCATCTCACACTGACGGAGGAGATGGCTACCCATATTATGGGGCAGGCTGCTACAACAGAGCATCTAGCATACAGCATTTCAGAGAACATTAAAGATAACAGTATACTACTGCCTTCTGACCCTTCTCAACTCCCACCTCACCCACATCCTGCATGATATGAAAACTACAGATGGTATAACCATGGACTTCTTGTTTTACCCTGCACATTGCTCCACCCACCACCCAACCCTCCTTTTCTGATCTAATGCTTTTAGATAGCCAAGAACTGCCTGGTCAACCACAGCTGCCCCAGGAGAAAAAGAGAGAGCGCAACACTACAGCATTTGATCTGACACTGGCAACCACCAGTTCAGATACTGGCACTGCACATACCTTAGAGTCTACTATAGAGTTGGGATCTGCACATGGTGGGTCACTAGGCACGAGTAGGTTGTAGGCAGGTCGGGGGACAGGATAGCCCGTGTGCCAGGTCACTGGAGGGTGAGGTTGCCGAATAGTACTGCTAAAGGAGTCTCAGATGAGGACTTTGATGGCTGGCGTACAGGAGAACGCTGATGAATATGCACACTGAGTTGCTGGGTGCATTGGCAGGCCTGCGAGATAGCCTGTTGTCACTGTCACGGAGCATGGAAGAGTCTGGCTCTAACGTGGCAGAGGGCATCACACAGATCTTTGAGCATGGACCAATTCCATGACAGCACTAGTGGCCCCAACCATGATGCAATGTCTGGTGGTTGATGTCTCGGTTTCCAGTGCAGCACAAGCAGAAGATATCCACCATCTGTGTGCCGCATTGGAAGCTCAGACCGAAGTCATGCAAGCTGTTTGATGCCACGTTATCTCAGACTGCTGTCATTATGGCTGCGGATACCAGTTTTCAAAAGGGGCTTGCAGGGTGTCACAGCACTCCAGCAATCTGCCCTCCAACAGGTTACTAGGATTGCTAAGGTGCCGCCCTGGGGGGAGAGGCAGTGATGGCATCCATCCTCTCACTACTGCCACTCCGCCAGTGTCCTTGCTGTTGCCTGTCAGCCAGCCAGCCAGCCCAGACTGTTTTCGTTCATGCCGAGATGCTGCAGTCCAAAGCTGGGCCTTCTCGGGCCAGAGCTGCTCAAGGTCATCCTTGATTTATAAATTTGGTTTGGAATGTTTTTTTTGGCGCCTTTGTGGGAAGCAGACACAGTGATTGTCCATAACAGAGGGAATGTAAAGTGTGGGTGACTGTGGGTGAATGGGAATTGGGGGTGCATTTACTGTATCGTAGTCAGATGAGTCGATCACTGACAGCGTGACCAAAATGGGACTGTGTTAGTTACATCCTCCCTTCCTCTTCCTCTTCCTTCTTTTGCTCCTCACCTGGTCACTGTAGAGCTGGTGGCAAGGGCTGTGCCCTCATGAAGGTGAGGTTAGGCAGCATGCAGCAGACCACAACGAACCTTGACATGCACTCTGCCGAACACAGCAGGGCTCTTCCAGGACAGTTCAGGCAGCGGAAGTGTTGTTTAAGCACAACTCTCTTGCCTTCTCTATCACATCTTTTGTGGCAGCATGACTTTCGTTACTTGCATGCAGCTGACGTTTGTACAGATTGTGCACCACAGTATGAGCTACGTTATCAAAGGATAGCCCTTCTCACCCAGCAGGCACCCTCTGGTTTGTCATAGTGGTTCAAATTCATAGTGGTTGAAGTTTCAGTAGGGGAGCATTTCGGGAACAGTGACCATAATTCCACAAGTTTTAAGGTACTTGTGGATAAGGATAAGAGTAGTCCTCGGGTGAAGGTGATAAATTGGGGGAAGGTTAATTATAATAATATTAGGCAGGAACTGAAGAATTTAGATTGGGGGCGGCTGTTTGAGGGTAAATCAACATCTGACATGTGGGAGTCTTTCAAATGTCAGTTGATTAGAATCCAGGACCAGCATGTTCCGGTGAGGAAGAAGGATACGTTTGGCAAGATTCGGGAACCTTGGATAACGCAGGATATTGTGAGCCTAGTCAAATAGAAAAAGGAAGCATTTGTAAGGGCTGGAAGGCTAGGAACAGACAAATCCGTTGAGGAATATAAAGACAGTAGGAAGGAACGTAAGCAAGGAGTCAGGAAGGCTAAAAGGGGTCATGAAAAGTCATTGGCAAACAGGATTAGGGAAAATCCCAAGGCTTTTTATACGGATATAAAGAGCAAGAGGGTAACTAGGGAAAGGGTTGGCCCACTCAACGACAGAGAAGGGAATCTAAGTGTGGAGCCAGAGGAAATGGGCGAGGTACTAAATGAGTACTTAGCATCAGTATTCACCAAAGAGAAGGACTTGGTTGATGATGAGCCTAGGGAAGGGAGTGTAGATAGTCTCAGTCATCTCATTATCGAAAAGGAGGAGGTGTTGGGTGTCTTGCAAAGCATTAAAGTAGATAAGTCCCAGGGCCTGATGGGATCTACCCCAGAATACTGAGGGAGGCAAGGGAAGAAATTGCTGGGGCCTTGACAGAAATCTTTGCATCCTCATTGGCTACAGGTGAGGTCCCAGAGGACTGGAGAATAGCCAATGTTGTTCCTTTGTTCAAGAAGGGTAGCAAGGATAATCCAGGAAATTATAGGCCAGTGAGCCTTACGTCAGTGGTAGGGAAATTATTAGAGAGGATTCTTCGGGACAGGATTTACTCCCATTTGGAAACAAACGAACTTATTAGCAAGTGGCAGCATGGTTTTGAGAAGGGGAGGTCGTGTCTCACTAATTTGATTGAGTTTTTTGAGGAAGTGACAAAGATGATTGATGAAGGAAGGGCAGTGGATGTTATCTATATGGACTTAAGTAAAGCCTTTGACAAGGTCCCTCATGGCAGACTGTTACAAAAGGTGAAGTCACACGGGATCAGAGGTGAGCTGGCAAGATGGATACAGAATTGGCTCAGTCATAGAAGACAGAGGGTAGCAGTGGGAGGGTGCTTTTCTGAATGGAGGGCTGTGACTAGTGGTGTTCTGCAGGGATCAGTGCTGGGACCTTTGCTCTTTGTAGTATATATAAATGATTTGGAGGAAAATGTAGCTGGTCTGATTAGTAAGTTTGCGGACGACACAAAGGTTGGTGGAGTTGCGGATAGTGATGAGGATTGTCAGAGGATACAGCAGGATATAGATCGGTTGGAGACTTGGGCGGAGAAATGGCAGATGGAGTTTAATCCGGACAAATGTGAGGTAATGCATTTTGGAAGATCTATTGCAGGTGGGAAGTATACAGTAAATGACAGAACCCTTCGGAGTATTGACAGGCAGAGAGATCTGGGTGTACAGGTCCACAGGTCACTGAAAATGGCAACACAGGTGGATAAGGTAGTCAAGAAGGCATACGGCATGCTTGCCTTCTTCGGTCGGGGCATAGAGTATAAAAATTGGTAAGTCATGCTGCAGCTGTACAGAACTTTAGTTCGGCCACATTTAGAATATTGCGTGCAATTCTGGTCGCCACACTACCAGAAGCAGGTGGAGGCTTTGTAGAGGGTACAGAAGAGGTTTACCAGGATGTTGCCTGGTCTGGAGGGCATTAGCTATGAGGAGAGGTTGGATAAACTCGGATTGTTTTCACTGGAACGATGGAGGTGGAGGGGCGACATGATAGAGGTTTACAAAGTTATGAGCGGCATAGACAGAGTCAGAAGCTTTTTCCCAGGGTGGAAGAGTCAGTTACTAGGGGACATAGGTTTAAGGTGAGAGGGGCAAAGTTTAGAGGGGAAATGCTTGGCAAGTTCTTTACACAGAGGGTGGTGAGTGCCTGGAACTTGCTGCCGGGGGAGATGGTGGAAGCAGATACGATAGCGACGTTTAAGAGGCATCTTGACAAATACATGAATAGGTAGGGAATAGAGGGCTACGGTCCCCGGAAGTGCTGAAGGTTTTAGTTTAGGCAGACATCAAGATCGGCGCAGGCTTGGAGGGCCGAATGGCCTGTTCCTGTGCTGTACTGTTCTTTGTTCTTTGTTCTTTAAATGCAGATGGTATAACAGAGTTTTGAATAATAAAGGCATCATGACAGCTGCCAGGATACTGGGCATTGACCTGCACAATACGTTGGGTATAGTTGCACACCAGCTTGACACTGGAATCCTTTTCAGTGATAAATGTGATAAATATATCCAAGTCCAGGTCATTAATATTTATCAAAAAGAGCAGTGTATCTAACACCGACCCCTGGCAAACACCACTGCACAATTCCCTCCAGCCACTACTCTCTGCATTCCCTCCCTTAGTCAATTTTGTATCCATGCAGCCACTACTGCTTTAATTCCATGGGATTCAATTTTGCTAACAATGCCTTTTGAAAGTATATCAACAACACTGCACTCATCAACCCTATCCGTTACTTTATGGCAGAACTGAATCACGTTAGTCAAACATAATTTGCCTTTTACAGATCCATGTTGGCTTTCATTTACGTACCCATATTTTTCCAAGTGCTGATTAATTTTGTCCCAGATTAATGTCTCTAACAGTTTCCCACCAGTGACATTAGGCTGATTAGCCTGTAGTTGTCGAGTTTATCCTTCCCCCACTTTTTGAACAAGGTTGTAACATTTGCAATCCTCCAGTCCTCCAGATCCAAAATCTAAGGAGGATTGGAGCATTGTCACCAGAATGTCTACAATTTCATCCTTTTCTTCCCTCAGAAACTTTGCATGCATCCCATCCAAACCTTTCCACATTGAGCGTCCTTTGAAGTACCTGCACTTTATCTGTTTTAATCCCATCTAGTTTTTTTACTACCTCCTCATTTCCTATGACATTGGCATCAGCTTTTCCTTTAGTGAAGCCAGATGCAAAGTACTCATTTAGTACCTCAGCCTTGCCTTCTCTATTGAGAAGAAGGTCTTCTTTTTGGTCCCTCATCGGCCCCGCTTACTTTTGGGTTCCCTTTTATGTTACATAGAAACATAGAACCATAGAAACATAGAAAAATAGGAGCAGGAGTAGGCCGTACGGCCCTTCGAGCCTGCACCGCCATTCAATACGATCACGGCTGATCATCCAAACTCAGTAACCTGTTCCCACTTTCTCCCTGTATCCCTTGATCCCATTAGCTCTAAGAACTATATCCAACTCTTTCTTGAATATATTTAATGATCTGGCCTCAGCTGCTTTCTGTGGTACAGAATTCCACAGGTTCACCACTCTCTGGGTGAAAAAAATCCCTCTTCATCTCAGCCCTAAATGGCTTACCCCTTATCTTTAGACTGTGACCCCTGGTCCTGGACTCCCCTGCCATCGGGAACATCCTTCCTGTATCTAGTCTGTCCAATCCTGTAAGAACTTTGTAGGTTTCTATGAGATCCCCTCTGATTCTTCTAATCTCTAGCGAATGCAAGCCTAATCGACCCAATCTCTCTTCATACATCAGTCCTGCCATCCCAGGAATCAGTATGGTAAACCTTCGCAGATAAGGAGACCAAAAATGCACACAATACTCCAGATTTGGTCTCACCAAGGCCTTGTACAATTGCAGCAAGACATCCTTGCTCCTGTACTCGAATCCTCTCGCTATGAAGGCCAACATATCATTTGCCTTCTTAACTGCCTGCTGCACCTGCATGCTTACTTTCAGCGACTGGTGCACAAGGACACCCAGGTCTCGCTGCACCTCCCCCTTTCCCAATCTATCGCTGTTCAGATAATAATCTGCCTTTCTGTTTTTGCCACCAAAGTGGATAATCTCACATTTATCCACATTATACTGCATCTGCCATGTATTTGCCAACTCACTCAACCTGTCCAAATCACACTGGAGCTTCTCTGCATCCTCCTCACAGCTCACACTCCACCCAGCTTTGTGTCATCTGCAAACTTGGATATATTACATTTAATTTCCTCAACTATATCATTAATATAGATTGTGAATAGCTGGGGTCCTAGCACTGATCCCTGCGGTACCCCACTAGTCACTGCCTGCCACTTGGAAAAAGACCCGTTTATTCCTTCTCTTTTTTTCCATGTTGGGCAGGGCGGTCGCGCGGGTGTGCCATTCTGGTTGATATGACGCACATTTCACAAACTTGGGCTGCAAATGTCCATTGAATGCTCATGCCAACCACTCTCGGTTGAACATCAGCATGAGGGACCCCTCCCTCTCCCAACTCATGTTATTTAAAGGGCCAGGTATCCAACTTATTGGTGAGGTGTTTTTGACTGACTTCCGCTGTGGCATAGTTAGTGGAAGTGCTGTGTCTTGTTTTTGCAGATTTTTTGATGAGCTGCTGCATACATTCAGGGAGGTCAGAGGATCTGGTGACTCAATTCTGCATGAGGTATGGGGGTTGTGGTTGCAGTGTCTGGATCTGCAACATGACCAACAAATGGCTGCAGAGAGGGGAAGCTCTGCAAACAGGGAGGAGGAGGGCTCTGCACAGGAGGCCCTACCCACCGCAGATTTTTCAAGAGCACTTCTCTTACCTCTATTTAACCCAGGAGCAGTACCTGAGGTGACTCAGGTTCAACAAGGAGGCATGTCCTACATCTTAGAGGGATTACTTAGAACCTGCCCTTCTGATGCTACCTGTGTTTGTGAGCCATACCTGAACATGTCTGATGATACCTGTATAGAGTTATAGAGTTATACAGCACAGAAACAGGCCCTTCGGCCTATGCCACGAGCAAGGCCGGCGATTTCCACAGAACTGTACCCACTCCATCAGGGTAACTCTGCCAGAAGTGTGTCGCAAATCCTGTTCAGCGCAGAATGGGCCCAGTTCCAAGAAGAAAGAATTTTTCTTTCAAGGATCTTCTACTGCAGTATCTCTGAAGCAACTTTACTGTAAGGAACAGTTTGAGCTATTCAACTGACTCCAGCTATTTCATTGCCAGAACAGCTCTAAGGGCAAACAGTAACCATTTAAAAGCTGTTATTACTCTATTACCTCACCTGCACCTGCACCCTCCCCCCCCACCCCCCAAACTTGCATTATGTCTGCTCACTGCAGAGTAGGTGTATGCAGCACTCAAAGAGAACAGTCCTGGCACTGTAGTGTCTTGACTACATTATCATTGCTATAGTTTCCATGTAATGTCTACAGTGCAGTAAATTAAGTCAAAAACAGAACCTTAGGCGTGCTGTGCTCTGCTTGGTGGAATTATGCAGGGTGAATTTTAAAACTTCTAAATGACATATTATAAAGGCATCTGTTATAGCCCCTTCATGCTCAATAGATAAACGTGTTCTGTGACATTCAGGCATAAAGATACCGAAAAATGTAGTTTTAATCCGTGGTCTGTACTAATTTAGCCAATGTCTGCCACAACGACAATAGTGATACTACACTTGTCCTCTGTTTTTCTGGGCTAGGAGAGAAGTAGCAAAATAATTGGTCAATATTTCCGTTGCATGTTGTTGCAGGTCATTCTGGAGAAAGTCTCAGGTTCAAATAAAGGTTAACTCAGAACTGTTTATTACATATATTACACTGTACACAATCCTCTGTGCTGCTCCGTTTTCTTCTTCTCCAGCCTATCTCATGTGACTGTTACATCATCCCTCATACAGTGGAAGGGGTCTCTCTCACTGTCTTCCGTATTAACCCTTTACATCCTTATACTACATCTCCCCCCAAGTCTTTATCCAACGTTTTTCCAAACATATATACATTTATGACTTCTCTGCTATTCTCTCTCTCCCAAGTCTCTGTCTTTACAGATTCAGTCTCATCGGAGGTTTAACACCTCTCCCCGATCTGGTTGTAATCTGTCTGGGACGATCAGTAGTCTTTGTAGGAAGTCTGGGTTGTTGACTTGGTTTTTCGTTTCTACAGGTGGAGTATTTCATTCGATTTGGGTTTGTTCATTTTCATCTGGGTCTTGCAGATGGATTATTGGCTGTTACTTTTGCGGAATAGGAATGTATTCCTCCGATTCCTTCGCATATTCCCTTCAGTCGTTCATATAACATAGCTGGTAGCCCTGATGATTATGGATTACTGTGCCTTCCCATTCCATGTCACTTATCCACACTTTTTGACCATTGTTTAATTTGGGTAAGCTTCTCACTCGAAATCTTCTATTATAATTCCGGGTTTGTTTCCTTCTGTTGGAGTTTTCTCTTTCACAAACTTTCTTGTAGTCTTGAGTCTTCAATCCAGGAATTCATTTTTGAGGCAATGTTGGAAGCTGTGTTCTTAGCTTTCTTCCCATTAGTAATTCAGCTGGTAATAATTCACACGCTAGGGGCATTGAACGATAAATTAGGAATGAGATAGGAAGATCTTCATTTTTCTTGAGTAGAGATTTGAGACTGCGCATCCCTCATTCTGCCTCACCATTGGACTGCGGATATCTCGGTGAGCTCGTAAGATGCTGAAAGCCCATCTTTACGGAAAACTGCATAAAACATTTGGTTCGTGAACTGTGGTCTGTTGTCTGATAATATTTCATCCGGAATTCCATGTGTCGCGAAGATGTTCTGAAGAATTCTGATTACCTTGGTGGTCGTAGAATGTAATTGGTGGACTTCTATCCAACTGGAAAAGTAGACGATAATTATATGTGACTTCCCACCAAACATGAATAAATCCATGCCTAGCCTTTGCTGAGGTCTAGTTGGAAATTGGGTAGCCAACAGCGGTTCACGCTGTTCTGGCCTCAGTGTTGCGCATGTCTGACAGTTGTTGATCATGGTCTCAATATCCTTAGATATCACAGGCCACCATACCGAAGATTGTGTCCTCACTCTGTATTTGGTTATACTCAAATGCCTTGGTGTAAGCAATCTAAGATATCACATCGCATCGAAGTAGGGATAACAATTCTGTTGTTGTGAACTAATAAGTTGTCAATTATGGTAAAGTTTTCCTGTACTCATGGAACACCTTCATTGTTCTCCCTCCTGGACTTTCTTGTGGCCAACCATGTGTACAATATTCTCTAATGTGGATGCACTCTTCGTCATTCTTCTGTGCTTGTCGTATTTCCCACAACTTCTGTGTGCTTGCTGACCAATTTTGTACTGTGTGTTGAGAATATGATTTGATGTCACATACAAACTTCATGTCTTCCTGTGTTGGATGATCTACTATTGCCCTTAGCTGATAACACATCGGCTGTCGATTGGAACTTCCCTTGGATGTATACAGTTTATATATGTACCTCATTAATCTGAGATTAAACCTTTGTACACATGGAGGCATTTTCGCAACTTCCTTTTCGTCTAACAAGGATACCAATGGTTTATGGTCTGTCTCGATGACGACACAAATTCCTACAATGTAGTCTGAATATTTTTCATATGACCATGTGACAGCTAGAGCTTCTATTTTCTATCACTGCAAAACGTGACTCTGTTTCTGACAAAGCTCTTGATGCATTGAATATGGAAATCATAAGGCTGCTCCTGAAAAAGAACTGCACCCAAGCCTTCCGAAGAGGCGTCTGCCACTATTGTCATAGATAGTTTGGGGTTGTAATGTGCCAAGACGTCCGGAGAAATAAGCATTTCTTTAATTTTCTGGAACGCTTGTTCTTGGTGGGCATCCCAACACCACACTTGCTGTTTTCTTAGAAGTTGTCTCAGCAGATCAGTTATTGCTAAGTGAGATAAAAACTTTGTTAGTTAATTTACCATTCCGACAAATCTCTGGAGTTGCTGAACTTTAGTAGGGATAGGAAATTCAATAATAGCCCCTGTCTTCTGTGGATATTCCATTATCCCTTTACTGCTCACCATGTTGCCCAAGAAACAAATCAAAGTCTTGGAAAATTCACACTTCTCATTTAAAGTTAGTCCCACTTCTTGAAGTCTCTGTAGAACCTCTCAAACTCTTTGGTCATGTTCTTCTACTGACCATCCATGTATCAGAATGTCATCCAAGTAGCATAAATCTGTGGTGTGGAGGTTATTCCAAACAGTAGCCTATTAAAACAAAACCGCCCAAAAGGTATTATCAATGTAGTCAATAACCCTGAGGTCTCATCTAGGGGCACTTTCCAAAACCCACTATTGGCATTGAGTTTTGTAAAGTTGGTGCCTTGGGAGGGTTTCGCCAAACTGTCATCCACAGTGGACATTGGGTGAATCTCATGCGCCACTGCTTTGTTGAGCTGAATTAAGTCCATGCATATTCGCAGATTTCCATTTGGCTTCAGGACAGGAACCATGGCTGAACATCACTGAGATGGTTGTGTTACCGAAGAAATAACACCATTCTTGTCACCTTCTCCAATTGTTCTTGGACTTTCGTTAATATTGGATGAGGTATTCTTCTTGGTGTGAATATACATACTGGCCTGGCCCCTTCCTTCAGAGTGATTCTGTACTCACTCTTTCGTTTTCCGAGCCCTGTGAAAAGCTTTGAGAATTCTGTTAGAAAGGAATTGTTTACTTTTGATTGCTTGACTTTGGCTACCTTCTTAATCAATTGTGACTGTAAGCATGTATTTCTGCTCAGTAAGGAAAATTCTTAATTATATAAGACATGTAGAGGTCTCTATCAGTTGTCTCCCTCCATGCTGAAAAGTTGCTTGGCATTTGCATTTTATGCTCAGTTGTGTCCTGCCTGGACCATGCAACTGTATATTTATCAGTTGCAGGTAATGTCTCTTCACCCAGAGCTGTTGGTCAGACAATACCATGATGCTCGCCTCTGTGTCAAGCTTAAAATTTGTGAGGTGGCCATTCATGTAGTTGTCTGCCGTCCAGAAAACTTGGTCTGGGTTACTGATTTCACCCAAGAAATCTCCTGTTCTTTCTCTTGTGGATATTGCTATACTTAATTTGCTGCTATTTGAGTGAAGGTTTTCTGCTTTATACCCTTAAGCGAAGAAATTTTGCTGGGGCACATCTTCCCATAGTGCCCAGTTTTTCCACAATTAAATCACTCAGCTTTACTTGCTGAGCACTGCTCTTGTCTGTGGGCCTTCCTGGCTACATAACATTGCTAAGGTTTTCCTATGTCATCTGCCTTCTCACCTGTATGTTTTTTCTGTTCCACAAAGTGTTTCCCTGGCTTCGGCTTAACCAGTTGGACGGGCATTGGACTCCTTCTCATCCATGGTTTGGCTTCAGCTCGTAGGATGTCCCTATTCTTAATGCAAACTTCAGCCTGACTTAAAATTTGAATGGTCTTTTCCAGTGTAAGGTCTTCCTTGGATTGCAACAGGTCTGACGAGGATTCATCAACTCTGCTGACGACTATCCTCTGTCTGGTTAGTTCTGCCTTTAATTCGACATATTCGCAACCTTCTGCCAATCTATGCAGATCATTAATATAGGAGTCAACAGATTCACCAATCTTCTGCGCCCGCTGGTAAATTTGGCCCTTTCCAAGATTTTATTGCTACTAATATTAAAGTATTTGTCAAAAGCTTGAAGGACATCTTCAAATTTATCGGTAGCCTCGTTTATCCCTTGTTGGACAATTACGTCGTACCTGTTGAATATAAAAGGGTATTTACCTATTCAATTTCTGACTTTGTATGGAGTTGGGGAGCAATCCTAAACCTTAGGATTCCTCCAAATAGACCAGTTTTGAACCTGATTGGGTCCTTCTAGATCTTGAAAAATTTCTGGCATTCCAAATTTTGAATCCATATTTCTTTCTCCATTTTAGTAAGGTTTTCTAGGGTGTTCCCCTTGGTTTTAAGATCTTGCAGGCTTGAACAGAGGTTTTTGCGATCTTTAAAGGGACAGGGATCCCACCTCCAAGAGCTGCTGGCAATCAGAGGGCCATGAGCTCAGCAGTATTGGCTGAGTCACCGGGAGTGGTAGCCACTGCTGGTACTGCAGAGGCCTTGGACCCTGCCCCATCGCTGGAACCCCAGAACAAAGGTAGGTGAGGCGGGGTCACCAAGGCCAGTCTGGAAGGTCCTGGCAAGTGGGGCTAGGGGGTGGTCGTTCAGTGCAGGGGGAGATGGGTCCCAGGGCTAAAGTTGTTCCTGGTGGGGGTGCTCTGTGGGCCACAAATTTACAAATTTCCCACGAAGGAGGGTGCCCCCCCCACCCTCGCCTGCAGGGAGGGTGCTTCGTTTTACAGGGCATCCTCCCCGTGTGGCGGAGGCCCCCCATGGTATGGTCCCTTAATAGACCACTTAAGGGCCTCAATTGGCCTCTGGGCGAGAAAGCCGTCATCAGCCTATACTGTCCTGGGTAGATCGCTGGGTGTCAGGGAGGTGACAGGCCCTCCACCTTGCCGTCCCCCCGCCACCCGTCGAGATTCATTGTGTTCTCCTTCCACCTCAGACCCGACCTCAGAGCGGCCCGTAAAATCCCAGCCAACAACTTGGATATTGTTCCACTAGATGTGGTACACCTTTATTAAACCACTAAGCAATGGTATATATACTCACGATAATACTAGTTGCTTAGCAGCACTGCGAGCCGGAGACTGTCTCGATGGTCAATCCGCCAATGAATCTTCCTTGCACGACCTCCGGATGGCCAACCACGCCACCCTAACCACTGCAGCAAAGATGTCCCTGTTGGCTCTTTCTTTATACCTTTTTTGCTATGGCCTTGTTCCATATAAAGAAAAACCTGTCTTTAACTCCTTCAATTGGTTTGCAATTACCTCAATGTCCTTTTCAAAACAAGACAATTACTTCTCCATATGGTTGCCAACTTGGGCCTCATGCAGGAATTTCAAGGCCCACTGCTTCAGATAACAAAGACAGTTTAGCTCTGCTTTGTTATCTCTAGCATCGTTATCAACCTCCAGACTCCAGGTACGGACAGACTTTGTTTAGCTCTTATTAAGTGAGGCCTCATGGGGTGTGCAAGAAAGATACCACAATCGTCATGGGTGACTTTAATCTATATGTAAATTGGATGAATCGAATTGGCAAAGGTAGCCTGGAAAATGAGTTCATAGAGTGTATTCAGGACAATTTCGTAGAGTAGTACATTCTAGATCCAACTAGGGACCAGGCTATTCTAGACCTGGTAATGTGCCATGAGACAGGATTAATCAATAACCTCATGGTAAAGGTGCTTCTATGCAACAGCGATCACAACATGATAGAATTATATGTTCACTTTGAAGGGGAGAAGTGTGGATCTAAGACTAGTTTTTAAACCTAAATAAAGGTAATTACAAGTTTATGAAGGCAGACGTGAAGACAGTGAATTGAGTTAAAAAATAATACAGCAGTGATGCACTGGCAGACTGTTAAGGAGATATTCAAGAACTCTCAAAGATTTATCCCAGTGAGAAAGAAAGATGCTTTGAGAAGGATGCATCATCCGTGGCTAAAAAAGGAAGTTAAGGATAGTATCAAATTAAAGGAAACACAGTGCAAATCTGCAAAGATTAGTGGTAGGTCAGAAGGTTGAACAGATTTTTAAAAATGATGAAAAATTAATTAAGAGGGAGAAAGTAGAGTTTGACAGAAAACTAGCAAGTAATATAAAAACAGAAGTAAGAATTTCTACAAGTATTTAAATAGGAAAAGAATAACTAGAGCTAGTGTTGGTCCTCTAGCGACTGAGTCTGGGGAATTGATACTGGAAAACAAGGAAATGGCGGAGGCGTTGAACAGGTGTTTTTGTCTGTTTTCATTGTAGAAGACTTAGAGAACCTGCCAAAGATACTTGAAAATCAAGAGGTGAAAGGGAGGGAGGAACTTAAAACATTCACCATCATTAGGGAAAAGTTGCTGGGATAACTATCAGACCTAAAGGCTGACAAGTCTGCAGGACCAGATGGCCTGCATCCTAGGATCTTAAAAGAAGTGACTGCAGAGATAGTAGAGGCTTTGGGTATAATCTTCCAAAATTCCTTAGATTCTGGAAGGGTCCCAGCAGATTGGAAAATAGCAAATGCAACACCTTTATTCAAGAAAGGATAGAGACAGAAAGCAGGAAACTATAGGCCAGTTAGTCTAACATCTGTCATTGGGAAATGCTATAATCTATTATTAAGGAGGTTATAGCAGGATACTTAGAAAATCATAATGGTATCAGACAGTCAACATGGTTTTGTGAACGGGAAATCATGTTTAACTAATTTATTCGAGTTCTTTGAGGAAGTAACAAGCAAGGTGGTTAAAGGGGAGCCCGTAGATGTGGTATACTTAGATTTCCAAAAGGCATTTGATAAGCTGCCACATCAAGGGTTACTACACAAGATAAGAGTACATGGTATAGGGGGTAACATTTAGCATGGATAAAGAACTGGTTAGCTAACAGGAAGCAGAGAGTAAGGATGAATGGGTCTTTTTTGGGTTGGCAAGCTGTAACTAGTGGACTGCCACAGGGATCAGTGCTGGGGCTCAACTATTTACAATTTTTATCAATGTCTTGGATGAAGGGACCGAATATATGGTAGCTAAATTTGCCAATGACACCAAGATAGGGAGGAAAGTAAGCTGTCAAGAGGAGGTAAAGAGTCTACAAAAGAATATAGATAGATTAAGTAGGTGGACAACAATTTGGCAGATGGAGTATAATGTGCAAAAATGTGAACTTGGCCACTTTGGCAGGAAGAATAGAAAAACTGTATATTATTTTAATGGAGAGAGATTGCAGAACATGGTGATACAGAGGGATCTGGGTGTCCTGGTACATGAATCACAAAAAAGTTAGTATGCAGGTACAGCAAGTGATTAAGAAAGCAAATGGAATGTTGGCGTTTATTGCAAAGAGAATCGAGTATAAAATAGGGAAGTTTTACTGCAGCAGTACAGGACCTTGGTGAGACGACATCTGGAGAACTGTGTACAGTTTTGGTCTGCTTATTTGAAAAAGGTTATAATTGCATTAGAAGCAGCTCAGAGAAGGTTTAATCAACTAATTCCAGGGATGAATGGCTTATTTTATGAAGAAAGGTTCAATAGAAAGGTCTAAACCCGTTGGAGTTTAGAAGAATGAGAGGTGATCTTATTGAAACATGTAAGATCTTGAGGAGATTTGATAGAGTGGATACCGGGAGGATGTTACCTCTTATGGGGGACACTAGAACTAGGGACACAGTTTAAAAATAAGAAGTTTCCCTTTTAAGACGGAGAGGAGAAGAACATTTTTTTCTCAAAGTGTTGCTAGTCTGTGGAATACCCAGAAAGCAGTGGAGGCTGGGTCTTTGAATTTATTCAAGGCTGAGTTAGGTATATTTTTGATAGACAAGAGAGTCAAGGGTTATGGGGGGCAGCCAGGAAAGTGGAGTTGAGACCTCAACTAGATCAACCATGATCTTGTCAAATGGCAGAGCAGGCCCAAAGGGCCAAATGGGCTACACCTGCCCCTAAGTCCTATGTTCCTATGCCTGCATCTCTTCCCAGATGCTAGCACTTCTGCAGTTTAATTGGTTTTGCAGACCTTGCCAATTCTGACAAGGCTCTGTCATGACCAAATTGACCATCCTGCCTTGCGCCTTCAGGCTCACATTATAGTTCATTAGATGTCTTTGGTCTGGGTACTTTGATGCTCCATGTTGCCACCATGAGACAGACTCCACACACCCAGGACTCCACCGCAACTGGTCTTCATTAATATAAAAGAAGTAAAGGAACGGGTGCATGGTTAAAAAGTGATTGTACATTAAAAGATAATTATTACGTTGACTTAAAAACATTACTGTTAAAGCTCATACATGAACAAGGAACATTTGGTTAAGATATGAAGGGGCTGCTGCCACTTGGGAGACTATAGCCCAAGGTGAGTCATCAGCTTTCAGAAAAAAAAGTAAAAGGAGAAAAATTTTAGAAAGAATACTTGTGAAAATAATTTTATGCCATCCCTTCAACCCCCAACCCCATGCACATATATGAATAAAACTTTAATATTCTCACTTTATAACTGGAAAGCTGAAATACTGATCAATTCGAAAGAACTTAAAAAAGCAAGAAATGAAGGGGGACAAAAATTTATAAGTGATTCATGTTTAACCCATTCACCTAGTTTAGAATTTAAATTCTTGGAGGATATACATCTTCCTGAATACATGCTGAAATGAATAAGAATAAATCATTACATAGCATTACATAATAGTTACACACTGCAACATAAGGGAGGGGGGAGGAATTTTTGGATAGTTTTATCCAGAACATAGTCACACCCCAGAGGCAATCACAGGTTCAGGAAGGGGAGAGTGTGAAATTCAGGAAGGAACTAAATTGAAAAGCAGGACCTCAAGGGTAATAATCTCTGGCAGATGCATGAGAACACCACCACCTGCAAGATCCCCTCCAAGCCACACACTATACTGACTTGGAACTATATCGCCGTTCCTTCACTGTTGCTCGGTCAAAATCCTAGAACTCCCTTCCTAACAGCATTGTGTGTGTACCTACACCACATGGACTGCAGCGGTTCAAGAAGGCAGCTCACCACCACCTTCTCAAGGGCAATTGCAGATGGGCAATAAACGCTATCATAGCCAGCAATGCCCACATCACATGAACAAATAAAAAAATAAATGTGCGTATTGGCATAGGAACAGATGGATTTGGTAAGTTAATACATGGCTAAAGGGTTGGTACAGGAAAAAGTGATTCCTTTTCATGGAACAGTGGCACCAGGGCTGGGACAGAAAGGGGCTGTACTGATGCACCTGAACTGGAATAGGATCAGTGTCCTGGTGGAAAGGGTAAATAGGGAAGTGGCAAAGGTTTTAAACGAGTAAGATGGGAGGAGGAATCTAGAATAAATTAAACAATCGTAAATACAAACAAAACAGGAAAGGATAGCAGGGAATTGGCTAAACTAAGGGAGGACCTAAATGGCCAGGGAATTATTAGAGTTACAGAACAGGGACTGAAATTTATACTCCCACCACTGAAATCGGCAGCGGGCAAAAACAATGGCGGACCGCTTGCGTTGGCCGTATGTCACAGAGCCACTGTGATATTGAGCAGGGTGGCGCATTTAAATAGTCAGGGCGGCTCGCCCCCTCCACCACCCCCCCCCCACCGATGATGTGTAGGGGGCAGGCTGTCTGTCCCCGTCAATGGCGTCAGCTGCCTTTGCACAGGTACTGACGCCATTTCTGAAGGGCTTTGAGCCCTACCGTTCTCTTTAAATATTTAAAGAAACATAGAAAAAAAATTTTAAACATTTATTCTGCCCCTCTCCCACCACCCCAATAACAATTAAATTAATTATTTGCCCTCTCCCCCCAAAAACACTTACCTTGTCCACCTGACCTCCCCCCAAAAGTACATAAACTTTAAACGATAACCCTTCCCACCATCCCCTGCACCAATGATATTACTTTGACCCCGCTCCCCCCCCACCTTGAGAAACTTACCTCCTCCCCCTCCCCCTCCCCCACCCCCACCCCCACCAGTGTTATGCCTCAGTTCCCTGGACAGGGGCTTTAAGTCGCAGGAGTGCCGGCCAGAGGCAGAAAGATCAGATTGGGACAGATGGCAGGAACTTAAGTATCATTAATTTAAATTTATTTAAATACGTTAAAGGGGGTCCTGTCACTGAGCGGTGGGGGAGGCGGGGGTGGGTGCTGCCACGAGGCCTCGCTGGCATCAGCAATATTTGGCTGGGCCCTCTCAGCATAGGGCTGCATGGCAGCCCTCTCCTGGAGGCATTTTCTGGCCCCACCTAGCATGAACCCAACATTGGGGGTCTGTATAATTCAGCCCCTGGAGTGTAAAAAGATGGTTAAAATAAAACGAGAGCAACTGTTATTAAAAATGAGTTAAAACGTCTGTACAGCAAGCACATAGTGTCCATAATAATACATTGCAAGGAATCAGAAATATTAGGAGTTACTGAGACATGGCTACAGAAAACAAATACTGGGAACTAAATATTTTAGGGTATAACATTTTTAGAAAAGAGAGAGGGGAAAAGGGGAGCTTGAGTAGCTGTACTTATTAGAGATAACATAATGGCAGTAGAAAAAAGTAACACAGCCATCAGTAAGACAGAAATAGAATCCATGTGTATAGAGATTTAGATAAAAGCAAGGTTCAATTAGAGGAAGGGGCGTGGAGGAAGAAATAAGCAAATAAATTATGGAAATGAATAAAAAACATAGAGTAGTAATTATGGGAGATAGTAATACTGGAAGCGACATATATTAATACACAGGGCCCTGTTCTTTGCAGACAGAAAGATCATGTACACACATTGTGCCTGTTTCAGCTAAACAAAATAATTGACAGCCATTCGCTAGTTCATTCCTCAGGGCAATGCCTTGACCAATCAGAGTCAAGCTGCATGGTTTGAATTTCAAACAAATCTTGGCAGTTAACTGTCAATCACCATAAACCTGGGCATGCTCCATGGCAATGCTTCCACCAATCAGAGTCCACTTGCCAACAAATCAGCACTCTCTTCTCATACAGTATAAATTTGTTACTTTCCCTTATATTGGTATTCTTGAGTTTGAGTGCAAGATGAAAAACTTCAACAAAATGTCTCTGTTTTCAGCAATGCTCAAGTTCTGTACTACCAAACGACACTTTCTAATCAAATACAGCGTGGATAAAATCCTTGGTCTGGACAGATTGCATCCACACATTTTAAAAGAATCTAGGGAAGAGATAGCAGAAGCACTATTACACATAATTAATAATTCACTAGAAAAATGTGTAATGCCAAAAGACTGGTGAATAGCTAATATCATACCCATATTTAAGAAGGGAAATAGAATATGTCCAAAGAACATATTCAGCATAATTTTGGTAGTGGGAAAAATAACAGAATGACTACTGAAGAAGGAAATGGAAGAACACCTAGAAACCAAAATAATGAATAGTCTTGCTTGACCAACCTCATTGAATATTTTGAAGGGGTAAGAGTGAGAGTAGATAAGGGTAATGCAGTATATGTAATATATCTAGATTTACAAAGGCTCTTATAGAGAGATACAGCACTGAAACAGGCCCTTTAGCCTACTGAGTCTGTGCTGACCATCAACCATCCATTTATACTAATCCTACGTTAATCCCATACGACATCCCCACAATTCTCCTACCACCTACTGACACTAGGGGCAATTTATCTAGCAACCTGCAAGTCTTTGGCTGTGGGAGGAAACTGGAGTAGTTGGTGGAAACCCATGCAGTCACAGGGAGAACTTGCAAACTCTGCACAGGCAGTACCCAGAATTGAACCCAGGTCGCTGGAGCTGTGAGGCTACAGTGCTAACCACTGTGCCGCCCCAATAAGGCTCTTGATAAAGAACCGAATAGATTATGAAGAAGATCAGAGCTTGCGGAGTCAGGGACAGTTAGCAGAATGGAAAGCTAGATAGCTACAAGACAGAAAACAGAGTGTAGGGGTATAGGGTAATTATTTAGAGTGGCAGAAGGTGATAAGTGGGGTCCCACAAGGACCAGTGCTAGGACCAATGTTGTTCACAATGTGATTTAGACTTTGGAATCAAATACAAAATTTCAAATTTGTGGATAACACCAAATTGGGAGGATCATCAGTACCGAGGAGGACTACAACCATTTATGAAAGGACATTCATAAAGCTTCTGAATAAGCATATAATTGGCAAATGGTTTTTCAACATGGATAAGTGTGAAGTATTACATTTTTATAAGAAACAAAAAAGGTCACATATTACTTGATTAGTAAGAATCTAAATGGGATAGAGGAGCAAAGGGATCTGGGAGTACAAATACACAAATCACTAAAAGTTTTAATGCAAGTTGATAAGGCCATAACAAGAGCAAACCAAGCTGCAGGGCTGGAATTGAAAAGTAGAGAAGTTATGTTAAACTTGTATTGAACCTTGTTTAGATCACACTTTGAGTACTGTGTATAATCCTGGTCTCCATATTATAAAAAGAATGGAGAGGCACTGGAGGGGGTACAAAAAAGACTTATAAGGACGGTCCAAAAATTGTAAGTTTATACCTATCAGGAAAGGATGAAAAGGCTGGGTCTGTTTTCTCTTGAAAAGGGAGGGGTTCCCTAATAAAATTATGAAAAGTTTTGATAAAGTAAACAGAGAGAATTGGAGTACTTAAACACTGAACATGGATGGGTTTGTGGTGAGTGGTATGTAAAAGCATACAAAATGTGAAACCTTCCCCCAACCTGCCTTGAATCTCCCACTTCCTGTTTTAATGTAGTCTTGATGGGAGGGGGGCAAGCAGCCAACTTGCTTGCAGGAGACAGGTTGGTCAGTTAAATATTGTAATGAAGCTACATGTCTCAGAATTAACCACCAATCTAAATTTAACACTGTCCGGCTGGGTTTCTCAAGTGAGGACTGTTGGATCTGGGGATATGAGCCTTCCCACTTACCTGCTGGATCCAGTTTACCTACTTCTTCCACCACCCCCACCACCACCCCCCGGCCCCTACAACCCCTTCAACTCTTCCAATCTCCCCCATGAAGCCTCTCATCACCACCACCACTAACCCTTCTGATCTCTCCCTGAGGCCTCTGATCCCTCTCTCTCTCCCTCCTCACTGCTCCCCAGCTGTGGCCTGCTGCTGAAGACCAATTTGCCCAACAGCCAGCCAACCTGTCAATCTGGCTGGCTGCAGCTGGGAAATGGAGATGAAAAATGTTAATCTGCTCCTGTTGTAAAATCTGTCAGAGCCTGAGAGCAGCCCAGTGATGGAAATCCTTGTACAAGTCAACCTGATGTGGAAAAAGATGGAATTATGTCACAACACGGACGAGAGTGTTCTCCAGGCTTCTAAAACGTTGCAGTGGAGGTCTTGGGTGGAGGAGGTGCAAAGGAGAAGTTCTGTGTCTACATGGGGCCAGGAGGCCCTGCAGACAAATGCTCTGAAGGCAGTGGGACCAGCGAATCATGACGGTCAGTGTCAGAAGTCAAGTTCAAGGACCTGGATAGAGTGCCGCAAAAATGATCAATGACCTCATGAGTGGTAAAGGTCAGAGCAATCATCTTCAAATGCTATATCCTACTGGCTGCAATGGTAGTCTCAGACACTGCTCAATGCACCACTGCCACCAATGTCAATCAATCACGACTCATACCTAACATTCATATCTGCACCTTATCCTCTCACATTTATCACTACTATAAACCTCGTACCCATATCTCATAACTTGCACACACCGCCAGCTATTCAAACAAGACAGGCACATCACTCACACACATTGCACGACACTCACTGACACACTTCTCTCTGACTTGCAAGACAAGGTGGCTCACAAGCAGAGGCAGCAGGGGCTAATTGGTGGGGGACAAGTGTGCCTGCATGTCCTAATCCCTGGGAGGAGATGAAGCTCACCAGTATTTAGGGTGGTCACTGTTTAGGCTGCAGCTAGCGGTAGGGCTGGAACCACAGAAGATGATGGTATCCTCATACCTAATTCTTCTTCTCACATTCCACTTCCCAATCATCCCACACTCTCTTCTGATT
This sequence comes from Heterodontus francisci, assembly GCF_036365525.1. Classification (NCBI taxonomy): domain Eukaryota; kingdom Metazoa; phylum Chordata; class Chondrichthyes; order Heterodontiformes; family Heterodontidae; genus Heterodontus; species Heterodontus francisci. Next base: position 119,418,798 of record NC_090373.1, on the reverse strand, counting down.
TACAAGCTGCAGATGGTGTAAGTATGCAACTCTTGATTCCCCCTTCCCCTCACCATAACCCTACCCTTGTGTCTTTCTCCTTTTAGATATCCAAGAACGGTTACCTGGCCAGGCAGTAGTAGAAAAGACACATAATGAAGAAACACCATCAGTTGATTTCACACCTGCAGCCACCAGCTCAGGTACAGATACTGCATGTAATTTAGTGGCAAGCATAGAAATGGGTTCTGCACGTGTTAAGACACTGGGCATGAATGGCCTGCAGTCAAGGAAGGGGGCAAGTGCTGCACAGGTGTCAGCTCGCCGGAGGGAGAGGTCATATGCAAGTTCTGCTGCAGGGGAGTCAGATGTGGACTTGGATGGGGCAACCTACAGAAGAAGGTATACACAATAAAATGTTTGGAGCATTGGGAATCCTGCCAGAAATCCTGCGATCAATGTCAAGGAGCATGGAGGAGTCTGGCACAAACTTGGCACAGGGCTTTGTGCAGAGCTTGGAGCTCATCCTTTCCAGAAAGGAAGTCGTAGCCAATTTCATGAGCACATTTATGGACCCAATCATTTGTGTTATTTCAATAAATTAATTAATTAAATTATTGACAATTATTAAAATAATTAAAAATATATGAGTAATAAATAGAAGCATTTGTATTATTGTTATTTAAGACATTATTAAATAGGCACATGTGGGGCTGGATTTTACCAGCCCTCTGACATCAGGGGTCATGGTGGGAGGGCCTGGAAAGTTTTGCCAGGAGAGGCCCCCCTCGACCCCGGATGCCGCGAAGGCCCCGCCGCATTTTACCGACGGCAGCGAGGCCTCAGTGCATCCCCCCCCTCTGCCAAGCGGCAGGGCCTTCATTTGCATTGAAAAATGTATTCAAATAAATGTAAATAAACCTACCTAGACTGGCTGGCCATCCCACACCGATATTGCGGCTGGTGGCCGGAGGTCCCGTGCCTTCGGATCCCCGTTTGGAGAACCGAGCGAGACACTGGTGGGGAGGTGGGAGGAGCGTAATGCTCAGGGCCGGAGGGGAGGAGGAGTGGGGAGCAGTCTTTTGATTGGTGGAGGGGTTGGTGGGAAGGGGTTAAGAGATACAGTTAGTAAAGGTTGGTGGGGGAAGGTCAGAATCTGCATAAACCTTTTTTTGGGGGGACTGGGCAATTAATAAATCGATTCTTCCATGGGGGTGTGGGTAAGCGGAGTGAAATGTTACAATGTGTAACTTTAATTTTGAACTTTTGTTCCCTTTAAAAATGCAAATACTAGTGAAGGGCTTGAGGTCCTTTAAAAATGGCACCTGTGCCAGGTATGGAGCGGCTGCCTCCTGTACGTCATCAGGGGTGGCAGCTCCGAGCCTTACATTTAAATGAGCCCCCACGCGAAATATCACGGGTGCTCAGCAGCGGCCGCTGCACATGAGCGGATTGCCGACTTCAAAGCGTGCCACCGCGAGTTGTGGTGTGCTAGTAAAATCCAGCCCGTGGTTTCCCTGCAAATTGTTCTCTATATTCAACTTTAGACATCTACACAAATGTAAATCAATAACTGGGATTAATTTGCTCTTTTTGACCTTAACAGGAAGCAAACAGTATTAGCTCAGAGATTACAAATTGATAACATGTCATGGTAACCAATTACTTATCGCCATTCGAAAGACATCAGGAATGAATCAAACCCAGGGCCTAGAGAATTGTCCTATCCCTTCTAATCTAATACGTCAACAAATCACCTAAAAGGAAAAGAAAGTATGAGCTATCCTTTCTTTACTAACAAAGTTCTTAACTGAAATAAACATTGAGACAAAGCCACTGAGGAAGCCAAGGGAATACATTTTTCCAATGGGAACATCTGATGACCCTGGATCAAATTGCTTGCCTTGACATACACACTAAATTTACAGTGCTATGTTGACCAGCAAGGAATAATTGATTGCTCAGGATTCTCTTGAGTCAATCATATGATTAATATACATTAACCACAACTTCACATTGCAATTGATAGCTATATTTTTTATTGTCGCAACCTACAAACTCTGATTCAGCATGAATCCCAGACATTTGTGATGAGGCACTTCTCTCTCTGTTGGCTGTTCAGGACCATTTCAAATCAGTTCACAATACCTAGAAATCCACGAGACAAAAATGTCCCAGTATTCAACACAAATTAACATAACTCAAAGTTATATGTGGAAAATAGAAAAGTCATCTTGGAACATTAGGGATTGTCTTTCTTGAAGAGAATTACAAGCTTTGTTCTCGATCTATCTCATTCCGACCTAAGGCTATCAGATATTGTGATATATGTGTCATTGCTTATCTTGGTCAGCACACTAATATAAAACAAATAAAAGCCATCAAAAAGATGTAACTTAGCCACTCAAGTAATGATTGAAGGAAAAACACAATTTATTCACTTCCTTTCTTTATTAGTGTATTCCTGTTGGCAAATTGTATGAGGAGCACTGTGACCCAGGTGACAGATTCATTGAGAAGGAGACAGCAAAATATGGGAGAGTAAGAAGCCGCTGGTATAGCAATGGCTATGTTTCTTCACCACGATAGTGCCCATAGGCCAATTTTAACCCTCCATGTCTGATGAGAATGGGATGTGTGGGGTTAAATTATCAACAGTGTCACATTGTCCACACTGCACTCACGCCTCGTGTCATTTTAACAAGTGTGTTTTGGACAGCATCTGAGGTACACATCCTCGACAGGTGACGGCCTCATTGAAATGCAAGAGTTGGGATCTGATGATGACATTCAGACCCCAATGAGAATATAACACAATGCCCAGTGGCCAGCCTCACCAGGCCTAAAAGAGAACCGAGAAAGTAGTTAATTTTTTAATGTTTCCAGGTGGGCCAGGAAGACAGGAATGCTATGGGTTCTCCCCCCTTCCCTTGACAGCAGTCGTGTTCGGCCTCACCCCCACTCCCCTTCCAATGAGCTTAACTGACTGCCAGGCACAGCTCCTGTGAGTGCCCAGCTTTCTGCCACACTCGACCCACCCCTGCCCGCCTGCTGCAAGGTTCGTTCAGGGATCGGGTTTGAAGTTAAAGTGGACAGGGCCTCACATCAGTGAGACCTGCCTGCCACTCGCCCCTGTCTGCACCACATTAACCTTTCACCCCAAGTCTAAATCAGGGTTCAATGTGATATTTTAAATCTGGTCTGTCAAACTGCCTACAGATATAAATGAGTTTAACACAGTGTAAAATGTTGAGCTATTTTTAGCAGTATATTGTTTAACAGCAACCACAAATAAAATAAAAATGTGTCATTTCATTGATTTAATGGTTACTTTAATTGAGCCTGGGAACTTCCAGCACCCATAGATTTTATATGCCACCATATGTTACTGCCACATACCTGATTAAATTTCCTACTTTATGGACTGCTGAGCCTGTTCAGTAATTCAGTTGTATCTCTTCTTCTTTTCAGATAGTAAATGGCTTTTGCAATAAAAATTCAGCCAGATAAAAGCAATTTTGATTAAAACTATTTTTTTTTTCCTTTTTTGTATGCTTTGTCAGTGAATTGCATAAATAATGTACAAGTGCTGTAGGAGATTTATGACCTATCCTGGTGCTTCAGATGAGCATAACATTTTTCACAGAAGATATCTAAGGGGTAATTTTCTGACTTTGCATTCTTGATGGTGGGCTTCAGCCGCCAAGAGGCCATATGATCAGAAAATCATGCACAGTGCACACCACCCCCCCTACCTTTGTAATATGTGCTCCTTAGTGGACGGGAAAGTGTCAAGTAAAAACACTACCCTTATAATCTTCAACAAAATGTGACTTCAAATGAAATTCTTCACTTTTTTTGCTTCTTCCCCTGTAGTTATCTTCTCACCTGACAGAGAAACTTGGCCCCAATTTTAACTCTGGGACTAGTTTTCAACGGGTGTGTTTTGGGCTGTGATTTTAACCTCCCCCCCCCCCCCCCCGACCCAGTGAAAATGGTGCGTTGGAGGGTTAGAAGTCCTTGTGGCCAGAGGGAGCAGGAGTGCTCCACTGCTCCCCTCAAGCCCTCCAAGGAGTCCTTGGGCATCTCCAGTTCTGGGCTCACCCTGATCACACTGGAAATGCCCCATCCCTGATCTTTAGACCCCCATATCGTATAGACTGCTGGGGACCTTTGCCACCGGTGCCCTCCTGTCACTCCTGCCTGCTGGACAGGTATCGGATGAGACTACAGGAAATTTTATTTTCCAGAGAATCTGCCATTAAGATCAACATCCACATTCCCAAACTCTCCCAGTGCACTTCGAGACTTGCACACACCATTCCTGCTCCTCTTTTAAGATTGGGACAAAGATGTCAATTCAAAACTCACCTGCTGCAGCAAAAACAGCCCCAGGGTAATTCCTATCTCATTATCATCGCAACCAAGGGTTTCCCATTCGATTTCCTGATAAATTGTGAAAACTGCCCACCTCTAGAGTACAGTTTCCGGAGGGTTCGCCTGTAGCCTATTTAAAGCTGAAATGCAATTCTTAAAGTGAGATGTTGTGGGTAATCTCACTGTTGCAGTGAACTGCATTACTTTTGTGAGTTAAACAACCTATATATATTCATAAAGTCTTAAAATCAACTAACCTGACAATTTTCACATTGTTCGTAGTTTCCTACATTTTAAGAATTTCTTATTATGTCTCCTGTTAATTCTGATGCACTACTTCTGAAATTATTCTGACCACTTTTTAAAGGATCCATCAAGGTGAACATTGACATCGTTCTATAAAACTTCTGTCTTTCTCTATCGGATTCTGAGTAGCCCACTGTTGGTTTCCCAATCTGTTTTAAGATCTAAGACCACAAAATTCATACGCATCACACCTTAGCTTGATTCCTCAGGGTCAGGCAGTGCTGTGGGCCGCTACCTGCACATCCTGCATGTCGTCCATCTTTGATATAGGTGCACACAGCTGTGTCCCTAGTGTGTGCCCGAACACTTGAAATGGCGCTATCCTGACATGACACTGCCCAACTGGCTGATGTGATGCCAGGATACCAAAATTGGACAACACAAGTCCTAACAATGCCTGCGTTGCCCACTCTTAAAAGAAGAAGCGTGAAACAGCAAGATGGGCCCTGCTGTAGCGTTCCTTACAGGGCCAGGCACCCTGATTGCAGGAAAGTAAAATTAATGGAACGTTTCTATTGGAAAGTTTCTGAAAGGAGTCTGGAGTGTTTTTAGAGGCGTTGGTGCATTAGCTGCATCCTTATAGGGAGGCCAGAGGAGTAGATTGCCTATCCATACAAAGGATGCAACAAGTATGTGGGTAGCAGTGACAAGGCCTCTGGATCTGAGCACGACAGGGAGATGGAGCAGAGGCTGCAGAGAGGGCAAGCTCCACGCCGTGCCCTCTGCCAAGTTGGAGCAAACTCCTCCATGCCCCTTGACTGTGACAGGAAGCTGTCTGGCAGGCCAGCCAATGCACCCAGCATCCCACTGTGTAGGGCCATTCAGCGCTTCTGCATGCTGCCTCATTGAGGTCCTCATCTGAGTCCCCTGCAACAGTGCTTGTCTGCCACCTCGCCCTCTGGTGAGCTGGAAAATGAACCATCCTTTATCCCTGGCCTTGCTATTACTCATGCCCAGTGACTTACCATATGCTGATCCCAACTTTATGCTCGCCTCCAAGGTAAGTGCAGTGCCAGTATCTGAGCTGGTGGCTGTGAGTGTCAGATTAAATGATGAGGCCTCTTCACCACTGCTATGCTGTTGCTCTCTCGTTTCCAACCTGGGGTCCTGTAGCTGAGCAGGCAGCAGTTCTTGGGTATCTGAAAGCAGGGACTCAGAAGAGGAAGTTGGTGTGAGAGAAATGAGTAAGTAACATTCGCACCACACAAGTGCCAGGCAATGACCATCTCCAACAAGAGGGAATCTAACCATCTCCCCTTGACATTCAATGGCATTACGATTGCTGAATTCCCCACTATCAACATCTTAGGGGTTACCATTGACCAGAAACTGAACTGGAATAGCCATATAAATACCATGGCTATAAGATCAGGTCAGAGGCTAGGAAGCCTGCAGCTGGTAACTCACCTCCTGACTCCCCAAAGCATGTCCACCATCTACAAGGCACAAGTCAGGAGTGTGATGGAATACTCTCCATTTGTCTGGATGAGTGCAGCTCCAACAACACTCAAGAAGCTTGACACCATCCAGGACAAAGCAGCCCACTTGATTGGCACCCCATCCACAAACATTCACTCCCTCCACCACCGACGCACAGTGGCAGCAGTGTGTACCATCCACAAGATGCACTGCAGCAATGCATCAAGGCTCCTTAGACAGCAAACCCGCGACCTCTACCAACTAGACGGACAAGGGCAGCAAATGCATGGGAACACCACCAGCTGCAAGTTCCCCTCCAAGCCACACACCATCCTGACTTGGAACTCTATCACCGTTCCTTCACTGTCGCTGGGTCAAAATCCTGGAACTCCCTTCCGAACAGCACCATAGGTGCACCTACTCCACGTGGACTGCAGCTGTTCAAGAAGGCAGCTCACCACCACCTTCCAAGGGTAATTAGGGATGGGCAATAAATGATGGCCTAGCCAGTGATGTCTATATCCCAAGAACGAATTTAAAAAAAGATAGTGGAAAGGCATTGGGGAGACAGAAGATGAGTTACTCACTGTAGAATTCCCAGCCTCTGACCTGCTCTTGTAGCCATAGCATTTATGTGGCTCGTTCAGTTCAGTTTCTGGAGATAGGCTGTCTACTAATATTCATTATAAGCCCACCGACTCCCACAGCTACCTCGACTACACTTCTTCACACCCTGCCTCCTGTAAGGACTCCATTCCATTCTCCCAGTTTCTCCGTCTCTGATGCATCTGCTCTGATGATGCAACCTTCTACAACAACTCTTCTGATATATCTTCCTTTTTCCTTAACCGAGGATTCCCTCCCACTGTGGTTGACAGGGCCCTCAACCGTGTCCGGCCCATTTCCTGCAACTCTGCTCTCACCCCTTCCCCTCCCTCCCAGAACCGTGACAGGGTTCCCCTTGTCCTCACTTTCCACCCTACTAGCCTCCACATCCAAAGGATCATCCTCCGCCATTTCTGCCACGTCCAGCGTGATGTTGCTACCAAACACATCTTCCCTTCCCTTCCCCTGTTAGCAATCCAAAGGGATCAACCTTCCACGACATGCTGGTCCAAGCCTCCATTACCCCTGACACCTCGTCCCCTTCCCACAGCACCTTCCCCAGCAATCGCAGAAGATGCAGTACCTGCCCTGTTACCTCCTCTCTCCTCACTATCCAAGGCCTCAAACACTCCTTTCAGGTGAAGCAGTGATTTACTTGTACTTCTTTCAATTTAGTACATTGTATTCGCTGCTCATAATGTGGTCTCCTCTACATTGGGGAGACCAAATGCAGATTGGATGACCACTTTGCAGAACACCTCCACTCAGTCCAAAAACATGACCCCGAACTTCCTGTCGCTTGCCATTTCAACACACTCCACTGCTCTCATGCCCACATCTCCGTCCTGGGCTTGCTGCAGTGTTCCAGTGAACGTCAACGCAAGCTCGAGGAACAGCACCTCATTTACCGATTAGGCACACTACAGCCTACTGGACTGAACATTGAGTTCAATAATTTCAGAGCATGACTGCCCCTCCCCCTTTTTATTTAGTCTTACCTTTTTTTCAGTTTAACTTTGTATTTTTTATTTTTATTTCATTTTATTTTAGTTTGTTTCATCATTGCACCTTTTTTTACCATGTGCCTGCCCACTCTTTTTTTCATGTTTGTGCTTTTGACTAGGGCTTTCATTACTCTGTCATTTAACACTCTCTCTGCACTAATGCTTTGTATTTCACCACACCACTAACACACTCTTTGTCTTTGCCCCATGACCTCCTTGTCAGTTATTCTCTGTGACCCCCTGTCCTATCAACACCTTCTCATTTGCTCTCTTTTGTCCCACCCCCACTTTATTTGCTTAAAACCTATCACATTTCTAACCTTTGCCAGTTCTGATGAAGGGTCACTGACCTGAAGCGTTAGCGTTGCTTCTCTCTCCACAGATGCTGCCAGACCTGCTGAGTATTTCCAGCACTTTTTGGTTTTATTTTACTGACTCATGTCTTACTCTTTTTTTGAATAGCAGGTTACACAAACCATATGTTCTGTGGCCACAAGAAAAATAAAAACAAAGCTAGAAAGATGTGAGAGCAGAGCTAACATGGCAATTGAATGAAAACAATGAGAAGTTATTGTGATATCATCACTATAAAATAATATGGTTATGTGTTTCAGAGCACAAGAACATAAGAAATAGGAGCAGGAGTAGACCACATGGCCCATCGAGACTGCTCTGCCATTCAATACGATCATGGCTGATATTAGGATTCAAATTCACTTTCGCATCCGCTCGCCATAGCCATTGATTCCCTGAGAGACTTAAAATCTGTTTATTTCAGCCTTAAATGTTTTTCGTGATGGAGCATCCACAACCCTTGGGGGTAGAGAATTCCAAAGATTCACAACCCTTTGAGTGAAGTAATTTCTCCTCATCTCAGTCCTAAATGATTGGCCCCTGATCCTGAGACTGTTTTAGATTCCCCGACCAGCGGAAATAATCTCTGTGTCTACCCTATCCAGCCCCTTTAGAAGCAGTATATAGTAAGAGGATAATATTGCAGCGCTGAAGGAGAATTATAAGGGAATTAGTCTTTACTTCAGACTTTAAAACTCTTAACAGTTCTTTGCCTAGTGAGTTACTGTAAAATAAAGTTAAGCGCCCTGAATTTCCTCAGATTTTTGTCACAGCGCCACTGTAACTTCATCGGAAGTGCAGTGCAAATCCCATTTTCATGTAAGAACGGGGTTTCCAAACACTTCCAGCGAGGATACAGTGGTGCAGCTGGAGCAAGGCTGAGAAAATTCTTTTTTATGTTCATATACGTTAAAGTGTAGAAAAATTTTGAACATTTTATGACCCACATGAGAAAGTCAAGATGAAATTCAATCCATTTGAAAGGGGGGAAATTGCCTTTTCAATTATAGTTGTTCTAACTCTCAGGGGCTATCCTTGCTTCCACTATATTTAAAAACCTCTTAACAATCCTTGACAGCATTTGCAATTTTTTGCCTGTAAAGAATATGCAATGATTCATCTTTCAACAGCCATTGCCTTAAGGTCCTTTCCCTTGTTATGAGGTGGATCTCCTGTCAGCTGGGATTTGATTTGATGGTATTCCTGCTGTTATGGAAATGCTCAACAGAGCAGTATTGGGTCATTAGTCAAACATGCAATGTCGTCGTTTGTTATTCTCAGCAGCTCCATATCACACGGAAGAAAGTTCAGTGAAACTAACTGAGTAACATTTTAACGTCTGTACAACTTTGAATCTGTAATTACTTGGTTTGCAGTTTCATACTGCAGTTTTGTGCATAATTTTCTCTTTGCATTTAGTAGTTTTGGGGTTTGACATTAAAGTTAATTCAGATAGAGCTAGTGATGCCGGATGCCATTTGTCAGATATACGTGATGAAACTTTGCATATGCTATTCATCCTGGTGATGTCATGAAGAGCAAGTAGTACACAACTGATGATCATTTTTGTGCAGTTTATAATTGAGCAGGAGTGTTTCCCCAGGTCCAACAAGCTTTACACACCCCATGACTCTTCCTGACCCCTGTGACCTCTGGCTCCCTCAACCCCCGCATCTCTGACTCCCTCCACCCATCTGAACCCTGACTGCCACACCCCCCCGAAAGCTAACTCCCCCACCCCCTGCAATCTTTGATACACCTCATCCCCCAATCTCTGACTCCCCCACCCCCCCAGATCTCCAAGTTCCCCCACCCCTCTGCAATCTCTGATTCCCCCCACCCATCTGAACCCTGACACCCCCCCCACTCCAGTCTTTGACTCCCCATGCCACATGATCTCTAACTCCCCCCACCAGCCTCCGTCATCTCCTACTTAAGTCTACTATGTAGTACTTTATCAAATGTTTTTTGAGTAGTCACATACACAACCACACCACCTTTATCAACTTTTACTGTTACTTCATCAAAGAATTCAAGTTTGCTTATTAATGGCTGATTAATCAGTGATTTTTGGAGAACATACAAATTTATTGCAAGGAAACAGTCCACTTGGCATCTATGCCCGTCAGTTCTGAACTCATGTTTTCTTCTACAAGAGCAATACAGTAAAATCCGAGTGTTCTCCTAATTTGCATGTTTTATACCCTTTTCAAGCAACTATCTATTCCCTTTATGAAAGATATTTATTGACTCTGCTTCAACAAGAGTTTGTGGCAGAGATTACAGACAGGTGGTAAGTGGTGTGGGTCGCTTTCAATTTTTACCACCCACCTGACCGCAATTGTGTTTAGTTAAAAATGGTGCGATAGTCCCTGAGTGTTTTTAGGGTCAAATAATCAGACAAATGACAAATTTTCTCATAGATTAAAGAAGAACGATAACTATTTTGAACAATTCCCAAAATGGTTGCAACTTTGACCAATTCACAAATTCACACACACATGCATACACAAGAATAGATAGATAGAGAAATAAAGGGTAGGATGCAATTAAAATCCGAGGTGGTATAAGAGTTAATAAAAGCAAAATACTCCGGATGCTGAAAATCTGAAATAAAAACAGAAAAATGCTGGAAAAACTCAGCAGGTCTGGCAGCATCTGTGGAGAGAGAAGCAGAGTTAATAAGAAATTTATGTCTGCCAGTTCTGAAGAAGGGTCAGTGACCTGAAATGTGAACTCTGCTTATCTCTCCACAGATGCTGCCAGACCTGCTGAGTTTTTTACAGCACTTTTCTGTAATATAAGAGTTCATGGTTTACAGAATATTGTTGAATCTTCTCTTGAGGAAAGTTTTTTAAAGGTGCAGGCCTGGATGTTTACAGTCTTGAACTTGCTGAGGTGTTGTAGAATTCTAATGGTTAAAGCTCAGCCCAATGTTGGTGGTATGAATTTAGTTTACCTTCATAGATGGAGAGTCTCAAAGTCACTTTGTAAGTTCTCTGCAGTAATGGTTGTCCAAGCTGTTGTTCAGCTGGGTTCCTCTGTTTAGCTGGATCTCTCTCACAGCCTCTGGCTGGAAACTGGCTTTCTGTGGTTTTGACTTGATCTCTCCTTTCTCTCTGGAGGGTTACCTTTTAAGGCCAAAATCTGTCACATTTGAGTTTCTGTCAGGAGAAACATGGCCCTCTCCCCTGGTGTGACAACACAATGGATGAGGATATGGAAACCATGGCTATCTATTGATGTCCGAATGGGGACCATTTTGTTATGATTGCCTACTTCATTTTGGTTTTGATTATGAGTCAGTCTGTCCCATGTAGATACAAATCATCAATATGCAATGGTAATGCTTTCAATTTCAATGGGTTCTCCCCAGCGGTATTTCAGACGAGGTTAGTGAGTTTCATTCTCAACAGACAGAGGTGTGTATTTCCAGTACGGGAGGGGCCATGTGACTGCTGCTCCATTTTGTCTGTGGTACAAGTATCCATATTCTTGTGGTTCAGTTTAACAGTTAACTTTTTTTTAAATCTTTTTAATCCCTCCAGGTCATTGTTTGTTTCATCAGTGCTCTTTCTGGGCATGACACAGACAATTCAATATTTTAACTATTCAGTGTTTAAAAACAATTTTTAAATCTTTCTTTATGCTTGCTTACAAATGCATAGGTCTAGAAATTGGTTAAGGCCTGTTTTCAGGTAGATAATAAGTGCCACACGGAAAGCACATGTCCCAATTGAAAGCTCAAGATCAGCCAGATATTGAACCTCAAGCCTCATTAACATCTTCTAGCTGAGCTGCCGGTGCCTTGTGCACTACCACAGGCAACTTGCCCATTTTATTGACATGAATTTTGGGCCGCTTACCTCACAGGATCATTGTAAATATTTTTCTTTTTCTTTATTTTTTAATTTAAAAAACATGCCCTTTCGTGACAGCTGCTGACGAATTTGAAGAGGAATTGGGGGTGCGGTTGTGGGGGGGTGGCGGTGGGGATGGTGGGTGGTTGTGGGTGGGGGGTGCAGCTGGTGTGCCCATTATAGCAGAGGGGCCAAAAACAGGCATTTGACACCTAATTTACATATGTTTGGCTGTTCCTGTGCTCTGTAATCATGCCACTGTCTGACTATCATGGAATTCAAGATATAAGAACTCCCATACATAATATATTTATGTTGTACTAGTTGATTTCCTGAGGTGTTGCACACAAAAGTAGAAGTATATGGTTTCTCTCTTAGCTGTCTTTTCTGACTTTGTGTTGCTGTTTCTTTGTCTTGCCTTTTCAATGTAACACAATAAACTGGCCTCGATTGAATGATTACTGGAATGTAATTTGTCTATCTTCTCACTCAAATAGGCAAACAGTATGGGGAAATTATATATTGAGTGGCAGCAAGTATTCTTTCCTGGCAGTGAACATTTTTAATTGCCACAGTAATAGTTGAACTACAACCCATCAAATTTTGGATCTATTATAGGACAACATTGGTGTTATTTTGTAGTTTCTTATGGATGTATAATGGTTACCTAGCTATTTGTAATGCCTATCATGTATTAGATAATACAGAGAGAAAAAGGCCATGCAGGGACATGACAAGAGAAGCAAGATTCCTGTCTTTCTTGTTGGTCAAGGTCGCAGGGGAGAGAGATGAATTCTGACATGAATATAAATCGTCATTCCTTCATCATCACTGGGTCAGTATCCTAGAATTCTCTACAAGCACTATCACGACAAGGTCTGTAACAGGTTTAAGTTGAAGAAGGTCCACCATCACTGCCATTTTAAATTTCAGCTAGGGATGGACAAAATATGCAATCTTTCCAGTGATACCCACATCCTGAAAACAAATAAAGAAATGAAAATTCTGCCCAGTTGCTGGAAACAATTAACTGTAGTGGCTGTTCCACAAGCAAGATTCTTGCCTTAGGTAACAAATTTTCATTGCCTTGGACGAGTGAGAGCCTGCCTGAATCAGGCATCTCAGAGGCAGCTTTGTGTCTTTGAAATCTAGCTGGATTGACCTTTTGCATAACGGTCTCCCAAGCTGAGAATACATAGAGCAGCTGCTGGGTAATGCTTCAGTTCACTTGGATCAACCATATTTCCAGGTCATTGCAGTAAAACAGAAGTCTATTAATACAAAGCTGGGTGCTCAAGTTAATAAAAGCAACAAAAGACTTTTTATTTGGGATTTGGTGAACAGTTGAAAGCACCCATGTAAGTTAAGCACCAGATTAATAATTTTATCTAAGGATCTTCCATGCTTCTTCAAAAATTTGCATCTTGCAGTAAATTCAAATTAGTAGTTTGACTTGAGTTACACGGTTGGCTAGCATATCCCTTTTCCTCTATCAGAGAAATCAACAACTACATCTTGCAGTTTTAACATGGTAAAACATTCCAAAGCGCTTCACAGGAGTATTTTCAGACATGATCTGACAGTGAGCCACATAACACTATATTAGCACATATAATCAAAAAATTAGTCAAAGAGCTGGGTTTTAAGGAGTGTTTGCGGTGCATTATGGGTATATCCTGGCAGCACAAAATCACAAATGCAGCACTCCTCTCAAAGGCAGAACTCCCAAATGTGTTGGCACTAATCAAACAGAGGTGGCTTCGGACACGACCACTGGATGGAAGACGGTAGCATACCCAAGAACCTTCTGTATGGTGAGGAAGCCGGGACCGGGCAACCAGTGGGGTGTCCAAAGCTCCACTTCAAGGATGCTTGCAAGCATGACATGAAGGCCCTAAATGTTGACTATCGTACTTGGGAGTCACTAGCTGGCGAAAGAGGGAAATGGCACAACAACCTGTGGACTGGTGTGCACTGCCATGATGACCAGTTGCTACAGTCGCTTGGCAACATGCGCCAACGTCAAAAACAACAACTCACAGTGTCACTTGGCAGCTTCACGTGCAGCACTTGTGGCAGAACCTGCCTCTCAAGGTTTGGCCTTCACAGCCAAAAGCAAAGGTGCACCAAGAGACGAAACCCCACTTAAATGAATTGTTTGCTGCATGTCCATCATCTTTCATAGATGGAAGGATGCCAATCAAAGGAAGAAAGAGAGGTAGTGAGTCAGCAAGGTTCAGAGAGGGAATTCCAGAACTTAGGGACTACGTAGCTGAAATTGAAGATGCCGAGGCGGTCAGAATTCAAAGAACACAGAGATCTTGGAGGATTGTGGGGCTGGAGGAGGTTGCAGAGAAAGGGAAGGGTGCTATGAAGGGATTTAAACACAAGGATTAGAATTTTAAATTTTAGGCGTTGCCAGACCTGGTACCAATGTAGGTCAATGAGCAAAGGTGATGAGTGAATGGAGTTTGGCATGAGTTACGATACAGGCAGCAGTGTTTTGGGTGAGCTGGTTGAAGATGGGAGGTCAGCCAAGAGAACATTGCAATAGTCAAGTCTAGAGGTAACTAAGGCATAGGTGAGAACACAAAAAATAGGAGCAGGAGTAGACCATTTGGCCCATCAAGCCTGCTCCGCCATTCAAAACAATCATGGTTGATTTTAGGGTTCAACTCCACCTTCCCGCCCACTTGCCATACCCCTTGATTCCCTGAGAGACCAAAAATCTGTTAATCCCAGCCTTAAATGTATTTCACGATGGAGTATCTGCAACCCTCTGAGGTAGAGAATTCCAAAGATTCACAACCCTTTGAGTGAAATAATTTCTGCTCATCTCAATCCTAAATGATTGGCCCCTTATCCTGAGACAGTGCCCCCATGTTTTAGATTCCCCAACTAGTGGAAATAATCTCTCAGCATCTACCCTATACAGCCCCTTTTGAATCTTATATGTTTCTATGAGATCATCTCTTATTCTTCTAAACTCCAAAGAATACAGGCCAAAGTTACTTAGTCTCTCATCATAGGACAACCCCCTCATCCCAGGGACTAATCTAGTGAACCTTCACTGCACTGCCTCCAATGCAAGTATATCCTTTCTTAAATGTGGAGACCAAAACTGCACACAGTATTCCAGATGTGGTCTCACCAAAACCCTGTACAACTGTAGTAATACTTTCTTACTCCTGTACTCCAATCCCCTTGCACTAAAGGTCAACATGCCATTTGCTTTCCTATTTGCTTGTTGTACCTGCATGTAAACTTTCTGTGTTCCTTGTACAAGCACATCCAAGTCTCTTTGAACATCGAAACTTACAAGTTGCACACCTTTTAAAAAATATTCTGCTTTTCTATTCTTACGACCAAAGTGCACAACTTCACACTTCCCTACATTACACTACATATTTATATTTTGAATTGTTTCTTTAAAGGTTACCCACTGTTCATTTACCGCCATAACTTTTAGGCTATTTACAGAATTCACCTTAGCCTGTTCTCCCCTCATGCCTGTGTAATTGGCTTTGTTTAAGTTTAAGATTCTTGTTTGTGATTGGAGCATGTCACTTTTAAATTTAACATGGAATTAAATGGGATTATGATCACTGTTTCCCAATGGAAATTTTACTATGACATTGCTTACTAATCCTGCTTCATTACACAATACTAAATCTAAGAATACTTTATCCCTAGTTGGCTCCAAGAAACTGTCCCAAAAACATTCTACAAACTCATCTTCTAGACCACTCCTGCCATCTTGTGGCCTACTCACTTAATCTGCTTATAGCTCTTTGCACCTCTCTGTGTCCTCTCCATAGCTTACATTTCCACCCACCTTTGTATCATCAGCAAACTTAGATACATTACTCTCTGCCTCTTCATCTAAGTCATTAATTTAGGTTGCAAATAGCTGAGGCCACAGCATTGATCATTGCGGCACTCCACTATTTACTGCCTGCCAACTTGAAAATGCCTCATTTATGCCCACTCGTTGCTTCCTGTTTGTTAATCAATCATCTATCCATGCTAATATATTACCCCCCAACTCCATGAGCCCTTATCTTGCCAATAAACCTTTTGTATGGCACCTTATCGAATGCCTTTTGGGAATCCAGGTATATTACATCTACTGGCTCCCCGTTATCTACTCTGCTAGTTACATCCTCAAAAAACTCTCATAAATTTGCCAAACAGGATTTACCTTTAGAACAAAGAACAAAGAACAGTACAGCACAGGAACAGGCCTTTCGGCCCTCCAAGCCTGCGCTGATCTTGATGCCTGCCTAAACTAAAACCTTCTGCACTTCCGGGGACCGTATCCCTCTATTCCCATCCTATTCATGTATTTGTCAAGATGCCTTTTAAGCGGCTCTATCGTACCTGCTTCCACCACCTCCCCTGGCAGCAAGTTCCAGGCACTCACCACCCTCTGTGTAAAGAACTTGCCTCACACATCCCCTCTAAACCTTGCCCCTCTCACCTTAAACCTATGTCCCCGAGTAACTGATTCTTCCACCCTGGGAAAAAGCTTCTGACAATCCACTCTGTCTATGCTGCTCATAACTTTGTAAACCTCTATCATGTCGCCCCTCCACCTCCGTCGTTCCAGTGAAAACAATCCTAGTTTATCCAACCTCTCCTCAGAGCTAATGCCCTCCAGACCAGGCAAC
Source organism: Heterodontus francisci (assembly GCF_036365525.1). Lineage (NCBI taxonomy): Eukaryota > Metazoa > Chordata > Chondrichthyes > Heterodontiformes > Heterodontidae > Heterodontus > Heterodontus francisci. Next base: position 119,402,223 of record NC_090373.1, on the reverse strand, counting down.
ATCCTGGTAAACCTCTTCTGTACCCTCTCCAAAGCCTCCACGTCCTTCTGGTAGTGTGGTGACCAGAATTGCACGCAAAATTCTAAGTGTGGCCTGACTAAAGTTCTGTACAGCTGCAGCATGACTTGCCAATTTTTATACTCTATGCCCCGACCGATGAAGGCAAGCATGCCATATGCCTTCTTGACTACCTTATCCACCTGCATTGCCACGTTCAGTGACCTGTGGACCTGTACGCCCAGATCTCTCTGCCTGTCAATACTCCGAAGGGTTCTGCCATTTACTGTATACTTCCCACCTGCATTAGACCTTACAAAATGCATTAACTCGCATTTGTCCAGATGAAACTCCATCTGCCATTTCTCCGCCCAAGTCTCCAACCAATCTATATCCTGCTGTACCCTCTGACAATCCTCATCACAATCCGCAACTCCACCAACCTTTGTGTCATCCGCAAACTTACTAATCAGACCAGCGACATTTTCCTCCAAATCATTTATATATACTACAAACAGCAAAGGTCCCAGCACTGATCCCTGCAGAACACCACTAGTCACATCCCTCCATTCAGAAAAGCACCCTCCCACTGCTACCCTCTGTCTTCTATGACTGAGCCAGTTCTGTATCCATCTTGCCAGCTCACCTCTGATCCCATGTGACTTCACCTTTTGTACCAGTCTGCCATGCGGGACCTTGTCAAAGGCTGTACTGAAGTCCATATAGATAACATCCACTGCCCTTCCTTCATCAATCATCTTTGTCACTTCCTCAAAAAACTCAATCAAATTAGTGAGACATGACCTCCCCTTCACAAAACCATGCTGCCTCTCGCTAATATGTTTGTTTGTTTCCAAATGGGAGTAAATCCTGTCCCGTACAATCCTCTCTAATAATTTCCCTACCACTGATGTAAGGCTCACCGGCCTATAATTTCCTGGATTATCCTTGCTACCCTTCTTAAACAAAGGAACAACATTGGCTATTCTCCAGTCCTCTGGGACATCACCTGTAGCCAATGAGGATGCAAAGATTTCTGTCAAGGCCCCAGCAATTTCTTCCCTTGCCTCCCTCAGTATTCTGGGGTAGATCCCATCAGGCCCTGGGGACTTATCTACCTTAATGCTTTAGTAAAACCATGTTTACTTGTTCTAATCATACCGTGCTTTTCTAAGTGCATTGTTAAGACTTCCTTGATAATAGATTCCAGCATTTTCCCAATGACTGATGTTAGGCCAATTGGCCTGTAGTTCCCTGTTTTCTCTCTCCCTACTTTCTTGAAAAGCGGTATAACATCTGCCAACTTCCAATCTGATGGGACCATTCCTGACTCTAAGGAATTTTGGAAAATCATAGCTAACACATCCACTATATCTGCAGCTAAGGTGAATTGGGTAAGTAGCCTAAAATGTATGGTGGTAAATGAACAGTGGGAAAATTTTTAATAAACAATTCAAAATTTTCAACAAAAGTACGTTCCTTTGAAAAACAAAACTCGGCGGGAAAGGCCCATCCGCGGCTCACTCAGAAAGTTAAGGATAGTATTAGATTAAAAGAAAAGGCTTACAATGTTGTAAAAAAAAAAGTAGCAAGTCTGAAGGTTGGGAGTATTTTAGAAACCAGCAAAGGACCCGAGGCTGTAGGCCATCAGGTCCTGGAGATTTGTCAGATTTTAGTCCCTTAAGTTTCTCCAATACGTTTTCTCTGCTGTTGTGCATTTTCTTAATTTTCTCACTCTTTTTAGCCCCTAGGTTACTGCCTATTTCTGGTATGAAACTTGTCTCATCTACTGTGAAGATACAAAATATTTGTTCAATGCCTCTGCCATTTCCTCCTCCCTCATGATAATTTCTCCTGGCTCTGCTTCCAAGGGACCAACATTTACTTTAGCTACTCTCTTCCTTTTGATATACCTTTAAAAGCTCTTACAATCTGTTTTTATGTTTCTGGCTAGTTTACTCTCATTCTATTTTTTCCTTTTTTGCAACTTTCCGGTGGCCCTTTGCTGGTTTCTAAAATACTTCCAATCCTCAGACTGGCTACTCTTTTTTGCAGCATTGTAAGCCTTTTCTTTTAATCTAATACTATCCTTAATTTTCTGAGTGAGCCATGGTTGGGTCTTTCCTGCTGAGTTTTTGTTTCTCAAAGGAATGTATTTTTGTTGAACATTTTGAATTGTTTATTAAAAGGTTTCCCACTGTTCATTTATCGCCATACATTTTAGGCTATTTACACAATTCACCTTAGCCAGTTCTCCCCTCATGCCTACGTAATTGGCTTTGTTTAAATTTAATGTTCTTGTTTGTGATTGGAGCATGTCATTTTCAAACTTAACATGGAGTTCAATGGTATTATGATCACTGTTTCCCAATGGATCTTTTACTAAAACATTGTTTATTAAACCCTGCTTCATTACACAATACTAGATCTAAGATAGTTTTATCCCTAGTTGGCTCCACAATGTATTGCTCCAAGAAATGGTCCCGAAAACATTCTACAAACTTATCTAAAATAAAAGCAAAATACTGCGGATGCTGGAAATCTGAAACAAAAACAAGAAATGCTGGAATCACTCAGCAGGTCTGGCAGCATCTGTGGAAAGAGAAGCAGAGTTAACGTTTCGGGTCAGCGACCCTTCTTCGGAGTTCCGAAGAAGGGTCGCTGACCCGAAACGTTAACTCTGCTTCTCTTTCCACAGATGCTGCCAGACCTGCTGAGTGATTCCAGCATTTCTTGTTTTTGCTACAAACTTATCTTCTAGACCACTCCTGCCAATTTAATTGAACCAATCTATATGAAGATTCAAATCCCCCACAATTATTACATTGCCTTTGTTACAAGCTCCTATGATTTCTTGTTTAATGCACTGTCCAACGGTATAACTATTGTTAGGGGGCCTATAAACTACTCCCACCAGTGTTTTTGAGTCATGCTATTCCTTACTTCCTCCCATACTGATTCTAATTCATGATCTTCTGAGGCCAGATCCTTTCTCACTAATGCCCTTATGTCATTCTTGACCATCACTGTTCCCCCTCCTCCTTTGCTATTCTGCCTGCCTTTTGAAATATTGTATACCCTGGAGTATTTATTTCCCAACCTTGATTACCATGTAGCCATGCCTCTGTCATGGCGATTAGATCTAAATCATGTACCTCTATTTGTGCCACTAGTTCATCTATCTTATTGCAGATGCTTCGCACATTCAGATGTAGAACCTTCAATTTCATTTTTTTGCTTCTATTCCCTTCAATTACCTTATTTGCTGATGTACAATTTTTGTTAAACTCTCTATCCCATCCTGTCCCATTCTGCTTGTGTTTTCCTACAATGCTATACTATTCCAATGCCTTGACCTTTCTCTTTGGATTTCTAAATCTCACCTCTCCTGAACCCTCCCCCCACTCTGTTAGTTCACAACCTCTAGTCTTATCTGCTGGCTCACTCTTGAGTTTGTATCCTCTGACCCTTCCTGTCACACCCTGATTATTATTATCTTTATTGCTACCTTGCTCTGTTGCCTTCTCCTCTTTCTTTAAACTACCACATCTTCCCTCACTTGATCCCTCGCCCTTGAGAGTTTCAGAAACCAATGCTGGAGGGACAGAGATGAGCAATGTTATGGAAATGGAAGTAGGTGTTCTTGGTGATCGAGTGGATATGGGGTCAGAAGCTCAGCTCAGGTTCAAATAGGATCATAACTGTATGGAAGGAAAGTCATGTAAGTGTCTGGTACAACAGCAGCAGTATAGGGTATATTTGTTTTTTGCTCACATAGGTTTGCCTACAAAAGTTGACTATTTTGGTGAGCATGAATAAAGTAGTAGAGAGTAGTATAATTCCTAACACTGGTGGTAACTAACAGTCTTTGAGAAAAGAGACAACTGCATTGCAGGGAGACCTCAGCATCACTCCTACATGGTTTCCCAATTTCCAAGTGTATCCAATCCTTGCTACATAACCTTCGCACACGAGGAAATAGAATCCAGAACGATAGTAAACTATAGTATCCAAGACATATAAGCTGTTTACTTATTGACCCGAAAGTATCGGAATCACAAAGCATTTTAACAGGAGGCATGGCTATGCTATGTTGTACCTTGGATACTCGCTCCTCCCAGGTTTTGGTGCACGACCCGGCCCTTCCGAACCATATCCCCAGCACCTTCAGGTAATCTGACCTGACGGTGAAGGGGACAAAGGATCGGTCAGCCCAGTTACAAAGAACATGGCCTCGCTCTTGCCGTGGTTAAGTTTGGCTCCCGAGGCCAGATCGAACTGGTCGCAGATGCTCATCAGTCTGCGCACGGACAGCGGATCCGAGCAGAAGACGGCGACGTCATCCATGTACAGGGAGGTTTTAACCTGAGTGCCTCCGCTGCCTGGGATTGTCACCCCTCTTATGCTCGCATCCTTCCTAATAGACTCAGCAAAGGGTTCAATACAGCAAACAAACAAGACCGGGGAGAGAGGACAGCCCTGTCTGACTCCAGATTTGATCGGGAAACTTTCTGATTCCCACCCATTGATTGAGACTGCGCTACTGATGTTTGTGTAGAGCAGTTGGATCCAATTGCAGATTCCCTCCCCAAACTCCATTTTGGAAAGCACGTCCATCATGCAGGTGTGCAATATCTTGTCAAAAGCCTTCTCCTGGTCCAGGCTGATGAGGCAGGTGTCCACCCTCTTGTCCCGTACGTAGGCGATCGTATCCCTGAGTAGCGCGAGACTGTCAGAGATCTTACTGCCGGGTACAGTACAGGTCTGATCGGGGTGGATCACCAACTCCAGAGCAGATTTGACTCGACTGGCTATGACTTTAGTCAGAATCTTTTAGTCAACATTAAGCAGTGAGATGGGCCGCCAATTTCTGATTTCTGCCCTCTCCCCCTTCCACTTGTAAATGAGGGTGATGATGCCTTTCCTCATGGATTCTGACATGCTGCCGGCCAGGAGCATATTCTCGTATACTTCCAGCAGGTCCGGGCCGACCCAGTCCCACAGGGCCAAGTACAACTCGACCGGTAAGCCGTCGCTTCCGGGAGTTTTACTCGTCTCGAAGGACTCAACGGCCTTTGTCAGCTCGTCCAGAGTTAGCGGCTTGTCCAGTCTCTCCCTCCTGCTGTCATCTAAGACCTCTGTGATAGATGACAGGAAGGACTGGGAGGCTCTGCTGTCTGTGGGCTTCGCGTCATACAGCCCAGCATAAAAGGATTTGCTGATCCTTAGTATGTCGGACAGCGAAGACGTTACCGAGCCATCTTCTTCCTTCAGGCTGCTGATAACAGAGCTCTCTCTGTGTACCTTTCGGAAGAAGTAACGCGAGCACATCTCATCCTGCTCGATGGAGCGGACTCTGGACCGGAAGATGATCTTGGAGGCCTCCTTGGCAAAGAGCGAGGCCTGATGGCTCTTCACCTCTTAGAGGTCCTCCTTGGCCTCGACCCCCATTGACTGCAACCGGAGCAGATTTTGCATACTTTTCTGGAGTCGGGACATTTCCCTCTGTCTCTCTCTCGCCCTCTGAACAGCTTTGTGGATGAAGAACCTCTTGATGTTCTCCTTAATCGCTTCCCACCAGTGAACTGGAGACTCAAAGAGGGGTTTCACTGTCCTCCAGTCTTTGTAATCCCTTTTGAGTTCCTCAATGTTCTCTGGGGTCAGCAGTGTGGCATTGAGCTTCCACGTCCCTCTGCCAACCCGCTGGTCGTCCTGTAAGTGACAGTCGGCCAGTAAGAGGCAGTGGTCGGAGAAGAACACCGGCTTGACGTCGGTGGATCCGACCGTGACGGGACGGGACACAAACAGGAAGTCAATCCTGGAACAGGCAGACCCGTCCGATCTTGACCAGGTGTATCTGCGCTGCGCTCCGTCTGCAGGTTTGCTGAAGACGTCGTGCAGTTTGGCATCTTTAACTGTTTCTATTAGGAATCTGGACGTAGCGTCCAGTTTGCTGTCGTCACTGCTGGATTGTCCAGCCGCATCGATGATGCAGTTGAAGTCACCGCCTCGGATGACTGGCCTGGACGTCACCAGCAGCAGTGGGAGCTGCTGGAAGACGGACAGCCACTCGCTGCGTTGTACCGGGGCGTACACGTTGATGAACCGGAGTGGAGCGTTGTTGTACATTACGTCTGCTACGAGGAGGCAACTGCCCACCACCTCCTTAACTTCGGAGATGGTGAAGTTACCTCCCCGCAGCAGAATACCCAGGCCGGAGGAACGGCAATCATTACCCCCCCCCGACCAGATCGATGGCCCGTGGGACCACCATCGCGACCACTGCCTGTAGGTGCTGAGGTGTGGTATTCCACACTCCTGCAGAAACAGTAGGCCGGCTTTGACCTTGGCGAGGTAATCCAAGGTTGAAACACATCGCGTAGTAGATTTAATGCTACGCACATTAATGGAAGCAATCTTTACACCCATTTTTTTAAAGTTAGTTGTTGCTTCCCATACCATTTGTACTTGCTAGTCCCAGTCCTTCGGGATGTTCCTGCATACCCATCGTGTGAGCAAGCTGTTTCACAATAGTTGGGCTCAGAAACCCCTCCTGGTTTTTCATGCGGGGGTTGTTCCGCTGGGGTGACATCAGGGGGGTCTTGTAGGCAGAGAGGATTGGGTTGTCCTCAGCTGCTTCCATCTGTTCCTCCTCGAAAACATCACTGCTCCCGGCTTCCCAGAGCTCAGGTGCTCCAGACGTGTCTTTGCTCTCGGTGTCCCGGAGCTGGGATGCGTTGGCCACGTCATCACGTGTGGCGCTTTGGGGTTGGGGCATGCCGGGCCCATCACAGCTTCCAGTGACGGGGGCTGGGATGCTTTATCTTCCATCTCCTTGGAGTTCTGCCGCCTCTTTTGAAGGGGCTGTCGTTCCAGCATTCCCCCGTCCAGTGAAGAGGAGTTGTTGCAGTCTGATTCAGAAGATAGCCTCCTCTTGCCACTGGTTTGGGTGGTGGCCTGTTCCGCTTTGGGATGTTTTTTCTTTGTGGTTTTCCTCTGGACCACTTGCCACTGACCTGTTTGTCCATCGGCTGCCTCCTCCTCCATTGATTCTGTCTGTGGAGGAGGGGTTTCCGGGCGCAGGGTAGGTGCTGGGTCGCTGGTTTCAGCTGCCTCCCCTTCCTTCTCCTTCTCAGGTTGAAGTTCCTCACTGCGGAGAAGGTTGCTGGTCTCCTTTCGAACACCAGACGCCTTCGTCGAACCTTCTCCCGGCCTTTCCTTGGACCTTGCCGCCTGAGCATAACTGAGGCAGCGTTTGGGGCAGGTTTTGTAGAGATGGCCTGCCGCACCGCACAAATTGCAACACTTAGTCTGCTTACAGTCCTTGGTCTGATGGCCTTCCTCCTTGCAGTTCTTGCAAACAACCGTGCTGCAGTTGGCTGCCACGTGACCAGATTTGCCACAGGTGCGGCAGACTCTGGGCTGCCCAGCATAGGCCAAGAAGCCTCGACTTCCTCCGATAGCGAAGCTGGAGGGAGGGTGGATGATGGCTCCACTGGGATCGACCTTCAAGGTGACCTTGACCTGCCGCTTGCTGGTCCAAATCCCAAAGGGGTCCTTGACACCAGTGCTGCTGCCGGCCACCTCGATGTACCTGGCGAGAAAGGTGAGTACATCCACCACCGGAACATGGGGGTTGTAGAGGTGAATCATCACCACCCGGTCCCGTTGTGACAGAAGCGTGAAGAGCAGCTCTGCTGTGAGTATCGACGGAGGGACCCGATGTTCAAATCTCTGGACAAGGGCGGGAAAAATGTACCCAACGTGGCCCTCATCCTGATGACCACCTTCGTGTGCGGCTGCATCAAGCTGTGTGTAGACCTCCAGTACGCAAACTCCAAATGTCACTACGTGCTGAGGTTCTATCTGTCCCCAGTGTTGCGAAGGATAGGCCTGGTCAAATTGCCGCGGACCACTCCATGCAGTTGGGCCGTGCCGTACCACCTATCCTTCGTGGAGCAGTTTCTGCGGGAAAACACCTTTGACCACCGGTCCATCAGGCAGTGGTCTGCACAGAATGTCCTCAAGGCCCTACGGGAAAAGGAGACGGTGGATCCTGTCGGATGGTTCCCCGAGCCAACCGTCAAAGTCATTTGGCGGAATGCCTCATCACCAGAACTCTCAAACAAGCACTAAGATGTAGCTTGGCTGGTGGTGAGAAGGGCCCTCCCCGTCAGATCCTTCATGCACACCCGAAGTCTCGCCCCCTCCGCACAATGCCCCCGCGGTGGCTGTGGTGGGGAAGAGATGGTTGCCCACCTCCTTCTGGAATGTGTGTTTGCAAAGCAGGTGTGGAAAGAGATGCAGTGGTTTTTGTCGAGGTTCATCCCAAGCAGCTCTGTAACACAGGAGTCTGTGCTCTATGGGCTGTTCCCAGGGACGCACACCGAGACAAACATCAACTGCTGCTGGAGGACTATCAATTCGGTGAAAGACACCCTTTGGTCTGCCCGAAACTTGCTGGTCTTCCAGCGCAAAGAGTTGTCCACCACTGAATGTTGCAGACTGGCACATTCCAAGGTCCAGGACTACGTGCTGAGGTACGCACTAAAGCTTGGGGCAGCCGCAGCAAAGGCTCAATGGGGAAAGACCACAGTGTAAGGTCCCCCCACCAAGCTCAACTGAGGAGCTGGATCCATGGGAAACCCCTCGAACTGTATCCGGTAAATTTCTGTCTCCTGTATAATGTAAAAATGTATCTGGCAGGACAAATGTGAAATGGAAGGGTTGTGAGGCAACTCATAATTGTATAGAAGGAATCTGATCACCTTTGCACTGTTTGTATTTTTTGACTTGATGCTGTTTTAAACTATTTGGGAATGTAATTGTTTACAGATTTTTATGAATAAAGTATATTTTGGAAATAAAAAAATACAATACATTTGTCATGAGGGGCTGGATCCATGGGAAACCCCTCGAACTGTATCGGGAAAATTTTCATTTGCTGTAAATGTAAAAATGTAATTGGCATGACAAATGTGAAATGGAAAAGGTTGTGAAGCAACTCATGAATGTATTGAAGGAAACCCCCTGCAATGTTTGTATTTTTTGGTGCTGTTTGAAACTGCTTGGCAATGTAATTTTTACAGAATTTTATGAATAAAGTATATTTTGGAAATTAAAAAAAAACAATACTCTTGTCATGCCACAGTAGCACTTGTCAAGCCATAATCAACTATAAATGATGAGGTTTTGTGAGAATCAGACTATAAAGATTTCAAGCTTTTCTGATGAAGTTGTAGGGAAAAGCAGGTTTCGAAAGGAACAACAATCATCACTGCACTGGCTCAGATCTAGGGGTGGATTCTTGGAGGCAAGTGCTACCCCTTGCAGACATGGCTCCTGACGCCGGTGAGAAACCCCACCAGCGATGCAGAGGAGATATACAACACCAGCCATGGCCCAACACGAGCTACCATTGAGCAAGCCATCAGCATGCTGAAGATATGCTTCTGCTGCCTGGATAGATCGAGTGGATAGACCAGAAAGGGCTGCGCGCATCACTGCTCTATGCTGTGCTCTGCACAACTTTGCAATACAGAGGGGCGAGATCTTGCAGGACGATGAGAGACGGGAGCAGTTGCAGCAGCATATGCGCATTGGAGGATGGAGAGCATCAATACAGCACAGATATGGTGGGCAGCGAGTAAGGGATGCACAACACTGTCTTATTGTTGAGTGCTTCCACAATCCCTGAAGTGCACCATATGCTCCCCATGTCACACATCACCCTGCTTCATCTGGTAGGCAGTCTTCTGCATCTGTGAAATCTGTGTCTCCATCATTACTGGCAGCAGATGACTGAGCCATTGCCCATGTGACTGCATCCATGCAGTGTCACATCACGCATATGGGCATGGCAATGATGTTATTCCATACATGGGCAGTTCTGTCAGGTCAATGATGTAATGGGAGGAGACATGATCAGTACATGCTGGCAAGCGTCATTCACACAGTAAAAAGGAGACATGTTAGAAAAGAATATTTAGTGAGAAGGAATTAATACATAGGCGTGTCACCCATGAAAACACAAATGTGTCATGGTGTCTTCTTGAAATGTTTGCGGGTGCTCTTTTGCAGTGCTACTTCTGCGCTAGCAGCTTGTGGAGGCAATCTATTGATCAGGATTCCCTTTGGCTTTGGATGACTTGGGCGGTTGCCCTCTGCCTGCCTGAGGCCTGGAGGGCCCCGGCTGCCTGAGGGCCTCCTGCACCAGTGCAATGCTGTCCTCAGACATCGTGGTTGCTGGAGCTGGACTCACTGGCGGCGGGGCTGAGGAGCCAGTGTCCACATTGGAATCACGCTGAGGGGGACCCCAGATGTGGATTGCTGCCTCGCCTCCTGCCTCTCAAGGCTCGTAGGAACCTTACTGCTCTCCCGAGAAGGACAAGTAGCAGAGACACTCTCCAGGCCCCTGGTCTCTCTCTCGCCTAGCCACTGCTGCATCCAGTTCATGGCTGAGGCGAGGGTTTGCAGGTCTGCACGCATCTGTAGAATGTGGCTTTCCATGAGGGTTGCCAACCTCTCGGTGGAGGAAGCCATGCGTTCATATGCCTGGGACATGGCAGCTGTCATGGCCTGGATAGATTCCCCCATAGTCTGCTCAAGGCTGCGCATGGCCTGTGGCATCTCCGCCAGATGTTGCCTTGCCTCGCCCTGCAACTCCAGCATGCCCTGTGCTGTCGACACCAGAGGATCATCATCAACCTGGGGCTTAGCATGGGCCTGACCACCCACAGTCCTCTGACTGTCAGAGGTGTTGCCTTTCTCAGCCTCAGCCAGCTGTTCGGGCATGTGTGTGGTGCTCTCACTAGCTTGTGACCCAGATTCTAAAGCTGAACAGATTCCCACGGAAATGAGTCTATCTGTGCTGGTGGAAGGTGCGGGAGTGTCATGGGATGCTGTCTCCTCTGAGGTTGTCTCTTCCTCAGAGGTGCTGGAAGTCTCCAGGGCTGCCAATGCCGTCTCTGAGCATCACCCTGCAAGATACAATGTGAAGAGCACAGTTTTCTGCTTTATGGTGTACATGTCATAATTATGACAGCATTGTGTCCAAAAATAAAATGTTTTGAGTAATAATTGTGTTTGTCAAAAAGCTGTATGTTCACCTGGGAACCCAAGCTCCACGTCCGAACCAGCACATCCTCCCTGGCTGCCAGCTAGCTCCAGGGCCTCCTCCTCAGCCTGTGTTAGTGGTCTAATGTCTGACACCCTCCACCGGTCCTGGGGGCCTCCCTCACACTGTGGGCCCTCTTTGCCTTGAAGAGCAAGGATGCAGATATTGAACATCGCCAGACAACAACATGACGCATGTTACAACAGTGGTGCTAAAAACAAAATAAAAGCAAAATACTGCAGATGCTGGAAATCTGAAATAAAAACAGGAAATGCTGGAAATACTCAGCAGGTCTGGCAGCATCTGTGGAGAGAGAAGCAGAGTTAACATTTCAGATCAGTGACTCTTCATTAGAACTGATGATCTTCTGATGAATGGTCACTGTGCTAAAACAAAATGTGGGGGAAGCTCAGTCTGTAATATGGACTCAGTCTGTCATGGAGGTGCCATGCTCTGAGGTGCAAACGAGTGTGAGTTCTTTCACGCATGCAGCCACTCACGTGGCATCAATCCTCCCCACCCGACCTCCCTGTCTTTGAGATGGTAGTGGCACCCATGTGCCACTCTGTGTGGGGATACCCAGGTCAAATGGAGCCGTACAACTAAGTGCCACTTACCTTTGCCGAGTGCGTGAGATCGTTCATCCTCTTGCAGCACTGGACCCAGTTTTGGCGGATAAGCCCAGGGCAGCTGACCTCCTCTGCAACCTCCATCCATCCAGTCTTGCTTGGTCAGGCGGGAGGGCCTCTTCTTACCATTGCTGGGAAAAGGACCTCCCGCCTTTCCCTTGCAGCCTGGAGAAGAGTGAGCAGAGAGGCATCACTGAACCGTGGGGCCACCCTTCCTCACAGCTCTGGTGCCTTGCAGGGGAAGTTGATTTGCAGCTGGGGCTGTTCACACTTCACTGCTGGCTGGTCTGCTCCAGCAGCAAATGTTTAATCGTAAATGAGGATGTATGCACGGCTGGCTGCCATTTAAATATGGCACCAACACCTGCTGGACTGTTAGCTGACACCGTTCATGGCGGCGTCTGGCCTGCCCCTTCCACGTGATTGGGGGCGGTGTTGGGCCAAACCGGGCATGCTAATGAGCCACCGCGGGTGAGATTGCGGCATCTCCGCGGCATGTGGCCCGCGCGTATAGGCTGCCATCTTTTTCCACCAGGTGGCGGGTGCTTAAAATCCAGCCCACTGAGTGTATATAGACTTGATATCAGTAGTTGCACCCATATTTGAAGTCAGAAATGAATCTTGTTACATGGGTTGTTTTGCAGAATGATTTAACCTCTGTTGGAATAAATAAGCTGAATAGAATTCAGCTGCCTCAGCTTTCAAGGAAGTAGAACAAAGAACAATGATCATAAAACAATTAGACTTTGCATTTTTTACATTTGTTTATTCTTTGGTACTCTGCAGGGGATGGAAAGTAATTTATTATTATTCCATTTACAGAACAAAAATATTTCTTTTTACCCTCTAAATCTATTTGATGAAAAAATTTTTATTAACTTTCCAGCCCAAGATGGATGCAGTTCTAACACTTTGTTTGAAAGCTCTGTTAAGTTTCATCCTTTGAGGGAGAAATTCAACTTATTCAATTTACGTTGGCCTGTTTTATAGTGGAAAATCGTTATTGGTCCGACAAAGTTTGGGCCATGATCTCCTGTACCCAATCTACGCCTGAAGTGTGCCAGTCACCATATTGGATTGAATAATTTGTCACCCAGGATGGCTACCTGAAAACACCAGGGGCCTCATGAATATATTAAAATTATGGTTCTGATCCTGTTTAAGGGATATTTTGTCAAATTGAACAGTGAGAGTGCTCGATACCTTCATTCTTAGATCTACCTATCAATCCTTACTTCCAATGTTAGGCAAAGAGGCTGCAGCAGAGTTATTTAATAGGATTCTCAGCTACACTCAGGAAAGTCTCTGGTTGTTCTTTCTGGACTGTTAGTGGGCTGTTATGCCCTTTTTGAGCTATGTTAGCTGCTGTAACTGAGTTGGCAAATTTTGGCCAGTGACCTTTTGGAGTTGCTGGCAAATCAGTTATAGAACAGCTTTGGCTGCAGGCCACTGTTAGACTCCTCCCATTTCCTCACGATCACCTATGTCACCAGTGTTCTCTTCCTCATCATGCTGAAGGCCCCAATCTACTGGGTGGCTGAATTCAGCAAAGGAGAACGAAGAGGTTGATTAAATGGGGGAAAATAGAGTATGAGAGTAAACTTGCGGGGAACATAAAAACTGACTGTAAAAGTTTCTATAAATATGTGAAGAGAAAAAGATTAGTGAAGACAAATGTAGGTCCCTTACAGTCAGAAACAGGGGAAATTATAATGGGGAACAAAGAAATGGCAGAACAATTAAACACGTTGGTTCAGTCTTCACAAAGGAGGACACAAATAACCTCCCAGAAATGTTACGGAACCAAGGGGTCTAATGAGAGGAACGAACTGAAGGAAATCAGTATTAGTAAAAAAATAGTGCTAGGGAAATTAATGGGGTTAAAGACTGACAAATCCCCAGGGCCTGATAATCTACATCCCAGAGTACTAAAGGAAGTGGCCCTGGAAATAGTGGATGCATTGGTGGCCATTTTCCAAAATTCTATAGACTCTGGAGCAGTTCCTACAGATTGGAGGGTGGCAAATGTTACCCCACTGTTTAAAAAAGGAGGGAGAGAAAAAACAGGGAATTACTGACCAGTTAGCCTTACATCAGTTGTGGGGAAAATGCTGGAGTCTATTATAAAGGATGTGATAGCAGAACACCTAGAAAGCATAAACTGGATTGGACAAAGTCAGCATGGGTTTACGAAAGAGAAATCATGTTTAACAAATCTACTGGAGTATTTTGAGGATGTAGAATAGATAAGGGAGAACCAGTGGATGTGGTGTATTGGATTTTCAGAAGGCTTTTGATAAGGTCCCACTTAAGAGGTTAGTGTGGAAAATTAAAGCACATGGGATTGGGGATAATATACTGGCATGGATTGAGAATTGGTTGACAGACAGGAAACAGAGTGTAGGAATAAACGCGTCTTTTTCCGGGTGGCAGGCAGTGACTAGTGGGGTACCGCACGGATCAGTGCTTGGCCCCCAGCTATTCACAATATATATTAATGACTTGGGTGAGGGAACTAAATGTAACATTTCCAAGTTTGCAGACAACACAAAGCTGGGGGGGAGCGTGAGCCGTGAGGAGGATGCAAAGAGGCTCCATTGTGATTTGGACAAGTTGGGTGAGTGGGCAAATGCATGGCAGATGCAGTATAACGTGGATAAATATGAGGTTATCCACTTTGGATGTGAAAACAGAAAGGCAGATTATTATCTGAATGGTGATAGTTTGGGAAAGTGGGAGGTGCAACGAGACCTGGGTGTCCATGTACACCAGTCACTGAAAACAAGCATTCAGGTGCAGCAAGCAGGTAGGAAGGCGAATGTTATGTTGGCCTTCATTGCAAGAGGATTTGAGTACAGGAGCAAGGATGTCTTACTGCAGTTATACAGGGCCGTGGTGAGACCACATTGGAGTATTGTGTGCAGCTTTGGTTTCCTTATCTGAGGAAGGATGTTCTTGGCATGGAGGGAGTGCAAAGATAATTTACTAGGCTGATTCCTGGAATGGCAGGACTGACGTATGAGGAGAGATTGGGTCGACTAGGCCTATATTCACTAGAGTTTAGAAGAATGAGAGGGGATCTCATAGAAACCTATAAAATTCTAACAGGATTAGACAAGCTAGATGGAGGGAAGATGTTCCTGATAGCTGGGGAGTCCAGAACCAGGGGTCACAGTCTCAGGATACGGGGTATGCCATTTAAAACCAAGATGAAGAGAAATTTCTTCACTCAGAGGGTGGTGAACCTATGGAATTCTCTACTGCAGAAGGCAGTGGAGGCCAAGTCATTAAATATATTCAAGAAGGAGATAGATATATTTCTTAATGCAAAAGGGATCAAGGGATATGGGGAGAAAGTGGGAACAGGGTACTGAATTAAACAATCAGCCATGATCTTTTTTGAATGGCGGAGCAGGCCCGAAGGGGGGAATGGCCTACTCCTGCTCCTATTTTCTATGTTTTCTATGTTTCTATGTGTTGTCCCCATTGCAGAGCAAAATTATGCAGCATACAGCAAATTACAATCATAGAGGATACCCCTTCTGGGCTGTCGTGCATCTGAATTGTCTGCTCGATGTGGACTCTAGTCGACTCATGGATGTGATTGTAGCACAGTTCTACAGCTGAACATGGAATCCTGAGCCAAATGTGCAGGGGTGTAGCTAGCTTTTTAATTAGATCTGCAGGTACAAAGTGACAGAATTGAAGATTGTTGCAATATAAATGCATCAAGGCAGCTGGCAGCAAAATGGGCACAGAATTGTGTGATGTGCTGCTGGTCTGCACACACCAGTTACACATTAATTTAGTAGAAGTCTTTACAATGCATGAAGGAGGTTGTGCTGTATGAAGGAGCCCACAGGGCAAGATGTGTGCAGTCAATTGCATCGTGTACTTGGGGACCTCCTGCAATCTGTACAACTCCCAGAGCTCGATCCTGTTGCTTCTAGATGTTCATGCAGAAAGTGATAAATGTCCTTGCTTTTAAGGCATCAGTCACCAGTTTAATTCAAGCTTGAACTGCAGGCTGACTTCTGTTACTGATATCCCCTGTGGAAGCCTGGTAGGAGCCAGAGACAAAGATGTTCCAGACTGCAGTGGCTTTGACTGCAACATGCAATGCTGACTGCAGATGTTGGCTGCAGGTCTTCTTTCAGGATGTGACAGAAATCTGCCACTGCCTCCCTGAAAAATCAAAGCTTTCTTACACACTATTACTTAGAGAACTGAATGTAAGTTGCCCTGGACTTATAGAGCAGAAACTTCCCGGTCCCGTGGAGGTGGGTTTGAAGGCGGGATGGGGAGCTTCGGGGATTAGGGCTTCGGGTCGGTGCCCCGATGTGTCCTCGCCTCTCGGCAATATTGCTGTCGGCGGGTGAACATCAGCTGCAGCTACCCTACCCAGCAGCAGCAGGTAGGTAACAATGATCAATTAAATGACTAATGAGGGGGACAGGGAGGACTCTGCCAGAATCTCCCAGTGTGTGAGTGGATTTCCACTCACTGCAGAGCCCGGTAGCTCCGTGCAGGCAGCCTCCCGGCGGCAGACCAGAGGGCTCTCAGAGGCAGAGGCTCCATGTCCCAATCATTGGGCTGTGGGATGAAAGGCCGTACCCGCAGCCAAAACGAATCCTCTGGAGGGGTTTCCCCTCCACTCCGATGGCCCCAACAGCTTCAGGCCACTATATTATTGGAATTCTACCCATGCTTCTGAGGGCACCTCCATTTCGAGGCCCACTTGCACTCTCCTTTCTGCCTTAGCAGCGTCCACCTCTCCTGGTAGGCCTGTTGGCTGTCCCCAGCTGCAGGCCTTCTGATTGGGCCTTCAACTTCAGGAATTACCCCGCCCCCACCCCAGCCATCCTTAATTGTATGGTGGAGGAAGTGAAGATGATCAATGATTTCAAAGGAAAGTTGAATGGAAACTTGAGGGAAATAAACTTGTAGGGCTCCAGGGATAGAGTGGGGGAATGAGACTGACTAGATTGCTCTACAGAGAGATAGCATGGACTCAATGAGCTGAATGGCCTCCTTCTGTGCCGTAATGACTCTATGAGCTGTAGGAGAGTAAGTTGTGAGGAGGATATTGTTACGACCGAGGTGGAAGGAGTGTACTGTCTTTTCTAGTTCCACTTCTCCACAGGTCACAACATATATTTAAATGTTACCAATACAGTCTACTCTTTATTCCAGAATAAAACACACCAACCAGGTTTCTTTAATAAACAGCAAAATTATCAGTTTATTATAAAACAAAACCTATCCAGTAACAAAGCAAAGCCTTAACACACAGATTGAAATATGAAAGTTCCCTTTTTAAATACACAACATGCACACACTCACATACACACTGGTTAAAGAAAAATAAAGAAATTTTCTCTGCAGAGCTCTTTAACAAAAATGGACACAAAAGAATACTTCGGCCAAATACTTGAGAATTCTTGAAGAAAATGGATGAGATATATTCTGTCCAAAATGGCATACAGTCTGGTGATCGAGTACACGTGGATGGATCACTGGAATCTTTTCTGGAGAAGATCTTTTCAGGCAGCATTGAGGATTAATCCAGCAGATTTTTCTAGTTTCTCAGGATAAATGCAACATCAGGGATTTTAGTTCTCACACACACTGAACGTTCAGGGCTTTTCAGAGAAGTGAAGAAAGAGATGAGCTGGGTGTTTCTCTCTTGGCAGGCTAATCTCCAACTGCCTTCAAACACATTCCACACCCCAACTGAACTAAAACAATATCTCAGAAGTGAAACCAACTCCTGACCCTCATAAATTGTGTCATGTCACTTCTCTGTAACCATCTCCCTAAGCCACCAAGGTTTCTGTTGTTTATTGAGCTTAAAGCATGTGATATCCAGTAAAGTTTGTTTTCAAACAAGATCTCCCACTGGCCATTCTATGCCCTTGTAAAAACATCCATGGAGTCTTTTCAGTTTTCCCAAATAAACCAGTGCCCATAATTCTAACACACAAATCCTCAAAAAAAACATTTTTAAATAGAAGCACTTTCCTAACACTTCCACCCTTGGAGGAATGAAACACCATTTTTAAATGCGTTTCATTACAAATTATTGGAAAAACAGATGATTAAAAAATATTAAAACACATTTACACGCTCATTCTCATTCACTCTTTACCTGCAGCTAATACAGTTCTGCTTTATAGCATCTTTGCACTCAGATAACTCAAAGCAAAGTTAAATCCTAGACAAAGCATCCGCAATTACATTATGCTGTACCGCATTGTGGATAATCTTTAAGTGATAAGGTTGCAATAGTAAACTTCATCAGAATAGTCTGGTATTTTGGTTTTTGAATTTTTCAAATAAGACTCGAGGGTTATGATCAGTATATACCAGTGACACTTTGTAGTCGTGATGGACAAAGACTTCAAAATACTCAAGAGTTAGTAATAAGCCCAGGGTTCCTTTCCCATTGTTGAGTATCTCTTTTGCTGTCAATTTAGTTTTTTGTAAAAGTATCCCACTGGCCATTTTATGCCTGATTCATTGCTGAAAGTGTGCTTCCCCTTGTGAGAGAGAGTAGAACCACGGGGCACAGTTTAGAAATAAGAAGTCTCCCATTTGAGATGGAGATGATGAGAAATTCTTTTCTGCCAGAGTGTCATCAGGCTGTGGAATTCTCTTTCCAAGATAGCGGTGGAAGCAGGATCATTGAATATTTGTAAGGCTGAGCTTGATTGACAAGGGCGGCAAATGGTATTGGGGTAGACAGGAAGGTAGAGTTGAGGCTACAATCAGTTCTGCCATGATCTTATTAAATGGTGGAGCAGGCTTGAGTGACTGAATAGCATACTCCTGCACCTAATTCGTGTGTTTGTGTTTGTAATTTTCGAGTTGGCCGTGGAAAACAGAAGTCGGGACTATTCCTTATAAATATTCAATGACCCTGCCTCCACCGCTTTCTGGGGAAGAGAATTCCACAGCCTGATGACCCTCTGAGAGAAAAAAATTTCTTGTTATCTCCATCTTAAATGGGACTGTTTCTGGGTCCTGAACCCACACCCGGAAGGAGAGGTGTGGGAATGCATATTGAAGTCATGATTTTTGTGAGGGCAACCCCATAATTGGATTGGAGTTGTGTTCGGCAGCCAATTAGAGGGTGTGGTGGTGAGAATGGAGATAGGCCAGATGAAGTATGGGCCCGATTTAAACTCTCCACTGCAGCCATTACTGTGGCTGCCATGTACATGTTGAGGAAGCAAGCAGAAGATTGCTTTTGAGCTTTGTGCTGGACTGCAGTGTCCCAGGATGACACAGGAGAGTGAAAGGCCTGGCACCCGGGGCAGGGCAGCACTTCTGTTCTCAGACAACGACCTGGAGGTGATATTTGAGGCCATGAGGGAGAGGAGGGAGGTCTTCTTCTCAAAGAGTGACATGAGGAGGCCGCCCACCCAGGCTAAGCAGGCCTGGATTGAAACAGCACCTGATTTTCAGTGCAACATATGGCACTAACTTCACTTTCCCATCCAGGAAAAGCTGGCGCCACTGATGTGGGGAAGGGGTCAACTCTGCATTATTTACTGTATGATGGAGACAGTTCAACTCTGCATTCAATTGTGTATAAGGGGGGAAAGGGTCAACTCTGTGTCATGTTGTGCTGTTTGCAGGGCTGGCAGCCTTTTAAAAATGGCGCCAGTACCTGCTCCTTCATCAGGTGACACTGTGAACAGTGCCGCCGTGGCTGCCCCTGCTATGTTATTGGTGGGGGGGGGGTGGGGGGGCGGCCGTCTTGCATATGCTAAGCAGCCGGCAGACGCAAGATTGTGGCAGTGCTGTGGCGCCAGGCCCGTGCATGGCGGCTGCCATTTTCTTCACCTGCCACCGCTGCCGGCGGCGGAAGAACAAGATCCAGCCCATCGTCTCTGTTGAGAAGATTAGGATCCCTCGATGCACACCTCCTTCTATTTGCTCTCCGTCCAGCTGCAACTCTGGTTTCTCCTTCTGTGATGTTCTCGGAACTGGAATGAGGTTCAGCCGAATCTAGTATAACATATACGAAACAAAGACTGCAGCAGGCTGTTGAACATATGCAGTCTGCTTTATTCTGTTTAACTTTCACTTTCCCTTTGCCAGCATGTGTGTTCTACAGCAGCTGCAAGTGTACAGAATGCACAATGCAATTGCAATTTCAAAACACGACAACACTACACCTTCTCCTTTTCCCAAAGTGGGATTCCTAGAAGGATCTCAACAAGAAGCAATTGTAATTGACTGATTTATTGACTGCATGCATGACGCCTCTGAAAACCTGTTGTAAATTAAATCTTTAATAAAATTGATTTTGTTCAATGCCAATAATTGTAAATTGTTATATTTCGTAATGATTAGAAAATGGTAACATAATCTATTTTCAATGAAGTGGAGGAACAGAAAAATCATTATAGATAGATCAGCCGCAAATTCAATCAGACCCAAAAACAAGTGCAAGGGACCATTGCTTCTGATGCAGGCAACAGGCAAACCTTGTTCTGCCTGCTCATTCAAATGATTGCAGTGTGCAGCCAGCACGAACCGTGATGTTGAGTGGCTGTATGCCTGAGCAGGGGCTGCAAAATCATGAGAGGCTAGCATGAGTTAAAGCTAGACTGCACTACTTAAAGTCAACCTGCATCTCTTAAAAGGGGAGGTGTAATTTGACTGGAGCAGGTGCTTTAAGTCATTCTGACAGTGAGTTTGACCTGGGAAATACGTTATTAGTTTTAACACAAACATACCAAAAAAGGTGACAATGTTTAGTAAGCTAAATAAAGGGTTCTTTATTGCAGAATAACAGAATTGCAAGACAGCTCTTCAATTCACATGCTACCTGCTAACTTACACTACTCCAACTACTGTGTCACATGCTAGCTTGCATCACTTCCTGTAATGATGTATACCAAACTATTTACATGTTCAGTAGAATGTTAACTGTTTTTCAATATCACAATATCCAGCTTTCCTTAAAAAAAAAGTTACGTAAGTTATAACCTATGTACATAATGAAATAGCATTCCCTTTAAATTATTTTCTTTTTAATAGCTTTCCTTCAAGGATACTGACACCATGTATACTTTAGAGGATAGCTTAGAGGCACGTGGTGATACACCAGGCACAAGGGTGGCGCAGATGCCAGCTTGTGAAAGGGTGAGATCGCACACAGGTTCTACTGCAGAGGACTCAGATGGGGACTCAGTTGGGGAGGCCTACAGAAGAAGGCTAATAGGAATCTTTGGTGCATTGGCAGAACTGCCAGAAAGCCTACAGTCAACGTGAGGTAGTCTGGAGGAGTCCAGCATCAACTTGGCAAAGAGTTTTGCGCAGAGCTTGGAGCCCATTCTTTCCAGCGTGGAAGTGGTGGCCGACTCCATTAGTGCACTTGCCTACCAAACAATGATGAGTATTTGGTGGCCATGCCTCAGCTTCTATTGCAGCACAAGCAGAAACCATCCATTATCTAATTACTGTAGTAGAAGCTCAGACTGAAGTTATGTGAGCTCAGTTTGCTGCCACACAATCTCAGACTGCTCTCATGCAAGCTCAACTTGCTGTGATCTCAGACTGTGGCTATCATATCTGTGAATACCTGTGTTTAAAGGGGCTTTCAGGGTATCACAGTAGTCCAGCAATCTATCCTCCAACACATTGTTTGGATTGCTGAGGCACCATCCCTGGGGAGTAGCAGTGGCACTGTGGAGCACAAACTTCCTGTATTCTCTCAGGATGACAACATTTCCCCTTCTACTACTACCACTCTGCCAGTTCCCTTGCTGTTGCCTGTCAGCCAACCAGCCCATACTGCTGCCACACATGCTGAGATGGTGCATTCTGAAGCCGGGTGTTCTAAGCCCAGAGCTACTTGAGGTTGTCCTCCAACGCCATCTGCAGTCTCCTCTACTGAAAGCCAACAACCTTCAACCAGCCATGTTGCAGTCACTGGGGTAGCACTGTGTAGGAGCACGAGGACTGGCAAAGGCACATGGAAGACAGGCACCAAGGGAATGCACAAGGGTGATTAGTTGTCTTTTGTATGAAATATTAGATGGTTTAATTGATAAATCTGGTTTGGAATGTTTATTTTGTGGCAGCTTTTACTTTTGCATTGTGGCCAAGCAATGATCAGTAATAGAGACAAGGCAAGGTGTGGGACTGTTGGTGACTAGGGAATTAGGGTTGCATTTACTGCTACCACAGTCAGATAAGTTGAACACAGACAGCTGGAACGGAAAAAGGCTGTGTGTCTTGCCTTCTCCCTTCTTCCTCCTGCTACTCCTACTCCTCCTCTTCCTCCTCCTCCTCCTCCTCCGCCTCCTCCTCCTCAGCTGGTCATTGTAGAATAGTATCATGATAGCAAGGATGTGCTGCATGCAGCAGACCACCACGAATCTTGACACGTACTCTGTCAAGTGCTGCAGGGCTCCTCCAGAGTGGTCCCAATGGTCTGCCCTGCACCATTTCATGTGGCAGCTTGGCTTTTATTATATGCATGCTGCCCATGTGTACGTGGGTTTCACACGTGAGTTGTGAGCCATGTTGTCAAAGGATAGCCCTTGTTGCTCAGCTGCTGCCCTCTGGTTTGTCATGGTGGCTCAAATGCAGATGGGACAGAAGACTGCCGCAGAGTGAGGGCATCATGACTGCTGTCAAGATGCCAGGCATTGAGCTGCATGATACGCTGCGTATGGTCACACAGCAGCTGGGCATTAACGAAGTGGCATCCCTTTCGGTTGCGGTTCATCTCAGAGTTGACATGCGGTGCCTTCAAAATGATGTGTGTGTGTGTTCAATGGCACCTTGCACTAGGGGAAACCTGCAATCCTAATGAAGTTCTGTGCTTGCTCCACCTGCTTCTCTCTGGCAAGAGGGAATGAAATGTATTCAGCCTTCTTGGAATACAGAAACTTAATGTCCTCCATTGTGCAACAGTGGATGGCAAGCTGGGAGATGTTGCAAATATCCCCTCCTCCAGCCTGGAAGTATTCTGATACATAAAAGTCCATGGTCACAGTCATACGAGCATACATACAATCATACGAATTAGGAGCAGGAGTAGGCCACTCGACCCTTCGAGCCTGCTTCGCCATTCAATAAGTTCATGGCTGAATAATAATAATAATAATAAGTCACCTTCACAGCCTTGACAATGTTGCCCTTGCCTTGCTCTGAGGCTGCAGTTGTGGCTGCAGAAAGTGGCAGATTTCAGTGAGGACATCTTCAGTGAAGGGGAGACATCTGACATACTGCTCCTCATTGAGGTAGAGGTAGGAAAATTGCTCTCTGAACACACTGGCCGGATATGGCATCCTGCTGAGAGCCCTACTCCCCTCCTCCTCCTCCCTCTTCCAGCAGCTTGCCTCTGCTCATTCTCCCAGTCATGTTGTAGGCCAAGGAGGATGCAAACTGCTGCACCCATGTCTGGGAACAAGTGGTTTGTGCAGAATCCTTTAAGTCCGGACAAAGTCCTACAGCGTGTACTACACCACTCCCTGTAGACTTCAGCAACTTTAAACAATGGTGGAAACTAACAAGTGCTTCTTTCACACAGTGGGAGCCGGCAGAAATCAATCAGCAATTAACCTGAAATTAGTTGATGATTCCTTTAAATAGTGCTGGTGGGAGGGTCCTTCCTGATGCTGAATGCATGTTCAGTTGTGTGTGTTTAAGAGAAGGCATTAACTGGAGGGTTGAGCTCCAAAATGGCAGTATTGGCATCAAATCAGCATTACATGCTGATTGGTGTCACAATCTGCCTACCCTGCACCCTTCTGACGGACAATTCTTGTACATGCACTAATGATGCCTGGCACAGCTAGCAGCAGCAGACGTGTGTGTGCGTGTGCCACGGACACAACTTTGGAGGCAAAAGAGCACTCGTAGCCCCCAAAAAACAGGCACTACAGAGCTGAATTCGCAGCCACAATCTTTAAAAGCAGGATTGTAGCTGGAGAAAGCCTTAAATTTCACAAATAGGATTCTGAGTTTTGTCTTTAAAGACTGTAATGATTTTAGGGCTCTACCAGTTATTTCTCACACGCTGAGCACCAAGGTGAGTCCTTACTCCTGACAAACTGATGTATGGCCTTAGAAGCATACTATCTGGTGATATTAGGTTCCTCAGGTGTTAAACACGAACATCCTTTTTTACTGTAATGTTCTGAATAGAAATGGCACACGCCACTTCTTGTTACCCTGACCTTTAGATAGCAGAAGATTAAACTCTTCAGCATGACTTCTGCCAGATATCTGGGGAGCACCACTACTTCCAATGCTCACTTGCCTCCCCCCCACTGTGCCATCCTGCCAACAGTGCTGTGAGGGATGCCCTCCTGCACAATGGCAGAATTTCCCAGATGTTTTAAAGTGATTAGACTAGCTCCACAAGAGCAGGGGCAGGGGGTTGGTGGTGAGGTGCGTTCAAGGTCAGGTCAGCCTTTAAACGGCTACAGGTGCCTGAACCCTTCATCAGCATAGAATTTCCACCATCCTCTTGTTGTATGATTGCTCCATGGGCGGAAATGTGCAGAATCATTTTCTGTCCCCATCCATGGGTGAAAGTATTTGTAAATTTAGTAACTTCACAGGAAAATCCTTCCTAGTGTCATTCTCCAAGACCTTCACAATCAAGTACCATGGCAAAATTGGGACAGATTTTTGATCTGCCACATTGAAATCAATAGCAAAGAGATGACGATGAAGCTGTACAAGGCATTGGTTAGGCCACAGTTGGAGTAATGTGTGTAGCTTTTGTAGTTAGAGAGGAAATTAAAGACATGGATGATACCAGGGTGAGAGGCTATAGTTATAATGAGAGACCTGAAAACAAAGGCTGCGATTAGGTTTTCACAGGGTTAGATAGGATAAAAAGAGACATCATCACAGAATCACAGAATCAGTACAGCGCAGAAGGAGGCCATTCGGCCCATCGGATCTGCACCAGCTCTCTGAAAGAGCATCTCCCTCAGTTCATTCCCCTGCCTTCTCCCCGTAACCCTACACATTCTTCCTTTTCATATAACTGTCTTTTAATTCCCTTTTGAATACTTCAATTGAACCTGCCTCCACCACGTTCTCAGGCAGTGCATTCCAGACCTTAACTACTCGCTCCGTGAAAAAGATTTTCCTGATGCCACTTTTGTTTCGCTTACCAAATACTTTAAATCTGTGCTCTCTCGTTCTCAATCCTTTCAAGAGTGGGAACAGTTTCTTCTCTATCTACTCTGTCCAGACCCCTCATGAATTGAATACCTCTATCAGATTAGCTCTCAGCATTCTTTTCTCCAAGGAAAACAGTCCTAACTTCTCCAATCTATCTTCCTAACTGAAATTCCTCATCCCTGGAACCATTCTTGGGACTCTTTTCTGTCCTCTCTCCAATGCCCTCATGCCTTTCCTCAAGTGCGGCGTCCAGAATCGGACGCAATACTCCAGCTGAGGCCGAACTAGTGTCTTATACAAGTTCAACACAACTTCCTTGCTCTTGTACTTTATGCCTCTATTAATAAAGCCCAGGATACTGTATGCTTTATTAACCGCTCTCTCAACCTGTCCTGCTACCTTCAATGACTTATGCACATATACACCCAGGTCCCTCTGTCCTGCACCCCTTTAGAATTGTACCCTTTATTCTATATTGTCTCTCCGTGTTCTTCCTACCAAAATGAATCACTTCACATTTCTCTGCATTGAACTTCATCTGCCACTTGTCTGCCCATTCTACCAACTGTCTATGTCCTTTTGAAGTTCTACACCATCATCCTCACAGTTCACAATGTTTTCAAATTTCATATCATCTGCAAACTTTGAAATTGTGTCCTGTACATCAAGGCCTAGGTCATTAATATATATCAGAAAAAGCAAGGGTCCCAACTTGGATCCCTGGGGAACTCCACTACATCCTTCCTCTAGACCAAAAACATCCATTAACCATGACTCTTTGTTTCCTGTCACTCAGCCAATTTCGTTTCCATGTTGCTGCCGTCCTTTTTATTCCATGAGCTACAAGTTTGCTCACAAGTCTGTTGTGTGGCACTGTATCAAACGCCTTTTGAAAGTCCATGTACATCACATCAACAGCATTGCCCTCATCAACCCTCTCTGTTACCTCTTCAAAAAACTCCAGCAAGTTATTTAGAAATGATTTTCCCTTAAGAAATCCAAGCTGGCTTTCCTTAATTAACTCATTTTAATGGTTGGTGAATTAGGAATTAGGATGTTTTGATATGTTAAAGGCATTATATAAATACAAGTTGTTCTTGTCAGATGATATTAAAAGAGTAATGAGATAGGCTAGACGAATTCTGAAAGAATGGCATGAATGACCGCACAAGGCTATTGAAGCCAATTAAGTTATAACATTTAAGAGAGAAGTAGATGAACCCTTGACAATGGAGAATGTTACAGGGAATTAGAGTAGACAACTTTAATTTGGAGCTAGGACTGGCACATGTATAATGGATCAAATGGCTTCTATGTTGACATTGTTATGATTCTATCATAATATGTTTTACTCAATGAATATACGGGAATTTTAGAAGTATAGATCTTCACCACATGACAGCAGTGGTTCATGAAGATGACTCACCACCACGTCCTCAACTGCAATTCGGCTTGGGCAATAAATTCTGGTCTTGCCAGCAATACCCACATCCCATGAATGAATTTAAGAAAAAAATATGCTAGATATGTTTTTCTAAAATTCCCATATATTTATTGAGTAAAACCA
The DNA here is from genome assembly GCF_036365525.1 of Heterodontus francisci. Lineage (NCBI taxonomy): Eukaryota > Metazoa > Chordata > Chondrichthyes > Heterodontiformes > Heterodontidae > Heterodontus > Heterodontus francisci. The sequence goes on along the minus strand of NC_090373.1, from coordinate 119,375,750 downwards.
TGTTGTGATAGAATTGTAGCAATGTCAACACAGAAGCCATTTGGTCCATTATATGTGTGCCAGTCCTTGCTCCAAATTAAAGTTATCTACTCTAATTGGTAGGAAAGCTTTTAGAAATGAAAATCCAGAACAAAATTAACAGTCACTTGGACAAATGTGGATTTATTAAGGAAAGCCAGCATGGATTTGTTAAGAACAAATCGTGTTTAACTAGTTTGATTGACTTTTTGATGAGGTAACAGAGATGGTTGATGAGGGTAATGCGGTTGATGTGGTGTACCTGGACTTCCAAAAGGCGTTTGATAAAGTGCCACATAACAGGATAGTCAGCAGAGTTGAAGCCCATGGAATAAAAGGGATAGTGGCAGCATGGATACAACGTTGGCTGAGTGATAGGAAAGTGAGAATAGTGGTGAAAGGCTGTTTTTCAGACTGAAAGATAGTACATAGTGGGGTTCCCCTAGGGTTGTTATGAGGATCACTGCATTTCTTGACCTACATTAATGACCTAGTCTTGGGTGTGCAGAGCAAATCTCAAAATTTGAGGATGACACAAAATTTGAAAGTATTGCAATCCATGAGGAGGATAATGTTAGACTTCAAGAGACATAGACAGGCTGGTGGAATGAGCAGACAAGTGGCAGATAAAATTTAATGCAGACACATATGAAGTGATACATTTTGGAAGAATGAGGAGAGGCAATATAAAATAAAAGATACAAGTCTAAGGGGGTGCAGGAGCAGAGGGACCTGAGTACATATGTGCACAAAACATTGAAGGTGACAGGGCTGGTTGAGAAGCTGGTTAATAAGGCATACAAGCTGTATAAATAGAGACATAGGGCAAAATGTTATTCTGCCCTTGGAGGCGGACATGGAGGCAGGAGGGCAAGCAAAAAGGCAGGGAGCCCCGGCAACGTTCACCACTTAAGGGCCCCTTCCACCTCCACTTCAATTTTCAGGAAGGCGGTGGGGCCTGCCACTGCTGGGAGAAGCTGCCATATAAGCTGGTGTCTTCCTGATGGGGTCGGGGAGGTCCCTCCTTTGGGGGCAATCCAGGGACCCGGAGGGGCCTACCCCAGCAGCGATCATCACCCTCTCGGGAAGACACCCCCCCCCCCCCACCATCACCAACAACTCCCCCCCCCCCATCCCCTCACCAGGGCCTGTCTGAATGGCTCCAGTGATCTCAACCTCACTCACCTGCCCCGGGGTTTCCTTCTTCCTCGATGCTGCAGGGCCTCCTGCAGTATTGGCAGTGGCCACTGCTCCCTGTGGTACTGCTGGTATTGCCGAGCTGCCAGTTCTGCAATTGGACGACAGATTTGGAGGTGGGAGCTCATCTCTTAAAGGGACGGCATCCTCAACAGTGGGCAGTTGTTAGGCTTCCCACCATGGAATGTCTTCGGGGGTCCAACAGAGGGCCGAGGCCTGTCACAAGGACCCCCGTTGCAAGAATAAAATGCAGCCCATAGAATACAAAAGCAAGAAAGGTATATTGAAATTTTCTAGAACACTGTTTTGACCTCAACTGGAGTATTGTGTTTAATTCTGGGCACCACACCTTAGGAAGGATGTGGAGGCATGGAGAGGGTGCAGAAGAGATTTAAAACAATGGTTCTGGGGATGAGGGATTTCAGTTAAATGGATAGATTGGCAAAACTGGGGCTTTTCTCCTTTAAGCAGAGAAGGTTGAGAGGAGATTTGATAGAGGTAGATAGATAGAGTTCAAAATGATGAGGTGTCCAGATGGAGTAAATAAGGAGAAACTGTTCCCTTTGATGGAAGGGTCAAGAACCAGAGGACACCGATTTAAGGTGATTGGCAAAAGAAGCAACAGCGACATGAGGAAAACGTTTTTTACGTAGTGCATGGTTAGGATCTGGAATGCACTGCCTGGGCGTGTGGTGGTGACAGATTCAGTTGTGGCTTTCAAAAGGGAATTGGATAATTATCTGAACTGAAAAAAAATTGCAGGGCTACGCGGAACAGGCAAGGGATTGGGACTAGCTGCGTTTCTCTTCCAGAGAGCCGGTATGGACATGATGGGCCGAATGGCTTCCTTCTGTGCTGTATCCATTCTCTGGTTCTGTGATTCTAACATTAAGATAGTTACCAAAGCCCTTAGTGCCAGGGATGATTATTTTCCTTCTCCCAGGGGATAACGATAGACCAAGAAATGATGAATACAATTGGCACCAAAGATCAGATGAGCAATAGATTCAGAATACTAAAAGCATTAATTGTGCTAATACCGAACACTTTAATAAAAATAATGAAATAAAAAAATCCATACTGTTTCTTTACCTGTCCTTCTTGCTGGAAATTCTACATCAACCAATATATGTGTTTTGCTTTTCTGTTTAAATTACACTTTTAGAGCTTGCAAAGTTCATGTTAACATTGTTATCAAATATCATGATTGCAGGATTTGTTTAATATGTCTCTGAATTATATGGATTGATTTAGTTATGGCAATGTTTCCAGGTGAAATCGTTGCTAGGTTTGGCAGTTGGTATTTTTTATTGTTTGACTTTATGGTGTTTACCTCTACTCGGAAATGAGGTTGCATATTGTGAAGCACTGTCTCCACATTATTCCATTTGGTTTTGTTTACTTTTTCTTCATTGTGTGGTAGGAAAGTATTGCTGATAGAATTCAAAGGATGTTGCATCAGACAAAACCAATCTTCATTTTACTGGTCTCTATCCACATGAGTGTTATAAATTTAGTCATAAAGTAAACAAACTGTCACCATAAATTTAAATGGCTGGATCAGGATACATTTTAAACTTAATTGAGATTTATCACAGCAATTGTTCTGTTCAGAATTTTGACACTTGTGTTAGCATCAAGAATTGGTAGGCTAGCCAGTTTTCTTGAAATGTGGCTGATCCAGAGGCTCGTGCCTTTGTGCTTGGCTTGTCCCATTACAAATTTGTGTGGTACCTGTGTGCCTGAGGTCTCCCATGACACTGATTTATACTTACCAACGTTGGAAAATGCAAAAAAGCTGTCAGCTCAAAAATACCCCTAAATATAGACCATATGACACATGACGACAAAAAGCTTGAAATTGGACTGTACCATTTCTTTGGGTGCAGGGGTCACGATTTGCATCCTGTCCCCTCCAATTGAGATGGCGGTAGACAGCACTCAGATTTGGTGCTGCCATCTCATTTACCTGATTGTAGCGTAGGGCCAAGGGTCATATGTGCTGCTGGCTGCCTCAGCGCTCAGCGAGCCAAGCAGCGTGTCTTAATTCTATGTGGAGCAGCCAGACTTTTGTTCTCAAATGAAGTGTGTCCCTCTTAAAGGGAAGCTGCACTGAATTACAGGAGGTGCTGCAGAATATTATTGTTGCAATTGTAAACAAGGAAAGTGTAACACCAGGGCAGAAAGATTGCTTCAGGTTCATTGATGTAGTGCTGGCGGCTTAGGGATGCAGGTGGACAGGTGGAGAGTTGCTATGGTTCCGCAGGGAACAGGAACCCCTCAACAAGCACCCTCAGATGCCATATTGGCCAGGGAGGTCAATTTCTGGTGTCTGGCCCCAAGGACCGAGCAAAATATCTGATGACCTCACGTGAGTGGTCAAGGTCAGTGAATACATCCTCACATGACATCTCCTACCCCCACATCACCAACCTCTCACACTGCTCAATGCACCACACCCCCATCACTCACCCATCAGCACTCCCTGGCACTCAGTACTCACACCTAACATCCACCACACCCTCACACACATTTGAATGATGCCAGCCTCACACCCACCTCTCACTGCTTCTATATACCTCCAGTTATTCAGCTGTGGCAGATACATCACCCAACACAGTGCAACACAATCACTGACATTCTTCCTGTCTGTCTTTCAGGACAAGGTGGCACACAGCAGAAGGGAGCAGAGCAGAATTGGTGGTGGTTAAATATCTCCTGCTTCTCCTGAGCCCTACGGAGGAGATGGTTCTCCATATCATGGGGCCGGTTGGTACAGTAACGCACAGAACGTTGAGAATGATGATATGTTTCTGCCTTATGCTCCTTCTCAATTCCTAGCTCACCCTCATCTTGCTATATGACATGATGAGCAAGCTGCACGTGCTGTGACCATGAACCTGTTGCTTTCCACCCCTCCGTCCTTCCCTCACCCCAACCTTCCACTTCTGATTTTCTGTTTTCAGACACCAAAGGATTGCCACATGCCCAGTGTTATGATTCTGTATTTTTTTCCGGGAAATATGTGGTGTGTCTTTAAGACAGCAAAGGATCAGTAAGAACAAGCAGGCCTCAGGTGTTACCAAGAAGGTGCTTTCTCATTGCCTTGGATACAGCCATTTGGAGACTGCAATTCAAAGGGTGCATTCTCGTTGCTTTGGATACAGCCACTTGGACTGAACATCGAGAGATACATTTGGTACAATTTAATTTTGAACTGGCTTATAGTGCAAACAGTCTGTTCTAACAGGGAAACAGACAGACAGCTACGTGTTAGCACCTGAAAAGAGAGATCTCTGATAATTTAAATTGAAGGAAGAATTTAAACTGTCACTATATTTTTAAACCTCAAAAATTCTAAAGCTAGATTGATTGTATTGAAAGTGGTTGTGAGTTTTGATCTACTGTGGTCATTGCTGGAGAAGGAAAGCATCACTTACTGCTGGGATTAGACTACGGACTGTTCTACTATTGAAGAACCTTTTTTGTCCTCATCGGACAGCTATGAGGACTTCAAGCAACCCTGAACTTTTTTTTGCCTCTGGCAGGAGTGTAAATTTGCAAGGACTCTAATTTTTCTATTTCAAATGTTGTTTATATCTTCGTAGTGTTTAAGAATTTAGTTTTTTCTAATTAAACAGGTAATTTGTTGATTTAAAGACACCTGGTTTGGTTAGCCTCATTCAGGGGTTATTAGATGATACAATTTGACTGGGTTTTTCTTTAATTCGGAAAGTTTAAAATGATATGTTCGGTGATCTGTGGAGGGACAGGATTGAATTAACAGTGCGTTTCTCCCACCACAATCAGAATCGTATATTTTGATTGGGGGCGTTGAATGGAGCGGTCGGTCATAACACCAGCCACAGCAGCCCCAGGAGGAGGAGAGAGAGCATGTCTACAGGGATGATGAGGCACTGCCACTTGATCTGACACTCACAGCCACCAGCTCAGATAGTGGCACTGCAAGTATCTTAAAGACTAGTAAATAGTTCGATCTGCATGTGGCGAGACACCGGGCATGTGTGGACTGCAGCCATTGCAGGGGGAAAGGATGGTTTGTTTGCCAGCTCACCAGAGGGCAAGGTTGCAGCCAGGTTCTGCTGCAGATGACACAGATGAAGACCTTGTTGGGGCAACATACAGGAGAACACTGATGTGGATGCACACTGAGATGCTCGGTGCATTGGTTGGCCTTTTTTTAAATTCATTCATAAGATGAAATCATTGCTCTCAGGACCAGCATTTTTTGCCCATACCTAATTGCCCTTGAGGAGATGGAGGTGAGCCACCTTCTTGAACCACTGCAGTCCACGTGGTACACCCATGAATTGTTAGGGAGGGAGTTCCAAGATTTTGACACAGCGACAGTGAAGGAGGACGATATATTTCCAAGTGGCCACATAAGGGCCTCAATCGGCCTGAGGCGGGTGAGCTGTTTGCCCCTCCCCAATAAAATAGCAGTGGGACAGGTAGGCAATGGGAACGGCACATCCCCCCCCCCCCACCTCCCACTCGATTTTACAGCGTCCCCCCCTTCCCCCCCCCCCCCCCCATCACCACCCCGCCTCCCAGCCCACTTCTGGGGTGTAAGTGTAATATTCTGACCCTTGTATATGCTAGTAAGGGGCCTAACGCTTACCATAGAACCATAGAAGAGTTATGGCACAGAAAGAGGCATTCAGCCCAGCGTGTCTGCGCTGGCTGGAAAACTAGCCGCCCAATCTAATCCCACCTTCCAGCACCTGATCCGTAGCCTTGCAGGTTACAGCACTTCAGGTGCAGGTCGAGGTCCAGGTACCTTTTAAATAAGTTGAGGGTATCTGCCTCTACCACTAGTCCGGGCAGTGAATTCCAGACACCCACCACCTTCTGGGTGAAAAAGTATTTCCTCATGTCCCCTCTAATCCTTCTACCAATCACCTTAAATCTGTGCCCCCTGGTAATTGACCTCTCCACTAGGGAAAACAGGTCCTTCCTGTCTATTCTATCTCGACCCCTCATAATTTTGTACACCTCAATTAAATCACGCCTCAGTCTCCTCTGTTCTAAGGAAAACAATCCTAACCATTCCAATCTTTCTCCATAGCTGCAATTTTGAATCCCTGGCAACATTCTTGTATATCTCCTCTGTACTCTCTCCAGAGCAATTATGTCCTTCCTGTAATGTGGTGACCAGAACTGTATGCAATACTCCAGCTGTGGCCTAACCAATGTTTTATTCAGTTCCAGCATTACATCCCTGCTTTTGTATTCTATACCTCGTCCAAGAAAGGAAACATTCTATATGCCTTCTTTACCATTCTATCTACCTGTCCTGCTACCATCAGGGACCTGTGGACCTGCACTCCAAGGTCTCTCACTTCCTCTACCCCTCTCAATATCCTCCCTTTTATTGTGTATTCCCTTGCTTTGTTTGCCCTCCCCAAATGCATTACCTCACACTTCTCCGGATTGAATTCCATTTGCCACTTTTCTGCCCACTCAACCAAACCATTGATATCATTCTGGAATCTACAGCTATCCTCTTCACTATCAACTACATGGCCAATTTTTGAGTCATCCACAAATTTCCCAATTATGTCTCACACGTTTACGTCCAAATCATTAATATATACCATAAACAGCAATGGACCCAACACTGAATCATGTGGAACCCCCCTTCCATTCGCAAAAACATCCGTCGACCATTACCCATTGTTTCCTGTCACTGAGCCAATTTTGGATCCAGCTTACCACATTCCCCTGTATCCCATGGCTTTTAATTTTCTGACCAGTCTGCCATGTGGGACCTTGTCAAATGCCTTACTAAAATCCATGTGGACAACATCCACTGCACTATCCTCATCAATCCTCCTTGTTACTGCCTCAAAGAAAAATCAATTAAGTTAGTAAGACACGACCTTCCCTTAACAAATCCATACTGACTATCCCTGATTTATCTGTGCCTTTCTAAGTGACAGTTGATCCTATCTGTCAGAATTGATTCTAATAATTCGTCCACCATGAGGTCAGACTGATTGGTCTATCGTTATTTGGTCTATCCCTCGCACTCTTTTTAAACAATGGTACAACGTTTACAGACCTCCAATCCTCTGGCACCTCGCCTGTATCTAGTGAGGATTTGAAGATGAACCTCAGAGAATCCACTATTTCCCCCTGGCTTCCTTTAACAGCCTGGGTTACAATCCATCTGGCCCTGGTGATTTATTCACTTTCAAGGATGTCAGATCCTCTTGTACTTCCTCTCTCATTATTCTTATCGTATGCTCCTCATTAACTACAATGTCTGCATCAGCCCTCTCCGTTGTGAAGACAGAGACAAGGTACTCATTAAAAACCTTGCCCACATCTTCTGCATCCACGCATAAGTTCCCTTGTACATCTCTGATCGGCCCTCCCCTTTCCTTAGTTATCCTCTTGCTCTAATGTACAGATAAAACATCTCTGGGTTTTCCTTGATTTTAACTGCCAATATTTTTTTCATGTCCTCTCTTTGCATTTCTAATTTCCTTTTTTACTTCACCCCTGCACTTTCTATACTCCTCTAGGCTTTCTAAAGTATTAAGTTTTTTGTAACTGTTATAAGCTTTCTTTTTCTGCTTTATCTTACCCTGTATGCTTCTCAATACTTGGGGTGGCACAGTGGTGCAGTGGTTAGCTTCACAGCTACAGTGACCCAAGTTCAGTTCTGGTTACTGCCCGTGCGAAGTTTGCAAGTTCTCTCTGTAACTGTGTGGGTTTCTGCCAGGTGCTCAGGTTTTCTCCCACAGCCAAAGACTTGCAGGTTGATAGGTAAATTTGCCATTGTAAATTGCCCCTAGTGTAGGTAGGAGAATGGTTGGGGTTTATATTTGGGTAGTTGAAATCCCTAACTATTATCGCCCTATTGTTTTTGCACTCAAAAATTTACCTACATATTTGTTCTTCTATCTCCCTCTCACTATTAGGGGGTCTTTAGTATACTCCTAGTAGTGTGGTTGCCCCTTTTTATTTCTGAGCTCAACCCATATGGCCTCATTTGATGATTCATTTAGCACATTCATTTTTCTATTCTTGGGTCTAAAGGGATTAAAGGGTAAGAGGCAAAAGCAGGAACAGGTTACTGAGTTGGATGATCAGCCATGATCATAATGAACAGCGGAGCAGGCTCGAAGGGCTGAATGGCCTACTCCTGCTCCTATTTTCTATGTTTCTACGTTTTTCTATATCATCCCTCCTCACAGCTGTAATTGATTTTTTAACCAATAATGCTACACCCTCTCCTTTTTATTCACCACTTATCCTGCCTGAAATTCCTATATCCAGGGATGTTCAACTGCCATTTTCTTCCCTCTTTTAAGCCATTAAGTTTCCATTATAGCAATGATATGCTGCCATATGTCTATCTGTGCCCTCTCACCACTTACTTAAATAATTCTCTTGGAAATTGCTCGGCACAGTGCGGAGAATGCAGTGGGGCCTGCTCTGCCCAGGATTTCATTTTTTGTTCAAACCAACTTCCAGTCCAATGTGCTTATCCTGTTCTCAGGTTATAAGACTTTGTCTAACTTCAGCACTGAATATAATACTGTAGGGCCTAAGCCTTTGTTGATGTGCCATTGACTAAGTTACTTCCTATTCCAGCTCATTTGCAAATGATTATTATTTAGCGAACAGATGCAGTTGCAATTATGTCTATCAGAGATTGAAATAAAGCCTGACTGATCTAATTTCCAGCATCAGAGTCCAGGCTGTTCTGAACATTGAACTGTGTAAATATAGTAAAGATTGGATCTTCCATTTCTGAGTTGTCATGGAAAACAAAACCATATGCCATAAAAATACTACTGACAGCTGGCATCTTAATTCCATTGCCTGCTTGAAATAGTGACATTTTACTGGCAGAATAGTAAAGCCATACTCGCGCTCTAGGTTTGATGAAGACCTGAAGTTGTCAACTCGGATTGCAAACTCTGGTTGGACGTATTCCTGGAGGTTCAATTATGTGACAGGATCACATGATATTTGATCACATTATATTCAAGCACCCGACTATTGTCTGGTTTAATGGACAGGTGGTAAGTGGTGTGGGTAACTTCCATTTCTCATCTCCCAACTGACCACAATAGTGTTTAGTTAAAAATGGTGGGTTATTCCTGAGCATTTTAGAGTCAAATAAACAGCCAAATTATAGGTTTTATCATAAGTTTTTAAAAAAGAAAGTTAAATTTTATTTTAAATAACAAAACCCGAATTGTTTGCAACCTTCGACCACTCACGCATTCACACACACAAGAATATACATGCATACACAAGAATAGATAGATAGAAAAAAGGGGTAGGATGCAATTAAAGTCCAAAGTAATGTAAGAGTTCATGGTTCACAGAAACCCATTGAATCTTCTCGGGAGGAAAGTCTTTTCAATGGTGCAGACCTGGGTGTTTGCAGTCATGAACTTGCTGAGATGTTGTAGATTTCTGGTGGTTAAAACTTCAGTCCAGAGACAGTGATCACTTTTTAAGCTCTGCTGCAGCAAGTTGAAGTATAATATCAGCAGCAGGGCATCTTCCTTGTGCTGGACGAATCTTACATCCTTTGGCTGGAACTAGCTTTCGGTGGTCTTTGCTTGATCTCCCCTCTCTCTCCAGAGGGGGCTACCTTTTAAGGTAAAGATCCATCACATTTAAGACTCTGTCAGGTGACACAGGGCCCTTCCCCACTGGTGTGACCAGACAATGCTCCAGAATATGGAAAGTATTGCTTTCTTGGCATCTGAATGGGGACCATTCTGTTACAATGATGCTACTTCACACCCATTCAGCTGGGTTTGGGATGTGGAGTCAGCCTGTCTTATAGAACCTTTGTTAGTCCCATTCCTGTCTGCTTTGGCCTCCTTATCTCGAGAGACAATGGGTAAGCGCCTGGAGGTGGACAGTGGTTTGTGAAGCAGCGCCTGGAGTGGCTATAAAGGCCAATTCTAGAGTGACAGACTATTCCACAGGTGCTGCACATAAAATTGGTTGTCGGGGCTGTTACACAGTTGGCTCTCCCCTTGCGCTTCTGTCTTTTTTCCTGCCAACTGCTAAATCTCTTCGACTCGCCACACTTTAGCCCTGCCTTTATGGCTGCCCGCCAGCTCTGGCGATCACTGGCAACTGACTCCCACGACTTGTGATCAATGTCATAGGACTTCATGTCGCGTTTGCAGACGTCTTTAAAGCGGAGACATGGACGGCCGGTGGGCCTGATACCAGTGACTAGCTCGCTGTACAATGTGTCCTTGGGGATCCTCCCATCTTCCATGTGGCTCACATGGCCAAGACATCTCAAGCACCGCTGGCTCAGTAGGGTGTATATGCTGGGCATTTTGGCTGCCTCGAGAACTTCTATGTTGCAGATACGGTCTTGCCACCTGATGCCATTCTCCGGAGGCAGTGAAGATGGAATGAATTGAGAGGTCGCTCTTGGCTGACATACGTTGTCCAGGGCTCGCTGCCGTCGAGCAAGGTACTGAGGACACAGGCTTGATACACGCGGACTTTTGTGTTCTGTGTCAGTGCGCCATTTTCCCACACTCTCTTGGCCAGTCTGGACATAGCAGTGGAAGCCTTTCCCATGCGCTTGTTGATTTCTGCATTGAGAAACAGGTCACTGGTGATAGTTGAGCCTAGGTAGGTGAACTCTTGAACCACTTCCAGAGTGTGGTCGCCGATATTGATGGATGGAGCATTTCTGACGTCCTGTCCCATGATGTTCGTTTTCTTGAGGCTGATGGTTAGGCCAAATTCGTTGCAGGTAACTGCAATCCTTTCGATGAGTCTCTGCAGACTCTCTTCAGTGTGAGATGTTAATGCAGCATCGTCAGCAAAGAGGAGTTCCCTGATGAGGACTTTCCGTACTTTGGTCTTCGCTCTTAGATGGGCAAGGTTGAACAACCTGCCACCTGATCTTGTGTGGAGGAAAATTCCTTCTTCTGAAGACTTGAACGCATGTGAGAGCAGCATTGAGAAGAAGATCCCAAACAGTGTAGGTGTGAGAAAACAGCCCTGTTTCATACCACTCAGGATAGAAAAGGTGTCTGATGAGGCGCCGCTATGCTGAATTGTGCCTTTCATATTGTCATGGAATGAGGTGACGATACTTCGTAGCTTTGGTGGACATCCGATCTTTGCTAGCAGTCTGAAGAGATCACGTCTGCTGACGAGGTCAAAGGCTTTGGTGAGATCAATGAAAGCAACGTAGAGGAGCATCTGTTGTTCACGGCATTTCTCCTGTAGCTGGCGAAGGGAGAACAGCATGTCAATGGTGGATCTCTCTGCTCAAAAGCCACACTGTGCCTCAGGGTAGAGATGCTCAGCCAGCTTCTGTAGCCTGTTTAAAGCGACTCGAGCAAAGACTTTCCCCACTATGCTGAGCAGGGAGATTCCACGGTAGTTGCTGCAGTCAACGCGGTCACCCTTGTTCTTATAGAGGGTGATGATATTGGTATCGCGCATGTCCTGTGGTACTGCTCCCTCGTCCCAGCACAGGCAAAGCAGTTCATGGAGTGCTGAAAGTATAGCAGGCTTGGCACTCTTGATTATTTCAGGGGTAATGCCGTCCTTCCCAGGGGCTTTTCCGCTGGCTAGAGAATCAATGGCATCACTGAGTTCCGATTTTGTTGGCTGTACGTCCAGCTCATCCATGACTGGCAGAGACTGGGCTGCATTGAGGGTGGTCTCAGTGACAACATTTTCCCTGGAGTACATGTCTAGGTAGTGCTCCACCCAGCGGTCCATTTGCTTGCGTTGGTCAGTGATCGTTTCCCCTGATTTAGACTTGAGGGGGGCGATCTTCCTGATGGTTGGCCCAAAAGCTCTCTTAATGCCATCATACATTCCTCTGATGTTTCCGGTGTTGGAGGCCAGCTGAATATGACTGCATAGGCGTTGCCAATTGTCATTTGCGCAGTGCCTGGCTGTTCTTTGTGCAGCGCTTCTGGCAGTTTTAAGTGCTACGGATGTTAACTCACTGGGGGCTTTCTTGTAGTTCAGCAGTGCGCTTAGCGGCTATGACAGGTTCCAGCTCTTCAAAGTGAGATTGAAACCAGTCTGCATTCTGCTTCACACATTTTCCATATGTGGTCATTGCTGAGTCATAGATGGCGTCTCTGATGTGGACCCACTTGGTCTCTGCATCCCCTGTATGAGTGGTTTGAAGGGCTTTTTTAAGTGAATTTAGAAACTTATGTAACAGCTGTGGATGAGAAATTCTGCTCGTGTTGATGCGCAGGCGGCCCTTCTGCTTGGAGTGATGAAGCTTCTTTGGTTTGAGTCTAACCTTGCTGCACACCAGGGAGTGGTCGGTGTCGCAGTCTGCACTGTGGAAGTTGCGTGTGCTTTGAACGCTGTTTAAGGAGGCTCGCCTTGTGATGATGAGGTCCAGCTGGTGCCAACGACGTGATCTTGGGTGCCTGCAAGAAACCTGGTGACAGGGTTTAGTGTGAAAGAACGAGTTGGTGATGCAGAGGTTATGATAGGTACACAACTCAAGCAATCTCTGACCATTCTCATTCATCCTTCCAATGCCATAGTGCCCAAGGCAGGAGGGCCATGAGTCATGGCCGACCCCAACCCTGGCATTAAAGTCCCCCAGCAGGAACAGGTGTTCGGTATTGGGGATGCTACTGATGATATTATGGAGTTCCTCGGAGAACTGGTCTTTAGCTTCATGTGGGGAGCAGAGTGTTGGAGCATAGATGCTGAGTAGGTGTACTGAACCCGAGGCGGTGAGCAGTCGGATGGACAGTATGCATTCCGAGCCATTTGAGGGTGGCTCTATCATGCTGAGCAAAGAGTTTCTGATGGCGAAGCCCACTCCATGCTGTCTTGGTTCTTCAGGATCCCTACCCTGCCAGAAGAAGGTGTAGTCTTGCTCTCTTAGAGATCCGCTCGCAGGGAGGTGTGTCTCCTGAAGTGCTGCAATGTCCACATTGAGTCTACTGAGTTCGTTGTTAATGATGGCGGTCTTCCGAGAATCGTTGATTTGTGTAAGGTCTTCCGACAGGCCAGGACACATAGTTCTGACGTTCCAGCTTGCAAAACGAAGGGCTGGTACCTTCTTTCCTTTTTTGGTCGTGCTGTTTGGTGCTGTGTTACAGTCCACTTGTCGGGCAATGACCCTGAGCTCCAAGCACCCATTGAAGCAGGTGGATTGTGGCGGGACAGAACCTTACTGACTGGGGGCTGCCCGGTTTGAGGCGGGCGGTAGCTGTCCAGTGAGATGCAATGACCTCTCCCACCGACAAAGGCAACCCGTGGCGCCCAATCTCTACGCCAGTTGAGCTGGACTTATAACCCATAACATTCCTGTAGTCATTAATATTTAATGGGCTCCTGTCAATTTCAATGGGTTTTCCCCAGTGCTAATTCAGACACAGTTGATGAGTTTCGTCTTTGCAGACAGGTTTGTTTATTAACAGAACAGGAGGGTCACCTGACCTCTACTCCATTTTATCTGTTACAGATGTGCCCATTTTCTTATGGTTCAGTTTAACAGTTGAATTTTATTGTCATAATTCCTCCAGTTCAATGTTTATTTCATCACGGCTCCTTCTGAGCATGACACGCAGCTCAAACAAGAAGAATAGTCACTCAGGGGCAGCTGGTGCCTATAGAACTATATCCCAGTAAGGGTCAGTGCCAGCGAAACTCTATCCCAGGAAGAGATGCTGCCAGGGGAACAAAATAGCAAGTATTTCATAAGAAATTTATTAGTCTTCTATAGTTGTCTTTCCAATTGGAAATTCCTCAGGGTCCATCTTTCTATTTGCGCAATTGAAAATAAAATATTAGACCGGGGGTAAGCCAAACCCTAGTTTTTTCAACTCATGTTCTAGAGGGTAACGTGTTATTTGAAATGAATTCACAGTATAAATCAATCAGCTGGAATGGCAACAAATGTCAGCGTACTGAACTGAAATCAAACACAGTTTACTACACTGCCCTCTGGCTGCAGTATGAGCTCTGCATCATTACTTTTCCAAAGAGATTCACCAAACAGTTAAATCAAATAGAAAAACCAAGACTATGATGAAGTGAAGCAAGGTAAATTTTCTTTTGTATCGTGTTCCGACACATTAGTTAAGCTTGTAGATCGGCTATCTCTCCCATCTGCTAGACTGTAAATTGGTATCAACAGTCAGTACAAAGGCTGCTTTTTTATTCGTTCCTGAGATATGAGCATTGCTGGAAAGGCCAGCATTTATTGCCCATTCCAAATTGTCCTTGAGAAGGTAGTGGTGAGCCACCTTCTGAACTGCTGCATTCCATATGGTGTGGGTAAATCCACAGTGCTGTCAGGAAGTGAGTTCCAGGATTTTGACCCAGCGACAGTGAAGGAATGCTGATATAGTCCCAAGTCAGGATAGTGTGTGACTTGGAGAGGAACTTGCAGGTGGTGGTGTTTCAGTGCATCTGCTGCCCTTGTCCTTCTAGGCAGTAGAGATCACGGGTTGGGATGGTGCTGTCTAAGGAGACTTGGTGAGTTGCTGCAGTGCATCTTGTAGATGGTACACACTGCTGCCACAGTGTTCTGATGGTGGAGGGAGTGAACTTTTAAGTTTGTGGATGGGGTGCCAAAGAAGCGACTGCTTTGCCTTGGAGGTGCTGAGCTTCCTGAGTCTTGTTGAAGCTGCACCTATCCAGGCAAGTGGAGAGTATTCCATCACACTCCTAACTTGTGCCTTGCAGATGGTGAACAGGCTTTGGGGAGTCAGGAGGTGAGTTACTTGCTGTAGAATCCCCAGCCTATGACCTGCTCTTGTAGCCACAGTGTTTATATGGCTGATCCAGTTCAGTTTCTGCTCAATGGTAACACCCAGGAAGGCAGGAGATTCAGCAATGGTAATACCTTTGAATGTCAAGGGGACAGTGTTAGATTCTCTCCTGTTGGAGATGGTCATTGCCTGGCACTTGTGTGGCACAAATGTTACTTATCACTTATCAGCCCAAGACTGAATGTTTTCCAGGTCTTGCTGCATGCGGGCACGGACTACTTCAGTATCTCAGTAGGTATAAATGGCACTGAACACTGTGCAATCATCAGCAAATATTCCCACTTCTCACCTTATAATGGAGGGAAGGTCATTGATGAAGATGGTTGGGACTAGGACACTACCCTAAGGAACTCCTGCAGCAATGTCCAGTGAGATGATTGGCCTCCAACAACCACAACCATTTTTGTGCTAAGTATGACTCCAACCAGTGATTCGCATCTGTGATGTTCTCGGGACTGGAGCAAGGTTTAGCCGAGTTTAGTAAGAAATATGAGGCAAAGACTGAGATAGCATGATGTTGAACATAATGGAGACTTTATTCTGTTTTAATTTCACTTTCTCTTTCAGTTCCCTCTGCTACAGGAAAAGGTTCCAGGAATTTTTCCTTCATGTATAGTGACCCGAGCAATGGCTAAGCAAGTTCCATTGTTGGAGGTAAAATTGGCCAGAGACAGATAGGCGAATATCTGAAACTTTCTTTGGGGATTTGGATAAACCAAAGGAAATGTTCAGTATGTCTTCTCTGATCGAAGCTCAGCAAGCCGATCCAGAGTTAAATAAAATGGCACAATCAGCTCTAACTGAAGCTGAGGCAAAAGGAGTTCTGGAAGGATACTATATTAAAAATGGGATCCGGATGAAGAATGGACAGTTGTTCACCAGATCGTGGTACTGCCCAAGTACCGCCAGGAAATATTAAGTAAAGCGTATGAAATTCCTATAGCAGGACAGGTGGGGATCCGGAAGACCCAATCACGTATAGGTCAACATTTTTACTGGCCAGGTTGTTCCAAGGATGTGGTGCAGTTCTGTAAAATGTGCCGTATGTACCAGATTGTGGGAAACCGCAACCTGCCATAAAACTGGCACCTCTAAATCCCATACCAGTTTTTGGGGAACCATTTAATATGGTGTTGGTAGACTGTGTAGGACCTTTACTGAAAACAAAAGCCGGACACCAATATATACCCACTATCTTGGATATGGTAACTCAGTTCCCAGAGGCCATTCCCTTGAGAACAATTTCTGCTCAGGTAGTTGTAGAGAAGTTAACCCAGTTCTTCACTAGATATGGATTACCGATTGAGATTCAGTCGGATCAAGGTTCCAATTTTGTCTAAAATTTTTCAGGAGGTTATTGGTAATTTGGGTATAAAACAATTAAAGTCTTCAGCATGCCACCCACAGACACAAGGGGCTTTAGAACAGTATCATTAGACTCTCAAAACGATGATTAGGGCACACTGTCATGATCCATGATTGGGATAAAGGGCTAGAATTTCTTTTGTTTGCCACTAGGGATTCACCTAATGAGTCAACCGGTTTTAGTCCTTTTGAATTAGTTTATGGACATGAGGTAAGAGGTCCTCTAAAACTAATGAAAGGAAGGTTTTTAGAACAGAGGGACGAATGTTCCATGTTAGATTATGTATCTGTGTTCCGGGAGCGGCTCACGAGAGCCTGCAAAGTGGCTCAGGAACACCTTAAAGCTTCCCAAACAATCATGAAGAAATGGGAAGACAAGTATGCCAAGACCCAAACATTTCAACCATGGGTGAGGTGTTAGTACTACTGCCTTTACAGGGTGAACCACTGAAAGCACAGTTCAGTGGTCCATAAAAAGTGGTCAAAAGAATTGGTAAAGTAAATTATTTGATTGACGCCCCAGATCACTGGAAAAAGAATTGCCTGTATCACATCAATATGTTGAAACAATATCATCGCCGGGAGGAGGATAAGCAAGCACAGGTATGTCAGGTAGTAGGGACAGTGAAAGGGATAGTGTGGATGAGGCAGAAGGAGGCCTAGACAATTCTCAGATTGAACCTCCTACTATCCAATTAGCTCATACTGAATTGTTAGGGAGATTGGACACTATGCTTTCCTATTTAGATGCAGAACAACGAGAAGACCTAACAAGGCTAATCGCTGCATTTAAAGGAGTCTGTAGGGACAAGCCAGGATGTACAACCTTAGCTACACATGATGTGGATGTAGGGGAATCCTTTCCTATAAAACAGCATCCTTATCACTTAAGTTCAGAGAAACAGGCCCAGGTAAAAGCAAAAATCCAATATGTGCTGGAAAACCACCTATTGGAACCCAGTCAAAGCAGCTGGAGTTCCCCAGTGGTGTTAGTGTAAAAACCTGACAGTTTAACTAGATTCTGCATAGACTACAGAAAGGTTAATGCAGTAACAAAGGCAGACTCCGACCCAATTCCTCGCATGGAAGACTGTATTGACAGAGTGGGCAGTGCCACATTTCCTTACAAAAATAGATTTGCTAAAGGGATACTGGCAGGTTCTTTAACACCCCGAGCTAAAGAAATATCGGCCTTTGTCATACCAGACGGTCTTTTCCAATGCTGAGTGATGCCATTTGGATGTAAAAATGCACCAGCCACTTTTCAGAGGCTAATCAACCAAGTGGTAGCCAGTGTTCCTAACTGTGTGGCTTACCTTGATGATGTGCTGGTATATAGTGACAATTGGAAGGAGCACTTGGAAAACTAGAAGCTCTGTTTAGAAAATTACAATCAGCTGATTTAGTGATAAACCTTGCCAAAAGTGAATTTGCAAAAGCGAGAGTGACCTACCTCAGGCATATAGTACCCAAGGACAAGTGTTGCCAAGAACAGTGGAAGTACAAGCATTGGTGGATTTCCCCACCCCAAAGAATAAGCGAGAAATCATGAGGTTCTTGGGGATGTGTGGTTTCTCCTGCAAGTTTGTACCAAATTTTAGTCCTATAGCTGCTCCACTGACAAATTTGCTACAAAAATGAAAACCAAGGTAGTGTGGTCAGGGAAGTGACTAGCATCTTTTGAGAGGCTGAAAGCCATTTTGATTAAAGAACCAGTGTTGTCTGCTCCAAATTTCACTAAGCCCTTCAAGGTAGCAATTGATGCTAGTAACAGGTGCAGTCCTGTTACAAGATGATGAATCAGGCATAGAAAGGCCAGTGGCATACTTTTCCAAAAAGCTAAATCGACACCAAAAAAGACATTCAACAGTGGAAAAAGAAACCCCAGGCTTATTATTAGCTCTTAAGCATTTTGAAGTCTATGTCCACCATGACACAGAGAGAAACTGGTATATACTGACAATAACCCCTGAGCCTTTGTAGAAAAGTTCAAGAACCAGAATGCCAGACTATTCCCATAGAGTTTACTATTGCAACCTTATCACTTACAGATTATCCATATTGCGGGGCAAAATAATGTGATTGCAGGTGCTTTACCAGAATTTGACTTTGCTTTGAGTCATCTGAGTGCAAAGATGGTACAAGGCAGAACTGTATTAGCTACAGGTAAAGAGCGAATGAGAATGAGTGTGTAAATGTGTTTTAATAATTTTTCATCTTCTATTTTTCTCACACTTCGTAATGAAACACATTTTAAAATGGTGTTTCATTCCTCCAAGGGTGGAGGTGTTATGAAAGTACTTCCATTTGCTTGACTCTTGAAATTGTTTTTAGATTATTAGATTAGAGATACAGCACTGAAACAGGCCCTTCGGCCCACCGAGTCTGTGCCGAACATCAACCACCCATTTATACTAATCCTGCATTAATCCCATATTCCTACCAAACATCCCCACCTGTCCCTATATTTCCCTACCACCACTAGTGACAATTTATAATGGCCAATTTACCTATCAACCTGCAAGTCTTTTGGCTTGTGGGAGGAAACCGGAGCACCCGGAGAAAACCCACGCAGACACAGGGAGAACTTGCAAACTCCACACAGGCAGTACCCGGAATCGAACCCGGGTCCCTAGAGCTGTGAGGCTGCGGTGCTAACCACTGCGCCACTTTGGACAGTCAGTTGGAGTTTTAAAAAATCAATCTGAAGGACAATACCCCAACTCAGCCTTTCCCATCTCTTTGAAAAGCCTGCTAGTTTTTCCATCTCTTTGAGAAGCTCTGAGAAGCGAATGTAAGAAATAGAGAAATTGATCATGCATTTCTCCTGAGGCACTGGAAAAACCTGCTGGATAAATCCTCGACGCTGCCTAACCAAATTGCTCCAGAGAAAGATCCCAGTGACAGCCGTTTACACAAATTTGGGACATCAAACCAAAAAAAGGACAACTGACATCTTTCCATATCTTCTCTTTTTATTTCAAAAATTCACGTATTTAACCAAAGTATTCTTTTTTTTGTCTTTTATGTAACAGAGCTCCCAAGAAAAAAATATTTTTTCTGGTTAACCGGTGTGTGTGTGTGTGCATGTGTGAGGGGCTAAAGTAAAAGGGAATTTTCATATTTCAATCTATGTGTTAATGATTTGCTTCTTTACTGGTTATGTCTTGCTTCATAATAAACTGATAATTCTGTTGTCTATTAAAGAAACCTGGTTGGTGTCAGATTGCCTCCTTATTTGGAAGAACACTAAAATATACCTTACAACCCATTTTGTTGTCTTAACAACATAGAATTATAGAATCATAGAATCAGAATCATAGGATGATTCAGCACAGGCCAATCGGTCCATCATGCCTGTGCTGGCTCTTTGAACGAGCTATGCAGTTAATCCCAGTTTCCCTGTGACCCTGCAAATTTTCCCTTGAAATATATATCCAATCAGAATATTGTTAAGAGTGAGATTAATGATCAAAAATAGACGGTCTGCAAAACCCACTTACTCTGTGCCGATGTGTTTCATTTTTAAGTGTGTTGAAAATTACTCTGAACCCCCAAGATCTCATTGAACTAATCCCCCTGGTGGTCAAACATGTGAACTGTCCACAAACTTTATCCTTGTTACTCAGGGTTTGAAGTTCTCAGCTGACTGAAGCATGTGATTTCTTGTTCCTGTATGTATCACAGGGGAAGGAAGGGCTATTTCCCTATAAAAGCCACAGGAGAAGAAGGTGCTGAGAATTGGACTAGGACGGGTTATTTATGGCGTGGACTAAGTACCAGTTGTGCCTGGCAGCGATGATGCTGGTTACAGGGTCTATTAACACGCTGTCGGCCAAGTAAGTGTAGGATCTCACGTTGTAGACCGACTATTGTAAATCACAATACACGACAGTAAGTAACAAATGTAGTATTTTGCGCAGAACGGCTGGTGCCAATGTCGGAGTGTTGAACGCTGTGAGTTGTTTCATTGATCGGAGCTTTCTCTCCGTTCAAGTAGATTATCCCTTCACATTCACCAGGCTTTACCATTCGCACCCGGAGATTGCTTGTAAATCTTCTAATCTTGTTTCCATTGGTAATCCGCTAGTGCAATACTTCCTGATCTCATTGCGAGATCTCATTCAGCAGTGCAAATTAATTTCAGCCATCGGTGGGCAACTAGACTGGTTAAATTGAGTTGGTAGCATGAAATAAAACTAGTGTCTTTTTTTTCAAAAAGTGTTATGGATCTCATTGTGAAATTGTCCTCTTTGCATCCTAAATAGTTGTATATAGAGCCCTTAATGTGAAGGACTGCAAGTCCCAGGCGGCACTGCAGTGCACTCTACTAACAGGAAGCACAGGGTCGGCATTAAACTAGAATACAATTCTCATGTCAATCTGTTGCATTTTACTAATTACAAGAGATAATTGGGCAGTTTAGTTATGCTTAACATATGCAAGAACCTGTTTAAATGTTTGTGTATATGGTACTTGCTGATCATAAATACCAATTTTCCCAATGTTTACATAGTATGTGTAAATCTTTGGAAACGTTTGTTTCTTTCTGGACAGCAGGATTGGAAGGTGTGCACCCGTCCACTGAAAAAGCATAGCAACTAATCGGATTTCATGAACTGTGGTGCTGAGACCAGCAAGCCCTGAAATTCCTGGCTGTTTTTTAGAGCTTAAAATGAGTGCCTTTCTTTTCCTGGCCTGTTAATATTGAATTCAAATCAGTTGAAGTGATTTTATGATTTGGCCTTTTCTGTTAAGTCCCCATATAGCTAATTTAAATAAAGGCAGTGGTGCAGGTGCACTAAATGTTTTAATTTATGCCCTTCACTATTGTGCAGCATCACAATCTGAACACTTTGGTCTGTGACTGTTTGTTTAATTTTAATCATTAGAAATTGTGACAGAAACCACACCTGCCAAATGGAAAAATTTTCTTCATATGGAACAGTATTTGAACTATTACTGGACCTTGGACATAATTTTAAAAAGGATCACAGAGCAGTGGCTGAAAACAGGGCTGCACACTTGCATTCTGAGACCATTCTCTAGAGAGACAATGGGAGTGCTCCCTGATTCAATTAACTGGATGGGTTTGATCAATAGTGATCAAAAGTCATTGTCTGTAACAGCCAGTGTTTCATCCATCCACCACCCCCCCCCCCCCCCCTGTGTGGTGTCTTTTTTGTAAAATTTGAAGAATCAATAACCTGTCTCAAACAAAGAGCTAGTCACATGACTAACCTGGGAATTGATTGAATTGTGCTCACAGTAAAGTTTTGAGACTATCTGCTTATGCCTCAAGACAGAAGACTCTTGCAGCCTTCTGGTACCAGCAAAACCAGCTTGAAAGTGTGCACTGGGCCCCAACAATAATTGTAAGACTTGACTTCAGTCAAAGCAAAACTAACAGTAACTGAGTTCCATCTACTTCAAACCTTCCCCCTTTAATTCTGTCTCCTTCTCTGTATCTGTGCATGTGTTTATAGCATATGCATGCTAGTGTGGTTGTGTCACATTCTTAATAGTTTTAATTGAGTTAAGTTTTAAGGTTAATAAATTTACACCTTTTCTTGTTTAAACCTGAGAACTTGTCTGGTTTATTCTTTACACTTGCAATTAAAGAGCAGTGAGCAAGGATTTGCTGAGGGAAGCTTAAAAAAACTTCTAAAAATTAAACCCAGTTATGGCCAAGCAGGAAAAGGCTGAGGGGAGCCCTAGATCACTTCCTCACCTGGTCATAACAAAAGTACACTTATTTCTAACTAATCTTTGTGTCAGTTATGCTTTGTTATTCAAATTCACCTTTTTCATGGAAGCTTATTCCAAGGAATTAATTGCTACTGCCAGCACCTTTGGAGCTTGAGCCTGAGTAGTTGGGTGTTGCTGTATACATCACCAGTCTAATGTATCCTGAGAGATAGGCCAGATGCCTGGTCTATGCTGTAAAATGGCAGCCTCCAGCAAACCTATTCCAGCAATTTCCATTTTTGTTCTATTGACCCCTGGTTCTGTGCCTCCACTAACCAATATGATGGCTAGTTTAATGGAAGCTATCCAGTCTGGAGAAAATGGCCTACATCTGGATTCCCAGGTTCTGGAAGCTGGAATGCAGGAATCTGACTAATCTAACCCCAAACTGCCATTGGAGTTGTATTCTTGTGCTTCATAAAGGGAGGAAGCAGTAACAACTACTTGAATGATTCCCAAGGAGCATCATGCATCACATGTGCCACTGAAGCTGCAAATAGTGAGTGTAGATTTGTGCCATGGCAATCCATTGCTGCTTCTTGATCCATTATATATAAGAAGTTATTCAATGTATTTTTCAGTTAAGTACACAAGATCAACATTCCATGACTCAGAAGCCATGCACTGTTCTGTGGCTGAAACATAACTATTACTGGCTAGAATTGAGATGATTGGAAAGTTTCCCTGTCAATCATGCCAAGAGACTGTCTTGAATTGATTTTTTGCATATAACTTGCATATACCTATGTTCCACCAGCTGTATTTTGCTGTAGTTACCCTGCTTTCACCTGGAAGTTGCTGCTGTAGAATTTTGGTTTTCTGTAGTTCATACAGCAATCTATCTTTAAAAAAAAAAGTATGATACTATCTTTTTGCTCAAACTCCTGCACTATTTCTTCAGTTCATTGGCAGAGACATTGTCAATGGACGCTACCTTTTTTTTTTGCCACATCACCTTTGCAGAGAAGGTGGTGGTGGTAGTATTCCTTCCCCACCTCAAACACCAACCCCCCCCCCCCCCCCCCCCCCACCAATTCCTTGGCACTCTGAATCACCCAGTGCCACATCCTCGCAAACACTAATTTTCCTGCCCCAGACCAACCCAACCAAACCCATTGTGATGGATCTTGATGAAAGAGTACAATCTAAGAATTGTTAAACATTACTGTTTTGGGAGGAGGGTGACCATTGGAGTTTAGAGACCGTTGTCTCTTTACAGGAAGATTCACAGCCACTGTAGGTGTGCATCCACCAATCTGTCCAATCTTGCCATTGCCCATGGCTAGATCAGAGTGCCTTCCCAGCAGCTCCATGTTTCATCCACTCCCCCTAGCTCTTGTAGAAGAAAATAATGTCCACAATAGTTCCTCATTATCCACCCCAACTCTATTTTTATGTAGCAATCCAAGGGAATGTTGGTGGTGGTTGCTTACTGCCACTAATGGTTAACAATGCAATTTTTTTGGGGTTAAAAGGAAGATTAATTTTCTGGTAATGGGGAATTGTCCCTGAAATTGCATGCATTCACCATGTTGTCATTTAAGTAATGTCTGAAGTAACCACTGTTAACTGTTTTGTCTTTTTCCTTGCTCTAATTTTTATGGTATATTGATTATGATAAGCTCATGTCCTGATGTGCTTTTATTTGAGCTTTGTTTTTGCCATAATGTCCATATTCAAGTTTATCAACTTGTTTGCTGTCAGTTTTTGTTTGTATTTTAGGTTGGATTGTGTGCTGTTGCACCTTTTTTGAGGATGCAAGTACTAAACTGTTAAATCACAGAATTTTTAAAAAATCTTTGATTTCATGATTGCAAACCATGGGTGAGATTCAAATGGCTGTTTCATTAACACACTTTTTACACCATTTACATTTCTTATCCAAGAGCATTGCCTATTTTACACAAAAGTCCGAGTGTATCAAGTCTGTGTCCTCAGTACCTTGCTCTATGGCAGCGAGGCTTGGACAACGTATGTCAGCCAAGAGTGACGTCTCAATTCATTCCATCTTCGCTGCCTCCGGAGAATCCTTGGTATCAGGTGGCAGGACTGTATCTCCAACACAGAAGTCCTCGAGGTGGCCAGCCTATACACCTTACTGAGCCAGTGGCACTTGAGATGGCTTGGCCATGTGAGCCGCATGGAAGATGGCAGGATCCCCAAAGCCACATTGTACAGCGAGCTTGTCACTGGTATCAGACCCACCGGCCGTCCATGTCTCCGCTTTAAAGATGTCTGCAAATGCGACATGAAGTCCTGTGACATTGATCACCAGTCATGGGAGTCAGTTGCCAGTGATCGCCAGAGCTGGTGGGCAGCCATAAAGGCAGGGCTAAAGTGTGGCGCGTCAGAGATTTAGCAGTTGGCAGGAAAAAAGACAGAAGCACAAGGGGAGAGCCAACTGTGTAACAACCCTGACAACCAATTTTATGTGCAGCACCTGTGGAAGAGTCTGTCACTCTAGAATTGGCCTTTATAGCCACAACAGGTGCTGCTTCACAAACCACTGACCACCTCCAGGCACTTACCCATTGTCTCTCGAGACAAGGAGGCCAAAGAAGAAGAATTGACCTTCCTCACTGGCTTAAGCTATTACATGGATACTAGCAGAGAAATATTTCTAAGTCTCTGCTTTTAATAGAGGTACCAATCCACATGTGAAACTGGCTAATGTAACTGCTAACATAATGGAAGAAGATACTTGTGTGCCACATGTAATTTTTAGAGCCATTGTAACTCTCTGCTTCTCCACTGTTTCTATCCAGCACTAGCTGAACAGAAATTTCTTCAATTAAATATTGGGAAGACTGACACCATTGCTTTCAGTCCCCATTACAAACTGTTCCTTAGACAATGGCTCCATCCTATCCCTGACAATTGTCTGCAACTGAACCAAACTTGGTGTAGATGTGGTCAAAAATGGCAGTCACAAAGACGGTCTATTTACACCTTTAATGTCACCTGACTCTTTGCCCCTGCCTCAACTAATAATGAAACCCTCATCCATGACTGTTGGTTCTTGGCTTAACTTCACTGTTCCAACACATTCCTGGCTGGCCTTCCACATTTTATCCTCAACTTGAAATCCAAAACTGCTGCCCTTGTCTTTTTTTTTTTTTATTTGGACCAAGTTCCATTCAGCCATTTTCTACCCCCCCCCCCCCCCCCTCCTCTCCGCATTGCTTGCTAATCAACATTGGCTCCTAGTTAAGCAATACCTTGTTTTCATAAATATTCATCCTTCAAATTTCTTGATGGCCTCCTCACCCCCTTTACCCCTCCCCGGTGTCTGTAATCTCCCAATTCCACGACCCTTTGATATCTGTACTCCTCCAGTTCTGATTTCTTGAGCATCCCTAATTTTAATCATTCCATCATTGGTCATTCCTTCAGCTGCCAAGGCCGTAAACCTTTTCTACGCCTTTCCCCCTTTTTAAGATGCTCCTTTAAACTTGCCTTTTTGGCCATCTTATGTGGCTTCGTGTCATTTTGTTTTAGAATGCACCTGTTGAAGGCGCTATAGAAGGTTGACACTTTATTTTTAGAATCTTGCTCTCAAGCACATCAGTCAATAGAGGCCTATCACCTATGTGGTCATGGATGTGACCAGTTCAAAAGATTGTCTATCATTCTTGATACAGAAACGTTTGTAGAAGCAGCTACTAGGTGAAAGACAGCTTGAAAAGCTAATTATTTTTGTCTCTTTTCTACTGGAAACCAAGTGCTGTGAGGCCCTTCCCACTTCCTCTTTTTTTTTTCTCCATAATTAAAGTGCCTTCCTTGTTAATTGTACTTTTTTTTTAATCCTAGAAGTTTAGCAGCATCAATGAATTTTGTATTTTAAAATTGAACATTTAATAGCTGTAAACAGAATAGTCATGCAGCACAGAAACAGGCCCTTTGGCCCATGTCTGTGCCAGCCATCAAGCACCTACCTATTCTAATCCCATTTTCCAGCACTTAGCCCATAGCCTTGTATGCTATGGTGTTTCAAGTGCTCATCTGTGGATAAATAAAAGCAGAATATGCTGGAAATCTGAAATAAAAGCAAGAAATGCTGGAAATACTCCAGGTCTGGCAGCATCTGGGGAGAGAAGCAGAGTTAACAACATTTCAGGTCAGCGACTTTCCATCAGAACTTGCAGCAGAATTTGTTCAAACTTGCTACAGAAATTGGCATTTGACATGACATGCCTCAATTGTAGGAACTCGGAACATTTTTATTGCAGACTGCTAAATGAAGGGCTTTTCGGAATACTGCTTGCTAGCTATAGAAATTGCTTTTTTTTTAAATGGTTTCAACAGTAGTCCATTCAACCTCAAAACCACATGTGGAAGCCCTTGTGTTTTAAAGCTGCTGATGACTTATTGCTTCTTCGTGACTGGAGAACTTCTGTGCAAGTCAGCAGTTGCAGAACTGCTTTACTGCTCTCTATTCCTTGGGTTGAAATGGGGTGAGCATTTTCAACACCACCTGATGGATGGGAGGGGGAAAAACCTGGCAATTTTATAGCTGTATCAAAGGATTTCACAAAAAAAAAAGTAGTGAACATGTGATTGGGCTCTCTCAAAGGCTGGAATTGAGGATGAATAATGAAGAATCTAATATGGTTTAATGAATTATTGTTGACTTCAAGTCATTAAATATAATCAAGGAGATAGATGCATTTCTTAATGCCAAAGGGATATGGGGAGAAAGCAGAAACAGGGTACTGAATTAGATGATCCACCATTACTTTTTTTTTTTGAATGGTGAAGGGCTGAATGGCCTGCTCCTATTTTCCATGTTTCTAATACTTTACATTGTATGCCTTCAACAGAAACAATGAAACTGCACCTCTGCAGAGAACACCTAAGGCAGAAGTGAAACTGTCAACATTAGCTGCAGTAAATGAGCAGTCAGCTGCATCTTGCAGTGCGCGTTTTGTTTTTGTTTCATGTTTTCAGCTTTTATTGTCCTGTAGGTCTGTACTTTGACTGACAGTCACCTATGCAGTCTCTTGTAAAGTACATAATGGGCAATACTAAAAAGTTTGTGATCACATAGCCAACTGAATGCCCAGCTTTATTTTTAATATACAACTAGCCTCAGGAGCTTGCTGTTCCTCTAGTAGACACGTTCCCCCAAATTGAGTCAGCACAAGTTTGACTCATCTCCTCTATCACATGGGTGAGTGCTGAGCAAGAGTTTTGCAAAGGCCAGTCGTGTTTTTGTCTGGCTTGAGGATGTAGCTACTCCAATCAACTGTGTCTTGTCTTTATTGGCTGTAGAATATTAAAGTAGTCTGCAAGCTGTTACTTTGTAACTGTACAGCAATATTATTGCATTCATAGTCCATACAAATGGAACTCCCCTTGAGGATGCTAAAGTTATCTCTCAACCCAACAAAATCACTTGCACAACATTGAACCTTAATTTGAACTCCGATAACCGCTCACAGAATCTGAAGCCTACTGATTTTCCTTTTGAAAAACGCAAAAGCTAGAGATTTAGAACGGTTTTGTGTGCTGTTGGGAATGCACATATCCAATGCCTTGACGAGGACCCACTAATAGGGTTCCAGAAACTGAAGGAGTGGTGTAATGCATTGCACAGCAGAAAATGTAAAACTGGATGTGCTCTTAGAATCTGTTGGACCATCCATAGCTTTGCACACAGGCTGTCAAGGCCCAATGCAATGTTCAATGATGTGGAATTAGAGGATAGTTAGAGTTTTAATCATTTTTGTAGTCCAATACAAAAGTTTCCAGTAATTTGGGACACATAGTTGGAGTATAGTCTAAGGAGCTGAGATGCATAACTTGAAGTAAATTGGTCACAATAGTTACATTAAATGTGGACATGAGATTTCAGGTGGTGGGGGGCAGGAAAGTGACTTTTTGTTTTTTTTTCCTTCATGGTATGATTGCTGTTGGCAAGGCCAGCACTTGCTGTGCATCCCTAATTATCCTTTGGAGGTGGTGAACTGCTGCAATTCATCTGGTGTAGGTACACCATACTGTTAAAGGAACATGAATAAAAGTGGGAATAGGCCATTTGGTCCCTCAAGCCTGCTTTGCCATTAAATACGATCATAGCTGATCTGATTGTAACCTTTAACTGCACTTTCCTACCAGCCCCCCTTGACTCCCTTGTATATCAAAAATCTGTAATTCAGCCTTCAGTATATTCCTGACCCTGCCTCCCCTCTTCTCCAGGGAAGAGAATTCCAAAGATTAAATGACCCTCAGAAGAAATTCTTTCTCACATTAGACTTTAAATGGGAGACCCCTTATTTAGAAACTGTGCCCCCTAGTTCTAGCTTCTGCACAAGGGAAACATCCTTTCAGCATCTACCTGTCAAGCTCCCTCAAGTAAAACTACCCCTTATTTTTATAAACTCCAATGAGTATAGGCTCATAAGACAGCCCCCTTAATTCCAGGAATTAATCTAGTGAACCTTCTCTGAACTGCCTCCAATGCAAGTAAACCTTTTTTTTAAATAGTGATATTGTACACTGTACTATAGGTGCAGTTTCACCAATGCCCTGTAGGAGTAAGACTTCCCTACTTTTATACTCTATTTCCCCCTTGCAATAAAGGCAAATATTCCATTTGCCTTCCAAATTACTTGCTGTATCTGTGTGCATCTTTGTTTTATTTATGAGAACACCAGGTCCTTCTGTACCACCGCATTCTGCAATCTCTCCATTTTAAATCTGCTTTTCTAATCTTCCTGCTGAAGTGGACAACCTCCCATTTTCCCCCATTATACTCCATCTGCCAAACTTTTTGCCTATTCACTTAACCTTTCTATATCCCTTTGCAGACTGTCTTCTTTGCAACGTGCTTCCCCATCTTTGTATCGTCAGCAAATTTGACTACAAGACACTCTGCCCTTCATTCAAGTCATGTCAATATAGACTGTAAATAGTTGAAGCCCCAGTGCTGATCCCTGTGGCACTCAATTAGTTAGCTTGCCAGCCTGAAAATGACTTTTATCCCAGCTGTTTCCTATTATTTAGCCAATCCTCCATCCATGTTAACCCCCTAACACGAGCCCTTATATAAAAAGTTACTGCACAAAATGTGGCACCTTTGTCAAATTTCTTTTGGAAATCTAAATACATCTACTAGTTTTCTGCTTTATTCCACCTGCTTGTTGCATCCTCCAAAGAACTATTTGTCAAATGATTTTGCTTTCACAGGGAGGTCATGCCCAACAAATTTGATTGAATTTTTTGAGCATGTGACCAGGTGTGTAGATGAGGGTAGTGCAGTTGATGTAGTTTACATGGATTTCAGTAAAGCCTTTGACAAGGTCCCATATGGGAGACTTTTCAAGAAAGCAAATGCACATGGGATACAAGGTAACTTGATGAGGTGGATTCAAAATTGGCTTCTCTGTAGGAGACAGTGATGACAGATGGCTGTTTGTGACTGGAAGCCAGTGGCGTACCACAGGGATCTGTGCTGGGTCCCCTATTGTTTGTCGTTTATATAAATGACCAACATGACTGTAGGGGGGTAGGATCAGTAAGTTCGCAGATAACCACTCTGCCAATCTTTGAGTTAACAGTGAGGTGGAGTGTCTTGGGTTACGGGAAGATAGACGGAATGGGCAGAAAAGTGGCAGATGGAATTTAACCCTGAAAAGTGAGGTGATACACTTTGGAAGGAGTAATGTGACACGGAAGTATTCAATGAATGGCCTGACACTGGGAAGTTCCGAGGAACAAAGGGACCTTGGCATGTTTGTCCATAGATCTCTGAAGGCAGAAGGGCAGGTTAATAGGGTGGTGAAAAAGGCATATGGGACACTTGCCTTTATCAATCGAGGCATAGATTACAAAAGCAGAGAGGTCATGTTGGAGTTGTACAGAACTTTGGTAAGGCCACAGCTGGAGTACTGTGTGCAATTCTGGTCGCCACATTATAGGAAGGAAGTGATTGCACTGGAGGGGGTGCAGAGGTGATTCACCAGGATGGTTGCCTGGGATGGAACATTTAAGCTATGAAGAGAGGTTGGATAGGCTTGGGTTATTTTCACTGGAGCAGAGAAGATTGAGGGCTGACCTGATTGAGGTGTACAAGATTGAGGGGCATGGATTCCCCTCCAACATGCCAAGGGAGCAGATGTTCTTCCCCCCCCCCCCCCCCCCCCCCTCCTTAGTTGGAGTCACCAGTTTAAGGTGAGGGGTAGGAGGTTTAAGGGGATTTGAGGAAGAACGTTTTTACCCAGAGGGTGGTGACGATCTGGAATGCCCTGCCTGGGAGGGTGGTAGAGGTGGGTTGCCTCATCCTTTTAAAAAGTACTTGGATGAGCACTTGGCATGTCATAACATTCAAGGCTATGGGCCAAGTGCTCACAAATGGGATTAGGTAGACAGGTCAGGTGTTTTAATGCATCGGTGCAGACTCGATGGGCTGAAGGGCCTCTTCACTGTATTCTGTGAATTGATTTTATATTGCCATTTTTCTAAATATCCTGAAGTTCTAGGCTTTTGACCCTGTGAAGGAATGGTTATACTGGTCTAAGTCAAGATGGGGTTTGGGAAGTCAGGAGTTACTCCCTGCAGAATTCCCGACTTCTGACGACCTCTTATAGCCACAGTATTTACATGGCTGGTCCAGTTCAGTTTCCAGTCAGTGGTAACCCCCCCCCAAGATGTTTGGTAATGCTGTTGAGTGTCAAGGAGTTAGTCATTGCCTGGCCCTTAAGTGGCAAGAAGCACCACCTGTCCGCTTAAGCCTGAATGTTGTCCAGGTCTTGCATGTGAAGTCACCCCACTTCAGTATCTGAGGAGTTACGAATGATAATGAACGGTGTGCAATCATCAGCATTATGTTGGAGGGAAGGTCATTGAAGTAGCTGAAGATGGTCAGGCCTAGGACACTCCTGAGGAACTCCTGCAGCAATGTCCTGAGGCTTAGATGTTTGGCCTGTAACAGTTACAACCATCTTCTGGTATGCTAGGTATGACTTCCAGCAGTGGAGAGTTCCCCTTTATTTTCTATTGCTTTCAATTTTGCTAGGGCTCCTTATTGCCACTCAGTCCAATGTTGCCCTGATGTCAGGGGCAGTCACTCTCTCCTTTTACTTCTGTAATTCAGCTCTTTGTCCATGTTTTGACCAAGGCTGTAATGAGGTCTGGAGCTGAGTGGCTCTGGCAGAACCCAAACTGAGCATCAGTGAGCAGGTTATTGCTGAGTTAGTGCCACTTGATAACACTGACCCCTTCATCACCTTTTGATTTTTAAGAGTAAACTGGTGGGGTGGGCAATTGGCTGGATTGGATTTGTCCTGCTTTTTCTGGACAAGACAAACCTGGGCATTTTTTTACATTTCAGTAGATGCCACTATTGTAGCTATACTTGAACAGCTTGGCTAGGGGTGCATCTATTTCTGGAGCACAAGTCTTCAGTATCACAGTTGGGATGTTATCAGGGCACAACCTTTTTGCTGTATCCAGTGCTGTCAGCTGTTTCTTGATCACGTGGAATGATTTCAAATTGGCTGCAGACTGGCATCTGAGATGCTGGGGACCTCCTGGAGGAGGCCACAATGAATCCTCCACTCTGCACTTCTAGCTGAAGATGGTTGTAAATGCTTCAGCCTTGTCTTTTGCTCAAATGTGGCTTCCCCCATTGATTTAAAATAGGGATGTTTCTGGAGCCACCTCGTCCTGTTGGTTGCTTAATTGTCTGCCACCATTCATGACTGGATGTGGCAGAACTTTGATCTGATCCATTGTTTGTGGGATCGCTTATCTATTGTATGCATGTAGCCTTGTATTGTATTTTCACTAGGTTCATTTTAGATATGCCTGGTGCTGCTTTTGTCATGCTCTCCTGCACTCTCCGTTGAACCAGAGATGATCCCCTGGCTTTATGCTAATAGTAGTGAGGGATGCGCTGAGCCATAAGGTTACAAATTGTGGCCCCCATAGTGCTTTGTGGATGCCCAATTTTGAGCTGCTGAATCTGACCCATTAGCATGATGGTGGTGCCACGCATGACTCCTATCCTCTAAGAAGACAGGACTTCATCTCCAAGGACTGTGCAGTGGTCACTCCTACCAATACTGTCAAAGACAGATACATCTGCATCAGTTGGATTAGTGAAGGCGAGGTCAAGCAGGTGTTTCCCTTTTTTTGTTGGTTCCCTCACCACCTGCCACAAGCCTAGTCTGGCAGAAATGTCCTTCTGGACTCTGTCAGATCAGTCAGTAGTGATGATATTGAGCCACTCTTGGTGACAGACATTGAAGTACCCCACACAGATGCATTCTGTGCCCTTATTACCTTTTTTTAGTGCTTCTCCCAAATGGTTTAACAGAGTACTACCTCAAGTGAAGGAGGGTAGTTGGTAATCAGGAGATTTCTTTTGCCAATGCCATGAGACTTCATGTTTAGTCAATGAGTACCCCCTGGGAAACTTGCAACCAACTGTATACCACTGTGCTGCCACCTCTGCTAGATCTGTCCTGTGAGTGGGACAGGACATAACTGGGGATGGAGGCTGTAAAATGACCGACTGACCTACCTCCCTCTGCCACTGGGTTGTGACGCAGCACCTGCAGTGCCTATAGAGGCCATGTCAACAGTGACAGACTCTTCCACAGGTGCTGCACATTAAATTGGCTGTCAGGGCCATTACACATTTGGCTCTCCCCTTGCGCATCTGTTTTTTTTCCTGCCAACTGCTAAGTCTCTGACTCGCCACACTTTAGCCCTGCCTTTATGGCTGCCTGCCAGCTCTAGTGATCACTGGCAACTGACTCCCATGACTTGTGATCAATGTCACAGGACTTCACATTTGCTGAAGTCTTTAAAACAGAGACATGGACAGCCAGTGGGTCTGATACCAGTGACTAGCTTGCTGTACAATGTGTCCTTGAGGATCCTGTCCTCTTCCATGCGGCTCACATGGCCAAGCCACCTTAAGCGCCACTGGCTCAATGGGGTGTATATGTTGGGGATGTTGGCTGTCTTGGACTTCTGTGTTGGAGATACAGTCCTGATGCCAAGGATTCTCCGGAGGCAGCAAAGATGGAATGATTTGAGACATTGCTCTTAGCTGACATGCATTGTCCAGGCCTCGCTGCCATAGAGCAAGGTACTGAGGACACAGGCTTGATGCACTCTGACTTTTGTGTTGACTAGCTCTCCCAATTTTGGTGTAAGTCCTCAGATATTAAGGAGGACATTGCAAGGCTGATGCCAGGTTGTCAGTCCTGTTTTTTTTTTTTGTTCTTTGACGTTTCTGTAATGGTTTGGTACAAGTGTGGCTTGCTAAGCAACTTGAGTCAATAACATTGCTGTGCAAGTAGGCCAGACTGGGTAAGGATTGTAGATTTTCCTTAAAAGGCACTGAACCAGATGGGTTTTTATAACCATCTGGTAGTTTCATGTTCAACAGCTTTTAATTTCAGATATATTGGTTAATAGAATTTAAATCCATAATATAAAAAAAAGAAGGCTGCTGTTGTCGTCTGATGCTGCACTTGAGCCACTTTGAAGCTACAGTAAATCTTCCAATCTATTAGAAAATAGCAACTAATTTTCTATTTAAGGTTAAAGAAATGAACATACTGTTCATCTGTCTTGTGTAAACAAAATCACTTTTTTGGGGGGGGTTCAGTCTTGATCAAGTACTTCTGTTCTCCAGGCATGTGATCAGCTTTTGGAATGTATGGGGTAGTGTTATCCTTGGCTGTTGCATTCAGGTACACCCTTATGGGAAGTTAGCTTATAATGGTAGATGGTGAATTAGGTGAAAAAATATCTTGTTACAAACCCAAAATGCAATTTAATTGTCTCTGGGCTCCAGTAGATATCTGCATTCGCCTTTTCCTGACCTTTTCAGGACACTGAGTAGTGCCTTAGAACAACTTTATTTCCAACTCAGTAGGAGAGACTTTCAGTCATAGTCATAGTGATACAGCACTGGAACAGGCCCTGTGGCCCAGCGAGTCAATGCTGACCATCAACCATCCATTTATACTAATCCTACATTAATCCCATATTCCCTACCACATTCCCACCTTCCCTCAATTCTCCTACCACCAACCTACAGTAGGGGCAATTTACAATGGCCAATTTATTTATCCACCTGTGAGTCTTTGGCTGTCAGTGGAAACCCACGCGATCACGGAGAACTTGCCAACTCCACACGAGCAGTACCCAGAACCGAACCCAGGTCGCTGGAGCGGTGAGGCTGCAGTGCTAACCACAGTGCCGCCCTGTCAAAGAGGAGAAAATCTTACTTTGTTTCTCTGTTCAGACACATTTGAACCAAACTGCACAGTAAGCATGGAATGGTTACTGAGCACATTTGTCTTGAAAGATGCAAGTGTCAATTTTTTTTCCTGCTTAATTGCTGATCAAGTAATACTTTTGCAGTGAGAACTATGATGCAATTGTCAGCTGCCTGGCTTTGTTTTATGACTGCAGTGAGTGTAGGATGAATGCACTTGGTTTTTTTTGGTCAATAGCTAGTAAACAAATATATTATGGCATTGTGCCACCTAACTAGTAAGAACCAGTTTAACCACCGTAACAGTCACCTCACACCTACATGCAGAAAAATCTTGGGAATTGACATGTGACCTTCCAGCATAGAAGGTAAGTGGTTGAACGTTTTCTCTTGTCTAAACTAAGGAATTTTAATTGGGGTTAGTTTAAAATTAATTGTAATGAACAATCTTGAGAAGGTGATTTATCAGTAAGGTTTTATTGGTTGTAAGGTTTGCCAGCAGTAGTAACACTTATTGGTAGTGGAGTTTAGTAACTGTAATTAAACACATTATAAAGATGGCAGGGCAGGTGATATGTTGCAGCTGCAATGTGAGCTGGTGAACACCAGTGTGATCCACAGCAAACACATCTGTTAAATTTTTTTTTTTTTTTTTTTGCAGTTTGAGCTTTTGGCTCAGTCAGGTGAGCTAAAGGCTGAGCTACAGACACTGATCCATCAGGGAAGGGGAAAGTTACCTGGACACTTTTTTTTTTTTCCTTCTAGAAGGCAATCCACGTCCCTTGGAATAGGATCATCTGATTTGGGCAGTGGTCAGGGACAGAAGGGTGTGACTGAGTGAGGCAGGTAAGTGGATAGAGAAGGCCGAAGTGGAGGTGCCTCAGTCCTTTGAATTGTCTGATCGGTTTGAGGTTCTTCGTACTCGTATGGATGAGAGCAAAGGCTGCAGGGTGGATGAGCTGGCACCATGGTGCAGGGAGCCATTCAAGCAAGGAGTAAATTATAGTGGTAGTCGGGGATAGACACCGTTCCCTGTAGCCAAGAGTGAGTCCAGAAGGCTGTGTTGCCTGTCCAGTGCCAGGGTTCAGGACATCTGCTCGGGGTTGGAGAGGAACTTTCAGTGGGAAGGGGAGGATCCCATTGTTGTGGTCCATCTGGATGCCAACAGCACAAAGCAGTTCTGCATAGGGAGCATGAGTAGCTAGGGGCTAAATTTTAAAGCAGAACCTCAAAGGTCGTAATCTCTGGATTATTACCTGAGCCATAAGCAAATTGGAGTAGGATAAATAAGATTGGAGTGTTAAATGCATGGCTCAGATTTGTGTCCGAGAAAAGGGTTTTGATTCATGGGGCATTGGCCCAGTACTGGGGAGAGTGGGGGCTGTATCATTGGACCAGTCTTCACCTGAACTCTGATGGGACCAATGTTCTGGTGAGTTCTAGCTCTACGGTGGTAGAGAGGGTTTTAAACTAAATAGTGGGGGTGAGGGAAGATGTGGTGATTTTTAGAGAGAAGGTAACAAGGGAATTGATGATCTGAGTATGGTGGGAAGAGAAGATTGGAGGGAAGCAAAACTGGTAATGAAAAGTAGTAAGTGAAATCAGACTGACCGAAGCAAAGGCAAGCATCAAATGGGATCAGAATACAGAATAATGAGACAAAGTTAAGGGTGCTCTACAAATGCTGCATGCATTCAGATAACCAGGTAGATGATTTGAAGGCACCTATAAAGGGAACTGGGTCTGATTGCCATTAGAGATATGGTTACAGGGTGACCAAGACTGAACTGAATATGCAAGAATATTTGTCACTTGGGAAGAATAGGCAGAAAGGAAAAGGAGGTGGGGAAGGCACTCTTAAGGGATGCAGTCAGCACATTAGTGAGAAAGGACCTTGGATTGAAAGATAGAGATACAGATGTAGAATTAATTTGGGTGGAGCTAAAGCATCAAAGGGCAGTAAACAATAGTGGGAGTTGTTTATAGGCCACCAAACTTTGGTAATGTTAGGCCCTGTATAAATCAGGAAATTAGGTACATGTAACATGGGTCAAACAGTAACAGGCAACTTCAGTTTACATAGACTGGGTAAACCTAATCAGCACTAATGCTGTGGAGGGTGAGTTCTTGGAGTGTGTAAGAGATGGGTTTCTGGAGCAATATGTTGAAGAACCAACTAGCGAGCAGACTATTTTAGTATTCGTAATCCGAGCTCATTGCTCATTGCTATAAATGAGCCTTTGGGAAATAATATGGAATTTTACATTATGGTCACTAAGTTTGAAAGTCATAGTTCATTCTGAAACTAGGATCTTGAATCTGAACAAAGGAAATTATGCAAGTATAAAGGGCAAGTTAGCTATGGTGGATTGGGAAATGCACAGATTTGACAAACAGGTAACGGCTAGTATTTAAAGAAGTACTACATGGTCAGCAACATATATACATTCCTCTAAGACTCAAACCCAACTGGAAAGATGAATCAACTGTGGCTAACAAAGTTTTAAAAATTGCATTAGATCAAAGGAATTTGTTTGTAAGTTTGCCAGAAAAAGTGGTAAGCCTGAGGATTGGGAACAGTTTAGAATCTAGCAAAGGAGGACCAAAAACTGATTAGGAATATGAATTCAAGCTAGTGAGAAACATAAAGGCAGACTGTAAAATCTCTAGATATGTGAAAAGGAACAGATTAGCAAGGAAAAATGTGGCTCCATTACAGGCAGACAGGTGAATTTATAATTAATGGGGAAATAGCAGAAAAACTAAACTACTCTCTGTCTTCCTCTGTGAAGACACACTAATCTCTAGAAATACTAGGGAACCAAGGGACTTGTGAAAATAAGGAATGAAAAATAAGAATAAAGAGCTAGCCCTCAAAGAAAAACAACTGGATTGAAGATTGATCCCCCTCAAGCAGATGAGTTATATTCCAGAGTATTGAAGGAGGTGGTGCTAGAGATAATGGATGCATTGGTTATCTTTCTAAATTCTATAGCTACTGGAAAGTAGCAAATGTAACCCCACTACTTCAGAAAAGAGGGAGAAAGAAAACTGAACTATGGACCTGTTTGATAACTAGTAGGGAAAATGTTAGAATCTATTGTAAAGGATGTGATAATTAGACACTTGGAAAATATAATTGGGCAGAGTCAATGAGTTTATGAAAGGGAAATAATGTTTGACATCTGATTTTTGTTTGAGGATCTTACTTGCAGCATAGATAAGAGAACCATTGTATTTAAATTTTCAGAAGGCTTTTGATAAGGTCTCGAGGTTAGTGAACAAAATTCAAGAGCACGTGGGATTGAGGGGTAATGTACTGCTATGAATTGAGAATTTTCCAGACAGAAAATAGGAATGAACAGGTCATAGTCAGAATGGCAGGCTGTTACTGATGGGGTGCCACATGGATCAGTGCTGGGGCCACAGCTGTTCACAATCTCTCAATACATTTTGGTCTCCACATCCCAATCTGTTTCCAAATTTGCTGATGACAAAACTAGGTGGCCATGTAAATTGAGGAGGATGCAAGCAAGCTTCATGTGGACCTGGACAAGCTAGGCGAATGAGCAAAACCTGGCAGATGGACTATAATGTGAATAAGTGGAAGCTATCCACTTTGGTAGAAAAAAAAACATTTTTCTTAAATGGAGAGGTTGGGAAGTGTTGATGTCCAAAGGGACTTGGGTCTCTCTGCTGAATCGGGAAGATGGCCAAGCGGACCAAGAAGGTGGGGATCGTGGGGAAATACGGAACCCGCTATGGAGCCTCACTCCGTAAAATGGTGAAAAAGATCGAGATCAGCCAACACGCTAAATATACCTGCTGTTTCTGCGGGAAGACTAAGATGAAGCGGAGAGCGGTCGGTATCTGGCATTGTGGATCCTGCATGAAAACAGTGGCTGGAGGGGCTTGGGTCTACAACACCACCTCAGCCGTTACTGTAAAATCTGCAATTCGCCATTTACGGGAGCTGAAGGACCAGTGAGCACGGACAGGGAAGCAGTTTATTCGTCACCAAATAATAAAGGGTTAAGGGCAAAGGCAAAAAAAAAAAGGGACTTGGGTGTCCTTGTTCATGAATCCCTAAAAGCTAGCATGCAGGTACAGCAAGTAATTGGGAAGGCAAATGATATGTTGAATTTCATCGCAAAGGGCTTTCTTTACAGAAGTAAAGAAGTCGCTGCAATTGTATAGAGCCTTTGTGTGTACAGTTTTGGTCTTTTTAATCTAAGGAAGGATATACTGACCATAGAGTGCAATAGAGGTTCATCAGATTAATCTGAGATTATCATTTGAGGAAACTGGGCCTGTATTCTCTAGAGTTTTGAAGAATGAGGTGATCTGATTGAAACTTTAAATTCTTAGAGTGGATATAGATCGATAGATGTTCCCCTGGCTGAGTCTAGAACCAGGGGACATAATGTCAGAATAAGAGATGAGGAATTTCTTCACTCGGAGGGTGGTGAATCTTTGGATTTCTCTACCCCGGTATACCAAAAATGACTCTAAACTTGAGGGAACTGCAATTTAATCTTTGCTTTGTTTACATCATTTGTAGGTGTTTCTACATCCTGCTTATGCAATCATTCAGTGAATAGATGTGAGGAGAGAGCTTCACTGACATACTATGCAAATTTAGCACTAGTCAAAACTAAATATGAAATGTTATGTACAATAACAAGTGTTCAAAATATCTTGCTCTAAATTTTAACAGATCATTGAGCATGTTCAAGACAGAAATTGTTAAATATCTGGATACTAATGAGATTCAAGGATATGGGAAAGTGATGAGATAGATGATCAGCCATTATCTAATTGGATCAGGTTGAATGGCCTACTCTTTTTTTTCCTATGAGAATCAACAGCTGGCTTTCCTGCTTCTGATTTGATTATTTGGTGTTTGGGGAAACAATTGGTCTCTGCCCCCACAGTCTCAACTGTAGATGTTTGGTACCTTGGTGAGGTAATGGAGCTTTCCTAGCACTTGTGGGGTTGCATTCTGCTTCACAAAACTAGTTTGGGGAAAAGAAAATTGGGGTGGGGGAGTTGAAGCAAATTGTTTTCAAAAAAGTAGGCTTTTTTTAATTAAGGCAATCTCATGGGCAAGTTACCCATGCTTCCTACCTTTTAAAAGGAGTGGACCATATTTTTTAAAAAATATTCCTACCACAATTTAGGCTTCCATAATCAGCCAACAGGATGAGCTCTTCTGAATTGTTTATAACTTGGATTCTCCAACACCTAGGCTGGATTTTGTTCCCAGCTCAATGGGGTGGTGGCCAGAGACTTGCAATGGCTACCATGGAACTGGACACCAGGATTGCTAGACCCAATCTTGCCAGGGGCAGGATAGGCAGGCATCAGCCTTCCTGCCCAGAGACCAAATAAGGGTCTCTTCCTGCCTCTGCTGTGCAGGGAGGGTGCCTTGGAAAGCGAGGTGCCCTTGGGGTCCCTCCATGGGCAATTTGTGGCCCACAAGGGACCCACCCCCTGCCAGGAACCCATCCAGACCAAATGGCAACACCCCCCCCCCCCCCCCCCCCCCCGCCCCCCCACCGGGGCCTTCCACACTGGCCCCAGTGACCCTGCCTTGCCTACTTTGGGTCTGCAGTATCAAGTGTGGCCACTGCTCCTGGTGGTACTGCTGGCCCTGTGATTGGCAGTTCTTGGGCGTGAGATCCCCATCCTTATGTGTTTTAAAGGGACAGTGATCATGCCTTTTTTTAAAAATCTCTTTGACTCCAGAAGATAACCCTGGAGGTTGGAAAAAATGCAGAGGTGGGGTTTCCCCCATCCTGTTTGTTTTTGTGCCAGGAGCCCCACCTCTGCATAAAATCCAGCCCTCTGTGGATACTGGAGATTGGCATCACAGCTGAACCTCTTGCATCCTTCTTGCAACTGCAATAATGTGGATAGTGAAGATAATTCTGTCCAGGCTTCCTTTTGCTAGTGTTTCCCACATCCCCAAAAAAAGCTTTTAAGTATTAGCACATCTTCTGTTTTCCAGAGGGAAGCAGAAGAAAATGCTGCAGAGCCCATTGACCTCTACCTAGTGACAAAGCTCTAAACGTAGTATGTTTGCATTTTCAATATGTAACCCATTTGTAGAAATGTAGAATTAAAGACATTTTGACTTGGTTTTTAATTTTCTCAGGTGGGCTGATGGGTTCAGTGCTAAAGGTTGCAGTGGATCACCGAAACACTCATTCAATCATCCCTTCCTTCAGGTGAGTGTGTATTAACTGGAGTGATAGACTGCAATGGCATAACACTTTTTTTTTTTTTCCCCCAAAAGAACTTGAACCATTAATTTGAGGTTATTTTTTGAAAAGGAAAAAAGCATTGCATTTAAATAACTCCCTACCTTTTGAGATCACCAGACTTCACAAAGTGCTTTACAGCCAATGAAATGCTGTCACTGTTGCAATGTGGAAACTGACCACTAACCTCTGACTGAAGGTCTGCAAAAACCACAAATGCTGATTGGGCAGTGAGAACAATTTATTCTCTGCTGGAATAAAGAAATGATCTGTTTAATATAAGCCTAATACTTTTGTCTTTTTTAGTCTTTAAACCATACTGTGCATACTATGGCATCCTGCCCTGCACCCCCACCCCAGCTTTATCTCATTTGATCATTCCACCAATTAATAGTGGTGCATTTAGCCTCTGGAACCCCTCCCTGAACCTGATTGCCTGCCTTTTTTTTTTTTAAAACCACCCCCCCAAAAAAAATTTTTTTATCCCTTTTTTTCACTTCAGTCACCACCTTTTCAAGCCTTTTATTAGCATTTTTCCTTTTAACTTCTTGCCTGATTTATGTACAGCAGCTTTGTGCCTTTTTGTTTTAGTGCCTCAGTTTTGACATCCTGCCTGAAAGATGATGCTTCTGGCAGTGCTGCACCTACGTCAAGGGTAGTACTGAGGATCAGGTTAGATTGTTTTCCAGTACCTGGAGTGAGACTCGATTTCACAACTTTGGCTTGGTTCAATAGCAAAATGAATTTCCTCCAGAGCCTACCTGCTAAGTATAAAGCAGGGTTGTGCTTGATTGGGACTTTTAGTATCTCAATCCTCCATCCTGTCGACTGAAGGAGGACCTGTGAAATGAGGTGGAAAGAGCATGAAAAACCATTATTGCTGAGCTCACAAACAATTAATGCTTTCTTGTTTCGGGCTTTTCTTTTGCAGGCGGTGGGAATGTTCCTTGGGGAAGTCTCCTGTTTGGCTGTATTCTACATAATTTTATGTCATGATCGACAAAAACCAGAACCCCAAATGGCTTCTGCAAGGAAGTTCAACTCTTTCATTTTCCTACCACCTGCTTTATGTGACATGACAGCCACCAGCATTATGTACATTGGTAAGAGCCACTGACTGCCAGTATCTGAAGGAGACCAATATAAAACAAAATAAATACTCCATGGATCTTTATGAATAATTAAACATAACCATGATCTCTTCAATTATCTAAAACACAACTCTTATTTTTCTTTGCAAGCCACACAATCTCAAACAATTGGGATTATATACCAACTTCTGGTCAACTGTATTTGACTTCCATCTTTTATTTTCTGTAATCTAAGCCACACTGCTGATTTTGTACCTCTGCTGTGTTGAAATGGGGGTTAATCCACTAAAGCAGAATTTCTTGATTTTTTTCAAATTTTGTCTAATAATTCAGGTCTTCAGTTCAAGTTCCCAGTGAGGGCTACCTAACTTTCATGCTGGCCACTTCCAGAAGTTATACATGAGTTTTTTTTTTCTGGATAGCAATTAAGTTACCTTTTTGTTTACTAATCACTCCCACTCCAAACATGTGGACACTGGAACTGCCATGGGCTGATATCTGATTCAGATTGACTGCCTAAATGCACAGATCAGAAATTGGGCTTTTTTTTTTTGTTCTGTGATTGTGCCATATGCTGTGGTATTGAGTTAGTCATTTACCCAATGAATCATTGGGCACAAAGCAGCATGACTGAAAACCACAAAGCAAACTTCAAATAGTTCAAATGTTCACTGATCGCAAGATTGCATCTAATAACTTGTAGCTAGTGAATTAACAGCAGTTTTAAGTTGACATCTGGTGGATGTATTAGAGTTGGCACTGCAGTGAAATGTCTAATGACTAGTTGAAGATGGGCAACAGTATGTGAATTGTGTTATAGCTTCTGTTCTTGCGAGCTGCAGGAAAACTTTTATTTTTGTGACTTGTCTTTTTATTCAGTTAAAGACTCCTGCTGATAACTAGCAAGGGTGCAAAACTATCTCCAGTTAATCACTCTGGGCCAAAGTCACCTAATACTGGTGTCCAGGGATAAAAACAAGTGCTGGAAATATTCAGGTCAGGCAGCATCAAGAGAATCAGTTAACATTTCAGGTCTCTGACCTTTCATCAGAACTGGCAAAGGTTAGAAATGTAATTGTTTTTCAGCAAGTGAAGTGGGTGGGGGATGGGGGGGGGCGGCATGGTGGTTGGGGAGGAGGATGAGAACAAAAGGGAAGGTGTGTGATGGGACAGAGGGCTGGAGAGATTAATAAGAGGTCATGGGGCAGGGGCAAAGGCGAAGTGTGTGCTAATGGTGTGATGAAAAACAAAGCAGTAGTGCAGAGAGTGCTAATGACTATAAACAACCCTAACCAATAGCACAAACCTGAAAAACCCAGTCATTGTTCAAATGTAACTTGTGTTCCTCAAATCACACCCACTTTGTACAGGTGCCAGAGGGTTAAAGAATACAATGCTACTGTCCACTGGGAATAACTGTTCTTGATTTTTTTTTGGTTTTGCAAGACCAGGGATTTCTACATCAGCAATGAGCACATTCTAAAGTAATGTGTTTCTAAACATAGTACCAATATTTAACACTCTGCATTTTTTGCTACAATTTGAAATCCTACTTAAGTCATCACTAGCCCCTGCACAGTCATGGGTTGGTCTAAATTTTTCTTCACATTTTGTATTTTTTAAGTTTATCTGTTCTTGCTCACTTTCTAGCTTGGCATGTATGCAGCCAGTCAGGCTCATTGAAATAAAAACCAGAAATGCTGGGAATACTCAGCAGGTCTAGCAGCATCTATGGAGAGAGAAGCAGAGATAATGTTTCAGGTCAGTGACCCTTCATCAGAACTGGCAAATATCAGAAATGTAATAGGTTTTAAGCAAAAAAAAAAAAGGCAGGGTGGGACCTGAAACATTAACTCTGCTATTTACCAGTTCTGATGAAGGGCCACTGACCTGAAATGTTAATTCTGCTTCTCGCTGCACAGATGCTGCCAGACCTGTTGAGCATTTCCAGCATTTCTTTATTTCAGATTTCCAGTATCTGCAGTATTTTGTTTTTATCATGCATTGAAATGATTTTTTTTTTTCTATACATCATACCTGCCTGTTGGTATTTTTATCTTGCAGCTTTAAATTTGACCAGTGCATCTAGTTTCCAGATGCTACGTGGAGCTGTAATCGTCTTCACTGGCCTGCTGTCTGTTGCCTTCTTGGGTCGTCGTTTAAAAACCAGCCAATGGATTGGTATTTTCCTCACTATCTGTGGCCTTGTGGTAGTGGGGCTGGCAGACTTTGTCAGTGGAAATCATAATCAAGAGCACAAGTTATCTGAGATTATAACAGGTAATTACATTTTTTTTTTAAACTATACCTTCTAACCCTGGGTGTGGATTAGTGTTGAATCAATCCTATTCATTCCTGTGTGTACATTTGGAGAAAGTTTTAGGCCAGATGAATTCCTATTGGCACAATTATCAAATACTGTTGACAAGGGAAGTGAACTTTTGCATTTCTGTTGAATCTGACACTGGTTTAAGAAACTTGTGGATTGAGTTGCTTCACATTTTCAATTAATTAAATTCATAAATTGTACTTTTTTTTTCTCACTTTGTGTATTGCTCATCATACCATTCAATATTTTGGATTGATTTTTTTTTTTTTTGTGGATGTTCCTGACTCATCAGGTCACCCTGTTTCACAGGTGATGCAAGTCCAAATTCTGTTTCTTCCACTGCTCAATATGTTGAATGTTTAACCTCTTCAAACCCTCTGGTAAAAGTAAGAATACCTTTAGGTACATTTTACATTACACGA
This sequence comes from Heterodontus francisci, assembly GCF_036365525.1. Taxonomy (NCBI): domain Eukaryota; kingdom Metazoa; phylum Chordata; class Chondrichthyes; order Heterodontiformes; family Heterodontidae; genus Heterodontus; species Heterodontus francisci. The sequence continues at coordinate 119,331,280 of NC_090373.1, read as the reverse complement.
GAATCTTGCCTGCACTGCTTGGCTGGAAGTTGAGGCTGTTCTTTTTTTTTAAAAGCTGGAAACTTTAATTTAAAAAAAAAATGTTTTGGAAGGTGGCAACAGGTTAATCTCTCCTCTTCTTTCTTCTTAAAAAGAAAGGTTGGTCTGCTTCTGAACTGAATAGTAGGCTCTTTACTGTAATGCCAAACTGAAGCAGTGAGACTACTGCATCCTGGGGTCTTGCTTCATTTTCAATATTTCTTTGGAGTCAAGTTGGCTTTTGGATTTGCACTCTGTACTTCAGACACCTAAACTGGCACTCCAGCTGCAGGATGAGATCTAATTAATCAATATTGAAGTTTTGTTTTATTTTACAATGTATTGTAAACCTGTTTAGTATTTCTTGACTTGGAAAGTTTGTGATTTAGAATTACTGGCTGCAACAGCCTGGGTGCAGGCCACTTTTTGTGTGGATCACCCTAACTTGTATCATTTTTAGTCAGTATTCCTGTCCCAGCTTTGAAATGTTGATATTACAGAAGTCTTATGCAAAGTCCTTTTGCTTGCAGACTGCTTGTACTCCAAATTCAACAAGGTAATGTGTGAAAGCTACTTAAAGGAGTATGATCTAAATTTAATTCTCAAAAGTAGTATGAGCTGATGTACACTTCAATATACATCTATGAAACCATTCCACATTTCTGGATGTGCATGGTGCTTTAAGATGTTATGACTAGGTGAGAAAGGTGTCTAGGGGTCCCTCTCAACCTTCACCTGGTCTTCCTGTTACAGTTTAATTTTAAACAGTTTTCAGATCCACCCTTTGTGAATCCTTGTTCAGCACTTTCCAATTGTAAGGCAAAGAAACCATCGCAAACAGGCTTTCCTGGGTTTAAAGGGTGAAATTTTATTAAACTCTAATTTGGTTAATGTCTACAGATACACTATGCACCCACACTAGTATGCATATTTGATACATGCAAATAGACAAAAAAGAGCAGAAGAAAAATAGTGGAAAAGTTTGAGGCAATATCTGAAGAGTTTTTTTATGGTTCTTCGAGCTCACTGTAGAGTCCTTGACTGTGTAGGTAGATATTGCTTTTTGTTGGGGCCCAGTATTCCTGTTTGCTGTAAGAGACTTTTCTCTCTTGGGGTTCACTAATTGTCAGTGGATTCAGAGGCTTGAGAAAGAGATGGGAGCAGGCAGACAAAGGCTGCCAGGAGAGATCCTCCGTCCAGGAGCATTCTGCTTTCTGCCCAAACTCTCTACAAATTCAAAAAAAAACTCTGGTTGCCCAGCAGGTTAGTATGTGACTTGATGGTTTGACCATGTTCGTTTATGTATTTGGCTATCTTGGCAGTCAACCTGGAAAGTGAGCTTCCCCCACCAACGTCTGGTGATCAAAAGTCCATTGTGGGTTGAATGTGTCAGGGAATGGTCGTTTTTTTTGTTTTTTTTTTTGGGTCCTTCCAATCACTGGCCATTAAAATGCAAATGTATTTTCCAGCTACAGCTGATCTGTTCAAGTCCTTTCTTCACTCCAGTAACAGTTTAAAATCAGTGTTTGACAAAATTAATCTGCCTCATTCTTGGCAGATAAGGGCCTAACATGACAATGTGGATTTCTTGGAATGACAGTGCTGGAAATATTGTGGGCCATGCCGATTGAGGAATTTTGTTTGGTCTTGGCATTTAACTAGGCTTTGGGCAGGCTCTGTGTACTAATGGCCTTGGTTAGTTGCTGAGCTGGGTTGAACACTAGACTGTTTTGTAGTCTTGTGCTGAAAGTTGCAACTCCAAGAGTGGAATCAGCTCATAATTACTGTATTAAAAGTACCAGCCTGAACACTGAACTGGACAGTCTCCTCTCCTCCAATTCTGCCTGGGCACGAGGCTAAATAATATGCCTCCAACACTTACTCAAAGGACAAATCCTCTTTCTCTTTTTTTCCCCACCCCACGATTGGAGATTTCCTGCTTGTAATGTTTAAGTTAAGGTCTTTCCTCTATGACCAGTGCTGGATTTAACATTTTAATGAAATTAAAAACATATGCTGGCAATATTTAGCAGATATGGCAGTATCTATGGAAAGAGAAACTTGACCTTTCAGGATAATTACCTTTTATCACTGACCTAATGGTTTTTCTGTGGGGGGGGAGGGGGGGAAAGAAAACACTGCCAGACCTGTATTTCCAGCATCCAGTCTGTGTTTTTTTTTTTTTTTTGTTTTGCTCCCATAGCCCTTAAGCTGGTATTCCTTGGATTGCCCTTACTTTTTTTCCCAGGAACATTGTGGTGCATATTAAAGTGTGTGTGTGTACTGGGGGAGAGAAGAGCAAGTATACAAGAGGATTCCAAACTTGTAGTGTCATGGGTTTCAGTCACTTTTTGCATTTATTTTGGAAATGGGTTTTTAGGTATACAAGTTCTCCCTGTGTCTGTGTGGGTTTCCTCCTGGTGCTCCGGTTTCCTCCCACATGCCAAAGACTTGCAGGTTGATGGGTAAATTGGCCATTAGCAATTTCCCCTAGTATAGGTAGGTGGTAGGGAAATATAGGGACAAGTGGGGATGTGGTCGGAATATGGAATTAGCGTAGGATTAGTATAAATGGTCAGCACAGACTCGGTGGGCCGAGGGGCCTGTTTCAGTGCTGTATCTCTAAACTAAACTACATGCAACAGCTGATCCCCAAAAAATCTGCAGATGAGCGTATACTATCAAAGGGAAATGAGCTACCAAAGAGTCAGCTTTAGGTTTCCAATTTCAGACTTTTTAAAAAAAAAAATGTTTTCTTTATTACCTAGGAGACCTTCTAATTATCATTGCACAGATCATCGTCGCTATTCAGATGGTCCTAGAAGAAAAGTTTGTTTATAAGCATGATGTACACCCACTTCGAGCTGTGGGCACAGAAGGTATGTTTTTGTTTTGAGGCCAGTGTTTTTTACTTTATCAATGGCAAAAGTGACCATTTTTGTTTTTCATAAACTAGTAGTGAAACCCTAAAACAAACTGTATTAAGCCATCATATGAAAGGGGAGGATGTTGGTGTTTGTGACCAGCATGATCATAGCTTTCATGTTACATTGTGGTGAAACTTGAAGGGGGAGGGGTGGTGGAGAAAAGCAGCCCAGTTTACTCAGCACCAAATCATCAAACAACCCCTCATCCCAGGGACCAGGAACCAATCTAGTGAACCTTTTTTTTTTGTGCCTCCAAGGCAAGTATATGCTTCCTTAAATAGTGAGACCAAATCTACATGTAGTACTCTTGGGTGTGGTCTCGCCAAAGCCCCATACAACTGTAACCAGACTTCCTTTTATTCTTTTACTCCAGCACCCTTGCAATAAAGGCCAACATACCATTTGCCTTGCTGATGGCAAGCAAACTGTGTTCCTTGGACAAATACACCCAAGTCCCTTTGAACATCAACATTTAGATGTTCCATGCCTTTTTTAAAAAAAAAAATTCTGCTTTTCTATTACTATCAAAGTAAATAACCTCGTGCTTTCCAACGTACTCCATCTGCTGTCTTGTTGCCTATCTTCATAACCTGTCAATATGTGTGTCCTCTCATTCCCACCTAGCTTTGTATTCTGTCTCTCCATTAATTATGGCTTTTTAAATGGTTGAGGTCAGATCACTGCACTAGTTAGAGCCAGCAAACTTAAATGGCCTGTTTTAACTCTGCTGTCTATTTTTTTTTTTCTCCATCCATTGCTAACATTATACCACCACTTTTTTTTTTTTTCCCCGCCCCCCCCCCCCCCCCCCCCCAACTCGGCCCTTATCTTGTGTATTAACCCTTTCCTTTTTGGAAATTCAAGGATAGAGTCTACTGGTTCCCCATGCCTATTATATTGCACTGGGGTCCCACTATAACAGTCCACAGGGACCATATCTCTGACCTGTTATCAGATGACAAATTTGTTACCAACGCCAGTCAGGTTTCCCCCTCCCTCTCCCTCAAGATGAAGTCCAGGCAAGTTCAATGATGTTGTTTGGAAATGTCACTGCAGTGCTCTACCTTGTGACCCCAGATGGCCCTTGTCAAAAGGGAAAAGGAGTTTGAAGAGCAGGTCTTGCTACTGAACAGTCAACATTTGCACAATTTTATTAATCTTGTATTTCTGGTTTTGACTTCAGCTAGTCATAATTCCATGTCCTCGCCCTGTTTTCCATATTTCTTGATTTTCCCCCACCCTTGTCTTTCCTTCAACCACTTTTTTTTTTTTTATTCATTCATGGGATGTGGGTGTCACTGGCCAGGCCAGCACTAATTGCCCTTGAAGGTGGTGGTGAGCTGCCTTCTTGAACCACTGCAGTCCATGTGAAGTAGGTAGCCCCACAGTGCTGTTAGGGGAGTTCCAGGATTTTGACCCAGCAGTATAATTCTATGTCAGGATGGTGTGACATGGAGGGGAACTTACAGGTGGTGGTCTCATGCATTTGCTGCCCTTCTAGTTGGTCGAGGTCACTGGTTTGGAAGGTGCTGTCCAAGGAGTTTTGGTGCGTTGCTGCAGTGCATCTTGTAGATGATGCACACTGCTGCCGCTGTGGTTGTGGAGGGAGTGAATGGCACCCCATCCACAAACAATCAAGCGGTCTGCTTTGTCCGGGATGGTGTCGAGCTTCTTGAGTGTTTTTGGAGCTGTCTGGTATTCATTGGCCTGTTAGTCTACTGGCTGTATGTCCAATCTAGTCTTAAAATGTTGACATGATATCTCCTTCAATCATTGAGTACATTCCACAAGCTGCTTTTTAAAGCTTGCTCTCAAATCTCAATTTAATCTTTTTTTATCCATCTTCCAGTAATTTAGGGATTTATTACTGAGGAAGTCATCTGATTTCTATCTACATTGTCTCATCCCTTTTGCAATTTTAAATAATTCTATCATCCTGTAATCTCCTCCTCCCCTCTTAAACAGCCCCAGCTGCTCATTCACAAACTCACTGGGCTCTGTCACTCACTCCATCTGAATCCTGATTTTTCTTATCAGCACTCCAGTTTCAACAGTAATAGAAACAGAATACATATTAAGGATGTTGATTCTTAAATTTTCAACCAAAATGTGTGCTTGTAATATATCAGCCTTTCATGAAAACTTGAGGACTGCGTTAGTTTGTCATTTGTGGAGCATCTATCCTTCGTCAATGTTCATGCATCACAAAAAAGACTCTTAAATTTAAGAATCATTTCAGTAGGAATTCAGTGAAAATGAGGTCCAAGACTGTCCTGTTAGTTCCACATTATAGTGGGGCCCAGTGTAGTTACATCCTCAACTCTAATTTTTGTCTCACTTTTTCCCTTTCGTGAAAACATGTTGAATGTCTGATCATACTATGGAAAGAAAAAATCAGTGCATTAAGACTTTTAATAAATTCCAGCAGTCTCCTGATGGCTAACTGACCTGTTCCCTTTTTTGAATAGCAATGGTACATTCATTAACTTCCAATCTGCTGGACAGTTGTAGAATTTTGGGAAAATTCATAACCAGTGCATTCACTCCCTCTTGGACCCCTAAGATGTAGGCCATCAGGTCCTGCAGATTTGCCAGTTGTTAGTCCCCCTCATACTTTTTTCACCTTTAAGTTCTTCACTGTCATTGGCCCCTTGGTTACACTCCTCCTTTTTCTAGTATGTAATTTGCACCATCTGTGAAGGCAAACCATATTTGTTCCATGTCAGTCTTTGCCAGTTCCTAATTTCCCATGATGGTTTTTCTCCATCTCTTCCTCCTGAGGGGGCAACATTTTTACCTTGGCTACACTTTTTTTTTAATACATACTTGTAAAAGCTCATCTTTAATATCTGGCTGGTTTACTCATCCTATTTTCTTTTTTTTTTAAAAAAAATCAACTTTGGTCACCCTTTGGCTTCTAAAACACTCCTAATCCTCAGGCTTGCTACTATTTGCAACATTATAAGTCACCTCATTTTTCATCTAATTGCTATCCTTCCCTAGTAAGCCATGGATGGATCTTTCCTTGCTGAATTATTTACATTTTTGAATCATTTAGAAAGAAATGTTTCCCACTGTTTGTATGTTTACTGCTACACCTTCCTTGGCCAGCTGTTCCCTCATACCTATGCAATTGGCTTTAAGTTTAAGATTCTTTGTTTTTGAGCTCAACATAAGAACATAATCAGGAGTGGCCCCTCGAGCCTGCTCTGCCATTCAATAAGTTCATGGCTGAATTTACACTTGCCCCTGAGAACCTTCCACCCCCTTGCATATCAAGAATCTATCTACCTCTGCCTTAAAAATATTCAGACTCTGCTTCCACTGCCTTTTGAGGAAGAGAATTCCAAAGACTCACTACCCTCTCCAAAAATTTCTCATCTGTCTTAAGTGGGCAACTCATTTTTAAACAGTGACCCCTAGTTTGAGATTCTCTATGAAACACGGGGATGTTTCAATCAAGTTGCCTCTTACTCTTCGAAATTCCAGCAGATACAAGCCTAGCCTGTGTAATCTTTAGTTATAAGACAACCCACCCATTCCAGGTATTGGTCTAGTAGACCTTCTCTGTACTGTCTCAATGAATTTACATCCATCCTTTAAATAAGGAGACCAGTCCTGTACACAGTACTCCAGATGTGGTCTCTCAATGCTCTGTATAGCTGAAGCATAACCTCCCAACTTTTTGTATTCAATTCCCCTCGTGATAAACGACAACATTCTATTAGCTTTCCTCATTATGTGCTGTACCTGCATACTAACCTTTTGTGATTCATGCACTAGGACGTCCAGATTCCTCTGCATCTCTGAGCTCTGCAATCTGTCACCATTTAGATAATGTGCTTCTTCCTGCCAAAGTCCCTTATACTTTAATTCCATTCCATATTAAGTTTATTATCCCAGAGGATCTTTGGGATTCCTAATTAGACTTGCCTCATTGCACAATACTAGATCTAAAATCACATTATCTGTAGATAGTTCCACAACATCATAATCCAGGAAACTGTTTTGCAAGAGCATTCTACAAATTATCTTTTTTTTTTTTTGCCTATTTGGGTCCAGTCTGTGACGATTAAACTCCCTCAATTATTACATGCCTTTTGTTACAAGCTCTAATTATTTCTTGCTTAATGTTGGGGGATCTGTAAACTATTCTGTACCATTTTCTGAGCAGGTTGTTCCTTATTGCCATCCATACTGATTCTTTATCAGGGCTACTCCTTTTCCATTCTACTTGTCTTTTTTCAAATGCTAAGTACCCTGGAATATTTATTTCCCAAACTTGTTCACTTGACAGCCACATTTCTTCTGTAATGGCAATTGGATCATATCTATTTTATCTTGTGCCATTAGGTAATGTCTTACCTGAATACATGAAGCATTTGTAACAAAGAGCCTTCTAATTTTTTTGCCACATTGTTTGCATGAACTTTTTTATTCACTGCACTATTACAGTTAACCTTTGTCCCTTCCCCTCCCACTTCTGCCTTTTACCCAAATAGTTGCATTCTATTGCCTTGACTTTTTTTTAATTTCTAAATTTTCCTTCTGACTTTTTCTAATCCATCACCTCCCACCCACTTAGTTTAAAGTCACCATTATACAATATTTTGCCAGGAAGCTGATTCCTGCCCAATTTAAGTACTGTTCATCTCTAGGAACTGCTTCCTCTCTTCCTGCATCCCATGAATTGGAACCCCTTCCTGCACCACTGAGCCATGTGGTTAATTCCTTAATCTGTTTGAACACGCGAATTTGTGGCTGAGGTAGTAATCCAGTAATTATTACACTCGAGGCCCAGTTCCTCAAACTACCTCCACAGAACCTCTTTAGTTCTATCTGTCATTGGCTCCTACAAAACATCAGGATCCTCCCCCTCCCACTGCAGAGGAAGTGTCCTGAATCTTGGTAACGGGCAGACAACACAACCTTCGACACACCCTCTTTTCAAATGCAGAGAACAGTATCTATTCCACTGACTATATGGTCCTCTACCACTTCCTAGTTTACTCCCTGACTCGAATGAATGGCCTCCTACACCAACGTCATCCCTACAGTCCTAGTTCTCATCCACATTGGCAGTAAGTACCTTGTATGTTTTGGACAAAGATGAGGGCTGAGGCTCCTCCATTACTACCTGCCTGACTTGCAATCACACCCTCCTGTCCCTGACCATCAACCACCTCTAACGGAAGGGGTGTGATGGTGTCTAGCTCAGATTCCAGCCCAATAACTCAGCCAAAGTTCAGCTGTAGATGCTTACCACTGTGCTTGTCCAGGACTATATTGCTGTCTAGAAAGTCTCATGTGCTGCAGTTGCAGTTTTCCAATTGCTTAGATTATGGTGTCAACAAATAGTGGAAGAATACCAACTTAACTTCTACTAGAAATGGAGTTGAGTTCATATACTAGGACAAAGGGAGTGGCAGGGTGGTTGTCTAGTAGTGTTTTCTTGAATTATGAGCTATTTGTATTTAATCTGTGGGACACGGACTGCCATCTTTTGCCCACTAAAGATGCAAGTTTTGCAGTATCTAGAGAGAGAAGCAGAGTTAACATTTCTGGTCAGTGACCCTTCATCAGAACTAACCTGAAATACTAACTCTGCCATGGATGCTGCCAGACCTGAGTATTTCCAGCATTTGCAGTATTTTATTATAAAGATGAACGTTTGGTCAAAATGGTGGGTTTTTTATGTTAGTAAAAGTTTGTATGGAAGTGAGTTGTTCCCTACTTTGGCACTTGCAACAGATCAAAAGTAAATTACATTATCTAAAATACCTTGATCAGAGATTGGCAAATAGACTAATGAGCAAAATCATTTTGGTGCACACTAGTCTTGTATAGTTCAAAAATGTAGCAATATGTATTAAAACATTCTAACTTTCAAGAATGTGTCTATCAGTTGGAAATTACACAGACAAACTTATCAACCACCTTCCTTGTATTTGTTAACCTGTTAGCTTGTAATTCATCTGCTCAAGTTACTACTTGCTAGCATGAAACTCTTGCTATCCATTTTGTAACTTTTTTTTCTTTTTTTTTAGGATTGTTTGGATTCATCATCCTAACTTTGCTGTTGATTCCAATGTACTATATTCCCGTGGGCTCATTCAGTGGCAACCCCAGAGGTGTCCTTGAGGATGCATTTGATGCTTTCTGTCAAATAGGGATAAAACCATTAATCTTCCTAGCCCTCTTGGGAAACATCTTGAGTATTGCATTCTTCAACTTTGCTGGTATTAGTGTCACAAAGGAAATCAGTGCAACCACACGGATGGTTCTGGACAGTCTGCGGACCATTGTAATTTGGATAGTGAGCCTCTCAGTGGGTTGGGAACAATTCCATGGTCTCCAAATCCTAGGCTTTTTCATCCTGCTGGCAGGTGCAGCACTCTACAATGGGTTCCATAAGCCAGTCCTAGCAAAGCTGCCCTGGTGCCGGGAACGAATGGAAGAAAATTTCGAAAGGGAACAATTATTGACTGACAATAGAGACTCTATAAATGTTAGCCCATGAAACTAATGGATTAAAGTTCTGTTTATAATGGTTTGTGTGGCTAATTTTTTAATTTGGAAGGTTTTTCCTTTTTTTAAAATTGTATAAATGAAATCGTTCCAATTGATGCAAAAGCAGATGCTCTTACTAACATGTTTAATTTACTTTTGCTCCTGGACCATATCAGTAATATAGTGCAGGAATGAATATAATGCACTATAGTATTTTGTTTTGACTCTACTGGTACCATGAGCCTGGCAAATACAATGGAGGTGTGCTGTGCTTGTGCAGTAAGAGTCTGCTACACTCTTCTGGTTTGGCCCATGTATATGGCTCTTGGTCTGCTCCTTCGTGCTGTGATTAGGGAACAGCAATGGGATGGATGGACTGAAGGTTGCAGGTCCTAAAACAATTATTTCAGAAATCTGGAAATGCCAGGCTAATGCAGTGGAAACCTGATGTAATGATTCTCCATCCCCAGTTCCTCTTTGTGCCTGGGTACTCTATAGTGCACAGGCACAATACAGTAAAATCTAAGTGTGGGTAATTTTACAGATGAAATTTCTGCTTTTGGATCACTCTCTAAAATCACAATTTTAATGACATTCTTAAATTACAGTAACCAGTGCTCAATGACTTTAATTTAGTTTAAACTAAATTTAACTTCCATGTAAACTTCCAATACAATGTATGTTCCAAGAAATTTTAGTTATAAAGCAAAATTATAGGATCATGGTAAATGTATTGCTTCCAAATAAGCTGCTGTTCTCAATCATACAGCTGAATCTCGTCTCGTGTGAGAGACGTGGAGTTTGCAAGTTCTCTGTCTGCGTGGGTTTCCTCCGGGTGCTCCAGTTTCCTCCCAGATGCCAAAGATTTACAGGTTGATAGGTAAATTGGCCATTAGCAATTGCCCCTAGTATAGGTAGATGGTAGGGAAATATAGGGACAAGTGGGGATGTGGTAGGAATATGGAATTGGTGTAGTATTAGTATAAATGGGTGGTTGATGGTCGGCACAGACTCGGTGGGCCGAAGGGCCTGTTTCAGTGCTGTATCTCTAAACTAAACTATATGAATGCAACATATTTAACTGCAGCATGATGTCATTTGATATTTCAGTATCTGTATTCTGAACAGGATTGGGACTGAAATCAGTTGGCACTGCTTCTGAGGTTTTGGTCACTGTCTCAGGTCAATTCTGATCAATATCTTGTCTCAGTCACTATATCTTGTGACCATGCAATTGCCAGAAGGTGGGTGACATCTGATTTGGATGCCTGTTTTAAAACCTTGCCAAATTTTCCTTTTTTTAAAGTTTTATGCCAGAGGTGTAAATCAGGAGACATATGAATTTAAACTTTTTGTAATTTTAACTTGGTGCCTATGCACCCCAGTTACTATCCTGGGCTCAGTCCATCTCCTCTGAGCCTGTTGTAAAGTTGTGTACTGTGCCAATAGAAGGCACATGCATGCATTTGAAGAGACCTTTTATACTGTGTGAAAGATTAATATACTCATTAGAATGGTGCAGTCTGTAGTGAAGAAAATGGGTAAGACTGTCTTTTTTTTTAGAAAGTTACTTGATTTTTGTAGGCTGCCTAAGGATGCAGCAGATCAACATTTGATTTGTGCCCTGATTGAGACTAGTTGAATAGCAATTTAGCACCACTCTTAATGCTACAGCATTTGTTCTACATTGACTTCCAGAGCCAGTGTGAGATTACAAAAGGTTAAATGTTCAACATTCACCTATTCAATTTAGATGTGTGATTTTAAATGGGGAAGGTGGCCTACTAATTGTAAGAAGGCTAGTTTATTCTGCTGCACTTCCTGAAGCCAGACCCCCAACGACTCCATGGAGGAGGAAACCTTCTCCCATTAGTCTGCTTTCTTTTTTTTTAATGAGTAAAAGCCTTTTCAAAAATGCTGTCTTGCTGCATTTTACAATTTCTAGCCAATTGCCTTTTTTAAAAAAAAAGTCTGCCTTTCTCCACAAGACTTCTTTGTGCACAAACATGAGTAAATCAAGTAATACAGTAAAAGCTTTATCTAGCATATGCCAGACCTGAAGAGTATTAGGTAATCAAATTCCCATTGTACTACCAATGCAATAGTTTTAATTTTGGGAAATGATTGCCCTGCAAATAAGATGTACTGTACAAATCTTGTAAAGTTGCTAGAATTCTTGAACAGCAAATGTATAAATTGCACAAAAGTACTAGTTGTAGAAAGTAATGGGACAGAATCTGTACTGAGCTTTTGGCACACCTTGGAAGCTTTCTTAAGATTTTGGATGTCTGTTTGCCTACTTGCCTCATGGCTGGTATTTTACACTTTTTTTTTTTTCTTTTTTTTTTCCTCTTTCTCTCCCCGCCCCCCAACCCTTTCCAAAGCAAGATGGTGGCCTGGGGGGAGGGGTTGAAATAGAGTGGAAGGCTCTGGGGAGGGCACTTAACAACCCGCTCTCCTCTACTGCCATTTTATGCAGGGCAGTGGCAGGAAATGGCCTAAGACCTTAAGTGGCCAATCGACAGTCACTTAAGAAACTTTGCCTGACACTGCAGGAATGTTACCCATGGCTGGTCAGGTGGCCCAGGCCTGAGAAAAGCCACCTGACAAAAGCAGGCAATTCTCAGTGGGGAGGAAGACACCCTGTGCTTGATGGAGGGCTACCCTGATGTCCCAACCACCCATAACATCCAGCATGCACCCCCCGCCCCCCACCAACATCGACCACCCTTTCCATATGGGGCTGCACTGATCACCCCCAGTGTGGTCCCTAAAACTTGCCTTCTCACAGGACTGTCTTTCTTCTTTGTGAAGCTGGGCTGCAGTGGCCACTGCAGGGTCTAAGAGCTGCCAACTTGGCAACTCCATTAGGTGGGACTTCCTGCCTCAATGCAGTAGAAGTTCAGCCCAAGACCAATTGAAGACCTGGGGACTGTAAAATCTGGAGTGGATCCCCAGGCCAGGCGGAGGCAGGATCACCACTGACTTTTTGGTTGGTGGACTGCCTGTCCAATGGTAAAATTCAGCCCCTTGTAGCTTTTTTTTTTTTTTTGTTTTTTGCATGAAAGTAAAGTGTGAAATATGTAGCTGCATAACCTTTTGTGTAGAATAACATCTGCATTTTAGCAAATTTTGGTTTAATTGTATCATGCTGAAGCAGCGTTAAGTCATTTTCTGTTCCTCACTAAAACCGTCTGCATTTTCTTTTCCTTATACTTCTGTGGATTCAGGATACTCTTATTTCTGCATCATTAACTGCTTCAACCCAATTTTCTACATTGTGTTTTCACTAACCTGGTTGATTTGGGTTTGATTTGGCAGCAGGTACATCCCTCAGCATGTTAAGAATTTGAGTTTTTATGGTGAACATTTTAAAGCCTTCACAAGGCCGCCATTTCTTCCAAACCCTCCATGTTTTACCTTTAATTGAATTCCAAGCACAAGTCACATTAAAGCTGCTTTTCCATGTTGTCCTCTGAGTGAAATTTTTGGATTGAGCCTTCATGCTTTGTTGACAGTCTTAAGAAATCTCGTGTTTTTAAAAAAAAAAAAAATTCTGCATGATGTCCTTGTCCACTAATGTAACATTGGCAGCCAGGAAGATGGTAAAAATATTGCTGGAGACTACCTTTTGATTCATGAGGGTGAGCGTGACAGTCTCTAAGTAAAGACTAGCTTTGTTTTTTTTTAGATTTTCTTGAGTTTCACTGTAGGTGCAAAAACATTGGTTTTACATCATAAAATGTATTTGTCTATGTATTACTTTGTACTTCTATAATCAACCAGTGACTACTTTACACCTTCAAATGCTCTGGGCTGATTATATTTGCCCAGTGCCAAAAGCTTCACTTGGTACATTCCCATACCATTAGCACATGCAAGCATGGTTTTTCTATCTTTATTTTGCTTAAAACCTGCAGCACTAGATTCACTTGCACCAGCTTGGGTGAAATTAGGCAAACAGCACCCAAATAGGTCTGTTTCATCTGCATAATAAATTTGTTCTGGGCCTATACTACCTTCAGTTGTTTCTGATGAATTCATACTTTTTTTGCAGCCTTATCAGATTTTTTTTGTTCACTGGCTATATCAAGCCTTCAAAAAAGCAGTCTTGTAAAATGCATATGGTTCAGTCAGTTCTATTTGCTTATGAAAGTCTTTTCTGTCTTTGCATTGAGCATTGGGCCTGAGACTGGGCCACCCTTGGAGCATTTCAACAAAAACCATTCATACAATATGCTGTCTAGCTGCTCTAAGTTAGGTTTATGTACAGTAGGGTGTTCAACAGCTTTATTACTAGCAAAAGATTTCAATAACTGGTCTTTTTGACTTGATGTGTACAGGTGACTAATCAACCTTATATTCATTAATACATTGCAATTTTCACCTTTTTCAAGATGTCTGCAAATATTTATTTTCTAGTGTAGTATCAACATAACACCTTTTTCTGCTTTCCTCTTCCTATTGAGACTTTATTGGATGCCATAGTGACTGATGAAGCAATAAGTCATACCATATAAGCACAGCGATGCAATGAGATGGGCTGCCAGCAGCACCATGAGCTGGCATAGACTCAATGGGCCGAATGGCTGCTGTTGTAAAATACTCTTTTTTTTTTTTATACTGGTCGTATCGCTAATTGCTATGCAGTAATGCTGAGAACGGTTAACTGCACTCTAGAAGACTCTGCAGTGGGAGATAGGCTACGGATGATTTTGGAAATTCTGTATAATGGAGCTTACTGGTTGGTAAAGTGCCAGATAACAAAGCTTTTACTGTCTAGATGCTGTTGGTCTCTTAAAATTAGGCTTGTGTCACAGGCTTTCTGTAAGACTGTGCTGTTGTTTTGGGGTAGTTGGTCAATTCTTCTGAGTTTAGTAAGTTGATCTATTGCAGAACATTACCAAGATGCTCTCTTTGCAGGCATTGGTATTGTGCTGTTTTCTGTAAATACGCCTTCGATTTTGGTCATTAACAGTGTGTGTAATACGCAGTAGGTCTGGCAGCATCTGTAGAGAGAGAGAAGCAGAGTTAATGTTTCAGGCCAGTGACCTTTCATCAGTTTGGAATGTTGCTGTGTGCATAAATTAGAAAGGGAAAAAAAGTAAAAAGATTCCAATTTAACATAGCCTGATTTTAGGCAAGACTATAAAACCTTTTATCAGCTAGTATTATCTGATCTTTGCAATGTCCTTGTTCCTCCACTTTTAATTAGAACAAATGCACAAAATAAAATTGCATGTTTCCTGGAATCATTTGTACTATCTGAATTCAGTTATCTGCACATTAATGGAAGTTACAAGCAAAGACTGACTAGCTGTCAACCCTGTCATGTACCATCATGATCAGACTGAGCATAGTGATTCGCATTGTCTACATCCACTAGTCACTGTGACCTCACTGGAAAAGGCAAAACAAAAACCGGGGTAGGGGGAGAATCTCTAGAACAGTGCACCAGCAAATAATCTGGGAAGTTCCTCTTTGATTCCTGAAGGCAATTTAAGATGAGTTCTAGACCTAGCAAAATCTCACTTACCTTTTGTATGTAGCAATATCGTCCATAGCCAGCAACTTGTCCAGCTCCCTTTGAGAGCTTCTAGTGAATCAGCACTTGCTACACAAGCTAGCAACTTGTTCCTAAGATCATTAACCTTTCGTGAAAGAAAAAAACCCTGACACCTAATCTAGTTCTGTTTATGTAATTTATCTTCCTACCCTATCCATTTCAAATTGTCTATCCACATGGTCCTAATCTAGTCCCTTCATTATTTTAAAGATTTCCCAGAAGTCTGTTTACTAGAGTTCTTTTAGCCTCCTGTGGCAACGCAGGGCATTTAAATTACATCAATTTAGTGGCCCTCTCAATCATTTCCAAGGGCTTATAATCACCTACCTTGTGAGCAGCCAAACATCGACCCAGTCTGTGTAGGTCCGAGGACAGATCGGGTAGCAGGTATTACTGGTGCATTTTAATCGGAATTTTCCCCACCACCACCCCAAACAGCTAAATGAATAAGTCCAGTACTACTACATTTTGTTTTGTTAGTATTGTTTTTTGGAATTTTAATGAGCTGATCGCACATGCTTGGACATATTCTGTAGATGTGCTAATTGATTAAAAGTAGAAGAAAAAAAGGTGAATAGTTCCCTTGATGATCAGTGTACTGGAGCTGAAAATAGCATCTTTACAAGTAAAGATTTGTATTGAACTCAAGTTGAGTATCGTGGAAATGCATGGAAAGAGTCCATCTTTTCTGACATGCTCTTAAGTGGAGCACATTGATTAGTCAGTATTGAAACATGTTTGGATCCTCATATCATACGCTGAAATAGAATCCCATTATTTAAGTCCTTTTCTTGGGGGCTGCAAACTCATGTTGAGGGCCATGGTTTTCCTCAAGCGGCATTGCAAGAAGTACACTAAGCCCTGTAAGAGTGATTACGGGATGGATATTGCTCTTGACTCTAAGGACTGGATTTTACCAGCCCTCTTGAGATGGGCTAGAAGGTGGGAGGCATCAGGAGGGGAGTCCAGCATCTTCCTGTTGACATGGGATATTGTCAACAGTGGGAACAGCAGTGACCAATTAAAGACCATTCCCTGCTCCCACTAGCATTTTACCAGCTTCGGGGTGGGCCCCTGTCACATGGGGAGACCACCCGGTAAACTGTGACGGTTCCCCAACAGGTTTGCGGGGAGGGGGTTGCCTTCCTTTATGGCCGCTCTATTAACCATAGAAGAGTCTCCCAGTGGCAATGGTTAATTAAATAAATCTGGAATTCAAAAAATAGTCTCAGTAATGGTGACCATATAACTACTGGATTGTTGTTAATAACTACCTGGTGCACTAATGCTTTAATGTTTAGGGAAGGAAATCTACTGGTTCTTAGCTGGTCTGACCTACATGTGATTCCAGGCCCACAGCAATGTGTTTGACTCTTAATTGCCCTCTCAAATGGCCTAGCAAGCCATTAAATTGTACCAAACTGCTGGGACAAAGTATAATAAGAATTAGGCTGGATAGATCTCCCAGCAAAGTTCTAGGCAGCGGATTCCGACACACCAAAGGCAAACCCAGCACTGTCGACCCTGCAAAGTCCTCCTCACTAACTTCTGGGGCCTTCTTCCAAAATTGTGAGAGCTGTCCCACAGACTAGTCAAGCAGCAGCCTAACATAGTCATACTCACGGAATCATATATTGCACCCAACGTCCCAGACTCCTCCATCACGATCCATGGGTATGTCCTGTCCCATGGGAAGATCAGACCCACCAGAGGTGACAGCACAGTGGTATACAGTTGGGAAGGAGTTGTCCTGGGAGTCCTCAACAATTGACTCCAGACTACATGAAGTCTCATGGTATCAGGTCAAACATGGGCAAGGAAACTCCTACTGATTACTACCTATCTCCCTCCCTCACCTGATGAATCAGTATTCCTCCATGTTGAACTTCATTTCATAGGATCGCTGAGAATAGCAAGGGCACTGAATGTTCATCACCAAGAGTTGATCAATAGCACCACTGCTGACTGAGGTGGCTGAGTCCTGAAGGACATATCTGCAAGACAGGGCCTGCGAAAGGTAGTGAGAGAACTAATACAAGGGAAAACCTACTTGATCTCATCCTCGCCAATCTGTCCATGATAGTATTGGTAGGAGTCCTTGTGGAGACGAAGTCCTGTCTTCACACTGAGGATACCCTCCAATGTGCTAAATGGGATATACTCAGAACAGATCTAGCAGCTCAAAACTGGGCATTCATGAGGTGCTGTGGGCCATCAGCAGCAGCAGAATTGTATTCAACCACGATCTGTAACCTCATGGCCTGGTATATCCCTCACCGTACCATTACCATCAAGCCAGGGGATCAACCCTGGTTTGATGAGGAGTCCAGGAGAGCGTGCCAAAAGCAGCACCAGACATACCTAAAAATGAAGTTTGTTACAGCCACGTGGTGTGATGTGGGTGGTTCCCACTGTTCAACTCCCACTGACCATAGCAAGTCTATTTATATTTGAATTGCGCCCCTTGGTGTTTTATTTTTTAAATAACCAGACAGCGACAGGTTTTCTTATAGGTTTTAAAAACAGAAAGTCAATCGATTATTAATCTGTGCCTTATCCCAAAATTGTCACAACCGCACAGACACACAAATACACAAGAAGAAACAGATAGGGAAAGAGGAAGGTCGTTTTTAATGGGGGAGAAAAGTTACGATAAACCTGTTGAATTCTCTTGAGACTCACGTTCTAGATGGTTGCAGGCCTGAAAAGATTGTAGATTTCTCTCTTGATTGAAGGTTCTGTTGAAGCTGGTGGGTCACTTCCAGCTCTCTCTCTTGTATAATGTAGATATTAGATTTTTCAGCAGGGCATGTGCTTTCTAGCTTGCTGGAATGCCAACTGTTACAAGTAGCTTCACCTTCTGGGTCAGTCTCTCTCTCTCTCTCTCTCTCTCTCTCTCTCTCTCTCTGGCTGTCTTTTTTTAAAGGTAAAGCTGTGTCACATCTCACCTCCTGTTAGCAGACATTCTGGTTTCTACCCTTGGGGATCACAGAATGGCCCAGAACTTAGCTACTTCACACCTCCTTTGTTTTAGAAAAAGACATTCAATTCTGGAATGTTTTTAAGATAGGTGTAAGGTGGGTTTCATTAACATCTTTTGGTTTTGAAGATTTGTCCTTTGCCTTTGTCAGAATGTTTGAATACACAAAAGGCTAACCCCCTTTTCATTTCGGTGGCCATTTTGGACCTTTGTTCACTTTTTAAAATCAAGGTTCATTTTTTAAAAAGTCTTAACTCTTCAGAATTAGTCCGGGAATGTTGTATCATCGCATGTCTGATGTGTGTGACAGTACCAATCTGGTAAAACTACAGCACAGGTCTACAATCTTGCTAGACAATGGCAGTAGCATGATATAGAGAGAGCTAAGTTCTCCCACAATCAACGGATCAGATAAAAAGCTCTGCAGTCCTGCCAGATCCAACCATGAATAATGGTGGACAACTAAACAAATAATGGGAGGAGAAGCCTCCACAAACATACCCATCCTCAATGATGAGGAGCTCAGGACATCAATGCAAAAGACAAGGCTGAAGCATTTGCAACCATCTTCAGTCAGAAGTGCCAAGTGTAAGATCCATTTCTTCCTCATCCTGAGGTCACCAGCATCACACATGCTAGTCTGCAACCAATTTGGTTCACTCCATGTGATATCAAGAAACAGTTGAGTGCACTGGATACAGCCAAAGCTAGGGGTCTCAACAACATACCAGCTGTAGTACTGAAGACTAGTGCACAACAACACTGGCATCTACCTGACAATGTCTGGAAAATTGTCCTGGTCACAAAAAGGAGGGAAATTCCAATCCAGTTAATTACCGCTCCATCAATCTACTCTCCATCATCAGCAAAGTGATGGATAGTGTCATTTACAATGCTATTAAGCAGCACTTATTCAGCAATAACCCAAACTGCTCATCGATGCTCAGTTTGGGTTTCGACAAGGCCACGTGGCTGCAGACCTCATTACAGCCATGGACAAAGGAGCCGAGTTCCAGAGGTGAGGTGAGAGTGACTGCCCTTGATATCAAGGCAGCATGTGCCCAAGTGTGGCTTCATAGAGTCATAGAGTCGTACAGCATAGAAGCAGGCCCTTCGGCCCACCACGTCCATGCCGACCATAATGCCTATCTATACGAATCCTGCCTGCATTAATTCCATATCCCTCTATGCCTTGCTCATTCAAGTACCTGTCCAGATGCCTCTTAAATGTCGCTACTGTTCCTGCCTCCACCACCTCCTCAGGCAGCTCATTCCAGATAGCCACTATTCTTTGTGTGAAAAATTTACCCCTTTGATCCCCTTTAAACCTCCTCCCTCTCACCTTAAATCTATGCCCTCTAGTTTTAGTCACCCCTACTATGGGAAACAGACTCTGGTTATCTACCCTATCTATGCCTCTCATAATTTTATATACCTCTACCATGTCCCCTCTCAGCCTCCTTTGCTCCAGAGAAAACAGACCCAGCCTATCCAATCTCTCTCTATAACTCAAGCTCTCCAAACCAGGCAACATCCTTGTGAATCTTTTCTGCACCCTCTCTAGCTTAATCACATCTTTCCTGTAGTGCGGCGACCAGAACTGCACACAGTACTCCAAATGCGGCCTAACCAACGTTATGTACAACTGTAACATGACGTCCCAACTCTTGTACTCAATGCCTTGGCTGATGAAGGCAAGCATGCCATACGCCTTATTCACCACCCTGTTTTCCTATGTTGCCGCTTTCAGGGAACTATGTACTTGCACCCCAAGGTCTCTCTACTCAACAACACTCCCCAGGGCCCTGCCATTCACTGTATATGTCCTGCCCTGGTTTAACTTCCCAAAATGCATCACTTCACACTTGTCTGCATTAAATTCCATTTGCCACTCCCTTGCCCACTTTCCCAGTTGATCTATATCCTGTTGTAACCTTAGACAACCTTCTTCACTGTCCACTATACCACCAATTTTGGTGTCATCTGCAAACTTACTAATCATGCCCCTTACATTCACATTCCAAGTCATTAATATATATGACAAACAACAGAGGGCCCAGCACCGATCCCTGCGGCACACCACTGGCCACTGGCCTCCAATCTGAAAAACAACCCTCCACTACCACCCTCTGCCTCCTATCACCAAGCCAATTTTGTATCCAATTTGCTAGCTCACCCTAGATCCCATGTGTTCGAACCTTCTGGACCAGTCTACCATGTGGGACCATGTCAAAGGCATTGCTAAAGTCCATGTAGACAACGTCCATCGCTCTGCCCTCGTCAATCCGTTTGATCACCTCCTCAAAAAACTCAAATCAAATTCGTGAGACATGATTTCCCACACACAAAGCCATGCTGACTATCCCTAATCAGACCATGCCTTTTCAGATGCATATAAATCCTGTCTCTCAGAATCCCTTCCAATAACTTTCCCACCACTGATGTAAGGCTCGCCGGCCTGTAGTTCCCTGGTTTATCCCTGCTGCCCTTCTTAAATAACGGCACAACATTAGCTATCCTCCAGTCTTCCGGTACCTCACCCGTGGCTAACGATGATACAAAAATCTCTGCCAGGACCCAGCAATCTCCTCCCTTGCTTCCCAAAGCATCCTAGGATACTCCTGTTCAGGCCCTGGGGATTTATCCACCTTAATGCGCTTCAAAACCTCCAACACCTCCTCCTTTGTAATGTTGATATGTTGATACTGTCCATCTGACTGCTCACCAGCTCTGGTCCAGTACACCTACTCAGCATCTATGCTCCAACACTCTGCTCCCCACCGGAAGCTAAAGACCAGTTCTACGAGGAACTTCATAATATCATTAGTAGCATCCCCAACACCGAACACCTATTCCTGCTGGGGGACGTTAATGCCAGGGTTGGGGCCGACCATGACTCATGGCCCTCCTGCCTTGGGCGCTATGACATTGGAAGGATGAATGAGAATGGACAGAGACTGCTTGAGTTGTGTACCTATCATAACCTCTGCATCACCAACTCGTTCTTTCGCAATAAACCCTGTCACCAGGTTTCATGGAGGCACCCAAGATCGCGTCGTTGGCACCAGCTAGACCTCATCGTCACAAGGCAAGCCTCCTTAAACAGTGTTCAAATCACACGCAGCTTCCACAGTGCAGACTGCGACACCGACCACTCCCTGGTGTGCAGCAAGGTTAGACTCAGACCAAAGAAGTTGCATCATTCCAAACAGAAGGGCCACCCGCGCATCAACACGAGCAGAATTTCTCATCCACAGCTGTTACAAAAATTTCTAAATTCACTTGTAACAGCCCTTCAAAACACTCCCACAGGGATGCAGCGACCAAGTGGGCCCACATCAGAGACGCCATCTATGAGTCAGCTTTGACCACCTACGGCAAACGTGCGAAGAGGAATGCAGACTGGTTTCAATCTCATATTGAAGAGCTGGAACCTGTCATAGCCGCTAAGCGCATTGCACTGTTGAACTACAAGAAAGCCCCCAGAGAGTTAACATCCGTCGCACTTAAAGCAGCCAGAAGCACTGCACAAAGAACAGCCAGGCGCTACGCAAATGACTACTGGCGACACCTATGCAGTCATATTCAGCTGGCCTCAGACACCGGAAACATCAGAGGAATGTATGATGGCATGAAGAGAGCTTTTGGGCCAACCATCAAGAAGATCGCCCCCCTCAAATCTAAATCGGGACACAATCACTGACCAACGCAAACAAATGGACCGCTGGGTTGAGCACTACCTAGAACTGTACTCCAGGGAGAATGTTGTCACTGAGACTGCCCTCAATGCAGCCCAGCCTCTACCAGTCATGGATGAGCTGGACATACACCTAACAAAATCGGAACTCAGTGATGCCAATGATTCTCTAGCCAGCGGAAAAGCTCCTGGGAAGGACAGCATTACCCCTGAAATAATCAAGAGTGCCAAGCCTGCTATACTCTCAGCACTACATGAACTGCTTTGCCTGTGCTGGGACGAGGGAGCGGTACCTCAGGACATGCGCAATGCCAATATCATCACCCTCTATAAAAACAAAGGTGACAGCGGTGACTGCAACAACTACCGTGGAATCTCCCTGCTCAGCATAGTGGGGAAAGTCTTTGCTTGAGTTGCTTTAAACAGGCTCCAGAAGCTGGCCGAGTGCGTCTACCCTGAGGCACAGTGTGGCTTTCATGCAGAGAGATCGACCATTGACATGCTGTTCTCCCTTCGTCAGATACAGGAGAAATGCCGCGAACAACAGATGCCCCTCTACATTGCTTTCATTGATCTCACCAAAGCCTTTGACCTCGTCAGCAGACGTGGTCTCTTCAGACTACTAGAAAAGATCGGATGTCCACCAAAGCTACTAAGTATCATCACCTCATTCTATGACAATATGAAAGGCACAATTCAACATAGCGGCACCTCATCAGACCCCTTTCCTATCCTGAGTGGCGTGAAACAGGGCTGTGTTCTCGCACCCACAGTTCTTGGGATTTTTTTCTCCCTGCTGCTTTCACATGCGTTGAAGTCTTCAGAAGAAGGAATTTTCCTCCACACAAGATCAGGGGGCAGGTTGTTCAACCTTGCACGTCTAAGAGCAAAGTCCAAAGTACGGAAAGTCCTCATCAGGGAACTCCTCTTTGCTGACGATGCTGCTTTAACATCTCACACTGAAGAGTGTCTGCAGAGTCTCATCGACAGGTTTGCGGCTGCCTGCAACGAATTTTGCCTAATCATCAGCCTCAAGAAAACGAACATCATGGGACAGGACGTCAGAAATGCTCCATCCATCAATATCGTCGACCACGCTCTGGAAGTGGTTCAAGAGTTCACCTACCTAGGCTCAGCTATCACCAGTAACCTGTCTCTCGATGCAGAAATCAACAAGCGCATGGGAAAGGCTTCCACTGCTATGTCCAGACTGGCCAAGGGAGTGTGGGAAAATGGCACACTGACATGGAACACAAAAGTCCGAGTGTATCAAGCCTGTGTCCTCAGTACGTTGCTCCATGTCAGCGAGGCCTGGACAACGTATGTCAGCCAAGAGCGACGTCTCAATTCATTCCATTTTCACTGCCTCCGAAGAATACTTGGCATCAGGTGGCAGGACCGTATCTCCAACACAGAAGTCCTCGAGGCGGCCAACATCCCCAGCTTGTACACACTACTGAGTCAGCGGCGCTTGAGATGGCTTGGCCATGTGAGCCGCATGGAAGATGGCAGGATCCCCAAAGACACATTGTACAGCGAGTTCGCCACTGGTATCAGACCCATCGGCCGTCCATGTCTCCGCTTTAAAGACGTCTGCAAACGCGGCATGAAGTCCTGTGACATTGATCACAAGTCGTGGGAGTCAGTTGCCAGCGTTCGCCAGAACTGGCGGGCAGCCATAAAGGCGGGGCTAAAGTGTGGCGAGTTGAAGAGACTTAGCAGTTGGCAGGAAAAAAGACAGAAGCGCAAGGGGAGAGCCAACTGTGTAACAGCCCCGACAAACAAATTTTTCTGCAGCACCTGTGGAAGAGCCTGTCACTCTAGAATTGGCCTTTATAGCCACTCCAGGCACTGCTCCACACACCACTGACCACCTCCAGGCGCTTACCCATTGTCTCTCGAGATAAGGAGGCCAAAGAAGAAGATGCTCCAGGATATCACTGTTCCCTCTCTCGAACTCACTAGCATCCATGACCTTCTCCACGGTAAATATGGACGAGAAATATTCATTTAAGACCTCGCCCATTTCCCGTGGCTCCACACATAGATTGCCACACCTGATCCTCTCTCCCTAGCTACCCTTTTACTCTTGATATACATATAGAATCTTTTAGGATTCTCCTTTATCTTATCTGCCAGGGAAATCTCATGGCCCTTTTTCGCCCTCCTAATTTCCTTCTTAAGTGTAGTCCTACATCCCCTATACTCCTCGAGGGACTTGCTCGATCCCAGCTGCGTATACCTGACATATGCCTCCTTCTTTGTCCTGACCAGATCCTCAATATCCCTCGTCAACCAAGATTCCCTGAACTTGCCAGCCTTGCCCTTCCATCTAACAGGAACATGCCGGCCCTGAACTCTTCGCATCTCACTTTTAAAAGCCTCCCACTTGCCAGACGTCCCTTTACTTGTAAACAGCCTCTCCCATTCAACTTTTGAGAGTTCCTGTCTGATGCCATCGAAATTAGCCTTCCCCCAATTTAGGACTTCAACCTGAGGACCAGTCCTATCCTTTTACATAACTATCTTGAAGCTAATAGAGTTATGGTCACTGGTCCCAAAGTGCTCTCCCACTAATACATCAACCACCTGCCTATCCTCATTTCCTAAGAGGACGTCGAGCGTAGCCCCTTCTCTAGTAGGGCCATCCAAATACTGCTTCAGAAAGCTATCCTGGACACACTTAACAAATGCATCCCCATCTGATCCCTTAGCACTCAGGCAGTCCCAGTCAATATTAGGGAAGTTAAAATCACCTGCTATTACAACCCTATGATTCCGACACCTATCTGTGATTTCCCTACATATATGCTCCTCCACTTTCCTCTGACTATTGGGGGGCCTATAGTATAATCCCATCAAAGTGATCACCCCTTTCTTATTTTTAAGTGGTTAGCACCGCAGCCTCACAGCTCCAGCGACCCGGGTTCAATTCTGGGTACTGCCTGTGTGGAGTTTGCAAGTTCTCCCTGTGTCTGCGTGGGTTTCCTCCAGGTGCTCCGGTTTCCTTCCACGGCCAAAAGACCTGCAGGTTGATAGGTAAATTGGCCATTATAAATTGCCCCCAGTATAGGTAGGTGGTAGGGGAATATAGGGACAGGTGAGGATGTGGTAGGAATATGGGATTGGTGTAGGATTAGTATAAATGGGTGGTTGATGGTCGGCACAGACTCGGTGGGCTGAAGGGCCTGTTTCAGTGCTGTATCTCTCTATCTCTAAGTTCTACCCATATGGCCTCGCTGGACATTCCCCCCAGGATATCCTCTCTAAGTACTGCCGTGATGTCCTCCCTAATCAATATTGCAACTCCCCCTCCTCTCTTACCTCCACCTCTGTCACGCTGGAAAGATCTGTACCCCGGAACATTGAGCTGCCAGTCCTGCCCATCCCTCAACCACGTTTCTGTAATAGCTATAATATCACAATCCCATGTACCGATCCATGCTCTGAGTTCATCTGCCTTACCTGTAAGGCTTCTTGCATTAAAGTAAATGCAGTTTAGTCTACCAGACCTTCCACGCTCCCTGCCATGCCCCTGTCTGGCCTGCCGACTGGACTTGCTTGCTTTAACCTCTACATTTGCCTCAACTATCTCACCGGAGAGACTACTACTTTACATCCCACCCCCCTGCAAGACTAGTTTAAGCCCTCCCGAGTAGTGCTAGCAAACCTCTCCGCAAGGATATTGGTCCCCCTCCAGTTTAGATGCAACCTGTCCTTCTTGTACAGGTCACCTCTGCACCGGAAGAGATCCCAATGATCCAAGTAGCTGAAGCCCTCCCGCCTGCACCAGCTCTTCAGCCACACATTCATTTGCCTAATCCTCCTATTCCTACCCTCACTAGCACGTAGCACAGGGAGTAATCCTAAGATTACAACCTTAGAGGTCCTGCTTTTTAACCTTCTGCCTAACACCCTATATTCACTTTGCAGAACCTCATCTCTTTTCCTGCCTATGTCGTTAGTACCAATATGGACCACGACCTCTGGCTGCTCACCTTCCCCTTTCAGAATGTCCTGCAGCCGCTCCAAGACATCCTTGACCCTAGCAGCAAGGAGGCAACATACCACCCTGGAGTCTCGTTTGTGGCCACAGAAACGCCTATCTGCACCCCTTACGAAAGAATCCCCTATCACTATAGCTCTTCCAACCCTTTTCCTTCCCTGCTGTGCAGCAGAGCCCTCCATGGTGTCACGAACTTGGCTGTTGCTGCTTTCCCCTGGGAGGTCATCCCCCCCAACAGTATCCAAAGCGGTATATATGTTTGAGAGGGGGATGGCCACAGGGGACTCCTGTACTACCTGCCTGTGCCTACTACTCTGTCTGGTGGTCCCTTAATTAAAAAATACTAATTATACTAAGGGCCTTGTTCTACTCACTCCAATCTAAAGTCCTTAAAAAATTTTTTTTTGTAGTACTCACCTTATCACCAGAGGTTTTATTTTCAACAAAAAAAACTTACCCCTTTTTTTTAAGATATTCTAACAGCTGCTACTCACCAACCAATCACCTTGCAGCTCTCCTGTGATGTCACTGTTGGCTTTTTTTTTTCAAAACTCAGGCACACTGTCGCTGCTCTTTTTAAACACCGCCGGTCTCACTCAGTCTCCTTCTTTCCTGCTGTCGCTGCTCTTTTTAAACACCACCGGTCTCACTCAGTCTCCTTCTTTCCCACTGTCGCTGCTCTTTTTAAACACCGCCAGTCTCACTCAGTCTCCTTCTTTCCCGCTGTCACTGCTCTTTTTAAACACCGCCGGTCTCACTCAGTCTCCTTCTTTCCCACTGCCGCTGCTCTTTTTAAACACCGCCGGTCTCACTGTGTCTTCTTCTTTCCCGCTGCCGCTGCTCTTTTTAAACACTGCCGGTCTCACTCAGTCTCCTTCTTTCCTGCTGTCCCTGCTCTTTTTAAACACCGCTGGTCTCACACAGTCTCCTTCTTTCTCGCTGCCGCTGCTCTTTTTAAACACCGCTGGTCTCACTCAGTCTCCTTCTTTCTCGCTGCCGCTGCTCTTTTTAAAAACCGCTGGTCTCACGGAGTCTTAGTAAAATTGAAGTAAATGGGAATCGGGAAAAACTCTCCACTGGACACAGGTGTGGCTGTGGTTCTTGAGGGCCAATTACCTTAGCCCAGAACATCACTGCAGGAGTTCCTCAGGGTAGTGTGGTAGGCCCAACCATCTTCAGCTGCTTAAGTAATGACCTTCTCTCCATCATAAGGCCAGAAGCAGGGATGTTCGCTGATGACTGCACAGTGTTCAGTTCCATTCACAACTCCTCAGATAATGAAGCCATACACGCCTGCTTCAGCAAGACCTGAATGACATTGAGGCATAGGTTGATAAGTGGCAAATAACATTTGCACCACACAAGTGCCAGGCATTGACCATCTCCAACAAGGGAGGGTCTAAGTACCTCCCTTTAACATTCAATGCTATTAGCATCATTGAATCCCCCACCATCAACATCCTGGGGTCACCATTGACCAGAAACCTAACTGGACCTGCAATGAGTGACTTGTCTCCTGACTCTCCAAATGCTTTCCACTACCTACAAAGCACAAGCTAGGAGTGTGATTCAATATTCTCCACTTTTCTGGATGAATATAACTCCAACAACACTCAAAAAGCTCAGGACAAAGCAGCACACTTGTTTTGCACCCCATCCAAACATTCACTCCCTCCACCACCAGCACACCATGGCTGCAATATGTACCATCTACAAGATGCACTGCAGCAACTCACCAGGGCTTCTTCGAGAGCATCTTCCCAACCTATGCCCTCTATCACCTAGAAGGAGAAGGGCATTACACCCATCTGCAAGTGCCCCTCCAAGTCACACACCATCCTGATTTGAAAATATATCGCTGTTCTTTCACTGTCGCTGGGTCAAAATCCTGGAGGAAAGTATAGGTGGTCTGATTAGCAAGTTTGCAGACGACACTAAGATTGGTGGAGTAGCAGATAGTGAAGGGGACTGTCAGAGAATACAGCAGAATATAGATAGATTGGAGAGTTGGGCAGAGAAATGGCAGATGGAGTTCAATCAGGGCAAATGCGAGGTGATGCATTTTGGAAGATCCAATTCAAGAGTGAACTATACAGTAAATGGAAAAGCCCTGGGGAAAATTGATGTACAGAGAGATTTGGGTGTTCAGGTCCATTGTTCCCTGAAGGTGGCAACGCAGGTCAATAGAGTGGTCAAGAAGGCATGCTTTCCTTCATCGGACGGGGTATTGAGTACAAGAGTTGGCAGGTCATGTCACAGTTGTATAGGACTTTGGTTTGGCCACATTTTGAATACTGCGTGCAGTTCTGGTCGCCACATTACCAAAAGGATGTAGATGCTTTGGAGAGGGTGCAGAGGAGGTTCACCAGGATGTTGCCTGGTATGGAGGGCGCTAGCTATGAAGAGAGGTTGAGTAGATTAGGATTATTTTCATTAGAAAGACGGAGGTTGAGGGGGGACCTGATTGAGGTGTACAAAATCATGAGAGGTACAGACAGGATGGATAGCAAGAAGCTTTTTCCCAGAGTGGGGGATTCAATTACTAGGGGTCACGAGTTCAAAGTGAGAGGGGAAAAGTTTAGGGGGGATATGCGTGGAAAGTTCTTTACGCAGAGGGTGGTGGGTGCCTGGAATGCGTTGCCAGCGGAGGTGGTAGACGCGGGCACGATAGCGTCTTTTAAGATGTATCTAGACAGATACATGAATGGGCAGGAAGCAAAGAGATACAGACCCTTAGAAAATAGGCGACATGTTTAGATAGAGGATCTGGATCGGCGCAGGCTTGGAGGGCCGAAGGGCCTGTTCCTGTGCTGTAATTTTCTTTGTTCTTTGTTCTTTTTAACTCCCTACCTAGCAGCACTGTCAGAGCACTTTCAGCACATGGACTGCACCAGTTCAAGAAGGTACCACCACCACCTTCTCAAAGGCAATTGGGGATGGGCATTAAATGGTGGCCTTGCCAGCGACACCCATATCCCCTGAATGATTAAAAAAAAGTACTTTACGTAACCTAGAAAATCTGTGGTCAGTCTGCTCAGTATGGTTTATGAGTGGAGAACATCCCAATTATTTTACCTAAGGAACATACAATACGTGATGACTCCAACAATGAGTCACAAAAGTTACTTGTTCACTTTAAAAACTAATTTCACTATTTCGCTTTCGATATATTTAGGATTGCAATTGTTTACCAAGATAAGAATCTGTATACTAAGGCTCAATGTTTTTTTAAAAAAAATCACATTTATTTGGATGGTTTGTGATTGTTTTACCACATACGTGTAAAGCAGTACCTTAACAACAAGGTGGTAAAGATGAAAATTTACTCCACAGTGACGAGTTTGCATTCTAGACTCCCCTCCCACCCCTCTTTCCCTCCAACAATCACCAACAAAACCCTTTTGTCTGGTCCAAAATTAGAAAGGTGTCAAATCAATAACAGGGCTAATTTTGACGTAGGTTACTCCCATATCAGAATGGTAGGGTTGGCATCTTTCCATCTACGAAAGATGATGGACATGCAGCAAACAATACATTTAGGTGGGGTGCACCTTTGCTTATGGCTGTGAAGGCCAATCCTTGAGAGGCAGTTTCTACCACAAGTGCCACACGTGAAGCTGCCAAGTGACACTGTGAGTTGTTGTTTTTGACATTGGCACCTGTTGCCAAGCTCCTGGTCATCGTGGTAGTGCACACCAGTCCACAGGATGTGTTGACATTTTCCTCTTTTGCTAGCTAGTGACTCCCAAGTGCGATAGTCAACATTTAGGGCCTTCATGTCATGCTTTCAAATGTCCTTGAGGTGGAGCTTTGGGCGCCCCACTGGTCCTCTGCCCCCGGCTACCTCACCATACAGAAGGTCCTTGGGTATGTGACCATCTTCCATTTTGCGGACGTGTCCGATCTACCAAAGCTGCCTCTGTTTGATTAATGCCCCCACACACTTGGGAGCTCTGCCTTTCAGAAGACTGCCAATTTGTGATTTTGTCCTGCCAGGATATACCCATAATGGTGCTGGCTGGGAAATTGAAGGTCTGCAATGCTTGAGTTCCCATCCTTTAAGGGGTGTAAAATCAGCTGCTACAGGCCCATAACTGCCCAGCAGACACTTCTTTTGAGCACAATTTTGTGTTTTGAGTTCTTAACTGTGAAATCAGCCTTTCTGGGTCATTTCAATAATCTAGCCCAACTGCTCAAGGCAACCACTACAAGCTGGCTCAATTAATGTGCAACTTCTAATTTAATTACCAAAACAGGCTGACTTGAAGGAACTTAAATGAACCCTTTAATGGCATGAATTTTAATAGTTTTGCTGTTTTCAATTTTAAAGTGGTTATTTCAGTAGTTTTTTTCCCCTCAAGGATTAAGTCTGTTGCATCTTTTAATTTATCTACAATGGGATAAAATGAATATTGCAAACTCAAAAATGTTCCAATTTTAAAAATATTCTCCTTCCTCTATCTTCAATGATTCCAGAATTGTTGATACTTAAAATTGATTAGATATTGGACTCCACCATTACATCACAAACATTTATCAGGTGGTCTGATATATACCCATTAACTTTGCTATCACATGTACTTGATTAGTTAGTTAAACTTGTTTATTATGCAAGGATTCAGGTCATTCCACGTGGCTGCTTGTTGCATCCCTCAGGACTGCTCTTATGAGTTTACAGTAAATGTCAAATGATAATGTAGTTTTCCCATTTCAGATTAGTCATTAAGGCTTTTGGAAACCTGAGTTGCCACCATCTGATTTTCTTTTAGTTGTGTAAGAACTTGAGTTGAAGGAACCAAAAAAATGTGCATTCGCTCTGTTCCTGGCATTAATTTTTATGTACCTTGCACAGTATATCCTGATAATTTCCCACTATTTATTGTTTTGTTTCATTATAAACCTGATTTTCAATTGTTGCACTATTCAGTCATTGAGGATGTTGCATTTAAAATACAATAACACTTGTAAATCAATGTGGTGCTAAATGATTTGAATTCTTTATTGTGATCCTTTGTCTTCATTTGAACAAATAATACAGAAGATACATAGTGATGTACAAATTTAATTTCAGGATCTATATTTTTGATGTGTAATCATGCTAGAAGAAAGGAGCTACAGTTCCAATGAAGACCCTGGAATATGCTACTCTGTTTTTGGTCTGGTTAAAGTCAGATACTGGATTAATCTGACATTAAAACCCATGCTCATACAACCACGGGTAATGTGAGTGTCCATGAGACGCACCTCCTGCTCTCGACTCCATTCTGACTAAACTGCTAACCATTCATCTTCCCTTCCTGGTCCCCATATTGGGTGATATTGTACACAGTTTCCTCTCCTTAGCTAGTGTACCCCTCCCTTTCCTCTTCAATGTCCTTGAACATGTTGTCGTCTCCCAAATCTGTGTCCATCTTACTGCACCTCCATGTTTGAACCTCAGATCAGGTTTTCACCCCTCCCATTGAATTGAAACTTATTCAAAGTCACAAATTACAAACCTATGTGACTGTTACTGTGGTAAACCATCCCTCGTCACCCTTCTTGGCCACTCTGCCATCTCTGTTATGGCTAACTACACCATCCTCCTCCAAACACCTCTCCTCCATCAACCAGCTGAGTGGGACTGCCCTTGCCTGGTTCCACTCTTATGGGAGACATAAGGAGGAGGAATACAATAATTTGAGCCAAACAATGTTTGTTTGGATGATAACTCTAAAATAAGTGAAATAAAATATTTTTAGATAAAAAGAACAATTTTTCACATTCAGCAAATGTTTAGATGGTGGGGAGGATTAAAAATTGAGCACAGGGCATCAGTGGTTCCCATCTCTCCCCAGGACTTGGAAGAGATCCCTTTCTCTGAGCTACTTCCCCAACCTTTTCCTAACTCACTTTCTTCTTTCTCAATTAAATTAAGTCAATAAAATGAAAAAATGTCTCCCCTGCACCTCCCCACCCACCATTCCAGCAGTCATGAAAGAGTCTGAGTTGCTTCTCCAATCCCACCCCTTTCCCTTCACCCCTGGTGGGTACCCCTGCAGTGTGCTTCAATAGAAACTGTGGCAAATCTCAATGGTGCATTTCTTTCTCTACAGATCACTACAGCTGAAACCTGCTAAGAGTACATGAAGCTAGCATCAAACCCTAAGTGAATGAGCTACATTTAAAAATCAATGAAAGCCACCAAACTTGTTTTTTTTGCATACAATAGCATTTATTTAGTAGTTCACGTTAACGGATTTTAGCATAGTGCAGTCTGCCAGCAACTCATTAGTGCAGAGAGATTTTCAGTAGCTTTGTGCTATAAACTTATTCGCTGTAATAAGGTTTACGGAAGTAGTCTTCAAAGCAGGTAAAGCGAGATCTTGCTCCCTCACGCTTCTCTGTAAAATAATAAAGAAAGGTTATTTACAAATTTTCCACTTAAACTTTGTTAAACAGTCGCCTACAATAGAACTAAATGTTCTACCAAATTTCAGGAGAGAAAATAACGTGGTCACATTTTCAACAACAATCATATCAAACACTGAATATACCAGAAAAAATAAAGTCCACTCTGTCCCTCTTGTGAAAGAGGTGCAGAGTTGGGTTAAGGCTTTTGTGGAGAAATGTATCAGACATGTACAAATGAATGCAACAGCAGTACAAGAAATTATTAAGAATTATGCTTGGTACTGAGCATCACCCAGTTATGCTAGCCATTTATGGAGATAGGGCCTCTGGAAAATATATCTCTGCATGCCTGTGTGTACTTGGATAGAATACAATACATCAATTGTGCATTCTGATTCAGTCACGTAAACATACCAGTAGCTTAGCAGTACGTGCTGTGAAACAAAGGAGTGTTAATCTCCACAAAGCCCATTGGTGACAATCTTTACTCAGCTTATATTTATTTTCAGAGTGAAACATTACAAGCAGTATATCTCCTAACTCAACCACTACTCAGTTTCAGTGAGGGTCTTCTTATGTGCTCAAGTAAGACAATAATTGACACCTTTCACTTGATATAATTAAACACAAATAATATACAATAAACAAGAAGGATATGATTGGCAAATTGATGCAGAGAGCAAAAAAGGTTACAATTTTTGGCTGACTAATTCAGTCAGGTAGGATGCAGGTGGTGTGAGGCTTGTTCCCCATCTGATAGAAGTGGTCGAGGCCTAACCAATTCTGATGGTTGTGCTTCATTTCCATAATGAAGGTGAGCTGCTCACACATTATGAGCAGCTCGCTGACTGGAGAAGGACCAAATTCCAGCAGCTCCTATGTAGAAAGGAAGTTGGTAAAAAAAAAGAGTGGGGGGTGAAGCAATTCTGGGAAGGGTCAGAGAGAGTCAGGGATCACAAGGTCAACTTGGTCCCTTTAAGCACTGATGGATAGATCACTCAACGTCTATTATTTCCAATGAGTGGAGCATTAACAGTGCACACTATGCCAATTGGTAATGAAAATTGCATTGGAGTCCTACAAATCGAAATCAGACCTCAATCTAAGTATTGAAATAAGACTTCTGCTTGTTTTTGGCAGGCAATTTGTCCATCCATTTCTTTCATGTGTGGAGATCTAAATTTCAGCTTCACAGCTGCACTCATGCATTCAGCTGGAAATTGTGTTGGGCGGGCCTCAGTTAGCCAGTGGGTGAGAGTTTTTTTTTAAGTGTATGCCAGTTGTCCCGAGTTTATGGAGCAGTTGGCAGATGAAAATCGTCTCCAACGATGTTGATGGAATGATAAGCTTTAGCAATGAGTTCTAAGTTATTGAACCATAGAATGAAACAGCACAGAAGGATGGCATTTGGTCCATCGTGTTTGTGCCGGTTTTCTGTAAGAGCAACTCATCTAGTCCCACTCCCCCACCTTTCTCCCCCTAACCCTGCAAATTTTGTGTCTTCAGATAATTATCCAATTCTCTTTTGAAGGCCTCGATTGAATCTGCCTCCACCACACTCGAAGGCAGTGCATTCCAGATCTTAACCACCTGCTGCGTAAAAAAGTTTTTTCTCTTTGTTGCCCTTGCTTCTTTATCCCATCGCTTTAAATCAGTGTCCTCTGGTCCTGGATCCTTTCACCATCAGGAACAGTTTCTCCCTATACTGTGTCCGGACCCCTCATGATTTTGAACACTTATATCAAATCTCCTCTTAATCTTCTCTCTTCAAAGAAGAGACCGAGTTTTTCCAATCTATCCACGTAACTGAAGTTCCTCATCCCTGGAATCATTCTCGTGAACCTTTTCTTCACCCTCTCTAATGCCTTCACACCCTTCTGAAAGTGTGGTGATCAGAACTGGACACAATATTCTATGTATTCTGTGCCCCTATTTATAAAGCACAGGATCCCATACACTTTATTAACTACTTTCTTAACCTGTCCTGTCACCTTCAATGATTTGTGCACATATACCCCCAGGTCCTTTCTGCCTTCCTTTAGAAATGTACCCTTTTATATTGCCTTTCCTCCTTCTTCCCAACAAAGTGAATCACTTCACATTTCTCTGCATTAAATTTCATCTGCAACTTGTCTGCTCATTCCACAACCTGTCTATGGACTCTTGAAGTTTATCACTATCCTCTTCACAGTTCACAATACTTCCAAGTTTTCTGTTATGCACAAATTTTGAAATTGTGCCCTACACACCCAAGTCTAGGTTATTAATATATATCAAGAAAAGCAGGAGCCCGAACACTGACTCCAGGGAAACACCACTATATACATTCCTCCAGTTCGAAAAGCGAATGTTCACCATTACTCTCGGTTTCCTGTCACTCAGCCAATTTTGCATCATAGAAACATGGGAGCAGGAGTAAGCAGCCCGGCGTGCCTGCTCTGCCATTCAATATGATCATGGCTGATCATTTACCTCAACGCCACTTTCCCGCGCTATCCCCATATCCCTTGATGTCGTTTGGGGATAGCTGCTATGGATAGCTCCACGCTGCTACTGTACCTTTTATTCCATGTGCTCTAACTTTGCTGACAAGCCTGTTACGTGGCACTTTTTCAAATACCTCTTTGAAGTCCATGTACAACACATCAACTCCTGGTAGCTAAATTTGCAGATGACACAAAGATAGGTCGGAACGCAAGTTGTTAAGAGGACATAAAATTCGACGAAGGGATTTAGATAGGTTAAGTGAGTGGCAAAAAATTGGGCAGATGGAGTATCTTGTGGAAAAATGTGAACTTGTCCACTTTGGCAGAAAGAATAGAAAAGCAGAATATTATTTAAATGGAGAGAGACTGCAGATCTCTGCAGTACAGAGGGATCTCGGTGTCCTGATACAGGAAACTAGAAGTTAGTATGCAGGTACAGCAAGTGATTAGGACGGCAAATGGAATGTTGTCATTCATCACAAGGGGAATAGAATATAAAAGTAGGGAAGTTTTGCTACAGCTGTACAGGGCCTTGGTGAGAACGCATCTGGAGTACTGCGTATAGTTTTGCTCTCCTTATTTAAAGGATAAAATTGCATTAAAAGCAGTTCAGAGAAGGTCCACTTGACTAATTCCTGAGATGAAGAGGCTATCTTATGAGGGAAGGTTGAACAGCTTGGGCCTATACCCATTGGAGCTTAGAAGAATGAGAGGTGATCTTATTGAAACATAAGATCCTGACGGAACTTGACAGGGTGGATGTTGGAAGGATGTTTCTACCTATGGGCGAGTCTAGAACTAGGAGACACAGTTTAAAAATTAGGGGTCTCCATTTAAGATGGAGATAAGGCGAAATCTTTTCTCAGTCATTAGTCTCTGGCATTCTCTTCCCCAGAGAGCAGCAGAGGCTGGGACACTGAATATATTCAAGGCTGCGTTAGATTCTTGATTGAAAAGGGAGTCAAGTATTATAGGAGGCAGACAGGAAAGTGGAGTTGAGGTCACAATCAGATTAGCCATGATCTTATCAAATGGCGAAGCAGGCTCGAGGGGCCAAATGGTCTACTCCTGCTCCTAGTTCGTATGTTCGTATTACCCTCATTAACCCTCTCTGTTACCTCAACAAAAAACTCAAGCAAGTTAGTTAAATAAGATTTGCCCTTGACAAATCCATGTTGGCTTTCCTTAATTAATCCACATTTGTCCAAATGACTGATAATTTGGGACAAAATTATCATTTCTAAAAGCTTTCCCACTACTGAGGTTAAACTGACTGGCTGGTAGTTGCTGGTCTTATCCTTACACCTTTTTTTGAACAAGGATGTAACATTTGCAATTCTCCAGTCCTTTGTCAACACCCCAGTATCTAAGGAGGATTGGAAGATGATGGCCAGTGCCTCTGCAATTTCCACCCTTACTTCCCTCTATTACCGTAGACTGAAATACAGAACTTTTACTGTTCTATTTTATAGGTCAGCAAGTCTCTCACCAGGTACCATAATGATTTAATTCATGAATACCCAGATGTAGAAAAAGAATCAAATTGTCTCTGTTTCCAAACAGTGAATGGGATGTTGCTCCACAGTCTACCAAATGTTTAAATTAAGCAATTTCATATTAGAAATAGTGCAGGGCAGTTAGTGTGGGATTGTCTGGTCAGCTCCAATCCTCAAGCACTGCAGTGTGAGAGGTAGTAGTCTGTTCTCATAGTTCCTCAGATTATCAAAATGACAGCAAGTGTTCTTTGCAAGTTATTTTATTTTCTGCTGGCCAACATGAGCTTCTACCAGGTTTCCACCAACATTGATCTGCAACTGACAACTACGAGGTGTATGACCAAATCAACAAGTCTGATTTTCCTAGTCTGCAATCTGTATCAGTTTATTGTGGCATGGCTGTGATACAAAACCCACCAGATATGAAACTGAGCACTTGAGCCATATTCTATCACTGGACAACAGAGTCACGCAACGTAACATGAAATGATGCTGAGCTACCCCTCTCTAAAATACATTTTTCCTTCAAATGCAAGGTGCATGTGCCATTTCTAAGTATCAATGATACTCACATGGTCTCCAGCTTGTGATCTGGTCGGCCTTCTAACATCTTGTTTTCATTGTAATGCTTCAATGCTTGCTGTGCCAGCATCTCTGAGAACTCAGGATCCTCCCAATTGATCTGTCCTGGGATCATGAAAGTCAATGGAGGCGAATCAAAGATCTGGACAGTAACAGTGGTATCAGGATCTTTGGATGGACTGTCATTGGTTACGGATTTTGACATTATCTGGGAGGAGGAGGAAAAATAATGCAAGTCACTTCAGTTATGTACAAGCTAACAGATTACAAATACATGAATCATTCCTAGATTTTCCAATCAGCCTTACTTTAAAGCCAGGGTGAAATGTTTAAAATAAACATGATCAGGACACTTGTAGAGAATGACCACTTGAATGAGGTACTAGAGAGCTACAGCTGCTTGGGAATGTAACCCCCATGTTAGTCAAAGTCTTCAGCAGAGTTCAGAAAAGAACTTGGTTAGTGAAATTAAAACTGCTAAAAAAACTTCATTAACCTGCATATCTACTCCACTTCAACAATGTGTTAAACCCTTTCTTTCCTTTAAAAAAAACCTCAAAGTAATTTTTTTTCATAAAAATATCAACAAAAGCAAAGGCCATGAAATTCCAAAGTGCTGCCTGGACTGATATTGCACCCCTGAGACAGAGGTACTCCTGTACCTGCCAATGTTGAAAATAAATGGCAGTCTTGCTAAATGAATATTTTGTAAGGTCTTCAAAGTAGAGGAAGAGGATAAAGGTACCAGAAATGAGGAAAACCAAAAATAAATTAATTTTAACTTAATTTTTTGAGATCACTAATAGGCTAGATAAGAGTGTCAATGGATGTTATTTATATGGACTTGAGGAAGGCATTCTATAAAGTTTCCTACAGAGACTGTTAGCATAAATGGTAAAGCATGTAATTGGCGGCAATATTCTGGTGTGGGTAGAGAATTGTCTAGGAGGTAGGAGACAGAGTGTAGGGATAATGGGTAAGTGCTCCAATTGGCAGTGTGTGAGTAGTGCTGTCCCCCAGGGATCTACAATGGGGCCTCAGCTTTTCACTATAGGATTTGATAGGATAGATAGAAATAAACAATTTCCTCTGGTGGGGGAGTGCAAAACAAAGGTGCATAACCTCAAAATCAGAGCTAGGCTCTAAAAAACTGTTGATGCTAAGTCAATTGAAAATTTCAAACCTGAAATTAATCTATTTTTCTTAGCTAATGGGATTAAGATATATGGAACCAAGGCAGGTAAATGGAGCTAAGATACAGATCAGCCATGATCTAATTAAATGGTGGAACAGGCTCAAGGGGCTGAAAGGAATAGGCCTATGTCCAGCACCAACTCTGCTCCAACACAGAACTCCTCGAGGCGGCCAACATCCCCAGCTTATACACATTACTGAGTCAGCGGCGCTTGAGATGGCTTGGCCATGTGAGCCGCATGGAGGATGGCAGGATCCCCAAAGACACATTGTACAGCGAGTTCGCCACTGGTATCAGACCCACCGGCCGTCCATGTCTCCGCTTTAAAGACGTCTGCAAACGCGACATGAAGTTCTGTGACATTGATCACAAGTCATGGGAGTCAGTTGCCAGCAATCGCCAGAACTGGCGGGCAGCCATAAAGGCGGGGCTAAAGTGTGGCGAGTCGAAGAGACTTAGCAGTTGGCAGGAAAAAAAGACAGAAGCGCAAGGGGAGAGCCAACTGTGAAACAGCCCCGACAAACAAATTTTTCTGCAGCACCTGTGGAAGAGTCTGTCACTCTAGAATTGGCCTTTATAGCCACTCCAGGCGCTGCTCCACAAACCACTGACCACCTCCAGGCGCTTACCCATTGTCTCTCGAGATAAGGAGGCCAAAGAAGTATTTATGTGGATGGTCCAGTTAAGTTACTGGTTAATGATGACTCCTCTAGGATGTAGATGGTGGGGAAATTCAACAATGGTAATGTCATTACATTTCAAAGAGAAGTGGTTAGACTTTCTCTTGTTGGAGGTGATCATTGCCTGGCCCTCGTGTGGCATGAATGTTACTTGTTACTTAACAGCCCAAGCCTGGATGTTGCCCTGATCTTGCTGTATGCAAGCAGGAACAACCTCATTATCTGAGGAATTACGAATGGTATGGAACACTGTGCAATCATTAATGAACATCTTCACTTCTGATCATATGATGGAGAGCAGGTCATTAATGAAGCAACTGAAGATGATTGGACCATAGGCGCTTCCCCACATGGCTCTTAGTTAGATTATTTGGTTCCTCAGCCCATGTTTTGCTCCTGCACTACTCCTTTAAGGGAACCAGTAAAACTATACTTTTATGTTAAGCGTGTTGCTCTTTGTTGATATACAACTTATTTTTCTGGCCTTTGTGCTTTGAAAATGTCATGTTTATGTGTCCTTCAAACTTACAGCTTTAACATGGAATGATCCATCTGGGCTCCTTGTATAATTTGCCAGTTTAGACACCCATCCAAATTGTTTGTTCAGTGCCTCTAACTCCTTAGTATTATTTTCCATCTTCTGCTGAAATTCTCTCATTAGATTATCGTATTTCTTTGTAAAATGCTCTGCCAACGTGAGAGCCTCTTCAAACGCCTTTCGTAAAGGTTTGTGATCCATATCAAAACACTCTAAAATGAAGAGGAGAAAAACAAATGACTCATAGAAAAATACCAATCATTAAAGCAACATCATGCTGCTTATTATTAATAGATGGGTGACTGTTCACAATTCTACTTTGTTAATGTCCAATTTGGAAACTAGCAGGATGTTAGCAGAATGAAGGAACTTACTGGGCATATGTCTGACACAAAACAATTCCCCTCTAGAACAATAGGCAACTTTTAAAAATCTTGTCATTGCTTGCCGTAATTACCTTTCAAACAACTTGCTAAATAATTCCCTGCTTTCCGATTATAGGTACTTTAAAATAGGCTGGGTCAGAACTGCCCCCTGCAGTTTTGTTTAGTTATAACAAAGAGAAACAAGATCCACAGGAGAATTTTCTTTCATATTAACACTTTTTTAAAAATTCATTTGTATTGCTTTCTGTTGTTTGATTTATTCCTTTTCATCTAATTTTCTTCTTTCTTAACCATTACACCTAACTCTATCTGCATAACACTTCATCCCCTTCTCCATTTTATGCTTACCTAGCATCCCCTTAAAAAGATCTATGCTATTTGCTTCAACTATCCCTGTTGCTCTAAACATTCTAGTTTTCATTCTTCATTTATGTTCCGACATATTATTTCCAGTCCATCCATTTATATAAGAATATTATACCTTTGATTGGAAATGAATTGTTCATAATAGATTTACGAGTTTAAAATATTTTGGTACAGCATCTTTCGTGTCAGAACATTGGACTTGT
Source organism: Heterodontus francisci (assembly GCF_036365525.1). NCBI lineage: Eukaryota > Metazoa > Chordata > Chondrichthyes > Heterodontiformes > Heterodontidae > Heterodontus > Heterodontus francisci. The sequence goes on along the minus strand of NC_090373.1, from coordinate 119,291,251 downwards.
ACATAGGCAAATACAACACAGTCAGTCAATTTGCACACAGCATAGTCCCACAAACCGCAATCAGAAAATGGTGCAGTTAATCTGTTTGTTGATGGATGAATGCTGGCCAGGCCAGTGGTTAAATCCCCTGCTCTTCTTTGAATCATGCCATGAGATCATTTACATGCATCTGAGCAGACAGATAGATGGTTTAGTAACTCAACCAAAAGATGGTACCTCCAACAATACAGTACTACACTAAGGTGATACTTGATGGACATTCATATAAAGGTCAGAAAATCCTGGACAATGCAGTCATGATTTTACGATAAATCGCCCAGGGCACACAAGACCCAACTGCAGAGCCTTGGACAGTTCTGCCCATTTACTCTAATCTCATTTCCCCGCACTTTCCATCTATCATATTATATAATAGATTGTTTGTAGCATTTAACATTAGACTTGAGTTATTTTTTCTATTGTATTATCACCACAAAATGGGTCCATAAACAATACTAAAATAATTACTAGCTAAGTGTAGCATAACTAGCAATTAAGCACTATTTCTATCCGGCTTGTAGCTATTGCTCTAGAAATAATTCCTCCTTAGAGCAAAGTTCAAAGATTTGCTGCAAGACATGGGCCCCTGGGCTGAAAAAGGAAAGGTCCGTGGTGTGCTATGTAATTATCACCCCACATCACATCACACTCAAGCTTCTGACTCAGATACGTGAAAGATTTGAAATATAGTTTTGTGGTATTTTTATGATTTTGATGTTTACCAAGGATCTTTAATTCTAAAGTTATTTTCTTTCCTCCCACAACTTAAAATGGATGGATATGCTTAATAGTTTGAGATGCAAAATACAGCAATTACATGGACATAAACAGACATGAAGCACTGTTAATAATTTAGCAGATATACAATTTTGGTTAGAGCAATTATCTTTCCCTTCGTCTCCACCTACCTCAGTATTTCACAAGAAGAATTTAATTTAAGGTATTACAAATGCATTTCAATGGGAAAAGGAAAGGACTTGTATTTATATAGTGCCTTACACAACCTTAGGACATCCCAATGTTCTTTACAAGCAAATAAAGTACTTTAGAAGCACTGATGTAATGTAGGAACTGAGGCAGCCAATTTTGACACAGCAAGGTTCCATAAAATGTAATAAGCTAATGACAAAATAATTTGTTTTAGTGATGTTAACAGTCATGAGGGATAAATAGTGGCCAGTAAACTGGGTTCCACCCGAAAGGCCAGCGGGACCTTGGTTTAACATCTCATCCAAAAGACAGTGAGGTACTCCACACTGCAACCAAGTGTCAGCCTGGATTATGCACTCAAGTCTCTAGAGTGGGGCTTACACACATGACCTTCTGACTTAAAGACAAGAATGCACCACTAAGCCAAGGCTATCACCTAATGATACAGATGTTTGCTTAATCATCTATGTGAAACAGGAAGGAGCTTTTCAGTGAGGTCCTGGCAGGTTACTACTGCTGACTAACAGCTGGATGAGTTTTTTTTTTAAAAACGACCACCCTGGAAAATAATTAAAAGTAAAGCAATAGCAAAAATGTAATATAAACATGCTGCAAACTTTCTCTTTGAGTCTAGATATAAGAGACCCTGGTCCTTAAATTTCATGGGGTCTCCCCCATTCTCTTGCCAGAGTTATGGGAGAATGCTACAGAGGTTTAGAGTACAAATGTATTATGAATTGCAGAAGGATTTTTCTTGTGTTTCAATATGAATTTAATTTGGATACTGGCTAAGGGAAAACAACGTTTTTATCTAAAAACCGTGGGCTGGGTTTTGTTGTCCCGCCGGCAGGAGTGGTGGCGGGTGCAGAAAATGGCGACTGCCCCATATGGGATTGGTGTCGCCGCGATGACGTGGCAGTTTGCCACTTAACATACTGACAGAGGCCGCCGCCCCCCCACCCCAAAGTCACCTGGCGGAAGGCGCATTGGCGATGCAGTTCACGGCGCCAACTGATGTCGGAGCAGGTGCTGCCGCCATTTTGAAAAGGCTGCCAGCCCTGCAAACAGTTCAAAATAATGCAGAGTTGACCCCGTTCCCCTCCCATTCACTAAATAATGCAAAGTTGACCCTGTCCCCACCTCCCATATCCACAAAATATTGCACAGTTGCCCCTTCCCCCACTTATCCTTACAAACAATGCAGAGTTCTCCTTCCTCCCCAATCTATACTCTGAATGCAGAGTTGACCCCTTCCCCTCCCCCACCCTCCCCAAATATACTCAGCATGCAGCAGAGACCCCTTCACCTCCTCAGTGGCGCCAGCTTCTCCTGGATGGGAAAATGAAGGCGCGTGAGTGCCGCACGTCGCGCTGAAGGTAGGGAACGGATGGGGAAAATCGCAGCGGATGACATGGTATTTTAAATATTTAAACAAGGATCCTGTCGCAGAGCCGTGGAGGGCCCGCCATGGATCGGAAGATCGGGCCCAGCAATCCTGGCATTGGGTTCCATGGCAGCCACTGCCACTCCGTTCAGGAGAGATGTTAGGAAGCACTTCTTCACGCAAAGGGTGGTAGAGGTTTGGAACTCGCTCCCACAAACAGCAGTTGAAGCTAGAACAGTTGTTAATTTTAAATCGGAGATAGATTTTTGTTAAGCAAAGATATTAAGGGATATGGGCCAAAGGCAGGTATATGGAGTTAGGCCGTGGATCAGCCATGATCTCATTGAATGGCGGGACAGGCTCGAGGGGCTGAATGGCCTACTCCTGTTCCTATCTGCCTATGTTCCTATGTTCCAATTCTCCAAACCCACCACTCCCACGAAAACCACGTCAGGCTGAGAACAAAATCCAGCCCCATTTGTTCTCAAATTCCTGCTAACTTGTTAAAGATAACAAAACAAATATCTCATCCCCTCCCACATAAAATACAGGCCTTTATATATCAGAAAGGATTTTTGTTAGTTTCTTGTCTCATCTTTTCGCAATTTCATTGCTTGAATGTTTTAATTTACCTAAGGACATAAGTTCCTTGCATTTTTCACACTTGTCTGAAAGTTTCATGCAGCCAGAAGAGTTCCGACGTATTTCACGGCAGATGAACTGATTTTGTCCTTCTGTTGAATTTGTCATGTTTTGTCCGTCTATTAAATGAGGAATCAAAACATTAGTAAAAAAAAAACACGGAGTACCATGGAATGAGGATAATTACAATGTATCTACAGCACAGAAACAGGTCATTCAGCCCAACAGGTTCATGCTCGTGTTTGTTTCACTAAAAACTCCTCCTACATCTCTTCATTTAACCCCATCAACAATGCTTCAATTACTTTCTCCAACATATGCTTATCTAACTTCCCCTTGAATTCACCTTAACGACTCCTTGTGCTAGCAAGTTTCACATTCTAACCACTCTCTGGGTAAATAAGTTTCTCCTGAATTCCCTACTACATTTATTAGTGACAATCTTATGTTTATGGTGCCTAGTTCTGGTCCCAAGTGCAACAGGAAACATCTTTTCTATGTTTACATCAAATCCTTTCATAATCTTGAAAACCTCTATCAGGTCACCCCCTCAAACTTCTCTTTTCTACAGAAAACAGCTTGTTAAATCTGTCCTGGTAGGTATCACCTCTCAGTTCTGGTATCATTTTAGTAAATCTTTCTTGCACCTTCTCCAGTGCCTGTATATCCTTTTGGCAATATGGAGACTAGAACCTTTCATAGTATTCCCAAGTGTGGGCTATACAAGCTTATCTTAACTCCTCTGTTTTTCAATTCTATCCCACTAGAAACAAACCTGTGATTTGTTTGCTTTTTTAATTGCCTTATTAACATGCATTGCTATTTTTAGTGATCTGTGTGTCTGTACCCGCAGATCCCTGTTCCTCTACTCCATTTAGGCACCTACTTTCAAGGAGTATGTTGCCTCTTTATTCTTTCAGCCAAAATGCACCACTATACAAGTACCAATATTGTAGTTTGTTTGACAATTTTCTGTCCATTTTGCAAGTTTATTAATGTCTTCCAGTATTTTGTTGCAGTCCCTCTCTATATTAACTACAACTCCCAATTTGCCTGTCAGCTACAAATTTTGAAATTGTACTTCCGATTCCAGAGTCCAAACTGTTTATGTAAATGATGAATAGCAGTGGTCCCAGCAACGATCCTTGTTCTATTTGTCAATCTGAGTAACTACCTTTAACCCCTACTCTCTGTTTTAGGTGTCATAGCCAGCTTATTATCCACCCTGCTACTATGAGTCTACTATGCAGTAGCTTATAAAAGCTTTTTGGAAATTCAAATTTTAATGTCTGCCTGCATTACCCTTGCATACCTTTTCTGTTACTTCCTCAAAGAATTCAATAAGATTGGTCATTTCCTTTTGGAATCTGCACTGACTACTCCTGGTTATATTTTCAGTTTCTTTTTTTTTCCCTGTTACATGTTTGATTAAGGATTCCATTAACTTTCCTACCTGATGGATAAGATTAACAAGACATGATCCTTTGCACAGTGGCCCAATCTCATATACTATATGGCCACAGTCCTTTATGGAGGAAAAACATGTTCTGTATTTAACTCCAGAAACAATGGTCAAAGCTTCTGTAATATCAAGCTTTGTTTGTGACAGCTGCATTAATTTTCCAAATTACTATTTGGCTCATAATTATTGAAATGGTAAGTAGGAAATAGAATTAAAACTATTTAATTTTCTTAAACATTACAAACTATCAATATCCTGTAAATACAGTGTAAAGATTGAAGTTTAACATGGTAACTTAATAAGTCATTCAACAATTGATGCTATTCAGTGTACCTCCCCATGGACAAATCAGATTCTAGAAAGCTACTAAACAAAGATCTATTTTGTTATCTATACTGCTGATGACAGTACAGAAAAACATTTAAATAGCATAAAGAATTCTAATATAATGAAGTGAGGAAAATAATCTATGGCAAACTATTTGTTAAGATTTGAAGGATCAAACCCATTTATATGCACTAATTTTCTAATGGCTGGGGTTTGACCCCACTTTTCAATAGTGTTATTATCGAGTGATATCAACAAGCAAACTTACTGTAACTGAATAACTATGAAATCCACCATTGATGCCTTCACTCAAAAAAAAATTCCATTTATTTTAAATGCTTAGTATACAAATTTAAGCAATGACTGTCCCATACAAAACCATGTAAAACCACTTAGGAAACTCCTGAAAGCTGGAATTTGAGGGCCCCGTTTCTAAGAATCATTTTGTTTCTTAAACTGGAAACAGTTTAGGCAACCAGCTCATAATTAATTGTCAATTAATTTCAAAATGTCAGGAGGTAAGTGAAACACCAATTAGTTGGTTTCACTGTTCAAAATTTTCCTAAGTTCATGCTGTGCATTCAAGAATCTCCACACATGTGTATGACTTTTAAACCAGGATATAACTGAATATATTTGTTAATCATTATCTTCCATCCAATGGAAAAACAACAAAAATGTGTATTCACAAGAGGGGATGTGTGTTAGAAGCGGATAGCTAGAAACCTCTATCCCTATTGGTAATCATGTCAAAACTCATGGAAACCACAATAAATGAGAGGCTGTTGCTACATTATAATCACCACAACTTGCGATCTTACAATAGACCTTCAACAGGAAATGTATCCCAGCCTCATCTGATGAGGTAGGTACACAATTCATTCGGTGGGCACAGACATTTAGGAAGTGAATTTCTTTGGGTTTTTCCTGCTGCAACTTTTCAGCTGATGTTTAGTGGAAACCCTCTTTATTGTGATATGTGGATATTTGCATTCTTGTTGCAAAATATATGGAAGTATCACTTAGGGAAGCTGGTTTGGCTGCATTTATTACTCTCTGCAACATTTCATCAAAAGTGATGTTCTGTTTACACAGTAGTTAATTCCTCTTTGAAAATTCATTAGTGGATAAATTACTGAAAACATGCATCTACAGTGAGAAGACAAAAGGTATCTTATCTGCAGCATCAAGGGGACCAAGTGAACAAGTGTAAAGACGGCATGTCTGATGTTTCACACACACTTCCACTGTAGGAGGGTACCGGGCTCTATCTGGTTACATTCAGCTCCTAATTTCAGTGGCAAACCAGGAAAAACCCTAGTCGCATTACATCAACCCTGTTTGTGGGTATTTCCAGATTGCTTTGTAATGGGGTGGAACTTCTGTCCAACCCTTACAAAGCAAAGGATGGAAAGAGGTAGAGGCTCCTTATACCAGGAGTTCCCACTTTTGAGACTCACTCAGGATTCTTTGGAAAACAGGATGGCCATTTAAAATGGAGGAAAATCCAGCAGGCTCTCCTTTTGATGCAGATGCTCCGATTGGACCATTTTTTGATATTTACCACGGCCAGGCAAATCCAGGAAAATGCACCCTATTCAACAGTTTATGGGCACTTTTATGGCTTCAAGTATTTGGCACAGTCCCACTTTCCAACTCTCTCGAATGGCCCAATTTCATTAACTTGACAGTTGGCTAAAGATTTGTTGTAGGTAGTTGTAAGCTATGGTTCTCAAACTGATAAATTAAATCTAGCAGGCCACTCCCACATCCTGATATTTCTTACCTGTCTCGAGATACATTTCTTTATCTAATTCAGCATCATGCATAATTTTGTGGAATCTGTCAAACATCCGCTGAGTCATCTCAAAGAAAGAGGAAAGCATCCCACGACCATCAAACATGGGAGGTTTAAAGGAGGAAAAGGATGAATCTGGAAACAAAGAGAAATGCTTCGGGAAAATTCCAAAGTTGTTGAAGGAACTATCAATCAATCTATCCATTCCATCAAAGGCCCTCATGCTGTCTCTGAACATTTCATCAATGTCTTCATACTGTCTTTCAACATGTTCAAACTGCTCGCCCTGTTCTTCATTCTTTTCAATCAGCGAGTCGATTTTATCCCCATTGACCCATACAGAAACCAGAGGTGTTTCATTAAAGAACCTTTCTACCTGTTGAAAAAAAATGAGTAGTTTAGATTCCAAAGTTCAATGGTAAACAAATTGTATGGGAGATTTATAGTAGGACTTTGTTAATCCCCAACCTACCTCTTATTTCAAATAAGTTTGCCTGCTAAGTGAAAGCATGAGGACATTTACATTTAGTTATTTTAGCACTGCTGTCTGTTTTCAGCAGATCCATAGAGGACTTACAACCAAAACAAATGTGCACACATATGCTAGCATTGTGCAGTGTATGGATGAAGCTCATAATTTATTTGACTAAAATATATTATTTTGAGTGTCAGAAAATTCTTATTTACAGAAGATCATAAAACCTTTGTATTATTTACTCACACTGTTATCTTACTTCTTTATTACAGATGTTACAATTGCAACAATTTTAAATAAAGACAGACTTAATGAGGTCCTAATAGTCCAATGGACAGAGTAGAATGGTGCTGAATCATACAGACCAGGAAAGTCTAATCCCTGGTCTGTGCTAAATTAGCTGATCTTGGCTTGGAAAGCAGTGAGGGTACTGTACATGCTGTGTCAGCTGCGGCTCAGTTGGTACCACTCTTGCCTCTGACTTGTAATATTCTGGCTTCAAGTCCCACTCCAAGGCTTGAGCACAAAAATCAAGGCTGACACTCCAGTGCAGTATTGAGGGAAGGCTGCGCTGTCAGAAGTGCCATCTTTCAACTGTGACGTTATACCAAGGCCCCATCTCCCTGCTTTGGGTGAATGTAAAATATCCATGGCACTATTTCGCAGAAGAGCAGGGGAGTTATCCTGGATGTCCTGCCCAATATTTATTCTTCAAAAAACAGATTATCTGGTCTTTAACACATTGCTGTTTTGTGGGAGTTTTCTGTGTGAAACTTGGCTGATGTGTTTCCTACATTACAATAATGACTAGACTTCAAAAGTACTTCATTAGTTGTAAAACGCTTTGAGATGCCTGGTGGTTGTGAAAAGTGCTAAAAAAAAGCCTTGCATTTTTATAAAGATAGAAAATCAGCACGGTTCTTGCTACTAATTACTGTTCAAAATCCCCAGTTAGGAAATTGATATGTGTGTCTTTGTGTATGTGGATGTTAGATGATGGCATCTCCTCAGTCAAATTGCCTGCTGAAACCCAATGCTTAGGCTTGCATGTGAAGGAAGATTGGCCATTTTAGTGAATTACAGGATGCACAACCTGCAAGACAGTGGAGAAAAAACTGGGGAAATAAGGAAAGAACAGCAGGAATGAAGCCCTGTCCCAAAAAAACTTTGGTAGCTTGCTGGATCACCATTCACAGTTTAGTGATTGAAAAACAACAGACTACTAGCCTGTATTTTCAATCAAAATCTGTCTACAGTAGAATGCCAGTGAACAGTGTTTCTTGCATGTCTAATTCATGAAGTTCTACATTCTCCAATTTCACAACAATGCAATAAGCAGTGTAAATACAGCAACTAACATCACCATGAAAATAAAACCAATGAAGCATACTTCAGTGAATTAAAAATATGGTATTAATTTACAGGGAGGCGGTGGTGTAGTGGTAATGTCACTTGACTAGTAACCCAGAGCCCCAGGCTAATGCTCTGGTAACATGGGTTTGAATCCACAGCAGATGGTGTAATTAATAAATCAATTAATAAATCTGGAATTAAAAAGCTAGTCTAGTGGTGATCATGAAACCTTTATCAATAGTTGTAAAAACCCATCTGGTTCACTAATGTCCTTTAGGGAAGGAAATCTGCTGTCCTTACCTGGTCTGGCCGACATGAGACTCCAGACCCACAGCAATGTGGGTTGACTCTTAAATGCCCTCTGATATGGCCTAGCAAGCCATTCAGCTGTATCAAACTGCTACAAAGTCTTAGAAAAGAAATGAAACTGGATGGACCACCCGGCATCGGCCTAGGCACTGGAACTACATCTGGGAGCTTGTGCCAAAATTGGAAGAGATGCATAGATTAGACAAGTAACATCCTGACATCGTCATAGTTATGGAATCATACCTTGCAGACAATGTCCCAGACACCATCATCACCATCCTTGGGTATGTCAGGAGGAAGTTGCCCTGGGAATCCTCAACATTGACTCTGGACCCCACAAAGTCTGATTACCACCTACCACCACCCCCCACCCCACCTTCGGCTGATGAATCAGTGCTTCTCCATGTTGAACACCAATTGGAAGAAGCACTGAGGGTAGCAAGGGTACAAAATGTACTCTGGGTGGGGCAACTTCAATGTCCATCACCAAGAGTGGCTTTGTAGTAATGCTACTGACTGAGCTGGCCGAATTCTAAAGGACATAGCTGCCAAACTGGCTCTGTGGCAAGTGGTGAGGGAACCAACAAGAGGGAAAAACCTACTTGACTTCGTCCTCACCAATCTACCTGTCACAGATGCATCTGTCCAAGCCAGTATTGGTAGGAACGACTACCGTACAGTGTCATAGAGAGGCCCTTCAGCCCACCGAAACAGTGCTGACCATCAACCACCCATTTATACGAATCCTACATTAATCCCATTTTCCCTCACATCCCCACCTTCCCTCAATTCTCCTGCCACCTACCTACACTAGGGGCAATTTTTACAATGGCCAATTTACCTATCAACCTGCAAGTCTTTGGCATGTGGGAGGAAACTGGAGCACCTGAAGGAAACCCACACGGTCACAGGGGAAACTTGCAAACTCTGCACAGGCAGTACCCAGAACCGAACCCAGGTCACTGGAGCTATGAGGTTGTGGTGCTAAAAACTGCGCCGCTGTGCAGTCCCTGTGGAGATGAAGTCCCATCTTCACACTGAGGGCACCCACCAAATTGTTGTGTGGCATTACCACTGTGCTAAATTTCGAACATATTTAGCAACTCAAAACTGGGCATCCATGAGTCACTGTGAGCCATCAGCAGCAGCAGAATTGTATTCATTCACAATCTGTAACCTCATGGCCCAGCATATCCCCCTCTCTACCATTACCATCAAGCCAGGGAACCAACCCTGGTTTAATGAAGAGTGCAGGAGGGCATGCCAGGAGCAACACCAGGCATACCTAAAAATGAGGTGTCAGTCTGGTGAAGCTACAACACAGAACTACTTACATGCCACACAGCAGAAGCAGCATGCAGTAGACAGGGTGTTGTCCAGGTCTGACTGCAGGCTGGCACGGACTACCTCATCATTAGAGGAGCTGTGAATGGAGCTGAATGTTTGTAATCAGTTGAGAACAGTCCCACTCCTGACCTTATAATGGAGGACTGCCCACTTACGAAGCAGTTGAAAATATTTAGAATAAGGGCATGTCCCTGACTGTCCAGCAGCATTACCCTATGGCTGCATCATCAGGAGGTATCCTTAACGTGGTCTGACTTGAACCCATGCATCAATATTAAGGTTTTCCAAGGTCACCTTCACTTGAATATATGGGCAGAATTTTGTTGCCAGTGAGCAAGTCCTAACTGTCGGACACAAAGCGGGTGGCATAGCCAAGCAGTGGAAGGTGAAAGGGAATTATATTGGGGCCGTCCAATTAACAGTCGGCGGGTGTGGACGCCGGCCAATAATGGGGAGCGGGTGGCAGGTAGACTTGGCACCTGAGAAGCAGCCGCCATATTTGAAGGGAAGGCACTCTGTTGAAAAGCAGCACAAGCAAAGGAGACTGAAAGGAAGGCCAGACAAGGGTGGTGGTAATGCAATGGCATCTGGAGGAGGACATAAGACCCATTACCCCCATTAATCTGTACACCTCCAATGTGTTCAACAAGTTTGTCCAGCCTCCAGCTTGTCACTCCCACACTTATTTCACTCTCACCCTCACTGTATTGCAACGCTGCTGCTGCTGACAATGGCTGTCAACTGCAGCCAACACTGACCTGCTGCTGAGCTCCGGCCTCCTTACTGCTGGTGAGGCTCTGAGGTTCCTTTCTGCACGTCACCCCTAGAAAAATCTGAAACCTCCAGAAAATACCCATTAATTGGCTTCTTAACAGGCTCAATTGCTTGCCTGCAGCCACCAAGTGCAGTTTCCAGCTGGCAGCCCGGCTGCCTCCAGGTATCTTCATTAAAGGTGGGAAGATGTCGGGCTTCCACCCCAACACGCTCCCCCATCACATTGCCTGCCCGCCTGCCTCCCAGCCTGTTGCCCTGTGTGTGAGAAAATTCCATCCTCTTATCATTTTGTCCTAACTCTCTGGTGGGTCTTTCCTGCCGGTGGATCAAGACATACCCAGGACTGAGATGTTGTCTAATAAATATGATTCTGTAAGTCCAACTTTGTCAGTTTGTTGCTTGACTAATCTGTCATACAGTTCTTCCAACTTGGCCCCCCACCAACCCTGACAGATGTTAGTAAGCAGAATTTTCAGGGTCAACTGGACTAAGATTGCCCAAGTCTTGTCCTGATACAATGGCTGGGTCATAGTTGATAGATATGTCCAATTGTTTTCCTTATTTTTGTACTTTATTGTGACTGTTTATAACAGAGTAGCTTCTAGGCTATTTCAGAGAGCACTTGGAGTCAGACCCCTGGTGTGGGACTGGAGTGACAAATAAGTCAGACTGGATAGGGATGGCAAGCTCCCTTCTCTGAAACACATTCGTGAACCTGTTGGATTTTTAACAGTAATTTGGCAAATTTTCATGGTCATAAATTATTTAACAACAACAATTCAATTTTGCAGCTTGACGTGGTGGAATTTGTACTCATGACCTCTGGGTTTGTAGGCTAGTGCCATTACCATGATACAAGTGTACCCCAACAACACTTTGGGAGGTCTCTGTGGTTATGCTAGAGTGTGGATAACTTAGAGATATGAGCACAAAAAATTTTAACTTTGGCAATTGTTAGTGATTTGGACAGGAACTCTGAGAAAAATGTTCTGACCATCATTTTCCAATCCTCTCTGGCTACAGGCGTAGTGCCAGAGTACTGGAGGACAGCTAACATTGTACCATTTTGTGCATTCCGAAAATTGCATCTTCAGAACTGTCAGGATTTGGGAATGGAATAGGAAGTAGGGTTGGAATGGTAATTAACTTTACTTCATTTTTTTTCTAATTACAAAAGATAAATTCCTCATTATAAAAGGATTTTATCATTGTGATGTCTGATGTAGCCTGTTGACTGAGTTTATGTTCCATGCTATTTTCAGTTTATGTGCTTGTGATGAGGGATGCCTTTGTTACCAGGCATTAACTTGAGAAAGAGCCCTGACTATCTGTATTAGAGATTGAGCATTTACTTGGAAACTTTAGAGTAGGCTTCTTTTTCACTGTTTCAACATTCCCCGGATGTTCAGGTGTAATCAGGGCTTTGGCTGCTGATCTTCACCAGCAGCAGCGTAGAGTCCTGTTATCTGAACTGAAACATTGCTACAAACCTGAGAGGCCTCCAGCAGTGCTTCAATTTCCTGCTGTTTCTATCAGTGCTCAGTCTTGTCAGATCCAGGCCCGTGCTGAAAGTGTCACTGTTAATGGCCCAGGACAGAAAATTCTGGTGCTCCCTAACCTGGACAGGAGCAGCATACTTTGATTACATTGCTTCGGTTTGATTCTGTGGGGAGCAGGAAAATTCCCCCATTGTTTTGCACAACCAAGTGCTACTATGTGCTCAGCATGTTTCATTTTTAGTCAATTTTATTCAGTTTGCATATTATTTTAATTTGCTGTATTGTTGCCCTAAGTTAGATTCTCTGGAGACAGTGGCATGAAGTGGAAGACAACAAACAAATCAGGAATTCACACCTCCGGCTAAGTTTCAACCTCTTTCAAAACAACAACTTGCATTTATATAGCACCTTTAAATGTAGCAAAATGTCCCAAGGCATTTAACAAGAGTGTTATCAATAAAAATGTTAAGTAGCAATGATCTTTAAAGTTTCTTGCAATAATACTTACTTCCTTTTCAACCATACCAAAGCCTCTTCTGCAAACCTTTGAGTAGAATTGTGTGCACGTTTGCCTCAAGCATGGCTTGCACTCTTCCCAGAGGGCCTCCTTTGACTGACATTGCTCAGCATCAGTCAGCTTTCTCTGTGCATCTTTAGCAGCTACTAGAGCTTCCTGGTTAACATTTGTAAACAGTCAATCATTTAGTGGTATTAAAATTGCAACATTCATGTAAGATTAAACTCAAATACAATTATTTAATTATCTTCTACACATGCAGCTTGAGTATTTTCAGCATTTTCTGTTGTTATTTCAGATTTCCAGCATTTTGCTTTTGTAGCTAATTATTTTGATGTTTTTGCCAAGAAAGGGTTGTTAGCAGCAGGTAATGTTGTACATTTACATCAGTGTAAGGATCAAACACTTTCAGGTTACTTTATACAAGTTAGATGCAAACTAAATCTCTCCTCCTTTAAAATGAGTACTTTACATCAGTATTTATGGGCAGCACAGTGGCGCAGTGGTTAGCACCGCAGCCTCACAGCACCAGCGACCCGGGTTCAATTCTGGGTACTGCCTGTGTGGAGTTTGCAAGTTCTCCCTGTGTCTGCGTGGGTTTCCTCCGGGTGCTCTGGTTTCCTCCCACAAGCCAAAAGACTTGCAGGTTGATAGGTAAATTGGCCATTAGCAATTGCCCCTAGTATAGGTAGGTGGTAGGGAAATATAGGGACAGGTGGCGATGTGGTAGGAATATGGAATTAGTGTAGGATTAGTATAAATGGGTGGTTGACGGTCGGCACAGACTCGGTGAGCTGAAGGGCCTGTTTCAGTGCTGTATCTCTAAACTAAACTAAACTATTCACCAAGGAGAAGGACTTGGTGGATGATGAGCCTAGAGAAGGGAGTGCAGATAGTCTCAGTCATCTCATTATCAAAAAGGAGGTGTTGGGTGTCTTGCAAAGCATTAAGGTAGTTAAGTCCCCAGGGCCTGATGGGATCTACCCCAGAATACTGAGGGAGGCAAGGGAGGAAATTGCTGGGGCCTTGACAGAAATATTTGCATCCTCATTGGCTACAGGTGAGTTCTCAGAGGACTGGAGAATAGCCAATGTTGTTCCTTTGTTTAAGAAGGGCGGCAAGGATAATCCAGGAAATTATAGGCCGGTGAGCCTTACGTCAGTGGTAGGGAAACTATAGAGAGGATTCTTCGGGACAGGATTTACTCCCATTTGGAAACAAACAAACTTATTAGCGAGAGACAGCATGGTTTTGTGAAGGGGAGGTCGTGTCTTACTAATTTGATTGAGTTTTTTGAGGAAGTGACGAAGAAGATTGATGAGGAAAGGGCGGTGGATGTTGTCTATATGGACTTTAGTAAAGCCTTTGACAAGGTCCCGCATGGCAGACTGGTGCAAAAGGTGAAGTCACATGGGATCAGAGGTGAGCTGGCAAGATGGATACAGAACTGGCTCGATCACAGAAGATAGAGGGTAGCAGTGGATGGGTGTTTTTCTGAATGGAGGGATGTGACTAGTGGTGTTCCGCAGGGATCAGTGCTGGGACCTTTGCTGTTTGTAGTATATATAAATGATTTGGAGGAAAATGTCGCTGGTCTGATTAGTAAGTTTGCGGATGACACAAAGGTTGGTGGAGTTGCGGATTGTGATGAGGATTGTCAGAGGGTACAGCAGGATACAGATCGGTTGAAGACTTGGGCGGAGAAATGGCAGATGGAGTTTAATCCAGACAAATGTGAGGTAATGCATTTTGGAAGGTCTAATGCAGGTGGGAGGTATACAGTAAATGGCAGAACCCTTTGGAGTATTGACAGGCAGAGAGATCTGGGCGTACAGGTCCACAGGTCACTGAAAGTGGCAACGCAGGTGGATAAGGTAGTCAAGAAGGCATACAGCATGCTTGCCTTCCTCGGTTGGGGCATAGAGTATAAAAATTGGCAAGTCATGTTGTAGCTGTACAGAACCTTAGTTAGGCCACACTTAGAATATTGCGTGCAATTCTGGTCGCCACACTACCAGAAGGACGTGGAGGCTTTGGAGAGGGTACAAAGGAGGTTTACCAGGATGTTGCCTGGTCTGGAGGGCATTAGCTATGAGGAGAGGTTGGAAAAACTCAGATTGTTTTCACTGGAACGACGGAGGTGGAGGGGCGACATGATAGAGGTTTACAAAGTTATGAGCGGCATGGACAGAGTGGATAGTCAGAAGGTTTTTCCCAGGGTGGAAGAGTCAGTTACTAGGGGACATAGGTTTAAGGTGCGAGGGCAAAGTTTAGAGGGGATGTGCAAGGCAAGTTTTTTTTACACAGAGGGTGGTGAGTGCCTGGAACTTGCTGCCAGGGGAGGTGGTGGAAGCAGATACGATAGCGACATTTAAGACACATCTTGACAAATATATGAATAGGAAGGGAATAGAGGGATATGGGCCCCGGAAGTGCAGAAGGTGTTAGTTACGGCAGGCATCAAGATCGGCGCAGGCTTGGAGGGCCGAAAGGCCTGTTCCTGTGCTGTTCTGTTCTTTGTTCTTGTTCTTTAAATACACTGTGCATTAGCCCCAGTCTAAGACGAGTGTCCCTTTGCTATCTATGTACGATTTTTTCAATTGCCACTTGAGTCATACTTCTGGCTTTTCAAAATCAGACTGTGCTCATTTATAGGCTGCATTTTACTGACCTTTCATTTTTCCAAGGAATTAGGTTGAAGTGATCTGAAGTAATTTCAATTAAGAACTTTAAAAAAATAAGAGAAAATGGAATGATTTATTCCCATCAGTTTGGGCAACATTTAAAGTAGAGAATCAGAGATGAACAGGCACAGAAGCCATTGTTCCCTTGTGCTGTGATGGCTCTTTGAAAGAACTATGCAATTAGTCCCACTCACCTGCTGTTTGCCCGTGGCACTGCACCGTTGCAATAGAAGACAGAAGTCAGGCATTAGAGGCCCAAGGGGATGGAAATCTGGGCAGAAACCAAAAATACCATGTCTCTGCTCAGAAGTCTTGTGGCTGCAAATTTGTGCTGGGGTCAAGAGTAGATGGAACTTCTGTCTGTCCCAAAAATGGTTCCAATGACAGAAGGCAGAGCCAAATGGGAGAGCTTTCCCACATTGGGAATTTCCTTGGTTCATGACTCCGTTCCGTCCAGAGATCTGAATGGTGCAAAGAACCTGCCATCTGGTTTAGCTTGGAAGCACTGAGGTTTCCAGGCTGCAGTCGTAGCCTGGAAGACCCCAGAAATGCAGGAAGCTTGGACTGTCCCCTTCTTTAAAGCAAGGGACCCAAATGGCCATCTGGCATTGCATTTTCCACATCTCCCCTCTATTTGGCACCCAAGATGCACCCACGATGTTCTGATGCCCGACAAACATATGTAAATGCAGTGATCTCACTCACTCCAGATACTCCAATGGAAGCAGGAACAAAGGTCAACAGCACCCACTCTGCCCATACATATTAAAGGCCTGTTCAGGTCAGGAAAAAAAAACCCGACCCAAATTCAACAGAATCAGACCAGAGCCTGACCCGGCCTGAGTCCTTCCATTTTTTCCCGTGCCCGACCCGACTCGAGCCCGACCTGACCACCGGAATGTTCATTTTACCTACCTTCCGATTCCGAATCCGTTTTTCACTTTTTCAGTTTGTGCAGATAAGCAACAGAAGAGTCACTCACTGCGCAGACTCAGAGTTTCCCTCCTTGACGTCTCAGACTCCCAGCTCAGGCTGGCTTTTCAACTTTTGACACTTACTAAACGTAACTTCCCAGCAGAGCAAAAGACAATACTGTGGGACTGTGTCCGACCCAGACCCAGCTCGACCTGGACCCAGCCTGACCTGACCAGAGCCTGAAAGCCGGATCCGGAAGAGTGACCCGACCCGACTTGAATCTGATACGTCGTTGGGTTCGGGTCGGGTTAGCAGGCCTTTAATACATATGTTGGTGGAGCGAAGCAAGGATTTTCAGGGTTAGTATGTATATCAGGAAATAGTGAAGCTTTTAAAACCTAAAGATTATAGGAAAACGCAAAGACAGATAGGAAAATATCTCCACAATTTTGAGGTCCTGATGAGTTACAAGTTTGTTACTGTGCAATGATGCTTAATTTCAAAACCGTGATGTTATAAGGAGAAGGAAAGGCATGTAGAACAGTTTAATTGAGTTTGGAATTCAGAGGAGCGCTGGTGACAGTAATATTGATAAATGATAAAAAGTGGTAATCCAGAGATAATGGAGTCTGAAGGTGATAAAAGGATTGCTGATCAGATGAAAAGTTTTTCCTTTATCCACTCCAGAGTGAAATAAAGTGCTCAAGGAGCTTCTCCAAATATGGGAAAAGTATAGAGTTTATGGAACATTATCACTTTGCATGTGGGCAGAAAACTGGGAGTCTTGGATCTGCTGTCCATAATACACCCCACTGGGCATGCCCAAAGTGAAAATTACCCCCTCAGAGTGGTTGAGAAGAAACGTTTTACATGAAAGAGGAATTTCAGCTTCTTAGAGGCAGCTTTAGTAATGGAGGATATGTAGGAATTCCATTTAAAGTCAAAGATTGCGAGACCAAAAATGTTGATAGATTTAATGGCTCCATCTTAGTCCTTCATCTAAGAGATAGTCACTGTTGGTTAGATTGCAGAAGACATAAAGAAACTATAAGGATAAAATTAGTCTTTGGTGTCAGTGCAAACTAGACAGTTACAAATCAGCAATAAAAACAGAAAGTGGTGGAAATACTCAGCAGGTTAGGCAGCATGTGTGGAGAGAAACAGAGTTAACGTTTCAGGTCTGTGGCCTTTCATCAGAACGAATCAGCAGCCCATTTTACATGCCGCCAAATTTCTTTTCCATTGACTTCGGATATAAAAACGGGTTACCAATTCACTTTTAGCCCATTTCACGCTACTGCAGAAAACAAAATACTTCCACTGTTGTTTCAAATGCTCCATGCCCACATTCTGGGCTGAATTTTACTCTCCCGCTGCTGGGAGTGGCAGTGGGTGAAAAGAATGGCGGCCCACACATGCGGCCCGCTGTCAGGCCACTGCAATCTAGTGCGCGCCGGCTTATCTACATACGCAGAACAGTCTGCCACCCCCCAATTACGTGGCAGGGGTGGGCTCTGCAAACCCGGCAACGGCATCAGCTGCCTCTTCACAGGCACTGACGCTATTTTTAAAGGGCTGCCAGACCTGCACATTTGAAGCCTGTACCTCCCCCCCCCCACCCAATACACTGTAAATTGATTTCTGGCCCGTAGTCCCACCCCCAATACAAAGAAAATAAATGGCCACCCAGTTCTCGCCCCCTACTGCCCCAACCCCCCACCCCAAGCACTTAAATTTAATATCTGACCATTCCCCCCCCACAACTGCACAAAGTGCCGGGGTCACACCTTCCCACCACCCCAACACTAGAAATGCAGAGTTGACCTCATTACCCCCAACTTCACTAAAAATCCTAAGTTCCCCCTTTCTCCACCTCGGTGGCGCCAGCTTTCCCTGAACAGGAAAGTGAAGGCGCGTGAGTGCTCGTCGTCGCGTGGAAGATCACTGTGAAAGGTATGTAAATGTATGCCTATACTTTATTTAAATATTTAATTTTGGGTCCCCATCACCGAGCGGTGGTGGGAGGGTGCCCGATGTCAGGAGCTCAACAAAATCCAGCCCACTGTGTGTATGTAGAGCATTTTTCACTTAGATTAGATTGAACTTTAACTCCAATTTTAACCAAACCTGCCTGGCAGGAATGGGAACAATTCTGGCTGAATGACCATTTTACACCCCGCCTGGTTTTACTCTCAATTGGATGGGGTGTGAAACAGGAGTTGAACCCCAACCTACCCCATTCCTACCAGGCAGGCTAAGTTAAAAATCGGAACTTTTGTATGAGTAGTAGAATATTGCACAAACCTCCTTTTGCTTGCTGGTTTGATCCAAACGTCGTAGATACTCCTGGTGTTGTTGGTCGCTTTTATCCGCAATAGATTTCATAACCTTTGCTCCATTGATAGCATTTTCCATTTGTTTATTTAGATATTTTTGTCCCTCTGTTGACAGTTCTGTAAAAATATAGCACAATGTTAGCCTCAAATAACATAGGCATCCCCTTATTGCAGGAAATGCCTGGGATTGCTCAAGCAATCTTTAATGACTTGCTTCCTCTCCCCAATATACTAATTTTCTCCTCTTATTCTTCCTTTGCTGAACACGATGAGTCACCCTGATATATATGCAGTTCCATTGGTACCTGTGACTATCAGTACCTTGCTTCTAAGTGGCCGTGCTTCATGCTTGAATCCGCACAGTCAGTGCCAATGAACAGGAAAGCTATTACAACAAATTTAATCCTGACATCACACAAATCATCCATAGATAAACATTTCCAGTTAGCAATTAAGGAATGGAAACATTTATTTGCCCTTCTAGTCTGAATCTAAATTCTAAAAATGCCCCAGCCAAGATTTATTAACTCGAAAGAAATCTGGATCAAAACTGGGAGTTTTTATGTTCTGCTTAGCTTAGTAATTTTTATTCAGAGATACCAGATAAACTCTGATTTTATGATGAATATGTGGAATTACTAGTTGAAAAAAAAATAACACCGTCCATCTAGTTTTCCATCTACCACCCCGTGGCATGACGCAATGATAACGGATTTGTTGACTAATTCATAGCAATCAATTTCTATCAATTAGTTCACAACAGACAGACATGAGGCAAGGAAAATCCCAGTAGGTCCACCTATTGCTGCCACATGTGCTTCACTCACCATATATCATTTCTCAATTTACTTGTATACTGTAACCTAAAATATTGTTTTCTGTAAGAAACCTATCTAATTCGCATTTGAATGAATCAATACCATCTGTTCCACCATTTCCTGAGGTGCCAATTCTATACATACACCATTTCCTCACTGATGCTTCTGCAGATTTGTCAAGTGCAAGTCTTTCCTTCAGGTTCTACTGTTCTGGACAAAGTGAAATAACTTGTCATGGTCGACATTATTTAATCCCTTTAGAATCGTAAAAACAGTGATCACATCACCTTTCAACCTTTTCTTTTCCAGTAGGAACTTACCCAATTAACATAATTGCTCCTCATAATACAATCGTTCCATCCCCTCATTTATTCTGAATGCTGTCACCTGTATCTTTTCGACAGCTGCAATATCCTTTTTGTACCACAGCAATCAGAACTGTACACAATATTCTACACATGGTTTATAAAGTGACAGGATTATCACACTACTTTGGCTCACTATTGACCTTCTAATATATGTTGACCAGGGGCTGCAAGAAGTATAGAATCTGTTACAAACTGCTGGATAGTTCATGAACTAAAGTAATCTGAGCTCAGACACTGGCCTGTGCTGGTAAAAACCAGTTTGAACTAATTAATTTATGTGACAGATAAGGGAGAGATCACAGGAATAGAGCCTTATTTGGACACGGTGTGATACTGGGGTCTTTGGGCCTGGGTCAATAAGGAGAAGATACGAACGAGGTGAGCAGGCCTAAACCAACAGGAAAGAAACAGCACAGCTCAAAGAGATAAGAAAGAGAATAAGTATGGAGAATCTCAGGCATAGAGCCAGCGAGAAACTCCGGAGATTAACCATCGCGGAAGTGGAATACCCTCCGTGAGCAACGCGGCAACGACGTAAAAGAGAGAGAGATCGGAACGCCTGGCCAGCGTCGGCTCTCCCCTTTTTCGGGTATTATCCTTTGTTTTCTGTGACTAGGTCAGGGTAAGGTCAGAGGAACCTAGTGGGTGTGCTGATTGATTCTAGCTAGCTTTGTTATTAACTGTATAACCCAGTTTGAGTTGCATGCTTTTGTCTAACCAAGTGTATAAGCCTTATTCTTACATTGTACAACAACGTGAATAAAGTAAATTGATAGTTAAAGAAAGGACTGAGTTTCCTCCTCTTTGTACTAAGCCATTAACTGTAGCCGGTGGATTCGGTGGAGGGTGGCTCTCCTGTAACCCCGATATCCCAAACACCCAGCCTGAGCCTGAATTAAGAGGACTTAGTCCCACGTGACGGCCAGGATCAAGTGGGTGAAGGGAATAAAGGGGCCAAGGGGGAGTTGACTCCGCGCCACGGTTTACATATATCCCAGCATCTGATTCTTACTCTGATTGTAAAAGAAATTGTGTTTCAAATTCTTCAGGTGATGTATTCCTGTCATTTAGTTGATTCTGATATACCCCCACCATATATGAAAGGACATATTACACGTTACTGGTCACTTTAGGCAGGAAATTCACTTGGTGTGAAAATTAGCAGGTACAGCAGAGCCACTCTGTCCCTGTCTACCCCAGTTCTGCCCACAAAATGTCGGAACAAGGGCAGAAAATTTTGGCTACTAAATACATGCTGGCTACTCTCAACATGGGGGAGAAAGAAAATCACCTTGGGCTGTTATCACACAATCATAGCTTGCATTTTTCAAAAACAGAAATAAAGGACATCTCTTACAAAGAATACAAGGGTATTTTTTCATATTTGGAATTGAGAAATGTCACCTTAAACTCAATACACTTTTTGATGTGCACTAAAAGAAAAAACTTGGCGTAGCCACTAATTTGTCCCATGCCTTAAAAAGGAATAAAACTCTAATAGTACATTGCATTTTTCAATGTACTTTACCTTTTCTATAAATATATGATAACATGATTGACAACATCATTCTGCTGCTGACTGAGCTACCAATTTTTGACCTTTTATCTTTATTTTGACTAAAGAAGATTAAGGGAAGACTGAAGTTGTGTAATACATCATCTGCTATGTAAATTTGCTGTGACAGTTAACATGTTGTGCCACCATCAACAACACCTCAATTGGAGACAATAATATTTTATTAAACTAGCAGCTACTTAAGTTGTTCACAATCAGCAATTCAAATCGGTGTAGAAGAATGTCACTCACTTTTGAGTTTCTCTGGTGGAACCTGTTGCAAGCTTTCACTCACAGCAAGCACGAGAGTGAGCCACACGGTGAACATAATGTTCTTCATTTCTCTCTCAATGGGGCTCAGAAATTCTCTTATCTGAAAAAAAGAGACAAATGATGACTGCATTACAATAGAAAATGTAGTAAACAAAGGGAGATCCAAACTGTACTGGATAAAAAGGACAGCAGAATGGATGTACTTTGCACACTTCAATGGCTTGCCACTTAAAAAAGTGGTATCTCTTTGCACATAAACAACCATTTTGTGTTATTAAATCTTATCATAACGATTGCAGAGCAGACAAGAAGCTGATTCACATTTGTATGAGACCACAAGCAATTAGTTTAATAATTGCACATTATGAGCTAAAAACAAACAAAACTATGCTGCAGAAATAGAGATACAAAGTAGAGGAATCTGATTCCTGTCACAGCTTGTGCTGATGGCAGGGAGGAAATGTGGTACCTTTTGTTTTTCCTGCATTCCTTTCTAGTGAGGAGGGTGTGGGCTGTTTCATAATAGTGGTCCACCTATTCAATCCCTAGTAATTTAGTTGGGGTGTGGTGGGCTGCTTTGTGATTTGATGCCTTGTTCCTTAATGTGATCCCATGCTGCAACATAAACATTTTGGCGTTTTTTTATACTTGGATATTCTGACTTGTATCTTGTTTTATGAATATCCAACTTTAGAGCTTTGAACCAATTTGAGATTCCAAGATGTTTCAGTGGACCATAAATCAGACAAAAATTGACACCAAGCCAAAGCTTGGTTACAGTTTCAAGGAAGGGTTTAAAGTGGAGAGGTTAAGGGAGGGAATTCCAGAGCTTAAGGTAGACAGATGAACGCACAACCGCCAGTGGTGAAGTGAAAAAATGGCTGGATTCACAAGAGGCCAAGCTGGAGGCACGCAGAAATCTCAGGATTGTGGGGCTAGATGAGGCCCCAGAGATAGGGAGGGGCAAGGCCAGAGAGCAATTTGAACACAAGGATGAGAATTGGAAAAACAAGGCTTTGGTGGACTGGGAGCAAATGTAAGTCAGCGAGCATAGGGGTCATGGGTAAATGGGACTTATTCTGGGTGAGGATACAGGCAGCAGAGATGTGGATGAATTCAAGTTTATGGGAGACCTACCAGGAGAACTTTGGAATAGTTGAGTCGGGTGGTTACAAAAGCATTGATGAGAGTTTCAGCAGCAGTTAAGTTTCAGAAAAAATGATGGCTCATCTAAGGCTGAATGTCAGATGAGCAGTCTGACAGAACAGAAGCAGTAGAAGGATTGAGTAGAGAGGTAGATCTGGCTAAGTGGAAGCTGACTCTTTGTCTGCACATAATGTCACCAAGATGAGAAAAAAAGTTTTTCTAACTGCAGTGAATTGGGAACTGAGGACATTGTGCTTCGTCGATTAGAGGGCTCAGCAACCTGGTCAACATGGCTCTAACTAGTGGCTTACAAATTATTTGTTGTGATACACAACAATGATGAACCGTAGCCAAAATGTGTTCACCACTTTCTGTCTAGAAGTTCCTGTGAAATGCAGTGCCAAGTCTCTCAAGGCCTATTGTAGCAATTTGTAAATATTTTATGTAGTCAAGTGACAGAACTGTTATTGCAATCATTTTGACATTTTCCTATCTTTTTTCCTGTTTACTGATAACATTGACAGTTCTTTTTTTACAAACAGGGAGACAGTATGTGCTGGGCAGATAATTTTAATCTGGAATACTTGAGGGAGTGCTCCTCCAGGCTCTACAAGAATACCTATGGCTTTCCCTGCCCTGGTCTTCTTCTCCCGCTTCCAACTGCAATTCTTCCCAATGCCCTTTCTTCCTCACTTTTTTTGTGGGTTCCCAGTGGTAGCCTGACCTTCCTTGACTTTCCACTGTTGCCCAATGGTGTTGACAACATTCATGACAGCTTCAGGCAGGAGTCAGTTTTGGGTTATTCAAATGAAATAACAAAAAAATAACAAAATGTGACCATTTTATTTATAGAGGAAACAGACCCAATACATTATTGCAAGACTAACAGTTCCTACAGGGTTGGAAGCTCAGCTCAGGGTCAAATAGAACACCTAGGCTGCGAACAATTTGGTTCAGCCTGAAACGGTGACCAGAGAGGAGGATGAAATTGATGACGAGTGTCAGGAAAACCCTATAAGCCAAATGGGCCATATTAATTTCATCAGCTTTTAATGGGAAAGATCGTACAAGTTAACTTTTTAAAAAACTAGCAGCCAAGATGGCCACTGCAATTTACATTTGAAACACCAGGAAATTGGACTGGAGACAAAGCGTCTAACAAGAAGCCCAGCCAGAACAATGCCTTGGCTAACTGAGTAGAATCACCAGAAGATCCTCGTTAGCAAGCCAAAGTTATCCTGAGGCATTCATAAGTGAGGTGGGGGGGTCAACAGTGGCAACCCCACCTAAGAGGAGTTTTGGGTTTTAGATTTGGACTTCTTTAAAAACAAAGGGGATTGATAGAACCATGTGACTGCTTTCTCATCTCTGAAGAAACTGGAAGTTTTGTTACACATACAGCAGACAGGCAGTAACTGAGTATACAGCAATGAAGCAGGCGGCTGCTTCCGTGTGTCTCTCTCCCCAGCCCCCAGAAAACAAAAAGGAAAGAACTAGCCGCGACTGTGAACCCTCCAAGCCTAGAGACAGGTACAGCCAGCAAACAGGGGAAGAGAACCAACTATCAATTCTGCCTTCAGGAAAACTGAGCAAAGTGCACTTTGACCAGCAAGGACTTCAAGAATACAGCCTCAGCCGAGGACTACTGAATTTACAGATTGAATTTAAGTTCCAGTTATTCTGGTATGTTATCCAACCACCAAATCTGTAATCTATTTTTGTGTGTGTGATTCTCGTGTGAATGTGTGTGTGAATGTGTAGCGTATTTTTAAATCAGGTTACAGTATTAAGTATAATAAACTTACCTCTTTCTTGTTTAAACTCAAGCAAACTTGTCCGATTAGTTCTTTGTAATGACATTAGAGGAACAAGGTAAAACACTCACTGAGGTGGTAAGCACAATCACTATTTTTAAAAAGGAATATACCCTATTGCGGTCAAATGAGAGGAAGGGCGAATGGGGAGCCTGAGACCCCCCTCCCCACCTGGCTGAAGCAACTAGGAAACAGAGTTTGTGGCAGGGATCAAAGAGACTGGCTTTGGTCTAACCAATGTTTAATTGGAGGAAAATATAGCTCATTAGAGCTGGATGTCAGACAAGCATTCTAACAACAGAGACAGTGAGAGAGTTAATTGTGAGGGGCTGAATTTTATGACAGTGGCTGAAGTCCTGCCACCAGGGCCAAATGCAGGAGGCAAGCCTGCTTCGGCCAGTGGTGGGAGCCAGGGAGGCATATTCCTGGCAGTGGCCAATTAAGTGGACGTCACCAGGGTTGCGTCCCTATTAAGAATGGCGCCTGCCACCAAGAGCTGCAGGCCCAATGACTGGGCCAGCAGCTCAGCTGCCTTAGCAGCACCCCCGCTAGCAGTAGCCATTGCTGGGGCTGCACCAGCAAGATGAGGACACATTGATGACCGTGCAACCTCGAAGACAGATAAGTAGGGTCTGAGGATGCTGGGGCCAGGTAGGCCCCGGTGATAGGACAGGGCAGGGGGTGGTGGTGGGTGTCGCTGAGGACAGGCAGTGCCAATGCCATGGGAGGTGGGCATTGCTGCTGGGGAGGGGCCCTCCATGGGCCATGAAGTTCCCAAAAAAAGGAGGCCCTCCCCCCCCCTCCACCCCAGGCCCGCTGGGAGGCCAACAGTTTGCAATGGATGGTTCTCCATGCGGCACCATGGACCACCCCCAACCACTGCTGGCAGAATGCCCAGACAGGCTGGAAGAGCACCTTAATCATTAGTCCTTTAAGTGACTCAATTGCGTTCCCAGCGGGCAGCATGTCTGCCAACTTTCCTGCCACTGGCAAAATGGCATGGTGGCAGGAAGACATCAAGCATGCCTCTGATGCCTTTTCATGCTATTTTGCCAGCCTTCCCGACTCCCACCCCATCGCCAAAGGACTGGTAAAATTCTAGCCGAGGTAGGGATTGTTGTCATCGACGTACATGTGAAACCTAATGTTTTGTCTTCAGATGATATTGCTGAGAAGCAGCATGTAGATGTGAAATAGGAGAGGCCAAGGATATTGGCACTCTAGGGCTAACAGTATGGGAATGAGAAGATAAGCCATTTCAGGATATTCTCTGGCTACAACCGGATACTTAAGAGTGGAACAAGGTGAGCACAGACCCACTCAGCTGGACAACAGAGAAGAGAACGGCACAGTGGCGCAGTGGTTAGCACCGCAGCCTCACAGCTCCAGCGACCCGGGTTCAATTCTGGGTACTGCCTGTGTGGAGTTTGCAAGTTCTCCCTGTGTCTGCGTGGGTTTCCTCCCACATGCCAAAGACTTGCAGGTTGATAGGTAAATTGGCCATTATAAATTGTCCCTAGTATAGGTAGGTGGTAGGGAAATATAGGGACAGGTGAGGATGTGGTAGGAATATGGGATTAGTGTAGGATTAGTATAAATGGGTGGTTGATGGTCGGCACAGACTCGGTGGGCCAAAGGGTCTGTTTCAGTGCTGTATCTCTAAACTAAAACTACAAACTAGGAAGGTGGAGGAAGATTGTGAAAATTACAAAGATGTTGAGGAGAATAAGGAACAATTGTGCACCATGGTCACAGTCACATAGGATGTTGTTTGTCACTTTGATTAGAGCCATTTCAGTGCTGTATCAGGGTCAGAAATTTAATTGAAGAGGTTCAAACATGTAATTGTGGGACAGCTGGGCTTGAATTTGGGAGGTGACAACACGTTAAAGTACTTTGAAGAGGAAACCGAGGTTAGAGATCGTGCAGTATTTTGCAACGACAGAAGGGCAAAGAGTGGGATTTTTGAGGAGAGGGTGATGATAGCAGATTTGAAAGGGAGGTAGACAGTTCCTAAGGAAAGGGAATCATTTACAACACCAGCTAATATGGGGGCCAGGAAGGGAAGTTGGTCTGCGGTTTGATGGGAATAGGATCAAGAGAGTAGGAGATGGGTTTCATGGACAAGATGAGCTTGCAGAGGGCTTGAGGGAAGATAGGAAATAAATTAGAGAAAGATGTGAGCTTAGGACTAGGGCAGGGAGGAATCTTGGCTTGGTGAATAAGGGAAGTGAGAGAATGCAGTGGCAGCTGAAAGGATTGCCTCATTCTTGGAGACAAAAAAGTCAGTGAGCTCCTTGCACTTGTTGGCAGTGAGGGCAGAAGGATGTAAAGAGACAGTTGGTTGTGGAGAATCATACGGCACAGAAAGAGACCATTCAACACATCATGCTTGTGCCAGCTCTTTTGAAGAACTACCCGATTAGACCCACTCCCCTGCCATTTCCCCATAGCTACACAAATGTTTCCCTTTTAACATATATTCCCTTTGGAAAGTGACAATTGAATCTGCATCCAAAATCCTTTCAGGCAGTGCACTGCATTAAAAAAAAGCCTCTCTCCCCTCTGGTTCCTTTGCTAATTACCTTAAATCTGTATTGTCTGGTTACTGACCACCCAACCAGTGGAAATAGTATGCCCTATTTACTCACTTCATCATTTTGAACACCTCTATTAAATCTCACCTTAACCTTCTCTCCTTCTCTGCTTTAAGGAGAATAACCCCAGCTTTTCTAGACTTTCCACATTACTGAAGTCCCTCAGCTCTGGTATCCATCCAGTAAATCCTCTCTGCACTCTATCCAAGGCCTTAACATTCTTTGTAAGGTGGGATGCCTAGAATTGCAACAATACTCCAGTTGAGGCCAAACCAGTGTTTTATAAAGGTTCATCATTACGTCCTCTTTTGTACTGTATGCCTCTATTTGTAAATCCCAGGATCCTAAATACTTTTTTTTAAACAACCTTATCAGCTTGTCCTACCATCTTCAAAGATTTGTGTAGGTGAACCCCCAGGTCCGTCTCTTCCTGCATCCCCTTTAAAATTGTACCATTATCTTTGCATTCCAGGATGATCTTGGAGAAGTGAACAGTTCTTGCAGAGCAGAATAGGGCCCAATAATGCCTGATGCAGCCATGCCAGATCTGGTGATGAATGGCTAAACTAGTTGTGCACCATATACTTTCAAGTCGGCAACTGTTCCACTTAATGGAGCAAAGATGGGGGCCATACCAGGTGGAGCGACTACGGTGCGACAAAGTAAAGGTTTTGCTGGGTAAAAGGGCAACAAAGGCGGAGGTGAGGCTGTAATGGAGTAGATCCATAACTGAAGTAGTATCATGGAAAACAAAAGGGCCAAAAGCAAGATTGCGAGGAGTTTGAAAGTGTCATTGTAAGTGACTTGGGAGAAGAGCTTTTTTCCAAGGGTGAACATAGAAGGAAGTGGGGTTGGAAGGAGGAAGGGGGATCTGTGTGATGTGGGAGACAAAGAAATGACCAAAGATGGTTTTAACTGTGATGCAGACAAAGGAAATACAGAAATCATGCTAGATGACATAGATGAGGGGCTAACCGTGAACATGCATAGTGGAGTTTATGTGCAAGGTGTGGTTATGGGAGAACAGGAGCAGGGTGAACCCAGGAGGAGTTAGGGAAAGGTGAGTTGAGATGGAGGTTGAACCCACCAAAGATGAGAAATCTCTCATGCAGAAGCAGAGCAGGGAGAGGAGTGAGGACATCTCAGTGAGAAACATAGCAGGCCTTGGGTAGTTGGTAGAGAATGAGGACTTCAGAGGAGAGGTGAGAGGGGTTGAATAAGATGAGCTGCTCAAAAGAGATGGTGCCAGTGGAGTAGAGGGCAGACCAAGGTGAGATGAACAGAAGAGCCATTTGCCCAACTTGCATCTGTCTGGGGTTCAAAGGGTATGCTATCCATTAATATAATGCATATAAATGATCCAATTCACATAATGTGCTAGTCAAATATTCTGAATAGTCTTAGCCAAATAAATGAATGCTACTTACACATTTAGTCAAGGCATATTTATGTTCCAAGTTGGGATGGAGAAAGGGAAGTAGCATTTATAATGCTGTGGCTTAAATGTGCCCAGTGGAATAAATGGAACTTTGATAGTGATTTGTGTAGAAGTAAATTGATTGTAGCAGCCTGCATATATTGATTTGACTACTTTATTTAGGATAATACAGTGGTATTAACTAATCAGTTGAAAAACCTTCACAAAGGTTACATTTCTATTACAGGAAACCCTTTGGGAAGCTCACATCAAACGAATGGTCTAACTCCGAGCCATTCAAGTTCCAGTTAAAATCTGTGGTTGGGGAACCATAGGTTTGTATGGAAGGGTGAGCTAGATGGACTGAATGGTCTCCCTCAGCTTTGGTTCTTCATGAGAGATAACTGACTACTTAAAGAGGAAAGAAAATCTAAGGAGAATTCTTGTAAATTCAAATCACTCATATTATAGAGTTAAAATTAGAAATTCATCTAAAATGCATTTTTCTTTTGAAGATGTCAGATTTCCTGCCAGCTGGAGATCCTCAGATCTCCCTCGGTGACTCCTGTGATGAGTGACTCAACTGCTACAATGGGAAGGCATGACTTTAATCAGTCTGAGACCCACTTGGAACCACTTTATAGGTTTGCAATGCAAATGCCTTGGAAAAAACATATAGTCTAAATGGACCAGAAGGTCCTAAAGGAGGGAAAGAAAAATAACTAATTATAAACAAAGGAACTAAAACACTTCAGATACTAATAAGGTTACTAACCTAAAAATATGAAAGCTAAGATAGCATTGATAACATTTCTAAAACCACTTCTTGAAATTGTTTCTGGAAATGTAACAATACAAATGAAGTGTAAAAATGTAACAAAAATAATCCCAAGGTCACAGCCCAGGCTTCAATGGATAACTAACACAGATATATTAATGAAGCCATACTCGTTGCCTCTTCTATTTCCAAGTTTTGTATGGTGCATGCAACTGTGTGTCTGTGGCTCACTCTGCTGTCCGTGAATTATCTCAGGCTTCAATGGATGATTAACACTAATACATTAATGAAGCTGTTGTATGATTGCCTTTAAGAGTGATATTCCTTTAAGATCTTAGTATGCTAATGAGCCAAGTACCAGGATACAGTCACGTGAGTCAGAGCCACTCTGCAACTGTAACACCCAAAGTAAGGTTCTGTAAATAGTTAGCTCTGTACTGTATATGATAGTCTAGCTATAAATAAAACTGTTTGAGATCTTCAACCAACTGGACTCCACACATCTCATTTATGTTGCACAAGACACCATAAAAGAACTCATTATATGGTGGCAGCGGTGGGTATTTCCAAGTTTTGCATGGTGCATGCAACTGTGTCTGTAGCTCACTCTCTGTTATCCGTGAATTACCTCAGGAAACTATCTTCCATTCCAAAGTTTGACATTCACAATCTTTATTACAAGGGGTTGGAGTATAAAAGTAGGGAAGTCTTGCTACAACTGTACAGGGCATCATTGGTGAGACTGCACCTAGAGTATTGTGTACAGTTTTGGTCTCCTTTCTTAAGGAGGGATATACTTACATTGAAAGCAGTTCAGAAAAGGTTCACTAGGTTGATTTCTTGGATTAAGGGGTTGTCTTATGAGGAAAGGTTGAGCAAGTTGGGTCGATACTCATTGCAGTTTAGAAGAATGAGAGGTGACCTTATTGAAACATATAAGATTCTGAGGGGGCTTGACAGGGCAGACGCTGAGAGGATGTTTCCCCTTGTGGTGGAGTCGAGAACTAGGTGACAGAGTTTAAAAATAAGGGGTCTCCCATTTAAGAAGGTAATGAGGAGGAATTTCTTCTCTCAGAGGTTCATTAATCTTTGCAGTTCTCTTCCTCGGAGAGCAGTGGAAGCTAGGTCACTGAATATATTCAAGGCTGAGTTAGACAGATTTTTGATCTACAAGATGGTCAAGCATTATGGCGGACTGGCAGGAAAGTGGAGTTCAGGCCACAATCAGATCAGCCAGGATCTTATTGAATGGTGGAGCAAGCTCGAGGGGCCGAATGACCCATTCCTGTTCCTTATGACCATTTTACAAGTGAATAGACAGTGAACTATCCTTATGCCATCTGGACTTCTGACCATGTTGAGTTGGAGCTAAAGTGCCAATATATCTTTTGTCACCTCTTGGTCTCTGATAAATTACAAAGAAATGTAGCCACAACAGCCAGTCAGGTAAAAGGAAGCTTCTTGCATCATTCTATGGTTTTCTGAGCATTGATGTACATTTCTGGTGCTTGTTTCAATAAAACTGGCCCTATGCAAGATTCAAGTTGAAATATTAATGTGTTCTGCTGTAAAATGTTTTGAATCTTCTGCTAGTAAAAGCTGGTTCATATTTTATATGGGTGCAAAATATTACTGTTGGCATTATTAATGGTCAAACTTTCAACTCTATTTTAATGCACACCTTATCACATTTTCAAAGAGTTAAAGCCTATATTAACAGATAAAGAAATGCCACACAGGCACAATAAGTATTCACTCTCTAATATCACATTTAATAGGAAGATTAGATAGTAGATATTTACTATATGGGTAAATGTGATTCCTTTAGTGATTTTAATTTAATTTAGTTTTTCTGATCCTTGTTGTGAAGAATGTCAATGTGGAGAAATGCAGAATTTATTTTTGAATTTGCAGCCAGGGTCAGTATCAACCCTTCAACAATGTAGTACTGGATAAATAAAGAGCTTAACTTTGCCTTGAAAAGGTGCTCCAAAGCTACCTTCATCCAGAAAGTTAATGCCCGTGCAGCTGAAAATATACAGAAGTAATTCCTGTATATTTTTACTTCCCCATTTAAAAATGATTTGAGCTCCTCACACATCTCACACTATTCGGAACCCAGGATGAATTAGATAGTAGGAATGATCCATTCCTCAGAACGGACATCTTTTATCTAACCAGGCATCTCTCAATGTAACTTCAACTTAATCAAGGAGAGTATTACAGCGGCAGAAAGGACGTTTGAGGACTCGTCTACTGAGGTAGTATGGGCCGAGGTTGGAAACAGGAGAGGAGAGGTCACCCTGTTGGGAGTCTTCGATAGACCTCCGAATAGTTCCAGAGATGTAGAGGAAAGGATAGCGAAGATGATTCTCGACAGGGGCGAGAGTAACAGGGTAGTTGTTATGGGGGACTTTAACTTTCCAAATATTGACTGGAAATACTATAGTTCGAGTACTTTAGATGGGTCAGTTTTTGTCCAGTGTGTGCAGGAGGGTTTTCTGACACAGTATGTAGACAGGCCAACCAGGGGCGATGCCACATTGGATTTGGTACTGGGTAATGAACCCGGCCAGGTGTTAGATTTAGATGTAGGTGAGCACTTTGGTGATAGTGATCACAATTCGGTTAGGTTTACCTTAGCGATGGGCAGGGACAGGTATATGCCGCAGGGCAAGAATTATAGCTGGGGGAAAGGAAATTATGATGCGATTAGGCAAGATTTAGGATGCGTAGGATGGGGAAGGAAACTGCAGGGGATGGGCACAATCGAAATGTGGAGCTTATTCAAGGAGCAGCTACTGCGTGTCCTTGATAAGTATGTACCTGTCAGGCAGGGAGGAAGTTGTTGAGCGAGGGAGCCATGGCTTACTAAAGAAGTTGAAGCGCTTGTCAAGAGGAAGAAGGCGGCTTATGTCAGGATGAGACGTGAAGGCTCAGTTAGGGCGCTTGAGAGTTACAAGCTAGCCAGGAAGGATCTAAAGGGAGAGCTAAGAAGAGCAAGGAGAGGACACGAGAAGTCATTGGCGGATAGGATCAAGGAAAACCCTAAGGCTTTCTATAGGTATATCAGGAATAAAAGAATGACTAGAGTTAGATTAGGGCCAATCAAGGATAGTAGTGGGAAGTTGTGTGTGGAATCAGAGGAGATAGGGGAAGCGTTAAATGAATATTTTTCGTCAGTATTTACAGTAGAGAAAGAAAATGTTGTCGAGGAGAATACTGAGATTCAGACTACTAGGCTAGATGGGATTGAGGTTCACAAGGAGGAGGTGTTAGCAATTTTGGAAAGTGTGAAAATAGATAAGTCCCCTGGGCCAGATGGGATTTATCCTAGGATTCTCTGGGAAGCCAGGGAGGAGATTTCAGAGCCTTTGTCCTTGATCTTTATGTCATCATTGTCGACAGGAATAGTGCCGGAAGACTGGAGGATAGCAAATGTTGTCCCCTTGTTCAAGAAAGGGAGTAGAGACAGCCTTGGTAATTATAGACCTGTGAGCCTTACTTCGGTTGTGGGTAAAATGTTGGAAAAAGTTATAAGAGACAGGATTTATAATCATCTTGAAAAGAATAAGTTCATTAGCGATAGTCAGCACGGTTTTGTGAAGGGTAGGTCGTGCCTCACAAACCTTATTGAGTTTTTCGAGAAGGTGACCAAACAGGTGGATGAGGGGAAAGCAGTGGATGTGGTGTATATGGATTTCAGTAAGGCGTTTGATAAGATTCCCCACGGTAGGCTATTGCAGAAAATACGGAAGTATGGGGTTGAAGGTGATTTAGAGCTTTGGATCAGAAATTGGCTAGCTGAAAGAAGACAGAGGGTGGTGGTTGATGGCAAATGTTCATCCTGGAGTTTAGTTACTAGTGGTGTACCGCAAGGATCTGTTTTAGGGCCACTGCTGTTTGTTATTTTTATAAATGACCTGGAAGAGGGTAGAAGGGTGGGTTAGTAAATTTGCGGATGACACGAAGGTCGGTGGAGTTGTGGATAGTGCCGAAGGATGTTGTAGGGTACAGAGGGACATAGATAGGCTGCAGAGCTGGGCTGAGAGATGGCAAATGGAGTTTAATGCGGAAAAGTGTGAGGTGATTCACTTTGGAAGGAGTAACAGGAATGCAGAGTACTGGGCTAATGGGAAGATTCTTGGTAGTGTAGATGAACAGAGAGATCTTGGTGTCCAGGTACATAAATCCCTGAAAGTTGCTACCCAGGTTAATAGGGCTGTTAAGAAGGCATATGGTGTGTTAGCTTTTATTAGTAGGGGGATCGAGTTTCGGAGCCACAAGGTCATGCTGCAGCTGTGCAAAACTCTGGTGAGACCGCACCTGGAGTATTGCGTGCAGTTCTGGTCACCGCATTATAGGAAGGATGTGGAAGCTTTGGAAAGGGTGCAGAGGAGATTTACTAGGATGTTGCCTGGTATGGAGGGAAGGTCTTACGAGGAAAGGCTAAGGGACTTGAGGTTGTTTTCGTTAGAAAGGAGGAGGAGGAGAGGTGACTTAATAGAGACATGTAAGATAATCAGAGGGTTAGATAGGGTGGATAGTTAGAGTCTTTTTCCTCGGATGGTGATGGCAAACACGAGGGGACATAGCTTTAAGTTGAGGGGTGATAGATATAGGACAGATGTTAGAGGTAGTTTCTTTACTCAGAGAGTAGTAGGGGCATGGAACGCCCTGCCTGCAACAGTAGTAGACTCGCCAACTTTAAGGGCATTTAAGTGGTCATTGGATAGACATATGGATGAAAATGGAATAGTGTAGGTCAGATGGTTTCACAGGTCGGCGCAACATCGAGGGCCGAAGGGCCTGTACTGTGCTGTAATGTTCTAATTCTTATTAGGTGGAATTTTTCTTCTAACACACATGGCTGTTCTATCCCTTAATGTAAATGAAACAACATACCAGCATTGTGCCAGCTGTGGCTCAGTGATGACACTCTCTCACCTCTATGTCAGAAGATTGTGGGTTCAAGCCGCACTCCACAGACTTAGGCACAAAATCTAAGCTGATATTCTTGTGCTGTTCTGAGGGAGTACTCTACTGGCAGGAGGGCCATCTTTCAGATGAAGTGTTAAACTGAGGACCAGCCTGCCTTTTCAGATGGACATACAAGATCCTGTTTCACTATTTTGAAGATGGGCAGGAGATTTCTCCCCAGTGTCCTGGCCAATGATTATCCCCCAACCAACATCATCAAAAAAAAAAAGAGAATTTGGTTATTATCACATTGCTACTTGTGAGACTTTGCTCTGTGCAATCTAGTTACCATGTTTCGTACAATGCAACAGTGACTACACCTACAAAATGATTGGCTGTAAAGCACTTTGCGAAAGGCACTATATAAATGCGAGTCATTTCATCAGCAACTCTCCTGGACGACCTGGGTGAAATGAAGAATTTGTCCCTGAAGAAAAGGGTAGGGAACCCCCAGTCTAACCCTCCATGGTGCAGTGCATTATGAAATTAATCCTCGACACCACCTGGAGCCACTATGGGTTTAACAAACAAAGCTATAAATCCTAATACAAACAGATCTTTATTAAATCCCAGATATGGTTGATTTTGATGATTCAACGCAAGACATGTGAAAGGCATTGAGAGTTGCTTCCCAATCAGCTATACATAACAGGATCCATTGTATTCTATAATCTTTGCATTAGAAACGGAATCTGTTGCATCTTAAAGCATTTATATGTCTGAATTATTTTATAAAAGCAAAATACTGCAAATACTGGAAATCTGAAGTTAAAGCAAAAAAATGCTAGGAATACTCAGAACTGTTATGATGAAAGGTCACAGACATTAACTGTTTCTTTCTCCACAGATGCTGCCAGACATGCTGCGTATTTCCAGCATTTTCTGCTTTTATTACTAATATTTTAGTTGTCTAATGCCTGACAAATGTGCTGCTGCAAATCTTTTTAAACATTGTCATGCAGGCCCCCACCTGCCAAGATTGAGGCACATTGGTTTTGTCATATGAACCTTGATTTTGAACTGTTGCTGGCGCGCGGAAATGACTTGTTGAGCAGATCAGCTGTGGCTGGAAAAAACATTTACATAATAACAGACTGTGCTTGTGTAGACAAAGGGCCATTCCCTGACACATTCAACACATGAAGGATGTTGATCACCAGATAGTGAGGGGGTGGGGAAGCGCATTCCAGGGCCTGCTGGGGTGATGCAATCCACAAGGGCCAGGACTGGTTGGACCAGCTGGTCACATGACTAACTGGCTGTTCCAGGGTTTTTTGAACTGGCCACAGAGAGTCTGAACTCAGAAAGACTGTTTGCTCCTGGATTGAGAAGATCTGTCCTGTCTACTCCCATCTCTTTCTCACAAGTCTTTGAATCCACTGAAGACACATAAACCCCAAGAGAGAAAAGTCTCCTACAGGGAACAAGGTTTAAGAAGAATACTGGGCCCCAACGAAAAGCAAGAACTATCTACAATCAAGGACCCTACTGTGAGCTCGAAGAACTGTAACAAAAACTCTTCAGATATTGCCTCAAACTTTTCCAATTTATTTTTCTTCTACTCTAGGGCGGCACAGTGGCGCAGTGGTTAGCACCACAGCCTCACAGCTCCAGGGACCTAGGTTCAATGCTGGGTACTGCCTGTGCGGAGTTTGCAAGTTCTCCCTGTAACCGCGTGGGTTTTCTCCGGGTGCTCCGGTTTCCTTCCACAGCCAAAGACTTGCAGGTTGACAGGTAAATTGGCCGTTGTAAATTGCCCCTAGTGTAGGTAGGCGGTAGGGAATATGGGATTACTGTAGGGTTAGTATAAATGGGTGGCTGTTGGTCGGCACAGACTTGGTGGGCCGAAGGGCCTGTTTCAGTGCTGTATCTCTAAATGAACATGTTAATTTTTTCTGTCTCTATTTGCATGTGTATATCACGTATACATGCTAGCGTGGGCGCGTCGTGTATCCGTAGGCGTTAACCGAATTAGAGTTCAAGTTCAATAAATTTCAACCTTTTGTCTTTAAACCTAAGAAAACCTGTTTGTGCTGGTTTCTTTGCCTTATAATTGGAAAGTGAACAAGGATTCACCAAGGGGGAGCTAAAAACATGCTGTGTTTAAAATTAAACCCTATTACGGTAAGACCAGGCGAAGGCTGAGAGGGACCTCAAGACCTTTCGCACCTGGTCGTAACAACATTACAGTCATAGAGTTATACAGCACAGAAACAGGCCCTTCAGCCCATTGTATCTGTGACGGCCATCAAGCACCTATCTATTCTAACCCCATTTTGCAGCTCTTGGCTCGTAGCCTTGTATGCTATGGCATTTCAAGTGCTCATCTAAATACTTCTCAAATGTTGTGAGTGTTCCTGCCTCTACCACCCCTTCAGGCAGTGTTCCAGATTCCAACCACCCTCTGGGTGAAATTTATTTTCCTCAGATCCCCTCTAAACCTCCTGCCCCTTACGTTAAATCTATGCTCCCTGGTTAGTGATCCCTCCGCTAAGGGAAAAAGTTTCTTCCTATCTATCCTATCAATGCCCCTTATAATTTTGTATACCTCAATCAGGTTCTCCCTCAGCCTTCTCTGCTCTAAGGAAAACAACAGTAGCCTATCCAGTCTCTCTTCATAGCTGAAATGCTCCAGTCCAGGCAACATTGGAATCATACCTTACAGACAATGTCCCAGACACTGCCATTACTATCCCTGGGTATGTCCTGTCCCACCGGCAGGACAGACCCAGCAGAGGTGGCGGCACAGTGGTCTACAGTAGGGAGGAGTTGCCCTGGGAGTCCTCAACATCGACTCTGGACCCCATGAAGTCACATGGCATCAGGTCAAACATGGGCAAGGTAACCTCCTACTGATTACCACCTACCGCCCTCCGTCAGCTGATGACTCAGTACACCACCATGTTGAACACCACTTGGAGGAAGCACTGAGGGTGGCAAGGGCACAAAATGTACTCTGGGTGGGGGACTTCAATGTCCATCACCAAGAGTGGCTCGGTAGCACCACTACTGACCGAACTGGTCAGGTCCTAAAGGACATAGCTGATAGACTGGGTATGCGGCAGGTGGTGGGGGAAACAACACGAGGGAAAAACATACTTGACCTTGTCCTCACCAATCTGCCTGCCGCAGTTGCTTCTGTCCATGATTGTATTGGTAGGAGTGACCACCGCACAGCCCTTGTGGAGACGAAGTCCCGCCTTCACATTGAGGATACCATCCATCGTGTTGTGTGGCACTATCACCGTGCTAAATGGGATAGATTTCGAACAGATCTAGCAATGCAAAACTGGGCATCCATGAGGCGCTGTGGGCCATCAGCAGTGCAGCATCGCACCAAGCCTCCTCAGACAGCACGTTCCAAACCCGCGACCTCTACCACCGCGAAGGACAAGAGCAGCAGATGCATGGGAACATCACCACCTGCAAGTTTCCGTCCAAGTCACACACCATCCTGACTTGGAACTATATCGCCGTTCCTTCACTGTCGCTGGGTCAAAATCTTGGAACTCCCTTCCTAACAGCACAGTGGGTGTACCTACCTCACATGGACTGCAGCGGTTCAAGAAAGCAGCTCACCACCACCTTCTCAAGGGCAATTAGGGATGGGCAATAAATGCTGGCATAGCCAGTGACACTCACATCCCATGAATGAATAAAAAAAAAAATCCTGGTAAATCTCTCTTCACCCTCTCCAGTGCAATCACATCCTTCCTATAGTGTGGTGACCAGAACTGTACACAGTACTCCAGCTGTGGCCCGAGTAGAGTTTTATTCAGCTCCATCATAACCTCCCTGCTCTTATATTCTATGCCTCGGCTAATAAAGTCAAGTATCCCATATGCCCTCCTAACCACCTTATCTACCTGTGCTGCTGCCTACAGTGATCTATGGACAAGTACACCAAGGTCCTTCTGATCCTCTGTACTTCCTAGGGTCCTACCATCCATTGTATATTCCCTTGCCTTGTCAGTCCTCCCAAAATGCATCACCTCACACTTCTCAAGATTAAATTCCATTTGCCACTGCTCCGCCCATCTTACCAGCCCATCTCTATCATCCTGTAATCTAAGGCTTTCATCCTCACTATTTAGGATACCACCAATTTTTGTGTCATCTGCAAACTTACTGATCATACCTCCTACATTCACGTATAAGTCATTAATGTACATTACTAACAACAAGGGTCACAGCACTGATCCCTGCGGTAGACCACTGGTCACAGGCTTCCACTCACAAAAACAACCCTCGATTATCACCCTCCTCCTCCTGCCACTGAGCCAATTTTGGATCCAATTTGCCAAATAGCCCTGGATCCCATGGGCTCTTACCTTCTTAACCAATCTCCCATGCAGGACCTTATCAAAAGCCTTACTGAAGTCCATGCAGACTACATCAACCGTCTTACCCTCATCTACACATCTAGTCACCTCCTCAAAAAATTCAATCAAGTTTGTTAGACATGATCTCCCCCTGCCAAAGCCATGCTGACTATCCCTGATTAATCCCTGCCTCTCCAAGTGGAAATTAACCCTGTCCCTCAGAATTTCTTCCAAACATTGCCCTACCACTGATGTTAGAATCACAGGCCTGTAATTACCTGGTTTATCCCTGCTACCCTTCTTGAATAATGGTACCACATTCACTGTCCTCCAGTCCTCCGGTACCTCTCCTGTGGTCAGAGAGGATTTGAAAATTTGTGTCAGAGCCCCTGCAATCTCCTCCCTTACCTTAGATAACAGCCAGGGATACATCTCGTCTGGGCCTGGGGATTTATCCACTTTTAAGCTGGCCAGAACAGCTAATACTTCCTCCCTTTCAATGCTAATTTGTTCAAGTATATCACGATCCCCCTCACTGATCTCTACACCTACACCGTCCTCCATAGTGAACATAGATGGAAAGTAATCATTTAAAACCTCACCCATGTACTCCAGCTCCACATACACATTGCCACTTTGTTCCCTAATGGGCCCTACTCTTTCCCTGGTTATCCTCTTGCCCTTAATATACTTATAAAATGCCTTAGGATTTTACTTTATCTTGCCCGCCAGTGTTTTTTCATGTCCCCTCTTCGCTTTCCTAATTACTTTTTTTTTTAAAAGTACCCCCCTACACTTTCTATACTCCTCTAGGGCCTCCGCTGTTTTCAGCTCTCTGAATCTGCCATAAGCCTCCTTTTTTTCCTTATCCAATCCTCTATATCCCTTGACATCCAGGGTTCCCTGGACTTGTTGGTCCCACCCTTCACCTTTATGGGAAACATGCTGCCCCTGAACTCTCTATTTCCTTTTTGAATGACACCCACTGTTCTGATATAAACTTTCCTACCAGTAGCTGCTCCTAGTCCACTTTGGCCAGATCCTGTTTTATCATATTGAAATTGGCCTTCCCCCAATTCAGTACTTTTATTTCCAGTCCCTTTGTCCTTTTCCATAACTACCTTAAATCTTACAGAGTTATGGTCACTTTCCCCGAAATGCTCCCCCACTGACACTTCTATCACTTGTCTGGTTTCATTCCCTTGGATTAGGTCCAGTACTGCCCCTTCTCTTGTAGGACTGTCTACGTGCTGGCTCAAAAAGCTCTCCTGTATGCACTTTAAGAATTTCGCTCCCTTTAAGCCTTTTGCACTAAGACTATCCCAGTTGATTTTGGGGAAGTTGAAATCCCCTACTATTATTTTTACACCTCTGAGATTTGCCTACATATCTGCTCCTCTATCTCTCCCTGACTGTTTGGAGGCCTGTAGTACACTCCCAGCCAAGTGATTGCCTCCTTTTTGGTTTTAAGTTCTACCCATATGGCCTCATTTGAGGAACCTTCTAAGATATC
Source organism: Heterodontus francisci (assembly GCF_036365525.1). Lineage (NCBI taxonomy): Eukaryota > Metazoa > Chordata > Chondrichthyes > Heterodontiformes > Heterodontidae > Heterodontus > Heterodontus francisci. The sequence goes on along the minus strand of NC_090373.1, from coordinate 119,250,879 downwards.
ATCCCTCCTTACCGCAGTAATTGACTCCTTGATCAACAGTGCAATGCCACCTCCTCTTTTACTCTCTCCCCTGTCACGACTGAAGATTCTATACCCTGGAATATTGAGCTGCCAGTCCTGCCTTTCCCTCAAACATGTCTCTGTGATCGCAATAATATCTTATTCCCATGTGTTAATCAATACCCTCAATTCATCTGCCTTACTAGTAAGACTTGCGTTAAAATAGATGCAATCCAGCATTGCATTATTCACTTGTGTGAATTATTTTTAATTTTAGCACTCAAATTACTTAGTGCCTTTGTGAGGCTATCATTTTTTAGAAAGATATCCAAACAGCTAGGTAATTCCAGTTTGCACTTAGCACCATCACAATTAATTGTTTTGGTTAAAAAAGTCATAAATCTTAACATTTAAAATTAAAAAAGAGATCTTTTTAAAAATGATCAAACCATACAACACCAATATGTAAAACAGCAAAGGATCTTTCTCTTTAAAGAATTTTTTAAAAAAAAATTTAGATCACAGCTATTATTAATTATATGTTTTGCTATTTAGATTTGTAATGATTACATTCATGAAATAAAATAAAGAATACTTTGGTTAAACCAAAAAATTAAAAAACTTGCTTGAAGCAGATTTGCCCTCCAGAGGGTACTCTAAAAACAAAATAAAGTTTACCTTTCAAAATGTATTTATATTATTATATGAGCATTAGCTCAACTCCAACCTAGCTGATCCCATCTCTTTTCAGATCGGTAGTGGTGACAAATAAAAATGAGCCCATGATGTCTTTCACTGTTTTAAAGCCCTCCCCCTGAGATGCGGTCAGACTGCAGCAGGCCGGGAACATGCAACTGCAGTCTGGCTGTGTGCCAATACCGAAAGCAATGGCCCTGACACGTTCGACCATCTATAATGATAGCGAGCAAAGAACACCAGCCGCTGAAAGAGATGGTGTGCTATTATCATGGTTTCGTCACATTAATAAAATAACATAATTTTATTAGTAATGACAATATAAAAAACAAACATCGAGTTTAAAACCCACAAAGTCCTTGTTTATTTATTTCACTGATTTTTTTTCTGTTTTGCCTCACTCCCAAGTCTGGGCTAGAGAGCAAACCATAACCTGCTTCCTGGTCAAAGCAATACTCCAGGATTAACCACTAAACAAATAGCGATAGTAATCCAAACACAACTCTCTCCCCCCGCCTTCTGTCTTTTCTTGGTAAGAGAGGAAAGGGCAATGCTAGAATGCTAGTCTCTGCTCAACAGTTCTGCACATCCAGCATATACAATGTAGGAGGACACCGACACTTAGCTACTTAAAAAGGTGTAATCTGTGGGAACTGCCCCTTGGGATCTTAGCTATCTTTGAACTGTACCACCACTCTTCCTTCCACTCCCCCCATTCCTTTGGCAGCATCTGTATTATACCTGTTTATACATATATATATATATATATATATATATGTCAGTTTAATTAACCTGGTCAAAGTACCTGCTAGATTGAGGGTATGCCTTCATGCTCCAAAATCAGTTTTGGGGAGGGATGAATGTGTGGTTTACCTGAGTTGGATCATTTTGTAAACAGATTTTGAACATATTCACAGCAGAGAAAAAAATGAGAATGTTTTCTGCGATCAAAATGATAAATCTACAAGCTGTATCGTGTTTTTTTTTTACAAAAATGTAATGTAGTCTGAGTGTGCCGCAGGCCTCACCCAGACAGTATTTCCCCCACACAAGTTGGAGCAGTTGCATGGACTGTGGAATAATGCACAATGAGCAGTAATTAGCAACACTGCTGTGGAATTCCTTCGGCAACACAGTGAAGCAAAACCATTCCAGATCATTACAGTATCAGAATACATGTCTTTTACATTTTTGCCTGAAATGATTACAGAGAGCTCATATTAACTTTCAAGTTACTCTTAAGCACAAACCTAATGTCAGATTTTTTCAACTCACCCCTACATTCTAAACTTGAGTACAGAAAACGTTGAATGCAGCTCTCACTCTGACAATACTTTTGATAGGATGTTGTTTGCATTAAATTATTCAAATAACATATAAAACACAATTAAAATCGGCTTATCAACCACAAATATATCAGCCTGTACCAACTGTTATTTATTTTTAAAGTTCAGTTGCTACAGCTTTCAATTTCATTTTCAAATATTACAAGTATTGTAATTACAAATATTGTTGATCGTTCATACATACTCTTTACACTCTATATTCTAGAACAAGTTTCCCAATCAGATTATTTAAATATGAAAAATATTTACTGCAGTTTAAAGTAAGCATTTTGTTTTTACACAGCACCAGTAGCAGCCCCTCTCAAACCATTAGCAATTGTAAAAACAAACCCTTTCTTGTGCCCATACCTCGCACAGAAGTCTCTCCCTGCCCTTGCTGATCTCCGCTTCGCACAGCGCTCTTCAGCCCTTTTATCCTCGCACTCAAGGTTACATTTACATTTCTGTTGAGTCACCAACACGCAATGTTGAATAGCTTTCTGGGACTTTCTCGAAAAATCTACATGGACTTGCTCCCGAGAAAAAAACCCGAATGACTGGAATCCAGGCGATCAGTGCAAATGCTGTATAGATCCAGCAGTGGGCAACACAACCCAGGCTATCGGCTGCTGGAACGACCAGGGGAACCATGAACAAACAGCAAAGGATTTTGGTTTTTCTCCCCTTGGCGTCTTCGTGTGTATATGTGACTGGAAAACGCCAGGTAAAAGACTTTTTCTGAGATTAAATTATTCGTAGAAATGCTCACTCTGACCGTGGTCATTTCTGATTCTTCTGCACGAGTTGCTGGATTTGCTAGTGCAATTGGAGAGGGTTTAAACTAACTTGTAAGGGGTGTGGGAAGCAGGGGGTGATATTAGAAAGGAAAACCAAGGTGCATAAAGAATTTTGGAGAGACATATAACACTAGAGTAGGAAATAGTAAGGCATTCGGCGGGGTCAGTGTAAGAGGGAATGCAGTAAAGTCTAAATTAGGTTCTGAAGAAGGGTCACTGCTTCTCTCTCCACAGATGCTGCCAGACCTGCTGAGTATTTCCAGCATTTCTTGTTTTTATTTCAGATTTCCAGCATCCGCAGTATTTTGCTTTTATTGTTATACTAAATTAGGTTTACCTTGCATGAATGTGAATGCGCGGAGTCTGGTAAGTAAGGTTGGTGAGCTGCAGGCGAAGATAGCCACGTGGAGGTATGATGTGGTGATAACAGAGACTTGACTCAAAAAAGGACTGGATACTAAATATTCCTGGATACAATGTGTTCAGGAAAGATAGGGAAAGAAGGAAAGATGGAGGGGTAGCTGTATTGATTAAGGAGAACATTACAGTGCTGGAGAGAGAGAATGTCCGAGAGAGGTCAAGGGCAGAATCTATTTGGTTAGAGCTAAGAAACAATAGAGGTACCATTGCATTGCTGGGTGTATTTGAGAGGCCACCAACTAGTGGGAAGAATGTAGAGGAACAAATTTGCAAGGAAATTACAGAGAGGCGCAAGAAGTACAGAGTAGTTATAATGGGGTCTTTAATTATCTGAATATAGACTGGGATAGTAATAGTGTGAAGGGCAAGGTTTTCTAGAGTGTGTTCAAGGGAATTTTCTACATCAGTATATTTCCAGTCCAATGAGGAAGGAGGCATTGCTGGATCTGGTTCTGGGGAATGAGATGGGTCAAGTGAATCAAGTATTAATAGGGGAACATTTAGGGGACAGTGATCATAGTATCATAAGGTTTAGGTTAGCTAAGGGAAAGGGCAAGGAGCAATCCAGAGTAAAGATAATTAATTGGGTGAGGGCCAATTTCAATGGAGTGAGAATCAATCTGGCCCAAGTAAGTTGGAATCAAAGATTGGCATGCAAAACTGTAACTGAACGATGGGCTGCCTTTAAAGAGGGGATAGTTTGGGTACAGTCAAGGTACATTCCCATGAGGGGGAAAGGTACGGCAAACAGATCCAGAGCTCCCTCGATGATGAAAGAGATAGAGAGTTAGATGGAGCAGATGTCAGGTGGATAATACAATTGAGAACCAGGCTGAATATAGAAGGTTGAGAAGGGAAGTGAAAAAACAAAGAAGCAAAGTCAGAGTATGAGAAAGACTTGCAGCCAAAACAAAAGAGAAAGTAAAAGTCTCCTATATGCATATAAATAGTAAAAGTGTGGTAAAAGGAGGAATGGGGCTGATTAGGCACCTAACAGGGGATTTCCACATGGAGGCTGAGGGCATGGCTGAGGTACTAAATGATTACTTTGCATCTGTCTTTATCAAGGGAGGAGATGCTGCCCAAGTCATAGTGAAAGAGGAGGCAGTTGAGACACTGGATGGGCTAAAAATTGATGAAGAGGAGGTATTAGATAGGCTGGCTGTACTTAAAGTTGATAAGTCACCAGGACCAGATGAGATGCATCCAAGGATACAGAGGGAAGTAAGGATGGAAATTGCAGAAGCACTGGCCATAGATTTCCAATTCTGCTTAGATACAGGTGTGGTGCAAGAGGACTGGAGAATTGCAAATGTTACATCCTTGTTCAAAAAAGGGTGTAAGGATAAGCCCAGCAACTATATACCAGTCAGTTTAACCTTGCGGTGGGAAAGCTTCTGGACCCAATAATTTGGGACAGAATGAATAGTCATGTGGACAAATGTGGATTAGTTAAGGAAAGCCAAATCATGTTTAGCTAACTTGATTGAGTTTTTTCGATGAGGTAACAGAGAGGGTTGGTGAGGGTAATACGGTTGATGTGGTGTACAGGACTTACAAAATGGCATTTGATAAAGTGCCACATAACAGGGTTGTAACAAAATTCGAGCCCATTGAATAAAAGGGACAGTAGAAGCATGAATATGAAATTGGCTGAGTGACAGGAAACATAGAGTAGTTGTGAACACATTTTTCAGAGTGGAGGAATGTAGACAGTGGGGTTCCTCAGGGCTCAGTGTTAGTACCACTGCTTTTCTTGATCTATATTAATGGCCTAGACTTTGATGTACAGGGTACAATTTCAAAATTTGCAGATGGCACAAAACTTGGAAGTATTGTGAACCGTGAGGAGGTTAGTGATAAACTTCAAGAGGACATAGACAGGCTGGTGGAATGGGCAGACAAGTGGCAGATGAAATTTAATGCAGGAAAGTGTGAAGTGATTCATTTTGGTAGGAAGAATGAGGAGAAGCAATATAAATTAAAGAGTACAATTCTAAAGGGGGTGCAGGAGCAGAGGGACCTGGGGTATATGTGCACAAATCATTGAAGGTTGCAGGGCAGGTTGAGAAAGTGGTTAATAAAGCAGAAATCCTGGGTTTTATAAATAGGGGCATAGAGTACAAAAACAAGGAAGTTTGTGATAAACCTATATAAAACACTGGTTTGGCTTCAACTGGTGTATTGTGTTCAAGAATTCAGAAGAAGGAATTTTCCTCCACACAAGATCAGATGGTAGGTTGTTCAACCTTGCCTGTCTTAGAGCGAAGACCAAAGTATGGAAAGTCCTCATCAGGGAACTCCTCTTTGTTGACGATGCTGCAGTAACATCCCACACAGAAGAGTGTCTGCAGAGAATCATCGACAGGATTGCAGCTGCCTGAAATGAATTTGGCCTAACCATCAGCCTCAAGAAAACGAACATCATGGGACAGGATGTCAGAAATGCTCCATCCATCAATATCGGCGACCACGCTCTGGAAGTGGTTCAAGAATTCACCTACCTAGGCTCAACTATCACCAGTAACCTGTCTCTCGATGCAGAAATCAACAAGTGCATGGGAAAGGTGTCCCCTGCTATGTCCAGACTGGCCAAGAGAGTGTGGGAAAGTGGCGCACTGACACGGAACACAAAAGTCCGAGTGTTTCAAGCCTGTGTCCTCAGTACCTTGCTCTCCTGCAGTGAGACCTGGACAACGTATGTCAGCCAAGAGCGACATCTCAATTCATTCCATCTTCGCTGCCTCCGGAGAATCCTTGGCACCAGGTGGCAGGACTGTATCTCCAACGCAGAAGTCCTCGAGACGGCCAACATCCCCAGCATATACACCCTACTGAGCCAGCGGCGCTTGAGATGGCTTGGTCATGTGAGCCGCATGGAAGATGGCAGGATCCCCAAGGACGCGTTGTACAGCGAGCTCGTCACTGGTATCAGACCCACCAGCCGTCCATGTCTCCGCTTTAAAGACATCTGCAAATGTGACATTAAGTCCTGTGACATTGATCACAAGTCATGGGAGTCAGTTGCCAGTGATCGCCAGAGCTGGTGGACAGCCATAAAGGCGGGGCTAAAGTGTGGGGAGTCGAAGAGACTTAGCAGTTGGCAGGAAAAAAGACAGAAGCGCAAGGAGAGAGTCAACTGTGAAACAGCACCGACAACTAATATTATCTGCAGCGCCTGTGGAAGAGTCTGTCACTCTAGAATTGGCCTTTATAGCCACTCCAGGTGCTGCTTCACAAACCACTGACCCATTGTCTCTCGAGACAAGGAGGCCAAAGAAGAAGAAGAAGGTGTATTGTGTCCAGTTCTGGGCACCACACTTTAGGAAGGATATTATGGCAGTAGAGAGGATTCAGAAAAGATTCAATGAGAATGGGGATGAGGAACTTCAGCTATGGGGATAGGTTGGAGAAGTTGGGTCTGTTCTCCTTGGATAAGGGAAGATTTAAGAGGAAATTTGATAGAGGTGTTCAAAATGATGAAGGGTCTGGGTGGAGTAGATAGGGAGAAACTGTTCCCATTGCTGGAAGAATCCAGAACCGTAAGTCACCGATTTAGGCAATTGGCAATAGAAGCAACAGCAACATGAGGAAAAAACATTTTACTCAGCGAGTGATTAGGATCTGGAATGCACTGCCTCAGAGTGTGGTGGAGACAGGTTCAATCAAGACCTTCAAAAAAGAACTGGATAATTATCTGAAGAGAAAAAACATTTGCAGGGCTATGGGGAAAAGGCTGGGGAGTGGGACTGGGTGAGTTGCTCTTGAGGACAGCGGGCACGGACAGGATGAGCCGAATGGCCTCCTTCTGTGCTGTAACCATTCTATGGAAAGTTTAATGCATTGGGCGAACTAATCATTGAAAATGATTTGTTTTTGTCTTTAGGTTGGTTTGACAGGGATGGGTTTTGTACACTCACATATGTTCCTGTCAGCTGCGGTGCGTATTTTTATGGCAGACTTTGTTATACTTTTTTCAATGAAGGTTAAAGGGAAGATCTAGCTAAGTTCCGAAGAAGGGTCACTGACCCGAAACGTTAACTCTGCTTCTCTTTCCACAGATGCTGCCAGACCTGCTGAGTGGTTCCAGCACTTCTTGTTTTTATTTCAGATTTCCAGCATCCGCAGTATTTTGCTTTTAAGATCTAGCTAACCTCTTCTCACTTTATTAGCTCTGATCTGCACATCTGTCAATGTAACGGGAGCTTTTTACCTCCCGTTTCAAAGACATTTGTTAACAATTAGCAGACTGACAACATGTCTGAAAATGTTTGCGTGAAATGAGTCGAGGTCACGGCTCTCCAAACGTGAAACATGTCGCCTGGGCAAAAACGTTCAGCCTTTTTTTTCAGTGAGGATGTTTATTCAGGCTCCAGAACAAGGAGGACTGGTCGAAGTTTTTAGTTGCAGTCTGCGTTTCCCAGACATGTTTTAATGAAGGAAACTTAGCTGAAAACAAGTAGGTATGTAATCATGACGTGCTTTTAAAAAAACATTCAAAAACGGCTTTAATCTTTTAAAATATATACAAATAAAACGATGCATGTTTAAATCTGTAGTTACAGACTGTTCGTTCAGTTTTTTTGCAACAAATTGTATGTCTGTATCTATGTGTTCATTGCAACGTTATTCTAAACCTTTAATGTATTACAGGAAGTTCTTGTCTGGTTAACTTTTCCAAGCAAGTTGTTTCTTAACGGTGAGATGCAACAGGAGTATACTGCAGATAGAATATAATTACAGAACATGAAAGGTTAGTGTCTGACTATCTCCGTTTCATTTTGCTAGCAAGTTTATTCGCTCAGCTTTTTTGTTGCACATTTTTCCATTTCTAAAACTCTCTCGATAAGATTGTTCAGTGTGGGCATCTTATAAAATATATATTTCTATATTTCTATATATAGTGTGTGTGTCTATGTACGTTCTATAGCCAGTATAGTGCAGCAGTTTTACAAAGACTAACTCGTTCAGTGCTTGGGATCTTGAGAAAATCATTATTGGATTAATTTGAATTGTTACATATTTTGTCATCATTGTAGCTATGGGATCTCATGAATAATTTCCAGGCACAATTTCTACATTAGCACATAGATATTGTGAAACAGATTCTTTGTCATGCAATAGTTTTTGTGAAAAATCAGTTTGTATTTGTTAAAACATTGTGTACATATAATTGTGAATAGCATTGAGGAGGGAACATTCTCCTCAAGGATTATTATTGTATTAATCAATTAAATGTGTCATTTTAACAACAAAGAAACACTTCTTTAAGAAATAAGAAATAAAGAAATAAAAGGCTAGTGGAATGTTAGTCTCTATAACTAGAGGGATAGTATATATAGGGGAGGAAGTTTTGCCGCAGCAACACAAAGCCTTGCTCAGACCACATCTGGAGCACTGTCTACAGTTCTGGGCACCCCACTTTAGAAAGATATATTGGCCTAGAAAGGAGTGCAGCACAGGTTCACCAGGATGTTACCAGGGCTCCAAGAGTTGGATTATGAGGAGAGATTTCATAAACTAGAATCATAGAATAGAAACATAGAATGGTCACAACGCAGAAGGAGGCCACTCAGCCTGTTGTGTCTGTACCGGCTCTCTGCAAGAGCAACTCAGCTAATCCCACTCCCTCACTGTAGCCCTGCAATTTTTTTTTCCTTTCAGGTGCTTATCCAATCCCCTTTCGAAAGCCACAATTTTATCTGCCTCCACTGCACTCAGGCAGTGCAGCTAGCTGGTATGCCCTGGAATATAGATGGTTAAGGGGTGATTGAATCCATGAGGAAAGGCATCATCACCCTCATCTACAAGCGGAAGGGGGAGAGGGCAGAAATCAGAAATTGGCGGCCCATCTCACTGCTTAATGTTGACTCCAAGATTCTGTCCAAAGTCATAGCCAGTTGAGTCAAGTCTGCTCTGGAGTTGGTGATTCACCCTGATCAGACCTGTACTGTACCCGGGCAGGAAGATCTCTGATAGTCTTGCGCTACTCAGGGATACGATCGCCTACGTACGGGACAGGAGGGTGGACACCTGCCTCATCAGCCTGGACCAGGAGAAGGCTTTTGACAGGATATTGCACACCTACATGATGGACGTGCTTTCCAAAAATGGGGTTTGGGGAGGGAATCTGCAATTGGGTCAAACTGCTCTACACAAACATCAGTAGTGCAGTCTCAATCAATGGGTGGGAATCAGAAAGTTTCCCGATCCAATCTGGATTCAGACACGGCTGTCCTCTCTCCCCTGTCTTGTTTGTTTGCTGTATTGAACCCTTTGCTGAATCTATTAGGAAGGATGCGAGCATAAGCTCTATGGGCTGTTCCCAGGGACGCACACCGAGATAAACATCAACTGCTGCTGGAGGACTATCAATTCGGGGAAAGACGCCTTTTGGTCTGCCCGAAACTTGCTGGTCTTCCAGCGCAAAGAGTTGTCCACGACCGAATGTTGCAGACTGGCACATTCCAAGGTCCAGGACTACGTGCTGAGGGATGCACTAAAGCTTGGGGCAGCCGCAGCAAAGGCTCAATGGGGAAAGACCACTGTGTAAGGTCCCCCCACCAAGCTGAACAGAGGGGCGGGATCCATGGAAAACCCCTCGAACTGTATCGGTTAAATTTTCGTTTGCTGTAAAATGTATATGGCACGAGAAATGAAATGGAAGGGTTGTGAGGCAACTCATGATTGTATTGAATGAAACTGACCTCCTTTGCACTGTTTGTAATTTTTGACTTGGTGCTGTTTAGAACTGTTTTGTCACATTTGTTTACAGATTTTTATGAATAAAGTATATTTTGGAAATAAAAAAAGGGGTGATTTGATTAATGCTTTTAGAAATTTGAAATGAATTGATAGGATAAATAAAGAGAGACTTTTTCTGCTGGTGGGGGAGCCTAGGACAAAAGTACATTACCTTAATATCAGAGCCTGGTCATACAGGAGAGAAGTTAGGAAACACTTCTTTGTGCAAAGGGTGATAGACGTGTGGAACTCTCTCCCGCAGAAAGCAATAGATACTAGCTTAATTAATCATTTTAAATCTGCTAGCCAAGGGTATTAAGGGATATGGTGTCAAGGCGGGTGGATGGAGTTAGGATACGGATCAAATATGAACTCATTGAATGGCAGAACAGGCATGAGGGGCTGAATGATCTACTCCTGTTCCTATATTCCAAGGTACTAAGCCCAGGTACAGTGTGATCAAAGCTGAGGTGGTAAGTGGAAGGATCTACACTTGGTTGTAGAATCTTTGGACTACAACCAAATGGGGGAAAACAAGCAGAGTTCCTTTTGTTAGCTGCATTAGCAAGGTTAAAATCAGGAGCTCCTACAATTACAAGATCCCTGCTAGAAACAGCATGTTTGTGAATTTGGGTGAGGACTGAAGTGAGCTTGGTTGTGATGCTCCCTTAGTCAAATAGCCTTTACCAAAACTCACTGTCTATGTTCAAGTATGAAGAGCTGAGCTGATATACAACATAAATCTGGCAGTACCCATGCAATCATTGGAGTAACTTTGCAATCTCATGTTTGCAGCAGGGAAGACACACTCAAAGGGAGCATGAGTCGAAGTTGGGGAGGCACCATTGTAGCTTCAATTTTCTAACTCACACTCCTGAAAGCATGGCTCCCAGCTGGAAGCTTGGGAGCAAAATATTATCCCTTCACATTTTAACATAGTTACTGCCGTCAGTAGGGGGAAGGACAAATGAAGAAAGGAGGAGCAGAGAGTTTCATATATCAATCAATTTAAACCACTGCTAACATTACCACTAGACATCTGGTTCAGAGGAGATTTTTGTTGGAGTTGGAAATGTAATCCAGATTTCAGATTAATGCTTTTTGTATCCTGGCTTTGAATCATTTCATGTGCAATGTGAATCATTCTACTGATATTTTGATTGAACCGTATGTGCTATGTTTAACCAACCAGTGCACTATTTTAAAGGCAGTGTGGTACATGTAAATGCTGGAAAACTTATAGAGTGATCATTTTAAATGAATAATAGGAAAATGAGAAAAATGCAAGACTTAAATTTTCCAAGTATGTGCAAATGGCAGGGAGCTTACGACTTTCCAATATGTGCTGCTGGTTGGTGAGCTTTGTCACTGCCAGCACTGCTCAAAAATTACATCCTTAAACATGCTGTTTTCTAACTTTGTGCAAGTGATAATTCTAATTGTACTTGGAAACTAATAGGCAATTCAGATCCATTCTGCAGCCCAGTGGAATGTTATTCACTAACTTTTTGTCCAGGGCCACAAACCCCAGCTGTGATTTTCTCAAGAACCACTCTCTGGAACACTGCAGTAAGCTGCATCTTGGATTGATGGGGCCTGGGTCTATGACTGTGATTTCCCAGGCAGATCCTGATTTTAATCGTTTCAATACAGGCTGTTGCAAGTAACGTAGAGGCACCTCCTCACAGGCAGGGGGAAAGAATCTGGAAAGGGAGATGATTTTATGAGATTGCTGTCCTTGTGAAAGAAAGATACTGCATTTAAATAGTACCTCTAACAGCCTCAGGATGCCCTGACACATTTTATAGCCATTTAAATTCCTTTGCAGTCCAGGCACTATTGTAAGAAAATGCAGCAGCCAAATTGCACACATCAAGGTTCCATGAACAGCCATGTGATAACAGTTGAGGGATAAGAACATAAGATCATAAGAAATAGGAGCAGCAGTAGGCCATTCGGCCCCTTGAGTCTGCTCACTCATCCAATAAGACTTTGGCTGATCTGATTGTGGCCTTAACTCCATTTTCCTGCCTGTCTCCCTTAACCATTGACTCCCTTGTAGATCAAAAATCTGTCTAACTCAGCCTTTAATATATTCAATGACCCAGCCTCCACTGCTCTTCGGGTTGAGAATTCCAAAGATTAATGACCATCTCCTTCATAAATGGGAGACTCCTTATTCTGAAACTGTGGCTCCTAGTTCTAGATTCCCCCACAAAGGGGAAACATCATCTATGCTGTCAAGCTCCCTCAGGATCTTAAACGTTTCAATATGATGACCTCTCCAATGAGTACAGGTCCAACTTCCTCAACCTTTCCTCATAAGACAACCCCTCCATCCTAGGAATCAACCTAGTGAATTGCCTCCAATGCAAGGATATACCTCCTTAAATAAGGAGACCAAAACTGTACACAATACTCTAGGTGTGGTTACATGACCGCCCTGTAGCCAGGACACCAGGAGAATGCCCCTGCTTTTCTTCAAATAATGCCATGGGATCTTTTACTTCCACCTGAGAGGGCAGACAGAGCTTCAGTTTAATGTCTTGTCTGAATCACAGCAAATACAACAGTGCAGCAGTCCCTCGGTATTTCAAAATAGTATCAGTCTAGATTACGTGCTCAAGTCTCTTGCGTGGGAAATGAGCCCATGCTTTCCCGATTGAACAACAAACATGTTACCACTGAGCTGAGGTTGATACCTAATAAATGGATGGAAAATTGTCAGGGGCATTTGACCAATTTCCTGCTAGATATTCCTATTGAATGTGGCTCTGCTGACCGTATACTTTTGTAAACTCGTGACAAATTCTTAAATGTTTAGCATAAGAAATATGTGGACTATCCCCATTTACTTGTGAAGCTTCTGAAAAAAAGTGTTACAATGCTATTTTTGAACAGGCAAAACCGCTGCTTTATAAGTGAACGTAGTGTGCAATAATGTCAAGAAACTTCCCATAGGGCTGGATATTAAAGTCTGCAAACTCAGGGATGGTAGAATGTTGGTGACAAAGATCATTGGTCAACAATAACAATAGCAAAGAAAACAAAAACTTGTTTACGTTTAACAAAAAAGTGCCTTTGCAAGGTGGTTGAAAAAAACTTGCATAAGAAAGTTCTGCTGTCTCAGATTGTGAAGCATTGAGCTGAATTCGACAGCTCATTCATTAGACCAATCATCCTTTCAGGGCCAATTTTGGAAGGTTCCGCCAGTGGTCTGGAGCTTTGCTGCTGGGAGCATAATTACAGCCCCATTCTCCATGCACCCCGTTTTGCAACATCTAAGCCCCGACTTGAACCCGGAGTGGGTATCTGGCAGGCAGGGGACATGGTGAGTGCCATACTCCCACTGCCAACCCTTGCATCTTAAAGCCTAGACCATTTTAATGATCAGATCTAATCTGCTTGACCCTCATTTGTGACGATTGTACTTTTTTCCTGTAATTTCTATAAAATCTTGACCCATGGTGGCCTTGCTGATTAATACACCAAATTTTAATTTTTATTCTCTTCCAATGCTTTTTCTTCATTATTCTTGGTTGCTGCTGGCAGTTAAATTACATTGTACAAAGTGGGGAGGATGGACATTCATTTTAGGGTTCTGGTCATACTGCATTAATCAGATCAGGAAGAATAAATGCTCAGCAAATGTAAGAGCCGTAACACCTGATGTGTTTGGTCTGCATCCACTTGACCCACAGTCTGTATTTATAGACTTTCCACATGTGCCTAGACCTCAGGGAAAGCTATTTCCATCATACAAGAGTTTAACAATTTGCTGCAGAATGAATCTTAGACAATAGTCCTGAAATTCAGGAGAACAGGAGTTCTCCCAGTCTCCTGGTATAACTTCAGTAGATGACTGTATGGCTACAGGGATCAAGCAGGGGAGTGGGACTGAGTGGATAGCTCTGTGGAAAGCCAACATGGGCTCAATGGACCAAATGGCCTCCTTCTGTGCTGTAAATGACTATGACTGGCAGAACCCTTGGAGAAATTATGCAAATAGCTGAAAACGTATTTCTGTAAAGGGAGAAGAATGGATGGCTGTTAGGAGACCAGGCCCAAACTTTGCATCCATGGTGCTGATCACATTGAGAAACCTGACAGCATGAGCAACTGGTAGCAGTCCCTCAGTTGCCATCTCCACCTGTTAGAAAATGTGTCATCTAGCTTTGATACAATGAAGGTGCATGTGCAATATTTGATATGGTACCTTCCAGAGGTTTGAAACTAAAGTGTGTGTCATGCTTGATGGGACCCCATGGTAAATGTGTGAAAAAATTGAGGAACAGTTTCATCATGCTTCTGATACCACCAGACCTCTACACACGTAACCAGGTATGGAAGACTTGCGGTGACTTGGTCAGTAACATCCCTCTGTGCTGGGGATGTTGATCCTGGTGTAGCCTCGTGCAGAATAGTGAGTACTTTATTTACATTTTACAACTATTTTATACTCCCCTAAGTCATACCTCAGAAGTTTTCTCGGCCCCAGCAGGAGATCAACCAGCCAACGCTACGCAGAGAGAGAGGAAGCATACCAATCATCCAGTCACAGATGTGTGTGCCATCTGGGCTCCAGACTCAGCTTCTGGCCTGGATAATCCTCTTGCAATAGGTGCTTTGGAATCCTCATGCTGGGATTCCTGATTTTGTTACTGGCAGCCAGCTGCTACCACTCCTCCTGCCTGACCCTCCTCTCTGGCGGATTTCCAATTTGTGTCAGTGGTGGCGTGGCACATGCTGGCTTTTTTTATATAAAGTGCATCTTTCCTTGATGCTGGAAAATAGGTGTATCCTGGTGCTGATACTGGATGTTAATCTTCTACCCCCTCCCCAGTTTGCCCAACAGATGATAATCTTTTACCTTCTCAATGCATTATATCCTTATAATTTGTCAACACTGCTCTTTAACCAGCAGGACAAGATGGAGTTCGCTCAATGTCATTGGATGTTACTCTCTAAGGATGCCACATTAGGACTCATAGGCAAGGCGAGAATTCAGCCAAGCTAACGATTATCATAATGCTCACATTCTCTAATGTCCTACTGAATGACCTTCATGCAGGCTCACACAGGGAAGGCAGCAGCCAATGATAATATTGCAGTATTCTGGTTAATTGAAGTTATAACTGAAAATTTGTCCTCTTCACAGAAAGGGAGGAACACAATGAGTTAGGAGTTGGTACCTACCAATATAGTAACAAATCACAGTATCCTGCAGCACAAGCAACACATATTTCAAGCATCAGTACAGGTATGTGCATCCTGGTAGTTTAGTTAATGAGTTTGAATAGGGAATTCGGGTGAGACACAGTTCAAAGCTGATGAAGAGCAAGTGTTGTTGACATCACAGGACCAGACACCTTCTGAGTTGTATTCCCACATGATTGTTGGCCATGCTGCAGTATTTGGGTCTCAGATCAAGCAAGGTTCTGTTGCTTACAAAAAGAGTGTTGTCATGGCAACACCAGTGACATCTGCAGTGACACAAACCATAATAGTACATCGCTCATGAATACTCGGATTGGTGCAAGAGACCTTGGGAACAAAACTCCAACAAGCACTTTTTGCCAGTTTCAACTCATTCAGGGAATGATTATGGACTGTTTGCACTAGGGGGTTTCCGAGCCGATTCTTTCGCTTTGGTGTGGAGTGGCACTTGCAGGGTTCTTATTGCACGACACCAACTATGATTTTCCATCCAACAATCTAAGTGGCTGTAAGATTATAGGACAGTGGAGGAAGATGAAGGTTATTCTAAAGGTATGGCCACTCCTTTGATCATGCCTTGTTTTAATGATCATATGTGGGATTTAGCGGAAGGCTTCATTTGAAAGAGTCTGTTGGATCAGTGGGGTTGTTATGACGTTCTTACCCTGCTCCACCTGATCCACCTACATATTCCCAGTTATCTGCTGAATGAAAGTTTTGGTGCTAGCGTGAGTTCTGAAGACACAATATGCTTGTGGATATACAAACATACATACATACGAATTAGGAGCAGGAGTAGATCATTCAGCCCCTTGAGCCTGCTCTGCCATTTGGTTAGATCATGCTTGGTCAGATTGTGGCCTCAAATCTACTTTCTTGTCTACCCACTATAACCTTTGACTCCCATGTCAATCAAAAATTTGTCTAACTCAGCTTTAAAAATATTCAATGACCCTGTCTCCACTGCACTCTGGAGAAGAGAATTCCACAGACTAACAACCCTCTGAGAGAAAACAAATTCTCATCTCTGTCTTAAATGGGAGACCACTTATTTATAAACTGTGTCCTTTAGTTCTCGTCTCTTCCACAAGGGGAAATATCCTTTCAGCATCGACCTGTCAAGTGCTCTCAGAATCTTATATGTTTCAATGAGATCACCTCTCATTCTTCTAAACTCCAATGGATACAATGGGTGGCACAAAGACTTTATTGGCAGTAGTTGCAGTGGGTATCCAGGATCTATATGCAGGAACCTTCCAAAACTCTTCTTCCTTCAAAAATGGAGACATACCGGTTGAGTTGGCATCCTTCCATCTATGAAAGATGATGGACATGCAGCAAACAATCCATTTAGGTGGGGTGTCTTCTCTTGGTGCACCTTTGTTGATGGCTGCGAAGGCCAATCCTTGAGAGGCTGTTCTTCCACAAGTGCTGCAAGTGAAGGTGCTAAGTGACGCTGTGAGTTGTTGTTTTTGATGTTGGCACCTGAAGCTGCTGTAGCAACTGGTCAATGTGGTAGCGCACACCAGTCCACAGGATGTGTTGCCATTTTCCTCTTTCGCCAGCTAGTGACTCCCAAGTGCGATAGTCGACATTTAGCACCTTCATGTCATGCTTGCAAGCATCCTTGAAGCGGAGCTTTGGGCACTCCACTGGTAGTCTGGCCCCAGCTACCTCACCAGACAGAAGGTCCTTGGGTATATGACCATCTTCCATCCTACGGACATGTCTGATCCACTGAAGTTGCCTCTGTTTGATTAGTGCCAACACACTTGGGAGCACTGCCTTTGAGAAGACTGCCAATTTGTGATTTTCCCCTGCCAGGATATACCCATAATGCGCCGCAGACAGCAATGATGGAAATTATTGAGCTTCTTTTACCGGTATCTGTAAGTCACCCATGTTTCAGAGCCATACAGCAAGGTGCTGAGAACACAGGCCTTATAAACCATCAGCTTGGTCCTAAGGCAGCTTGGTGTTATCCCATGCACATTTCGCAAGTTGACCAAAGGTGGTAGCTGCTTTCCCTATGCGTGTATCAAGCTCTGCATCAAGGGAGAGATTGTCTTTCACTGTGAACCCAAGGTAGCAGAATCTGCTAACCACTTCCAGTGGGGTGTTATTTAAAGTGTTCGGGGCAGAGATTCAACACCTTTTCCCATGACCACAGTTTTCTTGAAGCTTATAGTCAAGGAGAACAAGTCACAGGAGAGACAGTCCATGAGTCTCTGTAGCTGAGTTTCCGTGTGTGACTAGTGGAGAATCATCAGCATAGAGGAGTTTTCTGATCAGGATGTGATGTGTTTTTGTCTTTGCTTTCAGCCTTGATAGATTGTAGAGCTTGCTGTCTGACCTCGTGTGCAAGTAGACTCCTTCCATATCTGCAGGGAAGGCAAAGGTCAGGACCATGGAGAAGAAGGTACCAAACAGAGTGGGGGCTAGGACACAACCCTGTTTCACTCTATTCTTCACTCTATTCTTCTGTTCACTGTTCTCACTACAGCAGCATAAGCTTATCTGACCTTACAACAACCCCCAGGTCAGGTGATTTCCCCAAAGCACAAAGCTACTTTCGGTTTCCTTTCTAAGTACCACATATTCTCTAACACTCAAGCCCACACATACAATCATGACATTATATCACTGTAGATGATCTTCTGGCCTGGAAACCGAACTGTGCTTCTTGGTACACTCAGTTTCCAAGTAAATGGAGTCTTTTAAGTATGACCCTACCAAAGGCCTTCCCTGTAACGCTAAGGAGTGAGATGTAGTTGTTGCAGTCTCCTCTGTCGCCTTTGTTTTTGTATAGTGTGATGATTTTGGTATCCTGCATCTCCTGTGGAACAGTGCCTACTTTCCAGCTGAAAAGGTGAAGATCATAAAGGTGTGGCAATAGATGGAACTTTCTGTGCTTGAGTAGTTCGGCTGGGATTCCATCCTTGCCTGGGTGTCCTTCTTTTCGCTAGGTGATCTACGGCATTCTTGAGCTCCAGTGATAAGGGTTCTTCATCTAATGCATCCATGACAGGAAGTTGTGGGAGAGCATGGAGCGCAGACTAGAGATGTACAACTCACAGGGGTACAGCTCGCAGTCATGTTCAGCCCAGCGGGACATCTGTTTACTTCTGTTGGTCTTCTGTCTTAAAAGTAAAATGTTGTGTGAACACCCAGAAAAATGGGAATGGACGTGTATTATTCTGCATGTTGATGGTTGCATACCAGTTATGTGTTGATAGGGTAAAATCCAGTTCTGTTTTTGCATGGAATGGCATTGTACACAGGGGCAGCATAGGCACCCTCAGTGATTCCATGCACTTTTGGGAAGGTAGCATTGTGGTATGTATGACTCTGAATTGGATGCATGTATTTCGATGATAAAATTAAACATTTGTGACCTCAGTGATGCATTGATGTACAGTAAACTGGCTAGCTCCAGCAGTTGCCTGGAATGAAGAAAAGTTCAGTGCCATTGTAATTTTCATTGGCACTGATAGTGCTGTTGTATGTCGGCTGTGTCTGCATGTTTTCTTAAAGGATGGCATGTATCTGCCATTGCGTTCCTGCTAAGCTGTAAACTCACGAAGCATTGCTCCTCTGCGAATCCCAGGTAGCTCAGAATGAGACATGGACACACACCTTCTATGGCTCTCTTTTTCACATACTACTTTCTACTTTGCTTTCTGGTCCTCCCGTACCAAATGATATACGTGTAGCCCATTAAATCCTGTGATCTCCCGAATGGAAACAAAATTCTTCCACGGCATTCCGATATGGTGCTCTTCTGTCAGTGAAACAAAACTATTTGCAGCCATTGCTACTACAGCAAATTTAAATGTGGCTTTTAAATGCATCACATGCAAAATGTGAGGCAGGGAATAGAGCTCAAGATTTTTGAATATTGATTATCATCAGTTTGCAAAGTTGAACCATTACATACAAAAATTCCATTATTATGTTGCTCAACAGCCTCATACAGGAAATATTTTCTGAAGCAGCAATGAAAGTGTGAAAAATTAATGTTATAGTTAGTACTGGAATTTCTACTTTAATGCCTCTAAGTGCATTAACATGGTCAACATACACCCGTTATATGAGGAGGATTCAACTGGGACAGTTTGAACAAATTGAACAAGGGACAATTACTCAGATAAGGTGTCGGGGTGCAATCCTGGCCCTTCCATTGTATTTTCCTGTTCCTTTGCCAGCCAGTCTCCCATTTTGATCTGTGTCCAGCCCCTATGTGATTCAAATAATCAGAGAAGGACAGGCAGCAGTCCTTGCATGTCAGTCCCTTTTCTTCTTTACAGGGATGTCTGGGCAGAAATCAGCTGGAGGCCGTCAAACTGCTGTTTTTAGGCAGCAGCCAATAGGCTCTTACCACTGGGGTCACTGGTGCTACTGCAGTGGTAGACAACTGTCTTCCACACCCAGATAGTAGGTCTTGCCAGGGGCAGATCTGTACAGGAGGAGCATCTGGGCCATTTAAATGACTGGAACCCCAAAAATACAGGTGGATTAGGACCATTGCATTCCACCAATCAGAAGATCCAGATGAGAATCAGTCCGAAAGGGTTAGAGTTCAATGTCTTCATTTCAACATGGTGAAGATGGAAGTACTAGAAAGCACGTGTATATTTGGAGCTTAGCAGGAACATGTCAAGTAAAGTCAGAGAGACATTGATCTTGATAGTGTCAGTGAAGTAGAGGAAGACCAGAAGGATTGTGATTGAGGGAAGTAGAAACATTGAAGGCAAAGCTCAGTCAGAGATTTCTTATAAGATGGCAACTTTTTCTTGTTTCCTATCAAAAAATGGCAAGAGGGGGTGTTAAAAGAGTCTCTCCTAACAAGAGATTTCTACAGATAGTTTGCTTGAAGGATTTTTTCCATATGTGACTTTTCAGAGGTAATTATGGACAGATCTGATACCTTGTGGGTCAGAGATGGTTCTATAATACTGAAGCCTGACTCTCTGACCCAATCACTGTTATGAGGCTTTGCACCAGTTGTAGAGCCTTACAAAAATCACCTTTTTGGTGTTATGAAATAATGTAATATGAAGTTATTTGGGGAATGTGTAACCTCAATAACTGGGGCAATTAATATTTTAGTCACACTTAGGGTGGGATATTGAACCAAGGCTCCTTTGCCTGTACCAATGGTTCAGGTGGATGTAACAGGTCCTTTTGCACTATCTGAACAAGAGTAGAAAGTTCTCCTGATCTTGTGGCAAACATTCTTCCCTCAACCAGTATCATCAAGAACTGATTAGTGGTTTATTCATCTTACGACTGTTTAAGGAATCTTGCTATTCACAAAATGACGATTGTGTTTTCTTACATAATGGTGAACATTGTGGTGGTTTTACCCAGAGGTGGGTATGGTGCATTGGCAGAGGAGTTGGGTAAGGGTGGGGAGAGTGGGAAGTTATTGCCGTTGCTGCCTAAGGCCCAGACCTACTGCGCATTTTTCCAGAAATGAGTTCTTACTCCTTACATGTATCAGCTGTGGCTCAGTTAGTTGCCTTCTTGAGTCAGATGGTTGTGGGTTCAAGCCCCAATCTAGTCATTTATAAAAATAAAGGCCACCCCAGTGTAATACTGTGGGATTGTTGCACTGTCAACGTTAACAGATGAGATGTTAAACCTTCTGCCCTCTCAGGTGGATGTAAAAAAGTCCTATGGCACTATTTCAAGAGTTATCCCCAGTATCCTGGCCAATATTTATCCCTCAATCAACATCGTAAAAGCTGATTATCACATTTCTGTTTGTGGGAGCTTGCTGTGTACAAATTGACTTCTGTGTTTCCTACATAACAACAGTGACTACACTTCAAAAGTACTTTATTGGCTGTAAAGTGTTTTGGGATGTCTTTGGTCATAAAGGTGTGATATAAATGCAAGTATTTCTTTTTTACTTCTCATTCTGAGACCAGGCTTATCAACGTGTTCAGGTCTGAAATCTGGTGATGATAAAAAAAAAAGATATCCGGACATCTTGTGGGATTTATATATACACTATTTTAGTTTTGGCCTCAGATACAGTCATCAGGTATCAGTCAAAGACATTTCACCATGGACATCCAATCCCTCTACATCTCCATGCCCCACCAGGGTAGTCTGAGGGCTTTCTGCTTCTTCCTTGAACAGAGGCCCAGCCAGTCCCCGTCCACCAGCACTCTCCTCCACCTGGCTGAACTTATTCTCATATTGAACAACTTCTCCTTCAACCCCACTCACTACCTCCAAATAAAAGGTGTTGTTATGGGTACCCGCATGGTTCCTAGTTATGCCTGTCTTTTTGTGAGATATGTGGAACATTCTTTGTTCCAGTCCTACTCAGGACCCCTTCCTCACCTTTTTTTCGGTACGTTGATGAATGTATTGTTGCCGTTTCCTGCTCTCGCCCTGAATTGGAAAATTTCATTGACTTTACTTCCAATTTCCACCCTTCTCTCACCTTCACACGGTCCATCTCCAACACTTCCCTTCCCTTTCTTGACTTCTTTGTCTCCATATGAGCCTCTGACTCCCACCTTGACTACATTCCTAACACTCCACTTCCTGTAAGGACTCTATTCCATTCTCACAGTTTCTCTGTCTTCGTCGCATTTGCTCAGGCAATGCAACCTTCCATACTAACACTTCTGATACGTCTTCCTTTCTCCTGAACCAAGGATTCCCCACCGTGGTTGACAAGACTCTCGACCATGTCCAACCCATTTCCTGCACTTCTGCTTTCACTCCTTCCCCTCCCTCCCAGAACCATGATAGGGTTCCCCTTGCCCTCACCTTCCATCTCACCAGCCTTCGTATTCAAATGATCAAACTCTGCCATTTCCTCCACCTCCAGCGTGATGCCACCACCAAACACATCTTCCCCTCCCCTCCCCTTTCAGTATTCCGAAGGGACTGTTCCCTCCATGACACCCTGCTCCACTCCTCAATTACCCCCATCACCCCATTCCTTTCCCATGGCACCTCCCCATGCAACACCCTGCCCTTTTATCGCCTCCTTTCTCACCATCCATGGCTCCAAACACTCGTTCCAGGAGTAACACCAATTTACTTGTACTTCTTTCAATTTAGTATACTGTATTTGCTGCTCACAATGTGGTCTCCTCTACCCTGGGGAGACTAAATGCAAACTGGGTGACTATTTTGCCGAAAATGTCCATTCAGTCCGCAAGCATGACCCCAAGCTTCCTGTCACTTGTCATTTCAATTCTCTACCTTGCTCCCACTCTGACCTTTCTGTCCTTGGTTTGCTACAGTGTTCCAGTGAAGGTCAATGCAAGCTTGAAGAACAGCACCTCATCTTTCAACTGGGGACTTTACAGCCTTCTGGACTCAACATTGAGTTCAACAATTTAGTTCATAACCTCTGCCCTCATTTTTTGTGCTTTGCTGCTTTGTTTTTTCTCTCGTTTCTCTCAATTCCTTTACTTTGTGTCTGGGAGGCTGCTATCCTGCCATTCACACCTCATCAGACATTTCTTTCTTTACTTGTTCCATTACCACTCCCTTTGGCCTTGCACCAGGAAACTTTTTGTATTTTAATCTCTGCTGCTCTGCATCTTATCACAGACCTTCCCTTTTGTTCTTTTTCCCACCCTCCTCCCTTTCACCTGCTCTAACCCTATTACATTTCTAACTTTTCCCAGTTTTGATGTAAGGCCACAGACCTGAAACATTAACTCTGTTTTTCGTTCCACAGAGGCTCCCTGACCTGCTGAGTATTTCCAGCATTTTCTGTTTTTATTTCAGATTTCCAGCATCCACAGTATTTTGCTTTTGTATCAGTCAAAAGCAATTCAATGATAATTAAATGGTCCAAGAGACAATATCAGATTATAACATCTTGCCCCTTTTATTGTATGTGTTTTGTTTTCGGACGGCAGCTGATGGTAATGAATCTGCTTTTCCCATCTACAGCTTCTCTGGACACATCCTCTGTTTCTTTACTTGTACCATTATCATCCCTTTTTGCCTTGCATCATCATTACTTTTCTCATTTAATCTCTCCTGCCTTCTGCACTATCACAGACCTTCCCTTTTGTTCTCCCACTTCCCTCCTTACCCTGCCCCAGGACTTGCTTTAAACCTGTTACATCTCTACAAAAGCAAAATACTGTGGATGCTGGAAGTCTAAAATAAAAACAGAAATAAAATAAAAGCTCAGAATTCTAATGAAAGATCATTGACTTGAAATGTTAATTCCATTTCGCTCTACATTTTCTGTGTTTGATTTCAGATTTCCAGCAGCTGCAATATTTTATTTTTGTTCCATAATTAAATAGATATGTTTGCATTTTAGAGAACAACTTCTCTGGAGAAGAAGAGGAGATGCATTCCTTCAGATGTGAACAAAGTGGTCTGTAAAAATTTGTTTTTTAATTATATATGTACATATATATTATTGCCACTTATTTCAGAGAATTATATTGTAATACCATATTTAAGGTTAGTTTATGAGTAGGACCAAATTAAAACATCAGAATTTCAGCTCACCCTTTTAAGGGGCTGGAAGTGCAGTTGGGTTTGGCGTCCATCTGTTGCTTTGCCCAACCAGTGACCCTGTCCCAAACCACGGGGACAGAGTCATTAATATACATGGGGCTGGATTTTGTACTGGAGGTGGGCTCCCAGTGCTGGGCTGAAAGGGCGGGGGGAGCCCCACCTCTGCCTTTTCGTGCACCCCCAGAGCGATCCTCTGATCATTTTAAATTAAATTTTCAGGAGCCGGGTCCCCCGTCCCTTTAAAGATGGGGATCCCTCTCTCAGGAGCTGCCGGCCAATCAGAGGGCCGGCAGCTCAGCAATATAGACAGCTCCACCGGGAGAGGTGGCTACTGCTGGTACTACAGAGGCCTCGGACCCAGGCCCAGCAGTGGAACCTTGGACCAGAAGTAGGTGAGGCGGGGTTGCTGGGGCCAGTCCGGAAGGTCCTGGCGAGGTGAGGTGGGGGCTTGGTCATGCAGTCCAGGGGGAGGGGGGGTCACGGGAGTAAAGTCGTTCCTGGTGGGGGTCCTCCATGGGCTTCAAATTGCCCATGAAGGAGGCCCCCCCCACCCCACAAGCCCACAGGGAGGTCATCTTGTGTTACAAGGTAAGATCTCAGCAGTGATCGCGAGGCCCTTAATTGGCCATTAATAAGCCACTTAAGGGCCTCTATAGGCCTCAGGGAGGAAGGCTTCCGTCGGCCTATCCCGCCCCCGGGAAGATCGCTTGGTAGCGGGGACGCGACGGGCCCTCTGTCCCACCACCACCTGTCACGATACACCATGTCCCCCCCACCCCCCCCCCCCCCCCACCTCCGACCCTGCATCAGAGGGTCACACAAAATCCTGGCCATGGTGTGGGCAGCCAGCACCTGTATAGGTGCAATGGAGGCGACTGCCTCATGAGATGTTGGAAGTTGGAGCTTGCCACTCTGACAGGAGGACCCAAAGCCCAGGAACAGCGTGAGAAATATGGTGCAGCATTACTTTTCGGTGGCTCCTCAAGAAGCCATGGGGCGGGATTTTAAAGGTAATTGATCCCCCTGTGATTAATTACCTTTCTTTACAGTATTCCTAGGGCCTACATCTCCTCTCAGTATAAATCCCATTGAATTTGCCAGGTGGCAAACTGGGCACAGTACCCATAGAAGCTTAGCCATGCCACCATCCATGTCCCAAAGCTCGCTGTGGAGTTAACTAGTCTAAAACCTTCTGCCCTACATTGACTGTAATTTGTGGCGGTTCTTATGTGGAGTGGAAATATGGCAGATCCGGGTCCTTGGCCAAATTATGGCCTCGGGGACGGAATTTGCCCTCCCCAGAATTGTGAGCTCATCGTGCAAAGCCATTTCTAGGGCTTGCATGATACAGCTGCAAATGCAGTTTTGGAGCAGTTACATTTAAGAGCTTCAAAAATCAAAACCAGCTCAGAACCCAGTTACGTAACACTGAGACATATCCCTGGTGCTGAAGTTTCTACTAGACCCTGTCGTTCTACTTCCACCACACATCCATAAATATCATTTTTCTGAAAACTGTTTTGTCTTCCTTATGAGTTTGTAATAATAATTATTTACACTTCAGATTTCATGTAAGCAATTTTATTTGCCTCAATTCCCTAAAACAAACTTTCTTATCATACACCCTATCACCACACATTGCTCATCTACAATAACTCTGAAACTGGGGGTTGGATTTTCCCGGTCACATGGTGGCCAGTTTGGAGGCAGAGAGGGGGTTAGAGGGTGGCGGTGGGCAGGAAAATAGGGCTGAAGCACATTGGGACAGCTCCCCAATGCATTCCCGCCTTTGGAGGAATTTCACAGGGGTTGGCATCACTGTAACTTTCTCACTGGAGGAACGGCCTGCCCCCCACCCCACCCCCCCCCCACTGCACCTGTGTGTGGAGGCCGCCAGCTCATTTGAGGCGGCTTCTAGGTAGCAGGCCAGGGGGTCTTCAGAGCCAGAGGATCAATGCCCCTATGATGGGCATTGTGACATCTATCCCAATGTCCCGAGCAGCTTTGAGAGTCTTCATTGCAGCCCTTCTGTGTTGGCCAACTCCATGTTGAGGCGCCCTCACTCGCGATCCCCCATCCGCCTCTGCAGCACCCACCTCTCTCAGTGGGGTTGTTGAGGCTCCAGAGCTGCTGGCCTACTGGGCCTGTACCACCGGGAGTCCAAATAGGAGGCCACTTTCTGGAAGATTGTGCCACCAGTCTCGCTGCTCCCCATTTGGTCCTGACGTTGGGGTCCCGAAGTTCGTGGGAAAATCCAGCTCCGTGTGTCAGTTCACATTAAAAGTAATGGAAACGTCTGCCAATTCTGGCAGGGAAATGGTTAACCCAGACATAAGCCTTATGAAATTATGATGAAAGCTGGTGTTTTTTTTAGAACAGTTTTCAAAGAGCTCTTACTGACTCATGAGACCATGGAAGACATAACTTACAGTAGTCAGTCCCTAGTTCCAACAACAACAGTAAACTGGCTGAGATAGCCAGTGTCGACAAAACCCCAGCACCTGAAATGGGTGAAAGCTATAGTAGTTCTTGCCAAGCTACAAAATTTATTTTCCAGACAACCCTGCCTCACACAAACCATTTAAAATATGGTGGCTGCATTAAAAACAAAATTGACGTTCATTGCAAGGTTGTGTTATTCTGCCGTTAATATCAGCTCTTCAGAGTTAAGTTGCTCTTTGCAGAAAACTAATTACTATAGTCAGGAATACTTCAATGCCTGGGTTCATTTTAACATGATTGAAAACAGCTGCTTTTTATAATCTTATGGCTGTGTGTGTTTTTTTTGACAAAATTGATGTTTAGTTCACTACTCATTACAGAAGGAAGCTTTAAAGGGGAATACTTTCTCTTTAAAGTAATCGCCCAATGTCTGCATGAAAATATAAGGAAAAAACATATGCACTGCCTTTAGAAAGAAAAGTTAAAATTTCCTGCCCCAGTGTAATTCACCAATCCATCTTTCCTTCCTTTTCGGGCTGTTCCAGTGCAATCAGTGATAGGAAGTAGCTAATTATATGTCATCCTATCAGCCTAGGCCAGATTTAAACCTAAGGCCCAGAGCCTAAACACCAGGTCTTTTAAGCAGTGATTGTTGCTAACAGCAGCAAGTTGCTCCATTATGGAGTAAATGAATCTTCCATGTGTCTGGAATCCTGCCACTGGGGAGCATGCACATGAGGAGACATATTGGGCTGGATTTTATGTTGAAGCTGCAGGTCCTGACGTGGGTCCGGAAGCAGGTGTGGCTTCTGTCAGGACCATGAGCAGCCGGCTGCACACAATCAAGCGGCGGCCGGCCAATTAAGGTGAATGAGGCACGGGGGCTGTCCAGTACGATAGACGGTGGAGGTGCGGAGGCAAAGATGTCGGTGTCAGCTGACACGGCGGTAGGTGCTGGCGCCATACTTAAAGGACTGTCAAGGGGCTTGAGGTGAGGGGTCAAGTTTGAAGCCTTGCCAGTTGAGTTCAGTGCACCTGAGCGCTGATCGAATGCTTCCTGAAGGAAGGAAGGTGACAATAGGACTGCCTAAAGATAAGTCTTTATTGCTCAATCTATAGCTGGCAGTAAGCATCAAAGGAAACGCGAATTGTAAGGGCATTGTGAGCCTCTCTTGCACGTATCTCATGGCGTCTCTCCCGTTGTTCCTGGGGTTCTTCATCTGGCGTGGCTTGGCCAGCTTCATCCTCTGCATCCTCAGCCAAAGAGGCAGCACACTCTTTGCTTTGCTCATTGTTCAACACTTCCCTGCTCTGTAGCGATCGGTTGTGCAGTGCACAGCTGACCACCACGATACATGAGACCCTCACCAGGGCGTACTGAAGGGCTCCACTGGACTGATCTAGTCACCTGAATCTCAACTTGAGTAGACCAATGGCCTACTCAATGGTCACTCACGTTGTCCCGTGTCAAGTGTTGTAACTCTCCTCTGCGTCTGCAGGGGTTCCTCTGTCAGTAGCCATGTCCTCAATGGGTAGCCCTTGTCTCCAAGGATCCATCCCTGAAGGTACGCAGGAGGCCGGAAAATCTCTGGCACCTGGCACTGCCTCAAAATATAAGCATCATGGCAACTTCCCAGGAAATGGGCACAGACCTACAAGATCCATTTACAGTGGTCGCAGACATGTTGTACATTGAGGGAGTGGAAGCCTTTCTTGTTGATGAAGGCCATTGGCTGGTGTGCAGGTGCCCTAATGGCAACACCCGTGTAGTCCATAACTGCCTGCACCTGGGGGAATCCAGCGATGGCCCGAACACAATAGCCCGCTCAGCTTGAGAGCTGGGATCTGTATGGAAGCGCACATCATCTCCAACCTCCTGAAAGGGGCACCGATGTGCTGCTGACTGTGAGATCCCACACATGTCCCCAGTGGATTCCTGGAATGATCCAAAGGCATAGAAATTCAGTGCCACAGTGATCTTCAGCGTCACTACATTGACTTTCCACCAAGTCCTCTGGGGCACAGCACGTCCTGCATCATAGCGCATAGGTCAGTGACTACCTCCTTGGAGAGGCGGAGTCTTCATTGGCACTGCCTTTTGGACGTCTGCAAGTAGTTCAGTCGTGAGCAGAAGACCCTTTCTTGAGGGCAGCTTCTTCTGTGTGGGGCAGGCTGTTGACTTTCCCCTTTGCACCCCTCTCCACCATTTGGAGGCCTTTGTTGACCATCCTGTAGGCTCACAGGTCGTTGTGGTGCCGCTGCTGATGCCTGGACCTCCATCCTGCTCTGCTGCACATCCTCATCAATGTGGTCCCCAAAGCCTAGATGATGGTGGCCTCTCCCCAAGTTCAAGGCCTTTAATGCCAACAGCCCTCCCCCTGGTTCCCTTCAAATTTTCATCTCTGACGAGGTGGCACTTGCCCGTTGTCCCCCCCGTATGACACCAATGTTGGTACCTTTACCCCCACTCCTCAATGCCTGATGCCCTCAATTCTCCACCCTGCCTGGCAGTCGATGCTGCCTCTCTCATTGGCCTCCTCTTGCTGCCAGCAATGAGCTCCCGCCTCCATGTCATCTCCCTCAACCAGGTGAGGCTCTAAAGTCCTATGATTCCTGAGCACCGTTAATAAAATTTAAAACTAAGAATAAAATCACTCTCAATAGGCCTCTTAACTACCTTAATTATCTGCCCTTCGTGTCGATGTCTGCTCTCTGCCCTTCATGTTTGCCGCCAGCCATGAAATTGGGGTGGGATGTCACAACGTTGAACTTCCTGTCCAACATCTCCTGTCCCGATTTAATGTCCCCCATTGCCTCCGTCCCCGTCCCTGAAGTCCATGTAAACCTCTGTCCATTGTGTAAATTAGCACTTGAGCATTTAGACTGAGTATGTATTTGTTGTAGATGTTGTTTGTGAGAAAAGCAAGGTGACAAATGTACATTTAAGTAATAGAAAAGTGGGGTGGAATTTTCAAGACAAGGGGAGGTGGGTTTGGGTGCGTGTGAGGAGTTAAATCCCCTAAGAGTGACATCGGGTTGGGATCCCGACTTCATCCTGCCCTCTTCCGATCTTCACCAAGACTGGATTGAAAGCAATGGGGAACCACCATGTAGCTGTCGGGTACGTAATTAAATTAATGAAACAGATCATTAAGTACTGTTTTAATCCTCGATTCTGGATTTAATAGCCAAGGCACCTGTTTCCCAACCTGTCAGTGCACAGCAGGGAGAGCTTCTTCAGTGAACCTGACAAGCTGGAAGACAGATACTTTTGATCAGTTACACTGAAGTGCTCCAGCCATGGCCATTGAGAGACTGTTGTTTCAAGCACTTCTCTCAGACAATGCTTTCACTGCTTGACAGGTGATTGCCAACTTCTCAGAAGGTACTTCACTCTGTCTAGCACTTCGCTCACCCTCAGCTGCCCTTCCCTGTTGCCAGCTTTCAACACAGCATGGGAGCAGCTTCTGCAGCTCAACTTTCCACCTCTGCTGAGGGTCAAGAACAGAGGCCACACCACCGCCAACTGCTCCAGCAGCAGCAGGAGCAACACCAGCAGCAACACCAGCTGTCTTCTCCTCAGCTCCATGCCCCTCCACAGGGATGGACACCGAGATCCAGCTGGAAGGAGGCAAGACCACCAACACAGGGTCTACCGGCAGAGGATCAGCTCCCTAGACATGTCTGAGCACCAGTGCCTCAGGAGGCAGGGGCTTTCATGGCAGGTTGCTGGAGATATCTGCAGCCTCCTGGAACAAGACCTGCTTCCCAGTGGAGCAGGTGAACAATGGCTGACAA
Source organism: Heterodontus francisci (assembly GCF_036365525.1). Classification (NCBI taxonomy): domain Eukaryota; kingdom Metazoa; phylum Chordata; class Chondrichthyes; order Heterodontiformes; family Heterodontidae; genus Heterodontus; species Heterodontus francisci. The sequence continues at coordinate 119,220,923 of NC_090373.1, read as the reverse complement.
GGTGCCTGTCACTGGAAGGCCCCCCCCCTTCCCCGGGTCTCTGTCTCTCGCAAAGATGTGTTCTTTCTTCTGCACAGAGAGAAAGCAGAGAGGTGTGAGTGTTCATAATGGCTTGTATGGATAGAAGGGAAGGACCTCATTTGTGAAGGGTGGCTGTGAGGCATGGGTGCGAGAGAGCAATAGGCTGCGGGTATGTGTGAGTGTTGGCTGCTCAGATGGGGATGTGAGATGCCTGGAGAGAAAGGAATGAGTAGAGCTGCAAGGTGTATTGTTCTAAGGAGTGCTGTGCAGGAAAATGCTGGACAAGTCAGATTGTGGGGCTTGGCATCTGAAAGTGTTATGCCGCTCACCTGTCATGCTCACCTGAGGTCTGGGATCCTCATGATGCACTGTCTCCAGGTTGGAGGGAGCACACCTCTGCTGCTGACTTCCTCGGCCACTTCCCTCCACCCCTGTTTGGTTGGAGAAGTTGCCCTCTTCCTCCTGTCCTTGGGAGAGTTCATCTCACTGCAGCCCCTCACATCCCACTGTGGAAACTTCGAAGACTGGAGGTTGTAGGTTTAAGCCCTACTCAACAACTTGAGTGCATAATCTCGTTGCTGATTGTGGACCTTCCATGTGCAAATTGGCTGCAATGCTTCCCCACATTATAACAGTGACTGTACTTCATTGCTGTGAAATACTTTGGGACATCCTCAGAACACGAGAGTGCAGTATAAATGTAAGTTCTTTTCTTTAGAAAAGGAAGTGCAATGAGCAAATCTTTACGAGCTTCTTGAAGGGAAAAATAGCCAGAGTGAACTGGAGATGGGCCAGTACTGACATGTTATACAAAGGTTATGGTGCAATCACCTGAGCTATGTGTATATTTGGTCCATGTTAGATGTGTCAATAAAGAAAAAGTGCAAAGGAAACAGGCAAATAAAAGTAAATACTGCTGAAAAGTTTAAAAATGATGCTGGGCTGGATTTTCCTGGCCCTGTAGAGATGGGGGTTGGAGATGGGGGAATGGGGAAAATATAGGGAAGCCACATCAAGATGGCTCTTGGACACATTCCAGCCTCTAGCGGAATTTCCCAGGGGCAGGCTGGTAACAGGATCGGTTGCCCGCTCTACACAGGTGGGTAGCCAATTAGCATGGTTAAGGCCCCATTTCGGGGCAATTTTGTGGCATCACTGGAACTTACTCACTGGCAGAGCCACCCACCACCACCGCGTGGGGAGGCCGCCAGTTCATTGGAGGTGGCCTCCCTGTGGCAGGCCAGGGGACCAGCAGAGCCAGAGGCTCCATGCCCCAGTGATGTAGCTGTGTGGGTGAAAGGCCACAATCATTGTCGCGTCCGATCCTGCGGAGGGGTTTCCCCTCCATTCTGATGTCTTTACCAGCTTCGGGAGTCTTCAGTGCAGCACTTTTGTGTTGGCCAGGTCTCTGACCTGCCTCAGCAGTGCCCACTTCTCCTGCTGGGGCTGCTGAGGCTCCATAGTTGCCAGCCTGCTGATTGGGCCTGCAGTGTTGGGAACCCACCAGGACAGCCAGCGCAGAGGTGGTCAATTAGGAGGCCACCACCCAGAAGATTTCTGAGCCAGTCTCGCTGCCAGCAAGTGAGGGCTTCAGACCCTCATCTAGTCTCAATGTTGGAATTCCACAGGCCCTGGGAAAATACAGCCTAGTGAGTTAAAAGAAGTGCACTTGTAATACTTCCAGGGATAGTAATTGGTGCATTATGTAAACACACATCTATGTTCTTTCTATGGTCTTTTTTGCAGTTAGATAGATGGTTAGTGGAATTCCCACATTATCTGCAATGTTGGATAAGTATTTCTGATATTAGCAAATATAAATGTTTGTCAGAATATGTATACCTATGAAGCCAAAATTGCCTTGCAGAACTTCCTTAAATATCACCATTATATACTAAATGGGCTTGTTAAATTCAAAATATTTCAAGTTGGTGCAATAGAAAACATTAAGTCAATGCACATTTCTGCCATCTTTGCATAATTCTAACACTACTGTTTTATTATGTTTTAACAACTTCAATATGTTCATATATCATAATAAAAAATGAATGTGCATTTATATAGTGCCTCTCATGATTTCAGGATGACCCCAAGCATTGTACAGCCAATTAAGTACATTTTAAATACATTCAAAGCTAATTTGTGCACATATGTACAGCATAGGGCCCTGATTGCCTTTTAAATGAGCCTACTGCCTGATACAGTTGGGTTCTCCAGCTGCCAAGTGGTAAACCCAACCGAATATTGTGGCAGCAACGTCAGGATGGGATGATAAGTCATTTCCACCATTTTTATGGTACTGTGCCCTATTTCTGCCTCAAAATCTACCACTTTGTTTGGAAAGATTAGCTGGGCTGTGCAATTTATAATTTATATTATACGTGACCTGGAGTAGTTTTGTTCTGTGCCAGCAGTTGTGGGCTGGGACTGTGCAAATGTATTTCACCTAAGACTCTTCACACTGACTTGAGAATCCTTGATGCTAACACTGGATGGAACATAATCCATTCTTCAGCTGTGTCATTAAAAACCTCTGCTTCTTCTCCATCAAAACAAGAGATTGGAAAATCACTTTTGCAGATAAAGATTCTCCAACTTGCAACAGAAGTATAATTGGTCATTCAAGTTTTAATCAGTAGACAATTTTATGCAAATTTTTACAAATCGTGCATATAATAAATACAATGATGTAATTTTAATACATAGAAATCTTTTTCACCTTAACTTGCAGACATAATTTTGTTTTCAAATGAAGCAGAGAGGACTTCAAGGCCCGCCTGTTGCAGATGCCAAACTGCGTGGTCATTGAGTCTGGCTGTGAAAGTGCTGTACATATTCTTCAGTTGTCTCATCATAGCTGTTGCTGTGCTGGCGTCTGTAGGTAAGGTAGTTCTGTTATTTTATATTCAGTAACAAAATATTTGCAGCACAGAAACCAGTCATTCACCCTAACAGATGGTATTTATACTCCACATGAACCTCCTTCCACCCCTCTTTTAACCCCATCAACATATCCTATTTATTTTTCCCCTCATGTGCTTAACTAGCTCCCCCTTGAATGTGTCTATGCTAGTTGCCTCAACTACTCCCTGTGGTAGCAAATTCCTCATTCTAACCACTCTCCGGGTTAAAAAAGTTTCTTCTGAAATCTCCATTGGATTTATTAGTGACTACCTTATATTTATGGCCCTTTGTTATGGTCTTGCCCCCAAGTGGAAATTTCTCTACATCTATCCTATCAAACTCTTTCATAATCTTGAAGACGTCTATCAGATCATCCTTCAGTCTTCTCCTTTCTAGATAGATATAACTTTTCTGATAGGTATAACCTCTCAGTTTTGGTATCTTTCTAGTAAATCTTTTTTTGCACCTTCTCGAGTGCCTCTCTACCTTTTTATAATGTGGAGAAAAGAGCTGTTCACAGTAGTCCAATTGTGGTCTAGCAGAAGTTCTATACAAGTTTAATATAATTTTTCTTGCATTCCAAATTCTTTTGTTCCCATACATCATTCATAATTGGAGGGATTATCAGATAATGAAATCCCCTCATCATAGCAATCTGGATCCATGCAGGAGGAGATGGACAAAAGTCAAAGTGAAAAAATAGAATTCTAAAACTACAACACCCATTTACAGCATGGAGCAGTTGTGCCAGAAAGGTGAAAGTTGCTAAAAAGAAAAACTTACACTGGTAGCCTGAGCTTGATCATCTCCATGCTACCCTGAACCAAGAGCAGTCCTGCTTTCATCAGTTCTCAGTTGATGGGAGAAGTTTTGGGGAAAACATTTGTAAATTGTGCATGTGTGAAGTTGAGATTCTGAAGAGTGGAATTTGTAAAGTCACACCATTTACAGTGGCAAATAGAAGCCAGATATTTTGTTAATTCCCTTCCACAACACTCTGACCTGGAACTATATCGCAGTTCCTTCACTGTCGCTGGATCAAAATCCTGGAACTCCCTCCCTAACTGCACTGTGGGTGTATCTACCCCACATGTACTGTAGCAGTTAAAGAAGGCGGCTCACCACCATCTTCTTTACAGCAATTAGAGATGGGCAATAAATACTGGCCTTGCTCACATCCCATGAACGAATAAAAAAAATTAACTCCCATTTGGCACAATTAACAAGGTCACATAACATAACAACATAACCCTTCTAATGTGCCATGAAGTAATGAGGATCTGAATTTTGAAATAGGTCTGTAATCTTTGGGCACAGTTACTTGTTCCTATTTTAAATATTGTTGACTATGCTAGAGATGCAGGTCCATTTAACTATTATTGAGCCATATAATAACCAGAAAAAGGAACTTCATTCAGTTTATTACTCTGTACAGATCTCTAATATCAGTACATAAGCTGATCTGTTCCCTTTCCCAGTCTGGGGAAATTGTGATCACTGTCTGTATGGCTGAGATAACTTAATTCAGCTTTGGACCATCTTGACTGGTGTGCCTCAGCACTACCCCTCATGGTTCCTTCACCTACTGAGAAGGGGACTGGAATATCTTTTTGTTTAAACCATTATAATTCAACCATAAACACAACTGATCACTGAGCATTATTAACCAATTAAATACTGAGTTCTTCATTTTGTGTGTGACTGTTGGACTAGTAACTGAATCTTGCATTATTACAGTGTTCAGAAAGGTTGACTCCATAACTGAAGATATCAACGTGGCCCAATCATTCTATGAAACAAAGATTAGCTCTGTTCAGATGAACATTAAAGATCTAGGTGAGTAATGCTGTTTATATTCTGCAGCAGGCTTACTCCTGATTTCCAGTTTGTCACAATAGGAGTTGTCACTAGACATGTCCCATAGGAAAATAAAGACAAAAGCTGTTAAGTCCTTAGTTGATTAGATAGTTCTAAGGATGCTTTCACTTACTGAGTGGGTGCTGGAATAATCCTGCTTCCTAATAATATTCACTTTCCTTCTCTTACTGGAGCACAAGAAAAACAGAGAAAATTATTGAAACCCAGCTTGGTCAATGTTTCACAGCCTCAGAGATCATGAATGAAAGTATGAAAGTTCAGAGAGATATGGAGCAGCAGGTCTGACAAGAATCACAGATAAAGATGCAATGGACCAAAGAGGATCTGTAGTCATATTAAAATTACCACTGTGTGAGATTGAGATAACAAGTGGCTATGTTGGCATCAGGAGACAAGAAACATTCTGATAGTTGCTGTGATGTCACAAATCAACCCTTCAGCCTAACTAAAATTGCAGACTTTGAGGAAATTAGTGTCTGCAATCATAATGTCAACTAAATGGTGGGGGAGAATTGAAATACCAGTGAAAAACATCTAAATGATTTCCTTTTGCCTTGCACCATCATTCCTTTTGTCATTTAATCTCTCCTGCCTTCCACCGTATCACAAACCATCCCATTTTTTCTTTCCTCCCCTCCTCTCTTTCTCTGCCTCTGTACTTGCTTAACATCTGGTATATCTCTTAAGTTTTTCCAATTCTGGCAAAAGGTCATTGACCTAAAACATTGGGCACAATCTTTTCACCTTAGTCCTTGCTGGAACCATTTTCCAGTCTGGAATCCAACTCTCCCAATGACAGGAATAAGAGGGCACCTGTCCAACCAAGCAGGCATGGAGGGAAATGCCCGAGGAAGTCAGCAACAGGAGTGTGCTCCCTCCAACGTGGAGTCAGTGCACCAAGAGGATCCAGGACCTCAGGATGACATGACAGTGAATGAATCATAGAATCGTAGAAAAGTTACGGCACAGAAGGAAGCCATTCAACCCATCGTGCCTGCACCGACCAAATAAATTAGCCACCCAATCTAATCCCACCTTCCAGCACCTGGTCTGTAGCTTTGCAGGTTACAGCACTTCAGGCATATGTCCAGGTACCTTTTAAAAGAGTTCAGGGTTTCTGCCTCCACCACTGATCCAGGCAGTGAATTCCAGAGACCCACCACCCTCTGGGTGAAAAGGTTGGTCCTCATGTCCTCTCTAATCCTTCTGCCACTCACCTTAAATCTGTGCCCCCGGTAATTGACCTCTCTGCTAGGGGAAACAGTTCCCTCATTTCTACTCTATCTAGGCCTCTCATAATTTTGTACGCCTCAAATAAATCACCCCTCAGCCTCCTCTGTTCTAAGGAAAAGAACCCTAGTCAATCCAATCTTTCTTCACAGTTGCATCTTTCAAGCCCTGGCAACATTCTTGTAAATCTCCTCTGTACTCTCTCCAGAGCAATTATGTACTTCTTGTAATGTGATGACCAGAACTGTACTCAATACTCCAGCTGTGGCCTAACCAATGTTTTAGACAGCTGCAGCATTTCATCACTGGTTTTGTATTCTATACCTCGGCCAATAAAGGAAAGCATTCCATATGCCTTCTTCACCACTCTATATATCTGTCCTGCCACCTTCAGGGACCTGTGGACATGCACGCCAAGGTCTCTCATTTCTTCTATCCCTCTCAATATCATCCCTTTTATGGTGTATTTCCTTGCTTTGTTTGCCCTCCCCAAATGCATTACGTCACACTTCTCCGGATTGAATTCCATTTGCCACTTCTCCGCCAACTGAACCAAACCATTGATATCATTCTGGAGTCTATAGCTATCCTCTTCACTATCAACTACATGGCCAATATTTGTGTCATCAGCAAATTTTCCAACCATGCCTCCCACATTTAAGTTCAAATAATTAATATATACCACAAACAGCAAGGGACCCAACAGTGAACCCTGTGGAACGCCACTGGAAACCACTTTCCATTTGCAAAAACATCCATTGATCATGATGGAGTAACACTTTCAGATGACAAGCCCCATGGTCTGACTTTCTCAGCATTCTCCTGCACAGCACACCTCAGGTCAACACACTTTGCAGCTCCACTCATTCCATTCTTTCCAGGGACCTCACAGCTGGGGGTCTCGCCTTCCAGTGGGATCTCGCTGTCTATCCCATCTGCCCTGTTGAAGGGCATTTGGCTGAGGAGAAGACAGCTGGTACTGCTGCTGGTAATGCTCCTGCTGCTGCTGGAGAGGTTGTTGGTGGTGTGGCCTCTGCTCTTGACCCTCAGCAAGCTTGGAAGGTGGAGCTGCAAATGTTGAAGGCTGGCAGCAGGGAAGTGCAGCTGAAGGTGAGTAAAGTGCTAGATAGCTGAAGTGCCTTCTAAGAAATTGGCAATCACCAGTCGAGCAGTGAAAGCACTCTGAGAGAAGTGCTTTGACCAGTAGACTCTCAATGGCCATGGCTGGAGTTCTTTCGTGTAAGTGATCAAAGCTTTCCCAGTTTGTCAGTTTCGCTGAAGTAGGTGTTCCCGCTGTGCACTCGCCTCGATTACTCTGGCGAGTTACTGACAGGTCAGTACACAGATCACTTGGCTGGGAAATCCGGGTTAAAACAGCTCTTAATTGCCTCCTTAACAACCTCAACCTTTTAATCTCTTAATTACTTACCCGACAGATCCAAGATGATTCCCTGCTCACCTTCAATCCCACGCCGGGGAAAGCCGGAAAGTGCAGGATCTGGTGTCTATTTCTGGGACTTCCACACTCCCACACCTTGCTCGCCCCCAGACCTGCCTCCAAAGACCTGAGAAAATTCTGCCTGTTGACTCTGTTTCTCTCTCTACAGATGCTTTCTAATCTGCTGAGTATTTACAGTATTATCTGTTTTTATTTCAGATTTCCAACATCTACGGTATTTTGCTTTTGTATTGACTGATTTTAATGAGTCTGATTAAACAGCTTTATGCTAAAATATTTCTCCAAGGACATTTCTCAGATCTGTAACTATGTTAAAAAAAGCAAGCCATGTACAAATACCATATAATATAGGCATATCAATGACATTTTATTTTTTGCTTTTGATCAAGTGTCAGTACGGGAACATTTAGCAGACAGTGATCATAGTATCATAAGGGTTATATTAGCTATGGAAAAGAACAAGGAGTAATCCAGAGTAAAAATATTCAATTGAGGGAGGGCCAATTTCAATGGGGTGAGAACAGATCTGGCCCAGGTAAATTGGAATCAAGGATTGGCAGGCAAAACCGTAATTGTACAATGGGCTGCCTTTAAAAGAAGAAATTGTTCAGGTACAGTTGAAGTACATTCCCACGATGGGGAAAGATAGGAGAAACAAATGCAGAGCTCCCTGGATGATGAAAGAGAAATGTGAAGCAGAAAAAGCATAACAGTATCAGATTGATAATGCAAGTGAGAATGAGGCTAAATATAAAACGTTTAGAGGGGAAATGAAAAGAGAAATAAGAGAAGCAAAAAGGGTATGAGAAGAGACTGGCAGCCAACATAAAAGGGAATCCACAAGACTTCTGTAGGCATATAAATAGTAAAAGGATGGTAAAAGGAGGACTGGGGCTGATTAGGGATCAAAAGGGGATCTATGCATGGAGGCAGAGGGCTTGGCTGAGGTACTAAATGAGACTTTGCATCTGTCTTTACAATGAAGAAGATACTGCCTAAATTATGGTGAAAGAAGAGGTAGTTGAGATATTGGATGGGCTAAAAATTGATGAAGAGGAGGTATTGATGAAGAGGAAAGGGTGGCTGTACTTAAAGTTGATAAGCCACCAGGACTGGATTAGATGCATTCAGGGATACCGAGGAAAAGTAAGGGTGGAAATTACAGAGGAACTGGCCAAAATCTTCCAGTCTTCCTTGGATACAGGTGTGTTGCCAGAGGACTGGAGAATTGCAATGTTACACCCTTGTTCAAAAAAGTGTGGAAGGATAAACCCAGCAACTACAGACCAATCAGTTTAACCTCGCTGATGGGAAAGCTTTTAGAAACGATAATCCGGAACAAAATTAATAGTCACTTGGACAAATGTGGATTAATTAAGGAAAGCCAGCACAGATTTGTTAAGGGCAAATCATGTTTAACTAATTTGATTGTTTTCTTTGATGAGATCGCAGACAGGATTGATGAGGGTAATGCAGTTGATGTGCTGTACCTGGACTTCCAAAAGGCACTTAATAAAGTGCCACATAACAGGCTAATCAGCAGAGTTGAAACCTATGGAATAAAAGGAACAGTGGCAGTATGGATACGAAGTTGACTGATTGACAGGAAACAGAGAGTAGTGGTGAACGGCTGTTTCTCGGACTGCAGGACAGAATATATAGTGGTGTTCCCCAGGGATCGGTTAGGACCAATACTTTTTTTGATAGAGATTCATGACCTAGACTTGGGTGCACAGGGCACAATTTCAAAATTTGTGGATGACATAAAACTTGGAAGTATTGTGAACTGTGAGGAAGATGTTATCAACTTCAAGAAGGCATAGACAGGTTGGTGGAATGGGCAGACATGTGGCAGATGAAATTTAATGCTTAAAGTATAAAGTGATACATTTTGGTAGGTAGAATGAGGACAGGCAATATGAAATAAAGAATACAATTCTAAAGGAGGTGCAGGAGCAGAGGGACCTGTGGGGAAATGTGCACAAATCGTTTAAAGGTGGCAGGCAGGTTGAGAAAGCAGTTAATAAGGCAAACAAGATCCTCAGCTTTGTAAGTGGAGGCAAGGAAGTTATGGTGAATCTTTATAAAACACTGGTTCAGCCTCAACTGGAGTATTGAACTATGCCAGGTGACCAGTGGGCTTGCAGATCACTGTCGATGCAGAGACGACCCTGCCTTGGCAACTGAGCTTTTGACAATTGTCTCCTCGGAGTCCCTGATGGACCTCAGAGCCCAACCTTGCTAATGGCCCACCCTCTGTTCCAGCAGTGTAACCAAACAACCATATCACATAGCTGTTTGGTATCCCAATACACCCCCCCCCCACCCCCCACACACCTACAGTGAATCATTGCAGAGACCCCGAACACCCTTTCAGAGAATCCAAGACCCCACACCCACTTGCAGAGCCCATAGTGACACAGTCCGACAATGGCCTCTGAACCCCCCCCTCTTCCCCTATGCATCAAAACTCAGGACTGCTGCCCGTTGTGGCCTCTTTCCTCAGTGCTGCCAAGTTGTAACGGTCATGAGCCCAAAGTCACGTGAGTACTGCTCGTCATTCACAAAATCAAGAGGCATTTAAAAGAGCAGTTCAGCAATTTAAAACTGCTTCCCATCGCATCAGGGCATCAATGCTGCTATGGTGCTTTTCCACTGCTGACAAAATACAGAATTGATGTCATGACATTGGATTTCCGGGTGGACGACTCTGATACGATTCCCTGTCCCCCTACGCCACCATGCCTGCCTTAAACAGCTGCATTAAGTTCTGCCCTACAATTGCATGGACAGATGCCTCAATATGGCAACTCAAAGACACAAATATTTGAGAATCTGAGGATCTAGACCCACAGCGTATTCCATCACATTGAAGAAGATAGGAGAGAAGGTGAAATGTATGAAGACACGTTGGTTAGTGATCCCCTGATAGCTTATCAGAATTTTTTTGTTATCTGATCTTGTGTTCCGATCTCTGGTTGCCCTAACAAGGTGGTGATGGGTCACCTTCTTGAACTGCTGGTAGCAGTTTTGATATAACTCAGTGGCTTGTTCAGCCACATTGTTGTGGGAGTGGAACCACAGACCGGATAAGTACAGTAGATTTCCTTCCTGAAATGAAAACCAATTGGGCTTTCACACAATCCGACATATTCATGGTCACTTTAACTGATGGCTGTTTTTCAAATTCTTAAACTGCTGTGGTGGAATTTGAATTCACATTTGTTGAATCAATCGTTCAGGCAGCTGGAGTACTAATCCAATGACAATCAACAACTCCAATGCTAGCAGAATGTGTCAGCTGTGGCTCAGTTAGCAGCACTTTTGCCTCTGAGCCAGAAGATTGTGGATTCAAGTCCCACTCTAGCACTTGAGTGGAATAATGTAGGTTGTTGTTCCATTGCAGTACTGAGGAAGTGCTGCACTGTTGGAGGTAATGTCTTTCAGATGAGATGTTGAACTGACGTTCTGCCCACTCTGTCAGGTGAACATAAAAGATCCTGTGGCACTATTTCAAAGAGAAGCAGGGTGTCATCCCTGGTGTTCTGGCCATTATTTTCTCTCAATCAACATAACGACAGCAGGTTATTATCTAGTCGTTATAACATTGTTGTTTGTGGGAGCTTGCTGTGTGCTGTGGTTCCTACATTACAAAAGCGACCACACTTCAGAAGTACTTCATTGGCTGTAAAGTACTGTGGGATATCTGGTGGTCTTGAAAGGTGCTATATAAATGCAGGTCTTTTAGTTAGTATCAGGACAAGAATTTGTATATTTATATATTTACTATTTTTGTACCTACCACCAATTTTCAGGTCCCTGGAAGTGGCAGACACTTTTATTTCATTATAAAGTGACTTCATCATAAGAGTCTTTAGGTATTTGTAAGATTTTGATTTCATCTTTACTTTTCTATGAGGACACAAATAATCTTATGCATTACAAGCATTATGGGAAGCAGGCAACCAGAAGGACAAATTCAATAAAGGAAACACAAAGAGAACAGAGTAAACCAAAATAATTTTTTTTATCCTCATCCTTCCCCACTCCCTCAGATCAAAAATCCATAAGCAAAAATTGCTCTTCATGCCATGAAGTTTCCCAGTTTGTGCAAGAGATCATTGACTTGCAGAAAGAGTTTGAACAGATTCAGCAGCTACTTTTAGCACAAGAGCCTAAGCTGGATGAGACAGTCCAAAATCATCTAACACTTTCATCTGACAACAGAAAAATCAATAAGGAGATTACCCATTATTCAATGTCCATTGAACAGATCAACCGAACGGTGGAAAGTGTTTCAATGCAAGTAAATGGCTTGCAAGCACTTGTAAAGGAACACGATGGGTTTATGAGGAGACTGGCCCAGGACCAGTACAAAATAAGGATTAGTGTACAACACATTAACTTCACCACCAATCAGAATACTTTATGGCTTGAAGAAATTCAAAGAAAAACTGATGAGGAAACTTTAATATTACAGAAGATAGTGACAGACTGGCAGAACTCTACAAAAGTGTTTGGAGTTTTAAGGGCTTCAGTGAGCAAGATGAATGACGTGGTGAAGGGTATTCAGAGTACTCTGGCCACTACTCTCCAGAGTGTCTCTCAGAATGCTGAGATCATGCATGACTTAAGCTTGCAACTACTGGCTGTGCATGAGCAGTTCGAAAATATATCCATCTTCCTTGACGACCATGAAGAAAATATTCAGGACATTCTTTATCATGCAAAATATTATGAAAATAGGACGGCTGAAAGGTTTGAAACCATCATGGGGCGAATGGTTTCTCATGAAACTGAAATTAACACCATACTGGCCAACATCAATGCCACAAACAACCATGTGCACAGTATGATAAAATATATCAGCGATGTGAGGACATCTTGTTCAAGTGGGCTTGGATCACATTCAGAAGAACTTTATTATCTCAACAATTCTCTGAGCATTATTCAGAGCACCACTGATATGTTAAGGCAACGTTACAATCTCTTAACTACAACACTGAATGGAGAAATAAGCAAACTTGCCATTATAATGGAAGAAATGAAAATTATTGATGCACAACATGGAGAGGCAATCAAAAACTTTACAATTTTAAGAGGTGAGCAACTTTTATTTTCTTTATTTTATAGAAATATCAGAATAATGCATTGTGATTGTTAGGTTATGTTTCCAGTCATTATAGCTGGTGATGCCAGAGTGGAATGGGTAATTGGGGGCCAGAAATTGAGTAGCAGTTGCACTCATTAGATTTCTTCCCGCTTGTGCATTGAATATCATCTTCTGATGGCCTTGCAGGCTGGCCTTAAATGCTCTCATACAAACTATGTGAAAGCTTCATCCATAGGCCATGGTAACAAGATAGAAATCATTGCAGGAACAAGTTCCCAATCTTTTCACAGGAATGTGCTATGCACTCAAATTGACCATATAACATGGGTGATCAGGGTCAGTTATGTTCTGGGTTGACAGACAGTCAATATCTAATGTAAGTCAATGCTGATTCAGAAATTATGTGAAAGTAGACTTGAAAGATGAGCTTGTGAGAGTTGAATCTTTTGCGTTTTAATTTTTGGAGGAATGTTGACCCTTATTGCCCCAAGATATATTGATGATCAAAATTCTGCGTAGTCTGGCCTCTTGCACATTCCAGATTTTAATCACTTCACCATTGGTGGTTGTGCCTTCAGCTACTTAAGCTCTGGAATTCCCTCCCTAAACCTCCCTGCTTCTCTACACCCCTCGTTTTCTCTCTCTCCCACATTCTCTCTCTCATTTAAGACATCCTGTGAAGTGCCGTTAGACATTCAACTGTGTTACAAATGCCATATAAATGATTGTTGTTGTTGTTGCTGTGGTTGTATTACACTTTTTGTGCTGTTTGGAGGAGGAGGAAGAAGAGGATGAAAGTGGGATGGGAGGTAGGTTTGCTTACACAAGAGATGGTCTGCCCATACCTCCCCTTTCCCTCATTTTGGCTTATAAATAATCAAACATATCACAGGAATATTTCTGAAATATTGTTCATACCACCTAAATACACCCTCACGCACTTTAAATGCCAAGGTTAAAGTTTATATTTAGAAGGTATTGCAGTACTGATTTATGATATTCATTTTACTTGCATTGCAGTGCTAAAATAAATCTTTAACAGATATTTACAAACCTAATTTCTCCAGTCTGTGTCACAGATTTATAACACATCTATTTACATTCATTGCTCTACTATGTATCTGTTTTTAACACTTGGTATCCTTAATTTATGAGTAGCTGTGCGGATGTACATAACAAAAATTATTGGAAAGAACATGCTTATAATTTTTCATTTTTCAGTTGATAATTTAGCAATATACAAACTTGTATACTTGCAAGTCTGCAAATAGCAGATCGCCACTAAGTGCAGATCTCTTCCTCATTAATGGATTATAATTTCTGTCAAATGTGCTTACAACCAGCTTGTTTATCTTTATCCCTACGTGGTGCATGATGTCAATGTAATTCAAAAAAAAATCTTTGAATACTGACTTCCCAAATACAGATTCCCATGGCTGTCCTTTTAATATGTCTATATATTTACATAGGTTTGAGCAAAATACTCCACAATATTGTCAGTGCACATTTAGAATTGTACCAATATAAAAACAAGAAATGCTGGAACCACTCAGCAGGTCTGGCAGCATCTGTGCAATTGTACCACTCTTTTCACAATTAATCTGTTGGAAGTCTATACATGAAGAGCACACAAAGCAAGTAAAGGAAATGAGGAGTACTGTCAACAGGAATTTCTGAACAACAGATTCCGACTTTTAAACAAGTTAGCTGATAGAGTCCAAGATACTAGCAAAGCACAAGGCTACTGCAAACTTTACAATAGTGTTATTTATGAAGTTTCAGAAGGGAACCCTAATCTATATGAAGGTCATGCCTTTGAAACATTAAGTCAAATAATGGAACTTTATTTTGAAGCAAGCAGCAGATTAAGCAACTGCCAACTTCAATGGTACTGCACCAAATCCACTATTGTTGTAACAGTTTAGACTCTTATTATCACAGCCACATCAGGGACAAAAATTCTTGTCTTTGCTCCACTGGTATGCATTCAGTGGAACAGGCATTGATAACCTAATATAATCGTCATCAGAGTGGGGTCACACGTGGGAACATCTTGGGTGCCCACGAGGTTTGGTGGTGGTGGTGGTGGTGGTGGTGATAGGTGAGGGAGGGAGGGTAGCGGGAGCAGGAGGGAGCAGCATTGGCAATTGGCTGCAACCAGTGACATCAAGGGGGAAAATTTTTTTAAATCCCTCAGTTGCCACCCTCCCTACCCTTAAGGCAGCTGAAAATAATTATAGCACTGAAATTTTATGGGAGTGACCTTAGATGGATTCAGCCTGCATCAGAGATGGCGTGATTCATGTAAATAGTCTGGAGCAGGAATTTACGGTGATCCTGGAGCTGGACAGGAGAAGCACTTTGGATAAAGAAAGACATATTTATTAAGTGCCTTTCGTGACCTCAGGACATGTCAAAGTGTTTTACAGCCAATTAGGTACTTTTGAAGTGTAGGCATTGTTGTAATGTGGGAAATATAGCACGCAGAAAGGTCCCTTAAAACAACAAATGACCAGATCATGTGTTTTATTGATGTTGGTTGAGGGATAAAAGTTGTACTGGGCCACCAATGGACCTTCCCTGCTATCCTTTGAATAGTATTATGGTATTTTTTATGTCCAACTTAGCGGGCAGACGAGGCTTCAGTTTAACATCTCATCTGAAAGACAGTACTCCCTCAGTACGGCACAGAAACGTCAGTCTAGATTATGTGCCCAAGTCTCTCCAATGGGGTTGAAACTACAACCTTCTGACTCAGAGGCGAGACTGATACTGCTCTTGTCCACTGCTGGGGTCAGTGAAGAGCAAGGCGATCTGCTCTTTAGGCAATGTGCAAGATTAAGCAAAGAATACACAGTACAAAGGAAATAGAAGTCAGACAATTGAAGCTGACCAGCAGGGGCATCGCAACACACAGATAGGCACATGCACTACACTTGAAGCATAAGTGGGAGTAAGAATTATTATATTTAGGACCACACAGAAATCAGTAATTAAAAAAAAAAATTCAAACAAATGAAGGGTGCAGATTCATTACTCCACCTCATCCATTGATATCCCTATGAGAATTTTGTCCTTTTTAAGTTTGTGTGTAATTATAAAAGATGTTTGCAAACTAAATTTAAAATAGATTCTGTTCTCTTGCTCCTCCACTTAATTTCAAAATACCAGACTTATGTCAGTTTCTCTGTGGGAGCTAATAACCTTTCTTTGATCTGGGGTGTGACTGAAGATTTCAAGGCGTCATCACCTGAGCAAACTCTGTGGTCAAGGACATCTCAGAAAGGCTTAGCAGGCGCTTAGCACTACTGTAATTTACAAAGTTCTACTTCAGCAGTTAGCTCTTACATTGCATTATATTAGCGTGGATCACTTCATTTTGAAATATCTGATTCATATAGTTCTTTTGAATTGGGAACATAACTTAAAAAGAACTTGGGTTTCAAGCTGGATTGTGAATGCAGTTCCCCAGTTTAATTTAAACATGAGCCAAGTTGTTGTTGTTCCTCCTCCTCCTTTTCTTCCTCCCAGAAACAAGGGCCGGAATTTTATGCCCCTTCTGGGAGTGGGCTGCAGGTAGGGGGGTGGGAGGGGGGTCACAAAATCGGGTGGGAGGCAGTGGGTGCCGTTCCTGTCACCTGTCTGCCCCTGCTGCTATTTTTTTTAAGAGATGCAGCACTGAAACAGGCCCTTCGGCCCACCAAGTCTGTGCCAAGCAACAACCACCCATTTATACTAATCCTACATTAATCCCATATTCCCTACCACACCCCCACCATTCTCCTACCACCTACCTATACTAGGGGTAATTTACAGTGGCCAATTTACCTATCAACCTGCAAGTCTTTGGCTGTGGGAGGAAACTGGAGCACCCGGCGGAAACCCACGCAGTCACAGGGAGAACTTGCAAATTCTGCACAGGCAGTACCCAGCACTGAACCCGGGTTGCTGGAGCTGTGAGGCTGCAGTGCTAACCACTGTGCCACCCATTTTACCAGTGGCAGGGGAGATGGAAAACAGCCCGCCTGCCCCAGGCCAATTGAAGCCTTTAAATTGCCAATTAATGTGGCCAATTACGTGGCCGGGCACTTTGCCAGCTGAGGAAGCCACCCAGTAATATCTTGTGGGCTGATGGGGGTGGGGGGGGGGCCATCCTGATCGGGCACTTTGTGTCCCACGGAGGGAACCCTCAGCAGCACAAGTCGCCCCTACTGGACCATCTCCACCTGCCCTCTCGATCGACCCACCACCCCCCCACCCACCTCACCAGGGCCCAGCTGATTGTCCCCAGCAAGGCCCCACACACAGGCCTCCATTCTGGGGTCTGGGCTGATGGGGGTGGGGGGGGGGGGCCATCCTGATCGGGCACTTTGTGTCCCACGGAGGGAACCCCCAGCAGCACAAGTCGCCCCCACTGGACCATCTCCACCTGCCCTCTCGATCGACCCACCACCCCCCCACCCACCTCACCAGGGCCCAGCTGATTGTCCCCAGCAAGGCCCCACACACAGGCCTCCATTCTGGGATCTGCTCCATGTTGCTGGTTCTGGCTGGGTGCAGTCCCAGCAGTGGCCACCGCTCCCAGTGGCGCTGCTAAGACTGAAGAGTTGCTGGTCCTCTGATTGGCTGGCAGCTCTTGGAGGTGGAACTTCCTGCCTCAGAGGGGCGAAAGTCCTGACCGAGGCCAATTAAACACTTTTAAATTGCTGCGTGGCTTCCAGGTCTGGTGGAGGCGGGCCCGCCCGACTTTTCAGCCGGTGGGCAGGGCCTCCATCATAACCAAAATCATGCCCAAGATCTCCAATTTGCAGGATTCCATGAGCTACACCACGACGGATAAACTCATGAAGCTGAAAGACTTTGGGCTGGATTTTGAGGTAGAAATAACAGCGAGGCTGACAGTGCTCACTGTTGGTAAACAGTAAATTGAACAGCAACTTCCAGTGACTTCACATGCACAGCTAAACACGGAAAGCAGGAAGTTGCTGTCCGAGATGCCCTGTTCCTCCAGAAGCTGTGCGATACTGAAATCTCGCTGAGAGACATAGCATTGAAATACATAGAACAGTGTGGTTGCTGTACTTAACCTGTTATATACAAAGTAAACTCACCAGAAAAACAAGTTACGTTTGTCCATTCTAGCCTAAGTACCCTTTTAATGATGAGATAGATCTTAATTACTGCAAAACAAACTCTATGGCAATGAAAAATAACTTTTACATGTCTCATTCCTCATTCCTTCAAATTTTAATTATTGTGGGAGATTTTAAAATATATATTAAAAACATTTCTGTCTCTTATCTCTGTCTTAGTTCTATCTTTTTTCCCCTCTCTTTATTTCACTTTCTGGACCTGATTTGTCACTGAATTCACTATTTTAACTGATACTTCCTGGTTCAGACATAGTTAAGGAGACACACAGTTGCATTTTATGTTCACACAGGTCTCAGATCTCCTGTAGAGGCTGTTGCACTTTTTAGATGAGTGGCTAATAAGAAATTTCATAGAACCATAGAAAAGTTATGGCTCAGAAAGAGGCCATTCAACCCATTGAGTCTGCGCTGGCTGAAAAAACTAGCCACCCAAACTAATACCACCTTCCAGAACCAGATCCGTAGCTGTGCAGGTTACAGCACTTCAGGTGCATGTCCAGGTACCTTTTAGATGAGTTGAGGGTTTCTGTCTCCACCACCAATCCGGGCAGTGTATTCCTGACACCCACCTTCCGGATGAAAAGGTTTCTCCTTATGTCCCCTCTAATCCTTCTACCTTAAATCTGTGCCCCATGGTAATTGACCTCTCTGCTAAGGGAAACAGGTCCTTCCTGTCTACTCTATCTAGGCCCCTCATAATTTTGTATACCTCAATTAAGTCACCCGTCAGCCTCCTCTATTCTGAGGAAAAGAACCCTAGCCTATCATATCTTTCCTCATAGGTACAATTTTCAAGCCCTGGCAACATTTTTTTTATTTGTTTATGGGATATGACATGAGGGCATTGGAGAGAGTACAGAAAAGATTCACGAGAATGGTTCCGGGGTGAGGAATTTCAGTTATGAAGATAGATTAGAGAAGTTAGGACTGTTCTCCTTGGAGAAAAGAAGGCTGAGAGCTAATTTGATAGAAGTATTCAAAATCATGAGGGGTCTGGACAGAGTAGATAGAGAGAAATTGTTACTGCTTGTGAAAGGATCAAGAACGAGAGGGCACAGATTTAAAGTATTTGGTAAGAGAATCAAAAGTGACATGAGGAAAAAAAATTTCACGCAGTAAGTGTTTAAGGTCTGGAATGCACTGCCTGAGAACGTGGTGGAGGCAGGTTCAATTGAAGCATTCAAAAGGGAATTAGACAATTATATGAAAAGGAAGAATGTTCAGGGTTATGAGAAGAAGGCAGGGGAATGGAACTGAGGGAGTTGCTCTTTCAGAGAGCTGGTTGGGACATGATGGGCAGAATGGCCTCTTTCTGCACTGAAATGATTCTGTGATTCAGTGATATGGGCGTTGTTGGTTAGGCCAGCATTTATTGCCCATCCCTAATTGCCCTTGAGAATGTGGTGGTGAGCTGCCTTCTTGAACAGCTGCAATCCATGCAGTCCAAGAACATTCTTGTAAATCTCCTCTGTACTCTGCAGAGCAATTATGTACTTCCTGTAATGTGGTGACCAGAACTGTACGCAATACTCCAGCTGTGGCCTAACCAGCGTTTTATACAGTTCGAGCATTACATCACTGGTTTTGGATTCTATACCTTGGCCAGTAAAGGAAAGCATTCCATATGCTTTCTTCACCACTTTATTTACCCGTTCTGCCACCTTCATGGACCTGTGGACATGCACTCCAAGGTCTCTCACTCCTTTTATCCCCCTCAATATCCTCCCTTTTATGGTGTATTCCCTTGCTTTGTTTGCCGTCCCCAAATTCATTACCTCACAATTCTCCGCATTGAATTCCATTTGTCGCTTTTCTGCCCACTCAACCAAACCATTGATATCATCATGGAGTCTATAGCTATCCTCTGCACTATCAACAACACAGCCAATAGTTTGCGTCATCTGCAAATTTCCCAATCATGCCTCCTACATTTAAGTCCAAATCATTAATATATACCACAAACAGCAAGGGGACCCAACAGTGAGCCATGTGGAACGCCACTGGAAACCACTTTCCATTCACAAAAACATCCCTCGACCATTACCCTGTGTTTCCTGTCACTGAGCCAATTTTGGATCCAACTCACCACATTCCCCTGTATCCCATGGGCTTTTTCTTTTCTGACCAGTCTGCCATGTGGGACCTTGTCAAATGCCTTACTCAAATCCATGTAGACAACATCCACTGCATTACCCTCATCAATCCTCCTTGTTACTGCCTCAAAAAATTCAATTAAGTTGGTAAGACCTTCCCTTAACAAATCCATGCTGACTATCCCTGATTAGTCCGTGTCTTTCTAAGTGACAGTTTACCATTTCCCTCATAATTCTAATAATAAACTCTAAATCAAAAAAATCAAAATCATAATTTGCCCACCACCGAGGTCAGACTTACCGGCCTATAATTTTTTGGTCTATCCCTCGCACCCTTTTAAAACAATGGTACAACGTTTGCAAACCTCCAATCTTCTGGTGCCTTACCTGTATCTATTGAGGATTTGAAAATGATCCTCAGAGCATCTGCTGTTTTCTCCCTGGCTTCCTTTAACAGCCTGGGTTACAATCCATCTGACGTTGGTGATTTATCCACTTTCAAGGATGTCAGACCCTCTAGTACGTCGTCTCTCATTATGCTTATCGTATCTAATATTTCACACTCCTCTTTAACTACAATATCTGCGTCATCCCTCTCCTTTGCGAAGACTGAAACAAAGTACTCATTAAGAACCCTGCCCACATCTTCTGCATCCATGCATACGTAATCTTGTACATCTCTGATAGGCGCACCCAATTCCTTAGTTATCCTGTTGCTCTTAATGTACTGATAAAAGATCTTTGGGTTTTCCTTGATTTTATCTGCCAATATTTTTTCATGTCCTCTCTTTGCTTTCCTCATTTCCTTTTTTACTTACCCCTTTCTTTACTCCTGTAGGCTTTAGCAAGTATTAAGTTTTCTGTGCAAAAGCACTTAGAAAATATATGGGCAAGTTCAAGAATAACCATTGTACTGACTGTAGTATCAGCCTAGTGCTGAAGTAGTGATAATACAATGGGAGCCACCCAATGTGCTTCAGCCTATGGAGGCCTGAGGCCTTCTAGGCTCAGTGCAGCCAAAACCAGCTGGCCTGATCAAATGGCACTGGGAGCTTGCGCACAAAGTTTTTTAAAGTTGTAAAAATTATTCAAATGTGGCTGAAATTCCACTCCCATAGGCATGTGGCGTTGGCACATCCCAGGTGCAGAGACAAGGATTTGTGCTAACTCCAGGTGCTATCGGGCGGCACAGTGGCGCAGTGGTTAGCACCGCAGCCTCACAGCTCCAGGGACCCGGGTTCGATTCCTGGTACTGCCTGTGTGGAGTTTGCAAGTTCTCCCTGTGTCTGCGTGGGTTTTCTCCGGGTGCTCCGGTTTCCTCCCACAAGCCAAAAGACTGGCAGGTTGATAGGTAAATTGGCCATTATAAATTGTCACTAGTATAGGTAGGTGGTAGGGAAATATAGGAACAGGTGGGGATGTTTGGTAGGAATATGGGATTAGTGTAGGATTAGTATAAATGGGTGGCTGATGTTCGGCACAGACTCGGTGGGCCGAAGGGCCTGTTTCAGTGCTGTATCTCTAATCTAATCTAATCTAATCCAGGATTCCTAATAGGACTTCGCTATTGCAAATTAGTGGCCCAAATGTTATTCCCTACATGCCGTAAGCATCCCTATTGTTATATGATCACAAACCCTCTGACTCACTGCCAGCAATGCCAAAATCTACTATTTGTTTAGGAAGGCAAAGGGAAATGACCGACTACATTACGGAAAAGGAGACAAGAACCTCAAGCAAACCTTGAAATTACTGTAAACTGAGTCTAAATTATTTTGAACTATAGCCATTTGCTAATTTAAGAAGTACTTGAACAAAATGCTGCAGTCATTACAGTGCAAATTAGTTATACTTATATAATGAGAAGATCATTATAGATTGTGAAGATTGTGAACTGTGTGTTATTAAACTTACTTAAAAGGTATTGCAAAAGGCTATTGATTTCTTAACATTATTCTGTAAGGAAGCCATTAATCCAATACAGCAGCTGGCTGTAACAGCCACAAAACACTAGCTTCTCAGTGAAAGGATGATGTCATGACCTATTAAAGGCTTTAGAATTATGAAAAGCTATTGCTATAAATTTATTCAATTTCGAGACATTTGGGTTGAGACTTGAGTTGCTCTGAAGCCAAATCGATGACCAGATGTCTGGTTATTAGAACTGAGATGTTGCAGAAACTTTTTATTCTTTAAGATTTCAATAACCATCCAAATGATTAATAGTGTAGTTATAGCATCTGATTTAATCTCTTCTTTCAGATAGGGATGATGTTTACTGTTTTGCATTCAGATTAAACACTACCCATGACAGAAGCAGTCTGTGAGATTATGGATTGAGGCTCCACTTCAGGACTTGAGCACATGACCTAGGCTGACACCTCAGTATTGTAGGACTGCTGCATTGTCAGAGATGCTGTTTTTCAGATGAGATGTTAACCCGAAGTTCCCTCTGCTTGTTCAAGTGAACATAGAATATCCCATGGCACTGTTTAAAAAATAACAGGGACTTCTGACTTCTGGCCAACATTCCTCCCTCACAGAATACCACAAAACAGATTATCTGGCCAGTTACCTCAATTGCTGTTTGTAGGACCTGGCTGAGTGCAATTTGCCAAAGCAACAACAGTTCAAACAGTAATTCATTCACTGCAAAACTCTTTGGGATGTCTTGATGATGTGAAAGGTACTTATTTTAAATATAAGTTCTTTTGTTGCAGCAACCATAAAATGCAAAAGCACTGGAGTCACCTGTGTATGATAATATGACTCGTCTGCATATAATGATATCACCCACAAACCAATTTTGTTGGGTGAAAAATGATTTGTAGGTAACCTGACCAATTATCAATATAAATAGAGGCCCTGAATTTCCACAGGGTTTCAAGTTATTGGTGAGGGCAGAATAGTAAAACTTCTATGGAATTTCAAAGCTAGATCCTATATACCTGAAATAATAAGTTTATAGAAAATATTCCAATTATGTATATATAGATTTGCAAGAGTCAAGTTCCCAGCCTTGTAGAAT
The DNA here is from genome assembly GCF_036365525.1 of Heterodontus francisci. Classification (NCBI taxonomy): domain Eukaryota; kingdom Metazoa; phylum Chordata; class Chondrichthyes; order Heterodontiformes; family Heterodontidae; genus Heterodontus; species Heterodontus francisci. The sequence goes on along the minus strand of NC_090373.1, from coordinate 119,198,044 downwards.
GATCAGTCAGTGTGACAAAATCCACTTGATAACAATTACACAAAATTGGGGGTTTCTCTTTTCAGAATAATTATGGGCATTTTCAGAATAATTATGGGCACAAATAAGTGGCCACCGCCAGGGCTACCATTCCCATTAGGAAAGGCTGCCCCACTCGCAACAGCTGTCGGCCCAGTCAGAGGACCAGCAACCTCAGCAGCGCCACAACTAGTAGTGGCCAGTGCTGAGACTACACCTGCAGGATGAGGGCACATCGATGGCCGTGCACCCTCAAAGAGTGGTAAGTGGGGTCTGGAGATGCTGGTGCCAAGCAGGCAGGCCCAGGGGATTGGGTGTGGGCAGGGGTGGCCATTACCGGGGCCAAGCTGGGGGCCCCACTGTGGGTCATGGAGTGCCCAAAAAGGAGGGCCACTCCTCTGGAACCTGCTGGAAGGTCGCCATGTTTCACTGGATGGTCTTCCCACACAGCAGAGGGCCCCCCGACACTGGCAAAATACCTGCAGAGGTGGGAGGAGGCCCTTAATTGGCTACTTAAGTGGCTCAATTTGGCTCCTAGTGGGTGGCACGTCTACCAGCTTTCCCGCTGCTGGCAAAATGGCATTCCGGTGGGAAGACATTGGGCATGTTCTCCACCACCCCCCCCCCCCCAACTTACCTACACCTTTCTGTGCCATTTTGCCAGCCTTCCCACCTCCCAGCCCGTTGCCAAGGGGCTGGTAAAATTCTGGCCACTAAATCATGAGCAAGGAAGAAATGAAGCACTGTACTTCACTTTTATATTGGCTTAAATATGAATCAATATAAAGCTGCAGCAACTATGGAGATACGCATGGAGTCATTTTGTCAAAATGATTAACCTTTCAGATTTAAGTTACTAAAATCTATTCATAATTGTCATTTTTTACTATAGGTTTGCCAGGTCTGCCAGGACCAAAAGGAAACAAAGGAGAAGCCGGGATAAAAGGAAGTATTGGACCTGTTGGATTAAGGGGTGACACAGGTGATCCAGGACCCGCAGGAAAATCTGGTGCACGAGGTTTGAATGGACCTCCTGGTGCTCGTGGAGAAAAAGGTTCAAAGGGTCCAGTAGGGGGACCTGGTTCTAAAGGAAATAAAGGTAATTTAGGGAGGTATGGTTTGCGAGGAGAAGTTGGCACTAAGGGCGACAAAGGACCACAAGGAAAGCCAGGACCACCTGGGCCCAAAGGACAATCAGGAATTAAAGGAGATCCTGGAATTCCAGGCCCACAGGGACCTAAGGGAGAAATGGGGAAAACGGGCCCCCCAGGATCTCAAGGACCACCAGGCCCATGAACCAAAGCACTTTTTTTTTACCTGTTTAAATTTTTATTATGTAATTATTTCTCGTGGTATCACAAGGAAAATCTGCCATATTTCATTTTTAATCAGAAGTGATTTGTGTTTAACTTTCTGAGGAAATCGTGAAATAGTTTCATTCAAACTGATATAGTCACCATCATTGTCAGGTGATACCCTGATCACATGCAATTAGTTACCACCAAGTTTAAATAATCATTGATGAAATGTGGCATGCATAGTAACTGCTATGACAGTGCTCAAATGTAATATCTGTTGACTAGTAAAAGGCTAATTGTTCCTGCAGTTTGACCCATCAAGTTCACAACCAAATGTCTCAGCATCCCAATGTTCTGTTTTAACAGTCTTCTAATTTTTCAAAAATGAGATATGATGTGAAGAAAGGGCACTTGGGTGAGGTATCCGAGGGTTGTGAGATCCATAGAGCTGCACCCCACTGTGTGTCACTGCCTTCAGGAGAAGAGGACATAAAACAGGTGCAACAATACCAATTTCAAGGATTGGCGTCTTGCATACAGAGGCGCCTGAAAGACATTCGACTGGATATTGGGTTTTGCGACTTTTCAGGCATCCCTAAAACAGGCAACCTAAAACAGATATAATGTAAGTGAGGGGCTTCATGCCTGTTTCAGCCCCCTTCTGCTGAATTCAGTATCACAGAGTGGTACAAGAGCTGAGCCTGCTTCACTCTGGATCAGTGGTCACTGGTTGACTGACACCAAAAAGTAAGCTGCCTCTGTGCTAGAAACTATTACCAATGAATTTATATCCCATTTTTGTCAATATGACAATATGATCAAGATCACATCATTTAAAGATCATTCATTATTCACTGGTTTATTCAACTCTAAACACTGACTAAAGTGCAAGATTTTAAACTTTGAGGTAAAGCCATAAACAACTTGATTTTTTGCCAAAAGGCCATAACAATTTAAACATTTGTTTATTTTACTTTCAGCTACTTTTGAACCTATTAATTTTCTTACTTACAAAGTGTTTGCAAATTCCTTAAAATTAGCTTTTCTACACTTTTTTGGGTGAATGGCTTGCTCTGAAGTTTCTGCTGAAAAAAAAAGCCCAACCATTAATTATAAAATTTATAGGAAAATTAAAGAGTCAAAGCTTTGTGAATATACGCCAAAGTTCACGAAACTTGCTGGTGTTCTTCACAGCTTTGATACCTATGCTGCTGAGTGGTCTGTCTATCTAAAACAACTCTGGTTGGGCAGGACTCACCATATATATAAAGTGTTATTTTCTCCATGGATGTACTCTTATTAGTACACCAACTGAATAAGCTGCGCAGATTGGAGTACAGGCCTCCACTATACCTCAACCTGGTGACAACAGGGCTGTGAGAAGTAAAACTGTTTACTGCCTGATATCAAGCTATACTTATATAAATATATTATGTTTCTATTGAGAAATCAAACATTTTCTGCGACTGTAGCCCTCTGTGTGTTTCTGTAATTAATACTGATGGAAGTCATGTTGCTATTTGTTATAGCAAAATGAAGTTAAAATTTCACAGGATTTTGACTTTGGTAACAGCCAGGATTTGCCCAGGAGTGTAAAAATCCAACTCCCAGACCTCAAGCAAGAAAAGAAAATATAAATCAGAGATGAATATATTATGATGTCTTCATGTACAGAGCAATCATAAAGGCCCTAAAACTGACATCATACCAGCTTATTAGGAAAAAAGGTTTTGCATTAACTTAAAAGACTTGATGCATTCAGAATAGATATCAACATTTGTTTCCTTATTTGTTGAAATTTCCAGATATTCAAGCAGAAACGTAAGAAAGTGATACCTAAGAAATCTCTCATAGTTAATCTTCACATTTATAACATTTCAAGTGATAGTAAGGACCAAAGAACAAGTGAAACATTATTAATTTGCATACATTCATTAAATTCTCATTTTCTTTTGAAACATAAAAAGATAATAACTGTGATGGACCTTTTTACAAATATGCAATATGATGAGAATTACATTTTAATTAACTTCTGTCCAGTTTAGTGTTGTAACTATAAGGTATATGTGAAATTGCAGGCTGAGAAATAGTCATCTTTCACCACAAAGGTACATTTTATGTCAAATGTAATATACATTATTGGTTGCTAGTGTGTCAGTTAATTAGCTGATTAATTTCTTTTTTGCATTATAATGCTCTTAACATATCGTATCCTGTATTCAAATGAACTCTACCAAAACCGCGCATGTTCATATTTAAGGATTTTTATCCAGGGCAGGTACTTAGTATTTTTTGCTCCTTTCAGTAAAATCTATGATACATAAAGCAATTTTAAGGTTTAAACTATTTTTAATATCTGAATATTACAATCTGAAATATTTTTAACAAAATGGAGTATTGTTTTATTATAAATGAGGAAAATGAACTGGTTTCCTGATTTTTTTTGTTACTTATGTTAAAACTGCAGCTGGTTTGCATGCTATTATAAATGTCATCCAACCTATGTAAGCATTGTAACTTTGAAATATAACCAGGCATCTGAGGTCCTGGCTTAATAAATTTAGAACACAATTCTATACAACTGTCAAATATTTCATCAATCTAGAAGATAATGGCCTGAATTTTATCCACGTGTTGCGCTCTGCGGCGGCGCACTTTGAGCTCGGTGGTGTGCCTGCATTCAGCGGCCGCCGCCGAGCCCCTGCGATATTATGCGCGGGGCTCATTAGTATCACTGCGACGTGCCACCGCCCCCCCCCCCCCCCCCCCCCGAATATTACGTGGGGAGAGGCGGGACATTCGGCGCAGTGAGGAAACTTTTGACAGCTGTGCAGCAGGTGCTGGGGCCCTATTTAAAGCACCCCAGCACCTGCTTCCTGATAGCCGTCAAAGAAAGACCTCACTGTTGAAGAGTGGGGCTGCTGTCAGTCTGGCAGCAAAGCAGAAAGTGCTGGAGAAACTCAGCAGGTCAGGCAGAATCTGTGGAGAGAGAGGCAGAGTTAACTTTCTGGTCTGTGACCAAGTTCACAGACTTGAAAGTGCCCTGCCTTTCTCTCCACGGGTGCTGCTGGACCTGCTGAGCACTTTCTGCTTTGCTGTCACATACTTACCCTGCTGTGTCCCAGTGTCCTGTGAAGTTGTGATCTTCTTCCACTCAAGTGTTACATTGCTTCTTGTAGGTGTGCTGCACCTGGATGAATAATCTTAATTTTGCACATTCCAGGACGTGAAACTTATATGTAACATGAAAGGTAAATGCACAACAGAAATAAAACCATAATTGAAGAATATTTACATACTATGGGCTTCTAATCATCTGACTGTGAAAAGCTGCAGACTAATATGCATTTGGAATCTGTATTCATTTCTCTGCTATCTGTTATGTGAAAATACATGTAACCGCATTTAAATCTTTGTTAAAAAAAATAGGAAAATATGTTCATATGCTAGCTACAATGCCAACTAGAAATATTACACCAATGACTATGATCAGCTGCTGCAGAAGCAAAGTATTTGTGAATATGTGTCGATGTGTAATAGTAGAAAAACCATGAGAACAGCACAGATTTCTTCACTGGTCCTGTACTGGTTTTCAAACATGTGCAAGACCTTGCAGCCAGAAGTCAGAGCAGTTACACAGTGGAGTCACCTTTGCATCTAAAGGACCACAACAGAAGTCGAGGATGTCAGAGGGATACTCGAGGGTGGCCCCACAGTTCGCTTCAAAAAGAGTGCGGAGAGCGGGGAGAGGCTTCAGTGCAAAAAGATAGGGTCTTCTGATTTGGTCATTGCTCAGGCACAGGAGAGTGTGGCTGCAGCTGAGGCAGGTAAGGGGACCCAGAGGGTAGGAGTGCAGGAGCCTTAGCCTTTGCGATTGTTCAACAGGTTTGAGGTTCTTTCAGCTTGTTTGGATGAGAGTGGGGGCTGTAGGGTGGATGAGCAACCTGACCATGGCACCATGGTACAGGAAGCCATTCAAGTGGAGGGACAAAAAAAGGAATGTATTTTTATTTTTTTATTTAGAGATGCAGCACTTAAACAGGCCCTTCGGCCCACCGAGTCTGTGCCGACCATTAACCATCCATTTATACTAATCCTACACTAATCCCATATTCCTATCACATCCTCATCTGTCCCTATATTCTCCTACCACCTGCCTATACTAGGGGAAATTTATAGTGGCCAATTTACCTATCAACCTGCAAGTCTTTTGGCTGTGGGAGGAAACCGGAGCACCCGGAGGAAACCCACGCAGACACAGGGAGAACTTGCAAACTCCACACAGGCAGTACCCAGAATTGAACCCGGGTCGCTGGAGCTGTGAGGCTGTGGTGCTAACCACTGTGCCACCCTCTTTTTTTTAGAGATGCAGCACTGAAACAGGCCCTTCGGCTCACCGAGTCTGTGCCGACCAACAACCACCCATTTATACTAACCCTGCAGTAATCCCATATCATCTACCTACACTAGGGGCAATTTACAATGGCCAATTTACCTATCAGCCTGCAAGTCTTTGGCTGTGGGAGGCAACCAGAGCTCCTGGCGAAAACCCACGCGGTCACAGGGAGAACTTGCAAACTCCGCACAGGCAGTACCCAGAATCGAACCTGGGTTCTTGGAACTGTGAGACTGCAGTGCTAACCACTGCGCCACTGTGGTAGTAGGGGACAGTATAGTTAGGGAGATTGACACTGTTCCCTGCAGCAAACAGCGAGAGTCCAGACGGCTGTGTTGCCTGCCCGGTGTCAGGGTTTGGGCTGGAGAGGAACTTACAGTGGGAGGGGGATGATCCAGTCATCGTGGTCATGTAGGTACCAATGACAAATGCAGGACAAGGAAAGAGGTTCTGCATAGTCAGTATGAGGAATTAGGCACTAAATTAAGAAGCAGAACCTCAAAGGTAATAATCTCTATTATTACCTGAGCAATGTGCAAATTGGCATACGGCAAATAAGATTAGAGAAGTGAATGCATAGCTCAAAGACTGGTGTGGTAGAAGTGGGTTCTGGTTCGTGGGACACTGGCACCCGTACTGGAGAAAATGGGGCTGTACCATTGGGATGGTCTACACCTGAACCATGCTGGGTCTGATGTTCCTGTGAGCCACATAATTAGGGAAGTAGAGATGGTTTTAAACTAAATAATGGGCGCAAAGCATCAAATTTGGGAAGGTGTGGTAAATCAAAGAGTACAGACAAGCAAGAGAGAAAGGTATTAATATGGGAAATCATAAACAGACCGTGATAGGAAGGGATAGAGAGTACAAATCCAAGAGTAAGTCAGCAGTCAAGGCTAGACGTTACAAAAATAATAAAAGGACAAAATGAAAGGTTCTCTATCTGAATGCACGTAGCATTTGAAACAAAACAGATGAACTGAGACTGCAAAGAGAAATAAATAAGTACAATCTGATAGCCATTACAGAGACATGGCTGCAGGATGACATGCATTGGGACCTGAATATTGAAAGGTACATGGCATTTAGGGAGGACAGGAAGCTAGGAAAAGGTGGAGGGGTGGCTCTGTTAATTAACGATGGTATTCGCATAATAGAGAGGGTTGACCTAAGTTCAGGAAACCAGGATGTAGAAGCAGTTTGGTTAGAGATGAGAAATCATAAAGGCAAGAAGTCACTTGTGGGAGTGGTGTACAGGCCACCTAATTTTAACCACACTGTAGGTTGGGGTATAAAGGAAGAAATAATGGCAGCTTGTCAGAAAGGAATAGTGATAATCATGGGGGATTTTAACCTACATATAGACTAGAAAAATCAGATGGGCAGAGGTAGCCTAGATGAGGAGTACATAGAATGTTTTTGGGATAATTTCTTGGAACATACATTCTGGAGCCAACCAGAGAGCAGGCTATACTAAACCTGGTATTGTGCAACAAGATAGGATTAATTAATGACCTCATAATTAAGGCACCCCTAGGCAGTAGCAATCATAATATGATTGAATTTTACATTCAGTTTGAGGGAGAGAAGAGTGGATCCGAGACCGGTATTTTAAACTTAAATAGGGGCAATTATCAGGGCATGAAAGCAGAGCTAGCTAAAGTGAACTGGCAAATTAGGTTAAGGGACAGGTCAATAGAGATGCAGTGGCAGACATTTAAGGGGATATTTCAGAATACACAGAATAGATACATTTCAATGAAAAAGAAAAATTCCAAGGGGGGAACCTGCCATCCGTGGTTAACTAAAACAATTAAAGATAGTATCAAACTGAAAGAAAAAGCCTACAATTGCACAAAGATGTTAGGCAGGTCAGAAGATTGGACAGAATATAAAAAACAGCAAAGATTGAAAGATTGATAAGGAAGGTAAAATTAGGGTACAAGAGAAAGCTAGCTAGAGATATAAAGACAGATAGTAAGAGTTTCTATCGATATTTTAAAAAGAAAAAAGAGTTTACAAAGTAAATATTGGTCCTATAGAAAGTGAGTCTGGGGAATTAATAATGGATAAAAAGGAGATGGCAGATGAATTGAACAGGTATTTTGTATTAGTCTTCACTATGGAGGATACAAGTAACATCCCAGCATTAGCTGTAAGTCAGGGAATGAAAGGGAAGGACGAGCTCAAGAAAATGACAATCACCAGGGAAGTGGTGCTGAACAAATTGTTGGAGCTGCGGGCTGACAAGTCCACGGGTCCTGATGGACTTCATCCTAGGGTCTTAAAAGAAGTGGTGAGTGAGATAGTTGATGTGTTTGTTTTAATTTTCCAAAATTCCCTAGATTTGGGGAAGGTTTCGCTGGATTGGAAAATAGTGAATGTAACTCCTTTATTCAAAAAGGGAGGGAGACAGAAAGCAGGAAACTACAGGCCAGTTAGCTTAATATCTGTCTTCAGAAAAATGTTAGAAGCTATTATTAAAGACATTATAGCACAGCACTTAGAAAAATTGAAGGTAATCAGGCAGAGTCAACATGGTTTTGTGAAAGGGAAATCATGTTTAACCAATTTATTGGAGTTCTTTGAGGGAGTTACATGTGCTGTGGATGAAGGAGAACCAGTGGATGTATTGTACTTAGATTTCCAGAAGGCATTTGATAAGGTGCCGCATCAAAGGTTATTGCAAAAAATAAAAGCTGATGGTATAGGGGGTATCATATTGGCATGGATAGAAGATTGGCTAGCTAACAGGAAACCGAGAGTAGGCATAAATGGGTCATTTTCTGGTAGGCAAGATGAAATGAGTGGTGTGCCACAGAGATCTGTGCTGGGGCCTCAACTTTTTACAATTTATATAAATGACTTAGATGAAGGGACCGAAGGTGGTTGCTAAATTTGCTGATGACACAAAGATTGGTAGGAAAGTAAGTTGTGAAGAGGACATAAGGAGGCTAAAAAGGGAGCTAGATAGCTTAAGTGAGTGGGCGACCATCTGGCAGTTGGAGTATAATGTGGGAAAATGCGAAGTTGTCCATTTTGGCAGGAAGAATAACAAAGAAACATATTATCTAAATGCTGAGAGATTGCGGAACTCTGAGATGCAGAGTGATCTGGCTGTCCTAGTGCATGAATCGCAAAAGGTTAGTATGCAGGTACAGCTTGTAATTAGGAAAGCTAAAAGAATGTTATCGTTTATTGCAGAGATAATGCTTCAGCTATACAGGGCATTAGTGAGACCACATCTGGAGTACTATGTACAGTACTGGTCTCCTAATTTAATGAAGGATGTAAATGCGTTGAAAGTAGTTCAGAGAAGGTTTACTAGACTGATTCCTAGAATGGGTGGGCTATCTTGTGAGGAAAAATTGGACAGGCTAGGCTTGTATCTGCTGGAATTAGGAGGCTACTTGATTGAAACATATAAAATCCTGAGGGGTCTTGACAGGGTGGATGTGGAAAGGATGTTTCCCCTTGTGGGAGAATCTAGAACCAGGGGTCACTGTTTAAAAGTAAGGGGTTGCCCATTTAAGACAGAGATGAGGAGAAATGTATTCTCTCAGAGAGTCATGAGCCATCGAAACATAGAAAATAGGAGCAGGAGTAGGCCATTCGGCCCTTCGAGCCTGCTCCGCCATTCATTGTGATCATGGCTGATCATCCAACTCAGTAACCTGTTCCCGCTTTCTCCCCATACCCTTTGATCCCTTTAGACCCGAGAGCTATATCTAACTCCTTCTTGAAAACATACAATGTTTTGGCCTCAACTGCTTTCTGTGGTAGCGAATTCCACAGGCTCACCACTCTCTGGGTGAAGAAATTTCTCCTCATCTCAGTCCTGAAAGGTTTACCCCGTATCCTTAGACTATGACCCCTGGTTCTGGACTCCCCCACCATCGGGAACATCCTTCCTGCATCTACCCTGTCAAGTCTTGTTAGAACTTTATAGGTTTCTATGAGATCCCCCCTCACTCTTCTGAATGCCAGCAAATATAATCCTAACTGACTCAATTCCTCCTCATACGTCACTCCTGCCATCCAGGAATCAGTCTGGTAAACCTTTGCTGCACTCCCTCTATAGTAAGAACATCCTTCCTCAGATCGGGAGATTAAAACTGCACACAATTTTCCAGGTGTGGCCTCACCAAGGCCCTGTATAATTGCAGCAAGATATCCCTGCTCCTGTACTCGAATCCTCTCGCTATGAAGACCAACATACCATTTGCCTTTTATACCGCCTGTTGCACCTGCATGTTTACCTTCAACGACTGGTGTACGAGAACACCCAGGTCTCGTTGCATATTCCCCTCTCTCAGTTTATTGCTGTTCAGGTAATAATCTGCCTTCCTGTTTTTGCTACCAAAGTGGATAACCTCACATTTATCCACATTATACTGCATCTGCCATGCATTAGCCCACTCACTCAACTTGTCCAAATCACCCTGAAGCCTCGTCTTTAGAACTCTCTTCCTCAAAAGGAGGTGGAAGCAGAGTCTGAATATGTTTAAGACAGAGGTATACAGATTCTTGATAAACAAAGGGGTGAAAGGTTATTGGGGGTAGGTGCTAATGTGGAGTAATCAGTTCAGCCATGAACTTATTGAATGGCGTAGCATGGTCGAGGAGCCGTGTGGCCTACTCCTGCTCCTAATTCTTATGTTCATATGTTCAGCGAAGCCTCCCTGGTCACTCTCCTCTGGGCTGTGCGGACAAGGCGGGAGGTCCTTTTTACCAGTGATGGTAAGAAGAGGCCCTCCCGCCTGAACAAGGCAGCCTGGCTGGAGATGGCAGAGGGTTTGAGTAGCCATGGGGCCATCCAGCGTCAACGGGTCCAATGCCGGAAGAGGATGAACGATCACTCTCCCAGCAGCCGGGGCCCTTTAGGCCTTGTGTGCACAGGGTACGACCGCCAAAGTCATCTACAGCTAAAGGGCAATCATATCAGCAGCCTTCCTACAGTCAGGCTGCGACCGCAGAAGTGGCACCGCGTAGGAGCATCCGCAAGCATTTCCAAAATGCACTGTGACACAAATGGGTCTGCACTGGTGAAACAACAATGTAGAAAGGCCGAAAACAAAATTGTCTTCATTAACATGTACGTTGCTTTTACTGTGTGAATGAAGTGTGACAGCATGTACTGATTGTGGCTCCTCCCATTACATCATTGGCCTTTCAGAACTGCTCATGTATGGAATAACCTCATTGCCATGCCAGTATCACTCATGTGTGTCTCCACGAATGCAGTAATATGGACAATGGCTCAGTATTCTTCTTCCAGTAATGGTGAATGCAAAGATGTTGCAGATGTGAACTGCTGCACAACAGGTGAACGAGGGTGCTGTGTGGTTTGCAGAGCCCACGGTGGTTCTGACAATGTGGAGAACCTTTGATCAATGAGGTGCTGCTGTGCATCCCTAGCTCACCGCTCGCCCTCTATGCAGTGCCTGGATGCTCTCTGTCCCCTCATGTGCCTTTCCTGCTGTAAGTCCTCAGAGTCCTCATCGTCCGAGGATGAGTCCTACTCATGTCTCTCCTCATCCTGAAAAGCCTTCCCCCATTGACTGTGTAGTTGTGCAGAGCACAGCAGACAGCAATGACGTGAGCTGTCCTTTCCGGTTCGTACTGCAAGGCACCACCCGATCTATCCAGGCAGCGGAATCGCATTTTCAGCATGCTGATCGCCTGCTCAATGGTGTCTCTTGTAGCTCCGTGGCTGGCATTGTTTCTCTCCTCTGCAGCAGTGCTGGGGTGTCTCACTGGTATCAGGAGCCATGTATGCAAGGGGTATCCCTTGTCTCCAAAAAGCCACCCCTCCATCTGAGCCAGTTCAGTGAACAGCAACGGCAGCTGGGACTATCGCAGGATGAAGGGATCATGGCAGCTGCCTGGAAAGCGGGTACAGATTTACATGAATCGTTTCCGGTGATCACATACGAGCAGCACATTGATTGAATGGAAGCCTTACGGTTTACGTATTCAACTGGTCACCCGGCAGGAGCCTTGAAGGCCACATGGGTGCAATCTATGACCCCTTGCACCTGTGGGAACCCCACAATGGAGCCGAAACTGGTGGTCCTCTGGGCCTGACTCTCAAGGTCCATTGTAAAGCAGATATAGTCACCAGCCCTCCGGTACAGGGCATCGGTGGCCTTCCTGATGCAACGGTGCACTGCTGACTGTGTGACCCCACAAAGGTCTCCGGTGGGCCCCTGAAATGAAGCAGAGGCATAAAAATCGAGAGCCGCTGTCACTTTGAGGGCCACAGGCATAGGATGGCCCCCGAAGACCCTCGGCTGCAGGTCATCATTCAGCAGGGCGTCGAGATGTGTCACCGCCTCTCTCGACATCCGCAGTTGCCTCTGACATTGGTGCTCTGACATCTGCAGGTATGTCATGAGGGACCTGTAGTGGCGAGCTCTCCTTGGGTGCCGCTGCTCATGACCGGGGGCCTCTATCTATGCTGCAACTGCCTGTTTTGCCTGTGGCGCATATGGATCCTCTCCAGAGGCACATCAATGAACATAGGGTGAACCTGACAGGACAGAGATTGATGTTGAGTGGTACATCGGGTGCTTTCATGCAGCAGCTATGTAGCATGGCATGGCATTTCCTATCTTAGCTCCCACTAAGAGTGGCACTGTATGATCACATAATTTTTGAACATGCTGCATCGATTGGCCCACCAGACATATAAGCTTCACAGGCCTACCGTTTCTGGCACTCTCCCTATATACAGGGTAACTCGAGTGCCATTGCTTCATCACTGACAGAGGCAATCAATAGCACAGAGTTGCCAACCATTACGGAGGGCAGAATCGCAGTGGCTCCCTACGCGTCTACAGACTGAGATCCCTGAATATCTGGACTTACCTTTGCTGGAAAAACCTTCTTCCTCTGATGACATGTTGGTTTTACTGTTCGTGAACGGGATGGCACGTGATGGCCGCTCATTCAATGTAAAATGTGGAAGTGTGCACTGAGAGGTGTCTGGCTACATAATCTGCAGAGGGAAGTACTGTTTTGAATATGGTAATTGGGGTGTCATCGCCAAACAGTGGCGGGGTGGGGGGGAGCCACACTGAGGTCCCCTCGCTGCCAGTAATATGCGGTGGGCCCTTCTCGACATCGGGGGTCGAAGCAGGCCTCTCCCTGCCGAATTTTACCGGCTCCCGCACTGTGACCCGCAGCAGCGAGGGGCCAGTAAAACTCTCCCCAATTCCTCAGGGTAAGATTTTCCCCTTGTGCTAGGTATAGCAAATTAATAGACACATTACAATTTCATTATACTGGGCACAGAGGAAATTTTCTAACATATCTAGTTCACATGAAATGAAATAAAATAGCTATGAACTCAGACTAATGCTATGCTAACTTTAGTAAAATAATTGTGATGAAAAGGTGGAGTAATATCAGGAGAAACCATCAATTAACTATTCCTCTGAATTCAGAGCTAATTGAAACATTTTTATCCCATCAAAAAGGTATGCTTAAAGGTCTTTTCCTACTAATTCTTTGCCACTTCCTCCTCCTTCAAGCAGTTTACCTTGTACATCCCTCTTCTTTAAAATCCTCACTCTCTTCTGGCCCCAAGCCCACCCAAGCTTCATCCTTTCTTTCCACAGTTTTGATTCCAATCCTTCACTATTCCTCTGCCTTCCTATTCTCCTATCACCAACCCTGACTTGTAGCCGCCTTTGATAAGCTCCACAGCTTGCTTCTGTGCCTCTTGCGGCATTCTCCAAACGACCCATCACTGCATCCTTACAAGATCCCAACTGCCCAATCGGCTTCCTCTCTTATTGACCAACATGTTGTTCCTGCCACCTTCAGGCTAGAGACTCTGCTCCAGGATCATATGAGACCCAGGAGATAAAATGGCCCAGGCATCACGTTGGCATGTGACTGCGAGTTGGTTGCTTGTTTCTGTCCTACACAACATATTTATGTCCCCAGTTAAAATTGGGGTAAAGTGTACACAGTTATACAATCATCGAGGTCTAAAAAATGAGAAGGAAGTGGAGGACCCATAGTCTCAGGACCAGTTAAAAGAAATCCTTGCTGCAATGCAGAAACAGATGACAGATTCTATTAGTGACTTCTAGGTCAGTGAATGCCACATCCACCCAATGCATTAACACTTCCCTCCACAATCCAGTGCCCATATAATTTCAGCAACATTGACCTCTGCACTAACCCAACTGCATGGATGCCTATCATTATTTGATAGCATTTTGTTCAACAACATCAAGAGAGGAAACTATTGAAATAATGTGTAACCAATTTCCTGACAGCTATTAGTGTACGTGGCTAGTTTTTTTTAAACCATAAATTCTATCCCCTTGATGACAGTGGATGCTTCCCCAGTGGCATAAGTAAATGAATTTTCTGGATGCCAGTAGCACCCAATCGGAATTTAAGTGGCAGTGTACAACGAAAGGTAATTGTGGTTTTCGGAGGCCAATAATCAGAGCCTTGGGATATCACTACATGGAAGAGTTGATCTTCAACAGCTTCCTTAATTTTTTTTTTATTCATTCATGGGATATGGGCATTGCTAGCTAGGCCAGCATTTATTGCCCATTCCTAATTGCCCTTGAGAAGGTGGTGGTGAGGTGAGCTGCTTTCGCAAACCTCTGCAGTCCTTGGGGTGTAGGTACACCAACAGTACTGTGAGGAAGGAAGTTCCAGGATTTTGACCAAGCGACAGTGAAGGAATGGCGATATAGTTCCAAGTCAGGATGGTGTATGGTTTGCAGGAGAACTTGCAGGTGGTGGTGTTCCCATGCATCTGCTGCCCTTGTCCTTCTAAGTGGTAGAGGTCGCGGGTTTGGAAGGTGCTGTCAGAGGAGGCTTGGTAAGTTTCTGCAGTATATCTTGTAGATGGTACACACTGCTGCCACTGTATGTCGGTGGTGAAGGGAGTGAATGTTGATGATCGTGAATGGGGTGACAATCAAACGGGCTGCTTTGTCCTGGATGGTGTTGAGCTTCTTGAGTGTTGTTGGAGCTGCACTCATCCAGGCAAGTGGAGAGTATTCCATCACACTCCTAACTTATGCCTTGTAGATGGTGGACAGGAATTTGGGAGACAGGAGGTGAGTTACTCGCTGCAGAATTCCTAGCCTCTGACCTGCTCTTCTGGCCACAGTATTTATGTGGCTGGTCCAGTTCAGTTTCTGGTCAATGATAACCCCCAGGATGTTGATAGTGGCGGATTCAGTGATGGTAATGCCATTGAACATGAAGGGGAGATGGTTAGATTCTCTCTTGTTTGAGATGTCATTGCCTGGCACTTGTGTGGCACAAATGTTACTTGCCACTTATCAGCCCAAGCCTGGATGCTGCCCAAGTCTTGCTGCATCTGGACACGGTTTGCTTCAGTATCTTAAGGAGCTGTGAATGGTGCTGAACATTGTGCAATCATCAGTGAACATCCCCACTTCTGACCTTTTGATGGAGAGAAGGTCATTTATGAAGTAGCTGTAAATGGTTGGGCCTAGGACACTACCCTGAGGAAATCCTGCAGTGATGTCCTGGGACTGAGATGATTAACCTTCAACAACCACAACCATCTTCCTTTGTGCTGGGTAAGATTCCAACCAGTGGAGAGTTTTTTCTCTGATTACCATTGACTCCAGTTTTGGCTCCTTGATGCCATACTCAGTCAAATGCTACTTGATGTCACTCTCACCTCACTTCTGGAGTTCAGCTCTTTTGTCCATGTTTGGAACAAGGCTGTAATGAGGTCAGGAGCTGAGTCACCCTGGTGGAACCCAACTGAGCGTCAGTGAGCTAGTTATTGCTGAGCAAATGCCGCTGCATAGCACTGTCAATGACCCCTTCCATCACTTTGCTGATGATTGAGAGTAGACTGATAGGGCGATAATTGGCCGAGTTGGATTTGTCCTGCTTTTTGTGGACAAATGACCTTCGCTCCATCATAATTCCAAAGTGGAGCTGTCCCCATACATTCCACCAGGTACATCTTTATTTAAAACTCCTCTGATAATGAAGCAGTCCAGGCCAGCCAACAGCATGTGGATAAATTCTGGGCTTGGGATGACCAGTGCTAAGTAATGTTCACAGTATGTAAGTGCCAGACAAAAGAAAGCACAGTCTCAGTCATCTCTCCCTGACCTTCAATAACATCACATTGTCAAGTCCTTCACTTTCAACCTCTTTGTGGTGGTGGGGGGTGGGTGGTCACCATTGACCAGAAATTTATGTTTGCCAAGCATATCAACACCATGGCTATTAGAGCCCTTTGAGCTGAGTGCACCTCTCTCCTCATAGCCTCTTCATCACCTACAAGACTTAAGTCAGGAGTGTAATGGAATATTCACTACTTGTTTGGAAGAATGCAACCAAAACAACACTCAAGAAGCTTGACATGCAGGATAAAGCAGTTCATTTGATTAGTTTTCCTGCCACTGGACTCAATTGTGTCCCCCTCCATCACTGGTGAATTATGATTGCAGAATGTGCATTCGCTTGGGGGCACTGCAGTAACTCACCGAGGTTACATGACAACGCCTCGCTTCCCTACCACAGGAAAAAGAGCAGCAATATTATGGGAACAGCATAATCTCCCAAGTCATGCACCATCCTGACTATATTATGTGTGTGTATATTCTTTATTGCTGGGTCAATTTCCTGAAATTCTGGGCCCAACATTATTGTGGGAGTGCCAACACGACAAGGGCTGTGGCAGTTCAAGAAGAAGGCCCGCCACCACTGTCTCAGCTGAATTAGGGATGGACAATAAATCTGGCCTTGTCATTGTGGGAGAATGGGGGCAGCAGAAACCAGTCTGGCAGAAGGTTTCAAATTGTCCTGTTGGCTTCTCTGCTGCCTGGAGATAAGTTGACACGTCTGCATCGCTCTCTGTCGGAGATAAATAGACAGGGAGCCTGCCAATAGCTAGTAACAAATATCTCTGACACCCATAAGCTGACTTTATTTCATCAATGATTGAAAACTGAGAAGACTGAGTATGCTGATTATCAATATTGTGACTTTGCCGCTATTATATCATATTCCTTCCTTTTGTCTCCAGGACCTTCACTCATAGAGCAAGTGGTGCAGGGCATCATGAGGACAATTTCTCAGAGGACTTCATTCCCTCTGAGGGTGCACCCTCACAGGCATACAGCCATACACCAGCACAGATGCTTGCACATCCGTGGGCCCACTTAAAGAGTTAGTTACATTTTCATCTGATGATTCACGACTCACAAATGAGCACAAGCAAACACTGATGCCAGGGACAGCTGTGGATAGTCCACATCGGAGTGGCACAATTCTCTCCAAGCCCTGCTCAGCTGGACACAGAGACTGAACCCCAGGGACTATCATTGAGAAGGAGAATACTAGAGATACATCAGCATCTCAGCCCGGTACTGACAGATGTGCCACGCACTCTGTCCATAATAATGGAGAGGATGGACGAGTCCAGATCAATCACTAGTGGATGGGTGACACAGGGAATAGCGAGAATGTCTGCCATGGAGAGAGAGGCTGCCTCAATGGAGCTTCAGGCACAACTCTCAAATGATTCTTTACAGACCATGACCAGAGCCCTGCAGACTTTGGATGCCAACTTATCTGCCACCTTAAACAAGATGACAGATGCTTTATTCATGGCCTTACAACATGTCACTAATCTGCACCAAGTTGGTCTCCAGGAGAATGGTAGCAATGATGTGACACTGGCCCAGGAGAGGGATGGTGGCATAAGAGGACATGAATGTGGAAACTTCATTCAAAACGCTCCCATTTCTCACTCATTGCCTCATTTCCAGCCCATACACAACATGTTGCCTCATCTCCCGATGGCTGAGTCAGTCTCTGCACAGGTACAGGTGAAGCAATCTTTGGCAGGGCACTCAAGGGCTCCGATACCCAGAGGTTATAGGCTAAAACCATCCCAGCAGTCAGAGCAGAGATATGAGCAGCCTGTCTCTACCTCTGCTGAAACCACAAGGGGTGCACCAAGTAGAAGCAGTAGAAAACATAAGTTGAAGAAATTGTAATTCACCAAGGTCATGTACATGGGTGTTGACAAAATGTTATGTCATTAAGGTTTGTTTAATAATGCCAAAGAAATTTTATTGATTACCACCACTTCCACCTCTTGCTCAAGATTGCATCCCAAGTGTCAACTGTGTACCTCCCTCCTGTGCATTTCTCTCTTGTGCACTTCTGTCCTGTGCATTTCTCTCCTGTTCATTTCTCTCCTGTGCACCTCCCCCCTGTGCAGCTCCGTCCTGTGAATTTCTCTCCTGTGCATTTCTCTCCTGTGCACCTCCCACCTGTGCATTTCTCTCCTGTGCATTTCTCTCCTGTGCACTTCCATCCTGTGCATTTCTCTCCTGTGCACCTCCCACCTGTGCATTTCTCTCCTGTGCACCTCCCTCCTGTGCATTTCTCTCCTGTGCAGCTCCCTCCTGTGCATTTCTCTCCTGTTCATTTCTCTCCTGTGCACCTCCCTCCTGTGCATTTCTCTCCTGTGCAACTCCCTCCTGTGCATTTCTCTCCTGTGCATTTCTCTCCTATGCACCTCCATCCTGTGCATTTCTCTCCTGTGCACCTCCCTCCTGTGCAGCTCCGTCCTGTGCATTTCTCTCCTGTGCACCTCCCTCCTGTGCACCTCCCTCCTGTGCAGCTCCGTCCTGTGCATTTCTCTCCTGTGCATTTCTCTCCTGTGCACCTCCCACCTGTGCATTTCTCTCCTGTGCATTTCTCTCCTGTGTACCTCCATCCTGTGCATTTCTCTCCTGTGCAGCTCCCTCCTGTGCATTTCTCTCCTGTTCATTTCTCTCCTGTGCACCTCCCTCCTGTGCATTTCTCTCCTGTGCACCTCCCTCCCGTGCATTTCTCTCCTGTGCATTTCTCTCCTGTGCACCTCCATCCTGTGCATTTCTCTCCTGTGCACCTCCCACCTGTGCATTTCTCTCCTGTGCACCTCCCTCCTGTGCATTTCTCTCCTGTGCACCTCCCTCCTGTGCAGCTCCCTCCTGTGCATTTCTCTCCTGTTCATTTCTCTCCTGTAGACCTCCCTCCTGTGCATTTTCTCCTGTGCACCTCCCTCCTGTGCATTTCTCTCCTGTGAACCTCCCTCCTGTGCAGCTCCCTCCTGGGCATTTCTCTCCTGTGCATTTCTCTCCTGTGTACCTCCCTCCTGTGCATTTCTCTCTTGTGCACTTCTGTCCTGTGCATTTCTCTCCTGTTCATTTCTCTCCTGTGTACCTCCCTCCTGTGCATTTCTCTCCTGTGCAACTCCCTCCTATGCACCATCCTCTTGTGCACAGGCTGATCCCAGCACAGCACATCATCACTGCTGTGTATGGTGATGGCCTTCCTCCACTGATGTGCTGACAGACACACCCATGCACCTCCCATCCTGATCTTGTCACTTTGAAAGTCCAAGGTTGAAAAAAAAACTGTATACAGTATACCGTATATGTGTTAACCAATCCCTTATGCATGGTTGGTACTTGTGCATCATCAACACTAACACAAAGAGAAGAAAACACAACAACTGGGAGCTCAGCGCAGTTGTGCATTCCAGCTGGGCACTCATATGACCAATCTCTCTCTCTCTCTCTCTCTGGCTTAGTTCTTGCATTTTAAATGGCTTTAAAGTATTTTTCATGGATAAATACAGAATATTTGCACTAGTCAAATACTACAGATGCAACTTTGTGTGTAAGATCACTTCGCAGAGAGGCTTTCAACCAAACGTTGACACTACAGGAGAGTTATGTTTGAGCTAACCCTTGGTCACAAGAAAAACAGTGTCCATGGTACAGGAGAGCTGAAAGTGTTTGCTTGGCCCTAGGGACCTGCCCAAGGATGTGAAAATAAATTGAAACCAACAACTCTGCCAAACGTTCGTCAGAGGGAACTGAGATGGCAGATGTAATAAGTGAGCTTGTATTCAGATGGGACAATGACAAGTTTAAATACTCACCTGAACCAATGCTGAAACTTGCCTTTGTTTCACTGGTTGATTTCCAAAGCCCCAGGAAACAGTTTTGCACAAGTTAAATTTAGAGCCAAGTTAAAAACAATTTACAAAGACCTCATTAACACTTCCTAAGGACATTAATTGCACCGTTAAGTAGCCTCTGCCAGCAATAAGTAAACCCCCACTTTGGTGAGCAAGTTTCTCACCAGCATCCAAACACACCTCTGTTAATCCCGGAAGTAAGCATTTTGGAGTTAGTTGCAGTCCCAATTGAGAATTTATCAATTTTAACCCCCCAACCCACCCATTCCTGAGGTTCAATTACGCCCCCCCCCCCACCCCCCACCACCAACCCTTGTAGTTTATGATGTTGTTTGAACCCTCAGTTTGCTTTTAATTCACCGATAACTATTCAATTTTGCCTAATGTGTTACATATTTGGCTACAGAACAAGTAAAAACCTAGCATTGCTCCCCAAAATGCAACCTAGTGTGATTAGGCAATACCACAATGGACTATTAACATCAATACTAATACCAGAATTTATTGAAGAACACTTGTTTTTAATAGTTCTGTAGATATTGCATTTAAACATATCTAGAAGTTTAACAATTAAACAAAATTAAATTAACTTCAGATGTTAGAGAGCAAAAAGCCAGGTTGAAGTTAAAAGCTAGTTGTTGGTTTCAATTTATTTTCACATCCTTGGGCAGGTCCCTAGGGCCAAGCAAACACTTTCAGCTCTCCCGTACCATGGACACTGTTTTTCTTGTGACCAAGGGTTAGCTCAAACATAACTCTCCAGTAGTGTCAACTTTTGGTTGAAAGCCTCTCTGCGAAGTGATCTTACACACAAAGTTGCATCTGTAGTATTTGCAAATATTCTGTATTTATCCATGAACAATACTTTAAAGCCATTTAAAATGCAAGAACTAAGCCAGAGACAGAGAGAGAGAGAGATTGGTCATATGAGTGCCCAGCTGGAATGCACAACTGCACTGAGCTCCCAGTTATTGTGTTTTCTTCTCCTTGTGTTAGTGTTGATGATACACAAGTACCAACCATGCATAAGGGATTGGTTAACACATAGTGTGGGTTCTATATTGATAACTATGCTGCACATGTACCACTAGGAATAATCTTACATAGGTCTGCTCTAGATGATTACTCTCTACAGACTCACACAGAGTAGAAGTCACATGGTATATTGCATCATTTCCCATACACTGTTGTACATGGAAAACATAACCACACCTTCTTAAAGGTGTACCACAACATCTCCCTTTTATCTAAATAAAAATTATCCCTGTAAATAAATAAACCGTAACTATATACAATTCAGCAAACAGTGGCAAATTGCAAATGTATATCGTACAAGGCTGTAAATACAAAACTCATGGATTCATAAGTCTCGATAACACAGTGGTAGTTTAATCGTATGCCCTAACTTGGTAACTGTATATCTGCTCTCAGATTGCTGAACAGTTTCACATGGGCTCTTCTCCTTGGAAGTAGTGTGTATAGACTTTGCTTGAGACTTGGTTTTAGATCTCGTCCTGATCGCAATGGAATCATGCAGTGATCCAGGATCATGAACTTCTCTGATCTGACCTCTGTTTCGTCTCACTGTTGTACCATTGGGTGTAATAACTTCATGTGAACATGGTTCTGGACAGATCTTGGAAACTTGTGCTGGACTCCACGTACCATTTGTAGGATAGTCTATTCTGACTTGCTGTTTTACTGACAGACTGGGTAACTCTCCACCTGCACAGCTGTCGTGTACATCCTTCATCCTCTCCTGTTTGTCCAAATATGCTTCTCAGACTTCTGGATTGTTGGAATGATGGTAGCTAGGCAGATCTGTTTGTACCTGTCTTCCGAACATCAATTCTGCCAATGAAATGGTAGAACTTAAAGGAGTTGCTGTAAGCTGCAGCATTGCTATATTTAAGTCTTGATTAGTCTTCCTGTTCTCAAGAATGAGAGACTTTACTGTGCAGATCATACTTTCCACTAAGCTATTAAATCTTGGGTAATGAGGTGAAGAAGTAATGTGGTCTATGCCCCATTTCTGACACAAATCAAGAACTGGCTTTCCAGTATATTGAGGCCCATTGTCGGCCCACTCTTTGGGTGCTCCAAACAGACTGAAGATTGCATTTAATGAGCTGGATTTTGTGCTCAGCCTGAAGGCAGGTCTTATGGCGGGACGCCCGTGGAATCGGAGCAGAATCGTCCACCATGGAACCCGATACCGTAATGCCAGGTTTCGACCTTCCCGAAACAGGATCGTACTTTAAATATGTTATATACTGTTTCGCATTGATTAGAACGTAATTCACCATGGTCCTACCATCCACTCACAATCTTTTGCTTGACATGCGGCACTCACATGCCTTCACTTTTTCATCTTCGAAAAGCTGGAGCCACTGAGGCAAGAGTCCTCGGTGCCTACAAAGGTGAGGAAGTAACGCCTTGCAATCCTGTTGAATTATTTTCAACATCGGACACTTTCACTAAGGTTAATCGGCAGATGTGAGGGGAGGTTGGAACTCTGCAAGTAAATACTGTTGCGGAGGTGGGGGGCGGGGGAGGGGAGAACTCTGCAAGTGGATACACTGTTTGAGGGGATGGGGAAGAACTGGGAAACTTTATAGATTGCTTTTGTCCGAGGTCCCTTTAGGCAACTCAAATGGTATTCTGATGGTCATGATGGCTTGCATTTATTTATAAGTTGTGCGGGCAACGTCAAGCCATAACATAGAGCGCATGCCGGAATACTGCTGAAGCAGGAATTAACACAAATCTCTGGCCAGTTAGGTGTACTTGACCTTTTTAAGGAATCCAACGTTACCAAGAGCACAGAGATGGGTATGATCCACCCTGTTTTCCTGTATCCCCGTGCTGTGATGAGGTATCTCCACCAGAGGCGGGCCCAAGAGGCAGGCACGGCTCAAGAGGAAGCTCCCAGACACAAGCAGCAGCAGCCACCAAGATGCAGACGAGCCCAGATAAGCCAGTGAGTCCATAGGACTCAGATGACATAACTGCAGATGTCTGAGTGCCAGTGCCAGAGACTGTGGATGACCAGAGAGCTTGTCACACACCTCTGTGCACTGCTGAATGATGATTTGCAACCAATGGGCTTTGACGGTCACCCTATGGCCGTTGCCCTCAAAATTAGTGTGGCCCTAAACATCTACGTTTCTGGATCATTCCAGGGGTCCACTGGTGATATGTGTGGGGTCTTTCAATCCACAGTGCACTGCTGCATCAAAGAGGTGACTGATACTCTGTTCTGGAGGGCCGGTGACTATGTCCACTATAGGACAGATCCTGAGAGTCAGGCCGAGAGGGGTAGTTGATTTGGGGCCATTGCGGGATTTCCACAGGTGCAAGGTGTCATCAATTGCATGCCTGTGGCCATTGAGGCTCCCATGGGCCAACCAGCTGCCTTCATAAACAGAAAGGGGTTTCATTCCATCAAGGTCCAAATAATGTGTGGCCACAGAAAGCGCTTCCTACAACTGTGTGCCCGCTAGCCGGGCAGCTGCCATGAGTCATAAATACTGTGCCAGTCCCAGGTGCCACTGCTTTTCACTCCCCCAGCTCACCTTCAGTGGATTCTCGGGGGTAAGGGTTACCTCTTGATATCATGGCTTCTGATGCCAGTGAGGAACCCCACCAATGATGCTGAAGGGCGTTACAATGCCTGCCATGGCTCCTCCCGAGCGACCATCAAGCAGGCCATCAGTATGCTGAAGATGCGGTTCCACTGCCTCGAGAGATCTGGTGGAGCCCTACAATATGCACCAGACAGGGTTGGGTGCATCATTGTTGTTTGCACAACATTGCAGTACAGAGGAGGAGACCTTGCAAGATGAAGAAGTAGGTGAGCGGGCCACATCCTTTGACGACGAGGACGCAGAGGGCACACAATGACAAGCACACATGGGAAATCAGAGAGCACTGATGGAGGCCCAACATGGTGAGCAGCTGCAAGGGAGGAAAGACAGAGACTGATAATTGAGCACTTCCAGAATCCGTGAACTTCAATAAATACATTTGAAAACACAACCCACTATCATACGTGTAGTCTGTAGTCCTCTGTCTCCGTAACATCTGTCTCTACAGCAGGACTGGCAGAAATAAACAGAGCCATTTCCCGTGTGACATCATTTGTGCAGTTACATCTCATGCATATTGGCATGGTAATGATGTCAATGTTCACACTGGTAATACCGTAAGGTTTATGATGTAATTGAAAGACACATAATCACTCCCTGGTGGAACGTGGTTTTCAGACAATAAAGGCTGATGATTGGCAGGAAAACATTTAACTAAAGTACACATGACATATCTGTCTCACAGGTTAATACCCATATGTGTCAAGTTGTCTTTTTAATATGTTCACGGGTGCTCCTTCGTAGTGTTACCTCACCACTGGCTGCAGGACTGGAGGCAGGCTGCTGATCAGGACACCCTTTGGCATGGGATGACTTCGGCGGTCATCCTCTGGGTGCCTGAAGCCTGGAGGGCTCTGGCTACCTGAAGAAATCCTGCACTAGTGCAAGACTGTCCTCAGGCGTCACGGCTGCTGGAGCTGGACTCTGGCAGAGGGGCAGAGGAGCCGGAGTCCAAACATGAATCCCCCAGAGGGAAGACCCCAGATGTGGAGCGCAGCCTCTCCTCCTCCCTCTCAAGGCTCATTGGAAACTCACTGCTCACCAGAGAAGGACAAGGAGCAGGAGACTTTCCATGCTGCTGGTCGTTCTCTTGCCCTGCCACTGCTGAATTAAAGACACGGCCAGGGTGAGGGTTTGCAGGTGATAGAGCATCTGTGGGATGTGGCTCTCCTCTCGATGGATGATGCATGCACTCATATGCCTGAGACATGGCAGCAGTCATGACATGGATGGACTCCTCCATCATCTGCTCATGGCTACGCATGGCCTCTGGCATCTCCGCAACATGTTGCCTTACCTCTCCCTGCAGCTTCAGCATGCCCTGTGCTGTCGACACCAGAGGCTCGTCATCAGCCTGGGGCTCAGCTCTCATAATGAGTCTAACTGTCATGGGTCTAAACTGGGCTAAGATAAAAATAAGGGAGACTGGTTTCACTTATGCAGTCAATAATCAGCAATCATTACGATATGACCTTCCTATCATTAGAATGGCTGTGTCATCCATGCACTTGTACACTTGTAGGCAAGCAGATCGCAGCAAGCTATATGGAACTGCAAAACTTACCTTGGCTGAGTGTAGGAGGTCATTGACCCTCTTCCTGCACTGGACCCAGTTACGATGGATGACCCCACAGCTGCTAATGTCCTCTGCAATCTCAGTCCAGGCTTGTTTGGTCAGGAGGGAGGACCTCTTCTTGTCATCGCTGGGGAAGAGGACCTGTTGCCTTTCCCTTGCAGCCTGGAGGAGAATCAGCAGGGAGGCATCACTGAACCATGGGGCCACCCTTGCTCTTATGTCTGCCATTTTGGTAATGGTGCCCAGGGAGATGTTTGCTGAGATGCAAAATGAATCCAAAGCGAAGCTGCAATGAACTGGTCCTGAATGCAAGGTGAGTAAATGCAGGGCTTGCAGCTTTTCAAAGATGGTGCCAGCACCTGATCCAATATCAGGAGATGCCATTCATGGCATCGCCAATGCTGCCCCTGCACGTGATTTGGGGGTGGGGGGGGGGGAAATGGCCGCCGTCACTCTGGTAAGTGGTTGCCCTCCATGTAATCGCAGCGGCGCAGCCGCGTATGCCACATGTGGGACGGCTGACAGTTTGCACACCTGCGGCACAGCCCAATGTGTGTGCCACAGTAGAACCAAACATGTCATGCATTTGACGAATAATGGGAAATTTGGAAATATGATCAGTTACAACCAGAAAATCACCACCGTGAATGTGCTTACATTTTTAAAAATATTTTTTGAGGACTCGTGTTTAAAACTTGTGGAAATGGATTCATTTGAAAGACTGAAGAGATTCCATAGCTGCTGGACTTTGTTTTCTTTTAAAAGGTCACTGGAAGGACTTGAGATTTTTTTAATAAACAAATCCTTACTGGAAGTCACATGCCTTAAGATAAGTAAACAGCAGGAGCCTTGGTGACTAGGGGAGTTGTTTACAGAAAAGTGACATGTCAAGATTTATGGTGGTCAAGAGTTGGTTTCGCTTTGGATATTGCTTTTTGTCAGTTGGGGGTAGGCATGCTAAGAGAGAAGCCACCACCTCTTTGAGAAACCCTGAGACTCCAATATGGGAAATAGAGAAAATGATGCTGCATTTCTCCTGAAAAGTCTGCCAGACTAATCCTCGACGTCGCCTGTGTGGATTGGACGCCAGACAAAAGGGCATTTCATATCTTATCCTTTTTTTCTTCAAGAATAAACAAGTATTTGGCCAAAGTATTTTTTGTCTTTTTTTGTAAAGAGATCTCTGCAGAGAAAACTTCTTTATTTTTTCTTTAACTGGTGTGTGTGTGTGCGTGCGTGTGTGTGTGCTTGTGTGTTGGGCTAATTTAGTAGGGAACTTTCATATTTCAACCTGTGTGTTAATAATCTTTGCATCTTTATTGAATAAATCTTGTTTTGTAATAAACTGATAATTTTGTTGTTTATTAAAGAAACCTGGTTGGTGGATTTTATTCAGAAACTAAAAATAGAGCATATAATTGGCCGTATCAGTAACTGGATAAAACATTTAAGTATATATTGTGACCCATGGAGAAGTGGAACTGGAGAAAGACAGTGCACTCCTCCAGCCTTGGTCATAACAATTGGCATTCCTGACTTTCCTTGATAATGGATTCGATTTTATCATTCATTCCAGGCCAATAGACTATCTCCCTGGCTAGTCTTCTGCTCCTATCAATTCCCATATGTTACTGGTGCAATTGATGGAATATATCAGCTCGGAACGATTCTGGAATAAGAACTTTGCTTGCCCTTGAAGTTGACTTCTTGGGAAATCCCAAGCTCATCCCTATAAGCCCAGAATGGTCTGATGTTCTCGTTCACATCATGGATAGAGTTTGGCCATCTTTCTATAATGATCCTCCACAGCTCTTGAAAAGTAGAATCTGTTGCCGTTTCAGCTTGCAATTGGCCACATTTCTGTTGTCCGAAATGTACCAATTT
Source organism: Heterodontus francisci (assembly GCF_036365525.1). Taxonomy (NCBI): domain Eukaryota; kingdom Metazoa; phylum Chordata; class Chondrichthyes; order Heterodontiformes; family Heterodontidae; genus Heterodontus; species Heterodontus francisci. The sequence continues at coordinate 119,171,214 of NC_090373.1, read as the reverse complement.
GATATGTAGAACATCTTCAAGTCTGACATCAGTCAAGGCAACTAGTAAATTGGTACATCCTCAGTATTTTCTGGGTTGGGTAACTTGCTGAGTATATTAGAGGTAACCATGAGTTTGCCTGCTTTGTATCTTACCTTGTTGTCATAACGCTGTATCTTGGTGAGTAAGCATTGCACTCTTGGTGGAGCTCTCATCAATGGCTTCTTCAAGATCATCATAAGTGGTTTGTGGTCTGTTTCTACTACAAATCTCTTCCTGAATAGGTAAGTATAGAAGCACATAACACCAAAGACTAAAGCTAACATTTCCCTTTTAATATTAGAATAATTGGCTTGAGCCAGTGCCATGCCCAGTTATGGCATATCCTATTCATAACTTTAAACATTGTTACAACCAGGTGAGAAAGAGGTCGAGGGTTCCTTCTCAGCCTTCACCTGGTCTTACTGTAACAGGGTTTAATTTTAAACACACCATGTTTTTAGCCACCCCTTAGTGAATCCTTGTTCACCGCTTCCCAATTATAAGGCAAAGAAACCAGCACAAACAGGCTTTCTTAGATTTAAAGAAGAAAAGTTGTAATTTATTAAACTTAAACTCTAATTCGGTTAGCACCTATGGATACATGCCACACCACACACTAGCGTGCATACGCGATACACACATGCAAATAGAGACAGAAAAGAGCAGAAGAAAAATAAAGCTTGAGGCAATATCTGAAGAGTTGTTGTTGCAGTTCTTTGAGCTCACTGTAGAGTCCTTGATTGTAGGTAGATCTTGCCTTTCGTTGGGGCCCAGTATTCTTCTTAAACCTTATTCACTGTAGGAGACTTTTTTCTCTTGGTTTCATGTGTCTTCATTGGATTCAGAGTCTTGTGAGAAAGAGATGGGAGCAGACAGGAGAGAGATCTTTTCAGTCCAGGAGCAAACAGCTTTCTGCCCAAACTATTTGTACAAATTCAAAAAACTCAAGTTGCCCAGCTGGTTAGTCATGTGACTAGCTGGTTTGCTCATGTCCGTTTGTGTATTCGGCCATCTTAACAGTCAACCTGGAACGTAAGCTCCCCCACCTTCAACACCTGGTGATCAAAAGTCCATTGTGGGTTGAAAATGTCAGGGAATAGCTGCTTTGCCCTTCCAAACAAAGTCTGTTAATATGCAAATGTCTTTTCCAGCCACGGCAAATCTGTTTAACAAGTCCTTTCTTAACTCCAATAACAGTTTAAAATCAATATTCATGACAAAATTAATATGCCTCATTCTTGGCAGGTGGGGGCCTCACATGACACCTCCACACCCATCAGAATGAAATGCGCTTTGAGAAAAGCGCACTTCATTAAAAGGGTCGAGAGAAAAGTGTAAGATACAGAAAAATCCATGCATTTCTCTCATTCCTTCCCAATCATTCATAAATCCATAATTTTTTTTTGTGAAGTTTCTCTTCTGTTTGCCCATTTCCATGGCTGCCTAGGGTCTTTGTTCCTGCTGAGGTCATTTTTTTTTAAAGAGTCAGTCGTGAGCAGGACTATCCTGAACTCACTTTCAGTGCTTTCCTGAATCTTGCAAAGGCTTTTGACTTCAGAGGATGGGTGGTTCGCTTTTTTTCTGACTGTGGGGGAGGATTCTTTGGTAATCTCGCTTTTGTTCCAGAGGACACTTGCCTGCAGGGTATTTGTGCCGACTCTACTGCACTCCCCTGCGACACTTCAACTTGGTGAGGCATCACCCTCACAGTTTCTATGCCCCCTAGAGGTCTTAATTTGTTTCTGCAGGTTCCTGTCAATGCTGTTAGCAACCCTGCTGGGGTGCTTCTAGTGTCTGCATTTACGTAGGAGGATGTGGGGTCTAACCTTTCACATTTTCCGGGGTTGGCTGACTGGACAGTAGAGTTTTCATCCGGGATTACTCCTGGACTTCCTTTAACCTGCCCTCTTGGTCACTTTTTCCCCTTCTCTTTCTAACCTTTTGCCAGCCTTGTGCCTGCCTGTCCCTTTTTGTTCTCAGCGGGGGTCCCTTACAGTTCACCAGCCCTCTGCTGGAGGGTCCTCCTAACACCGGTACAGGACTTAGGGGTGCAGGTTTCACTGTAGGTTGGGGTTTCCCCTCAACCTGGCACATGTGGCAACTCCTGCAGTACTCCACCACATCTTTATGGAATTTTGGCCAGTCAAACCACTGTCTGATGTGGGCTTTGGTCTTTCGTATACCAGCATGTACTGCTACTGTAGTCTCATGGGCCCTTCTTAATATTTCTGTCCGGTACCTCTGCCACACCACTAACTAGTGAACTACTGTTCACTCTTTGCCCTCAGGTCTGTGAGGAGAACATCAGTACCTCATTCTTTAAATAGTAACAGTCAGGGCAGCCTGTGCTAACTCTTGCAATACTGGATCAGCTCGTCGAGCCTCAGCTAGGGAAAATCCATTTAATTCATTCCCTGGGTCTCCTAACTTTCCAAAGAAAGTCTCAGACAGACAGACCTGGTCAGCTGCCTGCAGTGCCAATGCAGTCTTCTCTGGGGGAGCTGGTTTGATCATGGCCTGATCCACTACACATTCAGGGAAACTGCAGGGGTCCATCTCCTGCCACCGTCCTGTCTCTCTGACCTCCTGCGTTCTTTCTTTCACTACCGGGGTGGGGCGGGGGGGGGGTGGTGTCTACCACCTTCACCCTTGCTAGATCGTTACCTAGGAGCAGGTCAACGCTGTCCACAGGCAAACTAGGGACAACCCGATGGTCACCGGTCTCGAAACTAGGTCGCATTCCAGGTTCACCCAATGTACAAATACAGGCATATACTGCCCTCCAACACCATTCACCATCATTTTGGTATTCACTGCACTCTGGTAAAAGGGATCCAATGGCCCCTGTGTCCCTGAGAATCACTATGGGCTTGCTTGCTCCACACGAGGGGTATGGGGTTACTCTCCCTTCAGACACAAAACCCCGATAACCCTCAGGAACCCTACTAAATTTTCCTGCATTTGCAGCGGTAGACTCACTCTTACTGCAGTTAAAGCCACAGCTTGTTCTGCTGTGCTTTCCATCAGGTTCTCTTCTTCACTGAGCAGGTGGATCTAACCATCTTCAGCTGATTAACCCTATAGGTTTTCCCTTTAGTTTCCAGCAGTCAGCTCTTAAATGCCCTACTTTATTATAATGGAAGCACACAGGTCTCCAGGTATCCTCTTTATTTAAACCCATGAAAAGCATGCTGCTGGTTATTCAAATTGTCCATACACCCATGGGTTAAGAAACATGAACATCTTCCTTGTCAAAAACACAATGATTACGGACAGTAAAGTGAAGGGAACTGGGGTTTCAGTCTTCTCTCAATTCTGTCCATAACAGCCAGTGATAACGTTTTGGAGCCGAAAGCTATCGGGCGCCCTTTCTGCAATATACATGGCCCGAGGCCCTTCTGAGAAGCATCGACTTCTAGAGTGGTCACTTCTGCTGGGTCATAAAATTGAAAAACTGACACATCTTCAGGCTAAGCGATCTCACAAACAACGGATCAGATCTAGGCTCTGCAGTCCTGCCACATCCAAACGTGAATGGTGGTGGACAATTAAACAACTAACTGGAGGAGGAGGCACCACAAATATCCCCATCCTCAATGATGAGGGAGCCCAGCAGTTCAGTGTAAAAGACAAGGCTGAAGCATTTTCAGCCAGAAGTGCGGAGTGGATGATCCATCTCGGCCTCCTCCTAAAGTCCCCAGCATCACAGATGCCAGTCTTTAGCAAATCCGATTCACTCCACGTGATATCTAGAAACAGCTGAAGGCACTGGATACTGCAAAGGCTTGGGTCCCTGACAACATTCCGAGAATAGTAATAAAGACATGCGCTTCAGAACTAGCAGCGCTCCTAGACAAGCTGTTCAAGTACAGCTACAATACTGGCATCTATCCGGCAATGCGGAAAATTGCCCTGTCCACAAAAACTAGGACAAATCCAACCTGGCCAATTACCGCCCTACCAATCTATTCTCAATCATCAGTAAAGTGATGGAAAGGATCGTCAACAGTGCTATCAAGCAGCACTTGCTCAGCACAGTGGTGCAGTGGTTAGCACCGCAGCCTCATAGCTCCAGCAACCTGGGTTCAGTTCTGGGTACTGCCTGTGTGGAGTTTGCAAGTTCTCCCTGTGACTGTGTGGGTTTCCGCCAGGTGCTCTGGTTTTCTCCCACAGCCAAAGACTTGCAGGTTGTTAGGTAAATTGGCCATTGTAAATTGAACCTAGTGTAGGTAGGTGGTAGGAGAATGGTGGGGATTTGGTAGGGAATATGGGATTAATGTAGGATTAGTATAAATGGGTGGTTGTTGGTCGGCACAGACTCGATGAGCCAAAGGGCCTGTTTCAGTGCTGTATCTCTAAATAAATAAAAAAATTTTAAAAATCTGCTCACTGATGCTCAGTTTGGGTTCTACCAGGGCCACTCAGCTCCTGATCTCATTACAGCCTTGGTCCAAACATGGACAAAAGATCTGAACTCCAGAGGTGAGGTGAGAGTGACTGCCCTTGACATCAAGGCATCAAGGAACCCTAGCAAAACTGGATTCAATGGGAATCAGGGTAAAATTTTCTACTGGTTGGAGTCATATCTAGCACAAAGGAAGATGGTTGTGGTTGTTGGCGGTAGTGTCCTAGGTCCAACCATCTTCAGATGTTTCATCAATGACCTTCCCTCCATCATAGGGTCAGAAGGGGGCTGCTCACTGATAATTGCATGATGTTCAGCACCATTCGCGACTCCTCAGATACTGAAGCAGCCCGTGTCCAGATCCAGTAAGACCTGGACAACATCCAGGCTTGGGCTGAAAAGTGGCAAGTAACATTCACGAAACACAAGTGCCAGGCAATGACCATCCCAAACAAGAGAGAATCTAACCATCTTCTCTTGATGTTCAATGGCATTACCATCGCTGAATCCCCCACTATCAACAGCCTGGGGATTACCATTGACCAGAAACTGAACTGGACCAGCCACATAAATGCTGTGGCTACAGGAGCCTAGGAATTTTGCAGTGAGTAACTCACCTCCTGTCTCCTCAATGGCTGTCCACCATCTACAAGGCACAAGTCTGGAGTGTGATGGAATATGCTCCACTTGCGTGGATGGGTGCAGCTCCAAGAACTCTCAAGACGCTCGATGCCATCCAGGGCAAAGCAGCCTGCTTAACTGGCACCCCATCCACCACCTTCAACATGCACTCCCTTCATCACCGATGCAAAGTGGCAGCAATGTGTACCATCTACAAGATGCAGTGCAGCAACTCGCCAATACTCCTGCGACAGCACTTTCCAAACCCATGACCTCTATCACTTAGAAGGATAAGGGCAGCAGATGCATGGGAACACCACCACCTGCAAGTTCCCCTCCAAGCCATACACCATCCTGACTTGGAACTATATTGCTGTTCCTTCACTGTCGCTGGGTCAAAATCCTGGAACTCCCTTCCTAACAGCAATTCATCAGTATTGGTGTACCTACACCCCAAGGACTGCAGCAGTTCAAGAAAGCAACGCACCACCACCTTCTCAAGGGCAATTAGGAATGGGCAATAAATGTTGGCCTAGCCAATGATGCCCTCATCCCATGAACGAATAAAGAAAACAATGATTTCTTCAGTTTGTCAAACACAAACTGATGATCCTCCTGCCAAAGAAAAGGAATATCTTTCTTAAGTAGACCTCTAAGTGATGAAGCTTTTTGCACAAAATTTGGGATATACAGAGTTAAATATTTGAAAGACCCAAAAATATTTGGAGATTCTTCCTTGTCCCGAGGTATTGGCAGAGCACGAATATCTTTCAGTTTGCTGGGATCAGGTCGAATACCTTTACTTGAATAAATTGACCCAAAAGAATTGGTCTGGTGTATGTTAATCTTGCATGAGTGACTATTGAACACAAACCCCTCTCTCTTTGCTGCCTGCCTGAGACAGTGTTAATTTTGGTCATTGTCACATCATTGTGGGAACAGTGATGAAATATGTAATGAACTGGAAGAATTATGAAATAAAAGTTAACTCTTGAACTGAACAAAAATGGACACATTTGTGCTCCATGCAAGATGGAGTAGAGGTCAGGTGAACCCTCCTGTACTGTCAATAAACATGTTTGTCTATTGAAGATGAAACCCATTATCCACATCTGAATTAGCTTTAGGGAAAACACATTGAAATGTAAAACAGCCCATTTCGTGCTAACAACTCTTATCTGCAGGAATGGAGCTAACAAAGACTTTTACAGAGTGACTGACTCCGCAGCCAAGACTAAAATACTAGGTGTGATATAGCACCACATTTGCAGAATGGCCCACATTTAGACGCCATCATGTAACAACGGTTCCAATATACCTGAACATTGTATGAATCACCCAGGGGAAAGAACCCTTAATCACCTGACAGACACCCCAACCTGACAAGTTTCTGCCTGAAAAGGTATCTTTCTGGTGAGAGAGAGGGTAAACAGCGAGAGAAAACCTTTTCCAGCCAGAACATTTTTTGGTTATTGGGTAAAAATAAATACTTATCTATCTTTTATAAACCACGAGAAAACCTATCATTTGTCTATTTACTTGACCCTTAAAACACTCTGGGTCTGAAACACTATTTGTAAAAAATACTATCTCCAGTCAGTTGAGAGGTGAAAAGTGCAAGGCACACATAGAAACATAGGAACATTGGAGCAGGAGCAGGCCATTCAGCCCATCGAGCCTGCTCAGCTATTCAATGTTATCATGGCTGATCATCCACTTCAATGCCTTTTTCCCAGATTATCCCCTTATCCCTTTATGTCATTGGTATTTAGAAGTCTTTCAATCTCTACTTTAATCATACTCAATGACTGAGCTTCCACAGCCCTCTGGGGGTACAGAATTCCAAAGATTCACAAACCTCTGAGTAAAGAAATTTCTCCTCATCTCTGTCCTATGTGGCTTCCCTCTTATTTGGAAATTGTGTCCCTTGGTTCTAGACTCCACAACCAGGTGAAACATCTTACCAGCATCTACCCTGTCTATCCCTTTAAATATTTTGTAGGTTTCAATGAGATCACCCCTCTCATTCTTTGAAACTCAAGAGAATACAGGCCCGGTTTCCCCAATCTCTCTTCATAGGACAGCCCCGCCATCCCGGGAACAAGTCCGGTGAACCTTTGTTGCACTCTCTCTATGGAAATAATACCCTTCCTAAGGTAAGGGGACCAAAACTGCACACAGTGCTCCAGGTAGGGTCTAACCAAGGTCCTATACAACTGAAGCAAGACTTCACTATTCCTGTACTCAAATCCTCTTGTGATAAAGGCTAACATACCATTAGCCTTCTTAATTGCTTGTTGCACCTGCATGTTAGCTTTCTGTGACTTATTGACAGGGACACCCAAGTCCCTTTGTACATCTACACTTTCTAATCTCTTACCATTTAAGAAATACTCTGCACATCTTTCCTCCTGCCACATATTCCATATATTCCATCTGCCACATTCTTGCCCACTCACTAAGTCTGTCCAAATCCTCTTGAAGCCGCTTTGCATCTTCCTCACAACACACATTCTCACCTAGTTTTGTGTCATCCATGAACTTGGAAATATTCCATTTGGTCCCCACATCCAAAACATTGATATATATCGTGAACAGTTGGGGCCCAAGTACTAATCCATGAGGTACCCCACTAGTCACAGCCTGCCATCTCTCACCTGTCCATAACATCATGCTCTTGTTTGGTCTTCCCCACAGTAGCTATCTCGTTCACAATGCAAATGCATCCTGGTATTTGGCTGTTGTTGTGATCCATATGCTGTTGAAAAAGATCTTGGCTTATGGAAAGGCCAAAAGGAAGTCACTGAAAACAGTAACATTCAAATGGAGTGCGGAATGTGTTCAACACCTGGGAGTGTTTTGCCAGCTGAAACGACCAACACCCATTCTTCACATCAAGCTTGGAAATGTTCTTCCAGGGTGGTCATCTTCCCTGTTGGTAACTAATCCAATGTATTGTAAATAGGGTTAAGTCCCTACACACCTGTAGGCCTGCAATTGCTGGTCCAGTAGTCAGAACGTTATAGAATACTTGGGATATCCACGCTGACTGATTGTGTTGACAGTCTAGCATGATGGAACCCAAACACAGAATTACTTTTTTAAAATTCATTGCTGGGATATGGGCATCACTGGCTGGGCCAGCATTTATTGCCCATCCCCAATTGCCCTTGAGAAGGCAGAGGTGAGCTGAACCGCTACAGTCCATGTAGGGTAGGTACACCCACAGTGCTGATAGGAAGGGAGTTCCAGGATTTTGAACCAGCGACAGTGAAGGAATGGTGATATAGTTCCAAGTCAGGATGGTGTGTGGTTTGGAGGGGAACTTGCAGGTAGTGGTGTTCTCATGTATTTGCTGCCCTTGTCCTTCTAGCTGGTAGAGGTTGTGGGTTTGGAAGGTGCTGTCGAAGGAGCCTTGGTGCATTGCTAGAGTGCATCTTGTAGATGGTACACACTGCTGCCACTGTGTGTCTGTGGTGGAGGGAGTGAATGTTTGTAGAGAGGGTGCCTATCATGCGGGTTGCTTTGTCCTGGATGGTGTCGAGCTTCTTGAGTGTTGTTGAAGCTGCACCCATCCAGGCAAGTGGAGATTATTTCATCGCACTCCTGACCTGTGCCTAGTAGATGATGGACGGGCTTTGGGGAGTCAGCAGGTGGGTTACTCACCACAGGATTTCTAGCCTCTAACCTGTTCCTGTAGCCACTGTATTTATATGTCTACTCCAGTTCAGTTCCTGGTCAATGATAACCCCCTGGATGTTGATAGTGGGGGATTCAGCGATCGTAATGCCATTGAATGTCAAGGGGAGATGGTTAGATTCGCTCTTGTTTGGGATGGTCATTGCCTGGCACTTGTATGGCGCGAATGTTACTTGCCACTTATCAGCCCAATCCTAGATTGTCCAGGTCACGCTTCATTTCTATATGGACTGCTCAGTATCTGAGGAGTCATGAATGGTGCTGAACATTATGCAATCATCAGCGAACATCCCCACTTCTGACCTTATGATTGAGGGAAGGTCATTGATGAAACAGCTGAAGATGATTGGGCCCAGGACACTACCCTGAGGAATTCCTGCAGTGATGTCCTGGGGCTGAGAAGATTGATTTCCAACAACCACAACCATCTTCCTTTGCGCTAGGTATGACTCCAAACAGCGGACAGTTTTCTCCCGATTCCCATTGACTCCAGTTTTGCTTGGGCTCCTTATTTATTGACCCATTATAAACTGTAAGCTAGGTGTTTGTAGGTGTCACCATGGCTTGCCATGTCTTCGTGTACATATTCTTGAGAATTCACAGAGGGATTATGTTTGCACTCGCCCCTGTATCAACCTTTGCCCATATCAAATGTTTGCCTTCTTTCCCAGGACATATAATCTGTACAGATGCAAATGCTTCCAATGGTGTGATGGAGTCAATACATTCAGCAACATTCGTTGTGTGAAAAGTTTGTTCTCACATCCCGTGGAACCCTGATCATCATCATCATCATCTATATGGTCATTTCCATTTGCTACCTCATGGATTTGTCTTCTTTCATATTCAGCATGGTCCCTGTGCTTATTAGGCTGTGGCACCTTCTTGTTGTCCGCTTGACTCTTGTCACGATTCTCGTTCGCCCCATCAGGTTTGGCTCTCTTGGATTGTGGTTGCCAGTGCCCCTTTGTGCCACATGCTTGGCACACATTATAGAATGCTGGATAGCTCTTTGACTCATGTAGGAGTCCGCATCTCTCACATGATTTTCCAGACTTAGAACCTTTGGCCAAAGTACCAATCAATGCGGTAGAACACAAAGATTGCAAACTTTGTTGTCCTGTAATAATCACTTTGTACACGCGTCCGACTTTGACTTGTGCATCAATGGCGTAACCTTTAGTTTGCTCCAAGAGATCCTTCTGGTATGCCTCGATCGGCATTGACGCAATGACTAATTCAATGATTCACTCTGTGCGTTCTGTTTCTGAGAAGTTGCAGTCACGTTCCTTGTCTCGGTACCTGAGCACAAAATGGTCAATAGATTCATGTGGTTGCTGATGAAAAGGCAAGAACTCAAGACGGTGAAGACAGAAATTAAGCTTGCTCCTCAGTTGATCTTCCAGCATAGATCAAATCTTACTGAGATCTTTTATTCCCCATCTGTGAGCCCAGATTTATTCAGCCGGTGCAAACCTTCGTTGCCTATAGCGATGCAAATTTCACAGCTTGTTTGTCTGGCTCAGTTACATCCAAGTTGACGAACTGCAACTTGACTTGCTGTTTAAACAATTTAAACTCAAGACAAGATCAGTTGCTTTCCAATTAATGGATGGAAACTTGGTAGTCATCCTTACAATGCTTGTGAAAATATCAGCTTTCTCCACAGTTAAAAAAAACTTCCTTGATGTCAAGGAAAAAAAATTACTGCAGCAGCAATTTTTTTTAAATTTCCAAAATATACTTTATTCATAAAAATCTGTAAAAATTACATTCCCAAACAGTTTAAAACAGCATCAAGTCAAAAAATACAAACAGTGCAAAGGTGATCAGTTTCCTTCTATACAATCATGAGTTACCTCACAACTCTTCCATTTCATTGTCATGCCATATACATTTTTACATTTACAGCACACAAAATTTTCCCGATACAGTTCGAGGGGTTTCCCATGGATCCAGCCTGCAGTTCCACAAGTTACCACAGCCCAGTAGAACGTTTTTTTTAAGGCTTGGATTGCATGGCGCTGCCTCAAAGTTCATACACTTTCTGATCACCCCGTCCACAAATGGTGATCTTGGTGCAAAACAGCCCGACGACCAAAAAGACAGTAATGTATGTGTGTTATTTAAATGGAGAGAGATTGCAGAACTCTGCAGTACAGAGGGATCTGGGTGTCCTGGTACATGATTCACAAGAAGTTAGTATGCAGGTACAGCAAGCGATTCAGAAGGCAAATGAAATATTGTCATTTATTGCAAGGGGAACAGAATATAAAGGAAGTGAAGTTTTGCTACAGTTGTACAGGGTGCTGATGAGAACACATCTGCAGTACTGCATACAGTTTTGGTCTCCTTACTTAAGAAAGGATTTAATTGCATTAGAAGCAGTTCAGAGAAGCTTCACTCAACTGATTCATGGGATGAAAGGGTTATCTTATGAGGAAAGGTTGGACAGGTTGGACCTGTGTACAGTGGAGTTTAGAAGAATGAGGGGTGATCTTATTGAAACATATATCCTGAGGGCTACAGCTTTTCTATTCTTCCTGCCAAAGTGGACTAGTTCACATTTTCCCACATTATACTCCATGCTGAACCCCGGGGGTTATCATTGAGAAGGAGAGTACTAGTGGTGCATCAGCAACTTAGCCTATACTGACAGATGTGCCATGCACAGTCTCCACGGTAGCTAATGGATTGGTGGCACAGGGAGTTGCACGAATGTCTGCTGTGGAGAGACAGTCTGCTTCCATGGAGCTTCAAGCAAGGCTTTCAAATGATTCCATGTAGGCCATGACTATAGCCATGCAGACTTTGGATGTCAACTTTTCTTCCACCTTAAACAAGATGACAGATACCTTATCCATGGCCTTACAAATTGAAATTACTGGGTCAAGTGTGCATCAATTATTTTATTATAAAAGTACGTTTTGGCCTTTAGTGGTGTCTCAGACTGTTGTTTCCTGTGCTGCCTGAATTTCGATCTGATTGGTTGCAGATGGTGTCATTCTTGGATGCACTGTATATATATATACTGTATATAGTAACTGTAAATAATAACAAAGTGATTCTTGACGACGCAGCCGGCCGCTGACGTCATCCGACTGCATCAAGCTGCGCACATGTGCAAACAGGCTCCTGCTCTCTGCACGTGCGCAGCGTTCCGCGTTGCCAGGACTGGTTGGCGCATGCTCAGATGACATCATTCCGTAACGCGGGGAAGTGAGGGAGAGCGCGGGGGGAGGGGGAAGCGTGGAGAGTGCGGGGGAAGCGGGGAGAGCGCGGGGGGGAAGCGGAGTGAGCGCGGGGCGGCACAGTGGCGCTGTGGTTAGCACCGCAGCCTCACAGCTCCAGGGACCCGGGTTCAATTCTGGGTACTGTCTGTGTGGAGTTTGCAAGTTCTCCCTGTGTCTGCGTGGGTTTCCTTCGGGTACTCCGGTTTCCTCCCACCGCCAAAGACTTGCAGGTGATAGGTAAATTGGCTGTTATAAATTGTCCCTAGTGTAGGTAGGTGGTAGGGCATATGGGATTACTGTAGGGTTAGTATAAATGGATGGTTGTTGGTCGGCACAGACTCGGTGGGCCAAAGGGCCTGTTTCAGTGCTGTATCTCTAAAAAAAAAATCATTGATTTTCACCAAGCTGGTCTGCAGCAGACTGGTAGGAGTGATGTAGTGCTGGCCCAAGAAAGGGATGATGGTGAAAGGGGACATGAAAATGGAAACTCCACTCAAACTGCTCCCAGTTTTCACCCATTGCCAGCACCCCGCTTCAGCCAGTACCCAACAAGGTACCTCGTCTCCATACGGGATGCACCACATTCAAGCAGTAGCGAAGCGTAGGTTGAAGAAGTTGTAATTCACCAAGGGTAAGTACATGGGTGTTTGACAAAATGTTATGTTGTTAAGTTTTCTTTTATAATGCCACATAAAATTTAATGATTTCCACCACTTCCACAACTTGCCCATGATTGCATCCTGAGTGTCAACTCAAATCACCTTTTCACTTGTTTCATGATGACTGTCAATGCATGTCGGGACCCGTTGGACAGATGTGCAATGAGTGGATGAACAATTGAAGGACATGTTTCGTGTAAAGGGAGGAGGGCATGTTGGTGCTAGTGGTGGGAAATGGACCATGAAATTTCATTTGATATGTTTTACACTAAGTGAACCTTTGCGATATTAGAACATCCCTGGCAGCAATAGGAACATAGTAACACAGGAGCAGGAGTAGGCCATTCAGCCCATCGAGCCTGCTCCACCATTCAACACGATCATGGCTGATCATCCACTTCAAGGCCTTTTTCCCACACTATCCTCATATCCCCTTATGTCATTTGTATTTAGAAATCTGTAAATTTCTGCTTTAAAAATACTCAATGACTGAGCTTCCACAGCCCTCTGGCCTAGTGACAGGTGCACCATCTTTATTATCCTCCTCCTCTAAATTCTCCTCATATAAAGATGACTAATGAGCTCCTTTGTCTTCCTTCAATTGCAAACCTCCCTCCTGTGGATCTCTCTCCTGTGCATGTGCTGATCCCACCACAGTCGTCGTCATGGATGTGGATGGCAATGACCCTCCTCATCTGATGTGCTGTCATAAACATCCAAGTGCCTCCCATCCTGAGCTTATCAATTTGAAATCCTCCAAGGTTGAAAAAAGTTGTATTTACACAAGTACTCTCTGCCAGAGATTTGCCACAGGGGACTGAAGCAGCAGGTGCAGTAAGTGAGCTTTTATTCAGTTGCAACAATGACAAGTTTAAATATCCACCTGAACTGCTGCTGAAGCTTGCCTCTGTTCCTCATGTCAGTTTCCTAAGCCCGGGAAACACATCCTGCTCAAGTAAAATTTGGAGTCAAGTTAAAAATAATTTTAAAATACCTCATTAACATTTCCTTAAGGGCGTTAATTGTGCCAATAAATGCCCGCTTGCATCCAATTAGGAAATCCCCGACTTCGGTGAGTAGCTTTCTCCCTGACATTCAAATACACCTCTGTTAAATCTAAAAGTGGGCACATTGGAGCTGGGTTGTGCTTGCACTCTAAAAATCAATGATGGGGGAGCCCAGCTCATCAGTGCAAAAGACAAGGCTGAGCATTTGCATCCATCTTCAGCCGGAAGTGCCAAGTGAATGATTCATCTCGGCCTCCTCCTGAGGGTCCCAGCTTCAGACAGTCGTCAGACAACTCGATTCGCTTCACATGACAACAAGAAATGACTGAGAGCATAGGACAGAGCAATAGCTATGGACCTTGATAATAACCCTGCTGTAGTACTGAAGATGTGCTCCAGAACTAGCAATGCCTGTAGCCAAGCTATTCCAGTACAGCTGTAATACTGGTGTCTACTGAACACTGTGGAAAATTGCCCAGATATGTCCTATCCATAAAAATTACCGCCCCATCAGTCTACTCTCAATTGTCAGCAAAGTGATAGAAGGTGTCGTCAACACTTTTATCAACTGGCACCTACTCATTAATAATCTTCTCACCAATGCTCAGTTTGGGTTTTGTCAGGGCCACTTGGCACCAGACCTCATTACAGCCTTGGTCCAAACATGGACAAAGGAGCTGCATTCCAGAGGTGAGGTAAGAGTGACTGCCATTGACATCAAGTGTGCTATCAAGGAGCCTTAATAAAATTAAAGTCAATGGGAATCAGAGGGAAAATTCTCCATTGGCTGGATGCATACCTAGCACAAAGGAAGATGCTAGTGGTTGTGGTAGCTCACCTCATGACTCCCCAAAGTCTTTCTATTATCTACAAGGCACAAGTCTGGATTGTGATGGAATATTCCCTGCTTGCCTGGATGAGTGCAGCTCCAAAAACACTCAAGCAGTTTGACACCATCCAGGACAAAGAATTCTGTTTGTTTGGCAACCCATCCACCGCCTTAAACATTCACTCCCTCCACCACAGCGCATAGTGGCAGCAGTATGTACCATCTACAAGAAGCACTGCAGCAACACACCAATGCTGCTTTGCCAGCATCTTCTAAATCTGTGACCTCTACCAGCTAGAAGAACAAGGACAGAGAAATACAGAGAAATACCACCACCTGCAAGTTCCCCTCCATGTCACATACCATCCTGACTTGAAAATATATCCCTGTTCCTTCATTGTCACTAGGTCAAAATCCTGGAACTCTCTTCTCAACAACACAGTGGGTGTATCTACATGACAGAGACTGTAGCAGTTGAAGAAGGCAGCTTACCACCACCTTCTCAAGGGCAATTAGGGACGGACAATAAATGCTGGCCTTGCTAATGATGCTCACATCTCACGAACGAACAGAAATTTTTTTTACAGCGCATCCCTAGTTGCATTGAGAAGGTGATGGTAAGCCTTCTCCTTGAACTGTTGCAGTGCTTCTGATGATGGCACTCCCACAATGGTGTTAGCTAGGGAAGTAACTAAAGAGGATGCTTCCTTCAGGAAGTCCTATGGAAATATCCTAGACCCATGATAACTGGACTCTGCCAAGCACAATCTTTGGCAAAGCATGACGACATTGACCTTGGAAACATTTAGGATACCTTATTTCATAAACTTCCTCAATTCACAGAAAGATTAAATGGAATTGTCCCTTTCTGAATGTATTTACATGCTGCTCTTCACAGTATGGCCTTCAGTGCTGCATCTGGAAATATTCTATGACTTGGCATTGCTGAGGCCATGTTTCTCGTAGCAGTACAGCTTTAAGGTGAGCAACAGTCCTTTAGCAGATGCTGGTGAGATAAACTGCCCTTTGACTTCAATGCTTTACCAACATGTCATTTACTGAGCAGCTGCAGCACGGTGATACAATATAAAACAGTTGACTTTGCATAATGGCACGTGGTCGATCTTTAGTGCTACAGGCACACCCAAGTCAACTGTGTTCCCACTGCCAAGACGCTGGACAGCGTTATGTATTTAACAGCTATAGGCACCAGTAACTATTGATTTAATACAGATTGAACAATAGCATATTGCTGTTTGGATTTCAGCATAAAGCCAGTCATAGCTACGATACAAGAGGCACTCCAATTTACAGAAGAATAACTTTTAACTGCAAAGGATATTCAGTCCTAAATTGGGTAATTTTTCATTATTTCTTGAAATATATACTTGCCAGAAAGAATAACATTAAAAAATTATTATATATATTTTCTTAAAAATAACTATGAATTTTTCACTAAGTATAATTAAAGACAGTCACTGACAAATAGCTTCGCTGTTGTCGGTAGTCCCTCTTTTGCCAAATCCTGCAACCGTAAACAAATTGTTTCCATGGCACTGTGCTCCATATTTTTTGTGCTCTCCAGCAATGCTTTATTCCATTACAGAAGACAACCTCTCGCCTACTAAATGGTGTTCCTTACAGGCTGCCTCTTTAAGAAAGAGAATATTTAACCAGTCTGCCAATAAATCACACTGTAGTCTGCCTTTGCTCCATGGTGGCTATGAGACTTTAATGAATAAATCACTGGAACACCATGACAGTGGTTTGTTAATCATATACCCTGTGCATTACAGTCTCACTTGGTGAAGCTGAAAGTAGAGACGGTCTCAGTTCAAACAGTGTTTGATGCTTTTTCAAATGTTCAGTTTAATAAAGTCGCCAATTTGATTTCGAATGAAACAATTAATTCAAGACCAACAATGTTGTTGTTGTTGTTGCTATAGTCCCAGAGGACCATAGACATCTCTCTCCATTAGAGAGAGACAGTTGGTGATGTATAGCTTGAGGGTCACCACTCCTTAAGCTTGGGGTAAGGTGAGGAGGCACGCCTCCATGAACTACCACAGCCGGTATGGGGATTAAACCCATGCTGTTGGCGTCTTTCTGTATCACACTGTAGCTGTCTAACCAACTGAGCTAACCGACCCCCCCGAAACAAGCAATGTAAGTAAAAAAGAACTACCAGTACTTTTTTTTTACAGCACTTTATAACTTGGTGAATGATAATTAAAAATCTAAGATATCAGGTCAGCGCTAATGGCTTTTTTATTTTCCTACACCTTGTGATAATTTTGGTGTTAATTCAATTCAACTCAATTTTGATGATTCACTGAATGCCATAACTACATGTGAAATGCAAAACGGCAACTTTCAACTGGAAAATTTAGTGATACTTTGAATGGCAGGTTCATGAGCCACAGCTTTCTGTTGTGCATTGTGTCTTCAGTTTTTATACATTGCTGAAAGGCAGGAAACATGAATTGTTGAATTTTCAGAGACTTTTAATTTCTGTTTGATACTTTTCTGTTAGATAGATTTCATGAAGTAAAAATAAACTTAAACAAAATATTCTGCAGGCAAAATAGCATTGAAAGTTTTTGGGCTGGCATGGTTACAGTTGCTATGGTTTAGATCGCCAGCAGAAGCAAAAATTGAAAACATTATATGGTTCACGTGATTCCTAGATAACACAGTAAAGGACTTAAAAATATACTTTAGAATTTATGTACCTGATTTTAATAATAATAATGTGACAACAATAATAATGTGATAAGTGGGTAGAGACTCCTAATTCCATCCATGTAAGACCAGGGCCAGGATTTTACCAGCCCTCTCGATATTGACTGGGAGGCAGATGTCTGGTAAAATGGTGGTGGAAGGCATTGAGAGCGAAGCCCAACATCTTCCTGCCATCACAGGATATTTTGAAAGGCAGGAAAGGCAGTGGTTTGGCAACTGCTGACCAGAGGCCGGCAGCCAATTAAGGAAATTAACTGGGCTAGTAATGGGCATTTTACATCTCCGGCAGCATTTTAATGGTGTCGGAACGGCCTCCTGCCACATGGGGAGACTGCCAGGTACATTGAGGCGGCTTCCCAGTGGCTTCCTGGGGATGGGGGGGCAGGGGGTGGGGCCTTCCTTTCTAAATGTCCAATGGCCCGTGAAGGAGCCCCCTAGTAGCAATGGCCGTCCCTGTGGCTCCAGTGCTGCCACTGGAGGATTCACCCCACCAATCTCTGGGCCTGCCTGCCTGGCTCTGGCACATAAAGTTTCTTCCCTGTGTTCCAAGGGCACCTCAATAGGGAGGCGCCCTATCCCTCCTTTTGCGGCCTCAGCAGCAGCTACCATTATTGGTGGCACTGCCGAGGCTGCTGAGCTGCTGCCCCTTTGATTGGGTCAACAGTTCAGAGAAGCAGGCTGCCATCTTTAATGGGATTATGGTCCCGGAATCTTTTTAATTGGCTAAACAAAACAAAGAACAAAGATAATTACAGCACAGGAACAGGCCCTTCGGCCCTCCAAGCCTGCGCCGATCCAGATCCTCTCTCTAAACATGTCGCCTATTTTCTAAGGTTCTGTATCTCTTTTCTTCCTGCCCATTCATGTATCTGTCTAGATACATCTTAAAAGACTCCATCGTGCCCGCATCTACCACCTCCGCTGGCAATGCGTTCCAGGTGCCCACCACCCTCTGCGTAAAGAACTTTCCACGCATATCCCCCCTAAACATTTCCCCTTTCACTTTGAACTCGTGTCCTCTAGTAATTGAAACCCCCACTCTGGGAAAAAGCCTCTTGCTATCCACCCTGTCTATACCTCTCATGATTTTGTACACCTCAATCAGGTCCCCCCTCAACCTCCGTCTTTCTAATGAAAATAATCCTAATCTACTCAACCTCTCTTCATAGCTAGCGCCCTCCATACCAGGCAACATCCTGGTGAACCTCCTCTGCACCCTCTCCAAAGCATCCACATCCTTTTGATAATGTGGCGACCAGAACTGTACACAGTATTCCAAATGTGGCCGAACCAAAGTCCTATACAACTATAACATGACCTGCCAACTCTTGTACTCAATGCCCCGTCCGATGAAGGAAAGCATGCCGTATGCCTTCTTGACCACTCTATTTACCTGCGTTGCCACCTTCAGGGAACAGTGGACCTGAACACCCAAATCTCTCTGGACATCAATTTTCCCCAGGACTTTTCCATTTACTGTATAGTTCACTCTTGAATTGGATCTTCCAAAATGCATCACCTCGCATTTGCCCTGATTGAACTCCATCTGCCATTTCTCTGCCCAACTCTCCAATCTATCTATATTCTGCTGTATTCTCTGACAGTCCCCTTCACTATCTGCTACTCCACCAATCTTAGTGTCGTCTGCAAACTTGCTAATCAGTCCACCTATACTTTCCTCCAAATCATTAATGTATATCACAAACAACAGTGGTCCCAGCACGGATCCCTGTGGAACACCACTGGTCACACGTCTCAATTTTGAGAAACTCCCTTCTACTGCTACTCTCTGTCTCCTGTTGCCCAGCCAGTTCTTTATCCATCTAGCTAGTACACCTTGGACCCCAAGCGCCTTCACTTTCTCCATCAGCCTGCCATGGGGAACCTTATCAAACGCCTTACTGAAGTCCATGTATATGACATCGACAGCCCTTCCCTCATCAATCAACTTTGTCACTTCCTCAAAGAATTCTATTAAGTTGGTAAGACATGACCTTCCCTGCACAAAACCATGTTGCCTATCACTGATGAGCCCATTTTCTTCCAAATGGGAATAGATCCTATCCCTCAGTATCTTCTCCAGCAGCTTCCCTACCACTGACGTCAGGCTCACCGGTCTATAATTACCTGGATTATCCCTGCTACCCTTCTTAAACAAGGGGACAACATTAGCAATTCTCCAGTCCTCCGGGACCTCACCCGTGTTTAAGGATGCTGCAAAGATATCTGTTAAGGCCCCAGCTATTTCCTCTCTCGCTTCCCTCAGTAACCTGGGATAGATCCCATCCGGACCTGGGGACTTGTCCACCTTAATGCCCTTTAGAATACCCAACACTTCCTCCCTCCTTATGCCGACTTGACCTAGAGTAATCAAACATCTGTTCCTAACCTCAACATCCGTCATGTCCCTCTCCTCGGTGAATACCGATGCAAAGTACTCGTTTAGAATCTCACCCATTTTCTCTGAGTCCAAGCATAACATTCCTCCTTTGTCCTTTAGTGGGCCAATCCTTTCTCTAGTTACCCTCTTTCTCCTTATATATGAATAAAAGGCTTTGGGATTTTCCTTAACCCTGTTTGCTAAAGATATTTCATGACCCCTTTTAGCCCTCTTAATTCCTCGTTTCAGATTGGTCCTACATTCCCGATATTCTTTCAAAGCTTCGTCTTTCATCAGCCGCCTAGACCTTATGTATGCTTCCTTTTTCCTCTTAGCTAGTCTCACAATTTCACCTGTCATCCATGGTTCCCTAATCTTGCCATTTCTATCCCTCATTTTCACAGGAACATGTCTCTCCTGAACGCTATCAACCTCTCTTTAAAAGCCTCCCACATATCACATGTGGATTTACCTTCAAACAGCTGCTCCCAATCTACATTTCCCAGCTCCTGCCGAATTTTGGTATAGTTGGCCTTCCCCCAATTTAGCACTCTTCCTTTAGGACCACTCTCGTCTTTGTCCATGAGTATTTTAAAGCTTACGGAATTGTGATCCAGCTACTGCTGGAAAAATCTCCTCCACGATCCCATCGTTGACTAGCGCAGGCATTCTGCATTCTGCAAATGCAAAATCTGCATTTTGTCCCCATGGTGGGACCCACGGTATGCCAGCAAAATTCTGGCCTAGGTTTTATGAATTGGGGCTCCTGGTGCTGAGGTTTTTCTGCTGAGAGTGAATACCTCAGAGGTCAGCATTGCCGAAGATTTTTCCAAAATCCCATGAAGCATGCTGACCTCAATGCTTGAATTCCTAATATGCACTCCAGCACAGGAGTGTGAATCCGTAAAATGCCTTACTGGGATGCATAATATAAGCGATTAATGACAGTATTAACTCTACAAGTGCTTTCAAAAATAAAAAACCTGTTCCCCAAACCAGTGCTCAGATCAAAGCTTTTATGTTTTAAAGCTACAGATTTGAGGTAGAGCAAGTGGAATAAGCAAAATCCATGTATTGAGTACCATGCAAAAGGTGAAAAGAGAGGACATAGTACAATCCATGAGTTGAGGGATATGTAAATTGTGACAAGGAAGGATATATGCATAAGTATAGGCAGTATGTGGAGGAAGGCTGTGGAAGTGGCAGTGTGGGGAAAACAGAATTGTCCAAGGGACAATTTACCCCTCCCCCTCCAATCATCCCCATCTCCTTCTCTCCTTGCTCACAGACGTCTTGTTTAATTTGTCCTGTATTCTTGCTGCTTTCCCAGTAATGAATTAGGAACCAGCAG
The DNA here is from genome assembly GCF_036365525.1 of Heterodontus francisci. Taxonomy (NCBI): domain Eukaryota; kingdom Metazoa; phylum Chordata; class Chondrichthyes; order Heterodontiformes; family Heterodontidae; genus Heterodontus; species Heterodontus francisci. The sequence goes on along the minus strand of NC_090373.1, from coordinate 119,150,267 downwards.
AATTTATTTTCAACTGATTAAAGCATTTATACGACACAGATACAATATAAACACGTAAAAGTGCTTCAAAAGGTAAAAACCTATTTCTCACTTCAGTGCTAGGAAATGGACTATTATCTTTTTAAGGGTAGGGAAAGTATGTAGGGGACAATAAGAATCAAACAAGGAAGACCACTAAAGGCAGTTAATGTGGAGGCCATAGGTATAAGTGGAGAAGGGGCAATGGAAAAGGGAAGTAGAAACGATTGTAGAGATAAAGGAGGAGGAGGAGGCAGAGTGGGGAAGATGATATAGAGTGAAGAAACGTGCAAACTAAAGGGCTACTAGTGAGGGATGGAGAAAATGGTGAGAGGATCTTATGCTCATCATCTCACAAACAGTGGAAGAGATGAAAACTTTATATATATGTACATTTCTTATCCGTCACAGCTTGTCGAATACAAGTTTCTATTCATTAAGAATTTCACTATGAAGCAGGCTTCAGCTACCAGTATGCATTTGTGTCTACAACTTGAATATTTTTCAATATGATTGACAGCAAGATTATCCATTTATGGAGCCAGCGCTATTGCTCTGCCTGCTTCAAGATACTACCAAGAAGCCTGAAACGGTATTATGGCAGGAGTTCATTTGAATTAGAATTGGTGAGCTGACAGGCAGCACCCCAATTGGGAGAGGGAAGTGACATTTCAAGCTTCCTATGCGGAGCTGAGCTGGAATTGACCATTAAAACGCTGGAGCAATCCTGGGGTTTGTGGGTGGGGTGGGGGCTTTTGGTGGGGTGAAGGGGACTGCGAGGTCGGCAATGGGGGAGAAGATATTTGCGGGACAAGGAGGAGCATTCGTGTATCTACTGACCCTGTCAGTTGCACCATGACTTCTGTCCCACTTTGAAGCAGACTGCAGCCGTCTCTTTAATTGTAGGAGCCCAATTTTAATATTTAAATGTGGCTCCCATCTGCTCCAGACAGGAACCCTGGTTGCTCATTTCAAGTCTTGCTAGAATATTGTGTTAGGTGGGCCTTTGGAACGATTTCAGCAGGCAATTTTTTTTTAAAAAAGCATTTTGTCCCTGTTCATACTGAAAATCAGGGCAGTAGCAAGATGAACATAAACACCCAGTCAAAGATTTTGCCTGTGATTTTTTTCCACCACTTGTTGGAGTCCTGAACCTTCAGTTATGTGGCATTTTTTTCTAAAATACCAGAAAAGCATAAGTTAAGGCCAGTGGAAAGGGCAGCTTTAATTTTTACGTCCTTATATATAAGATTCATATATTGAAATTATCTTTACATTCATTCACATTTAATAGACAAAAGAAGTGGTTAATTTCACTTATTAAACAGAATAGTGTCATTGCTATATATTCAGTCATATTCAGCAGTCCATAAAAAGGTCAGAGCTACAGGGAGAAGGCCAGGGAGCGGCACTAGGTAAACTGCTCTTTTGGAGTGCCGGCACAGACATGACGCATCGAATGGCCTCCTTCTGTGCTGTAACAATTTTGAAATTGTGACTCTGTGATTCTTACATGCGTATGTGGTCATCATGTTCATATCCCTTCATAGTAACAGTGTAGCATTACTTTGCTGGTCTTTTTCATGTTACATAACTTTTTGCAGACTTCCTGTCAGCTTCTCATTGTTTTCAACATTGGGTTCACCTGGTACCAGTTGGGCTGCCATGCTGGTTGCTGGCATCAAAACCAAATGTGTTTTTGTAGCATTACATCAACAAGGGCCCTCATATATCTATGAGTCATAAAGAAAAGGCTGTAAATTTGCAAAGGACTCACCACGCTGTGATAAGTTAACATTTTAGGTTCTGACACAGTTTCTCTTCTCTCAATGTCAACCTGTCTTTTCTTGTTTTAAATGCTGACAGACAGGTCATGTATTTACAGCAGTTTCTGTCTTGTTTTACATTTTGAATATTTGCAGGATTTTGTTTTTAATTTCCCTGTGAATGAAGCTCAGCAACTTTGGCAGTCAACTAGAACAGAAAGGTTTTCCTGCCTGCTGTGCACCTGACAGCTGGCTGAATGAAATTTTCAGCAGATATCGGGAAGCAGCTTGGACCCCCGAAGAAAGGGCACAATACTTAAAACAAAACAGATTAACCTCCTTGAAATCGCTTGTTTTCTTACTGACTCCATAAATTCCTGCAGTGTAAGTGCTGGAGACTGCTGGTAAAATGACCCCACTGGAAATGCCAGGATGGCTTCTCGGGGAATTTTCATCCTTTTATCTTTAAAAAAAAGTGAGATATGCTCACATATTTGTGTGTCGAGTGTGCTGTGGGACGACCTTAACAGCAGACCACCTTAAGGCGCTGTAAGTGAAGATCACCAGAAGATGTAATGTTGTGTCACACATGACCAATGAGTTGCGGTGGAGCCCAACAGAGCAAGACATGTTTAGATGTAACTTGTGCAGTAATTGTTTGCATATATATGTTCTAGTTAAGTTATAATAAAACACATGTTTATGGTGTAATATTACTTGTAGTCCTGTGAGTCTTACAATAGATCATACACCAAAGGATCAAGTAATACTACAGGCTGGCAACATTTGGGATATATCTTTTCTGAAGAATACACCAAGAACAAACAAAGAACAGCAGGCAGCCTACCTGGAGTGGCTGAAGATCCTAGACAGTAGGCAGCAGGAGACCCTACAAAACTGCAGCAAGCTAGGCTACAGACAGGACCCCAAGAGGTGTTGAAACTTTATGAGTACAGCAGGCAATTTGCCAGGAGACTGAAGCTTTCACCTATCTGGTAATGGGTAGAAAAATTTGAAAAGCAGTAGCTGAAGCTATTACTGTTTTACCTTTCTGGGTTTTTTTGCTTCATGGGTGGGGCCTAAGCCGAGAAGTGTGGGAAGAACTGGACAAAGCAAAAGCCTGGTTGTGGCAGCTGCTGGTACAGCAAACTCCAGCCCTCTTAAAAATAACTTCTGTTTTAAAAAAATGACAGCTTACAGTTTTAAAAAAATTGAACAGCTGTGTCAACATAAAGTTGATCCATCGATTTAAAAATAAAACCAAACTGTGTAAACAACGAAAGCTTAGTCTCTCACTCCTAAAAGGGGCAGGTCTGCAAAAAGGAATCTGTCTTAAAAAGGTAACAAAAAGAAGTGGGCCTGTGAAAAAGAATATCTGTGAAAAAGCCTGTAGTTAATAAAAATCAGGCTCATCAAGACAATGGCTTTCAGAAATCTGGTTATGGTCTGGAAGGTTCCTGAATTTAAACTGCTCTGACAGCAAATGGAGCTGTGCTTCCTGTATCAAGGGCTGAGTGAACCAGAGAAACAAGCTATGAAGAGTACGATCGCACTGGGCAATGAAGGTTTGCAATGGACCAGTACGTCAGGATTGTCAGCTGAGCATCAGAAGGACCCGAAAAAGCTATGGACATTCCTGGAGCAGTAACTCAAAGTGAAGGTAAATTTCCGAGTACGTAGGCTTGAGATATGACCTGCCAGCATAGGCAAGATGAGTTCACTAACCAGTTTGTTGTAAGGTACCGAGACAAAACGCAATATTTTGATTTCACAGATATTGAACTGTTGGAATGAGTTATAGAGCTGGTAATTGCATCCAGCCCACTAGAGGCCTTTCAAAAAAACCTGCTGGAAAAGAAGAAAGGGTACACCACAGGTACACTACTTAATGATGGAAGGAAATTTGAAGCCATCATGGCTGAGCGCCAACAGTTATGAGTGTTGGGGGTAGCTACTAAAATTGGTATGGTAACCAGGGCTCAGAAGTCTGCTACACCTATGGCAAATGTGGCCTGACAATTTGCAGTTGTCTGCCATACCAGCCCCAATGCAAGGCTTGCGGCATGCAAGGACATTGGGGAAGGCAGTGTAGAAGGCCGAGCTTAGATACTGCACACAGGAATGGTGGTAGATCACATGCAGAGAGGACGTCTGCAAGACAGGATGGCAAATGCAACAAAAGGTATGCCAACACACAACAAAAGCCCAAGCAGGTACATCAGGTCAGTAGGGAGACAGATTGTCAGAAGGACATGGGTGAAGAATGCACTCATGCTACAGGGAGCAAACATTCCACATAATTAATATGGATCAACATGTCAATACTATTACGCAATCTGAGGCATTCACCATGACTGGGACTGTGTGTCCACAGAAGAGTGGCAAGCATAAGCTCAGAGTGAAAATCAATAGCGGAGGCAGTGCAAATATTCTGCCCATCTGTATAGTGAAGGACACATACTTGAAATGAGAATCTATGGTGCAACCCACCACAGCTAGGCTGACTGCCTATAGTTGCTCTCCAATCAAGTGCATTGGAACAATAACCTTACAGTGCAGCTATGGAAGCACTGAATGGCTACCACAAATTCTTTATATTGTAGACACAACTGGACCAGCTGTCACAAGACTTCCAGTATGCTGAGATTTATGACTCATCACAATACGCAGTCAGCACTGCACTGGAATGTACAGAAGGTTGCAACGCAGATTGTATTGAGTTGTTAGACACCTGAAAATACTTTACCCAGACTGGGTTTGATGCAATCAGCGATTTCATGGGTGATGCCATATTGCCCATGAGGGAGCATGCAGTTCCTACTATTGATGCGCCAAGGAATTGCAGCATCCACATTCAAGAGAAGCTTAAAGTGGAGCCGAATGAGATAAACGCGACAGAGTTATCTGCCGAGGGCACCAGCATTCTGATTGGTTCAGCTCCATTACCTGTGTGCTGAAGAAAGATGGCAATCTCAGGATTTGCTTAAACCCACAATGACTGAATTTATCCCTCAAGAGATGCCCACATAAAATCCTGACCCTGGAGGAATTGAATCCTAAGTTCACTGGTGTTAAGTATTTTTCAAAGCTCAGTGTGAAGCATGGCTGCTGGTCTGTTCACTGTGTCAAGGGGCAGCTGCTCACAACTTTTAGAACGCCATTCGGGATATACTGTTTGGTCTGTGCATCAGCCAGGACATTTTCCAACAATACATGGATAATGGAAAATGTCCTGGGCTGTATCTGTGTAGCGAATGATATTACGGTGATGGGGCGGACCAAGGCAGAGCATGACCAAAACTTGCATTTGCTAATGCTGGCTGCTCATCGTTGAGGGCCTTGTGTTTAATAACAACAAGTGCCAGGTCAACATTGGACACATTAACTTCTTTGGGTCAATATATTCCACCACAGGAATACATCCAGAACTAGATAAAATTGAAGATGTCAGAGTCATGCCAACTTCCCAGGACCGGGAAGACCTACAACCGTGTCTATGGTTGTTCAAATCTTTGGCCCTGTATAGCTCCAATTTCGCTGAGCAAACAGCAGCATTTTGGGAACTGCTGCGTAAATATGCCCCTAACTTGTGGCAGGAAGACCACCAGCAGGTATTTGAGTCTTTAAAGTTAGCTCTGTCAAATCAAGACAGCGTGCTACAGTATTATGACCCGACCAAAGAGACCATGCTTGAGGTCGACATGTCCCAGAAGGGATTAGATGCCTGCATCATGCAGGAAGAAAAGCCAATTGCCTTCATGTTGAACAGTTTGTCACAAACCCAATCCAATTACTCTAATATCGAATGTGAAACGTTAGCTCTGGTTTTTGGTATCGTTAGGATTCACACTTACCTGTTCGGAAAACATTTTACCGTGGAGACTGAAGGTCCAGGGCTATGATTGTGATGTCCGATATAAACTGGGCTGCAAAATGGTCACATCGGATACCCTGAGCAGGTTGCCTAACCTGAATAAAGATGCAGATGTCTCGCTGGATTTGCACGTCCATGGTGTGGATACTGAGATTGAGGATGTCCTCCAGATCAACCGCGTGAGTTTTTGACCTCACAAATGTAAGCAACTAACAGATGAGATGGCACATGATACTACCTTATCGATGTTGCAGAAGGTGATTGTGGAATCACAGAGTCACAATACGTGACAATGCAGAAGGAGGTCATTTGGCCCATCGTGTCTGCACTGGCTCTCTGAAAGAGCAATTCCCTCAGTTCCATTCCCCTGCCTTCTCCCCATAACCCTGCAAATTTTTCCTTTTCATATAACTGTCTAATTCCCTTGTGAATGCTTCAATCAACCGTGTTCTCAGGCAGCGCATTGAACACTCGCTGCGTGAAAAAGTTTTTCCTCATGTCACTTTTGCCTCGCTTACCAAATAATTTAAACCCGTGCCCTTTCATTCTCGATTCTTTCATGAGTGGGAACAGTCTCTCTCCATCTACTCTGTCCAGACCCCTCATGATTTTGAATACCTCTATCAAATCACCTCTTAGCCTTCTCTTCTCCGAGGAAAACAGCCCTAACTTCTTCAATCTATCTTCATAATTGAAATTCCTCATCCCTGGAACCATTCTCATGAATCTTTTCTGTACTGTCTCCAATGCCCTCACATCTTTCCTAAAGTACGGCACCCAGAACTGGATGCAATACTCCAGCTGAGGCCGAACTAGTGTCTTATACAAATTCAACATAACTTCCTTGCTCTTGTACTCTGTGCCCCAATTAATAAAGCCCATGTTACTGTATGCTTTATTAACCACTTTCTCAACCTGTCCTGCCACCTTCAATGACTTTTGCACGTATACACACAGGTCCCTCTGTTCCTGCACCCCTTTAGAATTGTACCCTTTATTTTATTTTGTCTGTCCATGTTCTTCCTACCAAAATGAATCACCACATTTCTCTGCCTTGAATTTCATCTGCCACCTATCTGCCCATTCCACCAACTTCTCTATGTCCTTTTGAAGTTCTATACTATCCTCCTCACAGTTCACAATGCTTCCAAGTTTCGTATCAACTGCAAACTTTGAAATTGTGCCCTGTACACCAAGGTCTAGGTCATTAATATATATCAGGAACAGCAAGGGTCCTAACACCGATCCCTGGGGAACTCCACTACAAACCTCCCTCCAGCCTGAAAAGCATCCATTATCCACTACTCTTTGTTTCCTGTCACTCAGCCAATTTCGTATCCATGTTGCTTCCCTTTTATTCCATGAGCTATAAGTTTGCTCACAAGTCTGTTGTGTGGCACTGTATCAAACGTCTTTTGAAAGTCCATGTACACCACATCAACAGCATTGCCCTCATCAACCCTCTCTGTTATCTCCTCAGAAAACTCCAGCAGGTTAATTAAACATCATTTTCCCTTAAGAAATCCATGCTGGCTTTCCTTAATTAACTCACACGTATCCATGTGACTATTGATTATGTATTGTATTATTTTTTCTAGAAGTTTTCCCACCATCGAGGTTAAACTGACTGGTCTGTAGTTGCTGGGCTTATCTTGACACCCTTTTTTGAACAAGGGTGTAATGTTTGCAATTCTCCTTTATTCTGGCACCACCCCCGAGTCTAAGGAAGACTGAAAATTTATGGCCAATGCCTCTGTTATTTCCATCTTCACTTCCCTCAGTATCTTTGGATGCATCTCATCTGGTGCTAGTGCTTTATTCACTTTAAGTATAGTCAGCCTATCTAATACTACCTTTTTATCAATTTTAAACCCCTCTAGTGTCTGACTTAATTCCTCTTTCAACATTGCCTGTGTTGCCTCTGCTTCCTTGATAAAGACAGATGCAAAATATTAATTTAATACCTGAGCTGTGCCCTCTGCCTCCATGTATAAATCCCCTTTCTGGTCCCTAATCAGCCCAACTCCTCCTTATATCACCCTTTTACTATTTATATGCCTGGAGAAAACTTAGGGATTTCCTTTAATGCTAGCTGCCAGTCGCTTTTCATGCTCTCTCTTTGCTTCTCATTTGCTTTTTCACTTCCCCTCTGAACCTTCTATATTCAGCCCGGTTCTCAATATTATTTTCTACCTGGCATCTGTCATAAGCACACTTTTTCTTCTTTATCTTAATCTCTACCTCTTTTGTCATCCAGGGAGCTCTGGATTTGTTTGCCCTAATTTTCCCCTTCGTGGGAACATGACTTGACTGTGCCCAAACTACCTCTTCTTTGAAGGTAGCCCATTGTTCATCTACCAGTTTTCCTGCCAGCTTTTGACTCCAATTTATTCGCCCCAGCTCCATTCTTACCCTATTGAAGTTAGCCTTCCCCCAGTTAATTATTCTTACCCTGCATTGCTCTTTGTCCTTTTCCATAGTCAGCCTAAACCTCATGATACAATGATCACTATCCTCTAAATGCTCTCCTACTGATACTTGATCCACTTAGCCCGCCTCACTCCCAAGAACCAGGTCTAGCATTGCCTCCTTTCTCATTGGACTAGCAACATACTGTTGTAGAAAATATTCCTGAACACACTCGAGGAACTCTTGCCCCTCACTGCCCTTGCACTACTATTATCCCAGTCTGTGTTTGGATAATTAAAGTCCCCCATTATAACTACCCTATAATTTTTGCACCTTTCTGTAACTACCTTGCAAATTTGTTCCTCCCCGTCCTTCCCACTAGCTGGTGACCTATAGACAACACTGAGCAGTGTAACCACACCTTTTTTGTTACATAGCTTTAGCCCAAATTTATTCTGTCCTCGACCCCTCTGGGACATCCTTTTTCTCCAGCACTACAATGCTCTGCTTAATCAATACCACCACCCCTCCCCCTTTTTTCCCTTTCCTATCTTTCCTGAACACCTTCTATCCAGGAATATTTAACACACAGTCCTGCCCTTCTTTGAGCCAGGTCTCTGCTACAGCCACAACATCATATTTCCACATGGCAATCTCTGCCTGTATCTCACCAGTCTTATTAATCACACTCTGTGCATTCACATACATACACATTAACCATGATTCAGACTTTATTACTTTGTCCCTTACTCTGACCCTACCTAATACATTACGACTCCTCACTCTCGTGCAATCTATCTCCCCCAGTTTTCTGTGCACCTTGGTATTCCTCTCTGATACTTGCTCCTGGTTCCCACACCCCTGACAAGTTACCAGTTTTGCTTCCCTCCAATCTGATCTCCCTCTTAGGTTCCCATCCTCTTGATAATTTAATTTAAACACTCCCCAACAGCATGGGCAAATCTCCCTGCGAGGATATTTGTCCCAGTCCTGCTAAGATGCAACCTGTCCATCTTGTACAGGTCCCACCTGCCCCGGAACTGGTCTCAATGTGTCAGAAATCTGATGCCCTCCCTCTTACAACAGTTCTCCAGCCACGCGTTCAATCGCTCAATTCTCCTCTTCCTATGCTCACTTGCACATGGGACTGGGAATAATCCTGGGATTACTGCTTTTGAGTCCTGCTTTTTAATTTCCTTCCTACCTGCCTAAATCTACTTTCAGGACCTCATCCCCCTTCTTACCTATGTCATTGGTATCAATGTGGACCACGACCTCTAGCTGTTCACCCTCCCCCAGAAGAATGTCCTGCAGCTGCTCCATGACATTCTTGACCCTGGCACCAAGGAGTAAACACACCATCCTGGAGTCATATTTACTGCTGCAGAAACACCTGTTTGATCCCCTAACGAATCCCCTATCACTACTGGTCTTCCACTCTTCTTCTTCCCGTCCTGTGCAGCTGAGCCACCTGTGGTGCCACAAAGTTGGCTCTGACTGCACTCCTCTGAAGAACCATCACCCTCACCAATATCCAAAATGGAAAACAGATTAGTGAGTGAGATCATATCAGGGGACTCCTGCACTACCTGCCTGGTTCTCTTATACTGCCTGGCGGTCACCCATTCCCTAGCTACCTGAATTCTCCTAACCTGTGGTGTGACCACCTCCCTAAACATGCTATCCACATAGTCTTCCACCTCGCGGGTGCACATCAGTGACTCCAGCTGCCGCTCAAGTTCCGAAACCCGGAGCTCAAGCTTTTGCAGCTAGTACTACTTCCTGCAGATGTAGTTGTCTAGGACACATGGTGCGTCCATGACTTCCCACATGCCACAGGCTGTACATTCCACTCAGCAGAGCTGCTCTGCCGTACCTTAACTTTACAGACTATTTCTTACAAGTAGAATAGCTCACCAGGTACTCACCAACCAGCTCCTTCCACTGCACCAAAGCAAGAACCAAATACTGGAGGGTTAAAAAAGTAGCAACAAAAGTAGAAATATGGAGCACCTCCTCCCCCCTTCACCAAAATGGCACTCACCAAATTTGAATTTCCACACTCAGCTTGCAAGATGTATACCGTTTGTAGGCTGAACCCAGTCCTCTGTATTTATGTACTTTTGAAACTGAAACTACAGCAACCAGATTTGACTGGTCAGCTACTTAACTATCAGCTACTCTGCAGTAGAGACTGTTAATCCTGCCTAAGACTGTAAGAAACTTACTTTACTTTCTTAATCCTACTTTAGTTTCTTAACCTACTTTATCTCGAGGTTAAATCCCAGTTAAATGCTGAATGCAGTCCAGACTTTTATAAAGATAACAACACTTAAAGTCCCCACTCACCAAACTCAAATCTCCACACTCAGCTTGCAATTTGCACACCAGGTCTGACACCATACAGGTGTCAAATGTGTCAACCAAATCAACAGGAGGATTCCTTGATCCCATGTGAAGCACCTTCACATCCATGGGCAAAGATTGGCACAGATCTATTTCACCTTCAAGGTAATGTTGTCCTCCTTGTTAGAGATTACTTCACCAATTTTCCGATCATCAGGCAGCTACGAGATGCATCAAGTGCAGTGACTGCTGATATGGTCAGCCTATTTGGCATGCTGGAAAAAAGTATCTCCAATAATGGGTTGCAATTACAAGAAGACCATATGAAGACACGTGTGTCAGGTGGGGAGTCTGTGACATGACATCATTACCACATTATCGCATGGTGCCCATCATCAAATCGCTAACTTTAAAGTGTAGGCGGGACAAGATCTCAAGGTTGCAATGCTACACCTCTGAGCTACTCCATCGGAAATGGGCTTACCGTTGCCTGCAGCCTTGATGTTTGGAAGGCAGGTAGGAACTACCCTGCCCAGTCATCATCTCTCTAAATTTTCCACAGTAAAGGATATACTTCAGTATAAGCAAGGTGTTACGGACAGGTGGAAAGGGGTGTGGGTGGTTCCCACTATTCAACTCCCAACTGACCGCAATCGTATTTTGTTTAAAATGATGAGTTAGTCTCTGAGTATTTTTTAGGGTCAAATAAACAGACAAATGACAGGTTTTCTCGTAGGTTAAAAAAACAATTTATTCTTACACAATTCCTGAAATGGTCACAACCTCACCCATGCACACATTCACTCACACACATACACAAGAATAGATAGATAGAGTGGAAAAGAGTGAGTTCTTTAAAGAAAGGTAGGTGTATTTGGTTTATGGTAAACCTGTTGAATCTTCTAAGGAGGACATTCTCTTTTAAAGGTGCAGGCCTGGGTGTTTATAGTCTTGAACTTTTTGATGTGTTGTCTATTTCTGGTGGATAGGACTTCAGACTAGAGGTGGTGGTCATTTTCAGTTCTCTGCTGCAGCAAGTTGAAGTATAGAATTAGCATCAGGGCTTCTTCTATGTGCTGGTCCGATCTTTCAGCATTTGGCTGGACTGCTTTCTAAAGGTGTTGGCTTGATCTTCCCTCTCTCTCCAGAGGACTAACTTTTAAGGTCAAAATCAATCCCATTAGAGTTCCTGTTATTTGACACATGACCAGTATATGGAATCCATGGCTATCTATTGAAGTCTGAATGGGTACCATTCTGTTATGATGTGGCTACTTCACTCCTATTCATCCTGCTTTTGTTGTAAGACATTCATCCTGAGGGGAAAGGGGGTTACGTCAATGACATTCTTTGTCTCAGGAGAAGCCCATTCCATTCAGGAATGTCTCTTGATTGTTTCAGGATGGGCATAGTTGACACCTCTTAGTCTGGAATGTATCCTTTTGTCCTTTCGAGACAGTGAAGCAGTTGTTGAATACACAGGCCTTCTGACCTTTGCTGGCCATCTTTGCAGCACATTGTTCACTTTTTTTAAAGGAAAAGTCAATTTCAAAGAGTCCACATTGGATAAAGTTTGTATCTCAAAAGTTAGGAATATGATATGTCTTTATTAGGCATAACAAACTGAAGATGAATTAATTGCACAACAGGCACACAGGACCAGAATTAGCTTGATTGCGAGTAGGTCAGAGTCCTCAAACATTCATTGAGAACTTGGTATCCTACAGAGGCTGCGAGGATATGCGACCAGCCCAAATTGTGCAAAGTCCAGACACCCAATAGTGTGACTCTCGGATGGAACTGAATTCAACTCAGGGAGCTGTACAACAACACTGCATGTGGCAATGTCGCATCGTGGACACGTTCAAAGACAAAGTCTGAAGATGTACATACAGAGGCTACAAAATGTGTATAGTTAGCCCGAACCACAACATCATTGTTTATTATACTTATGTTTTTATCTTTGGAAAAAAGGGGGATATTATGGATGACCTTAAGAACAGACCACCTTAAGGAGCTGTAAGTAAAGATCACTGGAGGAAGTAATGTCGTGTCACACATGGCCAGTGAGCTGTGGGTGGAGCCCGACAGAGCAAGACATGTTTAGATATAGCGCTTGCAGTAACTGTCTCTATATATATGTTCCAGTTGAGTTATAATAAAACCCTCATTTACTTTGTAATATTACTTGTAGTCCTGTGAGTCTTAAAATAGATCACACACCAAAGATCAAGTAATAATAGTGGTCCAGATCATTATTGCATTTGCGATGACTAAAGAGTACCTGGAATCATAGACAACATTATTCGTGAGTTGGGGGAGGGCATAAGTCAGCAATTACATTGTTGTGAAGGCAGGAATTTCTGACTGGGCTGAATTACAATGGGATTCAATGGAGAGGTGCCCCTCCAATAATTCCATTCAGTTTCAGGGTGGACAGAATCTTTTCTGCACCCTCTCCAAGCCTTAATATCATTCCCGAAGTAAAACACCCAAAGCAGTGGGCATCATTTTCCTGGGTCAGTGGATTGCTAGGGTGCAACAAGTAGCAGGAAAAAATGGAAGAAAAATCATTACAGGATTGCACTCCAATTTTCTGACATTCACTGCATCCCTGATGGTCCTGTTGGAAACAAAATATCCCTTTAAAGTCGAACTGTGGCTGAACACATGATTTAGATTTAGCATTATTCCTTTGCTTTTGAAAAATTCAGTATGAGACCTTGATCTCAGTAACATTTAACAATTGATTTAAAACAAGCTGTTGCTACTACATTGAAGATTGCAATTGTTTGAATTGTTCTTGTGTTGCAAGATCTTTGCAAATTCATCAAGTACAATACACACTACGTATTACTCAAAGCAAAGCAAAACTGCAACAATTTTGCTTCTTAAATGTTATTCTACTGCTTGCCAAACTGATTGGTTGAGATAAATATTCCACCAGTTTTATTTTTTAAGTTTTTTACACAAAATGCTAAATTATGAGGATGGGCTGTAAAACAGAATTTATTTTATTCTTGAGGGGAGCCAAGTTACATCTTTTAAAATGTAGAAAGCTGTGAATAATGTAGATATTAAAAGTTATTTAACCTAAACAGAATAGAAATTTACAGAAGTAAAATACTGCTGAGGCTGGAAATCTGAAATAAAAATAGAAAATGTTAGAGATATTCATCAGATCAGGCAACATCTGTGGAGAAAGAAACAGAATTAATGTTTCAGGTCAATGGCCTTTCAGAATACAAAATCAACACGTCAACACGTCTCGAGTGAAACAATGTACAAAAGACTATTGTCAACATTGTCACCAATGACTCCGGACCTTATGAAGTCTCATGACATCAGATCAAACATAGGCAAGGAAACCTCCTGCTGATTACCACCTCTACTCCACCCCCCCCACCACCCCGCCACCACCCCCCAATCCCCGTTCCCCCCCCAACCCCCGTTCCCCCCACCCCCACTTCAGCTGATGAATCAGTACTCCTCCATGTTGAACACCACTTGGAAGAAGCACTGAGCATTACAAGGGTACAGAATGTGCTCTGGGTGGGGAATTTCAGTGTCCATTACCAAGAGTGGCTCAGTAGCCCCACTATTGATCGAGCTGGCTGAGTCTTAAAGGACATATCTGCCAGACTGGGCTCGCAGCAGCTTGTGAGAGAACCAACAAGAGAAAAAAATCTATTTGACCTTGTTGTCACCAAGCTACCTGTTGCAGATGCATCTGTTCATGATTCAATACTGTTCAGTATTAGTAGGAGTGACCACCCCACAGTACTTGTGGAGATGAAGTCCCATCTTCAAACCGAGGATCCCCTCTATTGTGATGTGTGGCACTACCATCATGCTAAATTCAGAACATGAGGCACTAATGAGGTGCTTTGTGCCATCAACAGCAGCATAACTGTATTCAACTACAATCTGTTGTATGATCGCCTTAAGAATGATGTCCCTTTAAGAACTCAGTATGTAAATGAGCTAAGTACCAGGATGTAGTCACGTAACTCAAAGCCAGAGTCACTCTGCAACTGTAATACCCAAACAAAGGTTCTGTAAATAGTTTGCTCTGTACTGTATATAATAGTTCAGCTGTTAATAAATCTGTTTGAGATCTTCAGCAAACTGGATGCCACGCATCTCATTTATGTTGCACCAGACAACATAAAGAACACATTACACAATCTACAACCTCATGGCCTGGCATATCCCTCTCTCTACCATTACTATCAAGCCAAAAAATACACCTAAAAATTAGATGCTGGTGAAGGTACAACACAGGACTACTTGCATGCCAAACAGCAGAAACGATCCCACACCAACAGATCCGATCAAAGCTCTGCAATTCTGTCACACCCAGTTGTGAATGGTGGTGGACAATTAAAAAACTAGCCAGAGGAGGAAGCCCCATAAATATGCCCATCCTGAATGATGGCAGAGCCCAGCACGTCAGTGCAAAAGACAAGGGTGAAACATTGGCAACCATCTTCAACGAGAAGTGCTGAGTGGATGATTCATCTTGACCTCCTTCTGAGCATCCCAACATCAGAGATGCTAGTCTTCAGACAATTCGATTCACTCCACATGATGTCAAGAAATGGCTGAAGGTACTGGATACAGCAAAGGCTATGGGCCCTGACAACATCTCGATGTAGTACTGAAGACGTGTGCTCCAGAACTGGGCACTTAACCAAGCTGTTCCAGTACAGCTACAACAGTGGCATCTACTTGACAATGTGGAAAATTGCCCAGGTATATCCTGTCCAAAGGAAAAGCAGGGCAAATCCAATCTGGCCAACTACCGTCCCATCGGTCTACCAACATTATCAGCAAAGTGATAGAAGGTGTCGCCGACAGTGCTATCAAACGGCAATTACTCAGAACAAGTCACTCATCAATATTCAGTTTGGGTTCTGCCAGGACCATTCAACTCCTGACCTCATTATGGCCTTGTACAAACATGGACAAAACAGCTGAGTTCAAGAGGTGAGATGAGAGTGACTACACTTGACGTCAAGGCAGCATTTGTCCATATGTGGCATCAAGGAGGCCTAGCAAAATTGAAGTCAATGGAAATCAGGGGGAAAAGCTCTCCATTGGTTGGAGTGATATCGAGCACAAAGGAAGATGGTTGGGGATTATGATAGCCAATCATCTCCGCCCCAGGACATTGCTGCAGAAGCTCCTGTGGGTAGTGTCCTAGACCCAACTGTCTTCAGATGCTTCATCAATGAGCTTCCCTCCATTATAAGGTCAGAAGTGGGGATGTTTGCTGATGATTGCACAATGTTCAGCACCATTCACAACTCCTCAGATACTGAAGCAGTCCGTGCCCATATGCAGCAAGATCCTGACAACATTCAGGCTTTGGCTGATAAGTGGCAAGTAACAATCACGCCACACAAGTGCCAGACAATGGCCATCTTAACCATTTCCCTTTGGCATTCAATGGAATTACCATTGCTGAATCCCCCACCATCATAAATGTTGCTTATCCTTTCTTAGGGGGTTAACATTGATCAGACACTTAACTGGACCAGCCATATAAATACTGTGGCTGTAAGGGCGGTCAGAGGCTGGGAATTCTGCGGCGAGTAGCCCACCTCCTGACTTCCCAAAGCCTGTCCACCATCTACAAAGCACAAATCAGGAGTGCGATGGAATACTCTCCACTTGCCTGGATGGGTGCAGCTCCAACAACACCCAAGAGGCTCAACACCATCCAGGACAAAGCAGCTCACTTAATTGGCACCCCATCCACCACCTTAAACATTCACTCTTTTCGCCACTGATGCACAGTGGCAGCAGTATGACCATATACAAGATGCATTGCAGCAACTCACCAAGGCTCCTTTAACCAGCACCTTTGAAGCTTGTGCCCTCTACCACCTAGAAGGACAAGGGCAGCAGTCACATGGAAACACCACCACCTGCAGGTCACCCTTCAAGGATCGGTACTTGGGCCCTAGCTGTTCACAATAGAAATCAATGACTTGGATGTGGGAACCAAATGTAATATTTCCAAGCTCGCGGAAGACATAAAACTAGGTGGGAATGTGTTTCGTGGGGAAGTTGCAAAGTGGCTTCAAGGGGATTTGGACAGACTTAGTGAGTGGGCAAAAACATGGCAGATGGAATATAATTTGGAAAAATGTGAGGTTATCCACTTTGTAGGAGGAATAGATGTGCAGAGTATTTCTTAAATGGTAAGAGATTAGAAAGTGTAGATGTATACATGCACGTGGGTGTCCTCGTCAATAAGTCACTGAAAGCCAGCATGCAGTTGCAGCAAGCAATTAAGAAGGCTAATGGTATGCTAGCCTTTATTGCAAGAGGATTTGAGTACAGGAGTGGTGAAGACTTGCTTCAGTTGTATAGAACCTTGGTTAGATTGTACCTGGAGTACTGTGTGCAGTTTTGTTCCCCTTACCTTAGGAAGGATATTATTGCCATAGAGGGAGTGCAACGAAGACTCACCAGACTTGTTCCATGAAGAGAGATTGGGGAAACTGGGCCTGTATTCTCTAGAGTTTTGAAGAATGAAAGGTGATCTCATTGAAACCTACAAAATACTTAAAGGCAGCATTTGACCGAGTATGGCATCAAGGAGCCCTAGCAAAACTGGAGTCAATGGGAATCAGGGGGAAAATTCTCTGCTGGTTGGAGTCATACCTAGCGCAAAGGAAGCTGGCTGTTGTTGTTGGAGGTCAATCATCTGAGCTCCAGGACATCACTGCAGGAGTTCCTCAGGGTAGTGTCCTAGGCCCAACCATCTTCAGCTGCTTCATCAATAACGTTCCTTCAATCATAAGGTCAGAAGTGGGGATGTTCGCTGATGATTGCACAATGTTCAGCACCATTCGCGACTCCTCAAATACTGAAGCAGTCCGTGTAGAAATGCAGCACGACCTGGAAAATATCCAGGCTTGGGCTGATTAGTGGCAAGTAACATTTGCGCCACACAAGTGCCGGGCAATGATCATCTCCAACAAGAGAGAATCTAACCATCTCCTCTTGACATTCAATGGCATTACCATCGCTGAATCCCCCACTATCAACATTCTAGGGGCTACCATTGACCAGAAACTGAACTGGAGTAGCCATATAAATACCGTGGCTACAAGAGCAGGTCAGAGGCTAGGAATCCTGAGGCGAGTAACTCATCTCCTGACTCCCCAAAGCCAGTCCACCATCTACAACGCACAAGTCAGGAGTGTGATGGAATACTCTCCACTTGCCTGGATGGGTGCAGCTCCAACAAAACTCAAGAAGCTCGACATCATCCAGAACAAAGCAGCCCGCTTGATTGGCACACCATCCACAAACATTCACTCCCCCCACCACCGATGCACAGTGGCAGCAGTGTGTACCATCTACAAGATGCACTGCAGCAATGCACCAAGGCTCCTTAGACAGCACCTTCCAAACCCGCGACCTCTACCAGCTCAAAGGACAAGAGCAGCAGATGCATGGGAACATCACCACCTGCAAGTTCCCGTCCAAGTCACACACCATCCTGACTTGGAACTATATCGCAGTTCCTTCACTGCCGCTGGGTCAAAATCCTGGAAATGCCTTCCTAACAGCATTGTAGGTGTACCTACCTCACATGGACTGCAACAGTTCAAAAAGGCAGCTCACCACCACCTTCTCAAGGGCAATTAGGGATGGGCAATAAATGCTGGCATAGCCAGTGATGCCCACCATCCCATGAGGGATGGACGGGGTAGATGCAGGAAAGATGTTTCCCCTGGTTGGGGAGTCTCGAACCAGGGGACAACAATTCAAAATAAGGGGGAAGCCACTTAGGACAGAGAGGAGGAGAAATTTCTTTACTCAGAGGGTTGTGAATCTTTGGAATTCTCTATCCCAGAGGGCTGTGGAAGCTCAGACAATGAGTATGTTTAAAGCAGAGATTGGCAGATTTCTAAATACAAATGACATAAGGTGATATGGGGAAAGTGTGGGAAAAAGGCATTGAAGTGGATGATCAGCCATGATCGTACTGAATGGTGAAACAGGCTCGATGGGCTGAAAGGCCTGCTCCTGCTCCTATTTTCCTATCTTCCTAAGACACACACCATTTTGGATTGGAACTATATTGCAGTTCCTTCACTGTCATTGATCAAAATCCTGGAACTCCCTTCCTAACAGCACTGTGGGTGTACCTACATCACATGGACTGCAGCGGTTCAAGAAGATGGTTCACTGCCACCTTCTCAAAGGCAATTAGGGATGGGCAATAATGCTGGCCATTCTAGTGACACTCACATCCAAGAACAAATTTTTTAAAAACTAGTTCGTATGTTCAATAGACTTCCAGTAGTTAATTGTTCCACAGCATATTTTAAATGAATTTTTAAATCTCTGGTTTATAAAAAGAACTGCGAATTATAGAAATAGCTGACAGTGTAGGACATTGATGATCAAATATTATGAAACATTAATGTTCCAGTCCTGTTGCGATCTTCTATGAGATACAATTGGTTTGGAAAAGGATAAACAACATTTAGGAACATATAAAACAATGATGGACAAGAAAAGACCCATTTGTCCATTCAACCTGTTCCACACAACTGTGATGCCTTGTGCAACATGATGGACTGAATTTTATGTGCCCGCTGCCAATTTTGGCAGTGGGCATAAAAATAACAGCCCACACAGGTCATGGAGTCATCGCAGTCTTCCGTGTTGTGGCTTATTTAAATAGCCGGGGCGGGCCGCCTCCCCCAATCACGTGGAGAGGGCGGGCTGTCTGCCCCTGGCAATTGTGTCAGCTGCCTGTGTGCAGGCGCTAACACCATTTTTAAAGGGCTACCGGCAAATTTAAATGTTTAAAGGTGAAGTGAATAAAAATAAATAAATACATTTATTTTGCCCTTCTCCCACCCCCAATAATAATTAAATTAATTATTTTCCTTCCGCTCCCACCTACCTTTACAATCTGACCTTCCCCCGCCAAACTGTACAAACTTTCAACTCCAACTCTTCCCACCATCCCCCACACCCATGACGTTACTTTGACCCCGTTTCCCCCCTCCCTCCCACTTCCGCACTGATAAACTTACTTCCTCCCCCCTCCCCACCAGTGTGGCGCCTCATTTCCCCGGATGGAGATCCGAAGGTGCGGGAGTGCTGGCAACCAGGCCGAAGATTGCAGTGGGAACTCAGGAGGCGACGTGAGTTTCATTAATTCATTCCTTTTAATTTATTTCAATATTCAAACTGCGGTTTCTTCTTTCCCAATCTTGTTTCCCTGTTCTACAAATTAATGTTGTCTAGAAATGGTCCAGTTGTAGGTCATTGCCTCAGGTAATGAGACAATCAAAATCAATCTCATCCATTGTCTTAATTTTTTTTTACAACTGCTTTAATTTCCAAATACATTGCATTTTGAAAAGCTTCACATATTCGATCTGCTCATTTTATAATGTTTGAAAATATATATATAATTATACAAAGTTATAATTCAAGATTCCATCATAAATTTAATAATGGGATATACAAGTTAATTATAGTACTTTTCAGTGCATTTCACCTTTAGCATCATGTCATTCATGAAGAAAAAGATAGCAAGTGAATGTGTGATGAGGAATTGCATCTTTCCTCATGTGGACAATATTGATTTAATATTTAATTAAATATTTAGGTGATATATTCTTTGCTGGATAACGCTTAGGCAACATTAATTTGTAGAACAGGGAAGTAAGATTGGGGAAGAGCTTAACATTTAGCTTAACATCCCTGAAAACACTAAAACTGATACACTCAAAACACAGAAAGATCAAGGCAGGGAAAGGCCATTTTCCATCTATCCACTATCGTGCTTTTCAAACAATAATATGTTTCTTTTCAAGGTTTCTGTACAGTCTTACCTTGAAGATGCCTAAACTTCTTGGAGTAGGTTGTCAAGTTAATTATCAACCGCTCCTTATAGAAACTATCTGATTTAATTTCCATTAAAAATCAATGAAGATGAAAATGAGGCACTTTTGATAACAGTGGCTGATCCACATGATCAGTTTTACGTCTGGACAATCTACTGCTTTGCCTCTACAACTTGCATCGGTAAACTCTTCAAATACCTAACTACCCTGTCAGCAAACTAATGTTTGCTTTCATCTTGTCTCAATCTACCTCCTCTCAACTTAACCTCATCTCCCCTCATTCAGCTGTCTTATACCGACGCAATGTACTCTTCTACATCTCTGAGCCTTATGACTTTTTTTACCCATCAATTATAGCCACCTACAGTCTTCTCCTTTTCAACAAGAATCCAAGACCCTTGCATCTATCCCCATAAATTAAATTCTCCAACACCCTTATTATTTTTGTACCTTATGTTGCGTCTTTTCCAGCTCAGCTCTATATCTTTTGTATGGGTTCCAATATTGCAATATTCCAGGTGGTGTTTTCCATATAACGGTAGGTTTGTTTTACTCTCTAATTCTCTTCCTATGAAAACAGATATCACAAAGGTCTTTAAAAGCTGATTTTCGGGCATTCAGAAGCCAATTTGTATAGTATGCATCCCGTCTCTAAAATAGATGTAAGAACCCTGAAGACTCAGGAAACAGTTAGATAAAACAATTTCAAGTTAGGCTATTTTAAGCCAACAAGTTTTGCTGTCGTTAGAACTAGATACATGAGTTAGAAATTAAGCAAAGACAAAGCTAAATAATAGAAATAGAGGAGAAACAGAATGGAGAAGAAGAGAATATTGGATATAATGGCAAAACAATTAAGTTAAAGCATTTAAAATTGTATCTTGATTTGAAATTATTTTTCAATGTGTATTTGTGTAAAGAGGTCAATGTTACAATAGTGTAAAATGCAGTTCCATGTGCTCTGATTTCATATACTTTTTACGATTAATATATGACGAATCGAGATAAAATACAACCATTATCCCATTTTTGCTAATCAGAAATGTTTATTGTATTTGATATGTAATAAATTGTAACCTGTACTGGGTGAACGTTTCCTCAATGTTCAAAGATGTAGCAAATTGTCAACGTGTTTATCAAGACTAAGAGCTAAAAATTCAATTGCCTCGAAAACGGAAGCGGGAATCATGATGCGTGATTAATCCTCACCGTTTCAAAGTAATGCAGCACACCTCAGCAGTGGGCTAAAATTCATATGTGGCTAGCACCACTTAAACCTAGCCTGCAGCAGATGCTGGAAGTCATTATGGAAGAGTTTAGGAGCAGAAAGAGGAGTGAAAATGGCCAGTAACCATGCCTCGAGCTTCTCCGATGCAGCACTGGAGGCCTTGGTGCAGGAGGTGAACAAGAGGACGTAGACCCTCTTCCCTCAGGGAACCAGGAGGCCCTCCAGACAGTTAGCCATTGCAGTCAATGCCAGTAGTCTAGCCCTAAGGACCTGGATGTAGAGCCGCAAAAGGTTCATGGCCTCACACGAGTGGTCAAGGTTAGTGCATGCATCTTCACATGCCATCTCCTTACAAATGAAACATTTATCTCATACATTGCTCCAATCACCACTCCATTATCTCACCTCGCAACAATCTCCATCAAGCACAACCCAACCCCAACATTGATTGCCTCACTTCGTCCTCAAACACCAAGCACTGCTATAAGCCATTACACACATCTCACAGCTTGCACACACTATTCAGCTGTGGCAGGCATATCACCCAAGCACATTGCACCACACACACTTCGCTCTGGATAAGGTTGCCTACATTCAAAAGCAGCAGCACCTAACTGGCAGGGGACAGGCACAACTGCATGCCCTCACCTCATGGAGGAGACGGTACTGGCAATCATTGGTGCCAGTGGCGGGGCTGAAACCATAGAGGGTGACATTATGTTCCTACCTAATCCTTCTCACATCCTACCTCTCCCTCATCCCACAACCTCTTTTGATTTACAAGCTGGTAGTGGTTTAAGCAAGGAGCTTTTCCTTTCCCCATGCCATTTCCTCGCCCTAATCCCACCCTTCTGCCTTTATCTTTCTAGATACCTAAAAGCTGCCACTTGGACAACAACTAGTGCAGGATCGTGAAGTGGAAGAGGAACAAGAGACTGAGGAAGAAAAAACATCACACTCACAGCCACCAATTCAGATACTGGCAATGTGCAAACTTTAGAGGGTCTTCTTCTTCTTCTTCTTCTTATGCAGTCCCTCAGGAACATGGATGATTTTCTTCCACTCCAGGGTTGTGGATCCTTAGTTGACTGAATAATCCAATTCTGGATCGCACACTGTGCCACAGGTCGTGCAGGTGGTGTTTGGTGAGGCAAGTGAATGGGATGCTTGGGTTTCCAAATGCTCCTGTTTAGAGGGTAGCATAGAGGTGGGATCTGTATGTGGTGAGTCAGCAGACACAAGTGGGCTGCAATCAGAGCAAGGAGAAAGGATAGCATGAGCTGTAGGGCGAGGTCACACATGAGCTCTGTTGCAGAGGACTCAGATGAGTACTTTAATGGAGTGGCCTACAGGAAAAGACTGATGGGCTTGCACAAAGAAATTTGTGGTGCATTGGAAAGACTGCTGTCATTGTCAAGGAGCAAGGAGGAGCCCAGCTTCAACTTGGCACAGGGCTTTGCACAGAGCTTGGGGCCCTTCCATTCCAGTGTGGAAATGGTGATTGTCATGCAGGCCCCCACCTGCCAAGAATGAGGCATATTAGTTTCACCACATGGACATTAAATTTCAAACTGTTGCTGGGAAGAAGAGAAGGTCTATTACAAGAGCTGCCAGACTGGCTGGAAAGACAGTTTTGCATATTGACAGACAGTACTTGAAAGGACAAAGGGGCTATTCCCTGCTCCAATTTAACCCACAATGGGCCTTTGATCACCAGGTATTGTGTGTAGAGGAGACATTCCAATGTCTGCTGGGACAAGACAATCCACAAGGGCCAGGACTGATTAGGCCAGCTG
The DNA here is from genome assembly GCF_036365525.1 of Heterodontus francisci. NCBI lineage: Eukaryota > Metazoa > Chordata > Chondrichthyes > Heterodontiformes > Heterodontidae > Heterodontus > Heterodontus francisci. The sequence continues at coordinate 119,126,940 of NC_090373.1, read as the reverse complement.
GTCACATGACTAACTAGGGCAGGTTTTTAAAAACTTGCCGCAGAGAATTTGAACTGAGAAAGCTCTTGGCTCCTGGATTGAAAAGAGCTTCTCCTGTCTGCTCCCATCTCTTTCTCACCAGCTTCGGAATCCATTGAAGATACATGGACCCCAAGGGAGAAAAGTCTCCTACTGTGAACAAAGTTTAAGAAGAATACTGGGCCCCAACGAAAAGCAGGAATTACCTACAATCAAGGACTCTACAGCGAGCTCGAAGAACCGCAACACCTCTTCAGATACTGTCTCAAACTTTTTCACTTTATTTTTCTTCTGCTCTTTTCTGTCCCTATTTGCATGTGTGTATCACGTGTGCATGCTAGTGTGGGCGCATCCTGTATCAGTAGGCGTTAACCAAATTAGAGTTTAAGTTTAGGTTTAAGTTTTAATAAATTTCACTTTTCTTCTTTAAACCTAAGAAAGCCTGCTTGTGCTTGTTTCTTTGCCTTATAATTGAAAAGTGGTGAACAAAGATTCACTAAGGGGGAGCTCAAAACATGGTGTGTTTAAAATTAAACCCTGCTACAGTAAGACCGGGTGAAGGCTGAGAGGGACCCCTAGACACTTTTCTCACCTGGTTGTAAGTGATAGAGTCATATAGTCATACAGGCTCTTCAGCACATTGTGTCTGTGCTGGCCATCAAGCACCTAACTATTCTAGTCCCATTTTCCAGCACTTGGCCCGTAGCCTTGTATGCTCTGGCATTTCAAGTGCTCATCTAAATACTTAAATGTTGTGAGGGTTCCTGCCTCGACCACCACTTCAGGCAGTGTATTCCAGATTCCAACCACCCTCTGGGTGAAAAAAATTTCCTCAAATCCCCTCTAAACCTTCTGCCTCTTACCTTAAATCTATGCCCCCTGGTTATTGACCCCTCTGCTAAGGGAAAAAGTCTCTTCCTATCTAACCTATCAATGCTCCTCATAATTTTGTATACCTCAATCATGTCCCCCCTCATCCTTCTTTGTTCTAAGGAAAAGAACCCTAGCCTTTTCAGTGGAAAGAGAAGCAGAATTAATGTTTCGGGACAGTGACCCTTCTTCGGAACTAGCAAATATTAGAAATGTCAAAGGTTATAAGCAAGTGAGCCAGGGGTGGGGCAAGAGATAACAAAGGAGAAGGTGTAGATTGGACAAGGCCACATAACTGACCAAGAGGTCATGGAGCAAAGGCAAACAATATGTCAATGGTGTGTTGAAAGACAAAGCATTAGTACAGATAGGGTGTTAACGAACTGAAGATTGAGCAGCAGCAAGTAAAAACATGAAAAAAAACAGTGGGTAAGCAAACTGAACAAACTACAATGAAATGAAATAAACAAAAGAAAAAAATTGTAAAAAATGTAAAAAAGAAAAAATAACGAAAAATAAAAGTAAAATGGGGGGCCCGTCATGCTCTGAAATTATTGAACTCAATGTTCAGTCCGGCAGGCTGTAGTGTGCCTAATCAGAAAATGAGATGCTGTTCCTCGAGCTTGCGTTGATGTGGCGAACATCAACAAACAGTGCGGAGTTTGCAAGTTCTCCCTGTGACCGCGTGGGTTTTCGCCGGGTGCTCCAGTTTCCTCCCACCGCCAAAGACTTGCAGGTGATAGGTAAAATGGCCATTGTAAATTGCCCCTAGTGTAGGTAGGGAATATGGGATTACTGTAGGGTTAGTATAAATGGGTGGTTCTTGGTCGGCACAGACTCAGTGGGCCAAAGGGCCTGTTTCAGTGCTGTATCTCTAAATAAAATAGTAAATAAAAAAACATCCTAGTGAATCTCCTCTGCACCCTCTCCAGTGCAATCACATCCTGCCTATAGTGTGGTGCCCAGAACTGTACACAGTACTCCAGCTGTGGCCTAACTAGCATTTTATACAGCTCCATCATAACCTCCCTGCTCTTATATTCTATGCCTCGGCTAATAAAGGCAAGGATCCCATATGCCTTCCTAACCACCTTATCTACCTGTGCTGCTGCCTTCAGTGATCTATGGACAAGTACACCAAAGTCTCTCTGACACTCTGTACTTCCTCCTCTGTTAGTCCTCCCAAAATGCATCACCTAAATGATCAACACCATGAGAAGACTTAAGGACCTAAACATGATGCAGTGCCTTGAAATAAAAGCAAAATACTGCAAATGCTGGAAGTCTGAAATAAAAACAAGAACTGCTGGAAATACTCAACAGGTCTGGCAGCATCTGTGGAGAGAGAAACAGAGTTAACGTTTCAGGTCAGTGACCCTTCTTCAGAACTGACAAACATTAGAAATGTAAAAGATTTTAAGCAAATAAAGTTGGGGGTGGGGCAAAAGATAACAAAAGAGGTGTTGATAGGACAAAGTCACAGAGAATAACTGACCAGAAGTTCATGCAACAAAGGCAAACGGTATGTTACTGGTGTGCTGAAAGACAAAGCGTTAGTACAGAGAGGGTGTGAATAGGCTGAAAAGCACAAAGCACTCCGAGCACAAACATTAAAAAAAATTTTAAAAACAGAAACAGTGGGTAGGCACAGTAGAAACAAACTAAACACACTAAAAAACCTAAAATAAAATAACCAAATAAAAAAGAAAAAAGAAAAAAATAACTATACATAAAAAGGGGAGGCCCGTGATGCTCTGAAATTGTTGAATTCAATGTTCAATCCGGCAGGCTGTAGTGTGCCTAATTGGTAAATGAGATGCTGTTCCTCGAGCTTGCGTTGATGTTCACTGGAACACTGCAGCAAAACCAGGACAGAGATGTGAGCATGACAGCAGGGGGGAGTGTTGAAACGGCAAGCAACCGGAAGCTCGGGGTCATGCTTTCGGACTGAGCAGAGGTGTTCCGCAAAGCAGTCACCCAATCTGGTCTCCCAATGTACAAGAGACCACATTGTGAGTAGTGAATACAGTGTACTAAATTGAAAGAAGTACAAGTAAATCATTGCTTCACCTGAAAGGAGTGTTTGGGGCCTTGGATAGTGAGGAGAGAGGAGGTAAATGGGCAGGTATTACACCTCCTGCGATTGCAGGGGAAGGTGCCATGGGAAGGGGACAAGGTGGTGGGGGTAGTGGAGGAGTGGACGAAGGTGCTGCGGAGGGAATTATCCCTTTGGAATACTGACAGGGGAAGGGAGGGGAAGATGCGTTTGGTAGTGGCATCACGCTGGATGTGGCGGAATTGACTGAGGATGATCCTTTGGATCTGGAGTTTAGTGGGGTGGAAAGTGAGGTTAAGGGGAACCCTGTCATGGTTCTGGGAGGGAGGGGAAGGGGTGAGGGTAAATAGGTAATGAGCCAGACACGGCTGAGGGCCCTGTCAACCACAGTGGGAGGGAATCCTCGGTTGAGGAAAAAGGAAGACATATCAGAAGCACTGTTCGTGGAAGGTTGCATCATCAGAGCAGATGCATCAGAGACGGAGAAACTGGGAGAATGGAATGGAGTCCTTACAGGAGGCAGGGTGTGAAGAAGTGTAGTCGAGGTAGCTGTGGGAATCGGTGGGCTTATAATGAATATTAGTAGACAGCCTATCCCCAGAGATGGAGACAGAGAAATCGAGGAAGGGAAGGGAAGTGTCGGGGATGGACCATGTGAAGGTGAGAGAAGGGTGGAAATTAGAATCAAAGTTGATAAAGTTTTCTAGTTCCGGGCGGGAGCAGGAAACGGCACCAAAACAGTCATCAATGTACTGGAAAAAGAGTTGAGGGAGGGGGCCTGAGTAGGACTGGAACAAGAAATGTTCGACATATCCCACAAAAAGACAGGCATAACTAGGACCCATGCGGGTACCCATAGCAACACCTTTTACTTGAAGGAAGTGAGTGGAGTTGAAGGAGAAGTTGTTCAATGTGAGAACAAGTTCAGCCAGGCGGAGGAGGGTGGTGGTGGATAGGACTGGTTGGGCCTCTGTTCAAGGAAGAAGCGGAGAGCCCTCAAACCGATCTGGTGGGGGATGGAGGTGTAGAGAGATTGGACGTCCATAGTGAAGAGGAGGTGGTTAGGGCCAGGAATGATGCAGTGCCTGATGGCCGATGGCCAATGTCTCAGCTTCCATTACAGCACAAACAGAAGTCACACAATTTCTCAGTGTTGCAGTGGAGGTAATGAAATTTCAAGCTCGTGCCATGCAAGCTCAGACTGCTGCCATCATGGCTGCAGATACCAGTGCTCAAAGGGGCTTGCAGGGATTCACAACAGTGCAGCAATCTGTGTTCCAGTAGATTACTAGGATTGCTGAAACGCCACAATAGGGGAATGGAAGTGGCTGTGTGGAGCAGGAATCTGCTATCCTCTCTCAGGATGACAGCATTCAAGTTTCCACCATTGCCACTCCACCAGTGCCCTTGTCAGCCAACCAGCCCAGACTTTCGCCATCCATGCTGAGATGGTACAATCCTAAGCCTGGCCTACTAGGCCCAGAGCTGCTTGAGGTTGTCCTGCAAGTTTATCTGCAGTCTTTTCCACTGAGTGTCAGCAGCCTTCCACCAGTCATGCTGTAGCCACTGAATAGTTCTTTGTAGGAGCACTAGGCCAGGCAAAGACACCCGCAAGCAGGGAGATGGTGGTGTAGTGGTAATGTCACTAAACTAATAATCCAGATGCCCAGGCTAATGCCTTGGGGACCTGGATTCAAATCCCACCACAGCAGCTGATGGAATTTAATTTCAACCAATTAATAAATTAAACTAATTAATAACAGAAAAATCTGGAGTTGAAAGCTATTCTTAGTAATGGTACCTTGAAACTATTATCAAGTTTTGTAAAAACCCATCTTATTCACTAATATCCTTTAAGGAAGGAAATCTGCTGTCCTTATGTGGTCTGGCCTGCATGTGACTTCAGACCCACAGCAATGTGGTTGACTCTTAACTGCCCTCTGAAATGGCCTAGTAAATCACTCAGTTCAAGGGAAATTAGGGATGGGCAACAAATACTGGTTTTGCTAGCAATGCCCACATCCCATGAAATAATTTTTTTTAAAAAGACAGGCCCTCAGGGAATGCACGAGGGTGAATAGTTGACTTTTGTATTGAATATTGGATGTTTTGTTGGATAAACTTAGTACGGAATTGATGTTTTGTGGTGGCTTTTATTCCAGCATTGTGGCCAAGAGGACACTATGATGGTCTGTCACGTAGGGATAATAAGACTTTTGTATCAGGGGAATTTGTGGTTGTGCTCACGGGAATCATAGTCAAATGACATGATCATGGACAGAATTCCTGGAAAGAAGACGCGCCAGTTGCCTCCTCCCTTCCTCTTTTCCTCCTGCTTCCCCTCCTCTCCCTCCACCTCATTCTCCTCCTCTACTTACTCCTGAGCTGCTCACCATATCCCTGTTGGCAAGGGCTGTGCCCTCATGATGGCCAGTTTGTGGAAGATACTGCAGATCACCACAAATGGGGACACACACACTCAGGCAAATACTCAGGGCTCTTCCAGTGTGGTCCAGGCTGTGGAACCATTGTTTTAGCACCCCAGTGGCCTGGTTTAGGATGTTTTATGTCGCAGCATGGCTCTCCAGAATGGCTCTCATTCTAAGCATGTTGGCCAGGTGTGGTTGTTTTATGAAGTGGAATCATGAGCCAGGTGTAAAGCAGATAGCCCTTTTTGTCCAGCAGCCACCCTCTGGTTTGACATGGTGGCCAAAAGACTGAGCTGATAATTGACTGTTGCAGAATGAGGTGAGGTAGAGTGACTGCCCTTGATAGCAAGGCTGCATTTGACTGAGTGTGGCATCAACGAGCCCGAACAAAATTGAAGTCATTGGGAATCAGGGGGAAAACACTGCACTGGTTGAAGTCATACATAGCACAAAGGAAGATGATTCTGGTTATTGGAGGCCAACCATCTCAGCCCCAAGACATCGCTGCAGGAGTTCCTCTGGGTAGTGACCTAGGCCCAACTATCTTCAGCTACTTCATCAATGATCTTCCCTCCATCATAAGAAGTGGGGATGTTCGCTGTTGAATAATTAATGTGGAAGTCAATACATGTGTACAAACAGTTCACAATTATCCTATTTCATTATGTACATAGCTTATACCTTATATAATTTTTCTATTTAAGGAAAGGGGGATGTTGTGATCTTGCCTTAATACTGATTAACATACTACTGAATATATAAATAGTTTGGTATACATCATTGCAGGAAGTGATGCAACTTAACATGTGATACATTAGTTAGAGCAGTGTTAGTCAGTAGATAGCACGTGTATTGAAGAGCTCTCCTAGAATCCAGATATTCTTCAATAAAGAATCCTTTGTTTAGTTTACCAATCATTTGGTACATTATGTTAGTAGCCAATAACACAACACTCTCTCTCTGCATGTAATTGTGATCCTCTCTCTCCCTACATGTATCTGTGATTTCCTCTGTCGTATGTGCGTGTTTATTCTTTCCCTGTCTCTATCCCTATGATTCTCTCTCTCTTTCCCTGTGTGATGGTCGTTCTCTGTAACTTTGTGTATCTGCGTTTCACTCCCTTTTTACGTGTCTCTGTTCAGGGTGAGTGCTGCGGGTTCTTAACTCTGGGGTGTTACTCTTGCTGATTTTCAGGCTCTTTTTTCCCAGAAATCTTCATCAGTCTGCAGGGAAAGTTTGTGATGCAGCAGATCCAGCATCATAACCTTTTTACAAGTGTTAACGGAATTTCAGATTTTTGTGTTAAAACATGGGAATCTGTTTTTTAAAAAACAAAAAAAGATTTCATGGATATTGAAACATTTAAAGATAGCTGAACTTTATGGATTTTTTTTTAAAAAAGAAAAAGGAAGGTCAACAAGAGGTTCCTGGTTTTGACCAGTAAACAAATACTGGGAAACCGGTGATTTCAAGTAAGCACCACAGGGGGGTTGACTTAAGAGCTATCTTTTGTTGTGACAACAGAAAATTTATGATTAGCATGAGACTTGCTTGGAAAACTATAGGCTGCAGGAAGATATTGATGGTCTGGTCAGATGGGCAGAAAAGTGGCAAATGGAATTCAACCCAGAGAAGTGTGAGTTGATGCATTTGGGAAGTCAAACAAGACAAAGGAATACACAATTAATGGGAAAATATTGAGAAGTGTAGAGGAAGTGAGGGACCTTGGAGTGAATGTCCATAGATCCCTGAAGCTAGCAGGACAGGTTGATAAGGTGGTTAAGAAGGCAGATAGAATCCTTTCCTTTATTAGCCGAGGTATAGAATAGAAGAGCAGGGAGGTTATGCTGGAACTGTATCACTCATTGGTTAGGCCACAACTTGAATACTGTGTACAGTTCTGGTCACCTTATTACAGGAAGGATGTAATTGCACTAGAGAGGGTACAGAGGAGATTTACGAGAATGTTGCCAGGACTGGAGAAATGCAGCTATGAGGAGAGGCTGGGGTTGTTCTCCTTGGAACAGAGGAGGCTGAGGGGAGATCTGACTGAAATGTACAAAATTTTAAGAGACATGGGTAGAGTGGAGGTGAAGGGCCTATTTACCTTAGCAGAGAGGTCAGTGACTAGGCGGCATAGATTTAAAGTGATTGGTCGAACAATTAGAGGGGAGATGAGGGAAATCTTTTTCACCCAGAGGGTGGTGAGGGTCTGGAACTCACTGCCTGAAAGGGTAGTTGAGGCAGAAACCCTCAACTCATTCCAAAGGAGTCTGGATATGCACCCCAAGTGCCGTAAGCTGCAGGGTTACAGACCAAATGCTGGAAGGTGGGATTAGAATGGGTGGATCAATTTTTCAGCCAGCACAGAAACAATGGGCCAAGTGCCTCTTTCTGTGCCTTAAACTTTCTATGATTCTAAGTAGTTTCATTTTTGAACTGTTAAAAGTCAGTGGACTTGGACTAAAGCAGGCAATAGGAATTTGAGATGAACCTGCCAGGAGTTCAGAAGAAAGCTATTACCTGTCTTTCAAGAATACCTGCAATTGAAAAGCAAACGCCTGTATGAAGTGGTACTCTTGCCTCCTGCATTTTTAAGAAACCCTGAACGGTTGCAGAAACCTTGCACCTTTAAAAAAAAAGGATTTTGCATCAACTAAAACCTCTGTTGCTGCACACCTGATGGAAGACCTATGTGAAGCTTTCTGCAGTTGAATTGCTTTGAATACCTACCCAAAGCAGATTGTTCATCAACCTCACCTGGAAAGACTCCTAGTGGCTGCTAACTATTCAACTTTAGGAAACCTCGACAAACCAAAGGACTTCCCTCCCTATCTTTTCAGTAAAAGTTATTTTGTTTTATTCCTTCTATTTCTTTGTAGCAGCTGTGAACAATAATCCCTTTTTTCCCGGTTAACCAGTTTTCGGATGTCTGAGAGTGTGTGTGAGGGCTAGGATAATAATACGGGGCTTTCATATTTCAATTCACATATATATATTTACTTCATTGTTGGTTAAGACTTGGTTTTATAATAAACAGATAATTTGTTATTGTTTATTAAAGAAACCTGGTTGGTGTGCTTTATTCGGCAGACAAATAGAGTATCTAATTGACTGTTTCGGTAAATGGGAAGATTTATCGATATGTTGTGACCTGTGGAGAAGTGGGACTGAATTAACAGTGCACTCCTGCTGCCTCAGTCGCAACACAGGAGCCAACATTGTGGTGTTGTTGGTTTTCAAAACAAGATGTTCCTGACTGTTTGAGGACCTCAGTGTACCTGAATGCAGTGACACCATCCCTTTACATACTATGGGATAATTTTGACATGGTGATAGTGTTAATAGAGTGATATCAGTTCAGCCACTCATTAAACATCACTTCTGAGATGACTTGAATGGAAATGAAAATGTCGAGAGATGTATAACAGGCAACTAAATTGATATCGTCCATTTCACACCAGCGCCAAAAGTAAAAATTACCCATGAAGTTTAACAGGAGAGCTTTGACACCTGGGCTGATTTCTGACCTCAGCGTGTATTTCACTGAATGACACCAAGCAATGGAAATGTTTACAACCTGTTTGTCAATATTTCTTCTCACTATTATATGAGGTGTTACATGAAGGCACATTCTTTCTTTGACTTCTTTATAGGCTAAAGTGACTACATCAAGATTAGGGAAGGGAAAAAAATAACTGACATAAATATTTTTATTTGGTTTCTGGAATTTTGGCAAGTATAGGGAGCCACTCTCCTTTTCTAACATTTTATAAACACACATGAGCTAGCTTTGCTGCAAATAGTGAAGCTGATGTCTGCTCCAATTTAGAACTTAATACCCATTGGTCCTATAAATGCTATACATTAATGTAAAACTATTAGCATTAATAGAGTAAAAAAAATTACTTGGTTATTAACGGCATCAACTAAACAAACATTAACAGCTGCAAAATAACCTCACTCTCAAGTGGCTCATATTAGATCAAGCTGATTGATGAGTATATTGGAACGGCACGCCAGACAGAACCGAGATTATGTAACCCCCATGAACAGATATGCTCTGTGTATTTCCAAGCTTGCAGCCCAAAGCTCTTATTGCACCAGAAAGAATGACTGTACTAATATTTACTTTGGAATTATATTTTTCAACCAAAGTTTTAAACAGCTGCTTGTTACTTGTTCCTACTGACAGAAAGTAAATGTTTTCTGAAAATTGTACTACCAATGCAACAGGTATGAACTTAATTCTTTGAGAATTAACCTACTTTTGAATTTGAAAAATTCCAGCATCCTCTGATAATGTCATCTTGAGCACCAGTTGACAGTCACACTTAGATAGTGATAGGACAGTACTTCTCAACCAGGTAGATAAGTGCATTGCCCTTGAAGAAACTGCCCCTCTCATGTACACAAAGAAGGAAAGGGCTAATGATTCAATTCCCCATACCCATGGATGTGTTGCAAGATTCAAACAAATAGCCCAGGTGATCTCATAATAGCAACTTTTATTGATATAGCAATTTTTAAAAAAACACCCCAAGGCAATTTACAGAAGGCCTTTTTTTTAAAAAAAAGAGCAGATACCGAACCACCGTGGAACAGTTAGAAAAGAAAAACCATTGGGTTGCCAGTGCTGCACTGATTCCTGACCTAAAAATGAGCCCACACAAATTTCTACCCCAGTGTTAAGCATTTCCAATTAATATTGCGGCTAGAAATGATTGGATAAAATCAGTGCAAAGTATTATCAGTGAAATAGCTGTTTCACATAGAGAATTTGAAGTAATTAGTAGGCACAGGAGGCTTTTAGCCCATCTCTTTGATCTGAATTGTCAGCTTAGTTGTTAGCATCTTCCACTCTGAGTCAGAAGATTGTGTGTTCAAGTGGTACTCAGGGCTTCATTTTATTCCTGGGGTTGTGCTGCATTGTTGGAGGTGTCCTTTCTTTCAATGAGACACTAAATTCCAGCCCACAGTGTATGCCGGTTCAGGAAGATATTGAAGATCCCATGGACTATTTGGAGGTGAGCACTAGGGTCTCCTGTTGTTCTAGCAAAGAATCCCCCCTCAGCCTACACCACCAAAAACAGATTAACTGGTCATTCATTTCCTTGTTGCATATAGGACCTTGTTGTATGTCCATATAACTTTGAACTCCTACACTTGAACAATGCGTTCTGATTAACGCCAGTACAAAATCCTTTAGAGTAACTGTAACTTATGTGGACATCTTGTACTGACACATATTCAGTCAGTTGGCAACAATAATTTTAGTAACAACTGCTAGAATGGCAATAAACAATGTTCCAGGCATTGAAAAACATTAAATGAGGTCTACAGTTGCTGTATATCTTGAGGCAGACTCTCCCAATGGCTTAGTTCGAAAATGCACTGCCTGGTGTTACACGTCATAACAAAGACCTGGATGAACCCAAGTTCAACCTCTGATATCTATAGAGTTTCCTGATCGAAGTTAGCGGAACATTTGGAGTACTATAACTAGTCTTGGCACCCCTGGGTAAAGGTCAGTAAAAATTAACAAGATTCCCCACTCCTGATTGTTATTATTCAAGGATACCTGCTGGAAAGTGAGTTGTTATGGAAATTAAGTGAGCACTGGATTGAGTTTGGCTGTAATGTCCTCCACAGTACTGAGATTCATTCTCTAAGCTACACATGAAGTGTGGTCACTTGGGTGAGAGATTAAATGCTACTTGTGCCCATGCAGCTATATGCAGCAAGAGTCAGCACTTTAGAGAGATGGGGAAAGAGGAGAAAATTAGGCAGTAGAAACAAACATTTTAGAAGGTACACATTAAGCATTAAAGGGCAAACTTCCTGAATTCATTCTGAAATTGAACTTTGCCCACATGAAGAACATATCAGAAATTGTGGCATTCTCCATTTGATTTTCTATCTGTTAATGGGGAATATGTTTCCTAATATGTGCACCCAGTAGGCAAGGCACTATAACCGGGAATACCGATTCGGAAAAGCAGCCCTTAAAGAATGAGCTACTAAAAAGTCTAAGTGGATGTTCCTATATTTGATCATTATTCCTTTATTTTCAAATAGGGTACGAGGCTGGGTGGCACAGTGGCGCAGTGGTTAGCACCGCAGCCTCACAGCTCCAGCAACCTGGGTTCAATTCTGGGTACTGCCTGTGTGGAGTTTGCAAGTTCTCCCTGTGTCTGAGTGGGTTTTCGCCGGGTGCTCCGGTTTCCTCCCACAGCCAAAGACTTGCAGGTTGGTAGGTAAATGGGCCATTATAAATTGCCCCTAGTATAGGTAGGTGGTAGGGAAATATAGGGATAGGTGGGGATGTGGTAGGAATATGGGCTTAGTGTAGGATTAGTATAAATGGGTGGTTGATGGTCGGCACAGACTCGGTGGGCCGAAGGGCCTGTTTCGGTGCTGTATCTCTAAATAAAAAAAAAGTATTACAGATAACACAGGAAACTTTGTAATCATGCAGAGTTTATATTTGTGTTCATTTAGCTAAGTGTCAATAGGGATTTTACAAACTTAGCTTGGAAAACATTGCTAAATACTCTTACTTTACCAGTTCCTTCATCAACTCTTGGGATTAGGTTCTTGCTGTTGTTAAGTAAAGCAATTTGCTAAAGTGATGGTAACAATAAACAACTAAATATTACAATTGATTTGCTTTTGCAGATTCTGGCAATATACCAGCAGCTGTCCATAGCTTGAGCTTACTTATGGAGGAGGTTTAACTGCTGAACAGAACAGTTTTTGCTGTAACCTGGGAAGTACTAAAGCACTGTAACAGAAAATCCAGATCATGCATTCATTTTGGATATGCTGCATGTTCCAAGGACAGACCAGAAGTTTACTTTTTTGTAAAGTATGACTAGTGTGTATTGTGTGAGTTCATGTATAAATACTTGAACTTTCAATGCTGATTTGTGCATTCAGACCATGACCTTTAGCAAGAAACTTGAAGAATCAAGGGAAAATTATTTTGAAGCAAAATAAACCACAAGCACAACTACCCAAGGAAATTAGAAAGTCAGTGCTGACAAAAACAGTATTAAAACTTCAAAGCAGCAAAACTTCATCAGGACACGTTCAAACTTATCATGTAGAAATGGGTTTTCTCTCTTTTAACTAGTCCATTTTGGAATGAATTCAACATTATGAATACTCAAAGATTAAGTAGGAGAGTTCTTTTGAATGATAATAGAAGTTCTCCTGATGAACTGTCTGTTTCTAAGGATGTTTTAGGCTTGAGGCCTAGAAATAGAAAACTCACCAGCCATAGTCATCTCTGTCTCATGCTGACTTCATGTTCGTGTCCAGTGGAAAAGGAAGAGTTTGCTAGACCTTGGATCATTCCAAGGGTGGAGGATGGTTTGTCAGAGGGTGAAGATGAAGAGCCCAAAAGAAAATCAAATATCAAAGGTACAGTAAATGATCAGCTAACTCAGTAGTTGCATGGTGAAGATGCTTACTACTATGCTGATGGATATGATTAATACTTTGAACACATTTGCCAAGTTCCCTGTTCTCATTCTAGCTATACTGTTGTTACGACCAAGGCAGGAGGAATGCACTGTTCATTCTAGTTCCACTTCTCCATTGAGTGACAACATATATTTAAATTTTCCCACTTATCAATACAGTCAATCATATACTCTATTTTTCCCAGAATAAAACACACTAATCAGGTTTCTTTAATGAACAACAAAATTATCAGTTTATTACAAAACAAGTCTTAACCTGTAATAAAGTAAAGCATAAACACACAGATTGAAATTTTTAAGTTCCTTTTTACCTTAGCCCCTCACACTCATACACAGACACACATTTATTTTTATTTAGAGATACAGCACTGAAACAGGCCCTTCAGCCCACCGAGTCTGTGCCGACCATCAACCACCCATTTATACTAATCCTACACTAATCCCATATTCCTACCACATCCCCACCTTCCCTATATTCCCCTACCTATACTAGGGGCAATTTATAATGGACAATTTACCTACCAACCTGCAAGTCTTTGGCTGTGGGAGGAAACCGGAGCACCTGGCGAAAACCCACGCGGTCACAGGGAGAACTTGCAAACTCCGCACAGGTAGTACCCAGAATTGAACCCGGGTCGCTGGAGCTGTGAGGCTGCAGTGCTAGCCACTGCGCCACTGTGCCGCCCCAAATATATATACACAGATATACATATACACAGATTAACTGGAAAAATAAAAGGAATTTTTGTTCAGAGCTCTGTTACAGACAAAAAAACACTTGGGCTGAATACTAGCAAATTCTTGAAGGAAACAGCAGTTGATCCGCAGGAGGTGGTGGAAGCAGGTATGATGATGACATTTAAGAGGCATCTTGACAAATACATAAATAGGATGGGAACAGAGGGATACGGTCCCCGGAAGTGCAGAAGGTTTTAGTTTAGGCAGGCATCAAGATCGGCGCAGGCTTGGAGGGCTGAATGGCCTGTTCCTGTGCTGCACTGTTCTTTGTTCTTTGAATTACGTTGTGTTTCAAAACTGGCATACAGTCTAGCCTCCAAGTACACATAGATAGGTCACTGGGATCTTTTGGAACAGTGCTTTTCAGGCAGCGTTGAGAATTAATTTAGCAGGCTTTTCTTTGAAGATAGATGAGATGAGTTGACACAATGGACTTCTCAGGGTCTTTTAGAGAGGTTCTGGAAAGCTGAGCTGGGGTTGTGGAATTTTTGCCTTCCTTGGGAATTCTCTTCTCCTTCTGCAGTCTTGACTCTTTCAACATTCAGCAAGAATCTGGTCTCTTCCTCCATGACACTTCTTCAGCAGGCTTGTCCTGTCAAGGGGCGCATGGCAGTCACTTCTCAGCCCACATCTTCTGCAGTTACCAGGGTTTCTGTTCTATTTTTAACTTGTGTCATGTGACAACCAGTAAACGTTGTTGCCAAACTAGTTCTTTCAGTGTCCTCTTGATAACCCTCTTGAAAAAAAACTGGTCCAGCATTTCTTCAGCTTGATTATGAATATCTAAAAAAAATATTTTTAACAAAAAGAGAAGCACTTTCTTAACACTGTGAATTAACAATCGGGTGGATATTGATACTAAAGAGTATAGTTTATAGCCTGTTAGATCTAGAACAGCTGAGAAGAAGATTTCCATTTGGCTGAGAATTACCTTCAAACCTCCAAGAAATGATTAGTTTGCAGTCATTTCAAACTATTACTTTTGCATTCTGAAACTAATAAAAATGATAAATTTGAAAAAAAAACTATTACAAACCCCTTAGCAGCAATTCAAACTTATTAATAACCAAAGATGTGCCATGTTCTTGATTATGTGTGGAATACTTGTTTTAATATATGAACATACGAATTAGGACCCGGAGTAGGCCATTCGGCCCTTCAAGCCTGCTCGTCCATTCAATAAGTTCGTGGCTGAACTGATTACTCCACATTTCCACCTGCACCTATAACCTTTCACCCCCTTGCTTATCAAGAATCTATCTACCTCTGCCTAAAAATATTCAAAGACTCTGCTTCCACTGCCTTTTGAGGAAGCTAATTTCAAAGCCTCATGACTCTCTGAGAGAAAAAATTTCTCCTCATCTCTGTCTTAAATGGGTGACCCCTTACTTTTAAACAGTGACTCCTAATTCTAGATTCTCCCACAAGGGCAACATCCTTTCTACATCCATCCTGTCAAGACCTCTCAGGATCTTATATGTTTCAATCAAGTCGCCTCTTACTCTTCTAAATTCCAGCAAATACCTCATAGGACAGCCTGCCCATTCCAGGTATTAGTCTAGTAAACCTTCTCTAAACTGCCTCCAACACATTTACATACTTCCTTAGATAAGGAGACCAGTACTGTACACAGTACTCGAGATGTGGTCTCACCAATGCCCTCTATAGCTGAAACATAACCTCCCTACTTTTGTATTCAATTCCCCTCGCGATAAACAATAACATTCTATTAGCTTTCCTAGTAAGTTGCTATACCTGCATACTAACCTTTTGCAATTCATGCACTAGGACACCCAGATGCCTCTGCATCTCAGAGCTCTGCAATCTCTCACCATTTAGATAATATGCTTCTTATTTATTCTTCCTGCCAAAGTGGACAATTTCACACTTTCCCACATTATATTCCATCTGCCAGGTCTTTGCCCACCTACTTAACCTATCTATATCCCTTTGTAGCTCCTTATGTCCTATTTACAAGTTACTTTCCTACGTACCTTTGTGTCGTCAGCAAATTTAGCAACCATACCTTTGGTCCCTTCATCTAAGTCATTTATATAAATTGTAAAAAGTTGAGGCCCCAGCACAGATCCCTGTGGCACACCAGTCGTTACATCTTGCCAACCAGAAAATGACCCATTTATGCCTACTCTCTGTTTCCTGTTAGCTAGCCAATCTTCTATCCATGCCAATATGTTACCTCCTACACCATGAGCTTTTATTTTCTGCAATAACCTTTGATGTGGCGCCTTATCAAATGCCTTCTGGAAATCTAAGTAAAATACATCCACGAGTTCCCGTTTATCCGCAGCAAATGTAACTCCCTCAAAGAACTCCAATAAATTGGTTAAACATGATTTCCCTTTCATTAAACCATGTTACTCTGCCTGAATACTTTTCACAAAAACATGTTGTCTCTGTCTGATTACCTTGAATTTTTCTAAATGCCCTGCTATAATGTCTTTAATAATAGCTTCTAACGTTTTCCCTCAGACAGATGTTAAGCTAACTGGCCTGTAGTTTCCTGTTTTCTGTTCCCCTCCCTTTTTGAATAATGGAGTTACATTTGCTATTTTCCAAACTAAACCTTCCCCAAATCTAGGGAATTTTGCAAAATTAAAACTAACGCATCAACTATCTCACGAGCCACTTCTTTGAACACTCTAGAATGAAGTATATCAGGACCCGAAGACTTGTCAGCCCGCAGCTCCAACAATTGTTTTCAGTACCACTTCCCTGGTGATTGTCATTTTCATGAGTTCCTCCCTCCCTTCCATTACCTGACTTATAGCTAATGCTGGGATGTTACTTGTATCCTCAATAGCGAAGACCAATGCAAAATATCTGTTCAATTCATCTGACATTTCCTTATTATTCATTATTAATTCCCCAGACTCAATTTCTATAGGACCAACACTCACTTTGTTAACTCTTTTCTTTTTTAAATATCTATAGAAACTCTTACTATCAGTCTTTATATTTCTAGCTAGCTTTCTCTCATACTCTAATTTTACCTTCCTTATCAATCTTTTAGTTATTCTTTGCTGTTTTTTTTATATTCTGTCCAATCTTCTGACCTGCCACCCATCTTTGCGCAATTATCGGCCTTATCTTTAAGTTTGATGCTATCTATTAACTATTTTAGTTAACCACAGATGGCGGGTCCCACCCTTGGAATTTTTCTTTCTCATTGAAATGTATCTATTCTGTGTTTTCTGAAATATCCCCTTAAATGTCTGTCACTGCATCTCTATTAACCTATCCCTTAATCTAATTTGCCAGTTCACTTTAACTAGCTCTGCTTTCATGCCCTCATAATTGCCCCTATTTACGTTTAAAATATTAGTCTTGGACCCACTCTTCTATCCCTCAAACTGAAAGTAAAATTCAATCATATTATGAATGCTGCTGCCTTGGGGTGCCTTAACTATGAGGTCATTAATTAATTCTATCCCGTTGCACAATAGCAGGTCTAGTATAGCCTGCTCTCTGGTTGTCTCCAGAATGTATTGTTCCAAGAAATTATCCAAAAAACATTCTATGTACTCATCATCTAGGCTAACTCTGCCCATCTGATTTTTCCAGTCTATATGTAGGTTAAAATCCCCCATAATTATCACTGTACCTTTCTGACAAGCTGCCATTATTTCTTCCTTTATACCCCGTCCTACAGTGTGGTTAATGTTCGGTGGCCTGTTGAGAAGGTTGGATAAAATCCACAATAGGGAGAATTGTACACAGGTTGCGGAGAGGATGAGATTAGTTGACTAAACAATGTTTGTGTTCCATTATTTCTTGTGGTCTTATGTGGCAATTAGAAAAAGAAAAAGTGGTTCATTTTCTAATGCTACCATGTCTCATGAGTGCTGGAAAACAGTCTTACCTGATGGTAGGTAAATAGTGGGGGACTGAGCTATACAGTCAGCTTCAGTTCTGATCGAGTTAGTTGACCTCAGCTGGAGTGCTACAATTGTCTACAGAGAGAAAAAGTTAGTAAAAGATTTTTACCCTTGACTCTTGTTGGAAAATGCCTCCACCCCCTCCACACTATATCCACAATGTCGCAGGCCACATCCTCAATCATACCAAAGCCTCCGAGATCCACTGACCTAGTGAATTGATATTAAGATTCTCACCTTCAAATTCCTCCATGATCACCCCAGCTGAACAATCACCTCCAATTATTTATTCATTCCTGCAGATACCCTCCACTGTACCAACATTAAACCTGCAACACCTGCTGAGATGTATCACCTGGTCGTAACAGTCCTGTACACTAAAAGCAGGACAAATCCAACCCGGCCAATTACTGCCTCATCTGTCTACTCTCAATCATCAGGAAAGTAATGGAACATGTCTTTGTCAATGCTATCAAGCGGCACTTGCTTAGCAATAACCTGCTAAGTGACGCTCAGTTTGGGTCCCGCCATGTCCATTCAGCTCCTGACCTCATTACAGCCTTGGTTCAAACATGGACTAAAGAGCTGAAAAACTATTTCCATTGGTCCATGACCTGGTAAATAGAAGATATGTTTTTAAGACCAGCACCAAAAAATGAAGAGAAAGGTTAGGAGGTTTATTTTTACAAAGAGGGTTGAAATGACCTACCAGAAACAATGATGGAAGCTTTTAAAAGTGAAGTGGATAAACACTGGGGTAAAAACAGTAAAAAGGATGTGAACAGGGCAAGGTAATGGAATTAACTGGATAACTGTTTCAGAAAACCAGAACAAGGATGATGGACATACAGGGGGAGGCAGTGGCAGAGTGGTATTGTCACTGGACTAGTAACCCAGAGACCCAATGGGTATTGCTCTGGGGACATGGGTTCAAATCCCACCGCAGCAGAAGGTGGAATTTGAATTCAATTCATAAATAATGATTGCCATGAAACCATTGTCGATTGTTGTAAAAACCCATCTGGTTCACTAATGTCCTTTAGGGGAAGGAAATCTGCTGTCCTTATCTGGTCTGGTCTACATGTGACTCCAGACCCACAGCAATGTGGTTGACTCTTACATGCCCTCTGAAATGGCCTAGCAAGCCACTCAGTTGTACCTAACCGCTACGGCCAATAAAAAGGAATGAAACCGGATGGACCACCCGGCATCAACCTAGGCACCGGAAACGACAACGGCAAACCCAGCCCCATCGACCCTGCAAAGTCCTCCTTACTAACATCTGGGGGCTTGTGCCAAAGTTGGGAGAGCTGTCCCACAGACTAGTCAAGCAACAGCCTGACATAGTCATACTCACGGAATCATACCTGACAGAAAACGTCCCAGACACTACCATCACCATCCCCAGGTATGTCCTGTCCCACCGGCAGGACACACCCAGCAGAGGTGGCGGCACAGTGGTCTACAGTAGGGAGGGAGTTGCCCTGGGAGTCGTCAACATCAACTCTGGACCCCATGAAGTCTCATGGCATCAGATCAAACATGGACAGGGAAACCTCCTGCTGATGACTGCCCTCCCTCAGCTGATGAGTCAGTACTCCTCCATGTTGAACAGCATTTGGAGGAAGCACTGAGGGTGGCAAGGGCACAAAATGTACTCTGGGTGGGGGACTTCAATGTCCATCACCAAGAGTGGCTCAGTAGCACCACTACTGACCGAGCTGGTCGAGTCCTAAAGGACATATCTGCTAGACTGGGTATGCGGCAAGTGGTGAGGGAACCAACAAGAGGGGAATACATACTTGACCTTGACCTCACCAATCTGCCTGCCGCAGATGCATCTGTCTATGACAGTATCGGTAGGAGTGACCACCGCACAGTCCTTGTAGAGACGATGTCCCGCCTTCACATTGAGGATACCCTGCATTGTGTTGTGTGGCACTACCACCGTGCTAAATGGGATAGATTTCAAACAGATCTAGCAATGGAAAACTGGGCATCCATGAGGTGCTGTTGGCCAGCAGCAGCAGCAGAATTGTACTCAACCACAATCTGTGACCTCATGGCCCAGCATATCCCCCACTCTACCATTACCATCAAGTCAGCAGACCAAAACTGCTTAAATGAAGAGTGCAGGAGCAGCACCAGGCATACCTCAAAATGAGGTGTCACCCTGGTGAAGCTACAACTCAGGACCATCTGCGTGCCAAACTGCGTAAGCAGCATGTGATCCCATAACCAACAGATCACATCTAAGCTCTGCAGTCCTGCCACATCCAGTCATGAATGGTGGTGGACAATTAAACAACAAACCGGAGGAGGTGGCTCCACAAATATCACCATCCTCAATGATGGGGGAGCCCAGCACATCAGTGCGAAAGATAAGGCTGAAGCATTTGCAACAATCTTCAGCCAGAAGTGCCGAGTTGATGATCCAGCTCAGCCTCCTCCTGATGTCTCCAGCATCACAGCTGCGAGACTTCAGCCAATTTGATTCACTCCGCGTGATACCAAGAAATGACTGAAGGCACTGGATACTGCAAAGGCTATGGGCCTTGACAATATTCCAGCAATAGTACTGAAGACCTGTGCTCCAGAACTTGCCGCGCACCTAGCCAAGCTGTTCCAATACAGCTACAACACTGGCATCTACCCTGCAATGTGGAAAATTTCCCAGGTATGTCCTGTACACAAAAAGCAGGACATGTCCATCCCGGCCAATTACCACCCCATCAGCCTACTGTCAATCATCAGTAAAGTGATGGAAGGTGGCATCAACAGCACCATCAAGTAGCACTTGCTTAGCAATAACCTGATGAGTGACGCTCAGTTTGGGGGCCACTCAGCTCCTGATCTCATTACAGCCTTGGTTCAAACATGGAGCTGAAATCAAGAGGTGAGGTGAGAGTGACTGCCCTTGACATCAAGGCAGCATTTGACCGAGTATGGAATCAAGGAGCCATAGCAAAACTGAAGTCAATGGGAATCAGGGGGAAAACCCTCCGCTGGTTGGAGTCACACCTAGCGCAAAGGAAGATGGCTGTGGTTGTTGGAGGTCAATCATCTGAGCTCCAGGACATCACTACAGGAATTCCTCAGGGAAGTGTCCTAGGTCCAACCATCTTCAGCTGCTTCATCAATGACCTTCCTTCAATCATAAGGTCAGAAGTGGGGATGTTCGCTGATGATTGCACAATGTTCAGCACCATTCATGACTCCTCGGATACTGAAGCAGTCCGTGTAGAAATGCAGCACGACCTGGACGATATCCAGGCTTGGCCTGATAAATGGCAAGTAACATTCGCACCACACAAGTGCCAAGCAATGACCATCTCCAACAAGAGAGAATCTAACCATCTCCCCTTGACATACAATGGCATTACCATCGCTGAATCCCCCACTATCAACATCCTAGAGGCTACCATTGACCAGAAACTGAACTGGAGTAGCCATATAAATACCGTGGCTACAAGAGCAGGTCAGAGGCTAGGAATCCTGAGGCGAGTAACTCACCTCCTGACTCCCCAAAGCCTGTCCACCATCTACAAGGCACAAGTCAGGAGTGTGATGGAATACTCTCCACTTGCCTGGATGGGTGCAGCTCCAACAAAACTCAAGAAGCTAGACACTGTCCAGGACAAAGCAGCTCGCTTGATTGGCACCCATCTACAACATTCAGTCCTTCCACCACTGACGCACAGTGGCAGCAGTGTGTACCATCTGCAAGATGCACTGCAGCAACGCACCAAGGCTCCTTAGACAGCACCTTCCAAACCCGCGACCTCTACCAACGGGAAGGACAAGGGAAGCAAATGCATGGGAACACCAACACCAGCAAGTTCCCCTCCAAGTCACACACCATCCTGATTTGGAACTATATCGCTGTTCCTTCACTGTCGCTGGGTTAAAATCCTGGAACTCCCTTCCTAACAGCATTGTGGGTGTACCTACCCCACATGGACTGCAGCTGTTCAAGAAGGCAGCTCACCACCACCTTCTCAAGGGCAATTGGGGATGGGCAATAAATGCTGGCCTGGACAGCGACCCCCACATCCCATGAATGAATAAAAAAAGGTCTGAAAATTCCTGTGATCCTGCTTTGCTGATGTAAATCCAAGCCTTTAACTTGGCTTTCTCCTCTTTTAGATGTTTATCAACTTGCTGTGCATTTGAAATATTTCCTGTTTTAAAATCTTTAATACATGATGCTAAAACTTACTGCCGCCGATAATAAAGTACAAAGCTTAACAGTTTGAATAATATCTAAATAAATGGTTTACTTCTTCCACTAAAATAACAGACAGACCAATGTCAAAGACCATTTGAATCATTTAAAGAAGAACTTGACTTCTGTAACGACTTGCATAACCTCAGGATTTCCCAAAATGCTTCACAGCCAGTTAAGTACTTTTGAAGCCAAATCACTTTTTTAATCTACGGAAATAAAGCAGCCAGTTTGCACGCAGCAAGGTCCCACCTCCAACAGTGAGATAAATGACTACATAATCTTTTCTTTTAGTCATGCTGGTTGAGAAATAAATATTGGCCAGGATACTGTTGATCCCCTCTGCTCTTCCTTGAAGAGTATACTAATCTAAATTATAACTTGGGAGTATCCATTTTTTTCTTCTATTCAGATTTTTAAGGTAACTCAGATGCAAACAGAATAGCTCTTTTTATATCCCAGAAAAGAGTAACTGAGAAATCCTGGATTTTGAATAATTGACCACTCAAATTTAAAAAAAGTATCATTAGTCATCGACGTAATGCACAGAAAATCATGGGAAGCTGCTGCACAAATTTTTGTATTCACTCCCAAAGATAATACTCTTTTACCCAAACTTTGAAGATGAAAATCTATTCCAGTGTTATAGGTAACAAATATCATTTTCCCTCTTACTCCTCCATTCTTGAAGCTAGTGACTTCTGCTGAGGTATAGCCTACTTCAGGCTGTTCATGTGTGAACTAGGGCAGTGTCAGTAAGCTCTTTCACCAAAGTGGGAGCACCATAAACAGGTCTAACCCTAAGCTTATTAACACATCCATATATTTGTAGTGCTGTCAGCAAGGGTCACTGGATAGCAAATCAGTGCCACTCCAGACCTGGGAATTCTGGTCAGTATTAACTCTCCATAGCCTTTGGGTGCTGACGCAAATTATAGTGCTCCCATTGTCACTTTAGCTAGTTGACAAGATTTCTTATTTGGTATGGTTCAGTGCCTCACAACATATTTATCCACTATGCAATTAGGACTTACATAAACCATTTATTGGTAAGTGTCCAGCATTGATGATTAGAATGGGAAAATGTAATTAAAGGGGTAATTTTCCTACTGGGTACTTCTACCAGGGATGGTCTCCTGCTGGCACTGCACATTAGAAATTCAGCCATTTGCTGCATGCAATTTTCCATTCATTTGGAACAGAATTGGACAATTATCCCTTAAGTGTAAACATATTTTCTGTTACAGACATGGCTTTCTGGAAAAAATCAGTCTCTGTTGGTAAATATATTTCACATGACAGGACTCGCATTATCTCCCAGAGAAGGAATCCACAAATTGAGTCCACGCTGACACAAAAAACAGGTCTCTACTCACAGATCAAGAAAAACGTGGCAATGTCCAAAACAGGTAACCCTAAGCTTATTAACACATCCATATATTTGTAGTGCTGTCAGCAAGGGTCACTGGATAGCATAGGCTATGGAGAGTTAATACTGACCAGCACCTGCAAAATATGGTTGTTAAAACAAATGCCTTTCATTAAATAAAATTACAGACACTTTTATTTGAGAAATACTGTGCATTACTTTACAATTTGCCCAGGCATGCGCCATGGAGAGGTCACTCCATAGTTGCCTCACAGCGACTGAAACAACACGGAAGGCAGCAGTTACGGGTTATAAGTCCAGATAAATTGGCGTAGAAACTGGGCGCCACGGGTTGCCTTTGTCGGTGGGAGAGGTCATTGCACCTCACTGGACAGCTACCGCCCGCCTCAAACCGGGCAGCCCCCGGTCAATAAGGTTCTGTCCCGCCACAGTCTGCCTGCTTCAATGGGTGCTTGGAGCTCAGGGTCATTGCCCGAAAGGTGGACTGATACACCGCACCAAACAACATGAAAAAAGGAAAGAAGGTACCAGCCCTTCGCTTTGCAAGCTGGAACGTCAGAACTATGTGTCCTGGCCTGTCGGAAGACCTTACACAAATCAACGATTCTCGGAAGACCGCCATCATTAACAACGAGCTCAGTAGACTCAATGTGGACATTGCAGCACTTCAGGAGACTCGCCTCCCCGCGAGTGGCTCTCTAGCAGAGCAAGACTACACCTTCTTCTG
The DNA here is from genome assembly GCF_036365525.1 of Heterodontus francisci. Lineage (NCBI taxonomy): Eukaryota > Metazoa > Chordata > Chondrichthyes > Heterodontiformes > Heterodontidae > Heterodontus > Heterodontus francisci. Next base: position 119,103,104 of record NC_090373.1, on the reverse strand, counting down.
GCAGGGCAGGGATCCTGAAGAACCAAGACAGCATGGAGTGGGCTTCGCCATCAGAAACTCCTTGCTCAGCATGATAGAGCCTCCCTCAAATGGCTCGGAACGCATACTGTCCATCCGACTGCTCACCACCTCTGGTCCAGTACACCTACTCAGCATCTATGCTCCAACACTCTGTTCCACACCTGAAGCTAAAGACCAGTTCTATGAACAACTCCATAACATCATTAGCAGCATCCCCAACACCGAACACCTATTCCTGCTGGGGGACTTTAATGCCAGGGTTGGGGCCGACCATGACTCATGGCCCTCCTGCCTTGGGCGCTATGGCGTTGGAAGGATGAATGAGAACGGGCAGAGACTGCTTGAGTTGTGTACCTATCATAACCTCTGCATCACCAACTCGTTCTTTCACACTAAACCCTGTCACCAGGTTTCATGGAGGCACCCAAGATCACGTCGTTGGCACCAGCTAGACCTCATTGTCACAAGGCGAGCCGCCTTAAACAGTGTTCAAATCACACGCAGCTTCCACAGTGCGGACTGCGACACCGACCACTCCCTGGTGTGCAGCAAGGTTAGACTCAGACCAAAGAAGTTGCATCATTCCAAGCAGAAGGGCCACCCGCGCATCAACACGAGCAGAATTTCTCACCCACAGCTGTTACAAAAATTTCTAAATTCACTTGTAACAGCCCTTCAAAACACTCCCACAGGGGATGCTGAGACCAAGTGGGCCCACATCAGAGACGCCATCTATGAGTCAGCTTTGACCACCTACGGCAAAAGTGCGAAGAGAAATGCAGACTGGTTTCAATCTCATAATGAAGAGCTGGAACCTGTCATAGCCGCTAAGCGCATTGCACTTTTGAACTACAAGAAAGCCCCCAGCGATTTAACATCCGCAGCACTTAAAGCAGCCAGAAGTACTGCACAAAGAACAGCTAGGCGTTGCGCAAACGACTACTGGCAACACCTATGCAGTCATATTCAGCTGGCCTCAGACACCGGAAACATCAGAGGAATGTATGATGGCATGAAGAGAGCTCTTGGGCCAACCATCAAGAAGATCACCCCCCTCAAATCTAAATCGGGGGACATAATCACTGACCAACGCAAACAGATGGACCGCTGGGTTGAGCACTACCTAGAACTGTACTCCAGGGAGAATGCTGTCACTGAGACTGCCCTCAATGCAGCCCAGCCTCTACCAGTCATGGATGAGCTGGACATACAGCCAACCAAATCGGAACTCAGTGATGCCATTGATTCCCTAGCCAGCGGAAAAGCCCCTGGGAAGGACAGCATTACCCCTGAAATAATCAAGAGTGCCAAGCCTGCTATACTCTCAGCACTACATGAACTGCTATGCCTGTGCTGGGACGAGGGAGCAGTACCCCAGGACATGCGCGATGCCAACATCATCACCCTCTATAAAAACAAAGGTGACCGCGGTGACTGCAACAACTACCGTGGAATCTCCCTGCTCAGCATAGTGGGGAAAGTCTTTGCTCGAGTCGCTCTGAACAGGCTCCAGAAGCTGGCCGAGCGCGTCTACCCTGAGGCACAGTGTGGCTTTCGTGCAGAGAGATCGACTATTGACATGCTGTTCTCCCTTCGTCAGATACAGGAGAAATGCCGTGAACAACAGATGCCCCTCTACATTGCTTTCATTGATCTCACCAAAGCCTTTGACCTCGTCAGCAGACGTGGTCTCTTCAGACTACTAGAAAAGATCGGATGTCCACCAAAGCTACTAAGTATCATCACCTCATTCCATGACAATATGAAAGGCACAATTCAACATGGTGGCTCCTCATCAGAGCCCTTTCCTATCCTGAGTGGTGTGAAACAGGGCTGTGTTCTCGCACCCACACTTTTTGGGATTTTCTTCTCCCTGCTGCTTTCACATGCGTTCAAATCCTCTGAAGAAGGAATTTTCCTCCACACAAGATCAGGGGGCAGGTTGTTCAACCTTGCCCGTCTAAGAGCGAAGTCCAAAGTACGGAAAGTCCTCATCAGAGAACTCCTCTTTGCTGACGATGCTGCTTTAACATCTCACACTGAAGAATGCCTGCAGAGTCTCATTGACAGGTTTGCGTCTGCCTGCAATGAATTTGGCCTAACCATCAGCCTCAAGAAAACGAACATCATGGGGCAGGATGTCAGAAATGCTCCATCCATCAATATTGGCGACCACGCTCTGGAAGTGGTTCAAGAGTTCACCTACCTAGGCTCAACTATCACCAGTAACCTGTCTCTAGATGCAGAAATCAACAAGCGCATGGGTAAGGCTTCCACTGCTATGTTCAGACTGGCCAAGAGAGTGTGGGAAAATGGCGCACTGACACGGAACACAAAAGTCCGAGTGTATCAGGCCTGTGTCCTCAGTACCTTGCTCTACGGCAGCGAGGCCTGGACAACGTATGCCAGCCAAGAGCGACGTCTCAATTCATTCCATCTTCGCTGCCTTCGGAGAATACTTGGCATCAGGTGGCAGGACTATATCTCCAACACAGAAGTCCTTGAAGCGGCCAACATCCCCAGCTTATACACACTACTGAGTCAGCGGCGCTTGAGATGGCTTGGCCATGTGAGCCGCATGGAAGATGGCAGGATCCCCAAAGACACATTGTACAGCGAGCTCGCCACTGGTATCAGACCCACCGGCCGTCCATGTCTCCGTTATAAAGACGTCTGCAAACGCGACATGAAATCGTGTGACATTGATCACAAGTCGTGGGAGTCAGTTGCCAGCATTCGCCAGAGCTGGCGGGCAGCCATAAAGACAGGGCTAAATTGTGGCGAGTCGAAGAGACTTAGTAGTTGGCAGGAAAAAAGACAGAGGCGCAAGGGGAGAGCCAACTGTGCAACAGCCCCAACAAACAAATTTCTCTGCAGCACCTGTGGAAGAGCCTGTCACTCCAGAATTGGCCTTTATAGCCACTCCAGGCGCTGCTTCACAAACCACTGACCACCTCCAGGCGCGTATCCATTGTCTCTCGAGATAAGGAGGCCCAAAAAGAAAAAAAAGAAAAAAGACTTTACATCACATCTTTGGCATTGATTATTTCAAATATCTACAGAAAAGTTGTGAAAAGCCCTTGATGCTGGCTGGAATTTGAACCCCAAGATTTGAAAATGTCATGATGATAAAAATGTAATGAGTGGCACTATTGACACTAGTCAGATGCAGTCTTCTGAAAATAGACAATTTTAAAAGCAAATCCAATTTCCTAAAGGGAGCCAACTGTTAGTCCATTTTTCTAAATGGGCATAACTACAGATTAAAAGAAAAGAGAATAAATGGTTGAGTAAAGTGGTCCAGGTGCACCTATTGAAACTTATCTGTAATAAATGTAATTATTTTCAGGCACTCTTGGTGGGTTTATCTTTGAACCAAAACGAGTGGGTGTATTTGGTTCTATGTTGGAAAACACCAGATTTGCCAATGTAAACTGGGCCAGATGTGCATTCTTCAGGTGGACTGCATGTTACAAAACCTCTGGAAATAAATTTTCCACTCCCACAGCTAGTTCCACATCTGTTCACTTTAATATGTGTACTTTTACATTATGTTCTCCATTTCCAATCTGTCACAACAAAGCTAAACAGTTTCAGTGCTGATTTCTTTTCCTCACCGTGCATTATTCAAGTGCAAACATATAAATACCTGAAATATGTCCACTTACTGGCATATTTGAAATGCAACTCGTTTTGTTACTGTCTTGAACCGTTTAGGGAGAAGCAACCTGGGAATTGATATTTTGTAGTGAACTTTTACTACATTTAATATATGTTATTTACTTCACTTTTTAAGCAAAATCTCTAAGTTTACAGATAGTATCAAAAATAGAAGGCAAGACAAAGAATAAGAAATAATGCAGCAAGATTCAGAAGATTCCATTATCTTTTAGATAAATGAACCAGTATGTGGTAGGTGCAATTCCATGTGGATAGATGTAAAATAATTATGGAAGAAAGCTGTTTAAAAAAATCCGCAGCACAGCATGTTGATTGGGAAAGAGATTTAGGGGTCCTAACAGACAAATCATTGGCATAAATCATTCAGCATAACATTGATTGTTGCAAAACACACCAATTGTGTGTATTCTGGGAAGTCAATGCCTATTCCAACAATCTTGCACTTGAGTAGCTGATTCCAACACTTTACAGTTTCTGGATAATTATGTGATGTAAGATTCTTAAATTAACAAGAGAGACATAGAGAACTGAGCATGTTTTCATTGGAAAACATATCAAATGGAAATATGGATGAAATTTTCTCAGTACATTCTGGGAACCTCACCCACATCCGGCACTTATCCCTTATTCATTTGAGAATTTACTCAGAAACTTACCCCCATAATCCAAGTTTCTAAAAATACTGAGATGAATAAATAAAATAGTTGTAAGTAGGTTATTTCACGTGATCTGAAAGCACATAGCTACAGGGCAAATTTAAGAAGCTTCAAGATAGTGAAATTAGAAGGAATATTTTTGCTATAGGCCAGTAAATATGTGGAATAAACCCCCGGCTTAAGCAGTATTGTTAATTAATAACTTCCAAAGGAAAGGAATGAATTTCCAGTTAGGAATGGGATTGAGTTCTGTCAGAGCTGCTTTAGTACTAGCATTTATTTCATTTGGATTCCAAAAAAGTGGCATCCATGTCACCCTTCAGCATTTAGACAATTATTCTGACAGCAGATTCATCGGTCTTGATCTTCAAGCCAGGGTCAGGAACTCAATGCCCGGATAATTTCCGTGTCCTGACCCCACACCTCCACACCTCACGCAACACTATTTTTAAATGCTAATGGCGTGATTGGGCAGGAGGTGAGCTCGGGGCCCAATTAGAGGCGCTGAGCAATTCCAGGAGGCAGGAGCTGCCTGTCTGGCACCAGAGGCAAAGGCAAGTGGAAGCCATGATGGGGCCTGTTGCTGCCTTGCTGAGGAGAGCAGGCAGTTCCTCAGAGTGACAACACCAAATATTAAATAGAACGGAGATGAAACAGCCTAAACAGAGGTACTGCGCACGTCCCTGTGCAGGATACCAGGCAGGGTTTCTAATAATTTTAAACATTTATGTTGAAGGAATTTGATTACCAAAGAAATTCTCCGGACTCAGACCTTGAGCATTAACAAATTTTATTGCATGATATCATGGGGGGCACACCTTTCCTAATCACGGTCCGGTGCTTCTCCAAAGCACTCCAGATCTCCGCGGATTTATATAGTACAACAGATGCCGAGCTGACAGTTTCCCAATTAGTTACAAAACCACAAGATAAGCACAGGACAGCCTACGTGACTATACACCATGCAGAATCCGAGGTCAGCTTCGCATAAGGCTGTACATAAGAAGCTATTATTTTCCTTAAGTTAATGCATACTCCAGATACCACATTCGCCCGTTGATAACGTCTGTGTGGGTTGCGGTTTTGCTTAGCAGGTTGCTGCAGACAAACGAGCCATTAAAGCAAAGAGCTGTAGACCCCAAGGTCAGCAAAACTGCTACCACAATCCCTCCTTTTTGATCATAAGATCAAAGGAGCAGGTCCTGGGGGATTATCCGGTGGTGGAGGCTCGGAATCAGAAGGGTAGTCCTCAGGGTCTGATTGGGGCACTGCCTTGTCATCCTCTCCTCAAGCAGTTTCTTATTCCCCTATCTCCCTGGGAACGTTAGGCTGAGCCACCCTCGGACAAGGGGCGTGGGCTTGCCTGGTCAGTATGTTTCTCACACTAACTGTTCCTTAGGAATGTGTCATGTCTGGGTAATGAGATAAGAAGAGTGTTGCTGAAGCACAATGTCTCTCTCTGCTATTGCGCTGTACCAGCTGCAAGGCCAAGTTGCCTCTGCAGCCCTGAAGTTATGAAGTCATTTCTGATAAGCTGTCCCTCCCTGCAGCACTGAAGCTAGCTTGTTAGCAATACATGATTGATTAATTATTTCATCTTAAATTTCCCCATAAAATTCTGTTCTTAAAATTCTGTTCTCACAGTCCCCCCTTTGATTCTTCAAAACACTTTTAAGAATCCTTCCCTTGATCCCACCTAGGTGCCTTTGATGGTCTCTATTTGTCTAGAAACAGCCTTCAACACCCGGAGGGGTCGCACTCAATACGTTGCCTGCTTGTGCCACAAGAGGGGCCTGCGGGAACTCTGTAAAGGCATAAGTTTTGCAGGGGCTTCAATTACTTGTTTACAGCATAAAAGGTGGTACATTTGCACAATTACAATTTCATTTAAGCATTACTGTTACATAATCGATTGTACAAACATAATACAATTCCATTCTTAGAGTACATTGATCATTCATTAATTCATTTTAAGTATATATGAAAAGGTTATACAATTACCCTTTTATGGCATAACTAATTGTCCCTCCTTTGACAGAGCAAGTTCAAACACTAATTGCTTTTCGGGTAGCTGTCCAACCTGTGTTCATACATCCTCTTACATCGCCTAATTAATTTCTAAAGTTGCCAAATTAAGTAGGTCACATATAACACCATGATACCCAAAACCATTATCAGGACATGGGAGATAATTCTAAACCAGGGGTGTATCTGCACGTCTGACCCCCAGTTCCATAAGTCCTCCTGCCATTTATCTCGTCAATCTCATCTTGTAGCATCTTCGACTGTTGTTCTAGATTGTAGTACACTACAGCAATGACTACTAGCTGCTGTCTCTCTTTACCCAAGCCTGTGGGCAATGGCTGAATAGTATATTCATAGTCCCGGAGGTAATTTGTCAAATCCTCCTTAATACTTTCTGTCACAGTTATCGTTTCAGTCTTTTGTTTATGTATCTCTACCAACTCTATCTTCCCTACTCGGGTTGGTATTTGTGGGTTGAACCAAAATGTAGTGTTGCTCACCGGCCAAGTCCGTTTATGTCCATACTGGTACTCCTTCGCTGTGGTGGTTAAGCAATATCTCCCCTTTTCCATATAGGCCACATGGGTTAACCCTGACAATGCTTTCCTAGTCTCCATGGTGCAATTTACAGTGGCATTAAATCCACATTTTGATTCTGCCATTTTATTTATAGGATGAGGACATATGACCACCTGGTTTTCCAGACTACACTCAGACAATGGACAATGTTGTTCCAATTACCACTTTTCCAATTTCCATAACATTTCCATAACATAGGGTAATATATCATAGTATTTTATGTAATCTTTTCCCCTCATCACCACTATATTTTCTACTTTGTATAATTGCATCCCTAACTTATCTCAGAATTACAGGTATTCCCAACACTACTCCAATACTCATAGATCCTGTATTTACACACTCCTGACCTTTCCATACCTTAAGTTTTCTGAGTTGGCACCTGGTAATTTTATCATTTGTGTGACTAGCTAAGTCCTCCAACTGGGTGTCATTGATCCAAACTGGCACCTGTCCTGCATCAATTTGCCTCCAATCTGAGATATTCAATATTACCGGTACCAACTCAAGCTTTATATTATCATATACAATTTTAGTAGTTTTTATTATCGCAAGTCCATTTTCTGGTCCTGCAGTTAAGACAGGGCAAGGGAGACCAGTCACTTGTGACTGCTGGGTCGTAACCTTACTCGTCGGTAATTCGGATGTGGGGGTAATCGTGGGGGTTGGTGCTTTTTGTCTGTTTAATCTCACAACCTGGAATAGGAACTGTCCTTTTTTTTTAGAGCTTTAATATCTTGCGCTAGGGGGAGTTCGAGGATTATCTGCACTCACTTTTGCTCTATCTCATGCTTTCCCTGTGTTACTACTATTCCCAAATAAGAAACCTTTTCCTTCATTATCTGTGCCTTTTTCAGCTTAACTTTCACTCTGACCTTCTGGAGGAAGGTGGAATATCGATCTTTCTTTTGGGCCTCCTTATCTCGAGAGACAATGGATACGCGCCTGGAGGTGGTCAGTGGTTTGTGAAGCAGCGCCTGGAGTGGCTATAAAGGCCAATTCTGGAGTGACAGGCTCTTCCACAGGTGCTGCAGAGAAATTTGTTTGTTGGGGCTGTTGCACAGTTGGCTCTCCCCTTGCGCCTCTGTCTTTTTTTTTTTTTTTTATATCGATCAATTATTATAAAATCCCTGGGAGAGACACGTCCAGGTGAACTGTTGTCCCTGGAACGTAAACTTAAAGAACCCAATGCTAATATCCAACACAGTAAACCACTTAGACTGTTTTGTTTTTTTTATTTTCTAAAACTTTGATTGTCCTCTTAAATATCAGATAAATTTCCCTTTGAGTGCTTTAAATAACCACTCATATCAATTAAATTTTGTTTATTGATTCCAATCTCTTATGCCCAGACTTGGTTGTACTTTTTGTACGTTAAAGACAGAAGTGCTTGCAACTATCTTTCCTTCTCAAGCACTTTGTCTCATTGATAAAGATGCTATGGCATTTGATGTCTGCAATTAAATTCTTAAATTCTCAAAGCTGCTGGATCTCTTGCTGTGGCATCAGTTCTCACATGGCCTTGGAACCTGCTGTCACCTGCTTAAAAAAAACCACAAAGAATCCATTGTGGCTCTGCCCCTGAGCCCAATGGGTTAATTTGTCCACTTATATCTGTCAATTTAGAAATTTAAAATTTAACAATGTCCAATATGTATAAATTTTACTCTCAGCAATGCAAAAAGCTGCAGCAGGGTTAAGTTCTTTGTTTGTCTCCAAGGGGGTGGAGCAAAACATTCTCAACTGCGTCACTTTACGTAACCTTACTTTTCTGATCATAAAGAACTACTGTCCATTTTAAACTTTTTTTTCAATCCTTTTGGTATCCTTAGGATTTGAAAACAACAAAATCATTAGTAACATTATCAACTTCAAAGGAAAACATCTCCTTCAGGAAAGACAGCATTTTAGATCAAACTGCAATTGTTTTCAAATTTTTTGCATCTTTTGTAAGAGGTTTCTAATGCCAGGATTTTTTTTATAACAAAGATGATTCCAAATTCCAATTCACTGCAATAAATATTTAAAAACCAAAACTGCCAATGTTATATGAACGAGTCTTGTGTACGGAACTGAAGGCTCCTCCAAAACTTGACATAATAAACTTGAAAGTTCATTGTGGCCACAAATGAAATTTCCAGTTTTTCAACTTAACAGGTCAATTAATCTTAACAGTATTAATTTAATTCAGACTTATTAACTTATAATACTTATTAACTACACACAGAACAGAATAGCACGTGCTTATTTTAAAAGATAGGTAAATTACGTCATTTTTCTTGTTCTTCAGGCGCCTTTTCAAATGACTGTAATAAAACAAAAAACTAAAGAAAAAGTTATTTAACATTCTTATAACAAAAGATTTAACACCAGCTTTTTAAACAGACATAATCTTTTCTATATCTCCTTTGTTTATCCATCTCTCTCTTAAACCAATATCCAATTCCTGACATTTGCTACTTAAAACAGTCAATAAAACATGTCTTTAATTTAAACTCCAGAAACTAGAACAGATTTTAAACTGGAACTCCAATTAAAGCAGGAGTTGTAAACTTCAAATTGGATTTCTGCCAAACATCTTCAGACCTTCAAGGCTGAAGCTTATCTCTTAGAAAATTGTTCATTGCCTTTTCACAGTTGCAAAACCAACTTTTAAAATAATAAAACTTTAACTTAAAATATAATTCAAGTTAACACACTTAACAATCACTTTTCACACTCATTCAATTCCAAACAACTTAATAGACTCATGCTTTCAACATTAAAGCCAGACAACAAAGAGTTAACGACAGTCAGTTCTATGGAACACAATTTGTACAGAACACAAGCTGTACATCCCAGACATTCAATTCATTCGTGGACGCTTCCAACATTCACACGTTCGAATCAAAAACACAGTAACTTGTTTTTACTCTAAAACATAGTCTTTTATGTCACTCTGCCATAAACTTTGTCAATGATTTTCTTCTTTCTTCAGGCTTAGGGGGCTGATGGCCTTTCGCAATTCTTTAAATTTATCTAAACACCGGAGCATGTAAGCATTATCCCATGAGGGGTCGCCGCACCCACTCTCAACACATGTCCTCCAGTAATCAATCTTTTCCAATTTAAAGGAGCCTCCATAAGGCCAGTTGCCGTGGGACCACCCGTATAGATTGGAGGTGAAAGGAATAACATATCTACTGTCACCTGTCTCCCTCCAAACAATATCGGCCGGTGACCCTGGCGGAACCAGGGGGTCTCCTACCTTCGTTTTACATTGCACGTATTTACCGTGGCGCTTCTGCGTCTTCCTCGAGGGGGCAAACGGACGTGGGCCGCCCTTCTCAGTGGGACATGGTTTACTTGTCCCCGGGGCCGGCCCTTCTTTCTTACGTTTAGAACTCATCGACCCCATCATCACTTCCTCAGTTCCGAAGCGCGGATCTACGATCTGTGGAGAAATGAACAACAAACCAAACAAAGACAAACTTGCACTGGCGCCATTGTCAATCCCTCAAGGTCACCTTAATTGATTACTATTCCCGAACGTTCTACAGCAGCAGTCTTTCCAGTTCCGTCTTGTCACAGCGTCTTTCCCTAACTTGGGATCAGCTTGTGGACTCAGGTCAGGATCACGCAGTCAGCCGCTTCTATAATTTAGGATCACTCAGGATCCCGTAATTAAAGGATCCTGCCGACTACGCCAGATTGTTGAAGAAATTTGATTACCAAAGAAATTCTCCGGACTCAGACCTTGAGCATTAACAAATTTTATTGCATGATATCATGGGGTGCACACCTTTCCTAATCACGGTCCGGTGCTACTCCAAAGCGCTCCAGATCTCTGCGGATTTATATAGTACAACAGATGCTGAGCTGACAGTTTCCCAATTAGTTACAAAACCACAAGATAAGCACAGGACGGCCTACGTGACTATACACCATGCAGAATCCGAGGTCAGCTTCGCATAAGGCTGTACATAACGAGCTATTATTTTCCTTAAGTTAATGCATACTCCAGATACCACAATCGCACGTTGATAACGTCTGTGTGGGTTGTGGTTTTGCTTAGCAGGTTGCTGCAGACAAACGAGTCATTAAAGCAAAGAGCTGTAGACCCCAAGGTCAGCAAAACTGCGACCACAATTTATAAAACACTTTCTCTTTGCCCCACAGCGAACCCAACAGCTGTGCAGTAACATGCACCAGACCGTTCAGGTTCACCAGAATCCCCTTCCTAAATTACGGTGCCAACCTCCAAGACCTGTTAACAAACTCCTAAAGGAACTTAATGGGTCCTTAATTGGAGGTGAGCGGCTTTTCCATTCCCACAAGCCTGCTCCGCCATTCAACAAGATCATGGCTGATCCGATTGTAACCTCAACTCCACATTCCTGTCTACCCCCAATAACCTTTCAGCCCCTTGCTTATCAAGAATCTATTTACCTCTGCCTTAGAAATATTAATATTCTTAAAAGCAGCCATTCCAATGCCAGCTGCGTTCTGGGCAGCCAAATATTCCAGAAGCAGTCTCAAACAGGTGTTAACACCTTATTTGAATCTGCAAAAGGACGAACACCTCTTTCAGGCATGGACCCTGGACGCCTTTTTTTGCCTATACAAATATGGCATGCTGCACTATTCCAGTTTGTTATGAGCATACATTTCTGGTCCACCATATTGGAGGCATAATTGCCCATTTCGCACCTGAAAAGCAGGCACAGTGCCAACCAATTTCTAAGCTCTAGTCTCTGACCAACATTCCTCCCTCAGTGAACATCACCAAATACAGATTAATTGGTCATTCCGTCTTTTGCTGTTTGTCAGACAAAGCAATGTGCAAATTGATTGCCATAGCTGTCTACAGGAAAATGGTCACAACAACTTAAAAGTAATCCCTTGGTTGTAAAGTACTTGGAAATATCCTGAATGTATAAGGTGCTATAAATGTAAGTTTTGTTTTCCCCCTAAATTCAGAAGCTGTTAACCAGACACATAACTGGCTATTGGCCAAGTGCTGGAAAATGGGATTAGAATAGATAGGTGCTTGATGGCCGCCATGGACACGGTGGGCCGAAGGGCCTGTTTCTGTGCTGTATAACTCTATGACTCTATAGCTGAAACAATCACACAGCTTATACTTGAAATGTGCCATTTAATTATATCTTAAAAATTATCAAAGACAGAAAAACAGACCTTAAAATATAATATTGATTTAGGGTGGGATATGACTTCTGTAAGTGCAGTTTTTTTTGCATCAGCAGTAATATTTTCTTTTCAGTAAGGATCCAGAGTGTGGACCCATCAGGTTTTGCAGATTTACTGTTCCACATGCATTATAAAGTTATTTATGTTTGATGGCATAGTCTGCATTGAACTTTCCATTCCCATTGCCTTTATATATTTCCCAAGCTACGATCCATGGTCAGACTGGAATGTCATCACATTCTTCAGCTATTCTAGAATTTTCTATAACAGAAAACAAGGTTCCCCTCACATAACAGATGAAAGCTTACTAGGTCTATTGTTGAGGCCATTGCCTTTCACCTTGAAGAACACACGTAAATGAAAGGCAGGAGTGATCCAGCTGCTCCCAAAAGCCTTAATTGACTCTTCAAGAAGTGATCAAGGCAACAAGGGTTTGGCAGGGCTCTTCGTAAAAATTAAAAACTAATGTACAGCAAATCATACACCTTTATGAGACGGATTCAAATTAAGTTCAATTCTCATCTATAAATGAAGTTTTCTTGCACTTTTTAAAAGAATATTTTGTTGATAAGTATAACGTTAGAAAACATTCGGAGTTTGATGTAAAAATTGTGGGGTTTGGCGTATTGCCAGTTTTTAAGCAAAACATCAGATTTAAATAAAAACAAGAAATGCTGGAACCACTCAGCAGGTCTGGCAGCATCTGTGGAAAGAGAAGCAGAGTTAACGTTTCGGGTCAGTGACCCTTCTTCGGTTTTTAACTTTTAACACTTACCTTGCTGTGTGTGTCCGACCCGGACCCGGCCCGACTCGGACCCGGCCCGACTCGGACCCGGCCCGACCTGACCCGAGCCCAAAGGCCGGACCCGGGAAAGCGGCCCGACCCGAGCCCGACACATGTCGTCAGGTCCCATCGGGATCGGGTCAGGTAGCAGGCCTTTACTTCTCTGTATTCCCTTCAATAACTCAAGATCCTTTTTGAAATAGGGAAACTGTGACTGCACGCAATACTTCAGATGTGGTCTCACCAAGGCCAATTACAGTTTTAAAATGATCCCAGCAGGTCTGGCAGCATCTGTTCTGATGAAAGGTCACAGACCTGAAATGTTAACTCGGCTTCTCTCTCCATAGATGCTGCCAGACCTGCTAAGTATTTCCAGTACTTTCTGTTTTTATTTCAGATTTCCAGCATCTGCAGTATTTTGTTTTTATTTAAAATGATCTCTCTGGATTGACAGCTGATATCCCTTGCTATGCATCTCAATATTTTGTGTCCTTTTTTAACTGCCTGAGAACATTGTGATGGTGATTTTCCTTTCCACTAAAACCACAATGTTTCTTTCCTGTTCTGACATCTTAAGTACTTTCTTATTCAGCACACAGTCCACAGTAACCTTCTCTCTGCCAAATCCCATAACCATTTAGCACCGCAGCCTCACAGCTCCAGCGACACGGGTTCAATTCTGGGTACTGCCTGTGCGGAGTTTGCAAGTTCTCCCTGTGTCTGCATGGGTTTTCGCCGGGTGCTCCGGTTTCCTCCCACAGCCAAAGACTTGCAGGTGATAGGTAAATTGGCCGTTGTAAATTGCCCCTAGTGTAGGTAGGTGATAGGGAATATGGGATTACTGTAGGGTTAGTATAAATAAGTGGTTGTTGGTCGGCACAGACTCGGTGGGCCGAAGGGGCTGTTTCAGTGCTGTATCTCTAAATAAAAAAAATAAAAAAAATAAATAATTACATAACTCTGCATTAAATTGCATCTGCCATGTGATATGACTGACTTATTGTGGAGGCAGAGAAAGGGAAACAATCACAAGACCGCTTGAAAGATGTTGAAACCTGGACCTCTCCTGAACAATAACAAGTGATTCCCTAATAAAGAGTAAGAATACCCCTTCCCCTGACCTTACATCTGCTGCATGCCATTTGGAATAAACAACAAGTCTCACAGTCAAACCAGCACCTTCTCACATGTCTGCAGTATCATATTTCTGACTCACATCAGATATTTCTATTCCTTCACCGGCTGATTAGCACAATGTGCTAGTCTTGTCCCTGCTCTCTCCAAGGCAGACTGCAGGCATACCCAAACTGTTGCTTAGGGAGCTGCTGCCAACACAGCCATGGCACAGCAGCACAAATTAATTCTCTGTGGACAGCATCTTTAAATAAACAAGAAGATCACAAATCATGTCTTCAGACACATGTAGAATAATTTTAAAACTTACCATTGTTCATCAAAAGGTGCTCAGATAATAACTTTGCCCGATAACCTGCAAAAAAAATTCTTGTCTCTCCCACGGCACTTGAATGGTGCCTGAAACTTTTAGGCCTAGACTTCCTTGTCTCATAATGGCTGGGGCCAATACTGGGTCTTCAGACATTCCCATGTGCTCCCATGTGGCATTTAATTTATTTTACTTAAGCCCGAGAGCAAGTTTAGCCACTGATCTCCGGGTTGTGGCCTAGTGCACCTCCAATACCCCGCTGGGAGAGGAGGTTTGGTGTCACCATGTGTGAGAGGACCAAAAATCTCTTTTTGCATAGGCTCACCAGTTCTATAAATGCAGTGACAAGGAGGCAGGTCATGTCAATAGCTGGAGTTAGAGCGTCACAATATTCTTCTGAAAATTCCCCTTTCATCTACTGACAGTGCTGACTCATGCTGGGGAAAAGTCCCACATGAAGCAGCCACTCTCTAAAGCCTCACTCAAGTGAATACTGTTGCGGGGGACGACTTACCAGGGGTAAGCAATGGGGTACAGGTATCTGGCACAGAGTCTGTCCCTGTTGCTCAGAAGGGAAGGGGGAAGAGTAGCAGAGCATTAGTCATTGGGGACTCCATAGTTAGGGGAACAGATAGGAGGTTCTGTGGGAACAAGAGAGACTCACGGTTGGTATGTTGCCTCCCAGGTGCCAGGGTTCGTGATGTCTCGGATCTTGTTTTTGGGATCCTTAAGGGGGAGGGGGAGCAGCCCCAAGTCGTGGTCCACAAAGGCACCAACGACATAGGTAGGAAGAGAGATGGGGATTTAAGACAGAAATTCAGGGAGCTAGGGTGGAAGCTTAGAGCGAGAACAAACAGAGTTGTTATCTCTGGGTTGTTGCCCGTGCTACGTGATAGCGAAGCGAGGAATAGGGAGAGAGAGGAGTTGAACACGTGGCTGCAGGGTTGGTGCAGGAGGGAGGGTTTTGGTTTCCTGGATAATTGGGGCACTTTCTGGGGTAGGTGGGACCTCGACAAACAGGATGGTCTTCACCTGAACCAGAGGGGTACCAATATCCTGGGGGGGAGATTTGCTAGTGCTCTTCGGGGGGGTTTAAACTAATTCAGCAGGGGAATGGGAACCTAAATTGTAGTGCCAGTGTACAGGATGTTGAGAGTAGTGAGGTCAGGGATAAGGTTACAAGGACGCAAGAGGGCACTGGCAAGCAAGAACCTCGTTTAAAGTGTGTCCACTTCAACGCCAGGAGCATCTGGAATAAGGTGGGTGAGCTTGCAGCATGGGTTGGTACCTGGGATCTCGATGTAGTGGCCATTTCGGAGACATGGGTAGAGCAGGGGCAGGAATGGATGTTGCAGGTTCCGGGATTTAGATGTTTCAGTAAGAACAGAGAAGATGGTAAAAGAGGGGGGGGGTGTGGCATTGTTAATCAAGGAGAGTATTACAGCGACAGAAAGGACATTTGAGGACTCATCTACTGAGGTAGTATGGGCCGAGGTTAGAAACAGGAGAGGTGAGGTCACCCAGATGGGAGTCTTTTATCAGCCTCCAAATAGTTCCAGAGATGTAGAGGAAAGGATAGCGAAGATGATTCTCGACAGGGGCGAGAGTAATAGGGTAGTTGTTATGGGGGACTTTAACTTTCCAAATATCGACTGGAAATACTATAGTTCGAGTACTTTAGATGGGTCAGTTTTTGTCCAGTGTGTGCAGGAGGGTTTTCTGACACAGTATGTAGACAGGCCAACCAGGGGCGATGCCACATTGGATTTGGTACTGGGTAATGAACCCGGCCAGGTGGTAGATTTAGATGTAGGTGAGCACTTTGGTGATAGTGACCACAATTCGGTTAGGTTTACCTTAGCGATGGGCAGGGACAGGTATATACCGCAGGGCAAAAATTATAGCTGGGGGAAAGGAAATTATGATGCGATTAGGCAAGATTTAGGATGCGTAGGATGGGAAAGGAAACTGCAGGGGATGGGAACAATCGAAATGTGGAGCTTATTCAAGGAGCAGCTACTGCGTGTCCTTGATAAGTATGTACCTGTGAGGCAGGGAGGAAGTTGTCGAGCGAGGGAGCCGTGGTTTACTAAAGAAGTTGAAGCGCTTGTCAAGAGGAAGAAGAAGGCTTATGTTAGGATGAGACATGAAGGCTCAGTTAGGGCGCTTGAGAGTTACAAGCTAGCCAGGAAGGATCTAAAGGGAGAGCTAAGAAGAGCAAGGAGAGGACACGAGAAGTCATTGGCGGATAGGATCAGGGAAAACCCTAAGGCTTTCTATAGGTATATCAGGAATAAAAGAATGACTAGAGTTAGATTAGGGCCAATCAAGGATAGTAGTGGGAAGTTGTGTGTGGAATCAGAGGAGGTAGGGGAAGTGTTAAATGAATATTTTGCGTCAGTATTTACAGTAGAGAAAGAAAATGTTGTCGAGGAGAATACTGAGATTCAGGCTACTAGGCTAGATGGGATTGAGGTTCACAAGGAGGAGGTGTTATCAATTTTGGAAAGTGTGAAAATAGATAAGTCCCCTGGGCCAGATGGGATTTATACTAGGATTCTCTGGGAAGCTAGGGAGAAGATTGCAGAGCCTTTGTCCTTGATCTTTATGTCGTCATTGTCGACAGGAATAGTGCCGGAAGACTGGAGGATAGCAAATGTTGTCCCCTTGTTTAAGAAGGGGTGCAGAGACAGCCCTGGTAATTATAGACCTGTGAGCCTTACTTCGGTTGTGGGTAAAATGTTGGAAAAGGTTATAAGAGACAGGATTGATAATCATCTTGAAAAGAATAAGTTCATTAGCGATAGTCAGCATGGTTTTGTGACGAGTAGGTCGTGCCTCACAAACCTTATTGAGTTTTTCGAGAAGGTGACCAAACAGGTGGATGAGGGTAAAGCAGTGGATGTGGTGTATATGGATTTCAGTAAGGCGTTTGATAACCTTCCCCATGGTAGGCTATTGCAGAAAATACGGAAGTATGGGGTTGAAGGTGATTTAGAGCTTTGGATCAGAAATTGGCTAGCTGAAAGAAGACAGAGGGTGGTGGTTGATGGCAAATGTTCATCCTGGAGTTTAGTTACTAGTGGTGTACCGCAAGGATCTGTTTTGGGGCCACTGCTGTTTGTCACTTTCATAATTGACCTGGAAGAGGGTGTAGAAGGGTGGGTTAGTAAATTTGCGGATGACACTAAGGTCGGTGGAGTTGTGGATAGTGCTGAAGGATGTTGTAGGGTACAGAGGGACATAGATAGGCTGCAGAGCTGGGCTGAGAGATGGCAAATGGAGTTTAATGCGGAAAAGTGCGAGGTGATTCACTTTGGAAGGAGTAACAGGAATGCAGAGTACTGGGCTAATGGGAAGATTCTTGGTAGTGTAGATGAACAGAGAGATCTTGGTGTCCAGGTGCATAAATCCCTGAAAGTTGCTACCCAGGTTAATAGGGCTGTTAAGAAGGCATATGGTGTGTTAGCTTTTATTAGTAGGGGGATCGAGTTTCGGAGCCACGAGGTCATGCTGCAGCTGTACAAAACTCTGGTGAGACCGCACCTGCAGTATTGCGTGCAGTTCTGGTCACCGCATTATAGGAAGGATGTGGAAGCTTTGGAAAGGGTGCAGAGGAGATTTACTAGGATGTTGCCTGGTATGGAGGGAAGGTCTTACGAGGAAAGGCTGAGGGACTTGAGGTTGTTTTCGTTGGAGAGAAGGAGGAGGAGAGGTGACTTAATAGAGACATATAAGATAATCAGAGGGTTGGATAGGGTGGATAGTGAGAGTCTTTTTCCTCGGATGGTGATGGCAAACACGAGGGGACATAGCTTTAAGTTGAGGGGTGATAGATATAGGACAGATGTCAGAGGTAGTTTCTTTACTCAGAGAGTAGTAGGGGCGTGGAACACCCTGCCTGCAACAGTAGTAGACTCGCCAACTTTAAGGGCATTTAAGTGGTCATTGGATAGACATATGGATGAAAATGGAATAGTGTAGGTCAGATGGTTTCACAGGTCGGCGCAACATCGAGGGCCGAAGGGCCTGTACTGCGCTGTAATGTTCTAATGTTCTAATGAATGTTCTTCCTCATGTGTAAAGCTGGACAATTAATGTTGGCAGGCTGTTCCGTCATAAGGACATTAGAGCAGAGCCTGATCCTGCTCCCATCCACTATCCACACAAGCACACTTTCCAGCAGGTTAATACTCATGTTCTGATGAAAGGTCACAGACCTGAAATGTTAACTCTATTCCTCTCTCCACAGATGCTGCCACATCTGCTGAGTATTTCCAGCACTTTCTGTTTTTATTATAATCATAATCAACCCAAGCTGATTTTTCTCTTCATAGCCCAAAGATATTGAGGATAATTATAGCACCACAACCTCTGCTTTCACTGATTAGATAACTCAGTACAGACTGTGGATCATATCTAGAACTTTAGGATCTTTGATCTTTTTTGTCTCTACGAAAAAGATTTTGGGACTAAGTTATTTAAGACTTGTGTGTTAAGACAAAGTGAATTTGCACAAGTTTTTCAAATAATGAAGCCACAGGCTGCAGGCATTGTGGAATGTCACATGTGATACAGTTGGGGCCCGTTGTTGTCTCCCACATCCATTAGGCACTGGTCATATTGAGAATAGTAACAAATGCTAAATGGAGGGTTGGTAGACAGTTTTATTGCTGGGCCTGTTGACAAATCACTGAACAACCAACATCATGGCCATTTCTCTGGCTGGCAACAGAAAGAAAAGAGAACAAAGGAACACCTGGGTCAGTCAGATTTTAACCAAAAAAATTGTGAGGTGTAAGTCAAAGTGTTTGAGCTGGAAGTTAATATGCAATAAGATTATTGTAAACAGTTAAAAATTCCCTACAAAGCATGGTAAGTAATACCACAAAAGGGACAGGGCGCAAGGGAGCATAACTATTCATACCTGTCACAAGTGTTTCAACCCAGCTATGGAAGAAGTACACGTAAAGGGATGTGCAAGCTTGTAACAATGACTATGAATCTATATGGTTCAGTGCTACACAGGGCATGCTTTTATCAGCTCAGCCACTGGGGGTAGCACAGATGAAATATATTTAAATCCTGGAAGGATAAAATTGGATAGTGCTGGCCTAACAGTGTGAACTACATCCAGGGACTGATCCCTGTGCTCCATATTCAGGTAAGTATCTTTTTAAAAGATAACCCTTTAAAAGGTGGCCTCCAGCTCTCCCTTTAAGGACCACTGGCTGGGTCCCATGTAGACTTAGTTATCCTGAATGCAGCAGGCCTGCTGCTGGCTCTGTTCGGGGCAGCTAAAGTTTTGAAAGGGGTCCTGAAGCAGGCGTTGTATGTCTGATTTGCATGGGAGATGGCAGCATAGTGGTAATGTTACTGGAGTAGTAATTCAGAAGCTCAAGTTAATGCTCTGGGACATGGGTTCAAATACCACCATGGCAGCTGATGGAATTTAAATTCAATTAATTAACAAATTCAAGTAATTAATGAAAAGAATTTGGCATTGAAAGCTAGTCTTAATAATGGTGCCACTGATTTTCACTAACATCCTTTAGGGAAGGAAATCTGCCATTCTTACCTGTGACTCCAGACTCACTGACTCGTAGCTGGCACCCACATCCATGAAAGAATAAAAAAAAGGACCTAATGCCTGTTACAGGTGTGACCCCTAGAGCAGAATTTTACGCCCCCTCCCCCAAAAAGCGGGAAGGTGGCGGGGGGGTGGGGGGGGGCTTTCCTGACCCACTCTCGTCTCTGCCACCATTTTACGCAAGGCGGCGGCGGCGGTGACAAACAGCCCGCCCGCCCCAGGCCAATCTAGGGGGATTTTATTTGTGGCTGGTCGGGCGTCCAGGCCCAAGAAAAGCTGCCTGTTAAAAGCAGGCAGCTCTTTGACAGCCTTGGGGTGGGGGTGGGGGTGGGGCACCCTGTGCCGACGGATGGCTGCCCCTACTGCCCCAGCTGCCCCAGCTGTCCCCAAACCCACCACGTCCCCCCCGTCCCCCCAGTCGACCACTCTTGCCTTGCCGGGGCCCGACCGATCACCTGGCGAGAAAACAAAAACTTATCTTGGTTCCGGGGCTTCCCGACATCTTCATCACAAATATGGGCTGCAGTCCCAGCAGTGGCCACCGCTCCAAGTGGCACTGCTGGGACAGAGAACTGCCAGCCATCCTGATTGGCCGACAGCTCTATTAGGCGGGACCTCTTGCATCAAGCAGGTGGAAGCCCTGCCTCAGAACAAATAAAGGCCAGGGACTTGCAAAATGCGGGTCGAATCCCCATGCCAGGCGGAAGAGGGCTCGCCACCGACTTTTCAGTCGGTGGACAGCTCCTGTCCGCCAAGGATAAAATCCTGGCCCTAGGTGCCTATACTGGAGCTTTACGAATGCATAAGTTCCACCATACTAGATGCTTCGATGCTCATTTTACGCTTGTAAAAAGGTGCAGCATTAATGACTTTCTAAGCTTGGAGATCTTTAATTTGGCTTCGATAGAAAAACAAAAGTTTTGCTTCTTTTTGAGCATCAAAATGCAATTTAACATTGGATGAGGGAAGTACCATGGTTGATGTAGGAAGTATCATAATAGTATAGTAAGAATGCTCTTCTGTCTAGGGGATTAAAACATGTTGTTGGGGCAAAGTGAGGGAAGCTTAATAATGCATTTGTCATGTGCTGCACTAGAAGAGGAAGTGCTTGTTCCTGAAACTGTGTTGAAAGTGGAAAAAGTATTCCAATCTTCAGCAGTGATGCCCATTGCCTTGTTCAGCACGGTGTTATGTATACATATATAAATACATATGTATAATAGAAGTATATTCTCACTTTCAGCAATGTCTCAAATTAGCACTAATTAGCAGTGATAAGCACTGGAAATGTTCGTTAAATGTTTTGCTCAAAAAAGAAAATAAACATAAAGAAATTGATCTTGTATAAGGCTCTGAGCTGCAGATAAATTTTACTCTAGGGACCAAATTGTACTGATTCTGCTGATTTCTTGCCAATTCAATTGTCCTTTGTTTGGTTTCAAGAGCCAACAAAAACCTCAGTGGAGCTAAACTTGGTTTCATGACTCTTGTTTGCCCACCTGAGTTCACAGAAAGGTAATGTATGTTTAATTTTACAAAAATAAATAAAAACTGATGAAAGAGCCACCCTGCTGTTATTTTAGCCAGCAATTCAGTGAAACTCAGGAAAAATATCAAAGCCACAGTATCAAAGGAAAATAACTTTGAAAAAGTAAGCTAAACTCAGCCTCCCTGTATGATTAGCCTCATGCTTTATAAGTTAAAGATACACTCTTTGCAGATGTTAAATGTGAGCAATCAAGCTACAACCTAAATTCTCCAAGTCCATGATGCCGGCAGTTGTCTTTCTTGCCACTAGCGCCTATCTGGATTTCACAGGCACTTTGGGAGCTTCCCAGGCAACAGTCTAGACACCTTCATCTTCAGACAATCTGTGTGCATGATAACTTGAAGGAGAACAGAGTCAGAAACAAGAGCAATAGTGTAAAACAAGTGATAACAAATCCGCAGGCCATTTTTACACTGGGATTATGCTGGGGTTCATTTCTAGAGGAATAGAATACAAAAGCAGAGAGGCAATGTTAAATTTATGCAGAACTTTGGTTAGACCACTCTGAGTACTTTGCGCAGTTCTGGTCTCCATACTACAAAGATAGATAATGGAGATAATTTTAACCCATCAGATTGGGTAGGGGGAGGAGTTTAATAATTAAAGAACAGAAAACTCGACCCAATCTACCTCCAACTTCCGGTTTTAGCAATGACTGAAGGTGACTAATCTGCACTCTGGGGCGGGCCCTTCAGCTTCATATTTTAATGAGGTCATGTGCATCAGATTTTAACTCTGACTGTCAGAGTTTCCCAGGCCCTGGGAAACCAGCAATTAACTGGAGGCGAGAACAGCTCGATCCAACAGGTAAGTTCCATTTCAGTGCTAGTTGTGACCCTGGCCCACCAAGCAAACCTGCTTCCATTCCCACGATCAGACCTTTGCAATTAAACCCCCCCACCCCCCGTCTGAACTCTCTGACCCCCAACCTATTTCTCTGCGCCACAGTGCGACCTGCACCCCCCCCCCCCATCCCCCTGATGCCTCTAGCCCCTCTGATGTCTTCGAACCACCACTGCCCTGACCCATAATCACTCCTCTCCTTCATACTGTGCTCCCCAATGTGCCCCCTCGACACACAATACCTTCCTCCAGCCTCTCCACTTCCCGGCTGTGATCTCATACCACAAGCAGACCTGTCCGACAGACAGCCAGCTTCACAATCTGGTTGACTGCAGCCAGGAAATAGAATCCAGAAATGTTAATCCAGTCCTGTTGTTAAATTCTGCAGGAATTCCGGAAAGCCTGTATTTCCAGGTTTCCGGGCCACTAAACCATCTCTCACACCCCACATCCTACTCCTGGCTTCCTCCCACCTCCCCATAAGTATCAAGCCTGTTGAATCATTGGAGAATTACATAGGATTACATAAGATATACGGCACAGAAACAGGCCATTTGGCCCAACCAGTCCTATCTGGTGTTTATGCTCCATTCTAGCCTCCTCCCCTCTTTCCTCATCTAAATCTACCATTGTAACACTCTATTCCTTTCTCCCTTATATTCTTGTCTGGCTTCTCCTTAAATGCATCTATAGTATTCACTTCAGCCACTCTCTGTGGTAACAAGTTCCACATTCTCACTTCTCTTTGGACTGTGGGCGACACAGTGGCGCAGTGGTTAGCATCACAGCTCCAGCGACCCGGGTTCAGTTCTGGGTACTGCCTGTGCGGAGTTTGCAAGTTCTCCCTGTGACCTCGTGGGTTTCTGCCAGGTGCTCTGGTTTCCTCCCACAGCCAAACCCTTGCAGTTGATAGGTAAATTAGCCATTGTAAATTGCCCCTAGTGTAGGTAGGTGGTAGGAGAATTGTGGGGATGTGGTAGGGTGGTTGTTAGTTGGCACACTCAGTGGGCTGAAGGGCCTGTTTCAATGCTATATCTCTCTATGACTCTAAAGCAGTTTCTTCTGAATTCCCTATTGGATTTCTCAGTGACTATCTTATATTGATGGCCTCTAGTTATGCTCCTCCCCACAACTGAAAACATTCTCTCTGTATCCACTCATCAAGAGATTTGCAAGGATGCTGCCAGAACTGAGAGGTTGCAACCATCAGCAAAAGTTGATCATGCTGAATCCCTTTACTGTGGAAAAGAGGAGATTAAAAAAAGAGCTGATAGAGATCTTTAAAATTATGGTGGTGTTCAATCAGATGGATGAAGAGAAGTTATGAGTGATTCCAGAACAAAGGGATATAAATATAAACGAGTTACTAACAAATCAAATAAAAAATTTAGGAGGAATTTCTTTACACGATAAGTGGTGAGAATGTGGAATTCATTGCCAAATGGAGTGGTTGATATAGATAGCATTGATGCATTATAGATGAGGCTTGATGTATACATGAGGGAGAAGGCATCAGAGGGATATGGGGACCGGATGGGAAGAGGGAATTAGAGTGGGAGGAGGTTCATTTGGAGTATAAACACTGGCATAGACCAGCTTTAGTTTCTGTGCTGTAGATTCTATGCAATTTTATATAAGATACTGCATTTGATTCTGTCGCCTTCAGCAAACAAGCTGGAGCTCTGGTGGGGATATTGTGCTGGGATCTGAGACCTTCTTGACTGAAATATTTCAGTGGCACCTCCAAAGCACCAGTTGAAAATGCGACTTCGGCGTCCTTGATTTGTCCCATGCAAGAATTGATCAGCTGCATCTGCAGCTATTTCCCACAGCTACTTGCTACAAACTGTCACTGGCAGGGCCAAATTGGGCCTAGAGCTCACTCTGCATAATTAATGAAGCTGACATCATGAAATCTGGTGAAGTTGCCCTGGTGCAAATTCAAGAGGCACTCATTTACTGCACTCCAGACTCATCATTTCTGTGCTAGAAATGGAAAACTTAAGTTTCTGCCTCATTGAAGAGAAAATTTAGGCCATCCAGAATAACCTATTGCTGACATTGGCAGTTGCGACGACCAGGTGAGAAAGAGGTCTAGGGTTCCCTTTCAGCCTTCACCCAGTCTTACAGTAACAGGGTATTATTTTTAAACACACTGTTTTTTGAGCTCCCCCTTGGTGAATCCTTGGTCACCGCTTTCCAATTATAAGGCAAAGAAATGAGCACAAACAGGCTTTTATAGGTTTAAAGAAGAAATGTGAAATTTATTAAACTTAGACTTAGGCCAGAATTTTATGCCACTCCAACATATGGGATGGTGACGGAGGCAGAGAGGGGTGGCGTAAAATGGAGCGGGAGGCTCTGGGAGGCTTTCCCGACCCGCTCCCTCCTCCGCTGCCCTTTATGTAGGGCGGTGGGCCCGAAAAACAGCCTGCCCGCCTCAGGCCAATCAAGGCCCTTAAATGGCCACTTAAGGGCCTTCGCTCGCCTCCATGAAGATTTTACGCGTGGCAAGCAGGCATCCTGGAGCCGGGAAAAGCCGCATGGGAAAACCAGGCAGCTACTGATCGTCCTGGGGGATGCCCTGTTCATCGCACCCTTCCCCCCAACCGACTACCCTTGCCTCACCGGGGCCTGACGGATTGCCCCCGGCGAGGCAACCGAAACTTACCTTTACCTTTCCTCCCGGCTCTACGTCTTCTTATATCTTCGGCTGGGCTGCAGCCTCAGCAGTGGCCACTGCTCCCTCAAGCGGGTGGAAGTCCCGCCTCAGAACAATGAAAGCCTGAGGACCCGTAAAATACAGAACAGATCCCCAGGTGAGGCGGAAGTGGGTTCGCCACCGACTTTTACGTTGGAGGCCGGTTCCCGTCTACCCACCATAAAATTCCGGCCATAAATTCTAATTTGGTTAATGCCTACGGATACATGACGCGCCCACGCCAGCATGCATATGCGATACACACATGCAGTTAGGGACAGAAAAGAGCAGAAGAAAAAATAAATTGGACAAGTTTCAGGAAATCTCTGAGGAGGGTTTTTTGTTACTGTGCTTCGAGCTCGCTGTAGAGTCCTTGATTGAAGATATGGTCTTGCTTTTCGTTTGGGTCCAGTATTCTTCTTAAACCTTGTTCACTGTAGGAAACTTTTCTCTCTCTTGGGTTCACATGTCTTCAATGGGTTTTGGAGTTCCATGAGAAAGAGATGGGCGCAGACAGGAGAGGAGGTCTGCCTCAGTCCAGGAGCAAATATTTTTTTGCCCAAACTGTTTGTACAAATTCAAAAAACCCAGGTTACCCAGCAGGTTAGTCATATGATGAGCTGGTTTGACCATATCCGTTTGTGTATTCGGCCATCTTATCAGTCAACCTGGAATGCGAGCTCCCTCACCTTCAATGTCTGGTGATCAAAGTCCATTGTGGGTTGAATGTCAGGGAATGGCTGCTTTGTCCTTCCAAACACCGTCTTTAATATGCAAATGTCTTTTCCAGCCATGGCTAATCTGTTCAACAAATGCTCCCCTCACTCCAGTAACAGTTTAAAATCAATGTTCATGACAAAATTAATGTGCCTCATTCTTGGCAGGTGGGGGCCTAGCATGTCACCTCCACACTCAGCAAAATGAAATGCGACTTGAGAAAAGGCGCATTTCATTAAAAGGGTCAAGAAAAATGTAAGATACAGAAAAAAACATGCATTTCTCTCATTCATTCCCATTCATTCCCATTCATTCATAAATCCTAAAACTTATTACAACCTGTCTTCTCTTGGTGCCAGTGCTGCTTTAATTGCCCCCTTTTTGGCATCCCAATAAACATGTGTTTTTTTTTTGAGAAGTTTCTCTTCCATTTACCCATTTCCATGGCTGCCTAGGGTCTTTGTTCCAGCTGAGGTAATTCTTTTTTAAAAGAGTCAGTAGTGGGCGGGTCTATCCTGAACTCTCTTTCTGTGCTTTGCTGTGTCATGCAAAGGCTTTTGACTTCAGGGGATGGATGGTTTGCTTTTTTTCTGACTGTGGGGAGGATTCTTTGCTAATCTCCCTTTTGTCCCAGAGGACACTCTTGGCTGCAGGTATTTATGCAGACTCTACTGCACTCCCCTGTGGCACTTTGACTAAGTGAGTCACCCTCAGTTTCTCTGCACTCTAGAGGTCCTTTTTTGTCTCTGCAGGTTCCTGTCAATGCTGTTCGCAACTCTGGTGGGGTGCTTCTAGTGTCTGCATTTACGTAGGAGGATGCGGGGTCTAACTTTTCAAATTTTTCAGGATTGGCTGACCAGACAGTAGGGGTTTTCATCCAGGATTCCTCTCGCACTTCCTTTTACCTGACCTCTTGGTTACTTTTTCCCCTTCTCTGTCTAACCTTCTGACAGCCTTGCACCTGCCTGTCCCTTTTTGTTCTGGGCGGGGGTCCCTTACAGTTCACCAGCCCTTTGCTCGAGGGTCCTCCTAACACCAGTAAAGGACTTAGGGGTGCAGGTTTCACTGTAGGTTGGGTTTTCCCTCAACCTGGCACATGTGGCAACTACTGTAGTACTCCACCACATCTTTGTGGAGTTTTGGCCAGTCAAACTGCTGTCTTATGCAGGCTTTGGTCTTTTGTATATTGGCATATACAGCCGCTGTAGTCTCATGGGCCCTTCTTAATATTTCTCTCAGGTACCTCTGCAGCACCACTAACTGGTGAACTACTGCCCACTCCTTGCTCTCAGGTCTGTGAGGAGAACTCCCTCATCAGTACCTCATTCTTTAAATAGTAGCAATCAGGGACTCCCTCTGCTTCACTTTCAGACTGGGCAGCCTGTGCTAACTCTCGCAATACTGGGTCGGCTCGCTCAGCCTCACCTAAAAAATCCATTTAATTCATTCTCTGGTTCTCCTAACTTTGCAAAGAATGTCTCTGACAGGCAGACCTCATGGTCATCTGCCTGCAGTGCCAATGCAGTCTCCTCTGGGGGAACTGGTTTTATCATGGCCTGATCCGCTACACATTCATGGAAAGCGCAGAGGTCCGATTCCCGCCACTGCCCTGTCTCTCTGACCTCCTGCGATCTTTCTTTCACCTTTACCCCCGCCAGATCATTACCTAGGAGCAGGTCAAACCTGTTCACAGGCAAACTAGGGACAATCCTTCCAGTCATCGGTCCCGAAACTAGGTTGCACTCCAGGTGCACCTGGTGTACAGGTAGAGGCATACACTGCCCTCCAATACCATTCACCACCATTTTGGTGTTCACTGCACTCTCTGGGGGAAAGGTCAGGCCTTTTCCCAGTAAAAGGATCTAGTGGCCCCTGTGTCCCTGAGAATTACTATGGGCTTGCTTGCCCTACTCGAGGGGTATGGGGTTACATTCCCTTCAGATACAAAACCGTGATAGCCCTCAGGAATCCTATTAAATTTTCCTGCACTTGCAGCCGTAAACTTCCTAGGTCTCACTCTTACTGCAATTAAAGCCACAGATTGTCCTGCTGTGCTTTCCATCAGGTTCTCGTCTTCACTGAGCAGGTGTGCCCTGATTAACCCTATCGGCTTTCCCTTTAGTTTCTAGCTGTCAGCAATTAAATGTCCTGCTTTATTACAATGGAAGAACACAGGCCTCCAGCTCTCACTCTGGCTCACAGCACCTTCGTTTTTGACAAGAGGAGGGCCTTCCTGTGTCTCCTGCTTTCCTTTCTCTCCCAGGACTGCTTAGGCTGCTATCACCTTCCCACCCTTTGTCCTTTTCAGATTTGTGGGGGTGATTAGGAAAGTTTATCCCCTGGGAAACCGACTTATAAATTAAAGCAAACACAGCAGCTAGAACAGCCACTTGCCAGGTTTTCTGGGCCTGCTGCTCCTCTACATGGGTTTTTATGGAGTGTGGAAGAGAGTATTTAAATTACTCTAACAGAACTACTTCCCTGAGATTCTCATAGCTGAGCTGTACTTTAAGAGCCCTCAGCCACTGGTCAAAAGCCAGCTGCTTACTTCTTTCAAACTCCAGCTAAGTTTGATTAGCTTGCTTCTTGAGGGTTCTAAACTTTTGGTGATAGGCTTCGAGTACTAATTCATATGCCCCGAGGATAGCATTTTTGGTCAGTTCATAATCTGATGAACTCTCATCAGGCAACAGAGAATAAACCTGATGGGCTTTCCAGTTAGCTTGCTTTGTAGTAAAAGAGGTCAGGTCTCAGCTGGCCATTTTGGCTGCCTTGCCAGTTTCTCAAAAGATACAAAAAACATTTCTACATCTTCTTCATTTAATTTTGGGATTAATTGAATGAGTTTTACCAATTCTGTACCCAGCCCTGAATTACGCTCCTCCAAATTGGCCATGCTTTCACTGGGGTTACTCTGTTGCTTCCTAGTTAACTCATGCTGCTTCAGCTCTCTTTCTTCACATTCCTTCTGGAATATTCTTTCTCTCTCTCACCTCACTCTTTCATTCTCTTCATGTTCCTTTTGAAAGGCTCTCTCTTTCTCTTTCCCTGTCTTCGAATTCAAGTTTCTTTTGTTTCAATTGTATCTTTACTAGCAGTACCATGTCTGGGTCGGCTTCTAACCCTGTTTCTGCTTCTTCAGATTCAAGGGAAAAACGGTTGTCCACTAATCTTAGGAGTTCCGACTTCCTAGCCTTGCCACGTACAGTGACCCACACTGCTCAGCCATTTTCCTCAACTCCTCCACAGACAGTGCTTTTAACTTATCTCAAGTTACTTCACCCTGGCTTGGAAAGCTACTTGCTTCAGTTGCAGACATGTTAGTATTTAATCACACAAGAAAACCTGTATTAATCTTGCTCTTTTTTGATTGGGAACAATTTGGCTTCCCACTTCCAATTTCTCTCATTTGTCTGTGGGTCAATCCTGGATCAGCCCCCAAAATGCTGTTACGACCAGGTGTGAAAAAGGTCCCCTTTTAGCCTTCACCTGGCCTTACTGTAACAGGGTTTTATTTTTAAACGCACTGTGTTTTGAGCTCCTCCTTGATGAATCCATGTTCAACAATTTCCAATTATAAGGCTTGAACAAGCACAAAACAGGCTTTCTTAGATTTAAAGAAGAAAAGTGAAATGTATTAAACTTAAACTCTAATACGGTTAACACCTAAGAATACACGACGCACCCACATTAGCATGCATATGCAATACACACATGCAGATAGGGACAGAAAAAAGCAGAAGAAAAATAAATTGGAAAAGTTTCAGGCAATCTCTGAGGAGGTTTTTTGTTACTGTGCTTCGAGCTTGCTATAGAGTACTTGATTGAAGATATGGTCTTGCTTTTCATTGGGGCCCAGTATTCTTCTTAAACCTTGTTCACTGTAGGAGACTTTTCTCTCTCTTGGGGTTCACGTGTCTTCAGTGGGTTTTGGAGAAAGAACATAAGAGCATAAGAACTAGGAGCAGGAGTAGGCAATTCAGCCCCTCGAGCCTGCTCCGACATTCGGTACAATCATGGCTGATCTCATCTCAGCCTCAACTCCACTTTCCTGCCTCTTCTCCATAACCCTTCAACCCATTACTAATTAAGAATCTGTCTATCTCCATCTTAAATTTACTCAATGTCCCAGCATTCACCGTACTCTAGGGTAGTGAATTCCACAGACTCACGACCCTTTGAGAGAAGTAATTTCTCCTCATCTCTGTTTTAAATCTGCTAACCTTTATCTTAAAACTATTCCCTAGATTGCCCCACCAGAGGAAACATCCTCTCTAATTCTACTTCGTCAATCCCCTTAATCATCTTATATACCTCAATTAGATCTCCTCTCATTCTTCTAAACTCTAGAGAGTAGAAGCCTAAACTGCTCAATCTCTCTTAAGACAAACCTCTGTGGAATCAATCCAGTGAACCTCCTCTGAACTGCCTCCAATGCAATTACATCCCTCCTCAAGTAAGGGGACCAAAACTGTACGCAATACTCCAGGTGCAGTCTCACTAATGCCTTGTACAGTTGCAGCAACCTTCCCTACTTTTATACTCTATTCCTTTAGCATTAAATGCCAAAATTCCATTTGCCTTCCTTATTACCTGCTGCACCTGCATACTAGTTTTCTGCGATTTATGCCTCTGCACCAAAGCACTGTGAAATTTCTCTCCATTTAGATAATTTGCCTTTCTATTCTTCTGACCAAAATGGATAACCTTACACTTATCCACATTAAACTCCATCTGCCAAATTTTGGCCCATTCACCTAACCTATCCAGATCCATTTGTAAATTTCCTATTTCTTTATTGCAACTTACTATCCCGCCTATTTTAGTGTCATCTACAAATTTGGCTATAGTACCTTCTATCCCTGCATCCAAGTCATTAATATAGATTGCAAATAGTTGGGGCCTGAGAAAGAGATGGGAGCAGACAGGAGAGGAGATCTTCTCAGTCCAGGAGCAAATAGCTTTATGCCCAAACTGTTTGTACAAATTCAAAAAACTCAGGTTGCCCAGCAGGTTAGTCTTGTGACTAGCTGGATTGACCATGTCCGTTTGTGTATTCATCCATCTTAACAGTTAACCTGGAATGCGAGCTCCCCCACCTTCAATGTCTGGTGATTGAAAGTCCATTGTGGGTTGAATGTCAGGGAATGGCTGCTTTGTACTTCCAAACACCATCTGTTAATACGCAAATGTCTTTTCCAGCTACGGCTGATCTGTTCAACAAGTGCTCCCCTCACTCCAGGAACAGTTTAAAATCAATGTTCATGACAAAATTAATGGCAGGTGGGGGCCTAGCATGACTGCAGGCAAACACTTAACACATGCATAAACATTCATTTTGTCTATTATTATTAGATATTAGCCTTTTTATACATTTATACATTTAGTAACATTGTTGGCCAGGGAATGCCATATGAGTGCATTAAGCGATCAGCAGCTAATATTGTCATAGGTTAATTTTGCATGAATTCGGGCCCAATTTTAATTCCAGGTGCGTTTAGGACAGGTCAGTAGTGAAATGCATTGGAAATTCACCGCTAGTGCAGAAATGAGGCCAAAAATAATTCCCAGGCCTCATTAAAATACCACTGGCCCACATCCTGCCTAGAATGGACAGCAAGTGATGGAAAATTGTGCTGGGAGGAGACTGTCCGCTGACACAGGATCAGGGTCTGGTGCATCTTGCAGAGTTCTTGCGTTCAAGGTGGAGAAGGAGTCGGAAACAGAGAAGGAGCAGCAGCTCCCCTCTCAGGAATAAGGTAAAATCCTGACTACATCATCGGAACCTGACATTTGTACATAAGATCCCTGCTGACTTTGGGCAGGTGTCCTTGCCACCTGCACTCAGGAGAGCAGGATAAAGTCATGCATAGTAGGATCTTGGCATGTTTCCATTGGGTAAATCACCTGAACAATTTTAACTGCCTTCCAGACTTAAAATTACCCTTTTTATGCTGGTTACAAGGACTATTCCTTTCCGAGAAATTATTTTTTTTTATCCTTATGACAATTCATTTATTAAACTCCTGGCATTGTGTATCTGAAACTTACAAGTAGCTCAAAACAATATTCCTTGATTTTGTTCATTAATCTGCTGCAAATAGATAAGGTCTAATTAATCTGTTAAAATAAATAAACACATATCTTCAAGTTTCTGACAGCGTACATTCAGTATAATTATTAGGAAATTCAAACTGATGTATACTCCATTGTGTACCTCAAAAGTTACATTAGCAAAGGGTTCTTTGGCTTGGTCTAGGTACATGGTTCGGTCTGCTGCACAGTGAATTGAATTAAATTCCAGGTTGCTGTTGGATGTATACCATGCCGAAATTGTTTTGAGGTCATCTTAATTTAATCCCACTCCTTCCATTAGCCCATTTCACGACCTTCCATTTTTATTTTTCACTAACATGTCCAGCTGCTGCATTCTATGTAGTTGCCAAACATGTGAACAATACTATAAAGAGGGGCCTCTTTTTAGAAACCAGAGCCCAGAAATTCCAGCTGTGTTGTTGCACTGTCAGCATACTGGGATTTCCGCTCATCTGTTTGATCTTTCTTTAACCCCATCCCAAATCTTGGTCATTTAAGTATCATGGGCAGCCAAGACCAGGACCGGGTGCGACTGAGGTATCTATCCTTCAGAACAGGTGGGATTTGGAGCAGCCCAGCTCAATGTAACTGAAGATTCAATGACTTGCAATTTTCTCCTCAGATAGTCTCTCATTGGATCTATTGCCATTTAAATACATCATAGTGGGGGCTACATATGGCCTTCTTCGGCTCAGGCATACTTATCACTAGCCATTGCGGATGGATGTAACTGGCAAAAAAGTAACATCAGAGTGGAAGGGGATGAGGCAGAAGAAGCACCATCTGAAGTCCCCTGGTGGTTACCTTGACAAGAAGTAAGGGGTGGAAAAGGTGGATATGGATGCCATCCCAACATCCTATCCCTCTGCACTTGGAATGTCAGATACTCAGCCTCAAAATAAGTTTTTTTAAATTCATTTGTGGGATGTGGGTGTTGCTGGCAAGGCTAACATTTATTGCCATTCCTAATTGTCCTTGAAAAAGTGGTAATGAGCCACCTTCTTGAACCACTGCAGTCTGTTTGACGTAGAGTGGAATTTGTCAGACTGGATGTTTAAGAACATAAGAAGATAGGATAATATAAAAGGTCCGAAGAAGGGTCACTGATCCGAAACGTTAACTCTGCTTCTCTTTCCACAGATGCTGCCAGACCTGCTGAGTGAATCCAGCATTTCTTGTTTTTGTTTCAGATTTCCAGCATCCGCAGTATTTTGCTTTTATATTAATATAAAAGGTCATTTTGCACACCGTGGAATCTATTCTTTCCACAGACCATCAGCAATTGGCCCTGTTTTTGGAGGCATTTTAACGAGGACCAGCACATGGGTTTAGATGTGGGTGTGGGGTTAAGTTTGCTAAACATGTCAGCACATCGAGAAGCTGGCTCCAATTCGATGACTTCTGCGATTAACTTGGGCACATTTCCTTGCTTGAACACAACCCGCTCTGGAGAGGCAGGTTAGCTGTCAATATATGTTAATCACTCAATTGATGCAATATTTCAACACACTTTCAAAGTTAATGGTGCATCCATGGGTTTTGTGGGCTACCTGAAATTCTCCATTGAAATTAAGACAAGAATACAATGGCAATTCACATGACTGATTTAAACACATGCAAATACTTCAATAAATACTCAGTACTCACATATCTTTTCTCCCCTGGTGGTGGGAAAGGGTTTGTTCACGATATTTTTGCTGGGAGTTTACTTTCTACATTTTGAAGGCTTTCTCAATCAGATCTGGATGGGTGTTGCCTTGGCAGCCTTAGATTGGACCTCGGGCAAGGAGCAATATGACCATCAGCAACAACAGGCTGCTGTTGACAACCTGCAGCTGGACAGCAGACAGGGGAGCAGCAGAGAGGTGCAGCTCACAGGATCCACTACCCGTATAACAGGGTATACAGGCAGTGGTTCAGCTTGTTGGAACAGTAGTGGTTCAGGAGGCTCAGGTTGCTCTGACAGATGGTGGCAGACATTTGCTGCCTCCTGAAGAAAACCTGTTCCTGCTGGACCTGGTGGCCATACAGTACAATGGCTGTCAAAATGACCACTATTTGCCTCCGGATCCTTCAAGGGCTCTGCCGAAGACATATCCAGGATATCCCAATCTGTTGCACACAAATACATAAAGCAGGTGACTAATGGGTTGTTTGCCAAGGGCGGCAATTACTTGAACACTTGTGATGGCAAATGAGCAGGTGCTTGTGTTTTGGGGCTCTGGCTGGCTTTCCATAGGTGCAGGATATCATCGATTGCACACACGTGTCAGCCTGGGTACCCACAGAACAACCAGGACTGAACCGCAAGAGTTTCAGCTCCATCAGTGTTTAGCTGGTGTGCAACTACAACAAGATTTTTATGCAGGTGTGTGCAAGATTCCCAAAAGCTGCCATGATGTTTTCATCCTGTGGCAGTCCAAGCTCCCTGTCATCTTTGGACTTGCAAACAGACTTCCCTGGATTTCCTGCAATTCCCCAAACAAACATCCTTGTCTTACACCTGGATTATGTATCACATTTAGATGGAAAAGGTTGATCCCCACTTCTCACCTCACCCTCCTCAGCATAGAATCGTACAGCACAGAGAAGTCCATTTAGCCCATCATGCCTATGCCGACTCTTCGAAAGATCTATCCAATTAGTCCCACTCCTCTGCTCTGTACCCATAACATCTGTCTGTCGGTCACCCAAGTGCAAAGACACTCAAAGGCAGTGATGTCTATAACAAGATCATC
This sequence comes from Heterodontus francisci, assembly GCF_036365525.1. Lineage (NCBI taxonomy): Eukaryota > Metazoa > Chordata > Chondrichthyes > Heterodontiformes > Heterodontidae > Heterodontus > Heterodontus francisci. The sequence continues at coordinate 119,068,490 of NC_090373.1, read as the reverse complement.
CATGGACCCGAGGGATCTTGAGAGCAGATTGAAAATATTTTCCAGTGACTTGAGCCAGTAAATTGAAGATTTTCTCCCCTCGCCCACATGATATGGGCCTTGGGTTCTCCTGACTGCTACTTTCCAGAAGCAGACAATAGCCAGTGACTAAGGGCCATATCTCTTAGTACTGTAGCTGCACTCTTGTTTTGACTTCTGCCCCAATCCTGCCAGAAAAATAATCTGTTTGCAGGTCAAAAGATGACAGGGAGCTTGGACTGCCACATGACAAAAACATTATGACAGCTCCTGGAAATCTTGCACACACCTGTATAAACATCTTTTTATGGTTACACACCAGTTGAACGTTGATGAAGTTGAAGCCTTGCGGTTCAGTCCTGGTTGTTCTGTGGCTGACAAGTTGTGCAGTCGATGACATCCTGCACCTATGGGAAGCCAGCCAGAGCCCCAAAACCCAAACACCATTGAAAAGGGAGGAGGTGTTGCTGAGTAGCAAGAGATAGATGTTACATTAAAAAGTAAGGTCTCAAGAGTGGTTATCTCTGAAAGCAAGAATTAAGCCAATCCTTCAACTTTACAGTCTGTGGCCCTGAATTTATCTGGGAATCTCCCACTATAACTTTCATGAGCGATCAGCAGAATGGCTGCAGAAAAGATGTAAATGACTATTATCGGCTGCTCATGTGTGACCGCACATTCTCCCCTTACAGGTGCAGAACAGTTCTGGCATGCCATACCCTTAGGGCTCATCTTCTGTCTCCCCAATGCCTGTCCATCATCTACATGGCACTCTCCATTTGCCTGGATGAGTACAGCTCCAACAACACTCAGGAAGCTGGACACCATCCAGGACAAAGCAGGCCGCTTGATCGGCACCACATCCACCACCTTCAACATTCGCTCGCTGCACAGTGACAGCAGTGTGCACCATCTACAAAATGCACTGGAGTAACTTGCCCTGGCTTCTTCAACAGCAACCTCCAAACCTGTGACCTCTACCATCTAGAAGAACAAGGGAAGCAGGCACATGGGAACAGAAGCAACTTCAAGTTCCCATTGTAGTTACCCACCATCCTGACTTGGAAATATATCTCTGTTCCTTCACTGTTGCTGGGCCAAATATCCATGAATAAATATAAAAACAATTAGGAGATGTGACAAAAAGGATTGCCAAAGAGGTTGATTTTAGCAGTCTCTTAAAGGAGGAGAGAGAGTAAAGATTTGGAGAGGTTTTGGGAGGGAATTTCAGAGTTTAGGCCCTAGGCAACTGAACACACAGTCACCAATGGTAGAGTTATGGGGGAGGTGGTGGTGTAGTGGTATTGTCACTGGACTAGTAATCCAGCAGTCAGGCTAATGCTCTGGGGACATGGGTTCAAAGACATGGGTTCAAATCCCACCACGACAGATGGTGAAATTTGAATTCAATTAATAAATCTGTAATTGAAAAGCTTGTCTAATGATGACCATGAAACTACTGTTGATGGTTGTAAAAACCCATCTGGTTCACAACTGTCCTTTCGGAAAGGAAATCTGCTGTCCTTACCTAGTCTGGCCTACATTTGACTCCAGACCAACATTAATGTGGTTGATTCTTAGAATGCCCTCTGAAATGGCAAATTCAAGGGCAATTAGGGATAGGTAATAAATGCTGGCCAAGCCAGAGACACCCACGTTCCATAAACAAATAAACAAAAGTTTAAAAAATTGGAAATGTGCAAGAGAACAGAATTGAAGGACCACAGAGATCTTAGAGGATTGAAGGGCTGGTGCAGTTTACAGATAAGGAGGGGTGAAGTCATAGAGGGATTTGAAAACAAGAATGAGAATTTTAAAACCAAGTCATTGCTGGACTGGGAGCTGGTAGGTCAGCAAGCACGGGGATGATGGGTGAACAGGACTTGGTGCAAGTAAGGACACAGGCAGCAGAATTTTGGATTATGGCATTTATGAAGGATGCAAGATGGGAGTGTACCCCCGAGAGCATTGCAATAGAAATAACAAAGGCTTGGATGGTTCAGCAATAGATGAGCTGAGGTAGGGGCAAGGATGGGCAATGTTATGGAGGTGGAAGTATATGGTTTTGGTGATGGAGATAATGTGGATTCAGTAGTTCAGCTGAGGTTCCAATTGGATGCCAAGCTTGTGTAAGGAACGATGGTGGGGGTTTATGCCTCCTTCTAAGGCAGGAGCAGACTTGGCAGCAAAGCTTTGTTGTGAATTGACGTTATTGAGATAAAGTTTATTCAGTTTTAGATAAACCAGAGTCATAAACTCAGGCAGTGATTAACAGTCTAACACAGATCCTACCCATATTAGACAATGGATGGCTGGAGCGCATGACTCTTGCAGCTTTTGGTCTTCAAGTTTCCTGTCTCTCTCTCTCTTGCTTGTCCCTTGTTGATTGCAAGGTTCTCTCAGCCATAAAGGGACAAAGACAAGACATCTTTTATCCTGGCTGCTTTCCAATTAACCCTCCCTTTCCCCAATCATCTTTAGCCTTGTGTTAAAGGATGTCTTTCTTAGACAACCAAGAATCATTCATTTGTTGTTGCTAACCCTTCTGATTTACTGAGGTAATACCCCTTTTGTCGACTATTTTGTTTCCATGCTTTTCCATTCCATGGTTTCTTATCTCATTGGGGGACAAATCTACATTTTGCTCTAACTGAAGCTGTTTTCACTGTCTGCTTTCAACGTCCTTTATTTGCTGCAAGTAAGCTTTCTAAATCTTGATAATCTCCCAGGATTCATCTGCCTTGCCATCATGCATACATTGTACTCTTTTCCTAAGTTTTCCTCCCTATCATACTACAAAGAAGGGTTCTAATAAAGCTAAATGTTAGTTGATAATAACAAGTCAGTTGTTAGTTTATAATAGCTAGATTTTAATAATTAGTATCCTGGTTAATAACTTTTTTGTAACCTAATAATCTTACAATTGTGAACTGTTCAATTCAGCTTCAGACAGTGGCCAGGCAGAGGGTTGGAGTCAAAGGCTAGAGAATGGAGTTTGTGGCAGGGACCGAAGATAATGGCTTCAGCCTTTCCAATATTTAATTAGAGGAAATTTGTGCTCATCCAATAGTGAATGTTGGACAAGCAGCATGACAAATCAGAAACAATGCAGGCGTCGAGCGAGATGATATTCATAGAATCACAGAATCATTACCGTGCAGAAGGAGGTCATTCGGCCCCTCATGTCTGTACTGGCTCTCTGAAAGAGCAATTCCCTCAGTTCCATTCCCTGTCTTCTTCCTGTAACACTGCGCATTCTTCCTTTTCATATAACTGTTGAATTCCCTTTTGAATGCCTCAATTGAACCTGCCTTCACCACGTTCTCAGGCAACGCATTCCAGACCTTAACCACTTGCTGCATGAATAAGCTTTTCCTCATGTCACTTTTGCTTCTCTTACCAAATATTTTAAATCTGTGCCCTCTCGTTCTCAATCCTTTCATGAGTAGGAACAGTTTCTCTCTATCTGCTCTGTCCAGAGCCTCATGATTTTGAATACCTCTATCAAATCTCTCAGCCTTCTCTTCTCCAAGGAAAACAGCCCTAACTTCTCCAATCTATCTTCATAACTGAAATTCCTCACCCTGGAACCATTCTCGTGAATCTTTTCTATACTCTCTCCAATGCCCTCATGTCTTTCCTCAAGTGTGGCGCCCAGAACTGGACGCAATACTCCAGCTGAGGACTCACTAGAGTCTTATACATGTTCAACATAACTTCCTTGCTCTTGCACTCTATGCCCCTATTAATAAAGCCAAGGATACTGTATGCTTTATGAACCACTCTCTCAACCTGTCCTGCCACCTTCAATGACTTATGCACTTATACGCTTAGGTCCCTCTGCTCCTGCACTCCCTTAAGAATTGTACCCTTTATTTTATATTGTCTCTTCATGTTCTTCCTACCAAAATGAATTACTTCACATTTCTCTGCATTGAATTTCATCTGCCAAATGTCTGCCCATTCCACCAACTTCTCTATGTCCTTTTGAAGTTCTACACTATCCTCCACACAGGTCACAATGCTTCAAAGTTTTGTATCAACTGCAAACTTTGAAATTGTGCCCTGTACACCAAGGTCTAGGTCATTAATATATATCAGGAAGAGCAAGGGTCCTAACACTGATCCCTGGGGAACTCCACTACAAACCTTCCTCCTGTCCGAAAAACAACCATTAACCACTACGCTTTGTTTCCTGTCACCCAGCCAATTTCGTATCCATGTTGCTACCGTCACTTTTATTCCATGAGCTACAAGTTTTCTCACAAGTCTGTTGTGTGGCACTGTATCAAATGCCTTTTGAAAGTCTATGTACACCACATCAACAGCATTGCCCTCATCAACCCTCTCTGTTACCTCCTCAAAAAACTCCAGCAAGTTAGTTAAACAACATTTTCCCTTAAGAAATCCATGTTGGCTTTCCTTAATTAACTTGCATTTGTCCATGTGACTATTGATTTTGCCCTGAATCATTTTTTCTAGAGGTCTTCCCACCACCAAAGTTAATCTGACTGGCCTATAGTTGCTGGGCTTATCTTTACACCCTTTTTTGAACAAGGGTGTGACGTTTGCAATTCTCCAGTCCTCTGGCACCACCGCTGAGTCAAAGGAAGACTGAAAAATTATGGCCAGTGCCTCTGTGATTTCTACCTTCACTTTCCTCCAGTATCCTTGGGTGCATCTCATCTGTTCCTGGTGTTTTATCCACTTTAAGTACAGACAGCCTATCTAATACTTCCTTCTCATCTATTTTAAACCGTTCTAGTATCTGACTTACCTCTTCTTTTAACATTGCCTGGGTTGCATCTTCTTCTTTGGTAAAGACAGTTGCAAAGTATTCATTTAATACCTCAGCTATACCTGCTGCCTCCATGTATAAATCCCCCTTCTGGTCCCTAATTGGCACCACTCCTCCTTTTACTACCCTTTTACTATTTATATGTCTATAGAAAACATTGGGATTTCCTTTAATGCTAGCTGCCAGTCCCTTTTCATGCTCTCTCTTTGCTTCTCTCATTTGCTTTTTCACATCTCCTCTGGACCTTCTATATTCAGCCTGGTTCTCAACAGTATTTTATACCTGGCATCTGTCATAAGCACACTTTTTCTTCTTTATCTTAATCTCTACCTCTTTTGTCATCCAGGGAGCTCTAGATTTGTTTGCCCTACATTTCCTTGACTGTGCCCAAACTATCTCTTCTTTGAAGGTAGCCCATTGTTCATCTACCAGTTTTCCTGCCAACTTTTGACTCCAATTTATTTGCCCCAGCTCCATTCTTACTGCATTGAAGTTAGCCTTCCCCCACTTAATTATTCTTACCCTGGATTGCTCTTTGTCCTTTTCCATAGTCAACCTAAACCTTTTTATACAATGATCACTATCCCCTAAATGCTCTCCTACTGATACTTGATTCACTTGGCCCACCTCATTCCCAAGAACCAGGTCAAGCATTGCCTCCTTTCTTGTTGGACTAGCAACATACTGTTGTAGAAAATTTTCCTGAACACACTCTAGGAACTCCTGACCCTCACTGCCCTTTACATTACTATTATCCCAGTCTATGTTTTGATAATTAAAGTCCCCCATTTTAACTACCCTATAATTTTTGCTCCTCTCTGTAATTTCTTTGCAACTTTGTTCCTCCATGTCCTTCCCACTAGCTGGTGACCTATAGACAACACCGAACAATGTAGCCACACCTTTTTTGTTACATAGCTTTAGCCCAAATTTATTCTGTCCTCGACCCCTCTGGGACATCCTTTTTCTCCAGCACTACAATGCTCTGCTTAATCAATACCACCACCCCTCCCCCTTTTTTCCCTTTCCTATCTTTCCTGAACACCTTCTATCCAGGAATATTTAACACACAGTCCTGCCCTTCTTTGAGCCAGGTCTCTGCTACAGCCACAACATCATATTTCCACATGGCAATCTCTGCCTGTATCTCACCAGTCTTATTAATCACACTCTGTGCATTCACATACATACACATTAACCATGATTCAGACTTTATTACTTTGTCCCTTACTCTGACCCTACCTAATACATTACTACTCCCCACTCTCGTGCTATCTATCTCCCCCAGTATTCTGTGCACCTTGGTATTCCTCTCTGATACTTGCTCCTGGTTCCCACACCCCTGACAAGTTACCACTTTTGTTTCCCTCCAATCTGATCTCCCTCTTAGGTTCCCATCCCCTTGATAATTTAATTTAAACACTCCCCAACAGCACGGGCAAATCTCCCTGCGAGGATATTTGTCCCAGTCCTGCGAAGATGCAACCTGTCCATCTTGCTCAGGTCCCACCTGCCCCGGAACCGGTCTCAATGTGTCAGAAGTCTGATGACCTCCCTCCTACAACAGTTCTTCAGCCATATGTTCAATCATTCAATTCTCCTCTTCCTATGCTCACTTGCACACGGGGCTGGGAGTAATCCTGAGACATTTGCTTTTGAGGTCCTGCTTTTTAATCTCCTTTCTAGCTCCCTAAAATGTGCTTTCAGGACCTCATCCCCCTTCTTACCTATGTCATTGGTACCAATGTGGACCACGACCTCTGACTGTTCACCCTCCCCCACAAGAATGTCCTGCAGCCGCTCCATGACATCCTTGACCCTGGCACCAGGGAGGCGTGCTTTCAGATAATGTCGCCAAGGGGCAGCATATAGAAAGGTGTATTCTCTGACCCGAGCACTTTATAGTTTGATTACTAATTCCTTTGGCACGTATTATACTGTTTCCCTCTTAATTTTGCATCGATACGAACGTGAAACTATTTTGCACAAATGCAAAGTGGCCATAGATTTCCTAGATGCAGTGCATATTAAATCCTATAATCTCCCTCATTCGCAAGTAGTTGTATTAAAAGACAAAGCATTAATCCAGAGAGAGTGTTAATGGCAGAATAATGAACAGCTCTGTCCAAAATCAAAAACCTGAAAAACAAGTTTAAGGCAGGCACATGGTTAAAACAAAATGTAAAAATTTTTTAAAAGGCAGTCATGCTCTGAAATTGTTGAATTCAATGTTGAGTCCAGAAGGCTGTAGAGTGCCCAATTGGAAGATGAGGTGCTGTTCCTCGAGTTTGCGTTGAGGTTCACTGGAACACTGCAGCAGGCCAAGGACAGAAATGTTCGCATGGGAGCAGGGTGGTGAATTAAAATGGCAATTAAAATCCTATAAATGTCTCATTCAATTAATCCTGAGCTATTTCAACACCATTCATGAACTATGCATGTTGCCCATTTTTCCTCCTTTTACATCTGTCTGCATTTAAATTCCATCTGCATTTTTTAGCCCACTCACATATCTTGTTCATCTCATTCTGTAGCTTCTGGGCATCCTCTTTTGATTCCGTTGCCCCTCCAAGTATAGTATCACCTACAAATTAAATCAATACGTATTGTGTTTCAGAATCCAAGTCATAGATGAAAATTAGAAACAGTAGTGGTCCCAAGAATGAATCCAGGGCATCCCACTCAGTAATTCCCTGCATCTTTCTAACCAGTACCCATTGTTTTCCACTCTTCAGCAAGAAGCCAGATCACCAACCTGGATCCCAAGATATCCTCTTAATTTTGCATGGATACGAACGTGAGAATATTTTGCACAAATGCAAAGTGGCCATAGATATCCTAGATGCAGTGCATATTAAATCCTATAATCTCCCTCATTCGCAAGTATTAATGCAGAAGGGGGAAAAAACTTAATATTGCACTTGTTATAATTGTTATATTACATTGTATAAATATACATTTTTATATAAATATACTGAACAAAATATTGCTGTACACCAGTAAAACAGGTTTGTAAATTATTTTCTAATGTAATTTGATGCAGAAAATTCTTTCCATATGAACAAATTAATCTGCAGTTAAAACTGCTGGAAATGCTCAGCAGGTCGGACAGCATCTGTGGAGAGAGAAACAGACTTAATGGGCTTGACTTTCAATTTTGGGTTGGGAACCCGATGCCCGGATAATTTCCGGGTCCCGACCCTGTGCCACATTGAAAGTGTGAAAATAGATAAGTCCCCTGGGCCAGATGGGATTTATCCTAGGATTCTCTGGGAAGCCAGGGAGGAGATTGCAGAGCCTTTGTCCTTGATCTTTATGTCGTCATTGTCGACAGGAATAGTGCCGGAAGACTGGAGGATAGCAAATGTTGTCCCCTTGTTCAAGAAGGGGAGTAGAGACAGCCCTGGTAATTATAGACCTGTGAGCCTTACTTCGGTTGTGGGTAAAATGTTGGAAAAGGTTATAAGAGACAGGATTTATAATCATCTTGAAAAGAATAAGTTCATTAGCGATAGTCAGCACGGTTTTGTGAAGGGTAGGTCGTGCCTCACAAACCTTATTGAGTTTTTCGAGAAGGTGACCAAACAGGTGGATGAGGGTAAAGCAGTGGATGTGGTGTATATGGATTTCAGTAAGGCGTTTGATAAGGTTCCCCACGGTAGGCTATTGCAGAAAATACGGAAGTATGGGATTGAAGGTGATTTAGTGCTTTGGATCAGAAATTGGCTAGCTGAAAGAAGACAGAGGGTGGTGGTTGATGGCAAACGTTCATCCTGGAGTTTAGTTACTAGTGGTGTACCGCAAGGATCTGTTTTGGGGCCACTGCTGTTTGTCATTTTTATAAATGACCTGGAAGAGGGTGTAGAAGGGTGGGTTAGTAAATTTGCGGATGACACTAAGGTCGGTGGAGTTGTGGATAGTGCCGAAGGATGTTGTAGGGTACAGAGGGACATAGATAGGCTGCAGAGCTGGGCTGAGAGATGGCAAATGGAGTTTAATGTGGAAAAGTGTGAGGTGATTCACTTTGGAAGGAGTAACAGGAATGCAGAGTACTGGGCTAATGGGAAGATTCTTGGTCGTGTAGGTGAGCAGAGAGATCTTGGTGTCCAGGTACATAAATCCCTGAAAGTTGCTACCCAGGTTAATAGGGCTGTTAAGAAGGCATATGGTGTGTTAGCTTTTATTAGTAGGGGGATCGAGTTTCGGAGCCACGAGGTCATGCTGCAGCTGTACAAAACTCTGGTGAGACCGCACCTGGAGTATTGCGTGCAGTTCTGGTCACCGCATTATAGGAAGGATGTGGAAGCTTTGGAAAGGGTGCAGAGGAGATTTACTAGGATGTTGCCTGGTATGGAGGGAAGGTCTTACCAGGAAAGGCTGAGGGACTTGAGGTTGTTTTCGTTGGAGAGAAGGAGGAGGAGAGGTGACTTAATAGAGACATATAAGATAATCAGAGGGTTAGATAGGGTGGATAGTGAGAGTCTTTTTCCTCGGATGGTGATGGCAAACACGAGGGGACATAGCTTTAAGTTGAGGGGTGATAGATATAGGACAGATGTTAGAGGTAGTTTCTTTACTCAGAGAGTAGTAGGGGCGTGGAACGCCCTGCCTGCAACAGTAGTAGACTCGCCAACTTTAAGGGCATTTATGTGGTCATTGGATAGACATATGGATGAAAATGGAATAGTGTAGGTCAGATGGTTTCACAGGTCAGCGCAACATTGAGGGCCGAAGGGCCTGTACTGCGCTGTAATGTTCTAATTCTAAAAAAAACATCTGTGTCGCTCACATGACGCAACTGTCAAATGTAAATTCCGCAATTGGGCTGGAGGCAAGCTTGGTGCTCAATTAGTGGCTGAGCATTACCAGGAGGTGGGAGTTGTCTGCAGACCACGAGCACCAAAGGCAGATGGCTGCCGTGATGGGGCCTGCCACTGCCTTGCAGAAGAGAGGAGGCCACAGGCGGAGGGCCAGCAGCCTCAACGAGTACAAAAGTGGGCAAACGGCCAACTGAAAGATACTGCATCCAATCTGGAGCAAGATCCCCCAGGTCCTAAAGGTTTGCAGCTTAAAAAAAAACCTTCATTTGTGTCCACATTGAATCTGACAGTTGTGCATTAACATGAACCAAACCGGCCCATTAACAAGCTCCTCAAGGAGCTTAACAGGCTGTTAATTGGAGGCAAACGGGCTCCTGACTTAACCCCACCCCCACCCCCCATGCCCTCACTATAAATGCATGCGTGTCCCTGTGGTGGAGGACACTGACATGCTATCTGGGAGCACTATTTTGAAAGCACGCCTGCTCTTGTTCCACCCCCATTGGCAATTAAAAATGCTGGCCAACAATTTTAGGTTGATGATCTTTTGTCCGAACAGTCGAACGGTCATCAACCTGAAACGTTAACTGTGCTTCTCTCTCCACCGATGCTGCCTGACCTGCTGAGTATTTCCAGCATTTTCTGTTTTTATTTCAGATTTCCAGCATCTGTAATACTTCTGCTTTTAAATTAATATGTAGCCTTGTTTTTGGCCAATACTTTGTTATATGCCTAAAATCTGTATTTAATACTGTTACGACCGAGGCGGGAATAATGCACTGTTAATTAAGTCCCACTACTCTACAGGTCTCAGCATAATAAAGTTTCCCACCTACTGTAAAAATAGCCAAATTAATCACTTTTTTTTTTCATCCGCAGAATAAAACATGCCAAACCAGGTTTCTTTAAACAACAACAAAATTAACTATTGATGTATAAACCAAATTTTAAATGGTAATGAGATGAATCATTATATTTATGAATCTATATGTATGAAAATAATTTATAACACCTTAATCTTCCTAACCCTCATGCATACAATTTAATTACCAACAGTTAACCAGGGAAAATAGAAATATAGACTTTACAAGAGTTTCTTAGGAATAAATAAACAACTGGGTTGTATCTTCTGGTCATATTTTCCTGGATCGATGAGGTGTCCCAGAGTCAAATAGTCAGATGCCACTCGATGTCTCTCCAGGAGAAATTAATGAACAGTCTATGATGGGTAGGCATTCAAGGCAGTTCATCTGCAGCAGGTGTCACACAGATCTTTCAGCAACAGGTTGTAGCAACAAGTCTATTTAAATTTTAAAGTAACAGTCTAACAGTAGAAACTTCCTTGAGAATTCAGAAATTTGCAAAAAACACAAAAGTTAACAGGACTTACTTTCAGCAAAGGAGCCATCTCCACAGAGCACAGCAATTACAGAAGTCACTCTTCAAACAGGAATTCTTCAATGGAGGCAACAGCAACTTGTCACACCTAAAACACCGGCTTTCTTTCTCCAAAACAGTGTTTCTCCACAGAGTGCAGCAACCCCTCCTTTCTCTGCATCCCTTCCTCTTTGATACAGGAATTATTTTTCAAGAAAGAGAGTTTTTGGGCTGTATTCCTAGCCAGTTTCCAGCAGTAACTCTTTTGGCTGCTCACAGCCCCCTGTTTTTTTCTTTCACTGCCAAAATGGAACTGCAAGCCTTTCTCAATAGGAGTCATAAGATCGCCATAAACTTTCTGTTGTTTGGATATTAGTTTAAAGCCTGCGTTCTTCAAACACTCAATGTCAACGCTCAAGGCTCACAGAAAACACCCTTCTCTCAGTTTTTAAAGGCACACAGATCTCATAGTTTTTTTTAAAAAGCACAAAAGCGCTTATGACACCTCCACCCTTGGTGAAATGAAACGCCATTCTTGAATGCATTTCATTACATTGTAAACCAAAAACTAAAAAAAATTTAGACATATTTTCGCATTCATGCCCTCATTCATTTCTTTGTACCGTGATTACTCATGTAACGCAACAAGATTAAACTCATGACAAAGCATCAGCGATAACATTGTTTTTTCCCGAAATGTGTACAATTTTCAAGTGATAAGGCTGTAACAATAAACTCCATCTAAATATTCTGGCATTTTAGTTTTTAATTTTTTCCACAAACGCTAATAGATTATGGTCAGTATACATTAATGTTTCTCTGTAGTCTTGGTGGACATATACTTCGAAATGTTTAAAAGCCAGCAAAAGTCCTAATGTTTCTTTTTCTACGGTGGAATACTTCTTTTGGTGGTGATTCAACTTTTTTGACAAGTACCCTACTGGTTTTTCTATGCCCGATTCGTCATCCTGCAATAAGACTGCACCAATCCCCAGGTTGTTAGCATCAATTGCTACCGTGAAGGGTTTAGCAAAATTTGGAGTAGCCAACACTGGTTCATCAGTCAAAATTGCTTTTAGCTTTACAAAAGCTGCCTGTCATTCACCTGACCATACTACTTTGTTTTGTTTTCTTTTTCTGTAGCAAGTTGGTTAATGGAGCAGCTACAGCACTAAAAGGGCGGCACAGTGGCGCAGTGGTTAGCACCGCAGCCTCACAGCTCCAGGGACCCGGGTTCGATTCCAGGTACTGCCTGTGTGGAGTTTGCAAGTTCTCCCTGTGTCTGCGTGGGTTTTCTCCGGGTGCTCCGGTTTCCTCCCACAAGCCAAAAGACTTGCAGGTTGATAGGTAAATTGGCCATTATAAATTGTCACTAGTGTAGGTAGGTGGTAGGGAAATATAGGGACAGGTGGGGATGTTTGGTAGCAATATGGGATGAGTGTAGGATTAGTATAAATGGGTGGTTGATGTTCGGCACAGACTCGGTGGGCCGAAGGGCCTGTTTCAGTGCTGTATCTCTAATCTAATCTAATCTAATCTAAAAATTCGGGAAAACTTTCTGTAGAAACCACACATCCCTAAAAATCTCCTGATTTCATGTTTAGTCTTAGGGATAGGAAACACCACTAATGCTTGTACTTTTGCCATACTTTTGACTGTACTTTTATAATCACTGTGAATGGATGATTATGCCAACTGAACAATGCTCATGGAAAGGTAACTGCTGGCAAGGGACATAGCACTGAAGTGGCATTTGGCAACCTTCTGAAGGATTTTTGAAGACACAACACATATTCAGTTGTTTATGTACCCTCCTCAGCTCTGAATGTTAGGTTTTGGTTTGAACATGGTGAACATGATGCATTATCCAGTCCATGATGCTATGAAATGCAATGGTGGGTGTGCAACAAGGGTCTGCAAGTCACGTCCCTGAGTTTTCTTCTCAGGACACTAATGAACATTTTGCTCATTTAGCTAGATTCTTGTGTGGCTCTAAGCATGGTCTGATTTTCCTCTGGAGTACCATCAACAGCAGAGGGCAGAAACTTGAGCAGAGAGTCATTCTGCTGGGTCCCCACCACCAAACTCTCTACCACAAGTGAGGGTGCAAAATGAATATATACAAGGAAATATTGATGGGTGTATTCCAAAGACATGATCATAACGAGAAGATATCATTGATGTAGTTCCCATTAATAACACCAGAACTATGTTGAATGGTCGGAAATTTGGCACTGCCGAAAAGAGCTGTTATCAATTCTAGGATGAGTAATTACACTCTGCCTGAAATCCTGAAATTAAAATTAAAGTCTTTGGGTGCCCAGAGGCAGCTGCCCACACTTCACTGCTGTAGGTTCCAAAGGTTTGTAGCAGTGGTATTCCACCCTGACCAGCTCTTCCATACAGATGAAAATCCCATCCAAATTGTTTAAGTAAAGGTAATGCTGAGAAATCAGTCAGAGCCAGCAACACAGCCATGAGATGAGCAGAGATCTTGCCGCGTTAAAGTTGTGGAGGTGTTGACATTGAGAATATCACCATCCTCCTGCATAGTCCCTTCACTTCTTCACTCACTCTTTGGCTGACCCAATGGCCATCCCTCCTCTCTTCTCCTTGATCCATAGTGCCCTGCTACTGCTGTGATTGCTCACTGATATTTTCTTGCATTTTTTCCAAGTATATAGAATTATAGAATAATAGAGCACAGAAGGAGACCATTTGGCCCATTGTGTCTTTTTAGTAGAACTATCCAATTAATCTCACTCCCCTGCTCTTTCCCCATGGCCCTGTAAATCAGCCTGAATGGCTACATTGTCAGCTTGGCTTACTTGGTAGCACCCTCCCCTCCAACTTGCACTCCATGTCTTGAGCACATAATCTCCAATCTACGTCAGTGAAGTACTAATTAAGGGAGCGCTGCATTGTTGAAGAAGGTGTAATTTGGATGAGACATTAAACTAAAGTTATGATGGCTCAGGTGGATGTTAAAAAATACCATGGCCTGTTCAAAGAAAAGCAAAGATTTGCCTGGCATCCTGGTCAACATCCTTTCTCCAACCAGTGCCATCTAAAATTGATTAATTGGTCAATCATCTTTCATTTTCTGTATGTAGCAGCTTGCTATTTACAAAATGACTAGCATGTTGCTCTTCATAACAGCAGCTACTGTATGTCAAAGCAATTTGTTGTGTGTGAAGCACTTCAGGGAATTTCAGAGAATGTGATAAGGGGTTCCATAATTGCAAAATCTTTATTAAAGCAGCAGAGCAGAGCTCATCCAGTTACATTCACTAAAATGTCACAGTTGTAATATATTCCAGCAAACAACGGGGGTGAAATTGATTTTTGACAATAACGCAAAATGAATGATTGCAAATCAGCGCTTCATTTTACAAGCCACACCATTTCATTTTCATTGAAGTCAATTTTTCATGCTTATATCTAGAAAAGTTCAATTGTCCTCTTAAATCTCTTATATATTTGATAATTCTAGTTTCATGCTGGAAGTTGCCTTAGGATATCATTTGCAAGTGGTATTGACACTGTTGTACACTCAGCAGCACTGGAGATTAAGTTACATCAGTGAAGATGAATTCCCAACCATATTAAGTTTAATCCAGGAGATTAATTAAGCAGTGATATTTCAGTCTGCTGTCTTTATTTCTGTAACAAACTGTGATTCTGTGGCATATAAATTATTAACCAATACTACTCCAATGAATCTATGCCCTTTACATTTAGTGCACTGAGTGATGAAAGCTGTCTAGATACAAGGCATATTTTTGGCCTATAATATAAATACTATTATCGGCCTGAATTTTAATAGTGAGCCACAAATCAAGGCGGCACGCTTTGAAATCAGCGGTCTGCCCAAGCGGAGTGGCTGTCGCTGAGCCCCTGCAATATTTCGCAAGGGGGCTTATTTAAATGGAGGGGACAGAATGGCTGTCCCTGATGATGTAGAGAGGGCAGCCCCTCCGTCCCTGGCAATGGCGTCTGGCACCACCGCACAGGCGCTGGTGCCCTTACCGGCAATTTAAATTTTTAAAGAGCACGGCACATTTACTTTTATTAAAAACTGTTAATTAAACATCAAAGTCCCTCTTCCACTCCTCCCCTCCATGATCAAACAAGATATTTATCTCCCGTTCCCCCCCGAAAAACCATTTTTGCCAGTACCGACCTTTCAACCCCAAACTTCATCATCTTTATCCTTCAACCCCTTCCCACCATCCCTCAACCAATGGAAAGAGTTTTCACCACATCCACCCCCCCCATCCCATGCCCTGATAATTTAATTCCTCCCCCTCCCCACCAATGTCACACCTCGGAACTCAGAATGCAGTTCCGAAGTCGCGGGGGTTCCGGCCAGTGGCCGAAAAATCGGCGTGGGACGGCCGCCAGGACAAGGCAAGTTAATTTGTATGTGTTTTAATTTATTTTAATATTAAAATGAAGCCCCTGCCACACCGAGACCTCACCGTCGCTGGTAAAATGCAGTGGGGCCTTCCCGGCGTCGGGGGTCATGGCGGGCCTCTCCTGGAAGAATGTTCCAGGCACCCCTGCTACAACCCCCAATGTTGGAGGGCTACTAAAATTCAGCCCAATCTATCATCAAACAATTTTCTTTCTCCACATTGCCTGTAATCCTTATAGATAACTATGGAATATCATATGTTTCTGATCAAATTTGCAGAAATGGACCAGAAGGGAAATTCGATGTAGATGTAAAGTGCAGTAGCTGCAATATCCTGATTTCTTCCGCTTTCCTTAATCTTGGTCTATTACATCCATCCAATCAGTACTGGTTCCTCTTCTCCATTGAATCACATGGGGTCTGCACTGGGGAATTTTTGCATATGAGCCCCGAATGTAAATCCACTCTTCTGCTCTCTCCCCGTCCCATTTGGTATTCCTCTGTTTAAAGCAATTATCTGATTCCCTTTAGAAAGAATTTATTGACTCTGCTTCAACCACAGGGACTTCCGCATTCTAACCACCTTCTGTTTAAAGAATATTTTCTAACCTTGCCTTTAATTCCTTTTATCAGATTTTCATAAATTTGTTCCCTCTTGTTACCATTTCTCTTTATTTTTATTCATTCATGGGATGTGGGCGTCGCTGGCTAGGCCAGCATTTGTTGCCCATCCTTAATTGCGCTTGCGAAGGTGGTGGTGAGCCACCTTCTTGAACCACTGCAGTCCATATGGTGTTGTTACTCCCAAAGTGCTGTTAGGAAGGGAGTTCCAGGATTTTGACCCAGCGACAGTGAAGGAACGACAATATATTTCCAAGTCAGGATGTGTGTGATTTCGATGGGAACTTGCAGATGGTTGTGTTCCCATGTACCCTCTGTCCTTGTTCTTCTAGGTGGTAGAGGTCCTGGGTTTGGAAGGTGCTGTTGAAGGATCTTTGGCGAATAGCTGCAGTGCATCTTGTAGATAGTACACACTGCTGTCGTTGTGTGCCAGTGGTGGAGGGATGAATATTTAAGGTGGTGGATGAGGCGCCAATCCAGTGGGCTGCTTTGTCCTGGATGGTATCATGTTTCTTGAGTGTTGTTGGAGCTGCACTCATGCATTTGCCTTATCATAACCTTTCAGAATTTTGATGATCGCTATCATGTCACCCCTTCACCTTCTAAGCTCTTGTGAAGAGACACTTAACTTCACAAATAAAAACAGAAAATGCTGGAAACACGCAGTATGTCAGGCAGCATCTGTGGAGAAAGGAGCATAGGTTTGACGTTTGAGGTCAATGACCTTTCATCAGAAATGAATATTCTAATCCTTTCTTTGTCAACTTCAGTATGATGAAGTAAGATCCTCATTTGTTTCAAAATCAGGTCCTGAGGTAATAGGATACTGTTCTGAGTAACTGCACCATCCATTCCCCCTTCTCCCATTGCATATTGTTTTAATTGCTGCAATATCAATTTTGCGATTGGTGCTCATGTGCCAATCAATTAGCATTTTTTATTTCTTTAATCACTAAACATTGCTTAGGTACAAGAAACAGCTGTGTGATGCCACAAAGATATAATGGGACCCTAAATTTCCAAGAGGTCAGGGCGTAGATCCGATATTTAATGTCCGTGAGAAGATCAGTGGTGATGGAGAATTGGGTGATCCCTTAATAAACGCCAATTCTCGACATGAAAATGAATGGAGGGGATATCCTGCATGGATGCCCACTTGATTTGTTTTAACTGGGTGATATCCACCTGAGTCTGGATACTCTGGCAGAGTCAGGAGCGCAGGTCACAGGCACATTTAAGATTCCTGCTCCATTATCCTTACAGTGACAGAGTGGCATCGAGGAATTTCAATCCTCAAATGCGTAATGTCTGACTTAGAGATACAGTCCATGAACGAACGGAATTACATCAACCTTAAAACTTCCAGCTAACGTGAATCAATACAGTGCATTTGATACATTTGTTTTTAGTGCTTATCAAAAACTTGTCAATTTTTTAACTGAGGAGCAATAATACTAATGTGCCAAGTATACATCAGTAAGTTTACAATACACAGAAAAAGTTCCTCATTCATACTAAATTGATCAGTTGCCCAGTCAGAAGTAGATAGATCTATTAGTTTGTCCTTTCTTCAGAGCCAGCAATTAAGAGAAATACTCTCAGCTTTTCCAAGAATCAAACACCATAATATGCAGTCATATGGCTCATGTTCTAAACTACCAGCCAACAATCCAAAATGTTTACTTGAATTTTACTCAAAAGTAATTAATTCTAAGTAGAGATAAAATATATGTATGTGTAATATTTCTCTATGGATATAATTTACAGAGATATTGGAAATGATATTGGTCCCTATCATGTCCTTTTCCTGGGCAAAAAATTGATCTCTCGCATTCGTATCCCCAGTGGAAGCGTACTGGCAGCCACTGGCTTCTAAATGTTTAGGGCACATGCCTGAAGCAGGCAGTAGGTCCCGTGAATAAGCCACACAATATCCAAATATAAAAATCTGCTCAGGTTTTCTGGTCTGCAGCAGCCTAATGTATTTTTTAAATTACATTAGTGTGGAGCCAGGAGGAGTAGGGTTGTTCCCCTTGCCTCCACAGCAATACTTTCCCCCCTTCAGTTTGCCCCACCTCACTCCCATTCCAGAAATTTCCTGAGAGGTGACCCTGCATGGGAACCGAACAAACTTTCCAGGGCCCTCAATTGGCGAGCAGCCCAACTGTCGCTTGTTGGTTTCAAGTAGTTGAGGCCTGCGGCCTAATCTGAAGTGAGCTGCAGGCCGACATCTTTGGGCATGCATAGCAGGAATCGATTTCCAGTGCAAATTGTAATCATTATAATTTTATGAAAATATCTTCAAATGTGACTTCAAGATTTGCTTTAAATAAACTAATATTAAAAGAGATGGGATTGAATTTTTACAGGGTTGATTTCCTGTTATCCACGCCCAGTGCAACCTCGGAGTGGTGTGGGAAATAAGCAGCCAGGAATTTCACCAGAAACAGGCAGGAACCTCATTACTGTACGCATTCTAGTAAATCTCCTCCACATCTTTGCCAAGGCCTCAATATCTTTCCTAAAGTGTGGTGTCTAGATTTGTATACAATACTACAGCTGAGGCCTAACCAGTGCTTTATAAAGGTTTAGCATAACTTCCTCGTCGGGTACATATTCAGAGTAACACTGACAAGAGCAATAATAGCACAGATTGCAACAGATTGTTTAAGAATCAGTAGGATGTGCACAGGAGGAGATAAATGACAATAGTTTCAAAAAGTACTGCAGATCTGAAGGTGGGTGGATGGAACTAAGGAACTAAGAAAATTAGAACAATATTGACAAGCAAAGTAGTGAAACAAAAGTGGGACATATTTAAAGGAGAGACCAATAGCGTTCAGGAAAAGAAAAAGTCACCAAAATTAAGAACAAAGTAGCTACAAATGAGCTCCCATGGATAAATAGAGGTCAGGATGAAACTGAATGTGAAGAAAAGACATACATAAAGTACATAAAAACAGCAAAGGAGAGGATGACAAAATGGAACATTTATGAAACACTTAGAACACTTAGGAAAGAGTTATAAAGAAAATTGGGAAGGCAAAGAAGAAATAAGAAATGAAAATAAAATATAAAAATAACAAGCACATGAATATCAAAACAAGAACTAAGATCAGAATAGGGCCACTAAGGTAAATAAGATAAACTCAGAGATGAGACTGAAGTGACAGTGAAAGTGAATAGATACATTGCTTCAGGTTTCTGTGAAGAGGCTAACAAAGTGGAAATAGCAACAGTAGAATAAATCAAAAGAGATACTAGAATAGTTAAGGTAGAAAGAAAGGAGATAATAGGCAACCTAGCCAAACTTAAAGAGGACATAACCTCAGATCCTGATGGATTTCACCTGCAGATACTTACAGAATAAAGAGATATCAGAGGCACTAATATTGTTACGACTGAGGTGGGAGGAGTGCACTGTCTTTTCTAGTTCCATTTCTCCACAGGTCACAACATATATTTAAATGTTTACCCAGGTACCGATATGGTCAATCATATACTCTACTCTTTAACCCGAATAAAATACACCAACCAGATTTCTTTAATAAATAACAAAATTATCAGTTTATTATAAAACAAGACTTATCCAGTAATGAAGCAAAGTATTAACACACAGATTGTAATATGAAAGTTCCTTTTTACCTTAGCCCCTCACACACATACACATAGACACACTGAAAATCAGAGAACACAAAGCATACAAAGGTGCTGAATGTAATAAAAAATCTAAAATGGGGTGAGGGCATAAATATAAGATAGACACTAACTAATCAGTTAAAAAATTAAAAAGGAATTTCTTTACACACAATGGTGAGACTGTGGAACTCTGCCAGATGGAGTGATAGTGGCAGATCATACTGACGCATTTAAAGTTAGGTTTGATGGATACGTGAGCAAAAAGAAAATAGAGGAATACAGAGACAAGGTGGAAAGAGATAACTAGAGTGGAAGAAATCTCAAGTGGTGTATAAACTCCTGCACATACCAGTTGGACAGAACAACCCGATTTTGTGCTGTAAATTCTGTGTAATTCTATACAACCATCATCAAATATTTCAAGCCTGCAGCCATTTTTCCACAGCTGAAATGCAATAAATAATCAAGAGCCTTTTATTAACATGTGGCGATCCCCATACTGGGAATATTTACAGTTGTTAATTTTATATAATACTTTGACAATACTTGTGGCAATTTGGAAAGCAGAATAGTAGAGCTCTTTGGAGCAAAAGACTTTCCGTATGGCAGTGGTTCTCAAGCCTTTTTGGTTGAAGGATCACTTTTCAAATGGTAAGTAATCACAGAGACCCCCCATCTAAATTGTAATATTATATAATATTCATAATGTGAAAGTCCTGCATGTAAAGAGTATTTCAATAATACTTTTAAGAAAACAGGTATTTACTTACAGATGTCAGTGAGATGGTTGTGCCTGCTTCTCACTGCTGAGTCTGTCTGTCTTGATGTACTGTTTTGAGAATGACAGTCGTAAATCATACTCCACTTACAGGCAGGACCCGTACTTTGTTTTCATTGGTGTCATAGCAGAAAATGTATGTTGTAGGAAAAAGTAGAAATGCTCTCATTGCTTCTTTTACCAATGCTGGGTACTCTGCAGCAATGGATGGCCACACTGGGAAGGTGCTTGTTCCTGAAACTTAAGGCTGGATTTTATGCAGGAGGTGGGGCTCCCAGCTGAAAAGACGGGGGAACCCCACCTCTTCATTTGTTCTGACCCCCGGAGCAATCCTCCGGTCTTTTGGGGTCAAAGTTAAGGAGGCAGGTATCCCGTCCCTTTAAACTGAATAGGGACAGGGATCTCGCCTCTAAGAGCTGCCAGCTAATCACAGAGGCTTCAGACCCAGGCAGAGTGTTGGAACCCCAGACCCGAGGTAGGAGAGGCGGGTCGCCAGGGCCAGTCTGGAAGGCACTGGTGAGGGGATGAGCATTCAGTCCAGGGGGAGAGGAGTACAGGGGGTGGGGGGGGGGGGGGGGGAGGGCAGGTAGAGTGGTTCTCAGGGGGGTCCTCCAAAGGCCATGAATTGCCCATGAAGGAGGGACCCTCCCCCCAAGCCCACAGGGAGGGTGCCTCGTTTTATAAGGCATCCTCTCTGTGCGGCAGATGCTCTCCACCCCCACCCCCATCCACCCACCACCCCCGCCCCCACTGCTGGCAAGATCTGAGCGGCGGAGGGAAGAGTCCCTTATTTGGCCTCTGGGCAGGAAGACCGACGTCGGCCTATCCCTGGGAAGATTGGGTCCAGCAATCCCAGTGTCAGGTTCCATGGTGGCCACTGTCTCGCCTGTTCTCCTGCTCACCCACAGCTGCCACGGAACCCAACGCAGGCTGGGAACAAAATCCAGCCCTTAATTTTCAGCGAGTAGCCACAGGACAGTTTTACCAGCTCCGCTTCTGTTTTTCCATTCTGATTATGAATTGAAATCTACTGATATAGGATTTCTAAATAATTTAAAACCTTTAACTACCATTTTAAACACAAGAGACAATAGTGCCACTGATACACTAACAAGGTGTACCGATAACAGAAATATTAAAGTAATACTGTAAAGTATTTAGGTTTTACTGAGATACAAAAATCCAGCACCAGACAACCAGCAGTGCGGGAATGAAAGCAGAGTGTTGAGTGCATGGTGGACTTCATCAATAAACCTTTTGGGGACAGTATTCGGAAACAGTCTCAGGATAATCAGCTTCCACAACTCATTGCCCAGCCCTCGAGACAAGTGGCAGTGATAGTGGAGGCTGATGTGCTAACCAGCAGCTTGTCCTCCTGTATGCACCCAGGAACATTTGGTGGCTTCAGGGATGGAAGAGGCAGAGGAGAGGGAGGTGGGATTGCTGATGATATCTGTTATTTTTATGCAAACTGAAGCTGCAAAGATCAGCACCAGAACTTTGAGCCTGAATAATTCCACCGCTGTTCAGAGCATCTGCTGGCCGCAATCACTAGCTCCTCCCCCTCTTCACAGCCATCACTCAGCCACATCATCCAAGGTCACAGACCGCTCTCTGATTCAATGACTGGGACATCCAAACGGTTCAGCTCCAGTGGTCACTTATTAGTCCGGTTACTGGTGGCCCCCGTTACTTGGACATTTTGGCTCTGGGACCGAGTCAGTAAGCACTTCAACATTATTTTGTGGACCTCTGGAAAGTCCTACAGACCCCCAGGGGTCTGCAGACCCCAGTTTGAGAACCAGGACACCAGAGAGAACTCCCTGTTGTTCTTGGAAACATGCTGTGAGAGCTTTATCATCCACCTGAAAGTTTAATGTCTCATCCAAAAGACAGTACCTTCAATAATACAACGCTCCCTCAGTACTGCACTGAAGTGCCAGCCTAGCGTTATGTGAGTAAAAGTATTCTCATGAATATAGTTTCTATGTTCAATGTGGAAATTACAGAGCCAAAGGATACTTTTTTGTTATGTTTGTAATTTTTTGGGATTGCCACACCACAATAACTCGTTTTTTTTTCTACTACCAGACTTAATGACTATGTGTATGAAGTACTATGTTTGCCAAAACATCCTGCTAGCTGTTTGCAGAGAGTCTGTTGTTATGGGAAGAATTGAGAGAGAACTGAAACCACCGTTCTTTTCCCTTCACTGTCCATAATAAGTGTGTTTTTGAAAAGGAAGGTATGTGTGTTTCTTAACCCCTGAGTGCATGGCCAATTTGAATAACCAGCAGCATGCTTTTTGTGGGTTCAAATCAAGCTGATTATTTGTATTCACACATTCACCCCGAAAGTCTGACATTACGTCACTCACTCACTCACAAATAATACACACATATTCTTTATAAAGAAAGCCATTAAAAAGGACAGTGCACTTTTACAAATTACAAGCAAAGGAATAGTTCATAAGTCATTTCATTTGGCTCGTCTTTTTTTTATTCATTCATGGGATGTGGGCGTCGCTGACCAGGCCAGCATTTATTGCCCATCCCTAATTGTCCTTGAGAAGGTGGTGGTGAGCTGCCTTCTTGAACCGCTGCAGTCCATGTAGGGTAGGTACACCCACAGTGCTGTTAGGAAGGGAGTTCCAGGATTTTGACCCAGCAACAGTGAAGGAACGGCGATATAGTTCTAAGTCAGGATGGTGTGTGACTTGGAGGGGAACTTGCAGGTGGTGGTGTTCCCATGCATTTGCTGCTCTTGTCCTTCTAGTTGGGAGAGGTCGAGGGTTTGGAAGGTGCTGTCTAAGGAGCCTTGGTGCATTGCTGCAGTGCATCTTGCAGATGGTACACACTGCTGCCACTGTGCGTCGGTGGTGGAGGGAGTGAATGTTTGTAGATGGGGTGCCAATCAAGCGGGATGCTTTGTCCTGGATGGTGTCAAGCTTCTTGAGTGTAGTTGGAGCTGCACCCATCCAGGCAAGTGGAGAGTATTCCATCACACTCCTGACTTGTGCCTTGTAGATGGTGGACAGGCTTTGGGGAGTCAGGAGGTGAGTTACTTGCTGAAGGATGCCTAGCCTCTGACCTGCTCTTGTAGCCACGGTATTTATATGGCGACTCCAGTTCAGTTTCTGGTCAATGGTAGCACCTAGGATGTTGATAGTGGGGAGTCAGTGATGGTAATGCTGTTGAAAGTCAAGGGGAGATGGTTAGATTCTGTTGGAGATGGTCATTGCCTGGCACTTGTGTGGCGCGAATTTTACTTGCCAATTATCAGGCCAAGCCAAACCGGGCACAAACATAACTGCATAAGAGGGAAAAAAAGAAGAAAAAAAACTATAGATACAGAATAACACTCCCTCGACATCGTTCAACTAAGGACAGGTACAGCATTAAGAAAAAAAAAGGTTCGGATGCAGAGTCTTGCTGCATTTCTACACGGACTGCTTCAGTATCTGAGGAGTCACGAATGGTGCTGAACATTGGGCAATCATCAGCGAACATCCCCACTCCTGACCTGATGATTAAAGGAAGGTCATTGATGAAGCAGCTGAAGATGGTTGGGCCCAGGACACTACCCTGAGGAACTCCTGCAGTGATGTCCTGGAGCTCGGATGATTGACCTCCAACAATCACAACCATCTTCCTTTGCGCTAGGAATGACTCCAGCCAGCGGAGGGTTTTCCCCCTGATTCCCATTTATCTCAGTTTTGCCAGGGCTCCTTGATGCCATACGCGGTCAAATGCTGCCTTGATGTCAAGGGCTGTCACTCTCACCTCACCTCTTGAGTTCAGCTCTTTTGTCCATGTTTGAACCAAGGCTGTAATGAGGTCAGGAGCTGAGTGACCCTGGCAGAACCCAAACTGAGCATCACTGAACAGGTTATTGCTAAGCAAGTGCCACTTGATGGCACTGTTGATGACACCTTCCATCACTTTACTGATGATTGAGAGTAGGCTGATGGGGCGGTAATTGATGGGTTGGATGTCCTCCTTTTTGTGTACAGGACATACCTGGGCAATTTTCCACATTGCAGGGTAGATGGCAGTGTTGTAGCTGTACTGGAACAGCTTGGCTAGGGGCGCGGCAAGTTCTGGAGCACAGGTCTGCAGTACTGTTGCCTGAATATTGTCAGGGCCCATAGCTTTTGCAGTATCCAGTGCCTTCAGTCGTTTCTTGATATCACGCGGATTGAATCGAATTGGCTGAAGTCTGGCATCTGTGATGCTGGGGACTTCAGGAGGAGGCCGAGATGGATCATCAACTATGCACTTCTGGCTGAAGATTGTTGCAAATGCTTCAGCCTTATCATTCACACTGATGTGCTGGGCTCCCCCATCATTGAGGATGGGGATATTTGTGGAGCCACCTCCTCCAGTTAGTTGTTTAATTGTCCACCACCATTCCCGGCTGGATGTGGCAGGACTGCAGAGCTTAGATGTGATCCGTTGGTTATGGGATCGCTTAGCTCTGTCTATCCCATGCTGCTTACGCAGTTTGGCATGCAGATAGTCCTGTGTTCTAGCTTCACCAGGTTGACCCCTCATGAGATGTGGGAGGTCCGTGACGCTTCCAGCTTTCCGGACGACTACATCTGCAGGATGTGTACCCAGTTGCAGCTCCTGACAGACCTCATGGATCGGTTGGAGCGGCAACTTAGGAGCATGCAGGTGGCAGAGAGCGTCATAGACAGGAGTTTTAGAGAAGTGGCTACACCCAAGGTGCAGGCAGATAGATGGGTGACCGCTAGAAGGGGCAGGCAGTCAGTGCAGGAATCCCCTGTGGCTATCCCCCTCTCTAACAAGTATACCGTTTTGGATACTGTTGGGGGGGATGGCCTATCAGGGGAAAACAACAGCAGCCAGAGCAGTGGCACCATGGCTGACACTGTTGTTCAGCAGGGAGGGACAAAGCGCAGAAGAGCAATAATTATAGGGGCACAGATAGGCGCTTCTGTGGATGTGAAAGAGACTCCAGGATGGTATGTTGCCTCCCTGGTGCCAGGGTCAAGGATGTCTCTGAACAGACAGGGGGCATTCTGAAGGGGGAGGGTGAACAGCCAGAGGTTGTGGTACACATCGGTACCAACAACACAGGCAGGAAAAGTGTCGAGGTCCTGCACAGGGAGTTTAGGGAGTTAGGTAGAAAGTTAAAAGACAGGATCACTAGGGTTGTAATCTCGGGATTACTCCCTGTGCCATGTGCCAGTGAGGCCAGAAATAGGAAGATAGTGCAGCTAAACACGTGGCTGAACAGCTGGTGTAGAAGGGAGGGTTTCAGATATCTGGACCATTGGGATCTCTTCAGGGACAGATGGGACCTGTACAAGAAGGATGGGTTGCATCTAAACAGGAGGGGCACAAATATCCTGGCTGCGAGATTTGCCAGCATCACTCGGGAGGGTTTAAACTAGTGTGGCAGGGGGGTGGGAACCAGAGCAGTAGGACAGCAAGTGAAATAAATGAGGGGGATCTAGTAAATAAGGCCAGTAAGACTAAGAGGAAGAGCAGGCAGGGAGATGTTGCGGAGCATAGCGGGACTGGTGGTTTGAAGTGCATTTGTTTCAATGCGAGAAGTATAACAGGTAAGGCAGATGAACTTAGAGCTTGGATTAGTACTTGAAACTATGATGTTGTTGCTATTACAGAGACTTGGTTGAGGGAAGGACAGGATTAGCAGCTAAATGTTCCAGGATTTAGAAGCTTCAGGCGGGATAGAGGAGGATGTAAAAGGGGTGGGGGAGTTGCATTACTTGTTAAGGAGAATATCACAGCTGTACTGCGGGAGGACACCTCAGAGGGGTCATGCAGCGTGGCAATATGGGTGGAGCTCAGGAATAGGAAGGGTGTAGTCATGATGTTGGGGGTTTTCTACAGGCCTCCCAACAGCCAGCGGGAGGTAGAGGAGCAGATATGTGGACAGATTTTGGAAAGATGTAAAGTAACAGGGTTTTAACTTCCCCTATATTGACTGGGACTCACTTAGTGCTTGGGGCTTAGATGGGGCAGAATTTGTAAGGACCATCCAGGAGGGCTTCTTGAAACAATATGTAGATAGTTCAACTAGGGATGGGGCCGTACTGGACCTGGTATTGGGGAATGAGCCCGGCCAGGTGGTCGAAGTTTCAGTAGGGGAGCATTTCGGGAACAGTGACCATAATTCCATAAGTTTTAAGGTACTTGTGGATAAGGATAAGAGTAGTCCTCGGGTGAAGGTGCGAAATTGGGGGAAGGCTAATTAGAACAATATTAGGCAGGAACTAATTGGGGGCGGCTGTTTGAGGGTAAATCAACATCTGACATGTGGGAGTCTTTCAAATGTCAGTTGATTAGAATCCAGGACCAGCATGTTCCTGTGAGGAAGAAGGATAAGTTTGGCAAGTTTCGGGAACCTTGGATAACGCGGGATATTCTGAGCCTCGTCAAAAAGTAAAAGGAAGCATTCGTAAGGGCTGGAAGGCTGGGAACAGACGAATCCCTTGAGGAATATAAAGACAGGAGAAAGGAACTTAAGCAAGGAGTCAGGAGGGCTAAAAGGGGTCATGAAAAGTCATTGGCAAACAGGATTAAGGATAGTCCCAAGGCTTTTTATACATATATAAAGAGCAAGAGGGTAACTAGGGAAAGGGTTGGCCCACTCAAGGACAGAGAAGGGAATCTATGTGTGGAGCCAGAGGAAATGGGCGAGGTACTAAATGAGTACTTTGCATCAGTATTCACCAAAGGGAAGGACTTGGTGGATGATGAGCCTAGGGAAGGGAATGTCGATAGTCTCAGTCATCTCATTATCAAAAAGGAGGAGGTGTTGGGTGTCTTGCAAAGCATTAAGGTGGATAAGTCCCCAGGGCCTGATGGGATCTACCCCAGAATACTGAGGGAGGCAAGGGAAGAAATTGCTGGGGCCTTGACAGAAATCTTTGCATCCTCATTGGCTACAGGTGAGGTCCCAGAGGACTGGAGAATAGCCAATGTTGTTCCTTTGTTTAAGAAGGGTAGCAAGGATAATCCAGGAAATTATAGGCCGGTGAGCCTTACATCAGTGGTAGGGAAATTATTAGAGAGGATTCTTTGGGACAGGATTTACTCCCATTTGGAAACAAACAAACTTATTAGTGAGAGGCAGCATGGTTTTGTGAAGTAGAGGTCATGTCTCACTAATATGATTGAGTTTTTTGAGGAAGTGACAAAGATGATTGATGAAGGAAGGGCAGTGGATGTTATCTACACGGACTTCAGTAAAGCCTTTGACAAGGTCCCTCATGGCAGACTGGTACAAAAGGTGAAGTCACACGGGATCAGAGGTGAGCTGGCAAGATGGATACAGAACTGGCTCTGTCATAGAAGACAGAGGGTAGCAGTGGAAGGGTGCTTTTCTGAATGGAGGGCTGTGACTAGTGGTGTTCCACAGGGATCAGTGCTGGGACCTTTGTTCTTTGTAGTATATATAAATGATTTGGAGGAAAATGTAGCTGGTCTGATTCGTACGTTTGCGGACGACACAAAGGTAGGTGGAGTTGCGGATAGTGATGAGGATTGTCAGAGGATACAGCAGGATATAGATCGGTTGGAGACTTGGGCGGAGAAATGGCAGATGGAGTTTAATCCGGACGAATGTGAGGTAATGCATTTTGGAAGATCTAATGCAGGTGGGAAGTATACAGTAAATGGCAGAACCCTTAGGAGTATTGACAGGCAGAGAGATCTGGGCGTACAGGTCCACAGGTCACTGAAAGTGGCAACGCAGGTGGATAAGGTAGTTAAGAAGGCATACGGCATGCTTGCCTTCATCGGTCGGGGCATAGACTATAAAAATTGGCAAGTCATGCTGCAGCTGTACAGAACTGTTCGGACACACTTCGAATATTGCGTGCAATTCTGGTGGCCACACTACCAGAAGGACATGGAGGATTTGGAGAGGGTACAGAAGAGGTTTACCAGGATGTTGCCTGGTCTGGAGAGCATTAGCTATGAGGAGGGGTTGGATAAACTCGGATTGTTTTCACTGGAACGATGGAGGTGGAGGGGTGACATGATAGAGGTTTACAAAGTTATGAGCGGCATGGACAGAGTGGATAGTCAGAAGCTTTTTCCCAGGGTGGAAGAGTCAGTTACTAGGGGACATAGGTTTAAGGTGAGAGGGGCAAGGTTTAGAGGGGATGTGTGAGGCAAGTTCTTTACACAGAGGGTGGTGAGTGCCTGGAACTTGTTGCCGGGGGAGGTGGTGGAAGCAGGTACGATAATGACGTTTCAGAGGCATCTTGACAAATACATGAATAGGATGGGAATAGAGGGATACGGTCCCCGGAAGTGCAGAAGGTTTTAGTTTAGGCAGGCATCAAGATCGGTGCAGGCTTGGAGGGCCAAATGGCCTGTTCCTGTGCTCTACTGTTCTTTGTTCTTTGTTCTCATTTTGAGATATGCCTGCTGCTGCTCCTGGCATGCCCTCCTGCATTCGTCATTGAACCAGGGTTGGTCTCCTGAATTGATGGTAATGGTAGAGTGGGGGATATGCCGGGCCATGAGGTTACAGTTTGTGGTTGAGTACAATTTTGCTGCTGCTGATGGCCCACAGCGCCTCATGGATGCCCAGTTTTGCATTGCTAGATCTGTTTGAAATCTATCCCATTTAGCACGGTGGTAGTGCCACACAACACGATGCAGGGTATCCTCAATGTGAAGGCGGGATTTCGTCTCTCCAAGGACTGTGCGGTGGTCACTCCTACCAATACTGTTATGGACAGATGCATCTGCGGCAGGCAGATTGGTGAGGACGAGGTCAAGTATGTTTTCCCCTCTTGCTGGTTCCCTCACCACCTGCCACATACCCAGTCTAGCAGATATGTCCTTTAGGACTCGGCCAGCTCGATCAGTAGTGGTGCTACCGAGCCATTGAAGTCCCCCACCCAGAGTACATTTTGTGCCCTCGCCACCCTCAGTGCTTCCTCCAAGTGCTGTTCAAAATGGAGGAGTACTGAGTCATCAGCTGAGGGAGGGCGGTAGGTGGTAATCAGCAGGAGGTTTCCTTGTCCATGTTTGATCTGATGCCATGAGACTTCATGGGGTCCAGAGTCGATATTGACAACTCCCAGGGCAACTCCCTCCCTACTGTATACCACTGGTGGGTCTGTCCTGCCGGTGGGACAGGACATACCCGGGGATGGTGATGGCAGTGTCTGAGACATTGTCTGTAAGGTATGATCCCGTGAGTATAACTATGTCAGGCTGTTGCTTGACTATTCTGTGGGACAGCTCTCCCAAATTTGGCACAAGCCCCCAGATGTTAGTAAGGAGGACTTTGCAGGGTCGACAGGGCTGGGTTTGCCATTGTCTTTTCCGGTGCCTAGGTCGATCCGTCCGGTTTCATTCCTTTTTATTGACCTTGTAGCGGTTAGATACAACTGAGTGGCTTGCTAGGCCATTTCAAAGGGCATGTAAGAGTCAACCACATTGCTGTGGGTCTGGAGTCACATGTAGGCCAGACCAGGTAAGGACAGCAGATTTCCTTCCCTAAAGTACATTAGTGAACCAGATGGATTTTTACAACAATCGACAATGGTTTCATGGCCATCATTAGACTAGCTTTAATTCCAGATTTATTAACTGAATTCAAATTCCATCTTCTGCTGTGGTGGGATTTGAACCCATGTCCTCAGAGCAATACCCTGGGTTACTAGTCCAGTGACAATACCACTACTCCACTGCCTCTTGGGGAAAGGCTTGCATTGTGGGCCCGGTGAAGAAGGCATTTTCACTCCTGAAGTGTACTTAGGTGGATTTGATCGCCGGAGTTATATATCAAAGAGGTGGATTTTCAGCAAGTCATGAAATTAGTTGCTGTAGTCTCATTACCAGGAGGTCAGTTTTCTGTACTGGTGGACTTGAAAAGGAACTGGCTTGGAGACCTTAAGATGTTACAGGCTCCAGTGTATTTAAGGTACAATGGTACTGGATTGTCTGCTCTTATGCAGCTGGTGGTTTGCAGACGGACCTGTTTCTCCCTGGTGCTTGGAGCAATAAGATCTGTTATGTGGTTAGTTTCAGGCAAGTGGCCACATGATCAACGCTTCTGTTGCTCACCCAGAATAATTTAAATTTCGAAGCCTTTGCTACACAATGGGGGATGGATGAGGGCTATTCACACCTACTAATGATTTAACTGTTTTCTTATAGCTGTCTTTTTTGTTAAGTTTCGAGCTTGGAGACAGTGGCCGGAATTTTACATACCCCCTGAGAGCGGGCTGGAGGCGGTGGGGTGGGGGGGGCGGCGGGGGAGCGTAAAATTGTGTGAGCTTTCCCATCGCCTTCCAGCCCATGCTGCAATTTTACGAGCCACGGGGGAGGTAACAAATGGACCACCCACCCCAGGCCAACTGAGGCCCTTAAGTGGCCAATTAATTGCCACTTAAGGGCCTCCTCCCACCGCCTCAACGTGTGGGCACTTCTTCAGCTTTGGAGGCTACCCAGTAATACCAGATGGCCTCCTTGTGACCCTAAGGGGGCCCTCCTGTTCAGGCACCCTGTGCCCCATGAAGGGCCCCCCAGTAACTCCCACCATCTCCTCTGGTGCACCTTCCCCTACCCTCCTGATCGATTCCACCCCTCTCGCCGGGACCCAGTCGATTATCCCTGGCAAGGCCCGAAATCTCACTTACCATTTCTGGCGCCGGTGTCCATGATCTTCCTGAAGCAGGGTGCAGTCCCAGCAGGGGTTATTGCTGCTGGTGGTGCTGCTGGGACTGAGGAGCCCCCTGATTGGCTGGCAACTCTTAGAGGTGGGACTTACTGCCTCAGAGGGGCGGAATTCCCACCTGAGGCCAGTTAAGGGCCTGGGCCAAGTAAAATTTCTGTGTGGTTTCCAGGCCTGGTGGAAGCAGACTCACTCCTGACTTTTAAGCCAATGGGTGGGGCCTCCACCCCAATGCCAAACATCCAGCCAGTGAGTCTAGGAGTCCATAGATATTGAGTTTTGGGTCAGACCACAAACAATAGGAGCTTTGAATTCCATAAATGGTTTCGTCTTGGTATGTCCATCAAAGGAGGCACTCGACCCATGATCATTCAATTCGGAACCTTCCGGATGCATGTGATACTTCTAAGTCTGGGTCAAAATTGCAAAGTCACCTGTCCCTTGACAGTCATCTTATTGCAGCATTTTAATGTCCATTGTGGTTCATTTAAGAAGAAAATTCAGCTCCAGAAAATTCTATGCTGAATACAGTCCATGTTTAAAGTTATGAATCGGACATGCCTTAACTGGGCATGACACTGTTTAAAAAGGCCGAGACAATTTCAAAAATACCAGCCAACACACCTTTTGCTTGCTTGCAGTTTTTGGGGGGTGAAATTTGAAAACCTATGCTGCTTTCAAAGTTCTTCCAGACCCTTTGAACCTTACAGGAAACAAAGGAATTGCAGGAATATAAAGAGTTAATGTATCGGCTCAAAATGCTCACCCCATTGGGATGATCACCTTCCCCCCACCCCCACTCATATTCTTCAATACACTCTTTCTCCAGAAATACATCTCATTGGCTCTTGACCCAATTTGTTGCATCGGTTTTCAAAGAAGGAAAAGTACAATCCTGTGGAGTTGATGTATCCTATAGAAAGATTCTCAAAAAGTTCCTCCAAACTCATGAAAAGAATTTTCTTTCGTTACTTTCTGATTATTCAGCATTTGAACTATTGGACCTGTGGCACACTATTATAATAATCATTATGGGTCTAGCCTCATTAATGCTCATTGTTAATGATCAAACTAACGAACAATAAAAGCCAACTATGGTATCCGGAGCCAAAATAGGACATTTTTCAGAATTAGGTCAGTACAAATAATCATATAACTAGAATTACAGCCTAGCAACAAATGATTGAAGACACATTTTACAATCTTGGCATAAATCCTTTTTTTGTAGAATATGGCTATTACTTATGAGCCTGCCTTGGGAAGCCCACGCTGTTATTGTTTTTTTTATTTGTTGGCTTGGTGTGCCTTATAAGTAGTTGGAGAACATTTTAGTTCCTGAGAATGACAGAGCATACCAAGTGATTGGCACAAAAATATTGGGGTCCATTATAGAACACATCCAAGTTTTAATTCCGTTGAAATTAATGGAATGAAAATTGGGTACATTCTATATAGGACGGGTGATCCATTCTTCCAGATTACCATATGCAGTGAAGATGAAAATTTATCCCAGTATGTGATTAATGCACTGTGTGGTCAGGAATTGCCATTTCTAGGCTTATACTTGGCTCCCTGCATTTGGCTCACCAGTCAGTGTAAAGCCAGTAAAGATATAAAATGGAATCCCTGGAAGCATTTATACCATATGACCTGATCCAAAATCTGCAAAGAAAGTTCCCTTCATGAAGAAACTGAACAGTTCCACCATCTTCATAATGATCTGGCAGCTTTGAATATATGCACACTCAACACTGATTACAATACTTCATTTACTAATCTTCTCTATCAGCCTAGTGTACTTGATACCTTCATCTTTGCAATGGCCCTGACTGTGATCTTCACCTATGCTTACTTGTGGCCCTGCAATAAAGGCTTTGACGCTCAGGTTCAATTACCTGTGGTTTACTGAAGTGCGGTAATGGACTCAAGTTTACATTATAATAATATTACTTCTACTGGCTGATATTTCTCTTCTGGACTGATACTTGAGACTGGTGGTCTTTGGTAGAACCTCATGCTCTGCTTGCATAATCTGAACAAAGATGTCTTCTTCCAATTGTTCTTCAGCAAGGGCTCAAGTCCAGGAATAAACTGAGAAGAGGTAGGGGAAAAGAGTCATGGGGCTGGATTTTAAAGGCTCTCTAACACCGGGAACGGTGGCAGGGGAGAATGAAGATAGCAACGGAGGAGGCCCGCCACCGACTGTGACGCCTGCAGGCCCCGTTCCAATCTTGGCGGCAGTGGCAAGGCCTCGTGGTGGCCACCCTGCCCTTAGCAACGGGACCATGATTTCCATATTTAAATGAATTTGCATACCTGATTTAATGAAGGCCTCATCACCACCTTATTTGCCACACCGATCTTCATTTGGGCGGCCAGCAATGCTGCACCTTCAAATCCCCATTCGGGGAAATGAGGCGCGATACCTGTGGAGAGGGAGGGAGGAGGAACTTTTCTCAGTGCGAGGGGTGGGGGGGAGCGAGGTCAAACCCCTCGGATTGGTTGGGGGGAATGATGGGAAGGGGTAAAGGACAAAGGGTCAGATCTTTGGGGGAAAGGTCATTTAATGACGGTAGGTATTCCAGGGGTGGAAAAGGCAGAAATGAAGTTTAAAGCCAATTGGGCGGGGGTTCAAATCATTTAATAAAATTTACATTAACTGGCCTTTTAAAAATTCAATTTGACATTTGGGGCTTTAAGCCTTTTAAAAATGGCGCCGGATGCCATTGCCAGCGACGGCTCGCCTGCCACTCCACATCATCGGGGGGGGCGAAGGGGGGGTGGTGGCGGCCACCCCGGACATGGTAATGAGCCGCTGCGTTTGGAATCGTGGCGGCTTTGCGACGTGGGCCCCATGCGTGCGGCCCGCAAATTTTCACGCCCGCTATCTACTTCAGCGGCAGGCTTTTAAAATGCAGCCCATAGATTCATGGGGTTGAAATTTATGAGTGTGCCACAAATCACAGTGGCACGCTTTGATCTCGGCGGTCTTCAGGCGCAGATGCGCTATCGCTGAGCCCCCGCGATATTTCACGCAGTAGCTCATTTAAATGGAGGGGTGGAGCGATCGCCCTCGATGACGTAGAGGGGGCCGCCACTCCATCCCCGGCAACGGTGTCCGGCGCCACCACTCAGGCACTGCGCCATTTTTAAAGGGCTTCAGACCCTTCAGTTTCATTTATATTTTTAAAGGTGTATAAAAACTGCAGAAAAAATTAAATTTATCTTTGATTCCCCTCTCTCCCCCCACCCCCCCCCGCCACTGACTTCTCATTAAATAACTGGACATATACCCCCAAAAACCACATTTGAATATGCCGAACTTTCACCCCCCCACATTCAGAACCTTTGACTCTCAACTCATTCCCACCATCCCCACACCCAATCGGAGTGGTTTTCCCAGCTCCCACACCCCTCCCGAGCTGAAAATTTCACTCCTCCCCCCCCCCTCCCCACAAGTGTCACGGAGTTCCGAAGGCAGGGGAGTTGCCGCCGGTGGCCATAATATCGGCGTGGGACGGCTGCCAGGACAAGGTGGGTTAATTTTAATCATTTTAACTTAATTATAATATTAAAATGAAAGCCCCGCCGCTGAGCGGTGGATGGGAGGGGCTGCACCGAGACCTTGCACCCCCTCCCCACAAGTGTCCAGGCCCCCCACCCCCACCATGGCCCCCGATGCTGCAGGCCTCATACCATTCAGCCCATGGAGTCATTATAGAACAGAGGAGGCCATTTGGCCCATCGAGTCAGGCTCATTCCCTGCTCTATCCCCATAGCCCTGCAAGTTTATTTCCTTTAAGTGCCTAACCAATTTCCTTTTGAAAGCATTGCTTGTCTCTGCTTCCTCCATAGGCAGAGAAATGTTTTTACTCAGCAAGTTATGATGATCTGGAATACACTACTGAAAGGGTGGTGGAAGCAGATTCAACAGTATCTTTCACAAGGGAATTGGATGCATACTTGAAAAGGAAAACTTACCTGGGTTATGGGGAAAGAGCAGGGGAGTGGTAATAATTGTATCGCTCTTTCAAAAACCCCACACAGGCATGATGGGCCAAATGACCTCCTTCAGTGCTACATCATTCTACCATTCTGTGTCATGTTGGGATTTTATTTTATAAAATACAATCCTATACACTGTTCTTTTTTGGGGTGAATCATCCATGTGCTTTATTAGGTTACAGAAATCTTGCATGGTCAGTGCACATCTGCCAATTCTTGACTTTAAGATAAACATCTATAGTCACCATCGAGACCTCCCAGATGCTAACCATAGAGTTTTTACTGTGAGGCTGTGAGTATCGTTTGGATTTGTTTAAGATGTTCTACACTATTTAAATCACAGCAGGCTGGATTTGGTCACTGAATCATCAATGATTGTATCAATTTGTTTTACACACCACATATGGTCAGAATCAATCTAAGATATAGGGACCCAGTTTTGATATACTTTACATAAATGAAACGTAGCCGAAACATAAGAATGAAACAGCTGAAGAATAGCCTTTTGCAGCAAATGAGGAATAGCAAGCAAATGATTTTAATTTATAATTAGAACACTCTCTTGAATCAGGCATCTATATAATTAATGCAGGAAATGATCTGAGATCCTGACTGTGGTACCAAAATGTTTGGCATTAGCTTTTGTAAATAATGTTGTTGGCCGCCTTTGGTAATAAAAATAAGGGGTCATTCATAATTCTCAGTATTACTGATGGCAGCAAAGTCAGGGGGAGAAAGCAATGTTTTATGCACATTTGAAGAGGCTTTATGTTTTATTTTTGCACTGCAAATTGTACTTCCACTAAAGTATGAATCACAGCTAGTCATCTGACATTCCCCCACTGTTTTTCTGGGGGGGAAGTGTATTTTTTTATTTAGAGATACAGCTCTGAAACAGGCCCTTTGGCCCACTGAG
Organism: Heterodontus francisci; assembly: GCF_036365525.1. Classification (NCBI taxonomy): domain Eukaryota; kingdom Metazoa; phylum Chordata; class Chondrichthyes; order Heterodontiformes; family Heterodontidae; genus Heterodontus; species Heterodontus francisci. The sequence continues at coordinate 119,032,409 of NC_090373.1, read as the reverse complement.
TCTGTGCCGACCAACAACCACTCATTTATACTAACCCTACAGTAATCCCATATTCCCTACCACCTACCTACACTAGGGGCAATTTACAATGGCCAATTTACCTATCACCTGCAAGTCTTTGGCTGTGGGAGGAAACCAGAGCACCCGGTGAAAACCCACGCGGTCACAGGGAGAACTTGCAAACTCCACACAGGCAGTACCCAGAATTGAACCCGGGTCGCTGGAGTTGTGAGGCTGCGGTGCTAACCACTGCGCCACTGTGCCGCCTATTACGTAAAATGTATACAGGCCCAATATCTGTTAATGAAAATGAGTACTGGTTAGTAGTGAAAAGAACATATTGTGAAAAAATGATTGATTAAGCAACAATAACATCGCACCTTTAATGCAGAAAAGCTTCCCAAGATGTTTCATTGAGGAGTCTTGGGATGCTTTCATTATCTTATCTTCACAGATTAGAAAATGAGAAATGATGGAAGCTGTGTAACCATTGGCAGGCAGCATTAAGGAGAATGAGTGAGACCCACAAATCCCCCTTTATAAAAGGACCAATAATGAAAAGTCTAGAGGACAATATCTGGGGTTTTCCAGACCAGGAATCTCATAGGCCTCAACACTGCCCCGTAGCTGATCTGTACTCTAGGTTCATCCCATTATCCAGGTTGATCAATAGAAAGGAAGTTAGCTCCGCCGTCTCCCACATCATGAACCATGTCTGGGTCAGTATCTGCCACAAACAGGCCCCAACATCCTGGGCTGTGACCGGGGGGTTTCCCATTTATGCTTAATCCTTTGCCAGAATATCCCAAAATCTGCCACAATGTCGAAGTTTCATAAATTTGGATTACCTTCTTTGGATCAAAGTAAGTAGTTGGGTCAATGGTGCTGAATTTGTTAGTCCCGCAACACATGATCCCACTCACAGGACATAAAAAAGCTCAGGTTGCAGTTCATAGGAGAACAGATCTGCTTATGGAAATTGCCTTTCTGCCATGAACACAAAATAAAAGTGTTGTGAGAGCCTGAACTGCAACGTAGTTTATCACCTCAATAACACTAACATGTTTGATCAAGTTTTGACTCGTTACCAGGTATAGCAGTGAGAGTTTATCTGCTATTATTCCTAGTTAACCCTTCCTAACAGCATTATGGGTGTACCTACACCACATGGACCTGCAGCGGTTCAAGAAGGCAGCTCACCGCCACCTTCTCAAGGGCAATTAGGGATGGGCAATAAATGCTGGCCTAGCCAGTGACGCCCACATCCAGTGAAAGGATTTTTAAAAAAATTTAAAATGCCAGATATTAATTTGGTGATATAGCACTGAACAATTCTGGAAATAAAGAAATGTTTTCACATTTGTGCTTCATTATTTATATAAATTTGAACTGATTTTCTATTTTAAAACCATATATAATGACACTGCTTTCAGCAAGTTTTTTTTAATAAGTGTTTCATTTTCTTGGTTATGGCCTTTCTTCTGATCTGCAATAAGTTTCTGCCCCTTTAATATTTCTTGCTGCCTCTGTTGGCGCTACATCAGTGACCCCGCTGCAAAGGTTTTGGGAATCTCTGACTCAGCATTTAATAGGTTTGCTGGCGACAGCAGGAATTTGACCAGGAAACCATATGTAATGAGACCTGACCCAAGAAAATATATTGTGGGCTGTTACTCAAAAAGGCGACTGAAATGAACATTGCAGGTGGGCTCAAGAAATAATGGGCTACATTTCTGGAGACGAAAGAGTTGACGAATATTGGTGGGAAGGCTGCTACATCTCTCAAAAAGGAACTGGTTGTTGGGCTAATGGGGTTTTCATGTTCTCACAAGAGCAGATTACCGAAGAGCTCTCAGTCTCTCTAATTTGCGTTGTTCACGCCAATGTTTGTCTGGAGCTGTTTTGAGGATTGGCTTCATAATTGTAAATACTGTACTTCATTAGATTACCTCAAAAGGTGTCATTTATAAGTCTACACTGTCGCCCCTTCCCCCCCACCCCCACCCCAACAATCTCCTTTTTTTTCTAATGATACCCAAAACAGAAGAACAATATAATGTTCTTATACTCTCCAAAGTTTCATTTCTTGTTGATAGTTAACTCCAAATAGAATGTTGTTTGGATGTGTAAAGAACCATATGGTAAAAATTGGATTGTGCCATTATTCAGACACGGGGATCGCAATTCATAATCTGCTGATGCCAGTTCCAGTGGAGATGGGCATCATGCAAATTTACTGCTGTCACCTGATTTACTTGATAGTAGTATAGGGCCGAGTGGCTCCCATGCTGCGAGCTGCCTCTGTGCTCAACAGGGAACCTCACAGCATTCACAGAGAGCATGTAGTGCAGCCAGCCTTCTGTTCTTAAAGGTAATATGTCCCTCTTAAAGGGAAGCTGCACTGAATTACAAGAGACTGCTGCTTACTAATATTGCTGCAACTGTAAGCAAGAAAAATGGAATACCAGGGGAGACACCATGGTTCCATGGTGGGGGGTTGTTTGGGGCCAAGAGGCCCTCAAGGACAACCCTCAGAAGGGATTAGGAGTAGGTGACCATGGAGGTCAATTTCCGGCATCTGGCCCTGAGGAGCTGGCAGTCGTGCCACAAGAATCGAATGACGCTACGTGGGTGGTCAAGGTAAGTGAATACATCTCCACATAGGAATATACGAACATAGGAGCAGGTGTAGGCCATTCAGTCCATCGAGCTTGCCCCACCATTCAATATGATCATGGCTGATCTACCACTTCAATGCCTTTTTCCCACACTATCCTCATATCCCCTTATGTCATTTGTATTTAGAAATCTGTCAATCTCTGCTTTAAAACATACTCAATGACTGAGCTTCCACGGCCCTCTGGGGTAGAGAATTCCAAAGATTCACAACACTCTGAGTGAAGAAATTTCTCCTCATCTCTGTCCTAAGTGGCTTCCCCCTTATTTTGAAATTGTGTCCCCTAGTTCTAGACTCCCCAACCAGGGGAAACATCTTAGCCGCATCTACCCTGTCTATCCCTTTAAGTATTTTGTAGGTTTCAATGAGATCACCTCTCATTCTTCGAAACTGTAGAGAATACAGGTCCAGTTTCCACAATCTCTCTTCATAGGACAGTCCCATCATCCCGGGAACAAGTCTGGTGAAGTCTGCACTCTCTCTTTGGCATTAATATCCTTCCTAAGGTAAAGGGACCAAAACTGCACACAGTACTCCAGGTGGGATCGAACCAAGGTTCTATACAATTGAAGCAAGACTTCACTACTCCTGTACTCAAATCCTCTTGTGATAAAGGCTAACCTACCATTAGCCTTCTTAATTGCTTGCTGCACCTGCATATTAGCTTTCAGTGACTTATTGACCAGGACACCCAGGTCCCTTTGTACATTAAAAATAAAAACAAGAAATGCTGGAACCACTCAGCAGGTCTGGCAGCATCTGTGGAAAGAGAAGCATAGTTAACGTTTCGGGTCAGTGACCCTTCTTCGGAACTGACAAAGTGGTCACCCAGTCTGCGCTTGGTCTCCCCAATGTAGAGGAGACCACACTGTGAGCAGCGAATACAGTATACCACATTGAAAGAAGTACAAGTAAATCGCTGCTTCACCTGAAAGGAGTGTTTGGGGCCTGGGATAGTGAGGAGAGAGGAGGTAAATGGGCAGGTATTACACCTCCTGCGATTGCAGGGGACGGTGCCCTGGGACGGGGACGAGGTGGTGGGGGTAATGGAGGAGTGGACCAGGGTGTCGCGGAGGGAACGATCCCTTCGGAATGCTGACAGGGGAAGGGAGGGGAAGATGCGACTGGTAGTGGCATCACGCTGGAGGTGGTGGAAATGGCGGAGGATGATCCTTTGGATATGGAGGCTGGTGGGGTGAAAAGTGAGGACAAGGGGAACCCTGTCACGGTTCTGGGAGGGAGGGGAAGGGGTGAGGGTAGAGGTGCGGGGAATGGGTCGGACACGGTTGAGGGCCCTGTCAACCACTTTGTACATTTACACTTTCTAATGTCTTAACATTTAATAAATACTCAGCACATCTATTCCTCCTACCAAAGTGGATAACCTCACATTTTTCCACATTATATTCCATCTGCCCTGCTCTTGCCCATTCACTAAGTCTGTCCAAATCCCCTTGAAGCCACTTTGCAACTTCCTCATGACACACATTCCCACCTAGTTTTGTGTCATCCGCAAACTTGGAAATATTACATTTGATCCCCACATTCAAATCATTGATCTCTATTGTGAACAGCTGGGGCCCAAGTACTGATCCTTACGGTACCCCATCAGTCACAGCCTGCCAACATGAGAATGAACCATTTATTCCTACTCTCAGCTTTCTGCCTGATAACTAATCTTTAATCCATGCCAGTATATTATCTCGATCTCATGTGCTTGAATTTTGCTAACCAACCTCCTGTGGGGGACTTTATCAAAAGTCTGAAAATTCAAGTATACCACGTCCAGCGACTCCCCTTTATCAATTCTGTTAGTAACATCCTCAAAAACTCCAACAGGTTCATGAAACATGATTTCCCACTCATAAATCCATGTTGACTATGCCCAATCAGATTATTATTATCCAAGTGTCCATTTATCACACCCTTTAGAATAGATTCTAGCATTTTCCCAATGACTGATGTAAGGCTGGTCTGCAATTCCTTGCTTTCTCTCTCCCTCCCTTCTTAAATAGTGGTGTGACATTTGCTACCTTCCAATCTGCGGGAACCGCTCCAGAATCTATAGAATTTTGGAAGAGGATCTCCAATGCAGCTACTAGCTCCATAGCTACCTCTTTCAACACTCTGGGATGTAGAATATCAGGTCCTGGGGACTTATCAGTCTTCAGTCCCATTAATTTCAACAATACAACCTTCTTACTGATACTAATTTCCTTCAATTCCTCATTCCCCCTAATCCCTTGGATCTCTAATTCTGGGAGATTTCTTGTATCTTCCTCAGTGAAGACAGACACAAAGTAATCAATTAGCTTCTCTGCTATTTCTCTGTTTCCCCATTATAAATTCTCCTGACTCTGCCTGTAATGGACCCACATTTGTCTTAGCCAAACATTTCCTTTTTACTTACCCGTACAAGCTTTTACAGCCCGTTTTTATATTTTTTGTTAGCTTACATTCATATTCTATTCTCCCTTTCTTTATCAGTTTCTTCATCCTCCTTTGCTGTATTCTAAAATCCTCCCAGTTCTCAGGTTTACTACTATTTCTGGCAACTTTATAGGCCTTTTCTTTTAATCATACAATCCTTAACTCCCTTTGTTAGCCACAGTTGACTGCCTTCACTTTTGGGTTTTTGTGCCTTGAAGAAGTGTATAGTTGCTGTAAACTATGTAATAATTCTTTAAAGACTATCCGTTGCCTGTGTACTGTCATACCTTTTAATGTATTGTCCCAATCCACCTCAGCCAATTTGCCCCTCATACCTTCATAATTTCCTTTGTTCAAATTTAACACCCGGGTTTCAGATTGAACTACCTCACTTACAAATATAATGTAAATTTTTATCATATAATGGTCACTCATCCCTAAATGTTCTTTTACACCAAAATTATTAATTAGCCCTTTCTCATTACACAATACTAGATCTAAAGTATCCTGTTCTCTAGTTGGTCCCTCAACATACTCCTCTAAAAAACCATCCCTAACACACTTCAGAAACTCGTCCTCCACAGCATTTGTGCTCATTAGGTTTACCCAGTCTATGTACAGATTGAAGTCACCCATGATTATTGTATTACTCATGCTACATGCTTCCCTAATCTCCTGATTAATGCCATGCCCACACTACCACTACTGTTTGGTGGCCTATAAACAACTCCTACCAATGTTTTCTGCCCCTTGCTGTTTCTTAGCTCCACCCAAACAGATTCCATCTTTTGTTCTTCAGATCTGAAATCCTCCCTTAGTGATGTACTGATCCCATCCCTTATTATCAGCACAGCACCACCTCATTTCCTTTTTGCCTGTCCTTCCTAAAGGTGGAATATCCTTGAATATTTAGTTCCCAGTCTTGGTCACCCTGTAGCCATGTTTCCGTAGTGGCAATTAGATCATACTCATTTACCTCTATTTGGGCCTTTAAATGCCGCGTGCATTCAGGTAGAGTGCCCTTAACCTTGTGTTCTTGACATTCTGCATTCTAAGCCTAGTTGATGCTCACATTTGTTTTGCCTGCCTTCTAATGTCACCTGCTACTTTTTTATCTCCTGTTACCAGCTTTACTTCCTTCCAATTTGAGCTACCCCTCAGGTTCCCATCCTCCTGACAAGCTAGTTTAAACCCTCACCAACAGCACTAGTAAATCTCCCTGTAAGGATGTTAGTTCTAGTCCTGTTAAGGTGTAGCCCGTCCATCTTATACAGGTCTTACCTGCCCCAGAACCGGTCCCAATGCCTCAGAAATCTGATGCCCTCCCTCCCACACCAATTCTCCAACCACGTGTTCAATTGATCAATCTTCCGATTCCTATGCTCACTAGCACATGGCACTGAGAATAATCCTGAAATTACTGCTTTGGAGGTCCTGCTTTTTAATTTCCTTTCTAACACTAAAATCTGCTTTCAGGACCTCATCCCTCTCCCTACCTATGTCATTGGTACCAATGTGGATCACAACCTCTGGCTGTTCACCCTCCCCAGATGGAAGTCCTGCAGCCGCTCCGTGACATCCTTGACCCTGGCACCAGGGAAGCAACATACCATCTTGGAGTCACGTTTACTGCCGCAGAAATGCCTGTCTGATCACCTGACTATCGAATCCCCTATCACTATTGCTATTCCACTCTTCTTCCTCCCCTCCTATGCAGCTGAGCCATCCGTGGTGCCACAGACTTTGCTCTGGCTGCACTCCCCCAAGGAACCATCGATCTCACCAATATCCAAAATGGAAAACTGATTAGTAAGCAACATAGACTCAGGGGACTCCTGCACTGCCTGCCTGGTTCTCTTAGACTGCATGGCGGTCACCCATTCCCTCGCTGCCTGCAAGTTCCTAACCTGTGGCGTGACCACCTCCTGTACATGCTATCTACATATTCCTCTGCCTCACAGATGCACAACAGTGACTTCAACTGCCGCTCGAGTTCCGAAACCCAGAGCTCAAGCTTCTGCAGCCGGTAACACTTGCTGCAGATGTGGTGCATCCATGACTTCCCACATACCACAGGACGTACATTCCACTTGGCCGAGCTGACCTGCCATAACGTAACTTTAAAAACTTTTTATTACAATGAGAAGTAAAATAACTTACCAGTTACTTATCAATCAACTTCTTCCTCTGCACTGAAGAGAGAGGCAGCTACTGGAGGCTGATAAAAGGTAGAAGAAAGAAAAAAAGAAAGGAGCCCCTCCCTCATGCACCATTACACTCTGTGCACTCAAATTTATTTCCTTCTTAATTTATAGTTCCCCTCCTTCCCGAACTCCCTCAATTACCAAATTCCCTTCTTAATACTCTGTACCCTCCAGCAGCACTCAGTGCAGATAAGCAGCACTGAGAGTCCCCTAAATTTATACTCTGAAAACAATGCTGTGTCAGCTCTCTAGAGCTCTGCTAGAGCTCAGAAACCAGTTTAAGCTAGTTACCTAATTAACTAACTACAGCTACTTTCAAAGTGTTTCTAAACCCCTATTTAAAACTGCAAGAAACCTAACATACCTTTTTCCTGAAACAGGAATTTCAATTAATTGCCAGATGTAAACAAAACAAAACAAGAACTAGTCTTGAGAGATTAACCCTTAAAATTCACTCACTTACCAAACTCCCTTCTTCACAATCAGTGCAGACCTCTTACATACTGCTCCACTAACCACTCACGTTGCTCAATGCACCACACCCCCAACACTCAGCCATCAGCAGGTCCTGGACCTGCCTAACATCCAGATACTCTGCCTCACCCTCATGCACCTTCCAATGCTGGGGATTCATGCCCACCTCTTGCTGTCTCCACATCACCCAAACTTAGTGCTACACATTCTGCCCTTTCTCTTGCAGGACAAGGTGACACATAATAGAAGGGATCAGAGCAGAGCCAGTGGGAGACAAGGACGCCTGCATCGCCTGAGCTGCACTGAGGAGATGGCTCTCTGCATCATGGGGGCAGCAGCGACAGAGCCCATGGCTTCCGGCATCACTGAGAATATTAAGGATGATGGTATCTTCCTGCCTTCTAGAATCATAGAATGGTTACAGCACAGAAGGAGACCATTCAGCCCGTCATGTCTGTACTGGCTCTCTGCAACAGCAACTCATCTCATTCCAGTCTCTTGCCTTTTCCCCATAGCCCTGCAACTTTTTTCTCTTCAGATTGTCTTTTGAAGGCCTTGATTGAATCTGCCTCCACCACACTTTCAGGCAGTGTATTCCAGATCCTAACCAACCGCTGTGTAAAAAGTTTTTTCTTATGTCGCAGTTGCTTCTTTTGCCAATCACCTTAACTCGGTGCCCTATGGTTCTGGATCCTTCTGCCAAATGGGACCAGTTTCTCTTTATCTACTCTGTCCAGACCCCTTATGGTTTTGAGCACCTCTATTAAATCTCCTCTTAATCGCCTCTTCCCCAAGGAGAACAGAACCAGCTTCTCCAGTCTATCCAGGTAACTGAAGTTCCTCATCCCTGGAAGCAGTCTCATGGATCTTTTTCTACACCCTCTCTAATGCTTTGACATCCTTCCAAAAGTGTGGTGCCCAGAACTGGGCACAATAGCGGCACAGTGGCGCAGTGGTTAGCACCGCAGCCTCACAGCTCCAGCGACCCGGGTTCAATTCTGGGTACTGCCTGTGTGGAGTTTGCAAGTTCTCCCTGTGTCTGCGTGGGTTTCCTCCGGGTGCTCCGGTTTCCTCCCACATGCCAAAGACATGCAGGTTGATAGGTAAATTGGCCATTATAAATTGCCCCTAGTATAGGTAGGAGGGAGGGAAATATAGGGACAGGTGGGAATGTGGTAAGAATATGGGATTAGTGTAGGATTAGTATAAATGGGTGGTTGATGGTCGGCACAGACTCGGTGGGCCGAAGGGCCTGTTTCAGTGCTGTATCTCTAAACTCCAGTTGAGACCTAACCTGTGTTTTATACAGGTTTAACATAACTTCCTTATTCTTATACTCTATACTGCTATTTATAAAGCCCAGGATCTTTGTTTTATTAACCACTTTCTCAATCTGCCCTGCAATCTTCAACAATTTGTGCACATATACCCCCAGATGCCTCTGCTCCTGTACCACCTTTAGAATTGTACTTTAAATTTATATTGCTTCTCCTCATGCTTCCGACAAAAAATGAATCACTTCACTCTTTTCTGCATTAAATTTCATCTGTCACCTAACATGCCCATTCCACCAGCCTGTCTATGTCCTCTTGAAGTTTATCATTATCCTCTTCACAGTTCACAATCCTTCCAAGTTTTGTGTCATCCGCAAATTTTGAAATTGTGCCCTGTTCACTCAAGTCTAGGTCATTAATATATATCAAGAAAAGCAGGGGTTCTAACACTGACCCCTTGGGGTACCTCACTATATACACTTACCTCCAGTCCGAAGAAAAACCTTTCACCACTACTCTCTGTTTCCTGTCACTCAGCCAACTTCATATCCATGCTGCCACTGTCCCTCTTATTCCATGGGCTTGATCTTTGTTGACAAGCCTGTTAAGTAGCACTTTATCAAACGCCTTTTGGAAGTCCATGTACACTACATCAATCGCATTACCCTCATCAACCTTCTCTGTTACCTCATCAAAAAAACTCAAGCAAGTTAGTTAAACACAATTTGGCCTTAACAAATCTGTGCTGACTTTCCTTAATTAATTCAAATTTGTTCTTATGATGCTATGGTCACTGTACCCCATTAATTTTGTCCCAAATTATTGTTTCGAAAAGCTTTGTCACAGCCACCAGCTCAGATATTGGCAATTCATGTAATTTAAAGCTTAGTATAGAGCTGGGATGAGCACATAGTGAATTGCCAGGCATGAGTGGGCTGCAGCCAGGCCAGGGATAAAGGAATGTTTGTATGCTAGCTCACTGGAGGGCGAGGTTGCAGATGAATTCTGCTACAGTAACTCAGATGAGGACCTTGATGGGGCGGTACAGGAGAACGCTGATGAGGATGAACACTGTGATATGTATGTATTGACTGGCCTGCCAGACGACCTCCTGTCACTGTCAAGGAGCATGGAGGAGTCCAGCTCCAAGTTGGTAGTAGACATCGAGCAGAACTCACCTTCTCCACAGCCTCTGCTCCATCTTCCTGTTGTCCTGCAGACCCAGGGGCACTGCCACTGCTGCTCCCATACCTGTTGCAGCCTTTGTGTGGACAAGTCACCAAATCCTTTGCCGTCCCTGTGAGGATGCAACTACACTCCCTGCCAAATCCAGGAACTCACCATAACATTTCCAAAAACACTCCAGACTACTTTGAGAAACTTTGCAATAGCAGAAATTCTTCAGAAGTAACTTACTTGCAAATTTGGTGCCTGGTCCTTTAAGTAACGATAGCAGAGGGACCATCTTGCAGCTGAACATTTGACGTTTTATGACTGATGTGTGAATTCATTGAATGGACTTGTGTGGAAAACATTTTGTGAATGAGCATCACATCAGTCGGTTGGGCTGTGAGACATCATGATAGCATGGATTCATTTGCTAGCGGCGCTCAAAGGGAACACCTGTGTGAGTGCCATTCTCAAGGTGGTGGTGCCATGCTTGCCACACCAGAAACAGGTGGTGGCACAGTGCACACCCCCATGAGGCTGATTGACTAGAGTAGCACTGCCTCCAGTGGCACTACTGATCCGAATTTCACACTCCATGTCTCTTCTCTGCGACTGTTCCTAAAAAAGCTGATTGTTGCTTCAGGGATTCCTGCATGATTGTCATTTCTGTTTATTCTTTTTTTCTTTTGGGCCTCCTTATCTCGAGAGACAATGGATACGCGCCTGGAGGTGGTCAGTGGTTTGTGAAGCAGCGCCTGGAGTGGCTATAAAGGCCAATTCTGGAGTGACAGGCTCTTCCACAGGTGCTGCAGAGAAATTTGTTTGTTGGGGCTGTTGCACAGTTGGCTCTCCCCTTGCGCCTCTGTCTTTTTTCCTGCCAACTACTAAGTCTCTTCGACTCGCCACAATTTAGCCCTGTCTTTATGGCTGCCCGCCAGCTCTGGCGAATGCTGGCAACTGACTCCCACGACTTGTGATCAATGTCACACGATTTCATGTCGCGTTTGCAGACGTCTTTATAACGGAGACATGGACGGCCGGTGGGTCTGATACCAGTGGCGAGCTCGCTGTACAATGTGTCTTTGGGGATCCTGCCATCTTCCATGCGGCTCACATGGCCAAGCCATCTCAAGCGCCGCTGACTCAGTAGTGTGTATAAGCTGGGGATGTTGGCCGCTTCAAGGACTTCTGTTTATTACACTTCAGCAATTTGATGTTCAGCTGCAGTCATGAGCTTTCATGGCTCTTCAAAATCAAACAAAGCTTTTAGGAATCTATCCAAAGTAATCACCAAGCAGCACAGAACCTTTAACCCCCTGCCATGTGGTATTTGATTATGCTGACCTCACCATATGTGGAAAACTGAGAAAAATAGTGTTAAGGCAGACTACAGAGTAAGAGAAGAGCACTAATATAACATACACTAGATGGGAGTTGCAGAAAAAAACAACTGATTTGAAACTGATGATCAGCGTATTTCTTAATTATTGAGATGAGCGAAAAAGTTTGTTCTGGGTACATGAATTGAGCTTGAGTTTCTTTCAGCTCTGTGTTGTAGCCTGCTTATTTTCACATACTTGCAAATTGATAGATTTGTGCTGTTTTACTGTATTTTCAGAAGCTTGAATTTTTTTTTGACATGCCATCATATAACAATGAGAATTCTCATCAATTTTATCAACACGACTGACTCTGTCAGATACACATTCCTCTTCCTTTATTACTTTATTTGCTGCTTTTTATCAGCTGTTGGTCTGCCATTTGCAATAAGTTAATTCCTTTTACTTCTTTGCTCACACATTTTTCTCTTTTCATATTTATTAGGGTATCAGATCTCTCTGTTTACTCCATGATTCCATGCTGTCCCTAGTTAAATTGCTAGCTGGATGATTGGTCCCCACACCACTCATTCTCCTATGAGCAAACATTATACAGCATATATGGCCTCTGTTTAACACCTTCCCAGCAGTGCAAGTAGGATTAGCAACCAAATGTTATGAAAAAGCAGTCCGTATGTCTTCCACTGTTGCACTGCTACAGTGTCCCCTGTTCACTTAGTTCATAGTGTGAAGAGTTTGTGGTAAGACATTTTTAACCTCTCTCTGTACATTATATATATATATGGGGGTCAATTTTACCTTCCCAGAAATCAGTGATAATGGCTTCAAAATAGGTTTTGTAGCTTTACCATATTAATGTCAGCATCGTTAGCCATGACAATGTTGCTTACATCATTTTGAAAGGGTCCTACTACTGGGCACCCAAAGCATCTACCTGTTTCATCTGGTGGGTCCTGTTTTATTATGCTGTGGCCCACTGCTGGGCTGTGTCCACCACAACATTTTCCCCCTCTCTGCTCCCCCACCTCAGCCACCCAGGATCTACCTGCAGCATCCCAGTCAACTGACATGCTTGTAGGCCGCAGCCAGCAAACTGCCTTGGGAAGTGATTTTGGTGTCCGCAGCTCACTGGAATGATTCAAATGAGGACAGGGCTTCCAAATAAAATTAAAATAATTGATTCAAGTACATATGGGGACACTGTAATGGCTCACGAAGAAGGACCACCACCACCTTCTCAAGAGCAGTTAGGGATAGACAATAAATGCTAGCTTTGCCAGCAATACGCACAAGTGAATGCAACAAACCCTTTCATCTGAGCTTCCAGATCCAGGACAACATACATGCAGTTCTGTGAGGAGCAGTGCACAAGCAGACCTTTTCCTCTAGGGAGGCTGTCAGAGAGCTGTGCCATTTCCTGAAATGTTTTTCATACTAATTACAGTAATGTAATTGATCATTTTACAATTACTACATAAAACAAATCTATTTTTTCAACAAACTTCCAGTGCCACGGGAATAGCCATGATAATGTGGAGTGATAATTTAAGCTCAGGGATGTATTCTTCACATAGTTAAACTACAAGTTTAGACGTGCAATTTTCAGAAAATATTGCAAAGCCTTTTGTCTTCAACCATGGCTTGTCTTCTGTCATATTTTTCTTCAACACTTAAGAACTGATCTAAATTCATTGTCCAAGACATTTATAGACCCTATTGCTAATTACATCCACATCAGTTTATGTGTTAAAGAAGCAAAGGGACCTCTGGTGATTGGATGGTGTAAAAGAAACAAGCACCGTTTATGCAAGAATAAATGCAAATTTGGAGGCAGTAAGGCCAAACTTCAGTCATGCAAAAAAGTTATCTTTTCCATCTATAGATGATGGACCCATAAAGAAATTTAATTCGATGAAGGCACTAACATTGCAATGGGAGAAATGGATGAACAGCATTCAGGCTTGGGCTGATAAGTGGCAAGTAACATTCGCATCACACAAGTTCCAGGCAATGACCATCTCCAACAAAAGAGAATCTAACCATCTTCCCTTGACATTCAACCGCATTACCATCACTGAACTCTCCACAATAAATGTCCTGGAGTTACCATTGACCAGAAAATTAACTGGACCAGCCATAAAAATACTCTGGCTACAAAAGCAGGTTAGAGGCTGGGAATTCTGCAGTGAGTAACTCACCTCCTGACTCCCCAATGCCAGTCCACCATTTACAAGGCACAAGTCAGGAGTGTGATGGAATACATTCCACTTGCCTGGATGGGTGCAGCTCCAACAACACTCAAGAAGCTCAACACCATCCAGGAAAATGCAGCCTGCTTGATTGGGACTCCATCCACCACCTTAAACATTTACTCCCTCCACCACTGCCACACAGTGGCAGCAGTGTGTACTATATACAGGATGCACTGCAGCAACTCACTAAGCCTCCTTCGACAGCACCTTCAAACCCGCAATCTCTACCACCTAGAAGGACAAAGGCAGCAGATGTATGGGAACACCACCAATACTTAAGAACTGATCTAAATTCATTGTCCAAGACATTTATAGACCCTATTGCTAATTACAATTTCCTCTCCAAGTCACACATCATCCTGACTTAGATCTGTATCACCATTCCTTCACTGTCGCTGGGTCAAAAACCTGGAACTCCCTTCCTAACAGCACTGTAGGTATCCCCACACTAGATGGACTGCGGCAGTTCAAGAAGGCGGCTCACCACCACCACCTCTCAGGGGCAATTAGGGATGGAAAACAAATGCTGGCTTTGCCAGCGATGCCCACATCCCATGAAAAAATAAAAAAGAATGTATGCAAAGCACTGAACAAGGATGAAATAAGTATTCTTGATGATGAACAAAAATATTAAGAATCTGGAGGTAAAAGTACACTTAACTGCAAAGATCATCACAATAAAAGATAGTTCTATATGGAGCCTGAAGTTTTTTTTAGAGTGAGAAGGAGGATATAATTGTTTTACTAGACTTGATTAAAGCCAGAGGAACAGTATAAATGTCATATTGGAGTACTTCAAGAGACTGTAAGTCTCAAAGGGAAGAATATTACTAGTAAAGTAGCGTCTGTAGATATTGAGATCCATCAATTTGAATAAAAATTTGCCATATAAAAGGCTAGAAATTAAGATCTGATATGAAATAATTAAGCATTATAAAGATTAAATTGAGAAAATAGAGAATGCAGGTCGAAGTGATTTTAATTGATTTAAATAAATGAATGTATACTATAATGAGAGTGAACGTGGGCACTACTGCAGGAGTGCTTGGACTTGAATTAGGTACTAGGACCAATATGCATCGTGGGTAATTCTGAATGATAGTATCTTTAATTGGATAGTTGGAACCAGCAGTGTTCCTTCATGAAAAGGCAAAATACTGCAGATACTAGAAATCTGAAACAAAAGCAGAAAATGCTGGAAACACTCAAGAGGTTAGGCAGCATCTGCGGAGAGAGAAACAGAGTTGGGCTGAATTTTATGGGCCTCCTTGGGATGGGAACGGAGGCAGAGGAGACCATAAAATTGCATAGGAAGGCGCGAGGTGGTATGCCCGTCGCCTTTCCGACACTTTCCAATTTTGTCCGGGGCAGGGAAGGACGAGGACAACCTTTCACCCCCAAATCAGTTGAGGCCCGTAAGTGATCAATTAATGGCCACTAAAGGGCCTCTTTCCGTCTCCACCTCAATTTAATGGAAGGTGGAGAGGACCGCTGCAGTGGGGAGACGCTGCCAGGTAAAACCGGGCGGCCACCTAACGGGGTTGGGCGGGTCCCTCCTTTGGGGGCAATCCAGGGCCCCCAGAGGGCCCCATGGTGGCAATGGCCACCCCTATGGGAAGACTCCACCCCCCCCCATTCTAACAACACCCACCCCGTCACCAGGGCCTGACTGAATGGTCCGGGCGACCAGGGTCTTCTCCTCCTTTCGTACTGCTAGGCTCCTGCATTAATAGCAATGGCTACTGCTCCCGGTGGCACTGCTGGTAATGCAGAGCTGCCGGCCTTTTGATTGGATCGCAGGTCTGGAGGCAGGGGCTGGTCTCGTAAAGGGACGGTGTCCCAACAGTGGGCAGTTAATTGCCTGGCCGCGGTTAAATAGCTATAGGGATTCATTGGAGGGCCAAGGCAGGGTCCCTCCAACTTCTGGCCCGCTGCCAGGACCCCCATTGCAGGAATAAAATCCAGCCCAATGTTTGAAGTCGACGACCGTTCATCAGAACTCTAGGGTTCCTTCATGTATTGGTGCTGTGGCCTCAACTGTTTTCCTTTGATATTTATGAATGGTGTTGATGCGTGAGTATGAATAGAATGTCCAAGTCTGTAGAATGAAACCAGTTATGTAGAACTCAGGATGTTCTGAGAAAATTCAAAGAGCAAATATCAAGATAAAGAGAAAGGAATATCTAGAGAACAGTTCCTGTTCTCAAAGTATTTCTGTATCTGAACACACCAGTACTCATATGTGGAGGGGTTTCCAATACCAGGCAGCTCCAGATGATCCTTCAAGATTTAGCAAAATTGTTACATTTATAATAAGAATAATTCCCTTGATTGACTTGTGGATTGTTGGTGAAAGGCCCCAACATTCAATATAGTATTAAGTTGGAGACTGCTCACAACCTACAGTCCTCTCATAGTGTAATAGCTGAAATATACCTTGATCTCCTTTATGCTTCCTCCTTCAACAAGGCAATGAAAATCTTGTTTCCTTTAATTAGGTCAAGGCAATTTATATAATATATAAGAATGTAAGCAATAGGAGCAGGAGTAGGCAATCTTACTTTTTTCTTGATTCCCTCATAAATGTAACCAAGAAGCATTGCCTTGACCTTTGATGGACTTTTCTGGTCTCCCTTTCATGTCGCCCAATCTCTTTCATTGCAAAGCTGCCTTTGAGAAGCCCAGTTTCCTCTTTTGTGCCAAACAATTCTTTTCCCGAAAACCACTGAAAAGGAAAGCTTGCTCTCTGAGAAGTGATCCCTCTCTCATATCAAACCTTCAATCTCTCTCCATAGCATTGTATCTTGCCTTTTTCTATTTTATCAGTAACTAATATGGTCACTATTCTGAACATTCTTCTATTGTTCCTTCTCAACTTCAAACACACCTTCTTCTGAGGTCCTTTCTGTCTGCTCAGGTGGGCGTAAACGATCCTATGCAAAGGGTGATGGAGGTTTGGAACTCACTTCCACAAACGACATTTGATGCTAGATCAATTGCCAAATTTAGAACTAAAACTGATAAATTTTGGTTAAGATTTAAGGTATATGGGGCAAAGGTGGATCTATGGAGTTAGGTCACAGATCAGTCATGATCACATTGAATGACAGAAGAAGATCAAGGGACTAAACGGGTCTACTCCAGTGTTCCCTCTTAGCTGCACTAGCACATGGCAGTGCAGCAATTGGAATGTGCCGTGTAGTGAACAAACAGACCGCGCACAATGTTCCCCTTATGGTGCCCGGCTGCACATCAATCCTAAAGGGATCGCACAGTGCACAGCAAACAAAAGTTAGAGAGAACATTGGTCTACTCCTGTTCCTATATTCCTATGGCATGATTTGAAGAAGAGCAGGGGAGTTCTCTCTGGTGTCTGGACAATATTTATCCCGCAACCTTCTTTGGCCTCCTTATCTCGAGGTGGTCAGTGGTTTGTGAAGCAGCCCCTGGAGTGGCTACAAAGGCCAATTCTAGGGTGACAGACTCTTCCAAAGGTGCTGCAGATAAAACTGCTTAGAGGGAGAGATACATGACTGAAACAGGCCTTTCGGCCCACCGAGTCTGTGCTGACCATCAACCACCCATTTATACTAATCCTACATTAATCCCATATTCCCTACCACATCACCACAATTCTCCTACTGCCGACCTACACTAGGGGCAATTTACAGTGGCCAATTTACCTATCAACCTGCAAGTCTTTGGCTGTGGGAGGAAACCGGAGCACCCAGTGGAAACCCACGCAGTCACAGGGAGAACTTGCAAACTCCACACAGGCAATACCCATAACCGAACCTGGGTCACTGGAGCTGTGAGGCTGCAGTGCTAACCACTGCGTCACTGTGCCACCCTGTCACCCCGGTTGTCAGGGCTGTTACGCAGTTGGCGCTCCCCTTGTGCTTCTGTCTTTTTTCCTGCCAACAGCTAAGTCTCTTCAACTCGCCTCGCCTCAACCAACATCATTAAAAACAGATTATCTGGTCATTATCACATTATTGTTTGTGAGACCTTGCTGTGCACATATTGGCTGCCACATTTCCTACATTACAACAATAACTACTTTTCAAAAGTATTATTTGGCTTTAGGATGCAATTAGGTTGTGAAAGGAATTATATAAAAGGAAGTCTTTTGTTCTTTTCACACCTTCTAAGGGTAACTAGAGACAGGTAATAAATGTGGTTTTGCTAGTGTAGTCCACATCCAGTAAAAAAAGAAGCCAGATGTTATGCGCTTTCATGTATGAATGATTGTGACAATTTGAATAACATAGAAAAAGAAACAATTTTTTCTATATAGTTGTAAGAATGGGAATAGAACTTGCCTGCAATTCTTCAGTAAAAAAACAACTTTTGAGATACTGTCAGCAGATGTTGGCAACTCTAGTTCATGTAATTTCTGCTGGTTTTGTATTTGGCAGAAACAACAGCACTGTTTAGTGCCTGAGTTCT
Source organism: Heterodontus francisci (assembly GCF_036365525.1). NCBI lineage: Eukaryota > Metazoa > Chordata > Chondrichthyes > Heterodontiformes > Heterodontidae > Heterodontus > Heterodontus francisci. The sequence goes on along the minus strand of NC_090373.1, from coordinate 119,014,139 downwards.
TTCTAATCTTTATTAAAAACTTATGGTGCTTTATTAACTTGCAATTATAATCCATGTCTGATGCATGTTTTGAGTTTCTAAAGTAAAACTTTATCCTGGTTCAACTCCATGAAATTTCTCTGTTAGTAGGTGGAATAGAGTAAAATTAAGGTGGGATTTACACGCAATCAAAACCAAATTTTATTATTATTGTGGGTTTTACTGCAATTTAGATTAAATCAGCAACAACCTCTTTCAGTACAAGCCTAATTATTTATTTTCAACATTTTGTACTGTGGCTGCAGAATGGAATGTTTCAAATCACACTGTCCTGCAACTTTCATTTCATGACAATAATCCAAGGCTTGTGGATACACTTCAATGTTAGACTCATAAGCAGTTTCAGAAACTTATTTTCACAGCTGGCTGTGACTCAGTGTACTTTTCCTTCTGAGAAGTGTTATGCAAGTCTGCAGTCATTGGTTAGCTTGAGTCCAATTTGAAAGGTTCCATTAAGGTTTAACCCTTTAAATGCCTACAAAATTTAGACAGATTATAATGACATGATCGTAAACTTTACACAGGTGGACAATGGCACATTATACACCCTGCACTCACTGACTAACAATGAATGCTCAATACCACAGTCAAAATAATGTTCTGACTTTGCATTGGCGCCAGAGAACTTTGCGAACAATGCATGTTGGAAATTCGAGCACATTGTCAAAAAATTGTCCCTAGTGTCTATTATAATACATCCCTGCACATATTCACAGTGACTAAGAATGGATAGATAGTGACATGGAGTGCTTTATAATACATTCATTCCTGCACGCACTCACATTGACTAACAATTGAAGGGTGGGATGGCTGGATGCCCCAATTTAGTCAAGGAGAAGTGTTGTGTGTTATTGTTGTATTTAGTAGCATAACTGGGACATCTTGGAGAAAGTCTCAGACTCAAAATAAGGTCAACTGAGAACTGTTTACATAATACTATATACACTCTCATCAAGCCTCCTAAACTAACATCCTGCTGTCTTCTCTCCAGCCTAACTTCATGTGTATGACATCATCACTCTTACAGGGGGAGGGGTTCTCTCACTGTCTCCAGCATTAACTCTTTACATCCTTATACTACAAGATGTTTGCGTGTGCCCTTCCATTAATCGCAATGAGAGAAGAAACTAGCAAAATCCTGGAACTCCCTCTCTAACAGCACTGTGGATGTACATACACCAAATGGACTGCAGTGGTGCAAGAAGGCAGCTCACCACCACCTTCTCAAGGGCAATTAGGCCAGTAACATACATCACAAGAACGAATTTAAAAAATGATTTTGTCCAAAGCACATGAGCAAAAAAATCTGCAGCCGTTGGTAACATGGCAAATGACAAAACCCACAAATTACATTTTTTAATTAATTCTTGGGATGTGAGCATCACTGGTTAGGCCAGCATTTATTGCCCATCCTTAATTGCCCTTGAGAAGGTGGTGGCGACCTGCCTTTTTGATCCAATGCAGTCTATGTGGTGTAGGTACATCCACAGTGCTGATAGGAAGGGAACTTAAAGAGAATATTTTGGTACTTGTGACCTTGAATTGTTTATACTCCTTATGCTTGCAAGCTACCTTCAGTCCCAAAATTGCAGCTTAATCAATAATGATACCTAAGCTCTGCATCCCTGAGTTTATAGCTGCAGCTGTGCTATGTCCTCTACTCAACCTTTCTTCAGCATATCCTTGCCAAGGGAAATGCTGACAACCTCCATGCTGCTTGAGGACACTGCACCACCTGTTGTCTAATCCAAGAAACAACAGCAATAATAAGCTCCTGGAGGAGCCAGTGATGAGGCCTGTCTGATTCAACCACCAAACCAGACCTGGTGCCACAGAAGCTGAACTATTTTTGAAAGGCTTGAAATTTTAAGAACTACCCAGCACATTCCTTCTAATATTATTCACTTTTGTTAATACTTATTGATGGGACACAAGCCTAGAAATTGCAGTTAGTGTGTCATTAAGAAGTTAACTAAAAGGGAGTAACAATGCCTGCTGGTTTACAGACAGCTTTTGTGCTTCAGTCTGTCGGCTAAAATGTGGGTTTTATCTCCCAAACAGCATACCAGCAAAGCAGAAGGGAGAAATGCCAGTCCTCTTAATTTTTCTGTGAACTGCAATGAGGAACTAGCACTGCGAAAGCTGCCTATTGAAAAAAGTTGCAGTAACATTGGATATTACGGATTATGTCTTCTGGTTCCCATAAGTGAGAAATAATCACACTTTAGATTTAGAAAGACTGGAACTCTTTGTTTATTTCATGGGGTGGGGTGGGGTGGGGGGAGGTAGTGGCGTAGTGGTATTGCCACTGGTCTAGTAATCCAGAGCCCAGGCTAATGCTCTGGGGACATGGGTTTGAACCCCACCATGGCAGATGGTGAAATTTGAATTCAATTAATAACTCTGGAATTAAAAAGCTAGTCTAATGGTGACCATGAAACCATTGTTCATTGTTGTATAAATCCATCTGATTCACTAATGTCCTTTAGGGAAGGAAATCTGCTGTCCTTACCTGGTCTGGCCTACGTGTGACTCCAGACCCACAGTAATGTGGGTGACTCTTAAATGCCCTCTGAAATGGCCTAGCAAGTCATTCAGTCGTCAAGGGTAATTAGGGATGGGCAATAAATGCTGGCCTAGCCAGCAACACCACATCCCATAAACAAATTTTTAAAAATTTAATTCAGCTTCCATGCCTTAAAGCAGTGTAGTGTTACACATCACATGACTCCAGTGCAGTAGTGAATGTGGCTGCCTGGAGCACACTTACCCATAACAATTAGTTCCTAGCTATTTACAAATAATATAATAATATATAACATCCTTCTTTCTTTAAAAAACATAATGCCTTTATAACTGTTCCAATCATTAACATCTTTTTCTAAACTAAAGAAGATTTACAATCGACTTTTAGAAATAAACTGAACCCTTTTTAGAGTATTTTTTTATAGCTTGTTTTCTTTACCAAAAATATTATTCACAATATTGCTTAGGTGGAAAGTTGTTGTGTCTCCATCTTGTAGACTTGTCATTCGTCGCTTTCAGTGATGAGTTGGCATGCTATGCCTCCTGGTGTCATATGACTCATGCTTACTGCTGCTAATGTTGTGTCATTTGCTGGTGATGTTGTTGATGTTGTCTCACTGGATAGTGATCTATCCAATGTAATTGATGGTCTTTTCTGTTTTCCAGCTCAGACATAGTGTAGGTGTGTAGGTCAAATATGGACTCTGTGCTTTCTCATTTGCTTACCGGTTTGGTCTCAATGATATATGACCTTGGAGTCACAGCTTCATCAACATCTTTTGCTGGGCTCCAGGTTTTCATGATTGGATCCTGCACATGTACAGTTTGTCCTTTCAACAGCTCAGGTAGGGATTTAGCATACTTGTTGAAGTGTTGATCTCCTCTTACCTGTGCTTCAGTGAGTTTTCTCACTTCCTCCTGGTCACTTAGAGGATGTATTTTGCCTGGCTGAGTTGTCTTATACTTTCTTCCATTCAACAGCTCTGTGGGTGATTTCATGTCAGCCTTGAGAGGTGTGGATCGGAGTGACAATAAGGCAAGGTTTGGGTCTTCCTTCATCTTGGCATTTCACAAGGGTTCTTTTGACTGTCTGGATGTGTCTTTCTATAAGCCTGTATCCCCATGCATAGTGTGGTGCTGAGATGATGGTGTTGAATACATACTGTTCAGTGAATTCCTTAAATTCTCTGGAGGTGAATTGTGTACCACTGTCACATATTAATCTTTCAGGAATCCCTTGCTCAGTGAACAGAACTTGTACTGCTGAGATGATTGTTGTGGCTCTCAAATCTTTCACCTTCTGGATAAAAGGAAATTTTGAGTAGTAGTCTGAGACTATGAGATACCATTCTTGATTATGTGTGAATAAATTGGCTCCTACAGTACGCCATGGTCTGGGTGGTACTTCAGTAGCCATCATCTCCTCTTTCTGCTGTGTATTTCTGTACTTCTGGCATGTAGATACCATATGTCTTTGTATGTGCCTATCCAGTACACAGCTGATCTGGCTCCGAGCTTACACTTCTTCATTCCCATGTGGCCTTCATGTATCTTCTGTAGAATTTCCTCCTGCATTGTTTTTGGGTATTATTATTCTGAATTCAGTGATCCTAATGCCATTTAATGTCAAGGGAAGGTGGTTAGATTCTCTCTTGTTTGAGATGGTCATTGCCTGGCACTTGTGTGGCACGAATGTTACTTGCCACTTATCAGCCCAAGCCTGGATATTGTCCAGGTCTTGCTGCATTTCTACATGGACTACTTCAGTATCTGAGGAGTTGCAAATGGTGCTGAACATTGCGCAATCATCAGCGAACATCCCCACTTCTGAGCTTATGATTGAAGGAAGGTCATTGATGAAGTAGCTGAAGATGGTTGGGCCTAGGACACTACCCTGAGAAACTCCTGCAGCAATGTCCTTGGCCTGAGATGATTGACCTCCAACAACCACAACCATCTCCCTTTGTGATAGGTGTGACTCCAACCAGTGGAGAGTTTTCACCTTGATTCCCATTGACTTCAGTTTGTCTAGGGCTCCTTGATACCACACTGGGTCAAATGCTGTCTTTATAACCAGAGCAATCACTGTCACCTCACCTCTGTACTGTCGAAAGGGCATGTTGAATGTTGTCAACAGAGAAGATTCCTCATCTAGCTTCATGTTCTAGTACCATTTCTGGCATCAAGCTCGCTGAAAACTTTTGCCCCTGCCAGTGCTGGTGTGATCTCTTCCAGTGTTGGAATATGGTAGTGATTCCTCGTTATGACTTTATTAAGATCTTTGGGATCCAGCCAAGTTCTTAGCCTTCCCTCAGGCTTCTCTCTTATCCAATCCATAGGCTCTATGACTCTGGCGTTCATCTTCTTTTCTTCCATTTCTTGGAGCTCTCTTTCAAGCTTTCCTTTTAATTCTCTTGGTACTTTACATGGGGGATGAATCTCTGGTTTCATCGCTGGGTCAATAGTGATGTGATACTCAAAATTTTCAAAGCATCCAACCATTTCATCAAAACACTCTGGGTATATTTGTACCAGATCTTCTTTGCTTCTGATTGGAGCTGCTCTTCGGTGGCTGTACTATCTTCAATCATCAGTGCCGCCTCCTTCACCTCGTGGTTTACTGAGAAAATCTGCAGCTCTTCGCAACTGCTCAACCCCAGGATAGCAGGACCATCTGTTCCAGTGACGTTGAACATACATCTTTTCCTTTGTGTGTCCCTCTGATTTAGGTTGTTCCTAGCCGTCGAATCTCAGTTCCCCCATATGCTGTTAGCATGACATAGTTCAGTTTCAGAACACCTTTTTTTGGATAACCGTTTTCTTCCAAATTTTTAGGAAAGATCTTCTGGTATAGTCTGAGCGGGATGATGTTACTCTGTGCTCCCGTATCAAGCTTCACCTCCAGATTTATCGTTGTGGGCTCATTTCTCACCCTCTTCCTGATCTGAATGGTTGTGTGAATTTCTTTTCTCTAGGGTCTGTCGAATCCAGATATTTCATGCAGTTGTGTGATTCCCATGCCTATCGTGTTCTCAAGCTCATGGCCATCTTCCAGGGTATGGATGTTTTGGTTTCTTTCCCTCCTCATTCACCTGTTGCTCTGTCTCTGGTGGCTCGTCTACCACCTTCTTCCTTTTTTAGAACATAGAACATAGAACAGTACAGCACAGTACAGGCCCTTTGGCCCACGATGTTGCGCCGAACCTTTAACCTACTCTAGGATCAAACTACCAACATACCCTTCATACTACTATCATCCATGTACCTATCCAAGAGTCGCTTAAATGTCCCGAATGTATCTGCTTCTACTACCACCGCTGGCAGTGCATTCCACGCACCCACCACTCTCTGTGTAAAGAACCTACCTCTGACATCTCCCCGAAACCTTCCTCCAATCACCTTAAAATTATGCCCCCTAGTGATAGCCCTTTCCACCCTGGGAAAAAGTCTCTTGCTATCCACTCTATCTATGCCTCTCATCATCTTGTACCCCTCTATCAAGTCACCTCTCATCCTTCTTCGCTCCAATGAGAAAAGCCCTAGCTCCCCCAACCTTTCCTCATAAGACATGCCCTCCAGTCCAGGCAGCAACCTGGTAAATCTCCTCTGCACCCTCTCTAAAGCTTCCACATCCTTCCTATAATGAGGCGACCAGAACTGAACACAATATTCCAAGTGTGGTCTAACCAGGGCTTTATAGAGCTGCAGCATAACCTCGCGGCTCTTAAACTCAATCCCCCTGTTAATGAAAGCCAACACACCATACGCCTTCTTAACAACCCTATCAACTTGGGTGGCAACTTTTCTGCACATCTTTTCCCTGTGATTGGCCCTTCTGCAAGCTCTGCAGATTGATCCATATGCCAGATATTTCCTTCTCTCTGTGAATTCATGTGGTCGTCCACAGCTCCCACAAGTCTTTCTCTCTGTCTGGTATGCATTCTTTTGTTGCTGTTTCACTGCATCAACACTGCTGCCTTTCTCTTGGTTTGCCTGAAGGCTAGTCATTTGGGTAATCAGTGTCTTCATCTGTCTGCTCATGGCTTCAAGTGCCCTGACAATGTCTACAGCCTGCAATATTGTGAACTTGTCCTTTCTGATTAGAGCTTTTTGTACTTCAGGGTATGCAGAATCCAAAATTAGCTGATCCTTCAGCCTTTCATCTGTGTCCTTAAATTTAAATTTTCAGGCTGCATTTTTCAGTTTTATTACAAAATTGTCAATAGGCTCACCTAATTCCTGTCTGAGGCCTTGAAATTCATATTGATAGATCCGATGATTTGATCTTGGCTGGAGATGAGTGCGCTGGAGATGCATACGTTTTGTCTGGGTTTCTGCTGTCCTCTTCACTGCTCCCAGCTATTAAAAATTTTTAATTCTTTATCTCCTCCCCACAGAAGGATATAGCTGCCCCTCTCTTCACCCCTTGTCTTTTAGAAAACTACTGAATGCCAATCTGCACTTTTGTTTAAACTTCTCAAATGCCTCTACAACATCATCAGCTTCCCAATGCATTATGGACTGTAGCTGCGCATCCATTGCTGTGCCGGCTGGCATTTTGTTTTTTGTTTTTGCACGATCGAGTTTTTTGTTCTCTCTGGCACTAATTTGAGTTGATTTTTCCCTATCTAATTCAGCAGTAAATTCATTTTAAATGTTTTAGGCTTACTTACAGACACCTACTGCCATCACATTATGTCTTCTGGTTCCCATAATTTAGAAATAATTACACTTTAGACTTGGAAAGGCTGGAGCTCTTTATTTCTTTCGGCTCTCCATGCTGCCTGGTAAGGAACTGCCTTAGAGCAGTGTCGTGTTATGCATCTCATGGCTCCAGTGCAGCAGTGAATGTGGCTGCCTGCGGCACACTTACTCATAACAATTAGTTCCTAGCTAATTAGTTCCTAGCTCTCTACAAGTAATACAACAATATGTAACACAGATTGAGAAAAGCCAGTTTTATGCTAGAGACCACAAGGTCTACTACAAAGGTTTCTGGAGAGATAGGACTCAATTTTTGGGGCTGATGGCAAACCTCCTCTCTCTACCTAAAAATGCCTGGTACATGAGGCCAAGAGTGATGCTGTAAGGAGGCAGAATTAGCCAGCCACCAAAGTCATACACATGGCTGACTTATATGGCCCTCTATCAATGCAAAGTGCAAGCAAGTTTAGCACCACCTGAATCCATTGAAGCCCTGTAGTCAATCAACCTACTTAATTCTTCCGCAAGTGAATCACTTAGAAAGAGTGGTAGGTTAGGTGTCACAAAGCTTAAACGAGCACCAAGTACTCTGCCAATTCATGCTGCCAGGGGCAATAAATACATTACACCTGATATGAGCACAACAATGAGTAGTTTTTTTTGTTGGTAAAGCAGAACCCTTGCGTAAAATGGTAATAAATCGTACTCAGTTAACTGAGCAAGAAACTTTTGGACAAGGTAGTTTGGGCACATTTCTTTGGCAGATATGGTTTCCTCAATTATGAAATGTTGTGACATTCATTGGAAGGCATCTGGATTTAGCACCTAGGGCACCAGTTATTCTTGTTGGTACTCCCCTCACTTTCTTATTGGCTTTTTACCTTTTTATTCTGTCATGGTTTTGCTATTTCGGTCTTCATGTTGTGGCACAATTTTAGGGGGGAGTAATGGAGTATGCAGTAGATGAGAATTATTCTGGAAACCCTGGGGGAATCACAGGTTGTACTGTGAGGCTGCCCCCAATCAGACCAGACTTTGAATTGCAGTCTAAACCCCTCTCCCCTCAATGCTACTACTATCCAAATCCTACTGCTGTGGATGTGGTTCCAATTTGTGCATACTGTGGGCAGGAATTTGCACTTAGACAGGGATTCCCACCCAAAGTTTACCAGTAGCAGCTGAAATCCATTCAGCTAGCAACACCACTCAAGTAAGAGCTGTGTTGAGCAAAAACGAAATGGCACACTAAAGGGAAAGCTGAAAAGTGGAGGGATGAGTGAAAGGGAGCGAAGTAGTGGGTAAAATAAAGCAGGGAAATGGGGAAAAATGGAATAGGGCAAGGATTGAAAAAATCAAGAAGCCGAGAACAGTACTTAGGGAGAGGAAGTAGGCAGGAATAGTACAGTGGTGGAAAGGAAGAAGCTGGGAGCATTGCTCAGGTCAGGAATGGGGGAAGCCTGGATTGTTGCTTTGAGGTGGGGGGAGGAAGGAGAGTGCCAGCATTAATCGCAGGAAGTGGGAAGTGAATGTTCCACCATTAACTGGGAGGAAAAGAACCAGCGTTAACAGGGAGACAGTAGCGAAAAAAAGAAAGATTTGTATTCATATAGCATTTTTCACAACCACCAGATGTTTCAAAGCGCTTCACAGCCAATGAAGTACTTTTGAGGTGTAGTCACTGTTGCAATGTAGGAAATGCAGCAGCCAATTTGTGCATGGCAAGCTCCCACAAACAGCAACATGACAATGAGCAGATAATCTGTTTTTGTGATGTTGATTGAGGGATAAATATTGGCCTTGCACTTTCAGCAACTTGCCACACAAAAAATTTAAAAACCTAAATGTGCAAGGGCACGTCTAATCAACAGCAGACACCGTTAGATGCCCTACTACAGCAAAGTCTAGGCCATTATAACAAGTTTAATTGTGTAGCTGCAGTATCTTGTATGAATGCATCATTAATTTCCCTTTTCAGTGGCCTTTTTGAACTTGTTTTTGATTGGGAAAGAATGTTCAGGGCAGTGCTGAACACAAGTGAATGGTTCATTTGTACTTTGGCTTGGCATTACAGAATTTATTTTAGTCCTGTCTGCTTTCTTTGATAATATTAGCAAAGGCAGGAAATTCAAGTTTTTAGTGCCAAATTAGGTACAGCTCAGTGCTGTGGACCTCTGTCCAAACTCATTTTCTGCAAGACACTTAACATCAAAGAGAAGGGACTGTCATCCTATCAGCCTACTGTGTTTTAAAAGCCAGCTTTCAGAGGTGAAATGTTAACTCATTGTACAACTCATTGTCCCCAATTTTGTTAATCATTATTGAACGGTGAGAATAAACACAAACTATAATAACCATTACATTTTGTTTTGATTATATGTCTGTGTACTGGTTTTAAAATTCATCTGAAAATAAATTTTGAAGTTCAATAATTTTGTTACATATTAAGCCGGAATCCAGACAAACAAGTACCATAGTTTTGAATTGGAGTTCCAGCCAAGCGCGAATGACCCAACAGACTTTGCTCGAGTGAAAAACAATCACAGACGATCAAGGGCGTCACATTTTATTTTTGGAATATTTTGGAAGATGTTGAAATGTTAAATAGAACAAGCGAATCAATTCTGAGAAGGGGCACTTTTTTTTATTCTCAGGATGTGGGTGATGTTGGGAAGGCCAAATTTACTGACTATCCATACTGACCCTGAGAAGGTGGTAGTTAGTCTTCTTCTTGTACTGTTGCAGTCCTTGCTGTAGCACTGCTCCCTCCATGATAACATATCTTGCATGACTTTTTACCATTGTTACGACCAGGTGCAAAAGGTGTCTAGGGATCTGTTACTATCTTCACCTGGTCTTATTGTAACAGGGTTTAATTTTTAACACACTGTGCCTTGAGCTCCCCCTTTGTGAATCCTTGTTCACAGCTTTCCAATTATAAGACAAAGAACTAATTCACACAGGTTTTCTGAGGTTTAAAGGAAAAAGATGAAATTTTATTAATAAACTTAGACTCTAATATGGTTAACGCCTATGGATATATGACACGCCCACGCTAGCAGGCACACATGATACACACATGCAAATAGGGACAGAAAAGGGGAGAGGAAATATAGTAGAGAGGGGGTTTGAGGCAATATCAGAAGAGTTTCTTGTTTACTGTGCTTCGAGCTCACTTGATAGTAGGTAGTCTTGCTGTTCATCGGGGCCCATGTTCTTCTTGAATCTTGTTCACGTAACAGAGTTTTCTCTCTTTGAGGTTCATATGTTTTCACAAGATTTCCGATGCTGGTGTGAGTGAGATGAGAGCAGATAGGAGAGAGATGTTCTCAAACCAGGAGCCAGGAGCTTTTTAAGTTCAAATCCTCTGTTGGAAGTTCAAATTCAAAACCTCAAACGGTCAGTCAGTCATGTGACCAAAACTAGTCTGACCACTTCTTCTGTGTACTGGGGAAGCAATGACTGGGTCCCCATTGTTCCAACACTGCCAGTTACTATGCAAATGTATTTCCAGTCAGGGGCTTACAATTTTAACTTTTAATGTTCATGTGATGAAATCATGTGTGCCTCAGTCTAGGCAGGTGGGGTGGGGGGGGTTTGCCTGACACCATGTTCACATACAGAGGACCCAAAGTGGGTAGTTTTCAATAATCTGGCAGAGTGGATCACCCACCAGTTGCAGAATTCGCCTGATTTTCATCAAACAGTCGGTTCTATCACTGCTGGGCAAACCCCTCCACCAACTTAGGGCTCAAGTGGCAAAGGTGAAAATTATTCCCAAGCAGTTGTATCAACACATGGTCATATCATGCCAGAACTGATTAGACCTGGCCCTATAAATGTATTGATTTTAGCATAGTTTAAATGAAAGTGCTTTGAGGTAGTGGACTGGTTGACAACTGGGTTAGAATGCTGCTATTTTATTTTTGGGAGGTGTGTTCAAATGCAGCCTAGATTGGTGGAATGAAAATCATCTCATTCTGCTGGTTGTAAGTGCCCCAAATGAATTTTGGCAATCCCTGCTCCATTCACAGGGGAAAGAGACTCACAGCAGAAAACTGTAATAAAGATAGAGAAGTTGGTCCAATATCAGTTGCGGGAAAACAGTTGAAATTCATAATGCAAGGTCAAGATCAAACTAATGAATATTAGAAATGCATGGAACAATCAAGGATAGCCAGGTTGCTAAAGAAAAGTTTTGTTTGACAAATTCTGTATTTCTTTTGAAGACGTAACTGTTTTTATCGAAAAAGGAATGACAGTAGATGCAGTGTATATATATTTACAGAAAACATATGCTTTCTGTATGAATTAATATCTTTTTCAATTATAGGATGTAGGCATTGTTGGCAAGGCCAGCATTTATTACCCATCTCTAATTGTCCTTGTGAAGGTGGTGTTGAGATCCTTTCTTGAGCCACTGCAGTCCATTTTAATCCAGCAATGATGAAGGAACGCCGATATATTTCCAAGTCAGATTGTTGTGTGGCTTTGAGGGAAACTGGAGGTGATGGTGTTCCCATGCAGCTGCTACTCTTGTCCAGTGGTAGAGGTTGCAGGTTTGGAAGGTGCTGTTGAAGAAGCCTTGGTGAGTTGCTGCAGTGTATCTTGTAGATGGTACATACTGTAGCCACATCTTACTTCTCATAGGAGGTTTGTTACAAATTTTCAAGGTTATAATGTAAGAGGAGCTTTAACAAAGTGGATGGAATGTTGATTGATGGGACAATAAATAAAGAGTTGTGATTAATGGGTGTTGCTTGAATTGGAGGAAGTTTGGAAGTGATGTACTCCAGAGGTCAATGTCTGTGCATATATATTGGAGTTGGGTACAGGGAATGTGTCATCAATATCTACTAACAACATAAATGTATGGAGTACAGCAAACAGAGAGATGTATGGTAAACACCTTTAGGAGGACATAGGTTAGTGGAATGGGCAGACAGATGCAATTTACACTAGAGATATGTGTGTTAATGCATTTTAGGAGGCAAATTAAGAAATTAGAACAGAAGCACAATAAAAGCGCACTGAAGGTTGTGAAGGAACAGAGACCTGAGGATACCTTGAAAGTCCAATGAAAGGAATTGAAACCATCAAAAGAACAAAAGCTTGGTGGGTTTTATGAAAAGTGAAATAGAATACAAGTGCAAAGTAATGATCAATTTATACAAGGAACTGAATACAAAGGTGCTGTGTTTTGGGCTTGTACAAAAATAAATTAAAGCCATAGAGAGCATGCAATGCCAGTTCACCAAGATGATTCCAGCAATGAGATACTATAGTTCTGAGGACTACAGACACCAAAATTATTTCAAGTGGAACACAAAAGGTTAAGAGGATATTTACTCGTGGTTATTTAAATTATCAAGGGTTTTGATAGAATGAATAGAGAAAGAATATTTCCTCTGATTGGGTAGTCGGGGACAAAGGTCATCAACTTAAAATAACCAATAAAAGAACGAGGAGATTTGGAAATATTTAATTATTTGTACACAGCAGTTAAAGCATGGAATTCAGAGTACAATAATACCAAGGCATTTGGAACAGGTGGAAGTGTGCCTTGACCATACGATTGGGGATTTGGGCGGCACAGTGGCACAGTGGTTAGCACCGCAGCCTCACAGCTCCAGCGACCCGGGTTCAATTCCGGGTACTGCCTGTGTGGAGTTTGCAAGTTCACCCTGTGTCTGTATGGGTTTCCTCCAGGTGCTCCGTTTCCTCCCACATGCCAAAGACTTGCAGGTTGATAGGTAAATTGGCCATTAGCAATTGCCCCTAGTATAGGTAGGTGGTAGGGAAAAAATAGGGACAGATGGGGATGTGGTAGGAATATGGAATTAGTGTAGGATTAGTATAAAATGGGTGGTTGATGGTCGGCACAGACTCGGTGGGCCAAAGGGCCTGTTTCAGTGCTGTATCTCTAAACTAAACTAAACATAATCTTACAGTAAATTCACACCGTTTAATGGCAGTTATAATTTAAGTACAAATCTTTTCCTCGTAAAGTGTACAATGTTTTTTATGTTACTCCTGTCTATGTCTGATATATATGGGATGTAAATGTGACTGAATTCAATAGAAAGAGCATAATTTGGCTGCAGTCTTCTCTTAAGGATCCGTTCTAATATAGCTAGGATTACAGGAGAGCCACACTCAAGTAGAGGTCTGGAATCTTACAGTGACACACTCCTTTTTTATCTACTTGTGTCCTTCTCGTCTCTGTTCGAAGATTGATCAGATGACATCCCTGTTTGCCATGTCTTCATCAGTCACCCTTGGAACCCACAAAAATCCTCTTCCCCTGAATTATACCATGTCAGTGGCAGCCAGAGAACCTTGTATAGTACCTGCCAACAACAACACACCATCAGCAATAAAGACCCCTGAAATGCCAACACTACGCACAGGCTGTTTTGCTGCAATTCATAGGTAATTTATTACCTGATATTTAACCAATATGATTACAGTAATTTTCCTGGTCATGCCAAAAAAAGCTGAACATCGACAAAGAGATCTGACCCACTGTACGCTCCAATCATTTCATAATGATGTTTATGCTCAAGATTTCTTTTTAATTTTCCTGTTCATTTTCTCACAGTTCAGTGCCAATGAAAGGCAGTCAGATATGGAAAAGCAAAATACTGCAGATGCTGGAAATATGAAATAAAAAAAAGAAAATGCTAGAATTACTCATCAGCTCTGACACAGTCTTTGGAGAGAGAAACAAAGTTAATGGACGGAATTTTCCCAACCCTGTGAAGGAGGCTTTGGAGTCCGGGGGTGTGTGGAAATTCGGAATGATGCGAGTCTGGTCGGCTCTCCGACATTTTCCCACCTCCATGCACTTTTTCCAGAGCTGGGTCCCCAGCAGCAACAGCTACCCATCCGTCTGCAGCGGGTACCTAATTAAAGTCAGTAGGGCCTCAACTAGTGGAGATTTTTTGATAGGAAGGTAAGGTTGCAATCATCTCAAGGGCACTCTCCGCACCCCACCACACCACTGTGTCAGGAGTCCAGCAACGCATCAGAGGCAGCTTCACGATGGGAGGTCGGAGCGCCACCACATGGTCTTGCAGATACATGTATAAAGAAGCAGAAAAGTTGTGTGCAGCACATCCACAGGCATTTGGAGCTGTTTCCACTGCACATTGATCCCCAAGATAGTTCTGGATGCTATATATAGGATGCTGTTTGGACCTTTAGATGATCTTGTGGTCCCCTTTCCCTCTCCATCTACCTGAGCAGTGTTCACCCTTCCCAGTGGGGCTGCTGGCCAGCGCTCCCTTTGGTCCCCTCGATTGGTTCTCCCACGTCCTCTTGTCGCCCGACATCCAAAATTGTATGGCAAATGCAAATGGGGCCTTGTAAATGGTTATGTGCCGTAAAATTAAACTGGCGGGCATGCTACCGAAACACGTGGGTCTGGACCCGGCAATAGTCCTGCTGTCGGGTTTCAGCCACCCGTGGGAAAATTCAGCTCAACGTTTCAGATTGTTGAGTTCTGATATAAAAGCAAAATACTGCGGATGCTGGAAATCTGAAATAAAAACAAGAAATGCTGGAACCACTCAGCAGGTCTGGCAGCATCTGTGAAAAGGGTCACTGACCCGAAACGTTAACTCTGCTTCTGTTCCGAAGAAGGGTCACTGACCCGAAACGTTAACTCTGCTTCTCTTTTCACAGATGCTGCCAGAGCTGCTGAGTGGTTCCAGCATTTGTGTTGAGTTCTGATGAAAGGTCATCGACTGGAAACGTTGGGCTGGATTTTGCAGAGGAAGTGGGTCTCCTGGCACCAAGCCGAAAAGGTGGGGGGATCTCCGCCTCAGCCTTTTCGTGCCCCTCCCCCCCCACCCCCCCCGGAGTAATACTCCATTGTTCGGCTGCCTAAGTGTCCCGTGGCAGTATCTCCATCCCTTTAAAGACGGGGATCCCGCCTCCAAGAACGGCCAGCCGATCACAGGGCCGGCAGCTCAGAAGTATCGGCAGCATGACCGCTAGGGGTGGCGACTGCTGGTACTGCAGAGAGCTTGGACCCAGGCCCAGTCCTGGAACCCCGGACCTCAGGTAAATGAGGCGGCGTTGCTGAGACCAGTCTGGAAGGTCCCCAGGAGGGTGGGTGAGAGGGTCATGGAGGTGGAGGTTTTGCTGGCGGGGGTCCTCCATGGGCTGCAGATTGCCTACAAAGTAGGGACCCACCCACCCCAAGCCCTCATTTTACAAGATGATCTCCCCGCATGGCGGTGGCACTCCCTCACCCCCCTCTGCTGCTTAGATCCCAGTGGTGGCAGGAAGAGCAGTTGATGTACATACACTCCAAGGACTGCAGCGGTTCAAGAAGGCAGCTCACCACCACCTTCTAAAGGGCAATTAGGGATGGACAATAAATGCTGACTGAGCCAGTGACACCTACATCCCCCAAAATAATTTTTTAAAAACTCTCTACCAGGACAGATACACTCACATCGGTAGGCTTTGTTGCGCATGTACAACAGATGGCACAATCTAGTTAGCATTACACAAACGTGCAGGAGGAGGTAATGGAGACAGTGACAGCTGCAGCCACTTCCCTGCAGAGAAGTGAGGAGAGGCCCAGAGAAACTCAGCCTCCTGCAGATGGTGAGCCTCAAGTGTCATCAGCAAAGCAGCAGATGCTTCAGTAGCGGCGGCAAGTATGTGAACATCTGTCAGAGTTTCCAGAGGCAGTGAAGTCCTGTGCACAAATGATGAAAGAGTCCATCCATGCCATGAGTGGTGCTATTTCTCTGGCATGTGAGTGCATGGTGCATGGCGTCCTCCATTGAGGGAGTGGTGACCCTCATGGGGAGACACATGAAGCATAGCACTGAGTGGATGCAGGGGGTGTGCATAGCCTCATCAATGAGATGTTTAGAGCGATGGGTGGGTGAGATGGGCCAGCCTTGCATTTCCTTGTTGCCAGGAGCTGAACCATTCCAGACAACTACAGGAGTGCATGTGGGGCCTGAAAGGGTTGAGGAGGGGCAGGCTGAAGGCAAGGGGATCTCCTCTCAAGGCACTTCAATTGCTGAAAGGCAGATCCTCGGGCCCTTTGATGATGACACCAACACTGTATGTTGGTCTGATGAGTGAGGCAATCCCTCCATGGATACAGGTGGCCCAGAATGTACCAGGCTGCAGTCGGGCTCAGGCACCCAGAGGATGTAGGCCGTGGCCATCTAATGCACTGGAGCAAGAAAGACAGCAGCCTGCCCCCACAACAACTTCAGGGACAGGGAGAGCATCTTGTAGAAGTGACTGTAAGCAAGCACATAAATGCACAGGTCAGCACTTGGGGTTTCACTGGATGATAATTATTTGTTCAATGCAGAACCCTTGTGTTGATTTTTGTACACCAGTTGGCTGCGGCCAGATATGGAATCAAATATATGGATGGTGTGTAAAGGTGAGCACTTCATGACCGCTTGCATTGACAGAGGCTTTGGCATATAGTGCTGAT
Organism: Heterodontus francisci; assembly: GCF_036365525.1. Lineage (NCBI taxonomy): Eukaryota > Metazoa > Chordata > Chondrichthyes > Heterodontiformes > Heterodontidae > Heterodontus > Heterodontus francisci. Next base: position 118,997,395 of record NC_090373.1, on the reverse strand, counting down.
GAGTACAGAGAGATGGTAAAGGCTTTTTAAGAAAGACTAGCAAGGCCACATCTGGAAGAGAATGTCTTGGTTTGGTGTGTAATATTACTAGTTCCTTGGTGTGTGATCTGTTGTTAAGAGTCACAGGACTACAAGTAATATCCAAAATTTACTTGGGTTTATTATAACTGAACTGGAACATATATACATACATAGAGTTACTGCATGAGCTAGTCTTGAACATGTCTTACTATCTCAGGCTTCACCCGCAACTGACTGGTTATGTGTGACTCAACATCACTTCCTCTGATGACCTGCACTTGCAGTCCTTAAGGTGGTCCACTCTTAAGGTCATCCCACAACATGGTGGTCCCTTACACTTGACTTCATGTGAAGTGTCTGCTGATCAGAGAGGCACAAGTTTTCCTGCCACACATGTTCTGTGAGCTAGGGCCTGTGATGCCATCTTCATTGGCTGGCACCTGTTGATATGCCTCATGCTTATCATCCTCCTCTGAGGTTGCCTGACTGGCCTGATTGGTTGTAAATTTGATATATTGGCCAGCCCGATGGCAAAAATCTACAACTGCATGCAGAGTGGGAGATGTCATGTAGATCTCCAGACCATCCCCGAAACGGACCACAGGCCAAATTGCTGAGTGCCAACGTCACCTTTAACACTACAAGCATTGGATGTCTGTCACCTCCCATTGGCATCAACTCCTGATCCAGCATACCACACAGCTCCACCACCTCCTTCCTGGAGAGATGCAGTCTTTGCAGACCTTGGTGCTCAGATACCTCAATTGAAGCTGGCCTCTTGACCCCATGCGCCCTCCTCGTCCACATCCTGGCCACCGCACAGATGCTCCATCTCTGCCACTCTCCTCCTCACTGGAGGAGTCAAAGTCTGGAAGAATTGACCCTATAGTTAAATGAAGCCTCCACTGTGATGAGCCTCTCAAGAACCTTGTCCTGCCTCCACTGACTGCTGTGCATCTGGAAGACACCTTTCCACCAACAGCACTGCACTCTTTGCAGTGCCTCCAAATTTGATAGTGTCGCGTCTTCAAGACACAGCCTGCAGACAGCTGCGAAGTATGGCTGCCAGTTCCCTCCACAACTCAACTGCTGCTCAGAGCTTGCCTCCTTTGAGTAGGTGAAACTCTGAGCCTCCGTGCATTCCATGTGTCGTTTGTAAAATCGGAGAAAGGTAGGAAAATACCTGACAATTGGCTGTTTCATGACCTTAATTACCTGCCTGCTGCTGATGTGTCTTCCACTAATCCATCCCACCACTCACATTTTCAAAATTAGTTGTCGGCGGGACAATGCCGGGGAGTCAGCCCAACGTGGGCCCATGCCATTTTACCAGCCGCCATCACACCCCCCCCCAACCCCCCGCCTCCATTACTGCTGCCACAAGGCCAGTAAAATTCTGCCCATAGTTTTTGTAACTAAAGATCACATTTAGGTGGTACTGTACAGCGCTGGTCACTTAACTGTGATCTTGCTTTCAAATTTTTTTCTCTTTGTGTCCTGGTGTAAATTTTATCTCCTACTGACTACTTTAGCTGGGCCCTGCTCGTGGCCTGCAATTTCAGCCTCACTGCCAGATTTCCTGCCTGACTGAGATATGTTGCTGGCTCTGATTTCTGGCAGCTCCATACCCCAATTCCTTGCCCCTATGCAGCAATGGCTTTGCTCTCCAAAGTGTCAAATTCAACAGGATTAGATTGCAAACATGCTCACACAGCCAGGCTTAAAAAACAAACGGCAGTGGAAAAGTCTTGACAGATTTTGTTTGTAGACCCCAGGGCTGACTATCTCTTGGCTACCTATAACAAATTAACCTGAATTTATGAATGAATGCATCAAAATATCCTGCAATACATTTTTGAAGCAACTTAGTCCCAGGTAATAAAATGAAGGGCAAGTATGTCATTCTTAATTATAACAAAAAATTGCACAACAAGGAAACAAAACTTGTTAAATTTAATATTATAGTTGCTGAGGTTGATTTGCAGTTAAGCAATATTCCTTGCCAAGATACATAAATAAATTAGGCACTTATTATGAGGTTTTGATGATTGTATTTGCATTCCAATATTGCCCTTCTTTCTTTGGTTTATTGGTCCTGTTTCAGTTAGAGTATGAGAATGTATTTAAATTTCTGAAACACAACTCCTCAGAGCAACTATTCAAGCTCATCAGTTGTGAAGATTCCCCGAGACAAACTGGCCCAGTTGTATAATAGGTGATAATGTTTATTTTTTTAATGCCTATTTCTATAGTTGCAGACTGCAGTGACCGGAAGAACTTTGTAAATGTTGATGAGTGCATAATTAGTTCAATTAAAGTTGCATGTTGTCTGTGTTCTTTTCTGTTGACTTACTTAGGAATAGCAGTTCTGTTTCAAACATTTAAAATAAGTAAACAAGCAAGAAGTAGCTACTTTCAGGTCCCACCCTCTTCCCCTAATATTCAACCTTCTCCATAAGTTTTACAGTGCAGAAAGAAATAAAGACCTCAGAAAAGTACATCACTATAAATAGTAGAATTGAAAACGGAATTTAATACCGTTCATCAGGCTTTCTAAAGAGGAAAATCGATAATAAAACCTGTCATGTCTCAAGGTGATGCTGTTATTGTTAAATGTCATAAAATGTTAGCTGTTAAAACAGCAGCCATATAGTAAATTTAGAGCTCATACTGAAAAAGCAGGTCAAATCTGTATGCAGTTGTAGGTTCTTGCCATTGAATATTGTTGTGAAGCAGCCCAAGTTTCTCCCAACCAACAGTCATTGTTTAATTTCATATCTTCACACTCGTTCCCATGAGGAAAAACTTTTTCATGCAGTGAGAGGTTAAAGTCTGGAATGCACTGCCTGAGAGTGTGATGGAGGCAGGTTCAATTGAAGCATTCAAAAGGGAATTAGACTGTTCTAGGAAAAGGAAGAATGTGCAGGGTTATGGGGAGAAGGCAGGGGACTGGAACTGCTGAATTGCACTTTCAGAGAGTCGGTGCAGACACGGTGGGCCAAATTGCCTCCTTCTGCACTGTAACAATTCTGTGATTCTGTGAATAGTGCAGAGTAATGGAAAGATTCACAGGCTGATTAACAACCTGATCGGCCACATTGTGAATGCTCCTTCCATAGCCATCAAGTCTTGGAGTGGGAACTCAAACCCAGAGTCTTCTGGTGCAAATGCAAGAGTGCTACCAACTGAGCCACAAGAACACTAACAGCCATGATCGTATGCAAAAATAAAATATTATGGATGCTGGAAATCTGAAAAAAAACCCAGAAAATAGTGGAAATACTCAGCAGGTCAGGCAGCATCTGAGGAGCCATGATGGTATACATTAGTAAATGGGGTCTTTCTTAAGGTGTTAAAGTAAAATTTAGAACTTTTTAAGAATTCCTTTGGCCCCTGATAGTTTCCTAGGGCTGCTCTCACCTAAACTCCCTGTTTGTGATCCTTCATCTTGACTCACCTGCCCAAGTAGATCTCCTGGACTTGTTGGGCAGAATGACCTGACTCTGTGCTGTACTAAATATGTAAAAATTATCAGAAGCTCATTTATTTACCCAGGCCCAAGAGCTCGATTACTGGCTGTTATTTATTAAACTGCCATCCCTCTACCCATGCCTCTGCTTTACCTGCTAGGCACACCCCACAACCACAACCCTCTTCTGTGGACCACATACCCTGCTCACTTTTTCTATGTCCACATCTCCTGCTCAGCTACTTATCAGTCTATCACCACCACCCGCCCACCCACCAATCTGGCACTTGCCAGATCATCAAGCTCTGCAACTGCCACGGTTTTCCATGACCCATCCATCCAGTTCTCTTGTCACCTGCCAACTCACAAACATTAGTGCCATATTGCTGACCTTCCACTTGCCTTAAATTCATCAGGTCAACCCCACTAATAATCTAAACATCCTTCGCTGCTCCATCTCATGCCTCCTGTCTCATTTACCTCTTTTATCGCACTCCTCTTCCTGCTCCCTTGCTCCAGTTCCCCCTCCCCATTCTTCCTTTTCTCTCAATCGTCACTTTCCCTCTGACCTACTTCCATCTCCGGCCTCCTCCCCTCTCCACCTCCCTAGTGCATTCTCCCCCTATATTTTTTTGTCCATCCTTTTCTCCAGCCCCATCCCCTTCTCTCTTACCCTTCTCTCCAACTCCTCAGCCTCCCTTGTCTCCTCCTCCTTCCTCTCCCCTCTCTCTCCCGCATGTACCTTTTGCATTTTAGTTCTTCTTTGTGCAGAAACTTTGTATTTTGCATTGAGCGTACTTAATAATTTCAAAATGCATCATCCTGCCATTTCATAATACCCCATATCTGCTCTACCTCCTTACCCAACAAAAAAATGTTTTTTTGACATTTGGAGCTGCATTTTCACAGGAACTCTCTTACTCATCCATCATAATTTTGGCAGATGAGCCATGGAAACCCCAGATAAATGGTGCAGACAGTATTTATGCTTTTTATCTTAGTTTCCATGGCTCTTCCGCTGCAGATATTGAGCATGAGCGTAAGAACCCCTGATAGAACTTCACCCCTTTAATAAAAGCTCTACTTGTGGAACCCCATCACTGATTGTTCCACCTTGTTTTTTTGATTTAAATCATTTTCTCGATTGAAACAGAATAGGAAGTAACTCAAATGGCAATACATAACCTTAGTTTTCCTTCCTCAAAAGATTAATTCCTCCACAAATTCCTCCTATTCATGGAGGAGAAATTTACCCAGAAAGAACGGGCTGAATTTTGTCTGAACATCGGGTTCCGTGGTGGGGAGTGCGAGGGTGGGGGAAGGGGGTGCCGGATGATCGCAGCAACAGCGGCCTGCCACCGAGCCCGATTGCCAGGACCAATCCTCCCGGCGGCAGTGAGGCTCCACGGCGGCCACACCCCCTGTCACTCGGCAACAGGACACAACTTTAAATATTGAAATTACCTTTATGCATACATTTAAATCCTATTCCCATGATCTTACCTTCGGTTCTGGATATTCAGTGCACTCACGCACCTTCACTTTCCCTTCCAGGGAAAGCTGCCATCACCGAGGTGGGGAAGGGGGGAAAATCAGAGCATTTGTAGTGTAGTTGTGGGGGGAGGTGGAGGAACAGGGTCAACTCTGTATTTTTAATGTGGGAGGGGAAGGGGTGACCTCTGCACTTTGTGCAGTTGGCGGTGGAGGAGGGTGGTGGGGGAGAGGGGTCAACTCTGCAATGTCAGTGTATTGTGGGGGGAGGGGGGCGGAAATCAGGCCAAACATTTATTTTCGGTGTATTGGGGGGGGGGCAGCTCTGCATTATCTGAGCAAGGCTGGCATCCCTTTAAAAATAGCTCCAGCGCCTGTGCAGAGACAGCTGACGCCGTTCACGGCGTTGCCGTGGCTGCCAGCCAAATGATTGGAGTGGGCGGCCACCCTGCGTATTTAAATGAGCCACCATGCTCAAGATCACGGTGGTGTGGCAGCGTGCGGCCCGCATGTGCAAGCTGCCACTTTTATCGCCCTCCGCCGCTACTAACGGCGGGAAAATAAAATCCAACCCAACAAATGCAAGAATATTAAACATAAAGCAGTAGAGACACAATATTAATTATTTACTTATTTATTTTTAGATTTAGAGACAGATCAGTTTAAATGTGTTACAAAATCACCTTCATAAATGTTAAATGGAAGAATGGAGCTGATGGCGTTTGTTTTCCATCAATAAGAATCAATTTTATTTCCTTTTCGACAACTATTGGTGTGTATTATTTCACTAATGCATTTCCTCAACCCCTTTTTAAATCTACTGTCCAAGATGCCTCAGCAGTTGTACATTTAGTGCTGAAGGTCACTGTATTTGCAGGGTGACCCTGAAACAAATCTTGAGCAGGGGCTCAGCTTTGGTATAACACAGCCAGATGCAGATTAAAGCTATTTCTAGTCCACAGTGGTCTATAACTCCAACTGCACAAGACACCCCTACCATTTCCCAGATCAACCATTTGTGTGCCATTTCAGCAAAATTACTAGTTTGATGCAAAATCTGGGGACTTTTGTAAAGTAAAAGAAAGTTTTACATAAAACATCTACATGGGTTCTTTCATGATTAATCAGATTTTTACATCTTTATAACTGCTCCCCGTTAAGAATGTGGAGAATGGCCTGGTTGCTTGTGGATCATTCTGGGATGTTGCCTGGATACCTTTTGGAGATCAGAGAATAATGCAGACCTTTCCCTCAGGGTATTATGAAACTGAGGTAGAATCCATGATAGGTTATATTGTACACAAGCTCGGGAATAATTGGGTCAGATGGTTCTTTCTCATCCATTCTTTCGGATTTTCTTGTATACCCACTATTGGTTGTGACAGCTTTTCACCTTCTAAAATGAGCAGACGCTGAGATGGCTCCAATGGTCACATAGCACACATATGTTGTCACATTCAAACTGGTGATTAAATCCAGAGATTAAATCATTTGGCCTGGGATCAGCATCAACTGGAGGTCCAGAGTTTCCTCAGAGCAGCTTTCGCTCTGCCGCCTTAACTTCACGGTAAGCAGAATTCCCATTGATAACACCTCTTGCATGTATGGTTGGAATGAAGTCTATGCACTCCTATGTTTGCAAGTAAGCGTCCAAGATACTTTAACAAGTCCAAGTACCCTCTTTAAAAAGTGGTGTTGCAAAGGTGTTCAAGTAAATGTAGTAACGGCTAAGAAGGAATGTGATTTATCTGCTTGCTCCATGATCTGAATCAAGTCTCAGTAAAGCTAGAATTACGTAACTTTCAAAATTCTTAAGGAAAATCTTTGGAAGAGTTAACTTCACTGTTTTACATTAATGTTTATTGCTCTGCTATTTTAAACATTTTATTATATTATACCCATGCAGAATTGTTAAATATTGCAAAAGTACTTGTGCATCAAAAATGTAATGAATCTTTTAAAAGATTATAGTACCTTCTGATTAAAAATAAATAAAAATTACCGTTGAAGCTTGCAATTTTATGTTCCAGCACTGAATGATAATATATTCATTGATCAGGAATTAAAGTATGACTGATCTCATTTTTATATATTGCTTTCTGGAAATATTTCAGAAAGAATTGAATTAAATCTGTTCCTGTTGTCTTTGTGCACAGACCAGACGTGCCAAGAATCCCTGAAGAAGCAGTCGGAAGCAGAACTGGGGTGTAGAGTAGTGGAAGCACTGGAAACATCAACATCGGACAGAACAAGAAGATACAATGTGAACTTTGAAGAGCAGAAAAATGGCCAGTGTGGGATCACTGAGGACTTAATACAAGCACTTCCCCTCAGTTTTCTGTCAGGCACTGAATCACCAATTAGAACAGTCAGACATCTCAGTCTACCAGACTGCCATAGAATTTGGGGAAGTGATACGAAGAATGCTTTGAAACGGTGCTATAAAATAAAAGGCCTGGAGGCATCAATGAAAGAAATATTTCATTCCAGACTACAGCAATCTGAATTTCCAGGTATTTGGGTTTATTTCATATTATGTCCATCATGCTGTCCATTTAGTACTGTACTGTAACATCTTACACAGAAGTAGGAAATGTTGGTATTCTAGGAGAATCAATCAGAAGCTTGCCTTTTTGACAGGTACAGAATAAAAATGAGAAAAAGGTTAAGTTTTGACAAGAACCTTTTAAGGACCATCTTTGTGTCAGCCCACTTTTAGGTCTAAACTTTCTGCTGCTCCGCCACTGATTTTGCAGTATAATTTCAGCAGGCAGGACCATAAGTTAGTGCAAGGGCACGTTCCACTGGAAGATTTTAACTGTGGCGGCCCAGTGTAAACTGCATGGCACCAGCCTAAAAATGTTCCTGGTTTGCTTAAGGTGTTCCAGCTGCCAGCATCTCAGTAGCAGCCTGCAGATGGGCAGCTGGAGTACCTGCCTGTTGAAGACTGGAGTCCACTTTCAATATGAAAAATGGGGTCCTATAACATAAATTTGGACTCTGCCATATTGAGATACAAATAGGCGCAGGAGGCTCTTTAAAAGTACAGCCCAAAACCAGTTTCATCTTTTATTTTTGCAGGTGTAGGAGAAACAAATCAGGCCCAGGCCTCAAGTTGCTCCAGGCCTTACATTCAGGGACAAATGTTAATAGCAGCCTCATTGGATCCAGATTTTCTTTTTGTGTCCTTCCTAATTTCCCTTCATAATTACAGTCATTTCCTTAAGTGACTACCCACTGTCAGTTAACAGCATGCAGCTAAGACCAATGCAGCAATGTGTTGCTCCACCCTTATGCTGAACCTGCGCCTGACTTTGGGATGCCTATATTAAATATGCAGTTTTTATTCATTCATGGGATGTGAGCATTTCTGACAAGGCCAGCATTTATTGCCCATTCCCTAATTACCCTTGTGAAGATGAGCTGCCTTCTTGAACTGCTGCAGTCCATGTGGGGTCGGTACACCCACAGTGCTGTTAAGAAGGGAGTTCCAGGATTTTGACCCAGTGACAGTGAAGGAACGGCGATATAGTTCCAAGTCAGCATGGTGTGTGGCTTGGAGGGGAGCTTGCATGTGATGGTGTTCCCATATCCCTGCTGCCCTTGTCCTTCTAGGTGGTAGAGGTCACGGATGTAGTATAAGCACCTGTAAGGGTTAATTCCTGAGACAGGATGAGCAACCCCTCCCACTGTAAGGGTGATGATGTAACAGTCACCTGATACTGGGCTTTGGAAGAAGCGAGAAGCGGCGACGAAGGGTGCTAGCTAAGGAGGCTTGAGGTGAGTGTAAATAGTGTTGTGTAAATAATAAGAGTTATTAGTTGACCTTATCCAAACTCTGAGACTTTCTCTACAATGTCCTTGCTACACTACAACTACAACAACAACATGCAGCAACAGATTTGAAAGGTGCTGTCGAAGGACCCTTGGTGAATGTCCGCAGTGCATCTTGTAGATGGTACACACTGTGTGCCAGTGGTGGAGGGAGTGAATGTACACAGTGGTGGATGTGTCCTGATTAAAGGCGAAAGTGCTGTTGTTACAAACTGGAGCCTGCAGCTAAATCCAGCAATTCATTTTTACTTGCTTTCTTTTGCACTGTTTTTCTGGGAAATTCAATGCGGGTGAAACTCCTGAAGTGGGATTCCTGTACTGGCATTCCAAAGTTAGGAGTAACTTAGCTTCCTTTGCAGCAAATCCCTGAGGCATCTACAAGGCATGATAGAAACTTCCAGGAGTAGCAGAGATCCTGCACAATTGATTCTCTGACATTATTTGGGAGTTCCAGTAGTCTCCTGCTGAAGTTACAGTGGAAGATCAGTGGAACCTCCACAAATTTTCAGCCTCCATGACTGTGGACTAATTCTTGCCTGCATGATCACAGTGGTGATGTCGCACTGGCAGAGTTAAGGATGATCCAGATGGCCAAGTGTAAGCAAAGTAGAACTAAAAAGGAGAATGTGGCATGGTGGCGATCTACTAATTTGCATAATAGTCCAGATCTTAATCCTACTGAGTTTTAGGATACCGTATAAGGAACGCCAATACGCCAAAGCACTTCACTCAAATGTAACCAGTCAAAAATCGACACCGAGCTAAAGAAGGAGGTGTAAGGACAGGTGACGAGAAGCTTGGTCAAAGCTTGGTATTGCATAAGGTCTTAAAGAAGGAGAAAAAGCTAGAGAGGCAGAGAGGTTTAGAGAGGGAATTCCAGAGATTAAGGGCTAGATGGCTGAAGGCACGGCTGCCAATAGTGGGGAGAAGGAAGTGAGGGATGCACAAGGGGCCAGCATTGGAGGCATGCAGAGTTCTCAGAGGGTTGTAGGGCTGGAGGAAGTTCAAGAGATAGTGAGGCCATGAAAGGATTTAAACATGAGTTTGAGAATTGAACATGGTCATCATTTATGAATTCAAGAGTTCAATTTTGCTACTCAGCATATTGTATTTTCATTCTAATCACAGCAGGTGTCTATACCTTGGAAAACAATATCCAACTTGGCCTGGGGTCAAAGGATCCAACTATCAAGGGATTGATGAGAGATGGGGGCTCGCCATTCCTGGACCAAAAGCAGCTCAAGAAATTCAAGTATGTTCTCATGACATTTGTGACTCTAGGCTGTGCTATAATTCTACAAAATAATAACTAATGAAATGCACCAAAAGTAAATTTGGGACCAGTCCAAATAATTCAAATAATTCTCTATAATTATCACTATTGTGTAGAATTTCAATATCAAGTCAACTACCATGATTGTGCTGCTGGTCACATTCATCTATCCCTCCTACTCGCTTGTAATTAACTTACTACCCAAGTTATCACTTTCTGTTGTCAATTTCTGAGCACAATTAAAATTCTAATTCCCACACAGAATACTTCCACAAGTGACTGATTGGAAAATGTGATTTCCTTCCTATGAACTGCTCATAGGAGTGAAATTAAGATTTCACATCAAGACTGACTGAACCTTTTCTAGTTTTGCATCTCACGTCTACAATTTTTCTGGCTCCTGAAAAACAAGCAAGTTGCAATTTTCAACGGAGAATACATTGCTCATATCAGCTGTTGAAACCTTCAATAATTTTGATAAGTTTGGGTATGTGTAGCTGGTTGGCATGTACCAATGGCTTATAACTAAATTAAAGTAGGAGAGATGTTATTCTGTGTTTTCAATTTCAGGAAATACTCCAAAGAAGGAATTTTAGAAATTATTTCAAGAGAAAGAAACAGCAAATCAAGGGAAGGTAGCAACAAGACCAATGGAGTTCCATTGAACAGGTGACAGTTTTCTAACTTTAAGATAAATCCTTTCATTGATAGAAAATATAAATTTATTATAGTTGCCCAGACTCAGTATTTTATTAAGTATTTAAATACTGTTTGGAACCTTGAAAGACTTAATTTTAAAGTGATTTTATTTAAAATACAGAACAATCAACATTTTTTATTTTTTCAACGAGGAAAACAATTTTCTTTATATACTAGTTATACTTTTAAGGGTTACAGAAGATGTTTTGAAGTTTTACAGATTTCAAAGGAATCAGGAAAACATAAGTGGATGAATTTATTCTCTTGTATGTTTGACTGTGTCCTATTGGGATCTTTGGGTCACGCAAAAGTTAGTTAGGCCATAGCTGGAGTACTGTGTAAAGCTTTGGTCACCACACTATAGGAAGAATGTGATTGCACTGGAGAGGCTGCAGAGGAGATTCACCAGGATGTTGCCTGGACTGGAGCATTTCTGCTATGAAGAGAGACTGGATAGGCTAGGGTTGTTTTCCTTAGAGCAGAGAAGGCTGAGGTGGGACCTGATTAAGGTATACAAAATTATGAGGGGCATAGATGGGAAGAAACATTTTCCCTTAGCAGAGGTGTCAATAACCAGGGAGCATAGATTTAAGGGGCAGGAGGTTTAGAGGGGATTTGAGGAAAAACTTTTTCACCCAGAGGGTGGTTGGAATCTGGAACGCATTGCCTGCAGAGGTGGTAGAGGCAGGAACCCTCACAACATTTAAGAAGTATCTAGATGAGCACTTGAAACGCCATAGCGTACAAGGCTACGGGCCAGGTGCTGGAAAATGGGATTTGAATAGATAGGTGCTTGATGTTCGGCACAGACACGATGGGCCGAAGGGCCTGTTTCTGTGCTGTATAACTCTATGACTCTAAAAGGATTATGTGTCATAGTTTTGTGGGTGGGTCTGGAAAATTTGGCAGGAACCCCATATATTGAACCTAGCTTTGTGCTGGTTCCAGTTTTCAACCATCATTTGTGCCAGTTACTGGATATGCCAATCCAAATACAGGTGGGCACATTTAAATGAGGCACGAATGACAGAATAAAGTTAATACATCACATTTGTTGTCGTCATCGCCCCATAGGCACTGGACATTATTTACACCAGCTTTCAACAGTTACTCAATGTTGCTAGGTGAGGCACAATGCCTTAAGTTATATTTAAACCTTTAAGGCAGGATCAGAAATCAATTTAGGCACCATGGGTGGAATCTTCTCATCTTAGTCCATGTTGGAATGACGGGACCATTTTCGGTTCTGGAACCCAGCTCTCTGAATTGTGTGCCCAGCAGTTGTTCTTTACCAGACCAAACCAATTGTCATCTCATCACTGGCAATTTGACCAATTAGGGAGGGTGGGAGGATGACGCCTCCATTTTGTCAAAGGAATTCTAATTAAAGAGACCATGGTATGAGTCAGAAAAGCTCACCAGCACTTGGATTTATGAGGCTGCAGCAACCACAGGAATAGCGAGGAGAACTTCAGTGACAGGCACATTGTCAGTCATTGGCAATGCGTGTCCAACTGCTCTACTATAAAGGAGGTCTGGTTCCAGGAGACTGCAGATGTTAACAGCGACCTGCCATGAGAGCCTGAACCTCCTGAGGGACTGGTGCTCAGACATGTCGAGAGAGATGATCCTCTGCCTGTAGACCCTGTGTTGAGGGTCTCTCCCTGTTCCAGCTGGATCTTGGTGTCCCTCTGCCCTATGGAGGGGCGTGCATTGAGGATAATGCAGCTGCTGTTGTTCCTGCTGCTGCTGGAGCTGTTGTCGGTGATGCGGCCTCTGCTCTTGACCCTCAGCAGAAGTGGAAGGTGGAGCTGCATAAGCTGCTCCCATGCCTTGCTGGAGGCTGGCAGCTAGGAAGTGTAGCTGAAGGTGAATGATGTACTATACAGGTGAAGTGCCTTCCAAGCAGTTGGCAATCACTTGTCAAGCAATGAAAGCACGGTCTGAGAGAAGAAATGCTTTGAACAACAGCCTCTCACCTGTCCATGGCTGGAGTTCTTGAGTGCAAGCGATCAAAGCCTTCCCAGCTTGTCAGTTTCACTGAAGAAGCTCTTCCTGCTGTGCACTTGCCTCTGTGATCCTGGTGAGTTGCTGAGAGGTCAGGAAATGGCTCCCCTCACCAGCTGGAAAATTCAGGTTTCAGGGCTAAAGCAGCTTACGATTGGCTTCTTAACAACCTCAATCACTTCATAAATACTTACCTGACAGATCCAAGAGGGCTCCCCATTATCTTTCAATCCCACCTTGGGGAAAGCCGGACAAGAGTGGGATCACAACGGGATCCCAACCCGACATCAGTTTCCGGGACCTTCCAACCCCGAACCCACCTTCACCCCGAATCCGCCCCCCCCCCCGGGCTGGGAAATCTCTGCCCGATATTGGCATGTCTACCTATTGACATTGGTAGATGTTATCATTTTATTGGAAGCAGGAATTTTTAAAAATACCTTTGAGCATACCTATTCCTTTAAGGAGTTGCAGGTATCTGTCTTCTGCAACAGTTGCCATCGCCCTGCTCCCCACTTTACGGTGAGCACCTATGAGCAGACAGGAATATCTTTGGATGCCTGCCCAAAAAGTTTCAAAGAGAATGACACCATGAAATTTGTTGGGATCAGCACTAGGTCAGTCAGGCAAATTGAAAGCCTGCCCCACCGCACTTCTGCAGCTGAGCACATCACCACAGAAAATCTTGGTAAGTGCCTTGCCCACTGCTTGAGAATTTCCTCTTCCTCCCAAGTGATTAAAATGGCAAAACAATCCAAGACAGCTGTCACTTTCACAATCAGGGACACAGCCGGTAGATTTACAAAGAATAATGTTACATTATTTGCTACCCGTTTACAAACCTCTGTCCGTCTCTGGAAACAAAGGAAAGGAGAAAATAATATATAAATAGTACGTTATTGTAGCCTGAACAAATTCCAAAGCATTTTACAATTGATCAATTAATTGTAGCCAAAACTTTCACCACATGGATAGAGAGTGCTACCTCATCTTACCATGTCCTACTGGGCATTACTTTAGCTCCAGGGATGGGAACAAACTGTTGGCCATCGCTGAGAAGTGGGAAGCCCCCATCAAGTTTCTCTCAATCCAATAACCCAGCCTATTCAATGAAAATTAGAAATGTCCTATAAACTCAAGACCGAAGTCGCAATATTCATGAGGGAAACAGCATCAGCACTTTTGACCTCTTTCCTCAGGTGAATTTTTTAATCCCTCACGCATTACTGCACGATGTTGGAGATTAACTCTGTCATTTCCTTCAATATAATGTGTAGATGCTCTGAACATTTTCAAAGTAAGAGCGATCTCCCTTCCATAGGCAACCCCCATGAGCTAAACATCCCTGACCCTTGTAGCTGAAGCTGGGCATCTGATTTGTGCTGATTTGTGCTCCTTTACTATCATTGATACTTTTCCTCTTCAGGAATGCTTCATTCTCTGCAATGAATGTATCTGAAATAGTATCCATATGATCAAGAGTGTGTGACAGGTACTCATGAGATGGATGGATTTGCTAATCATCTCTGGTGTCAGCTATGTCATCTTGGGAGACGACTATTCAAAGAAAACACGTGTTAACCTAGTGTATGAAATGGCTGTGGACAGAGTTCCGGTGCAAATATATTGTGTGCCATGCTCCTGTTATTCAGAATCTGCCTGGGTCTCAATGACTAAATGACTTTGAAAGGGGAGGAAGAGGATGAATTAAAGAATGTTATTTGCCTTATTGAGATGGCATCAAGCTGCCAAGCATTTATTTTCAGGGCTGCCTCCTGGTGTTTGAGTCTTCTCATGAAAGCAGGGCTATCAGCAGTCCTTATAATTGTGAGATCTGATGCAAAGTCACAGACCTGAAATATTAGCTCTCCTTCTCTCTCCACAGATGCTGCCAGACCTGCTGAGAATTTCCAGTACTTTCTGTTTTTGCTTGTAATTCTCTCTGTATCTGTAGGCAGCCTTCCCCTTTCAATCCAGAAAAAGCAAATGTCGTTAGCATTTATATGAACAGCGAGTGTCTTTCCTTAAAACTTGTGTAAATGTATGGCAAAGTCGTACGTAAGTAGTTTCAAGTACCAGTTTGATTTACAGCCACAACATGCAGAGGTTTGGTGTGGCATCAGGAGTGTTTTTATATATTGGCCACAAAGCTCACCCTACAGCAAAAAAGGACATGGTGGTGCAGTGTGAAAAAATCAATGCTTCCTATCTTTTTTCAGTGCTGCATCAAATTAAAAGCAGAGTATTTTTGGCATGCATTGCTTTTACTGAATTAGTGTTGGCAAATTGGGCTCAGCCTTGCCTTGGCACTT
Source organism: Heterodontus francisci (assembly GCF_036365525.1). Classification (NCBI taxonomy): domain Eukaryota; kingdom Metazoa; phylum Chordata; class Chondrichthyes; order Heterodontiformes; family Heterodontidae; genus Heterodontus; species Heterodontus francisci. Next base: position 118,982,289 of record NC_090373.1, on the reverse strand, counting down.
CTCAAGCCCAGGAACTGCGTCCATGACCTGCAGATGACATTAGCTCATTTACCACCTCCTACCATGCTTGCCTCACATTGTGGTGCAAAAGGAGCACCTTATGAGCCCCCAAGATGGTTGCCCTAATTCTGATACAGCAGTTCCAAGGGAACATTCAGGCTGTTTTCACCCAAGGAGGCAGTTCTTACCATGTTCCCTTTGCCATATTCCACTCCTTACTTATTTGCTGCAGCCAAAAAATTGGATTCAAGTTCCACTGCTCTCCAGATATCCTGTCCTTCCACCCTCTCACCCCCACAACCCCCCGCCAATCATTTCCAGACCTCATGAAAATGCACAGGAAGCTATTCAAATTATGTTCAGTCATTGGTCTCGCTAAATGAGATGTGATCAGCTGGTCACTTTTCAACTGGGATCTCTGAACCAGCCCTGTAAGGGAATAGATGTTTTCACAGGAAACTAGAAGCAAGTAAACAATGGACAGGTGCCTACTGCAAAGTGCAAAGGAAGAAAGATTCTGATATGATTGTTGGGGAATCATTGAAAAGATCTGCTCAAAATAGGTAATTTTATCTGCATGTATGTGTTTAAAAGGCCACCAATGGATCAGGGAGAGGTAAGAAAACAGTGACAAAAAATTTCTGGATGTTAGTTTACAAACTTTTTTACTAACTTTTTTTAATCTGAAATAAATTTCATTTTGAGGAATCAATAAGATTGCATTTCATAATTTTACAGGATTTGATAAGGAATAGTTTCCAGTAAATTAGTTTCAATTGGTATGCATTTATTCATTATCTTGATTGTATATCTCAATACAGACATGGTCCTTTTTGGCCTGTAGGATTTGGTCCATTATGTTCAACTCCAAGTCACATCATAAACTGTCCTGAAAATGAAGCACTTTGGCACAAGATTGAACAAGGTGACTGTGTTATTTCCTAGTAAGAGAAATATTTTCTATTTGATCTTTGGGACAAGACTGCAGTACAGATTTTGAAATGATCTATTTGAGGTCTTTAAAATGCTAAAGGGAATCAATGGGGTTCAAACAATAGACAGTAGATTCTAGGTCAATTGAAATGATCAAAACTGAGATTGATAGATTTTTGTTATGTAAAGGAATCAAGGGGCATGCAGTAAAGGAGTAAAATGGAGTTAAGATACAAATCAGTCATGATCTAATTGAATGATGGAACAGACTTGAGGAGCTGAATGGCCTACTCCTGTCCCTATGTTCCTTAACACCAATGGTAACGTATTCATTTTAGTATTGCTGAAAATAGAGGCAGGTTGTCGCAGCTTTTTGTCTTGCACTCATCAGGACAATCCGCAAGAATAACCAATGTAAGGGAAAACAACAACTTTATACTGTGTGACAAGAGAGTGCTGATCGGTTGGCAAGTGAACTCTGATTGGTACAGGCGTTGCCATGGAGAATGCACCAGTGACTGACAGTTAGGTGCCAAGCTTTGTTTGAAATTTAAACCAGGTAGCTTGACTCTGATTGGTCAAGGCGTTGCCCTGAGGAATGAACCAGCAAATGGTTGTCACTTATTTTGTTTAGCTGAAACAGGCGCAATGTGTGTACATGTTCTTTCTGTCTGCAAAGAATAGGGCCCTGTGTATTAATATATGTAGCTTCCAGTACACGCAAGTATGGGAAGTAAGCAATAATGTAATAGCAATCTACAGTTCCCCAGAGCCCAAACAATGCCCAGAAAGCATTGAGTATGAAAGGCTGACTGCTGAATTAAATGATGAGTATGCACACAGAAAATTCATATGTCAAGAATCACTGGGATGAAATAAAAAAATGGAAGAGTTGCACCAAATGTTGAGTCATATAAGTCTTTGAAATGCAGGGTGAGTTTTAATGTACAATTTTCAATATCTTCATATTTTAAAGCAATGTACAGTGTATAACACCTTTAAAAATGTTATCTTCATTATTAGCTTCTGACAATACTGCAGTGGAGTTAAGTAATTCACAACTTCCAAACAATCCTTCAAGATGTAAACATCTGGTGTTTGATTCAAGAACACATAGCAAAGGGTCAATTCCACACTCAATTCCAGAGGACTGGGCTCCCAGTCTGATTTTTGAGTCAAGATTTGAATCTGGAAACCTACATCAGGCTTGGAGAATGTAAGTATGCTCAGTTGTTGTATGCTTATTCCAAATTGTTCAGCAACATAACCTCAAAATTACCTTTGGTGATATTAGCAGACAAATATCTCATATGTTTTTAGGCTGTTTATCAACTATTCCAACAGATGTTAACCTATTTGTTTGAAATGACTTAACAACTCAGCTAAAATTGCCAACAAATGAATGTTATACAAATGCATTAAGGGCTGATCCACTAATATCACAAATGATAATTTCTAGGCTTATATTTCAACATGTAAAATATGACAACTTAAAATAATTTCCTCATTAGAAGAGTTTACATTTAAATACAAACACACATCAGTTTATTTCTTAGACAGCATGTTTATTAGAATATCAGTAAAAAATTTGACTCACTGAGTATAGCAGTGCCACTGGAGAGGTCAGTTGAGGATAAGGAGAAGGAGAAATGAGAGAAAGGAAAGGAGAAAGGAAAGTGTATCTTGAAACAATAAGAAGGACAATTAATAATAACCTACAATGTCTATAATATATTCAAAATCTTGGGTTTGTATGCACTGGCTGCCAACTATTTTTCACTACAAATTCCTATATCCGCATTTATAATAGAAACTGCCCATGTAAACTTGCCACAGTGTAATTACATGCTCCTACCAGTGGGTAGCACTGTAAAATGTGATGAGAAATCATAGAATGGTTACAGCACAGAAGGAGGCCATTAGGCCCATCATGCCTGTGCCAGTTCTCTGAAAGAGCAATTTAGCTGGTCCCACTCCCCCGCCCTTTCCCCGTAGCCCTGCAGATTTTTCCCTTCAGGTGCTTATCCAATTCCATTTTGAAAGCCATGAATGAATCTGCCTCCACTACCCTCTCAGGCAGCACATTCCAGATTATAACCCCTCGCTGTGTAAAGATGATTTTCCTCATGTTGCCTTTGGTTCTTTTGTCAACCACCTTAAATCGGTGTCCTCTGGTTCTCAACCCTTCCACCAATCAGAGCAGTTTTTTTCTGTCTACTCTGTCCAGACCCCTCGTAATTTTGAACACCTCTATCAAATCTGCTCTCAACCTTTTCTTCTCTAAAAGAAAGCTTCTCCAATCTATTCACATAACGGATGTTCCTCATCCCTGGAAACATTCTCATAAATCTTCTCTGCAGGCTCTCCAAACCCCTCACATCCTTCCTAAAGTGCAGTGCCCAGAACTGAACACAATACTCCATTTGAGGCCGTGCCAAAGTTTCATCATAACTTCCTTGCTTTTTGGACTTTATGCCTCTATTTATGAAGCCCAAGATCCTGTCTGCCTTCTTAACCACTTTCTCAACCTGTCCTGCCACCTTCAACAATTTTTGAACATATACCCCCAGGTCTCCTGCACCTTTAGAATTGTACCCTTTATTTTATATTGCTTCTCCTCGGTCTTCCTACCAAAATGCATCACTTCACATTTCTCTGTTAAATTCTATTTGCTACTTGTCCGCCCATTCCACCAGCCTGCCTATGTCTTCTTGAAGTCTATCACAATCCTGCTCACAGTTCACTATGCTTCCAAAATTTGAGAATACAAGCAAGGAGTCTGTCCAAGATTTACTTAATTAAGACATCACAATACATACACAGACGGTAAGACAAGTAACATTCGCACCACACAAGTGCCAGGCAATGACCATCTCCAACAAAAGAGAATCTAATCATCTTCCCTTGACATTCAACGGCATTACCATCGCTGAATCCCCCACAATGGGGCTACCATTGACCAAAAACTGAACTGGAGTAGCCATATAAATACCGTGGCTACAAGAGCAGGTCAGAGGTTAGGAATCCTGCAGCAAGTAACTCACCTCCTGACTCCCCAAAGCCTGTCCACCATCTACAAGGCACAAGTCAGGAGTGTGATGGAATACTCTGCACTTGCCTGGATGGGTGCAGCTCCAACAAAACTCAAGAGGTTCGACAACATCCAGAACAAAGCAGCCCACTTGATTGGCACACCATCCACAAATATTCACTCCCTCCACCACCGACGCACAGTGGCAGCGGTATGTACCATCTACAAGATGCACTGCAGCAATGCACCAAGGCTCCTTCGACAGCACCTTCCAAACCCGCGACCTCTACCACCTCGAAGGACAAGAGCAGCAGATGCATGGGAACATCACCACCTGCAAGTTCCCGTCCAAGTCACACATCATCCTGACTTGGAACTATATCGTCGTTCCTTCACTGTCACTGGGTCAAAATCCTGGAACTCCCAAACAGCATTGTGGGTATACCTACCTCACATGGATTGCAGCGGTTCAAGAAGGCAGCTCACCACTACCTTCTCAAGGGCAATTAGGGATGGGCAATAAATGCTGGCATAGCCAGTGACGCCCACATCCCATGAATGAATTTTAAAAAAAGGTTTAGTGAGAAGAAGGACCATGGCACCATAATTTGAAATAAAACCAAAAATAAATAGAGAAACCGTTCACATTTGCCAGAAAAGCACTTTGTTCTCCAACCATTTTGGAATTGAGCAATTTAGACAAAAGAAGTAATATAAGCTTTTCAAGTTAGATGAAAACATTTATGAAGGAGAAATAAATTTGGGTGGAATTTTGCAGCTAGGCAGCAGGTTCGCTTGTGCGGAAATCGACTTGCCACACATGATCATCTGTCATCCCCCCAATTAACAGTCAGGAGGTGCAGGGGCGAACCACTGAGGGAGTGGAGGTGAGCTGAGAAGTGGCGGAGGTGGCGTCAAGTCACGCTATGGCAGGTGCTGGCGCCATACTTAAAGGGCTACCAGCATGGAATGTAATGGAGACTTTAACAGAGGAAGGAAAGCGACAGTGAAAATGGCAGAAGGAAGACCCCAGGTGGCCCCACGGTTCAGCGATGCCTCCCTGCAGACTCTCTTCCAGGCTGCAAAGACAAGGTGGGAGGTCCTCTTCCCCAGGGACAGGAGGAGGAGTCTGACAGGACTCACCAAGCAAGCCTGGATAGAGATTGCAGAGGAGGTCCACAGCCATGGGTGCTCTGTGTGTACATCTTTAAGAGGTGTGGCTACAAGATCATGTTAGTCATGTAAGAGCTATGATGCAACACACCACTTGATTCTGAGTGTTTAGCAGTCTTGAGGAAACACCTGTACAGTGAACATCTGAATGTATTGGCTTCTCTCTCAGTACTCAATAATGAACCCACAATATTATGTTACTGATCCCATCTGAGTGGTCAGTCTTTGTGTACAGTTTATATAAACACAGAGGTTCAAGAAACACGCAACAGTGGGGTCACCCCCAGAATGTGGATCTAATTTAGTTTATGTTTAGAGATACAGCACTGAAACAGGCTCTTCGGCCCACCGAGTTTGTGCCAACCATCAACCACCCATTTATACTATTCCTACACTAATTCCATATTCCTACCACATCCCCACCTGTCCCTATATTTCCCTACCACCTACCTATACTAGGGGCAATTGCTAATGGCCAATTTACCTATCAACCTGCAAGTCTTTGGCATGTGGGAGGAAACCGGAGCACCCGGAGGAAACCCACGCAGACACAGGGAGAACTTGCAAACTCCACACAGGCAGTACCCAGAATTGAACCCGGGTCGCTGGAGCTGTGAGGCTGCAGTGCTAACCACTGCGCCACTGTGCCGCCCCAAGCACATCAGTGCCACAAGCACGTCAGTGACCTTATTTGTTCTGTCAAGGTGAGTATCCATATCTCTTTTTCCTTTGGGACTTGCTTGTGGAACACAACAGGCTGGGTTTGGTGGAGAGGGAGTGACCACCCAGTCGGTGACAATGGGGTTAGGAAGCAGCATATCCTGTCAGACTCATGGCTGCGTTTTGGTGAGAGGCACAGGCCTGCCTCTGAGGAGCGGGAGGGAGCCTCAGAGGGTGCACTGTCACATCATTCCCCTGCACCCTCCACCATCGCAGATACTCTCACAACAGTGGGTATCCTTTTGTGCTTAGATTCGTGACACAAGCAGGTGAACACAACACAGACGCATCCAAGCAGCTGAAGGAGGATGTGACAGCCGAGGCCACTGACAGTTAGGGGGTTGTTGGAGGCCAGTGTGATGCTGCACCCCAAGTTGATGACGTGCTGCTGGAGTCATCAGCAATACAGCAATTGCTGGAGCTGCAGCATGAGGTAAAGGAACATCCGGCAGAGATTCCAGAAGCTCTGGATACTCAACAGCGGACAATGGAGGAGTCCATCCAGGTCTTGAGTGCTGCCATGTTTCTGATGGGTGCATGCTTGTCGTCCTCCATTGAGAGATTGATGACCCTCAAGGAGAGCCAGATCCAGTGAACCACTTAGTGGATGCCAGAGGTGTGCACAGACTTGCACACTTTCACCTGATCCATAAGCTTTGTGCAGCAGTGGCATGGCAAGAGGGGGACGAGGTGCTTGGAGTCTCTGCCAAGTCCTTACACTTCTCAGGTCATTAGGGAGATACAAGTGTGCGTTGCAAGGGAGGAGGAACAGCTGTCTTCTGCTTCTGGAAGCTCTCCTCAGGGGACTGCTGGTGTTGACAGTGGATCCTCAGCTCCACTGCCAGTGACAGCAGTGCGTCACGTAGACACAACTACAGAGGAGGGTCCTGCACCTGTGCAGGAGGCCCTCAATGCGCTGGGGCCTTCTAGGCCTCAACAGCCAGAGTACAGCCACTAAGCCCTCCCAAGTCACAGGGCAGCAAGGTAAACAGCCTGCCTCCACCTCAGCTGCAAGCTCAGGAGGCCCACCACATAGGTGTGCACGTAAGAAATTTAAGAACACCTAGCTGCACTTGGGGTTCACGAGTAAATAGTGTATCAAACTGTTAAGCCTCATGTTTCTTGTGCCATTAATAAAGGATTAATGTACTTTGCCCTTCATCTCCTTCCATTTTTTTCTGCCCTTTGGGACTTCAGTTATACCATGTCTCCCTCAAGGGGCTGGTTGCGAGGGACCATGCTGCGTGCGGTGACCTTCAGCACCACTGGCATTGGGTGGCTACTACCTCCCACAGAGCTCAGCTCATCCTCCAACATGGCATACAGATCACTGATGGCCTCTCTGGAGAGGCGCAGTCCTCTGTGCACAGACATCTGAAGGTAATTGAGCCTCAGATGGTGAACACTCTCTGAAGGGGAACCACTTCTGCGTACAGCAGGTTACTCACATGACCCTCTGCACCATTCTCCTACGTCCCCACAAACTGGCAGACCCTCCTGTTGGACCTGAGATTGCTGATCTCCTGCTGCCTGACTGGACCTCCCTCTCTCTGCTGCTCCTTGTCACCGAAGGCTCCTAAGCCTAGGTGGATGATGCCCATGGCAGGTGGCCTCTCTCAGTTTCCAAAACCTCTTATGCAAACATCACCCCCCCCCACCCCCCACACCTACCCAGCCCACTCTTTGCCCCCACCGTTTCTTGTGCTCAAGTACCAATGCCCAGATGGGACTATGGCAGCACAACCTCACTGGCACCTTTTCCTGCCTTCAGCTGCCAGTGCTCATGCTGCTCCCCTCTCCCTGGCACGCCACGCTGGCTCTCTTGATAGCTGCCAGATGAAGCCAGTACTGTCCCCACTTGCTTGCTGTCTCCTTTTACTGGGCTGGGCACTAAAGTCCCGTGGTTCCTGTGTGTTGTTCGTAAAAAAAATTTTAAACCCTTAAAATTACTCTCAATTGACCAATTAATTGGATAAATTACCTTCCTGCTGCCTTCTAGCTATGTCGGCCGGCGTTGGGAATATCAGGCAGCGATATGAAAACTTTGGGCATCCGCTCCAACGTCTTTCATCCTGATATTCTGCCCCTGCCAGGGCCACTCGGCTCCTGACTTCATTACAGCCTTGGTCCAAACATGGACAAAAGATCTGAACTCCAGAGATGAAGTAAGAGTAATTACCCTGGATATCAAGGCAGCATTTGACCGAGAGCAGCATCAAAGAGCCCTGGCAAAATTGAAGTCAATGGGAACCAAAGGGAAAACTCTCCGCTGGTTGGAGCCATAACTATCACAAAGGAAGATGGTTGTGGTTGTTGGAGGCCAAACATCTCAGGCCCAGGACATCACTGCAGGAGTTCCTCAGGGTAGTGTCCTAGGCCCAACCATCTTGAGCTGCTTCATCAATGACCTTCCCTCCATCATAAGGTCAGAAGTGGGGATGTTCGCCAATGATTGTACGATGTTCAGTAACATTCGCAACTGCTCAGATACTGAGGCAGTCTGTGCCCATATGCAGCAAGACCCAGACAACATTCAGGCTTGGACTGATAATTGGCAAATAACATTTGCGCTACACAAGTGCCAGGCAATGACGATCTCCAATAAGAGAGAGTTTAACCACCTCCCTTTGACATTCAATGGCATTACGATCACTGAATCGCTCCATCAACATCCTGGGGGGTTACCGTGGACCAGAAACTGAATTGGACCAGCCATATAAATACTGTAGCTAAAAGAGCAGGTTAGAGGCTGGGAATTCTGCAGCGAGAAACTCACCTCCTGACTCCCCAAAGCCTGTCCACCATCTACAAAGTACAAGTCAGGAGTGTGATGGAATACTCTCCACTTGCCTGGATGAGTGCAGCTCCAATAACACTCAAGAAGCTCCACACCATCCAGGACAAAGTAGCCTGCTTGATCTGCACCCCATCCACAAACATTCAGTCCCTCCACCACCAATGCACAGTGGCAGTAGTGTGTACCATCTACAAGATGCACTGCAGCAACGCACCAAACCCACAACCTCTACCACCGAACAGGACGAGGACAGCAGACACATGGGAACACCACCACCTGCAAGTTCCCCTTCAAGTCACACACCATCCTGACTTGGAACTATATCGCCGTTCCTTCACTGTCACTGGATCAAAATCCTGGAACTCCCTTCCTGACGGCACTGTGGGTGTACCTACCCTAAATGGACTGCAGTGGTTCAAGAATGCTGCTCACCACCACCTTCTCAAGGGCAATTAGGGATGGGAAACAAATGCTGGCCTTGCCAGCAATGCCCACATCCCATGAAAGAATGGAAAAAGAAACCCCACACCTCTGAGTCCACCCTCAAAAAGCCCAGAAAATTCTGGCCAAAGGCCTCATCTGGTTTGTACAAAACAATGTGGTTTAAGGACCACACAAATTATATTTATTTAAAAAGTAACAGAAAGCAAGTTGTGGGTTTATAAATATTCATATAGTTCCTGCTATCTGCTGAAGATTCATTTTGTCTTAGCATTGATTACAAATTGATTAAAATTTGAAAAAATGATGGAAAATTAACATTTCTTGGATACTGAATATGAGGATATGATTTCAAAATGAAAACTTAATCAAAACCTCCTGAGAAGCCTAAACGTTATTCCCGTTATTAGCATTGACCTTAGTGCAGCTGCTAAAAGTGGTTTCATGGCATCTACGTGTTAAAGTTATTTTATTTGGCAGCGTGATGTGGCCTGGGCGAATATTTAAATCATGTTTTGAGATATTCTTCTGTGACATTAGCAGGCTGCAATACTGCGGAACAATGGCCACACAGTGCCAGTACTTAAAGTGAAACTCAACACCAATCTTTTTTTTTATTTGAAATTTTATTAACATCTATATGTATAAAATCCTCTGGCAAATATTTGGAATTATTCATTGCAGTTTTATGGAGAAATACAACAAATAATTCATAATATTTCACCACAGGCAGATTTGTCCCTCCTGCACCTCCACCCCCACCCCTATTACTGCTCATTGCAAAGTACTCTGAGAAGGGTGTATCATTAAAGTAGTTTGCGTGCCATGTAGTTGTCCTACAAAACCCAATAGTTTTACCACAAAACTTTCCACAGAACTTTGGCTCACAAAAGAATAATACCAGTCTTACCTTACGAGCAAAGCTTCTATGGAAATTTTTTTTAGCACAACTGCAGAACAGAAGGTTGGCTACAATTATGCATTGTGGGAAAGCAATGCAGTGGTATCTCTTTTCTGCCCCCTTCTCCATCAGTGCTCCTGCACACCTGAAGGTGAATAATTCATGTTGTAAACTGATTTCTTTCCACAATACAGCAAAATGCAGCTCCAAACATCTGGCAGTAGATCATGTCTGTGAGAGAACTTGAATTCTAAATTTAAAATCAACAGGGAAAATCGAGGCCCGGGGTGGTGGTGATGGTGGCGGCGGGTTGGTGTGGGATTCTTGGCGGCGGGACAGGCTTTGCCACTGGGGACTGTCCGTGAGCCACAGATTGCCCAAGCAGGAGGGCACCCCCTCCTCCCCCACCCCACATCAGCCCACAGGAGGCAGGGAGGCCGCCTGGTTTTACTGGGTGGCCTCCATACATGGCGGAGGGCCCCCCCCACCCCCCCGCTGCTGGTTAAATGACCAATTAATGGCCATTTAAGGGCCTCAATTAGCCGGTGGGTGGAAAGGCCATCCTCAACCTTCCCCGCTCCTGACTTAATCAGGTTGAGTTGGGAAGGCCACGGGCACTCCGCAACCCCTCCTCCCACTGCCTTCCCTCCCGATTCTACGGTGCCCCCACCTCCCAGCCTGCTCTCAAGGAGGGAAATTAAAAACATATGCAACTGGATTTATTTTAATAGTAAATTATATAAGAACAGATCACATTTTTAAACCAGAATAAGTGATACAGATTCCTAATGAGTGATGTTTGTGATGCATGCATAAGCTAACGACCTCAGCACTTTTTACTCCCCATAGCACCTTGCTCAAGCAGTGTGACACTGCACACCTCCCCCCCTCCCCCAGAGCAGAACACACACCACTTGATTTTAGTTTATTTCAACGTCAGTCAGACCTGTGTTCCGAGTTACAATGTATTTTTGTGTCAGTAAGCACCTGAAACCACCTTGCATCTAATTAAATATGAATTGTATAATTGCAGCCTAAGACTTTATGATTTTAATTAGCCATAATTACAGACTCATGGGTGGATAGTGAACCACAGCTAATTCCTTTCAAACTTCGGTGAAAATAAAAGTGCCCACATCTTTTGAAGCAATTGTCTGTTAGTTTTAGATTAGAGATACAGCACTGAAACAGGCCCTTCGGCCCACCGAGTCTGTGCCGAACATCAACCACCCATTTATACTAATCCTACACCACCTACCTACACTAGTGACAATTTATAATGGCCAATTTACCTATCAACCTGCAAGTCTTTTGGCTTGTGGGAGGAAACCGGAGCACCCGGAGAAAACCCACGCAGACACAGGGAGAACTTGCAGTTTTAGTTGTTATTTTTAGTTAATTTCTTTGGCTGATCTGAATTTGAGAAGATGAATGCTGAATAAGGGGGTGAATTTTACAGACCCCCGGTGTCAGGGGTCATGGTGGTGGGGGGGGGGGGAGGGAGGGGGAAGAGGGTGGGCCGGAAAATGCCTCCAGGAGAGGCCCGCCATGAACCTCAACGCTGGGAAGGCCTGGCCCAAGATTGCCGATGGCGGTGAGGCCTCAAGGTGGCCCCCCCCCACCGCCGCTCAGCGATGGGAGCCCAATTTAAATATTTAAATTAATTTAATTAAATGAATTAAGTACCTTCTTGCTCCCGCCTGCTGTCCCAGTGCAATATTGGTGCTGGTGGCCAGCACTCCCGCACCTTCGGATCCCCATCCGGGCATCCGAGGGGGAACACTGGTGGGGAGGAGGCAGCAGATAAGTTTCTCTGTGCAGGGGGTGGGGTGGGGGGGTCAGTCGCGGGGTTACAGTCAACTTATTGGTGTAGGGGATGGTGGGAAGGGGTAAAGTGTAGAGTTGATGCATTTTGCGGGGGGAAGGTCAGGTGCACAAGGTAAGTGTTTTGGCAGGGAAAGGGCAGGTAATTAAATATATGGTTATTGGTGAGGGTGGGAGAGGGACAAAATTAATTTACTTAATTTTTAAAAATCAATTCTGCTTTAAAAATTTAAATGTAATGATAGGGCTCGAAGACCTTTAAAAATGGCATCAGCGCCTGAGCAAAGGCAGCTGCCACATTGCTGGGGATGGATAGCCCGCCCCCTCCACGTCATCAGGGTGGTCGGTCCACCCCGGTTATTTAAATGAGCCACTGAGTTTAATATACAACGGTCCGTGACATGCGTCCTGCCCTGTTTTCGTCCGCTGCCGAAAATAAATTTCGGCCCAAGGATTTGAGCATATTGCATTGTGATCCACGTGTACACTGGAGTTTGTTGAACTTGGCAATATGGACTTTATAAACAAATGAATTGTGTATCTCTGCCTACAGAGGTCAGTATGAGTATGATTTGATGCTGGCGGTGGATATGTTCACCAGCAGACATACCCAATGGTATTACTTCCGGATTCAGAACACAGTGACAAATGTCACCTACAAATTCAAGATTGTCAACTTACTGAAAAAAGATAGCCTTTATAATTATGGTAAGCTGTTTGTTTTGCAAAATGCTATTCAAATTTGGCATTCAGTGTTAACCTTGCAGATCATAGATGGATAGCAAAGGCTAGAAATGTAAAATTGGGATATGTTCCATTTACCAAATGATCAAGAGAAAACATGGAATAGGCCATTTGGCCCATCAAACTCTCAGCATCTATGGACATGTACAATGCACCCTATGATAGGCTCCTACTCAAGTATAGTATTGTTATGACTGAGATGAGCGGAGTGCACTTTCTTTCTCTAGTTCCACTTCTCCACAGGTCACAACATATATTTAAATGTTTACCCAGTTACTAATACGGCCAATTATATACTCTTTTTATTTCAGAATAAAATCCACCAACCAGGTTTCTTTAATAAACAACAGAATTATCAATTTATTATAAAACAAGACATATTCAAAAAAGATGCAAAGCATTAACACACAGATTGAAGTATACAAGTTCCCTTCTAAGTTAGCCCAACGCTCTCACACACACAGGTTAAAGAAAAAAATAAAGAGGTTTTCTCTGCAGAGATCGCTTTACAAAAAAATACAAAAAAAACTTAGGCCAAATACTTGTTAATTCTTGAAGGAGAAGGAGAAGATATGGAATGATATCAGTTGTTCCTCTTCTGGCATCCCAAATACATGTAGATGGCTGTCACTGAGATCTTTTTGGAGCAGTTCTCTTCAGGCAAAGTCAAGGATTAGTCTGGCTTTCCAGGAGAAATGCAGCATCAGCTATCACACACTGGATTCTCAGAGTTTCTCAGAGAGGTGGAGAAAGGATGAGTTGTGTGCTTCTCTCAGCAGGCTGCAAACCCAACTGACTCAAAATAATATCCAAAACAAAACCAACTCTTGACCACCGTAAATCTTGATAAGTCACTTCTCTGTCAATAACTCCCATAGTCAGAAAGCACCTGCTGTTTACTTAGCTGAAGACATGTGACTTCCAGTAAGTGTGTTTTTAAACAAAGTGCCAAAGTCCTTCTAGTGACCTTTAAAAAAAAGAAAATCCAGCATATATGGAATCACTTCAGTCATCCAAAAGAATCCATTTCCACAATTTTAAAACATGAATCCTTGCAAAACTATTAAAAAATGGAAGTACTTTCATAACAGTATACATCTCATGAAAGCTGAGATTGGTATATCTACCATAGGATACGTGAATATTTTTAATTCCAAAAGATAACTGTTTGATCAATTTTGTCCTACCATTGCAATAGCGTACATCACACAGGAAAACAATGTTCTTGGAGATAAACATTCAACAATAACAGATAAAGGGCTGGATTTTATTATCACACCGCCGAGAGCAAAATGGCAGTGGTCCAGCTATGAGGGTAGCTGCGCGGCACTGCAATTATGCGGCAGGCAGCCATTTGGCAGAATGACTGCGGCTGTCTCCCCAATCATGTGGCGGGTGCGGCATTGGTGATGCCATTAACGGCACCTCCTGATGTTGGATCGCAGAGTCCCCTCCTCCGACCCCAACAATATCCACTTGCAGAATGCCACCATCCCCCCGACAATATCCACTTGCAGAATGCCACCATCCCCCCGACAATATCCACTTGCAGAATTCCCCCCATCGCCCCCAAATGTATTCATTTGCAGAATTCCCTCCTCCCCCCGCAACAGTATCCACTTGCAGAAATTCCCCCTATCCCTCCCAACAATATCCACTTGCAGAATTCCCTCCTTCACCCCACCAACTATACCCACTTGCAGAATTCCCTTCTTCCCTATCAACAATATCCACTTGCAGAATTCCCCCCAACCCCCCCAACAGTATCACATGCAGAATTCCCTTCTTCCCCATCAACAATAACCACTTGTAGAATTCTCCCCATCCACCCCTCCAACATTATCACTTGCAGAATTCCCTTCTTCCCTATCAACAATATCCACTTGCAGAATTCCCCCATCCCCCCCCCCGCAACAGTATCACATGCAGAATTCCCTTCTTCCCCATCAACAGTATCCACTTGCAGAATTCCCCCCATGCACCCCCCCCAACAGTATCACATGCAGAATTCCCTTCTTCCCCATCAACAGTATCCACTTGCAGAATTCCCCCCATGCACCCCCCCCAACAGTATCACATGCAGAATTCCCTTCTTCCCCATCAACAATATCCACTTGCAGAATTCCCCCCATCCCCCCCAATAGTATCACTTACAGAATTCCCTTCTTCTCCATCTACAGTATCCACTTGCTGAATTCCCTCCCCCCCACACAATAATATCCGCTTGCAGAATTCCCCCCATCCCTCCCAACAGTATCCACTTGCAGGGTTCCCTCCTTCAATCCAACATTAGGAGATGCTGTTAACAACGTCACCAATGCTGCCCCCACCACATGATTGGGGGGGATGGCTGCCGTCATTATGCTAGTTAGCCGGCCACTGCGTAATTGCAGTGGCGCGGCCGATAACCTCACAGGCGGGACCGCTGCCATTCTGCGCACCCGCCGTTGCTCTCGGCAGTGGGATTATAAAATTCAGCCCATGGATGAACAGAGAGCTTGGAGTTTACACAAACACTGACTTGAGAAACTGTGGGACGGTAATGTGAAGGTATTTCCAGTTATGAAACCAGAATGGCAACATGTATTAAAGGCCTGCTTGGGTCTGCAAATGAGACCCGACCCAAGCCCGACAGAACCACATCCAACCCCTTGCCTGACCCGGCCCGAGTCCTTTAATTTTTTCCTGCGCCGGACCCGACCCGACCCAACCATCAGTTAACTTACCTTCCATTTTTCACTTTGTTCCTTACCTGCACAAGCTTAAAATAACTGTAGCAAAACCACATTTAAAGTCCAAAAAGTAAATTAACATTAAAGTCACTTACCTGAGGTGGTGATAGCGTGTGTCCAATCCGCCCCGACCCAACCCGAGCCCGAATGCCAGACCCGGAAGTGCAACCCAACCTGACCCAAACCCGACACATGTCGTCGGGTCCCATTGGGTTCGGGTCGGGTAGCAGGCCTTTAACATGTATAATTAAGTTAACCATCCAATTAAACATATTTAAAAGGTGGGAAGCTGCATTTGCATTGAGGAAAAAAATAACAGCAATGAAATGGTAATTAAAAACAGAAATATTCAGACTTAGGAGAATGAAATTCGTTGGTTGCTAATTTGGGCATAGTGCAGTGAAAAGTCCACTACATCAAAGCCTTGGAGAGGGTGCAGAGGAGATCTACTAGAATAATACCATGGATGAAGGACGTCCGTTATATGGAGAGACTAGAGAAGCTGTGATTGTTTTCCTTAGAGCAGTGATGGTTCAGAGGAGATTTAATAAATGTGTTCAAAATTATGATCTGAAATGCACTGCCTGAAAGAGTCAGCAGTAAATTTCAAAAGGGAATTGGTTAGATATTTGAAAAGGAAAAATTGCAGGGAGTGGGAAAGAGCTGAGGACTGGGACTGACTGGATGGGCTGGATTTTACAAGCCCCTCGACACCGTGGGTCATGGTGGGGGACCTGTAAAATGCTTGTGGGAGAGGCCCGCCATGACCCATAACGCAGAGAAGGCCCCGCCGCATATTACTAGTGGCGGTGAGGCCTCGGTGCGGACCCCCGCCACTTGGTGGCGGGACCTTCACTTAAACATTAAAATAAATGGTAATGAACTTAGCTGGACCAGGTGGCAGCCCACGGCGATATTACGGGCACCAGCTGCAACTCGCGCGCCTCCGAGGCGAGACACTGGTGGGGAGGGGTGAGGACTAAAATTATCAGGGTGGGAGTGGGGGGGGGTGCGGGGGGGAGTGGGGAAAACTATTCCTATTGGTTGTGGGGATGGTGGGAAGGGATTGAGGGTCAAAGATGCTGAAGTTTGGGGAAAGTTCGGAATTTTAAAAAGTTTTTTTGGAGGGATGGGTCAATTTATATATTGAGTACTCAATGGGGGGGCGGTTGGGCGAGGGGATTCAAAGTTCACTTAAACTTTTATTGAAATTTTTATCAAAGCAGCACCTTTAAAGATGAGAATGCAACTGAAGGCTCGAAGCCCTTTAAAAATGGCGCCAGGGCCTGTGTGGTGGCGCCAAAGGCCATTGTCAGGGACGCAACATCCGCACGGAATGCACGCCGCCATCAGAGTGTGCCGCCACGAATTGCGGTACACTTGTAAAATTCAGCCCGATAGCTCTTTCAAAGAGCCAGCACAGGCATGATGGGCCAAATGACCTCCTACTATGCTGTATTATTCTATGAAAAGTAATTTGTGCTGTTCCAAAGATACTGAATTTTTAATAAGCTGGTGGATGGTATCTTTGCAATGGGATTCCAGCATGTCACAGCATTTCTTGGAGGAAAGAACAGATAATGTGCTAATTACAAAGTATAGGGAACATGAACAAAGAGGCAATCGCGTACATTCACTGGCACATAACCTTACATTTAAAGTCCACTGTGTTTAATCAAGCTTTTATTTGTTTCTCCATTAGGAATGAAACCTCTAGTTTACTCAGAAAAAGATGCAAAAGAGCAAAACATTGGCTGGTTTCGTTCAGGGCATCACATCATGTATAAACCATGGAATAAGAAAACCTTCAACAACCTTTTCCCTTACGCACAGCACTACTGCTTAGAGTTCCAGATAGTAAGTGGGAATTCCCACTGGGATAAAATCTGTGGGATTGAGTGAAATTGGTAGTAATGGAGAGATAACAACCTCAAAATGGGGTTCTGATGAAAGGTCACAGACCTGAAACGTTAACTCTGTATCTCTCGCTCTATAGATACTGCCAGACCTGCTGAGTATTTCCAGCATTTTCTGTTTTTATTTCAAAAGGGGGTTGGTCTGCCCACTGCTACTTTTACAGGACCCGATTGCTAAAGTGAAGGGAGGACTGGATCTAGGAGGTAAGTACCTTTCCACTTACCTGCAGCATCCAGTTTACCTGCTTCACCCACCCCTCAATTCTTCCAATCTCCACCCAAACCTTCAATCTCCTCCACTACCGACCCTTCCGAGCTCCCTCCCAGCCCTTTCGATCTTCCCCAACCCTTCCGATCATTTCCCTGCTGACCCATCCAATCTCCCCAACACCTACCATACCAATTTCCCCCTAAGGGCTCCAATCTCCGCCCGACTCTTCTGATCTCTTCCCAACCCTTTTGATCTCCCCTGATGCCGTCGCTTCTAATCTCCACCCAACAGCAACCCTTCCAGTGTCCCCTGACCAAGGTCTTCAATCTCCTCCCGAGGCCTCCTCCCTCTCTCTCTTTTGATGCCTCCTCCCTCTCTCCCTCCTCTCTGCACCCCAGCTGTGGTCTGCTGTCGAAGACCTACCCACCTGACAGCCAGTTAGTTGTTCAATTGGCCGGAAAACTGAGACAAAATATGTTAATCAGATCCTGCCATGAAATTTGGCAGGACTTGAGCGAAACCTCAGCTTTCCTAACCTCAAGACAGCACCCCTACCCTACTCCATCCACCAACTGCTCCCTCCCAACTCAGAGCCAATATGAGGACTATTGTATCTGTTCCAGTACCAAATGCACCAGTGTCAGATGTGATAAGGCACATGTAATACTTGTAGCATGCAGATTTACTTGACTAATTTTAATCCATTGATTGTTCATATTGTGCTCTTATCAGTGTGAATCAACCCACTGGAGTAGAATTTCCCTTGCTGCGGACTTCAGGTGACAAAGCTAATGTTTGATAGTCCAACAGTCCATTTTGAGAGCCGAGCTTCAGATGCATTCAGCAGGCAGGCTGCAGGCAGAAAACGAGTGCCCCGGGGCAGCTTGCTGGCTCCATCTGAGATATTGTAATAGCTGAGAAATGTTTGTGGAACTTAAAACTCTGAGTCCAAAGGTAGTATCAATATCTAAAGGGGCAAAAGTTCCAATGACATTAACACTACTTGATTGAAAAATTGGAAATTAATTACCCCCATTACAAATAAAAATTTCCAGTGTTGGAGTCATTATCACATCAGTGGCTGATATGAACTTACGAATTAGGAGCAGGAGTAGGCCACTCGGCCCCTTCGAGCCTGCTATGCCATTCAATTAGATCGTGGCTGTTCTGATTATAACCTCAACTCCACATTCCCGCCTATCCCCGATAACCTTTCACACCTTCCTTATCAAGAATCTATCTACCTCTGCCTCAAAAATATTTAAAGACTCCGCTTCCACTGTCTTTTGAGGAAGAGAGGTCCAGAGACTCACAATCCTCTGAAAGAAAGGAATTCTCCTCATATCTGTGTTAAATGGGCGATCTCTTACTTTTAAATAGTGATCCCTAGTTCTAGTTTCTCCCACAAGTGGAAACATCCTTTCCACATCCACCCTGTCAAGACCCCTCAGGATCTTGTATGCTTCAATCAAGTCACCTCTTACTCTTCTAAACTCCATTGGATACAAGCCTAGCCTGTCCAACTTTTCCTCATAAGACAACCCGACCATTCCTGGTATTAGTCTAGTAAACCTTCTCTGAACTGCTTCCAATGCATTTACATCCTTCCTTAAATAAGGAGACCAATACTATACACAGTGCTCCACATGTGGTCTCACCAATGCCCTGTATAACTGAAGCATAACCTCCCTACTTTTGGATTCAATTCCCCTCGCAATAAACAATAACATTCTATTAGCTTTCCTATTTACTCTCTGAACCTGCATACTAACCTTTTGCGATTCATGCACTAGGACATCCAGATCCCTTTGTATCTCAGAGCTCTGCAATCTGTCACCATTTAGATAATATGGTTCTTTTTTATTCATCCTGCCAAAATGGACAATTTCACATTTTCCCACATTTACTCCATTTGCCAGATCTTTTCCCATACACTTAACCTATCTATATCCATTTGTAGCCTCCTTATGTCCTCTTCACAACTTACTTTCCAACTTATCTTTGTGTCATCAGCAAATTTAGCAACCATACTTTCGGTCCCTTCATCCCATATAAATAACAAAAAGTTGTGCCCCCGGCACGGATCCCTATGGCACACCACTCATTCCATCTTACCAATCAGAAAATGACCCATTTATGCCTACTCTGTTTCCTGTTAGCTAACCAATCTTCTATCCATGCCAATGTGTTACCTCCTACACCATGAGCTTTTATTTTCCGCAATAACCTTTGATGTGGCACCTTATCAAATGCCTTCTGGAAATCTAAGTACAGTACTTCCACCATTTCCCCTTTATCCACAGCACATGTTACTTCTTCAAAAAACTCCAATAACTTGGTTGAACATGATTTCCCTTTCACAAAACCATGTTGGCTCTGCCTGATTACCTTGAATTTTTCTAAGTGCCCTGCTATAACATCTTTAATAATAGCTTCTAACATTTTCCCTAAGACAGATGTTAAGCTAACTGGTCTGCAGTTTCCTGCTTTCTGTCTCCCTCCATTTTTGAATAGGAACATAGGAAGAGGAGTAGACCATTCAGTCCATCAAACCTGCCCCCCATTCAATGTGATCATGGCTGATCATCCACTTTAATGCCTTTTTCCCAAACTGTCCTCATATCCCCTTATGTCATTTGTATTTACAAATCTGTCAATCTCTGCTTTAAACATACTCAGTGACTGAGCTTCCACAGCCCTCTGGTGCACCATCTTCATTATCCTCCTCCTCTAGATTCCAAAGATTCACAACCCTCTAAGTAATGAAATTTCTCCTTATCTCTGTCGTAAGTGGCTTCCCCCTTATTTTGAAATTGTGTCCCCTGTTTCTAGACTCCCCAACCAGAGGAAACTTCTTAGCTGCATCTACCCTGTCTATACCTTTAAGTATTTTGTAGGTTTCAATGAGATCACCTCTTATTCTTCGAAACTCTAAAGAATACAGGCCCAGTTTCCCCAATCTCTCTTCATAGGACAGTCCAACCATCCCGGGAACAAGTCTGGTGAATCTTTGTTGCGCTCCCTCTAAGGCAATAATATCCTTCCTAAGGTAAGGGACCAAAACTGCACACAGTACTCAAGGTGCAGTCTAACCAAGGTTCTATACAATTGAAGCAAGACTTCACTACGCTTGTACTCAAATCCTCTTGCGATAAAGGCTAACATATCATTAGCCTTCCGAATTGCTTGCTGCACCTGCATGTTAGCTTTCAGTGACTTATTGACCAGGACACCCAGGTCCCTTTGTACATCTACACTTTCTAATGTCTTACAATTTAATAAATACTCAGCACATCTATTCCTCCTACCAAAGTGGATAACCTCACATTTTTCCACATTATATTCCATCTGCCACATTCTTGCCCACTCACTAAGTCTGTCCAAATCCCTTTGAAGCCACTTTGCATCTTCCTTACAACACATATTCCCACCTAGTTTTGTGTCATCTGTGTACTTGGAAATACTACATTTGGTCTCCACATCCAAATCATTGATATATATTGTGAACAGTTGGGGCCTAAGCACTGATCCCTGCAGTACCCCACAAGTTACAGCCTGCCAATGCAAGAATGACCCATTTATTCCTACTCTCTGCTTTCTGTCTGTTAACCAATTGTTAATCCATGCCTGTATATTACCTCCTATCCCATGTACTTTAATTTTGCTAATCAACCTCCTATGAGGGACTTTATCAAAAGCCTTCTGAAAATTCAAATATACCACGTCCAGCAACTCCCCTTTATCAATTCTGTTAGTAACATCCTCAAAAAACTCCAACAGGTTCGTCAAACATTTATTCCCATTCATAAATCCATGCTGACTATGCCCAATCAGATCATTATTATCCAAGTGTCCATTTATCACATCCTTTGGAATAGATTCTAGCATTTGCTCAATGACTGATGTCAGGCTAACAGGTCTGTAATTCCTTGCTTTCTCTCTCCCTCCCTTCTTAAATAGTGGGGTGACATTTGAGACCTTCCAATCTGCAGGAACCGCTCCACAATCTATAGAATTTTGGAAGACGATCACCAATACATCCCCCATCTCCACAGCAACCTCTTTTAACACTCTGGGATGTAGAATATCAGGTCCGAGGGACCTATCAAACTTCAGCCCCATTAATTTCTCCAATACAACCTTCTTACTAATACTAATTTTCTTCAATTCCTGATTCCCCCTAATTCCATGATCTCTAATTCTGGGAGCTTTCTTGTATCTTCCTAAGTGAAGACAGGCATAAAGTAATCATTTAGTTTCTCTGCTATTTCTCTATTCCCCCATTATACATTCTCCTGACTCTGCCTGTAATGGACCCACATTTGTCTTAGCCAAATGTTTCCTTTTTACATGAAGCTTTTACAGTCTGTTTTTATATAATAAAGGAGTTACATTCGCTATTTTCCAACCTTATGAAACCTTCCCTGAATCTAGGGAATTTTTGAAAATTAAAACCAACACATCAACTATCTCACTAGTCACTTCTTTTAAGACCCTAGGATAAAGTCCATCAGGACCCGGGGACTTTTCAGTCCACAGCTCCAACAATTTGCTCAGTACCACTTCCCTGATGATTGTAATTTTCTTGAGTTCCTCCCTCCCTTCCATTTCCTGATTTACAGCTATTTCTGGGTTGTTACTTGTAACCTTTATAGTGAAGACCGATGCAAAAGTACCTGTTTAATTCATCTACCATCTCTTTATTTTCCATTATAAATTCCCCAGACTCACTTTCTATAGGAGCAATGCTCACTTTGTTAACTCTTTTCTTTTTTTAAATGTCTATCAAAACTCTTATTTTCTGTTTTTAAACTTTTACCTAGCTTTCTCTTGTATTCTAAGGGTTGCATTTTACAAGGTCACTACCGATCTTGGTGGAGAGGTTCAAAAATGGCGGGGCGCATGCGCAAGATTTACTCCACGGAACCGCCGCGATATTTAGCATGGTGACTCATTTAAATGGCTAATGCAGACTGCACCCCCCACCGATGACTTGGAGGGGGTGGGCGCTCCATCCCCAGCAATGGCGCCACTGTGCAGGCACTGGTGCCTTTTTTAAAGGGCTTAGAGCCCTTACTGACAGTTTCAATTTTTAAAGAGATAGTGCATTTGAAACTATTAAAAATAATTGGAGAAATCTTCCCAGCCCCTCTCCCACCAAACCACCCCCCTCCCCCCCACCCCCAGGGCCTTAAATATCATTCCTGCCCTCCCCCCACAAAAATACTTACCTTGAATATCTGACCTTTCCCCCACAAAGTTCAGAAACTTTTTCCTTTACACCTTCCCATCACCCCCTCGACCAATCAGGTATGTTTTTTCCCTCTCCCCCACCCACCCCCCACACTGAAATACATACCTCCTCCCCCCTCCCCACCAGTGTCCCGCATCAGATCTCTGGTCGGAGATTAGACTGTGCGGGAGTGCCAGCCACCAACTGGGAGCAGGACTACCGGCACGACGAGGTAAGTAATTATTCCTTTATTTTAATAAATTTAAATGTATTTAAATTTAAATATTGAAATGATGGTACCATTGCCAAGTGACGAGTGGACTGCCACGAGGCCTTGCCACCACCGGTAATATGGGGCAAGGCCTTCCCGGCGTCGAGGCCCGTGGCAGGCCTCTCCCGGAGGCATTTTCCAGCCCTCCCCGCTATGACCCCTATGTCGGGGAGCTGGTAAAATCCAGCCCTAATTTTTCCCTCTTTATCAATCGTTTAGTCATTCTTTGCTGTTTTTTATATTCTGTCCAATCTTCTGACCTGCCGCCCATCTTGGCACTGTTATATGCTTTTTCTTTAAGTTTGATACAATCTTTAACTTTTTTAGTTAACCACGGATAGTGGGTCCTCCCTTTGGAATATTTCATTCTCTTTGGAATGTATCTATTCTGTGTATTCTGAAATATCCCCTTAAATGCCTGCCACTGCATCCCTATTGACCTATCCCTTAACTTAATTTGCCCATTCACTTTAGCTAGCTCTGCTTTCATGCCTTCATAATTGCCCTTATTTAAGTTTAAAATACTAGTCTTGGACCCATTCTTCTCTCTCTCTCAAACTGAATGTAAAATTCAATCACATTATCATCGCTGCTACCTAGGGGTGCCTTCACAATGAGGTTATCAATTAATCCTATCTCATTGCACAATACAAGGTCTAGTACAGCCTGCACGCCGGTTGGCTCCAGAACGTGTTGCTCTAAGAAACTATCCCAAAAACATTCAATGAACTCTTTATCTAGGATAGCTTTGCTCATCTGATTTTTTCAGTCTCTATGTAAGTTAAAATCCCCCATGATTATCACCGTACCTTTCTGACAAGCTCCTATTATTTCTTCTTTTATACTCCATCCTACCATTTGGTTACTATTAGGGGGCCTATACACCACTCCCAAGAGTGATTTCTTGCCTTTATCATTTCTCATCTCTACCCAAACCACTTCTACATCCTGGTTCCTGAACTTAGGTCATCCCTCTCTAATGTGCAAATACCATCATTAAATAACAGATCCACCCCTCTACCTTTTCCTACCTTCATGTCCTTCCAAAATGTCATGTACACTTCAATATTCAGGTCCCATTCTATGTCATCCTGCAGCCATGTCTCTGCAATGGCTATCAGATCGTACTTACTTATTTCTATTTGCTGTATCAGTTCATCTGTTTTGTTTCGAATGCTACGTTCATTCAGATACAGAGCCTTTCATTTTGTTCTTTTATTATTTTTGTAATGTCTAGCCTTGACTGCTGATTTACTCTTGGATTTGTACTCTCTATCCCTTCCTGTCACAGTCTGTTTATGATTTCCATATTATCTGTAGGGGTAGCAACCTTTCTCTCTTGCTTGTCTCTACTCTTTGATTTACCACATCTTCCCAAATTTGATCCCTTGCCCCCATTATTTAGTTTAAAACCCTCTCTACTTCCCTAGCTATGTGGCTCACTGGAACACCAGCCCCAGCATGGTTCAAGTGTAGACCATCCCAACGGTACAGCTCCCACTTTCCCCAGTACAGGTGCCAGTCTCCCATGAACCAGAACCCACTTCTACCACACCAGTCTTTGAGCCATGCATTCACTTCTCTAATCTTATTTGCCGTATGCCAATTTGCACATTGCTCAGGTAATAATCCAGAGATGATTGCATTTAGAGGTTCTGCTTCTTAATTTGTGCTTAGCTCCTCATACTGACTATGCAGAACTTCCTTCCTTGTCCTGCCTATGTCTTTGCTACCTACATGGACCACAACAACTGGATCCTCCCCTTCCCACTGTAAGCACCTCTCCAGCCCCGAGCAGATGTCCTGAACCCTTGCACTGAGCAAGCGACACAACCTTCTGGACTCTTTGTTGCAGAGAACAGTGTCAATCCCCCTCAATATACTGTCTCCTACTACCACTACATTGCTATTTGATACCCCAATTTGAATGACTTCCTGTACCACGGTGCCATGGTCAGTTAGCTCATCCACCTGCAGCCCCCACTCTCATCCAAACAAGCTGACAGAACCTCAAACCTGTTGGACAATCACAAAGGCTGAGGCTCCTGCACTCCTGCCCTCTGGGTCCCCTTACCTGCTTCAGCTGCAGCCATACTTTCCTGTCCCTGACCACTGACAAAATCAGAAGACCTGATCCTAAAGGGTGTGACTGCCTCCTGGTACAAAGTGTCCAGATAACTTTCCCCTTCCCTGTTGTATCGCAGTGTCTGCAGCTCGGCCTCCAGCTCAATAACTCTGAGTCAAAGCTCTTCGAGCCGCAAACACTCACTGCTGCTGGGATCTAACACTGCGAGTGAATAATTATCCAATGGTTTGAAATATGTTGGTGGAGATTACAATAGACCTCAGTTTGTTGAGTACAGAATATCAATTGTTCTTGATCACTCTTTTACACTACTTCTTAAATGTTCTTTTCAGGAGTTTAGTAATAAGGATGATACGTACTATCTGGCACATTGCTACCCCTACAGATATACTGACCTAAAGGCTCATTTGGATGAAATAATAAATGATTCCAAACATTTGACACATTTTAAAAAGGAAGTTCTGTGTGAAACAAGAGCAGGAAATAGCTGCTTTTTACTGACAATCACTGACTATACAGGTGAGTCCCACCAAGCGTTCCATGTGCCTTACGCCGACTCATATAGTTCATTTATAAAATATCATTATTATCAGCTGCAATCAATACTAACAGTTTATATTTCCCATATATTGACTTGAGAAGATCATTAATATTTTATACATAAAACATAATTGGCATAGAACATAATTTTGTTTGTTACAACTATCTATATTCTCTTAAGTAACAAAGACTGAATGAAGATTAGAATGTGGAATAACAATATGTCCTTTTTCAAGATAGTATTTTTTTCATCATGGGATGTGGGCATTGCTGGCAAAGCCAGCATTTATTGCCCATCCCTAGTTGCCCCTGAGTAGGTGAACGTGAGCCCACTTCTTGAACCGCAGCAGTCCATGTAGTAAAGGTACTCCCACAGTGCTGTTAGGGAGGGAGTTTCAGGATTTTACCTACTGACGTTGAAGGAATAGTGACATATTTCCAAGTTAGGATGGTGTGTAACCTGAAGGGAAATTTGCAGATGGTGGTCCCATGAACCTGCTGCCCTTGTCCTTCCAGGTGGTAGCAGTCATAGGTTTGCAAGGTGCTGTTGAAGGAGCCTTGGTGAGTTGCTGCAGTTCATCTTGGTGCACACTGCAGCAACACTGTGCTGGTAGTGGAGGGAGTGAATGTTTCAGGTGG
The DNA here is from genome assembly GCF_036365525.1 of Heterodontus francisci. Classification (NCBI taxonomy): domain Eukaryota; kingdom Metazoa; phylum Chordata; class Chondrichthyes; order Heterodontiformes; family Heterodontidae; genus Heterodontus; species Heterodontus francisci. The sequence continues at coordinate 118,956,097 of NC_090373.1, read as the reverse complement.
TGGATGGGGTGCCAGTTAAGCAAACTGATTTTTCCTGGGTAGTGTTGAGCTTCTTGAATGTTGTTGGAGCTCATCCAGGCAGCAGGAGAGTATTCCATCAGCCTCCTGACTTGTGCCTTGCAGATTGTGCAAAGGCTTTGAGTCAGAAGGTGAGTTACTCGCCATAGAATTCCCAGCCTCTGACCAGCTCTTGTAGCCACAATATTTACATGGCTGGTCCAGTTAAGCTTTTGGTCAATGGTAAGCCCCCAGCTCTCGCTGCAGGATTTGTAAAGATTCTTTTTTAGCACTCAGATTCAAGTGAGGTAACATTCAGCTTTCATGGGGGCACCAAAAGAGAAATAGCAGATTGGCCATCCATTATAAACCCCACCCAATTTTCAATTTTTATAGATGGTGGAAAGGAAATTCAAGCAGGGTATATAACAGGGGGCCAATTTTTTACAATTATGCACCCCCAACTAAGTTCAGTTTTACCCCCATGTTGTTATCCTGTATATTCAGCATTATGCCTTTAAAGGCGTTCCACTTGTTCTCTAATGAAGTTATGTTGAGCAACCTATCCCAATCCAATTGTATTAGTTGTTCTACACCTGGTTATAACTGGTTTAGTTTTACCTGACTCCCAGATTGTGTTGAACTTGATCATTCTGTGATCAGGAGTGTTATGACTTCCCTGTTCTGCTTGTCTTCTGATATATTAAAGACAGAAATTGACAAATTCTTGGATACTAAGGGAATCCAGGGCTCTGGGGATAGGACCGGAATGTGGAGTTTAGGTGGAAGATCAGTCATGAACTTATTGAATGGTGGAAGGGTTAAATGGGATACTTCTGTTCGTATATTCTTATGTTCTTACAAGTCGAGATGAACATTGACTATTGTGGTAAATAAAAGCAAAATACTGCGGATGCTGGAAATCTGAAACAAAAACAAGAAATGCTGGATTCACTCAGCAGGTCTGGCAGCATCTGTAGAAAGAGAAGCAGAGTTAACGTTTCGGGTCAGTGACCCTTCTTCGGAACCCTATTGTGGCTTCTTGGCAAACTGGGCCATGATTTTTTTCTTAACAACAGGTAAGGAAAATTCTGAAGCAAAGCTTGGTGTTGTGCTGACAGCAAGAGTCCACCCTGGGGAGACTCAATCCAGCTGGATGATGAAAGGCATTCTGGATTTTCTGATATCTGAGGAGCCTACAGCAAAGGTAGAGATTAAACATAATAGCCACATTTATTAAATGCTGCATTTTTACATTTAGTTTATCAAAGTTTCTGTTACATTACAAACAATAACTAATTTGGGGGCTCTTGTGCTCATTTTGTTTTGTCAAACTACTTATAGTTCTTTTGTATATTTGAATTCCTTCCTTTGAATTTTTTATTGTGCGAGTAGAACCGTTCAACCATTTCTGGAAGATATAACTCTTACTTCAGGAACATTTGCACAACACAAAGTGACTATTTTTTTTCTCTAACAACAAATGGAATCACTTTGGGATGAATTTTGTTGAGCTCCCAACGTCAGGCTCCGTGGTGGGGGTGGGGGGCCGGATGATCGCAGCGGCCCACCACGGAGCCTGACGCCAGGATTGCCGGGCCCGATTTTCCCAGCGGCGGCGAGGCTCCATGGTGGCACCCCCATGCAACCGCTTGGCGACGGGACTCAGTTTTAAAAATTGCAATATAGGACACGAATACATTAACATACCATTCTCTGCGATCTTACCGGCTGTCCGCGATCCTCCATGTGGCATCCAGCACTCACACGTCTTCACTTTCCTATCCAGGTAAAGCTGGCACCACGAAGGTGGGGAAGGGCAGAGCCCAGCATTTTTAGTGTATTAGGCGGGGGGGGTCAACTCTGCATTTCTAGTGTGGGGGGAAGGGATGACCTCTGCACTTTGTGCAGTTGGAGGGGCGGGGGAAGAGGTCAACGATTCAATTTAAGTGTTTTGGGGGAGGGGGAGGAACAGGGCTACCATTTATTTTCTGTGTATTGGAGGGGGTGGGGGAAGACGGGTCACACATTAATGTGCGATGTAGTGGGGAGGGCGGAGTTCTTTTGAACTACAAGAAAGCCCCCAGCGATTTAACATCCGCAGCACTTATAGCAGCCAGAAGTACTGCACAAAGAACAGCTAGGCGTTGCGCAAACGACTACTGGCAACACCTATGCAGTCATATTCAGCTGGCCTCAGACACCGGAAACATCAGAGGAATGTATGATGGCATGAAGAGAGCTCTTGGGCCAACCATCAAGAAGATCACCCCCCTCAAATCTAAATCAGGGGACATAATCACTGACCAACGCAAACAGATGGACCGCTGGGTTGAGCACTACCTAGAACTGTACTCCAGGGAGAATGCTGTCACTGAGACTGCCCTCAATGCAGCCCAGCCTCTACCAGTCATGGATGAGCTGGACATACAGCCAACCAAATCGGAACTCAGTGATGCCATTGATTCCCTAGCCAGCGGAAAAGCCCCTGGGAAGGACAGCATTACCCCTGAAATAATCAAGAGTGCCAAGCCTGCTATACTCTCAGCACTACATGAACTGCTATGCCTGTGCTGGGACGAGGGAGCAGTACCCCAGGACATGCGCGATGCCAACATCATCACCCTCTATAAAAACAAAGGTGACCGCGGTGACTGCAACAACTACCGTGGAATCTCCCTGCTCAGCATAGTGGGGAAAGTCTTTGCTCGAGTCGCTCTGAACAGGCTCCAGAAGCTGGCCGAGCACGTCTACCCTGAGGCACAGTGTGGCTTTCGTGCAGAGAGATCGACTATTGACATGCTGTTCTCCCTTCGTCAGATACAGGAGAAATGCCGTGAACAACAGATGCCCCTCTACATTGCTTTCATTGATCTCACCAAAGCCTTTGACCTCGTCAGCAGACGTAGTCTCTTCAGACTACTAGAAAAGATCGGATGTCCACCAAAGCTACTAAGTATCATCACCTCATTCCATGACAATATGAAAGGCACAATTCAACATGGTGGCTCCTCATCAGAGCCCTTTCCTATCCTGAGTGGTGTGAAACAGGGCTGTGTTCTCGCACCCACACTTTTTGGGATTTTCTTCTCCCTGCTGCTTTCACATGCGTTCAAATCCTCTGAAGAAGGAATTTTCCTCCACACAAGATCAGGGGGCAGGTTGTTCAACCTTGCCCGTCTAAGAGCGAAGTCCAAAGTACGGAAAGTCCTCATCAGAGAACTCCTCTTTGCTGACGATGCTGCTTTAACATCTCACACTGAAGAATGCCTGCAGAGTCTCATCGACAGGTTTGCGTCTGCCTGCAATGAATTTGGCCTAACCATCAGCCTCAAGAAAACGAACATCATGGGGCAGGATGTCAGAAATGCTCCATCCATCAATATTGGCGACCACGCTCTGGAAGTGGTTCAAGAGTTCACCTACCTAGGCTCAACTATCACCAGTAACCTGTCTCTAGATGCAGAAATCAACAAGCGCATGGGTAAGGCTTCCACTGCTATGTCCAGACTGGCCAAGAGAGTGTGGGAAAATGGCGCACTGACACGGAACACAAAAGTCCGAGTGTATCAGGCCTGTGTCCTCAGTACCTTGCTCTACGGCAGCGAGGCCTGGACAACGTATGCCAGCCAAGAGCGACGTCTCAATTCATTCCATCTTCGCTGCCTTCGGAGAATACTTGGCATCAGGTGGCAGGACTATATCTCCAACACAGAAGTCCTTGAAGCGGCCAACACCCCCAGCTTATACACACTACTGAGTCAGCGGCGCTTGAGATGGCTTGGCCATGTGAGCCGCATGGAAGATGGCAGGATCCCCAAAGACACATTGTACAGCGAGCTCGCCACTGGTATCAGACCCACCGGCCGTCCATGTCTCCGTTATAAAGACGTCTGCAAACGCGACATGAAATCGTGTGACATTGATCACAAGTCGTGGGAGTCAGTTGCCAGCATTCGCCAGAGCTGGCGGGCAGCCATAAAGACAGGGCTAAATTGTGGCGAGTCGAAGAGACTTAGTAGTTGGCAGGAAAAAAGACAGAGGCGCAAGGGGAGAGCCAACTGTGCAACAGCCCCAACAAACAAATTTCTCTGCAGCACCTGTGGAAGAGCCTGTCACTCCAGAATTGGCCTTTATAGCCACTCCAGGCGCTGCTTCACAAACCACTGACCACCTCCAGGCGCGTATCCATTGTCTCTCGAGATAAGGAGGCCCAAAAGAAGGAGGGGGTGGGGGAAGACGGGTCACACATTAATGTGCGATGTAGTGGGGAGGGCGGAGTTCTGGGTTGAACTTTGTACTCTCTGTGCAGGTCTGGCAGACCTTTAAAAATGGCACCAATGCCTGCCTAGAGGCAGCTGACACCGTTGCCGGCGTCGCAGAGCCTGGACCTGCCACATGATTGGGGGCGACGGACCACCCTGTGTATGGAAATGAGCCACCGTGCACTAGATTGTGGCAGCATGGTGGAAGAGTGGGCCTCCATTTTATTCGCCCACCACCGCTCCCGGCTGCAGGAAAATTAAATTCAGCCCTTTGGGTACTTTATAGAACATTTCTAGTTTTGCTGTAGAGCCCAGATATAACCCATTTCCATTAAAAGCTGGAAAGAAAAAGGAGGAAAATTTAATACATCAATCCAGGAGATAAAGTTAAAATATGAGATCAAAGAAAAGATTAAAAGGGAGTATATTTAGCTGAGCATTAAGACCACACAGGAGAACATGACCTTATATCAGAAAATCCCTTGAAAGCCAGTACTTGACTGTAAATCCACCCTTTTTAGCCCAGCCACCCATTGATGATTTGGTGCCAGTACTATCTAATGACTTGTGCTGTCCTGACAAGCACCACAGCCAGAAAGTCTGAAAGCTGACACTGCTAATGCTGAGTTTATTATTGTTGGACAGGTTACACATCACATGAGCTGACAGCAGCACTGTGTGAGAGGCAGATAGCGAGTACCATTACTCAGCCATCCTGATAGTGAGATGCCATTAGTGCAGGGCAATGAAGTGCACCAACTAGGATAAAGGTGCAGGTGGGAGCATAAACAGACCAATGAATGGAAAAATTAACATTTCAAATGTTTGAGTTAATTACTATTTTAAGTGTTTCTGGCATGCTTCAAGTACCTGAATGTGTTTTAACTGAAATAAAGAACTAAAGCACTTAGGTATTTTTAACCGATGAAAGAACTAGTGACAACCGTGGCTTTCTGCTGTATCCAAGCTTGGCATCATTACTTTCTAAATGATATCATCTTCTGTTTTACTCTTTTCTGACCTTTGGTAATGAGCTATTTTGTGGGTCTTGATCCTCACTTTGATTTCTCAATTTTCTAAAGTAGCTTGTTAAAATGCAAGTATCATAAGTAAAGAAACTACAGTTGTACCCCACTATATTCTTAACATAAAATTTGATACTTATTCACCCAGTGTTATCCATTTGCTCTGTATACAATATTCCTCATCCCAAAATTAGACTCCAGGTCTCAGGAAGCTGGTGGAAACTATTTTATTTCTGTCTAAGGAAAAAGAAGTCAGTATATTAAAATGCATACAATGTACAAATTTTCTTAGAAGGTTCAACATAGAGATAGAGGATATCATCTCTCTGTTTCAGTTGACAAACCATTTTCCTCAAGTTAGGTTCATTCTATCCCTGTTAGCTCTGGGAATGACCAAGATTATTCAGAGTTTGGAGCAATTTACAAACCTCTTCTTTGACCTCAGATTCATGCCACCATGAAGACCACCTATTTCCACCTCCGACTTTGCCCCTGTCTCAGCTCATCTGCTGCTGAAACCCTCATTCATGCTTTCATTACCTCTAGACTTGACTATTCCAATGCACTCCTGGCTGGTCTCCCACTTTCTACCCTCCGTAAACTTGAGGTCATCCAAAGCTCTGCCGCCCGTGTCTTAACTCACAACAAGTCCCATTCCTTATCACCCCACTGCTCGCTGACCAACATTGGTTCCAGTCAAGCAACGTCTTTGATTTTAAAATTCTCATCCTTGGCCGGGATTTCATAAGGATGCAGTGGCCCCGCCCACCGGATGAAAAGTCGGGGGAGAGTCCGCCTCCAGCAGGCCTGGAAACCACGCTGTTATTTTGCGTGGCCCAGGTTCTTAATTGAAAGAAGTTGGGGCTTTCGTCCCTCTGAGGCAGGAAGTCCTGCCTCCAAGAGCTGTTGGCCAATCAGAGGGCCAGAGGCTCTTCAGTCCCAGCAGTGCCAATGGGAGCGGTGGCTCCTGCTGAGACGTACCCAGCAAGAAGAGGAACATGGACGTCAGCCTTCAAAGAGGTAAGTATGGGTTGGGCCTTGGCAGGGAGAATTGGCTAGGCCCCGACAAGGTGGGGTGGTGGGTCGGAGAGCACGGCAGGGGGTGTAGTTTTAGTGTGGGTACCGGCAGCTGGCATTGAAGAAAATCCCACAGTTTTCTTTCGGCACATAAATAGTAAAAGGGTGGTAAAAGGAGGAGTGGGGCCGATAAGGGACCAACATGAGGATTTACACATGGAGGCAGAGGGCATAGCTGAGGTATTAAATGAATACCTTGCATCTGTCTTTACCAAGGAAGAAGATGCAACCTGGGCAATGCCGAAAAAGGAGGTAAGTCAGACACTAGAGGTGTTTAAAATTGATAAAGAGGAAGTATTAGATAGGCTGTCTGTACTTAAAGTGGATAAAACACCAGGACCAGATGAGATGCATTCAAGGATACTGAGGGAAGTGAGGGTGGAAATCGCAGAGGCACTGGCCATAATTTTTCAGGCCTTCTTAGACTCGGGGGTGGTGCCAGAGGGCTGGAGAATTGCAAATGATATACCCTTGTTTAAAAAAGGATGTAAAGAAAAGCCCAGCAACTACAGGTCAGTCAGCTTAACTTTGGTGGTGGGAAAAATTCTAGAAAGAATGAGCAGACAGGTGGCAGATGAAGTTCAATGCAGAGAAATGTGGAGTGATTCATTTTGGTAGGAAGAACATGGAGAGACAATATGGAATAAAGGGTACAATTCTAAAGGGGGTGCAGAAGCACAGGGACCTATGTGTATATGTGCATAAGTCATTGAAGGTGGCAGGATAGGTTGAGAGAGCAGTTATTAAAGCATATTGTATCCTGGGCTTTATTAATAGGGGCATAGAGTATAAGAGAAAGGAAGTTATGTTGAACTTGTATAAGACACTAGTTCAGCATCAGCTGGAGTATTGCGTTCAGTTCTGGGCGCCACAGTTGAGGAAAGACGTGAGGGCATTGGAGGAAGTACAGAAAAAATTCACGAGAATGGTTCCAGAGATGAGGAATTTCAGTTATGAAGATAGATCGGAGAAGTTAGGATTGTTTTCATTGGAGTAGAGAAGGCAGAGTAGATAGAGAGAAACTGTTCCTACCCGTGAAAGGATCGAGAACAAGAGGGCACAGATTTAAAGTATTTGGTAAGAGAAGCAAAGTGACATGAGGAAATACTTTTTCACACAGCGAGTGGTTAGGGTCTGGAATGCACTGCCTGAGAACGTGGTGGAGGCAGGTTTGATTGAAACATTCAAAAGGGAATTAGACTGTTATATGAAAAGGAAGAATGTGCAGGGTTACAGGGAGAAGGCAGGGAATGGAACTGAGGGAATTGCTTATTCGGAGAGCCAATGTGGACACAATGGGCCAAATGGCCTCCTTTTGCACTGTAACAATTCTGTGATTCTGTGGGGTGGCCCGTGCTGCTGGAGGGTCCTCCGTGGGGCACAGGGTGCCCATTGAGGAGATCCCACTCCAGCCCACAAGGAAACCGCCGGTATTACCGGGCGGCCTGCTCAGGTGGTGAAGTGGCAGTCTGCTGCTGGTAAAAACCAGTAGTGGCGGGAAGAGGCCCTTCAGTGGCCAATAATTGGCCAATTAAGGGCCTCAATTGCCCTAAGGGCAGGTGGGTCGCTTGCCACCTCCCCTGCCACTGGTGAAGTAGCAGCAGGGGCAGGTAGGTGACAGGCAATGCATCCCCCCGCCTCCCACTCGATTTCACTGCCCCTCCCCACCTCCAAGCCTGCTCCTGGGGGGATGTAAAATCCCAGCCCTTGTTTTCAAATCCCTCCATAGCTGCTTCCCTCCCTATCTCTGTAATCTTTTCCAGCCCCATAACATTCCAAAATATTTATGCCCCTCTAATTCTGGCCTCTAGTGCATCCCCAATTTTAATTGCTCCACCATTGGTGGCCGTGCCTTCAGTTGCCTAGGTCCTAACCTCGGAACTACTCTCCCTACACCTCTCTATCTCACTTTCCTCCTTTATGACACTCTTTAAAAGCTACCTCTTTGGCCAAGCTTTTGGCCATTTACCCTGATATCATCTTTGTGGTTCAGTGCCATATTTTGTTTTATAATGCCCCTGTGAAGCTCCTTTGGACATTTTCTTATGTTAAATGTGCTATAATAATTATAAGTTTTTGTTGGTGTTGTTGTCATCATATCAACTGCTAATGGTGCCATTAAACACCACTCACACCTTCTCTGGAAAAGCAGTTGCTATCATCTTTCCAAAAATTAAGGGCATGATTTTACCCCCCACCCCTCTGGCTGGTAGAAACTGGGCAGGTGAGCAATTAAAATCCCTCTTGGTTACTTACGCATCCTCAAGCTACTCAGATCCCGCTATTGCAATTTGTATGCAGGCTTCTAGACGAGTGGTTAAACCACTCTCAGCACCTCAAAATTGGCAGATTCAGGTCCGTTGACATCACAAGCCTTGACTACAATTTTAATTGAGGCTTGAGCAGGGAGTGAGTTATATGAGCAATAAGAAGTGAAAGATTTTTCTGAAAGCTTTATTTATGGACCCATTTTTATAAGTATTAATAACTCTTTTTTATTCGTTCGGGGGGATGTAGGTGTCTCTGGCTATGTAGCATTTGTTGCCCATCCCTAATTGCTCTTGAGAAGCTGGTGGTGAGCTGCCTTCATGAACCGCTGCAGTCCTTAGGATATAGGTAAACCCAAAGTGCTGTTAGGTAGGGGGTGCTAGGATTTTGACCCAACGACAGTGAAGGAATGGCACTATAGTTCCAAGTCAAGATGGCGTGTGGCATCTGTTGCCCTTGTCCTTCTTGGTGGTGAGGGCATGGTTTAGAAGCTGCTGTCAGAGAAGCCTTGGTGATTTACTGAAGTGCATCCTGTAGATGTGCAGTTCTGGTCGCTGCTCTACAGGAAAGATGTGATTAAGCTAGAGAGGATGCAGAAAAGATTCACAAGGATGTTGCCTGGTTTGGAGGGCTTGAGTTATGAAGAGAGATTGGATAGGCTGGGTCTGTTTTCCCTGGAGAGAAGGAGGCTGAGAGGGGACATGATAGAGGTGTATAAAATTACAAAGTGATTCCTGACAACGCAGCCTGCCACTGACATCATCAGGCTGCGCCATGGTGCGCACATGCGCAGACGGTCTCCTGCTCTCTGCGCACGCGCTGCGTTCCGGCTTGCCAGGACTGGTTAGCGCATGCACCGATGACGTCATCATGTAATGTGTGCCTCTTCGCACAATGCGCCTGGTTGGCCTCTGCGCATGCGCTTTATGCAATGCCAACGGGTATTCACGCATGTGTCAATCTTCTGATATTCACGCATGCGTCAAAGCTTGGGCGCGAGTTTCTGAAAGTGGAAGGAGGAGAGGTTTCGTCGGGCATTTTCTCGAATTTTATCGCAATTATTTAGTCGTTTTGGAGATTTCAGTTTGCTTCATTTTTATTAGAAAGAGGAGATTGCTCCAAGGTAAGTTGCTCTGCTGTTGTAAGTTGCTCTGAAAATATTTCCATTGTCTGGGGAATTGCATGTGCTCCAGACTCTGTTGTAAGTTGTTCTGAAAACATTTCCATTGTCTGGGGCACTGCATGTGCTCCAGTCCACTGCACTGCACTAAAATCCTTTCCATTGTCTGGGGCTGTGTGCAGGCAGTACATGTGGTTCAGTCCCTGTTGTAAGTTGCTCTGTACCTGCACCCATTAGAGCCGTGCACATGGACACATAGCCGCATGTTTCCCCATCCGCCCTTGAAACAACCATGCAGAGCCTTGTGAGACTCCGCAATTGCCAGCTGCTGCCTGTCAAGCAGAGAGGGCATCCAAAGCGGTCAAGCACTTGGGGAACATTCAGAAAGAAGAGACTGAGCACTGAAAGAAACAAGCATGCCGTGTTCAGTGGTAGCACAAATGTGAATGCTCTTGCTGTGTACACAACTGATGAGGTGGGAGTGCAGCCACACTGTTCTCCATCCTCAGTGTTGCTTGAAGGCAAAGGTAGATAAGAGCAAAAGAAATGGAAGGTGATGCTGATAGTAGTAGGCAGGATTAAGTGGGAGCGGATGGGAAGGCGCATGAGTAGCATAACCACTAGCAGGGAACAGCTGGGCTAAATGGCCTGCTTTATGTTCATCGTCCAAAAGAAATGTGCTTCTTTTTCCAGCACCCTCACATCGTTCATGTTTTCCCTGACAGCAGCATTGAACCATCACGAGATAGGGGCAGTAACATCATCCTGACTCCTACAGCTGAGGTGGGTACTAAGTGATTCATTGGCGGTGTTATCAGTACATGCCTTTACTGCAGAACATAAAGCATGCTCAACAGTAATTTCATTGGAGGGAGGGAAGCTCTGACACTGATGTTCTTTCCTTATTTCTTTTCACGTAAAATATGCCCTTGAGAAAACAATCCTTGAGACTTAAGGTCAGCAATCAAGCAACGAAGGCAACTGGATCATGCTGCGGAGCTTGTCACGATACGGAAAGAAACCTTGCATTTATGGATGAATTGGGAGCGCACATTGGGATGCGTTTGGGGAACATTCACCAAGAATAGACTGAGCTCAGACTCTTGTGACTTTGCCTTCTTCACATGGACAATACAGTAGTGGAATAGAGAGCCATGCATTCATTCACCACAAGGCTCTCCAGGAACAATCTCTTTAGCTGTGCATAGCAGAGACTCGGCCTGTCTGTCTCACGGGAATGCTGGCGACACAACACTCATGTATCCATGCACAGCAGTGCCTCGAATGTTTAATGCACTTAATAAATTTTCTCAATAATTGAACCTGGAATTGTTGAGGTTTTTGATGTTATTTTCCTGACTTTGCAACTGCACTTCAGATACTCAACTGCGGTGTGGTCCTTGCAGGGGGGGAGGGTGGGGTTGTGAAGGGGTGGGGGGGGGGGAGAGGGGGGGTTGTGAGGGGGAAGAGGGAGGGGGTTTGAGGGGGAAGAGGGAGGGGGTTGTGAAGGGGTGGGGGGGGAGGTTGGGGAAGAAGGGGGAGGTGGGGGGAGGTAGAGAGTGGGTGTGGGGGTGGTAGTGGGTGAGAGTTAAATTCAGAAGTGCCTGAAGAGGGGGATGCAAAAAGCAGGGACCAGACAGCTGCAATGCCTGAAGTACAGTTGAGAAGTAGGGGAGAAAGCGACTGGATGGGGGATCTGCAGCTGGAGAGAACGGCTGGACGGAGAGGGCCGGAAGCGAGAGGCCGTAGAGAGCCGCGGGGAGCGAGCGGCCGAAGACCTTGGTGTCGCCGGGTGCGGGTAAGCCTTTTGCCAAATTTATGGCGCATGCGTAGAAAAACCCCCCTCCCTCACGCTGCTGTCTCCGGCCGCTCCGCTTCCCTCCGTTACTGGGCCGTTTGCTCGCCCACTCGCCGGCCGCTCCGCTCCCCCCAGGCCCGCTCCGCTCCCCTCCATCACCGGCCCGTTCGCTCGCCGACCACTCTGTTCCTACCAGGCCCCCTCTGCTCCCCCCTCCCTCCCCGGCCCCAGCTCGTTCGCTCTCTCACTCCGCCATTGTGTGCTGACATGTGTTTGTTAGGTTGCCTCCGTGTGATTATTTGAGCAGCGCCATCTTTAGTCCTGGCAGCTGCCTAAAGTCGCAGTCTGTAACGTTTTAGTGGCACATGCTGCATTTGCGCATGTGCCACAACAGCACCCCCTAGCGGTAGCGTTGTCAGCAAATGCAGTCATAAAATTATGAGAGGCATAGATAGGGTAGATAGCCAGAGTCTGTTTCCCATGGTAGGGGTGACTAAAACTAGAGGGCATAGATTTAAGGAGAGAGGGAGGAGGTTTAAAGGGGATCAAAGGGGGAAATTTTTTACACAAAGAATAGTGGGTATCTGGAATGAGCTGCCTGAGGAGGTGGTGGAGGCAGGAACAGTAGCAACATTTAAGAGGCATCTGGACAGGTACTTGAATGAGCAAGGCATAGAGGGATATGCAATTAATGCAGGCAGCTGGGATTAGTATAGATAGGCATTATGGTCGGCATGGACGTGGTGGGCCGAAGGGCTTGTTTCTATGCTGTACGACTCTATGACTGTAGATGGACCACACTGCTGCAACTGTGCATCTGTGGTTGAGGGAGTGAATGTTGAAGGTAGTGGATGGGGTGCCAATCAAGCGGGCAGCTTTGTTCTGGATGGTATTGAGCTTCTTGAGTGCTGTTGGAGCTGCACCCGTCCAGGCAAGTGGAGAGTATTTCATCACACTCCTGACTTGTGCCTTGTAGATGGTGGACAGGCACTGGGGAGACAGGAGGTGAGCTACTCGCAGAATTCTCAGCCTCTGACCTGCTCTTGTAGCCATAGCATTGATGTGGCTGGTCCAGTTCAGTTTCTGGTCAATGGAGAGCCCCAGGATGTTGATAGTGGGGGATTCAGTGATGGTAATGCCATTGAACATCCAGGGTGATGGCTAGATTCCCTCTTGTTTGAGATGGTCATTGCCTGGCACTTATGTGGCACGAATGTTACTTGCCACTTATCAGCCCAAGCCTGGATGTTGTCCAGGTCTTGCTGCATATGGGCATGGGCTGCTTCAGTGTCTGAGGAGTCGCGAATGTTACTGAACATTGTGCAATCATCAGTGAACATCCCCACTTCTGACCTTATGATGGAGGGAAGGTCATTGATGAAGCAGCTGAAGATGGTTGGGCCTAAGAAACTACCCTGAGGAACTCCTGCAGTGATGTCCTGGGACTGAGATGATTGACCTCCAACAATCACAACCATCTTCTTTTGTGCTAGGTATGACTCCAAGCATTGGAGTGTTTTCCCCCGATTCCCATTGACTTCTGTTTTGCTCAGGCTCCTTGATGCTGTACTCGGTCAAATGCTGCCTTGATGTCAAGGGCAGTCACTCTCACCTCAGCTCAGGAGTTCAACTCTTTTGTCCATGTTTGAACCAAGGCTGCAATGAGGTCAGTAGCTGAGTGGCCCTGGCGGAACCCAAACTGAGCGTTAGTGAGTAGGTTATTGCTGAGCAAATGCCGCTTGATAGCATCTGTCGACGACCCCTTCCACCACTTTGCTGATGATCAAGAGTAGACTGATGGGGCAGTAATTAGCTGGGGTGGATTTGTCCTGCTTTTTGTGCGCAGGACATACCTGGGCAATTTTCCACATTGCCAGGTAGATCCCAGTGTTGTCGCAGTACTGGAACAGCTTTGCTAGGGGTGCGGCTAGTTGTGGAGCACAAGTCTTCAGTACTATTGCCGGAATATTGTCAGGGCCCATAGCCTTTGCAGTATCCAGTGCCTTCAGCCATTTCTTGATATCATGTGGAGTGAAACGGATTGGCTAAAGACTGGCATCCATGATGCTAGGGACTTCAGGAGGAGGCCGAGTTGATCATCCACTCAGCACTTCTGACTGAAGATGGATGCAAATACTTCAGCCTTGTCTTTTGCACTGATGTGCTAGACTCCCCCATCGTTGAAGATGGGGATGTTTGTGGAGCTTCCTCTTCCTCTCAGTTGTTTAATTGTCCACCACCACTCACAACTGGATGTGGCAGGACTACAGAGCTTAGATCTGATCCTCTGGTTGTGGGATTGCTTAGCCCTGTCTATTGCATGCTACTTCTGCTGTTTGGTATGCAAGTAGTCTTGTGTTGTAGCTTCATCAGGTTGACACCTCATTTTTAGGTATGCCTGGTGCTGCTGCTGGCATGCCCTCTTGCAGGCTTCATTGAACCAGGGTTGGTCTCCTGGCTTGATGGTAATGGTAGAGTGGGGGCTATGCTGGACCATGAGGTTACAGATTGTGGTCGAGTATAATTTTGCTGCTGCTGATGGCCCACAGCGCCTCATGATGCCCAGTTTTGCATTGCTAGATCTGTTCGAAATCTATCCCATTTAGCACGGTGATAGTGCCACATAACATGATGGAGGGTATCCTCAATGCAAAGTCGGGACTTCGTCTCCACAAGGACTGTGCGGTGGTCACTCCTACCAATACTGTCATGGACAGATGCATCTGCGACAGGTAGATTGGTGAGGACAAGGTCAAGTCAGTTTTTCCCTCGTTGGTTCCCTCACCACCTGCCGCAGACCCAGTCGAGCAGCTATGTCCTTTAGGACTCATCCAGCTCAGTCATAGTGGTGCTACCAAGACACTGTTTGTGGTGAACATTGAAGTCCCCCACCCAGAGTACATTCTGCGACCTTGCTATCCTCAGTGCTTCTTCCAATTGATGTTCAATGTGAAGAAGCACTGATTCATCAGCTGAGGCGGGCGGTAGGTGGTAATCAGTAGGAGGTTTCCTTGCTCATGATTGACCTGATGCCATGAAACTTCATGGGATCCGGAGTCAATGCTGAGGACTCCCAGAGCAACTCCCTCCCGACAGTATACCACTGTGCCGCCACCTCTGGTGGGTCTGTCCTGCCGGTGGGATGGTGATGGTGGTGTCTGGGAGATTGTAAGGTATTATTCGGTGAGTATGACTATATCAGGCTGTTGCTTAACTAGTCTGTGGGACAGCTCTCCCAATTTTGGCACAAGCCCCCAGATGTTAGTGAGCAGAATTTTGCAGGGTTGACGGGGTTGGGTTTTCCGTTGTCGTTTCCGTTGCTTAGCTCGATGCCGGGTGGTCCGTCCTGTTTCATTCCTTCTCTTAGACTTTGTCGTGGTTTGATACAACTGAGTAGCTTGCTAGGCCATTTCAGAGAGCATTTAAGAGGTAACCACATTGCTGTGGGTCTGGAGTCACATGTAGGCCAGACCAGTAATAATAACTATCTTAAATTCTGTTCTAACCTTCACCAAAACATTTTTGTCTACAGGAATTGCGACGAAGGTGCATCTTTAAAATCATTCCTATGCTAAATCCAGATGGAGTGATAGTAGGAAATTATAGGTAAAACATTTTGAATAATTACATTAAAAATAAATTAAATGTTTCCTCTTGAGTCCTTCAGTATTCTAAATGGAGATATAGTGCTCTATCTGGCATCTTTCAGTTGCCTTGTTTCTGTCTTGAGCTGGTATTTGGAGGCCACCTGGGACAACAGTTTCAGAAGATTCCATGTATATCCACTAGAGATGGTTTGAATGGAGGGTGCTCACCCAATGGGGGAAATTTTATGCTCTCTCCTGTGATGAACTTCCTTGGCTCTGCTGCCATAACCTATCTGGAATTGCAACAGAAACCCTCTTCACACATGTTAGCAGGGTTTCCAACATACATCCGGCTAAGTTACAGCAGCAGCAAGGAAATGTTTGGACTCTGTCACCTGATTGGGTAAACTATACATGGAAGCAGTTAGAAAACAGTTAGGCTTGATTGAGAATAAACTCACAATCTAACACTTCAAGTGGAGTTAACCACTTTCTCCCTTCAGTGTGTAATATTTTTCATTTTAACCAGATGTGAACAGTTTGAACCTGAGTTATGAAAGATAGAAAGAAGCAGAAAAACAAGGTACAATACTGGCTGAAGTTGTGAATGAACAGTCATGTTGAAAAATTGTCTGCATTGCATCAAGAAATTCATTGAGTCAGCTATTTGAAGGACTCAAGCTGCAATGTGACTGTTCAGTTGCTCTGCTTCTTTTTCCTTATGACATACATGTAACCATCAATCACTATTTACTCAGAATAATGTACTAATGACTGCAGAAGGCTTCTTAATTAATAGAAGCCTTTAAATATTTCTACTTATGCTGCAGTCCTCAAAGAATTAAAAGTAATAATTTGTAAAATTGAACTTTTCAGGCTAAGTTATTACAGATCATAATTGTTATTTACAGCATGTGTCCTCTTCATCCCAGATGCTCACTTTCTGCTCGAGACCTCAATCGGAACTATCGACATCCAAAGCAGGAACTCTTCCCTACAGTATGGCACACTAAAAAAATGGTTGAGGAGCTACAGAAAGACCATTACGTGAGTCATAGCTGATGGAGCTGAGAGATCATAGCATAAATTGCAGAAACATATGAAACTCTCATATAATAGTAACTTCTCTCCCCAACTGTTTGATTTTCCACTTCTCCCTCCTTCAGATCCCTACAATGCCACCCACTGGGCAATTAGGTGGAGGAAAACCTGCTCCCTCGCCTTTGGTGTCTTATTTTCCAACTTCTCTCCTTATAAGGAAGTGTCACCACTTTTCAGCTCTCCTCCAGGGGCTTTGCCAAAATGAAAACATGCTGTATTGAAAATTATAAATGTGATCCTGCACCCTAAATGGAAGGGAAACTTACCACACCTCTGAGGAATGTCTCAAATTGCTTTACATGTGATGAATTATTTCCAGTGACATGTAGAACAAAATATGGCAACCATTTTGCATGTAACAATGAGGTGGATGAGTAGATGATCTGTTTTTGATGTTGTTGGTTGGCCAGGCCATCAGAAGACCTCTTTGTTCTTTTCTGAATTGTGTCTTGGGGTCTTGAGCGTTCACCTTAATCAGTAGACAGGGCCTCAGTTTATTGTGCCATCTAAAGGATGGCACCTTCAATATTGCAGCATTTCACCTTTTACTGTAGTGGGTTGTCAGCCTAGTTTATGCACTAAAGTCCTACAACAAAAAGCTTGGTGGAGTTTGAACCCACAACTTTCTGACTCAGAAACAAGAGTGTGACCAGATAGAACAAGCTGACACACATATCCTGCTACCTACAGTGCAACACGACACCATTCTGCAATATAACACTATTAATTTATGTATTGCTATTTGAGATTGTATGTATGGTTTAATAATGCTTAAAATTAAAATACTAGTAAGCAATTGTTATGCTACATAAAGTTGCAAACAATTAATAGACTGGATGTTGATTTAATAGTTGAATGTTTTGCATATATGTAACTGGATGGTTCTGTTTGCCATCTTCTTTTTGGCCATGCTCTTGTATGTACTCAAATATTTCGACATAGGAGTACACATTCAGTTCAGGACAGACAGCAACCTCTTAAATCTGCAAAGGCTCAAGGCTCAAGGCTCGCACAAAGATCAAAGAACAGCTACTAACTGAACTCTTGTTTGCTGATGACTGTGCTCTCAAAGCACACACTCCACTTTGCCCAAGACTCAGAACACTGCAGCCTTACAATAAGTCTGAAAAAAACAGAGATCTTGTACTAACCTGCCCCTGGCCACAAACTCCAAGAACCCATAGTCACAATCAAGAATACAGCCCTCAACTCTGTTCAGAAGTTCTGCTATCTTGGGAGTATCTGCTCCAACAACAACACACTGGATGATGAAATCATTCATTGCCTGGCAAAAGCAAGCTCAGCATTCAGCTCGCCCCCACGGGCTTGGGAGGGAGCATGGAATCTGTCTCATAACAAAGATCAAAGTCTACCAGGCAGTGGTTGTCACATCACTCCTCTATGGCTGTGGTGCTTGGACAACCTACCATCGTCACCTAAAGTAACTAGATACATTCCATCTTCGCTGTCTAAGATCTATCTACAACTTCAAGTGGCAGGACAAAACCCTTAACACCAAAGTCCTTGCAAGGTGCCACATTCCTGGTATCGAGAGCATCCTCATGAGAGCTCAGCATCGCTGGACCAGCTAGGTGGTTCGCATGGAGGATTCCCAAATACTAAAGGCATATTCTTCAGCCAGCTGAGCATGGGAACCTGTGCCATAGGATGCCCCAAAGTTAGAAACAGAGGCATTCTGAAAGGCAATCTCAGAGCCTATAATTTGGACCCCACTATATGGGGGAAAAACAAACATGGAGAGATCTGGTTGGAGAAGTCTCTGTCATTAAGCAATCTCAACATTTGAGGAGAACAGAGTCAGGTCCCT
The DNA here is from genome assembly GCF_036365525.1 of Heterodontus francisci. Lineage (NCBI taxonomy): Eukaryota > Metazoa > Chordata > Chondrichthyes > Heterodontiformes > Heterodontidae > Heterodontus > Heterodontus francisci. The sequence goes on along the minus strand of NC_090373.1, from coordinate 118,938,031 downwards.
CCAGGACAATCGAGCAGGCCGCAAAGCCAGTACCTTCACCCACCCCTCCAACAGTGACTTCATATATATTATTTGCAATCTGATCTGAAAGTCAAGATTTGGTTTAACATCACATATGTGACAAAACCAACCTAGACGGTGAACAACCAGTCTCCTTGCTGAACATTCATCCATCAAAGAGATGGGAGAATCCATCATCTGGATGGTGCACTGGCCTTCTACTTCTACCAGCTCACTTCAAATCCACTCCTGTTTGATGTTTTGGAATTCTCTTCTGTCTGCTGTCTGTAAGGATCCTATGTGAAAGGCATTTGAGAAGTTTGAGATGTAGGCTCTTAAATCTAAACAAAGCAAACTACATAGGTATAAGGGGCCAGTTGGCTAAAGTAGATTGGGAAACTATACTGAAAGATATGGTGACAGACAAGCAATGGTTAGCATTTAAAGAATCAATATATAATTTGCAACAAATATACATTCCTTTAAGGCACAAACTCCCCACAGAAAAAGTGCTCTAATCATGGATAACAAGAGGAGTTAAAGATTGTATTAGATCAAAGGAAGAGGCTTATAATGTTGCCAAAAAGAGAAGTAAGCCTGAGGATTGGTAGGATTTTAGAATTCAGCAAAGGAGAACCAAGAAATTGATAAGGAAAGAAATAAGAGAATATGAGATTAGACTAACAAGAGACATAAAAACAGATTGTAAATGTTTCTATAGGTATCGGTGGAAAGATAAGCTGCGGGGAGAATGTAGAGAGGCTGCAAAGAGATATAGACAGGCTAAGTGAGTGGGCAACAAGATGACAAACGGAGTATAATGTAGGGAAGTGTGAAGTTGTTCACTTTTGTCGTAAAAATAAAAAAGCAGAATATTTTTTAAAAGGTGTGAAACTGTTAAGTGTTGATGTTCAGAGTGACTTGGGGGTACTCGTACGAGGAACACACTAGGTTAACATTTAGGTGCAGCAGGCTATTCTAAAGACAAATGGCACGTTGGCCTTTATTGCAAAGGGATTGGAGTACAGGAATAAAGAAAGCTTACTAAAATTGTCCAGGGCTTTGGTGAGACTTCACCTGGAATACTGTGTGCAGTTTTGGTCTCCACATTTAAGAAAGGATATACATGCACTGGAGGCAGTGCATCGAAGGTTTACTAAATTGGTCCCTGGGATGAGGGGGTTGTCCTATGATGAGAGACTGAGTAAATTGGGCCTATATTCTCTGGAGTTTAGAAGAATGAGAGGTGATCTAATTGAAACATACAAGATTCTGAAAGAGCTTGATTGGGTAGAAGCTGAGAGATTGTTCCCACTGGTCAGGAAATCTAGAACATGGGGAGACAGTCTCAGGATAAGGGTCAATCATTCAGGACTGAGATGAGGAGAAATTACTTCACTCAAAGGATTGTGAATCTTTGGAATTCTCGATCCCAGAGGGTTGTGGATGCTCCATCATTGATTACATTTAAGGTTGGGAGAGATAGATTTTTGACCTCACAGGAAATTAAGGGATATGGGGAGTGGGCAGGAAAGTGAAATTGAAGCTCAGTATCAGCCATGATCATATTGAATGGTGGAGCAAGCTCAATGGGCCATATGGTCTACTTCTGCTCCTTTTTCTTGTATTTCTTGTGTATGTAAATAGGAAGAGATCAGTGAAAGTGAACATGGGCCCATTAAAGGCAGAGACAGGGGAAATTATAATAGGGAATAAGTAAATAGCAGAGACATTAACCAAATACCTTGGGCTGAATTTTATAAGCTCACCGCCGTTCTCGGTGGCGAGCTTAAAAAACGACATGGCGCATGCGAAACTTTCGCGCCACTGAGCCCGCGCGATATTTCAAGTGGGAGCTCATTTAAATGGAGGGGGCGCAACGGCCTCCCCCAGTGATGTCATCAGAGGTGGCCACTCCCTCGCAGCAGCAGCATCCGGCGCCACTGCGCAGGCACCGGCGCCATTTTTAAAGGGCTTCAAGCCCTTAGGAAAAAATTTAATTTTTTAAAGTTACATTTCTGTGCATTCTCTTTAAGAAAATAATTAAAAGCTGGAGGCCCTTTCCCAACCACCCGCACCCCCCCAACCCCCCCAATGTGTTTTTTATTGGCCTATATCTTGAAAATACCCAAACTTTACCCCCAAACTTTTCACATTTGCCCTTCGACCCCTTCCCACCATCCCCACAGCCAATAAAAAGTGTTTTTCCTGCTCCCCCCACTGGCCGGAATATCGCGTGGGATGGTTGCCCTGTCATGGTAAGTGAATTAACATTTTTTTTGATAAGTTTTAGTAGGCAAATGAAGGCCCCGCCACTTGGGGACCTTCTCAACATTGGGGGTCATGGCAGGCCTCTCCTGGAAGAGTTTTCTGGGCCCCGTCGCCATGACCCCGACCCTGGAGGCCTCATAAAATTCAGACCCCTGTAGCTGTCTTAACAGTAGAAGACACAAAAAACATTCCGGAAATAATGGGAAACTGAGGGTCGAGCGAGAATAAGGAACTTAAATAAATCAGTATAAGTAAAGAAATATTACTGGAGAAATTAATGGGACTAAGTGAATGACAAATCTCCTGGATTTGACAACTTATATCCTAGTGTTTTAAAAGAGGTAATTGCAGAGATAGTGGAGGCATTACTTTTGATCTTCCAGAATTCCTTAGATTCTAGAACAGTTCCCAAGAATTGGAAGGTAGCGAAATAACCCTGTTGTTTAAGAAAGGAGGAAAAGAGAAAACTGGGAACTATAGGACAATTAGCTTAACACCAGTAGTAGGCAAACTGTCAGAATCTATTATTAGGGATGTGCTAATGGGGCATTAGAAAATTGTAATATAATTAACAAGAGACGGCACAGATTCATGAAAGGGAAATTTTGTTTGATAAATCTGTTAGAGTTTTTTGAGGATGTAATGAGTAGTTTGGATAATGGGGAACCAGTGGATGTAGTATATTTGGATTTTCAAAAAACATTCAATAAGGTGCCACACGAGAGGTTATTACACGAAATTAGGACTCATGGTATTGGAAGTAATATATTAGCATGGATTGAGGATTGAATAATGGACAGAAAGCAGAGAGTAGGAATAAATAGGTCATTTTCAGGTTGGCAGGCTACAACTAGTGGTGTTCCACAAGGATCAGTCCTTGGGCCTCAGCTATTTATAATCTACATTAGTGACTTAGATGAGGGGAACTTGATAGAGCTTGATAGATTTTTGGGTACTAAAGGATATAGGGATTGTGTGGGAAGGCAGAGTAGAGATAAAAGATTAAAAGATCAGCTGTGATCTTATTGAATGGCTTAGCAGGCTTGAAGGACCAAATAGCCTATGCCTGCTCTTATTTCTAATGTTCTAATGTCTCAACTCAACTCCTAATGGGCATGGGTTACAGCAGAAAACTAACCACAAAAGGGTACTACATTAGCAATTTCACTCAGTTAAGGCATAATCATTGTTGATGTGGGACTGGGTGCCTAAAGTGGAAAAGTTCCATTCTCATTTACATGATCACCTTAATAGTGCAAATTGTATTGAGAAATAAAATGATGCCCAGGTTCATTTAATTTTAATATTGTGGGACAGGTGTTATGATCAACAAATGAAAAGAATCAAATCCACCAACTGATCCCAATTTAGGAAACCAAAAACCAAACAGACAAGATTTTATTTTTATAAATTTTTCTTTAACACTCAAACCAAAACCAACATAAATTAAACATGATTGAAGAGTTAAATCACAATCGATATATATCTTAAAGGTTACACATTAACTATCAGATGCAACAAGGATAAATCTCACAAGTCTTTTGACAATCATTTCAGCAAAATGGCACCGAACCGTCCCAAAGTTCTTTAGGTCTTTGAACACTTCAAGCAGATTCTAGATCCCGACTCCCCAAGATGCAAATGCCAGCTTCCACTCGATGGCAGTTTCTCTCCAATCTGAACCCTACCATACTGTTTCCTGAAGTTCAGTGTAAATTAATACCTTGAATCCATGCTTAGTGTAAGAGCACAACTTAGCTCAGAGGATGCTGCCTTTCCCTCAGGACAGTAGCACCAGGCAGTTTTCTGCTCACTCTGTCAGGTACCCCACTGGTGAAAGAAAGTCAGCAAGCCAAGGCTATGGAGGTTGCAAACTTAGAATCAGTCTCTTGCAGTCCATCCCAGGACTCAATGACACCTCTGTCCCAATAGGCTCATTATGATATAGAGCAGCCACCCATATCTCAAGCCAATGTCCCAGAGGACCTACTTGTGAGCCGGTTCCAAGTCAGAATGGACAAAATTTCTAAGGTCCTTACCGGTAAGCTGCATCCGGAACCCAATCGGTGTCCGCAGCTTGCTGATTTCGTACGGATGAGGCCCAAGGTCCAATTTCGAACGGGCCTTGGGCCAATGCCTTCAGGCTCACATTTTCACTGAGTTGTTAATCTCGCACCAGAAACCAACACAAGTTTAATTTCCACCTGTGTCTATAGTTGCACATTCATTAGATATTAAGAGAATTAAATTCTTTTCATGGTTTGACAATATGGCAACAATTACAATCCATAGTTCCAAAAACACATGGAAACCTAATGATCTGACAAATATTAATGGCACACTCAACCCTTTGTCTAGATCCTGTGTCTAGTCTAAATAACTGGCCTTCCCTGCCAAGCATTGTATTAGTTATATGTCTTTAGCAAGAATAGGCAGCAAATTGACTCACCTGGCTGGAGTCACCAGTCCTTAAATATATGCATGGAGTCCTTAGTCATCAGCAGTCACTGTCAAAGCTCACATAAGAAGGGTGACCACTGGAATAGGGTACTGGAGGGCTGATGTCCACAGAATGTTACTCCAGTACCGGGTCAGGACCTTCAACAGAAGATGGGGGAGGGTGGGGGGAGAAATGTTGTTTTTAAAAGTATGAATTGTTAGTAAATAAGGCTTGGTTCCAACTATCAGACTTGTGGTTACATTGATGGGCTTTTGAATTAGAATTAGAATTAGAATTAGAACATTACAGCGCAGTACAGGCCCTTCGGCCCTCGATGTTGCGCCGACCTGTGAAACCATCTGACCTACACTATTCCATTTTCATCCATATGTCTATCCAATGTCCACTTAAATGCCCTTAAAGTTGGCGAATCTACTACTGCTGCAGGCAGGGCGTTCCACGCCCTTACTACTCTCTGAGTAAAGAAACTACCTCTCACATCTGTCCTATATCTATCACCCCTCAACTTGAAGCTATGTCCCCTCGTGTTTGCCATCACCATCCGAGGAAAAAGACGCTCACTATCCACCCTATCTAACCCTCTGATTATCTTATATGTCTCTATTAAGTCACCTCTCCTCCTCCTTCTCTCCAACGAAAACAACCTCAAGTCCCTCAGCCTTTCCTCGTAAGACCTTCCCTCCATACCAGGCAACATCCTAGTAAATCTCCTCTGCACCCTTCCCATAGCTTCCACATCCTTCCTATAATGCGGTGACCAGAACTGCACGCAATACTCCAGGTGCGGTCTCACCAGAGTTTTGTACAGCTGCAGCATGACCTCGTGGCTCCGAAACTCGACCCCCCTACTAATAAAAGCTAACACACCATATGCCTTCTTAACAGCCCTATTAACCTGGTTAGCAACCTTCAGGGATTTATGCACCTGGACACCAAGATCTCTCTGTTCATCTACACTACCAAGAATCTTCCCATTAGCCCAGTACTCTGCATTCCTGTTACTCCTTCCAAAGTGAATCACCTCACACTTTTCCGCATTAAACTCCATTTGCCATCTCTCAGCCCAGATCTGCAGCCTATCTATGTCCCTCTGTACCCTACAACATCCTTCGGCACTATCCACAACTCCACCGACCTTAGTGTCATCTGCAAATTTACTAACCCACCCTTCTACACCCTCTTCCAGGTCATTTATAAAAATTACAAACAGCAGTGGCCCCAAAACAGATCCTTGCGGTACACCACTAGTAACTAAACTCCAGGATGAACATTTGCCATCAACCACCACCCTCTGTCTTCTTTCAGCTAGCCAATTTCTGATCCAAAGCTCTAAATCACCTTCAACCCCATACTTCCGTATTTTCTGCAATAGCCTACCGTGGGGAACCTTATCAAACGCCTTACTGAAATCCATATACACCACATCCACTGCTTTACCCTCATCCACCTGTTTGGTCACCTTCTCGAAAAACTCAATAAGGTTTGTGAGGCACGACCTACCCGTCACAAAACCGTGCTGACTATCTCTAATGAACTTATTCTTTTCAAGATGATTATAAATCCTGTCTCTTATAACCTTTTCCAACATTTTACCCACAACCGAAGTAAGGCTCACAGGTCTATAATTACCAGGGCTGTCTCTACTCCCCTTCGTGAACAAGGGGACAACATTTGCGATCCTCCAGTCTTCCGGCACTATTCCTGTCGACAATGACGACATAAAGATCAAGGACAAAGGCTCTGCAATCTCCTCCCTAGCTTCCCAGAGAATCCTAGGATAAATCCCATCTGGCCCAGGGGACTTATCTATTTTCACACTTTCCAAAATTGCTAACACCTCCTCCTTGTGAACCTCAATCCCATCTAGCCTAGTAGCCTGAATCTCAGTATTCTCAACAACATTTTCTTTCTCTACTGTAAATACTGACGCAAAATATTCATTTAACACTTCCCCTATCTCCTCTGATTCCACACACAACTTCCCACTACTATCCTTGATTGGCCCTAATCTAACTCTAGTCATTCTTTTATTCCTGATATACCTATAGAAAGCCTTAGGGTTTTCCCTGATCCGATCCACCAATGAAATCTCGTGTCCTCTCCTTGCTCTTCTTAGCTCTCCCTTTAGATCCTTCCTGGCTAGCTTGTAGCTCTCAAGCGCCCTAACTGAGCCTTCACGTCTCATCCTAACATAAGCCTTCTTCTTCCTCTTGACAAGCGCTTCAACTTCTTTAGTAAACCACGGCTCCCTCGCACGACAACTTCCTCCCTGCCTCACAGGTACATACTTATCAAGGACACGCAGTAGCTGCTCCTTGAATAAGCTCCACATTTCGATTGTTCCCATCCCCTGCAGTTTCCTTCCCCATCCTACGCATCCTAAATCTTGCCTAATCGCATCATAATTTATTTTCCCCCAGCTATAATTTTTGCCCTGTGGTATATACCTGTCCCTGCCCATCGCTAAGGTAAACCTAACCGAATTGTGATCACTATCACCAAAGTGCTCACCTACATCTAAATCTAACAACTGGCCGGGTTCATTTCCCAGTACCAAATCCAATGTGGCATCGCCCCTGGTTGGCCTGTCTACATACTGTGTCAGAAAACCCTCCTGCACACACTGGACAAAAACTGACCCATCTAAAGTACTCGAACTATAGTATTTCCAGTCGATATTTGGAAAGTTAAAGTCCCCCATAACAACTACCCTGTTACTCTCGCCCCTGTCGAGAATCATCTTCGCTATCCTTTCCTCTACATCTCTGGAACTATTCGGAGGTCTATAAAAGACTCCCAACAGGGTAACCTCACCTCTCCTGTTTCTAACCTCGGCCCATACTACCTCAGTAGATGAGTCCTCAAACGTCCTTTCTGTCGCTGTAATACTCTCCTTGATTAACAATGCCACACCCCCCCCTCTTTTACCATCTTCTCTGTTCTTACTGAAACATCTAAATCCCGGAATCTGCAACATCCATTCCTGCCCCTGCTCTACCCATGTCTCCGAAATGGCCACTACATCGAGATCCCAGGTACCAACCCATGCTGCAAGCTCACCCACCTTATTCCGGATGCTCCTGGCGTTGAAATAGACACACTTTAAACCAGGTTCTTGCTTGCCAGTGCCCTCTTGCGTCCTTGTAACCATATCCCTGACCTCACTACTCTCAACATCCTGTACACTGGCACTACAATTTAAGTTCCCATTCCCCTGCTGAATTCGTTTGTTGAAGATAAGTAGCTGATCTATGGCAAATTGTACATCAATATCTTCATTTCCTGTTTTACCTCGCCACAGATCATTTTGTATGTTGACCTACATGGCCACAGTCGAAAACCTAATGCTTTCATGTATGGCTGCAGCCAGACTGGAACCACGTATCCATTTGGAATACTCAACTACCTCAGAGAGAGGATATTTCCATGGCTGATCTCCCAGAAGGTAATTCAGAATGGGGTTCGCAGCTGCATTTTAACCTAATTGCAGACACTATTATAATTGGCCTTTTATGTTCATTGGCAGGAACCTGGTGTCTGTGAGCTAGCTCCCAGTGTTAATGCTGGTAAACCTGTTTCCATATAAAATGGATGTCTTGTGTTACCTACGATCTGTGCTAATGCCATTGTGTTGCTGAAGTGCAGGTCTCGAGCAGCTGATGAAAATCCATGATAAAACTTCCAAGGTTCATGAACACTGGAGGCAGGGTAAATCCAATTCTAACAGGTCCTTTGGGCCGCCATTCCCAGCAGTTATACATTCGGCTTGCAGCTGGTCACAAGAGACCAATGCTTCGCAACCTGTGGCATTAGCCCTGGAATCTGGCTTAAAAGACCAAACTAAAAGTTCCTTTTCTCTTTTATCTCCTGGACCTATTATTTCTCTATAGAAGTAATATTATTCACTTAGAATTGCAGCTTATGAATTCCATGTCCCTTTTGCATCAATGTGCTACAAAGTTAGCTAACAAGAGGGTCTGCGGATGTTGCCTGACCTGCTGCATTCTTCCAGCATTTTCATTTCACTTGAGACCATCACCTGGCAAAAAAACACTTCAGATTGTTGAGCTCACAGACAAAGTCATCGGAATTAGTATTTTAATCACTAAAGTACTGATCCATACAAAAGTGTTGGAATTCAGCATAACAGAGTCAATTAACTCTTTAACCCCTTCACTCTCAAATTCTGAAATGATTCAAAGTGATAACCATTATTGGTGAAAGTGGTTATATTTTATTTGTGAAAAGTAAAACTTTACACATGCCAATCTCTGAGCAGTGGTATTTTTTTTTAAATTTCCAAAATATACTTTATTCATAAAAATCTGTAAAAATTACATTGCCAAACAGTTTCCAAACAGCACCAAAAAATACAAACATTGCAAGGGAGATCAGTTTCCTTCAATACTGTCATGAGTTTCTTCCCAACCCTTCCGTTTCACAATTGTCATGTCAATTACAGTTTTACATTTACAGCAATTGAGAATATTAACGATACAGTTCGAGGGGTTTCCCATGGATCCAGCCCCTCAGTCCAGCTTGGTGGGGGAACCTTACACTGTGGTCTTTCCCCATTGAGCCTTTGCTGCGGCTGCCCCAAGCTTTAGTGCGTCCCTCAGCACGTAGTCCTGGACCTTGGAATGTGCCAGTCTGCAACATTCGGTGGTGGACAACTCTTTGCGCTGGAAGACCAGCAAGTTTCGGGCAGACCAAAGGGCGTCTTTCACCGAATTGATAGTCCTCCAGCAGCAGTTGATGTTTGTCTCGGTGTGCGTCCCTGGGAACAGCCCGTAGAGCACAGACTCCTGTGTTACAGAGCTGCTTGGGATGAACCTTGACAAAAACCACTGCATCTCTTTCCACACCTGCTTTGCAAAGGCACATTCCAGGAGGAGGTGGGCGACCGTCTCTTCCCCACCACAGCCAACGCGGGGGCACTGTGCGGAGGGGGCGAGACTTCGGGTGTGCATGAAGGATCTGACGGGGAGGGCCCTTCTCACCACCAGCCAAGCTACGTCTTGGTGCTTGTTTGAAAGTTCTGGTGATGAGGCATTCCGCCAAATGACTTTGACGGTCTGCTCGGGGAACCATCCGACAGGATCCACCGTTTCCTTTTCCCGTAGGGCCTTGAGGACATTCCGTGCAGTCCACTGCCTGATGGACCGGTGGTCAAAGGTAGAAGCACGAACTCCACATAACTATTCCCTGGTCAGTCCCCAGGTACCTACATGTCAGTCAATGTGACTCGTAATACCTCTACAATCCTTGTGCTCGGGGAATCTCCTTTATACTTTCTTTACACAGCAAAGCCTGTGAAGACTGATTTAACCCAATCATTATCATGCTATCATTTGAATGACCCAATTACCAAAGATGGCATTTATCCATCTAACTGCTCAAGTCAGGTAAGTGTCTCATGATTCCTGACATCATCTGTTTTTTCCTACTCTCGGATTCTTATCAGCACATTAACATTCCAATGCGAAACTTGGCTGAAGCAAGAAACACCTGGTGGTCTTGGTACTCAGCTATTTTGTCTCAGCTCTACCCACACCTGAGTGTCTGAAATTCTGTTAAGGATCTTTTAGTTCTCACACAACAGCCTGTCTGTTTTCAGGCTCTGCTAGATTTCTCCTGAAGTTTACCTTTTTACCATTGGGTCAATGAAGGCCCAAAAGACAGTTTCCCATCAAATCACCTCTCGGCTACTTTTATCCAGAGCATATCACAAGCTGGAATATAAAAAAAGCTCAGTAGAAGAGTCAGTATGACAATGAAATTAAAGGGGCATACAGCCAGTCATTGTTTTTAAGCTAGTTTTCATTAATTAACAATAAAACACAATGCTTTTCTTAAATGCTACTTTTAAATTGATCTTCCATGACATTGCACATAGGGAGCCAAGAGCAAGTTGAGGATTCAGGTCAAGCAGGGTTAATGGTTTAGGTGGTTGTTTCTCTCACACCACCCGTTTACCACTCAGAGACCAAAATTGCCCCCTACTACTTCAGAAAAAAGTCTAAATAGAGATTGGATAGCCTGAGATATTGGAAGGAATCTGGTTGTCTGAAGATGAGGGGAAAGTTTCTGGCACAGGCTGTGTTGCTATGGGAAGAGAGAAAGACCTCAGACCTGGAAGAGAGCCATGTTGACTGGGTAGATAAAAGGCTATACTAGGACAGGACAGGCCTCATCGTGGTAAGAAAATCTGTTTAAAACATGGGAAAAAAATAGTAACAATTGATCATTTTAAAAATGTTTGACAGCCTTGGGTACTGAACGAAGAGTGACTTTTAGGTGCTATGAGGTTAATTAAATTTTGTACAACGTTCTTCACCATATTTTGTCTAAATAAGAGCAGTTACAGATCGGTCATCCTTGGCTGAAGTTAATCTGTGTTGCTCAAAATCACATTCATGGTGTAAAATAAGCTCACAGCGGAATTGAAAAGCATTTTTGCGACATTTAACAGGGGCCTTCATTGAAATACTTCTTATGGGAGCATAAAGTTTTTAAAACTGATCAAGCATAATTATATTAATCTTTAACAATTTTTCTATATAATGTTTAACTAACTCTTATCAGTTTCCAGAACCTTAGGCCATCATTAAGCTTGCAAATGTTCTTTAGAATTTGGTTTTATCCAAATCCCTTTACTGAAGCTAGCCACATGTTTTCAATGGAAAACTCTTTAATAGTGAGCTTGAGTGAAATACTTCCTTTTATATTTTATATTAGGGACTAAACAATTTTTTTGTTACTTTTTGTATTATGAGGATCCAGAGAGGTTCGACTGGAAGAGCTGCAAATTTCATATCCATAAATGTAAAGAATCAACAGGACGTGTGGTGATGTATAGGCAGCTCGGCCTCAGCAACTCCTTCACCTTAGAAGCCTCATTCTCAGGAGCAGTAAAAGAACAGTAAGATAGTTACTGTGCCTCTAATGATCACACTTGTCTAAATATGTATAGATTTTAAAAACAAAAGAAGGTAAATTCAGTGATTCCGTGGTCACAGGAAGTCTGGGTCAGAAAACTGGACAACAATGTTGCAAACCTGTGCCTTCTGCTGAGAGTGTGTGATGGCTGAATCTACCCTAGAGTGACAAAGACAGGTGAAGTACCAGAGCACATTTTTAGACCAATGTGGTAATCCGCTGAATATTCAGACATCAGTTTGTTACAGTCCCCAGTCTCAACAGTGCAATTGGAGGCTACAATCTTTTCCCCAGGGAGGGAGGAAGGTTTGCATGAATTAACCCAATGTACTGGCAACTGTCCATTAACAGACAGTTGGCAGAGGACTGGGACTAGGGCTTCTTGCCTGAAGATTTGCAAGTGCCACAGAGGTTCAAATTAAAAAGCACAGTTGAGTAAGGTTTACCGGAGCTACTTCTCAATATTTTTAGTCTCTCGAGGACAATACTAGAATTTACTTCTTCCATCAATCCTTCCTGAGCAGGGGTTTGTTTTGCACTGTTGCACTTTTGATCTGCCACATGGAACATGTAAATGTGCAGTGAAAGAGTTATATTGTTTTTAAAGCCTTTAGAGTCATAAAGTGGCAGACATAAAGATGATACTTAATATGCAGCTATTGCGGGACTGTTCAAGATCCAGGCTCCTTTGATTCACTCCCCAAGAAGCCCTTGTTGGTTTCTTTCTTCATTGTGCATGAAGTCAAATTTGTCTTCAGTTCTTTAAATCTCCAAGGCCCAGAGGACTGATTATTATTTGCTTAAATTTTGAAACAGTCAAAAAGTTGTTATTTTGCATCAAGGTGGAATCAGCCTTGATCAATCCTCCAGAAAGACGTGAAGCTTTCAATGTTTAATGGAAGGCAGAGAATGGAGGAAAGAAGAGGCAAAAGGGAAGGGGAGGAGTAGATGGAGAAGAAAAGAAATGAAGAATTAGGAGGGAATGAGGAGGAAATGGGAGGATAGAGCCCTTGATTTTTTATGTATATGGATGGGATCTCATTTTTTGTGTGGCGTTTTCACTTCTTGCTAGTATAGGGATCTCACTGCTAGGGGTCTTTTTTGTGTGTAAGGATATCTCATTTTCTTGTGTATAGTGGGGGGCTAATGCTTTGTGTGTATGGGCATCTCACTCTTTATGCATATGGGGGATTCACATTTTTGTGTATGGGGGCTTGTATTCGTATGTCATTATATGAAGCACTCACTGATTTTGACAAGAGTATCTGGGCCCATAGTTTAAAAAGGTTAGGCATCCCTAATCTAGAGGAAGAGGAAAATGGAGGCATGGTGAATCTACAGAGAGAAGGTTGAAAATTATGGCACAATCTGCCGCCACTCTCATATAGTTTTAGCAGCAAGTTTAGACATGTACTGGTCTTGGAACAGGTTCTTGGGAAAATTCTCGAGCTGTAATTTCCATTTTCTGATGCTTGTTTCTCTTTTCTTCAGACTCGCTATTCGTCATTTCAATATAAAGGATTATATGTCAATAGGGAAAACCTTCTGTGAGGGTATTATGGACTATATTAGGCTGGATGAAAATCCCTTGTAAGTTCTGTAATTTATAAACTGTTTTAACACATCACAAAAATTTAGAGATCAAAGGACAGATTTTCTTGCCTGTTACCCCTGGTGGAATGCTAGATAGGAGCAGCACATCCCAAGTGCACTGTTTCTCTCCAGGCTGAGGAACAGCAGGATTTCCTGCCTTGGACCATTAACATAGCTCCTCCTCCCCAGGGTAGGCCTGCCCTAAGCAGGGCCTGGCAGTTGAGTATCAAGAAAAGAAAACAAGGCACAGTTGCAGATCTCTCAAGCCTGCAACTGCATATTGGGCCCCAGAAATTGGTGGCAGCAGCCAGAGGGTTCCAATTTCACTCCAACACCTTGAAATATCAGTAGAAGCAGAGAGAGTAGAGGCATGGATAGGATAAAAATTGAGCAGCAGGAGGCACTAAAAAGGCTGGTTATGCTTAGGGTAGAGAAGTCACCTGATCCACATCCCAGGTTGCTAAAGGAAGTGGGGGTGGAGATAGCGGAAGGGCTTGCCATAATCTTCCAATCTTCCCTGAATACGGGAGACGTGCCAGAGGATTGGAAAGTGGCAAAAAGGACACCCTTATTCAAGAAAGGGTGTAAGGACAGTCCGAGCAACTATAGCCTATGGAGTTTAACATCAGTGGTGAGTAAGTTTTTAGAAAAAACAATCAGGGAAAATGTCAATAGGCATTTGGAGAGGTTTGAATTAATGAAGGATAGCCAGTATGGATTTGTAAAAGGCAGATCGTGCTTGACTTATCTAATAGAATTCTTTGATGAAGTAACAGAGAATGTTGATGAAGGGAAAGCAGTGGATGTTGTCTATATGGATTTTAAGAATGCTTTTGACAAAGTACGAGATAAAAGGCTGGTTTACAAAATTGAGGCTCATGGAATAGAAGGGTCGATGTCCAATTGCATAAAAAATTGGCTTAAGGACAGAAAACAGCCAGTCATAGTAAATGGTTGCTTTTCAAACTGGAGGATCGTAGACAGTGGTGTTCCCCAAGAGTCAGTGCTGGGACCACTGCTATTTTTGCTATATATAAATGACTTGGATCTTGGAACACAGTAGAATCTCAAAATTTGCTGATGACACCAAACTTGGAGGTGCAGCAAACAATGAGGATGATATGAACTGCCTGCAACAGGACATAGATAGACTAGCAGAATGAGAAGGCAGGTGGCAGATGGAATTTAATACTGACAAGTGTGAGGTGATGCATTTTGGCAGAAGGAATAGGGAGAGGGAATATATACCTAATGGCACAGTTCTATAGAGTGTGCAGGAACAGAGGGACCTGGGGGTGCATGTGTGTAGATCTTTGAAGGCGGCAAGATATATTGAGAGAGTGGTTAGTAAAGCATATGGAATCTTGGGCTTCATAAGTAACAGCATTCAGTAAAAAAGCAGAGAAGTTATGCTGAACCGTTATAAAGCTCTGGTTAGGCCCCAACTGGAGTATTGTGTCACCACACTTCATGAAGGATGTGAGGGTCCTTGAGAGAGTGCAGAGGAGATTTACCAAAACGATTCCAGGGATGGAGGTTTTTGTTACAAGGTTAGTTTGGAAAAGCTGGGTTTGTTTGCCTTAGAACAAAGGAGCTTGAGGAGAGATTTAATAGAAGTGTATAAGGCTTATGACAGACTTAGATATGTTTGACAAGAAAAAACTGTTCCTGTTAACAAATAGAACAAGGACTGGGGATACAGATTGAAAGTTTTGGGCAAAAGATAAAGGGGGAATATGAGGAAGCACCTCTTTACACAACGGGTGGTAATGACCTGGAACTCACTGCCCACAAGGCTGGTGGAAGCGGAGACAATCAATGACTTCAAGAGGAAGTTGGATGGCCGCCTGAGAGAAATAGACCTGCAGGGCTACGGGGACTGAGCCGGGGAGTGGGACTGACTGCATAGCTCTATGGAGAGTTAGCATGGACTCGATGGGTAAAATTGCCTCCTTGTGTGCCGTAAATGACTCTATGACTCTACATGTGGAGGCATGGTGAAGGGTGGAGCGGGGGGTTGCAAGGAGAAGTAGGAATTTACAAAAGTTCATTGGTCTTCAATCTTCAGTCTGTCCCTGTGGAAAATCTGGTTGGTTGAGTGTGGGTGCAGACCACGACACTCTGTCCTTTAGGTAGATCTGCACTGAGATGTTTAACAAGCAGTCATACATGGAAATGAGAAATGACAGCAGGAATGCTCCCTCCCATGTCATTAACATAGCTCCCTTAATGAACCTACACCCACTACAGATGCAAGCCAAGCTCAGCCCCACCTTCAGCCAAGAAAGCCCGAACAATCCCAGGGCAATAGAAAAGGTACATTCCTCAGGCATGGATCAGAAAAATCAGAAATCAAACACTTTTTATCTGACATTTTCCCCATACCTAGCTAATACACAGTGGGGGTAACTTTGATTTTGTGCATTTGCATAAAATGCCTAATCTGGGGCCATCTTGGGCCTCCTGGTTCAGGTGCATGCTGATGGCACATTTCTGATTAGACTCTTGAAAACACACTTATTTCTAGGAACTGGAACCTTAGTGTTTATATTCAAAATACATGAACTCATTTGAGTACAAAGTTGTGGCTAAATTATACCATATTTCACTCAGCCACTTAGGACAGAAATTCTTACCTTCATCACTTGGGTGTTAATTTGGTGGAGCAAATTGCCGACCCATTACAGAGCCCTTACATATTTTTGTTTCTTGATGCTATTTTAGCAGATGTGTTATTTATTTTCATCCTCCACCCTATAATTTCAGAGCCTCTGTTTTAGGAAGCTGCCTTCATTGTACTGTCATTTTATTCTTAAAAATGTGAACAATTGGAAAAGAACCTATCTATTTTGAGCCACATTCCTCCCTGTAACAGAGATTGGAAAATGCTGCTGCCAACTCAATGTATTTGAATTCAAGATCTAATTTAAATATTATAGTATTATTGCTAATTAACATGGTGCACCAATTAATAATTTTACATTTGCACTGTACATATTCATTCATGGGATGTGGGCGTCACTGGCTATGATAGTTACTGGTAGATTTGTAATTTTAAGACAAGACCTTAATTCTCTGTAATGACAGTATTACTAATTTGTTAATAACCAAGATTTAATCCTCTACTAATTTATTTTTGCAGGAAACTTAATGAAGTAATTTCGAATTTGTCATATTCAATAACAATGAATCAAAGAGGAAACAGCACTCCCACAGTTGCTTCAGACCTCACTTTGTTTGCAGGAGAAGATAAAAGACAGAAATATGAGGAAATTACTGCAGATGATGGTAAATTACAAAACTATTATGTATTAAAAGGAAAACACACTCTAGCTGCAGTCATGTGTAAGCTATCTGCTTACTTTTAGATTTAATTTCTGTTTGGCTAGGCAGAATTGTAGGTTCCAGGTATGGTTTGAAGACTAGGTACAACCTGAAATAAATGGTTGATTAGAATCTGTGCAAATAAACAAATGAAGAAAACTTTGTCAAACATGTTTTTCATACAGTGTCCCTTTAAATGAGTATAATTGTTATTGACAGTTTCTGAAAACTTTGGACTTACTCTATCGCCCATGAATGACAACCTAAATTACTCCCATTTGTTCATTTCGGAATCTTAAAATGAACAGCAAGAGCTGAGAGATGAAAACTGCATGGTGTTTGAAATTAGATTTAGGCTCATTTTGAACCATATTTAGCTACTGGCATGTCCTATACTATGAATATTTATGAGCAAAGTGACATCAACAGGAAGTTCCTTCCCACAGATCTGTGCATTTTGTTAGCAATTCCTCAATGGGTGGGCCATCGTTTTTTTCCAGCAGGGGTCTGGTGTTCATTTGAAAATGCACACAGCTCAAAACTTTGACATTGTTCTTTATTTAAACATGCACATATTTGAATTTGAATTCTCTGAGCCTGTAGCTGTTTTCAGTCCTTACTACTCTTTAATCTTTCTATACCTAAACTAAACTAAACTAAACCTCTCTTTCACTCCACTTGTAAATTTTACCATAATTAATGTACCATTGTGTTTTCTAATAATTCTTAGTCTGTTGTTTTCTCCCTTTCCTTTTTTAAATCCGTCTCTTTTATTATCACCCAGGCCATACAACAATACAAAGAACCATAGAAAACTTAAGGCACAGAAAGAGGCCATTCAGCCCTTTGTGTCTGCACCAGCTGAAAATATTAGCCACCCAATCTATTCCCACCTTCCAGCACCTGGTCCGTATCCTTGCAGGTTACAACACTTCAGGTGCAGGTCCATGTACCTTTTAAATAAGTTGAGGGTTTCTGCCTCCACCACTGATCCGGGCAGTGAATTCCAGACACCCACCACCCTCTGGGTGAAACAGAGTTTCCTCATGTCCCCTCTAATCCTTCTACCAATCACCTTAAATCTGTACCCCCTGGTAATTGACCTCTCCACTAGGGGAAACAGGTCTTTCCTATCTAGGCCCCTCATAATTTTCTACACCTCAATTAAGTCACTCCTCAGCCTCCTCTGTTGTAAGGAAAACAATCCTAGCTGATCCAATATTTCCTCATAGCTGCAACTTTCAAGCCCTGGCAACATTCTTGTAAATCTTTTCTCTACTCTCTCCAGAGCAATTATGTCCTTCCTGTAATGTGGTGACGAGAACTGTATGCAATACTCCAGCTGTGGCCTAACCAGCGTTTATACAGTTCCAGCATCACATCCCTGCTTTTGTATTCTACACCTTGGCCAATAAAGGAAAGCATTCCATATGCCTTCTTCACTACTCTATCTATCTGTTCTGCCATCTTCAAGGACCTGCAGACATGCACTCCAAGGTCTCTCACTTCTTCTACCCCTTTCAATATCCTCCCATTTATTGTGCATTCCCTTGCTTTGTTTGCCCTCCCCAACTGTATTACCTCACACTTCTCCGGATTGAATTCCATTTGCCACTTTTCCGCCCACTCAACCAAACCATTGATATCATTCTGGAGTCTACAGCTATCCTCTTCACTATCAACTACACAGCCAATTTTTGTGTCATCTGCAAATTTCCCAATCATGCCTCCTACATTTAAGTCCAAATCATTAATATATACCACAAACAGCAAGGGACCCAACACTGAGCCCTGTGGAATGCCACTGAAAACCGCTTTCCATTCACAAAAACATCTGTCGACCACCACCTTTGTGTCCTGTCACTGAGCCAATTTTAGATCCAACCTGCCACATTCCTCTGTATCCCACGGGCTTTTATTTTTCTGACCAGTCTGCCATGTGGGACCTTGTCAAATGCCTTACTAAAATTCATGTAGACCACATCCACTGCACTTCCCTCATCAATCCTTCTTGTTACTTCCTCAAAAAATTCAATCAAGTTAGGAACACACGACCTTCCCTTAACAAATCCATGCTGACTATCCCTGATTAATCCATGCCTTTCTAAGTGGCAGTTTATCCTATCTCTCAGAATTAATTCTAATAATTTACCCACCACCGAGGCCAGACGGCCAGCCTATAATTATTTGGCCTATCCCTCGCACCCTTTTTAAACAACGGTACAATGTTTGCAGACCTCCAATCGTCTGGTACCTTGCCTGTATCTAGTGAGGACTTGAAGATGATCCTCAGCGCATCCATCCTGGTTTCCTTTAAAAACCTGGGATACAATCCATCCGGTCCTGGAAATTTATCCTATTTTTCAAGAATGTCAGACCCTTTAGAACTTCCTCTCTCATGTTTATCGTATTTAATATTTCACACTCCTCCTCTTTTACTACAATGTCTGCATCATCCCTCTCCATTGTGAATACAGAGACAAAGTACTCATTAAGAACCCTGCCCATATCTTCTGCATCCACGCATAAATTACCTTGTAATCTCTGATAGGCCTTCCCCTTTCCTTAATTATCCTCGTGTTCTTAATGTACTGATAAAACATCTTTGGATTTTTCTTGATTTTACCTGCCAATAATTTTTCATGTCCTCTCTTTGCTTTCCTAATTTCCTTTTTTACTTCACCTCTGCACTTCCTATACTCCTCTAGGCTTTCTAAAGTATTATGTTTTTTGTGACCGTCATCAGCTTTCTTTTTCTGCTTTATCTTAACCTGTATGCTTCTAGATAACCAGGAGGCTCTAGATTTGGCCATACCACCCTTTATCTTTGTGGGGACATGTCTACATTGTGCCTGTAGAATCTTGCTTTTGAATGCCTCCCACTGATCTCCCATTGATTTTCCTTCAAGTAGCTCTATCCAGTCCACTTTCGCCAGATCACCTCTCAGTTTCATAAAATTTGCCTTCCCTCAATTTAGAACTTTTACTCCTGTTTTGTCTTTGTCCTTTTCCATGATTAAGCTAAAACTAACTGTATTATGGCCACTATCTCCAAAATGATCACCCACTGTTACTTCATCCACTTGCCCAGCTTCATTTCCGAAGACAGAGGGCTGAATTTTACCAGACCCTCAACGCCATGGGTTGCCGCAGAGGGGCTTATAAAATTCTTGTGGGAGAAGCCCACCTCGACCCACAACGCCAAGAAGGCCCCGCCGCATCTTACCGGCAGCAGGGGACCTCGGTGCGGCCCCACCATCCATGCCGCTTGACGGCAGGGCCTTCATCTAAATATTTGAATGAGCATTGATGAAATGCTAATTAGTTTACCTGCCGACGGCGGCTGTCCTACGCCGATTTTACGGCCGACTGGCTGCGTCTCGCGCGCCTTCGGAACTCTGTTGGAGTTTCGAGACGAGATGCTGGTGGGGAAGGGGGAGGAATAAAATTATCAAGGTGGGAGGGGTGCGGGAGTGGGGAAAACCCTTATTATTGGCTGTGGGGATGATGGGAAGGGGTTATAGGGCAAATGTTAAGAGGTTAGGGGGGGAAGTACGGGTTGGGAATAAAGTTCCTTTTGATGATAATGCCCTGTAAACAAACATTGGGGGGAGGTGGTGGGTGGGAATGGGCCTCCAGTATTTATTTAATTTTTTATAAATAATGCTGCACAATATAACATTTAATATTAAAATTTCTCCTAAGGGCTTGCAGCCATTTAAAAATGGCACCGGCACCAGCGCAGTGGCACCAGACGCTGTTGACGGGGATGCAGCAGCTGGTGCCTCTATGTGATCGGGGGCGTCCGCTCCGCCCCCGCCTTTAAATCTTATATTGCGGGAGCTATACGGTGGCATTTCCGGGTCGGAAGGCCACCACTTTCACGGCGCACTGCCGCGGAGCATGGCACGCTGATAAAATTCAGCCTTAAATCTAGTATTGCGCCCCCTCTCATTGGGCTTGTTATGTGCTGGCTAAAAAAGTTCTCGAATGCAGTTCAAGAATTTTGTGCCCTCTGTTCCCTTCACACTGTTTGTATCCCAGTTTATATTTGGGTGGTTGAAATCCCCAACTATTTTTGCCCTATTGTTTTTGCGCTCAGTAATTTGCCTACATATTTGTTCTTCTATCTCCCTCTCACTATTTGGGAGTCTATAGTACACAAAGCTAAGAGTAACTGACCTGTTCTTGGGCTTCTATTAGTCACACTCTAAAAGGAGATATTTAGGAGAGGATCTGGATGGTTCTCCTTTTGTGTTTATGTCCTTTACAGAAAAGATCATCTGTTCAGCATATCATACCTGAGAATTGGACACACTGTTTGGGAGACGCTGCTTATAGAAATGCGGGCAAGTGCACTTTCACAATGCACCATGCATGATAAAGCCTTCCTAACTCACCACATCCGTCCTTTCTTGATTGTTGCCGCTGTCATTACATTATGTGTAGGCCTCTTGTAACAAGACACTTTGCCTGACCTTTACCGCTATACTCACGTCTTCTTTTATTTTTTGCCTCACAGGAGGGTGGCACATAATATGTATGAATCTCAGGCGGTGGTCCTTCCAACATGGTGCTTTTCTAATGCTATATGAGGACAAAGCACTGGAGCTTCTGGGGAGGCACACTACTGATGCTGTTGGGGAAGAAGTAGAAGGGCCAGTTATAGTTGTTGGTCTGTCTTGAGCATCTTTACCTTCCTTGTTTCCTTGATTAAGAGCACAAACACACATGCAAGCAACCTGTTTTTGTCCCTTTGCATGCTACACACCACACATCACATCTTCCCTTTCTCTGGATGAAATACCTCAAGATACTGCTGAGGAGGAGAAGGACATAAGCAGGCAGGAAACTCAAACTTCTATAAATCCCATCACATTGTTACCCATGTACCATTGACCATTCATCAGCCCAGGAAATCCACCAGTGTTCACACTAATTACTGGCCTCAGGCCTTGTGGGATCTTATGGGGTGAACAATTCCAACCATATTCTAAGATCTGGGGGTGTTTGGTGGGGTCAATTTCTCAAAGGATCTGGAATGTCTTTTTACAGGGTTTGTAGGATTTAACTGCACCCATTTGGTTAACCTTCCCACTGATCAGTGGACAATCAGATCTGGAAGAGCACAAGCAGCATTGCAAGTGTCTAACATCAAAATGCATTTCTCACTCTGGATGGCAACACATGTGAGCACTGGTCCTACTTGACTCTTTTGCTCAGCTGAGACCAAGGAAAGACCTAGTCTGAGAGTTTACTTCCCTGGCCACCCCCACCACCGAGCCCACACCCACACAATTGAACTAGTGTCTCAGGGGCCTACTGAATACATCTTAATTTGGGATGCCAGCTGTTAGTAATGATTGTACTATTTCCCATTTACACCTCCTCTGGACATCTTCTGTTTCTTTAAATGTCCCATTACCATCTCCTTTTGCCTTGCATCATTGCTATTGTCATTTCATCTCTCCTGCCTTATACCCTATCACAGACCTTTCCTTTTGTTCTTTAACCACGCCCCCCCCTCAATGCCTCTGTTCTTGCTTCAAACTTATTTCATCTCTAACTTTCTCCAGTTCTGACGAAAGATCACCAACCTGAGATGTTAACTTGATTTCTCTCTCCACAGATGCTGCCTGCTGAATATTTCCAGCATTTTCTGTTTTTATTTCAGATTCAGAATCTAACTTGATTCAATTTGATGCTGTAAAAGGAAGTTTCAAACTAAACAGCTATAATGCAGAGGTGAGACATATTAACAAAACTGTGTGGCTCTGTCAATCTAAACAGGTGTATTTCAATGTTGCTAGTATCACCCCAAATGCAACGTTGTTCCTTGTTAAATGTTTAACAGTTTTTAATGACACAACGTCCTATTAATTGATGCTGCTAAATTTACCATGTTCCAACATTGTCATCCAGAACGGAATAAGTTATTTAATGAATATTTATGGCGTTATTTATAAATAACAATATTATCAAAAGATCAGAGTTAATGTTTCAGGTCAGTGACCCTTCATCAGAAATGGTAAATGTTAGAAATGTAATAGGTTTTAAGCAAATAAAGTGGGGGGTGGGGCAAGAGGTAACAAAAGGCAGGGTGTTGATAGGATTCCCATGCAATCGCAGGAGGTGTAATACTTGCCCTTTTACCTCCTCTCTCCTCACTATCCAAGGCCCCAAACACTCCTTTCAGGTGAAGCAGCGATTTACTTGTACTTCTTTCAATTTAGTATATTGTATTCCCTGCAATGTGGTCTCCTCTATATTGGGGAGACCAAGTGCAGATTGGGTGACCGCTTTGCGGAACACCTCCGCTCAGTCCGAAAGCATGACCCTGAGCTTCCGGTTGCTTGCCATTTCAACATGCTCTCATGCCCACATATCTGTCCTGGGCTTACTGCAGTGTGCCAGTGAACATCAACACAAGCTCGAGGAACAGCATCTCATTTACCGATTAGGCACGCTACAGCCTGCTGGACTGAAAGCATGACAGGTCTCCCTTTTTATTTTTAGTTATTTTTTCTTTTTTATTATTTATTATTTTTTATTTGTTTATTTTATTTTAGTTTGTTTCATCAGTCATTTTGTTACCATGCGCCTACCCACTTTCTTTTCATGTTTGTGCTTTGGGTCAGGGCTGTTCATTTTTCTGTCAATTAACAACCTCTCTGCACTAATACTTTGTCTTTCAGCACACCATTATCATACTGTTTGCCTTTGCTCCATGACCTTCTGGTCAGTTATTCTCTGTGACCCTCTGTCCTATCAACACCCTGCCTTTTGTTATCTCTTGCCCCACCCCCACTTTATTTGCTTAAAACCTATTACATTTTTAACATTTGCCAGTTCTGACGAAGGGTCACTGACTTGAAACGTTAACTCGGCTTCACTCTCCACAGATGCGACTAGACCTGCTGAGTATTTCCAGCATTTCTTGCTTCTATTTCAGATTTCCAGCATTTGCAGTATTTTGCTTTTATCACAAGATCAATTGTGAATAAAATTCTGCATTCCTATGTGTTCCTTTGGCCTTAGATATGACCAAGGACAACTGAAGTCATCTCATTCTATAGCCTCATGTAAACTGTGGCAACATAGAGTCATTACGGAACAGAAGTAGGCCATTTGGCCCATCGAGTCTATGCCAGCTCTCTGTAGAGCAATCCAGTCAGTCCCATTCCCCTGTTCTATCCCTGCAGCCGTGCACGTTTATTTCCCTCAAGTGCCCATCCATCTTCCTTTTGAAATCATTGATCATCTCTGCTGCCACCATGCTCGTAGGCAGCGAGTAAAAAAAGTTTTTCCTCACATCGCCCCTGCATCTCTTGCGTGTGTGTCCCCTAGTCCTTGTACCATCAGCTAATGGAAACAGATTTTTTTGTCTATCTTATCTAAACTTGTCACAATATGCACACCTCTATTAAATCTCCCCTCAACATTGTTTGCTCTAAGGAGATCAACCCCAGCTTCTCCAACCTAACCTCGTAGCTAAAATCCCACATCCCTGAAACCATTCTGGCAAATCTCCTCTTCAACCTCTCAAGGACCCTCACATTCTTCCTAAAGTGTGGTGACCAGAACTGGACACAATACTCTAGTTGTGGCCTAACCAGAGCTTTATAAAGGTTCAGCATAACTTGCCTGCTTTTGTACTCAATACTCCTATTTATGAAGCCCAAGATCCCATATGCTTTGCTAATGTTATGATCAGCTGAGAAAGGTGTCTAGGTGTCTTTTCAGCCTTCACCTGGTCTTATTGTAACAGGGTTTTAATTTTCAAACACACCGTGTTTTGAGCTCCCCCTAGGTGAATCCTTGTTCACCGCTTTCCAATTATAAGGCAAAGAAATGAGCACAAACAGGCTTTCTTAGGTTTAAAGAAGAAAAGTGAAATTTATTAAAACTTAAACTTAAACTCTAATTCGGTTAACGTCTACGGATATATGCCGCACCCCACACTAGCATGCATACACGATATGCAAATGGAAACAGAAAAGAGCAGAAGAAAAAATAGGTAGAGAGGTTTGAGGCAATCTCTGAAGGGAGGTTTTTGTTACTGTGCTTCAAGCTCGCTGTAATCCTTGTTTGTTGGTAGATCTTGCTTTTCATTGGGGCCCAGTATTCTTCTTGCATCTTGTTTACTGTAGGAGAGTTTTCTCTCTTGGAGTTCATATGTCTTCAATGGTTTCCGAAGCTGGTGAGAAAGAGATGAGAGCAGATAGGAGAGAGATGTTTTCAGTCCAGGAGCAAAGAGCTTTTTAATAGATTTGCTGTTTTCTGCCCTTAACCCAATTTTTAGCCAAGCTGACACTGACCCTCCTATTCCATGAGCCTCAGTTTTATTAATCAGCCTTTTATGTGGTATTTTATCAAATGCTTTCTTAAAATCCATATAGACAATATCGATTCCATTATCTTGATAAACCTTCTCTATTACTTTATCAAAAAATTCAATTAGTTAAGCACGATCTGCCTTTTAGAAATCCATGTTAGCTATCCTAATTAACTCAAACCTCTCCAAGTGCCTGTTGATTTTTTCCCTGATCATTGTTTCTAAAACCTGACCCACCACTGATGTTGAACCGGCTAGCCTATAGTTATAAAGACTGTCCTTATACCCTTTCTTGAATAAGGATGTCACTTTTGCCACTTTCCAATCCTCTGGCACCTCTCCCATACCCAGGGAAGATTGGAAGATTATGGCAAGCCCTTCCGCTATCTCCACTCCCACTTGCTTCAGCAACCTATGTAGAAGAACCATACTGAGGAAATATAGACATGCATTCACTTTAAGTTTCATTAATTTTGAGCCAACTAGATTTTCTGAAGAAAGTGCAGTTGCATATTTCTACCAGCTTAGATTACATCAGTTCACTTGTACACGACATATCGGCATCTGACACTTATCTGCCTATTCTGCAGAATTGTTTATGAACTTATATTATGATATTACTGCTGCGTGAATAGTCGCTAGAGTATGATTTCACTCGAAAGGTCTTGGAATTAAACTTAGAATAGGTACATGTAGATCTTTGTTGTAAAGTATAAAAATAAGGGCTATATCAGAGCATCTACAATGTTTAGGTAAAAGCAAAATACTGCAGATACATCAGGAACTCTGAACCAAAAACAAAAAGTGGTGGAAGTACTCAGCAGATCTGCAGCATCTGTGGAGAGAGAAGCAGTGTTAATGTTTCAGGTCTGTGACCTTTCATCAGAACTAAATCCAGAATGTAAAACTGAAAAACTTTTTGTTTTTGTTACAATGTTTAGGTGCTATCTTCTCCTCACTAGGGCGCATTGTAACTACATAGTTTGATCTGTTGAAAGGGATAAAATAAGGGAGACTGCTTAATGGAATCAAAGGAATTCTAATGGTTAGAATAAGTAGCCTTTTGACATTTTCTCCATTTTTCCAGTTCAGTAAAGGGGAGGTGGTGGCGTAGTGGTATTGTCACTGGACTAGTAACCCAGAGACCCAGGATATTGCTGTGGGGACATGGGTTCAAATCCCACCACAGCAGAAGGTGGAATTTGAATTCAATTAATAAATCTGGAATTAAAAAGCTAGTCTAATGATGGCCATGAAACCATTGTCGATTGTTGTCAAAACACATCTGGTTCACTAATGTCCTTTAGGGAAGGAAATCTGCTGTCCTTACCTGGTCTGGCCGACACGTGACTCCAGACCCACAGCAATGTGGTTGACTCTTACATGCCCTCTGAAATGGCCTAGCAAGCCACTCAGTTGTATCTAACCGCTACAAAGTCAATAAAAAGGAATGAAACTGGATGGACCACCCGGCATCGACCTAGGCTCCGGAAACGACAACGGCAAACCCAGCCCTTTCGACCCTGCAAAGTCCTCCTTACTAACATCTGGGGGCTTGTGCCAAAGTTGGGAGAGCTGTCCCACAGACTAGTCAAGCAACAGCCTGACATAGTCATACTCATGGAATCATACCTTACAGACAATGTCCCAGACTCTGCCATCACCATCCCCGGGTATGTCCTGTCCCACCGGCAGGACAGACCCACCAGAGGTGGAGGCACAATGGTATACAGTAGGGAGGGAGTTGCCCTGGGAGTCCTCAACATCGACTCTGGACCCCATGAAGTCTCATGGAATCAGGTCAAACATGGACAAGGAAACCTCCTGCTGATTACCACCTACTGTCCTCCCTCAGCTGATGAGTCAGTACTCCTCCATGTTGAACAGCATTTGGAGGAAGCACTGAGGGTGGCAAAGGCACAGAATGTACTCTGGGTGGGGGACTTCAATGTCCATCACCAAGAGTGGCTCGGTCGCACCACTACTGACCGAGCTGGCCAAGTCCTAAAGGACTAGCTGCTAGACTGAGTATGCGGCAGGTGGTGAGGGAACCAACAAGAGGGGAAAACATATTTGACCTCGTCCTCACCAATCTGCCTGCCGCAGATGCATCTGTCCATGACAGCATTGGTAGGAGTGATCACCGCACAGTCGTTGTGGAGACGAAGTCCCACCTTCACATTGAGGATACGCTCCTTCGTGTTGTGTGGCACTACCACCATGCTAAATGGGATAGATTTCGAACAGATCTAGCAATGCAAAACTGGGCATCCATGCGGCGCTGTGGGCCATCAGCAGCAGCAGAATTGTACTCAACCACAATCTGTAACCTCATGGCCCGGCATATCCCCCACCATCAAGCCAGGAAATCAACCCTGGTTCAATGAAGAGTGCAGGAGGGCATGCCAGGAGCAGCACCAGGCATACATCAAAATGAGGTGTCAACCTGGTGAAGCTACAACACAGGACTATCTGCATGCCAAACTGCGTAAGGAGCATGCGATAGACAGAGCTAAGCGATCCCATAGCCAACGGATCAGATCTAAGCTCTACAGTCTTGCCACATCCAGTCGTGAATGGTGGTGGACAATTAAGCAACTAACTGGAGGAGGTGGCTCCACAACTATCCCCATCCTCAATGATGGGGGAGACCAGCACATCAGCGCAAAAGATAAGGCTGAAGCACTTGCAACAATCTTCAGCCAGAAGTGCCGAGTTGATGAGCCATCTCGGCCTCCTCCTGAAGTCCCCAGCATCACAGATGCCAGACTTCAGCCAATTCGATTCACTCCGCGTGATATCATGAAATGACTGAAGGCACTGGATACTGCAAAGGCTATGGGCCCTGACAATATTCCGGCAATAGTACTGAAGACCTGTGCTCCAGAACTTGCCGTGCCCCTAGCCAAGCTGTTCCAGTACAGCTACAACACTAGCATCTACCCGGCAATGTGGAAAATTGCCCAGGTATGTCCTGTACTCAAAAAGCAGGACAAGTCCAACCCGGCCAATTACCGCCCCATCAGCCTACTCTCAATCATCAGTAAAGTGATGGAAGGTGTCATCAACAGTGCCATCAAGCGGCACTTGCTTAGCAATAACCTGCTCAGTGACGCTCAGTTTGGGTTCCGCCAGGGCCACTCAGCTCCTGACCTCACTACAGCCTTGGTTCAAACATGGGCAAAAGAACTGAACTCAAGAGGTGACGTGAGAGTGACTGCCCTTGAAATCAAGGCAGCATTTGACCGAGTATGGCATCAAGGAGCCCTAGCAAAACTGAGGTCAATGGGAATCAGGGGGGGAAACCCTCCGCTAGTTGGATCCATACCTAGCCCAAAGGAAGATGGTTGTGGTTGTTGGAGGTCAATCATCTGAGCTCTAGAACATCACTGCAGGAGTTCCTCAGGGTAGTGTCCTAGGCCCAACCATCTTCAGCTGCTTCATCAATGACCTTCCTTCAATCGTAAGGTCAGAAGTGGGGATGTTCGCTGATGATTGCACAATGTTCAGCACCATTCGTGACTCCTCAGATACTGAAGCAGTCCATGTAGAAATGCAGCAAGACTTGGACAATATCCAGGCTTGGGCTGATAAGTGGCAAGTAACATTCACGCCATACAAGTGCCAGGCAATGACCATCTCCAACAAGAAGAATCTAACCATCTCCCCTTGACATTCAATGGCATTACCATCGCTGAATCCCCCATTATCAACATCCTAGGGGCTACCATTGACCAGAAACTGAACTGGAGTAGCCATATAAATACCGTGGCTACAAGAGCAGGTCAGAGGTTAGGAATCCTGCGGCAAGTAACTCACCTCCTGACTCCCCAAAGCCTGTCCACCATCTACAAGGCACAAGTCAGGAGTGTGATGGAATAGTCTCCACTTGCCTGGATGGGTGTAGCTCCAACAACACTCAAGAAGCTCGACACCATTCAGGACAAAGCAGCCCACTTGATTGGCACCCCATCTACAAACATTCACTCCCTCCACCACCGACGCACAGTGGCAGCAGTGTGTACCATCTACAAGATGCACTGCAGCAATGCACCAAGGCTCCTTAGACAGCACCTTCCAAACCTACAACCTCTACCAACTAGAAGGACAAGGGCAGCAAATGCATGGGAACATTACCACCTGCAAGTTCCCCTCCAAGTCACACACCATCCTGACTTGGAACTATATCGCCGTTCCTTCACTGTCGCTGGGTCAAAATCCTGGAACTCCCTTCCTAACAGCACTGTGGGTGTATCTACCCCACATGGACTCCAGCGGTTCAAGAAGGCAGCTCACCACCATCTTCTCAAGGGCAATTAGGGATGGGCAATAAATGCTGGCCTGGCCAGCGACTCCCACATCCCATGAATGAATAAAATAGAAACGGTCTCTACGTAGTGGGCTCTTTCATACTCTGTCCACATGGAAAAATAGAATCATAGAATTGTATAATTTTGCAGCTTAAAAGGAGGTAATTCAGCCATTGTGTCTATGTTGGCTCTCTGATGGAGGTATCCACTTAGTCCCATTCCCCTGTCCTCGCCCCACACCATTTAAATGTTTTTTGCTGTCAGACAGCTGGCTGTCTGCACGAAGCTGACACGAGCCACATTTGTGTTGGATTGAGACTCTCCACTAAGGATTCATTCCAAATTGATTTTGAAATACATTTTGATTTTAATTGAGGTCATTTTGATTTATTTGAAAATTTCCAAATGTTGGCTCAATTTGGATGATAAGGAACAAATATACCACACATGGCAAGTAATTTTGTAAGGTTTTTTTGCATAATATAAGGGCCTAAATGACTCAGATTGGGTGATTTTTTTTTTGTTCAATTCTAACAGTTCCTACCGTGGCCAAGGACTTTCAATCCCACTTGTCTGTTTTCTTAATTGTCGGGGGTAAATTTTTGTTCTTTTTACCCAAAACACTTTCTACCAGCTATTACAGATGCCTGTATGGAATTTAATTCAGGATTTACAAACTCATTCAGATAACAAACTGCCTGATGTTCCTATATGTCAGATATTCATTCCCTTGACCAGTATTGTGAATACCTTTACAACTTCATCTGCCTATAGTCATGATTTTATTACATTTTTCATAGCATGAGTTGAAAAAGCAGCCAAAACATCAACAAGCAAAGAATTTTCTTCAGCTGGAAGACAAGATGTCACTGGAGTCACTACAGCAATGCTACGCGCTGCTAAACCAGATGAACTTGTCTGAGGCTGTGCTCGAGTCAGAGTATGTATTCAGTTCACTGTAAGGATACAACACAATGAAAGCTGCATATAATTGTGTAAAAAGACTTTAAGATTTATAAGTTTGTGTTCCTTTCTGTAAGTTGCATGTATTTGTGTATAGAATGCAACCCTTCCAGTCCATTCGCCGTGTAACTCTGGCAGGGGTGAAGTGGGGCAGCAGCAGGGCAGCACATTAGATTAAGACCCAGATATAACATGCTAGGAGCTCCTGCATTTCATTCACAACTTGCCAAGGCTCCTTCGACAGCACCTTCCAAACCTGAAACCTCCACCATCTAGAAGAACAAGGGCAACAGATGCATGGGAACACCACCACCTCCAAGTTCCCCCCCCCCCACCCCAAGTCACACATCATCTTGATGTAGAAATATATCACCATTCCTTCACTGTCTCTGGGTGTACCTATGCCACACGGACTGCAGTGGCTCACCATCACCTTTTCAAGGGGCAATTAAGGATCGGCAATAAATGCTGGCCTTGTCAGTGATGCCCACTTCCCATGAACAAACTAAATAAAAAACTGGGCAGATCATTCCAGATCTGGATTTTATTTTATAGTTATGGTCTGGACCTCCAAAGATTGAGGTAATTTTGTGGTAACATTTTAGTACCTTCTTTACAAAAGGACAAGTGGTTAGCTCTGTCTACTTGCTGTGAGTTAGGAAGTCAACTCTCTCCTGGACCCACCCTCCTTTGCCGTGGTTTGTATATTCAGGGCTGCCAGGTGCCCAAGATGACTCCCAGAAGTGCAGGCGCCCACTATTGCCACATTAGTAAAGGAGCCTCCCCCTGATCAGGCAGACATTAGTAACCCCCATGGATCTTTGGTCCCCTGATCATTAGTTTGTTCCTTCAGCTTTATCACAGTTACTTTTTGCATGTTGTGCCTATGATATTTAATCATCACTATTTCACTGGTATCTCCCCAAGCCAGTGCCATTAAAATGAGAAACATTGAATTCAATCAGTCATAAACTATGAAGCCCGAGCCAGGCTTTGATGTTGTTTGTGGTGAACAAAATTTCATAAATGGACTGAACTTAAATTGCACCACTAACATTTTGTCACCAGATGGCACTGTTCAGGAGGCCCTTTACTGATCTGAAATAAAAGCAAGAAGTGCTCTTTCTTCTTGTTAATACCATCATAACAAAAATTTCTGATTAAAATAGATTAACATCTGAATGAAAATGTATCTACATTTTTCAGGACAAGTGAAGACAGTAATAGTGACTTTGAATCAGAGGTAACGTTTTATTCCAAAACGAGGAAGAAAAAAATACAAAGACCCTCAAAAGTCAGGACAACTCTCCCTGCCCTCTCCATCCGTCAGATGGGCAAGCACAGAAATAAGCAGGTAAACACGGTCATATTTTACAGAGTTTGTCGCTTAAAGTTGCAGTTAATTAAATAACTGCTGAGGTGCAAGGCAGTGGTAGCTCTGGTGGGAAGTCGTTTGATTGTTAACTACTCAACCGGAATGTGTTTTTCTCAAATATTATTAATTTTACCAAAATATATTAAGCAACTTCTGCCGGACTGTGTCAGTTGAGTGTACTTTCTAGGGGTGGGGGTAGGATTCAATACCCCCTCTCGACCTGGCTAGCATTGCCACAGTCTGCTACTGGGTAGGTGCCAGAAATGCATCCCTGGTGGCATGGCTGCCTGCCATTTAACTGTAAATAGACAGAGCTCCCCCTAATCACAGATGTTGAGATCAGTGCTGCAGGCACATTTTGGCAAGATGTGGCTGCCACAGATTTTCAGACCAATATCTTTAAACACATTCTTTTGAGATCCCATAAAAAACAATTGTCTGAACCTCTCTTGCCAAATGAAATAACTTTGAACACTAATCGAGGATTTTATTGCAAAATAAACAAGCCAATTGACAAATTACAGGTAAGTCGGGTGGCCCTGAAGAGCTATTCACCATTTGTGAACCAATATGCAAATCGCAGCAATGGAGGAATCCCAATGTTTGCTCAGGAACGTCTGATGGAAAGAACAGCAAAGGTAAAGAGCAAAGCTGTCATTAGAATGAAGTACTTTAAATGCTGAATCTGAATTTCTCTCTTGTTTGCTTTGTTTCTACAAACAAATGTTGACTGTTTAGAAATAACAATGTGATGCCACAACTTTACTTTGTATTTCGAGTGGAAATATGTGTTTGTAACTTTAAGATGATGAAGGACAGTATAGAGGGCCTTGGGATAGGAACAGATAAGATATGCCGGTGAATTCCATTGTGTCTTCTCCTGATCCAGCACCATAACATTGTTTTACGTGACTTTAGTAGATGAGAATAAGTCAACTTTAACAAAATTGACTTCAGCTATCTATGTCACTGGAAGGTCCAGAAGGCATCCCTTTATTTTGTCAGTGGCCAATACATGTCCACATGCAGTTAGACCTAACCATGGCATTCAGTAGGAAATATTGCTCCGAAAGGTGTCAGCCATGGCTCCTGGCACCACACCTGCTCCTGAGTCTGAAGGCTGTGAGTTCAAATCATACTCCAGACAGTTGAGTCCATAATCTAGTTTGATGCTTCAGTGCTATACTTTACAGTTGCTTTCTTTCAGATGAGATGTTCAGTAAGGCCCTTTCAGCTTGATGTAAAAGATCCTGTGGCATTATTCAAACAGCAACAGTGCCATGTCCAACCTACATAAGAAATAGGAGCAGGAGAAGACCATATGGCCCCTTGAGCTGGCTCTGCCATTCAATAAGAACATGGCTGATCTATCCACCATAACCCTTGACTCCCTTATAGTTCAAAGACTTGCAGGTTGATAGGTAAATTGGCCATTAGCAATTGCCCCTAGTATAGGTAGGTGGTAGGGAAATATAGGGACAGGTGGGGATGTGGTAGGAATATGGAATTAGTGTAGGATTAGTATAAATGGGTGGTTGATGGTCGGCACAGACTCGGTGGGCCGAAGGGCCTGTTTCAGTGCTGTATCTCTAAACTAAACTAAAAATCTGTCTCTCAGCCTTGAATATATTCAATGACTCAGCCTCCCACTGCTGTCTGGGATAGAGAATTCTAACGATTCACAATCCTCTGAGAGAAGAATTTCCTCCTCATCTCTGTCTTAAATGGGAGACACCTTGTTCTGAAACTATGCCTCCTCGTTCTAGATTCCCTCACAAGGAGAAACATCATCTCAGCATCTACCCTTGTCAAGCCCCCTCAAAATCGCATACGTTTCAATAAGATCACCTCTTATTCTTTTAAATTCCAATGAGTTTAGGTCCAACCTGCTCAACCTTTCCTCATAAGATAACCCCTTCATCCTAGGAATCAGCCTAGTGAGCCTTCTCTGAACTGCTTCCAATGCAAGTACATCCCTCCTTAAATAAGGAGACCAAAACTGTATGCAGTACTCTAGGTGCTGTCTCACCAGTGCCCTGTACAGTTGTAGCAAGACTTCCCTACTTTTATATTCCATCCTACTTGCAATAAAGGCCAACATTCCATTTTCCTTCCTAATTACTTGCTGTACTGCAGTATTCTGTAATCTCTCTTGATTTAAATATTATCTTGCTTTTCTATTCTTCCTGCCAAAGTGGATAATCTCACATTTTCCCACATTATATAATAAAACATATTATTTGGTGATTCAGCCTTGTCATTTGTGAGATTTTGCTGTGTGCAAATTGGCTGATGGATTTTCCTATGCAACATCAGTGACTACGCTTCAGAAGTACGTTATTGGCTGTGAAGTGCTTTGAGACATTCTGAGATCATGAAAGATGCTTTCATTGTTGTTTCAAGAATACAAATATTGGGCTGGATTTTGTAGTCCCGCCGCCGGGAGTGGTGGCGACCGTCCCCCACAGGACCCACACCTCTGTGATTTTGCAGCAGGCAACCAATTTACGTTTTCACAGCGGGCGTCTGCCCCAATCAAGTGTCGAGGATGGCATTGGCGTCACTGATGCAGAAGCAGGTGCTGTCGCCATTTTTAAAAGGCTTTCAGCCCTGTAGACAATTCAACAAAGTGCAGAGTTTAGCCCTCCTCCCCACTTCCCTATATACAAAGTGCAGAGTTCACCCTTCTTCCCTCCCTTTTTTTTATTCTTTCCAAAATATACTTTATTCATAAAATATAAACATAAAAATCTGTAAAAAATACATGACAAAACAGTTCCAAACAGCACCAAATCAAACAATACAAAGAGTGCAAAGGAGATCAGTTTCCTTCAATACATGAGTGAATTGCCTCACAACCCTTCCATTTCATTTTACATGCCATATACATTTTACAGCAAACATATATTTTCCGGATACAGTTCGAGGGGTTTCCCATGGATCTAGCCCCTCCGTTCAGCTTGGTGGGGGGACCTTACACAGTGGTCTTCTCCCATTGAGCCTTTGCTGCAGCTGCCCCAAGCTTTAGTGCGTCCCTCAGCACGTAGTCCTGGTCCTTGGAATGTGCCAGTCTGCAACATTCGGTCGTGAACAACTCTTTGCGCTGGAAGACCAGCAAGTTTCGGGCAGACCAAAGGGCGTCTTTCACCGAATTGATAGTCCTCCAGCAGCAGTTGATGTTTGTCTCGGTGTGTGTCCCTGGGAACAGCCCGTAGAGCACAGAACTGCTTGGGATGAACCTCGACAAAAACCACTGCATCCCTTTCCACACCTGCTTTGCAAAGACACATTCCAGAAGGTGGTGGGCGACCGTCTCTTCCCCACCACAGCCAACGCGGGGGCATTGTGCGGAGGGGGCGAGACTTCGGGTGTGCATGAAGGATCTGACGGGGAGGGCCCTTCGCACCACCAGCCAAGCTACATCTTGGTGCTTGTTTGAAAGTTCTGGTGATGAGGCATTCCGCCAAATGACTTTGACAGTCTGCTCGGGGAACCATCCAACAGGATCCACCATCTCCTTTTCCCATAGGGCCTTGAGGACATTCCGTGCAGACCACTGCCTGATGGATTGGTGGTCCAAGGGGTTTTTCCACAGAAACTTTTCCACGAAGGATAGGTGGTACGGCACAGTCCAACTGGATGGAGTGTTCCGCGGCAATGTGACCAGGCCCCTCCTTCGCAACACCGGGGACAGATAGAACCCTAGCACGTAGTGACACTTGGAGTTTGCGTACTGGAGGTCTACACACAGCTTGATGCAGCCGCACACAAAGGTAGTCATCAGGATGAGGGAGATGTTGGGTACATTGTTCCCGCCCTTATCCAGAGATTTGAACATCGTGTCCCTCCAGACCCGGTCCATTTTGGATCCCCAGATGAAGCGGAAAATGGCTCAGGTGACCGCGACAGCGCAGGAGTGGGGTATGGGCCAGACCTGCGCCACGTACAGCAACAACATGAACGCCTCGCACCTGATGACCAGGTGCTTACCCATAATGGAGAGAGATCGCTGCTCCCACATGCTCAGCTTATGTTGTACCCAGGCTACTTGCTCCTTCCAAGTTTTGGTGCACGCCTTGGCCTTTCCAAACCATATCCCCAGCACCATCAGGTAGTCTGACCTGACGGTGAAGGGGACAAAGGATCGGTCAGCCCAGTTCCCAAAGAACATGGCCTCGCTCTTGCCGTGGTTTACTTTGGCTCCCGAGGCTAGTTCGAACTGGTCGCAGATGCTCATCAGTCTGCGCACAGACAGTGGATCCGAGCGGAGGACGGCGACGTCATCCATGTACAGGGAGGCTTTTACCTGAGTGCCTCCACTGCCTGGGATTGTCACCCCTCTTATGCTCACATCCTTCCTAATAGACTCAGCAAAGGGTTCAATGCAGCAAACAAACAAGACAGGGGAGAGAGGACAGCCCTGTCTGACTCCAGAGTGGATCGGGAAACTTTCTGATTCCCACCCATTGATTGAGACTGCGCTACTGATGTTTGTGTAGAGCAGTTTGATCCAGTTGCAGATTCCCTCCCCAAACCCCATTTTGGAAAGCACCTCCATTATGTAGGTGTGCGATATCCTGTCAAAAGCCTTCTCCTGGTCCAGGCTGATGAGGCAGGTGTCCACCCTCCTGTCCCGCACATAGGCGATCGTATCCCTGAGTAGCACGAGACTATCAGAGATCTTCCTGCCGGGTACAGTACAGGTCTGATCAGGGTGAATCACCAACTTCAGAGTAGACTTGACTCAACTGGCTATGACTTTTGACAGAATCTTGTAGTCAACATTAAGCAGTGAGATGGGCCGCCAATTTCTGATTTCTGCCCTCTCCCCCTTCCGCTTGTAGATGAGGGTGATGGTGCATTTCCTCATAGATTCTGATGTGCTGCCAGCCAGAAGCGTATTCTCGTATACTTCCAGCAGGTCCGGGCCGATCCAGTCCCACAGGGCCGAATACAACTCAACTGGTAAGCCATTGCTTCTGGGAGTTATACTCGTCTTAAAGGACCTGACGGCGTTTGTCAGCTCATCCAGAGTTAGCGGTTTGTCCAGCCTCTCTCTCATGCTGTCATCTAAGACCTCTGTGATAGATGACAGGAAGGACTGGGAGGCTCTGCTGTCTGTGGGCTTCGCATCATACAGCCCAGCATAAAAGGATTTGCTGATCCTTAGTATGTCGGACTGCGAAGACGTTAACGAGCCATCCTCTTCCTTCAGAGCTCTCTGAGTGTACCTTTTGGAAGAAGTAATGTGAACACATCTCATCCTGCTCAATGGAGCGGACTCTGGACGGAAGATGATCTTGGAGGGCTCCATGGCAAAGAGTGAGGCCTGCTGACTCTTCATCTCATGGAGGTCCTCCTTGACCTCGACCCCCATCGACTGCAGCTGGAGCAGATTTTGCATACTTTTCTGGAGTTGGAACATTTCTCTCTGTCTCTCTCTCGCCCTCTGAACACCTTTGAAGATAAAGAACCTCTTGATGTTCTCCTTGATCACCTCCCACCAGTGAACTGGAGACTCAAAGAGGGGTTTCACGGTCCTCCAACCTTTGTAATCCCTTTTGAGTTCCTCAACGTTCTCTGGGGTCAGCAGTGTAGCATTGAGCTTCCATATCCCTCTGCCAACCTGCTGGTCATCCTGTAAGTGACAGTCAGCCAGTAAGAGGCAGTGGTCGGACAAGAACACCGGCTTGATGTCGGTGGATCTGACCGTCACAGCACAGGACACAAACTGGAAGTCAATCCTGGAACGGGCAGACCCGTCTGTTCTTGACCAGGTGTATCTATGCTGTGCTCCGTCTGCAGGTTTGCTGAAGACGTCGTGCAGTTTGGCATCTTTTACTGTTTCCATTAGGAATCTGGACGTAGCGTCCAGTTTGCTGTCATCTCTGCCGGATCGTCCAGCTGCATTGATGATGCAGTTGAAGTCACCGCCTAGAAAGACCGGCCTGGATGTCGCCAGCAGCAGTGGGAGCTGCTGGAAGTCGGTCAGCCGCTCGCTGCATTGAACCGGGGCCTACACGTTGATCAACTGGAGCGGAGCAATGTTGTACATTACATCTGCTATGAGGAGGTGACCACCCACCACCTACTTAACTTCGGAGATGGTGAAGTTACCTCCCCACAGCAAAATCCCAGGCCGGAGGAACGAGAATCATTACCCCCTGACCAGATCGATAGCCCGTGGGACCACAATCGCAACCATTGCCTGTAGGTGCTGAGGTGTGGTATTTCACACTCCTGCAGAAACAGTAGGTCGGCTTTGACCATGGCGAGGTAATCCAAGGTTGAAACACAACGCGTAGTGGATTTAATGCTATGCACATTAATTGAAGCTATCCTTATACCCATTTTTTTAAGTTAGTTGTTGCTTCCCATACCATTTGTCCTTGCTAGTCCCAGTCCTTCGGGATGTTCCTGCATAACCATAGTGTACACAAGCTGTTTCATGATCGTTGGGTTCAGAAACCCCTCCTGGTTTTTCATGCAGGGTTTGTTCTGCTGGGTGACATCGGGGGGGGGGGTCTTGTAGGCAGCAAGGATTGGGTTGTCCTCTGCTGTTCCCCTCTGTTCCTCCTCAAAAACATCACTGCTCCCGGCTTCCCGGAGCTGGAGTGCGCCAGACGTGTCGTTGCTCTCGGTGTCCCAGAGCTGGGATGTGCTGGGCATGTCGCTAGGTTTGGCGCTTTGGGTTTGGGGCGCACTGGGTCCATCACAGCTTCCAGTGCCCAGGGGCTGGGGGGCTTTATTTTCCAGCTCCTTTGAGTTCTGCCGCCTCTTTTGCAGGTGCCGTCATTCCGGCACTTCCTCGTCTAGTGAGGAGGAGCTGCTGTAGTCTGTCTCAGACTGTAGCCTCCTCTTGCCACTGGTTTGGGTGGTGGCCTGTTCCGCCTTTGGAGGTTTTTTCTTTGCGGTTTTCCTTTGTACCACTTGCCACTGACCTGTTTGTCCATCTGTTGCCTCCTCCTCCATTGATTCTGTCTGTGGAGAGGGGTTTCCGGGCACAGTGTGGGTGCTGGGTCGCTGGTTTCAGCTGCCTCCCCTTTCTTCTCCTTCTCAGGTAGACTTTCCTCGCTGCGGACAGGGTTGCTTGTTTCTTTTCCAGCACCAGACGCATTCATTGTTCCTTCTCCCGGCCTTTTCTTGGACCTTGCCACCTGAGCACAACTGAGGCAGCGTATGGGGCAGGTTTTGTAGAGGTGGCCTGCCGCACCGCACAAGTTGCAACACTTACTCTGCTTACAGTCCTTGGTCTGATGGCCTTCCTTCTTGCAGTTTTTGCAGAAAACCGTGCTGCAGTTAGCTGCCACGTGACCAGATTTACCACAGGTGTGACAAACCCTGGGCTGCCCAGCGTAGACCAAGAAGCCTCGACTTCCCCCGATAGCGAAGCTGGAGGGAAGGTGGATGATGGCTCCATTGGCATCGACCTTCAAAGTCACCTTGACCTGCCGCTTGCTGGTCCAAATCCCAAATGGATCCTTGACATCAGTGCTGCTGCCGGCCACCTCGACGCACCTGGCGAGAAAGATGAGTACATCCACAACGGGAACACGGGGATTATAGAGGTGAATTGTCACCACCCGGTCACGTTGTGACAGCAGCGTGAAGAGTGGCTCCGCTTTGAGGATGGACAGCGGCGCCTGGTTCCCTTTCTCCTTGAACACCTTCAGGAACTTGATGCATCCTGCCACATTCTTAAACGTCACGTCGAAATATCCACTGCTGGGGATGTCCTGCAGGCAGAAGATGTCCATAATAAAAACAAGAAATGCTGGAACCACTCAGCAGGTCTGGCAGCATCTGTGGAACGAGAAGCAGAGTTAACGTTTCAGGTCAATGACCCTTCTCTTTCCACCAGACCTGCTGAGTGGTTCCAGCATTTCTTGTTTTTTTTCCGGATTTCCAGCATCCGCAGTATTTTGCTTTTATTTTAGAAGATGTCCGTAGCTTGGAATCCACAACAATCGATGATGATTTTCTTGATGAAGAAGGGACGATCAACTGGTGCATATCCTTCCTTGTCCTTTACCACCACCCGAATGGTGTTACGCACTCCCTGGCCTGAAGCTCGAAGATTGGTTACAGCCATTTTACTCAAAGCATACCCAGGACAGGATCAAAGGGCACTGATAATGGTTTCTTCCCTGCCAGGTAAGAGAATCGGTGGCGGAGCTCGGATCACCGCGGGACGGGACTGACTCCTCCTGCCATGACCGATCCCCCTGGTAAGGCAACCCAAACTTACCCACACTCTCAGGTCCATGGTGTCAGCTGGGCTGCAGTCCCAGCAGTGGCCACCGCTCCCGGTGGCGCTGCTGAGACTAAGAGCTGCCGGCCGCTGATTAGCCGGCAGCTCACTGAGGCCAGACCTCCTCCCTCAAGTGGGTGGAAGTCCCGCCTTGGGCCAATTAAAGCCTGGGGATTCGTAAAATACGGGACGGATCCCAAGGCTGGGTGGAAGCGGGGTTGTCACCAACATTTACGTTGGAGTCCGGCTCCCGTCCGCCCACTTTAAAATTCCGGCCATGAACAGTCATGTCAAAGTCTCACTATATTCTGTTTCCTCCTCCCTTTAATGCTACTTTTGAACTTTTTGCTGTCTGATGTGTCTTGTGATGTTAGTTTTAGGACTAATGAGGAGAGAGTGGTAAGGATGAAACTTGTGGCTCAATTATGTTATTTTAAAGAGAAGTGCACACTCAATCTTCTATATTGAACCTGGATTCTTGTACAGAAAAGTGTGTTCTCTATGATTTATGTCTCTAATCATAGGCTGTGAAAGTAAACTGGTCAGTCATTACAGTTTGGGTGTTACACTATTATGTGACAAGAGTTCCTCTATTGTTTTCATTTGGATGCATGTTCTAACAAAGAGAGAGTTACAGAACAGAAGTTGTATTCTTTAAATATTTAACTCCTTTAAATGAATTAGGTTAAAATGGGATTCAGGGTTATAAGGACAGAGTTTGTTAATTGCTGTTTGAAGCATGATGATTTGTGAGCTGACTGCACCAAGGAAGCTAACCAATCATGTGTGATGCAAAGATTAGATAGATTGTCTAAATTATAATACTACATAATACTCACAATACCTGGCTGTACATGTATTTTAGTGCACGTTCTTTAAGTTGTATGCAATTAAATATTTTTTAAAACTCCCCACTCTTGTACAAGGCTGAACTCATCTGGCGCTACTACCAGCCACTCTACTGCAGTATACCTGGCAATCTCCTTGCCACTGTCAGCGCTCCTCCATGTGAGATGAGACAGCGAGCCCACTCTGTACTGCATGGGCTGGATTTTGTTCCCAGCCTGACGTTGGGTTCCATGGCGGAGTTGTGGGGGGGGGGGGCGTTGTTGGAGAATCGGAGTGGCAGCAGCCGCCACAGAATCCAACGCCGGGATTGTTGGGCCCAATCTTCCCGGTGGCGGGGAAGCTCTGTGGCAACCCTTCTGGTGTACTGTGAAAGGAGCCAACTTAGCATAGTTAAGTAATACATTTGCATGAATGAAAATATAAACCTCAGCGATCTTACCTTCAGTTCCCAATCCTCAGTGCAACGAGCAGCACTCACGCTCCTTCACTTACCCGTCCGGTGCCACCAAGGTGGGGAAAGGGTGAACTCTGCACTCTGATGGGTGAGGGGGAGGGGTGAACTCTGCACTTTGTTCATAGGGAAGTGGGGAAGGGAGCAACTCTGCACTTTGTTGAATTGTCTGCAGGGCTGGAGCCTTTTAAAAGTGGAGCCAGCCTCTGTTCCCGTCTCTTGTCACCACTTATTCACATACTGCTCCAATATTTTGTGGACCCCCTGGAAAGTCTTTAAGGACCCCCAGGTATCCGCAGACCCCAGTTTGAGAAGCACTAAAATATAAAAATATTTTGGACTTCCATCTGATTTACCTGAAGAGAGAAACTTTGTGGAACTTTTCTTCGAGAGATTAAACAGGTCAGATCCATAGAATTTCATGCTCTGTGAAAGGAACAGACTTGATGTGCCTAATGACCTTTACTTATTCCGAGCTTCTTTATATTCTTACTTAATGCCTAAACAACTGATATTTTACAGCGAGTAAAAGAAGTGGAAAATGCTGAGAAATTGCAAGAACAATCAAATTCTCATGTAAGTATCTCCCGCGTGATACAAGCCTCATATTAATTAAAGAATTTTCCAAATTTTAATATGTTACACTCAGTAAAGCTGTGCCCTTAGGTGACAATGGCTGTGAAAATTTTATACTAGCCCAAAAAGAGTGAACCTTTTGAGTCCTATTTTTCAAAGCACTTTTTAAACTCCAGCTTTAAGTTATTTACTTATTGGTTCACAATTGTCACTCAACTATTCCTATCCATGAAGGAGGTGCTCACAAGTCTTAGTCAGTGTCACACTGCAAGGTATCTGAGTGTGTTCTGGGATTAACCTCAGATTTGCCATTTTTTTCATATGAGCTCCATCTTCGTGCTGTAGATCTTCCTGACACCACGGTTGAGATAAGAAAAAATTATAGGTGTACTGTGTTTGAAGCATTAATGAGTTAGAAGGAGCTAGATTAAATTCAATTAACTTGCCATTAACCTGGGGTGGTCCTGTGATTTTTTTGCGTTTGCTATATTAGATCCCTCAGTATCCTACTGCCACTGTTAACTTCTTCCAGTGAGTTTGTCTGTTGGTGTCTTTAGTACTTACTATTTAAATTAAAATAGTTAAAGGCAAGCAACTGACATGGAATAAAACTAAAAAATACTAAAGCTAATCAAATTTCTTGATGAGATTTTTCTTTTAAAAAGGGTAATCGTCTAATTTAAGGACAATCAACTGAAAACTAATTGTGTAGTTTTTCTTTCAGTTACTGAAAAAGAATGAAGGTTTCAGTCATATCCCAGTTAGGAATCAGATATTTTTCTTCTGCACTGACCACCAGAGTAATGAAGGATTGAATAGATGTGCAACGGGAAGTAAGAGAGAACCAATATTTTCACAATGCGAGAGCAACTACAGGAACATTGGTAAGGAGAAAATGGGGCAGCAAGCGTACGTTAGACTGTTTCTAGATGACCTAAATGCACTGGCATACAGACTAGGGTAATCCCAGGTTAATCTCTGGTCTGTGCTGAGTTAACGGATCTAAGTGCAGCAGTGGAACTAGTAGTGTTGGCCTTAGTTCCTCCGGAATAGAGAGAGAAAATAATCAAACATCTTGGTCTTGATTGCCTCCCATTAATTTCTGCTGAAAAGTGAACAGCTCGCTTACAGAAAAAGTTGCCATTTGTAATTTTTTTTTTATTATACAGCACTGAAACAGGCCCTTCGGCCCACCGAGTCTATGCCAACCAACAAACACCCATTTATACTAACCCTACAGTAATTCCATATCTCCTACCTACACTAGGGGCAATTTACAACAACCAATTTACCTATCACCTGTAAGTCTTTGGCAGTGGGAGGAAACCAGAGCACCCGGCAAAAACCCACGCAGTCACAGGAAGAACTTGCAAACTCCACACAGGCAGTACCCAGAATCGAACCCGGGTCCCTGGAGCTGTGAGGCTGCAGTGCTAACCACTGCACCACTGTGCTGCCACTATGAAAGATACATTCGAAGGTGGAGCATGATCGATTGGTTTTCTTTCCTTCCTGATAATATTTTCATGTCGCATGAAGGCGCCTGCAACTTCACATGCACCTGTCATTTCGATTTCCATTCATTGTAACTTATGAAATAAGGCCAATTAACATGTATTTATTATACACAAAGGGAATAAAGCTGCACACGAATAAATGCCAAAGGTTTTGTTCAGTTGTTTTTGCAACATAGAATTTTCCTCCAGTTTTCACCCCCCCCCAAAATTGTTATATTCCTTCCTTTCCCTTAATTTTCACTTGGATCTGTATAGGTTCTTTCACAGTTGAGTAATTTTTAAAAATTCAAAGAAAATAAAAACTGAAAATTAAGAAACATATTCATGTACATATAAAAAACATGTCAAAAATTACCTTTAGTGGAATTTGCCTCTGTTTTTGGATAGTAAAATAGGCAAATAGACAGATTTCTATAAACTCAAGATTGCCTTCCGTAGGAACTTAATATTACTGCAACATTGGTACAATATTGGCCCAGATTATCCTGAAAACTTGCACCGTAGCAATGCATCTACGAGATATTAATCAACATCATTTTTCGAATGCAGATTTTCCAGGAGATTATGGCACAAGTGACTTAAACTATTTCTGAATGGAATGAAACAGGGTTGTATTCTAGCCCCCACTCTGTTTGGCATTATCTTTTCCATGCTGCTGACCTTCACCTTCCCTTCAGATATATGTTCGAACATAGGTACGAACATACGGTCTAGGAGCAGGAGTAGGCTATTGGTGGCCTTTATACCCTAGGCCCCTTTTATGCATTTTATGTCGAGGGGGCCCCTAACTTACCTGTAGTCCTGGCTCCATGTCCTCGGCTGGGCTGCAGTCCCAGCAGTGGCCACCGTTCAAGCGGGTGGAAGTCCTGCCTCAGAATTATTTAAGCCAGGGGACCCGTAAAATGCGGGACAGATCCCGAGACCAGGTGGAAGCGGGTTCGCCACCGACTTTTACGTCAGTGGACAGCTCCCGTCTGCCCGAAGTAAAATCCAGCTCTTTGACTCCCTTGTTTGTCAAGAATCTGTCCACCTCTGCCTTTAAAACATTCGATGACCCTGC
The DNA here is from genome assembly GCF_036365525.1 of Heterodontus francisci. Classification (NCBI taxonomy): domain Eukaryota; kingdom Metazoa; phylum Chordata; class Chondrichthyes; order Heterodontiformes; family Heterodontidae; genus Heterodontus; species Heterodontus francisci. Next base: position 118,893,756 of record NC_090373.1, on the reverse strand, counting down.
CTCCACCGCTGTCTGGGGACAACAGCTCCACAGAATCCAGTCCCTCAGAGATAAAATTCCTACTCATCTCAGTCTTAAATGGGAGACCCCTTATTTTTAAACTGTGACCCCTAGTTTTTGTCTCTCCCACAAGGGGAAACATCCTTTCAACATCCATCCTGTTAAGTCCCCTCAGGATCTTATTTGTTTCAATAAGATCATCTCTCATTCTCCTAAACTCCAATGAATACAGACCCATTCTCTCCAACCTTTCATCATAAGATAACCCTGTCATCCCAGGAATATGGAAGGAGTCTACTTGCACACTCAGTCAGATGGCAAGCTCTACAATCTATCAAGACTGAAAGCGAAGACAAAAACACATTGTGTCCTGATCAGAGAACTCCTCTATGCTGATGTTGCGCCAGTCGTTCACATGGAAACTCACTACAAAGACTCATGGACTGTCTCTCCCATGCCTATAACTTGTTCTCCTTCACTATAAGCACCAAGAAAACCATGGTCATGGGACAAGGTGTTGCATCTCCACCCGATCACACTAAATAACACCCCACTGGAGGTTGTTAGCAAATCCTGCTCCCTTGGGTCCATGGTGACAGACAGCCTGTCCTTGATACAGAGGTTGATACATGCATGGGGAAAGCGGCTACCACCTTTGGCCGATTTGAGAAATGTGCATGAGAAAGCACTAAGCTGACCCTTAGGACCAAGCTGATGGTTTATTAGGCCGGTGTTCTCAGAACCTTGCTATATGGCTGTGAAACATGGGTGACTTACAACTACCAGGAAAAGAAGCTCAATAATTTCCATCTTCGCTGTCTGTGGTGCATTATGGGTATATTCTGGCAGGCCAAAATCACAGATGCAGCAGTCCTTGCAAAGGCAGAGCTCCCAAGTGTGTTAGCACTAATCAAACAGAGTTGGCTTTGGTGGATTGGACATGTCCGCAGGATGGAAGACGGTCGCATACCCAAAGACCTCTGTATGGTGAGGTAGCCAGGGCCAGACAACCAGCGGGGCACCCAAAACTCCACTTCAAGGATGTTTGCAAGGGTGACATGAAGGCCTTAAATGTTGACTATTGCACCAGGGAGTCACAAACTGGCGAAAAAGGGAAATGGCAACACATCCTGTGGACTGGTGAGCACCACTACGATGACCAGTTGCTACAGCAGCTTGGCAACAGACACCAATGTCAAAACAACAATTCACAGCACCACTTGGCAACTTCACGTGCAGCACTTGTGGCAGAACCTGGCTCTCAAGGATTGGCCTTCACAGCTAACAGCAAAGGTGCACCATGAGAAGACACCCCACCAAAATGGATTGTTTGCCATCTTTCGTAGATGGAAGGATGCCAACCAACGATACCACACCATATATGGGCCCTTTGCACTGCTCTGTCATTACCTTAGCTGAAACAGCACTTAAAGAAAATTTCTATAGCTCCAACCCCCTGGCCCCCCACTTACTAAAATTAATTTTGACTTTCCTGATTGGATGCTTGTCTTCTCGTGTAGTGTTGTAGTTTTTTGAAATTGCAATTGCATTGTACATTGTGCACTCTAGAGGCTGGTGTAGAACATACACTGTTGCTGGGTCAAAATCCTGGAACTCCCTTCCTAACAGCACTGTGGGTGTACCTACCCCACATGGACTGCAGCAGTTTAAGAATCTAGCACACCACCACCTTCTCAAGGGCAATTAAGGATGCGAAATAAATGCTGTCCTAGCCAGCAATGCCTGCATCGCACGAATGAATAAAAAAAAACACATGCTAGCAAAGCAAAAGTGAAACTAAGACAGTATAAAAAGAGAAGCCTTTATGTTCAGCTGCTGCAGTCTTAGTCTCTCTGTCTTTACCTCATAACCTATACCAAATTTGGCTAAACCTCATTCAAGACCCGAGAATATCACATTTCACTGCTGCTACTAGAAAATAATGCAGCTGGTGACCTAGCAGTGATGTGATTTCTCCAAGATTGATGTGGAAAACAGAGAGCTGTTTCTTTACAATCTTGCAAAGAGAAACATATCTCTGCAATTATCTCTAGCAATTTTTCAATTGTTAGAATTGTCATTTTATTGACTTTGTGTTTCTTACTTAGTATACTTAAAACTTGTTGAATATCTTGTTATGGTCAGGTGATGATCAAAGTGCTTCCCTCTTTTCCCTCTCCTTGTTTGACCACAACAGGTTTAATTTTTTTTTTAAGTGGATGTACTGGCCAATTCAGTGGGTGTTTGATTATTTTCTTGCTTTGATCATATCAAGAACCAAATGGACAGGTTTTTTTGCATTAAACAAAGAAAGAGGTTAACTTTATTGAACTTAAACTGAATTAATTAAAATAGTAAACTATGCTCCAACTTTCACACGCACGCACACACTAGAGATTCACACACCCAAATAGCTTACAGAATGGGGAAAGGTAGGTTGGTCAGGTGTAAGCCCATAGAAAAGAAAAGGGTATACAGTCTTTGGAGTTTGGTGATTCGGCTGGCTTCTTGCTGAATTCGGTGGCTTTGAAGCTTTTAGTTTGAAGAGATAGATGACTGATTTGGTGGGGCTCTTGGAGACAGCGATGTGGATGATTTCCTCCGAAAGACTTTCTGATTGTAGCTGGAGTATGAAAAGGTGGTCAGTTAACAGGCAGGATTTGAAGCTTGCAAGCTGAAAAGGAGAGAAAGAGAGAGAGAGAGAGGAAGGACCCCCACTTGGGTCTGCAGGTAGAAAAGTCCAGATGTTTTTCCTTGCTGCTACAGAGAAAACACTAGCTTAAAAACCACAGATGGGGAGGGACTTGACACAGGACAGTCACTCAGTGATTCAAGCATAGTAGCAGTATTTCTTCTTGCTAAAAGAAAAAGAACAAGCAGTTCCCTTAAACTTCCTGGGTCTTGGTTCTTGCCGGGATGAGCAGACATTTCGTCTCCATCCACACAGGCCTTGCAATATAGGATTGTTGTCCAACTCCTGGTCGACAGCGTCGAGCCAACAGGGTAACAGCAGCAAATGTTACAGACACCGATAGCGAGTACAATATATTTTATTAATAAGTCACATAAGAAACCAGTTACAAAGAATACGCAAACCTCACAATTCATATACACATTGCCCGTGTCTAGCCAAGGTGATTAGTCTCAGACTAGTCGGTTCTGTTACTGAATCCCTGACTCAGGGTTCTTCGTTCGAGTGTTGGTCCCCAGGGTTCTCACTCACGATCGTCCTGAGAGTCCAACCTTTATACCCTTGTCTACGTGACTTGTCGTGACTTGTCTCCTCTGTCCAAAATGACCCCGACTTCCTCTTGTGCGACCAACCGTCTCCTGATTCAATGATCACCTTTCTTTAAACCTGTTAACCCACTAGAACATTCTAAACTACGTTAATAATTCATTGCAAAGCTGGCTAGGTAAAATAGATAAGCTTTATGTCGAGATACACTCTTAACAGTCCCCCCTTTGATCCATTAGATTTACTTTTTTAGATCACTCTCATACTTCCTCACACTATACTATTTCTCATTTCCGCAAGGGAATATAAGCATTGGTTATAGCAATTCTCATTTGAAAATTCTTAATCAATCATTTCAGATACCATATCAAAACTAATGCAACCACTACCATTATACTAAAGATTAACATTATCACATGGGATATGATTCAGAACCATGGGTGCAGTTGGACATTGATCCCCCAGTCCCGCAGGTCACCCCACCAAGTGGTGACCTTTACCGGGTCTATCTCCTTCTATACGCCTCGTGAGTGTTGCACTATTTCAAAGAAGAACTGTACGATGATATTCAATCTGTCCCGTTCACGTTTAGATTCGATTTTAGATTCGATTTAGAGATACAGCACTGAAACAGGCCCTTCGGCCCACCGAGTCTGTGCTGACCATTAACCATCCATGTATACTAATCCTACACTAATCCCATATTCCTACCACATCCTCACCTGTCCCTATATTCCCCTACCACCTACCTATACTAGGGGCAATTTATAATGGCCAATTTACCTATCAACCTGCAAGTCAAGTTGGTAGGCAAAGGCTCAATCTCATTCTCGTACCTCTCCAAGTACTGTATCAAACTGTCCTTACACGTGGCCATAGATGCCTTGGAGGAAGATCCTCCACTCCTCCTGGTGCCGGCACCTAAAATAGCACCCCACCTCTACCACTGCCTGTAGTAACCAGTCCGGTTGTAAGACTGAAACAACCGAGACCACCCTCATCCCAACCCCCTTTGGGAGATTTGTCCAGAGACATGGAAGGGAAGGATTGGGATTTGAATGGGCTTTTTGACAGGCTAGTCCTACGGACCCCACCCAGAAGGAAAAAAAGGTCCTAGGCACCCTCCGCACCAAATGGGATGGCATAGGCCATCACCTGGGCCTGATGGTATGAGGAAACCAGGCCCAAAAATGATCTCAGCCCTTTAACATCAGTCGGGATAGGCAATTTTGCAATTGTTTTTTGACATTTATTTTCAATCTCATGTTTTCCCTGACTAATAACGATCCCTAAATAGGATACCCTTTCCCTCATTATTTGTGCCTTCTTTGGATTGAGTTTCAGTCGGTTAACCCCTAAGAATTACAGCAGTTCCTCCAAGAGCTGTATGTGCTGCACTCGGGTTTCTGTTTGTAGTAGCAAATCATCAACATACTGAACCAAGCATTCTGGGTGCGAGAAGTGCCGCAGAGCCTTGGCCAGCCGCTGGTGAAAGATAGATGGCCTATTGTGAAAGCCCTGAGGTAAACTGCTATCCTTTAAATGTGAAGGAAAATTTGTATTGACACTCGTTTACCAGGCGGATCGACCAAAATCCATTACTTATGTCAAGCACTGTAAAGTACTTAGCAGCAGGTAGTTGCGACATCAAGGTTTCTGGGCTAGTAGCTACTGTGGGAACGGTAAGCGGTGTTACTTTATTCAATTCTCAGTAATAAATGGTTAATCTCCAGGAACCGTCCGGCTTTTTAACTGGCCAAATGGGAGAATTGCTGGTTGACGCAATTGGTCTTAATACACCTTGCCGCAACGAGCTGTTAGTAACCTTCTCTATCTCGGCCTTGCCTTCCTTAGGGAAGCCGTACTGTTTCTGGGGTTTAGGATCTGGGCCCTCTATCAAGACTGGCCCTGCAATTCTCCCACATGCGTGTTTATGACTGGCAAAAGTTCCATCGTGCCGTCTTAGCAGCCCATGTACAACTATGTCAGATGTCATTTCCTCCAGTTTCATCCAGAGTTCGGCCATAGCATTTATCCGGTCTGCGTACTGCCCTGTGGGTATGTTGATGGGGCAGCCCTTCCTCACTTTCCAGATGCAACAGTTTACCGGATCAAATAGCAGGCCTTGCACCTTCATCAGATCTATCCCCAGAATGTGGTCATCGTCTCTCCCCAATTTCATAATAATGCATTGATGTTTAAATCTTACTTCCCCCATTTCAAAATCTAAAGGTTTGGAGAGGTCTGAGCATGACCAGTGAACACGTTTAAAACAATCTGTTCGGGGGTGCGCCCTGACGGATCAGTATCATGAAACCTATAAAATTCTAACAGGACTTGACAGGGTTGATGCAGGATGTTCCCGATGGTGGGGGGAGTCCAGAACCAGGTGTCATAGTCTAGGGATACGGGGTAAACCTTTCAAGACTGAGATGAGGAGAAATTACTTTACCCAGAGAGTGGTGAGCCTGTGGAATTGGCTACAACAGAAAGCAGTTGAGGCCAAAACATTGTATGTTTTCAAGAAGGAGTTAGATATAGCTCTTGGGGTAAAAGGGATCAAAGGATATGGGGTGAAAGCAGGAACAGGTTACTGAGTTGGATGATCAGCCATGATCATAATGAATGGTGGAGCAGGCTTGAAGGGCAAATGGCCTATTCCTGCTCATATTTTCCATGTTTCTATGTCTGTTTAGGATGGTTCTGGACCCTCTGGTGTCCCACCAAAACATTGCAAGGTGGCCTCTAACCCTGCATTGGACTACCGGCCTCTTGAAGTTGTCCCATTCCCCCGGCACACCCACTTTGCTGAGGCCTGGCACCATCAGTAGTCGTCCGCCGGATGGAGGGACGCCACTGGCTGGGGGCCCCGATCTCCTGGGCCCTCAAGGGGAAGGTCTTGTCTCGGACGGGGTGCCTCACAATTAGCCCTTCGTGGGGCTCTGCAATCCCTGGCAAAGTGCCCCGGCCTACCACAGTTGTAGCACCGGTCGCCTGGGGCATTAGTTCCGTCACTCTGTCCCCAATTTCCCCCTCTATCCCCATATGGAGGGGGAGGGCTATTGTGAGGACTGTGGTGACGCCCAACCCTTCTTCCCTGACCTCTGTTTCTCCCTCCATTCCTCCAGGCTACCCCTTGCTAGTTTTGGACTGCACTAACCTTCCCTTTTGTTTGTTTTGTTTTCTCCTCTTGCTTTTTATTTTCCTTTTCCATCACCTTTTCCCAAGCTCTAGTCATCTTGAGTTGGACCCGAGCCTCAGTGTGGCCAGCGTCCTTTGGGTCGAACCCATCACATGCATCTTGGTATGTTTCATTCGCATGGGCTATGATAGTACACTTCCATGTGCTTTGCTTTTGAATGGGCAGATTTGTCCTTACCAGGCCAGGCCCGTATACCCTATCAAAATTATTCCACAGGTGATTGGCAAATGCCATGGGATGTTCATTTGGGCCCTGCTGGCACTGTCTCAAACAAGCAGCAGGGTCTCCTCTGTTGAGGCCAGCTGCATTTAGAATAGCTGGCCTGATCTGGTCTGGAGTGCCCTCCCCTTGTTGTTTATCTTGTGATATGGCCGAAAATAGGATGGAACCTATGCTCATGCCAAGCAGTTTCACTTCCTCTGCATCGTCCAAGGCGTACAGAGATTCTAATTGAGTGACAGCGGCAAATGTGGCGTACGGGTCTCCCATCCTGTTATAGATGGAAATATCCTTTTTCATTTCAGACAGCTGTGTGATCGTATATGGGATGGTGTAACTTACTGCCCCTGGCTGTTGGGCTTGTGGTTGTTGTTGCTGTCCTAGAGGGGCTGGGACTGCCTGAGCTCCTCCCTGCCCTCCCTGCCCTGATTCTGATTGGCGGGTTGGTCCGCTGTCCATCGCGTCACCAGAGGATGCATCGGCTCTGGCGCAAGCGGCGGAGGCGGGGCAGATGCGTCCGCCGGGGGGGGTTCTTCTGGGGGTGGTTTATCCTAATCATAGCCATCATGGCCCCAGCCGTATCACTAGGCTTCCTCATCTAATCCTCCCCAGTCGGGTGTATCATTACCCAAGTCGTCATCATCCTGCCCCCTAGATTTATCTCCAAAGCACAAATGATCCCTCTTTGGACCGATAACTGATTTCTTAGCCTGTCTGTTTCTTTCTGACATTTAGTGTGGCTAGCCGCCTCGTGAACCCTGCTCTTCGAGGTCTGTTGCAGAACTTGTAGTGCAGCTTGGAGGTCTGTACATTTCTGCTCTACCTTCCGTTTTACTTCCTGTGCCTGTGTGGCATCTCGTTCCGCCTTACAGTGACTGGACTCCGTCTTCTCGGCCTGAGTCTGAAAACTACTCACATGTAACATGTAATTGGCACACTGTTGTTCCCAGCACTGTGCCTTTTCCTACCACTCGTCAGCCTGTTTCTCCATTTGTTCCAGGCAACATTTTAAAACTACCGCTTCTGCTTCCCTTTCTACTAATTCTTTCAGGCAACAAGTAATTGCTGCAGCCTTTCGGATTTCCGCAGCATTTCTTTTACTGTTATTCCCATGGGCCTTCGTCCATATTGATTCGGACATGGATCTCGGACTCGCATAATTATCCGTACAATAGTTCATCTATTTAGGCCACTCCTTATTCACATAATCGCACAACGCCACATACCACATGGGCTGCTGCTCCGTCATATTGTTGTCACCTACTGGTATATTTAAACTGCTGTTTTAGGTTTCGGACATGGCGGGGTCTCTCAAAATTCGAGCTAACCCTTCAATCTGTGCCCACCTAGGGATACCAAATTCTGTTCTCCAACTCCTGGCCAACAGCGTCAAGAGTCAACAAGGTAACAGCAGCAAATATTACAGACACCAACACTGAGTACAATATGTTTTATTATTAAGTCACATAAGAAACCAGTTACAAAGAATATGCAAACCTCACAATTCGTATACACATTACCCGTGTCTAGCCAAGGTGATCAGTCTCAGACTAGTCGGTTCTGTCACTGAATTCCCTGACTCAGGGTTCCCCGTTCGAGTGTTGGTCCCCAGGGTTCTCGCTCGCGATCGTCTCGAGAGTCCAACCTTTATACCCTTGTCTACGTGACTTGTCTCGACTTGTCTCCTCTGTCCAAAACGACCCCAACTCCCTCTTGCGTGACCAACCCTCTCCTGATTCAATGATCACCTTTCTTTAAACCTGTTAACCCACTAGAACATTCTAAACTACGTTAATCATGTCTTGCAAAGCTGATTAGGTAAAATAGATAAGCTTTATGTCGAGATACGCAAAACTAATGCTAAGTTCACTCTCAACAGGATACAGTGTTGCAAATTAGGGGGCCATCTTAAACCGCTAGCAAAGTCATCTTTTATCCCTTCTTTTAAAAATTTCTTTAAAAAAATATAAATTAAGATCATAGAAACAGGGATTCTTCAAAGAAAGATAACAGTGGTCTGGATTTTCTTCTGATCTCCAACTGCCTCTTTTAGTCCAAAAACAACTGGCAGTTTAACAGTTCAACATGAAACTTATCTTTTTCTAGGCAAGTCCCATGATAATCATAAATTCTGTCTTGACACAACACAACCTTACTGCTATGTTTACTTGAAATCACATGTTTTGCGTTACTTGTTTACTGGTCAAACCTTTTTGTTGACATTCCTTTTAAAAAAAACACCCAAAGTTCAGGCTCTTCTGTTTTAAAATATGGGGCTGAATTTTATGAGTGCGCCGCAAATCGCGGTGACATGCACTGATCTCGGTGGTCCACTCGCGCGGATAGCGCCATCGCTGAGCCCCCGAATGATATTTCACGCAGGGACTCATTTGAATGGAGGGAGCAAAGCAGCCGCCCCCAGTGACGTAGAGAGGGCGGCTGGTGCCATTTTTAAAGGGCTTCAAGCCCTTCAGGTAGAGTCAAATGTTTAAAGGTGCCGGCACCCAGAAATGACAAATAAAATTTCAGTGATACTTGCAAACCCCTTTCCAACACCAACCGCCCCCCCCCCCACCACCCCCGCCCACTGAGTTATCAATTAATAAAATAACCCATCCCTCCGGAAAACCAATTTTTACATTTATGTACTTTCATCACCCCCCCCACCCCCCCACCACCTCAGCACCCTTGACCCTCAACCCCTTCCCACCATCCCCACACCCAGTTGGAGCGGTTTTCCCCGCTCCCACCCGCCCTGAAATTTTCATTCCTTCTCCGTCCCCACCAGTGTCATGCCTCGGAACTCCGAACAGAGTTCCGCAGGTATGGGAGTTCCAGCCAGTGGCCGGAATATCAGCGTGAGATGGCCGTCGCTACCAGGTAGGTAATTATTCTTTCATTTTAATCCCATTCGCATATTAAAATGAAGGCCCCACCGCTTGGCAGTGAGGCCTCGCGCCGCCGGTAAAATATGATGGGGCCTTCTCGGCATTGGAGGTTATGGCAGGCCTCTCCCAGAAGAATTTTCCGGGTCCCCCCGCCACAACCCCCGCTGCCGAAGGGCTCATAAAATTCAGCCCATAGATTCCAGATGAATCAGTATCCACAATCCAACTATAATTTCTTAAAAGATATTTTACACAGAGAAACGGAAGCATTCACATAACAACAGTAAGTAAGTAATCAAAAATGTACTGAATTGGCCAGAACAACCACTTTCATAAAGAATTAAACCTGTTGTGGACAAGCAAGGAGAGAGAAAAGAGGGAAGCCCTTCGAACCCTCCTCACTTGACCATAGCAATTGCCTTCTTTATTGCTGGCTACTGTATAAACAGTGAATTTTTGCTTCGGTTGACTGTTTCTGCACTGTACAGTATTATATATTGTGGCCAATCAATGGATATAGTGATTGTTTAAATAGCTAAGCTTTCTATTTTTAAGCTTCTGAACCATAAGTTCCAGGCTTGTCTGTGAAGAAAGTGTTTGAGGATGGTGCTGATTCCATGCTTCTTTCCAAAGATGACTCAGCCTGGCTGACATTCTGGTAGTGGTACAATGAGTGGGCTCTGTCCAAGCCACATTGCTATGAAACATTATACCCAGGAACTTCTGCTGTCTAATGGCCTTGATTGATTTTGACAGCAGCTCAATTCTCACATCCTGTTTCTTTTTGTGCTTGCTTCTACTGGAGAATGGCATGCAATGTAGTTTTCTGGGAGTTCATCAGAATTTACCATCAGCATATCGATTCCTCCAGATCAAGGCACCAATGGTGTTTTCCTGATGTTATTGACGAGTTCATGGAGGATATCCAAATGGTGATGTCCTCAGAAAACTCTGAGTAAGCCCCAGTCCTCTGCTCAAGTGTTGATATTTCATTGGCATGAATGAAGAACAGGAGCGGACTGAGTACCAAGCCCTGGGGAATCTCCTGGTGGAAATTGCTGTCTCTACTCTGGCACCACTCTTGCTCTCTGCTAGGTTATTCAATCTCCATTGAATCAGCTCATTGTGAAGGTCAGGTTGGGCGATGGCAGTCCAAAGCAGAATCTCACAATTTCAAGCTATGATGTATTTTGTATAAAATATCTGTTAAAAAGTAAGAAATGTATATTGTTCCACAGAAACGACATCTGCTTTGGAAGGTGCCCGTGTAGTCAGCTTAACTCAAGATAAAAGAAATTCAAAATTTAATTCACCTCTGGCAAGCAATGAAAGGTAAGAAAAGAAAACACAACAGTTTAAAATGCAGGGTTCAGTATAAAATGCATCAAATCTCAGTCATGAGGATGATGCCATTTTATTTTAACATGTTTCCTTTTACCTATGATTAATAGCTGTTTGATCAGTTCCTTCTTCAAGCTGCCATACAAACTCCCTGATGTGATTACTTTGATATGATCCTGAGAAATAATTCAATATGCTATTACTGTACAGAGCAATCAATGAAAACAAAATCAATGTTGATTAGAAAGAGTACATTTTAAAACCCTTTCAAAAGGGATAGGGAATAAAAATCTTAAAACTGCATGTTGTGAATTCAGACTTACAGCAATTGTTTGGATTTTCAGAGTGGCAAATAGGAAGGTGCATAATTTAACAGATAGTTGTTTATATTTTAATTTGTTGGAACACTGATCTTAGTGTAGCATGATGGTACATTATATTGTGTAAATACACTGTGCTATAATATGATTCCTAATCATGATTTCCAACAATTGACTTTCCAATCAAATAATTGCAGTTGAGCTGCAATTAGCTTGGTTGCCTTTCCTCTTGGTTGGGATTAGTACTTAATGCAGAGAGACTTGAAAGAAAATAAAGAACTGGTATTTAAAATATATATTACATATATGCTATATATATAATATATATATGATAGCAACCCTTTAGCATTGAATGTTGGGGGACTAACCTTGAGTAGAAAGCAAGGTAGAGATAAATAGAAATAAAAAGAAACTGTCAATACTGGAAGTCTGAAATAAAACCAGAAATTGCTGGAAATAAACAGCAGATCCATCAACATTGACAGGCTTGCTGTGTATTTTCAGTATTTTCTGTTATATCTTAACAGCAGAAAGAATATTGATCTTGCTCCCCATAAACTACATGGTGAGTTCGCAGTTTTAGCTTTACAACTAGAGTGGGACCCAAGTAATAGCTCAATACATCTAACAGGAAAGACAGCAATTTAGTAGTCCAGATACACAGCTTTGTGGATTTAGGAGCAGAGTTTAGTGCAAAAATGGAAAACATTCAGCAGGTCAGGCAGCATCTGTGCAGATAATACAGAGTTAATGTTTCAGCTCTGTGTGACCTTTCATTGGAACTGAGTTCACTGCATCCAATTCACAGCCTGCACAATTTGTTGCAAGATTTACTCTAAGTCATCCATCTTCTTGTGGCTGACTGAAGTGTATCATTAGCTGCAGGACACCTGTCCAATTGGAAAGCTATGCATGGGCAACTAAAGAAACACTTTGAGTGAATTCTTCCCAGATCCTGTACCACCGATGGGACTGTATATTCAGCAAGTGGCTTATTGGAAAACCACAATATTTCATCCATTGAAGTATATTATAAAGAGAGCTAAGCTTTATCTTGTTTTAAATAGGTGTTAATTTTCTAGTTGGTTCTGGCACAATAAATAAATTCTAAAAATGGCAGTTCATTTTTTAAAAAAGAGGACAGAAAAATAATTCATCAAAGCTCTCAAACCACCAGCTGTAATACAGTGGAACATATCAGAAAGGAAGGTAATGTCTGTTTAGTCACTCGTATTAGGCCTGGCACACACTCATAATGAACAGTGAATTACCTCATTGCCAGCAAGTATCCTTTCTCATGAATCGTGTTTGGAAATAAAATCCTTGCTAAACTTGTAAATTTTAAAGGTATTAATTTTGGTCTTAATAAATTGGACTTTGATGACTGAAATTTTATTTACCTTTGGCTATAAACTTACTCTTCTATCAGGATGGCGTTCAGTAAGAGATCTGCATCCCACCAAAAAAAAATTCTATGTTGGCTTTATTTTCCACAGTCCTCAGAAACTAGGTCTATGGTGCCAGGCGTCACCATTTTCACAAAGACAAAGAACCAAAGCTCCTGTATCTACTTTGGTAGATATCTACGAAGAAGAACAAACCCACAACATATCTACTGTAGACTAACATAGACAAGCAGGTATGTATATTATTGTACAATCAATTCCATGTTACAGTCTACGTAACCATTCAGACCCCAAATCTAGATGTTCTTGATAGCACATTAACTGATATTCCAATCAACTCTGGTAGAACTTTTTACCTCATTGATAATATTTCAGAGCTATTTTTCTGAGAAGACTCAGAATAAAGTAGTCTTTGAACTGCATTTGATCTACTGCTCCATTTGTAATTAATATAACTATATCTTTCCAGGTGGTTGCTAATGTAAAGTGTTTTGAAAACATCAGGAACCCTCGGGAGCTCCACTTACACCAGAAAAGTGGAGTTACTCTGCACAAATCTCATCGAATCTGACAGAGCCTACTTTAAATAGCAACAAAGCTGGTTGCTGCAAATGCACTTCAAGGACATCAATACATGTCATGACATATGCAGTAATTTATTAGATGTTGGAAAGTCTTAAAAAGTCAAAAGTACCAGTGATGGCTTTGTTAAATGAGTAAAATATTATAACATGCTCTGAGTTAATTCATATATATTTATTTAATTGTATTCACTAGATAGATTCAGATAATGAAGACCCTTCGAACAATTTGATCTCTGCCTTTCAGAATGCCAACCACACTGATTCCCAATTACACCACCTAGTTATTTCTCTAAACGAATCCAGTGTCCTGGATTTAATTACACTTCCTGACCTTGATCACCTTATATAAAGAAATACTTTTTGATATTGTCCCTAAATTTGCCCTTTGTAACCCTAAATCTTTGTTCTCTTGCCCTGTGCCTGAAAGGATTGCTTCAGGTTTCCTTTCTCTATTTCATTGAGTATCTTATGCAACTATACAAGGTCATCGCTAAGATTTGTTGTGCAAAGCTGAAGTGTCCTCGTTTATCAGTTGTTCCTCATAGGTCTTCGTACTGACACTGGAGACCAGGTTCCTTGATCATCTCTGCACTTCCTTGGAGGCCAGTTGTTGTTGTAGATTATTGGAAATGTAACACAATAACAGAGACAGAATAGCGCAAAACTATAGAGGAATTTAAACAACAACTTGCATTTATATAGCACCTTTAATGTACCAATCATCTCAAGACATTTCACAAAGGCATAATCAAAAAAAAAGGATGAGTTGAGGAAGGAGATATTATGAGTGATGACCAAAAGTTTGGTCAAAGAAATTGAATTTTACAGCAGGATTGGGGCAAAGAATGATTAGGGAGAAAATTCCAAAATGTGAAGCCTAGGTGGCTGAAGGCATGGCAGCCAAAGGAACAGCAGCAAATGGTGGAGCAAAAGAATGGAATTTCAAAGAGTGTAGTCTAGATGTATAAAAGTACATCTGCCAAATGCCTGAGATTGTAGGAACTCATCAGACATTAGAACTAAATTTCAATCCTAAAACATGTACTACAATACCATATATATTGTTATATTTGATAAGAATTGCACCCTAATATAGTCCACAAGCTTCATAACATCAAGAATTCAGTTTTCTATATGATTGATAAATACATTGAACTAATAATGGCTAACATTCATTTTTTTTTCAACAGTAAAGGGATTTTATAAACCTTTAAGGAGATGCAAGTTTTTCTGCATTTCTGTATTTCTTTGATAAATTGTCAGGCAAAGCTAATCTTTTGATTGAAAACAGTAATTATGACCTCTACTATTAAGTTGTTTCTATGAAGATAAAGGAAACAGGATAGGAACAAACACATTGTTGGTTTTGAACCAGATCAGACCTCTAACTGAAGTGCTGTGTCTGAACTAGTCCAAATGGCTTGGGGTGACATGTTGACAAGAGCATTACCAATACTTGATAGTTTGTTGATTTTGTAATATTTTCATATATATAATATTTGGGGCGGCACAGTGGCACAGTGGTTAGCACCGCAGCCTCACAGCTACAGCGACCCGGGTTCAATTCCGGGTACTGCCTGTGTGGAGTTTGCAAGTTCTCCCTGTGTCTGCGTGGGTTTCCTCCGGGTGCTCCGGTTTCCTCCCACATGCCAAAGACTTGCAGGTTGATAGGTAAATTGGCCATTAGAAATTGCCCCTAGTATAGGTAGGTGGTCGGGGAATATAGGGACAGGTAGGGATGTGGTAGGAATATGGAATTAGTATAGGATTAGTATAAATGGGTGGTTGATGGTCGGCACAGACTTGGTGGGCTGAAGGGCCTGTTTCAGTGCTGCATCTCTAAACTAAACACTGAGACACAATTCCTCTCCTATCTCTGTGAAGAACATACATTAAAATAACTGTGCAAAATTAACACATTGCTAACAAACTTGAGTGTTAATAATGCTGTGTAATGTTATAAAGGAAATATATTCAACTGAATAATCTCAAATGTTATAGCTTTTTTACAGAATGCTAATAATGAAGAGTTTTCAAGCATAGATCTCATGAACAGGCAATACTGAGAAATGCCAGAAAGTATGTATATTACATCCTTTTGTAAAGAACTGTACAGATGAATTCCTAAGAACATACAAGCAGACATCTCGAGACTCAGTTTTCAAATTGACATTACAAACCTAAGAATTTAAGTCACTGATTTCTCCACACTGCAAGAACCAATGAGAATTTGGTTAAAGGCAGAAAATGCTGGAAAAACTCAGCAGTATCTGTGGAGAGGAAAGCAGAGTTAACATTTCAGCTCTGTGATCTTTCATCAGAACTGGGAAACGTTTGAAGATGTTTTCTGATGTGCTCACAGCAGCCTAAGTCTCAGAGATCTACCCTATAATCTCCAATGCTGGCAATAGTTTTCCAAGGCTTTCTGAAACCACATCAAACATTGTCGTTTCCCTAGGACAATGTCAGAATAGGGTAGAAACTCACTGACAATTTAGTCCCTCAGCTTTGGTCTCTTGTACAGCTGCTGACTTGATGTGGCAGGGGAACACCCTCCAAGCCACACACCATTCTGACTTGGAACTATATCGCTGTTCCTTCACTTTCACTGGGTTAAAATCCTGGAGCTCCCTTCCTAACAGGACTGTGGGTGTACTTACACCCCAAGGACTGCAGCATTTCAAGAAGGCAGCTCACCACCACCTTCTCATGGGCAATTAGGGCTGGGCAATAAATGCTGGCCTGGCCAGCAATGCCCACGTCCCATAAACGAATATATAAAAAAAATTTACAGGACAGAAACTTAGCAGGTTCAAGTTTCTGAAGTTCGTCTGTGTTAGTGTACTGTGCGTGAAGTAGGTGCATGGTACAGATACAAACAAGAGGGAGAATTAAAGCAAGGATAAACAGTATGATGGTGCAATACACTGAAGTCTGGATCAGAGTTTGATTAGAAATGCTAGTATCTATTGACTTCGACATGCTGATTTCCTACTGGGCTAGATTTTGATGTCAGTGACACAGCAACAGTACTCACTGCTGACATCAATTCAAGCTACGCATCAACCGACTGCAATCCCCATAGCGGGAATTTCACAGAATCACAGAATAATACATTGCAGAAGAGGCCCTTCGGCCCATCGAGTCTGCACCGATGCATTAAAACACCTGACCTGTCTACCTAATCCCATTTGCCAGCACTTGGCCCATAGCCGTTATGACATGCCAAGTGCTCATCCAGGTACTTTGTAAAGGATGTGAGGCAACCTGCATCTACCACCCTCCCAGGCAGGGCATTCCAGACCGTCACCACCCTCTGGGTAAAAAAGTTCTTTCTCAAAACCCCTTTAAACTCCCGCCCCTCACCTTCAACTTGTGACCCCTCGTAACTGACCCTTCAACTAAGGGGAACAGCTGCTCCCTATCCACCTGTCCATGCCCTCATAATTTTGTACACCCCGATCAGGTCACCCCTCAGTCTTCTCTGCTCCAGTGAAAACAACCCAAGCCTATCCAACCTCTCTTCATAGCTTAAATGTTCCATCCCAGGCAACATCCTGGTGAATCGCCTCTGCACCCCCTCCAATGCAATCACATCCTTCCTATAATGTGGTGACCAGAATTGCACACAGTACTCCAGCTGTGGCCTTACCAAAGTTCTGTACAACTCCAACATGACCTCTCTGCTTTTGTAATCTATGCCTCGATTGATAAAGGCAAGTGTCCCATATGCCTTTTTCACCACCCTATTAACCTGCCCTTCTGCCTTCAGAGATCTATGGACAAACACGCCAAGGTCCCTTTGTTCCTCGGAACTTCCCAGTGTCAGGCCATTCATTGAATACTTCCGTGTCACATTACTCCTTCCAAAGTGTATCACCTCACACTTTTCAGTGTTAAATTCCATCTGCCACTTTTCTGCCCATTTGACCATCCCATCTATATCTTCCTGTTACCTAAGACACTCCACCTCATTGTTAACCACTCGGCCAATCTTTGCGTCATCCGCGAACTTACTGATCCTACCCCCCACATAGTCATCTATGTCGTTTATATAAATGACAAACAAAAGGGGACCCAGCACAGATCCCTGTGGTACGCCACTGGACACTGGCTTCCAGTCACTAAAACAGCCGTCTGTCATCACTCTCTGTCTCCTACAGCTAAGCCTTATCAAGTTACCTTGTAACCCATGTGCATTTGCTTTCTTGATAAGTCTCCCATGTGTGACCTTGTCAAAGGCTTTGCTGAAATCTATGTAAACTGCATCAACTGTACTACCCTCATCTACACACCTGGTCACATGCTCAAAAAATTCAATCAAATTTGTTAGGCATGACCTCCCTCTGACAAAGCTATGCTGACTATTCCTAATCAAATTTTGCCTCTCCAAGTGGTGATAGATTCTCTCCTTCAGAATTTTCTCCAATAGTTTCCCTACTACTGACATGAGACTCACTCGTCTGTAGTTCCCTGGCTTATCTCTACAACCTTTCTTAAATAGTGGGACCACATTAGCTGTTCTCCAGTCCTCTGGCACCTCCCCCATGGCCAGAGAGGAATTAAAAATTAGGGTCAGAGCCCCTGCAATCTCCACCCTCACTTCCCACAGCATCCTGGGACACAAATTGTCCGGACCTGGAGATTTGTCCGCTTTTAAGCCTTCCAAAACCTCCAATACCTTGTCACTCCCTATGACAATTTGCTCAAGAACCTCACAGTCTCTCTCTCTAAGTTCCATATCTACATCCTCTTTCTCTTGGGTGAAGACTTTAATGTAAATGACAACGAGATTTATCAGACCTTTTAAAAGTGTTTATGTTGACCTTTTAACAAGATTTATCGGATTTGTTTAAAAAGTGATTTACACTAAAACAATGAAAAAGTCTGATAAATGTCAGATTTATGTTCTTAAAAAATTATTTACTTGAATCCATTTTAACATTTAAAAGATCATTTCTGGTATAGGCCTTCTCATTTAGCATTCATGAAATGAGAGGAGGCCTCTTAACACCTGGAAATACCAGGTCTAAAATTTTTCGGTGTGAATGCTTCCTTATTAGTGGGAAATTCACGCTAGTCCCCTACCTGCCATTTAAATCTACAGCTTGATGGTAGAAGTTTCAAGCCTTGAGGAGTAGCATACGAACATACAAATTAGGAGCAGGAGTAGGCCACTCAACCCCTCGAGCCTGCTCTGCCATTCAATAAGTTCATGGCTGAACTGATTACTCCACATTTCCACCTACCCCCGATAACCTTCCACCCACTTGCTTATTAAGATTCTATCTAACTCTACCTTAAAAATATTCAAAGACTCTGCTTCCACTGCCTTTTGAGGAAGAGAATTCCAAAGACTCCCGACCCTCTGAGAGAGAAAAATTCTCCTCATCTCTGTCTTCAATGGGCGACCCTTTATTTTTAAACAGTGATCCCTAGTTCGGGATTCTCCCGCAAGGGGAAACATCCTTTCCACATCTACCCTGTCAAGGCCACTCAGGATCTTGTATGTTTCAATCAAGTCGCCTCTTACTCTTCTAAATTCCAGTGGATACAAGCCTAGCCTGTCCAATCTTTCCTCGTAAGACAGGCCACCCATTCCAAGTATTAGTCTAGTAAACCTTCTCTGTACTGCCTCCAACGCATTTACATCCTTCCTTAAACCAATGCCCTGTATAGCTGAAGCATAACCTCCCATCTTTTGTATTCAATTCCCCTCGCGATAAACGATAACATTTTATTAGCTTTCCTAATTACATGCTGTACCTGCATACTGACCATTGGCGATCATGCACTAGGACACCCAGATCCCTCTGCATCTCAGAGCTTTGCAATCTCTCACCATTTAGATAATATGCTTATTTTTTATTCTTCCTGCCAAAGAGGACAATTTCACACTTTCCTACATTTTGCTCCATTTGCCAGATCTTTGCCAACTCACTTAACCTATCTATATCCCTTTGTAGCCTCCTTATGTCCTCTTCACAACCTACTTTCCTACCTATCTTTGTGTCATCAGCAAATTTAGCAACCATACCTTTGGTCCCTTCTTTTAAGTCATTTATATAAATTGTAAAAAGTTGAGGCCCCAACACAGATCCCTGTGGCACACCACTCATTACATCTTGCCAACCAGAAAATTACCCATTTAATCCCACTCTCTGTTTCCTGTTAGCTAACTAATCTTCTATCCATGCCACTATGTTACCCCCTACACCATGAGCTTTTATTTTCTGCAATAACCTTTGATGTGGCACCTTATCAAATACCTTCTGGAAATCTAAGTACATCCACCGGTTCCCCTTTATCCACAGCACATGTAACTCCCTCAAAGAACTCCAATAAATTGGTTAAACATGATTTCTCTTTCACAAAACCATGTTGACTGCCTGATTACCTTGAATTTTTCTAAATGCCCTGCTATACCATCTTTAATAATAGCTTCTAACATTTTCCCTAAGACAGATGTTAAGCTAACTGGCCTGTAGTTTCCTGCTTTCTGTCTCACTCCCTTTTTGAATAAAGGAGTTACATTCACTAATTTCCAATCTAATGGAACCTTCCCCTAATCTAGGGAATTTTGGAAAATTAAAACTAATGCATCAACTATCTCGCTAGCCACTTCTTTTAACACCCTAGGATGAAGTCCATCAGGACCTGGGGACTTGTCAGCCTGCAGTTCCAACAATTTGTCCAGTACCATTTCCCTGGTGATTGTAATTTTCTTGAGTTCCTCCCTCCCTTCCATTTCCTGACTTACAGCTAATACTGGGATGTTATTTGTATCCTCATTAGTGAAGACTGATGCAAAATATCTGGTCAATTCATCCGCCATCTCTTTATTATCCATTATTAATTCCCCAGACTCACTTTCTATAGGACCAACACTCACTTTGTTAACTTTTCTTTTTAAAATATCTATAGAAACTCTTACTATCTGTCTTTATATTTCTAGTTAGCTTTCTCATACTCTAATTTTACCGTCCTTATCAATCTTTTAGTCATTCTTTGCTGTTTTTTATATTCTGTCCAATCTTCTGACCTGCCTCCCATTTTTGCACAATTATAGGCTTTTTCTTTAAGTTTGTTACTATCTTTATAACTGTTTTAGTTAATCACGGATGGCAGGTCCCACCCTTGGAAATTTTCTTTCTCGTTGAAATGTATCTATTCCGTGTATTCTGAAATATCCCCTTAAATGTCTGCCACGGCATCTCTATTGACCTATCCCTTAACCTGATTTGCCAGTTCACTTTAGCTAGCTCTGCTTTCATGCTGTCATAATTGTCCCCATTTAAGTTTAAAGTTCTATTCTTGGACCCATTCTTCTCTCCCTCAAACTGAATGTAAAATTCAATCATATTATGATCACAGCTACCTGGGGGCACCTTAACTATGAGGACATTAATTATTCCTCTCTCATTGCGCAATACCAGGTCTAGTATAGCCTGCTCTCTGGTTGGCTCCAGAACATATTATTCCAAGAAATTATCCCAAAAATATTCTATATACTCCTCAACTAGGCTACCTCTGCCCATCTGATTTTTCCAGTCTATATTTTGACTAAAATCCCCCATAATTATCGCGGTACCTTTCTGACTAGCTGCCATTATTTTTTCCTTTATACCCCGTCCTACAGTATGGTTAACATTAGGTCACCTGTACACCACTCCCACAAGTGAATTCTTGCCTTTATGATTTCTCATATCTACCCAAACTGCTTCTACAGCCTGGTCTCCTGAACTTAGGTCATCCCTCTCTATTGCACTAACACCAGCATTATTTAACAGAGCTACCCTCCACCTTTTCCTAGCTTCCTGTCCTTCCTAAATGCCATGTACCCTTCAATATTCAAGTCACAATCTATGTCATCCTGCAGCTATGTCTCTCTAATGGCTATCAGATCGGACTTATTTATTTCTACTTGCGCTCTCAATTCTTCAGTTTTGTTTCAAATGTTTCGTGCAATCAGATACAGACCCTTTAGTTGTGTCCTTTTATTATTTTTGTAACCTCTAGCCTTATCTGTTGATTTACTCTTAGATTTGTACACTCTGTCCCTTCCTGTCACAGTCTGTTTATCATTTCCCATATTAATACCTTTCTTTCTTGCCTTGTCTCTACTCCTTGATTTATCATATCTTCCCAAATTTGAACCCTTGCCCCCATTATTCAGTTCAAAATCCTCTCTACTTCCCTAGTGATGTGGCTCACTAGAACACTGGCCCCAGCATGGTTCAGGTGTAGTCCGTCCCAACGGTACAGCCACCACTTTCCCCAGTACTGGTGCCAGTGTCCCATGAACCGGAACCTACTTCTACCACACCAGTCTTTGAGCCACGCATTAATTTCTTTGATCTTATTTGCCCTATGCCAATTTGCACATGGCTCAGGTAATTTTTTTTTTCAGAGCTACAGCACTGAAACAGGCCCTTCGGCCCACCGAGTCTGTGCCAACCATCAACCACCCATTTATACTGATCCTACACTAATCCCATATTCCTACCACATCCCCATCTTCCCTATATTCCCCTACTGCCTACCTATACTCAGGGCAATTTATAACAGCCAATTTACCTATCAACCTGCAAGTCTTTGGCTGTGGGAGGAAACCGGAGCACCCGGTGAAAACCCACGCGGTCACAGGGAGAACTTGCAAACTCCACACAGGCAGTACCCAGAATTGAACCCGGGTCGCTGGAGCTGTGAGGCTGCGGTGCTAACCACTGCGCCGCCCTAATAACCCAGTGATTATTACCTTTGAGGTTCTGCTTCTTAATTTGGCGCTTAGTTCCTCATACTGACAATGCAGAACCTCTTTCCTTGTCCTGCCTATACTGTTGGTATCTACATGGACCACGATGACCGGATCCTCCCCTTCCCGCTGTAAGTTCCTCTCCAGCCCTGAGCAGATGTCCCAAACCCTAGCACTAAGCAAGCAACACAACCGTCTGGTCTCTCACTTTTTGCTGCAGAGAACAGTGTCAATCCCCCCTAACTATACTCTCTCCTACTACCATGACATTCCTTTTTTCTCCTTCTACTTGAATGGGTTCCGGTACAATGGCGCTATGGTCAGGTTGCTCATCCACTCTGCAGCCCCCACTCTCATCCAAACAAACTGAAAGAACCTCAAACCTGTAGGACAATCATAAAGGCTGAGGCTCCTGCACTCCGGGTCCCCTTACCTGTAGCCACACTCTCCTGTCCCTGACCACTGACCAAATCAGAAGACCCTATCCTAATGTGTGTGACTGCGTCCTGGTACAAAATGGTCAGGTAACTTTCCCCCTCCCTGATGTGTCGCAGTGCCTACAGCTCGGACTCCAGTTCAATGACGGTGAGCCGAAGCTCTTCGAGCCGCACTTACTGCAGATATGTTTGCCCTGGATCACACTGGCATCCAGGAGCTCCCAGATGCTGCAGCCATGACACACACCTGTCCTGCCATCCTTATTGTGTTTTAATTAACTACTTAATTATTTTATTCAATTTTTAAAATTTATTTTCCTTTTTATGTATTTTATTAAGCTTACCACTAGTTCCTTTATTATTTTAAATTTTAGGATTATTATGGACCTTAAATCACTTACCAGATACTTACTAAACAGGTAGCGTCTTCCCTGCTCTCTCTGTTGATTGTGATGTCACTCTGATGTCATTTTCGATCTTTCCTTGCTCCGCTCCCACCGTGCTCCTCTCTCTCTCTCTGGTCTCCGGGCTTTTGGCGCGCTTTTTGAAACTCTGCTCCTGCCGTGCTGCTCTTTAAAATCAAGGGTGGCATTCTAGTGCAGTACTGAACGAGTGTCGGACTGTTGGAGGTGCTAGCCGAGGATGAGATGTCAAACCGAGGCCCCATCTTCTTGCTCCGGTGAAAGTAAAAGATCCCATGGCACTATTTCAAAGAAGAGCAGGGGAGCTTTCCCCGGTATCCTGGCCAATATTTATCCCTCAATCAACATGACAAGAGGAGATGATCTGGGCATTATCACATTGCTGTTTGTGGGAGTTTGCTATGTGCACACTGGCTTCCTGCCTTACAACAGTGACTACACTTCAAAAGGTACTTCATTGGTTGCACTTTGGTGGTCGTGAAAGGCACGATATAAATGCAAGATTTTTCTTTAAAACTACTTTAAAATAAAGTTTGGTAATGATATTTCAGCTCCTACCTTTATCCATGTGTATATGTAATCTTTGTTTTACTGTCTGTAAAATGATTAAGTGAAGGATAATCAGTGCTTTTTACTTCCTGGTTTGCTATCTGTGAGAACTCGTCAATGTGATTGACATATGTTTTGAATATGTTTGAGTAGGCAAATGAAGGCCTTGCTGCTTGGTAGTGGGGCGCTGCACCGAGGCCTCACTGCCGGCGCATGTAAAATGCAGCAGGGCTTTCTTGGCATCAGAGGGCGTGGCGGTCTCCCCTGCCATGATCCCCGACATCGAGGGGCTGGTAAAATTCAGCCTGCAGTATGTGTTCAGATTGAAGGATAGCACGTGATCAGATACATATCCAGCTTCATTTTAGCAGAGTTAATCAATATGGCATTAGTTTTTTGCATGGGACTCTGGTACAGGACCTGCTACTGTGTAGGGGGGAGAAAAAAATTCTAATATATGATCTTAATTGAGGGACAGTAGTTTTGTACTTAGTATTATGATCACACAAAGTTAAATAACTGGCTTACAGCCCAACTAATCATGTCTCAGAAAATCTTAAAGATTCAGACTATATTCTCTTTCATTCAGAATATTTTTCCAATATTCAAAAAACGCATGAATTCAGGAATTATAGACCAATTAAACCAAAAGTCCCATCCAGAGGGCCTGGGGAGAATACTCAAACATTTTACAGGATGCTATTGCTGGTCATCTAAAAAAGTAGAGACCATAAGGAATGGTCAGCATCGAGGTATGAACTATTGTTTCTAAATCACAAATTCGTTTTTTCTTGATTCCGATAACTAAACTACTGAGCAGCAAGTACCCAGTGGATATAATTTATTTCAATTCTCAGAAGCCATTTTGAAAAAATTCTGCTATAAAGTTTTAAAATAATATGGTTAATCAAATTGATAGAAAATTAGCTATACTGAAAACTAAATTGACAATGGAAACCAGATAGTAATGATAAAAAAGGCCATTAAGGGCAGAAGAGAATTAAGAGGAATTTTGCAACAGATATGGGTGCCCAGATATTTATTCAGAAATATGAAGATACCAAAAATGACACCAAAAACTGATGAATTAAAAGGGGCACACATTATTTTGCCACATGAACATTAAAACTTAAAATTGCAAGCCCCTGACAGAAAAGACATTTGCATAGTAACAGTGTTGGAACAAGGGACCCAGCCCTTGCTTCCCCAATACACAGAAGTGGTCAGACCAGTTTAGTCAGATGACAGACTGTTAGAAGTTCAAATTTAAAAAAAACTCCAAGAAATTTGAAAACTCAAAGCTGTTTGCTCCTGAACTGAGAACACCTCATCCCTGTCTGCTCTCATCAGCTTTGGAAACTATTGAAAACATATGAACCCAAAGAAAGAAAAGTCTCCTACAGTGAACAAGGTTTAAGAAGAATACTGGGCCCCACTGAAAAGCAAGACCACCTACAATCAAGGACCCTACAGCAAGCTCAAAGCACAGTAAAAAAAAACCCTGTTCAGAGATTGCCTCAAACCTCTCCATTTTATTTTTTCTTCTTGTTTCTGTCTACTTGCATGTGCGTATCACCTGAGCATTTATTTAACATGAAATTCTTAGGCCAGGAAGGTTTCATGTGAAATGAGATAAAGCACCTTTAACAGAAAAAATGCCAGCTTCACAGAGGCTTGGTCAGACAAAAATGGACATTAAGCCAAAGATAGCTGGAGGAGTGACCAACATCTTGGTCAGAGCTGTTTTAAAAGAGGAGGGAATTCCAGAGTGTGGAGCCTGAAGGCTGCCCATGGTGGGGTGGGGAGCAGAACTGGCAGAACACAGTTCTAGGAGAGTGGTTGCAATGCTGCAGGAAATTATGAAGGAATGGAGGGTTGAGACCTTGAAGGGATTTGTAAACAAAGATGAGAATTTTAAAATTGCAGTCGTTGAGAGACTGGGAACCAATGGAGGTTGACAAGGATTGGAATAATGGGTAAGTGGGACATGGCACAGGGTAAGACACAGGAAGCAAGATTTTGGATGAAAGTTTATGGTGGGTGGGAGGCTGGCCAGGAGAGCATTGGAATAGTTGAATATAGGGGAGACAAAAGATGGATGAGGGTGTTAGTAACAGATAGGCAAAGGCAGATGTTACAAAGGGGGGCAGTAGATGGTCTTTGTGATGAAAAAGATATGGGGTCAGAGGTTCAGCTCAGGGTTAAACAGGATAATATTGTGAACAGATTGGTCCTTCCTGATACAGTGGGGAAAGGAATGGAATCTGTAGCAAGGGTATGGAATTTGTAGCAGGGGCAAAAGACAAGGGCTTCAGACTTCCTACTCTTTGAAAAAAAACTTACATATGCAGCTCTGACAACACAAGAGGCAGTGCAAGGGTTGAATAAGGCTAGGGGAGGATACAGCTGAATTTTTCAGCATACATGTGAAAGCTGCCCCTGTGATTTCAGATGACCCCCAAGAGGTAGCATGTAAATGAGGAAGAGGGTGGGCTGGTGGCAAGGAGGATCCAGTTGTCATGGTCTGCTTAGGAACCAACAGCATACGTGAAGTTCTGCTGCGGGAGTTCCAGGAGCTAGGGTCCAAATAAAACTACCATGTAGAACCAAACTGTTTGCAATATCATCCTATTTAACCCTGATCTGAACTGCTGCCTCCATATCATTTCCATCACAAAGACCAGCTACTGCACCTTTGTAACCTCCGCCTTTGCCTATCTGTTGCTAAAACCCTCAAAGGGAATAATCTCTGGATTACTAACTCAGTGATGCACAAATTGGCATTAAAATCAGACAGATCAGAGAGTTGAATGCATGGCTCAAAGAGTGGTGTGAAAGACAGGGGTTTCAATTTATGGAGTACTGGTGTCAATACTCTGGATAATATTGGCAATACTGCTGTTCCATTGAATGGCTCCACTTAAACTGGACTGGGACCAGCATCTTACCGAATCAATAACAAGGGCTGTAGATAGGGCTTTAAACTAAAATGGTGGCAGGGATGGATTCAAGTGAGGTGAAATTCATAACTAAAAAGAGAAAATCAAGAACACAGAGCAGTATAGCGTTTTCAGTAAACACCATGCAACAGGAAGGGGCAAAAAGTTTAATGGCAATATTGCAGTGAATAAGGTCAAATCAGGGAAAATGGTAAAAAAATTAAAATTAAAGGTGCTTTATCTAAATGAATGAAGCATTTTTAACAAGTTAGATGAATTAATGGCATGAATACAGAAATCGGTTTGATGTAATATCCATTACAGATGTGGTTGCATGGTGACAAAGGTTGGGAACTAAATATACCAAGGTACTTGACATTACAAAAAAAAAAATCAGAAAATGCAAAAGAAAGTGGGGTAGCTCTAATAATAAAGGATGGCATAAGGACAGATCTTGGCTTGGAAAAACAGGAAGTAGAATCAGTATGGGTAGAGAGAAGAACTAGGGTCAGAAAACATTGGAAGAGTTTTTAGGTCTCCTAACAGTAGCTATACCGTTGAACAGAGTATTAACCAAGAAATATGAGGAGCTTGTGACAAAGGTAATGCAATAATCATGGAACACTTTAATCTTCATATAGACTGACCAAATCAAATCAGAAAAAGTAGCTTGGAAAATGAGTTTATAGAATACATTCCAGACAGTTTCCTAAAACAATGTGGGCCCAACCAGGGAAGAGGCTATTTTAGATCTTGTTTTGTGTAATGAGGTAGGGTTAATAAGTAATCTCAATAAGGGATCCTCTGGGAAAGAGTGATCACAATATAATAGAATTGCACATTGAGTTTGAGAGTGACGTACATAAATCCGAAATTGAAGTATTGAACATAAATGCAGCCAATTACATAGGTATGAGGAGCCAATTAGTTAAGGTAGATATGAAAATCAGATTAAAAGGTATGATGATAGATGAGCAATGGTGAATATTTAAAGAAATATTTCACAATTCTCCATGTATCTATATTCCATTGAGAACTAAAAATCCATGGGAAAAGCGATCCATCCGTGGCTAACAAAAAAGCTTAAGGATAGAATTAGAGTAAAAGAAGCAGCCTGTAACATTGCCAAGAGTAGTAAGTTTGAGGATTGGAAGAGTTTAGATACCAGCGAAGGATGACCAAAACATTGATAAAGTGGAAGAAAATAGAATGAGTAAACTAGGCAGAAATATAAAAAGAACTTCTACATGTAAAAGGAAGAGATTCGCAAAAGTAAGTGTGGACTGGTTAGAGATTGAGACAGGAGAAATTATAATGGGAAATAAGGAAATGGCAGAGACAATAAATAGATGTGTCTTCTACAGAGGAGACAAACACTAAGAAAAGCTAAAAATAGTGGGGAACCAAGGATCTAATGAGTGAGGAACTAAAAAGTAATTATTAATAAAGGAAAAGTACTGGAGAAATTAATAGGACTGAAAGCCAACAAAGCCCCAGGCCTGATGGCCTATATCCTGGGGTTCTAAAACAGGTGGGTACTGAGAGTGGATGCATTAGTTGTGATCTTCCCAAAATTCAGGAATGGTACCAGTGGATTGGAAAGTAGAAAAAAGTAACACCACCATTCAAGAAAAGGAGAAAACGGGAAGCTACAGGTCAGAAGCTTGACAGTCATCAGAAAAATGCTGGAATCCATTAAGGAAATGGCAACAGGGCAATTAGAAAATCAAAATATGATTGGCAGTCAACATGATTTTATGAACGGGTAATCGCTTTTGACAAATCTATTAGAATTTTTCCAGGATGTTAACTAGCAGGGTATATAAAGTGGAACCAAATGTAATATTTGGGTTTTCAGAGGGCATTCAATAAAGTTGCCACACAAAAGGTTGTTGCACAAGGACTCAATTTGGTGGGTAATATATCATGGATACAGAATTAGTTAAAGAATAGAAAAAAAGAGAGAAACTGGCCATTTTCAGGTTGGCAGGCAGTTACTAGTGGTGTGTCACAGGTACAGCAACCATTTGCCTTTATTGTAAGGGGGTTGGGATACAAGAGTAAGGAACTCTTGCTGAAATTGCAGTGCTTTGTTTAGGTCACACTTTAAGTACTGTGTGCAGTTCTGGTCTCTGTACCTTTTTGGTGGGGGGGTGGGGGGGGGGGGTACAGCGAAGGTTCACTAGATTGATTCCTGGGATGAGAGGGCTGTCCTATGAGAAGACACTCAGTAGAATTAGCCCATACTGTCTGGAGTTAAGAAGAATGAGAGGTGATCGCATTGCAACCAAAGAGATTCTGAGGGGGCTCGACAAGGTAGATGCTCCAGAGGCTCAGCCCTTGCTGGAATGTCTAGAACTGGGGGTGTCAGGCTCTAGATAAAGGACCGGACTGAAATAAGGAGAAATTTCTTTAGAGGGTTGTAAATCTTTGGAATTCTCTACCCTAGAGGGCTGTGGATGCTCAGTTGAGTATATTCAAGGCTGATATGAATAGATCTTTGGACTGTAAGGGAATCAAGGATATGGGGATCAGGTGGGAAAGTGGAGTTGAGGATCAGCAACAATCTTATTAAATGGTGGTGTAGGCTTGAGGGACCAAATGGCCTACTTCTGCTTCTATTTCTTATGTTCTTGTAAGCAACCATGGAACCAAGTGACAGCAATCCCACTGAGCTAGACAACTGTTCTGTTCCATGTCAAAGGATGCAGTGGGGTTAAAAAGGATGAGGAAGAATAGTGCACCACAGTCAGAGTCAGAAGATGGCATTTGTGACTTTGATTAGGGTTATTTCTGTGTTGTGGCTAGGACAAAAAGCTGCTTGGAGAGGTTCAAACATCAGAGTTGCTGGAAAAGTGGGAACGGATTTCAAAGGTGATGTGTTCAAGCACTTTGTAGAGTATGCAATAAATTGCACAGATGGCAAGGTTGATTCTATCCCTAGAAAGGAGTGACGGCGGTTTTAAATGAGAGAGTGACAGTACCAGGAGAGAACATCATTTACAGTGTCAGCCAGCATGGGCCATGACAAGAGGTTAGGTGGTCAGCAGTACACTGGGAATGCAGTCAAAGTAGGAGGTGGATCACAAAAATCAATGTGCTTAGAAAATGCATGAGGAGTGTTAGGAGAGAAACTGCTGAAAGATGTGGGTTCAAGGGTGGAGAAAGGCAGAGCCTAAAGGAAAGTTTGACTTTAATGGGCAAAGAGTGAAAATCAGCAGAATCTATGAGCTCCCTACACTACTTCTTGAAGGTGGGGGTGGAGGGGGTAGTGGAGAGGGGTTTAAGGAGACAGTTTGTAGTCGAGAAAAGCTCAGGTAGTTTCCTTTGCTCTCTAGAGTGATCCTATCGAGAGTGGTTTTGGTAGGAATTGCAGTCCGACCACACTTGATCTAGCCAAATCTGATGATGGATGGCTAAACTAGTTGTGTGTCAGCTATGCTCAAGACTGCACCCCTTAGACGAATGGGGGCTATACAAGGGGAAAAAAATCAGGATGCAAGTAAAGATTTTGAGGACAAAAGTGTCAAATGGTGGAGGACAGTGGTTTAGCAGTCGACAGCTGAAGGAGTATTGCAGCGAATGGAGGGCCAAAGGCTAAACAGGATTTAGAAATTGCAGTTGTAAATGATGTGAAGAGAGGGAAGTGGGGTTGGAAGGAGTAGCGAATGTGGATGGTAAGGATTATGAAGGAGCGAGTGGAGATGATCACATCTGTGATCAGGATCACAAAATGGCAAGGTTGAAGAGTGGCCAAAAATATGGGTAGGAGACAGTTTATATGGGAGAGGGGGGTTTAGGGAGACAGGAGTAGTGAAAAATTAGACCAGAGATGGAGATTGAATTCAGTGACTTTAAAATACAAATGCAGTCTCTAAAGCAAGTATTTCCTGGGGGAGGGAAAATACAAAATACCACCTAAATATATAAAATATGTGCATTAATTTACCTTATGAATGGGAATAAGAACCTGGTTTCAATAGGTTCTAGAATTGGAAAAATCTTTCATGTCGTTTTTAAAAATAAAATTGATGCACAAATATACAACAAATTTAATGGACAGCTTTTGCCACTGGTTAATGCCTACTTATCACTTGGTTTTGATTTCTAGTCAGCATTTAAACATCTTGCATCTTGCTTATCCAGAGGCATAAGCAAGTTTCTTATTGGTCTCCCAAAGCATTACAATCATGAACTTGGGTCAGACAGATTTGAACAAGGCAACATTATGCCTGCAAAGACATCTCATATGGTGTTGTGAATTCTTATCCTGTGCTTAACTATGAATTAATTTGGTAACCGAGCTTTCAATCTAGAGCTATAAATATTATCCATATTCACCAAACATATTACACATGAACACCAAATCAAAGGTCACTGAATGCATTAAAAATGAATTCAAACAATCCTACAGGTTTTCAAAATCCAGAACACTTTTTCCCCAGATTGGAGTAGGATTTCCCCATTATTTACTCAATCACAATCAGTCCATGAAAAATGGTGGGTTTTAAAATCAACATTTGGGAATGCAAATTGTGGAGGAAAGCTAAAAACACACAATTAAACCAGAAAAGAACTCATACATAGCCAAATATGTTTGTTTTCAGAAGTTCATTCTTTTCATCATGTATTCTGGGTAAGGCTCAACAACTCAAACAAAACTTTTTTAAAAATGTCTTAACATGTGGCTATACTACAAAGATCAAAGGGAGAGACTCTCAATCATGCGTAGACCTCATTACTAAGATCCAAGTCACATATCTAGTTTGCAAGAGTGAGAAGAGACTAAATGCGTCAAAGGTATCGCATGGAGTCAGAAATCCTAGCTCAATGATATACCTTTAGGGATAGCACCCAATGGACTTTACATGAAATCAGAGTCATAACCACAATCCTAAAACAAAGAAAAATAAGGAGTTAGACAAATGATAATTTTGTTTGAAAAAATTTAAGGAAAATGAAAAGACACCAGGTCAGCATTTATAAAGCAAAGATGGGCTAGCATTTCAGCTGTAGGACCCATTCCTAGTTTAGTTTCCAGTATTTTTATTTCATTTATTTTTAATTACACACATTTAGGGCGCATTCATAGTGCAGTTTTACACCAATGCAAAGTGGTTTCAATACAAATGTAATAGCACAATTCAGAATCAGGTGCTGATCTGACTCTTGAGCACAATAAAGAAAGAGGCAAGAGACCTCAAGTAGGTAATCTCACACTGCTTGAATTTTATACCAGGTACAACATAAATCAAACCATAAACACTCTTGTGGACAATACCCAAATAATCGA
This sequence comes from Heterodontus francisci, assembly GCF_036365525.1. NCBI lineage: Eukaryota > Metazoa > Chordata > Chondrichthyes > Heterodontiformes > Heterodontidae > Heterodontus > Heterodontus francisci. The sequence goes on along the minus strand of NC_090373.1, from coordinate 118,862,163 downwards.
CTTCTTTTTGGAAGAGACTTTATTATTTTAATAGACTCCCTTCGTGTTTTAGGTGTTTTAAAAGTTCCAGCGACAATACTCCTAGGAATAAGCTACTCTCTCAAATAAGAACCCATGCCAAGCTCAAGTCAAAATTGTGTTTTCACTTTTGAACTTCAATCAAATGGAGAAAAATTTACAAATGTCATCTTCCACTTGGTTGATCACAGGGCAAGACAGATATATCCTGTAACTCAATGGTACTGGTCCAGCAATCAATAATAGTCAAAAGCAGATTTTGGCAGGCCTGCATATCCTCCATTTTAAAATGTCTATATCTTAGGGTCCAGTGGACTTTACATGAAATCATCAGAGTCATAACCACAATCCTAAACAAAGAAAAAAAGGAATTAGGCAAATGATAATTTGTATAAACAAGAAAAACATTACACTCTGAATTTTCCACTTTAATGGCAGTTCTACAGATTCAAATGGTAGAAATGGAGGAGGAAGGAAGGAAGGAGTACTAAACAAATGATAATCTGCAACTACAAGAAAGAGATCAGAAAATCCTGAGCTTTTGGATGTAGAGCATGCCAGTAGCGAAACACACTGGCAAATGGTTTTTGAGCTCAACATTAGGATGTACCATTCCAAACTGCTGCACAAGGGAGTACACAGTGAAACAAATCCTAAATTCTTCATACAGGACTGGAATTAGTAAATGCAGCACCACTTCAACATTGTATTGTACTACAAAACAGAATTAAGCAATAGTAAAGGTGGGGGAGGGGGAGGGAAGAAAGAAAAGCCTTTATAAGAGGTAGCATAGAGAATTTTCATTCCTCAAGGACAGTAATAAGCATTCATATCTCACCAGATATAACTTTTGGTTGTTAGCCATGGCTCAGTGATAGTACCCACATCTCTAAGTCAGAAGGTGTGGGTTAAAGTCACACTGGATTTGAGCACAAAATCTAGGCTGATACTTAAGTGCTGCACTGTTTGGGGTGCTGTCTTTCAGATGAGACGCTAAACAGACTCTGACTTCTCAGCTGGATGCCAGAGATCCCATGGCACTATTTTAAAGAACAGCAGGGAGTTCTTTCCGGTGTCATGGCCCTATTTCAAAGAAGAGCACAGGCGTTATCCCCAGTGTCCTGGCCAATATTTGTTCCTCAACCATCACTAAAATAGACTACCTGATCATCATCACATTACTGTTTGTGGGATTTTGCTGCATACAAATTGGCTGCCACATTTCTTACATTACAAAGTGGTTACATTTCAAAAGCGCTTATGTAGCTGTAAAGCACTTTGAATGTGTTGAGGTCATGCAAGGCATTATATAAATGCAAGTCTTTTGTTTTTCACCAGAAAATTGATCTTCGGAAAGCAGATAACATTTGATGTGCTCATTCCATTTTCTAGTTCTAATAAACCTGATCCTTGTTAAAGGAATGAGATGCATTTCCAAAAGGAAAACAAATCAAAATAATTTTCAGAAGACTGACTATTTTGACCCTCCGGTTCATTCTGTAAACTGGTGATGCAGGTAATCCCAAATTATTTACGCTAAATATACATGTCCTAATGGTACAGTGATATTTAATGTCCCAGATTTTAGCCCTTTTCTGTGCTGAGCTAGCTGATCTCAATCAGGGTATGAATGAGATGCTACAAATGGCCTCAGTGACCATGGACTAGACGTGGGAAGTCAGCTTGGGCTCCTGTATTATCCGGCAACCCTGCTGGAAAGTGTGTGTTGGGTGAGGACAAGATGTTGTGTCATAGGTGAGTAGTCCACCAACACTAACCACCTGGATTCAAATGAAAAATAGTCATTTGGGAGAGGTACCAGATCCCTATGTTTACAGAACTCAATGTCTTCAGAAAAGGACAGGAGAAAATTGAAACAAAAAAAATGACATGCGTTCTGCACAAATTAACAGCAAGCAATGGAGAAACATGATTTTTGGGCCATGGTAATTGGTGCTGCAGTCTTCAAGTCCAATTACATTTCCTTACCTGATTGCTGCTCATGTTTTCAGACTTCATAAGTGCAGAATAGCACCTAAGGAGTTAATATAAACAGATTAAGCATAACTAACTTTTCTGTTGTATTAATTTGGGCTAGATGCCTTCTAGCTTTATCGAATGCCGCCTTTTTCCCCAGTCCAGCACCCTTGCCTTTTGTCAATGTGGTTATTTCCCAATTGTTCTCGGACTCAGTTATTTACTCCATTTCACGTCCTAGAATTAAATCAAGTAATGCGTCATCCTGTTGGACCATAAACATAATGACCTAGAAAACATTTCCCACTGTAACCACATACAATTACCTTTATTCCAGTTTATCTCCAGATAGTTCCAGCTATCCATTATTCTAGCAGTTATTCTTGAACTGTCTACAAATCTATCATCTCAACCATTTAGTTGACCTCCAATACAGATTAATTGTACTATTTCCCTTCCTGTTCCTTAACTCTATTCATATGGATTCTAGTTTCAGCACAAGTCCCTAGAACATTCTTATACTCTGGTGCGATATATGAACGGGACTTGGTGCAAGTAAGGACACAGGCAGCAATGTTTTTAGATGACCTCAAGTTTACAGAGGGTAGAATGTGGGAGGCTGGCCAGGAGTGCATTGGAATAGTCAAGTCTAGGAGGTAACAAAAGTATGGATCAGTGCTTTAGCAGCAGATAAGCTGAGGCAGGGGCAAAGTCAGGCACCAATACAGAGGTTGAAATAGGTGGTCTTAGCGATGACGTGAATCTGTGTGGTCAGAAGCTCATCTTGGAGTTAAATATGACACCAAGGTTGCAAACAGTCTGGTTTAGCCTCAGACAGTTATCAGGGAGAAGACTGGTGGTGACCAGTGAACCAAAGACAGTGGCTTCCCAATATTTAACTGGAGGAAATTTCTGCTCATCCAGTAATGGATATCAGATGAGCAGTCTGATGGCGAGGGGCACTGGAGGGCAAGACATATGTTGGTGAGGTAGACCTGGGTGTCATTAGCATATATCTGAAAACTAATGCTGCATTTTCGGCTGATGTCGCCGAGGGGCAGCATGTACATTAGAAATAGGAGGGGGCCAACGATAGATCCTTGGTGGGGGGAAAATACCAGAGGTAGAGGTAACAGTATAGGAGCTGGAAGAGACGCCATTGCAGGTGATCTATTGAATCATAGCTAGAGAATAAGAATGGAACCAGATGAATGCAGTCCCACCCAGCTGGACAACAGCGGAGAGGTGTTGGAGGAGGATGGTGTGGTCACCCGGGAAAATAAAATTTCATTCTGTCTAGAGACTTTGGAAAGGAAAAGCATTCACCAAACACGTTTTAAAAATATATTTAGGTGCAGTTATAGAAAACATGTGCTCTCTCCCACCATACCCATACAAACCTAAGATCTTCAACTTCTTTTCTCTTCTTCATCTCCTCTTTTTCCCTTCGCTTCATCTCTTGAATCTGCGCTTTTCTCTCATTCTGTTCTTCTCTGTTCCTGGATTCCTTTTCTGCTGCCAAATCTGGGAATCGCTCATCTTTGGTTTTCTCCAACCGGTTTAAGATTTCATTTATCTTTTTCTCCACTGTAATAATCTTTACCTGATGATAAAAATTAAATTGCGCAAATGACGACTACAAATACTAACTCCTTTGAAGAAAGCTGTATACAACAGCTTTTTGCTACCATTCAAACCATAAGAGAAACAAAATTCCATGAAGAGTCAAGCTGAAATTCATGGACAATACAGTTTAGTAGGTAAGTAGGTCCTTTAACTCATCCATATAAAGAGGCAAAATGTTCTTTTTAACACAAGTTTATTTCATGCTCATTTTACTTAACTATTCAATGCAGCAGTTTTTTTGATTGTTCCCAATTCCTAGTTTCAGGATTCTAATCTCAGGGATGTAGACAGAAGAATTTTAAAGGAAAAGTCACATTTCTGTCTAACAGGTCTCTAACATTCAGCATTAATAGTTGAGTAGTCAACCAGGCTTTTAACACTACCTCCCATTAGCTCAGCAGCAGGTGTTGCATTTACCTCTTTTTGCCGGTGGAATCCTATTTGTCCCACATCCATATCACCAGTCTTCTTCAGATTAGACCAGGGAGTGTACACAACATTTATGTTGTTCATTTTGCATCCTAATAAACAGAAACAATGTAATCATTACAGATATATAAATTAAATTAATACAATACATTATCATTTATATTTTGAACAAGAGATCATCCTGGTGACTGGTCTGGCTCTTAATGAGTTCAGTGGCTCATAGCAACTAAAAATTAGTCACCAACCAACAACAGAAGAAATAAACAAGCAAGTGTTAAAGACAGTAGATTATCTTTAGAATAGATTTTACCTCAGGAAAAGTTTCTGCGAGCATGTAGCACAAATAAATTACAATGCAGAAATAGACCATTTCACCCAGTCTGTTTTGGTGTTTATTTTACACACGAGCAGTAGTTCTATTCCCAAGTGCCTGCCCTGTTCCTATGTCCCTTCATTCTCCTTTACTTCAACTCAAGTTCTCTAAAGAAAAGAGGAGGAATGAAGATAGTGAGGTTGATCTGTACCTGGACTTTTATAATGTGCTTGATAAAGTGCCACATTATATACTGGTTAGCAAAATGTAAAAGGTGCAGTGGTGGTCTGGGTACAAAAGGGCATAATTTCATAGTTTGCAGATGACAAAACTTGGAAACGCAGTAAACAGTGAAAAGGATGGTAGGAAACTTCAGGAGGATGTAGACAAATTGGTGAAATGTGCAGACACCTGGCAGATGAAATTTAATGCAGAGAAATGTGAACTTGTGCATTTTGGAAGGAAGAATGAGAAAAGGTAATGGTACAAATGTAAAGCGAGTGCAAGAAGAGAGAGACTTGGTGGCAGGGGGTGGGGGTTCACAGACACAAATCATTGGGGCAAACTGATTAGACTATTTAAAAAAATAGCTTATGAGATCCTGGGCTTTGTAAATACTTTCATTTGTACAGAAGCAAGGAAGTTATACCAATCCTTCATAAAATCATTGGTTAGGCCTCAGCTGGAGTACTATGTCCAATTCTCAGCACCACACCATAGAAAGGAAGTCAAGGCCTTGGTGAACATGTAGAAAAGACCTATTAGAATGTTACCAGGGATTAGGGACAGTAGTTAGGTGGAAAGATTAGAGAAGCTGGAGTTTTTCTCGTTCGAGCAGAGAAAGTTAAGGAGAGATCTAACAGAGGTGTTGAAAAGGATGACGTTTTGATAAGGCTAATAAGGAGAAACTGCTTGCCCTGGCAAGAGGATCAAAAACCAGAAGGGCAGATTTTAAGGTAATTGGTAAAAGAACAGCCCTGGTAATTATAGACCTCTGAGCCTTACTTCGGTTGTGGGTAAAATGTTGGAAAAGGTTATAAGAGTCAGGATTTATAATCATCTTGAAAAGAATAAGTTCATTAGCGATAGTCAGCACGGTTTTGTGACGGGTAGGTCGTTCCTCACAAACCTTATTGAGTTTTTCGAGAAGGTGACCAAACAGGTGGATGAGGGTAAAGCAGTGGATGTGGTGTATATGGATTTCAGTAAGGCATTTGATAAGGTTCCCCACGGTAGGCTATTGCAGAAAATACGGAAGTATGGGGTTGAAGGTGATTTAGAGCTTTGGATCAGAAATTGGCTAGCTGAAAAAAGACAGAGGGTGGTGGTTGATGGCAAATGTTCATCCTGGAGTTTAGTTACTAGTGGTGTACCGCAAGGATCTGTTTTGGGCCCACTGCTGTTTGTCATTTTTATAAATGACCTGGAAGAGGGTGTAGAAGGGTGGGTTAGTAAATTTGCGGATGACACTAAGGTCGGTGGAGTTGTGGATAGTGCCGAAGGATGTTGTAGGGTACAGAGGGACATAGATAGGCTGCAGAGCTGGGCTGAGAGATGGCAAATGGAGTTTAATGCGGAAAAGTGCGAGGTGATTCACTTTGGAAGAAGTAACAGGAATGCAGAGTACTGGGCTAATGAGAAGATTCTTGGTAGTGTAGATGAAGAGAGAGATCTTGGTGTCCAGGTGCATAAATCCCTGAAGGTTGCTACCCAGGTTAATAGGGCTGTTAAGAAGGCATATGGTGTGTTAGCTTTTATTAGTAGGGGGATCGAGTTTCGGAGCCACGAGGTCATGCTGCAGCTGTACAAAACTCTGGTGAGACCGCACCTGGAGTATTGCGTGCAGTTCTGGTCACCGCATTATAGGAAGGATGTGGAAGCTATGGAAAGGGTGCAGAGGAGATTTACTAGGATGTTGCCTGGTATGGAGGGAAGGTCTTACGAGGAAAGGCTGAAGGACTTGAGGTTGTTTTCGTTGGAGAGAAGGAGGAGGAGAGGTGACTTAATAGAGACATATAAGATAATCAGAGGGTTAGATAGGGTGGATAGTAGAGTCTTTTTCCTCGGATGGTGATGGCAAACATGAGGGGACATAGCTATAAGTTGAGGGGTGATAGATATAGGACAGATGTCAGAGGTAGTTTCTTTACTCAGAGTAGTAGGGGCGTGGAACGCCCTGCCTGCAGCAGTAGTAGACTCGCCAACTTTAAGGGCATTTAAGTGGTCATTGGATAGACATATGGATGAAAATGGAATAGTGTAGGTCAGATGGTTTCACAGGTCGGCGCAACATCGAGGGCCGAAGGGCCTGTACTGCGCTGTAATGTTCTAATTCTAAATGAGAGTTCTTTCTATCTGGAATGCATTGTCTGAAAGTGTGGTAGAGACAGACTCAATAGTAAAGTTCACAAGGGAACTGTACATGAAGAGGAAATAAAATACAGGGCTATGGGGGTAGAGCAGCAGGAGTGGAATTAATTGGATAGCTCTTTCAAATTGCCTTTCTGAGGTGCATGACAATGATTACCAATTCTGCTAGTGCATTCCACAGCCTCACAATCTTCTTAGGTATAAAAACATTCTCATGCTCTGTCCAAAATCTTACATATAATCTTATAACTTTGCTCTTTTGTTCTAGAGCCTCAATCACTGGCATCAGTCTATTTCTATTTATTATGTACTCTGTCCCATCCTTAATTTTAAACATCTCCAGCAAATCACCCATATCCCCCCTGCTGCAATGAAAACAGCCCCACATAAATCATTACCTTGAATGCTATTGGCTTTAACTAGCTGAGCACAGTCAGTTAGTACTTCCTGGGGGATGCCATCAATTGCCTGCCCCTAAGACACAAAAATAAAATATTAACACTGCTTTATATTCCTCAACAAGGTTTGAGTAAAATTCAATTTGTGATCAAGTAGAAGATGAAATTGAAGCTTTTTTAAAAAAAAAACACATTGCTAAGGACACATTACTCAGATGAAATGATCTCTCGCAATGGGTTCAAGCCTTTTGATTAAATGCATCCAACGACAAATACATGTTCTTCCAATTGAAAGCACAATGCACTTAAATGATTTACAACACTCTTTACTAATGCATAGATCTTTGTAACAGAGAAACATAAATAATTTTGCAGTAGTCATACCCCATTCTTATTTTCCGAATTTCACACCACCTGACTTCTTCTGAAGGCATCAACCCATATATAGTTCCATATGCATTAACTGCCCTTCTGTAGCTCACACAAATGGTTATTCTTCACGTTTGAGTGTGGAAAACGATTGTTAACAGCTATTAAAATATAGAACAGCCAGTGCAATGAAGTCTGATCTCGCCTTTGCACAAAGACAACACACATGTCCTGGCTGTCGGGGGTCACTGGATAGCAATCAGGAGCAGGAATTCCAGTGGATTCTTCCCTTTCCTAGCTCAAGAAGAATACCAGTTGTCACTCCCCCAACATCTAGAGCTGTGGCGGAGATCAACTACTTCAGTACAGGGCAGAAATCAAGCCTGCGAGCCTTCAGGTCAGTCTCAGAAATTCATCTCCCCATCACCACCCAAGATTGATTTTAATAATTATATGAAATAGAAAATACAAATCAGACCCAAAGGATATAATTCATATTTCACATATGACACCGACCATAAATTACTCACAAGTGACAAAGGTACAAATGATCAGGCCACCTTGCTTGTGGCACATAAATTATAACTCAGTCTGAAAATTCAAACAGTATCATAATACACATAATATACTATATTGAGTAATTTTATGAATTGTTAAAGCCACTTTACTCAAAGGAAAAGGCATCCAGTTATGTTCATACCTTGTATAGTCGGAGGTACACATGAGCTGAAGACAATTTATCTACATGAAACCTAAAAAAGAAAACAATTCCAGATATACAAGTAGTAACCAGAACAAATAATTATGCAGACTCAGAACTGCAAATATTATCTGTACATTATTAATTGCAACACAAAGGATTTCATCATCAGTAACAAAATATTATAATGGAAATACAATGTTTAAATGTGGAAAATTTTGATAGAAATAAGGAAAATAGCAACTATATTAATTGTGGCATACCAAACATCTTCTGGCCATCCATACTTTATTAGGTCTTCATCTAAATTAAAAAAAATTACATAATAAGCTGCACAGAGCTGTATTATATAAAAAACCTCTGCCAGTTGGTTAGATATCTAGATGGTTTCATCCAATCCACTAAATGCTATTTAATCGTATTTAAAAACAGCGTTGAGTTGCTAATTGCTGTTCGATACAGTCACATGAATCTCTAAATTCTAAACCATTTATCACCCTCCCCATTAGTCATGAAGCAATGAAGAAGTCCCTGCTTAAACCTAGGCAAAAGACCAGAAAAGTAACAGCGTATTGCAAAAAGCAGCTGAAATTGTAACGGAAATAATCTCCCCTGCAGAATATTCTCAGTTCCCCAAAAACAGCATAGTCCATTGTTATTTTATCAAAGTCAAAAATAGCACAATGGGCCAACTGTCAACAGAACTCTATCCACCAAGCACATAACAGCCAAATGAACCTAAACGTCAGTGCCTGACATGCCATTTATAGTTTTCATTGACACAAACACAATATCATAGGAACAAGAGGAACAGTTTGCTGATGATAGCAAAGGAAGCCATGACAAACTGAGGAATAATGTAGGTGATTGTACGCAGACTTAGGCAGACTAGTTGGGGGCAGATGTAAACAGAGAAAATCTCAAAGTCAGGAAAGACTGTAGATCCATGCAGTACAGCTTTGTCTTCGCAGGTATAACTGATGATCTGCTTCTCTAAGCTATTTGTCCAATTTGACTGTGATAGCCAAACTACTCATCCCCATTTGCCTCCTGTGGCAAGCTATGCCAAAACCTGACCAGCCTCTCAGTGATGAAATATTTTCTTACATTTTGACTGGTATTCCTTTTCTTTGCTACTTTGTACTAAATCTAGTTTATATTAAAATTATACATATTGATCTAATTTCCTCTCAGATGATGAAAGTGATTAAGCCAGTATCGAGAAGCCATTTATCAAAGGGGAATAGAAAGCAGACACTTACTTTCATATTTATCCTTTCCCATATATATCGTATATGGTGAAGAGGCCACTGCAATAAAATAGAAAAGCTTTAATTTCATAAGTAATTGCATAGCAAAAACTGAAAAGTAGAAAAGCATACAGTCTATAAACAGCTATGACACTTAACTCGAAAATCTTCAGATTTAACCATATAATATAATCTCAAGACTTTAAATGATCCCTCATCACTTTTTAAAAAAATTATACACATTTATATTTGTAGGACATTATTTTATCCAATTTTCCTAACTCCACAAATACTTGACTGATAGGCTGCAGGGGTGGTCAGGTGGGGGTCTCATTTCCTTGATTTATAGAGCAGTACTAACAATGCCTAACAGATGCCAAGGCTAACAAAAATTTAAAGGGTGTTTATTTTCATTTTATCTGAAGGTGCTTAACCTCTGCTCAATGTCTCCCCTCAGTGGCCACAATAAAGACCAGATAATCTGTTTGTGATATAAAAACAAGAAATGCTGGAACCACTCAGCAGGTCTGGCAGCATCTGTGGAAAGAGAAGTAGAGATGCTGGTTGAGGGATAAATATTGTCCAAGACAAGGGAGAGAACTCCTCTGCTCTTTGAAATAGTGCCACAGGATCTTTTACGCCCACCGGAGAGAGCAGACACAATTTAGGGTCTCTTCTGAAAGACAGCACTTCTGACAGTGTAGCACTCTCTTACTACTGCACTGGAGGGTGAGCCTAGATTTTGTGCTCAAGTCTCTGGAGGAACAGAAGCTTCTTACTCAGAGGCTTCCACTGAGCCACAGCCTGTTATATGCATAATATTTTAGCCTCTAGATTAATTTGACTATATTATTTATACATGGTGTGATTTCAGACTCTAGCCAAGACCAAAGAAAATGCAGGGCAAAAGCACAAAAATGCTAAATAAAATTCACGTTTAAGAAGTTTTTTTTTGTAATTGTCCTACCCAGCATGTAAATACACCTTTCAACAATAACTTTAATTTATATAGTGCGTTTAACATAGTAAAATTTTCCAAGGTGCTTCACAGGAGCGTTATCAAACAAAAGTTGGCATCAATCCACACAAGGAGATATTAGGACAGATGACCAAAACTTTTGTCAAAGAGGTAGGTTTTAAGGAGCATCTTAAAAGAGGAAAGAGAGGTAGGCAGACGGAGAGGTGTAGGGAGGGAATTCCAGAGTGTAGGACTTCGGCAGCCAAAGGCTTGGTCACCAATGGCGGAACAATTAAAATCAGGGATGATCAAGAGGCCAGCATTGGAGGAGCACAGATATCTGAGGATTGGAGACATTACAGAAATAGAGAGAGGCAAATCCATGGAGATTTGAAAAAAAGGATGAGAATTTAATAACTGAGGTGTTGCCAAAACGGAAGCCAATGTAGGTCAGTGAGCACAGGGGTGATGGGTGAGCGGGACTTGGTGTAAGTCAGGACATGGGTAGCATAGCTTTGGATGATCAAGTTTAAGCAGGGTAGAACTGAGACAGGAGTGGAGTTGGACAATGTTACGCAAGTGGAAACAGGTGGTTTTACTGATGGCATGGATGTGTGGTCAGAAGCTCATCTTGGGGTCAGATTACACAGCGAGACCCAAGGGGAGGATAAAAAAAGCAGTAGCGGTGAGTGATAGCACAGCGAGACTGTTGACAGGGATAAGAGAGCAGTACCAGAGCACAGCGAGACTGGGGCAGGGGGGAGGATACGGGAGATTCTGCAAGGGGTTCAGAGTGAACTGACCATGTTCAGGAAAAAAAAAATCAAAGTGTGACATCACAGGAAAAGGAGGTTAAGTGATTGGTTGGTGAGTATTTCCATTTTTCTCTCGAAACTAGGGTATTCATACAAATTTTGTACTGGAAATTAAAAATTCCAATACGGGTTAAGTATAACAGTAAGTGAACTAAGAGTATTAGCATAAAGCAGGTGAAGAAGCATTACTTAAAATTAATAGTTTAAACAACGTACTAACTAAATTGCAAAAGAGGGAATAGGATTTTTGATCATGGATGCGCACCTGCGACCTGTTGCTTGCAATTCCTGTGCCATGTGGAAACTCCAGGACACTACACGTGTCTTGGGCGATAACATGCGTAGAAAGTGCCTCCAGCTGCTCGAGTTTGACCTCAGGATTTCCGAGTTTGAGGGGCAGCTGGAGTGACTGTAGAGCATCAGGGAGCAGGACAGTTTCTTGGATCCTACTTTCCAAGAGGTGGCCATTTCAAAGGCAGTAGGAGTTCAGGATAATAGGTGAGTGCCCATCCAGAAGACTACGAAGAGACAGGAGGTGCAGAAGTTTTTGGGGCGTGTGTCACTCTCAAACAGGAACTCAGCATTAGAGACTGCTGGGAGTGACCATGGCACAAATGGGCAAAGGAGTGTACAAAAAGGGACAGCAAACTGTAGAAGTACAGTTGTTATAGGAGATTCCAGTCAGGGCAGACAGGCATTTCTGTAACTGTTTTCGTGAGTCCTGCATGGGCGGCACAGTGGAGCAGTGGTTCGCACCGCAGCCTCACAGCTCCAGCGACCCGGGTTCGATTCTGGGTATTGCCTGTGCGGAGTTTGCAACTTCTCCCTGTGATCGCGTGGGTTTCCGCCGGGTGCTCCGGTTTCCTCCCACAGCCAAAGACTTGCAGGTTGATAGGTAAATTGGCCATTGTAAATTGCCCCTAGTGTAGGTAGGTGGTAGGAAAATTGAGTGAAGGTGGGGATGTGGTAGGGAATATGGGATTAATGTAGGATTAGTATAAATGGGTGGTTGATGGTCAGCAAAGACTCTGCGGGCCGAAGGGCCTGTTTCAGTGCTGTATCTCTCTATGACCCTATTTTGCCTCCCTGGTGCTAGGGTAAAGGACAGAGGGTGCAGGATATTCTGCAGGGGGGAGGGAGTAAGCCAGAAGTTGTGGTACATACTGGTACCAACGACATAGCAAGGGCAGATATTGAGGTCCTGTGGTCAGATTTTCAGGAGCTAGGGAGGAGGTTAAAAAGTAGGACTTCAAAAAGGTAGTAATCTCTGGATTACTCACAGTGCCACGCGCTAGCGTGATTAGACACAGGAAGATAGGGAGGATCAACGCGTGGCTGAAGCATGGTGGAGGATGGAGGGCTTCAGATTCTTGGGGCATTGGGACCAGTTCTGGGGCAGAAGGCACCTATTCAAAAGGGGCAGGTACCATCTCAAACAGGACTGGGACCAATGTCCTCGCGGTGAGGATCACAAGTGTGGTTGGGGAGGGTTTAAACTAAATTGGCAGGGGGATGGGGACCACCTACTAGAAGTAGAAAAGAGGAATAAGGTGCATAACGAGAGTGTGTTGGAGAGTACTAGAGAAGGGAAGTAGTTCCATATTAGATAGCAAACCGAGAAGGTCTACGAAGAACGCAAAGACAGAACTTTAGTGCATGAAAACACAAAGTGTAGTGAATAAGGTTAGTGAACTACTTGCACAGTGAAATACTTGTAGTATGGGAATATGATATAGTGGCAATAACAGAAATGTGGTTAAAATGGCAAGGACTGTGTGCTTAATATTCAATAATACAAAGTGTTCAGAAAAGTTAGAGAAGGAAAAAAGGGAGGTGGGGTGGCAGTACTGATTAGGGAAGACATTGTGGTATTGGAAAGAGGGGGGCATTTGGTTACGTTGAGAACAAAAAGGGTACGATCATGCTCCTAGGGATATTCTATAGGCCTCAAATAGTGAGTGAGAGAGAGAGAGAGAGAGAGAGAGAAAAAGAGAGAGAAAGAAAGAGAGAGAGAGAGAGAGAGAGAGAGAGAGAGAAAAAGAGAGAGAAAGAAAGAAAGAAAGAGAGAGAGAGAGAGAAAGAGAGAGAGAGAGATAAATAGAGATAGATAGAGGAACAAATCTGCAGGGAAATCACAGAGATGTGCAAGAACTATAGAGTGGTGATACTGGGGGACTTTAGTAACAAAATATCGATTGGGATAATGTTAGAGTAAAGGGAAAGGGGAGGAATTTCTGAAATGTGTTCAGGAGAACTTTCTTGATCAGTATGTTCTTGGTCCAACTTGGAAAGAGGCATTGCTGGATCTGGTTCTGGGAAATGAGGTGGGCCAAGTGGTGTAAGTGCCTGTGGGGGAGCACCTGAATAAGAGCGATCATCGTATCATTAGGTTTAAACATGTAATGCAGAAAAGCAAGGATATAAGGTAGAATGGCTAGATTGGGAGAGCGCAAATGTCAACGCAATGAGAAGGGATCTAACCAGGATAAAATGGAACTAAAGAATTCAGTTTTTCCTGTCAACGGAACAATGGTTTATCTTTAAGGAAGAGATGCTTCAGGTACAGGCTAGGCACATTCCAATAAGGGTGAAAGGCAGGGGAAACAAAAACAGGCCTCCTTGGATTTTTTTTTTTTTATTCGTTCATCGAATGTGGGCATCACTGGCTAGGCCAGCATTTAGTGCCCATCCCTAATTGCCCTTGAGAAGGTGGGGGTGAGCTGCCTTCTTGAACTGCTGCAGTCCATGTGGGGTAGGTACACCCACAGTGCTGTTAGGAAGAGTGTTCCAGGATTTTGACCCAGCGGCAGTGAAGGAACGGCGATATAGTTCCAAGTTAGGATGGTGTGTGGCTTGAAGGGGAACTTACAGGTGGTGTTCCCATGCATCTGCTGCCCTGGTCTTTCTAGGTAGTAGAGCTCACAGGTTTGGAAGGTGCTGTCGAAGGAGTCTTGGTAAGTTGCTGCAGTGCATCTTGTAGATGGTACAGACTGCTGCCACTGTGCGTCGGTGGGGGAGGGAGTGAATGTTTGTGAATGGGGTGCCAATCAAGCGGGCTGCTTTGTCCTGGATGACGTATAGCTTGAGTGTTGTTGGAGTTGCAGCCATCCAGGCAAGTGGAGAGTATTCCATCACACCCCTGACTTGTGCCTTGTAGATGGTGGACAGACTTTGGGAAGTCAGGAGGTAAGTTACTCGCTGCAGGATTCTTAGCCTCTGACCTGCTCTTGTAGCCACGGTATTTATATGGCTACTCCATTTCAGTTTCTGGTCAATGGTATCCCCCAGTATGTTGATAGTGGGGGGGTTCAGCAATTGTAATGCCATTGCATGTCAAGGGGAGATGGTTAGATTCTCTCTTGTTGGAGATGGTCATTGCCTGGCACTCGTCTGGTGCGAATTACTTGATGAGGGAGATAGCGATTATGATGAAACAAAAAAAAAAGAGGATTATGATGAATGTCAGTTGAATTCTTCGAGAGAGAACCAGGCCAAATACAATAAGTTGAGAGAGGAGGTGAAGAAGAAAATAAGACTGGCAAAGAGAGAATGTGAGAATCAAATGGCTGTCAACATAAAAGGGAACCCAAAAATCTTCTCCCAGCATGTAAATAGTATGCAGGGAGAAAAAATGCAGTGGGGTCTGTTAGGGGCAAAGAGGGTAATATATGCTTAGAGGCACAGGGCAAGGCTAGGATACTTGATGAGTATTTTGTATTGGTATTTACTAAGGAAAAGGAATCTGATAAAATATTGGTAGAAGCGTAGAGAGTAGAAGCAATGGATAGGGTAAAAATTGAGAGGGAGGTGGTACTAGAAAGGCTGGCTGTGCTTAGAGTAGATAAGTCACCTGCTCCGGATGAATTGCATCCCAGGTTGAAGTGAGGATGGAGAGAGTGGAAGGGCTTGCCATAATCTTCCAATCTTCCCTAGATGTTGGGGAGGTGCCAGAGGATTGGAGAGTGACAAATGTGACACCCTTATTCAAGAAAGGGTGCAAGGACAGTCCTAGTAACTACAGACCAGTTAGTTTAGCATCAGTGGTGGGTGAGGTTTTAGAAACAATAATCAGGGGAAAATAAAAATAAAATCAACTGGCACTTAGAGAGGTTTGAGATAAGGATAGCCAGCATGGATTTGTAAAAGGCAGATCGTGCTTGACTAATCTAACTGATTTCTTTGATGAGGTAACAGAGAAGGAAACTGAACTGGAGTAGCCATATAAATACAGTGGCTACAAGAGCAGGTCAGAGGCTAGGAATCCTGAGGCGGGTAACTCACCTCCTGACTCCCCAAAGTCTGTCCACCATCTACAAACACAAGTCAGGAGTGTGATGGAATACTCTCCACTTACCTGGATGGCTGCAGCTCCAACACTCGAGAAACTTGACACCATCCCAAGACACCCCATCCACAAACATTCACTCCCTCCAAGATCGACACACAGTGGCAGCAGTGTGTACCACCTACAAGATGAACTGCAGCAACTCACCAAGGGTCCTTCAACAACACCTCCCAAACCCGTGACCTCTACCACCTAAAAAGGCAAGGGCAGAAGATGCATGGGATCACCACCACCTGCAAGTTCCCCTCCAGGTCACACACCATCCTGACTTGGAACCATATTGCCTGCCGTTCCTTCACTGTCACTGGGTCAAAATCCTGGAACTCCCTTCCTTACAGCACTGTGGGTGTACCTACCCCACATGGGGCAGCAGCAGTTCAAGAAGGCAGCTCACCACCACCTTCTCAAGGGCAATTAAGGATGGGCACTAAATGCTGGCCTAGCCAGCGACACACACATCCCACGAACTAATAAAAAAAGGACGATAAAGGGAATGAGGTGGATGTTGTCTATATGGATTTTAAGAAAGCATTTGATAAAGTACCACATAAAAGGCTGGTTAACAAAATTGAGGCTCATGGTATAGGAGGGTCGGTGTCTAATTGGGTAAAAAAAATTTCTCAACGACAGAAAACAGCGAGTCGTGGTAAGTGGTTGCTTTGGAGACTGGAGAATAGTAGACAGTGGTGTTTGCCAAGGATCAGTGCGAGGATCACTGCTTTTTTTTGCTATATTGACACATTACTAGAGTTAGATTAGGGCCAATCAAGGATAGTAGTGGGAAGTTGTGTGTGGAATCAGAGGAGATAGGGGAAGTGTTAAATGAATATTTTGCGTCAGTATTTACAGTAGAGAAAGAAAATGTTGTTGAGGAGAATACTGAGATTCAGGCTACTAGGCTAGATGGGATTGAGGTTCACAAGGAGGAGGGGTTATCAATTTTGGAAAGTGTGAAAATAGATAAGTCCCCTGGGCCAGATGGTATTTACCCTCGGATTCTCTGGGAAGCTAGGGAGGAGATTGCAGAGCCTTTGTCCTTGATCTTTATGTCATCATTGTCGACAGGAATAGTGCCGGAAGACTGGAGGATAGCAAATGTTGTCCCCTTGTTCAAGAAGGGGAGTAGAGACAGCCCTGGTAATTATAGACCTGTGAGCCTTACTTCGGTTGTGGGTAAAATGTTGGAAAAGGTTATAAGAGACAGGATTTATAATCATCTTGAAAAGAATAAGTTCATTAGCGATAGTCAGCACGGTTTTGTGACGGGTAGGTCGTGCCTCACAAACCTTATTGAGTTTTTCGAGAAAGTGACCAAACAGGTGGATGAGGGTAAAGCAGTGGATGTGGTGTATATGGATTTCAGTAAGGCGTTTGATAAGGTTCCCCACGGTAGGCTATTGCAGAAAATACGGAAGTATGGGGTTGAAGGTGATTTAGAGCTTTGGATCAGAAATTGGCTAGCTGAAAGAAGACGGAGGGTGGTGGTTGATGGCAAATGTTCATCCTGGAGTTTAGTTATTAGTGGTGTACCGCGAGGATCTGTTTTGGGGCCACTGCTGTTTGTCATTTTTATAAATGACCTGGAAGAGGGTGTAGAAGGGTTGGTTAGTAAATTTGCGGATGACACTAAGGTCGGTGGAGTTGTGGATAGTGCCGAAGGATGTTGTAGGGTACAGAGGGACATAGATAGGCTGCAGAGCTGGGCTGAGAGATGGCAAATGGAGTTTAATGCGGAAAAGTGCGAGGTGATTCACTTTGGAAGGAGTAACAGGAATGCAGAGTACTGGGCTAATGGGAAGATTCTTGGTAGTGTAGATGAAGAGAGAGATCTTGGTGTCCAGGTGCATAAATCCCTGAAGGTTGCTACCCAGGTTAATAGGGCTGTTAAGAAGGCATATGGTGTGTTAGCTTTTATTAGTAGGGGGATCGAGTTTTGGAGCCACGAGGTCATGCTGCAGCTGTACAAAATTCTGGTGAGACCGCACCTGGAGTATTGCGTGCAGTTCTGGTCACCGCATTATAGGAAGGATGTGGAAGCTATGGAAAGGGTGCAGAGGAGATTTACTAGGATGTTGCCTGGTATGGAGGGAAGGTCTTACAAGGAAAGGCTGAGGGACTTGAGGTTGTTTTCGTTGGAGAGAAGGAGGAGGAGAGGTGACTTAATAGAGACATATAAGATAATCAGAGGGTTAGATAGGGTGGATAGTGAGCGTCTTTTTCCTCGGATGGTGATGGCAAACACGAGGGGACATAGCTTCAAGTTGAGGGGTGATAGATATAGGACAGATGTCAGAGGTAGTTTCTTTACTCAGAGAGTAGTAAGGGCGTGGAACGCCCTGCCTGCAGCAGTAGTAGACTCGCCAACTTTAAGGGCATTTAAGTGGTCATTGGATAGACATATGGATGAAAATGGAATAGTGTAGGTCAGATGGTTTCACAGGTCGGCGCAACATCGAGGGCCGAAGGGCCTGTACTGCGCTGTAATGTTCTAATTCTAAAGAACTTGGAGGAGTGGCAACAGTAAGGATTATACCGATCGACTGCAACAGGACATAGACTAGCAGAATGAGCAGACAAGTGGCAGATGGAATTTAATACAGAGCAGTCTGAGCTGATGCATTTTGCAGAAGGATAGGGTGAGGCAATATCGACTTAATGGCGCAGTTCTAAAGAGTGTGCAGGAACAGAGAGACTTGGGGGTATATGTGCATTTATCGTTGAAGGTGGCAGGACGTACACTGAGAGTGGTTAGTAAATCATATGGGATCTTGGGCTTCATAAACAGAGGCATATAAAACGAAAGCAGGGATGTTATGTTGAACCTTTAAAAAGCTCTGGTTAGGCCCCAACTGGAGTATTGCATTCAGTTCTGGTCACCACACTTTAGGAAGGATGTGAGGGTCCTTGAGAGGGTGAAGAAGAGATTTACCTAAAAGGTTTCAGGGTTGGGGGATTTTAAATACAAGGTTAGTTTGGAAAAGCTGGTGTTGTTCTCTCTGGAGCAAAAGGAGATTGAGGGAAGATTTGATTATAACAGACTGAGTTAAGTTAGACAAGGAAAACCTGTTCCCATTAACTGATGGCACAAGGACTAGGGACACAAATTGAAGGCTTTGGGTAAGAGATGCAGAGGGAATGTGAGGAAGAACTTTTTTTAAAAACGTAGAATGGTAATGACCTGGAACTTGCTGCCCACGAGGGTGGAGGAGGTGGAGACAATGATTTCAAAAGGAAATTGGATGGGCACTTGAAGGAAACAAACTTGCAGGGCTAAAGGGATCGAGCAGGGGAGTGAGATTAACTGGACTGCTCCGCAGAGAGCCAGCATGGACTCAATGGGACAAATGGCCTCCTATGAAATAAATGACACTTTGACTTGCAAACATCCTGGTTGAGCCTCAGCTGCCAGGGAGAGGCAGATAGCAAGTGGCTATGAAACAGAGTTTGTGGCGGGAACCAAAGGCAATGGATTTGATCTTCAAATATTTAGATGAAGGAAATTTCTGCTCATTCAGTACTTTCAATGCAGAAAAGTACCATGTACGATCTCCTGTCTGAACCGGATTAGCTAATTCCTCAGCTGGGATAGCAGCAGGGTACTAGAGTTGGGCTGGGCGTCATTCCTAATTTCTGAACAATGCCCAATGGCCTTTGGAAACTACTTGTATGTGGACTTCAGGTGGTTTTATTATAAGAAATATCTATACTAAGGAACTATGATATGGAATAGAGAAAGATGATACTGTTTGCTTGTATAAGCAATCTGATGGTATGCAACTAAATAATATAGTCAGCTGTTTATTACATGGCAAATAAAGCCTCAAAGTAATCCTACACAACAAATACAATAAGACTGTGCCCAGCTTTCTGTTTTGTGTGAATTCCCAGTTTCAGAATTGTTTGTTTCCAAAACAAAGGCAATATTTGTTTTACACAGGTAACCCAACTTAGATTGTGTGCACAAAGCAGCTTGGACTATTTATTTCGGAATGAGCATAAGGATTAGGAGTAGGCCATTCGGCACCTTTGAGCCTGCTCTGCCATTTAGTAAGATCATGGCTGATTGGATTTTAGCCTCAACTCACTTTCCCGCCTAACTCCAATCCCCTTTGACTCCCTTGTTAATCAAGAATTTATCTACCTCGGCCTTAAAAGTATTCAATGACCTTGCCTCCACCACTCTCTGGGAAAGAGTTTCACAGACTCACAACCCTGACAGAAAAAATTTCTCTTCATTGCCATCTTAATAGCCACTCCCTTAACTTATCTACATCCCTTTGCAGGCTGTGTCTTTCTCGCAACTTGCTATCCTACCTATCTTTGTATCATCTGCAAATTTGGCTACAATACACTTGGTCCCTTCATCCAACTCATTAATATAGATTGTAAATAGTTGAAGCCCAGCACTGATCCCTGTGGAACTCCACTAGTTACAGTTTGCCAACTTGAAAGTGACCCATTTATCCTGGTTTTCTGTTAGTTAATAATTCCTCTATCCTCTCTTCTCTTGTGCAGTAACCTTTTACATGGCACCTTTTCGAATGCCTTTTGGAAATCCAAATATACTACTTCTTTTGGTTCCCCTTTATCCACCCACCTCGTTACATCCTCAAAGAACTCTAATAAATTTGTCAAGTACCGTTCCCCTTTCACTCTGCTTGCATTATGATTTTCTAAATGTCCTGCTACTACTTCCTTAATAATGGATTCCAGCATTTTACCACTGACAGAGGTTAGGCTAACTGGTCTACAGTTTCCTGCTTTCTGTCTCCCTGCTTTCTTAAATAGAGGCGTTATATTTGCTGTTTTCCAATCCGTTGGGACCTTTCCAGAATCTAGCGAATTTTGCAAGATTACAACCAATGCATCCACTATCTCTGCCACCATTTCTTTTAAGACCCTAGAATGTAGGCCATCAGGTCCAGGAGATTTGCCAGCCTTTAGCGCCATTAGTTAACTAGTACTCTTTCTCTAGTGATAATGATTGCTTTTCGTTCTTCCCTCCCTTTTGTCCCACCCTCCTGATTTTTTTTTTACTATTATTGGCATCATTTTAGTGTCTTCGCCCATAAAGTGAGATAACAAAATATTGGTTCAAAGTCATTTTCCTTGTTTCCAATTACTAATTCCCAGTCTTATTCTCTACGGGACCAAAGTTTACTTTAGCTACTCTCTTCCTTTTTATATGGTTCTAGAAGTTCTTACTGTCTGTTTTTACATTTCTTGCTAATTTACTCTCAATCAATTTTCTCCCTTTTTTAAAGTCATCTATTGTTGGTTTCCAAAATTAATCTTCAGGCCTACTACCAATGTTCACAACATTGTATGCCTTTTCTGTCAATGTAATACCATCCTCAACTTCCTGAGTTAGTCATCCTCCTCATAGATTCTTGCTTTCCCAATTGCATATATCTTTGCTGAGAATTATGGATTACCTCCTTAAATATCCACCACTGCTTATCTACCATCTTATCTCTAAAACTGTTTTCCCAGTCCACTGTAGCCAACTCTGTCTTCAACTCTTTGTAATGGCCCTTAAGTTTAAGACACTAGTTTCAGGCACAAGTTTCTCACTCTCAAACTGAATGTGAAATTCTATGTTTTGATCACTTTTCCCTTTACTGACAGCATTAATTAATCCTGTCTCTTTCGTATTACCACATCTAAAAGTATCCCATTTCTTGATAATTTCTTAGAACACATTGTAGAACCCGTCTCGAATACACTCCATGAACACATCCTCCAGTCTACTTTTGCCAATTTAATCTGTCTTAATCTATACGAAGATTAAAGTCAACCATCATTATTGCAGTACCTTTCTTAACAGGCCCCATTATTTCTTGATTTCTGCTCTGTCCTACAATGTAGCTACTGTTAGGGAGTTTACAGACTATTCCCACTGGGACTTCTTTCCCTTGCAGCTTCTTTTCAAGGAAGAGGCATATAAATTTGCCAGGAAAAACAAAAGACCTGAGGATTGGGAGCAGTTTAGAATTCAGCAAAGGAGAACCAAGGGATTGATTAAGAAGGGGAAAATAGAGTACGAGAGCAAGCTTGCGGGGAACATAAAAACTGACTGTAAAAGTTTCTATAGGTATGTGAAGAGAAAAAGATTGGTGAAGACAAATGTAGGTCCCTTACAGTCAGAAACAGGGGAATTTATTATGGGGAATAAAGAAATGGCTGACCAACTAAATGCATACTTTGGTTTTGTCTTCACAAGGAGGACACAAATATCATACCAGAAATGTTGGGGAACACAGGGCTTAGTGAGAGAGTAACTGAAAGAAATCAGTATTAGTAGAGAAATGGTGTTGGAGAAATTGATAGGATTGAAGGCCGATAAATCCCCAGGGCCTGATGGTATGCATCCCAGAGTACTTAAGGAAGTGGCCCTAGAAATAGTGGATGCATTGGTGGGAATCTTCCAAGATTCTATAGACTCTGGAACAGTTCCTACAGACTGGAGGACAGCTAACGTAACCCCACTATTTAAAAAGGGAGATAGAGAGAAAGCAGGGAACTATAGGCTAGTCAGCCTGATGTCGGTAGTGGGGAAAATTCTAGAGTCCATTATCAAAGATTTTATAGCAGAGTACTTGGAGAACGGTGGTAGAATCGGACAGAGTCAGCATGGATTTACAAAAGGGAAATCATGCTTGACAAATCTATGAGAATTCTTCGAGGATGTAACTAGTAGAGTTGATGAGGAGCAGCCAGTGGATGTGGTTTATTTGGACTTTCAGAAGGCTTTCGACAAAGTCCCACATAAGAGATTAGCATGTAAAATTAAAGCGCACGGGATTGGGAGTAGTGTACTGCGATGGATAGAAAAATGGTTGGCGGACAGGAAACAAAGAGTAGGGATAAATGTGTCTTTTTCCGAATGGTAGGCAGCGACTAGTGGGGTACCGCAGGGATTGGTGCAAGGACCCCAGCTACTCACAATTTATATTAATGATTTAGATGAGGGAACTAAATGTAATATCACCAAATTTGCAGATGACACAAAACTGGGTGGGAGGGTGAGTTGTCAGGAGGATGCAGAGAGGCTTCAGGGTGATTTGGACAAGCTGAGTGAGTGGGCTAATGCATGGCAGATGCAGTATAATGTGGATCAATGTGAGGTTATCCATTTTGGTAGCAAAAACAGGAAGGCAGATTAAGGTAAGCATGCAGGTGCAACAGGCGGTAAAAAAGGCAAATGGTATGTTGGCCTTCCTAGCGAGGGGATTAGAGTACAGAAGCAGGGATGTCTTGCTGCAATTATACAGGGCCTTGGTGAGGCCACACCTGGAATATTATGTGCAGTTTTGGTCTCCTTATCTGAGGAAGGATGTTCTTGCTATAGAGGGAGTGCAGCGAAGGTTTACCAGACTGATTCCCGGGATGGCGGGACTGACGTATGAGGAGAGATCGAGTCAGTTAGGATTATATTCGCTGGAGTTCAGAAGAGTGAGGGGGAATCTCATAGAAACCTATAAAATTCTAACAGGACCTAACAGGGTAGATGCAGGAAGGATGTTCCCGATGGTGCGGGGAGTCCAGAACCAGGGGTCATAGTCTAAGGATATGTGGTGAACCTTTCAGGACTGAGATGAGGAGAAATTTCTTCACCCAGAGAGTGACGAGCCTGTGGAATTCGCTACCACAGAAAGCAGTTGAGGCCAAAACATTGAATGTTTTCAAAAAGGAGTTAGATATAGCTCTTGGGTCTAAAGGGATCAAAGGGTATGGGGCGAAAGCCGGAACAGGCTACTGAGTTGGATGATCAGCCATGATCATAACAAATGGCGGAGCAGGCTCAAAGGGCCAAATGGCCTACTCCTGCTTCTATTTTCTATGTTTCTATGTATACCCAAGGACGTTCTGTATGGTGACATAGCCAGAGCCAGACCAGTGGAGCCCCCAAAACTCTGCTTCAAGGATGCTTGCTAGCATGACATGAAGGCCCTAAACAACTATCGCACCTGGGATTCACTAGCTGACCAAAGGAGGAAACAGCGACACCTCTTGTGGGCTGACATGCGCCACCACAATGACCAGTGCTAACAACAGTTTGGCAACAGGCGCCAATGCCGAAAGCAACAACTCAAAACGTCACCTAGCAGCTTTACGTGTGGCACTTGTGGCAGAACCTATCTCTCAAGGATTGGCTGCCACAGCCATCAGCAAAGGTGCACCATATGAAGACACCCCATCTAAATGTATTGTTTGCTGCATGTCCATCACCTCTCGTAGATGGTAGGATGCCAACAAACCAACCTACCCACCAGTGACTTCTTTCCCCATCTATTTATCTCCACCCAAACTGATTCTGCATCTTGATCTTCTGAGCCAAGATCATTGCTCATTATTGTACTCATCTCATCCTTTATTGAAAGAATCACTCCCCCTCCTTTTCCTTTCCACCTATCCTTCCAAAATGCTCAGTTCCCAGTCTTGGTCAACTTATATCCACATCTCTGTACTGGCCATCAGATCATACGCATTTATTTCTACTTGTCATCAATTCATCTATATTGTTATGTCTGCTGCGTCCATTCAGATAAAGAGCTTTCATTTTGTCTTTTTACCATTTTTTCCCTAGTCTGACCCTATTGCTATTGCACTCATATTTGTATGCTGTCCCTTCCTGTACTCTGATTACCCATATCACTATCCTGCACTATGGCCTTGTCCTTTATCTTAAACTTCCTAAATTTCCCCTCACCTGAACCCCTCCCCCTGTAAATACGGATTGAAATGATATAACTGATCAATTTTCAGACACATACCATGACTATAGGTATGCCAGCTGTGCTATGAAAATGTACATAAGGCATGACATATTCAGTCAAACTGGCCACGGGTGAATTTGCTAGCTTGATCTTTGTGGGAACACAAGGGTTAAGGGAATGGAAAATAGAAAGGAAAACCTGGGCAATTCACTGTGTGCTGCATTCCTAAGGCAAGATACGGTCAGTAAATGACCAAAGGCTTGTAATTGCAAGGCAGCAGGATATGGTTAATAAAATGAAATCTGTAATTACAAGAAAGGATATGGGCAATAAAATGACCAAAAACCTCTAATTCTAAGAAATCAGGTATTGGATCTGTTCTTCTTGCAAACATTTCAATGGTACAAATACCTATGATTATCAAAATATGGAAGGATGAACGTCATTAAGGGAATCTTGTAACTTCTTCTGGTTCCATGGTCTTCATTACAGTCAGGGGAGCGAGGAACCTTAGAATCATAGAAAGTTTAAGGCACAGAAAGAGGCCGCTTGGCCCATCGTGTCTGTGCCGGCCGAAAAATGATCCACCTATTTCAATCCCACCTTCCAGCATTTGGTCTGTAGCCCTGCAGATTACGGCACTTGAGGTGCATAACCAGACTCCTTTTGAATGAGTTGTGGGTTTGTACCTCAACTACCCTTTTAGGCAGTAAGTCCTAGACCCCCAGCACCCTCTGGATGAAAAAGGTTTTCCCTCATCTACCCTCTAATTTTTCTACCAATCACTTTAAATCTACGCCCCCTTGTCACTGACCTCTCTGCTAAGGTGAACAGACCCTTCACCTCCACTCTATCCAGGCCCCTCAAAATGTTGTACATTTCAATCAGATCTCCCCTCAGCCTTCTCTGTTCCAAGGAGAAAAACTTCAGCCTATTCAATATTTCCTCATAGCTGCATTTTTCCAGTCCTGGCAACATCCTTGTAAATCTCCTCTGTACCCTCTCCAGTGCAATTACATTCTTTCTGTAATGAGCACAGAACTGTACACAGTACTGAAGTTGTGGCCTAAGCAATGAGTTATACAGTTCCAGCATAACCTCCCTGCTCTTATATTCTATACCTCGGCTAATAAAGGATTCCATATGCCTTCTTAACCACCTTATCGACCTGTCTTGCTACCTTCAGGGATCTGTGGGCATTCACTCCAAGGTCCATCACTTCCTCTGCACTTCTCAGTATTTTCCCATTAATTGCATATTCCTTTGCCTTGTTTGACCTCCCCAAATGCATCACCCTACACTTCTCCAGGTTGAATTCCATTTGCCACTTTTCTGCCCATCTGATCAGACCATCAATATCGTCCTGCAGCCGACAGCTATTCTCCACGTTATCTACCACACGGCCAATCTTTGTGTCGTCTGCAAACTTCTTGACCATGCCCCCTACATTTACATCCAAATTATTAATATACATCATAAAAAGCAAGGGACCCAGTACAGAGCCCTGCGGAACGCCACTGGAAACAGCCCTCCAGTCGCAAAAACACCTGTCAACAATTATCCTTTGTTTCCTGCCACTGAGCCAATTTTGTATCCACTTTGCTGCAATTCCCTGGACCCCATGGGACTTTTTTTTTAAAACCACATCAACTGCACTACCCTCATCTATCTTCCTTGTTACTTCTTCAAAAAAATTCAATCAAGTTGGTCAACAAGATCTTCCCTTAACAATCCATGCTGACTATCCTTGATTAATCTGTGCCTTTCTAAGTGACAGTTTATCCTGTCTCAGAATAGATTCCAATAATTTGCCCACTACTGAGGTTAGACTGACTGGCTTGTAATTATTCGGTCTATCCCTCGCTCCCCTTTTAAACAGAGGTACAGCGTTAGCAGTTCTCCAATCCTCCGGCACCACACCTGTATCAGTGAGGACCGGAAAACGATGGTCAGACCTTCTGCTATTTCCTCTCATGCTTCTTTTAAGAGCCTAGCATACGTTTCATCTGGCCCTGGTGATTTATCAACTTTCAAGGATGCTAATCCCATTAATACTTCCTCTCTCCCTATGTTTATCACATCCAATACTTCACACTCCTCCTCAACTACAATATCTGCCTCGTCCCCCTCTTTTGTGAAGACAGATGCAAAGTATTCATTAAGAACCATACCAACATCTTCCGCCCCTACACATAGGGTGAAAGTGCGAAGGAAGACACCTGGGTGATTGAGAGGAACAGACATTTATAGCATGGTTGGCAACAGAGGCCATCTACTTTGTGTTTATCACTAGCATCTGCTAGGCAATCTGTCCATGAGAGGTAGCATCACCATTGACCACTCACAGAGCTGACCATGCAGGGAGCAACGAATCCCTGATCGCCACAGGTTCTGAACACAAGTACAGAGGGGTATAAGAAAGGCATACCTTCCTTTGTTCTTAGAAAAAAAACATAGAAAAGTTATGGCACAGAAAGAGGCCATTCAGCCCAGCGTGTCTGCACAGCTGCAAAAACTAGCCACCACTCTAAACTCACCTTCCAGCAACTGGTCCATAGCCTTGCAGGTTACAGCACTTCAGGTGCCATTTAAATGAGTTGAGGGTTTCTGTCTCCACCATCGATCCAGGCAGTGAATTCCAGACAGCCACCGCCCTCTGGGTGAAAAGGTTTTTCCTCGTGTCTCCTCTAATCCTTCCACCAATCACCCTAAATCTGTGCCCCCTGGTATTTGACTTCTCTGTTAGGGGAAACAGAATTTTCCTGCCTACTTTGTCTAAGCCCATCATAATTTTTTACACCTCTATCAAGTCACCCCTCAGCCTCCTCTGTTTAAGGAAAACAACCCTAGTCTGTTCAATGAGAACAGAGAGTGCCCGAAATACTCAGCATGTCTGGCAACATCTGTGGAGAGAGAAACAGAGCTAACATTTCAGGTCTATAACCTTTCATCAGAGCCTATCCAATCTTTCCTCATAGCTGCAATTTTCAAGCTCTGGCAACATTCTTGTAAATCTCCTCTGTACTCTCTCCAATGCAATTATGTCCTTCCTATAATGTGATGACTAGAACTGTACGCAATACTCCAGCTGTGGCCTAACCAGTGTTTTATACAGTTCCAGCATTACATCCCTGCTTTTATATTCTATACCTCAGCCAATAAAGAAAAGCATTCCATGTGCCTTCTTTACCACTTTACCTAACTGTCCTGCCACCTTCAGGGACCTGTGTTCTTCTTTGTACAGCTGGACATGTCAGAAGTTACATCTTTGCCCCTGGGTGCCTGACCAGTGCTCCAGGTGTGAACATAGACTAGAAGGGACCAGCTGGGCTGGATAAGAGAAAAGCTTGTGAGTATTGTTCAGGGAACGTGTAACCCTTTAGTCTCCTGATTGAGTTAAAGTAGAGAGCTGGAGAGGAAGTGCCAGTTTTCTGTCGTTGAGTTAAAGAGATTGAAGGGCAAGACTGGGGACTGTGTGGAAGATTCAGCTTTGCAGATATCATCCAGATAACTGGATGTGTAAACCTTTAATCTCATAGTTTAAAGCAAGACAGGCCAGTCGTCCTGTGGACTAGGAAGATTCAGATTCTGTGGGGTATTCATAAAATGAGGACGCAACTGAATTGAAAGAGGTCAGTCTGTGAGTTTTGCTTTCCATTGATAGATCCTGTGTGGTGTTCGCTTGTTCACCAGCAATGAATATGCTATTCACATCCTTGTGATTTTGAAGCATAGTTCAATAAAATTATTTTGAGAATTTTGTAATCCTATACCTTTGCCTGTGTCATTTGTTAGTAAAGTGCTTCCATTAATTTTAATATTTTTATTTTGAGAACATGTGTGAAAACTGAAAAGATTCCATGGGTGTTTTGTTTTTAACCAAGTTCGCCAACAGGACAAAATGTTTGAAAGCCACCTGTGCTGGAGGCCATCTGTGAATTGGGCTCAGAAAACAGCAGCGCCTTTGGTGACCTAAAAAAAAATGGTTACAGAGAAGCCATATCAAGATTTATGGAGGTCAGGAGGTCGACTCACTGTTTGGGGTGTAAATATTAGTTTTCAGTTGAGTTGTGATATGAACCGTTTGAAGACAGCTGTCTTTTCCTGCCAAGGAGAAAAGAAATCACTTAGCTCACCTTCTGCTCTACCTCTCTGAAGAAATCATACCAGGATCCAGTGTGGGAAAAAACCCTAGTGCCATATAGCTCCTGAGGAGCTGAAAACAAAATCCTGTGACTCAAATGTGTGCATGCAAAAAAAAAACTTGATGCCACATTTTTCCTAGAAAGTCTACTAGAATAATTCTCCATCTCCAGAACTGACTGATTCTGAGACAACCCATTGACCCATCTCCGTACACCCGGATGCCAGACCAAAAAAGGGACAACTGACTTCCTTCCATACCTTAAAACCATAGAAAAAGTACAGCACAGAAGGAGGCCATTCAGCCCATCATGTCTGTGCCAGCTGAATAAACTATCCCACCAAACTAATCCTCCCTTCCAACACCTGGTTCATACCCCTACAGGTTACAGTGCCTCAAGTATATGTCCAGGTACTTTTTAAAAGTATTGAGGGTCTCTGCCTCCACCACCATTCCTAGCAGCGAATTCCAGACACCCACTACCCTCTGGGTAAAAAAGTTTCCCCTCTAATCCTTCTACCAATCACCTTAAATCATCTTTTATCTTTTTCATAAAGAATTAGCAAGTATTTGGCCAAAGCAGTTTTTTTTTGTCTTCTTTTGCAAAAGACCTCAGCAGTGAATTTCAGTATTTTTGTTTGTATGTGTGCGTGTATGTGAGGGAGCGTAATTGGGGAGTTTTTAAAAAGGGAACTTTTATATTTTAATCGGTGTGTTAATGCCTGCTTCATTTCTGGTTAAATCTTGTTTTATAATAAACTGATAATTTTCTTGTTTATTGAAGAAACTTGGTCGATGCATTTTATTCTGGGACAAAAATTAGAGTATATGATTGGCTGTATCGGTAACCGGGTAAACAATTAAATAGATGTGACCTGCGGAGAAGTGGAACTCGAAAAGCCAGCGCACTCCTCCTGCCTCGGTTGTAATACAGTATTTATTCTATTCGAGTCTGAATCCTCAGTAAATGGAATATGTGTGTGTGAGGGGTCATACAGGCAGTGGGATGGGGGTACAGGAAAAGATATTTATCACACAGTGATCAAGCAGGGAAAGACCTTCAGTGATATCATGCATGAGGGGAGAGTTAGTGTCAATCCTGGATATAAAGGGGGCGGGGGGGCCCTTTCTTTTATCTGACACTGCAGTTAAGGTAGCCTGGCCAGGTATGGGAAGAGGATCCCTCCTGAACAACTGATCAGTGGGAACTTGAGATTTAAAAAACAAACTAGGCGAGTCTGTGGGTATAGTTTGTAACATTGATTTTACAATAATATTCACTGGGATTTTAGTGCTATTTTACTTGAATTCTATGTAACCTATGTGTAATCTTGTAGGGCATGTTTAATTCTTTTTTGAAAGCCATACGGAGTAAAGCTAAAGGTACTCTAACGGACTCAAGAGTGTTGGCATTTCTTTCCTTAGTGGGTTAAATCCGTAGTAAAGTAGGACTAAACCTGTGAATAATTGTTTTTAAGTTGCTTGTCTTACAACCCTCCCACCTCCTCCCAATATTTAGCTGAAAGCCCTAGTTATTCGATTCGTCAGGACACTGCTCCCAGCATGATTCAAGTGAACCACGTCCCAATGGAACAGCTCCTTCTTTCCCTAGGTACTGGTGCCAATGCCCCATGAATTGAAATCCATTTCTCCCATACCAATCTTTGAGCCACACATTCAACTCTCAGATCTTATTGATTGGCTCAGGTAATAATCTCTGGATTACCTTTGTGCTTCTGCTTTTTAGTTTAGCCCCTAGCTCCTCATACTCCCTCAGCAGAACCTTCTCAGTCCTACCTATGTGATTGGTACTTATGTGGATCACAGTTGGATCGTCCCTTCCCACTCCCAGGAGATGCCTTAACCTCGGCACCAGGCAGGCACCAGAATCTTTGGGACTCAAGCTCTCAGATGCAGGGAACAATATCTGTCCCCTAACTATACATTCCCCTACCGCTACTACATTCCTTTTTACTCCTCCAACTTGAATGGCCCCTCGTACCACGTTGCTGTGGTTAGTTTGCTCATTGTCCCTGCTCTTTTCCACAGGCTGCAAGAATCTCGTACCTGTTGGACAAGTACAAGGGCCGAGGCTCCTCCAGTGCTACCTTCTGGATCCCCACACCTGCCTCATCAGCAATAACATTCCTGTCCCTGACCACAGATAAAATCTGAAGTACTTAACCCAAGGGGTATGACTGCCTCCTGGACCAAAGTGTCCAAGTAAATTTCTCCCTCCCTGATGTACTGCAGTGTCCAAAGCTCGGAACAAGTGCTGGAAAATGGGATTAGATTGTATGGGTGCTTGATAGTCAGCGCAGGTGCGTTGGGCCAAAGGGCCTGTTTCCGTGCTGTAAAACTCTATGACTCTATAACTCTGAGCCGATGTTCCTCAAGCTGCAGACACTACAGATGCGGTTGCTGTGGATCACACTGGTTGCAACATATCACCTGCCTTCACACCACAAGACTGAAGCTGAAACAGTTTAGGAGTGTTATTTGCACAGCATTTTTTCCTACCTCTTTTTTATAATCTGCATATTGTCAGAAGTATGTGACCGCCAAGTAATGAGATGTCACACTAAGACCCTAGAAAAGGACTTTGGCTTTGTTCTATCAAGTCCTAAAACTGAAGCTGAATACAAATCCAACACAGCTATAGTCTTGCATGACTATATTTCATGACATTTCATTTTATATCTCAAATGATGGATCTATTGCTGAAGCAGCAACAGAATGACAGTTCTGCCACCCATCAGTACAAGCCTGCTTAAACACCAGCCTAACTTCCTTCACTGCCTCTTAATTGCATACTTAAGTCAGATTCCCAGCATGATCAGCACCCTCTATAGGCAGTCCACTTCCACTGGAGGAAAATGTAGTACAGTGCTGCAGCTTAAAGGGCCTACATCTCTAACAATATGAATTACTACAATGTTTAAGACTGGTGTGTCTTCGGAGCATTTGACCTACAGATTTAAAAATACTTCAGTTGCAATGTTACTGCCTATAATAGGGAAAGGAAGAACCAACTTTGACTCCAAAAGAAGGAGGCCCAAGGAGGGCATGATCCAGGCTTGCTGGAAGGTGGTGGTCTTGGCAATAAGTGCTAACTCTTGCAAACGCTGTGAGAGAAGTTGTTCACTAATCTTCCATGGCAGCCTAGGTAACAGGAGGTAATTCACAGCATGCCAACACTGCATGCTTTTTAGTTAAAGCCATCTTAATTCCTGCATTGAACACCATCTACAATTTACTGCCACAGTAACTTCCAACCCCCCAACAACACTTCCTGCCCTTCCTTCTCTGGCATATGTTCCGTTATTCACAGCACAAGTACTTAATTTCCAGCTCGCATGCCACTAAACAGCTTTCGAATGCTTTCTGAAACCTAGGTTGCCCTTTATATAACATGCCTTAAAGAGAAACTGGCCCACAACCAAGGACAAGACAGTACCATCTCAATCCAGTTCCGAAGGGCCACTGACCCGAAACGTTAACTCTGCTTCTCTTTCCACAGATGCTGCCAGACCTGCTGAGTGATTCCAGCATTTCTTGTTTTTGTACCATCTCAATCCCTCAAGACTCATGACGCAAATCATCAGCCAGTCACCTTAGACCTACCGCCACTGTAAAAATTGTAGGGTAGGATTGAAATAACAAAAATAGCAGTAGACCATTGAGCCTGCTCCACCAATAATATCATGGCTGATCATCTACCGCAGCTACACCTTCCTGCACTATCCCCATATCCTTTGATTCCCTTTGTATCCAAAAATTTAATCAATCTCTGACTTGAATATACTCAACAACTGACTATTCACAGCTCTCTGTGGTACAGAATTCCAAAGGTTCTCTTGATTGAAGAACTACTCATCTGAATCCTAAAAGGTGAACCCTTTATGACCTCTAGTTCTAAACGCCCCAGCCAGGGAACATCCTCACAGCATCTATCCATTTCATTCTTAGAGGGCTTGAAAGGGAAGTAATGGCACACAAATACATACACAAAGGGGCGGTATGGTGGCCTTAAATAAGTTCGTCAGATTTTTTTCCAACAAGATATTTTTGCCATTGATGGGATATGATCAAAGGCAAAGCACATGAATGTTTGTGCAAGAGTACTAGAATAATCTCTGAAGTGATAGCTCCTGAAGATTGTGCAATGCCTACAGATCGAGTTGAGTATTTTGTTAAAGGAGGATTGTGAAGGAAGAGGTTATTTGGCAGTGGCTCAGATCATAGACAGTTGAAAACACCTCTAATGAGCTGTGTCTGACAGCTAACAAAACTCAGTTACTGCCTTGTGAAGGAAGTACAGCCCTCTGAAGCATTACTGAGTCAGTGACGTAGTCCCAATTTGATCAGCAGACAGGGAAGGATTGGCTTCAGCATGCAGGTACTGCTGACCCTTGGGGTGTCTGCTCTGCCTGTCATCTCTGAAATGGATCTCCTGATCCCTTTACTCATCATGACACAGGAGATCTAGAGGATAAGCAACTATTTCCCAAAGCCTAGCCTACAAGATTATACTTTGAAAAAAATTAAATATAACTTGCAGAAACTTAAAATACAAACTTAAAAGAAGTTATTCAAAAACTTGCAAAGATTAAGTGTATCCAATCTTACCAGGTTGCTCTTGGTCTCATGACTTTCAGCTGTGGCTCTGGCATGGGACAAGTAGCCCCCAGTGTTCGTTCTGCACAGGCGTTCTTTTCCGCCAGCAAAACACACACGTGCAAGTACTTTCGTTAATTACAACTGAACAGATCGATGCTGATCTGCATCATTCTTGAACTAATCCTGGGAAAACTATACTCTTTCGTTTGCCAACTAGGTTCTTCACAATTTGTGTTGGTGTTTATCTCCACACAAGCAATAGTCTGAAACAGAGGTCCTTATCCTTTATTTCCCCTTCAACCACCTATCTGACTTACTTACACATTTTTAATCTGTTTAACATGAATTAAGTATCCTCTTTAAAAAAAAACTTTGCAGTCACACAAAAGATGAATAAAAGAGGTTGGAATTTAATGGTTTTTTTCTACTTTTCTTGATGAATTTGCCAGTCTATACAGAGCAAAATACACAAGAGGAAAAATTAGATATGCAAGATGATGATATAAGTGAGCAGAATATGTAAGAACTTACTGTTGTGCTAAACATTTTAAATTCTGTTCCAGGCTGAACGCCAATGGGAATTAAAGCCACATGAAGAAAGCGTGGTTTAGTTTACCACTATTGGGTATGTTTAAATAAAAATATTCTGGTTTGTCGGGGCATTCTAAACGTATACACTAATTGTGGAGTGAGAAACAGAGTTAACATTTCAGGTCGATGACCTTTCATCAGATGTTCTGATTTCTCTGCACAGATACTACCTGACCTGCTGAGCATTTCCAGCATTTTTAGTTTTTATTCCAGATTTCCAGTATCAGCAGTACTTTGCTTTTCTACACAGTAATTGTGCCAGTCTTCAAGATCAGCACAGTATTCAATTTCTGATTCCTAAACCACACGACACATAAAAAATTCGTTACCGGAATGAATGAAAAATTTCCCAAAAAACACACACACACACACAAAGAGCAAATTCCAGTTAATACTGAGAGAAGCTGCTTGAAAGACTAGGCCGTGCTCAAAAAGTCGAACTCCCACAGGTCATGGGGGCCAATATAAACGTTCTGAACCGTTTCCAAAACACTGACAAAGCCGGACACGTTTGCAATGACCACATGCTAGTGCACTTACCGTTACTGGTGAAATAGTAAACCATTGTCCGGCAGCACACACCGGTTTTTGCTCAGGCTCAGTGTGACCGGGAAGTCGATAATGAGCCCGGCGCTGTGCCCACGTGATCACCGCAGGCGGCTCTGGGACCTGGAGAAAGATTTTCACAAAAAAAATTCAGGAGGAAGCAAACAAAACCAAGCAGCAAAAATCCCTATCAGCCAAGATGTCTTTTTTTTTGCAATTATTAATATGCATCAATGCCATGATGCTTATGATCCGTGTTTTGCTTAACAGTCGAGTTGAAGACATGTATAGATCAGATGTTAACCTGTCATTTCCTCTTGTGCATTTCCAGGAGTTTAATTTCCTCAATACGTCACTCTCTGGCAATACCAATTTAAACCAATGGTTTGGAACATCGGGCACTGATAGTTGATTCCATTCCATTACCATTTGAGGCTTTCTAAATTTACACCGTGCCGACCCTGATTCTGCACTTTTCACCCGGTCCCTTTCAGCAACGGTTTACACCGGGAAAGTGGCAGCAGCTCGGGGGGCGGGACTTCCTGTGGCTCCGCGCTGGTTGATCCAGCCCGGGCGCGATCTTGCACCAGATTGACAGGGCGCTCAACCAATCGCCGATGGAAAGTGATGGCGGGGATTGTGATTGGGACCAATCGGCGAAGCTTGGAGGAGATTCCAGGCGAAAGGCGCGCGGATTGTGTGTTGGAAGCTGGGGAGTGAGCTCGTGGGGCGGCGGTTTGAACCTGAGATATCGAGGAGAGAGAGAGAGAGAGAGCCGTAACCGGTCAGAGTCGTCCGGCGGCCGGAGAGCGAGGGGGAGGAGGGAGAGTCAGCTCGGCCGGAGACGCCTGAGTGAATAAGGTGAGGGTTGAGTTGAAAAAGCTGCGGGTCCCACCTGCCGCCAGTTCCGGCGGTCATAGGTTTGTGCCGGTGAAGCGAGTGGGTGAACTTTCTGGTGGGTAACAGTCTTCTCTGTGGGGAGGAGCATTCTCCCAATGCAGTCTCTCTGTAACAACAACAAACTGCATTTATATAGTGCAGTAAGACGTCCTAAGGCGCCTCACTGGAGAGATTGTCAAACGATTTCGGTTTTGACGCTGTGTTGCACAGCTGGTTTAACCATCTATCAGCGGATTTGGCTGTACGGTATCAGACTGCACACTTCTCTCTGCCAAAACTGCTACTATTCCAGGATCATCTCATAGAGTCATTTGTGGCAAAGAAGGAGGCCATTCGACCCATCGAAATCATGTCGGCTCTCGATGGAACTATGCAGTTAGTCCCACTCCCCGGTCGATCCCCATAGCCCTGCAAGTTTATTTCCTTCAAGTGCCCATCCAATTTCCTTTTGAAGTTATTGATTGTCACTGCTTCCACCACCCTTGTGGGTAGTGAGTTAAGAGAAGCAGAGTTAACGTTTCGGGTCAGTGATCCTTCTTTGGAACTGACAAATATTCCCCTAGCATCTCTTGCTCAAAACTTTCAATCTGTGTCCCCCAGTCTTTGTACCATTTGTTAATGGGAACAGTTTTTCCTGGTCTAACTTATCTAAGCCTGTCATATCCTTGTACACTTCAATTAAATCTCTCCTCAATCCCCTTTGTTCTAAGGAGAACAAGCACTGCTTTTCCAACACAACCCTGTAACGAAAATCCGCCATCCCTGGAACCGTTCTGGCAAATCCCTGCACCCTCTCAAGAGCTCGCACCCTTCCTGAAGTGTGGTGAGCAGAACTGGTGCAATACTCCATTTGGGGCCTAACCCGAGCTTTATAAAGGTTCAGCATAACTTCTCTGCTTTTGTATATCTGGAGAGCAAAGATAATCTCCCTGCTTTTCTCCACCACCACTGTCTTTTTAAATCCCTCTCTTCCTTGCTGTTTCCACTCTCATCTCCGATAGTTGCAAGAAGCTAGTAGGTTTCTTTGTCAATAAGATTGTCACTCTCTGTTCTCAGCTGTGGCTCAGTTGGTAGCGTTCTCACTTCTGAGTTAGAAGTTTTTGGGTTCAAGTCCTACTCCAGTGACCCATAACAGGCTTGTCTGTAAAGTTAGAACCCATGGAATAAAAGGGACAAATTTTAACATTATTGAAAAAGTATTTGAACAGGAAGAATATCTAAGGATAACTGGAATTACTTCTGCTGCTGCAATTTCTATCATCTAAAAGTGCCCAGAATGCTGCTGTTGTAACACAGTATGCCATGGAATGCAAGGCTTTATGTTTTAAGATCATGAACTTAACTGTCTGGATGTCACTGGCAGTACAAAGTAGCCAGTAGAGATTAGTTAATTTACGTAGTTAATACTGAGCACCCGAGTGTGTATATCGGACCCAGTTCACACAGTAGATTTATGGTGTCTAGTGACACTGAATCAGTGTACAGAATACATATATAGAGTCATACAGCATAGAAACAGGCCCATCGCATCCATGCTGACCATAATGCCTATCTATACTAATCCCACCTGCCTGCATTAATTCCATATCCCTCTATGCCTTGCTCATTCAAGTACCTGTCCAGATGCCTCTTAAATGTTGCTCCTGTTCCTGCCTCCACCACCACCTCTGGCAGCTCATTCCAGATATCCACTATTCTTTGTGTGAAAAATTTACTCCTTTGATCCCCTTTAAACCTCCTCCCTCTCTCCTTAAATCTATGCCCTCTAGTTTTAGTCACCCCTGCCATGGGAAACGGATTCTGCCTATCTACCCTATCTATGCCTCTCATCATTTTATATACTGTTTTATAAACATATATAATTTTATATAAGTTGTGTCCTTATTGCCTCATGTACTCCCTGACTGCTTTTGTATATGTAATGGAGTGTTTAATTTTGTGTTCAATTTTTTTCAGTCTTAGAGGAAAAATGTCTGCAGTTACTCCAAGAAAGAGGAAACATAGCTTTTCAAAAGATTATAGGTAAGTTGTGACATTTTGCTGTTTATAATTTGAATCTCTGATAATTAATTCCTAAAATTGCATAGTTTTGGAGTTATCTGTGCTCCAGGTTGAATGAAAAATGTCTTTCACTGGTGACCCTAGCCTATTCTGTTTATACTACACTTTCAAAACAGACTTATAAAAAAACTTTAAACCCTTATTCTAATTTAGTAGGAACTGATCACACACAGTGCTTTAACTCTATCTGTGATATAGGTTCTTAGTGATCCTAGAGAGAACATAGATTGAAATTAATTAAATTTTTAGAGAAGAATTATGGGGAGATGAGAAAGTGTGAGAAAAAGAAGCTAGTTGTATTTATCCATCTGTGGATAATTTAAATGGACTATGACATTTCAATTGTGCACAGTTTAGGATGACGAGTTGGTATTGTTCAACACACACTATCCTTTGGAAATGTGATGGCGTTTTCTATTGAATGTTATTCAGTTGTTATCACTCAGTTTTGTTACTGAGCCACATTGGTGCTGGGAATTATGAATGTACGAAAGTCATTGAATTCACAATGGAGTAAAGCTTCATAGCAAAATATTGATTTTGTATGATTTTAAGTGTCACTATGTCACTTTTTGTTTTTAACAGTCAGGATTATACTCCTATCAATGTAGCAATACTAGGAACACCAGCAAAAAAACAAATTCTTGATTTCGATAGCGTTGCCTGTTCGTCGGGAACGTCACCCCCTAAATTAACGACCTCGTCAACGTTAAGATGGTCACAAAAAGTGTGTAATTTTGATAAGGAAAATCTTTTTGACAACTGTGCTTCACAACAAATGTTATCTGTTAATCGGTGCCGAGGTGATTCACAGACGAAAGTTTCTGGGCTGTCTCCCAACGGAAAGGACTGTCCACAAAAAACACCTGTACCTGCCAAATCTTTCTATAGGAAAGGGAAGCAACTGTACCTTAACCCTCTTGAGAGAAAATTGGTTAGTGCAAACAAGCTTTCCAAGTGTGCCATTGTAGGTGAACAAATGGAGATGGAAAGTGCAAAGTCTCAAATGAAGAAACAAATTGAAACAAAAGTAAAGCTGCCAAATGGTTCCAGTTCTAAAACTTCATTGGGTTCAAAGGGGACCCGAATAAAACAAAATAAATTTGGATCCAATGTAACTACAGAATTGACTCATCCGAATGAAAATGCATATTATGGATCTATCAGCAGGACACTTCTTTTTACTTCCAAAGTGAATGGTCTAAAGGTACGGCAAAAGCCTAGAATCGACATGGGCGCAGCTTTCTTTTCCACGGGCAGAAGATCTCAGGTGTTGGTCAAGAAGAGGCTGCCAGACCCTGATGCCA
Source organism: Heterodontus francisci (assembly GCF_036365525.1). Classification (NCBI taxonomy): domain Eukaryota; kingdom Metazoa; phylum Chordata; class Chondrichthyes; order Heterodontiformes; family Heterodontidae; genus Heterodontus; species Heterodontus francisci. The sequence continues at coordinate 118,823,706 of NC_090373.1, read as the reverse complement.
AATCATTTTCATCAGATTGCAGCATCAAACATAAACGCAGTAAAAGCTGCACCAACAGTGATGTCAAAAAAGCTAACAAGGAAGCTCTTAAAGCAGTTAATCACAGCAGTGGAATAAGTAATGGGATTAGAGAGAGCACATATAAAATGAAAACCAAACCAGACGGGGGAAGAAAAGCTGAAAAGTATGTGCACCTGCCTGCCAAATTGGTCAATGTTTTGCTTACGAGAGAGGTGAAGGTGGTAGTTCAGAGAATTGAAGTCGCACAATTCAGGCATCCAGTATCGATTACCAAAGAGAAGTCATTGCAACAGGAAGATTTGACAACAAAAGTAAGATGCAGAACTTGAATTAAATTTTCTGTTATTTTTTGCCTGCTCTTTCCCCATCAATATTTCTGTTTTTAAGTTCTTGAGTGTGTTTCTTTGGGTTATTTAATACCCCATCCCACTGAATTCTTAATTTTTTTGTAGGGCTCCTATTTGAAGATGCAGATTGGGGTTGTCTAAGCTTTTGTCTTCATGAGCCATGTTGATGTATACTGTGGAATCCGGGGTACATAGAATCATACAATGGTTACAACACAAAAGAAAACCATTTGGCCTATTGTGTCCATGCTGGCCCTCTAAGAGCAATTCAGCTGGTCCCACTGCCCTGCCCTTTCCCTGTAGCCCTGCAATTTTTTTTTTCTCTTCAGGTGTTTATCCAATTCCCTGTTGAAAGCTGTAATTGAATCTGCCTCCAAAGCATACTCAGGCAGTGCAATCCAGATCCTAACCACTCACTGCATTTTTAAAAAAGTTTTTCCTCATGTCGCCTTTGGTTCTTTTGCCAATCACCTTAAATCTGTGTCATTCTCCTGAACACACATTAGAAATTCATCCCCCCCCCCCCCACAACACCCCATCCACATGCTGCCGCCCCCCCCGCCCCCATCTCTACCCTTTTATACTATTATCCCAGTCTATATTCAGATATTTAAAGTCCCTCATTATTACTACTCTATAGTTTTTGCACCTCTGTCCTGCAAATTTGCTCCTTTACATCTTTCCCACCAGTTAGCCTGTAGAATACCCCAATGGTGTAATAGTACCTCTATTGTTTCTGTACTCTAACCAAATAGATTTTGTCTTTGACCCCTCCAGGACATCCTCTCTCTCCACCACTTCAATATTCTCCATTATCATTACATGCACCCATTTCCTTTCTTTCCTTCCCTATCTTTCCTGAAAGCCTTGTATCCAGGAATATTTAGTACCCAATCATGTCCTTTTTTGAGCCAGGTCTCCATTATTATCACATCATATTGCCATGTGGCTATTTATGCCTGCAACACATCAGCCTTATTTGCCACTCTTCGTGCATTTACATACATGTACTGTAAACCTAACTGCATTCCACTTGGTCTGACTTCACCTAACACCTTACTATTTCTTACTCTAGTGCTATCTGTCTCTCCCAATCCTTTGTGAACCTTGTTTATCCTTTCTAATGTTACATCCTGTTTCCCATCCCCCTGCCAAGTTAGTTTATACTCTCTCCAACACCACTAGCAAACAGCTCCACAAGGACATTGGTCGTGGCTTTGTTGAAGTCTATCCCATCTGGCCTACATAGGTCCCACCTGCCCCTGTTTCCCAGGAATCTAAAGCCCTCCCTCCTGTGCCATCTGTCCACCATGAATTAATCTGTTCTGTTCTATTTTTATACTCACTAGTGCATAGTATGGGGAGTAATCCCAAAATTACTACATTTCAGGTCCTTCTTACTAGTCTCTTTCCTAGGTCCCAAAAAACTGCCTACAGAACCTCATCCCTCTTTCTACCTTTGTCGTTGGTACTGACATGGACTGCAACCTCTGCCTGTTCACCTGCCCCTCCAACCCCCTCAGAGTGCTATGCAGCTGCTCAGTGACACCCTTGACCCTGACACCAGGGAGGCAACATATCATCCTGTAATCACATCTGCGCCCATATAAACATCTGCCTGTTCCCTTAACTATAGAATCCCCTATGACTATTGCTTTCCTAATCTTTTTCCTGTAACCACCTCCACCGGTCCTGTAAAGTTGAACCAGCCGTCGTGCTGTGGACTTGGCCTTGGCTGCACTCCCCAGCGGAACCATCAATCTCACCAGTGTTCAGAACCGAATACTGGTTGAGCGAGAGTGAGATGCACTCAGGATTCCTGTGCTACCTGCCAGGTCTGTCTTGACTGCTTGGCAGTTACCCAATCCCACTTCGCCGACACATCCTTAAACTGTGGGATAAGAGCAGGAGTAGGCCATTGGGCGTGCACCGCCATTTAATAGGATCATGGCTGATCATCCACTTCAATGCCTTTTTCCTCGCACTATCCCCTTATCCCTTTCTGTTATTGGTATTTAGAAATCTGTCAATCTCTGTTTTACACATACTCAATGAGTGAGCTTCCACAGCCCTTTGAGGTAGAGAATTCCAAAGATTCACAACCCTCTGAGTAAAGAAATTTCTCCTCAGCTCGATCTTAATTGGCTTCCCCCTTATTTTGGAATTGTGTCCCTTATGAAGCCTGGCGACCTGACCCGAACCCAGCGAGACACAACTACATAGGTTGGGTCTATATTCCAAGTCCAGCATTCGGGCTCGGGTTGGGTCGGGCTGGACAGTGCTGCTTCCAGGAAGTCACAGGATCATGCTTACTCATGATTACCCACAAGTCCATCTGCAGGGATAGCCTGCTGTTGGAATGGATCAACGATATTCGGGTAGGGTGTGGAAAAAAAATTAAAGGTCTCGGGCTGGCTGTGGTCAGGTCGGGCCCAGATCGGGTTTTAATTTTATACCCGAGCCAGGCTTTAGTCCCCTGGTTCTAGACGCCCCAACCAGGGGAAACATTTTACCTGCATCTACCCTATCGATCCCTTTAAATGTTTTATAGGTTTCACCTCTCACTCTTAAACTCTAGAGAATACAGGCCCAGTTTCCCCAATCTCTCTTCATAAGACAATCCAGCCATCCAGAGAACGAGTCTGGTGAACCTTGGTTGTACTCCCTCTATGGCAATAATATCCTTCCTAAGGTAAGGGGACCAAAACTGCACACAGTACTCCAGGTGCGGTCTAACCAAGGTTCTATACAATTGAAGCAAGACTTTGCTACTCCTGTACTCAAATCCTATTGCGATAAAGGCTAACATACCATTAGCCTTCCTAATTGCTTGCTGCACCTGCATGTTAGCTTTCAGTGACTTATTGACCAGGACACCCAGGTCCCTTTGTACATCTACGCTTTTTGATCTCTTATCATTTAAGAAATACTCTGCACATCTATTCCTCCTACCAAAGTGAATAACCTCACATTTTTCTACATTATATTCCATCTGCCATGTTCTTGCTCATTCACTTAGCCTGTCCAAATCCCCTTGAAGCCGCTTTGCATCTTCCTCACAACACACATTCCCACCTAGTTTTGTGTCATCCACGAGATTGGAAATATTACATTTGGTCCCCACATCCAAATCGTTGATATATATGGTGAACAGCTGGGACCCAAGTACTGATCATTGCGGTACCCCACTAGTCACATCCTGCCAATGCAAGAATGACCTGTTTATTCCTACTCTGGTTTCTGCCAGTTAACCAGACCTTAATCCATTCCAGTATATTACCTCCTATCCCATGTGCTTTAATTTTGCTAACCAATCTCCTGTGGGGGACTTTTATCAAAAGCCTTCTGAAAATCCAAGTATACGATGTCCACCGACTCCCCTTTATCAATTCTGTTAGTAACATCCTCAAAAAAACTCCCAACAGTTCGTCAAACATGATTTCCCACTCATAAATCCCTGTTGACTATGCCCAATCAGATCATTATTATCCAAGTGTCCAGTTATCATATTTTTTAGAATAGATTCTAGCATTTTCCCTACTACTGAGGTAAGGTTAACAGGTCTGTAGTTCCCTGTTTTCTCTCTCCCCTTTCTTAAATAGTGGTGAAACATTTGCTACCTTCCAATCTGCAGGGACTGTTCTAGAATCTGTAAAATTTTGGAAGTTGATCACCAATGCATCCACTATCTCCATAGCTACCCCTTTCAACACTCTGGGATGTAGAATATCAGGTTCTGGGGATTTATCAATCTTCATTCCCATTAATTTCTTCAATACAACCTTCTTACTAATAATTTCCTTCAATTCCTCATTCTCTCTAGTCCCTTAGATCTCTGATTCTGGGAGATTTCTTGTATCTTCCTCAGTGAAGAGAGACAAAGTAATCATTTAGCTCTCTGCTATTTCTGTATTCCCCATTACAAATTCTCCTGACTCTGTGTGCAATTTGTCTTGGCCAAACATTTCCTTTTTATGTATCTATGGAAGATTTTACAGTCCGTTTTTATGTTTTTTGCTAGTTTTCATTCATATTCTATTCTCCCTTTCTTCATCAGTTTCTTGGTACTTCTTTGCTGTATTCTTAAAATCCTCCCAATCCTCAGGTTTACCACTATCTTGGGCAACTTAATAGGCCTTTTCTTTTAATCTTATACAATCCTTAACTTTGTTAGCCACGGTTGATTGCCGTTTCTTTTTGGGTTTTTGTGCCTTTAAGGAGTGTATAGTTGCTGTAAACTATATAATAATTCTTTCAAGACTATCCATTGCCTATGTACTGCCATACCTTTTAATGTATTTTCCCAATCCACCTCAGCCAGTTTGCCCCTCACACCTTCATAATTTCCTTTGTTCAAATTTAACACACTGGTTTAAGATTGAACTACCTCACTTTCAAACATAATGTAAAGTTCTATCATCTTATGGTCACTCATCCCTAAAGGTTCTTTTACAAAAAGATTATTAATTATCCCCTTCTCATTACACAATACTAGATCTAAAATAGCCTGTTCCCTAGTCGGTTCCTCAACATACTGCTCTAGAAGACCATCCCTAACACACTCCAGAAACTCATCCTCCACAGCATTAGTGCTCATTAGGTTTACTCCGTCTATAAATGACTTGGATGAGGATGTGGAAGGCTGGGTTAGCAAGTTTGCCGATGACACGAAGGTTGCTGGAGTTGTGGATAGTGTGGAAGGCTGTTCTAGGTTGCAACGGGACATTGACAGGATGCAGAGCTGGGCTGAGAAGTGGCAGATGGAGTTCAACCTGGAAAAGTGTGAAGTGATTCATTTTGGAAGGTCGAATTTGAATGCGGAATACAGGCTTAAAGACAGGATTCTTGGTAGTGTGGAGGAACAGAGGGTTCTTGGGGTCCATGTCCATAGATCGCTCAAAGTTGCCACCCAAGTTGATAGGGTTGTTAAGGCGTATGGTGTGTTGGCTTTCATTAACAGGGGAATTGAGTTTAAGAGCCGCGAGGTTGTGCTGCAGCTCTATAAGGCCCTGGTTTGACCACACTTGGAATATTGTGTTCAGTTCTGGTCGCCTCATTATAGGAAGGATGTGGAAGCTTTAGAGAGGGTGCAGAGGAGATTTACCAGGATGCTGCCTGGACTGGAGGGCATGTCCTACGAAGAAAGATTGAGGGAGCTAGGGCTTTTCTCATTGGAGCGTAGAAGGATGAGAGGTGACTTGATAGAGGGGTACAAGATGATGAGAGGCATAGATAGAGTGGATAGTCAGAGACTTTTTCCCAGGGTGGAAAGGGCTATCACCAGGGGGCATAATTTTAAGGTGATTGGAGGAAGGTTTCGGGGAGATATCAGAGGTAGGTTCTTTACACAGAGAGTGGTGGGTGCTTGGAATGCGCTACCAGCGATGGTAGTAGAAGCAGATACATTAGGGACATTTAAGCGACTCTTGGATAGGTACATGGATGATAGTAGAATGAAGGGTAGGTAGTTAGTTTGATATTAGAGTAGGTTAAATGTTCGGCACAACATCGTGGGCCGAAGGGCCTGTATTGTGCTGTACTGTTCTATGTTCTATATGCATATTGAAGTCACCCATGATTACTGTATTACTCATGCTACATGTTTCTCTAATCTCCATGCCCCGCACTACCACTACTATTTGGTGGCCTATAAACAACTCCTACCAATGTTTGCTGCTCCTTGCTGTTTCATGGCTCCACCCAAACGTTCCACACTTTGTTCTTCCGATCTGAGATCCTCCTTTACTAATGTACTGATTCCATCCCTTATTATCAGTGCAAGACCACCTCCTTTTCCTTTTTGCCTGTCCTTCCTAAATGTCAAGTATCCTTGAATATTCTGTTCAGAGTCTTGGTCACCCTGCAGCCCGTTTCCGTAATGGCAGTTAGATCATACCCATTTACCTCTATTTGTGCCTATAAATCATCTACCTTGTCGTGAATGCTGTGCGCATTCAAGTAGAGTACCCTTAACCTTATCTTCTTGACATTATTCTGTATTCTCAGCCTAGGGATGACCACCTCTAGAAACGTGCTATTCATGAAACACTTAAGTCTCGCAGATGCACCACAGTGACTAGCTGCTGCTCAAGCTAACTAATTAACAGAAGTAAAACATGTATAAGATTTAAATCTTTGTTCCTATTAATTGACATTTACCTCAAGATCTTGATGCAGACTATGGACTTCTGATTTAGGATTTACGTGTCAATGTGGCAACCGATGTTAAGAATGGCCCTTTTCAAATAATGAGACGTGCAAAATTTAAACAAGACAAATTAGTGAGTTAAATGTAATGAACACATATAGGACTGAGTTCCCTTAGTTTTGAGGAGGGGCACAACACATGTGAGCTGCAGTTTGAACACCCTGGTGCAGATGAACAAATTTTTCAGTATCGGGCTACTCTATATTTCTTCTAACATTGTATTTTATTTTTTAGGCTGAAATTATTTCTTGTTTTTTTTCTGATTATTCACTTGTATAAATTGGATTTGGCAGAGTAAGTGACGATTTAGAGTGAGTGATGCTATTCATTAGATAATGTTTATGGAAACTCAGCGTGATATCATGCTTCAAGAACTTTTCTTTAGGAGAGCTGTGTTTTAGTTTCATCTTGATGGTTCATTATGTGGCTTATGTAGGGCAGTGTGAAAATGAGGTTGTCCTGCCATATTGCAGGGAATTTTTAAAGGGGCAGTGTTGACGCTTCGTCCATTACAATGGTGGCTATACTTCAAGAGTACTTCAGTCACTAAAGCAATTTGAAAGGTGCTATATAAATGCAAAACTTTTTCTTTTACACTTTCTGTGCCAGATCTTTACACTTTTACTTCCTGCTCATTTTATCACTGAGAGGTGTTCCAAGAGTGACATCTGATTGTCTGTGTCTGTCACAGCCGGGCATCCCTTCATTTGTACCGAGCTGTAATGAAATGTATGGTATATTTGGCTGCTGTTTGTAATGAAGCAGATAAATAGCCAAACAAGCTGCTTGTTTATTTTATGGAATGGCCGACATGATATGAATGCCTATTAAAATAGAGTAGCATGAATAATGAAGTTATGGAACTGAGTGATTTTTCATATTCCAAAGACTCTGTTTAAATGAATTACAATTGAATTATGAAAAATACAACAAATTTATATATCTATGTCTGTCTGTCTCTGTCCTGCTGTCCATCCGTCTCCCTCCCTCCTTCTGTCTCCCTCCCTCCTTCTGTCTCCCTCCCTCCTTCTGTCTCCCTCCCTCCTTCTGTCTCCCTCCCTCCTTCTGTCTCCCTCCCTCCTTCTGTCTCCCTCCCTCCTTCTGTCTCTCTCTATCTCCCTCCCTCCCTTCCTTTCTCTGTCTCCCCCTCTGTCTGAATCCCCCTCTGTTTGTCCCTTTTCTCCTCCCCCCCCCCCCCATCTCATATGACTATATATGGTTCTTTGAACTTCTATCTATAATTGACAATTATGTGTTGGTTGTTCATTGTTACAGTGGTTTGACCAGTTTCATGATTCAGAGTCTGAAAAGGATAAACAAGAAATTTTGAATGCTGAGGTAAGCTATAGTATAATGTTGAAATCCAATATGGACTGGTGAGAAAACTGTTTCTGACTGGAAGGATTCTATGTGAGAGGACTGCACAGCTACCATAGAACCATAGAAAAGGTACCGCAGAGAAAGAGGCCATTTAGCCATGGTGTCTGTGCCGGCTGAAAAAACTAACCACCCATTCTAATCCCACCTTCCAGCACCTGGTGCGTAGCCTTGCAGGTTACAGCACTTCAGGTGCAGGCTCAGGTACCTTTTAAATGAGTTGGGGGTTTCTGCCTCCACCACCAATCCGGGCACGAATGCCAAACAACCACCACCCTCTGGGTGAAAAAGTTTTTCCTCATGTCCACTTTAAATCCTTCTACCAATCACAAATCTGTGCCTCTTGGTAATTGACCTCTCCGCTAGGGGAAACTGGTCCTTCTTGTCTACTCTATCTAGGCCCTTCATAATTTTGTACACCTCAATTAAGTCGCTCCTCAGCCTCCTCTGATCTATGGAAAATAACCCGAGCCTATCCAATCTTTCCTCATAGCTGCCATTTTCAAGCCCTGGCAACATTCTTGTAAATCTCCTCTGTACACTGTCCAGAGCAATTATATCCTTCCTGTAATGTGGTGACCAGAACTGTATGCAGTACTCCAGCTGTGGCCTAACCAGCATTTTATACAGTTCCAGCATTATATCCCTGCTTATGTATTCTATACCTCAGCCAATAAAGGAAAGCATTCCATATACCTTCACCACTTTATCTACCTGTCCTGCCACCTTCAGGGACCTGTGGACATGCACTCCAAGGTGTCTCACTTCCTCTACCCCACTCAATGCCCTTCCCAAGTGCATTACCTCGGACTTCTCCGCATTGAATTCAAAAAAACAGAAAATGCTGGAAATACTTATAAGGTCCGGCAGCATTTGTGGAGAGAGAAACAGAGTTAAAGTTTCAGGTCGATGACCTTTTCATCAGAACTGGGAAAACGTTTTAAGCATTTTCTGTTGTTTATTTTAGAGTTCCAGCATCTGCAGTATCTTGCTTTTGTCTCTCAAATTTGGATGACTTTGTTTCTAAATAGTCAGGCTGCTTGTCCAATATGCAGTCCTGGGTGAGCAGAAATTTCCTCCAACTAAATATCGGGAATACCGAAACCATTGTTTTTAGTCCTTGTCACAAACTCTATTGCCTAGCTGTCGACTCCATCCCTCTCACTGGCAACTATCTGAGGTTGAATTGGACTGTTTGCATCCTCGGTGTCATATTTGACCCCAAGATGAGCTTCTGACCACACATCCATGCCATCATTCAGGCCACCTATTTCTACCTCTGTAACATTGCCTGACTTTGCCCCTGCCTCCCCTCCTCTGCTACTGAAACACTCTTCCATGTCTTTGTGACCTCCTATATTTGACTATTTCAATGCACTCCTAGCTAGCATCCCACGTCCTAGCCTCTGTAAATTCTGCTGCTAATGCCCTAACTTGCTAAATCCCATTCACCAATCACTCCTACTCTCCTACATTGGATCCGGGTTAAGCAATGTCTCTATTTTTAAAATTCTCATCCTTGTGTCCAAATTCTTCCATGCCTTCGCCTGCTACCTATCTCTGTAATCTTTTACTGCGCTCCTCTAATTCTGGCCTCTTGAGCATCCCCAATTTTGATGACGTTGCCATTGGTGGCCATTCCTTCAGCTGCCAAGGCATTAAGCTCTGAAATTCATTCCATAAACTTCTCCATCCCTCTACTTCTCTTTCCTCCGCGTAAGATGCTCCTTAAAACCTACCTCTTTGACAAAGCTCTGCCCCACTAGCCCTTAATTTGGCTTGGTGTCAATTTTTGTTTTATAATGCTCCTGTGAAGTGTCTTCGAACATCTTAATTATGTTAAAGGTACTATATAAATATGAGGTGAAGGAGAACAGTGTATGGGTGTAGTGCTTTTTTGAGACAGTGATTATAATATATTGTTGGAGCAGCATATGGATATTTACTGTGTACCTGGCCTATGTTTATACCTGACCTCCGAATGCTTGATGCCATCACTGGGTGACAAGCTGACATAATTAACCTTGTTGAGAGCATTAATTCCCTTTCATAACCCCATACTAAAAAGAATGAGTTTCTTTTTGCCTATTTCAGGCCTCTAAAATACAAATGGGCTTCCATGCATGGACAAAAGTAATTAAGTTTTTTAAGGAAAATGCTCTACCATTCTAGAATGTTTTATTGCCACGTTAGGCCAATGATAGGGTATGGGCTGCCATTGTCATTAGCTCATGTTTAGTTAAGTCTTGGAAGAAGAGTTTCTTAAATTGCATTCCTCATACAAGTAGTAAACCAGGGCCAAAGCCCTCTGAACATCTAAGCTGCATTGGCATTCCGATGCCAAGTGTAAGTGAATGTGGAACTGATCTGTGCCTCTTTCAAGAAGTATGGCATTTGTCTGCTTCACTCCTCGCTAACAAAATATTATCACTTTGCCGTGATTGGTCTCTTTAAAAAAAAAACTTGTTAGCATCAAAGGACACTATCTAGTGTGCTGTTATTGTTTTTTTTAATATTGAGTTGGATTTTAGTCAGTATCTATTTAGGTTAAACTGAATTCCATGAAAGTTTTATTTTTGCATTTCTGTGAAAGGAATTATATTTTAATGGTTCTAAGTAGCAATAAGGAATGTCAACAAAATTGCATTTATATTTTTCACATCTTTCACATTCTCAAGATATCCTGATTCCTTTCACAGATACCACACTTAAGAATGCTTATAGCATTTGTTTTTGAGTTTGGCTTAACTTTTTAAAAAGAAAAGATAATACGTTACATCATATTTAATTTTACCTTTCATCTTAAGAGCTTTAGTACTCGTGAAACTATTTTGGGATTTCAAGATGGGAGCACCTCTGAAGGAAATACTGACAAAAATGAAGGTAATTGATTCAGTCATGACTAGGGCTCAATATGAAATGAGACCGTGTGATGGTTCGTCTTGATGCTAATTTTGGATTGGCTAAGGTACTGATGTCCACTTTTGAAAGAATCTCTGTATTTCTCCTTTACATCCATTGATATCTTCCTGGAAAATGGACATGTATGGTTGTTGAGTAGAAACGAAACTGCTCTGCTGTGATGCTTGCCAAGCTCCAGTCTCGCGTGAAGAATGTTCATTTGAGATGACAATGCTTGTAGAATCTAACATGAGTCAGTGCCTTTAGGAGAGAAGGTGATAAAATGGATGGCTGGAATGGATGAGACTGTACCTCTTAAATTCCATGTTGGTATTCAAAGTATAGTTGAAAATAATAGATTCACAATCAAAATTGGTATAGTAAGATATGCTTTCTGTTCTAATTTTGGATAACCTTTCAACATTATTGTAGTTTGTAAAAGTAACAATTGGGGATAAAAACTAGGAGATATAACTGAGCACTTGCAGTAAAAATTGAAAATGCTGGAAATTCAGGGCAGGTTGCTTAGTATCTGTAAAAAGAAAAGATATGTTTCAGATTTAAAGTCTTCATTAGAACTGAAAACTAAGAAAATTAAACTGTAAGATTAGAAAAATACAGTGAAAGTAAAAGATGATGGAGACCAAAAAGATATTTCAGTCATAGAAAGGGTGTTAATGGGTGGAATGATTTGCAGAATTCGTCATATAAAACTGTTGGATGGTGTCAAAGATTATCAGTGAAGCACTGGAAAAATATTGAATGAACAAAATATGTGGATAGAATGTCTTATGGACTGTTTATATTTCCATTTTGTGGGTTGAAAAATATTGGCATTTTGTTCTTAACTAGAACATGTAAACTTTTAGTTTAGGATTTCTTTTCAATTAGCCACTTAAAGTACTCTGGCCTGCATTTTGCAAGAGGTTTTGATGGTGAACTGTCAGGAGTTCGCTGTTATTAGCCCTCTGAAAACTGACTGCAACTTCAGGATTTAGTGCATGAGAAGGCTGTGCTGTGAACCACCTCCACACACCCTTATGGAGCCAGCAATCAGTGAAATCAATTTGTATGACAAGAAATTCCCCTTTCCCACTCTCATCCCTGTTGGACTATCATACAAAGTTGCACCTTGTACGGTCAGGTGCAACTGAGTTTATAACGGGAAAATGAATAGTAACTATTGCTGAACAGATCTGGCCCTGAAAAAAAAAAGTTTATATTTGTGGATTGTTGTTAAATGTCTCCATTATGATTATTTTAAAACTAATATTTAAAAGAAGTTCATGACATTTTAGCTTCAGTTATATATACAGTATGTAAGAACATAAATAGGAGCTGGAGTAGGCCATTTGACCCTTCAAACCTGCTCTGCCATTCAACAGGACTATGGCTGATCTACCTCAACTCCAACTTTCTGCACTATTCTCCAATATATGTCCCAATCTCTATTTGCTCTATGTAAAAAATTTTTAAAGTGATCTGATTTTAGTGCTTTTTATTTCCTGCTTGGCATCTGTGGGATTTCATTAATTGGCTGCTTGGTCAGCTTAATGATTTTACTGCAGCTCCTCGCTGGGAATCCCCCCCCCCCCTTAAGGGGGGGAATATGGATTTGAGGTTACAATCAGATCAGCCATGCTCTTGTTGAATGGGGGAGCAGGTTCGAAGGGTCGAGTGGCCTACTCCTGCTCCTAATTCGTATGTAGGAACACTACAATCCACTGCATGGCGAGATGGGTAAAGTTCTCATCACAGAGATCGTGTGATCTCTCATCACTTCTTTCTTTGACCTCAGCAGTGAGCACTTTTGTTCATCATTGACTGCAAAATACAGGCCAATATGTTGTAAATATACAAACAAATGTTCATTTTAATTGTCATTACAATACATATTAAAGTTTTGAGTTTTGTGATTGTAATATTTTTGGTTAGTTGAGCACTTTTTATAAATGTAATGAGCATGTTTTGTCTTTTTTAGGTTCATCTGCTGTCTACCCCATTTTTAGTACTTGTACTGGCAGTAAAAGGTACAGACTTGCCATTAGATCTGAATATGTGTTTATGGTACTAAGTTTGCCTTAGATTATGGCCATTATATCCTAACATATGCTACCTCTTAAATTCCTGTGTCTACTAATTTATTAGAAGCATTTGTTTTAAATAGGTTACTGTCTCTGCTAAAATTGCAGAGGCAGTAATTGGAGACAATTACATTAGTGACCAAAAGCTAGTATCCCATTGTGTATTTTTAGGCAGTGGTCTTTCTAGACTTATCGATACAAATATGTGTGTGGTAATACATTTTGGTGGGAAAAATAAGAAGACCAGATACTGCTTAGAGAAGTGTCTAATTTGGGTGGAAGAATAAAGGTGTCTGGGGGTACCAAGGCACTGATCACTAACTAGCGATGCAGGCTAATAAGGCCATAAAACCTCAGGTTTGTTAATAGATGGGTAGGATTGAAAAGTAGAGAAGGTGTGTTAAACATGTATAGAACCTTAGGTAGAATACATTTGGATAACTGTGAATAGTTCTGGTCTCTCTTATGAAAAGGATTTAGAGGCACTGGAGAAGGTGTTTTAAAAAAAGATTTTCTAGGATGATACCAGAACTGACAGGTTATACCCAACAGGCTGGGGCTCTTTTTTTTTCTAGAAGAGAGCAGATTGAGGGTGTGACGTTTATGGAGGTCTTCAAGATTATGAAAGATTTGATAGGGTAGATGTCGAAGATATGTTTCCACTTGCTGGTGAGACCAGAAATATGAAGTTCCTAATAAATGCAGTAGGGAATTCAGGAGAAATATGGTGAGAATGTGGAATTTAGGGAATTGTTGAGGCAAATGACATAGATGTATTCAAGGAGAAGCTAGATAAGCACATGAGGAAAGAAATAGAAGGATATGTTGAAGTGGTTAGATAAAGAGGGATGGGAGGAAGCTCATGTGGAGCATAAACATTGGCATGGGCCTATCTCTAATCTAAATACTTTGTAATACTTTTAAATGTTGGCAAGTTATACATTAGCGATTATAAATTTCAAAGTACCAGAAAGTATTGTATCTTAAGTGGAAATTATTTTATTGTAATTGTTATGACCAGGTGAGAAAGAGGTCTAGGGGTTCCCTTTCAGCCTTCACCTGGTCTTACTGTAACAGGGTTTTAATTTTAAACACACTGTGATTTGAGCTCCCTCTTGGTGAATTCTTGTTTGCTTTCCAATTATAAGGCAAAGAAATGAGCACAAACAGGCTTTCTTGGGTTTAAAGAAGAAACATGACATTTATTAAACTTGAACTAAACACTCTAATTTGGTTAACACCTAAGGATACGCACCGTGCCCCATGCTAGCATGCATACGTGATATGTACATGCAAATAGAGACAGAAAAGAACAGAAGAAAAGATAAGTGGAAAGGTTTGAGGCAATATCTGATGAGGGTCTTTTTGTTACTGTGCTTCAAGCTCACTGTTAAGTCCTTGTTTGTAGGTGAATCTTGCTTTTCGTTGGAGCCCAGTATTCTTCTTAAACCTTGTTCACTGGAGGAAACCTTTCTTTCTGGGGTTCATGTGTCTTCAATGGATTCCAAAGCTGGTGAGAAAGAGATGAGCAGACAGGAGAGGCTGCGGTGAGCCAGCCACGAGAGGTCTTTTCAGTCCAGGAGCAAATAGCTTTCCGTCTTCAAATACTGTTTCTCCAATTTAAAACTCCCCTAGTTGGCCAGCAGGTGGTCACGTGACCGACTGGTTTGACCAGGTCTCTTCTGTGTATTGGGAAGCAGGGACTGGTTCCTTTGTTCCAACACTGTCTGCTAATATGTAAAAAATGTCTTTCCAGCCAGTGGCTTGGCAACCCCTGGTAATAGGCTGCCTTTTCTTCCCAGCAACGATTTTAAAATTTAATGTCCATGTGGCGAAATATATGTGCCTCATTCTTGGCAGATGGGGGCCTGCATGACACCTCCACACTCAGGAATGAAATGCGATTTGGGGGAAAAAAAGGCGCATTTCATTAAAAGGTTTGAGAGAAATATAAGATACAGAAAGAAAAACCATGCATTTCCCTTATTCATTTCCATTCATTCATAACTCTTAAATCTTATTAAAATTGTCTTTTCTGGATGCCAGTGCTGCTTTAATTTCCCCTTTTTAGCATCCCAGTAACCATGTGGTTCTTTGGGGAAACTTTTCTTCAGTTTTCCCATTGCCATGACTGCATAGGGTCTTGGTCCCTGCTGAGGTAATGTTTTTCCTCAGGAGAGTAGTAGTGGGCGGGTCTATCCTGAACACACACACACTCGTTGCTTTGCTGAGCCATGCAAAGGCTTTTGACTTCTGGGGATGGGTGGGTCCCTTTTCCTCTGACTATGGAGGAGGATTCTTTGTTAATTTCCCTTTTGTTCTCTGGGACATTCCTGCCTTCAAGTGTGTGTACAGACTTGACTGCACTCTCCTGCGGCACTTCGACTAGTTGAGGCATCACCCTCACTGTTCTCTGCCCCCTAGAGGTCTCTCTTTGTCTTGGCAGGTTCCTGTTAATGCTTTTAGAAACTGGTGGGGTCTGGAGTCTGTACTTACATAGGAGGATGTGGGGTCTAACTTTTCACGTTTTTTTGGCATTAGCCAACCGGACACTAGGGGTTGTCATCCGGGATTCCTCCCGGACTTCCTTTGACCTGCCCTCTTGGTCACTTTTTCCCCTTCTCTTTCTCAACTTCTGCTAGCCGTGTGCTTGCCTGTCCCCTTTTGTTCTCGCTGGCGGTCCCTTACAGTTCACCAGCCCTATGCTAGAGGGTCCTCCTAACACCGGTACAGGACTTAAGGGTGCAGGTTTCACTGTAGGTTGGAGTTTCCCCTCATCCTGGCATATGTGGCAATTCCTGCAGTACTCCACCACATCTTTGTGGAGTTTTGGCCAGTCAAACCGCTGTCTTATGCGGGCTTTGGTCTTTCGAATACCGGCATGTACAGCCACTGTAGTCTTATGGGCCCTTCTTAATATTTCTCCCCGATACCTCTGCGGAACCACTAACTGATGAACTACTGCCCACTGTTTGCTCTCAGGTCTGTGAGGAGAACTCCATTTCCTCATCAGTACCTCATTCTTTAAATAGTAGCAATCAGGATCCCCCTCTGCGTCACTTTCAGATTGAACAGCCTGTGCTAACTCTTGCAATACTGGGTCGGCTCGCTGAGCCTCAGCTAGGGAAAATATATTTAATTCAATCCCTGGGTCTCCTAACTTTCCAGAGAAAGTCTCAGACAGACCGACCGACCTCGTAGTCATCTGCCTGCAATGCCAATGCAGTCTCCTCTGGTGGAGCTGGTTTGATCATGGCCTAATCCACTACACATTCAGGGAAACTGCAGGGAACTGTCTCTTGCCACGGTCCTGTCTCTCTGACCTCCTGCGGTCTTTCTTTCACTACTAGGGCTACCACCTTCAGACATGAAACCCTGATGACCTTCAGGAATCCTATTAGCTTTTCCTGCACTGGCCGTAATAAACTTCCTGGTTTGCACTCGTACTGCAGTTAAAGCCACAGCCTGTTCTGCTGGGCTTTCCATCAGGTTCCCCTCTTCACTGAGCATGTGTGCCCTGATTAACCCTACCGGTTTCCCCTTTAGTTTCCAGCAGTCCGGTTTTAAATGCCCCGCTTTATTACAATGGAAGCACACAGGTCTCCGGGTCTCATTCTTGCTCACCGCACCTTCCTTTTTGGCTGGAGGAGGGCCCCCTGTGTCTCCTGCTTTCCTTTCTCTTCCAGGACTGCCTGGGCGGAGTTCACCTTCCCATCCTTTGTCCTTTTCGGATTTGTGGGGGTGGTTAGAAATGTTTCTCCCCTGGAAAACCGACTTATAAATTAAAACAAACTCATTGGCCAGAACGGCCGCTTGTCGGGCTCCCTGAACCTGCTGGTCCTCTATATGGGTCTTTATTGAGAATGGGAGAGAGTTTTTAAATTCCTCTAACAGGATTACTTCTCTGGAAGTCTCATAGCTGAACTATATTTTAAGAGCCCTCAGCCACTGTTCAAAAGCCAGCTGCTTACTTCAGATAATTTGATTAGCTTGCATTTTGAGGGTTCTAAACTTTTGGCAAAAGACTTCAGGTACTAATTCATATGCCCCAAGGATAGCATTTATGGTCAGTTCATAATTTGATGAACTCTCATCTGGCAACAAGGAATAAACCTCATGGGCTTTTACCGTTAGCTTGCTTTATAGTAAAAGAGATCAGGTCTTAGCTGGCCAGTTTCTCAAAAGACACAAAAAACACTTCCACATCTTCCTGATTGAATTTTGGAATTAGTTGAGCAACTGTTAGCGATTTTGTACCCAGCCCTGAATTCTGATCCTCTGTATTGCCCATGTTTTCACTGGGGTTACTCTCACCTCCGAGTTAACTCAAACTGCTTCAGCTCTCTTTCTTCTGATTCTTTCTGGAATATTCTTTCTCTCTCTGCCTTTCATTTCCTTCGCGTTCCTTCTGGAAGGCTCTCTCTTTCTTCCTCTCCTGCTTCTCTCTCTCTCTCTCTCTCTCCCTTTCCTCAATTGTCTCTTTGCTAACAATACCCTGTCTACTTCTAACACTGCTTCTGCTTCTTCAGATTCAAGGGAAAAATGGTTGGCCACTAGCTTTAAGAGTTCAGACTTCCTAGCCTTGCCACATACAGTGATCCCATACTGCTCAGCCATTTTTCTCACTTCTTCCATAGACAGTGTTTTAACTTATCCCAAGTTATTTAACGCTGGTTTGGAGAGCCATTAACTTCAGTTGCAGACATGTTAGTATTCAATCACATACAACCACAAGAAAACCTGTATTAATCATGCTTTTTTTTGATTGGGAACTATCTGGCTTCCCACTTCCAATTTCTCTTGTCTATATATGTGCCTCATTCTTGGCAGGTGGGGGCCTGCATGACACAAAGCACAGATTAGCTGACAGTATTGAAAATAAAATTGTCTTTGTTCAATTGGCATGGAATTCTTTCAATCCTTACACCCAGGCAATCTGAAGTTTAACATAAACACTGAATTGACTTTCAAGACAGAAGTCTTTTTTCTTAATGGGTGTCTATTCAAAGATAGTATCAAGATTTGCCTAAATTACTGCTTCAGTATTAGCAAGCTGAAGCTTTGAATTGTGTGCATATTTGTTCCCAGCTGTTAAAATTATGAATTGTTTAAGTTCCATTTCTATTAAGACAAATTATGTTGATTAATAACTACTTTCATGTCAATTGATAATGATTAGTTATAATTGTTGTAAAGAATGGTGAGAAAGATGCAGGGTAGCAGAACTCCAGCCACAGGATGAGTATTGCTGACAAATTTGTATCTACTGTTGTAAAAGCAAATTACTGCAAATGCTGGAAATCTGAAATATAAACAGAAAATGCTAGAAATATGCAGCAGGTCAGGCAGCATCTGTGGAGAGAGAAGCAGAGTTAACATTTCAGGTCTGTGACCTTTTTAATCATTTTATACATTTTATATTCTATGAAACATTCTCTGGTGCATACTATGGCAGGAGAACCTTAGATTGTGGCCTTTCCCCATTGAGTCATTGGGGCGACTACCACAAGCTTTAGTGCATCCATCAGCATCTAGTCCTTGACGTTGGAATGTGCCAGTTTGTGACAATTGGTCATGGACAGCTCATTGCACTGGAGATCAGCAGCTTTTGGCCCGACTAAAAGTATGCCTTTCACCAAATTGATGATCCTCCGGCAGCAGTTGATGATTATCTTGATGCGCGTCCCTGGGGATAGCCCATAGAACACAGAATCCTGTGTTATGGAGCTGCTTGGGATGAACCTAGACAAAAACTACTGCATCTGTTGCCGCGCCATCTTTGATGGTGAGGGCCCTTCTTGCAACCAGCTAAGCTATGTCTTGGTACTTGTTTGAAAATTCTAGCAATGAGGCATTCTGCTAAATGACTGACAGTCTGCTCAGGGCGCCATCCAACAGGATCCGCCATCTCCTTTTCCCGCAAGGTCTCGAGGACATTACATGCGGACCACTACCTAATGGACTTGTGGTCAGAGATGTTTTTCAGTACAGACTTTTCCATGAGGGTCAGTCCCATTCTTCACATCATAAAGGATAGATAGAATCTCAGCACTTAGTGACACTTGGTGTTTGCGTACTGAGGGTCTGTGCACATCTTGATGCAGTGGCACACAAAGGTGACTATTAGGATGAGGGCAAAGTTGGGTACATTTTCCCCCCACCCTTTATCTAGAGATTTGTACACTGTGTCCCTGTGGACACAGACCATTTTCAATATCCAGGTAAAGTGGAAGGAGGCTCGGGTGACTGCCACAGTGCAGGAGTGGGGTATGGGCCAGACCTATGCCATGTACAGCAACACCGAGTGCACCTCGCACCTGATGACCGGGTTCTTGCCCACAATAGACAGGGAGCGTCACTCCCTATGTCCAGTTTCTGTTTCACCTTGGCTATACACTCCTCCCAGTTCCTCCAAGCCATATCCTTAGCACCTTTGGGTGAATGGGACAAATGATCGATTGGCCCAATTCCCAAAGAGCATGGCCTCGCTCTTGCTGCGATCTGCTTTGCCTCCTGAAGCCAGTTTGAACTCTTCTGAGCAGAAGACAGTGGCATCATCAGGTTTTGACCTGAGTGCCTCCACTGCAATTCACTGGTGTGACTTCTTCCATCGTCTTGACTGTCACCCTGACAGTGTTGGCACCCTTGGTTTATAGCTTGGGTGTTGATTCCAGCCATAGCTAATGGTTGAGTCTTCACAGTATTGGTGGTAGGCCTGAGCCAGCATGAAGATTCTTCAGTCAGAGAAGAGTGTGAATGTTGTTTGGGAAGTAGCCCGAAGTCAGCATTGAGAGCCACCTAAAATTTCTTTTAAACGAAGACTTGCAACTCCAGACAACTGGATGCCTCCCTTGATCTTGGCCAAAAGACAGAGAAACAAGAACAGGGTCAAGTCGATGGCAAGTGTGTGGTTAAGGAGGGAAAGCTAGGTGATTGGGAGCAACCTTGTTTGGTGTCAGCATGGAAATTGAAGGAGCATATCATAGGATTAATGGACAAGGTAAATTTAGTGATGGCTGGAAGGGAATGACGAGGCATGGCAGTTTGGAGAAGGGAAGCGAAGACTGCAAAAAGAATCTTTTTTTTTACTTTTTTTAAAAATTAGTTCATGAGGTCCTTGCCTTTGATGTCTGAGAATAACTGGAGGGTGCAGTGGGGAGGAGGCAGACAGAGGAGACAACTATTTGTGAAAAAAAGCCATTCCTACTTTCCCCTATTGATTACCTGCTAATATTCTCAGAGCAACATGAAGGTCAGAACTATTTCTGTAAATTAAGTGTCTCATCTTGATTTCTTTTCCTTGTTTAGACATGAACTGTTGAAAGAAGAGGCTACTTTTGTTGGATCCAGTATCCCTTTTGCTGCTGTCCCTAGGATGCCCTGCCATGCACCTCTCCAGAAGAACAAAAGAAAGAAAGATTTTGACAAAGTATTCAGCGACCAGCTTATAATAGTAAGCTTGAATTAGCATCACATAAAGCGTGCAGAAGTTGATGAATGCCTACAAATTTTTTATTTTAAAATAATGAGTGAAAATAATATAATTTAAAATCAGATTAAGGACTTAACAAAGGGAAAGTGAAAATTCATATATCTTCAAATTTGAATCCAATTTACAGAAAATCTGCTGTAATCATGTTCACTTGTGAATGGACTATCTGGTCTAATTAATATAGATTTTAGCTAATGAAAAACATTGTAGTTTACACATTAATATCACATACAAGTGAAAGAGCAGAATAGCTCTGAAGGAGCTGGTGAATTAAATTATTTCTTTGAGGTTATTGAAGTTATTTCAACTTCAACTGAAGGTTAAGAGAAACATTTCAAAGCTGTGCAAGTTGTTCAGAGCATAGAAAAAATTGATTATTTTCACTAGTGAATGGGTGATGAGGGCATAAACTCAGGATTATCATTAGAAGATGAGGTTTTTAAATCTGGGTTTAAAGTGGAAACCACAATTGCTTTTGAAACAGATTGTATAAGCCATTTAAGAAAAAATGAATGTTTGAAAAGAAAGAAATCTGAGAATATAGAAGGACAAAAAACAGATTAGAATAGATAGTGCCAGCTAAATAGCAAGCAGCGACACAGGTGCAAAAGACCAAATAGCCCCCTCCATGTTGTAATTCCTGTAAACTCGGTTACAGAACCTTCCCCAATCTTTCAACCTATGTTCTGACTATTCTTTGAGGCCTTGTGCAGAGTCAAACGTGTTTGGCTGTGCCTAAAATGGTTCAGCCAAAGATGTGCATTATGTTTGATATGTAGGAAGTTGGTTCAGTACTTTTTCCACCATTGTCTCTGAACATTAACCAACAGTGGGCAACATGTTTCCAGGCCTGAGGTACCTGTTGAGTGTAACTGAATTATGAGTCTGAACATATTTTTAATCCATTTTAGTTAGTGAAAATAGTTTCATCCTTTTAATTGTCTGTCTGAATTTTTTGTGTGGGTTGGGGTGGAGGCATGATGATAAGTAAGCAAGTAGTAGTTGGGCATAGATTTAATCTTAGGACCATTCCTCTTTTGGGTCTCTTCATATTTTAAGATTATTTTGCCTTGTAACTTGAATCATTCTCATTGGGTAAATCCCAACTGCCCATGCATTGAGTGTCTATCCTTACCTTGAGATCAAGGTTGAGACCAAATCATTAAATATATTCAAGAAAGAGTTAGATATATTTCTTCAGGCTAATGGGATCAAGGGATAGGGGGAGAAAGCGGGACCAGGTTACTGAGTTTGGATGATCAGCCACGATCATATTGAATGGCGGAGCAGGTCGAAGGGCCGAATGGCCTACTCCCTATTTTTCTATGTTTCCATCTAGGCATGGCTCTGGTAATCCACCTAGGTAAATGAACAGAAACCTTGTTTAGTGACTGCTTTTGCCTACTGTATTATCTTATCCAAAGGATTCCTTATCCACTGTTCCCAAGTAGTGAAGTTTCACAAAAATGTCATTTAAAGTTTAAAATATGAAGTGAATTTATTACACATTAAGTAAATAATCTAAGTTATATATTTGCCGTATAACATCTGTTCTTTAACTCCTCAAATAGACAATCAATGATTGCAACTGTAAAAATCAGGGGAGGCGGTGGCACAGTGGTAATGTCACTGGATTAGTAATCCAGAACCCAGGCTAATGCTCTGGGGACATGGGTTTGAATCCCACCTCGGCAGATAGTGAAATTTGAACTCGGTTAATAAATCTGAACGATTGTTGTCCTTTCACTAAGGTCCTTTCCTTCCTTTAGGGAAGGAAATCTGCTCTCCTTACATGGTCTGGCCTCCATGTGACAACAATGCCTTCTGAAATGGCTTAGCAAGCCATTTAGTTCCTAGGCAGCAATGCCCACATCCCAAAATGAATTTAAAAAAAATTAAATGATTCCTTGTAAATGGCTTTTAGATAGTGGTTTTCCTGTTTTCCAGAAATATTAATCTGTTCCTTCTGAAATTTTCACTTTTCTCTCATAAGTCTGAAAGAGTGGGGCTCGAGGCCCTCACTTACCAGACATCCGAGGCAGTGGCAGACCTGCGAGGAACTGGGACCGAGCGAAATTATATAAATTAAAGAGCAGGGCTCAAGGCTCTCGCTTACTAAACGTTCAGGTCAGCAGCAGGCTCTCTGGCTGTGTCGGCGCACGCTCTGTTTGATAAGTGGGAAAAAAACTACCAGTGACCTCACTGGAAATCTGTGGGATGATTGGTCAGTAGGTGGCAGCTGTTGTTGCCTGTGGATAGCTTAGATTGAGCAGAGTTTTAAAAAAAAAAGGTTATTTTTTTAAAAATAAAGCCCTAGGATAACTACCTGTAATTTATTAGTGATTTACACAGAGTGCAACTGTGAGTTGTGTGTGGGATTTTGCTCGCTGGGATGGGGAGGTGCTCTTTGGGTCTCTTTCTTTTTTGCCTTTCCAGCCTCCATGGTGCAGGGGATAAAGCTGATTTGCAAATAACTGGTAAGTTATTACACTTACTGCACTAGCAATAATTGATTGTAAAGCTGAGTAATGGCAGGGCAGCTCGGCCAAGTGGAATGTGCCTCCTGTAGTATGTGGGAAGTCGTGGCCGCACCATGTGTCCTTGACAAACATCTGCAGGAAGTGTCTCCAGCTGCAGAAACTTGAGCTTCCGGTTTCGGAGCTCGAGCGGCGGCTGGAGTCACTGTGGCGCATCCGCGAGGCGGAGGACTTTGTGGATAGCATGTTTCAGGTGTTAGTCAGCCCAGTGCTTAAGAGAGCACAGTCAGAGAGGGACTGGATAGCTGCCAGACAGACAAGAAGGTCAGGGCAGGTAGTGCAGGAGTTTCCAGAGGGCATCCCACTTTCTAGCCGGTATTCAGTTCTGAGTACTGATGGGAAGGAAGGTTTCTCTGTACATTGCAGTGACAGACATGATCGGAACACCATGGGTGACTCATCTGCGCAGGGAGGGAAGAAAAAGGATGAGAGCAATAGTGGTAGGGGATTCTATGGTTAGAGGAACCAATAAGCATTTTTGTGGTCGCAGATGTGATTCCAGGATGGTATGTTGCCTCCCTGGAGCAAGGATCATGGATATCACAGAGTGGTTACAGAACATTCTGGAGGACGTGGTCCACATTGGTACCAACAATAGAGATAGGGTCCTGCAGGCTGAGTTTAGGGAGTTAAGAAAGAGTTTAGTAAGCAGGACCACAAGAGTAGTAATCTCTGGATTACTTCCAAGACCACATGCTAGTGAGTATCGTTATAGGAAAATATACCAGTTGAATGCGTGGCTGGAGAGATGGTGCAGGAGGGCGGCTTCAGATTTCTGGGGCATTGGAACCAGTTTTGGGGAAGGTGGGACCTGTACAAGGTGGGATCTGCACGTGAACAGGACTGGGACAAATATCCTTGCAGGAAGGTTTGCTAGTGCTGTGGGGGATGGTTTAAACTAGATTGGCAGGGGGATGGGAACCTGATCGTAGTCTTAGGCCAGTTTCAGGGCAGGGAACAGGATGCAGAAAACTAGCAAAATTAGCGAGTGACTCTGAAAGGCAGAAGAAGCAAAGATTAAAAAGTGTGCAACACTGGAATTTGGCAGTGTTAAAGGATATTTATTTAAATGCAAGGAGTATAGTAAATAAAGCCGATGAGTTGAGGTCAGAGATAGACACATGGCAACATGATCTTGTTGCTATAACGGAAACTTGGCTTAAAGAAGGGCAAGAATGGCAGCTCAACATCCCTGGATATAGAGTTTTCAGGCATGATAGACAGGGAGATAAAGAAGAAGGGGTTGTAGCATTATTAGTTAAGGGATCAATAACAGCTTTGAGGAGGGATGATATGATAAATGAATCATCAAACGAGGCAATATGGGTGGAGCTCAGAAATAACAAGGGGGCAGATGCATTACTGGGAGTGTACTATAGACCCTGAAATAGTGAGAGGCAGATTTCTGAGTGCAAAAACTTTAGGGCAATAATAGTTGGGAATTCCAACTACCCCAGTATCAACTGGGATACAAACTGAAGGGCACAGAGGGGGCGCAATTCTAGATTTAGTCTTCGGTAATGAAGCTGGGTAAGTGGATGAAGTAATAGTGGGTGACCATTTGGAGATAGTGACCATAACAGTTCGTTTTAGCATAATCATGGAAAAGGACGAAGATAAAACAGAAGCAAAGGTTCGAAATTGGGGGAAGGCAAATTTTACGAAACTGAGAGGTGACCTGCCGAAAGTGGACTGGATGCAGCTACTTGAAGGAAAACCAGTGGGAGGCATTCAAGACTAAGGGTGGCACTGCCAAATCTAGAGCCCCCTAATTATCTAAACGCTTACAAGGTAAGTTAAAGCAAATAGAGGATAGAGAGGAATAGAGAAAGCGCAGAGGTGTAGTAAAAAAGGAAATTAGAAAAGCAAAGAGAGGACATGAAAAATTATTGGCAGGTAAAATCAAGGAAAACCTGAAGATGTTTTCAGTACATTAAGAGCAAGGGGATAACTAAGGAAAAGGTAGGGCCTATCAGATAGGTACAGAGGAGCTTATGCGTGGTTGCAGAAGATGTGGGCAGGGTTCTTAATGAGCTTTTTTGTCTTTATCTTCACAAAGGAGAGGGTTGATGCAAACTTTGTAGTAAAAGAAGTGTGTGAAATATTAGATACGATGAGCATAATGGCAGAAGAAGTGCTTGAGGATCTGCCATCCCTGAAAGTGGATAAATCACCAGGACTGGATGGATTGCATTCAAGGATGTCAAAGAAAGCCAGGGAGGAAATAGCAAATGCGCTGAGGATCATCTTCAAATCCTCACTAGACACAGGCGAGGTACCAGATGATTGGAGGTCTGCAAATGTTGTACCATTGATTAAAAAGGGAGCGAGTGATAAGCCAGGTAATTATAGGCCAGTCAGTCTGACTTCGGTGGTGGGTCAATTGTTAGTATCTATTCTGAGATACAAGGTAAACTGTCACTTAGAAAGGCATGGATTAATCAGGGATAGTCCACGTGGATTTGTTAGGGGAAGGTCATGTGTTACTAACTTGATTGAATATTTTGAGAAAGTGACCAGGAGGATTGTTGAGGGTAGTGCAGTGGTTGTGGTTTACATGGCATTTAGTAAGGCATTTGACAAGGTCCCACATGGCAGACTGGTCAGTAAAATGAAAGCCCGTGGGATACAGGGGAAGGTGGCAGGTTGGATCCAGAATTGGCCCAATGACGGGAAACAAAGGGTAGTAGTCGATAGATGTTTTTGTGAATGGAAAGCGGTTTCCACTGGTGTTCCACAGGGCTCAGTGTTGGGTACCTTGCTGTTTGTGGTCTATATTAATGATTTGGACTTAAATGTGGGTGGCATGATTGGAAAATTTGCTGATGACACAAAAATTGGTCATGTAGTTAATAGTGAGGAGGAAAGCCGTGGATCCAGAATATCAATGGTTTGGTTGAGTGGGTGGAAAAGTGGCAAATGGAATTCGGGTATTGCATTTTGGGAGGGCAAATAAAGCGAGGGAATATACAATAAACGGGAGGATATTGAAAGGGGTAGAAGAAGTGAGAAACCTTGGAGTGCATGTCCACAGGTCCCTGAAGGTGGCAGGACAGGCGGATAGAGTGGTGAAGAAGGCATATGAATTGCTTTCCTTTATTGGCTGAGTACGAAAGCAGGGATGCGATGCTGGAGCTGTATAGAGCATTGGTTAGGCCACAGCTGGAGTATTGCATGCAGTTCTGGCCACCACATTACAGAAAGGACATAATTGATTGGGAGAGAGTATGGAGGAGATTTACAAGAATGTTGCCAGGGCTTGAAGATTGCAGCTATGAGGAAAGATTGGATAGGCAAGGGTTGTTTTCCCTGGAACTGAGGAGGCTGAAGGGTGACTTGATTGAGGTGTACAAAATTATGAGGGGCCTAGATAGAGTGGACAGGAAGGACCTGTTTCCCCTGGCGGGGAGGTCAGTTACCAGGGGGCACAGATTTAAGGTAATTGGTAGAAGGATTGGAGGGGTCATGAGGGGAAACCTTATCACCCTGAGGGTGATGGGTGTCTGGAATTCGTTGCCAGGTATGGTGGTGGAAGCAGAGACCCTCCATTCTTTTAAAAGGTACCTGGACATGTACCTGAGGTGCTGTAACCTGCAGGGCTATGGACCAGAAGCTGGAAGATGGGATTAGTTTGGGCAGATAGTTTATTCAGCCGCGCATACTCGATGGGCTGAATGGCCTCCTTCTGTACTGTACTTTTTCTATGGTTCTAAGTCAAAAAGCTGGCGCAGGCTGTAATTCTGAGATTTTCCAATTACCAGCTGCTCTTCTGAACAGAGCAGCTCCTTTTTCATATCCAGGTAGATTTTGAAAAACAGGCACTCATATTCAATAGGGAATGAGTCTAATATAAACTGAACAAATCATAAAGTCAGTATAAAGTTGAACATTATGTTAGATTGTCTTTCAAGAAAACTAAAAATTTGCAACATGGGATAAACTTGAACAATTCTGGCCTAGTTGTTGGACTCCGTATGCTTAAATTATTTGAGTTTTAAAAAGATAGCCACTAAATAAAAACTTGACAGAAATGTGGGTGTTTTTTGCCCCAAGCATAACTAAGACAAATTTTTTTTTTTAATCCAAAAATCAAGTTAAGCACACATTCAGGAGAGCACATTGGTTCGCTCTCAATCACCCATCAGTTGAAGTAGTGTGCACTCATTTCTGAGGAGGATTTGTGGTACTGATTTCTTCTCTCCTCTGCAGAAAATTCCAAAGTCAGATTACAATATTGGTGGTTAACCCTAAATGGTTTTCTCATCTGATTTCAAGTCACTGTAACTGAGAAGAGCTGTGACATTTACAAGAATTAATTCTGCAGTAGGATTAAAGAGGCTCAGTCTACAAAAGTACATTCAAAGAAATCCATTGTTGATTTGACAGGTGGAAACTCCAATTTTATCTTTGACTCCTGCTGTAACTTTTATCACTTTTATCAGATTGTAGGTAATTTAAGGTTAATCATTGATCTGCCTAGTTTGTGAAGCAGGGAACCTAGTTTCTGGTTATCTGGCAGTGTTATCCCTAGCCAGTTGAAGACCAATGTAAGAAACATTTTAAGGCTTACAAATTTACTGTGCTTTGACTTCATAATACATGGGGTGCCTCATCCAATACCATTTTGCAAAACCCAAGAAAATGTGAAATAAATGCATGTCGGGCAGTATCTGGGCAGAGGACGGTGGGTTTCAGGTCAATGACCTTTTGAGAACCAGGAGCTATTCTAGATGGTCAACTTATGGAGGGATAGTGGAGAAAAGTGGGTCTCACATCACATCAGATGTGGAAGTTGCACTCTAGATATGTGAAGAAGGCACTGCTAAGGCAAAACAACCTTGATATTTTTGTATGATGCAACTGAATGAGGTTTTTTTTGTATGTAAAATGCAAATATATTGAGAGTAATTTTACTTCCTTACTCCATTTTCATTTTATTATGCCTCTGTTTATTGGCCGGGAAAAAATGCACTTTTCAAATAAGTAGATTCTACAATAAACCACAGTTTAAATTGCCTCAGTTTTCCATAGTGAGCTCAATTAAGAAAATTTTCCATGTTAACATAGAATGTATCGTGACCCATTACTTCTTGAGGCATGCTTTAAAAACATCATCCATGGCACTCTTGCCTATGAGTTAGTTATTTGGAGGGAGTGCATGGTAATCCATACAAAAGAAATAGGAACCAGTAGGTCATTTGGCCCTTTTTAAGCCTGCTTCGCTGTTCAACAAGATCATCATTGATCTACCTTAACTCCACCTGCCCATACTATCCCCCTAATCCTTAATTCCTTAGTACCCAAAAATCTATTGACCTGTCTTGAATATACTCAATGAGCATCTGGGGTAGAGAATTCCAAAGACCAACAACTCTGAATAAAGAAATTTCTCCTCATCTCAGTCCTAAATTACAAAAGTAAACACTGCTACAGCACATGATCTTGTGTAAATTGCTGCATTTTCTTTCAGATGAGCCTCTAAACAGGCCCCATCTGCCCCTTCAGCTTGTAAAAGATCCCATGGCACCATTTGAAGAAGAGCATGAGAGTTCTTGCAATGTCCTGGCTAATATTTATCCCTCAACCAATGTCATTAAAATAGATTAAACTGGTCTTGTATCTCACTGCTGCTGGTATGATCTTGCTGCGTGTGGATTGGCTGTCGTTCTGCCTGCAAACCAACAATGATTATCATCAAAATACTTAGGAAAATGTAAAGTGCTTGAGATATCCTGGGGACATGAAAGGTGTTGTATAAATGTAAGTGCCATCTTTTAAGAATCTAAGTTGTTTAAGTAATTTTAGGAAATTAACCAGTAAGAAGTACTCTGAAATAAGATTGCATTAAAGCTAGGCAAATTTTAGGTACTTTAAATAATTTAGAAGTTCTAATAATACTGATGGCCACATGTAGTGTTTTATTTGTGTAGATTTATTGAATTCTTAACTTTGCCATTTTGCAGGATGCAGGTCAGAAGCATTTTGGAGCTATCATTTGCAAGTCCTGTGGGATGATTTATACAGCAGCCAGCCCTGAGGATGAAGCACAGCATATTCAGTATCACCAAAGGTTCCTGGAAGGGCTCCATTATGTGGTACGAAAGGTTTTATTACATTTTTTTTCTTCTTATGCAATTTTGTCCAAAATCAAGGCTTTACATTATGCTAGTTGATCTCCCATGCCATTGAATCCTGAGTGTCAGGAGTGAGCATAGTCTTCAGGTTTAGTGAAATTAGAGGGAGGAGAGATAATTGGACCAAGGCTTGCAGACATTATCATGTCCCCATTTTAAAGTCATTACATTCTGTCCTTAATCCTATAATGCTTAATCGCTATATTTATAATGGAAATTACCTATGTAAAGTTGCCTCTGTCACATGACCCTGTGCTCCATTGGGTGGAGGGTAGAACCATAGAAAAATTATGGCACAGAAGGAGGCCATTCAGCCCATCATGTCTGCACTGGCCAAAAAATCTAGCTGCCCAATCTAATGCCACCTTTCAGCACCTGGTCCGTAGCCTTGCAGGTTACAGCACTTCAGGTGCATCTCTAGGTACCTTTTAAAGAGTTGAGGGTTTCTGCCTCCACCACCGTTCCTGGCAGTGAATTCCAGACACCCACTACCCTCTGGGTGAAGAAGTTTTTCTTCATGTCCCCTCTAATCCTTCTACCAGTCACCTTAAATCTGTTTCCCCTTGTAATTGATCTCTCTGCTGGGGGAAACAGGTCCTTCCTGTCTATTCTATCTAGGCCCCTCAATTTTGTATACCTCAATCATGTCACCCCTTAGCCTCCTCTGTTCTAAGGAAAACAACCATAGCCAATCCAGTCTTTCCTCATAGCTGCAAGTTTCAAGCCCTGGCAAAATCTAGTACTTCCCCCCCCTCATTATGCTTATCGTATCTAATTATTTCACATTCCTCCTCTTTTATTACAATGTCTGCATCATACCTCTTTGTGAAAACAGAGACAAGAAACCCATTAAGAACCCTGCCCACATCTTGTGCATCCATGTGTAAGTTCCTTTGTACATCTCTTATAGGCCCTACCCTTTCCTTAGTTATCAACAACAAACAAAGAACAGTACAGCACAGCACAGGAACAGGCCATTCGGCCCTCCAAGCCTACGCCGATCTTGATGCCTGCCTAAACTAAAGCCTTCTGCACTTCAGGGGACCGTATCCCTCTATTCCCATCCTATTCATGTATTTGTCAAGATGCCTCTTAAACGTCGCTATTGTACCTGCTTCCACCACCTCCCCTGGCAGCAAATTCCAGGCACTCACCACCCTCTGTGTAAAACACTTGCCTCGCACATCCTCTCTAAACTTTGCCCCTCTCACCTTAAACCTATGTCCCCCAGTAACTGACTCTTCCACTCTGGGGAAAAAGCTTCTGACTATCCACTCTGTCCATGCCGCTCATAACTTTGTAAACCTCTATCATGTCGCCCCTCCACCTCCGTCGTTCCAGTGAAAACAATCCGAGTTTATCCAACCTCTCCTCATAGCTAATGCCCTCCAGACCAGGCAACATCCTGGTTAACCTCTTCTGTACCCTCTCCAAAGCCTCCACCTGCTTCTGGTAGTGTGGCGACCAGAATTGCACGCAATATTCCAAGTGTGGCCTTACTAAAGTTCTGTACAGCTGCAGCATGACTTGCCAATTTTTATACTCTATGCCCCGACCGATGAAGGCAAGCATGCCGTATGCCGCCTTGACTATCTTATCCACCTGCGTTGCCACTTTGTGACCTGTGGACCTGTACGCCCAGATCTCTGCCTGTCAATACTCCGAAGGGTTCTGCCATTTACTGTATACTTCCCACCTGCACTAGACCTTCCAAAATGCATTACCTCACATTTGTCCGGATTAAACTCCATCTGCCATTTGTCCGCCCAAGTCTCCAACCGATCTATATCCTGCTGTATCCTCTGACAATCCTCAACACTATCCGCAACTCCACCAACCTTTGTGTCGTCCACAAACTTACTAATCAGACCAGCTACATTTTCCTCCAAATCATTTATATATACTACAAAGAGCAAAGGTCCCAGCACTGATCCCTGCGGAACACCACTAGTCACATCCCTCCATTCGGAAAAGCACCCTTCCACTGCTACCTTCCGTCTTCTGTGACCGAGCCAGTTCTGTATCCATCTTGCCAGCTCCCCTCTGATCGCGTGTGACTTCACCTTTTGTACCAGTCTGCCATGAGGGACCTTGTCAAAGGCTATACTTAAGTCCATATAGATAACATCCACTGCCCTTCCTTCATCAATCATCTTTGTCACTTCCTCAAAAAACTCAATCAAATTAGTGAGACACGACCTCCCCTTCACAAAATCATGCTGCCTCTCGCTAATAAGTTTGTTTGTTTCCAAATGGGAGTAAATCCTGTCCCGAAGAATCCTCTCTAATAATTTCCTTCCCACTGACGTAAGGCTCACCGGCCTATAATTTCCTGGATTATTCTTGCTACCCTTCTTAAACAAAGTAACAACATTGGCTATTCTCCAGTCCTCTGGGACCTCACCTGTAGCCAATGAGGATGCAAAGATTTCTGTCAAGGCCCCAGCAATTTCTTCCCTTGCCTCCCTCAGTATTCTGGGGTAGATCCCATCAGGCCCTGGGGACTTATCTACCTTAATGCTTTGCATGACCTCCTCCTTTTTGATAATGAAATGACTGAGAGTATCTGCACTCCCTTCCCTCATAATCCACCAAGTCCTTCTCTTTGGTAAATACTGATGCAAAGTACTCATTTAGTACCTCGCCCATTTCCTCTGGCTCCACACATAGATTCCCTTCTCTGTCCTTGAGTGGGCCAACCCTTTCCCTAGTTACCCTCTTGCTCTTTATATACGTATAAAAAGCCTTGGTATTTTCCTTAATCCTGTTTGCCAATGACTTTTCATGACCCCTTTTAGCCCTCCTGACCCCTTGCTTAAGTTCCTTCTTACTGTCATTACATTCCTCAAGGGATTCGTCTGTTCCTAGCCTTCCAGCCCTTACAAATGCTTCCTTTTTCTTTTTGACTAGGCTCACAATATCCCGCATTATCCAAGGTTCCCAAAACTTGCCAAATTTATCCTTCTTCCTCACAGGAACATGCTGGTCCTGGATTCTAATCAACTGACGTTTGAAAAGCTCCCACATGTCAGATGTTGATTTATCCTCGAATAGCTGCCCCCAATCTAAATTCTTCAGTTCCTGCCTAATGTTATAATTAGCCTTACCCCAATTTAGCACCTTCACCCGAGGACTACTCTTATCCTTATCCACAAGTACCTTAAAACTTACGGAATTATGGTCACTGTTCGCGAAATGCTCCCCTACTGAAACTTCGACCACCTGGCCGGGCTCATTCCCTAATACCAGGTCCAGTACAGCCCCATCCCTAGTTGGACTATCTGCATATTGTTTCAAGAAGCCCTCCTGGATGTTCCTTACAAATTCTGCCCCATCCAAGCCCCTCGCACTAAGTGAGTCCCAGTTAATATAGGGGAAGTTAAAATCACCCACCACTACAACCCTGTTACCTTTACATCTTTCCAAAATCTGTATACATATCTGCTCCTCTACCTCCCGCTGGCTGTTGGGAGGCCTGTAGTAAACCCCCAACATCGTGACTGCACCCTTCCTATTCCTGAGCTCCACCCATATTGCCTCGCTGCACGACCCCTCCGAGGTGTCCTCCCGCAGGACAGCTGTGATATTCTCCTTAACAAGTAATGCAACACCCCCACCCCTTTAACATCCCCCTCTATCCTGCCTGAAGCTTCTAAATCCTGGAACATTTAGCTGCCAATCCTGTCCTTCCCTCAACCAAGTCTCTGTAATAGCAACAACATCATAGTTCCAAGTACTAATCCAAGCTCTAAGTTCATGTGCCTTACCTGTTATACTTCTCGCATTGAAACAAATGCACTTCAGACCACCAGTCCCGCTGTGCTCAGCAACATCTCCCTGCCTGTTCTTCCTCTCAGTCTTACTGGCCTTATTTACTAGTTCCGCATCACTTATTTCACTTGCTGTCCTCCTGCTCTGGTTCCCACCCCCCTGCCACACTAGTTTAAACCCTCCTGAGTGACGCTAGCAAACCTCGCAGCCAGGATATTTGTGCCCCTCCAGTTTAGATGCAACCCGTCCTTCTTGTACAAGTCCCATCTGTCCCTGAAGAGATCCCAGTGGTCCAGATATCTGAAACCCTCCCTTCTACACCAGCTGTTCAGCTACATGTTTAGCTGCACTATCCTCCTGTTTCTATTCTCTGCTGTTAATGTACTGATGAAGCATCTTCGGGTTTTCCTTGATTTTTATCTACCAATAATTATTCGGGCTGAATTTTAATCGCGCGCCGCATTCCTCGGCTGCGCGCTTTCAACTCGGCAGCCTTCCGACACGGAAGGGCCGCTAAGGAGCCCCTGCAATATTTTCATGCGGGGGTTAATTTAAATAGTGGGGGGGGGGGGGGCGGAGCGATCGCCCCCGATGGCGCATAGGCAACTTTTTTAAAGGGCTTTAAGTCTTTAAGGTTCCTTTTAAAGGTGCAGCAGTGTTAAATTTTTGTGAAAAAATAAGAAAGATGTGGTTGGCCCTTTCCCAACACTCCCAATGGTCACTTCAATGCCCGAAATGACCTGGTGGAGAGTGATATAAGTTTCAGGGTGGGAGGGATGGAGGAACGGGGACATCAATTTTTATTAGATGTGGGGATGGTGGGAAGGGGTTACAGGCCAAATGTTAGAAGTTCTCTCCTTGCAACTCCATGCAGAGTTCCGAAGGCGCGTGGAGCATGAATGGCGGCCATAAAATTGGCATGGGATGGCCGCCACCTGCAGGTAAGTACATTTACATCTTATTAACGTTCATTTGCATATGGAGATGAAGGGCCCACCCTCGGGCTGCGTTTGTTCTCCCCCACCCCCCACCGGCAATATGCAGCTGGCCCTTCTCGACTTCATGGGTCGAGGCGTGCCTTTCTCCGTTGCATTTTACCGATCCCCACACCATTGAGGGGCCGGTAAAATTCAGTCCTTCATGTCCTCTCTTTGCTTTTCTAGCTTCTCTTTTTACTTCACCCTTGCACTTTCTATACTCCTCTAGGATTTATAAAGTATTAAGTTTTTTTGATATGGTCCTAAGCTTTTTTTTTTCTGCTTTAACTTACCCTGTAAGCTTCTAGGTAACCGGGAGCTCTCGACTTGGCTGTATCACCTTTTATCTTTGTGGGGTTAATTATAGCCTCATCAACTATTGTTATGTGGATATAGGAACTTATATGAAAATGGAAAATTGTAGGATTTTAAATAATTACTAGTTGATCACCTGTGGCATATGGTAAATTTGAGAATATGGTCATTCTTTTTACTTGTCTCTGAAGTCATTGTGTTGTCGTCTTATAAACAGAAAATGCTGGAAGTACTCAGCAGGTCAGGCAGCATTTATGGAGAGAGAAACTGAGTTAATGTTTCAGGTCTGTGACCCTTTGTCACTCGCTTCTCTCATTTTTCTCTCCCTCCCTTATATCTTTTCCCTCTCCCTATCTCGCTCCTCCCCCTCACCCCACCTTTTAGGATGGGAGTCAGTGAGTGGCAAGATGAAGTGAACAAAAAGAGCCAAGAATGGTTGTATTTGCAGGGAAAAATTAGGTCCTTTATTAGCTTCCTTCCCATCCCCATCTCCAGTCACTCATGATTCTGTGCACTGCTCTTGCATTCCCCTCCTACCACTTCAGGATCCCTATGTCTTTCACTTTTGTACTGGGGGATTGGTGGCAGCGCTGCATTGTCTGAGGTGCCAACTTTCGGTTGAGACATTAAACTGAGGCCCCATCTGCTCTCTGAGGTGGACACAAAATTTATCCCTCAATCAACATCCCTAAACAAAACATCTGGTCATTATCACATTATTGTTTGCAAGAGCTTGCTATGGCCATATTTCCTACATTACAACAGTGACTACACTTAAAAAGTACTTCATTGGTGGTAGAGTTCTTCGAAATGTTCTGAGATGAAAAGTGCTGTTATAAATGCAAGTCTTATATTTTTTAGTTGCATACTCAATACCTGTATTTCCCTTGTGCCTGGCTTCACACTCACTCACCTCACGTTAAACCTCTGTCTACTCCTACTCCCTTCACCTACCCCCCAAGTGTGAGTGGCAAGTGGTCAGAAGCCACCTCTCCTCAACATTTTCTTCCACCTCTCCCTATCTGTTCCCTTCAGACATTGTTTGATTTCAAAAAATAAATCAAATTCGAATGAAGAAAGAAACTGTCTTCCTATTTTTGTCTCTTTCCCACTCCTACTATTTCTCTTATCCTTTTCTTTGTCTGCTGCTCCCTCTCTTTCACCCTTGGAGCAGGACTGTTTTAAAGAATATATGCCCCAATTCCACAGATATGGAGGTTTGAGTTTTGCAAACAGGTCCTTATTTCAGAATAAATGAGTGAACGCCTCTGAAGATCACTGGTATGCAGGGGTGCGAACTGTAGGAGAAATCTTGTGTTCTGCCTGCCTACCAAGATCACCAGGGTGGGAGTGTTGTTAGGATATGAAAAACACACAGCAAGGAATACTTAAAAAAAAAAACTTGAGGGCGTAACAGATGGGTAACCAGTTAGGGAAAGATTCATGTGAAATTGAGGTGTGTCCCGGATTTCACTATGCCTTGTTCCTTCACACTTTATGCAGCTGATATGCTTCAGTCATAGAGTTTCATTAGGGAATACTTGCATGCGGCTGCAAACAGACAAAGAAGAAGGAAGGTTCCAGCCTTGTGGTGCAAAGTACAGGCATCTTGTATAACTGAATGAGATAGAGCAAACAAAAGGTTATACTGTTAATGGGTATTCATGAGGTTTCCATGGTCTGCCAATGCGATGAAGCTCAGAAGAGGTCAAGTTCCTCTTTATCACTTTGGGGGGGTGGGGTGGGGGAAGGTGGATGGCACGTTGGTGTTACTGTGGGAGAAGGAATGGCCACGCATTTCATTTTCCAATGTGACTGCTTTGGCGACAGCAATTCAGAGATTTGGCAGCTGTTAGATTTCATAGCATGGGTTTTGTTGCACAGAATACTCTTGGATCAGGGGACAACAATGTTTGGATGTGCTCAGTGGGCCTAGTTTCAACTGAAAGATAAAACATCAAAGAAAGTGTTTGATCATTTTAGGTTAGCTTTGCTGATAAGCGACTGAATTATACCTTGCATTTACTTGATCTTGTTGAACATTGATGTTTAATAGAGTTGCTGACATAGAGATTTTAAAACATTCAGGAATATGAATGTTTTCAGAAAAACCCATGAAATTTTGATTCTTTGTTCCCAGTTTATTATCACAGAATGACTATCAATACTTCTGTGTAACTTGACTCAAAATTCTGTTTCTCCCATTATTGTTAGCATCCAGCCTCCATTGTATGATATTTTAATACCTTGATTTACTTTGATAACCTCTTGCTCATTGATTTGCCTTATGCTCAACACCATTAATTTCTGGCCATAAATTTTTTTTTTATACACTGTTCTCAACAGAACCCTTGGCTCCTTGCACTGGTGACTGGCTTGATTTATTTGGACAGTCAGTAGCAGTTAGATGTTTTTTAGGGTTATTAAATAGTGTGCCCTTAATTGTTCCTGGCTACATTGTTGGTGAGGTTTTGAAAACTAGATTCAGTGGCAGTCTTAATAAAAATGATGGTGTTAATCATGGTGAAAATGGGATCAGATTTAGCTGTAATATTCTCAAATGGCATACTAATGTTCATTCACCAACCATGAAGAAGTGCTATTTGGCTGACTTGTTGGAGTGCTGGCATAGTCTATGGGAGAATACATAAACATGAATTACTATTTGCAAGGATGGGCTAGGAAAATTGTGGCAATATCAAGAGTGGACAACGCCATGTCACTTAACTATAACATTCCATTCTTTTGAATTGTTGAAACGTGAAACTGTAGTATTATAAAAATATATTTCTATTCACTACAGGGATGGAAGAAAGAGCGTGTGGTGGCAGAATATCTGGACGGAAAGATTATATTGATTCTGCCAGATGACCCTAAATATGCTCTTAAAAAGGTGAGAAAAAAGGCATGATAATGATGGACTTTCTTCCAAAGCCTGTAGTATATTGGTGATCGATTAAATGTAAATCATGGGGACAGTTTTCACCAGAGTAGCTTGATGTCAATTGGAACAAAATCAAACTATGCAATTTATTCCTTTTAGTAATTTAGTTCAAATTTGTTGCTAAGTACTGAATTCCTACTTTAATATTTTAGTTTAATCTAGATGTTTGGACAGTTTAATAATCTAGGCTGACACTTTAGTGCAGTCTTGTGGATTGCTGCCTACACCAACACAGTAACTGCCATGTTTTCCTATACAACAGTGAGTACAGTTCAAAAAAATAATTGTGAAATGCCTTTAAAGCCCGAAGATGGGAGAGGCACTCTATAATTGTAAGGACGGTCCCTTTGAACGGGAAATGGAGAAAGTCAGTACCTGGGGGCACAAATCATTGAAGGTTGAAGGGCAGGTTGAGAAAGTGGTTAATAAAGCATATGGAATCCTGGGATTTATAAATGGGGGCATAGAGTCCAAGAACAAGGAAGTTATTATAAATCTGTATAAAACAGTGCTTTGGCCTCAAATGGAGTATTGTGTCCCGTTCTGCGCACCACACTTTAGGAAGAATGTTCGAGAGGGTGCAGAAAAGATGCACGAGAATGGTTCCAGTTCTGTGGATATGTTGGAGAAGCTGGCCCTGTTCTCCTTGGAGAAGAGAAGGTTAACAGGAGATGTGATAGTGGTGTTCAAAATCATTAGGAGTTTGGACAGAGTAGGTAGGGAGAAACTGTTCCCATTGGCCAAAGGATCAAGAACTAGAGGACACCAATTTAAGGTTATTGGCAAAAGAACCAGAGGCGACATGAAGAAAAACTTTTCTTATGCAGCAAGTGGTTAGGATCTGGCATGCACGGCCTGGGAGTGGAGGCAGATTCAATCGAGGCCTTCAAAAGGGAATTGTACAATTATCTGAATAAAAATTTGCAGGGCTATACAGAATAGGCTGGGGAGTGCGACTAGATGAGTTGCTCTGGAGCAGAGTTGTCCGACATATGGCCGTGGGCCAGAATCTGGCCCGCCAATCCTGTGTGACTGACAGCCTGTGGCTTGACTTTGATTGACGGATCTCTGGGACTGGCCAATAACTATTGGAGGACTGGCATTGCTTGGCTTTGAGTCACAGCTCTCCTATTAAAGTGCACATCAGGTGGAGGGGGTAGGCGGGACCTGTGATTGGTCACTGTATTTGAGTGACAATGGACTTCCCAGGCGGGTGAGCGCTGATTGGCCGTTTGGGCACAGGTGCACCGAGATTGGCCGTTCCTGCTGTTTTCGGGCACATCAGGGAGTGGGCAGGTGAATGGGAATGGCTGCTGCGAGGAAGAGAGAGGCCAGAGGAGACCAGGAAGCAGGCCAGCACAGAGCCAGAGGTGTGGGGCACAGCAGCGCTGAGGGGAGCACAGTGAGAGAGAGAGAGAGAAGGGGGGAGAAAGAGAGAGTCAGGCAGCCCTTTAAACCAGCATCAGCCCAGGGAGCAGAGAGAGGGGGAAGCAGTGGGGGGGGGGGGTGGGAGGTGGTGTGTAAGAGGGAGGGGGGGCATGGTGGCGGTAGGGAGGGGGACACTTGGGGGGAGGGGTGGGTGGGAGAGAGGGATGGACACAAAGGGGAGAGAAAGAGAACAAGATCACTCCTGACAGTTGGACATCTATCTGAATACTCCACATCGCTACACAAGTGTCTGGGCAGGCATTGACTACTTCTGCAAACAGAAACAATGCCAGGTATCTCTGTAAATCCGTGTTCAACATAGTCATGCGAAAGTAAGTTAATAAATTAGTCTTCTCATTTAAAGCTTGTTCACAAAAATGCAAATTTTTTGTTGTTTTGATTAGTAGTAAGAAAAATTTACAATGCTTTCATCTTACCGAAATTTGTTCAACAGCCCCCTATGTAGGACAAAAATTGCAATGTGGCCCCTTGTGTGAAAAGGTTGGACACCCGTGCTCTCGAGAGCCTGTCCAGACACGACGGGCTGAATGGTGGCCTCCTGTGCCATTGACATTCATGATTCTATCATTGGTGTAAAATGCTGCAGAAACGTCCAACAGGAAAAGCATGGGTAGCATTGTACAGACATAGAGGTTGTCATACATGTCTTTGGCTGTGGCAGTCTCAGTGTTGTGACATGGTTGGAAGCCGGACTGGAGGAATTCAAATAGGAAGTTCTTGAAAAGATGGCAGATGGCTGGGAGGTGATGGCATCCTGGAAAATCTTGAAGAAAAGGATTTTGAGATTGAGCAATTAAAGTAGGATTGAGGGTCATTTTTGTTTTTGAATGGGTTTGATGACACTGGCTTTGGGGGAAAGGATCAACATCTGTGGAAATGGAACTGCTAATATTGATTAACATGGGGGTCAGGAGTGGGAGTTGAATGAACAGGTGTTGGATCATAAGGAAATCAAGGTGAGGGGGAAGTCTTGTGGAAGAGATTGAATTGAAGAGGGCAAGGGTGAAAATGGAAAGTGGTTAGGGATTAGGGCTGTGCTTGTTGGCAGTTTGGGGGTGAGGAGAAGATATCTGGGAGATAGGAAACAGCAGTGGATG
Organism: Heterodontus francisci; assembly: GCF_036365525.1. Lineage (NCBI taxonomy): Eukaryota > Metazoa > Chordata > Chondrichthyes > Heterodontiformes > Heterodontidae > Heterodontus > Heterodontus francisci. The sequence continues at coordinate 118,784,052 of NC_090373.1, read as the reverse complement.
GTTTCCATTTTAAAGGCATAAATAAATCCACTCCTCACATTTGGTATTAGAGGTGTCAGGAGAAAAATAAAGTTTGAGGAGGTAGTTGTGTATTCGAGGAGCTGAGATGTTGACTTGCAGGATGATTTTGGAACACTTACCTCCTGATCTCATTGCAGCCTTGGTCCAAACATGGACAAAAGAGCTGAACTCCAGAGGTGTGGTAAGAGTGACTGCCCTCGCCATCAAGGCAGCATTTGACTGAGTATGACATCAAGGAGCCTTAGCAAAACTGGAGTCAATGGGAATCGGGTAAACTCTGCACTGGTTGGAGTCATCCCTAGCGCATAGGAAGATGGTTCTGGTTGTTGGAGGCCAATCATCTCAGTCCCAGGATATCACTGCAGGAGTTCCTCAGGGTAGTGTCCTAGGCCCAACCATCTTCACAGCTGCTTCATCACTGACCTTCCCTTCACCATAAGGTTAGAAGTGGGGATGTTCGCTGATGATTGCACAATGTTCAGCACCATTCACAACTTCTCAAATACTGAAGCAGCCCATGATCAGATGCAGCAAGACCTGGACAATATCCAGGCTTGGGCTGATGAGTGGCAAGTAACATTCGCACCACACCAGTCACACAAATACTGTGGCTATTAAAACCAGTCAGACGCCGGGTCTTCCGCAGTGAGTAACTCACCTCCTAACTCCTCAGTGCCTGTCTGCCTTCGACAAGGCACAAGTCAGGAGTGCGATGGAATACTCTTCACTTGTCTGGATGGGTGCAGCTCCGGCAACATTCAAGAAGCTCTGCACCATCCAGGACAAAGCAGCCCGCTTGATTGGCACCCCATCCACCACCTTCAACATTCACTCCTTTCACCACTGATGCACAGTACCATCTACAAGTTGTACTGCAGTAAATCACCAAGGCTTCTTCGACAGCACCTTGCAATCTCGTGACCTCTAAGAACAAGGGCAGCAGATGCATGGGAACAGCACCACCTGAAAGTTCCCCTGCAAGCCACACGCCATCTGACTTGGACCTATGTTGTTGTTCCTTCACTGTCGATGGGTCAAAATCCTGGAATTCCCTTCCCAACACCCCAAGGATCGCAGCGGTTCAAGAAGGCAGCTCACCACCACCTTCTCAAGGGCAATTTGGGATGGGCAATAAATGCTGGCCTAGCCAGTGACACCCACACTACCGTGAAAGAATTAAAAAAAAGTTGGTGGTTTTAGAGTGACTTGGACAGTGAAGCTTAATATGATTGAGCCAGATCTGGCAATTGATGGCTGAGCAGTTTGTGTCCTGAGTAAGATCAAGTTGGCTCCCCTCTTTTTTTAAGAGAACAAAGGTGAGATGTACTGGGGTAACAAAAGGAATGAGTAAGTGATCTACTAGAAATAGGGGCATCAAAGATTGCATAAATCTGGCTGTTTTTCCTTGTGTCTTGTATTTTTATGTAATGACTGCATGCTGTTTTTTTAATAAGGTAGAAGAAGTGCGAGAGTTGGTGGATAACGAACTGGGGTTTCAGCAAGCCACATTAAGCCACCCAGGACGAAGCAAAACCTATATGTTCATCTCTAATGAGAAGAAGATTGTTGGCTGTCTTATTGCAGAACATATCCAACAGGTAAAGCTTCTGTCTGCATACTACTGAGATGGTGTACATGTTCATAAAAGTGGCTTGTTGGTGAGACTGGGCCATGAAATAAAATCTTTTATTTGCATCTACATCACTGGTATCAAGTAGTGTTAAACCAACACATGGAAAAGGTCTGATTAAAGCAAAAACTTTGCTTATCCAAACTACTTGCTACCTGCAGAAAACACAATCAAATGCACCAATGTAACTTCATCTTCCATATTTTTTATGCTAAGGTGTGCAATAAATGCTGGTCTTGCGAGTGATGCCCACATCCCAGGAACGAATTTTTAAAAAATGCTTGAGCTGTTGCCTGTGCACTAAAATCTCTCAGTCCACAGCGCAATCACTTCCATGACTCGATCGCCCCTTCATATGAGTGCTGTTAGAGCCCAGATACCCTTCGAGTCTTCCCAGACCCCAAATTATATTCTCTCTCAACATTCTCAGACCCCACATTACCATGTCCCACTCATCATGACTACAGATGATTCATCCCTTTTTGCACCACCTCCTTCCAGTTTATCTCAAACCACAGCAACCTCCCCTGTTCCTTCCTACACTCTACTGATTACTACTTACTGTATTTCTGCCTGCTGACTTAATACCGAACAGAACCTTCTCTCCCAACAACTCTTAATGTAGCACCTCTGACAAATACTGACTCAAATCCAACCCAGTATTTGTTGCCTCCCATCTGACTGAGCCTGCGGAACTATTAAGTCATGGGATATTGAGTACATTAATAAAGAAACATGAGTGAGGAGCTACATGGGATCGTGCAGAAGGGAGAGCAGACATGAGAGACTTAGAAACAGAGTCAGAGTGATAGACACAACAAGATAAGCATGTAATAACCATGTAAAGAGAAAGACCAAAAGAGTAATATAGAAGGGATGTGTTATGACTGCAGGTGAGATAAATTAATCAGACAAGGTATTTCTCATAATAGCAAAATACTGCAGATGCTGGAAATCTGAAATACAAAGAGTGCTGAAATACTCAGCACGTCAGGCAGCATCTGTGGAGAGAGAAGCAGAGTTAATGTTTCAGGTCAATGACCTTTCATCAGGACAAGGTACTTCCCATTAAAGGCCTGCTCAAGTCACAAAAAAGAACCCGACGGAACCATGTCGGACCAGAGCCCGACCTGGCCCGAGTCCCTCCATTTCCCCCCGCCCCCCGAGCCTGACCCGACCACTGCAATGTTCCCTTTACTTATCTTCCAACGCTCAGTCTTCAGGAAGCTGCGGCATGAGCGTGATGACATCACAGAGACGCTCATTGCGCAGACTCGAGTTTCCCTGCTTGACGTCCCGGACTCGCAGCTCAGTTAAGTGTTTTTTTTTAAAACACTGACCTGCAATTCTTACTACAACCCTGACCCGGCCCACTCAGACCCAGCCCGACCCAACCAGAGCCCAAAGGACGGCCCCGAAAGAGCAACCCGACCCGAACCCGACATGTCGTCGGTTTCGGGTCAGGTAGCAGGCCTTTATTTCCCATTATTTGCAACAACTGACTGCAAAGGATACTGCTGCACCCCTGGTGTCCAGTGTTGCTAAGAGCCTGAAAAGGTAGGGGATTTGAAAGAGATTCATTGGTTATTTATGCTCTCTGCTTGTGGGGCCTTGATTTGTGCAAATTGGCTGTCCGTATGCCTACAGGACAACATTGACAACTCTTTAATAATTGGCTATTAAGTGCTTTGGGATGTCCTGAGAATGTTAAAGTACTATATGAATGCAATTTTTTTTATTTCTTTCTCGGTACATTATCTGTGGCTGTGCTCATGGGGTACAAGACAAGTTAGATGAGGAGTGAAAAAATGATTGGGTGTGAGCTGGAGACGATATGGAGTAGGACACAAATCTGAATGAAAGTAATAGTGGAATTGTTTTTTCTCTCTCTAGGATTGAGAAAATCTAAGGAGGGGTGTCACCATTTAACAGTTGAAAAAAATAAGTGTTCTCCTCCTGTCCACTGTTTGTAGGTCAACAACAGTATTCATTAATTCACGTACATGATTGGTCAACACAATTAACATTTACAAATATGACTACCAACACATTAAACATCAAGGTTAGGTAGATACATTATCTTTTTTTAAAAAAAAATCATTTATGTTCTCATGAGTTTGCTTCTGTTGCTACTTATTGAAATGAGATTTAAGTTTTAACGTGCTGTCCAACATTGAGCAGTGATTTTTTTAGGCACTGGGGTACAGCTGTAAATTTTCTATGTATGAAACAATAGCGGAATACAGTTTCTAGGGATTCACTTATTTTGAGTCACTTTGCTGTTCAATTTTCCTGTGGTACCGCCAAAGGCTTTTAGGGTGCTATCTGAGTCTACAGACCAGAAAAAATCTGAGAACCAAGAACTATTTGAATATCATCGTGCCTGGCGATGCTGTACAATTCCAGAAGAGGCTATCTGTGGCATAAGCAGAATTTGGGTCTTCAGTTTGATGCGGAGAAAAGAGATTGCCAGCAGAATGGTGGACACTGTCCGGTAAGCAGTCCCTGTTCTTAGTGTTGGGGATACAACCCAGGTTAGCCATGAAACTAACGTGTTTGTTTGTGTTTCCACATGTTTAGCAGTCATTTTATCCTGCAAATGTCGCCAATCCTTTTTAGAAATACAATGCAAAGAGCACTACTGGTATCCAAATTTTCAATTATGTACCAGCAACAAGGAACTTTACCTCTCACGATTTTCTGACAGGGTTGGTGGCAGGTGAGGTCCCTCAATGCCAGCTTGTTTTTGGAAAATTCACCCCATAATGTCAAAACATGAATACTGCAGGAACATCAACATTATTTGCCTTCAATTTACTTCAATACCTAAATGAGCATCAATTACTGTGGAATTTGCAAACTTATTTATATTGTTGTTGGTTTTGTGAATGTTGACACATATTTAGAGTTCAAAGTAGTCTGAAGACCAGTCATGGTCTTTGTCATGAATGCTGCGACCACTGCCCTTGATTCAAATGTACAACAGAATCTTTTCTCTGTCTTTAACATGAGTCATCATGCAGGACTTTATAAACTTCATTGTTACCCAGAGATCTGCTCCCAAGTAAAGAAGTGGACGTGCTCAACAGAAGGAGCATGAGTGGAGTAGTCATGAAGCTGCTGTCGTAGTGATGAGACATCTGATTTTTCTAACCTCTACTCAAAAAGTGGCAAAAAGAGACTGGGCCTGGGCCCTAAGCATTGGAATGTCCTCCCTAAACCCCTCCATCTCTCCTCCCTCCTCTAAGTCGCTCCTTAGCTCTTTGACTGGGCTTTTGGTCACCTGTCCTAAAATCTGTGGCTCGGTGTCAAATATTGTCTGGTAACAGTCCAGTGAAGCGCCTTGGGACCTTTTATTATGTTAAAAGTGCTATATAGGTGCAAATCGTTGGACCAGCCAACTACATCAGCATCGGGTATGAAGGAACCATTCCTAGGACCAACCTCTGAACAAGCACTTGGGGGTCAGGACCACTTCAATCCCATGGAACTCATTGATAATTAGCAACAAACAACCTCACTTAATCCTCTCAATGGGGAAGTGGATAGGAGTAATGAATACATTGAAGTGTATCAGATGTGAGTTCATTTTAATAGTTTTGCTTGTTCTCCCTATGCAAGAGTTACAGCATAAAGCTGGTGAAATCCTTTCCCAATATTAGAAGTTTGAGTTATGAGGAAACATTATACATGAGACATTATTCTCTGCCAGCTACTGATTCAGCATTTTCAGAATCTGTTGGACTTCCCCAGTCTACACATTTTTGCCAGTCTGATGAAGTTATTTGCTGAAAACACACTTCCCTAAACATGTTCTGCCAACTTTAGTTGCATGAAGTAAATAGATTAAGATTAAGATTAGAGATACAGCACTGAAACAGGCCCTTCGGCCCACCGAGTCTGTGCCGAACATCAACCACCCATTTATACTAATCCTACACTAATCCCATATTCCTACCAAACATCCCCACCTGTCCCTATATTTCCCTACCACCTACCTACACTAGTGACAATTTATAATGGCCAATTTACCTATCAACCTGCAAGTCTTTTGGCTTGTGGGAGGAAACCGGAGCACCCGGAGAAAACCCACACAGACACAGGGAGAACTTGCAAACTCCACACAGGCAGTACCTGGAATCGAACCCGGGTCCCTGGAGCTGTGAGGCTGCGGTGCTAACCACTGCGCCGCCCTACAGTTTAGTATGGCAGTAACTCAGCGCGCACAACTAACTAATAAATGATCAGAGTAAAAGCCTTCCAATAAAACTGAAAGATTAATAAATCCTGACAATCAGATGTCCAATACAATTCTATGTATTGTTACTGGTCTAGTATTCCAAAAACCTGGGCAAATAATCCAGAGATTAGAGTTCAGACCCAACCATGTCATTTTGAGAATTGGAATTAAGTTTAAAAGATCTGAAAGTAAAAATGACCATGAAGCTGTTGGGTTGCCGTAATTGTCACTAATCATCTTTAGGGAAGAAAACCTCACACCATTAGCTGATTTGGCCTATACGTGACTTAAGCCCCACAGCAATGTGGTTGACAATGCAAGCCACTCAGTTGTGTCAAAACTGCTACAGTACCACCACTTCCTCAGGGCAGCTGGGGATGCCCACATATTACATAGGATATACAGTATAGAAACAGACCATTCGGCGCAACCACACCATGCTGGTGTTAATGCTCCACTTATGCCTCCTCCCATTCTTCCACATCTATCAGCATTGCCCTCTGTTCCCTTCTTGTATATGCTTATCTAGCCTCCCCTTAAATGCACCAATATTGCCTCAGCTACTCCCTGTGGAAATGAGTTCCACATTCTCACTCTAGGTAAAGAAGTTTCTTCTGAATTCCCTGTGATTTTATTGGTGACCATCTTATATTGATGGCCTCTAGTTTTGCTCTTCCCCCACAAGTGGGAACACTTTGTGTCTATTTCACTGAAACCTTCCATAATTTAAATAACCTCTATTAAATCACTCCTCCGTCTTCTCCTTTCAAGAGAAAAGAAATCCAGTCTGTTCACCCTTTCCTGATTGGTATAACCAAAGAATGGATTTTTTTTTTTAAATATTGGAAACATTGCAAATAAAATTTTTATCTTTTTAGATTCCCTTATTTCCGTTTATAAAAAGCACCTTATATTTTGCATACTTAACATTTAAGATACTTCCATCTCTTTCAGAAAAACTTTCATGTATGGAACGTACCTGAATAAGAACGAAATTGCCTTTTCTGATCCAACACCGTCTGGCAAGCTTTTTGCAACCAAATACTGCAAAACCCCAAATTTTCTTGTTTATAACTTCATTGGATAACCTGAAAAACTAAAGTTTTGACTTTTGGTAACCATATGCCATCTGATGGATTCAGCTTTGCCTCTGCATTTGATATTGTAGATAACATTTATTGGAAAAAAAAACTCAATTTGACTTTTAATTTAGGCTAATAATCTCAAATGTTTGATTCTAGAAATGTTGGTCTTTTAGAATACTTTGCACTGTTTGCTATGTACTTTCTTGAATGAAATTTTGGAGTTTTCACAATGTTAAGTGTTACAAGATGTTAATTATGTCATGTTCAAATGGATTTGTGGAAACTTTCTAATATGCTAAATCGATCAGATCGTGAAATGTAAATACAGGCTTTGAATTTTTTGTTACTCACCTTTCCATTAAACTAACAACATATAGTACAGGGTTTTCATGGTGTAAAATTAGCTTTGAAAGCAATAAAACATCTGCATCATAACTTGTGAATTTCTGAAAATTGACCAAATGTCAAGTCTGTATATTTTAGAATCTTTTGGCCCCTCACATCATTTGATCCAACACAATTCTAAAGGTAACATTTGCATCAGTAGAAATTAGTTCGCGTTTTCTGCTTGTTTGATCAAAAGAACTAATATTTGTGTCCTACCATAATAAAGTCTTTAATGAAGTATCTGCTGTCATTATTTCCCTATTACTGTTTCAATATTTTACGATCGATCAATCCAAAGATTTTCTCTGTTTTCATATAAAGGGGAAACACTTGATATGTTTTGAAAATGCAATGAACTGGAACGGGACCAACATCCTTGCTGGGAGGTTTGCCAGTGGTGGGGGTGGGGGCAGTTTAAACTAATTTGGCAGGGGAATGGGATACAGACTGGAGGTACAATAAGGGGTGATGCACAGTCAAATATAGAAGAGAAACTGAGTCAGTCTGTAAGGCAGAGCAAATATCGACCTGTTAAGGCACAGGTGAAAAATGCAAGGCTGGATTGCATCTATTTTAATGCAAGGAATCTTACAAGTAAGGCAGATGAATTGGGGCATTGATTATCACATGGGATTATGATATTATTGCTATCACAGAGACATGGTTGAAGGAGGGGCAGGACTGGCAGCTCAATATTCCAGGGTATAGAATCTTCAGGTGTGACAGGGTGGCGATAAAACAGGAGGTGGCATTGCACTGTTGATTAAGGAGTCAATTACTGCAGTAAGGAGGGATGATATCTTAGAAGGTTCCTCAAATGAGGCCATATGGGTAAAACTTAAAAAGAAAAAGGGGGCAATCACTTGGCTGGGAGTGTACTACAGGCCTCCAAATAGTCAGGGAGAGATAGAGGAACAGATATGTAGGCAAATCACAGAGAGGTGTAAAAATAATAGGGTAATAATAGTAGGGGATTTCAACTTCCCCAATATCAACTGGGCTAGTCTTAGTGCAAAAGACTTAAAGGGGGTGGAATTCTTAAAATGCATACAGGAGAGCTTTTTGAGCCAGTATGTAGAAACTCCTACAAGAGAAAGGGCAGTACTAGACCTAATTCTAGGGAATGAAGCTGGACAAATGGTAGAATTATCAGTGGGGGCGCATTTCGGGGATAGTGACCATAACTCTAAGATTTAAGGTAATTATGGAAAAGGACAAAGACGGACTGGAAATAAAGGTACTGACTTGGGGGAAGGCTGATTTCAGTAAGATAAAACAGGATCTGGCCAAAGTGGACTGGGAAAGGCTACATCAGATCAGTGGGAGTCATTCAAAGAGGAAATAGTGAGGGTTCAGAGCCAACATGTAACCGTTCAGGTGAAGGGTAGGACCAAAAAGTCCAGGGAACCCTGGATGTCAAGGGATATAGAGGATTGGATCAGGGGAAAAAAAGTAGGCTTATGGCAGATTCAGAGTGCTGAAAACAGCAGACGCCCTAGAGTATAGAAAGGGTGGGGGGGTACTTAAAGTAATCAGGAGAGCGAAGAGGGGACATGAAAAAACACTGGCGGGCAAGGTAAAGGAAAATCCTAAGGCATCTTGTAAGTATATTAAGGGCAAGAGGATAACCAGGGAACGAGTAGCGACCAAAGTGGCAATCTGTGTGGGGAGCCGGAGGATGTAAGTGTGGTTTTAAACTATTACTTTTTATCTGTGTTCACTGTGGAGAAGGATGATGTAGGTGTAGAGATCAGGGAGGGGGATTGTGATATACTTGAACAAATTAGCATTGAAAGGAAGGAAGTATTAGCTGTTTTAGCAGGCTTAAAAGTAGATAAATCCCCAGATGAGATGTATCCCAGGCTGTTACGTGAGGCAAGGGAGGAGATAGCAAGGGCTCTGACACAAATTTTCTCTGGCCACAGGAGAGGTACTGGAGGACAGCAAACGTGGTACCATTATTCAAGAAGGGTAGCAAGGATAAACCAGGTAATTGCAGGCTGGTAAATCTTAACATCAGTGGTTGGGAAACTATTGGAAAAAATTCTGAGGGACAGGATTAAGCTCCACTTGGAGAGGCAGGGATTAATCAGGGATAGTCAGCATAGCTTTGTCAGGGAGAGATCGTGTCCAACTAACTTTATTGAATTTTTCGAGGTGACTAGATGTGTAGATGAGGGTAAAGCAGTTGATGTAGTCTACATGGACTTCAGTTAGACTTTTGATAAGGTCCTGCATGGGAGATTGGTTGAGAAGGTAAGAGCCCATGGGATCCAGGGCAATTTGGCAAATTGGATCCAAAATTGGTTTAGCGGCAGGAGGCAGAGGGTGATGGTCAAGGGTTGTTTGAGAGTGGAAGCCTGTGACCAGTGGTGTACTACAGCGATTGGTGCTGGGACCCTTGCTGTTTGTAGTGTACATTAATGATTTAGACGTGAATATAAGAGGTATGATCAGTAAGTTCGCAGATAATTGGTGGTGTCGTAAATAGTGAGGAAGAAAGCCTTAGATTACAAATGATATTGATGGGCTGGTAAGATGGGCGGAGCAGTGGCAAATGGAATTTAATCCTGAGAAGTGTGAGGTGATGCATTTTGGGAGGACTAACAAGGCAAGGGAATATACAATGGATGGTAGGACCCTAGTAAGTACAGAAGGGCAAAGGAACCTTGGTGTACTTGTCCATACATCACTGAAGGTAGCAGCATAGGTAGATAAGGTGGTTAGGAAGGCATATGGGATACATGCCTTTATTAGCCAAGGCATAGAGAGGGAGGTTATGATGAAGCTATATAAAACGCTAGTTCGGCCACAGCTGGAGTAGTGTCCAGTTCTGGGCACCACACTATAGGAAGGATGTGATTGCACTGGAGAGGGTGCAGAGGAGATTCACCAGGATGTTGCCTGAGCTGGAGTGTTTCAGCTATGAAGAGAGACTGAAAAGGCTAGGGTTGTTTTTCCTTGGAGCAGAGAAGGCTGAGGGGGGGACATGATTGAGGTATACAAAATTATGGGGCATTGATAGAAAGGAAGAAACTTTTTCCTTTAGCGGAGGGGTCAATAACCAGAGGGCATAGATTTAAGGGGCAGGAGGTTTAAAGGGGATTTGAGGGAAAAAAATTTCACCGAGGGTGGTTGGAATCAGGAATGCACAGCCTGAAGAGGTGGTAGAAACAGGAACCATCACAACATTTAAGTATTTAGATGAGCACTCGAAACACCATAGCATACAAGGCTACGGGCCAAGTGCTGGAAAATGGGATTAAAATAGTTAGGTGCTTGATGGCCAGCACAGATGCGATGGGCCTGTTCCTGTGCTGTATGACTCTGATGGGGAATTATGGTAATGGGAGTCCAGAGATTGTGAATGTTTCCCCTTTCCCAAAAGGGAGCATCCTGAAGTGCACTGTATAAACTCAGTATTTTTCTGGAAGTTTGAGAAACTGTTGCATAAAACATAACATGGTTAAGAGGGTAAAAAAAGCTAGTCCATAATTGCTGATAGTGTGAATGTTATTGAGCTGTTGTATTGAGATCAGTTTGGCTTGCATTTGTGCTGTGATGGAACAAGTAAAAATATAATAGCGTACCAGGATATATAGCCATAACAATGGAGTACAATTTGGGAGGTTATGCTAAGGATTTAAATGATTAGAGTTTTAACTGGGTGAACTGCTTTCCATTTTGGTTACCATACGAGAATATGAAGAATTACTCCTTTGCAGTGCAAGATCTAGTTTTTTTGCAGCATTCGCACATCGGGCACTTCTCGAGCCAACATACACAAGGTTCTTCGAGTAGGGATTCTCAACTGGGGGTCTACATCCTCCTACGGATGTCAAATCAGCACTGTTTTTAAAAGTCCTATTATGTGATTAAAAATTCTTTTGTGCTATAGGAGCACATTTCATGCAATTGCACACTTTCAGCTTAGGAAGAAGCTAAATAAAATGCTGCTACCACTGCTAATGTTGGAGGAGTCCCAGCCCTATTTCCCCAGCTGTTACAGTGGGTTCTTTTCCTGTTGTTTTGTGCAGCATATGCTCTCCTTCCAACCACATTTAAATTATGTATGCAAAGCAACAGGTTGAAGTGGATTTATATCTGTTTTGTGTGGTAATGGGCTGAAAATTAGCCAGTGGGTCAAGGAACATTTGGCTGCCTTTTACATAGCTGACCACTGCTTGTCTGTGGCAACTGTTTATAGAGCTGATGCCAAGACTGGGAGCTCATTAGTCAACTGAGGTTTGGACAGCTATGAAAGTTGATGAAAATGGTGTATTTCACATGACAGATTGGGAAGTGAGCCTTGATCCTGGTACACATCATAGATGGTGGTATCTTGTGTATAAATTTGCTACTGCTTTTAACCATGTGACAGGAACCACTCAGTACCAGCAACAAGCTTCACAATAAGTGAAACAAATGGATAATTTTTTTTTTTAAATACAGAAAAAATACTTGGGGGCATCTGTGGAATTTTTAACATGGGCAGGAGCCTCAGCAGCTAACAGGTTGAGAATCCCTGTTCTGGAAGCTATATACAAAGCAGCAGCCTTCAACTCTGCATTCTCAAACATTATCTTTTGACTTAAAAGGGCATGAATTTCCCTCTAAATGAACAGCACAGATTCTGTGGTTTGACATCCAACATGTAGGATTAGAAATTTTTTAAAGGAAAAATTACTGAGGGTTCATTAATAAAAAAAAACCTTGGAAGAGAACTGCTTCTTGTAATCACAGGATTTTGATGGTGTGGTCTATTGACTCTGCTTTAATACTGCTAGAGCACGTGATACTTGAATATGAAGTTAAAAAGCAATACTAAGATATTGTACTCAAATGTTATCTGGAACAGCATCTTCAACAAAAATGAAGGGGATACTCCTAGAGAATCTGGCAAGACATACATTTCAGCTAAGCCCATATGCTACACAAAGCATTTGAGTTGAATCTGTTCAGACTGAAAGCAGTACTTGGGATGAGGAGGTCACATTCTGCCAATAAGTAATGTAACTGGATAATGCTCACTTCATAATATTCAAATCAGATAAAAACTTTGAAAGTATACCTTAAATAATGCTAGAGTTTAATAGTTTGAAGTTAGTACAGAATTAAAAAAATAAAGATAGGTTGTGCAAAAGCATTTTACAATGAACTTTTCCTTTTGGTTGCTGTCTCCAATTCCTCCACTATCTGTGCAGCAGAGGGACGTTTTTTAGGATTTTCATTTGTGCAAACTAGGAACAGCTCAATTGCCTCCCTGTAGGAATCATCCAGTTCTTCCACATTGAGTGCAGGTCTTGTTCCCAAAGCTGTATAATAAGCATCCTCATCCAAACAGTCTTCATCAGAAGAGTCTATAGCAAAGCAAAGATGAAACACATGAAATTGGGTACAACAGGCTGAATGGCCTCCTCTGTGCTGTAATTGTTCTATGATACATTCTGTACAACACCTTCTGGATTATGTATATTGGCACTGGGGCCAAGAACAACTTTATCTGGCCTGATTTGCAATAGTTGTAATCTGCAGCAATGGTATTTTCAGAATTACTATGGATTGTAAGGGACTTAATGTAGCAACAGTGCTCTACTGCATAGCTTCAAAGGTGCAGGAGGCATTTTTTGATAACATTCCAGTAATTTCCAGATATACTCCGTCCACATGTAACATCGTAAAAGACCAGGTTTCCCAGAAACATGGCCATTTTCATCTGTTGTACATTAACAGCCATCTTACACCATCCATGGTACTTTAAAACTATCTGCAATAAGAAATAAAGTGCTCAAAATTTGATGATTAGTGTTTCTATTTCTTATCATGCTTCCTTAGTGACCTAAAGTATGTTTTGCAGTATGTGTATACACACATACTCAAAATCCAATCTGACCATCTGTGAGCAGGTTGTAGCTGATTAAGTGACACTCAATAGCACTCTCGACGACACCTTCCATCACTTTGCTAATTGAGAGTAGACTGATGGGGTGGTAATTAACTAGACTGGGTTTGTCCTGCTTTGAGGACAGAGCATACCTGGACAATCTTCCACATTGGCAGGTAGCTGCCAGCGTTGTAGCTGTACTGAAGCATCTTGGCTAGAAGCACGGCTAGTTCCGGAGCACAAGTCTTCAGTACTACAGCCGGGATGTTGTCAGGGCCCACAGCCTTTGCTATATCCAGTGCATTCAGGTGTTTCTTGATACAAGATCATAAGAAATAGGAGTCAGCCATTTGGCCCCTCGAGCCTCCTCTGCCATTTAAGAACATGGCTGGTCTGATTGTGGTCCTAGCTCCACTTTCCTGCCTGTCCCCCATAACCCTTGATTTTCTTGTCAATCAAAAATCTGTCTAACTCAACTTTGAATATATATTCAATGACCCAGGAAAATAGGAGCAGGCTCCAGCCTGTCGAGCCTGCATCGTCATTCAATTAGATCGTCGCTGATCATCTACCTCAATGCCACTTTCCCTATCCCCTTATCCCTTGATGTCATTAGTATTCAGATAGCGATCGATTTCTGTCTTGAACATACTTAATGATTGAGCTTCCACACCCTCTGGGGTAGAGAATTTCAAAGAGTCACCACCCTCTGAGTAAAGAAATTCCTCATCTCAGTCTTAAATGGCATATCCCTTATTCTGAGACTATGTTCCCATAGTCCTAGACTCACCAGCCAGGGTAAAACCATCCTATCTACATCCAACTTATCACACACTGTAAAGAATTCATAAGTTTAATTCTTCAAAATGCGAGAATATACCAGCCCAGTTTCCTCAATCTCTGCTCATAAGAAATCCCGCCATCCCAGGGATTAGTCTGGTGAACCTCCGTTGCACTCCTTCTATGGCAAGTATATCCTTCCTTAGATGAGACTAAAACTGTACTCAATACTCCAGGTGCGGTCTCACCAAGTCTCTATACAATTGCAGTGACTTCTTTACTCAAAACCCCTTGCGATGAAGGCCAACATAGCCATTTACCTTCCTAATTGCTTGCTGCATCTGCATGCTAGCTCTTAGAGACTTAGGAACAAGGACACCCAGGTCCCTTTGGACGTCAATACTTGCCAACGTCTCACCATTTAAGAAATCCTCTTTTTCTACCAAAGTGGATAACTTCACACTTATTCACATTATATTCAATCTGCCATGTTCTTGTCCATTCACTTAGCCTGTCCAAGTCCCCTTTGAAGCCTCCTTTCATCCTCCTAACAACTTACAGTCACACCTAGTTTTGTCTCATCAGCAAATTTGGAATTACATTTGGTTCCCACATCCAAATCATTTATGTAGATTGTGAGTAGCTGTGGCCCCCAGCACTGATTCTTGCAGTACCCCACTAATAACAGCCTGCCATCCTGAGAATGACCTGTTTATTCCTACTCTGTTTTCTATCTATTAACCAATCCTAAACTCCAGCGAGTATAGGCCCAACCTGTTCAACTCTTCCTCATAAGACAAACCCCTCATATCCCAGGAATCTGCCTAGCGAACCTTCACTGAACTGCTTCCAATGCAAGTATGTCCCTCCTTAAATAAGGTGACCAAAATTGTACACTGGAGTGAATTGAATTGGCTGAAGACTGGCATCTGTGATGCTGTGGGTTTTAGGAGGAGGCAGAGATAGATCATACACTCAACACTTCTGGCTGAAGTTGGTTGCAAATGTTTCAGCCTTGTTTACTGCACCAACATGTTGGGCTCCAACATCATTGAGGATGGGAATGTTCATGAAGCCTCCTCCTTCTGTTAGTTATTTAATTGTCTACCACCATTCTCAAACAAAAAGTCTTGATGTTGGTTGGTTGAAGGCCAGGACACTAGGTATCCCTGCCCTTCTTTGAATTGTGCCATTATCATCGACCCTTAATATACAGACAGACAAAGCCTTGATGTAATGAATTATTCTCTTGGCATTGGACTAGAGTATTAGACAAGCTTTCACGTTTGGCTTGAATAGATTTGAATTTACAACTTTCTGAATCAGAGGCAAGAGTAATATAAACTGAGGCAAGACGACACTCGTGGTAATTCTGCAATTCCCCAGCAAGGAATGGATCAAAGGAAACAAATGGACACAGCCTGTGATTTTCTGTCCATTCACTTTAATAAATGGAAAACCATAAACTTTGCAATCACAATTTTGTAAGATCGATTCCCTCAAACAGCCAAATCATCCCATAACTATATGACAAACCAGACCTACAATGCACGATTGTAAGCTTACCTTCAGAAATATTTACGTGAGGCATAGAAAGGGTCATCATTTCCCACAATGTGAGGCCATAGGCAAAGATGTCTGATTTGTCTGTAATTAGACCATTTTCTTCCAGAGCTTCTTTTGGTTTCCATGGCTCAGTCCCAATATATGTTACTTTGGGATCACTTACTACAAAGAAATTTTTAAAAATACACTCTAGACAGTGAAACTTTTGTTACAAAATCTCTAACTTAAAAGGTTAGCATTTAAACAGATAGCGCCAGAGATTCTAATCTCTGCACCCAAAAGATCAAAGCTAATACAAACTGAATACTAGATAATCGGAAATAAAAAAAATTTTAAACTGAAAAGGCACAGGTCAGCCAGCATCTGAAAGAGAAATGTTGATGTTTCACGTGACCCTTTATCCAAGTCATGTGATGATATGCCCAACAGCCCTAAAAGGGTCCTACTTAAAATACTTCTATATTGAGATAAATACCAAAATGAAAGGAGTCCACAGGCCAAAACTGACTATTGATACCCCAACTGAGCAAATTCCATAGACCGTTTGATAAAGTTCCATATGAATAAATCCTAATTAAATAAAAAGCCACAGGAATAACATGGAACAGGAGCAGCTGATTTTTTAAAAAATTGGAAATAATACACATCAAAAGGCAAATGTTAAGGGTCGTCCAAATGGATTCAAATTTACTTCTAATTTACATTTGTGACCTGGAAACCAAAACCAAATCAAATTTGTTGAGTTGTTTGACATGAAGTAGAAACATCACAGGAACAATATGTATAGCAAATGATTTGCAGTAGGATTTAAATCAATTATGCAATTAGGTAGCCAACTGGCAAAGAAGCATTTACTCTGAAAGGATTACACATTAGTCAAAAATGTACATTGTGATTAATAGAATTAAATGATCACAGGTACACAGAAAGGGAACAAGTATTAACTGTAAACTCATTACTTTCAATGCGGCACAGCAATTCAAAAAACAATTTGAGAATTTTCAGAAGCTGTAGTAATACTTTTACAATGCATTTGTCAGTTATGGGGAGTGGTGTAGTGGTAATGTTACTGGACTAGTAATGCAGAGGCCCAGGCTAGTGCTCTGGGGCCATGGTTCAAATCCCACCACAGCAGATGGTAAAATTTGAATTCAATTAATAAATCTGGAATTAAAACGCTAGTCCAGTGACCATGAAACCATTGTCGATTGTTGTAAAAACCCATCTGGTTCACTAATGTCCTTACCTGGTCTGACTTGCATGTGACTCCAGACCCACAGCCACTCAGGGATGGGCAATAAATGCTGGCCTAGCCAGCAATGCCCACATCCCCTGAACGAATTTTTAAAAAGTCAAAACTCAAAAAAAAAACTAGCATTGGACAGGGTATAAAGAACAAGACTGATCCCAAGTATAATGGGGATGAGATCTGGGAAAAGAGTTAGAGTATTAAGAGGATTGAGCTGAATAAAGTCTTTCAAGAGGTGACTGTGTGGGAAACTCAGGAGGTACAAAACAAAGTTAACAGCTTAGAAAAGAAAAATGTTGAGAACCATTTCAAGGTAAAGAGTAACGATAGGTCATGTGTTCACAGGTTAAAAATGTCAATCAGAAAGTTCACAGCATGAACAACAGAGAATGGACTTCTGGGTACAGTAGAGAAAGCTCTTGGGAGACATTTAAGAGACAGTTGGATGGCCTAATTGGGAAGGAAAACTGTAGGTTTTTCCGAAATGGATGAGCTTTGATGGGCCGAGTGGTCTTTTCCCTCTTTTAGCATTTTCTCATGGTAACATAGGAATAGCTGCACCAATTTAGTGCACAGCCACTTTTAGATGAACTGTAAACTGGATATGCATTTGTCTTTAAGCCAGGTAACACAATAAATAACCCACAGAATTAAAATAACAGCCGATGTCCAAACATTCCTTTCCACTAAGTCAATATATTTTGAAATCAGTGGTAACTGAGGAGCAAAATTATGTTTAAAACAATCCTGTTCTAGGAACCCTGCTGATCATTAACACTCACAAAAGATGTTAAATCTCTGCAGCCTTTTTTATTGGCTCTTATGGTTTTATTTCCAGACCAAAGAAAAATACATTTTAAAAAGGTCACATACATCAGTTCTCTCACTGGTTTTTAAAGATTCAGACAGACTCCAAATGCAATGAATATTAACCATAGAATCTTCAATATATCAGTTCAGCTTTTTCCTTTCAACATTACACAAATACATTTTTTTTGTTGCCGCCGTGCTAGGAAATTGGTCAAATCCAAATAGTTTAGACTGTGTCTTGGTCTTTACTGCTATGCACAAAGGAAACACTGACAGTAGTTTCATAATTAAATAACAGCAATAATTTAAAAATATAAGCACCGTGCAATCAAAATGTTTCCATTAAACATGTGTGAATGTACACATATGTACAATGGTTTCATAAAACACATTAAGAAAGCAAAAGGAAAAAGATGTAATTGAAGATAATTTAGAGCAGATTTGTCACCTATTTTCAAAATGTACCCATTTTGTGATGTAGCACAACACATTTTCAAGTTAACCATTATTCAATACCACATTTCCTAACAGCCTCCTAATGAACCATATCACTTTTCACGTACCTTGCATGTTCTCATCTAATTTGAGTGAAACACCCACATCACAGATCTTAATGGTCTCAAAATCTTTTTTAATGACGATATTGCAAGATTTGATGTCTCCATGCAAGAGTCTTTGCTCATTGTGAAGATACTAAAAGTTTCAAAGGTAAATAAATATTTAAATCCTTAGGAGCCACGATTCTGCAGAAATGCAATTGACATATCAAAATGTTCCTGAGACAACAAAAACAGGCCTAGATTGAGAACATTCCATTCTAACTGCTCCAATTCCACTTGCATCCTACATGAAGGCAACTTTAAACTTGAAACATTGCTATTTAAACAGAAGTGCCATTGCTTACTATTTTGAAAAATGAAGTCTTAGTATGGCAAATTCCCAACTGCTTCCCTTTCTAAAGAGTCAAGATGTGGCAGTGTGACAGGAAGGAAAAGACTGCACATTAACCTCAGGTATCCCAAATAGTTTAGATCTGCCTAAATAGATGAACTCCCAGTTTAATGCATAGTTGTGGTTACCACATAACAGGATCATACTTAGAGTATTGAGCAAAAGCCTATTAGTTTTGCTAAAGTTAAAAACTTCAGTCCACTTACATTAATGAAGAAATAAACAATTGATCAATTAAATCAAAGTGGTTTGACAACAGCCATGACATTAGTAAAGTACATTATTGTACTGGAGGTGACCCAGGACGTTCAGTTAGGGAAAGGCACAGGAGTAGAGGAAAAATCTACAAAAGAGCCAATTAATTTGGACTGCTCCCATTCATTGCATTGGCAAAAACCAGGGCAGAAGGTCAATTACTCATTTTGAGCTCTCAATGCAAAAATCAATTAAGAAGCCAAAATGGTTAGATCTTAACACTGCCTTAAACTGTACTGGAATTAAACTTATACATGAACAAATTCAAATACAATATTAGAAAACAGTGCAATAATCTGGTACAAAAACTGAATTTTATAAAATCCAGTACTACTATGTCCATCCATCAAGATCCACACATCTTAAAAGCTATTAATGACTTTATACCCATTAATTTCATTGAGGACATAGTATTATCTGTACTTTGGCACTGTTTATTCAGCTTGTTCATTACAGCATGCATTTGCTCAATGACTTTTGCTGGAGAGTGGTGTGTGGAACAAAGTAATCTTTAGATACTTAGTTATTTTGGGAAAGCAAGATAATAGCTGACAATTTTTAAAAAAAAATACAAAATTGAGATATGGGTGAAACTGGCAAGACCTCATTTATCACCCATCTGTAACTGCCATGAGAAGTTAGTGATAAACCTTTTTGAACTTTTGTTTTTATAATTGTGTGCTTGCTAGGTTATTTCAGACCACATTAAAAGTTAAGTATGCATGTGAACTAGAAAAAGTAGACAGACTGGGTAAGGATGACAGGTTCTCATTCCTGAAAAACAGCACACCAGCTGTGTTTTTACAATAATCTTGCCATCTTGTGGACGTTTATTTCTGGTATCAGCTTAGACATTAGCAAACTTATTGAATTCAATTGCATAACTACACCCCTCCTAAAACACTGTGCTCCCTGAACTTTAAAAACTCTCATGCATCCCTCACTCCCTTCATCCAACTATCGGTGGCCGGGCCTTCAGCTCTCCTGAATTGACTCTTTAAAGCCCACTTCTTTGACCAATCATTCCTCCTAACGTCTCCTCTTTTGCCTGTAGTTTTTTTTCTGATTACATTTGTGAAATGTAGGAAACACAAGGAGAGCAAGTATAAACTAACTGATAATTTTTAAAGGGAGTACAGGAACAGAGACACCTGGTTGTTCAAGTACACAAATCATTGAAGGTAGCAGGACAAATTGGTAAGACTGCTGAAAAAGCATATGGGATCCTTGGCTTTATAGAGGCACACAGTACAAAAGCAAGGAAGTTGCGTTGCACCTTTATTTATAAAACACTGGTTTCCCAGCTGGAATATTGTGGCCAATTTTGGGCACCACATTTTAGGAAGAATGTCAAGACCTTACAGAAACTATAATGTTACTAGGGATGAAATAGTTCAGTTATAGAACCACAGAAAAATTATGGCACAGAAGCAGGACATTCAGTCCAACGTATCTGTGCTGGCTGAAAAAAGCTAGCCGCCCAATCTAATCCTACCTTCCAGCACCTGGTCCGAAGCCTTGCAGGTTACAGCACTTTAGGCGCATGTCCAGGTACCTTTTAAATGAGTTGAGGGTTTCTGCCTCCACCACTGTTCCGGGCAGTGAATTCCAGACACCCACCACCCTCAGGGTAAAAAAGGTTTTCCTCTTGTCCCCTGTTACGACCAGGTAAGAAAGGTGTCTCGGGGTCCCTTTCAGCCTTCACCCAGTCTTACTGTAACAGGATTTAATTTTAAACATACTGTGTTTTGAGCTCCTCCTTGGTGAATCCTTGTTCACTGCTTTCCAATTATAAAGGTAAAGAAATGAGCACAAACAGGTTCTCTTAGGTTTAAAAAGGAAAAAAGTGAAATTAAAACAAAAATTCTAATTCGGTTAACACCTACGGATACACAACGTGCTCATGCTACCATGCACATGCGATACACACATGCAAATAGGGACAGAAAAGAGAAGAAAAATAAAGCAAAAAAGTTTGAGGCAATCTCTGAAGGGGGTTTGTTACTGTGCTTCGAGCTTGCTATAGAGTCCTTGATTGTAGGTGGTCTTGCTTTTCGTTGGGGCCCAGTATTCCTCTTAAACCTTGTTCACTGTTGAGACTTTTATCTCTTGGGGTTCATGTCTCTTTAATGGGTCTTCAGTTCCATGAGAAAGAGATGGGAGCAGGCAGAAGAGATGTCTTCTCAGCCCAGGAGCAAACAGCTTGCTGTCTTCAAACACTGTTTCCCCAATTTAAAACTCTTTTAGCTGGCCAGCAGATGGTCATGAGACTGACTGGTCTGTGTATTGGGGCAGGGACTAGTGCCTTTGTCCAACACTGTCAGCTAGTATGCAAAAAAATTATTTCCAGCCAGGGGCATGGCAATCCCTTGTAATAGGCCTTCTTTTCTTCCCAACAACAATTTTAAAATTTAATGTCCATGTGGCGAAATATATGTGCCTCATTCTTGGCATGTGGGGGCCGACATGACATCCCCTCTAATCCTTCTACCAATCAACTTAAACCTGCGCCCCCTGATAACTGACCTCTCCAAAAGGGAAAACTAGTTCTTCCTGTCTGCTCTATCTAGGTGCCTCATAATTTTCTACACCTCAATTAAGTCACCCCTTAGCCTCCTCTGTTCAAAGGAAAACAACCCTAGCCGATCTAATCTTTCCTCATGGTTGCAACTTTCAAGCCCTGACAACATTCTTGTAAATCTCCTCTGTACTCACTCCTCTCCAGAGCATTTATGTCCTTCCTGTAATGTGGTGACCAGAACAGTATGCAATACTCCAGCTGTGGCCTAACCAGCATTTTATACAGTTCCAGCGTCACATCCCCGTTTTGTATTCTATACCTCAGCCAATAAAAGAAAGTATTCCATATGCCTTCTTTACCACTCTATGTACCTGTCCTGCCAACTTCAGTGACCTGTAAACATGCACTCCAAGGTCTCTCACTTCTACACCTCTCAATACCCTCCCCATTTATAGCATATTCCCTTGTTTTGTTTGCCCTCCCCAAATGCATTCCATCACACTTCCCCACATTGAATTCCATTTGCCACTTTTCTGCCCGCTCAACCAAACCATTGATATTCTGGAGTGGAACTATCCTCTTCATTAACTACGCGGCCAATTTTTGTGTCATCAGCAAATTTCCCAAACATGCCCCCCGCATTTATGTCCAAATCATTAATATATACCACAAACAACAAGGGACCCAATACTGAGCACTGTGGAACGCCACTGGAAACCGCTTTCCATTCACAAAAACATCCATCAACTACTACACTTTGTTTCCTGTCAGAGCCAATTTTGGATTCAACCTGCCACGTTCCCCTGTATCCCATGGGCTTTCATTTTTCTGACCAGTCTGTCACACGGGACCTTGTCAAATGCCTTACTAAAATCCATGTAGACCACATCCACAACACTACCCTCATCAATCCTCCTTGTTCCTTCCTCAAAAATCTCAATCAAGTTAGTAAGACAAGACTAGTAAGACTAGGATTCTCTGGGAAGCTAGGGAGGAGATTGCAGAGCCTTTGTCCTTGATCTTTATGTCGTCATTGTCGACAGGAATAGTGCCGGAAGACTGGAGGATCGCAAATGTTGTCCCCTTGTTCAAGAAGGGGAGTAGAGACAGCCCTGGTAATTATAGACCTGTGAGCCTTACTTCGGTTGTGGCTAAAATGTTGGGAAAAGGTTATAAGAGACAGGATTTATAATCATCTTGAAAAGATGAAGCTCATTAGCGATAGTCAGCACGGTTTTGTGACGGGTAGGTCGTGCCTCACAAACCTTATTGAGTTTTTCGAGAAAGTGACCAAACAGGTGGATGAGGGTAAAGCAGTGGATGTGGTGTATATGGATTTCAGTAAGGCGTTTGATAAGGTTCCCCACGGTAGGCTATTGCAGAAAATACGGAAGTATGGGATTGAAGGTGATTTAGAGCTTTGGATCAGAAATTGGCTAGCTGAAAGAAGACAGAGAGTGGTGGTTGATGGCAAATGTTCATCCTGGAGTTTAGTTACTAGTGGTGTACCGCAAGGATCTGTTTTGGGGCCACTGCTGTTTGTCATTTTTATAAATGACCTGGAAGAGGGTGTAGAAGGGTGGGTTAGTAAATTTGCAGATGACATGAAGGTCGGTGGAGCTGTGGATAGTGCCGAAGGATGTTGTAGGGTACAGAGGGACATAGATAGGCTGCAGAGCTGGGCTGAGAGATGGCAAATGGAGTTTAATGCGGAAAAGTGCGAGGTGATTCACTTTGGAAGGAGTAACAGGAATGCAGAGTACTGGGCTAATGGGAAGATTCTTGGTAGTGTAGATGAACAGAGATCTTGGTGTCCAGGTACATAAATCCCTGAAGGTTGCTACCCAGGTTAATAGGGCTGTTAAGAAGGCATATGGTGTGTTAGCTTTTATTAGTGGGGGATCGAGTTTCGGAGCCACGAGGTCATGCTGCAGCTGTACAAAACTCTGGTGAGACCGCACCTGGAGTATTGCGTGCAGTTCTGGTCACCGCATTATAGGAAGGATGTGGAAGCTTTGGAAAGGGTGCAGAGGAGATTTACTAGGATGTTGCCTGGTATGGAGGGAAGGTCTTACGAGGAAAGGCTGAGGGACTTGAGGTTGTTTTCGTTGGAGAGAAGGAGGAGGAGAGGTGACTTAATAGAGACATATAAGATAATCAGAGGGTTAGATAGGGTGGATAGTGAGAGTCTTTTTCTTCGGATGGTGATGGCAAACACGAGGGGACATAGCTTTAAGTTGAGGGGTGATAGATATAGGACAGATGTCAGAGGTAGTTTCTTTACTCAGAGAGTAGTAGGGGCGTGGAACGCCCTGCCTGCAGCAGTAGTAGACTCGCCAACTTTAAGGGCATTTAAGTGGTCATTGGATAGACATATGGATGAAAATGGAATAGTGTAGGTCAGATGGTTTCACAGGTCGGCGCAACATCGAGGGCTGAAGGGCCTGTACTGCGCTGTAATGTTCTAAAAAAAATAAGACCTTCCCTTAACAAATCCATGCTGACTATCCCTGATTAATCTGTGCCTAAGTAGCAGTTAATCCTGTTTCTCAGAATTGATTCTAATAATTTACCCACCAAGGCAGACAGAGCAGCCTATAATTATTTGGCCTGTCCCTTGCACCTTTTTTAAACAATGGTATAACATTCGCAGACCTCTAATCCTCTGGTACCTCGCCTGTATCTAGTGAGGATTTGAAGGTGATCCTCAGCGCATCTGCTATTTTCTCCCTGGCTTCCTTTAACAATCTGGGATGCAACTCATCCTGCCCTGGAAATCTATCCACTTTCAAGGATGTCAGACTCTCTAGTACTTCCTCTCTCATTATGCTTATTGTATCTAATATTTCACACTCCTCCTCTTTTACTACAATGTCTGCATCATCCCTCTCCTTCGTGAAGACAGAGAGAAAAAAATAATTAAGAACCCTGCCCACATCTTCTGCATCCATGCATAAGTTCCCTTGTACATCTGATAGGCCCTACCCTCTCCTTAGTTGCCTCTTGCTCTTAATGTACTGATAAAACATCTTTGGGTTTTCCTTGATTTTACCCGCTAATAATTTTTCATGTCCTCTCTTTGCTTTTCTAATTTCCTTTTTTTACTTCACTCCTCCACTTACTTTAGAAAGCCTAGAGTATAGCATTAAGTTTTTTGTGATCGATAAGCTTTCTTTTTCTGCTTTAACTTACCCTGCATGTTTCTAGATAACCAGGGGGTTCTAGATTTGGCCGTACCACCTTTGTGGGGACATGCTTACACTGTGCCTGTAGAATCTCACTTTGTTGATGTGGAAGTGATGTTTAGTTTTGGCAATGATCAGAATATGGAGTTTGAAGCTCAAGTCTCGGTCACAAGAAAATGCCTAGATCGTAGGCAGTTTGGTTCAGCCTGAGCGAGCAGCCGGTAAGAGGATGGAGTCAATGGCAAGGCTGTAGATGGTGATTGAAAATTTTGTTTAATCATTAGAAATTCAGCTCATCCATTACTCAATATCAAGGAGGTAGTCTGAGAGCACGGAGATAGGGGTGGAATCAAGAGATGTGGTGCACTTGTAGAGCTCACGTCATCCTTGGAGAAACCATTGGATTACTTTCCTTAGGGCAGAAATGTTTAAGCGGAGGTGTTAAAAATCATGAATTATTTTAATACAGTAAATGAGGAGAAACTGTTTCAAGTGGCAGAGGGTAGGTAACCAGAGGAACACATTTAAGGTAACTGGCAGAAGAACCAGAGGTGACATGAGTGAAAAATGTCATCTGGAATACACTGTCCAAAAGGAGGGTGGAAGCAGATTAAAGATCTTTCAAAAGGGAACTAAGTAAGTACTTGAAAAGGAAAAATTTGCAGCACTATGTAAAAAGTTCAGGAGACCAAAGGAATTCAGGGATATCGGAAAAAGCAGGTATATGGAGTTAGGTCAAAAATCAGCCATGTCTCATTGAATGGCGAAGCAGGATCAGGGTGCTGAATCCAGGGAGCTAATTCGATAGCTCTTTCAAAGAGCCAACAAAGGCATGAATGTTCTCCTGTGCTGTATCATTCTATTATTCTAACTTGCCATGATGTGACAAACTCAAATAAGTAATCCAGTACCCTAACCACTACACAAAAGATGGGGAGAGCGCGACTGCTGTTGACATCAAGGCAGCGTTTGACTAAGCATGGCATCAGTGAGCACTAGTAAAATTGAAGCCAGTGGGATACAGGGGAGAAAAAAAAACACTCCACTGGCTGAAGTCATACCTAGCACAAAGGAAGAGGTTTGTTGTTTTTGGAGGTCAATCATCCCAGCCCCAGAACATCACTGCAGGAGGTCCTCAAGGTAGTATACTTCACCTAACCATCTTCAGCTGCTTCAATTACCTTCCCTCCATCACAAGGTCAGAAGTGGGGGTGTTAGATGATTAATGTTCAGTTCCATTTCCAACACCTGAGAGCGCAGTCCATGCCCACATGCATCGACCTAGACAACATTCAGACTTGGGCAGATAAGTGGCAAGAAACATTTTCACCACACAAGTGGAGGGTAATGCCCATCTCCAACAACAGAGAAATTAACCATCTCTCCTTGGCATTCAACAGCACTACCGTTGCTGAAACCCCCAACACCAACATCCTAGGGGCCACCATTGACTTGAAACTTAACTGGACCAGCCATATTAATACGGTGGCTACAGGAGCAGATCAAAGGCTGGGAACACTCTGCCAAATATCTCACCTAACCGCCCAAAGTCTGGCCACCACCTACAAGATACAAGTCAGGAGTGTGATGGAATACTCCCCACTTGCCTGGATGATTGCACTCATAGTTTGACACCATCCAGGGCAAAGCAGTTTGCTTGATTGGTAACCAATCCACCAGCTTAAACATGCACTCCCTCTACTACAGGCATACTGTGGCTGTAGTGCATACCATCTAAAGATGCACTGCAGCAACTCGCCAAGATTTCTTCGACAGCACCTTCCAAACCCATGACCTCTTATCTAGAAGAACAAGGACACATGAGAACACCACCATCTGCAAGTGCCCCAAGTCACACACTATCCTGACTGAAAAATATATCGTCATTCCTTCATTGCCAAAATCACAGACCTCTCTCCCTAACAGCACTGTCGTTGCACCCACAATACATGACTTCAGTGGTTCAAAAAGGCAGATCACCACCACCTTTTAAGGGCTAATAGAGATAGGCAATAAATGCTGTCCCTTTGCTAGTGATGCCCACATCCCATGAACAAATACAAAAAATCATTACCTTCAAGCCATAAGCCACATGCAATGCTACTTTAAGGATGGTAGAAGCAGGAAAAGGTCCTTTGCTATTTTCACTCCTTTCTTCTATCAGGTCATTCAGAGATTTCTCTCCTCCAAACTCCATAGCCAGACACGGAGTCCCATCATTTGCTTTAGTAAAAGCTCTGTATCCTGTGGACAGAATTCCAGGGAAGATATAAAGAGAACAAAATTTATAGCAATTCTTACTTTTAAAAAAAGTGAAAACGCAAAGCTTAAATCTTCAATCTCATGAGGTCCAATAGTTATTTTCCTATAAAACTTAGTTAAAAAGGTGTTTAAAAGTGAAGCATTGAGATGCCCATTCAAAAAGGGATGACAAAAGCTATTACACTAAGAGTAATGACTGAACTAATTTAGCACCTTAGAACATCTGAAAAGGCACTGCACACACCAGATTACTTTTCAAGTGCAGCTACTGTCACATATAGGCAAAGGCTGCGTTTGCTGACAACATAACCAATAGGTGGCGCAGTACTAGTACATGCACAATTACAGTCTCTTCCACATCCCCGCCCCCCACCCCGCTCTCCAGCTGCTTGCTCCCTGCTTCCACCCCATCCCCCCCACAGCCGCTCACTCCAGATCTTGCCACTGCTGCCCCCCCCTTGGCCAATCGTACCCTGTTCCTCGCTTCCCCACTCCACCCCACTCTGGCTGCTTGCTCGCTCCCGACTTCCTGCCTCCCCTCAGCCACTCGCTCCAGACCTTGCCACAGTTCCTGCCCCTTGGCCAATTATACCCTGCTTCTCGCTCCAACCCCCATCCCACCCTCCAGCTGCTCGCTCGCTCCCCACAACACCCCTCCACCCCCCACCCACCCTCTAGCTCCAGGCCGCGCCGCTTCCCTCCTCTCGGCCACTCACTCCCGTTCGATCGTTTTCCGCCGCGCCGTCCGAAGAAGCAAGGCGGCTGCGAGGGGTGACGGAGTGATGTATTTACAAGAAACCTTTTATGGTACCAATGCTGGTGAGTAAACGTTCAGTTTTGTTTTGAGTCAATTACTTACACAGTTCATATTGTCCTTTCTCAGATTTTTCTCCAATTAAACACATAAAACAGACCTACCAACAATATTAGGATGCTCAATATCTTTCAGACGTTTGGCTTCTTCCTGAAGTCTCTTCAAATAAACACTTTTCTGCTTCACATTACACATAGAATTAATCTTTTTCACAGCCCATGGAGAATTTGATTTACCTGTGGGGGATCTAAACACAATATTTTTTGAGAACGGTATGACCGCAATGCCACTATTTTACGTTTCATTTAAAATTAGCCATAATACAACAAGTGTGCAGGGACAAGTCATTTTTCTTCATAATGTTATGAATACTATAAATGTTCACAGGCCTCTTAGCTTAATGTAAATGGTGGGAAAAATTCAAACTGTGTCTTTCTGATACTACCAATACTTAACTAGCATGTACAAGCCTCAACAGTTCTCAAAATGGTTTTTGGACTAACATACAACAATTAGGATGTAATCAAATTATTGAACAAGGGTAACAGAGATACCAGGCTTTTAGTCAGAATGATATTTCACATGAAGCCATCAAGACTCATGAAATTCATAGAAAATTGACTAAATGATTCAAAAATGACTTCATCTTGGAAAATATATGTGATAAACAACGCTCCATAAGAGTAGCAACTGACATTTTGCAAGGGTCAGGATTCCTTGTTTAAGCTATTCATAAACAATATGCAAAAGTAGAAAATCTGCAGAGGACTGCAAGCATTGGCCAGGTAACTAACAAAGGAGATTAATAGCATTTAGAGGGATGTAGGCAAGTGGGCGGGTCTTATTTGGGTTGGTAATCCCTTGGCAAGGGTGGAATAGAAAGATTAATCATAGTATTGATTATCCAGTAAAAACATCAACATTAAAGTATTAAAGGGGCTATTTTGTGATGTTTCTTTAGAGAGTTTTAATGCAAGGCAAGATAAGTTATTTTTAAACTCTGTATACTAATTGATACAGAGTCTTGTTTGACTGTGACATTATTACCTGTAATGGCGATTTCAAACATGCTATTCAGGGTCAAGATACACAAGACCCAAAAGATGGGCTAGTCGCATGAAGTGATAAATCCAGGTCAAGCAGTAAATCATAGCTGCTGCCATTCTCTGAATATATTTGAGAAATGTATTTTTTTTGTTTTCATAACATTCAGTGCTATCAATTGCCTTTCAATGGGATTTTCATAAACAGAATCTTACAGGTACATTTAGCGAGGTATTCTGGGTGAAATAATAATGGTTTTCCAGTACCCTTATGACCCCTCACCTACTAGCCCTGGCACCTCATACTCCACTGACAGGATGTAGAAGTGCGCTGTGCACTCGCTAGGCTTGGTCTGAACATCCAATAGATGCTATACAGATAGCTGTGGCACTTACAGACTCCACCAAGTCATGCGTTACTCCTTCTCCTGGCACAGCAAAGTAAAAGCCACACAATATATTTAGGATGATTGAAATGAACAGCAATCCAAATTTCACTCTCCAGTAGTGTTAAACCGAATTACGGGATTTAGAATAAGGTGAGCAGATTTAGACATTCTGCCTTCAAATAGACACCGATGAGCCGAAGACTTAAGACTCAGTTATGGAGACTCAATAAAGAGCCTAATTTTCTTTGAAAAGCAAAAATAAATTGGGACAAGTAATTAACATGCCAAGAGGCATGACCAATGTGGATGTAGGTAGCTTGGACAATTATTAAACTACAGAATGAGTACAAAACTGGCAAGGCTCTTGTGATATCAGCTGTAAGACAGTTTAAAACCCCAGGTTTATTTTACTGATGGTTTACCTATGGTGGACTGGTTCACTCAGGAGACAGAATGGTTTAGGATCACTTGCACTAAAATAAATTGAACACGGTTGTCAAGATGAATAAGATCAGTAATATGATTTACAGTTTACACCCTGTGAATTGCTCTGAAGAGTTGTTTTCTGAAAAGACGAGTTCTTAGAAGAACAGTTAGGACCCGATGTTTCAGGCAACATACTCCGTCCATCTTTACTTTGAGTTCTCTGCTGCACCAGGTTGAAATGTAGTATTAGCAGCAAGGTTGCTCTTCTCGTTAGGCTGGATCTTTCAACAGCCCTTGGCTAGACTCCTTCTGTGAGGTTGTTGTGATCTCTCTTTCCAGAGTGTTGCCTTTTAAGGTCAAAATTAATCAAATTAGAGTCTATGTTAATTGACACATGGCCTTCTTCCCTGGTGTAACCACACAATGGGCCAGGATGTGGAATCCATGGCCATCCATTGATGTCTGGATGGGTATAATTCTGTTATGTTGTGGCTACTTCCCACCTTTTGTTTCAGAAGAACCCATTCAATTCAGGACGCTCTCTTGATGGTTTCAAGATGGGTGTACTTGACACCTCTTCGACTGGAATGTATCCTTTTGCCCTTTCAAGAAAGTGAGACAATTTGAATATACAGGCCAAGTCAGCTGACCTTCGGCAGTAATCTTATAGTACATCATTCAAGAGGAAGTTGGATGGTCACCTGAGAGAAATAGACTTGCAGGGCTATGAGAATCGAGCCAGGGAGTGGAACTGACTGCATAGCTCCGTGGAGAGCTGGCATTGATTTGATCGGCCAAATGGCCTCCTTCTGTACCTTAAATGACTGGCTTTTTAAAGGAAGTCAATTTTAAAGATTCCACATCAAATAAAGTTTATATCTTAAAAGTAGGAACATGATGTGTCTCTATTGGGCATGACAAGGTTTAAGATAACATTGTTTATACTACATGTCCCATTTATGTAGAAAAAGAGTTTAAAACCCAGGCGACATTGTAGGCAAAGCATTTTACCAAAATTATTCCTTAAAGGTATTTTGATAACGTATACTTCACTTAATTATTTTTCATCCTTTCGTTTACTAACCTTTTCATGAGGTAAACATTAACTCCAGTGCCGTAGCCTAGCTTCTTCATAAAGGGAGAAGCAGGAATGACCAAAGAAGCATGATTCTCATTCCTAGAACCTGCCAATGGTTCAAATTTAATTATAAAGTAGCATATTTCATTTGTGTATATCCAATGCAAATTTCAGATTAATTCTAGGTAAGTAACTGAAGTTTACTACAGCACTTATTAAAGAATACAGATTAATTGCAAGTACCCTTTGCATGCATACAAAACACTTGATTGCAACAAATACATTGTCAATGCTACTGATTCTGGAACTAATTGCTGGTCAATTTCTATGGATTTACAAAAGCACTATAACTGTGCTGAAAACAGCAATTCACTAGATGACAAAGAATCTCAAATAATTCTCTATTTACTATGGTAATTGTTGTAACACAAGAACAAATTTAAGCCACACTAGTGTAAAAGCTAAACCTTCCTCAGTTTTATGGTCACAAATTTAGTAAGAACACAAAAATTACTCCCATAAAGGGAAAAAAAAAACTTTCATTTGTGTAGCATCTTTCACAACCTCAGGCACATCCCAAAACACTTTACAGCCAATTAAGTTCTTTTGAAGTGCCAATTTGCACACAAGCTCTCACAAACAGCAAAGTGATAATGATCAGATAACCTGTTTTTGTGATGCTGACAGAGGGATAAATATTGGCCAGGTCAGCAGGGTTAACTCCCTTGCTCATCTTCAAAATAGCATCACAGGATCTTTTACATGCACCCGAGAGGGTAGATGGGGCATCGGTTTAGCATCTCATCTGAAAGTTGGTACCTCCAACAGTGCAGCACTGCCTCAGTACTACACTAAAGTATGTCTAGAATTTTGTGCTCAAGTTGTGGAATGGGACTTGAACCAACTACCTTCTGACTCAGACGAGAGTACTACTAATTGAGCCACAGCTAGCACAACTTGGAGGTAGAAATAAACACAGAAAGTACTGGAAATACTCATCAGGACAGGCAGCATCTGTGGAGAGACGAGCAGAGCTAATGTTTCTGGTCTGTGACCTTTCATCAGAAGGTCACAGACCTGAAACATTAAACTCTGCTCGTCTCTCCACAGATGCTGCCTGACCTGCTGAGTATTTCCAGCACTTTCTGTTTTTATTTCAGATTTCCAACATCCGCAGTATTTTACTTTTACAACTTAAGAGGTAGAATGTGTACAATGGTTTGAATTATGTGGTACTGCCCATTTTTCTCCACTTAAAATGTCACTGGAACCACAGAGATAAAAATTTTGTCTAACAATCAACATTTTTAATAGTTCAGTCAGTTCATACCTGATTTTTTACTTTCCTGCTGGCAAGGAGATTTGAAAGGGCAAACTTCATCCATATTTTCTATTTCAAACCAGAAGTTTCCCCAAAAAACGAATCTGTATGTCTTTCAAACACTGCAAAGAAAAAATAGTTAACAGTTTAGAAAACTCTTGGTCACTGAAGTTTCTAATAATGGCCCAGAATTTGATCGGATCATCATGTGGTATGCCACTGGTTAGACCTGTTCCTGCATTCTCAAGCTCAGTTTATTTTAGTGCTGTGATCTGATAACGGCGCAACGATGGTAACATGGCATCTGGGATCTTAGTGAATGTCGGGACCAATGAGATTAAAGGATTGAGAAATAAACCAACTGTCTCCAACAATAATTCACTACCTGAAGGAATGAGACTCCACATATCTAACTGTTTATGTTCAAAGCCAACAGAGGTTGATTAGCAGTCATCAACAATTATCACATTGCTAAAAGGATACTTATGCTATTAATTACTAGACTTGCAGTGAGTCTAGTAGGCAATTAACATGCAAATACAGCAACTTCATGAAGCTCACAGTGATATTAAGTAAGAGATCTGTTTTCACAAAGCTAGTGGAGTTGCAACACAAATCGTCTAGCAACTTGTGACGATTCCAGTCCATTATCAAAGATTTTATAGCAGAGCATTTAGAGAACAGTGGTAGAATCGAGCAGAGTCAGCATGGATTTACAAAAGGGAAATCATGCTTGACAAATCATTAGAATTCTTCGAGGATGTTACTAGTAGAGTTGATGAGGGGGGAGCCAGTGGATGTGGTTTATTTGGACTTTCAGAAGGCTTCGACAAAGTCCCACATAAGAGATTAGCATGTAAAATTAAAGTGCATGGGATTGGAGACAGTGTATTGCGATGGATAGAAAATTGGTTGGCGGACAGAAAACAAAGAGTAGGGATAAACGGGTCTTTTTCCGAATGACAGGCAGTGACTAGTGGGGTACCGCAGGGACCAGTGCTAGGACCCCAGCTATTCACAATATATATTAATGATTTAGATGAGGGAACTAAATGTAATATCTCCAAATTTGAAGATGACACAAAACTGGGTGGGAGGGCGAGTTGTCAGGAGGATGCAGAGGCGCTTCAGGGTAATTTGGACAAGTTGAGTGAGTGGGCTAATGCATGGCAGATGCACTATGTGGATAAATGTGAGGTTATCCACTTTGGTAGCAAAAACAGGAAGGCAGATTATCTGAACGGCTATAAACTGAGAGAGGGGAAACGCAGCGAGACCTGGGTGTTCTCGTACACCAGTCGCTGAAGGTAAGCATGCAGGTTCAAAAGGCGGTAAAAAAGGCAAATGGTATGTTGGCCTTCATAGCAAGAGGATTCGAGTACAGGAGCAGGGATATCTTGCTGCAATTATACAGGGCCTTGGTGAGGCCACACCTGGAATAGTGCGTGCAGTTTGGTCTCCTTATCTGAGGAAGGATGTTCTTGCTATAGAGGGAGTGCAGCGAAGGTTTACCAGACTGATTCCTGGGATAGCGGGCCTGACGTATGAGGAGAGATCGAGTCGGTTAGGATTATATTCGCTGGAGTTCAGAAGAGCAAGGGGGGATCTCATAGAAACCTATAAAATTCTAACAGGACTTGACAGGGTAGATGCAGGAAGGATGTTCCCAATGGTGGGGGAGTCCAGAACCAGGGGACATTGTCTAAGGATACGGGGTAAACCTTTCAGGACTGAGATGAGGAGAAATTTCTTCACCCAGAGAGTGGTGAGCCTGCGGAATTCACTGCCACAGAAAGCAGTTGAGGCCAAAACATTGCATGTTTTCAAGAAAGAGTTAGATATAGCTCTTGGGTCTAAAGGAATCAAAAGGTATGGAGAGAAAGCAGGAACAGGTTACTGAGTTGGATGATCAGCCATGATCATAATGAATGGCGGAACAGGCTCGAAGGGCCAAATGGCCTACTCCTGCTCCTTTTTTCTATGATTCATAATTCACAGATTATCTCTTCCTCGCCACAAATTGCAGGCTGATTTACACATCAATAATGGCATGCGTCGTTCAGATTGTTATTTTATCTGCAAATTCTGAGCCATTACCTTTGGTGGGGACAAAATAATCATTTTGATGCAAAATTTTATTGAAGTATAATTTTTAAACAATGGTTTTCTAATAATTATACCAATTAAACCAAAAGCACCCAATTTTAAAGAAAAATTATTTGAATTACTCCATTTGATCAGCGACGAATGCATGAGTAAGCTGCTACCATATCAGAGCCCAATCATACTGCCTCGAACCTTGTAACCCTCATATACATCCTTAAACAAATCTAATTACAACAAATATAAAAACCAAGAATTTACTGTCGTTGATTGTCATCAAATGATTAATACATGTGCACAGCATTCCTTCATCTGCTATTTTAGCAGAGATGATAAACTATTTACATTAACATTAACTGTTCAGTAGCTTTTAAAAGGATTGCTACTTCAAAGAAAAAGGCACGCTTAGAATTCAGGAACTCTATCATGATCATCTATTTGACAACTGTTTGTACAATAATCACAACATGGCTATGTAAAAAAATCTTAAATATTTATCAGATACTGTTATAAAGAACCAGGTAAAACAACAATTAACAGATATAGACACTACCTTTTTCAAAAAATTCACCCCGTTTATGCAAAATACAAGTTTGATTATTATACAAACATATGAAATTGAGACAGAAAAAGACAAGCTGGTCCATCAAGTCTACCCCACCCCATGATAGCCAGACTGCCTTATGGCTAAAGGGGAGGCAGTGGTATAGTGGTAATGCCACTGGACTAGTAATCCAGAGGCCTAGACTAACGCTCTGGGGACATGGGTTTGAATCCCACCACAGCAAATGATGAAATTTGAATTCAATTAAAAAATCTGGAATTAAAAGCTAATCTAATGGCAGCATCCAGCCAGGGATCAACCCTGGTTCAATGAAGAGTGCAGGAGGGCATGCCAGGAGCAGCACCAGGCATACCTACAGCTGATGAAGCTATAACACAGGACTACATGCATGCCAAACATCGTAAGCAGCATGCGATAGACAGAGCTAAGCGATCCCACAACCAACAGATCAGATCTAAGCTCTGCAGTCCTCCCACATCTAGATGTGAATGACGGTTGACAATTAAACAACTAACAGTAGGAGGAGGGTCCACAAATATCGTCATCCTCAATGATAAGAGAACCCAGAACATTAGTGCAAAAGACAAGGCTGAAGCATTTACATCCATCTCAGCCAGAAGTGCCGAGCGGATGATCCACCTTGGCCTCCTCCTGAGGGCCCCAGCATCACAGATGCCAGTCTTCAGCCAAACCAATTCACTCAGCCGAGTATCAAGAAATGGCTGAAGGCACTGGATACTGCAAAGGCTATGGGCCCTGACAACATTCCAGCAACAGTACTGAAGGCTTGCGCTCCAGAACTTGCCGCACCCTTAGCCAAGCTGTCCCAGTACAGCTACAAAATTGGCATCCACCCGGCATTATGAAAAATTGCCCAGATATGTCCTGTACACAAAAAGCAGAACAAATCCAACCCGCCCACTTATCGTCCTATCAGTCTACTCTCAATAATCAGCAAAGTGATGGAAGGGGTCTTCGACAGTGCTATCAAGCGGCACTTGCTCAGCAATAACCTGCTCACTGACGCTCAGTTAGGGTTCCACCAAGGCCACTCAGCTTAGTCACTAAGCAAGTTCAAGACAGAGATCGATAGATTTCTAGTTGCTAATGACATCACAGAATATGGGGATAGTACAAGAATATGGCATTGAGGTAGATGATCAGCCATGATCTAGAATAGCAGACCAAGCTTGAAGGGCTAAATGGCCAACTCCTGTTCCTGCGACCTCTTTACAGCCTTGGTTCAAACATTGACAAAACATCTGAATGCCAGTGGTGAGGTGAGGGCGACAGCCCTTGACATCAAGGCAGCATTTGACCAGGTATGGCATCAAGGAGCCTTAGCTAACCTGCAGTCAATGGGAATCGGGAGGGAAACTCACTGTTGGTTGGAGTTATGCCGAGCACAAAGGAAGATGGCTATGGTTGTTGGAGGTCAATCATCTCAGTCAGAGGACATCACTGAAGGAGTTCCTCAGAATTGTGTCCTCGGCCCAACCATCTTCAGCTGCTTCATCAATGACCTTCCCTCCATCATAAAGGTCAGAAGTGGGGATGTTCGCCGATGACTGTTCAGTACCATTTGCGACTCCTCAGATAATGAAGCAGCCTGTGTCGAGATGCAGCAAGACCTGGACAACTTCCAGGCTTGGGCTGATAAGTGGCAAGTAACATTTGTGCCACACAAGTGCCAGGCAATGACCATGTCAAATGAGAGCATCTAACCATCTCCCCTTTATGTTCAATGGCATTACCATCACCGAATCCCTCACTAACATCCTGGGGTTTACTACTGACCAAAAAACTAAACTGGACCAGCCACATAAATATTGTGGCTATAAGAGCAGGTCACAAGCTGGAAATTCTGCAGTGAGTAACTCCCCTCCTGTCTCCCCAGTGCCTTTCCACCACCTACATGGCACAAGTCAAGAGTGTGATGGAATATTCTCCACTTGACTGGATGGGTGAAGCTCCAACAAAACAAGAAGATCGACACCAGCCAGTACTAAGCAGCCCGCTTAATTGGCACCCCATCCACCACCTTCAACATTCTCTCCCTTCATCACTGACACAGTGGCGGCAGTGTACACCATCTATAAGATGCACTATAGCAACTCAGCAAGGCTCCTTTGACAGCACCTTCCAAACCCACGACCTCTACCTCCTAGGTAAAGGGCAGCAGACGCATGGGAACACCATCACCTGCAAGTTTCCCTCCAAGCCACACACCACCCTGACTTGGAACTATAATCGCTGTTCCTTCACTATCGTTGGGTCAGAATCCTGGAACTCCCTACCTAACAGTACTGTTGGCGAACCTACACCTCAGCGGTTCAAGAAGCCAGCTCACCCTCACCTTCTCAAGGGCAAATAGGGATGGGCAATAAATGCTGGCGTGGTCAGCGATGCCCACATCCCATGAATGAATTTTTTAAAAACGGATTTCTTCCCGCCCCCACCACAGCATGCATGCAATCTCCTGGGAAAGGGGCAAAGAAAATTATCCTGTTCGTTATTGCTGACCTTTCAGCATTATTATTTACTTATTGGAGAAAACTATTTATTTACAGAGCTAACTGTTAGACCTGGGCCACATTAACCTATCCACAGCCAAAAATAACAAGGCATGATTTATCTGTTTATAGAAACTTCACCATTTTAACATAAGTAAAACAGTAGGAAAAAGAATGCTAAAAATATTTTTCGTATTCAATCATTTAGTTTTTTAAAAAGCGTAGTTTAATTTCTCAGACTTGGCCGCACTTTAGTTTCATTTAATTGTGCAGGTCGGGTCTCCAGCTTAGCTGAATTTCTCAGGCCTCAGTTTTTCATTATATTTATAAAATGACCAGGCTAAAGGAGTTAGGTGGCACTAAATGGAAGCAGGGAGACATTGATAGATTAAATGAGTGAACAAAATTGTGGTAGATGAACTTCAATGTGGGGAAGCGAGAGGCCATGCACTTTGGACCCAAGAATGAACCAGAGTATTTTCTAAATGGAGAAGAAGCTACAAGATCTGTGCAGAAACAGAGATTCAGAAGTACATGCACAAAAACACTAAAAGCTAGTGGGGAGGTAGAAAGAAAATTGAAATCTAATGGCATTTTGTCTTTTATCTTAAATTATGTTATAGTTATTTACAGCTCAGGTTAGATCCCATCTGGAGGACTAGGACTTGGAAGAGTGTTTGATTTCTCTGCTCGAGCCTCTCCTGTTGGGCTTGACTTCTGGGATTCTGATTCGATTTCCACTCCTAAACCAGAATTAGTTCACTTTTTGTTCCAGAAACAGCCCAGGAAAAGGAACTGAGCAAGAGCCAAGCACCGTTTCCTGCTCCCGCCCTGAACTGGAAAACTTTATTAACTTTGCTTCCAATTTCCACCCTTCTCTCACCTTTACATGGTCCATCTCTGACACTTCCCTTCCCCGACTTCTCTGTCTCCATCTCTGGGGATAGGTTGTCTACTAATATCCATTATAAGCCCACCGACTCCCACAGCTACCTCGGCTACACTTTTTCACACCCTACCTCCTGTAAAGACTCCATTCCATTCTCCCAGTTTCTCCGTCGCATCTGCTCTGATGATGCTACCTTCCATGACGGTGCTTCTGATATGACCTCCTTTTTCCTCAACTGAGGATTTCCCCCCACAGTGGATGACAGGGCCCTCAACCGGGTCCGGCCCATTCCCCGCACCTCTACCCTCACCCCTCCCTCCCAGAACCGTGCCAGGGTTCCCCTTGTCCTCACTTTTCACCCCATCAGCCTCCATATCCAAAGGATCATCATCCGCCATTTCCGCCACCTCCAGCGTGATGCCACTACCAGTCGCATCTTCCTCTCCCTCCCCGTCAGCATTCCGAAGGGATCGTTCCCTCCGCGACACCCTGGTCCACTCCTCCATTACCCCCACCACCTCGTCCCCATCCCATGGCACCTTCCCCTGCAATCGCAGGAGGTGTAATACCTGCCCATTTACCTCCACTCTCCTCACTATCCCAGGCCTCAAACACTCCTTTCAGGTGAAGCAGCGATTTACTTGTACTTCTTTCAATGTAGTATACTGTATTCGCTGCTCAGTGTGGTCTCCTCTACATTGGGGAGACCAAGCGCAGACTGGATGACCGCTTTGTAGAACATCTCCGCTCAGTCCGCAAGCAGGACCCTGAGCTTCCGGTTGCTTGCCATTTCAACACTCCCCCCTGCTCTCATGCTCACATCTCTGTCCTAGGATTGATGCAGTGTTCCAGTGAACATCAACGCAAGCTCGAGGAACAGCATCTCATCTACCGATTAGGCACACTACAGCCTGCCGGACTGAACATTGAGTTCAATAATTTCAGAGCATGACGGGCCCCCCATTTTACTTTCATTTTTAGTTATTTTTTTCTTTGTTTTTACATTCTTTTTTACAATCTTTTTTTGCATTTATTTCATTTCATCTTAGTTTGTTCAGTTTGCTTACCCACTGTTTTTTTTCAGGTTTGCACTTGCTGCTGTTCAATATTCAGTGTATTAACACCTAATCTGTACTAATGCTTTGTCTTTCAACACACCATTAACATATTGTTTGCCTTTGCTCCATGACCTTTTGGTCAGCGATGTGCCTGGTCCAATCTAGACCTCCTTTGTTATCTCTTGCCCCACCCCCACCTCAATTGCTTATAACCTGTGGCTTTTCTAATATTTGTCAGTTCCGAAGAAGGGTCACTGACCCTAAATGTTAACTCGGCTTCTCTTTTCACAAATGCTGCCAGACTTGCTGAGTGGTTCCAGCATTTCTTGTTTTTATTATAGGGGAAACATGTTCCCAGACTCGGTCTGGAGTCCATTTCAGGACCTACTCTGACTCAATTAACATTCACAGTGCGCCTGGGCTCTGCTCTCACTCCCGGCTTCATTCAATCACCAAACTGTGGTTGTTTGGAAATGGGAAAAGCCATGAACAGTGAGGGCTTGGCACAGAGTGGAGTTGCCCCCTAAACCCACCCCACAGGGCGGTTAACAATAAGCCTTTTCTACACCAACCCCCTCTGGGCGTTTTACAATGACCCAGATGATACCCTCCCCCCCGGCACGGTTAACAATGACCCGGAAGTTTCCCCCTCCCCCGGGACGGTTAACAATGAACCGGCCGTTTCCTCCTCCCCACCCCCACGACGGTTAACACTGACCCGGCCGTTTCCTCCTCCCCACCCCCGGGACGGTTAACACTGACCCGGCCGTTTCCTCCTCCTCCCCACCCCCGGAACGGTTAACAATGACCCGGCCGTTTCCTCCTCCCCACCCCCGGGACGGTTAACGCTGACCCGGCCGTTTCCTCCTCCCCACCCCCGGGACTGTTAACGCTGACCCGGCCGTTTCCTCCTCCCCACCCCCGGGACGGTTAACACTGACCCGGCTGTTTCCTCCTCCTCCCCACCCCCGGGACGGTTAACACTGACCCGGCCGTTTCCTCCTCCTCCCCACCCCCGGGACGGTTAACACTGACCCGGCCGTTTCCTCCTCCTCCCCACCCCCGGGACGGTTAACACTGACCCGGCCGTTTCCTCCTCCTCCCCACCCCCGGGACGGTTAACAATGACCCGGCCGTTTCCCCCTCCCCACCCTCGGGACGGTTAACAATGACCCGGTCGTTTCCTCCTCCCCCGGGACGGTTAACACTGACCCGGCCGTTTCCTCCTCCCCACCCCCGGGACGGTTAACAATGACCCGGCCGTTTCCCCCTCCCCACCCCCGGGACGGTTAACACTGACCCGGCCGTTTCCCCCTCCCCACCCCCGGGACGGTTAACACTGACCCGGCCGTTTCCCCCTCCCCACCCCCGGGACGGTTAACACTGACCCGGCCGTTTCCTCCTCCCCACCCCCGGGACGGTTAACAATGACCCGGCAGTTTCCTCCTCCCCACCCCCGGGACGGTTAACAATGACCCGGCCGTTTCCCCCTCCCCTCCCCCGGGACGGTTAACACTGACCCGGCCGTTTCCTCCTCCCCACCCCCGGGACGGTTAACAATGACCCGGCCGTTTCCCCCTCCCCACCCCCGGGACGGTTAACACTGACCCGGCCGTTTCCCCCTCCCCACCCCCGGGACGGTTAACACTGACCCGGCCGTTTCCCCCTCCCCACCCCCGGGACGGTTAACACTGACCCGGCCGTTTCATCCTCCCCACCCCCGGGACGGTTAACACTGACCCGGCCGTTTCCTCCTCCCCACCCCCGGGACGGTTAACACTGACCCGGCCGTTTCCTCCTCCCCACCCCCGGGACGGTTAACAATGACCCGGCCGTTTCCTCCTCCCCACCCCCGGGACGGTTAACACTGACCCGGCCGTTTCCCCCTCCCCCGGGACAGTTAACACTGACCGGGCCGTTTCCCCTCCCCACCCCCGGGATGGTTAACACTGACCCGGCCGTTTCCCCCTCCCCCGGGACGGTTAACAATGATCCGGCCGTTTCCCCCTCCCCCGGGACGGTTAACACTGACCCGGCCATTTCCTCCTCCCCACCCCCGGGACGGTTAACACTGACCCGGCCGTTTCCCCCTCCCCCGGGACGGTTAACACTGACCCGGCCGTTTCCTCCTCCCCACCCCCGGGACGGTTAACAATGACCCGGCCGTTTCCCCCTCCCCCGGGACGGTTAACACTGACCCGGCCGTTTCCTCCTCCCCACCCCCGGGACAGTTAACAATGACCCGGCCGTTTCCCCCTCCCCCGGGACGGTTAACACTGACCCAGCCGTTTCCCCCTCCCCACCCCC
The DNA here is from genome assembly GCF_036365525.1 of Heterodontus francisci. Taxonomy (NCBI): domain Eukaryota; kingdom Metazoa; phylum Chordata; class Chondrichthyes; order Heterodontiformes; family Heterodontidae; genus Heterodontus; species Heterodontus francisci. The sequence goes on along the minus strand of NC_090373.1, from coordinate 118,742,720 downwards.
GGGATGGTTAACACTGACCCGGCCGTTTCCCCTCCCCACCCCCGGGATGGTTAACACTGACCCGGCCGTTTCCCCCTCCCCCGGGACGGTTAACACTGACCCAGCCGTTTCCCCCTCCCCACCCCCGGGACGGTTAACACTGACCGGGCCGTTTCCTCCTCCCCACCCCCGGGACGGTTAACAATGACCCGGCCGTTTCCCCCTCCCCACCCCCGGGACGGTTAACACTGACCCGGCCGTTTCCCCCTCCCCCGGGACGGTTAACACTGACCCGGCCGTTTCCCCCTCCCCACCCCCGGGATGGTGAACACTGACCCGGCCGTTTCCTCCTCCCCACCCCCGGGATGGTTAACAATGACCCGGCCGTTTCCCCCTCCCCACCCCCGGGATGGTTAACACTGACCGGGCCGTTTCCCCCTCCCCACCCCCGGGACGGTTAACAATGACCCGGCCGTTTCCCCCTCCCCACCCCCGGGATGGTGAACACTGACCCGGCCGTTTCCTCCTCCCCACCCCCGGGATGGTTAACAATGACCCGGCCGTTTCCCCCTCCCCACCCCCGGGATGGTTAACACTGACCGGGCCGTTTCCCCCTCCCCACCCCCGGGACGGTTAACAATGACCCGGCCGTTTCCTCCTCCCCACCCCCGGGACGGTTAACACTGACCCGGCCGTTTCCTCCTCCCCACCCCCGGGACGGTTAACACTGACCCGGCCGTTTCCCCCTCCCCCGGGACGGTTAACACTGACCCGGCCGTTTCCTCCTCCCCACCCCCGGGACGGTTAACACTGACCCGGCCGTTTCCCCCTCCCCACCCCCGGGACGGTTAACACTGACCCGGCCGTTTCCCCCTCCCCCGGGACGGTTAACACTGACCGGGCCGTTTCCCCCACCCCCGGGACGGTTAACACTGACCCGGCCGTTTCCCCCACCCCTCCCCCGGGACGGTGAACACTGACCCGGCCGTTTCCCCCTCCCCACCCCCGGGACGGTTAACACTGACCCGGCCGTTTCCCCCTCCCCCGGGACGGTTAACACTGACCCGGCCGTTTCCTCCTCCCCACCCCCGGGACGGTTAACACTGACCCGGCCGTTTCCCCCTCCCCACCCCCGGGACGGTTAACACTGACCCGGCCGTTTCCCCCTCCCCACCCCCGGGATGGTTAACAATGACCCGGCCGTTTCCCCCTCCCCACCCCCGGGATGGTTAACACTGACCGGGCCGTTTCCCCCTCCCCACCCCCGGGACGGTTAACAATGACCCGGCCGTTTCCTCCTCCCCACCCCCGGGACGGTTAACACTGACCCGGCCGTTTCCTCCTCCCCACCCCCGGGACGGTTAACACTGACCCGGCCGTTTCCCCCTCCCCACCCCCGGGACGGTTAACACTGACCCGGCCGTTTCCCCCTCCCCCGGGACGGTTAACACTGACCGGGCCGTTTCCCCCACCCCCGGGACGGTTAACACTGACCCGGCCGTTTCCCCCTCCCCACCCCCGGGACGGTGAACACTGACCCGGCCGTTTCCCCCACCCCTCCCCCGGGACGGTTAACACTGACCCGGCCGTTTCCCCCTCCCCCGGGACGGTTAACACTGACCCGGCCGTTTCCCCCTCCCCACCCCCGGGACGGTTAACACTGACCGGGCCGTTTCCCCCACCCCCGGGACGGTTAACACTGACCGGGCCGTTTTCCCCACCCCCGGGACGGTTAACACTGACCCGGCCGTTTCCCCCACCCCTCCCCCGGGACGGTGAACACTGACCCGGCCGTTTCCCCCTCCCCCGGGACGGTTAACACTGACCGGGCCGTTTCCCCCACCCCCGGGACGGTTAACACTGACCGGGCCGTTTCCCCCACCCCCGGGACGGTTAACACTGACCGGGCCGTTTCCCCCACCCCCGGGACGGTTAACACTGACCGGGCCGTTTCCCCCACCCCCGGGACGGTTAACACTGACCCGGCCGTTTCCCCCTCCCCCGGGACGGTTAACACTGACCCGGCCGTTTCCCCCACCCCCGGGACGGTTAACACTGACCCGGCCGTTTCCCCCTCCCCACCCCCGGGACGGTTAACACTGACCCGGCCGTTTCCCCCACCCCACCCCCGGGACGGTTAACACTGACCGGGACGGTTAACACTGACCCGGCCGTTTCCCCCACCCCCGGGACGGTTAACACTGACCCGGCCGTTTCCCCCTCCCCACCCCCGGGACGGTTAACACTGACCCGGCCGTTTCCCCCACCCCCGGGACGGTTAACACTGACCCGGCCGTTTCCCCCTCCCCACCCCCGGGACGGTTAACACTGACCCGGCCGTTTCTCACCTTCTCGCGCCGCTCAGCCGATTTGAAATCCCTCAATGCACCACGGGAACGATGGGGATATGACGGCTGGGCTTCCGCGCATGCGTGCGCCTGGGAGCTGGCAGGTTGGAGTAGTTGTTGTTGATGATGTTCTGCTTTTGGCGTTGTAGATTCAAGTTCATCGCTGTTCCATTCATTACAGAGCTTGAGTTCACAAAGAAGAGGAGTAAAGGGCAGAGGTTTACAGTGGACGTCTGTAATTCAGATCTGTTGCACTTTGGGATTAGCTCATATTCTGGCAATATGAATTGCAATTTAGAATGTCACTCTCCCTCTTCAGAAAATCACAGAATAATTACAGATGTAGTCGGTCATTCAGACCAGATTAATTTATCTATCCAGGGAAACACTTCATTGATGACTGTATCCACGTTGTTTCCTGCCCTCGTCCCAAACGTGAAAACTTCAATTTTGCTTCCAATTTCCACCCTTCTCTCACCTTTACATGGTCTATTTCCAACACTTCCCTTCCTCGACTTCTCTGTCTCCATCTCTGGGAATAGAGTGTCCACTAATATTCATTATAAACCCACCGAGTCCCACAGCTACCTCCACTACACTTGCTCACACCTGCTTTCTGTAATGACTGTTCCATTCTCCCATTTTCTCTATCTCTGACGCATCTGTTCTGATGATGCAACCTTCCACAACAGCGCTTCTGTTTTGTCTTCCTTTTTCCTCAACTGAGGACTCCCCCCCCCACTGTGGTTGGCAGAGCCCTCAACTGTGTCCAACCCATTTCCCACAGTTCTGCCCTCACCCCTTCCCCTCCCTCTCAGAACTGCAAAAGGGTTCCCCTTGTACTCACTCGACACCCCACCAGCCTACACATCCAAAGGATCATGTTCTGCCATTTCCGTCACTTCCATCGTGATGCCACCACCAAACACATCTTCCTTACCCTCCCCTGTCAGCATTCCAAAGGGATCGTTTCCCTCTGTGACACCCTGGTCCACTTCTCCATCACCCCCGACGCCTCATCCCCTTCCCACAGCACCTTCCCATGCAATCACAGGAGGTGTAATACCTGCCCTTTTACCTCCTCTCTCCTCACCCTCCAAGGCCCCAAACACTCCTTCTCGGTGAAGCAGCAATTTACTTTTACTTCTTTCAATTGAGTATACTGTATTCTCTGCTCACAATACAGTCACCTCTACACTGGGGAGACCAAATGCAGACTGGTTGACCGCTTTGCAGAATACCTCTGCTCAGTCCACAAGCATGACCCTGAGCTTCCATTTCAATACCCCCTGCGCGCCTCCCCCCCCACCCTCCACTCTCATGCCCACATTTTTGTTCTTGGCCTACTGCAGTGTTCCAGTGAACATCAATGCAAGCTCGAGGAAAAGCACCTCATTTTCCGATTAGGCATTCTACTGTCTTCCGGGCTGAACATTGAGTTCAATAATTTCGGAGCATGACCACACCATTAGCACGCTTCCTTTGCCTTTGCCCCATGACCACCTTGTCAGTTAATGTCTCTCCCGCCCTCTGCCCTATCACACACCATCCCTTTTGTTCTCTTTCCCCCACCCCCACACCTCCGCTTCACTTGCTTAAAACCTATTACATTTCTAACCTTTGCCAGTTCTGATGAAAGGTCACAGACTTGAAACCCTAACTCTGCTTCTCTCTCCACAGATGCTGCTTGACCTGCTAAGTATTTCCAGCACTTTCTGTTTTTATCCTAAAGTAACTGTTTACTAGTGTCATGATCCAGTCTTTTTTTCTCTCTCTCGGAAATATGTGGTGTGTCTTTAGGACAGCAAAGGATCAGTACTGCTTTAAGAACAAGCAGGCCTCAGGAGTTACCAGGAAGGTGCACTTTGGTTGCCGTTGGACACAACCATACAGAGAAGGAACCAATGAGCTTCAGAGGGTGCATCCTGGTTGCCTTGGATACAGCCAATCGGACTGAGTATCGAAAGATATTTTGTTATAATTTAATTTTGAACTGGCTTTAGTGGAAACAGGCAGTTCTAACAGAGGACACAGACAGACTGCTGTGTGTTAGCACCTGAAAGGAGTGCTCTCAGACCATTTAAACTGAAGGAAGAGAATATAGTCTGCTTATTTATTATTCTGTCTCAAAATTCTAAAAAGACAAGCCAAAACAGAGATCTCTGGTAATTTAAACTGAAGGACGAGAAGTTAGACTGTGACAATCTTTTATCCCTCAAAAATTCTAAAGCCAAAGTGATTTATTAAAAAGTGTTTGCAAGTTACTTGTAGAAATTCATCACTGGGGAAGGAAAGCATCAATTTCGACTCCTGGATTAGACTACAGACTGTTCTATTGTTGAAGAATCTTTTTTCCCCATCGGACGGCTGTGAGGACTTCAAGCAATCTTGGACTGTTCCACATCCAGCAGGAGTGTAAATCTGCAAGGACTCTAATTTTTTCTATTTTTAACTGTTGTTTATATCTTAGTAGTGTTTAAGAATTTAGTTTTTCTAATTAAGCAGTTAATTGTTGATTTAAAGACACCTGGTTTGGTTAGCCCCATTCGGGGCTTAATAGATGGTACAATTTGGCTGGGTCTATCTTTAATTTGGAAAATTTAAAATGATATATTAGGAGATCTGTCGAGGGACGGGATTGAGTTAACAGTGCGTTTCTCCCACCACAATCAGAATCGGATATTTTGATTAGGGGCTTTGACTGGAGTAGTCAGTCGTAACACTAGTTTGAACCCAAGCCCCCTTTTTTTATTCACGTGTGGGATATTTAGCATCGCTGATGAGGCCAGCATTTATTGCTCATTCCTGATTGTCCTTGAGAAGGTTGTGGTGAGCAGCCTTCTTGAACCACTGCAGTCCATGTTGTAACGAAAGTGTTTCCATTTTTTTTTATATTTTATTTTTTGAAAACTTGTGTCAAAACTGAAAAGATTCTATGGATTTGTTTTTTTTAAACAGGTTTACCGAAAGGACACTTGAGATGTTTGAAAGCTACCTGTGCTGGAAATCATCTGCTTTGGGCTCAGTAAACATCAGAACCCTTGTTGACCTGGGGATAAATGGTTACAGAGAAGCCACATGTCAAGGTTTATGGAGGTCAGGAGGTCGACTCTCTGTTTGGGGGGGTTGGATATTTTCAGAGGTGTGAACTGTTTGAAGACAGCTGGTGTTTTCCTGCCAAGAAAAAAAGAAACCATCCAGCTCACCTCCTTCTCTACCTCTGAAGAAATCCTGCAAAGATCCAGTATGGGAGAGCTAAAATTCCTGGTGCTGCAAAACTCCTGAGAAGCTGAAAAAGTCCTGTGATTCAAGTTTGTGCTGGTAGAAAGCCCTGATGCCACATTTCTCCTATAAAGCCTACTAGAATAATTCTTGACGTCTCCAGAACGGACTGCTTCTGAAACGATCCCAGTGACCTGTCTCCCCAAGACCAAAAAAAAGGAACAACTGACTTCCTTCCATAGCTTCTCTTTTTTTCGTCAACAATTAGCAAATATTTGGCCAAAGTAGTCTTTTTTTTGGTAACAGACCTCTGCAGAGAGAATTTCTGTATTTTTTCAATGTGTGTCTGAGTATAATTGGGGAATTTAAAAAATGGAACTTTCATATTTCAATCTATGTGTTAATGCTTTGCTTCATTACTGGTTAAGTCTTGTTTATAATAAACTGATCATTTTGCTGTTTATTAAAGAAACTTGGTTGGTGTATTTTATTCTGGGATAAAAAATAGAGCATATGATTGGCTGTGATTGTAAACATTTAAATGTATGTTGTGACCTGTGGAGAAGTGGAACTAGAAAAGACTTGCAGATTGATAGGTAAATTGGCCATTAGCAATTGCCCCTAGTATAAGTAGGTGGTAGGGAAATATAGGGACAGGTGGGGATGTGGTAGGAATATGGAATTAGTGTAGTGTAAATGGGTGGGTGGTTGATGGTCGGCACAGACTCGGTGGGCCGAAGGGCCTGTTTCAGTGCTGTATCTCTAAACTAAACTAAACTAAAAGACAGTGCATTCCTCCCGCCTCGATCTTAACAATGTAGTGTAGGTACATCCGCAGTACAGTTAGGAAGGGAGTTGCAGGATTTGAACCAGAGACAGTGAAGCAGTGGTGATTTAGTCCTAAGTCAGGATGGTGTGTGACTTAGAGGGGAACTTGCAGGTGATGGTGTTCCCATGTGTCTGATGCCCTTATCTTTCTAGGTGGTATGATCTTTCAAAACTCTTCAGGAATTGTCCCCTTGGACTGGAAAATTGCCAATGCCACTACACTATTTAATAAAGGTAAGAGAGGTTGGTTGGCATCCTTTCATCTCAGAAAGATGATGGACAAGCAGCAAACAATCCGTTTAGGTGGGGTGTCTTCTCTTGATGCACCTTTGCTGATGGCTATGAAGGTCAATCCTTGGGAGGCAGGTAAGAGAGAAAATTAGGAAATTATAGCCTTCTTAGCCTAACTTCTGTTGTGGGGAAGTTACTAGAATCTATTATTGGGGGCAGAGTGGCTGAACACTTGGACAAACATGACTGATCAGAGAGAGCCAGTATGGATTTGTAAAGGATAAGTCATGTCTAATGAACCAAGTTGAATTTTTTTAAGGTATATAATGGAGTTTCTATGGATGTTATTTATATGGACTTCCAGAAGGCATTCAGTAAGATTCAACATAAAGACTTTTAACAAAAGTGAGAGTACATAGAATTGGAGGCAGTCTACTGACATGGGTAGAGAATTGTTTCGATGGTAAGGGACAGAGTTTAGGGATAATGGGTGTGTACTCCAATTGGCAGGACATGACCAATGGTGTCCCTCAGGGATCTGTGCTGGGGTTTAGCTATTCATTATATCTATAATTGGCTTGAATGAAGGAATAGAGAGTCATAATAATCCTGGATTTCTGATGACACCAAGTTAGGTCACACAGTAAATACTGTAGTTGGGAGCAGCAAGTTGGAAAGAGACATTGATTAACTGAGTGGGCAAAACTGTGGCAGATGGCGTTCAATGTATTGAGATGTGAGATCATCCACTTTGGACCTAAGACAGATCAGAGCATTTTTCCAAATGATAAGATAGGAACTGCAGAAGAGCTGAGAGATTTAGAGGACTGAATACAGAAATCATTAAAAGCTAGTGTTAGGTACAAAAAATAATTTAAAAGGTTAGTGGAATGTTGACCTTTGTCTCAAGAGGACTGGAATACTGTTATATAAAGCTCTGGTTAGACTCCAGTGTACAATTTTGGGTGCCACACCTCAGGAAGGATATATTGACCTTGGAGGAGCCAATGCAGATGCAGTTTCTCCATATTGTTAACTGATTAAAAAAGGTTAAATTATGATGACAGGTTTCATAGACAAGGCTTGTATTCCCTGGAGTAGAGAAGATTAAGTGGTGATCTTGTTGAGCTGTTTGATTAAAGCATTTAGATAAATAGGTAGGATAGATAAAGGGACACTATTTCCTCTGGTGGGGGTTCTAGTGAAGTGATTTATGACTTTAACCCCTTGTAGGGACTAAACCAAATCAGGAGCACATCCCCACGAATCTCCCTTAAACAAGTTCAAACCAGACAAATTCTCAGACACTTATTTGGGTCCAAAGAATTGCACTAGCTTTCCCTCAAGGAAAGAAAACCAACAGAGAATTTTACCATTTTTCAGATAGCCAACTTTAAATATTTTTATGGCTAAGTCATAAATATCCCAGATATTATAAGGGTCTGGGGAACTCTCTTCAATTCCTATCTCTCCACTTAAAGAGTTGTATACAGAATACTAGCTGAGATGATTTATTAAATTTTATATATTTATTAAAGAATTTAACATGCAATAAACTTCTTAAGTGGATAAGTATATCACAATATCAAACATTACTGAGAGATGTAACACATTCTTATTTCTAACATAGAATCCAAAGTTTGACCTTGCTAATGTTACAGCAAAATTATCTTAGAATATCCATCAAAATTTAAAGTAAACTTGTACCTTAATTCCCCGAATAAGGCATGGAATGAGATGTTTGAGGATTCAACACTCCTAAGTGTTTGCTTCATAACCTTGTATTTTTATACCATTTTAAGGTGTCATCTGACTTTTGCTTTAGATGTGACCTTTCTCTGTTCCCTTTTAAAATCTATATCTTTAATTTAATGTTTTACTGGAATTTGAAGTTTGTGAACTTTTATCTGGTCAAAATGTTCATAACTGTGTTTATCTGACCTCTCTTATTCCTGTGATTACATTCCATTTATTGTTAATTACCCTTTCCATGGTGCTCCAAAGCAACCTCCAGAGCCGACCTGTCTGAACAACAACCCCATAAACCAATTAGCTTTTATTGCTACCTCTTACTGAGGTCACACAGGATATTTCAATGCGTGTGTTTATCTCCCAAGCCCCTGGTAACAGAAATTCTATTCTAACAGAGACCTTGAAATGTTTGACTCTACCATCTTAAAGGAGAACTTCAGTGAACTCTGAAAACTAACCATTTATTCAATCTTTAACTCTAAAGGCATAATACACTATTTCCAAATTCTACTTAATCAAGCCCATTATACCTTCATCCCAGAACAAGGGGGCATCACCTTAAAATTAGCACTAGGCTGTTCAGAGATGATATCAGGAAGCCCTTCTCCTCCAAAAAGCTGTTGAGGCTAGATCGATAGAAAATAAGAAAACCGAAATTGATAAAAATGCTAGGCAAGGGTATTAGGGGTATGGGACCAAGACAGGTAGATGGAGTTAAAATATAGATCAACCACAATTTAATTGAATGGCAGAATAAGCTCAAATAGCTAAATGGTCTACTCATCTTCCTATTTTCCGAAGGCCCTTGTGTTCATATCTCTCCATAGCCTCACTGCTTCCCATCACTATAATTTCTTCCAGCACTGCAACCTTCTGAGAATTCTATGTTCCTCCAATTCTGGCCTCTTGTACATTCCTGACTTCCTTGGCCCTACCATTGGCAGCTGTGCTTCAATGTTTAGGTCCTAAGTGCTGGAATTCCCTCCATAAATCTTTCCATCTCCTGACCTCTCTCCTCTAAGATGCTTCTTAAAACCTAATTCTGTGCAAGCTTTTGGTTTCCTGTTCTTTGGCTCAGTAACAATTTTTGTCTGATTATGCTCATGTGAACCTCCTTGGGATGTTTTACTACGCTAAAGGCACTATATAAATTGACCGTTTTTGTATATTTTCCAATCTTAAGTATCTTTATAAGATCATGGCTGGAATTTAATGGCGAGGTGGTGTCCTGCCCACCTGCTGGAAAGCTGGGGGTGAGCTGGCCGACAAGCCACACTGCTATTTTGTATGGCTCAGGCCTTTAATTGGCTTCAGTCGGGGCTTGCTCTGTCTTGCATTCTACTATTTTGACTGTGGTACGAGATAAAGGCCTGCTCAGGTCAGGAAAAAAACACCCGACCCAAACCCGATAGAACCACATCGGACACTAGCCCGACCCAGCCCGAGTCCCTCCATTTTTTCCTGCGCAAGACCAGACCCGAGCCCGACCCACCCACTGGAATGTTCACTTCACCTACCTTCCAATTCCGAATCTGCAGGAAGCTGCAACATGAGCGTGATGGCGTCATAGAGACGCTCACTTGCTCACTGCGCAGACTCAGTTTGCCTCCTTGACATCCCGGACTCCCAGCTCAGGTAGGCTTTTCAACTTTTGACACTTACTAAACTCAACTTCCCAGCAGAGTAAAATGTAATACTTACTGCGTGTGTCCGACCCGACCCAGCCCGGCCCGACCTGAACCCAAAAACCGGACCTGGAAGAGCAACCCGACCCGACTCAAACCTGACACATGTTGTCAGGTCCCGTCAAGTGTGGGTCGGGTAGCAGGCCTTTAGTACAAGATTCTATCAACTTTTTTGATTGTTGCTCTGCATTAGTTAGACATGTTGAGTGTCAAGTCTACTAAAACTCTTAAGACACTTTTAATTTTAGTGCCATCCATTTTCCTTTCTACATGCAGTACTTTATACTTGTCTGCATTACATTTCATTTGCTAAGGCATACAAAGCAGCGAAAACTAGTGGTAGGCCAGAGGATTGGGAATATTTTAGGAACCAGCAGCGGATGACTAAAAAGCTAATAAAGAGGGAGAAAATTGAATATGAAAGTAAATTGGCAAGAAATATAAAAACAAACAGCAAGAACTTCTATGGGTTTATAAAAAGAGAGTAGCTAAAGTGAGCGTGGGACCCTTGGAGGATGTGACTGGAGAATTGATAATGGAGAACAGGGAAACGGCAGATAATTTAAACCAATATTTTCAGTCTTCACAGTGGAGGACACTACAAACATCCCACAGATATCAGATAAGTAAGGAGCTAATGGGAGGAAAGATCTTGTAACTGTCTCTATCACGAGAGACAAAGTGTTTTGCAAACTAATGGGACTAAAGGCAGACAAGTTGCCAGGACCTGATGGCCTGCATCCAAGGGTTTTAAAGGAAGTGGCTACAGAGATAGTGAAGGCATTGGTTGAAATATTCCAGAGCTCACTGGATTCCGGGAGAGTCACAGCAGATTGGAAAACCATTAATGTGACACCCCTGTTCAAGGAGGGAGGGAGACAAAAAGCAGGAAACTATCGGCCAGTCAGCCTAACATAGGTCATTGGGAAAATGCTAGAGTCCATTATTAAGGAAGAAATAGCAGGACATTTAGAAAAGCTTAACGCAATCAGAGTCAACATAGTTTTGTGAACGGGAAATCATGTTTGACAAATTTGCTAGAGTTCTTTGAGGATATAACAAGCAGAGTTGATAAAGGGAAACCGGTAGATGTAGTGTATCTAGATTTCCAGAAGGTGTTCGATAAGGTGCCACATAAAAGATTATTGCACAAAATAGGAGCTCACAGTGTTGGGGGTAAGGTATTAGCATGGATTGAGGATTGATTAACACACAGAAGACAGAGAGTTGAGATGAATGGGTCTTTTTCAGTTTGGAAAGATATAACTAGTAGAGTGCCACAAGGATCAGTCCTAGGACTCCAAATATTTACGATCTATATTAATGACTTGGAAGAGGCAGCAGAATGTAATATATCCAAATTTGCTGACGATACAAAAATAGGTCGGAGGGCATGTTGTGATGAGGACATAAGGAACCTGCAAGGGGATATAGATAGGTTGAGTGAGTGGGCAAAAATTTGGCAGATGGAGTTGAATGTAAGAAAGTGTGAGGTCATGCAGTTTGGTAGGCAGAATCAAAAGGCAGACTATTATTTAAATGGAGAGAGACTTCAAAAAAGTGCAGCACAGAGGGATCTGGGTGTTCTTGTGTATGAAACATAAAAAGTTAGCATGTAGGTGCAGCAATTAATTAAGAAGGCAAATGGAATTTTGGCCTTTATTGCGAGGGGGTTGGAGTTTAAAAATAGGGAAGTCTTGTTACAACTGTACAGGGTGTTGGTGAGGCCACACCTGGAGTACAGTGTATAGTTTTGGTCCCCATATTTAAGAAAGGATATACTGGCATTGGAGGAAGTTCAAAAGAGATTCACTAGGCTGATTCACGGGATGAAGAGGTTGACTTATCAAGAACGCTAAACAGGTTTGGCCTTTATTCATTAGAGTTTAGAAGAATGAGGGGTGATCTTATTGAAGCGTACAAGATTCTGAGGGGGCTTGACAGGGTAGATGTTGAGAAGATGTTTCCACTAGTGGGGGAATCTAGAACTAGAGGACATAGTTACAGAATCAGGGGCACTCATTTACAACTGAGATGCGAAGGCATTTCTTTCTCAGAGAGTAGTGAATGTCTGGAATTCTCTACCACAGATTGTTGCGGAGACTAGATCACTGAAAGTATTTGAAGAGGAGGTAGATAGATTTTTGAAATATCGGGGAGTTGAGGGCTGTGAGGAGCTGGCATGAAAGAGGAGTTGAGGTCTGGGGCAGATCAGCCATGATGTTATTGAATGGCGGGGCAGGCTTGAGGGTCCGAATGGCCTACTCCTGCTCCTACTTCTTGTGTTTTTATGTTTTCTGCTCACATGCGTATTTTGTCCAATTCATTCTATAATTTTTCGGCTTCCTCCGTAAAATATATTACACGGCCTAGTTTGATAAGCACTGTGAATTTAAACATAAACGTACCTATGGACTGTTATAAATGGGTGGAAGGTTATCGGGGGTAGGTGGAAATGTGGAGTAATCAGTCCAACCATGAACTTATTGAATGACGGAGCAGGCTCGAAGGGCTGAGTGGCCTACTCCTGCTCCTGATTCGTATGTACATATGTATGGGTTGAAATTTACGCCACCCCGGCGGGCCAGATGGTAGCCTGGGGGGGTGGGCGGCATAAAATTGAGCGGGAGGCTCCGGGAGGCCTTCCCGCCCTGCTCCCGCCTCCGGCCAACTTTATGGCGGTCGGGGGGTGCGGGAAAATGGCCCACCCACCCCAGGCCAATTGAGCCCCCCTCCACGGGTATTGTATCCATTGTAACTGGGTGTTCTGGGAACGTGAAAGGCTGCCCAGCAATAGCAGCCGGCCTATCCGTGCCCCGGGGTGGGGGCGGAGCAATGGCAGTCGGGCACCAGGTGCCCGATTGAGGGCCGCCCCCACCCCCAACCCACCCCCGGGACCCAAGCCGCACCTCCCCCCCTTCAAATGACCTCCCTTGCCTCGCCGGCATGACCGATCACCACCCCCCCCCCCACCCACCACCCCCCGGAAAGGCAACTCCAACTTACCTGCAGTCCCGGCTCCATGGCGTCCTCCTCGGTCAACTGGGCTGCAGTCCCAGCAGTGGCCACCGCTCCCAGTGGTACCCGGGGACCTGTAAAATGCTGGTCGGATCCCCGGGCTAGGCCGAAGCGGGTTTGTCACCGACTCTTACATTGGTGGCGAGGTCCCATCTGCCTAAGGTAAAATTCAGCCCTATGTATGAATAAATCTTTTCCATTTTGTTTTCTTTTGAACCTGGGATTTGGGTTGGCTCCCTAAAGCTGGGCTTGCTTTGTTCCTGAATATCATCAGGTCTCTGCATGTGCACAAGGTCTTTGCCTTCTTGGGGGCCTCTGTATGTGTATGCTACATCAGTGGTCCCCAATGCCACTTTGCACCTCTCCAGCTCAGGCTATCCTGTTACTTTTAGGCTGCATACTTTTTCTGTCCATTCCTGCTCATCATTAACTCACCAGAATGCTTAGCTTTGCTTGTCCTCCTGTTTTTCTTTCCTTCACTGGCCTATATTTATGCTGCAGGTGTGTTCTGAACCCAGACTATTGAAATCAATATAATTTGTACAGTGTGACTTCATCTCTTCCTCAATAAAACCTTAACTATTCTAAGTGGCGGCAAACCCAAGCTTCACCTCCAGGTGGTGCCAGACCTCTGCTTCCAACAATGGTACCTGACTCTTCTTTCCTCAAATGCTGCAAGGCCCTAACTCCTTCCACATGTGCCCTAAAGTTCCACCTCTCCTCTCCCACCCTCCTTTAGAGCTGCCTAATTCCAGCCTTCCAGCTGTTCTCCCAAACCCTGGCCTTACCTCAGGGCACCCGCTGCCTCTGTTGATACTACTCCAAATACTGATTCTCGGCAGACCTTCCTCCCTGTCACTCCCTGCTGACATCAATCCTCAACATGTCAGTTTCTCTCTCAATTGCCTGTGTTATAAAACAATGGGAAAAAAGCAGATAAATAGTTACAGGAAAAAATGGATTTATATGGGACCTTGTCAATTACTTTTGTTTGTTCATTGGTGTCATCTTCCCAGAAGGTTGACTGCCATGGATCTCCACCTCCGTCTGTCCTGTGCTGTCCTTACACATTCTGCATAGATCAACTACATCCAATCCGTTGTATCTGTCATCTATTTTCTTCTCTGCTTCCCTCTCCTACGTTTTTCATTGATCTTTCCTTCCAATAATTATTTCTGTCTTCCTTCTGCTCTAATGATGTGTCTGAAGTATTGTATCTTTTTCTCTTTGATGTTGTGCACTAATTTCCTCTTTTCTGCAGCCACTTCCAGCACTTAATCATTAGTCTTTCTGTCTGTGTAGGATATGTAGAACATCCTCCAATATGTCCACATCTCGAATGCATTCAGCTTATCAATAGACTCTTTGTTTGTTGTCCATGACTCCGAGACATATAACATAACTTTACAGATTTATTATTTATGTAAGTGTTCTAACTTGTAAACAAACATAACCGTCATTCTGTGCCAGGAACATTCCTGAAACAGCAATGAGATGAACAACATGTTAATCTTTGTGTTTTTGTTATTGTATTGGTTGAAGGAAAGATTTTGAATGGGATACCTTATGCACAGCCTTGTAATGTTCCTGTCCTAAAACAGCACATCCTTTGACTCACCATCAGCAAAGTGACAGGAAATCTGGTAATCCAAATTATATTGGAAAACTAAGAGATTTTCAGTGTTTATTTTGTGATCTTCATCATCCTTGTTTATTTCCCAAGTAAAGTGAATGAATCATTGCAAATGTCAGAGTAAATGTTTGATGCTGGGTTGTTGCCATGAGAATGCAGTTGCATGGATCCATGAACCATCTGTAAATGTTTATCCAGCTGTTTATCCTTAATTACTGCAATTACTCCATCGTAACCTTATGAAAAAGCAGAAAAAAATCAAACAAAACTCAAATTGGACTTTAGGCCTAAGGTAGGTTTACTGTCAAAAAGTCTCTCTGCCTAAATCTAACATTATAAAATGTCTGTTACTGAAAATGTTTTATTTTCCAGACAATCCATTTCCGGGTTCCCAATTTGCCATCAGAGCATTTTTTTTCAGTCTATATGGGGAAACCTAGAATGAATTTGTACTTGCAGATAACCCGGTTTTATGAGAAATGAACATCTGAATGACTAAACAAAACTTACATTGAACCACTTGAGCACAATAAAGAAGCCAACTACATATTTGTATCCCTTTAGTAATTTATTTATAGAATGTAGAGAGACCTGGCCAAGAGACACGGGCCATTTTTCTGAATTTGTGCTGCCAGCGGGGATTGTACTCAAATGTTCTTTTAAGACCATCATCTCTCATGGTGAGTTACATGTGTATGTATTTTGGTAAAAGCACCAAAAAGGCTATAGGAGGAATTTCACTGAAACACAGTTTTAGTCTATTTTAGTCTATTAGACTATTTTAGTCATTTAAGTGGTTTTAAGTGTTTTTAGTTCATTGATTTGTTCTGTCTAACACTTGTCACCAGAAATGAACTACATTTATACTGAGATTCATTAGTTCATGTGTCAGCTTGATTCATTCGGTAGCTTTCCTGTCTCTGAGTCAGAAGACTGTGGGTCAAAGTGCCATTTCAGGAATTAAGGACAAAATCTAGGCTGATAAATCAATGATGCTGTATGAGTGCTACATTATCAGAGGTCCTGTCCTCCAGATTAAATGTTAAATCAAGGCTTGGTTTGTTTTGTGATTCAGGTGGATGTTAACAATACTATGGCACCATTCAAACATGAGTTTGAAGTTTACCCAATGGAAATGGAAGGCAGAAAATTAGGGGCGAGTGTGTCTGGAAGGCAAAGGAAACAATGGATAGAAAATTTTCAAGAGTTTGGCAGTGTTCAAGGGTAAATACTTCAATGCAAGGAGTATAGCAAATAAAGCAGACAAGCTGAAGGCATAGATAGAAATGTGGCAGTATGATATCATTGCTATTACAGAAACATGGCTTATAGAGGGACAGGAATGATAGCTCAACCTTCCTGGTTACAGGATTTTCAAATGAGATCGGGGGATAAAAAAGGAGGAAGGGTGGCAATTTTGGTTAGAGAAGCAATTACAGCTGTGAGGAGGGATGATATGTTAGAAGGATCATCAATTAAGGCCATATGGATTGATCTTAGGAACAAAAAAAGGAACATTCACACTACTGGGAGTGTACTATAGACACCCAAACAGTCAGAGGGAGACAGAAGAGCAAATATGTAGGCAAATCTCTGAGAAGTGCAAAAACAATAGGGCAGTAAGAGTAAGGGATTTTAACTACCCCAATATTAACTGGGATAGTTTTAGTGTGAAAGGAATGGAGGGAACAGAATTCTTCAGATGCATTCAGGAGAACTTTTTTAGCCAGTCTGTAGCAAGTCCTGCAAGAGAGAGTGCAGTTCTGGACTTGTGTGGCACGAATGTTACTTGCCACTTATCAGACCAAGCCTGGATATTGTCCAGGTCTTGCTGCATTTTTACACGGACTGCTTCAGTATCTGAGGAGTTGCGAATGGTGCTGAACATTGTACAATCATCAGTGAACATCCCCACTTCTGACCTTATGATTGAAGGAAGGTCATTGATGAAGCAGCTGAAGATGGTTGGACTTAGGACACTACCCCGAGGAACTCCTGCAGTGATGTCCTGGAGCTCAGATGATTGACCTCCAACAACCACAGTTGGTTTTAACATAATTATGGAAAAGGTCAGAGATAAAACAGGAGTTAAAATTCTAAATTGGGGTAAGGCTGATTTTACTAAGCTGAGAATTGATTTAGCAAAAGTGGACTGGAAACAGCTACTTGAAGATATAATAGTGACAGAGCAGTGGGAGGCATTCAAAGGAGAGATTCAGGGTTTCAGAATAAACCTTCCCACAAAGGGAAAGGGTGGGACGGCCAAATCTAGAGTCCCTTGGATGTCAAGGAGCTTACAGGGTATGATAAAGCAGAAAAGTAAAGCTTTTGTTAGACACTGAGAACTCAATACTACAGAAAGCCGAGAGAGAGGTGTGAAATCAATAAGAAAATAAGGAAAGCAAAGAGAGAGCATGAAAGGATATTGGCAAGTAAAATCAAGGAGAACCCAAAGATGTTTTATCAATGCATTCAGAGTAGGAGGATAACAAAGAAAAGAGCAGGGCCCATAAAAGACCAAAAAGGTAACCTATGTGTGGAGGTGGAAAATGTTGGATAAAAACAAAGTGCTGGAGATACTCAGCAGGTCGGGCAACATTTGTCGAGAGAGAAGCAGAGTTAACGTTTCAGGTCTGATATCAGGCTTGGCTCATTGGTAGCACTATTGCCTGCGTCAGAACAAAGAACAAAGAACAGTACAGCACAGGAACAGGCCATTCGGCCCTCCAAGCCAGCGCCAATCTTGATGCCTGCCTAAACTAACACCTTCTGCACTTCCGGGGCCCATATCCCTCTATTCCCTTCCTATTCATGTATTTGTCAAGATGTCTCTTAAACGTCGCTATCGTATCTGCTTCCACCACGAAGACAGATTGAGGGAGCTAGGGCTTTTCTCATTGGAGCGTAGAAGGATGAGAGGTGACTTGATAGAGGGGTACAAGATGATGAGAGGCATAGATAGAGTGGATAGTCAGAGACTTTTTCCCAGGGTGGAAAGGGCTATCACCAGGGGGCATAATTTTAAGGTGATTGGAGGAAGGTTTCGGGGAGATGTCAGAGGTAGGTTCTTTACACAGAGAGTGGTGGGTGCGTGGAATGCGCTGCCAGCGGTGGTAGTAGAAGCAGATACATTAGGGACATTTAAGCGACTCTTGGATAGGTACATGGATGATAGTAGAATGAAGGGTAGGTAGTTAGTTTGATATTAGAGTAGGTTAAATGTTCAGCACAACATCGTGGGCCGAAGGGCCTGTACTGTTCTATGTTCTATGTTCATCTCCCCTGGCAGCAAGTTCCAGGCACTCACCACCCTCTGTGTAAAAAAACTTGCCTCGCACATCCCCTTTAAACTTTGCCCCTCACACCTTAAACCCATGTCCCCTAGTAACTGACTCTTCCACCCTGGGAAAAAGCCTCTGACTATCCACTCTGTCCATGCTGCTCATAACTTTGTAAACCTCTATCATGTCGCCCCTCCACCTCCGTCATTCCAGTGAAAACAAGATTGTGAGTTTAAGTCTTACTCCAGAGACATGAGTACATAATGTCAGATGACATTTCAAATGCAGTAGTGAGGGGGTGCTGCACTGTCAGGTGCTATTTTTCAGATGAATTGTTAAACGGATGGCTGTAAAAGACTCCCCTGGCACTTTTTGAAGAAGAGCAGGGGAGTTCTCCTGGTGTTCTGGTCAATATTTATCCCTCACTAAAACAAATTATTTGGTCATTTATCTCATGGCTGCTTTTCAAACATGCTGGGCTGGATGTTGCCAAGATCGTCAGGACCCCAATGTTGGGCTGAATTGTGGGTCGGGAACCCATAAGTGGCCACGGGGAGACAACGGTCGTGATCTTCCTGGAGGCGGCCAATTAAGAGGCTGTCTCCAGGACCCCTGTCCAAAGAACAAAGAACAAAGAAAATTACAGCACAGGAAGAGGCCCTTCGGCCCTCCAAGCCTGCGCTGATCCAGATCCTCTATCTAAACATGTCGCCTATTTTTTAAGGGTCTGTATCTCTTTGCTTCCTGCCCATTCATGTATCTGTCTAGATACATCTTAAAAGACGCTATCGTGCCCGCGTCTACCACCTCCACTGGCAACGCGTTCCAGGCACCCACCACCCTCTGCGTAAAGAACTTTCCACGCATATCCCCCCTAAACTTTTCCCCTCTCACTTTGAACTCGTGACCCCTAGTAATTGAATCCCCCACTCTGGGAAAAAGCTTCTTGCTATCCACCCTGTCTATACCTCTCATGATTTTGTACACCTCAATCAGGTCCCCCCTCAACCTCCGTCTTTCTAATGAAAATAATCCTAATCTACTCAACCTCTCTTCATAGCTGGCGCCCTCCATACCAGGCAACATCCTGGTGAACCTCCTCCGCACCCTCTCCAAAGCATCTACATCCTTTTGGTAATGTGGCGACCAGAACTGCACGCAGTATTCCAAATGTGGCCGAACCAAAGTCTTATACAACTGTAACATGACCTGCTAACTCTTGTACTCAATACCCCATCTGATGAAGGAAAGCATGCCGTATGCCTTCTTGACCACTCTATTGACCTGCGTTGCCACCTTCAGGGAACAATGGACCTGAACACCCAAATCTCTCTGTACATCAATTTTCCCCAGGACTTTTCCATTTACTGTATAGTTCACTCTTGAATTGGATCTTCCAAAATGCATCACCTCGCATTTGCCCTGATTGAACTCCATCTGCCATTTCTCTGCCCAACTCTCCAATCTATCTATATTCTGCTGTATTCTCTGACAGTCCCCTTCACTATCTGCTACTCCACCAATCTTAGTGTCGTCTGCAAACTTGCTAATCAGACCACCTATACTTTCCTCCAAATCATTTATGTACATCACAAACAACAATGGTCCCAGCACGGATCCCTGTGGAACACCACTGGTCACACGTCTCCATTTTGAGAAACTCCCTTCCACTGCTACTCTCTGTCTCCTGTTGCCCAGCCAGTTCTTTATCCATCTAGCTAGTACACCCTGGACCCCATGCGACTTCACTTTCTCCAGCAGCCTACCATGGGGAACCTTATCAAACGCCTTACTGAAGTCCATGTATATGACATCTACAGCCCTTCCCTCATCAATCAACTTTGTCACTTCCTCAAAGAATTCTATTAAGTTGGTAAGACATGACCTTCCCTGCACAAAACCATGTTGCCTATCACTGATAAGCCCATTTTCTTCCAAATGGGAATAGATCCTATCCCTCAGTATCTTCTCCAGCAGCTTCCCTACCACTGACGTCAGGCTCACCGGTCTATAATTACCTGGATTTTCCCTGCTGCCCTTCTTAAACAAGGGGACAACATTAGCAATTCTCCAGTCCTCCGGGACCTCACCCGTGTTTAAGGATGCTGCAAATATATCTGTTCAGGCCCCAGCTATTTCCTCTCTCGCTTCCCTCAGTAACCTGGGATAGATCCCATCCGGACCTGGGGACTTGTCCACCTTAATGCCTTTTAGAATACCCAACACTTCCTCCCTCTTTATGCCGACTTGACCTAGAGTAATCAAACATCTGTCCCTAACCTCAACATCCGTCATGTCCCTCTCCTCGGTGAATACCAATGCAAAGTACTCGTTTAGAATCTCACCCATTTTCTCTGACTCCACGCATAATTTTCCTCCTTTGTCCTTGAGTGGGCCAATCCTTTCTCTAGTTACCCTCTTGCTCCTTATATATGAATAAAAGGCTTTGGGATTTTCCTTAACCCTGTTTGCTAAAGATATTTCATGACCCCTTTTAGCCCTCTTAATTCCTCGTTTCAGATTGGTCCTACATTCCCGATATTCTTCCAAAGCTTCGTCTTTCTTCAGCCACCTAGACCTTATGTATGCTTCCTTTTTCCTCTTAGCTAGTTTCACAATTTCACCTGTCATCCATGGTTCCCTAATCTTGCCATTTCTATCCCTCATTTTCACAGGAACATGTCTCTCCTGCACGCTAATCAATCTCTCTTTAAAAGCCTCCCACATATCAAATGTGGATTTATCTTCAAACAGCTGCTCCCAATCTACATTCCCCAGCTCCTGCCGAATTTTGGTATAGTTGGCCTTCCCCCAATTTAGCACTCTTCCTTTAGGACCACTCTCATCTTTGTCCATGAGTATTCTAAAACTTACGGAATTGTGATCACTATTCCCAAAGTAGTCCCCGACTGAAACTTCAACCACCTGGCCGGGCTCATTCCCCAACACCAGGTCCAGTATGGCCCCTTCCCGAGTTGGACTATTTACATACTGCTCTCGAAAACCCTCCTGGATGCTCCTTACAAATTCTGCTCCATCTAGACCTCTAACACTAAGTGAATCCCAGTCAATGTTGGGAAAATTAAAATCTCCTATCACCACCACCCTGTTGCTCCTACATCTTTCCATAATCTGTTTACAAATTTGTACCTCTATCTCACGCTCGCTGTTGGGAGGCCTGTAGTACAGCCCCAACATTGTTACCGCACCCTTCCTATTTCTGAGTTCTGCCCATATTGCCTCACTGCTCGAGTCCTCCATAGTGCCCTCCTTCAGCACAGCTGTGATATTCTCTTTGACCAGTAATGCAACTCCTCCACCCCTTTTACCTCCCTCTCTATCCCGCCTGAAGCATCGATATCCTGGGATATTTAGTTGCCAATCATGCCCTTCCCTCAACCAAGTCTCAGTAATAGCAATAACATCATACTCCCAGGTACTAATCCAAGCCCTAAGTTCATCTGCCTTACCTACTACACTTCTTGCATTAAAACAAATGCACCTCAGACCACCAGTCCCTTTGCGTTCATCATCTGCTCCCTGCCTACTCTTCCCCTTAGTCATGCTGACTTCATTATCTAGTTCCTTACAGGCTTTAGTTACTACCTCCTTACTGTCCACTGACCTCCTCATTTGGTTCCCATCCCCCTGCCACATTAGTTTAAACCCTCCCCAACAGCGTTAGCAAAAGCACCCCCAAGGACATTGGTTCCAGTCCAGCCCAGGTGTAGACCGTCCAATTTGTAATAGTCCCACCTCCCCCAGAACCGGTCCCAATGTCCCAAAAACCTGAACCCCTCCCTCCTGCACCATCTCTCAAGCCACGCATTCATCCTGACTATTCTTTCATTTCTACTCTGACTAGCACGTGGCACTGGTAGCAATCCTGAGATTACTACCTCTGAGATCTCCTGCCATTTTTAATCTTAAGCTTAACTTAGTCTTAACTTAGATAAATGAAAAAGGAACGAAAAGTTTTTACCAATCACACGAAAAAAAAAAGAAATAGAAAAAGCCTTACCTTATCTGCACACCACCGAGCCCTTTTTTTTTGGTTAGAGGAGGAGGGCGGGTGGGAGACACTACAGGTGCAGTGTCTCGGGTTCAGCCGCTGCCCAAATATATCGGACTCACTTACCCAGCTGCCACCTCGCTCTCCCTGTCGCCGCTGCAAAAAGAAACTGCCGAAACAAAAAGGTAAGTTTATATAAGTTGTAAACTCACTTACCCAGCTGCCATCTCACTCTCCCTGTCGCCGCTGCAATTAAGGACTGTGGGTGGACCAGGGAACCGGTTGGCCCAATAGGATGGGTACAATGATATCTGGCTGGCAGCCTCACAGGAGTTGTGCACGCTGCTGATGTAGGTAGGAGAACACGAGGGCACCTCAAGATGGAAGCGCCCTCTAAAGAGTTATAAAAGTGTAAAAAATGTTGCCACAGCTGCCAGGCTCTCTGTATGGAGGGGGAACCTTTCCACAGAATGGCCAAGCAATGGCCAGGCTCCGGCCTCAGTGGGGAGCCCATCTGCCAGTGGGAAGATCCCGACAGTGCCACCGATTTGACCCAAAGTGGGGACTTAATTGAGCCTAATTAGCTACCTGCCCTACCAGGTGGGTTGCTGGTGTTGGTCAGACCCCAGCGAAATTGTTTGGAGGTTGGATTGCACTGAGGAGCAGCCCCGATGCGCGATTCTCTAATTTTGCTCCCGGTCCCTCCTCCAAACCTATCTCCGTGGGACCAGGAAGATTCAACCTTCTGTGTTCGAATTTCCTGCTGCAATTCCTTACATTACCACAATGACTATACTTCAAATCTTCATCATTGGCTGTGAAACTCTTTGGGACATCCTGATGTCATGAAAGGTGCTGTATAAATATGTTTCTTTCCTTGATTTAATGCCCCCGCCCCAAACCACACAAACCACAAGAATTGCTGTAGCGGACACCAGCACTGAGAGTGAGGTATTTACACCTAGACATGGAACAGGGTCATTACCTCATACTCGCCTGGTACAAAAACACAGCACATCAACTGGTCAAAAGTAATTTAGAGAGGGCAGTGTGTGTTATGGGCATCACAGTAGAAGAGCAGAGGCAAGCAGGCCCATCTTCAAGATTAGAATACTAAAGAAATAGCAGAAGTTTTACAGATCAGCTGCGTAGTTTGCTAGATTAGAGACTGGGAAGAGAAAACCCCCTCTCCACCCCCCTGAGATCAATACTTTGCTGATATTGTAGTTCACTTTTGGGGAAACGCTATTTGACATTTTAGCTGTGTATGAATCATCAATGATCAGGAATTTAGACAGATTGACAGCATTTCAAAGAGATCTTACTGTGTCTATGATGAGATATTGACTATTCAAGTGGCTTTGCCATCAGTCCTGGCAACCCTTGGGAGAAAATCCAGTCAAAAAATGATGTAAAGGTTGACAGAGCTTACAGATGTTCATTGAATTGTCACCCAGAAACAAAAGCTGCTTGGAGCAGCTGCAGAGCATTGTAGATTGTAACTTGGGTCATGAGTGCATGGACTTTGGTCTTGAGCCAGTCATGATATTGGAGAATCCAGGTCACATGCCCACTCCACTTACCTTTATACGGATCATTATAAAATGAACTAGTTGCCTGTGGAGGTACAGCAGAAACTATAGCTCACCCTATTTCAGTCTGGCCTTTGGCCTCGTGCTTGAGACATGCACGCCATGTGGGACACTCAGTTCAGGTCTGGAAACTGGCCTAAACAAATCCTCCCTTTTTTTAATATTAATTGGTTATTTTGTGTTTACCTGCAGCTTCCTGCAATCAATTTT
The DNA here is from genome assembly GCF_036365525.1 of Heterodontus francisci. Taxonomy (NCBI): domain Eukaryota; kingdom Metazoa; phylum Chordata; class Chondrichthyes; order Heterodontiformes; family Heterodontidae; genus Heterodontus; species Heterodontus francisci. The sequence goes on along the minus strand of NC_090373.1, from coordinate 118,718,929 downwards.
CAATTAAAAGAAACAGAGGAGCATCAAAATGATTATCAAATTTCAAATTTTATTTTGCATTACCTGAGGTAAGTTTTCAAGCAAATTCTTGATTTGAATGGAAACAGTTACAGTGATACACAGGGACAGCAGAGTACTTAGTTGTTATAGCTGACCAAACTGACTGAAGTATGAAAAGGGCATCAGAAATGGAAATTGATAAAGTCATCACAATTAAACAAGTGTGTCATAAAAAGGTTCTGCTGATGGGGCATCTTCTGAAAAGGTGCTTTTATCACTATTACTGAATTGATCTCAGTGCTATTGTAAAAGATTTATCATAAATTCCTATCATATCTTCCAAGACAAGACAGAGGGGAAACCTTTACCTTTGTGTAAAACAGTTCCATTCTAATTTTCATTGGTTTAAGACTTGCTAGAATCCCAAGTGTAATTTTTACATGTAATCTTATTTGCATATAAGTTCCTTGTGTCAAACCGTCTCATTCCAATAGAGGGAGCTCAAGGCAAAATCAATAATTAACTGTACCTGATCCAAAAGCTCATGAATGGATAACTGCTAGCTGGAAACAAACCCTCACACAAAAAAACACAAAAAAGTTCTGTCAGAGGCCTTTGCCCTCAATGTGTGAGGGCCTTTTAAAAGCCCTACTGCCCACAACCTGCCAGCGGCACGTGCATGAGGTCTGTGCCTTAAGCATAGCTAACATAGCGCCTCACCCGGGCGATAATGGGCAGGTAGCACAGCTGCTCCGCTGATGCTGTGCCTGTTTCGGGTGGAGGTCAAAGATTGATTCTACTGAAGGCAATCCTAATGTTGTGTCTCAAACACAGCCTCTAAAACAATTCTAGCATTAACTTCTAAATTTGCCTCTTCACAGGTGGTTTAAAAATTTAGATGCAAGATCAAAAAATTGGGAAGGAGTCTATCGCCGCATGTGGAATATCCAAGATACCAATACTGGATAAATTCAAGCTGAAATGAAGTTGGTGCAGTGATCCCATATAGAGTTGGATAGATTGCCCAGTTTGGATGCATTTGATCCATTCTCCCACGTCACGTTAGATTGTTGACCATACATTTTGGACTCAAAATATATGGATAGTTATAAAACTGGCTTGAATATTACAAAAAAACCATTCAACTGTTTATACAGAGAATTCATTGAAGTGAACTATCTTATTTTAAAATGCTGGCTGATCTTCTTTGGCATTGCTCATGAATAGTCTGGCATTTACAGCACAGTTATAATGTTAATGTGTTGGATCATAAAGGCCTTTAATTGATCTCAGTGCTATTGTAAATGATTTATAATAAATACCTAAAATACGCCCAGCTCAAAAACGTATCTATAAGGAAGGGATAATAGCACGAGATGCTAAAGGATCTCAACCTGTACATTGGATCATGACAAAATTGAGGCACTTTGCACTGCCTAATAAGGCCAGCTGCAGAACCAGGGAAAATTGGTCTGCTGGCCTCCTTAAAATAGTAGCAGTGAGCTACAGGCAGGGAACGGGGGCCCCTGAGGCAGATGACCAATCATGGGATTGAGCGAAATTAACCTGTTTGGGACGCCAGTTGAGGGCCTAAAGTGAATCCAAAAGGCTTGGGAGGCAGTTAGGAGGGGACGAGTTGACAGTGCCCACAGTTTTAACATGGGTCTGGGAGGAGGACTCCTCTATAAAGTAGAAAGCAGCCAAACACCTATTGCATCTGGCATGGTCTGAAATCTTTATGCAGTTACTGTGGTTTGCACAGATAAACCATCATTCTTGAAGGAATGCAGTGAAGAATGACTACTGTAAGCTCTGAGACAGTAAAGAGGCTATTGACCTCTAATTTCAAAGTTGTGTTTAAAATGGTAAAAAGTAATTGCATCTATTTTTAAAAATGTAGCTTAATCTGTTACCCAGTGTTTAATTTTATTTTCTTCCCACACTTTAGTCCCCTTTATGCCACCTATCCATTGCATAACTTGAGGGTAAAATGACAAATTTACTCTGAGGATTTTAGTAATTCTGCTCTTGATTCAGCTGCTGGGTAATGCACAAGCCTAACCATCCACCCTTTCCATCACCAGCATACCATGGCTGCAGTAAATTGTTTACAGACTGAAGTATAGCAACAGACCAAGGCTTTTCAGCAGCAGCTGTTAAACCTCAACCTCCACCACTGAGAAGGAGAAGGGCAGCAGATGCATGGGAACTCCATCACCTCGAGTTCACCTGCAAGAACCACAGCATACCAACTTATATCGCTGTCGCTTCAGCGTCACTGGATCAAAATCCTGAAACTCTCTACCTAACAACAATGTGGGATCTCCTTCCCCCACATGGAGTGCAATGGTTCAAAAAGAAGGCCCACTAACACTACCTTAAGGGAAACTAATGATGGGCAACAAATGGGCATCAACAGTCGCATTCCAAGAATTAATTTTAAAAAGTAGCTAAAAGTGTCTAACCCTCCTTTTTTTCATTCTTGCCTCCCTTTTTTCAGAAAAGAAACCACTTGACAATTACTGCATTTGACAAGATTTGGGCCTGGATTTTGCATCAGCAGTGCAGTGACGGCGCTCACCGCTGACAACTAATAAATCTCTGCATGAACCTGCCGTGATCCCAGTGGTGAGAACTTCGGCTGCTTTGAGAGAGGATTCCCTCCTGGTGTGGGTTACAATGAGGCCCAGTAGGGCAGGCTAGTGTGGGCGAAAAAGGCAGGCAGTTGTAGGCGTGACTTACAGTCAAAAACTGGGGGGAGAAAAGGCTGCTACAATAAAATGGCATCGGAAAATCATGTTAAAAAAGACATTGAAAAATCATGTTTTTAGTCGGCATAATTAATTTTACAAAATTAAAAATGTAAAAATTTTTTAAACATACAATAATTTTGATCAGATAAATAATTTTAAGAGTTATTTAAAACATCTGATAGATCATTCTAAAATATCATAGATTTTACTTTTTAACAAGATTTATCAGATTTTTAAAAGGTTTCATGTTAAGAAATATTTTAAAAATCCATTTTTACTTTTAAAATGGGGTGGGTCTCAGTAAGTATTCTTGAATTGAGAGAAGACTCCTTTTGCTTCAAAATACTGGTGTAAAATTTAAAAGTGTAATTAATTTGGAATTAGTGGGCTATTAGCCCAAATTTGCATTGGTTACTTACTTGGCATTTGAAACAGCGAGCTCTTGGGTGTACCGTTGGTTAGCCCACTGCAACTTTGGGATTAGCACTGTATAGTGCGCATGCACACTCTGGAAGTTGTGACATCTAGTAGCAGAAAATGTTGAATGTGTCACCACTGCTGGCAGTGCAAAATCTGGCCCATGATTCACAAAAATGAAAATGCACAGAACTGAATTCAACTATATGACATAGGGGAGAAATTGGTTGGAGGCTGGGAGACAGAGTAGGGATTTGTTTATTGATCTACTGGATGTGGACATCGCTGGAAATTTCAACATTTATTATTCATCCCTAATTGCCCTTTGGAAAGCGGTGGTGAGCTGCCTTCTTAATAACCGAATGACTTCCTAGGCCATTTCAGAGGGTAGTTACATGTCAACCACATTGCTTTGGGTCTGGCGTCGCATAGAGGTTAAACAGGGTGAGAGCAGCAGATTTCCTTCCCTAAAAGACATTAGTGAACCAGATGGGTTTTTACGACAATCCAGACATAGTCAATATTATCAATACAAGCTTTTTATTGCAGATTTATTTAATTCACTGAATTTAACTTCACCAACTGACATGGTGGGATGATGAACTCAAGTCTGTGGATCATTAGGCCAGGTCTCTGGTTTACTTGTCCAGTAACATAACCCCTGTCATACTGTTCCTGCTTACAGGGTACGTAACAGGCACATACTCCAATTGGTGGGAATGGGATAAGTAGATTACCAAAAGGAGCTAGACTGGGGTCTCAGCTCTTTAGCATCTTTATCAATGATGAAGGTATAGAGTTGTATATCAAAGTTTGCAGTTGACACTAATGTGGGAGACACAGTAAGTTGTGTAGCTGGGAGCAGGAAGTTACAAAGGGACATAGACAGATTAAGCGCATGGGCAGAAATGTGGCAAGTGGAGTTTAATGTGGGGAAGTGTGACGTCATCTAAGAAAAACAAATCAGTGTATTTTCTAAATGGTGATAAAATCTCTCCACTGGCTGGAGTCATAACTAGCACAAAGAAACATGGTTGTGATTATTGAAGTCCAATCATCTTAGCCCCAAGACATTGCTGTAGGAGTTTCTCAGGGCAGTGTCCTTGGCCCATCCATCTTCAGTTGCTTCATCAATAACCTTCCCTCCATCATAAGGTCAGAAGTGGGGATGCTTGCTGCTTATTGCACAGTGTTCAGTTCAATTCAAAATTTCTCTGATAATTAAGCTGTCAGTGTCCCCGTGCAGCAACATTCAGGCTTGGGCTGATAAGCGGCAAGTAACATTTACGCCGCACAAATTCCAGGCAATGACCATCTCCAACAACAGAGAATCTAACCATCTCCCCTTCACATTCAATTGCATTACTATTATCGAATTCCCCCACTATCAGTATTCTGGGGTTTACAATTGACCAGCCATGTAAATACTGTGGCAACAACAGCAGGTCAGAGGCTGGGTATTCTATCACTTCCTGATGCCCCAAATCCTTTCTACCACCTACAAGCACAAGTCAGGAGTGTGAAGAAATACTTTCCACTTGCCTGAATCAGTGCAGTCAAACAACACTCAAGAAGCTTGACAACATCCAGAACAAAGCAGCTTGATTGGCACCTTAAACATTCACTCCCTCCCGGCAGCAGTGTGTACTATATACAAGATGCACTGCAGCAACTCGCCAAGGCTCTTCAGTAGCACCTCCCAAACCTATAACCTCTACCATCTAGAAGGACAAGGGCAGTGAGCTGCCTTCTTGAACCGCTGCATTCCATGAGGAGTTGGTACATCCACAGTGCTGTTTGTGGATGGGGTGCCAATCACGTGGGCTGCTTTGTCCTGGATGGTGTTGAGCCTCCTCTCAATCTCCTGCAGTAAGGTCTCCAGCGCCGCATCAGAGAACCTGGGAGCCCTGACTCTGGCTTGTTGCTCCATTTGCAGTTTCCTACCTTCCCTCCAACACTTTCTGACAATGTTTCAGCAGCTACTGTAGCATGAATGCACCTCCCCTTTAAGAGGGGAAGACTGCCTTTAAAAAGTGCAGGCTAGCTGTACTTCATGCTAGCTACACAGTCCCATGTTGAATATGCAGCCAATCAGTAGCACATTTTGCATTGGGCTGCATGCCACAATCATTGAGATGAGCAGGCAGCATGAAGTTTACACGCTGTCTGCCTCAACTTGTCTGGGTGCAGGGTAATTGTGCATTGTAATCCCTGTGCCTGAAAACAAGACGAATCCAATTCTTAACCAAAATTATTTCCTCTAGAGGGGGAATCCAGAACAGGAGGACATAATCTTGAAATTAAAGGCAGACGATTCAGGAATGAAATAAAAACAAGAAATGCTGGAACCACTCAGCAGGGCTGGCAGCATCTGTGAAAAGAGAAGCAGAGTTAACGTTTCGGGTCAGTGACCCTTCTTCGGAACTAGCATCCGCAGTATTTTGCTTTGATTCAGGAATTAAATCAGGAAGAACTTCACAATGAAGCTAGTAGAAATCTGGAACATTCCCCCCCCTCCCCCCTCAGCCCCCTTCCAAAAAGATTGTGGATGTTTGGGTCAATTAGAGCTTTCAAAGATTGAGATAATAGATTTTTTTTTAGGTCACAAGAAATATGGAGTAAATGCAGGTAATTTGAGTTGAGGTTTAGATCAGCTATGATCGAATTGAATGGTGGGACAGGTTTGAGGGGCTGAATGGCCCATCCATTGTTCCTATGTTCTTACGTTGCAACAGCTAAGATTAGGAAATTGCCATGTGAGAAGCCACAGGCACAATTTACTTCATTCCATTGTTGCAAAGTATGTTGGAGGATCAAGATATTGCACTACTGCACAACTAAAGATGGTTGATCCTTAAACAAAACTGTGTCATTGTGCTCTGGGTAAGACCAAAATCACTACCTCAAACCTATAAGTGAATGGATCATTTTAAGAAGCATCTTGGAAAAATAAATATTGGTACGGCAAATTAGTGAATACAGATTTAGTTTGGACATTTGGAATACCAATCTACCCTAGATCGTCCCTGCATACACTTGCATAATAGTAGGAACAAATGACAGCTGTAGCATTTCTTCTATTGCTGCTTTTCAGCACTAATTCCTGCAACATGCACATAAAATCAGCGCTCATATTCTTCAGTGCATAAAATGGTGGTTATCAAATGATATGACTACATTTATATCAATGGTCTTGTCTTTTTCACACATAATACTTTTTTGAATATAATTGCTTTACACTGATGATGTGGCATAAAATGACAAAATTATGTAAAGTAGAGAATAGGTTTGCTTTTGATAAGGTTTTTAACAGTAGAAAATAAATCAAAGCAGAAACAAATACCATTTAAAATGAACAATGAAATATTAAAGGTTCCCTTTCTGAATCAGTCAATCTTGCAGATAACCCCTGCATCCTCTGCATGCCCACAGTTAGTCTTTCCCCATCCTGAGAATTTGCATTGAAGAATTGTGTCTTCTGCTCCTGTACAGTCAACATCATCCATCCAGATAGGGCCAGACCCTGCAAACAATCAATCCATTCCTTTTAGTGCTCAAGTGGGCTTTCTTTTAAAAATACTTTCAGCCAAAATTCTCTTTGCAAACATAAAATTAAATCAAAAGGACTCAATACTTTGGGGTGAATAACTTTGAATATGAAATCACATCTTCCAAATTTGTCTTAAATGTGATGGCAATTTTCAACTCTGTTACTTACTGATCTTCCCATAATATTTAACGCTAGTGCCCCTGATTAAAAGTGCTGATAGTTTCTGGCAACAATAAACATTTGTGTGCCAGATTTAAGATTCTAGAATATTTGTCCTGCGTATGATCAGGACTAAATTGAATTAGTCCAAAGTTGTCTAAAATATGCCTTTTTCAGCCTTTTTAGGAAGTCACAAAATTGGTACTGTTTCCATGATTTCAGCTTGGGGTCAACTTTAGGTTTCAAAATTCCATATTTTCTAGTGAGCACTCTTGGTCACTTGTCTGGAAGTAAAGTGGATTGACAAGGAGCTGCATGGTGAGTTAATCATGTGGAAACTTCCTGCATGTGAACGGTGAACTAATTTTTATCCTAAAGTCAATTGATTGGGACCAGTTTTGGTTACTTCACTAAACACCTAAATTTGCCCTGTGAATATACTTCATATTTGCTGTGGCTGATGCATATTTAGAAAAAAATTGCACTCCGAGTCGCAGGGGCACAAGGTGTACCTCCACACAGATATGTTACAATTTTTTTGTGTCACTGGAAGTTCACCACACCTCCAACCTCCACCACCATCCCCTCGTTGGGATCTTACTGTGCATGGGTTGGCCGCTGTGTTGCTTACATTACAATAATAAACTTATATAACATGATAAACTTCAAGCAAAGTAAGTCAAAGTATTTTTCAATGTCAAACAAGTCCAGCTCTTTCTTTTAAATATTTCAATAATTAATTGTAAATACAAATCAGTACAATTCAGAATGCAGCTGAAACCATGGGCTGGATTTTATTGTACTTGGCAGCCTTCCGACACAGAAGTGCCACTGCCAAGCCCCTGTGATATTACACGCGGGGGCTCATTTAAATAGAGGGGGCAGAGCGGTCACCCATGATGACGCAGAGGGGGCAGCCACCATGTCCCTGGCAATGGCGTCCGGCGCCACCGTGCAGGCGCCAACGTCATTTTAAAGGGCTTCAAGACCTTCAGTAACATTTCAATATTTAAAGGTCCTGGTTTCTGGGAAATAACAATAACATTTTATTTCCACTCTAAATCCTGTCTCCCACCCCCAATGGGTAATTTATATACAAATTGCCCTCTCCACCGCCCCCCCATAATAAACTGTTTTTGATCTCCCAAACTTTTGCCCCCGAAACTTGTTCCCTTTGACCCTCAACCCCTTCCCACCATCCCCAAAGCCAATAAAAATTGTTTTCCCCACTCCCCCACCCCTCCTGCCCTGAAAATTCTATTCCTCCCCCATCCCCAACAGGTTCTGAAGGCGCATGAGGTGCGATCGGCGGCCATAAAATTGGCATGGGACGGCCGCCGCCAGCAGGTAGATTAATTTAAATCTAATTTATGTTAATTTAAATATTTAGCTGAAGGCCTCATCGCCAGGCGGCGGCGGGGGAGCCGCATAAGGTCCCCCCGCCGGCTCTCAGGCAGAAAGATAGCCAGGGACCAGAGCAGGGAAGAGGTAAGTCGGAGGTTGAGACCGGCCTCTCCCCGCTGAATGGGCCCCCCATCCCGCCACAACCCACAACGTCGAGGGGCTAGTAAAATTCAGCCTCGTATCTTCCAAATTTGTCTTAAGTTTAATGCCTGTGTTCAATCAGTTATTTGGTGATCTTCCCACAGTATTTAATGCTAGTGTTCCTGATTCAAAGTGCTGATAATTTCTGGGAAAATAAACATAACTTTGTGTGCCAGATTCAAGACACTAGCATATTTACACAAGTACACAATGAGAATGCTGAATGGGAAAGGATGGCTAAGAAATCTGATGGCGCTGTGCCTGTTTTTCAGGTGTTAAATGGGCAGTTAAGTTTCCAATATGGCAGACAGAAAATACGCACTCATTTATAGCCGCAAGTGCGCTACTGCCATATAATCTTGAAAATAGGCATCCGGGGCCCATACCTGAAACAGGCATTAAGCCTTATGCATATGCACATAAGGGAATTGATGCCTGTTTGAGGCCCCCTGTGCAAAAATGGATTGCCAAATAGCCTGTGTTCAGGAAAACTAGAATTAGACATGCATTCAGCGGTTCTTCCAGGCACTGCTCGTTTGCCACCAAAAAGATAAATTTCTTAAAAATACTTAACTCAATGTAGAGCTGGGAGGTGAAGGAGTGCTCATGATTATTTTTAGTATTGCTAGTTCTAACTTTATCATGAGCCTTAATTTTAAGTATTGTATCAGTTTTAATCTCACCATTTATCCATGGAGTTCCATACTTTGAAACCCCTAGGAATACATGTATTTTTGTATTCTATGCATCTCATATTTGAAGATTTCCCATTGACCTGCAAGCCTGTTTGCTAATAGCTCTGTTTAGTTCATTTGAGCCAAATCCCTTCTCAAATTGCTGAATTTTGAATTTAATTGCAGGGTGACATATTTTAAATATTTACAACAGTTTCAGACAGACAGATTGGCAGTCTTGCCGGCTCTCAGGCAGACAGGCAGACAGGCAGCCAGGGACCAGAGCAGGGAAGAGGTAAGTCTGACATGGATGGGGTTGTTGGGGGATGGTTGGACAACAGTGGGTGGGAGAAGCACTCCTGTTCCTCCTGGCTAACAAGCAGTGCTGTAAAGGCATTAACCCCTTCACTCCTCCCTTCAAGCTGCCGAGTTTCTGGAGGCACGAGATCGCTCTGTGCATGCTCTGTGTTGTCAGAGACACTCCGTTTTTAAAATAACCCTCAAGTAGCTATCTTATAAGTGATAGGATTTATTAGTATTACTAAGGTTTAAATTAGTAATGTAAGTGGTGAGTAGAGGCATTAATTAAAAAATATTTTTAAAAAAATCTAATTTATTAAACAATGAATCAAATAGTTAATTAAAACACAATAAAGATGTCAGGATAGGTGATGTGTTGCAGCTGCAGTATGTGGGACCAGGTGGACACCAGTGTGATCCATAGCAACCACATCTGCAGTAAGTGTCTGCAGCTCAAGGAGCTTCAGCTCAGAGTCTGTGGGCTGGAGGCCGAGTTACAGACATTGCGATGCATCAGGGAGGGGTAAGTTACCTGTTCACTTTGTTCCAGAAGGCAGTAGCACCCGTTATGATAGTATCTTCTGATTTGGTCAGGGACAGTGGGTGTGACTGTAAATGAGGCAGGTAAGGGGATCACGAAGGAAGAAGTAGAGGAGCCTCAGCCCTTGCAATTGTCCAACAGATTGTCTTTCAGCTTGTATGGATGAGGGCAAGAGTTGCAGGATGGTTGAGCAAACTGACCATAGCACCATGGTACAAGAAGCCATTCAATTTGGGTTAGTAAATAGGAATGTAGTGGTCGTAGGAGATAGTATAGTCAGGGGGATAGACACCATTCTCTACAGCCAAGAATGAGACTCCAGAAGGCTGTGTTGCCTGCCTGGTGCCAAGGTTCAGGACATCTGCTTAGGGCTGAAGAGGAACTTGCAGTGGGAGAGGGAAGATCCTGTTGTCGTGGTCCACGTGGGTACCAATGCCATAGATAGGACTAGGAAAGAGGTTTTGCATACGGAGTATGAGCAGCTAGGGGCTAAATTAAAAAGCAGAGCCTCAAAGGTAATAATCTCTGGATTATTACCTGAGCCACAAGCAAATTGGCATAGGGTAAATTAGAGAGTTAAATGCATGGCTCAAAGATTGGTGTGGGAGAAATGGGTTTCAATTCATGGGGCACTGGCACCAGTACTGGGGAAAGTGGGAGCTGTACCATTGGGGCAGCCTTCACCTGAACAATGCTTGGACCAGTATTCTGGCGAGTCGTATAACTAGGGCGGTAGAGAGGGCTTTAAACTAAATAGTGGGGGCGAGGGATCAAGTGAGGGAAGATGTGATAATTTAGAGAGAGAGAAGACAAGAGAGCAAGGTAGCGATAAGAGAAATGAAAATCTGAGTGTGGCAGGAAGGGACAGAGCATACAAACCTAAGAGTGTGTCAGCAGATAAGACTCAAGGCTTCAAAAATAATAAAAAGACAGAATTAAAGGCACTCTATCTGAATGCACAGAGCATTCACAACAAGGTAGATGAATTGACAGCACAAATAGAAGTAAACACGTATGATCTAATTGCCATTACGGAGACATGACTGCAGGGTGACCAAGGCTGGGAATTGAATGTTCAAGGGTATTCAACATTTAGGAAGGATAGACAAAAAGGATAAGGAGGTGGGGTAATGCTGTTAATAAAGGTTGAGATCAGTAAATTAGTGAGAGAGGATCCTAGATTGAAGGATCAAGATGTAGAATCAGTTTGGTTAGAGCTAAGAAAAAGCAAGGGGCAGCAAACATTGGTGGAAGTTGTTTATAGGCTTCCAAACAATAGTGGTAATGTAGGGCACGGTATAAATCAGGAAAGTAGAGGTGCATGTGACAAGTGGAATACAGTAATCATGGGGGGCTTCAATCTGCATATAGACTGGGTAAACCTAATTAGCACTAATGCTGTGCAGGACAAATTCCTGGAATGTATACAGATACTTTTTTAGAATAGTATGTTGAGGAACCAACTAGAGAATGGGCAATTTTAGATCTGGTATTGTGCAATGAGAAAGGGCTAATTAATAATCTCGTTGTAAAGGAGCCTCTAGGGAAAAGTGATCATAATATGAAAGAATTTTACATTAAGTTTGAAAGTGATGTAGTTCAATCTGAAACTAGGGTCTTAAATCTAAACAAAGCAAACTACAAAGGTATGAGGGACAAGTTGGCTGTGGGGTAGATTGGGAAACTACATTAAAAGGTATGATGGTAGACAGGTAATGGCTAGCAGTTAAAGAATTAATATGTGGTTTACTACAAATTTACATTCCTTTGTGGCACAAAAACCTACAGGAAAGGTAATCCAACAATGGCTAACAAGAGAAGTTAAGATTGCATTAGATCAAAGGAAGAGGCTTATAAAGTTGCCAAAAAAAAAGTAGTAAGCCCGAGGATAGGGAGTAATTTAGAATTCCGCAAAAGAGGTCCAAGACACTGATAAAGAGAAAATAGAATATGATTCCCCTGGCTCGGAGGTGGGTCTAGAACCAGTATACACAGTCTCAGAATAAAAGCTAGGCCATTTGGGACTGAGAATGAGGAAGAATTTCATCACGCAGAGGGTGGTGAATCTGTGGAATTCTCTACCCCAGAGGGCTGTGGAGGCTCAAGGCTCATTGAGGATGTACAAGACAGAGATTGAAAGGTTTCTAGATATTAAAGATATCAAGGGATATGGGGATAGTGCAGGAAAATGGTATTGAGGTAGAAGATCAGCCATGATCTAGTTAAACGGCAGAGCCGGCTCGAGAGACCGAATGGCTTACTCTTGCTCCTATTTCCTATGTTCCTAACCCAGTCTTCAGGCATTAAAACTAAAAGTTAAGTTGAAATGGTGCTATGCATCTACCTTAAAATGTTTTAGTGACCAACCGCCCTCCTTAGAGGGGTTTAGTTGCCTGCCCCCAATCCACCTCCATTCAAACTGGAAGTGGCTTGGTTGGAGGTGGGTTGCTCATTTTAAAAATTTGAATTCCCCGCCCACCCAGGCTAAAATTAACCCCCCCCACCCCCCGCATCCCCCCACCAGCCCCAATATCTTTCACTTTTCATTACGTTTCCTATTTTTATGCCAAACCTATGTGTGGTCACTATGTCATTGGTTTTCTATCCTCATATCAGTTATTCGCCTCAATTCATTTACCAGAACTAAATCACCTCTTTCCTTTTGGATTAGACACATATTCATCTAGAAAGCAGTCCTGGATGCATTGTAAAAATTGATTCTGGCATGCATTACCTTTATTGCAGTCACGATTAATAGACTTTAATTCAATAAAGGAAAAACAAAATGGCATTTGGATTTTCAGCAGGCTATTATCCAAAAGTTACCTCAATAGTTACTCTCCCACATCCAACCTCCCCACTGCCCATTTAAAAAGGCACTACCCTCCCTGACCCAGTTCAGAAACACTGTAGCCTATACAACTGATCACTTTTCACAGAGACACCGGCTCAGAAATTACACTGCATAGCACCTGAAACATGGGCATTATGTGGCCCCAAAATGGCGGGCTGGAAGTGTGGCGCCCACTAGGTAAGATAAGGACAAATAAGTGGTGTCCTTTACCCAAGGACTTACTTGCCTACAATCCAATAGCAGCCCAATTTTTTTCCAGTCCTGTCCAATCTCTCAATAGTGCAACGCCAACTCTATGAGTGGGGTTTGATGGCCAATATCAAGAACACCTCAGAACTCACAGCTGGAATTTTATGCACCCCACCCCACCCCCACCCCCGGGAGCGGGCAGGGGGTCATAAAGTTGAGTAGGGCGTGGGGTTGCTGTTCCCGTCACCTACCTGCCCCGCTGCAGTTTTACCAGTGGCAGGGGTAGTGGCAAACGGCCCGCATACCCCAGGCCAATTAAGGCCCTTAAGTGGCCAATTAATTGCCACTTAAGGCCCTCCACCTGCTGCCGCTGATATATTACCAGTGGTGGACGACCACTTCACCATTTAGGGAGGCCGCCCATTTAAACCTGGCAGCGTCCTAGCGGGCTGGGGGGCCCTCCTGATCAGGCACCTTAAGGCTCATGGAGGGCCCCCCTCGCAACAAAAGCTGTCCCACTGGAACACCTTTCCCCACCCTCTTGAGTGACCCCCACACCCCTTGCCAGGGCCCAGCTGATTGTCCCTGGCAAGGCTCTGCTCAAATACCTCTATTGGTGGTTATCTTTCAAAATTCTATAGATTCTAGAAAGGTTCCTGCAGACTGGAAAGTATCAAATGTAATCCCAGTATTTAAGAAAGGAGGGAAAGAGAAAACAGGGAACTACAGACTGTTAGTTTGATGTCAGTTGTTGGGAAAATGTTTGAATCTATTATAAAGGATGTGATAACTAGACACTTAGAAAATAATATGATTGGGCAGTCAACGTGGATTTATGGAAACAAAATCATATTGGAGTTTTTTGAAGATGCTACTTGTAGCATAAAGTGGATGTGGTGTATTTGGATTTTCAGAAGGCTTTTGATAAGATTCCACACAAGTTAGTTATCAAAATTAGAGTACATAGGAATGGGGGTAATATAGTGCTATGGATTGAGAATTGGTTAACGGACAGAAAACAGAGAGTAGGAGTAAATAGGTCATTCTCAGGATGGCAGGCTGTGCTAGTGGGGTACCACAAGGATCAGTGCTGGGGCCACAGCTGTTCACAATCTATAGAAATGATTTGGATGTGGGGACCAAATGTAATATTCCAAATTTGCTGATGACACAAAAGTAGGTGGCAATGTAAATTGTAAGGAGGCTTCAAGGGGACTTGGACAGGCTAAGTGAATGGGCAAGAACGTGGCAGATGGAATATAATGTCTATAAGTATGAAGTTATCCAATTTGGTGGAAAAAATAGAAAGACAGAGTATTTCTTAAATAGTGAGAAGTTGGGAAGCATTGATGTCCAAAGGGAGTCCTTGTTCATGAGTCACTAAAAGCATACATGCGAAGGGAAATGTTATGTTGGCCTTCATCGCAAGGGGTTTTGAGTACAGGAGTAAAGCAGTCTTGCTGCAATTGTATAGAGCCTTGGTGAGACCACATCTGGAGTATTGTGTAAAGTTTTGGTCTCCTCATCTAAGGAAGGATATACTTGCCATAGGAGCGCAACGGAGGTTCACCAGACTAATCCCTGGGATGGCAGGATTGTCTTATGAGGAGAGATTGAGGAAACTGGGCCTGTATTCTCCAGTGTTTCAAAGAATAAGAGGTGATCTCATTGAAACTTACAAAATTCTTACAGGGCATGACAGGGTGGATGTAGATAGGATGTTTTCCCTGGCTGTTGTGTCTAGGACCAGGGGACATAGTCTCAGTAAAAAAGGTAGGCAATTTAAGAGTGAGATGAGGAGGAATTTCTTCACTCACAGGCTGCTGAATCTTTGGAATTCTCTACCACAGAGGGCAGTGGAAGCTCAATCATTGAGCATGTTCAAGACAGAAATCGATGGATCCATTATGTCATGGATACTAATGAGATCAAGGGATATGGGGATAGCGCAGGAAGGTGGCATTGACGTAGATGATCAACCATGATCTAATTGAATGGCAGAGCAGGCTCGATGGGCTGAATGGCCTCCTCCTTCTCCTATGTTCCTGTGTTCCATCTTGCCGGTCCTGGCTGGGTGCAGTCCCAGCAGTGGCCACCACTCCTCGTGGTGCTGCTGGGACTGAGGAGCTACTGGCAGCTCTTGGAGGCGGGACTTCCTGCCTCAGAGGGGTGGAAGGCCCGTCCGAGGCCAATTAAGGGCCTGGGCCAGCAAAGTCACTGCGTGGCTTCCAGGCTGGCAGAGGTGGGCTTGCCACTGACTTTTTGCAGATGGGCAGGGCCTCTGATACAAGGTAAAATTCCACCCACTATTCTGGAAAAAATTGGCACTTCCAAATTTCTAGGTATTTCTCTTCTCCAACACTTTTCATTCTGGCATTCATATCTATCTCCCTCACCTAATCATCAGGCACTCTTATCACCTTCCTACTTAGTTAAGCTGGTATGAACAAAATGAAAGCAGTTTTCAGCTGACATATATCTGTTTATCACCTCAGAAAACACCAACATCTGCACTCTCTTCCAGACTTGTAGGAAAAGGAAATAAACAAAGACTAAGATTTGAACATACAATCTTCTAGCTTAATAGGCAAGAGAACTACCACTAAGCCACAACTAATGCTAAGGGTAAGTACTCGGAGCAGGAGTTTTCTTTGCTGATGGGCAGCCTAGCCTGCTGGTTGCACATAGTGGGACATTGATGGGAAATTTTGGGCAGTATGCCCACTACATCCTGCTCTGTGCTGCTTGGGCAGCATGGACAATCATTCTTAATAAGTCATGGCAAAACTACTAAGATATTTATGTAGGTTAGTTCATGGTGTTTGGAATGGTGTTCAAAGTCTCAATTAAATGCAGACATCTGTCTTTAATCACAATTGCCTTAAAAGTCTTACAGCCAAATAATGTGTAGCCTAACACTCTAACAAAGCCATCTGTGTAGCTAATGGATATCATTTTTTCTAAAGGGAAGTAAATTGTTTTTGACATTTTTTAAAATAGCTCTCACTCGTAATGTTTTCGTTGGTTTTCTGTTTCAAATAAACCATATAAAGGGAAACATTTGCAACAATTCCACTTAGTACACTTAAATAACATTTTTGCTTTCCCTTTGCAGCGTATTCCAATTCATATCAAATGCAAAGGCAACAAATGCTGCAGAAATATTTTTTTGCAAACAGAATACTATTTGTTCTACCTGTAGAAGAAATAAATTATGTTATTTTTCTTTCATCAAACCGAGAGCTATATACTAACTGTATCACATCTTATTTGCCCACATGGGCTACATTTATGAACAAACTGGAGGAACATTCTTAACAATCAGCTTTGTTTATATCTCTTTATTTCAATGCCAAGTTCCCTTCTGGTAGATATGTAAACAAGCACAGTGGACAATCAGTAAGTTAGTATAGCAAGTACTAATTTAATTTGTTTTTGTTCCCTTTCATATTCCCACTCAGTTAATGCAAGCAATAGATGAGTAATTAGAAATGATATGCATTAGAATAGTCCTATTAGAACTAGAAAACAAATTCTGAAAAGCTTTACTAACCAGCTGGCAGTCCCTTCTACTTGTCCCTTTTGGGATGTGGACTGACTGAAAATGGCAGGTCAAAAATAGTTTGCACCTCAAGCTTTTCTCCTTGGCAAAGAATAAAAATGAAATATTAGTGTATGGGGGTGGGGCATTTCTATGAACACTGCATTTAAAGCATATTGCTGGGAAGGATCGTGAACAATGTTACTTCAGTTTTGTGGTATTATTGACCTGGGAGTGGTTAATGCATACACTTAAAAGGTAAACTTATGATATTGCACTCCCTCACCTGTCAGGGATCAAATATCAGAAATTTGGCTTTAATCCCTCTTTTTCTGCTAATTAAAATCTATGAATGCATTCCTGATGTGCACCTGGAATGTGAATTCATAAATGACCTACAAGACGTGCCTTCCGTAACCCATTACACATTGCTGGGTGATGGGAATATTTTTAGTTTTGAAGTTTTATTGCCAAATGAGTCATATAACCACCTGAATTTATGCAGATGTTTAGTTATATTGCTACAGAATGCCAAAGCTCAAGGTGCATTTGGAGCAAATTCTGCATTTGATTTGCAATTCTGGCAGAAATAACTGCTTGTAAAAGTTGAATTTTTTTGATTTGTTCATGGGATGTGGGCATCGCTGGCTAGGCTAGCATTTATTGCCCATCCCAAATTGCCCTTGAACTGAGTGGTTTGCTTTGTCATTTTGGAGGGCATTTAAAAGCTAACCACATTGTTTTGGGTCTGAAGTCAGTGTAGGTCAGACCAGCAGATTTCCATCCCTGAAGGACATTCGTGAACCAGATGGGTTTTTACAACCACCAACAGTGGTTTTATGACCATCATAAGACTAGCTTTTTTTTAATGACTTAGTAGTTGAAATTAAATTTCACTATATGCTATGGTGGGATTTGAACCTATGTCCCCAGAGCACTAGCTTAGGCGTCTGGCTTACTAGCCCAATGATAGTACCACTACACCACTGCCTAAAACACATTTAAGTCTTAAATGAAGTCTAACTCTAGCCCATTTTGAATACTGGATAAAACATGGCACTTCCACAATGAGACCCGGAAACTGACTGACTCAAGGTGCTAAAACTAAGACAGGCGGCACAGTGGCGCAGTCTATGCCATGCTTTCTGAGGAGGCTTCTGCAGATGATGAGATGGCAAAAAAGGCGATTCTCGCTGCGTATGAATTAGTCCCTGAAGCTTACCGACAGAAATTTCGGAACCTCCGGATATTGTCTGGGCAGGCTTACATAGAATTTGAGAGGGTAAAGCAAATTAATTTTGATCGTTGGATATGGGCATTAAAGATGAAAACATATGAGAACCTTAGGGAACTAATGCTCCTGGAAGAATTTTAAAATTCTCTCCCTTCATTGGTAAGCACCCATGTAGAGAACCAGAAGGTTTCAATAGCCAGACAGGCAGTGGAAATTGCTGATGATTATGAGCTTGAAGCCCAAACCCTTTTTCTATCACCCCACAAACCCAAGAAGGATAGAAGGTGGGAGAGTGAAAGGAAGGCAAGTAGCTGGGGACAAGAAGGGACAGCTGGGAAGGCCCCAGGATCTCCTCCTCGGGCCAGAAAGGAAGATGCTGAAGGTGGAAGTGAGGTCTGCAAGCCTAAGTATTATCATTGGCACAAGGTGGGACATCTTCATGCAGAATACTGGAAATCACGAGGTAAACCCATGGGACTTATTGGGGTACACAAACCCAATGCAGAGAAAGGGGCCCTGACCAAAAGTACAGCAGATCAGACTGTAGGTCTGGCAGCATCTGTGGAGAGAGAAGCAAAGTTAATATTTCAGGTCTGTGACCTATCATCAGAACTGGAGAGAAGAGCAGAACCTCTTCAAGGTAGGCATTCCTGGAGGAGAAGTGGCAGTGAACTAAACACTAAAATAAAAGCAAAATACTGCAGATGCTGGAAATCTGAAACATAAACAAAAAGTGCTGGAAAAACTCAGCAGGTCTGGCAAAATCTGTGGAGAGAGAAGCAAAGTTAACATTTCAGGTCTGTGACCTTTCATCAGAATTGGAGAGAAGAGCAATTCTGATTAAAGGTCAGAGACCTGAAACGTTAACTTTGCTTCTCTCTCCACAGATGCTGCCAGACCTGTTGAGTTTTTCCAGCACTTTTTGTTTTTGTTTCAGATTTCCAGCATCTGCAGTATTTTGCTTTTAGATCTGACTGTAGCTTTGACATCAGTTGTAAGGCTAAATAAAAAAAAATGAGTGTAGGGGTTGAGACTAAGATACCTGAGAGTTATAGGGAATTCTTGTTGAAAGGAAAAGTAACTGCTTATCCCTCACGTGATGCAGGCAAACCTATAGTTATACTTAGGGATACAGGAGCAACCCAAACTCTCTTGCTGGGGAAAGGCATAACATTTCCAACAGAGAGCACACTGAATGCTAAAGTATTAGTGAATGATATTGGCAGGGAGTATGTATCCATACCTTTGTACTGGGTTCACCTCGAGTGTGACCTAATATCTGGAATGGTAAATGTAGGAGTTGTCCATAGTTTGCCAGTAGATGGAGTTGACCTACTCCTGGGGAATGATTTGGCCAGAGCAAAAGTAATAGCTTCTCCCATAGTCACAGAATGACCAAGTGAAGTTAAAGAGACAGAACGGTTACAGGATAAGGCTCCAGGAATTTTTCCTTCATGTGTAGTAACCCGAGCAATGGCTAAACAAGTTCCATTGTCGGAGTTAAAATTGGCAGCACAGACAGATAGCCGATTATCTGAAACTTTCTTTGGGGATTTGGATAATCCAAAGGAAATGTTTAATAAATCTTCTTTGATCAAAGCTCAGCAAGATGATCCAGAGTTAAATAAAGTGGCACAATCAGCTTAAACAGAGGCTGAGGCAAAACGAGTTCCAGAAGGCTATTATATTAAAGATGGCATACTGATGAGTAAGTGGAGATCCCCTCACAGACCTGCAGACAAAGACTGGACAGTTGTTCATCAGATAGTGGTACCGCCAAAGTATCGCCAGGAACTATTAAGATTAGCACATGAAATTCCCGTAGCGGGACATGTGGGGATCCAGAAGACCAAATCACGTATAAGTCAACATTATTACTGGCCAGGTCTTTCCAAGGACGTGGTGCAGTTTTGTAAAACATGCCATACGTGCCAGATTGGGAAAACTGCAAACTGGCGCCTTTAATTCCCACACCAGCTATTGGGGAACCATTTAGTAGGATGTTGGTAGACTGTGTAGGACCTTTACTGAAAACAAAAGCGAGACACCAATATATACTCACTATCATGGATAGGGCCCCTCGGTTCCCAGAGGCCATTCCCTTGAGAGCAATTTCTGCTAAGGTAGTGATAGAGAAGTTAATCCAGTTCTTCACTCAATATGGATTACCGATTGAGGTTCAGTTGGATCAAGGTTCCAATTTTATGTCTAAAATATTTCAAGAAGTTATGGGTAATTTAGGTATAACACAGTTAAAGTCTTCAGCAGACCACCCACGGACAAAGGGAGCTTTAGAAAGGTACTATCAGAACCTCAAAACAATGATCAGAGCACACTGTCATGAATATCTCCGTGATTTGGCTAAAGGGCTAGAATTTCTTTTGTTTGCCACCAGGGATTCACCTACTGAGTCGACAGATTTTAGTCCTTTTGCATTAGTTTACGGACATGAGGTAAGAGGTCCTCTAAAACTAATTAAAGAAAGGTTTTACAACAGAGGGATGAATCTTCTGTGTTCTGTGTTCCAGGAACAGTTCATGAGAGCTTGCAAAGTGGCTCAGGAACATCTTAAAGCTTCCCAAACAACTATGATGAAATCAGCAGACAAGCATGCTAAGACCCAAGCATTTCAACCAGGGGATGAAATGTTAGTATTACTACCTTTACAGGGTGAACCATTGAAAGCATGGTTCAGTGGTCAAGAGAATTGGTAAGGTATTTGATTGACACCCTGGATTGCTGGAAAAAGAATCGACTGTGTCATAACAATATGTTAAAACCATATTATCGCCGGGGAGAGAATTAGCAAGCGCAGGTATGTCAAGTAGTAGGGACAGTGAATGACGAAAGGGATGGTGAGGATGAGACAGAACGAGGAATAGGTAATTTTCAAATTGAACTTCCAGTTAGCTAATACTGAATTGCTGGGGAGATTAGACACTATGCTTCCATATTTAGATGCAGAACAATAAGAAGACCTAACAAGGCTACTCACAGCATTTAAAAGCATCTGTAGGGATAAACATAGAAACATAGAAAATAGGAGCAGGGGTAGGCCACTTTGCCCTTCGGGCCTGCTCCACCATTCAAAAAAGATCACGGCTGATCGTCTAATTCAGTACCTGTTCCCGCTTTCTCCCCATTTCCCTTGATCCCTTTGGCATTAAGAAATATATCTATCTCCTTCTTGAATATATTTAATGACTTGGCCTCCACTGCCTGCTGCAGTAGAGAATTCCACAGGTTCACCACAATCTGAGTGAAGAAATTTCTCCTCATCTCGGTTCTAAATGGCATACCCCGTATCCTGAGACTGTGACCTCTGGTTCAGGATGTACAACCTTAGCCATACATGTTGTGGTTGTAGGGGAATCCGTTCCTATAAAATAGCATCCTTACTGCTTAAGTCCAGAGAAACAGGCCCAGGTAAAAGCAGAAATCCAATACATGATGGAAAACCACCTAATAGAACCCAGTCAAAGCAGCTGGAGTTCACTAGTAGTATTAGTGCCTAAACCTGATGGTTCAATTAGACTTTGCATTGACTACAGAAAAGTTAATGCAGTAATAAAGACAGACTCCTACCAAATCCCTCGCTTGCAAGACTGTATTGACAAAGTGGGCAGTACCATGTTTCTTACAAAAATAGATTTGTTAAAGGGATACTGGCAAGTTCCTTTAGCACCCCGAATTAAAGAAATATCAGCTTTTGTCACAATGGATGAGTTTTTCCTGTGCCAAGTGACACCATACAGGCTACGGGGTGCACCAAAAACTTCCCAGGGAGTAGTGAACCCAGTGGTAGGCAGTGTTCCTAACCATGTAGTTTAACTTGATTATGTGCTGGTCTATAGGGACACTTGGAAGGAACATTTGAAACAACTAGAAGCTCTGTTTTAAAAATTACAATCTGCTGATTTAGAAATAAACCTTGCCAAAAGTAAATTCGCAAAAGCAAGAGTGACCTACCTCAGGCATATAGTGGGGCAAGGACAAGTGTTGCCAAAAACAGCAAAAGTACAAGCATTGGTGGATTTCACCACCCCAAGGAATAAGCGAGAAATCATGAGGTTCTTGGGGATGTGTGGTTTCTTCTGAAAGTTTGTACCAAATTTCAGCCCTGTAGCTGCTCCACTAACAAATTTGCTACAGGAAAAGAAAACCAAGGTAGTGTGGTCAGGGGAGTGACAAGCATCTTTTGAGATGCTGAAGGTCATTTTGACTAATGAACCAGTGTTGGCTGCTCCAAATTTCACGAAGCCCTTCAAGGTAGCAATTGATACTAGTGACCTGGGGGGTCAGTGCAGTCCTGTTACAAAATGATGAATCAGGCATAGAAAGGCCAGTGGGACACTTTTCAAAAAAACTAAATCAACACCAAAAAAGATATTCCACAGTGGAAAGATAAACCTTAGGGCTATTATTGGCTCTTAAGCATTTTGAAGTCTATGTCTGCCACAACCACAGACAGACACTGGTATATTCTGATCATATCTCCCTAGCATTTGTGGAAAAATTTAAAAACCATATGCCAGACTATTCTAATGGTGTTTACTATTACAGCCCTACCACTTAAAGATTGTCCACATTGTGGGCAAAAATAATATTATTGCAGATGCTTCATCGTGAATTTAACTGTGTTTGTTATATGAGTGCAAAGATGGTACTAAACAAAATTGTATTAACTACGGGGAAATAGTAAATGGGGATGAGTGTGAAAATATGTGTTTTAAAATGTTTTCAACTTCTGTTTTTTTATAAAAGCAAAATACTGCGGATGCTGGAAATCTGAAACAAAAACAAGAACTTTACTTTCATTTTCAGTCATTTTTAGTTATTTTTTCTTCCTTTTTTTTGGCATTCCTTTTTACATTTTTTACAATCTTTTTTTGTATTTATTTCAGTTCATCTTAGTTTGTTCAGTTTGCTCACCCACTGTTTTTTTCAGGTTGCTTTTCTTCAGGTTTGCACTTGCTGATGTTCAATATTCAGTATATTCACACCTAATCTGTACTAATGCTTTGTCTTTCAACACACCATTAACATATTGTTTGCCTTTGCTCCGTGACCTTTTGGTCAGCTATGTGGCCTGGTCCAATCTGCACCTTCTCCTTTGTTATCTCTTGCCCAACCCCCACCTCACTTGTTTATAATCTGTGACTTTTCTAATATTTGTCAGTTCCGAAGAAGGGTCACTGACCCGAAACGTTAACTCTGCTTCTCTTTCCACAGATGCTGCCAGACCTGCTGAGTGAATCCAGCATTTCTTGTTTTTGTTTCTGTTTTTTTATACATTGTAATGAAAAGCATTTAAAAATGGCATTTCATTTCTCCAAGGGTGGAGGTGTTGCGAGTGTTTCAATTTTTTTGTTAACTTTTGTGCATTTGTGTTTTTAAACTGAAAAGGATTCCATAAATGTTGAAACTTTTGGTGTTTTTTTTTAAAGGAGGTCACCAGAAGGTTTGGACTGAGTTTGAACTGTAAACAGTTACTGGAAGGCACCTGTTTTCAAATAACCCAGCAGGGGTTGTTTTTGATTTGGGAAGATGTTTATGAAGAAATGACAAACCAAGATATATGGTTGTCAGGAGGCTTGCTTTCTGGAAAGTTTTAGTTTCAATTTGAACTGTTAAAAAAGTCAGCTGTTTTTTTTTGCCTGCAACAGAAAAGAATACCAGCTCATCTCTCTCTCTCGAAAGGAAACCTTGTATTCCAATGTGTCAGTTTCCTGTTTCCTCCTGTATTTGAAGAAACCCTGCATGTTTAAAGGAACCTTGCATATCGAATGTGTGGGAACCAAAACCTTGTTGCTGCATTCCTGCTTTAAGATCGATTATGAGCCTTTGGTAGCTGCATATCTTGGAAAGCCTACCCAAACTGATCTTCAACATCGCTTGAAAGCACTGTTTTAGGAAGATCCCAGTGACAGCCATCGTGAGGCATTTGGGGCACCAAACCAAAACAAAGGACATCTTTTCACACCTTTTCAGCCAAAGTGTTTTTTCTTTTCCTTCTGTTTTCTTTGTAACAGCTGCAAACAATGATCCCTTTTATTTTTTTCCCAGTTAACCAGTGTGTCTGTATGTGTGTATGGGTGAGGGCTAGATAAATAAGGGGCTTTAATATTTCAATTTTTGTGTATGTTTTATTTCATTATTGGGTAAGATTTGGTTTATAATAAACTGATAATTTTGTGGTTTATTGAAGAAACCTGGTTGGTGTGCTTTATTCTGGGAAAGATAGAGTATATGGTTGACCGTATCGGTAAGTGGGAAAATCTAAATATATGTTGTGACCAGTGTAGAAGTGGGATTGAATTAACAGTGCACTCCTTCTACCTCAGTTGCAACAGCCTGCAGACACCTCACATCCTCATCTGAGCAGGCAACACTCAAACTTACCCTCAGCCTATTTCCCTCATGTTCCAATGCCTCACAGTGACTGCCCCAAATGTTGTCCTTTCCTCCTCTGCACACAAGCCTTACCAACACTCACACCTCCCCACTTTCCCTCCTTGCAGGAGAGGGGAGCGCACAACTTAGCAAGAGGCAGAGATGCAGGGTGGGGGGAGGTGGGGGAGTGGGCCTCCAGTGACAGACATCTTGTCAGCTATTGGCAATGCATGCCAATCTGGTCCACTGAGAAGGAGGTCTTGTTCCACGAAGATGCAGATGTCAGCACCGACCTGCCTTGACAGCCTGAGTCTCCTGAGGCACCAGTGCTCAGACATATTGAGAGAGCTGCTCCTCTGCTTGTAGACCCTGTATTAGGGGTCTCGTCTCCTTTTAGCTGGATTTTCATGGCCGTCCGCTCTGCCCTGAGGACGTGCATATGGCTAAGGAGAAGGTAGTCAGTGCTGCTGCTTGGAGCAGTTGGCGGTGGTGAGTTGCCTGCCCTTGACCTTCAGCTGAAGTAGAGTGTGGAACCGTAATAGCTGCTCTCATGCCACTCTGAAGGCTGGCAGCAATAGTGCAGCTGAAGGTGGGTGAAATGCTAGACAGGGTGAAGTGCCTTCCAAACAGTTGGCAATCACCTGTCAAGCAGTGAAAGGACTCTCTGAGAGAAGAAGTGCTTTAAACAGCAGCCTCTCATCTGGCCAGGGCTGGAGCACTTCAATATGACTGATCAAAGCTTTCATCGCTTGTCAATTTCACTGTAGAAGTTCTTCCTGCTGTGTACATGCCTTCTTCAACCTGCCAACACAGGGTTGAATTTAATTGGCCCCTTGGTGGATGGGCTAGGAGGTGGGGGGCTCCATAGCATTGTGGTAGGGGTGGGGGGGGGGGGGGCAGACGGTCCATCACCTTCCTGTCACAACATGATTAAGTCAGGGGCGGGAAAGGCCGAAGATGGCCTTCCCCTCCAGAGGCCAATTGAGGCCCTTAAGTGGCCTGTTATCAGCTAGTTAAGGGCCTCTTCCTGCCACTGCTGCTGGAATTAAGTCAGCTGCAGGAAGGGGCATCTGCCAAGTGGGGAGGTTGCCCAATGAAACAGCAGGACTCGGTGACACTACCTCACTTACCTGGGGTCCTGATCTTCAGCCCTGGGCCTTCTATAGTACAAGAGGTGGCCACCGCTCCTGGTGGCAATGCCAATACTACTGAGCTGCTGGCCCTCTGATTGGGTGACAGCTCTTGGAGGCAGGATCCTCGTCTTTAAAGGGACAGGGATCTTGGCGCCAGGCATTTAAATTGCCCGAATGCCATTGAATCGCGCCAGGGGCTGGGGGCAGTGAGTGATGGTGGGGTGCTGCTCCGAATGACCAAGGCGGGATTCCCACCTTTTCGGTCCGGCACTGGGAGCCGTGCTGATGCGACTAAATTCAACTCATAGTGTGAAACTCCTACACTGTTGGAAAAGAAGGAATCCATTGCTCCTAATTACCTTTTTAAGTACTTTGACTGGCTTCCTGCCTCTGCCACGAGGGTTCCCTGCTGCAGTCCCAAACTGTCTCTGGGAGAGCTGGAAGGGGCGGGATCTTGACCCGATGTCCTTTTCTGCAATTTTCCTGCCCTCACAAATTTTCTGAGAAAGTTAAAATATTGGAAGTGCATTCTGGAACTTTATTGGCCAACTCGAACCTGTGCTCTGACTTTAGGGAGTGGTGAACAGAATGATTGAGTTACCTTACTAAAAAGTTATGAAATTCCTGGAGAGGAACTGTTCCAGTAACGTTGTCTTTGAATGCAATGGCATTGTCGCTATGTTCGTGGTTTCCTTTGTTCTGGTCATTGTACATAAATCCAGGTGCACTGATAGTAATAGTCAACTGCTGTTGCTATATGATAGCTGCTGAACATACAATAGCCTTAATATTCCTTACACTCCACTCATGCACAGATTGGGCAGAATCATGTAGTGCTGTGAATTTTATTATATTTGTTCTCCCCCCCCCCCCCCGCCCCCCCACTCTGTCTGAAGCTTTCATACTAACGACATCCTGGGTATGAAAAGTAATGCGCAGGATAAGGTAATTGGCATCACACACTAATAGAATTAGATCCTTTGATGATAATAAAATTGAGCAGCTAGTCATATTGGGCTTTTAAGGCAACATGTGTTCTGTCAATTACTCCCTGCATCTATGGGAATTCTACCAGTCTGTAGAATTGGACTACTCATTCTCTTTGCTTTACAGATTCATTTAAAATGTAATTAATTGAAAACCCCATTTTAAATTGAACATTAGTGACCACCTTTATGCAGTGGCAACTAATACTGTCTGACTTTTGTGAGAGAGGTCACCCGAGACTGCCGAGAAAGACCGAGTGGCAAAAATATTTAAGGCAGTGGATATGTTCACTGCTACAGATAATGCTGCAGTTCTCATTGAAGTGGGTTATAGGTCTTCATCCAGCAGCTGGCATAATTCACCATTAGTCTCTGGAGAGAAACACAGCCTTAAGAGGCATTGATGGTCAGGAAAATTTCAGCAGGATTAACTAGGTTTGTAAATTCTATGAAGTGAGTATCATTGGGTTGGAAACAAATGTCTTCTGTGATACAACACTCTGAGTTCGTCGGATCAAGTCTCTTTCATTTCTTTATCCTCTTCCTCTTCATAGCACAGGAAAACAGGACTTCCCATTCAAAAATCCTTTTCCCCAGTGCCAAATTTGAATTTGCCCAATACTCACTTTAGTGTCAGGAAACCTCTTCAGTGAAGTGTCACTACACAAAATACCAAAAAGTACTGTCCTGGGAAAGTTATAGAAGGATGCAGTTAGGTTCGACAAAAGTACCCTCCTCTACTGTCCATCGAAAAGCTTCGTCCTGTGCTGCTCGTACTGGCAATTACATTTTCCAGCATTGAATTAGGGACAGTCATTAGGAAAAATTGAAGGGAGATTTTGGCCATGCCCTATTATTCAACCCCCACCCCCTCTCCCACCATTTATATGCACTGGACCAAGCTTAAGATAGGCAGTTATTAAGACTGATGGTCTTTAGAGTGGAGACATCTGGCAATTTCTTGGGGCTTGATTGTGATCCAGATTTTTACACCTTAAAAAACTCCCTAAAGTGGGTAAAATCCTGTCCAACATTTCTATTGCCTAATATAACATTGAAAACTGAAAAGCAAATTCCTAGTCATGTGCAACAAACATACTGCACTCATTACAGGCAAAGATAAAAGGAGCCCACATGTCAGGAATTACAATAAGCTCCTGCCTCTGAAATTAAATATTAAAATAACATACTGCAGCTTTTTCTGTTCGGAAAACATACTGTGACTAGTTCCTTCAATGTGCAAAAGAAAATCTGGGAAAATTCTTAAAATCAGTGCTGCCAGCTGGCTGTAGAAATACAAAAACATTAAACATCAAAAGTGAGGTGCCATTTAACATGTAAACAATAATAAGGTAATTTAAATCCTCCTTCCACTATTGGATCACCACTTTCCATCAAGCTCAACTTTGTAGCAATTTATAGGTCACCTTTGAAGCTGACTTCTCACCTACATGGGAATCTGTCATGAAGCAGGATCTTAGAGGCCCTTTTTAAACTTCTATTGCTGTAAATCTGGATCAAATTTATACAAAATTATTACTGGCATTTTTCTGTTGACGCTTTGTCTGGTCCATTGGTTTATTGGTCCCTGTATTTTTTAAGCAAGGTTAGCTTAGTGTCCTTGGAATTAAAGTGTATAATATTCATTCTAATTTACAAAGGTGAATCAATCACATACTAACAATTACTGATTTGTTTCCATTTTAGTATGTGAGATGCTGGAAAGAATTTCTCATCCCCTCCATAATAATTTCCTGTTGTTTAACAAGGTCCTGGAAAATTATCAACTTAATTTGTGTCATTATTTTGCTTCTTTTAAAACCTACTGATCGGTGTATTTAATTCCCACCATATGGTGTTTTTAGCGTATCTGTTAATGTAGAATATATATTTATGTGAAAACATAAATCCTGCCGACAGTTTTGAAGCCAAAATTGATAATAAAGCCAAAGATCTATTCAGCTATTGATTTGGGGATATTCTTGAAGCACATCTTTCTCTGTCCTAAAAAGTACCTTTTATGAGTCCCACATGAATAGAATTTTGGGGCTTTAATGGGCTGGATTTTGCGGTCACAATAGTGGCAAACGCAAGAGCGCCGCAACTTCCGGCGATCGCAGATGTGCCAAAAAACTCAAAGTTGCGGTGCGCCTCAATTGGCTCCAGAGGAGCGTACAATGCTGGTCCTGCTGGGCCGCTCCTTAAAACAGTAGGGATCGGTACTGTGTGAATTTGGTCTAATTGCTCACAACTTGCACAGACTTTTATGTGCTTTCTGTTAGAGCTGTTATTAACAGGCGTAAAGCCTGCTGGGAATGGATCGGCCAATTAACTTTACAATAAGCAGAAGGATCTTGGAGAATCTTAGGAGAATGTAACTGACAAAACATGGAAGTGAACACATTTGATTTCATACTTGCCAAAAATCTAACTGGAATTTATTATAAACAAACTTCATCTGCAGTGTTCATGCATTCTCTTCATGAGGTTTCTGGAAATAGACTGGAATTTTACACCTCCACCCCCCCTCGCCGGGAGCAGGCTGGAGACATGGTGTCAAGCGTAAAATTGAATGAGAGGCAAGGGGATGCTGTTCCCATCGCCTACTCGCCCCTGCTGCTATTTTACCAGCAGCGGGAGAGGTTGAAAATGGCCCACCCGCCCAAGGCCAATTGAGGCCCTTAAGTGGCCAATTACTTGCTACTTAAGGGCATCCTCCTGCCACTGCTGGTATTTTACTAGTGGTACCCAGAACTTCAGCACCTGTGGAGGCCGGCTGGTAAAAGCTGGAGGCCTCCTTACCGGCCCGGGGAAGGGCCCTTCTGACTGGACACCCTGTGCCCCCAAAGGGCCCCCCCACACCCACAGCAGCACAAGCCGCCTCTGCTGGAGCACCTCCTCCTGAACAGTCCCCAACCCTTTGCCAGAGCCCAGCCGATTGTCCCCAGTGAACCCCAAAACCCCGCTAACCTTTATGGAGGCCTGTGTTCACGGTCCTCCTCTGTATGGGTGCAGACTTAGCAGGGGCCACCACTCCTGGTGGCACTGCTGCGACTGAAGAGATGCCAGTCCACTGATTGATCAGCAGCTCTTGGAGGCAGGACTTCCTCCCTCAGAGAGGCAGAAGTCCCGGCCGAGGCCAATTAAGGGCCCAGGCCTAGGACACGCAAAATTAAAGCGTGGCTTCCAGTCCCGGCAGAGACGGGCTTGTCCCTGACTTTGAAGCCGATGGACGGGGTCTCCGCCACCATGTAAAATTGAGGCCAGAGGCACGGTTGTTAATAAAGTGTCCACGTCAAAGCTCAGACCACAGATCAGTGGTTTGCACGCCATCAGCTTAAGTATCCAATGCTTCAGATTTTTCACAGAAATAAAACTAATTCAACATTTACAATTATAAAAAAACACGAACATTTTGTCGTTGACAACCTAAATGTTTTGTAAAACAAGTATGATGGTTTCAATAACCATCCATTTTGAGTTTTTTTTCTGAGTGATACCAATTTAGTATTTAGAAAATGAAATAACTACATATGTTCCGACATATGTCAGTTGCTGAACATACTCTGCATGTGTCATGTGCAATACAATGCTAGTATTGGTGATATTGGCAAAAGAATGCTCGACAAGATCATATGAAATTCTTTTGTTCCTGTTATATATTATTATATCATTCACAAAGAGCTAGGAACTAATTCTTATGTGTAAGTGTGTTCTGGGGAGATCACATTCACTGCTGCTCCGCAGTCATCTGATGTGTAACACTACACCACTCAAGAGCAGGTTCTTAGCAGGCAGCGTGACGAGCTGTATTAACCCCAAAGAGCTCCAGCCTTTCCAAGTCTATTTCTAACTTATGGGAACCAGAAGACATAATATGATGGCAGCAGGTGTCTGTGAGTAAGCCTAAAAGATTTTAAACAAATTTAATGCTGAATTAGGGATTGGGAAAAATTGACCCAAATTAGTGCCAGGAGAGAGAGAAAAAAATCTGAGTGAATCATGCGAAAACGCAAAAACAAATGTTGGCAGCACAGCAACGAATGCATACCAATATCTTCCGCTCCTACACATAGGTTACCTTTTTGGTATTTTATGGGCCCAACTCTCTCCTTAGTTATCCTCTTACTCTTCATGTATTGATAAAATATCTTTGGGTTCACCTTGATTTTGCTTGCAAATATTCTTTCATGCCCTCTCTTTGCTCTCCTAATTCCTTTTTGATTTGACCCCTCCACTTTCTATACTCCTCTCGGCTTTCTGTAGTATTGAGTTTTCGGTGTCAGACATAAGCTTTCCTTTTCTGCCTTATCTTACCCAGTACGCTCCTTGACATCCATGGGGTTCTAGATTTGGCCGCCTCACCCTTTTTCTTTGTGGGAACATGTTTACCCTGAACACCTTGAATCTCGCCTTTGAATGCCTCCCACTGTTCTGACACTGATTTACCTTCAAGTAGCTGTTTCCAGTCCACTTTCGCTAAATCACTCCTCAGTTTAGTAAAATTGGCCTTGCCCCAATTGAGAACTTTAACTCCTGTTCTATCTCTGTCCTTTTCCATAATTATGTTAAAACTGACTGAATTATGATCACTACCACCAAAATGCTCTCCCACTGCCACCCCTTCCACCTGCCCATCTTCATTTTCTAATACTAAGTCTAAAACTGCGCCCTCTCTTGTTGGACTTGTTACATACTGGCCAAAAAGGTTCACCTGAATGCACCTCAAGAATTCTGCTCCCTCAATTCCTTTCACACTAAAACTGTCCCAGTTAATACTGGGGTAATTAAAATCCCCTACTATTACTGCCCTATTGTTCTTGCAATTCTCAGAGATTTATCTACATATCTGCTGTGCTATCTCCCTCTGACTGTGGGTCTATAGTACACTCCCAGCAACGTGATTGCCCCTTTTTTGTTCCTTAGCTCAATCCATATGGCCTCATTTGATGAGCCTTCCAACATATCATCCCTCCTCAAAGCTGTAATAGTTTCCTTGACCAAAATTGCCACTCTTTTTCCTTTCTTATCCACCGCCCTATCATGTCTGAAAACCCTGTAACCACGAACATTTAGCTGCCATTCCTGTCCCTTCTCAAGCCATGTTTCTGCAATAGCTAAGATATCATATTGCCACGTGTCTATCTGTGCCCTCAGCTCATCTGCTTTATTTGCTATACTCCTTGCACTGAAATAGATACCCTTGAGCACTGCCAAACTCTTTTTTTTATTTTCTAACCCTTGTTTCTTCTGTCTTCCAGACTCATCCATTAATTTTCCGCCTTCCATTTTAATTTCTGATTTTGTCCCAGCTGAGTCTACCCTCAGGTCCCCATTGCCCTGCCAAAATAGTTTAAACCCTCCCCAACAGCACTAGCAAAACACCCCGCAAGGAACTCAGTCCCAGCTCTGTTCAGGTGCAACCCATCCAGCCTGTATAGGTTCCATCTCCCCTGGAGCCGGTCCCAATGTCCCAGGAATCTGAAGCCCTCCTTTCTGCACCATCTTTCCAGCCACACATTCATCTGTCTTATCCTTCTATTTCTATTCTCACTTGCGTGTGGCACTGGGAGTAATCCGGAGATTACTACTTCTGAGGTCCTGCTTGCTATTTTCTTACCTAGCTCCCTAAATTCTGACTGCAAGACCACATCCCTCTTTCTACCTATGTCGTTGGATGTGGACCACGACTGCTGGCTGTTCACCCTCCCCTTTAGGATGCTCTGCAGCCGCTCAGTGACATCCTTGACCCCAGCATCAGGGAGGCAACACACTATCCTGGATTCACCTCTGCGGCCGCAGAAACGCCTGCCTATTCCCCTGACTATTGAATCACCTAACACTCTGGCTCTTCCAGTCTTCCCTATACTCCCCTGTGCAGCTGAACCACCCGTGGTGCCATGGACTTGGCTCTGGCTGCACTCCCCAGTTGAAGCATCACTTTCCTCAGTATTCAGAACTGAATACCTGTTGGAGAGTGAGATGCACTCCCTGCCTGATTCTTTTTGACTGTCTGGTGGTTACCCATTTTCTCTCTCCCTGCCTACTCTTAAGCTGTGGGGTGACCACATCTATAAAACGTGCTATCCACATAGCTCTCATCCTTATGGATGCACCGTAGTGTCGCCAGCTGCTGCTCAAGTTCCAAAACCCAGTGCTCAAGCTGCTTCAATTGATGACACTTCCTGCACAAATGGTTCTCCAGGATACGGGATGCATCCTGGAGCTCCCATGTAGCACAGGAGGTGCACTCTCGAGGTTGAAGTAACCCTGCCATTCCTTTATTTATTAGTTGACCCTTTGCTACTGCTAAAAAAAACCTTACCAATACTACAACAGCTTAGAATTATTAATAAAACCTTACTAGTACTGATAAATCCTACTAAAAATCAATACAGTTCACTAGTTAAAATAAACCTTACTCAAAAAAAACCAGCTACTCACTTGTTCCTTTATTATTAAGCTATTTACACATACACCCTAACAGTAAAGTACTAACCCAGATATTTAGAGTTATTCCCTAACAGCAGTCGGTCACCAACCAATCACCTTGCAGCTTTCATGTGATGTCACTGCTCACTTCGTTTTCAAACTGCCTGGACTCCTCTCCGCTCCTGTTTTCTGTTCTCCCGGAAGGTAGGCCACAACCCTTGGGCTCTATTTATCTGATCCTCGCTCTGTATACTTCCTGCAGGTCTGCTCCTCTCCGCTGCTCTCCCGGAAGGTAAGTGATGTTGTAGAGGCATTTGAGAAATTTAAAAGAAAGTGCTGATTGACATTCACTAGTTTTCTAAAAGGCATGAGTGAAGAGGAGAGGGTCAGCTGTGGGCAGGAGATAAAGGATTAAATTTGTTTAATAGTTGGGATCTGATTGAAGAGAATAGCAGAAAGCAAGACTAAATTTTTGAAAAATTCAACGCCCATCTCCAGCCAAAATCAAATCATCAGATCTACCAATATGAATTTCAAGGCTTCAGACAGGAACTAGGTGAGCCCATTGAGAATTTCCTAACAAGATTGAAAAATGCAGCCAGAAAATGTAAATTTAAAACAACAGATGGAAGGCAGCTAGATCAGCTAATTTTGGATTTTGCACTGCCTGAAATATGGTAATTGAAAAGGACAAGCTCACAATATCACATGCTGTAGACAGTGCCAGAGTGCATGAAGCCACGAGCAGACAGATGAACACACTGACTACCCAAACGGCTAGCCTTCAGTTAAGCCAAGAGAAAGGCAGCAGGGTTAACTGTATGTTCTTTGTCATTGAAACAGATGGTCCTGCTATCCTGGGGTTGAGCAGTTATGAAGAGCTGCAGATTATCTCAGTAAACCATGAGGTGAAGGAGGCAACACCCATTGAAGAGTGCCCTCCAATCAGAAGCAAAGAAGATCTGGTACAAAGGTACACAGAGTGTTTTGATGAAACAGTTGGTTGCTTTGAAGATTTTGAGTATCACATCACTGTTGACCCAGCGATAAAACCAGTGATTCATCCCCCACTTAAAGTACCAATAGAACTAAAAGGAAAGCTTGACATAGAGCTCCAAGAGATTGAAGAAAAGAAGGTGATCGTCAGAGTCACAGAGCCTACAGATTGGGTAAATTCTATTGTGGTGAGAGAGAAGCCAAATGGACAGCTAAAAGATTGTCTGGATCTCAAAGATCTTAATCAAGCCATAACAAGGAATCACTACCCTATTCCAACACTGGAAGAGATCACACCAGCACTGGCAGGGACAAAAGTTTTTAGCAAGCTTTATGTCAGAAATGGCTACTGGAACGTGAAGCTTGATGAGGAATTTTCTCTGTTGACAACATTCAACACATCCTTTGGATGGTGCAGATTTCTGCGTCTACCTTTTGGCCTTAAAGGGAGCCGGAATGTATCCGAGCAGAAAGCAGAT
Source organism: Heterodontus francisci (assembly GCF_036365525.1). NCBI lineage: Eukaryota > Metazoa > Chordata > Chondrichthyes > Heterodontiformes > Heterodontidae > Heterodontus > Heterodontus francisci. Next base: position 118,684,753 of record NC_090373.1, on the reverse strand, counting down.
GAGACATACCAAAGATGTAAAGGAGCAGTCGGCATAGCTGATGATATCCAGATATATGGTGTAGATGGAAAAGATCATGACTACCATCTACAAGAAACCATGCAGAGAACCAGGAAAGGTGGGATCAAGCTAAATGCAGACAAATGCATTGTGAAAATGACAAAATGCCAGTTCTTCAGAATGTTGCACACACCTGTCGGACTCAAAGCCAAGTCCTGAAAGAATCACTGCCATCTCTGGGATGGAAGCCCCAAGGGACAAGAGAGAGTTGAGAAGTTTCCTTGGCTTGATCCAATACATGAGCTTCTTCATACTGCAGATGTCGGAACAGACAGCAAATCTGCGGGAGCTGATGAAAGAAGATGTAGAGTACCAGTGGTCAGAGTCACATGACAGGAGTTTCAACAAACTCAAAAAGGTAGTATGCAAGGAGACAAGTCTTTCATACTACGACAGAAAAAACCTGTCACTCTGTAGCAAGTAGATGCTTCTACAAAAGGACTGGGAACAGTCCCAGTAGAAGACGGAAAACCAATAGCAATTACATCCAAAGCTTTAACCTCAGCTGAGACCAGATATGCCAACATAGAAAGAGAACTTTTGACAGTCGTGTATGTATGTGAGAAGTTCCCTACTGTTACATTCACGCAAGGAGAAATTATGAACTATAAAATGAACTGATGAATTGAACTCGAAACAGACACCTTTTTCTGCAAAACAAGATGGAGTAAGAGATCAGATGACCTCTCCTGTACTGCAAATACACATGGCAACTGCTGGAACTCTAAACAAATTGCCATGTCTGGTCAAGTGTTGAATAAAGCATTAGAAATGTCAATGGCCCATTCAATGTTAATGGCTACTCCTCTTCAACAATTGAGCTAACAATGACTTTGCAGGCATAAAGACTCCACACTCAAACTCAGAATAATGAGTGTGAAAAAAATACCACTTTATCAAGATGGCATAGAGAAGAGCAATGTCCAAATCTATCGTCTAACAATGGCCACACCAGCAAACACCATTTATGAAAACACAGTGAGAGAGAAACTTGGGTCACCTGACAGAAGCCAAGTCTCTGATAAGGAGTTTTTGATAAGAGACATTTTCTGTGCAAAAGCCAGAAAGAAGAGAGACCCATCCCAGCAAGAGGAAGGACCCTGCCAGAACACCATCTTGAAAGTACTTACAGGCAGAAATGAAATGTGACCTTGAATCTCCCTACCTGAGAAATTGTAACCGGATTTTTTGCTATTGAACAGTGACTGAGACTTATCCAAAGAAGTCTGCAGCAAAGCATCCGTCCATCTGAAACTTTCCACAGTTTGACCTCGGTGAACCAGGAAAAAGGGAAAATAGGCCTGCACTGCTTTAATCTTTCTCCTGGTGTTACGACCAGGTGAGAAAGGTATCTAGGGGTCCCTCTCAGCCTTCACCCGGTCTTACTGTAACAGGGTTTGATTTTAAACACACCGTGTTTTGAGCTCCCCTTGGTGAATCCTTGTTCACCACTTTCCAATTATCAGGCAAAGAAATGAGCACAAACAGGCTTTCTTAGGTTTAAAGAAGAAAGATTGAAGTTTATTAAAACTTAAACTTAAACTCTAATTCGGTTGACGCCTATGGATACACTACGCGCCAATGCTAGCATGCATATGCGATACACAGATGCAAATAGAGACAGAAAAGAGCAGAATAAAAATAAAGTGTAAAAGTTTGAGGCAATCTCTGAAGAGGGTTTTTTTTTGTAACTATGCTTCGAGCTCGTTGTAATCCTTGCTTGCAGGTAGATCTTGCTTTTCGTTGGGGCCCAATATTCTTCTTAAACCTTGTTCACTGTAGGAGACTTTTCTCTCTTGGGGTTCATGTGTCTTAAATGGATTCGAAAGCTGGTGAGAAAGAGATGGGAGCTGACAGGAGAGAGAGGTTCTCAGTCCAGGAGCACAGAGCATTTTGTCTTCAAACACTGTTACTCCAATTTAAAATTCTCAGTTCAAAACTCAGCAACAGTCAGTTAGTCATGTGACTAAGCTGGTCTGACCACGTCTGTTCTGTGTATTGGGAGCCGAGGATAGCTCCTTTGTTCCAACACTCTCTGCTAGTATGCAAAAATGTCTTCCCAGCCAGGTGCTTGGCAGCCCCCTGTAATAGGCCTTCTCTTCTTTCAACAATTTGAGATTTAATGTCCATGTGGCAAAATTAATATGCCTCAATCTTGGCAGGTGGGGGCCAGAATGACACTGGGGAAACAAGCAAGGTTTCACAACAAACTCTTTTTAAAATTATCAGACCTAAATACATGCTATCTTTTAATATCTACCTTTTCTTGTGTGTGTGTCAGTGTGTGTGTGAGCATGTGTGTGTGAGAGAGAGTGGGTAATGTTGCAAATGTTTTCGGGTATTGTTTAATAAACATTTACCTTTCTTTAAACCTATGAGAAAACTTGTCATTTGTCTGTTTATTGACCATTAAAATGCTCAAGGGTTAAAACACAATTCTAATAAAAACACAGTGTTTGGTCAGTTGAGAAGTGAAAAAGGGAAACCACTCCTATCATTTCCCACCTGTAACAATACATATCTCTATGGGAGAAAGTTCAAAGTGGAGCGTGATCATCATCCACTGGAGCAAATCTACAAGAAAAATCTATGTAAAGCACCAGCCAGACTGCAGAGGTTACTCTTGAGGCTTCAGAGTTATGATTTCACTCTGAAATGTAATCCAGGAAGAGAAATGATGCTGGCAGACACCCTATCTCGGTTGTCGCCACAAGATCAAAGATCTAGTTTTAAAGATTCATCACCTGGTGAATGTAAAATCACTGAAACTGAGCCTTATTAGAGATGAGACCAGCAAAGCCAAGGAGTTACAGATGCTTTCTCAGCAAGTGATCCAGTGATGGCCTGATAAGATACAACAAACACAGCCAGCAATACGGCACAACTGCTCTATGCGGAAAGATTGGATAGGCTGGGGTTGTTTTCCATGGAACAGAGGAGGCTGAGGGAAGATTTGATTGAGATGTACAAAATTGTGAGGGGCCTGGAAAGAGTAGATTGAAAGGGCCTATTTACCCTGAGATCAGTGACTAGTGGGCAGAGATTTAAAGTGATTGGTAGAAAGATTAGAGGGGAGATGAGGAAAAATGCTTTCACCCTGAGGGTGGTGGGGGTCTGGAACTCACTTCCTGAAAGAGTGGCAGAGGGAGAAAATTTCATCTCATTTAAAAGGCACCCGGATATGCACCTGAAGTGCTGTAACCTGCAGGGCTTGGACCAAAGGCTGGAAAGTGGGACTAGGCTGGGTGACTCTTTTTTTGTGGCCAGTGCAGACACAATGGCCTCTTTCTGTGACATAAACTTTCCATGATTCTATGATTCAGTGACAATGGCACCCCAATTCACTTACAGAGAATTTAAGGAATTTGCTGAACAGTATGGGTTCGACACCATCACCTCAGCACTACACTACCCACGGGGACACATAGAAAGACATGCCGAGACAGTGAAAAGAACCCTTGCCTAATGCCGTGAGATGAAGGAAGACTCAAACCTTGCCTTATTGTCACTGTGATCCACACCTCTCAAGGCTGACATGAAATCACCTGCAGAACTGTTGAATGGAAGAAAGTATAAGACAACTCTTCCAAGCAAAATACATCCTCCAAGTGACCAGGAGGAAGTGAGACAACAACTCACTGAAGCACTGGTAAGAGGAGATCAACACTTCAACAAGCATGCTAAATCCATACCTGAGCTGTTGAAAGGACAAACTGCACATGTACAGGATCCAATCATGAAAACCTGGAGCCCAGAAAAAGCTGTTGATGAAGCTGAGACTCCAAGGTCATGCATCATTGAGACCAAAACCGGTAAGCAAATCAAAAGGAACAGAATCCATATTCAACCTACACCAGAGTTGTAAAAACAGAAAAGAGCATCAACAACACTGGAAAGTTCACTATCCAGTGAGACAACATCAACAACGTCACCAGCAAGTGACACAACATTAGCAACAGCAAGCATGATTCCTACTTCACCAGGAGCAACATACACATCTTCGCCTGTGCAGCATGCCAACTAGCACTGAGAGCAAAGAATGCCAAATCTACAAGATGGAGGCACAACATCTTATCACCTAAGTGATACCGTAAATAATATTTTTAGAAAATAAAACATGCTATAAAAAAAGACTTTAAAAGGGGTTTGATTTATTTCTGAAGGTCGATTTTATGCCACAACTGTACAGGGCATTGGTGAGACCGCACCTAGAGTACTGTGTACAGTTTTGATCACCTTATTTAAGGAGGGACATACTTGCATTGGAAGCAGTTCAGAGAAGGTTCACTAGCCTGATTCCTGGGATGAAGGGGTTTGTTTTATGAGGAAAGGTTGAGCAGGTTGAGCCTATACTCATTAGAGTTTAGAAGATTAAGAGGTGATCTTATTGAAACATATAAGATTCTGAGGGGGCTTTAAAGGGTAGGTGCTGAGAGGATGTTTCCCCTCATGGGGGAATCAAGAACTAGGGGGCATAGTTTCAAATTAAGGAGTCTCCCACTTGAGATAGAGATGAGGATGAATTTCTTCTCTCAGAGAGTCGTTAGTGTTTGGCATTCTCTTCCTCAGAGAGCTGTGAAGGTAGGGTCATTGAATATATTTAAGGCTGAGTTAGACAGATGTTTGATTGACAAGGGAGTCAAGGGTTATGGTGGGCAGGTAGGAAAGTGGATTTAAGGCCACAATCAGATCAACAATGATCTTATTGAATGGTGCAGCAGGCTCAAGGGACTGAATGGCCTACTCCTGCTCCTATTTCTTATATTCTTATGTTCACACTGGGTCTGGTGTCTGCCTCAGTTTCTCTCTGTCTCCTTCTCTCAGTGTCTCGGGTCCCTTCCCCATTTCTCTTCCTCTCTGTATGTGTCTCAGTGTCTTTCCTCTCTCCCATTCTTTATGTCTCCCTTTCTGTCTCTCTCTTTATCTGTCTTCCTCCTTCTCGCAGTCTCTCTCCCCTTCTCCCTCTGCCTCAGTATTTAAATGTTTATGACAGTTTTAAAAACTCTATAAAAGTGTTAAAAGTATTTAAAAGTTTATGACAGTTTTCAAAAAGCATTTAAAGTGTTTAAAAATATTTAAAATCATAATAAAACAATCACCTGCCTTTGAGCTGAAGACTGACTTCAAGGGACGTGTCTTCAACTTGTGACTTCAATAGGGGTATGGCTTTGCCAGCAATGCACCTTGCTGCTAGGCCTCACAGATCGTTTCGTCGGTGGGCCATGCTGCAGAAAAAATTGAAATTCTCGCTGCAGCCAATGAATCAGGTAAGTTCATATTTCTCTGTGCAGTCAGCTTTGCCGCTGACAGCAAAATTTAGGCCAATGTAGTACTTAGGGGGCATATCCCCACAGCACAATAATACCCCTAATTCTGGCACAATTAGGAGGATTAATTATGGCATGGACTTCATTGTACATATTCTGCACTGCAGTTTGCAGGTGATGCAGAGGGATTATGAGCCATGACAATAGTGGGTATCTCTGGTCTCCCAGGATCGAACCCTTCATTCACTAGGTATCTGTAAAAAAAGAGCACTGTTGACTGCCTCTGCGTAACTCATCATATGTGCTGTTGAGAAATCTGGCAACACATGCATAATCTTATGGTGATGGTCAGATATAAAATGATCATTGACATCCTACATTCACTAGGCAGTTGCAAACCTCAGGAAGAAGGTGTTGCGTGTATTGGCACCCCTACTTCTGCACCATGCACCATGACCACCTCCAGGCACTTACCCATTGTCTCTCGAGACAAGGAGGCCAAAGAAGAAGAAGAAGAAGCTTATTCATACCACATGGTGAATTTTACCTGTCGTCTCTTTTATATGAATACTTCTGTAACTTTGAATAGTTTTCCATGCTTAAGTATTTGAATCTGTCAATTGGATAGCTTTAATAGTGCTCTGTTAAAATTTGCAGGGTTGTGGGGAAAGGGCAGGGGAGTGGGACTAATTGGTAGCTCTTTCAGGGAGCTAGCACAGGAATGATGAACCAAATGGTCTCCTTCTGTGCTGTATGATTCGATGATTAAAAGCTCCCGTTCTATTTGATATCTATTGATGAAGGTTTGATAGTCAGAACAAGAAACAAGTCAAGAACCAGACTCTCAGTCTTTCTCTTTGGGATAAAGCATCAGCATCCCAAAACATTTAACTCTTTGGGCTAGAAATTGGTCTGTGACATTTATTGGGCACAGGGCAAATTTTGTGCTGCCCCCTTACTTAAATCATTGGAGTATGCAGCCCAGTGTGACCCGAGCTGCTGGCTGGCTGCAGGCTCAACAGGGGCCCGAAGAGCACATGTTCCAGCTAGCCTCAAGTTCTTAAAGATGGTCTGTCTGTCTTAAAGGGAAGCTGCACTGGATAACAGAAGGTTATTGCTGATTGAAATTGGTGCAAACCTGAAGAAGGAGTATGGAGCACCAGGCCAGAGAAAGGGTTCCCAGGTTCACAGATGGACAGCTGGAGATGGTAGTGACCCAGATGGACAGAAGAGAAGCCTTTTTCTGTGGGGGGATGGGAGCAGGGGACAAAGGAGGACAGTGCTGGAGTCTGGCCCTGAAGACATGGCAGCAGTGCTGCAAGAAGCTTAATGACCTCACACGCACAGTCAAGGTCAGTGAATGCATCCTCACATCATATCTCATACCTACCAAGCCTCTCATGCTGTTCAATGTACCACACCTCCATCACTCACCCATCAGCACTTATTGACACTCAGAACTCATGCCTAACATTCAAATATTCCACTAAAACAAAATACTGTGGATGCTGGAAACCTGAAACAAAAACAGAAAATGCTGGAAATACTCAGCAGGTTCTGATGAAAGGTCACATGGATCTGAAACATTAACTCTGTTTTTCTCTCCACAGATGCTGCCTGACCTGCTGAGTATTTCCAGCATTTTCTGTTTTTGATTCAAATACTCTGCCTCCTCCACATAGGCATTCCAATAATGCCAGCCTAACATTTACCTCTCACTGCCTCTACACACCTCCAGCTATTCAGCTTTGGCAGGTACATCACCCAAACACAGTGCAACAAAATTACTGGCATTCTATCTCTCTCTTGCAAGGTTGCTCAGAACAAGAGGGAGCACCAGAGAACCAGCAGTGGACTGGCACAGATCCATTCATTGAGCCTGATGGAGGAGATGGTGCTGCAAATCATGGGGCCAGCTCCAACAGAGCTTGTGGCATCCGGCATCGTCAAGACCATCGATGATGACAGTAAGTTACTGTCCCTTCTCAACTCCCTCCGCACCCTCAACCTGATAGCTGGCATAAAGTGAAAGCTACAGATAGTGTGGCCATCCCAACCCTGACTCCAACCCTCCCTATCTACTTTTATACTTTCAAACACTCAAGAACTCCCAACTGGCATGTCACAGCATACCAAGGAGGAAGAGAGAGAGCAACACCACACCAGTGATGACGAAGCATCGTCACTTGATCTGACACTCGCAACCAACAGCTCAGATACTGGCACATCGCGTACCTTAGAGGCTAGTACACTCGAGATCTGCATGTGGTAAGTCACCAGACATGAGTGGGCTGCAGCCAGGCTGGGGGATCAAATAGCTCGTATGCCAGCTCATCGATGGGCGAGGTTGCAGATGAGTTCTGATACTAGGAAGTCAGTTGAGGACTTTGCTGGGATGACATGCAGGAGAATGCTGATGAACATGCACACTGAGATTCTGGGTGCATTGGCAGGCCTGCCAGACAGTAGGTAGGACCGACTGGTGCAAGATGAATGTAACTTGGCTGCTTCCAGGATGATGGGCATTCATTGACATGATGTTCTTGGCATGATCGTGCACCAACTGCATGTTTATGGAATGGAACCCTTTGCGGTTCCTGTACTTCACCCCCTTGTCATGGGGGTTGCTCAGATCCATACGCGTGAAATCGATGGTGCACTACACCATTGGAAATCCCACTATGCTTGCGAAGCCACATCCCCTTTAATTCTGCTTGTTCCTCTTCAGCGCGAGTACAATGTACTGTCCTCATCTGGAGTAGATTGGCTTCCATGACTCCTGAATGTTTGCATGTACTAGGATATGTTGGAGATGTCTCTTGCTCCTCCTGGAAAGATCCAGACGCATAAAAATTTAAGGTCAGGTTGTCGGAGGTGTCACACTCCAGTGACCACCTCCTTGTTGAACCCGAATCACCTCCTGGGTCAAGTGGGGGTAGAAGAAGTGCTCTCCAAAAACCTTCAGTGGCTAGGGCCTTCTGTGGAGAGCCCTCCTCCTCCTGCTCCTCCTCCCTCTTCACAAAGCTTCCCCTCTCTGCAGCTTCTGCTCCATCTCATTTTTCATGTTGTAAACCAAGAACCCCTATAACTCGACAGCAATTCCTGTGTCCTCCCTATGGATCCAAATTTCACACCCTGTGTGTCTAGCAAGGTAACTACAAACTTGCTACAAAGGCGCTATTCACAATTTACATGATTCTGCCACTCCCACTGCAGTACAGGTTTTATTCTCACAAGTCACAGATAAAGTTATTGCAGAATGGGAATGATAAATTCACTCTGATTCAATAGGGGTGCTTCTATGAAAATGAAGCAAACACCCTCGAATTATCAGCTGTGCCTTGGACAGCGAAAAATATAAAGCTTATAATTACTGACGTCTCTGAGAGAGAGACAGAAAAAACAGAGAGGCAGACAGGTGCATCTTAATTTCTGTTTGTTTCAAAGAAAGAAGTTGAATTTTGTAATCAAACAAAGCTTCTTTGAGATAAATGGATGGGGAAGAATTGGAGGGGAAAAGAAGGCAGGGAACAGGTGGGGTATAATGGTGAGAGGGCTTCTGGCCTCTTAACACTTGTCCTTGAGGAGATCAAGTGAGAGTGAGAGGAAAGTGAAGGGTGTGAGTGACAATAGAGTGTGGGTGAGGGTAGGATACATGGCTCTGGTGGATAGTTCAAAGTGAAGGAGGTAAATATAAATGAGTGCAAATAGAAGTAGTGATGGGGAATATGAAACTGAGGGGATGGTAAGAATATGGAAAGGTAGAGAATGGGATGGGGGGGTGAAGCGATGGGAGGAAGCATGAGTGATGGGGTTAAGGAATGGGAAGGGAGTCACAGAGGGCTGCGGGCCACAATTATCCTGAAGGCGCTACCAGAAAATGTAATCTGCAGTCATCAATGCACACTACACCATGTGAAGCACCACTTCCCAGTTGAAAGGAAAGAAGAAAAGACAGGGAGAGAAACAAAGAAAAGAGTTAAAGAAAGAGAAACAGAAGAGAAGGGAAAGAGAGCCAGAGGCAGATGAGGAACAGGAGGAAACAGAGAGAGAAACAGCAATACAAAGGCAATGGAGATAGCTAAGAAATATATCATGTTCTCCAACTTACCATGTGCAATGCCATGGGAACTCACTTGGTGGATATAATGGCATCATTTTTGTTCTGGAGTCAGGGCCCTGATATCAGGATCATTTCTGGGTCACGACCCCCCATGGCGCCGGCTTGACACGCCCATCGCAATTTTTAAAAGAATGGTTAATAAATGACCATAAGGAGCTCTCGCTGTCCAATTAAGGATGGCAGGTGGGTTCCCAACACTGAGAGAGTGGCAGCCTGCCAATGTGGGTAAATGAGATAGGTGGTCTCAAGTTGAAGGCGCTCTCTCAGCGCTTCTAAATTTTTGAAATTAAAAATGGCCACAGTTGCCAGGCCGCCACTGTGGAGCCTGTGGCCGCAGCTGTGGTCATCTTTCTACATCGGCAGTGGTGGGTTTAAATGATTCTGGAGCGCTGGTCACAGCGCCACCACCCCGCCCCCAGTCTGCTGCCTCCTTTCATTGGCAGTGGTTCAGCCATTGCAGGGGGATAATTTCAGTCCGCGTGGGAGAGAGGCCTTAATAGGCCTCTTAATTGCCTTAATTGGATACCCACTGCTTGCGGGCAGGTAGTTGTTTCATCTCCTACCCGGGCTCTTTGAAAAGGACCCAGAGTGGGAAATTCCAGGCCTGCCTACCTCTTGTCCTGCTCTGGAGCCAATTGAAAATTTGGCTCAATATGTGCTAGTTGGAATATGTCATGTATTGGCTCTTTCTAAGATTGAAAAAGAACTAGAGGTCTGGCCTCGTTCCTGAGGAATAAGATATCTGCCCATAAAAATTACAACACCCCCTTGTGAGGGAGAAATATTCAAACCAGACAGGAAGCCGGGAGTACAGTTTACATCTTCCTCAAGAACCACAAACATGAAAAGCCAATCTAACAGCGCCATGAGCCAAAAATTGTTCCTGCCAAGGTATCGCTATCCTAGTGACCACCAACTGAAGCCCTGATCCTGAAACATTCATGCATTAATGTCAGGGCATTGAAAAAAATCTTGCCGTGGGATCATAGTAAAACATGGTCCTGCAATTACATATTAGGAAAATAGATAACTCCATCAACATGTAAGTCAATATACGATTCTAAAATTATTTTTTTTTAAAAATTAAATATTGTATTATGGTTGTGCAATAAAAATTCTCACATGTATTTGGTTTATTGATTAGTTTGCTATGATCATGTGCTTTCTAGGAGTTTGTTGTAATGAATTGAAGCATGGTGCAATACCGCTAAAGTTTAGTCTATGCAGATTGTGGTGTCCAATGATAGTCAAACTAATAAAACAATGGGCCACTTTGTTCTCATCAGAAAAATCTTGTATGAAGTATGATTTTGATTAAAATCAGCAATAAAGTGTGACAGGGCAGGACTTCCACTTGTTAAATTAAGCTATTTTGGGCAGGCTACCATTTAGGGGCAACTGGGGGCTTGTCCGGAGGGGGTGTCCCACCTTCTCCATTGATGCTGGCATTGGGAAGGGTGTGGTGTGGAGCAGGATGGAGTAGTAACAATGACCCCTACCATAAGATTATTTCATTGGGTTAGTGAAGGGACTGAGATCTAACTGGCTTCATAGAATCATAGAACGAACACAGCACAGAATCACAGAATAATACAGTGCAGAAGAGGCCCTTCAGCCAATCGAGTCTGCACTGATGCATTAAAACACCTGACCTGTCTACCTAATCCCATTTGCCAGCACTTGGCCCATAGCCTTGAATGTTATGAGGTGCCAAGTGCTCATCCAGGTACTTTTTAAAGGATGTGAGGCAACTCGCCTCTACCACCCTCCCAGGCAGGGCATTCCAGACCGTCACCACCCTCTGGGTAAAATATTTCTTCCTCAAATCCCCCTTCAACCTCCTGCCCCTCGCCTTAAACTTGTGTCCCCTCGTAACTGACCCTTCAACTAAGGGGAACAGCTGCTCCCTACCCACCCTGTCCATGCCCCTCATAATCTTGTACACCTCGATCAGGTCACCCCTCAGTCTTCTCTGCTCCAGCGAAAACAACCCAAGCCTATCCAACCTCTCTTCATAGCTTAAATGTTCCATCCCAGGCACCATCCTGGTGAATCGCCTCTGCACCCCCTCCAGTGCAATCACATCCTTCCTATAATGTGGCGACCAGAATTGCACACAGTACTCCAGTTGTGGCCTTACCAAAGTTCTATACAACTCCAACATGACCTCCCTGCTTTTGTAATCTATGCCTCAATTGATAAAGGTAAGTGTCCCATATGCCTTTTTCACCACCCTATTAACCTGCCCTTCTGCCTTCAGAGATCTATGGACAAACACGCCAAGGTCCCTTTGTTCCTCAGAACTTCCCAGTGTCAGGCCATTCATTGAATACTTCCGTGTCACATTACTCCTTCCAAAGTGTATCACGTCACACTTTTCAGGGTTAAATTCCATCTGCCACTTTTCTGCCCATTTGACCATCCCGTCTATATCTTCCTGTAACCCAAGACACGCAACCTCACTGTTAACCACTCGGCCAATCTTTGTGTCGTCCGTGAACTTACTGATCCTACCCCCCACATAGTCATCTATGTTGTTTATATAAATGACAAACAATAAGGGACCCAGCACAGATCCCTGTGGTACGCCACTGGACACTGGCTTTCAGTCACTAAAACAACCGTCTGTCATCACTCTCTGTCTCCTACAGCTAAGTCAATTTTGAATCCACCTTATCAAGTTACCTTGTATCCCATGTGCATTTGCTTTCTTGATAAGTCTTCCAGGTGGGACCTTGTCAAAGGCTTTGCTGAAATCCATGTAAACTACATCAACTGCACTACCCTCATCTACACACCTAGTCACAGAAGGAGGCCATTCGGCCTGTTGAGTCTGTGCTGGCTCTCTGCAAGAGCAATTTAGCTGCACCCAATCCCAAATTCCACCCTCAGCAAGATTGTGTAATTTTGATGTTACAAAAACACAAGAATTTCTACATAGGGCATAAATTTAAATGGAAAATGAGCTGCTGGTCATCCAACATAAAACTTGGTTGACGAGAAGATAAAACCGAACACTCGTTGACATTTTCACTTTCTGAGAAATAGAATGTTACCTTGTCCAAATTTATTTGCTGTATGAATTTCAGAAGCTTCTTTATAACCGAGCATCCTGCAGATCACTTCTGCATCCTGCTTGTCCCATTTATCATCGCACACTGTTCCCCATAGCTGGTCATAGAAAACCTCCACCCTGCCTTCATGAGGTCCTGAGCCATTCACCAGTCTTATGACAGGTCCAATTTCTCCTAATAAAAATATATTAACAAACTGATTAACATCCAACCAAGATAAATATCTCTCCAGGACATGATGGTTTCCATCCCTGCATATTAAAAGACATAGACAAAGAAATTGCAGATGTGTTCCAAAGCTCTCTATATTCAGGAATTGCACCTTTGGATTGGAAAATTGCAAATATCGCTCCATTATTTAAGAATGAAAGGAAGGAATGAAAAAATGCAACTAGACCTGTCAGTTTAACATCAGTTATGGGAAAGCTACTGGAATCTTTCCTTGGAGACAGAGTGACTGATCACTTGGAAAAGTATGAACTGATCAAGGAATCAGCATGGATTTGTGGTCTAACTAATCTAGTTGAATTATTTGAGGAGGTTACTGACACAAGCGATTATTCGCAAAAATGAAAGTGCACAGAATTGGAGGTAGCCTTATGACATATATCGATATTGGTTGGGAGGTAGGAGACACAGAGAGTAGGGAAAAACAAAATAAATGTAGCTATTTACTCACAGCAGACCTGCGAGTAAGTAATACAGAGGATGGGCATAATGTCAGTGCACAGCACTATTGCAAGTGAACATAACCACACAGTTTAATCATTACAGCATGGCCTCAACAGCTGCATCAGCAGTGTATGAACAACAGCAGTGTGTGAGGCTGTTAGTGTGCTGTGAAACTGCTCCATAAAAGTACAATGCATGTATTTACAGGAATTGAACTGCAAGTTGCTGTACTGGAATAGTTGACTAAACACTTTAATGGGGTCAGTTAGGTATAATTTTCAGCAAAAGAAATTTCCTTTACAGCACATTATGAATAGCAAACTACAAAAAATTCAAGAAATTAAATTTTACTTAATGAATTATTAAAGTACTTAGAATGTGTGAGTGCACACGATGGGCTGAATTTTCCCAGCCCCATGGGGGATGGAGGTGAGACTGCCAGCAAAATGGGGGGAGCTGCATCAGGATACGTCCCCGATGCATGTTGAGGTGCCTTCGCACTCACCTTTCTGCCTCAGCAATGCCCACCTCTCCCGGTGGGACTGCTGTGTGTCCAGAACTGTGGACCCTCTGATTGGGCCTCCAGACTCGGGAACCTGCCTGCTGTCCTTAATAGGATGGCAAGCATGCTGATAACATGAGCAAGCTAGCGATGCCCATATAGGGTCAATGTTGGGGTCCTGACGCCCCCTGGAAAGTTCAACCTGATATTGCAGTTTAAGTGGCATTACATAAGAACATAAGAAATAGGAGCAGAGTAGACCACTCGGCCCGTCGAGGCTGCCCCGCCATTCACTATGATCATGGCTGATCATGGGCTTCAATTCCACTTTCCTACCCCCTTCCTATATTCCTTGATTCCCTGAGAGACTAAAAGTCTGTCAATCCCAGCCTTAAATGTATTTAATGACGGTGCATCCACTACCTTCTAGAGAATTCCAAAGATTCACAACCCTTTGAGTGAGTCCTAAATGGTCAGTTCCTGAAAGGGTGAATATTTATAGCCTTTCACTGGAGCGTTGAAAGTAGCTGTGGTGCTCAGCTTTTACATCTAAGAGTTGATTTCACAAATGCATATTCGTGGAGGGTGAGGTTGTCCATTGAGAGCCAGGTCTTCATAAAATCAGCCCAACTTATTTTATTATCTTCCTTTACCAATTAGCTCCCCCAGCTGGCGGGGTAGGTGTGGGCTAAAAGTTGAGCCACTTGTTTGCTTGCCTTGGATTCAAGCCATCTGTATCAGTAGTTGCCTGCACTGGGTATGCATCAGTATCTGGACTATGTTCTTTGCTGATGTCACTGTTCGATCACTATTTTCTGATACTGTGGGCACTTGCAGTTACTGTGGGTACTGCAGGCTCCATACCTACAGCTGCAGCCTGCTCCCATCCAGTGAAAGCCAAACTTGTCAATCAGGCTGACCTCCAGACTGGAAAGCTGTCAAAAAAATGCATTGACAAGGCTAGAACAAAAAAAGGACACAGAGGTTGTGAAGTTATGGAGTTGCTGATTGAAGCAGGACTGTATCAACGTTTAAGAATAGGTTAGATAGATGGTTCAAAGGAGAAGGGAATGAAGCAAAATGGGAACAGGAGAGGTACATGGGATTAGAGCCACAACCCAGGTGGAGGGTAAACACCAACATGGACTGGCTGGGCCAAGGTGTATGGTAGCATAGTGGTTACGTTACTGGACTAGAAATCCAGAGGCATGGTTTAGTATTCCCAAGAATGTTTAGTTCAAATGCTGCCAGTCTGAAAATTTGAATTCCTTTTTTGAAAAAAGTCTGAAAATGAAAAGCTGGTATCAGTAAAATTGATCATGAAACTGACAGATTGTAGTAAAAATCCAACTTTTCACAGATTTCCTTTAGGGAATGAAACTTGATGTCCTTACCTGATGATTCCAATCCCACACCAGCATGGTTGACTCTTAACTGCTTTCTGAAGTGGCCCAGCAAGCAACTACTTTCAGGAAGAAGATTCCCCACCACTCTGGGCCGCGAGGGGCCAACCTTGCCAGTGACAGCCACATCCCAAGAATGCATTTTTAAAAAGTCTGTTTCTGTGTTGTAATTTCTATGTGATTCCATGACTGGGAAATTCCTCAGGGCATTATTTCACTAGAAGTATGGCAGAGACTCCTTTTCTGCACACAAATGGGGTTTCTGCCACACTTCCTAATGAAGTAATGCCAGTGGAGCGAGTGTAGGTCTGAGGAATTTCCTGACCTATATTTCAGTCACTGCACCTTTCTGCTTCTGAGCTTTGCAGACATAATATATAAGTTTTTTTCACTGAAAATCTGACTAAATGAATTGTCCATGCTTTATATAATTTAAAATCAACGTTACTGCTTTGTGGAGAGAGAATGGTTATTAAAAGCTTCTAAAAGTTGGTTGGACACTTCCAATAATCATAGCAGATTAAGAAAGTATTCAGCAAATCAAGGGAAAATGTTATTTTACTGGACATGCATGGTAATTCCACAGAGGAATTCCAATGCTAACTGGGCAAATAGGGACCATTGTTCCCTTCAAAAAAAGAAACAAAGAAAGAGCTTGCATTTATATAACACTGTTGGTTGTCCTAAAATGCCTTAAAGGCAATGGATTAATTTTGAAGTGTAATTACTGTTCCCTTGGCAAATGATTCTATAAACAGCAAATGAGTGAAGGACTAGATAATCTGTATTCATGTTGTTTATTGAGGGGAAAATGTTGGCCAGGACACTAGCAGAATAGCTCTTCTTTGAGTCATACCGAAGGATCTTTTTATGTCCATTTGAGCAGGCAGAGGAAGCCTTGGTTTATTGTCTCATCCAAAAGGTGGCATCACCGACAATACAGCACTTCCTTAGCAGTGCAGTGAAGTGTCAGCCTAGATTATGTGCTGTAGTCTATAATGGGGATTTAACCCACAACTTTCTGAAAATGCTACCAACTGAGCCAAACTGACACTAACAAAATATACGAGAGGCAGGCACCTCCATGTGTGTTGCCAAATCCAGTGGTGGAGAAATAGCCCAGGTTCCACTAAGTTAGAGGGACCTTGGTGTACTTGTCCATAGGTCACTGAAGGCAGCAGCACAGGTCGATAAGGTGGTTAGAGAGGGATATGGGATACTTGCCTTTATTAGCCGAGGCATAGAATATAAGAGCAGGGAGGTTATGGTGGAGCTGTATAAAATGCTAGTTAGGCCACAGCTGGAGTACTGTGTACAGTTCTGGTCACTACACTATAGGAAGGATGTGATTGCACTGGAGAGGGTGCAGAGGAGATTCACCAGGGTGTTGCCTTGGGCTGGAGCATTTCAGCTATGAAGAGAGACGAGTCAGAGGGACCTTGGTGTACTTGTCCATAGATCACTGAAGGCAGCAGCAAAGGTAGATAAGGTGGTTAGGAAGGCATATGGTATACTTGCCTTTATTAGCCGAGGCATAGAATATAAGAGCAGGGAGGTTATGATGGAGCTATATAAAACGCTAGTTAGGCCACAGCTGGAGTACTGTGTACATTTCTGGTCACTACACTATAGGAAGGATGTGATTGCACTGGAGAGGGTGCAGAGGAGATTCACCAGGGTGTTGCCTGGGCTGGTGCATTTCAGCTATGAAGAGAGACTGAAAAGGCTAGGGTTGTTTTCCTTGAAGCAGAGAAGGCCGAGGGGGGACATGATTGAGGTGTACAAGATTATGAGGGGCATTGCTAGGTTAGATAGGAGGAAACTTTTTCCCTTAGCAGAGGGGTAAAGAACCAGGGGGCATAGATTTAGCGTAAGGTGCAGGAGGTTTAGGGGAGATTTGAGGAAACATTTTTTTACCCAGAGGGTGGTTGGAATTTGGAACGCACTGCCTGAAGAGGTGGTGGAGACAGGAATCCTAACAACATTTAAGAAGTATTTAGATGACCACTTGAAACACCATAGCATACAGGGCTACAGGCCGAGTGCAGGAATATGGGATTAGAATAGTTGGGTGCTGTATGGCTGGCACAGACATGATGGGTCGAAGGGCCTGTTTCTGTGCGGTATGACTCTATAACTCTATAATAGGGCAACCTGCCAATCCAATTCATCACATAGAGCTAAATGCCATTATTACCAGAGCTCATTATTGGACAAATACTGGGTGTCCCTGTTCAATGTCCCTGTTCAATGTCCATCTAGAAGGCCTGAGTTGTAAATGTGGATTATTTTGATAATGTGGGAGTTCCTGGCAGTGTTTAACAGCTTGTGATTTATGGCTAACAGATGGTACTGCTAGAAATACTTGCATTTACAAGTAAAAGCAGACCTACAGGGCCCCTTTACATGATATCATGATGGAAAAATCCAAATGCTGCATTACAAATCCAGCCAAAGTGGGCAGAAAGGCATTATAGATATTCAACAGAACATGGATTAACAGTCTTCATAATAAAATATCCAACATGTAAGAATAAAGTAATGAAACCTTTTGGAAGAATATACAGCAACTTGTGCTCGTTATATTGTCTCTCATGTAGGAAAACCACCAATCCCACCTCATACAAATAATTTAAAACATTTCCTTCTTTTACTTCAATATTGTTCCTGGTTTCTGGTTCCCACCATATCTTTTGATCTGGATAAGCCACCATGCTTTTTGAAACAAGATTTCAGAGAGCAGATTAAGATGATAATTGCGAATCAAGTACTCAAAAATAGAATACCTTCCTCCCCATGACATCAGAAGACCAGGAGGAATAATGCCACGAATACACTATCCCTTCTAAGGTCATACACCACCTTATTTGAACATACATCATTGTTCTTTCATCATTGTTGGATCAAAGTTCTGGGATTCCCTATGTAACACCATCATAGCAGCATCATCACCACAAGGCTGCAGAGGTTTAAGATGAAGGCCTATCATCATCTTCTCAGGGCATAAGGAATGAAAAATAAATGGCCTTTACAGTATTGTCCACATGCAGAGATCAAATAAGAAAAAGATAAAAATATCTAACCCCTCCCAATTTAGAAATAACCAAATTAATCCACTGTGATGAAGTAACAAAAAAAAACTGCTGCAGGCTAAAATGAAAAAGGTAAGTGTAAGTGATTTTTGTGGGGTCAGAAGCAGCATGAATGTTCCTCCTGAGCCTCACTGCCAGTCCATCTGCCATTAGTAAACAAGTGAGACTCATTTGAGTAAAACACCAGTGCAGATTTGATAATCTAAATGGCCTGATACTGTGCTCTAACCTTCTCTAATTATACAGTAAACTCTATCTCGGCATGTGAAATGGGCATTTACTACCACTGCACTTTTGATTTTAAAAGATCCACTCAGACACTCACCATTCTCGCCCTTCTCTCCCTTTTCTCCTTTTCTTCCTCTCTCACCTCTGCGACCTTTAAAAGAAATCACAAAAAACATAAATATTAACATACACGAACGTTCATATTGTAAACTGAATTTGAACTTGTGCTTTCTATGCTAGAAGCAGCAATCAAAGTACATGTTAATGAAAAAAGAAAGACTTGGAAATTACAATGATGGTGAAAAGGCATTTCTTCATCATGTCTTTTACCTTTTTGGTGATTGTTTTTGACATAACATGAGGGTTAGTGCTAAACTATTACTGACTTGTAAAATTAGACCCCAATGTGTCCACAACATTTACTGAATATTGCCAGGAGTTGAATAGATTTAAAATATCAGTTATAAAAAAATGCACAAAATATTATAAATTTCAAGTGAATATTCTGAGCATAGAAGGACAGTTTATAACAATAGTGGTGCTGCAGTTTCACCAATGAGTTAAATTAGTTAGATGAATTTTTCAGTTCCTTTTGAACATTTTTTGTAGCAGCTATCTATTTCACTCAACTCAGTGGCAGTGCAAAACTGCTAGATTGAATTCAGATGAATACAATTATGTGTATACTATCTATCATTGATAAACAGTGCATGCAGACAGTGGTAGGTACAACTCAATCAGCAACAAAGGGCAGAAAATATATTTTAAAAATACACTTTGAAATTTGAAAAAGCCACATATAGTTCAGGGGAAGAGAGAGAATCCAGTGACAACCTATTTTAAATTTTAAGCTTGGAATTTAAGTTGGGATTTAAGTTTGAACTGTCATTGTGGGAGTAGATTCATTATTATTGCACACAGCACCAATGGGTTTCTACATTACTTTACGGGGTTGAGCATCCTAGCTAATGCTTGAATGTGTATATGAAATTGGCTGAAATGGAGGCACAAGAGGTCTAGATAGGAGTGTGACGTTAGGCTAGTGAGAGGTACTATGTAGAGTGATGTGGACTCTTCTGTTTCTAAAGTTTTAAAAGATGATTGTTTTGTCTTTATGTAAAGTTAAACCCGGTAGAGATTTTTAAATTCTGTTCATTTAGTTGTAAATGTGATTATTGTTATGATGGGGGGAGGGAGTACTGTGACAAGCAACCCAATGGGAAGCCCTTCCAATAGACAGGCACAGTTTGATATCGGAAACCAGACACACTGCTGGTAAAAATCCTGATAGGTACCCATTGCTGGAAACGATGGTCAGGATTTTCTGCTGTGTGCTCACCAATCCACAATTTTTCTATCAATTAAAATGAATGGTGAAAAATTGAAGGCTGGCAAATGCAGAGTGAAACTCCATAGGTGAGGTGAAAGTTACTGCCCTTGACAGCAAGGCAGCATTTGACCGAGTGTGGCATCAAGGAGCCCTAGTAAAATTAAAGCCAACAGGAATCAGGGGGAAAACCCTCCACTGGTTGGAGTCATACCTAGTGCAAAGGAAGATGGTTGTGGTTGTTGGAGGCCAATCATCTCAGCCGCAGAACATGGCTGCTTCATCAATGACCTTCCCTCCATCATAAGGTCAGAAGTGGAGATGTTCACTGATGATTGTACAACATTCAGTTCCATTTTGAAACTCTTCAGATAATGAAGCAGACCATTCCTTCATACAGCAAGACCTGGACAACATTCACACTTGGACTGATAAATGGCAAGTAACATTCCTGCCACACAACTGCCAGGCAATAGCCATGTCCAACAAGAGAGAATCTAACCATTTCCTTTGACATTCAATGGCATGATCTTCGCTGAACCCCCCACTATCAACATCCTGGGTTTACCATTGACCAGAAATTTAACTGGAGCAGCCACATAAATACGAGTGGCTACGAAAGCAGGTCAGAGGCTGGGAATTCTGTGGCAAGTAACTCACCTTCTGACTCCCCAAAAACCTGTCCACCATCTATAAGGAACAAGTCAGGAGTATGATGGAATACTCTCCAGTTGCATGGTTGAGCGCAGCTCCAACAATACTCAAGAAACTCAACACCATCAAGGACAAAGCAGCTCGCTTGATTGGTACCCCATTCACCACCTTAAAAATTCACTCCCTCCACCAGCAGCCCACCATGGCTGCAGTGTGCACCATCTACAAGATGCACTGCAGCAATTGACCAAGGGTCCTTTGACAGCACCTTCCAAACCTGTCACCTCTACCACCTAGAGGAACAGGGGCAGCAGACGCATGCAAACATCACCACCTGCACATTCCTCTCCTGACTTGAAAATATATCGCCATTCCTCATCATCACTGTGTAAAAGTGCTGGGACTCCTTACATAACAGCACTGTGGGGTACCCACACCACACGGACTATAGCAGTTCAAGAAGGTGGCTCTCCATCACCTTCTCAAGGGCAATTAAGGATGGGCAATAAATGCTGCCCTTGCCAGTGATGCCCACATTCCACAACTATAATATAAAATGTAAATATAAAGTAAAAAACCCAGCCCATTAGTCTTACATCAGGTACTGGAAAATTTAGAGTTGATTGTTAAGAACAAACTTGTGAGTTAGTATAGGAACATAACCAAGCATGTTCTAAGCAACACATAATTCACATAAAAGATAGCAATTATGCAGTAACTGGAAGTTCATGGGCCAGATAGGATGTATCCCAGAATTCTCAAGGAATTAAAGGTGCTTTGGTTCATAATTTTAGAATTCCATAAATATTGCAATCATATCAGAGGATTGAAGGATGACAATTTTAGGTCCACAATTCTAAAAACGGAATAAGAAACACACCTGGTAACAACAGAGCAGTTACTCTAACATTAATAGTGGAAATAGTGATAACAAATTTTCTACATATGACTGTTATGATTTGGGCTGTCTAACAATCGCCCTGAATTTGTGGTTGTAATGATGACAAAACTGTCAGCATTCACTGTCATTACAATTGTGAAACTGACAGCAACATCTGGTGTCTACACATGCACAGTTAAACTGGTCCTCCACATGGTGTGCTGTTGAAGTCCCTGCAGTTGGAAATCTTCTGAAATCACTTGAATTGACATGAACCTTCACTTTTACTTAAAAACAAAAAGGAGGCAATCACTTGGCTGGGAGTGTACTACAGGCCTCCAAACAGTCAGGGAGAGATAGAGGAGCAGATATGTAGGCAAATCTCAGAGAAGTGTAAAAATAATACGGTAATAATAGTAGGGGATTTCAACTTCCCTAATATCAACTGGGATAGTCTTAGTGCAAAAGGCTTAAAAGGGGTGGAATTCTTAAAATGCATACAGGAGAGCTTTTTGAGCCAGTAAATAGAAAGTCCGACAAGAGAAGGGACAGTACTGGACCTAATCCTAGGGAATGAAGCTGGACAAGTAGTAGAAGTGTCAGTGGGGGATCATTTCGGGGATAGTGACCATAACTCTGTAAGATTTAAGGTAGTTATGGAAAAGGACAAAGACGGACTGGAAATAAAGGTACTGAATTGGGGAAGGCCGATTTCAGTACGATAAAACAGGATCTGGCCAAAGTGGACTGGGAGCAGCTACTTGTAGGAAAGTCTACATCAGATTAGTGGGAGTCATTCAAAGAGGAAATAGTGAGAGTTCAGAGCCAACATGTACCCATTAAGGTGAAAGGTAGGACCAACAAGTCCAGGAAACCCTGGATGTCGAGGGATATAGAGGATTGCATCAGGAAAAAAAAGGAGGCTTATGGCAGATTCAGAATGCTGAAAACAGTGGAGGCACTGGAGGAATATAGAAAGTGTAGGGGGATACTTAAAAAAGTAAGTAGGAGAGTGAAGAGGGGGCATGAAAAAACACTGGCAGGCAAGATAAAGGAAAATCCTAAGGCATTTTATAAGTATATTAAGGGCAAGAGGATAAGCAGGGAAAGAGTAGGGCCCATTAGGGACTAAAGTGGCAATCTGTGTGTGGAAACAGAGGATATAGGTGAGGTTTTAAATGATTACTTTTCATCCGTGTTCACTATGGAGAAGGACGATGTAGGTGTAGAGATCATGGAGGGAGATTGTGATATACTTGAACATGTTAGCATTGAAAGGGAGGAAGTATTAGCTGTTTTAGCAGGCTTAAGAGTGGATAAATCCCCAGGCCCAGTTGAGATGTATCCCAGGCTGTTATGTGAGGTAAAGGAAGAGATAGCAGGGGCTCTGATACAAATTTTTAAATCCTCTCTGACCACAGGAGAGGTACCAGAGGTCTGGGGGACAGTGAATGTGGTACCATTATTCAAGAAGGGTAGCAGGGATAAACCAGGTAATTACAGGCTGGTAAGTCTAACATCAGTGGTTGGGAAACTATTGGAAAAAATTCTGAGGGACAGCATTAATCTCCACTTGGAGAGGCAGGGATTAATCAGGGATAGTCAGCATGGCTTTGTCAGGGGAAGATCGTATCTAACTAACTTGATTGAATTTTTTGAGGAGGTGACTAGATGCGTAGATGAGGGCAAAGCAGTTGATGTCGTCTACATGGATTTCAGTAAGGCTTTTGATAAGGTCCCGCATGGGAGTTTGGTTACAAAGGTAAGAGCCCATGGGATCCAGGGCAATTTGGCAAATTGGATCCAAAATTGGCTTAGTGGCAGGAGGCAGAGGGTGTTGGTCGAGGGTTGTTTCTGCGAGTGGAAGCCTGTGGCCAGTGGTGTACCGCAGGGATTGGTGCTGGGACCCTTGCTGTTTGTAGTGTACATTAACGATTTAGATATAAATATAGGAGGTATGATCAGTAAGTTCGCAGATGACACGAAAATTGGTGGTGTCGTAAGTCTTCTTCTTTGGCCTCCTTATCTCGAGAGACAATGGATACTCGCCTGGAGGTGGTCAGTGGTTTGTGAAGCAGCGCCTGGAGTGGCTATAAAGGCCAATTCTAGAGTGACAGGCTCTTCCACAGGTGCTGCAGAGAAATTTGTTTGTCGGGGCTGTTGCACAGTTGGCTCTCCCCTTGCGCCTCTGTCTTTTTTCCTGCCAACTACTAAGTCTCTTCGACTCGCCATATTTTAGCCCCGTCTTTATGGCTGCCCGCCAGCTCTGGCGAACGCTGGCAACTGACTCCCACGGCTTGTGATCAATGTCACAGGATTTCATGTCGCGTTTGCAGACGTCTTTAAAGCGAAGACATGGACGGCCGGTGGGTCTGATACCAGTGGCGAGCTCGCTGTACAATGTGTCTTTGGGGGTCCTGCCATCTTCCATGCGGCTCACATGGCCAAGCTATCTCAAGCGCCGCTGACTCAGTAGTGTGTACAAGCTGGGGATGTTGGCCGCCTCGAGGACTTCTGTGTTGGAGATACGGTCCTGCCACCTGATGCCAAGGATTCTCCGGAGGCAGCGAAGATGGAATGAATTGAGACGTCGCTCTTGGCTGACATACGTTGTCCAGGCCTCGCTGCCATAGAGCAAGGTACTGAGGACACAGGCCTGATACACTCGGACTTTTGTGTTCCGTGTAAGTACGCCATTTTCCCACACTCTCTTGGCCAGTCTGGACATAGCGGTGGAAGCCTTTCCCATGCGCTTGTTGATTTCTGCATCTAGAGACAGGTTACTGGTGATAGTTCAGCCTAGGTAGGTGAACTCTTGAACCACTTCCAGAGCGTGGTCGCCAATATTGATGGATGGAGCATTTCTGACGTCCTGCCCCATGATGTTCGTTTTCTTGAGGCTGATGGTTAGGCCAAATTCATTGCAGGCAGCCGCAAACCTGTCGATGAGACTCTGCAGGCACTCTTCAGTGTGAGATGTTAAAGCAGCATCGTCATCGTAGAGCAGTTCCCTGATGAGGACTTTCCGTACTTTGGACTTCGCTCTTAGACGGGCAAGGTTGAACAACCTGCCCCCTGATCTTGTGTGGAGGAAAATTCCTTCTTCAGAGGACTTGAACGCATGTGAAAGCAGCAGGGAGAAGTGGGCTGGAACGTTTCAGCTATGAAGAGAGACTGAAAAGGCTAGGGTTCTTTTTTTTGGAGCAGAGGAGGCTGAGGGGGGACATGATTGAGGTGTACAAAATTATGAGGGGCATTGATAGATTCGATAGGAAGAAATTTTTTCACTTAACAGAGGGGTCAATAACCATGGGGCATAGATTTAAGGTAAGGGGAGGAGGTTTAGAGGGGATTTGAGGAAACGATTTTTCACCCAGAGGGTGGTTGGAATCTAGAATGCACTACCTGAAGAGGTGGTAGAGGCAGGAACCATCACAACATTTAAGAAGTATTTAGATGAGCACTTGAAATGCCATAGCATACAAGGCTACGGGCCAAGTGCTGGAAAATGGGATTAGAATAGGTAGGTGTTTGATGGCCGGCACAGACACGATGGCCAAAGGGCCTGTTTCTGTGCTGTCTTACTCTCTGACTTTACGCTATTAGTCTATCTTGTTGAATGAGGTGTAACTGAGTTTTTAACAGTGTACTAAATTCATAATTACTGCTGAACAACCTCTTTGGCCCAGAAAAACTAATTTTATATTTGTGGAATGTCAAATTTCTCCATTGTGATAAAATAAATCCTACAAATATTTAAAATAATAAAAAAACATATTTAAAAAAAAGTTTGTTTATAATATTTCAGCTTCTACCCTAATCCCATATGTTTGTCCCAATCTTTATTTGACTCTCTGTAAAATGATTTAAAAATGAAGGATAATCAGTGTTTTTTACTTCCTGGTTTACTGTCTGTGAGAACTCTTCGATGTGATTGGATGCTTAGCCTGCTTGAGGATACCACTGTTGCTGGATGTCAGAGATTCCCTTGAGCTGATGCTGGAATCAAAGTAACATCAGGAAAGGGGAAATCCAGGCCATAGCTTGTTAGATCTTTGTGACCATCATCACTTTGCTGCTGACTATGAAATCCAGGCCATTACTTTTCACTCATGCTTCATGCAAATACTCAGGTTCCGTAGGTAAAATGAAACTACTTTTGAAGCAAAACTTGTTCGTACATGCAGTTTCTGATATACAACAAATCTTTTTACTGTTTGGAAATAGCGTCCTGGTGCAGTTCTCATGCCTCTAAGTCAAACAAAGCCTGCCAAAATGTGTCATGTTCTTCCTCCCTGGTGGGGCATTCATTGCAGTTGACAACTTGATCACTTTCAAAGAGACTACAGGCATATTTGTATTTTGCTTTCCAGAGGCCAAAAGTGATTAATTATTACTATAATTTGGATGAACTTTGCACCTTCTAATCCTTGCTAAATAATCAACATAAGCAGGGGTGAGTTAACTTATTCTTAGTTGATGGTTCTGAGAAGTTTCGGCAAGATGACGAAATGCCTAAGCTTGTTTTTGCAGGAGAAAAGAGGATGGTGACTCGATATAATACAGGTCTTCAAATTAACAAAAGGTACAAATGACAAAAAACTAAGCCATTTAATGAACAATAAGCACAGCACTAAACAACAAAAATACAAAATCCACAGCCTTGAGAAAGCTTATGGGACTATTAAAAACTTTCTTCCCCAACAGGGGACTGGAAATGAGGACTGGACTCCCAGAGAAGGTATTTGAGTCAATTTTCTCTTTTCAGAAGGAGAGGATTGGGCGTTATCAACATATTACTAGCAATGCTTGTTTTCTTTTCAAAGGAGATGAGGAAAAGAACTTTTTCCTTAAAGTAAATAATCAAAAATGATATGGTGTTTGGGGGGGGGTGGGGGGGGGGTGATCCATTATGGAATAATTATATATGGATTCTGAATGGAATGTAGCTGACAGGGTGAATTATTTTCTCATTCTTCCTTTTCTTATGTATAGTGCTTGACTCCAGTTAGCATCTTTTGGAAAGCCAGCTGTATTTGGAATTTCATCACATAGGAAATGTTTGAAGAGGGCTTCAACACCATGGTGAAATGAATCAGAACAGTAACGTGCTACGTGATAATGCAGCTGTGGGTATGGGTAGGTAATAACATACCCCATGATCCTTTTTGTCCCTTGACAGAAAATCCGGGGAGTCCACGATCTCCTGGATCCCCTTTGAGGCCAGCTGGTCCAGGCAGTCCTGTCAGACCAGGTAAACCTAAAACAGAAAAATACAATGCCTGATGAGTACTGTATTTCTAGCAACACAATTAAAAGGAGATAAAATTACAAAGAGGAATATAAAAATTATCTCCTATTTTGAATGCTGTGATAAAGAGACTACAAAAGTGGCACAAAATAAATAGGGACAAAGTTACTTTTCTTTCCTTCCGCAACTCTCCCGCCTTCCCACTGCCCTCAATTGTGCCTAGACGCAAGTTAGAGGGAGCATGTTTGAAGTGTGCTTTGCTTAATCTAACCTAAACCTACCCATATTTACTCTAGGCCCGATTTCCCCCGGCGCAGGATGCCTCTTATTTGGGTGCCTTGAACTAACAGCTGAGTAAGAAATTACTGCAGCAATGGCCACTGCTTTGGGACTTTCTAGATGCTGTCAAAAACTGTAAGTAGCAACATATCTAGCAACCCAAGAAGATCCCATTTCCCTTGCCTACTGGGGCAGGATCAGCAGTAGAGGTTCTCAGCGGGTGAACTCCAACACTTTCACCAACCTCTCCAATCTGTTAGAATTTATCAGATCTTTGACGTAAAACATCATAATGAAACAAATGCACTATGCTTGACTTCTATATTGTATTGAAGGTTTCAGGCCTTCACACTGAAAGATTTCACTCAGGTGGTTCGGAGTCAAGTACCAATAGGTTGTCGAGAATGATTTTAACAAACCTAACAAATGTATTCAGCATAATTGCACCACCGAGCTATATCCTCCCCAACACCTTACCTCCTCCTGCTTCCCACCTCTAAATCTCAGAACATTTTCAGCAGCCTCTGCTTCTGTGTTCTAGAAAACAAACTGCACGTTTCTTCAGTTCCATTTAAAATAATTTTAATACTTGTGAATTTTACTGACTCTCTTTGGCCAGAATTTTATGTGACCCAGTGGGTAGGAGAAGGCAGGATCGGAAGTGGGTGGTGCTGGCACTCCCACTCCAATCCCCGTTCTTGGATCAATCTCCTGCCGGTCAGCCAATTAACGGCCGGCAGGGGGGTGGCCGAACATCCACCGGCCAACGGCAGGGACTGAGATAGCAGCCGCATCGTCAGCAGATGCGGTCAGATTTGCTGGCATAATTTTTAAAGGGCTGCCAGTACCAGAACGCAGCCTCCTGCCCACCAACCTGTGACTACCTCTGCAGCAGCTGCAGATTATCCTGCCGACCAGCCTGTGACCAATTGTGCAGCAGGCTCAGAAGACATCTGTAGTGTTGTGCAGTCTTCTTTAAATGATGACTGCAGACCTTATATTTGGGTTCAACACAAACAATATTTATTGTCTTACCTATCTAGATTGCATGATTTCAGGTGCAGGTCTTTCCTCACTGGTATGTGTCTGCCCTCTGTAAAGCCATAGAATCAAAGAAAGTTTAAGGCATAGAAAGAGGCCACTTGGCCCATCATGCCTGTGCCGGCTGAAAAACAATCCACCTATTCGAATCCCACCTTCCAGCATTTGTTCCATCGCCCCGCAGTTTACGGCACTTGAAGTGCATATTCAGACTTCTTTTGAATGAGTTGAGGGTCTCTGCCTCAACTACCCTTTCAGGCAGTGAGTTCCAGACCCCCCCCCACCCCCCACCCTCTGGGTGAGAAATTTTTTCCGCATCTCCCCTCTAATTTTTCTACCAATCACTTTAAATCTATGTCCCCTCGTCACTGACCTCTCTGCTGAGGTGAATAGACCTCCATTCGATCCAGGCCCCTCAAAATTTTGTACATTTCAATCAGATCTCCTCTCAGCCTTCTCTGTTCCAAGGAGAACAACTCCAGCCTATCCAATATTTCCTCATAGCTGCATTTTTCCAGTCCTGGCAACATCCTCATAAATCTCCTCTGTACCCTCTCTAGTGCAATTACATTCTTTCTGTAATGAGATGACCAGAACTGCACACAGTACTCAAGTTGTGGCCTAACCAATGATTTACACAGTTCCAGCATAACCTCCCTGCTCTTATATTCTATACCTTGGCTAATAAAGGAAAGGATTCCATATGCCTTCTTAACCACCTTGTCAACCTGCCCTGCTACCTTCAGGGATCTGTGGACATTAACTCCAAGGTCCCTCACTTCCTCTACACTTCTCAGTATTTTCCCATTAATTGTGTATTCCTTTGCCTTGTTTGACCTCCCCAAATGCTTCACCTCACACTTCTTCAAGTTGAATTCCATTTGCCACTTTTCTGCCCATCTGACCAGACCACCAATATCTTCCTGCAGCCTACAGCTATCTTCCTTGCTATCGACCACTCAGCTAATCTTTGTGTCGTCTGCAAACTTCTTGATCATTCCCCCTATATTTATGTCCATATCGTTAATATACACTACAAAAAGAAGGGGACCCAGTACTGAGCCCTGAGAACACCACTGGAAACAGCTCTCCAGTCGCTAAAACAGCCGTCAACAATTACCCTTTATTCCCTGCCACTGAGCCAATTTTGTATCCACCTTGCTGCATTTCCTTGGATTCCATGGGATTTTATTTTTTTAACCAGTTTGCCATTTGCGACCTTTTCAAAAGCCTTGCTAAAATCCATGTAGGCCACATCAACTGCACTACCCTCATCTATCTTCCTTGTCACTTCAAAAAATTCAATCAAGTTGGTCAAACAAGATCTTCCCTTAACAAATCCCTGATGACTATCCATGATTAACCTATACCTTTCTAAGTGACAGTTTATCCTGTCTCTCAGAATAGATTCCAATAATTTGCCCACTACTGAGGTTAGACTGACTGGCCTGTAATCATTCAGTCAATTCCTCACTCCCTTTTTAAACAGAGGTACAACGTTAACAGTTCTCCAATCCTCCGGCACCACACCTGTATCCAGTGAGGACCGGAAAATTATGGTCAGATCTTCTGCTATTTCCTCTCTTGCTTCTTTTAACAGCTTAGGGTACATTTCATCTGGTCCTGGTGATTTATCAACTTTCAAGGATGCTAATCCCATTAATACTTCCTCTCTCCCTATGTTTATCACATCCAATACTTCACACTCCTCCTCCTTAACTACAATATCTGCATCGTCCCCCTCTTTTGTGAAGACAGATGCAAAGTATTCATTAAGAGCCATACCAACACCTTCTGCCCCTACACATAGATTACCATGTGCTAAGTGAGTCTCACAAAATGGTCTCTCCTCCTTATATAAGTCTGATGATGCCATCAGTTGCATCAGTAACCTGATCTCTTAAAGGTACGGTTTCTTCAAGGTGAAGTCACCACTGCACTACATTACAACATCCAGCCGGCAGTGTGGATCTGCCATTGGGAGAGACCAAAGGGGTCACTGATTTTGCTGCTTCCCCATCCCGAGGTTGCCCCTGCAGGTGGTCATGACAATACTGCTGACCGGATCATAGTGCCTGGACTGCCCTCCCTCTCAGGTTCTCTTCTTTGCTGGAGGAACCCCCAACACCACCCCCCCCGCCCCCCGCCCCCCCATGGCACTTGGGAACTGCCGGTCTGAAGGGACACTCTGCCGGTTACTTCCTCAACACTGCCCACTCCAATCCCTCTCAGCCTCTTCTCTATTGACCTCCGTGCCAGGAACTTGATGGCACGATGGAAGCTCGGCCCCAGATCCCTGGTTCCTCAACTCTCTCTCTTCCACACTAAGTGTTCTGGCCCCACTGCAGCAGCCTTCCTGTGAAGACAAACTCCCTGACCCTACAGCTGCCGAATGCAACAATGACCTCAGCTGCCACCCTGTTGCTGCCCTTAAATATCTGCTGGGGTTCCGACGCCCCGTGGTCCCCGTGCAATCCTCATAAAATTTGAACCTGCAGGTAGAATGCCATTTAATTGGGTCTTCAACAATCGAAACAAGCTCTCAATTGCTGGTTTTGAAAAAGCATGTGCCATTCTCACTCAACTTGCCATCCACTGCTGGTAAAATGCAGACCCTGCATGATGGCATTGGAGGTCCGTCCTAATACCACCCACGCGATTTTACACCCCCCCAGCTGACCACTAATGCTGTCTGCTTCAGAGCTATAAAATCTGACGGCATTTGAAAACTTACTCTTTTGTTATGGCCAGGTGAGGAGGAGGGTCACAGGCTCCCCTCTTGCCCTTCCTCTTACTTGACCGCAACAGGGTTTATTCCTTTTTTAACAGTGGTTGTACTTACCACCTCAGTGAGTGTCTTACCTTTTATCTTTAATGTGACTGTGAAAGAACCAATCAGCAGGTTTTCTCGAGTTTAAACAAGAAAGAGGTGAATTTATTATACTTAATAATCTAAAGTCAATCTAACAAAACAAAAAGGCTATGCATTCACGCACAGATTTACATGAGAATCACATACACACAAATAGATTACAGAGTGAAAAGTAGATTTTGGGTTGGATTAGAATCCAGAGTAAATGAAAATTAAATACACAGTCTGTGAGGTTAGATGATTCGGTGGTCTTCCAAACGAAGTTGTATTCCTGAATTCTTCGGCTGGTCAAAGTGCACTTTGTCAGTGGACTGCTTGGTTCAGGGCTTTCATGGAGGTAGACTTGTAGGTGGCTCTCTTCCCCTGGTTTCTGCCTGTAGAAATCTGTAGGCTTGGAGGGTCCATAGTCGCAGATGGTTTTCAAACTTGTGGTGTTATCTGGCGAGAGAGAGAGAGGGAGGCACACAGCCTTTCTGCTGCTGCACAGTCTGAGTTACTAGCTTGACTCTTTGTTCAAGGAAACTCCCAACTTTCACAGAGATGGACAGATAGTCACATGACTGCCTCAGGGTACTGTCTGGAACCGTCTAATGATTCAAGGTTCGGAATTGGCTCCTCAGGTCCTAAGATGCCAATATTTAAACTTAGAAGGATTTGCTCCTAAGTCAAAGTGTTAGGATTGCCTTGAGTGTCGTGCTAATGAAGCAATCATAGATAATTCAATCACTTAGAGCAAGCCATTGTTCTGGGTCTACGCTCCTCAGATCTCTGTTTCTTGTTGGAGGCGTTTCAGATGCAAATTGCAGTGGCCATCTTGGATGCTAGTTTTTTAAAAAGTTAACTGCAGGATTTTTCCATTAAAATTTAATGTAAATTTCCAACTGATGAATTAATATTCCTTATTTTGCATACCGTTTTCTTGACAGTTTACACTACTTATTGATACTCTTCCTTTGCCCGTAGACTGCATCCTTGTCTGCTCTGTTTTATTTTAGCCTGGCCACTTATCCCTGATCCCAAATGTTTTGTACTTCTCTTTACTCAGCTTGCCTGTACTCCATACTGCCATGTTTCCATTCCAGGCTCCCTATTGCCAAGTTCCCTGTTTTCTGCCTTTATTGTCAGTCAACTCTTTTGCTTTAGCAGCTACAACCTGCTACTTCTCCAGCACCGAACACAACCTAGCGCTTCCCTCTCTAATGTAGCTCAACTGAACAAACCACAAAAACAAACCTACCGCTGAAACTTTGCCACTGCTTTTTTTCTTCACATGCCTTCTCCTCAAACTCCACTTCAGTCTTGAACCTCATATATACCCTGCTGCCATATTTCCCTATTTCATCTCCACTTAATTACGTTCCTTACTCAGGACTTGATAAAGCTTGCATTACAACATTTCAGGCGAGAAATTAGAATCATTAGTGCTTATTTTTTTGGGTGCTGTGAGTGCCCTCAGAGTTCCAAAATGGCATCTGGGTTTCAAGTACACTCGTAGGATGAATCATGCCAGATGCCATACTGGTGAGAATGATCGCGCATACGCAGTGAATAGTTGCCAGAAGTACACAGTGCAGGCAGTATCATGGCATCAATCAGCATTCAATGCTGATTTGATGCTGATGCTGCCAATTTGGAGCTCAGCACTCCAGCTAATGCCCTCTCTTAACCTGAACATGCATTCAGCAGCTGGAAGGCCCCTCTACCAGAACTATTTAAAGAAATTATCAACTATTCGCAAGATAGTTGCTGGTTGATTTTTTCTGGCTGTTGTTACAATTCTATAAGTGTTTTGTACTTTTGATAGTAGTTTTATGTTGCAAGAGTCAATAGAGAATAGTGTGCCAGGTGCTGAGGGACTTTTTGGTGACTTCAAAGTTTATGTACAAATCGGTTGCTCCCAAGCATAGATGCAGTGGTAATCATTCCCCTTGGAATACCCTCACTGAAATCTGCCACCTGCTGAAGCCACAACTGGGCAGGGCAAGGGACGCATTAATAGTGGACGTGAAGTGACTGTGGCTCTAAACTTTTATGCATCTGGCTCCTTTCAGGCTGGAGCTGGAGATATTTGCAACATCTCACAGATTGCCATCCACTGTTGCATAATGAAGCTACTGATGCTCTCTGTTCAGTGAGAGCTGAATACATTTCATTCTCTCTTTCCAGAGACCAGCAGGTGGAGAGAGCACATCAATTTGTTAGGATTGCAGGCTTCCCCATGGTGCAATGTGCCACTGACCACATACATATCACTGCAGGCGCCACATGCCAACTCTGCCCAATAACGCAACTGAAAGGGATTCCACTCCATATGGTGTGGGGCCATAGGCAGTCAATCATGCAGGTTAATGCCCAGTAACCTGGCACCATCATGATGTCTTCATTCTATGACAGTCCACTGTGCCAGCTGCATTTGAGCCACCACAACAAACCAAAGGTGGCTACTGGGTGACAAGGGCTCTCTGCTGACGATATGGCCCATGAATCCAGTGCAAACACACGCGCTCATGAGCAGCATGCGTATGATGGAGGAAGAGGAAAGGAGGAAGCAACATAGACAGCCCCTTTTTTTGCCATACACTGTATTCCACAGCCATAATGACAGCAGTCTGAGCTTACAAGGCATCAAGATGACCTTGGATGAAGGCAGTCTGAGTTCCCAATGCAACACTCAGACGTTGGGTGGCTGCTGCTTGTACTGCAATGAATGCTACCACTATTGTAGAATGGAAACTGACCACAAACCACTGGAAATGATCTGGCGCAAACCACTGACGAGTGCACCACATCGACTACAGTGACACTTAGTGAAGACACTGGTTATCAACAGTGACATCGAAAAGTGAGTGAGGATGTTTGAGGCATGCCAGAGCCACCAGCCACAACACAAAGAACTTCTACACTCTCACAAGATTCTGTCAGTCTCTTGGTCCAAAATCGACACTGCTTTATTTACCCTGAATGGAGACGGCTTTAGCTTAATCATCGATTATTCTTCCAAACTTCCAATTATCAGACAGATAAAAGACACTTCAAGCGCGGTCGTTGCAACACATTGGGCTGAATTTTATCAGCCATCCGATGTCAGGGGTCGTGGCGGGGGGCCCCATAAAATCCGTCTGGGAGAGGCCCGCCACGGCCTCGACACCAGGAAGGCTCCGCTGCATTTTACTGGTGGCGGCGAGGCCTTGGGGCGCCCCTCCCCCCACCACTCGGCGGCGGAGCCTTAATCTGCATATGCTAATGAAATTAAAATAAATGAATAAACACTTACCTGGTAGCGACAGCCGTCCCATGCCGATATTCCGGCCGGTGGCCGGAACTCCCGTGCGTTTGGATCTCCATTTGGAGATCCGAGGCGTGACACTGGTGGGATGGGGGGAGGAGTGAAATTCGCAGGGCAGAGAGGCGGGGGAGCGAGGAGAACTACTCCTATTGGTTATGGGGATGATGGGAAGGCATGAGAGTCAAAGGTGCTGAAGTTAGGGGTGGATGTTCAGCATATCAACAGATGTTTTTTGGGGGGGATATGTCAATTTATTAAATGAGGACTCAGTGGGGGCTGGGGTGGGAGAGGGGATTCAAAGTTAAGTTAAAATTTTTATGCAGTTTAAAGAAAAATGGGACCTTTCAAAATGCAAATAAAACTGAAGGGCCCGAATCCCTTTAAAAATGGCGCTAGCACCTGCGTAGTGGGTCCAGACGCTGTTGCCAGGGACGGACCGACTACCTTCTTTATGTCTTTGGGGGCAGGTATTCCACCCCCTCCATGCTAATGAGCCTCATGCGTGCGCTGCACACTTTTTCAAGCTCGCTGCCATGAACAGCAGCGAGCCACTAAAATTCAACTAATTGAGTGCCCTACTCAGTCTGTTCAGTGCATCGGAAGAAATTATTTCTGACAATGGGTCAGTATACCAGCAGACCTTTCAGGGATACGTGTGCCAAATGGGACGTAAACCATATGACGTCCTCATCACATTATCCTAGATCTAATGGTCTTGCCAAGTGAATGGTTCACGCAGTTAAATCGCTTATTCTGAAGTGAAGGACAACGAAACAAGATTTTTGTGTTGTCTTGTTACACCTCAGAGCTACACCTATAGATATGGTCTTATCATCACCAGCAGAGATCATGTTTGGCAGACAAGTGAGACCAATTCTGCCAAACCATCATCTGTCCAAATTCTCTGACATGCAGGAGACACTGCTCGAGAAACAAGGGAGAACGAAGATGGCGCAAGCCTAGGTCTTACGAGGTTACAACGTCTAACGGAGGAGGAGCCAAAGCCAATTAAGATTGCGCACAGTGGACTCAAAAGAGCACACTCCTCGATGAGGATGTGACGGAACAACAGGACAACAACCAACACATTGACAACACATCTGCAAGTCAAGGACAGCCAAGGGTGAAATCCACATCGCCAGAAGGTTATACCATAACAAGATCTGGAAGAGTTGTCAAACTACCAAAACAATATATGGATTCTTAAGCTTCTGCACTCATAAATTTCACAATCCCTGTCTTCGTTCTTGTAAATTTTATAACCTTTATCCCTGTATAACTAATTTTGATATCTAATTTTATGTGTTTTTACTTGTAGTGTATGAGACTTATCTTTGGAACAACAGGGGATGTTGCATGATTGCTTTAAGAGTGATGTCCCTTTAAGAACTCAGTATGTTAATGAGCTAAGTACCAGGATGTAGTCATGTGACTAGAAGCCCCATAGTCACTCTGCACAGCAATACTCTGGGCAAAGTTTCTGTATATAGTTTGTTGTGTATTGTATGTACTCGTTTAGCTGTTAATAAAACTTTTTAGAGATCTTGAAGGAACTGGAATCCAGGTTGCTTAAGATAACACAAAGAAAATCATGACAACGCCACTGGCCATCAAACGCTGCATCATGGTTGGATCTACAAGTGTGTGAACAGAGTTGGCCACCATGTTCATGCTACAAAGGTGGGCTGTGCCAAGCTGTTGCTGTTGCTCTTGACATTGACCGCAGGCTTTCAGGAAGGACCGTCAATACACCAAGCATTTCATAGTGTATACCCATCAGCCTTAGAACATAGAACATAGAACAGTACAGCACAGTACAGGTCCTTCGGCCCACTATGTTGTGCCGAACATTTAACCTACTCTAAGATCAAACTAACTACCTACCCTTCATTCTACTATCATCCATGTACCTATCCAAGAGTCGCTTAAATGTCCCTAATGTATCTGCTTCTACTACCATCGCTGGCAGCGCATTCCACGCACCCACCACTCTCTGTGTAAAGAACCTACCTCTGACATCTCCCCGAAACCTTCCTCCAATCACCTTAAAATTATGCCCCCTGGTGATAGCCCTTTCCACCCTGGGAAAAGGTCTCTGACTATCCACTCGATCTATGCCTCTCATCATCTTGTACCCCTCTATCAAGTCACCTCTCATCCTTCTTCGCTCCAATGAGAAAAGCCCTAGCTCCCTCAATCTTTCTTCGTAGGACATGCCCTCCAGTCCAGGCAGCATCCTGGTAAATCTCCTCTGCACCCTCTCTAAAGCTTCCACATCCTTCCTATAATGAGGTGACCAGAACTGAACACAATATTCCAAGTGTGGTCGAACCAGGGCCTTATAGAGCTGCAGCATAACCTCGCGGCTCTTAAACTCAATCCCTCTGTTAATGAAAGCCAACACACCATACGCCTTCTTAACAACCCTATCAACTTGGGTGGCAACTTTGAGCGATCTATGGACATGGACCCCAAGATCCCCCTCTGTTCCTCCACACTACCAAGAATCCTGTCTTTAAGCCTGTATTCCGCATTCAAATTCGACCTTCCAAAATGGATCACTTCACACTTTTCCAGGTTGAACTCCATCTGCCACTTCTCAGCCCAGTTCTGCATCCTGTCAATGTCCCGTTGCAACCTAGAACACTATCCACAACTCCAGCAACCTTCGTGTCATCAGCAAACTTGCTAACCCAGCCTTCCACTTCCTCATCCAAGTCATTTATAAAAATCACAAAGATCAGAGGTCCCAGAACAGATCCTTGTGGAACACCACTGGTCACCGAGCTCCATGCTGATTACTTACCATCTACTACCACCCTCTGACTTCTATGGGCCAGCCAATTTTGTATCCAGACAGCCAACTTTCCCTGTATCCCATGCCTCCTTACTTTCTGAATGAGCCTACCATGGGGAACCTTATCAAATGCCTTGCTAAAATCCATATACACCACATCCACTGCTCTTCCTTCATCAATGTGTTTTGTCACATCTTCAAAGAATTCAATAAGGCTTGTGAGGCATGATCTGTCCCTCACAAAGCCATGCTGACTGTCTCTAATCAAACCATGCTTTTCCAAGTAATCATAAATCCTGTCTCTCAGAATCCTCTCCAATAATTTGCCCACTACCGATGTAAGACTGACTGGTCTATAATTCCCAGGGTTATCCCTATTCCCTTTCTTGAACAAGGGAACAACATTTGACACCCTCCAATCATCCAGTACTACTCCAGTGGACAGTGAAGACGCAAAGATCATCGCCAAAGGCGCAGAAATCTCTTCCCTCGCTTCCTGTAATATCCTTGGGTATATCCCGTCTGGCCCCGGGACTTATCTGTCCTCATATCATTCAAAATTTCCAGCACATCCTCCCTCTTAACCTCAACCTGTTCGAGCATATCAGCCTGTTCCATGCTGTCCTCACAAACGACCAGGTTCCTCTCACTAGTGAAAATTGAAGCAAAGTATTCATTTAGGACCTCCCCTACCTCCTCCGATTCCAGGCACAAGTTCCCTCCACTATCCCTGATCGGCCCTACCCTCACTCTGGCCATCCTCTTGTTCCTCACATAAGTGTAGAACGCCTTGGGATATTCCTTAATCCTACCCGCCAAGACTTTTTCATGTCCCCTTCTAGCTCTCCTAAGTCCATTCTTCAGTTCCTTCCTGGCTACCTTGTAACCCTCTAGAGCCCTGTCTGATCCTTGCTTCCTCAACCTTAAGTAAGCTTCCTTCTTCCTCTTGACTAGCTGTTCCACATCTCTTGTCATCCAAGGTTCCTTCACCCTACCATCCCTTCCCTGCCTCATCGAGACAAACCTATCCAGTTCTCGCAGCAAGTGCTCCCTAAACAACCTCCACATTTCCCTGAGAACATCTGTCCCCTTCTTCTGTAATCTACCAACTCCTCATCTGAGTCTTCTGCAATATCACTTGTGTGTGACCTCACCCTCCGGCAAGCTGGCAGTCTTCTGCAATATCACTTGTGTGTGACCTCACCCTCCGGCAAGCTGGCTCCTGTGCTATCCTTGCCTCCTGCCCTGGCTACAGGCCACATGTGCCCAGTGTCTCACTATGTGCAAATCCTGCCTCTAAGCTGTCCTCTAAAGTACACACAATGTTAGTATCTGAGCTGATGGTTGCAGGTGTGAAATTCAAGTGATGGTGTGTCCTCATTATCACTGTCTCCTTTCTATTCCTCCCTTGCTTGGCCTGGTTGCACTTCTTTGGTATCTGAAAGGAGAAAGGCACAAGGGTAGGGTTGAGGCAAGGGGCACATTTTTACAGAATCTGCAGCTTGTAAGTCAGAAGGGAGTGTGTAATGAACAGTAGGTGGGATGTAAGGAGGAGGACTAGGTATGAGTATAGTGTCATCTTTGGTGGTTTCAGACTGCAGGTCCTGGCCTCAGCAATGGCCATCCCCATAATGGCCAGCACTGTCTCCTTTTTAGGGGGTTAGGACATGCAGGCACATACCTTCCCCCACCGGTTAGCTCCTATTGTCTCCAGTTGTGCGCCACCTTATCCTATGGGAGAGAGGGAAGTGTATTGGTTGGTGTTATGCTATTTGTTTGGCTGATGTGGTGAAATGGTGTGTAAAAGCTGTAAGACGAGTATGCGAGGCTTGCAGCAGTACCAAGTGTTTGAGGGTGCAGTGGATCATATGAATGTCAGGTATGAGTTCTGATTGACAGAGATTGTTGGTAGATGAGTAACGGCAATGTGGTGAATTGAGCAGTGTCTAAGCCTAGTAGTACAGTTGGTAGGATATGGCATTTGAAGGTGCATTCACTGATGTTGGTCACTCAGGTAAGGTCATTGAACATCTTGCGGCGCTGCATCCAGTTCCTCAGGACTTTACTCCAGGCATTGAGCTCCATGACTATCTGTCCCCACTGCCTTCTGAGCGTGTGGCTGGAGGGCCTCTTGGCCCTTGTGGATTCAGGACCTCTCTCCTCCTTTCCACCTCCTCCACCAAGGCCTCCAATGCAGCATTCTGAAACCTTGAAGCTCGCTTTCTCCCACTTTGCACCATTCTTCAATCTTTTCCAGATCAAATTCACTTCCTGTATGTCTCCCAGCAACTGCTCCAGCCATAATGCACTTCGCCTTAAAGAGTTGCAGGCTAGCTTTAAACAGTACAGACTGGCTTTAAGTGGTGCTTAAAGCTCACGATATTGAGTTTCCCCACACCCGCCCGCCCCCCACCCCCAACACTGCTGCGTGCAGTCCATCACCAGCATGGTTGTCGTTGGCTGGTGACTGAAATCATTCGTATAAGCAGGCAGCACAAAGTCTATATTGTAATGAATGGGCATGGGATAATTGTGCATAGCGATCCCTCTGCCCGTTTTCGGGGCTATCCAATTTAGTCCCTTCATCTCTCATTCTTTTATTCTTTGTTATTCTTTTAATATTCTTCCATTGCAAGCTTACATCAAGACTCCTTTCGTAAGCTTCCTTTGCAAAATTTCATCTCCATTTAAATTGCACTGCAAAATGTTTGTAAAACATTATATTCAACTGAATAGGAGAAATGCCACGGGCAATTTACAAGTAAACGATAAATAATAACTTAAGAGCATTTTTGTGGAAGAACTCTGCTTTTAGAGTTTAATGTCACATTATCTATTTGACATCAACTAAATATGGATTGTCAGATTTTAGTATTTCTTGTTTGTAAGGCAATCCTCCTCCTTTAAACTACATTATGGTGTCTTGCTTTTGGAACTTCAGTAATCTTGCTCAGCTGATAAAGGGCTTGCCTGTTCATCTAAAGAAGATTCACTCTTCAATATCATTTTTTTTCTGCACAGTACTCTTTATTAGATTTACCTCTCTTTCCAGATAATCCAGTGGGTCCAGGAAATCCATCCAGTCCTTGATCACCTTTATCACCTTTTGGCCCAGGAGGTCCTAAAATATTGAATAGTCAGTAAAGCAACTGAAATACAGTTATTTGACCTATGCAGGCAATTTTATTTCATTAGGCAATGCAAGAGGTTTAGATCTGATCAGTTATTCCAAAGATCACTGTTCTTCAATCTTTTTGTTATTTATTGAGTTCTCAAATTCAACATAAATGTTGTATATTGCCGAAAATTAATGTCCTAAGAAAGGAAAAATCCTATAAAATAAATTTTGCAAGGCCCTGCAGCACCAGTGAGGCCTCCTACGCAGCCAGCATATATCAAGTCATCATAAGCATATTTTCACCAATAGCCAATTTAACATAAAAGGATGTAATATTTTTTCTTTGTGACTGTGTTTTGATCATTTTTAATGGTCTTGCCCAAACAGTGAATATTAATGGCAGCATTGAGGAAACTGTGATATTGCAGTAGGGCCTCTATTGCACATTTTATTATCTTCAGCAGTTTTCATTCACCTCTCTTCATCTCTCTATAGGACCATTATATAATATTCTATCCATATCTCTACAAATCTTCCCTGTATCGTTTGGCGTTGAAGCTTTTAGTGATGTAATTGAATACTTTCCTTCCCATAACCAACACATAAGCCACCAGCCAATCTATCCATTCATGCTTTATTACAGATCTTATTTATGGCATCCATGGTGGAATGCTATAGAGATACACTTTGTATTTCAAATGAATTGCTTCCCAGTTGCAATGATCATTTTACTATTTAACTTTGGTATTCTCCTTAAGCTTTGCTAAGTTTGTTTTATTGCCATATTTGTGGTTTCTAGAGAATAATGAGCCTTCAGGCCTCAACTTCAATCAGTGTAACTCTACTACTATATAGAGTACTTCTACTTGGCTGTGCTTGTCACTAACAAGACACAAAGGAACAATGTATGAAGGAGTTAGTACAATATGTGGAATACAGCATGGTTTGTTTAAGGCAAAGGTCATGTGATTTGGGGCAAGTAACCACAAACCAAAGATTAAAATTCTTTCTGCATTATTAAATGCTTTCAAACTTCTTTTCATTGTTATGTTGCTCTGGAACAATACAATATAGAGGAGGGATATATTAAGACTATAGAGTTTAATTTAAGGCTTACGAAGAACTGATTAGCTGATTTTAAAGTTGAATGAAAGAAGTCAGGGAGTAGGCTGCCTCCCCAATTTCCTCATCAGGTATGGTGAGTGCTTGAGGAGAACCAACATAGGAGAAGTGTTAAAACAACTTAAAATAAAATGGAGCCTTAACTTCAACTCCAACATAATAAATGCATATGCTGTAAATTAAATCAAAATATTGTGCAACTTTAAAATATTTAGCTCATTTTAAAAGCTTTAGCAATAATGTTTGATGAAATCACTTAATTTCATAGAAATTGGTTGAATCCACAACCATTTCATAGGCATACAAGGGGCACCAAAGTGGCCAGTATGGTGTGTCGGAAGTGTGCTGTCTTGTGAGTTGGTAAAGGCAAAGAAAGAGCTGTCCATCTTCTGAAAAAGGCATTTACAGAAAAGGGACCTAATGCCTGTTTGAAAACCCCATTGAACAGAATTCATGAAATGTGATCCACATACAGCTTGATTAACAATCCTTGAATGGACTAGTTTAGTTTAGTTTAGTTTAGAGATACAGCACTGAAACAGGCCCTTCGGCCCACCGAGTCTGTGCCGACCATCAACCACCCATTTATACTAATCCTACACGAATCCCATATTCCAATAACATCCCCACCGGTCCCTATATATTTCCCTACCACCTACCTGTACTAGGGGCAATTTATAATGGCCAATTAACCTACCAACCTGCAAGTCTTTGGCATGTGGGAGGATACCGGAGCACCCGGAGGAAACCCACGCAGACACAGGGAGAACTTGCAAACTCCGCACAGGCAGTACCCAGAATCGAACCCGGGTCCCTGGAGCTGTTGGAGGCCACCACCAAAATGATAGGCTTGTTGAAAATACTAACCTGAGTGCTCCTCCAGGCGCCACTACAATGCTGAAGACTGTTGGCAGCATCCACCTGACTGTCTTCCCCCTCCCAATTGCTTACCCCTCTGCCAATTGCCTACCCTCTCAATTGGCCCCCTCCCTCCTGATTGCCTCCTTCTCCTGATCACCTCTCACCCCCATCCAATCTCCTGCCCCCTGACTCCTGATCACCTCCTCTCCCTCCCGATCGCCTCCCTGGGGGTCGAGGCTGATGACCCAGCAGCTGAAAATCCAGTCCCAATTTACCAGCAAGCTATCCATCATGTGTCCACAGCTTGCAGCTCTCATAGGGAGTGCCTTGAACCCATTATGGTATAGGTATTGTTCCCTGTGTCAGTTCAAGCTGGCTTGCTGACAGAAACCAATTTCTAGGTTCATACTTCTTTTGGTCAAGCCATGCTCTCTTTACCAGACAGGCCTGTGCCTGTCTCCAGTGTTTGGTCATTGTCAAGCTGTAGGTCCTGTAGCATAATATCCACAAAGCACTTCCTCATAATGCCCTTAAAGGTATTAATATTCAGTCTAAAAGGTTTGTTCTTTACACAAAATGAATTAAGAGAAAATAAAATAAAAAGAATGATTCAGGGAAAAAATAATGATGGTAAATTGAAGATATCCTTCCAATTATTCTGTTATCTTTCATGATATTTATACTTACATTCCGTTAGGGGTATTCTTTAAATGGAAGAATAAAGGGAAGAAAAAGATTGAAATGCTTTAAATTAAAAACTTCTCATACCCTGCACTAAGGTAAGATTTTTCAGAGTAACTGAATGTTCCCAGTCTTTCAGCTTCAGGTCCTCTGTGACATTGCTGAGTCCGGCTACCTCATCTTTCAGTTGTTTCTCCATGTTTTGCTGAACGGCTTTCAAGATCCTTGCATCTTCTGACACATTTGCTAATTGTATTTGAAGTTGCTGTAGGCTTGTGTGATGAATGCTAATGTCCTCTGTGAAGGTGCCGTTAACTGCATTTAGTGTCCAACGTGCTTCCTTTACCTGCCTACTCAGATTCCCTACATTTGATGTTATTTGTTTCAAGTTTGCTTGTTGGTGTTGGAGTGCACCCTGTGCACTGTTTAAACTTATGGACAGATTGTATATCTCTTGTCTGTTTGTTGAACTAAACTGTTGTAAATCATCTTCTAAATCATTCACAGATGCATTAATGTCATCCATGCGTGCCTCAAAGCTCTGTAACTTGTTTTCCAGTTTCTGAACAGACTCACTCAGTTGAAGCAATAGGATTGAGTGATTCTGGAAAAGCTCATGCAGTTTCAAAATATTATCCATGACATCTTCCTTGGGTGCCTTCTGCTCCATTGTTTGACGCATGTCTTTGAAGCCTTCGCCTAAGGTTGTGACATTGTCAGTCAATATTTTCCAATCAGCAGATGGACGTTGATATCTGGGAACTGAAAAATATTAAAACAAGTGTCATGTAAAAACATCCTGCTGTCATTTGATCTTATGTTTCTTGGACAAAGATTTCTTTAAGTGCCGGATAAAAGAGAGCAATTTGCAATTCTTTGTACATAATTCATTTATTCTGCAAGTCAGACTTAAAAAATGTACATTTTATACAAAATACTTCTAAACATGTTGCTATCTTCAAAAGATTCACCAAATTTATTGTGGATTTATTGTTCATTGAAAAATAGATAATTGGACATTTTATGCTTGAATTGGAATTTAATATGATTTTTTGATAAATTGAATGGGAAATATATTTAGACGAAATACAAGTATACCTGAGTATGACTTTAGTTGCTTTTCATTAGAAACAGGCAATTATCCCTTTCTGAAAACACACTACCTGCCCTGACCAAATTAGTTGCAAGAAGTTTTTCTTTTGACAAGCAATTTACTCCCTTTTACATGCTTTCTTTACTAAGGAGGTGACTTATGCTGGGAAAAAGTGTCACGGGTCCCAGAAACCCTCTGGTACCTCACCCAATTGGCTATTCTTCATGGGTGAACCTAGAAATCAGCATCATAGAGCACTTGAATGTCAGATTCATACAACCAACATTATTGTTGGCAGGTATCCACACTTTCATAAACATTAGATGACACTAGATAGCAATATGAAATGGGAAGCATGTCTTATTTTCTCTTTCTAGCCTAAGGACACTGTGGCAAATTTGAGCAGTGGAGGGGGTGAAGATAATTTTTGCTAGGAGCCTGAGACAGGTTCATAGCATTTCAGCACCATGTTTTAAAATGCATCCATTTCTTTTCCATTGACGTTGCTATGAACCTGCTTACATTACTGGCAAAGGACAATTTCACCCTCTAGTTCCCTCAGCAATCTACTGGCTGAGTTCAGTTAATTGAACATAAAATTATCAGACCTTTTCTTCCCATTGGATCATAGGAAAAGCCCCATTCCAAGTTTTCTTTTTCTAGTTTAAAACAATTGGCTTTCAAATGATGCCATACCTGGAAGGCCTGCTGCAGGATCTGAGGGATTGAA
This sequence comes from Heterodontus francisci, assembly GCF_036365525.1. Taxonomy (NCBI): domain Eukaryota; kingdom Metazoa; phylum Chordata; class Chondrichthyes; order Heterodontiformes; family Heterodontidae; genus Heterodontus; species Heterodontus francisci. The sequence goes on along the minus strand of NC_090373.1, from coordinate 118,640,340 downwards.
GTAAGGTGATGCAAGGATGGGAGGAAGAGGCCAGTCTCTCAAACCAAACAGATGTGGATGGAAATGGCTGAGGAAATCAGCAGCAGGAGTGTGGACTCTTCATCCTGGAGATAGTGCACCGAGGATCCAGGATCTCAGGAGGGCAGAGAAAATGAGTGGCATAACACTTTCAGGTGTCAAGTCCCAGCATTCTCCTGCACAACACTCCTCAGACAAACACACCTTGTGCTTCCACTAATTTCTCTCTCTCCGGGCACCTCCTTACATCCCAATCTGAACAGCCAACACTGACACTCACCCTCATGTCTGTGCCATCTCACACCCATGCCTCACAGCCACGTTCCACAAATATTGTCCCTCCCTCCCCTCCACACATTCTATTTCTCACACTCAGTACTCTCTGCTTTCTCTCCCTGCAGAGAAAGAGAGCTCAGAACTGCTAGGAGAGTCAGAAAAACGGGGGTGGCCCTCCAGTGATAGCCACCTTGACATCCACTGGCAATGTGTGACCACCTGGCCCACTGGGAAGGAGGTCTTGTTCTAGGAGGCTGCAGATGTCAGCAATGACTTGCTGTGAAAGCCTGAGCCTCCTGAGGCACTGGTGCTCACACATCGAGAGAGCTCATCCTCTGCCTGTAGACACTGTTGGGGTGTCACCTCCTTTGAGCTAGATTTCTGATTCCATCCCCTCTGTCCTGTGGGCAGCATGTGGCTGAGGAGAAGGCAGCTGGTGCTGCTGTTGCTGATTTTGTTCCTCATCAGAGGTGCAAGGTAGAGCTGTATAAGCTGCTTCCATGCTGGGGTGAGGGCTGGCAGCAGGCACATGCAGAGCAAGGTGAGTAAAGTCCAAGGTGGGTAAAATGACTTCCAAAAAGTTGGAATTTACCTGTCAAGCAGTGGAAGTGCATTCTCAGAAGAAGTGCTGTGAACACCAACCTCTCACCCAGGCAGGGGTGCATTCAGTTTCACTCTTTGAAGGCTTCCCACACTGTCAGGTTCATTCAACCAGTATTCCCAGCTATGCGCCAGCCTGGTTGACCCTGGCGAGTTCCACACAGCTCGGGAAACCCATGCACTGGTTGTTAAAACCAGAATTCTGGGTTAAATCCTAAGTTAATTGGGGATTTAAATATTTTAATTACTTACCTGACAACTCCACAGAGGTTCCCCACATGCCAACATTTTTTTGGGCTTTAAACCCTGCCTACACTAGAGCCTGCCCCTGCCCACCTTTGGTAGTTAAAATTCTGGGCATTGCATCTGTACTAGCTGTAAAAAGAGCTATCCTGCCATTCCAGCTCAAGGTCCATAGTCCTGTAGGTTACAGGACTTCAAGTGTGCATTCAAGTACATTTTAAATACGATGAGAGTTCCTGCTTCTATCGCATAGTGAGCTACAGATCCCTACCAGGCTCTGGGTAAAGAAAATTCTCCCCAGCTCCTCTCTACTCCTTCTAACAATTAAATCTATGCCCCCTGGTTATTGGCCTGTCTGCTGAGGGAAATAGACCCTTCCTATCCATACTATCTTGGCCCCTCTGTTCCAAAGAAAATAACCTAGCCTACCCAATCTTTTTCCATAGGTAAAATTTTCTATTCCTGGCATCACCCTTTGTAAATCTGCTCTGTACCCTCTCTACTGCGGTCACATCCTTCCTGTAATGTGGTCACCAGAACTGTATGCAGTACTCTAACTGTGGCCTAACTAGTGTTTTATATGGTTCCACCATAACCACCCTGCTCTTATATTCTATGCCTTGGCCAATAAAGGAAAGTATTCAGTATGCCTTTTAACCACCTTATCCACCTGTCCTACTACCTTCAGGGATCTGTGGATATATACTCCAAGGTCCCTTTGTTCCTCTACACTTCTCAGTAATCTACCATTTATTGTGTATTCCCTTTCCTTGTTTACCTTCCCCAAGTGCATTACCTCTCAGGACTGAATTCCATTTGCCACTATTTTTCCAAGCCAACTAGTATATTGATATTGTCCTGCAGTCTTCAGCTTTCTTCCTCACTATCAATCACATGGCCAATTTTGTATCATCTGCAAACTTCTTAGTCATGCCCCCTACATTTAAATCTAAATCATTGATATACACCACAGAAAGCAAGCAACCCAGTACTGAGCCCTGTGGGGTCCCACTAGAAGCAGCTTTCCAATCACAAAAACACCCTTTACTTCCTGCCACTGAGCCAATTTTGGATTCAACTTGCCCCTTCCCATAAATCATATGGGTTTTTCCATGCGACCTTGTCAAAAGCCATGTTAAAATCCATTTATACTACATCAAATGTGTTACCCTCATCGACCCTCCTCGTTACCTCCTCAAAACATTCAATCAAGTTAGTCAGACACAAAATGTGATGATAAAAGGGTTGAAAGGTCATTGACCTGAAATGTTAACAGTTTTTCTCTCCACAGATGATGCCTGGAGTATTTACAGCATTTTCTGTTTTTATTCCAGATTTCAAGCATCTGCAGTATTTTGCTTTTGTAATAGTCAGACATAAATTTTCCTGAACAAATCCATGCGAATGTACTGATTAATCTGTGCTTTTCTAATTAATGGCTAATGCTGTCCCTCAGAAATGTTTCCAATAGCTTCCCCACCATCAACATTAGGCTGACTGGCCTGCTATTACTCTTTCCCTTTCTGCCTTTTTAACAACAGTGCAAATGCATTTGTCTGAAATTGCTCCCCTTGCTATTTTAATGTAAGTATTTACCTATCTAAAGGATGGGTTAAACATTTGAGCAGTAATATCCCATGATGCATTATCAAGGCTAATATTTTTATTTTACTATTTTACTGTGGACAACAATGCAAGGCAGCCTGAACTCAAGGTCCTGACTATGACTCGACTGAGATTGTGTCCTTCATTGATCCTTTGCTCTGACCAAAGACAAATAAAACTCAAAATGGAATGAATGATGGATATGAAATTGAGAGAATTCAAAGAAAGGATAGAGGCAGTTATATTGTTTTGAAATAGAAACAGAAAAGAAAAATAAGCCAGTTACAAAATCAGTAATTACCATCCATGGATAACATAATGTTTGACTAGCCAGATAGAATCTTTTTGGACAAAAACGGCAATTATAGACAGGAAGACATGGTAAATGTATCACTTTCATTCTCTATTTATGTGAATGATCTGGGCATAGATATAAGAGATATCCAAGTTTGTGGATGATGGCAAACTGGAAAGTGTAACAAACTGCCAAGAACAAGCAGGAGACTACAGCACAAATAAACAGTCTTTGAGGATGGGTAGCAAAGTGGCAAATATCATTTAATGCAGAAAATTTGTGGTGTAATATACTTTGGGAAGAAGAATAAAGAATGGAAATATACCTTAAATGATAATTTTCTCCATGCAGAGGAAGAGCAATGGGCTCTTATGCAGATTCACAATCCTTAAAATATGTTAACAGGCTTTAAAAAAGCCGATAAAAGGCAAACAAGGATTTTACTTTATATTGAGAGGGATTGAAATCAAAAAACAAAGAGGTTGATTCTGTACAAAACTATGGTTATGCCACACCTGGAATGCAAGATATAATATTACAAGCTAGAGAGAGCATGAATTCCCAGTATATATCTCCGAGAACATGTTTTCATTACTGTGTGCAGTTTTAGGTTCCTCAATTTAGGAGAGATAACAGCAGACGTTAGGGGTCTGATTACTGGGAAAGACTAGAGCAACTGAATTTAGTAAATTGAGGGAACATTTAATAGAAGTGTTATAATGATACAAGTCTAGGTAACTAATTTCCATTAGAAGTAAAGCAAAGAAGACATGCTTTCAAGAGAAGCCCCAGAGACCTAAAAGATGGGGGATTAATATTAACTGTTTCATGCAACGTTTAACTGAAATGTTGAATGCATTGCCACAAGCTGTGATCGATGCTAAACTTGATTATTGTGCAATAACTACAGCATCACATTTTCCTGCAAATAAGTTTTCAAATTATAATTTTAATTGAGGAATTCTGATGATGTTATGTAAAACATAAGAAAAGCCCAAGTGACTATAATCACTGAGATGAGATTGCAACCTTGATCTCACTCACTAACATCCATTATTTAAAAAAAATTACTGTAATAGCAGATGATTTCTGTTCCTGTATTTGGTTGGGAACAAGGTGGCAATGGGCCATAGGTGGAAGTGTACTACATAACACCCTATTCCCAATGATGTCCTGCCTGCCGCAATTTTGTCCACATAATTTAACCCTTTAACTCCTAGTGAATATGCACTGCAATGTCAGTACATCCTCCTGAGGTCCAGTGCCCAGAACTCAACGCAATACTCCTGATGGGTTTTGACAAAAGCTCTGTACAACTGAAGCATCGCTTGCTCCACTTTGTAATCCAGACCTCTACAGGTAAAGACAAAAATTCCATTAACCTGTATCATTACCTTTTGTACCTATCCACTAGCTTTAAGTGACCTTTAGTAAGGTAGCCCAGAGTAAGTCGCCGATAGAGGACTTTGAGGACTGAGTGCTGCATTGGGATTTTGGTGCAAGTGGAAATTTGGTGCAGAGGGGGAAAAGAGTACTGCTTTTCATACATCTTTGTTCAACTTCCAGTAGCTGGTGAGTGTTCTTTTGTCTGCAAGCTAGGGACTCTAACTTGCTATTACTTTAATTGAGTAAATTCATAACTAATTAACTAAATAAATAAGGTTAGACAGATATGGCAGGAATGGTGATGTGCTGTGACTGCAACATTTGGGAATCTGTGGAATGTATTGCAGTCCCAGACAACCATATCTTCGGTAAGTGTCTGCAGCTGGAGCAACTTCGGCTCAGAGTTGCAAAGCTGGAGTCTGAATTGTAGTCATTGCAGAGCTTCAGGGAGGGGGAGCGTTACCTGGACATTTTATTCAAGGAGGTAGTCACACCCCTTAAGTTAAGTGGAACTTTAGAGTTGGTCGATGGTCAGGAACAGGAGGTGTGACTATGAGTCAAACATGTGTGGGGATCCAGCATGTGGTGATGGAAGAGTCTCAGCCCTTGACTTTGACTAACAGGAACGAGGTGCTTGCTACCTGTGTGGATGAGAACAAGGACTGTAGGGCGGATGAGCAAACTGACCATGGCAGAAAGGTGCAGGATTCCATTCAAGCAGGTGGACTGAAAAGGAATGTGGTAGTGATAGGGGCCAGTATAGTCAGGGGGATAGATACTGTTTTCTTCAGCCGTGATTGGGAGCTCTGAAGGTTGTGTTGCCTGTCCTGTACCAGGGTTAAGGACATCTCTTCACAGTTGGAGACGAACTTGGAGTGGGAGGGGGAGGATCCAATTGTCCACGTAGGAACCAACAACATAGGTAGAACTAGGACTGAAGTTCTGCTGAGAAAGTTTGAGGAATTAGGGTCCAAATTAAATCAGAGATCCTCAAAGGTAATCATCCATGGATTGTTACATGAGTCACATGCCAATTGGTATAGGATCAAGCAGATTAGAGAATTAAACCCGTAGCTCAAAGAGAGCTATGGGAAGAAGGGCTTTCAATTCATGGGGAACTGGCACCATTACTCAGGAAAGAGAGAGCTGTTCTGTTGGAATGGGTTCCATTTAAACCGGGCTGTGACCAGTTTCCTGGTAAATTGTATCACTAGGGCTGTGAATAGGGCTTTAAACTAACATTTTAAGAGCCCACTGCCAATAGTGGCGACGGACAAAACAAAGTGGTGGCCTACCTGTGCAGTCTGCACGCTGCAGAGTCACCGCGATCTCCTCTGTGGCGGCTGATTTAAATAGCTGGGTTGGCCCACCTCCCCAATCACGTGGAGGGAGTGGGCTGTCCAATGCCGGCAATAGCGTCAGCTACCTGTGTGCAGGCACTGGCACTATTTTTAAAGGGCAGCCAGCCCTGCCGGTCAATTTCAATTTTTAAAGTAGTATCCCCCCCCCCCCCCCAAATATACCAAATAAACTTGTACCGCCCCTTTCCCACCCCCCAATAACAATTACATTAACTATTTGCCCTTTCCCCCCAAAAACACTTAGGTATTAAATCTTCCCACCCACCCCCCAACAGACTGTACAAAGCTTGAAGTTTACCCTTTCCCACCATTGCCTACACTCATTACGCTTATTTGACCCCTCCTCCCCCCGCCTGCACTGAAAATATTAACTCTCCTCTTTCCCCACCAGTGTCACGCCTGCTTTCCCCAGACTGGGAAGTGAAGGCGCGGGAGTGCTGGCCGCTGCACTGAAGATTGCGGTGGCCCCGGAAGATTGAAGGTAAGTATATTTAAATGTTTTATCGTTTTCATTATCGTAAATCATTTTATCCATTTAAATATTGAAATTTAGGTCCCATCACCCATTGGTGGGGGGGCCGCCACGGAGCCTCGCCGCTGCTGGAAGGTTTGGGCTGGCCCCCTCCCCCCCAGCGTAGGTCTCTGTGGTGCGACTCTGCTAGAACCATCTTCCAGATCCCCCCCTCCCACGACCCCGCCATGGAGTCTGACGTTGGGGGCCCGGTAAAATCCAGCCCAGCTTTTCCGACCTAACCTTGTGACTAAAATGCCCCATCCCAGGAACCATTCTAGTAAACCTCCTCTGCACCCTCTCAAGGGCCCTCACATCCTTCCTAAAGTGTGATGACCAGAACTGGATGCAATATTCCAGTTGGGCCCTAACTAGAGCTATATAATGGTTCAGCATAACTTCCCTGCTTTTGTATGCAATGCCTCTATTTAAAAAGCCCAAGATCCCATATCCTTTACTAACCACTCTCTCAGTATGTCCTGCCACCTACAAAGATCTATGCCGATACACCCCCAGGACAATCTGTTCCTGAACACTCTTTAGAACAGTGCCACTAAGTCTACATTGCCTCTACCTATTCATTCTGCCAAAATGCATCACCTCACATTTGTCAGTGTTAAATTCCATCTGCCACCTGCCTGCCCATTCTACTAGCCTATCTATGTCCTGTTGCAGGCAGTTCTTATCATCCTCATTGTTTGTCTCACCTCCAAGTTTGGTGTCCTCAGCAAATTTTGTGACTCTGCTCTGAAGTTCCAAGATCCAAGTCATTATATATAGCAATAAAAGCAGTGGTCCCAGCACTGACCCTTGGGAAACAGCACTGTCTACTGTCCTCCAGTCTGAAGAGCAACAATTTACAATGACTTGCTGCTTCCTGTTCTTAAGCCAATTCTTTTTAAATCCAATTGGACACTGACCCTCCTAATCCATGAGACTTGTGACCGAGGTTGGGAAATAAATATTCCAGGGTACATAATATTTTGGAAAGAATGGAAAAGCAGGAGAGGTAGCCCTGAGGGATGACATTAAGTATTAGTGAGAAAGGACCTCGGCTCAGAAGGTCATGAAGTAGAAGAAGTATGAGTGGAGATTAGGAATAGCAAGAGTCAGAAAACACAGTTGGGAGTAGTTTATAGACCCCCAACTGTAATTATAGCATTGGACAAAGCATTAAACAAAAGATTATTGGAGCTTGTAACAAAGGCAATGTAATAATTGTGGGAGTCTTTAATCTTTGTATCGACTGGACCAATCAAAATTGACAAGAGTGGTCTTGAAGATGAGTTAGTGGAATATTTTTGTGAACAGTTTCCTGGAGCAATATGTTGTGGAACCAACTAGGGATAAAGCTATCCTAGATCTAGTATTGCATAATGACGCAGGGTTAATTCGTAATCTCATTGTAAAAGATCCTCTGGGAAATAGTGATCATAATACAATTGAATTCCATGTTCAGTTTGAAGGCGACATACTCCAATAACAAACAAGAATCTTAAACTTAGACAAAGCTAATTACATAGGTATGAGGACAGAGATGGCTGAGATTGATTGGGTAAATAGACTAAAAGATATTTGCAGTAAATTAACAGTGGAATACATTAAAAGGAACAATTCAAAATGTTGAACAAAAATACATGCCATTCAAAAATAAAAAATCTGCAAAAAGGATCCATCCGTGGCTTACTCAGGAAGGTGAGCATAGTAATAGATTAAAAGAAGAGACTTATAATGTTGCCAATGTCATGCAGGCCCCCCACCCCCTGCCAAGAATGAGTCACATATTTTGCCACGTGAACATTAAAAACTTAAAATTGTTGCTGGGAGGAAAAGAGGGCCTATCACAAGGAATTGCCAGGCCCCTCGCCAGAAAGATCCTTTTTGCATACTGGCAGACAGTGTTGGAACAAAAGAACCAGTCCCTGCTTCCCCAATACACAGAAGATGTGGTCAGAACAGTTTAGTCACATGACTAACTAGCTGTTTTGTTTTTGAATTTGGACTTGCCACAGAGTTTTAAAACTCAGAAAGCTGTTTGCTCCTGGACTGCAAAGACCTCTCTCCTGTCTGCTCTCATCTCTTTCTCACCAGCTTTGGTATCCATTGAAGAAATATGAACCCTAAGAGAGAAAAGTCTCCTACAGTGAACAAGGTTTAAGAAGAACACTGGCCCCCAACAAAAAGCAAAACTACCTACAGTCAAGGACTCTACAGTGAGCTTGAAGCATAGTAAAAAAAAAAATCCTCTTCAGAGATTGCCTCACACCTCTCCACTATTTTTCTTCTGCTCTTTTCTGTCTCTATTTGCATGTGCGTATCGCTTATGCATGCTAGTATGGGGCGCGGCATGAATCCGTAGGCGTTAATTGAATTAGAATATAAGTTTAAGTTTTAATAAATTTCACTTTTCTTCTTTAAACCTAAGAATACCTGTTGATGCTCATTGCTTTGCCTTATAATTGGAAAGTGGTAAACAAGGATTCACCAAGGGGGAGCTCAAAACACGGTGTGTTTAAAATTAAAACCCTGTTACAATAATACCAGGCGAAGGCTGAGAAAGGCCCCGAGGCACCTTTCTCACCTGCTCGTAACACCAAGAAAAGTAGCAAGCCTGAGGATTCGAAGTGTTTTAGAAACCCACAATGGGCCACCAAAAAGTTGATAAAAATGGAAAAAAAATAGAATACGAGAGTAACTAGCTAGGAATATTAAAACAGATTGTAAGAGCTTTTACAAGGATATAAAAAGCAAGAGAGTAGCTAAAGAAAACATTGGTCCCTCAGAAGCAGAGACAGGAGAAATTATTATGGGGAGTGAAGAAGTGGCAGAGATATTGAACAAATATTTTGTATCTGTCTTCATAATAGAGGGTACAAGTTGCATTCCAGAAATGGAGGGTAACCTAGGGGCTAATAAGTGAGGAAATTAAGGTAATTAATATCAGCAGAGAAAATGTACTGGGGAAAATCAAGGGACTAAAATCCAACAAATCCCCAGGACCTAATGGCCTACATCCTCGGGTTCTAAAAGAGATAGTTGCAGAATTAGTGGATGTACTGGCAATGATTTTCCAAAATTTCCTGGATTCTAGAACGGTCCCAGCAGATTGGAAGTTAGCAAATGTAAAACTGCTATTCAAGAAAGAAGGGAGTGAGAAAAGAGGGAACTACAAGCCAGTTAACCTGACATCAGTCATCAAGAAAGTGCTGGAATCTATTATTAAGGAGGTCTTAACAATACACTTAGAACATCATAATATGAGCAGGCAAAGTCAACATAGTTTTACAAAAGGGAAATCATGTTTGACAAATTTATTAGAGTATTTTGAGGATGTAACTAGTAAAGTAGGTAAAGGGGAACTAATAGATGTAGTATACCTGGCATTCCAAAAGGCTGCCACACAAAAGGTTAATAGGCAAGAAGGGTTCATGAAGTTGGGCATAGTATATTAACATGGATAGAGGATTGGTTAAAGGACAGGAAGCAAAGAGCAGGCATTTTCAAGTTGGCAGGCTATGACTAACGGAGCGCCGCAAGGATCAGTGCTGGGGCCTCAGCTATTTACAATCTATATTAATGACTTAGATGAAGTGACCGAGAGGAATGTATCTAGGTTTGCTGATGATACAAAGATAGGTGGAAATGCAAGCTGTGAGGAGGACACAAAGAGGCTGCAAAAAGATATAGGCAGATTAAGTGAGTGGGCAACAAGATGGCAGATGGAGTATAATGCAGGGAAGTGTGAGGTTATTCACTTTGGTCATAAAAATAGAAGAGCAGCATATTTTTTAAAATATGTGAAACTTGTAAATGTTGATGTTCAGAGAGACTTGGGTGTGCTCGTATAAGGAATACAGCATGTTAGCATGCAGGTACAGCAAGAAATTAAGAAGGTAAATGGCATGTTGGCTTTTATTGAAAGGGGATTGGAGTACAGGAATAAAGAATTCTTGCTACAATTGTACATCGATTTGGCGAGAGCACACCTGGAGCCTGTGTGCAATTTTGGTCTCCATACTTAAGGAAGGATATACTTGCATTGGAGACAGTGAAGGCTCACTAGATTGGTCCCTGGGATGAGGGGGTTGTCCTATGATGAGATGCTGGTAAATTGGGCCTATATTCTCTGGAGTTTAGAAGAATGAGAGATGATCACATTGAAATGTACAAGATTCTGAAGGGGCTTGACAGGGTAGACACTGAGAGGTTGCTTCAGCTGGCTGGGGAATCTAAAACACAGGCACAGTCTCAGGATAAGGGGATGATCATTGAGGACTGAGAGGAAGAGAAATTTTTCACTGAAAGCATTGTGGATCTTTGCAATTCTATACCCCAGAGGGATGTGGATGCTCCATTATTGAATATATTTAAGGCTGAGATTGATAGAATTTTGGTCTCTCAGGGAATGAAAGGCTATGGGAATGGACAAGAAAGTGAAGTTGAGGCCCAAGATCAGCCATGAGCATATTGAATGGCAGGGCAGGCTCAATGGGCTGTTTGGTCTACTCCTGCACCTATTTCTTATGTTCTTAGGACACCCAAATCTCTTTGCTCCTCCAAAAACAAAAAGCAAAGCAGGTCTGGCAGCATCTGTGGAGACAGAGACAGAGTTAACTTTTCAGATCTTTTTATTCATTCATGGGATGTGGGCATCACAGGCCAGGCCAGCAATTATTGCCCATCCCTAATTGCTCTTGAGAAGGTGGTGGTGAGCTACCTTCTTGAACCACTGCCGTCCATTTGGGGTAGGTGCACCCACAGTGCTGTTAGGAAGGTAGTTCCAGGATTTTGATCCAGCGACAGTGATGGAACGGTGATATAGTTCCAAGTCAGGATGGTGTGTGACTTGGAGGGGAACTTGCAGGTGGTGGTGTACCCATGCATTTGCTGACCTTGTCCTTCTAGTTGGTAGAGGTCGTGGGTTTGGAAGGTGCTGTCTAACGAGCCTGGGTGCGTTGCTGCAGTGCATCTTGTAGATGGTACACACTGCAGCCACTGAGCGTCGGTGGTGGAGGGAGTGAATGTTGATAGATGGGGTGCCAATCAAGCGGGCTGCTTTGTCCTGGATGGTGTCAAGCTTCTTGAGTGTTGTTGGAGCTGCACCCATCCAGGCAAGTGGAGAGTATTCCATCACACTCCTGACTTGTGCCTTGTAGATGGTGGACAGGCTTTGGGGAGTCAGGAGGTGAGTTACTCGCCTCAGGATTCCTAGCCTCTGACCTGCTCTTGTAGCCACGGTATTTATATGGCTACTCCAGTTCAGTTTCTGGTCAATGGTAGCCCCTAGGATGTTGATAGTGGGGGATTCAGTGATTGTAATGCCATTGAATGTCAAGGGGAGATTTTAGATTCTCTCTTGTTGGAGATGGTCATTGCATGGCACTTGTGTGACGTGAACGTTACTTGCCACTTCTCAGCCCAAGCCTGGGTATTGTCCAGGTCTTGCTGTATTTCTACACAGACTGCTTCAGTATCTGAGGAGTCACGAATGGTGCTGAACATTGTGCAATCATCAGCGAACATCCCCACTTCTGACCTTATGATTGAAGGAAGGTCATTAATGAAGCAGCTGAAGATGATTGGGTCTAGGACACTACCCTGAGGAACTCCTGCAGTGATGTCCTGGAGCTCAGATGATTGACCTCCAACAAGCACAAACATTTTCCTTTGCACTAGATATGACTCCAGCCAGCGGAGGGTTTTCCCCTGATTCCCATTGACCTCAGTTTTGCTCGGGCTCCTTGATGCCACACTCGGTCAAATGCTGCCTTGATGTCGAGGGCAGTCACTCTCACCTCACCTCTTGAGTTCAGCTCTTTTGATCAATGACCTTTCATCAGAACTGGAAAAAGTTAGAAATGTAAGATTTTTCACAAGTAAATCGGGGTGGGGGATGGTGGGGGGGGGTGTGGTGGGCAGGAGGGTGAAAATAGAACAAAAGGGAAGGTCTGTGATCGGATGGAAAACAGGAAAAATTAAATGACAAAAGAGTTGTGGTGCAGGGCCAAAGGGGGTGGTAATGGGACAAATAAAGATGTCCCGTAAAAGATGTATTGTTTTTCCCTTGTTTTTGGTTTCAGATGGCAGCTGTTCAGCAGTCTGCTATTCACACCTCCTATAGATACATCATTTATTTCTCTCTCCACAGATGCTGAGTATTTCCAGCATTTTCTGTTCTTATCTCTTTGCTTCTCCACAGTTTCTAGTTTCTCATCATTTAGAAAATACTCTGATTTGTCTTTCTTGGATCCAAACTGGGTGACCTCACATTGAACTCCATTTGTCAAAGTTTATCCAGTTGACTTAGTCTACCTATGTCTCTGTGTAATTTCCTGCTTTCATCTGTGTTATTTACTGTGCCTCCTAACTTATTGTTGCCTGGATGTACAACTCTTTATTTCTTCATCCAAGTCATTGATATATATGGTGAAAAGCTAAGGGCAAAGTGCAGATCCATGGAGGGCACCACTTGACACATCCTGTCAATCAAAAATGAACTCTTTATCACTCTCTGCCTTCAAGCTCTCAACCAATTTCCCACACGTTACTAAGCTGTGGCCAATTCACTACTTTTTTATTTTTGTCACTAAGTTCATCTAGTGATTATTTTGAGCATTTTTTGTTTTTATCTCATCTGCACTTTTTTCTGTTTTTATCTTCTAGTCTAATTTCCCAAAAGTTCCAAATCAATCTGAATTTGATTATATTTTTCCTTTTGATCTGTCTCCAAATGTATCAACATCTGCAAACTTCGAAAAGCTATTATAAATAAAAACAGAAAATGTTGGAAGTACTCAGCAGGTCAAACAGAGTCTGTGGGGAGAGAAACAGCATTAACAATTCATATTGATGACGTTTTACCAGCACTTAACTTGAAAAATTGGTTGAAATTTTTCCCTTGGCGAATGGGAGCCGTCCACCGACTGAAAAGTCGGTGGCGATCCCGCCCCTGCTGGGCCTGAGGATCCAGTCCAGATTTTACGGTCCCCAGACCTTTAATTGGGCTTAGGCAGGACTTCCACCTCATTGAGCCAGGAAGTCCTGCCTAATGGAACGGCCGGCCAATCAGCGGGCCGGCAGCTCTTAGTCTCAGCAGTGTCACCGGGAGTGGTGACAACCGCTGGGACTGCAACTCAGCTTCTACAAGAAGAGGGAGGATGGCCCCGACTCGAAGGTGAGTTTTTGGGGCCTCATCGGGGTCATCGTTTAGGCCCCAGCAAGGCAAGCAGGGTCGATTGGAGGGATGGAGTGTGCGCTGGATGTTGGGGGTCATTGGGGCATCAGGGGCTGCCCTCTATCGAGCACAGAGTGCCTGACCGGGAGGGATCCCCACCCAGGCCATCAGAGAGTTGTCTGCTTTTGTCAGGCGGCTTTTCTCAGGCCTGGGCTGCCTGACTGGCCATGGGTAAAATCCCCGTGGCTCATCGATTGGCCACTTAAGGGCCTCGATTGGCCTGGGGTGGGCGGGCCGTTTCCTGCTGCCGCCGCCCCAACTAAAATGGCGGTGGAGGCGGGAGCGGGTCGCGAAGGGCCCCCAAGCCTCCCACTCCATTTTATGTAGCCCCCACTCCCTGCCCCCCATCACCATCCCACTCTTTGGGGGTGGGGGGGGTGGGGGGGAGCGTAAAATTCCGGCCATTAACTTTGTTTCTCTCTCCACAGATGCTGTTTGACCTGCAGAGCATTTCAAGCATTTTCTGTTTTTCATTTCAGATTCCCAGCATCCACACTATTTAACTTTTATATCAGAAAATATATTATGCTGCACAAAGATCTATTACCATAAGGCATTAAATTATATAGGGCCTATTTTCTTGACCTGGGGAATGCCCATTTCCCGATGCATAGGTCAGATAAAAGGAGTGTGCCTCATTATGCCTGGCCTGTTTTACATTGTCCAGGCATTATCACGGCTTTGAGAAGGAATGGGCATGTCTGGGTCTGCAGGCCTGATGATCTATAAATGAGAGGTAGTGGGTGTTTCTGGCCTCATGCCCCTATTTCCTCTTCTCTTGTTTATTGGACATTTATTGGACATTTATTTTTAGCAAGTCCCATAGAAACAAGGCATTGAAATTATTGCTAGGGTCCCACGGAATGTCTGCTCTGCAAAGATCCTAGGAGCAACCTGAAGAGTGAAGGACATGAAACAGTGAACCTTGAGGCACAGGAGGAATAAGTTAACTGAAACTCTTACTCAGCCAGAAGGACATTAACAACTGGACAGTGCAAGAAGTTAACTTAAATTATGTATCATAATCAGTGCCTGGCCAGAATGGAAGACACATTAACACCTGAACAACGCCATGAGCTAAGCACCCATCGCCGTGATGGAGATCATATTATCTTCATGCTGTGTAGACAACAGGGGAAGAGACGAGGAGTTGTCTCTGACCTTACAATTCTGCATAGCCCAGGAGATTGAAAAGACCAAGACAAAGAGGTGTGAAAAACCAGGCAACTCAGCAGGCTGATTACTGATACTACGGCCTGAGGCCCAGGTGTGGGACAGTGATTGCAACGCTATAAGAAAGGACAACATCAGAACGTGTGTTCTACAGTCTGATGAAAAAGGGCGGGGAATGGTCCTCTCCAGATCCAGGCCTATAATCAACACCGGTAACGACCAACCGCATGGGTGATTGTAAGTTTCAGTCAAATCATAAAAGGGTTTGAACTGTGCGTACTGCAGTGAGGTGAAGAACAATGGGGACTGGTCATCTCCAGATCTAGGCCTACAAGCAACATCGGTAACGGCCAGCCGTGTAGGTGATTGTAAGTTTCAGTCAAATCATAGAGGGGTTTGTACTGTGGTTTTGTTGGTCGAATAAACTAACGAATTTAGGTTGAGCCAATACCTGTTTTGTCACATGTATTTTGTTCTTGTAATTCCAGGGTCCAAGAATCATTGTAAGGAGGAAGGGAACTGAAACCCTTATAAGAGAAAAGGTTCTGGTAGGGAGAAGCACAATTATAATGATCTCAATGACAATAGCAACAATAGCTTACATTGTGTCTTTAACATGATAAAATGCCCCAAGGCACATCACAGGAGAGTTATCAAACTAAATCTCAGATCTGTAGCCTGCCCTGCTTTCCAAAGTAGCGGGGGTACGGGGTCTGGTGGTGGCAGGGAAATCAATTCCTTATTTTTTGTAGTGTAGATATAGAGGAGATATGATTAATGGTGCTTTTTATTATTAATTATGTCCCAATTAATATCAAAATGGAAGTATATTCACTGGGAATTTAGGTTTACAGCTGGATCAAATTCCAATTCTCAGAATTCTTATCATTCATCAGAGATAGCAAGACCATCGTTACCTCTGCCTGTATTTCAAGACCTGTTGAAGTGATGATGAATTCTAAGTACTTTGACACATGCTTCTCAGTCTCTAGAGGGCAATGTGAACCATAATCATTTGATATCGAAAGTAAGTTGAATTTATCAATTTCTTATACTCCATCTGTTAGTATGTACAACTCTTATATGAGAAAGGGACCCAAACCTGTCCTTCTACCCTAAAGTGTCTTTCTCGCACTGTTTAAATTAACATATTTCTTATTTGTCACTCCTGCTGCAACTACTTTAGTTATTTTAAATATTCCCTTAAACTGGAGCATCTATATTACTGTTTGTGAACTGAACTTTGCTCTTAGCCCTTTTTTATCTTTAAGGTGTCATTTTTACTATTGTTTCCAATTGAACTCTCCCACTATCCCATTTATTAGTTTAAAACCACGTTTACCACCCTATTTATCCTTTTTGCTAGGACCTCGGCCCCAGCCTAGTTCAGGTGCAGCCCATCCCAACAGTACAGCTCCTGTCCGTCCAGGGATAGGCACCGACATGTTGCACCACAGATCTTTGACAAAAGTATTGACTCAGCCATGGACATGGAAGCAATTAATCTATATATAAAGTGTATAACCAATCTAATGCCAACAAAACACAGACCGATTTAAAACACATTTCTCCTATAAATAAAGTAGCTAAGTATACAAACATCAATGGAGAGCAGCACAACTGTATTAGCTAGCTAGCAAGAAAACTAGTATGCAATGCCAATGCAAATAACTTTTTGTTGACAGAAGAGAGCTAGCGATTCCATGTCACGGAGTGGTAGATGGACCTTATCGATGACCTCTGGATTCACACAGTGTCAGGAATGCAAATTCATGCAATAAACCATGAAACTCAAGGAGAGGGTTGTTATTGTGGTTATTGAGATGAAGCAGTAGAAAAATCAGCAATAGGAAGATGAACCATTTCTTACACTGCTCTCAGAAGACAATGAACCCATGATGGTCAATGTTTGTGCAACTTCTCGACCTGCTTGTAATATGTGTCTGAAGACAGGGCAGCCAACAAAAGAGCAGTGATCTTCAAATTGGGATAATTTTATAGGATGAAGCAGATAGTACTTCAGAAGAGTCATGTAAATCAGAAAAGCAGAGTGGGACAGAGAGATTAACAGTAGGTAGCCAAGACTAGTTTATTTATCTTGACAGGCTGTTAAACTAGCTCCTGGATTCTAAAATACAGAAACAGCACCATCTCTCATGGACAAAATGACATTTACTCACCAAAGCTAGTTACAAAATTAGATAAACACATTTACAAATAAAGACCACCCTTCAGTTCCTTCTGTAAACGATTCTCTTAAATTCACTTATGTCTATATCTCAGTCTATCACTGTCGATTCCAATTCAACTCTGACAAGATAATTATGACCAAAAAGCTTTTCTGCAAAAAGTTGAGTGGGGGCCACATTACAATCCAAGATGAAGCCATTAAAAATTTATCTTATTAATCAAAACAACAACAAATGTGCATTTTTGTGAAGAACCTTTAAATGAGAAGACTAATTTATTGACTTACTTTCTCACCACTATGTTGGACACTGAGATACCTGGCATTTCTTTCTACTTGCGCAAGTAGTCAGTGTCTGCCCGCACACTTGTAGCAATGCGGAGTATTCCGGATACATGTCCATCTGTCATGAGTAATCTTGATTGCTCTCTCTCCCTCCTTTCTCTCTTTGTCTGTCCTTCTCCCCCTCCTGTCTGTGTTCCTTCCTTTGTGTTGTCCCCCTATCTCTATGTTGTCCCTCCTTTTCTGTCATTCCCCCTCTCTGTGTCATCCCCCTCTCTGTGTCATTTCTCCCTTTCTGTGCCATCCCTTCTCTATGTCCTTTCTCCCCTCTGAATTGTCCCCCTATCTTTGTCCCCATCTCTCTCTCTCGTTCTGATCCCCTCTCTCTCTGCCCCCTTTCTCTCTCTCTTTGCCACTCTCACTCTCTGTTGCCCTGCTCTCTCTCTCTCTCTGCCCACACTCTCTCTCTGGCCCCCTTTCTCTGTCTGGCTCCTCTCTCTCTCTGCCCTCTCTCTCAGCTCTCTCTCTCTCTTTGCCCTCTCTCTATCTGTCCCCCCTCTCTCTGTCCCCCTCCTTCTCTCCCCCTTTCTCCCTCTCTGTCCCCTATATGTCTCTCTCTCTCTGTTCCCCCTCTCTCTCTGCCGTCTCTCTGTCTCCTTTGCCCCCCACTCTCACTGCTCCCCCTCTTTCTCTCTCTGCCCTCTCTTTTTCTTTCTGTCCATCTCTCTCTGTCCCCCTCTCACTCTGCCCCTCTCTCTCGCTGCCCTTTCTCTGTCTGTCCCCTTTCTCTTTGTCCCCTCTTTCTCTCTCGCCACCAACCCCCCCCCCCCTCTCTTTGCCCCCCACCACTCTCTCTGACCATTGCTGAGAGCAGAAACAGTAGTTACTGAACTTCGGACAGATTCGTGGTTTCCCAACGGACTTTTTTTTTAAAATCGGTACCCGCCGGAAAACCCCAAAGCTGTTCTGACAGGTGCTGAGAGCGGGAACAGCAGCTTCTGCACTTTGAACAGCTTCAGGGTTTTCCGGTGGGTTCCAATTTTTTCTAAAAGCCTGCCGGAAAACCCTGAATCTGTCCGAAGTTCGGAAGCTTCTGTTCCTGCTCTCATGCAGCACCAGCCAGCTGTGAATATGGAAAGGAGTGTTAATGAGCATTAGGTAAAGATCTGAGCTTAGAAATTTCAATTCAGCTGTGAAACGGACACATTGCCGACCCCTGCATCTGTCCCAGTACCAGTGCTGGAGTCAATTGGAATGGAACCTTCCTTCCCACAGCACCCCTTTAGCCACATGTTCAATTTCCTGGTCTGTTTGTCGCTATGCCAAATAGCATGTGGCTCAGGTAATAATCCTGAGATTACCACTCTTGAGGCATTGCTTTTTAATTTGGTTCATAAGTTCTGATACTCCCTCAGCAGAATCTCCTCCCTTTTCTATGCCATTGTTCCTGACGTGGGCCACAACAACTAGATCTTCTCCTCCTTTTCCAAAATCCTTTCCAACTGCATTGAGATATCCCTTACCCTGGCATCAGGTAGGCAATATATCCCTTGACTCTCCATTGTGCCTACAGAGGATGCTATCTATACCACTAATTATTGAATCCCCTTTAAAAACTACATTTCTGTTCTGCTCTTCCTGACTTTGAAGCCTATTGCTCCAAGATGCCTAGGTCAGCATTGTGGCTGTCCTTCCCACAGTCTTGCTCCCTATTCTCATAGATATCAGGCACATTTTATTTGTTGGAAACGATCAGTGTCTGCAGGATCTCTTCCTTTATCTCCCCTCACTTCCTCATATCCTGCTGACTGACAGTCACACTTTCCCTTCCTGCACCTGTGCTTCCCTCTGAGGTGTGACTGTACTCTGGAGAAAATGATCCAGAAATTCCTCCCTCTCCGTTATGACTTTGGAAGACAGCCAGTAAGCAGCCAGCAAAAATTGCCTTGTGGGCTATCTGTTCTGGTCATGGCTAGTCAGTTATGTTGGGCGGGCCACATCGTCCGCATGCCTGGCACAAGACTCCCAAGCTTTCTACTCTGAGCTCCGTCACGGCAAGAGGCTACCAGGAGGGCAGAGGAAATGCTACAAGGATGTCCTTAAAGTCTCCCTGAAAAAATGTGACATCTCCACTGATTCATGGGAATCTCTTGCCCAAGTCTGCCTAAAATGGAGAAGAAGCATCTGCGAAGGTGCCAGCCAGTTTGAACAAGGTCGACATGCCCAGGCAGCGACCAAGTGCAAACAGCAGAAGGAGCATTCAGAAACTCAAGCATCCCATTCACTCGCCTCACCAAACACCATCTGTCCCACCTGTGGTAGAGTGTGAGGATCCAGAATTGGACTATTCAGTCACGTAAGGACCTCGATCCCGAAGGACTGCCTAAGAAGAAGAGAAGCTCCCCATCCAGTTCCCATCCACCACCACCCTCCTCCGCCTGGCTGAACTTGTTGTCACATTGAACAACTTCTCCTTCAACTCCACTCACTTCCTTCAAGTAGACGGTGTTGCTATGGGTACCCACATGGGTCCCAGTTATGCGTGTCTTTCTGTGGGATATGTCGAACATTCCTTGTTCCAGTCCTACTCAGGCCCCCTCCCCCAACTCTTTTTCCGGTACATTGATGACTGTATCGGTGCCATTTCCTGCTCCCGCCCGGAACTAGAAAACTTTATCAGCTTTGCTTCTAATTTCCACCCTTGTCTTACCTCTACATGGTCCATCTCCGGCACTTCCCTTCCCTTCCTCTACTTCTCTGTCTCCATCTCTGGAGATAGGCTATCTACTAATATTCACTATAAGCCCACCGACTCCCACAGCTACCTCGACTACACTTTTTCACACCCTGCCTCTTGTAAGGACTCCATTCCATTCTCCGAGTTTCTCCGTCTCCGACGCATCTGGTCTGATGATGCTATCTTCCACGACAGTGCTTCTGATATGTCTTCCTTTTTCCTCAACCGTGGACTCCCCCCCACTGTGGTTGACAGGGCCCTCAACCGTGTCCAGCCCATTCCCCGCACCTCTACCCTCACCCCTTCCCCTCCCTCCCAGAACCACGACACGGTTCCCTTTGTCCTCACTTTCCACCCCACCAGCCTCCAGATTTAAAGGATCATCCTCCGCCACGTCCGCCACATCCAGCGTGATGCAACTACCAAACGCATCTTCCCCTCCCTTCCCCTGTCAGCATTCCGAAGGGATCATTGCCTCTGCAACGCCCTCGTCCATTCCTCCATTACCCCCACCACCTCGTCCCCTTCCCACAGCACCTTCCCTTGCAATCGCAGGAGGTGTGATACCTGCCCATTTACCTCCTCTCTTCTCACTATCCAAGGCCCCAAACACTCCTTTCAGGTGAAGCAGCGATTTACTTGTACTTCTTTCAATGTAGTATACTGTATTCGCTGCTCACAATGTGGTCTCCTCTACATTGGGGAGACCAAACGCAGATTGGGTGATTGCTTTGCGGAACACCTCTGCTCAGTCCATAAGCATGACCCCGAACTTCCGGTTGCTTGCCGTTTCAACACTCCCCCATGCTCTCATGCCCACATCTCTGTCCTGGGATTGCTGCAGTGTTCCAGCGAACATCAACACAAGCTCAAGGAACAGCATCTCATTTACTGATTAGGCACGCTACAGCCTGCCGGACTGAACATTGAATTCAATAATTTCAGAGCATGACGGGCACCCCCTTTTTATGTTCAGTTATTTTTTAATTTTTTTTATTTTTTATTTTTTATTTCTTTATTTTATTTTAGGTTTTTTAGTTTGGTTAGTTTGTTTCTATCATGCCTACCCACTGTTTCTGTTTATAAGAAAAAATTAATGCTGTGCTTGGAGTGCTTTGTGCTTTTCAGTCAATTTACATTCTCTCTGTACTAAAGCTTTGTCTTTCAGCACACCATTAACATACCGTTTGCCTTTATTCCATGACCTTCTGGTCAGTTATTCTCTGTGACCTTGTCCTTTGTTATCTCTTGCCCCACCCCCTGCTTTACTTGCTTAAAACCTTTTACATTTCTAATATTTGTCAATTCTGAAGGGTCACTGACCTGAAACGTTAACTCTGCTTCTCTCTCCACAGATGCTGCCAGACCTGCTGAGTATTTCCAGCATTTCTTGTTTTTATTTAAGAAGAGAAGTTTGCTGCATTTCATTACATTTTTTTCAGTCAAGTTTACCGGATGAGCTGCCTAGAACTTTCTATCCTTTCCGTTCAAACAATCTCATGGGGAGTGAGAACAAGCAAAACTAATCTCAAAAAAATCTCATTCTTTCTCCTTCAAAAAAATTGGCGATATTTGCAGGAAACACAGCTTTCAAAACACGTAGCAACCATTCCTGAATGCTGAGTATAAGTGGAACAGAGAGTGACTATGCTAACACTATGTTAACAATAAAGTTTTAATTTTTAATATAAAAATAGTGATTTTTCATCAGTCACAGAGCTACATATTTAAAATAACTATTTAAAAGATGAAGTCATCTTTTCAGCAAATTGAAGGGAGGGGAGTATTCTTCTCACCCCTGAGGCAAGAGTTGAGGGTTTTGCTTCATATTGATGATGATGCTGACACACTGATATTCCACATTGGGTTAGAAATTCTTACCAGCTCTTTGACAGCTTACTGAAATAATGTTTTGCCAGCTGTACTTATTCACTAAAGGGATTTTGCAAAGTGGCAGTTAAATACGTAAGGACAAAGGAATTTTAAGGAACAGGAAGAGGCTGTTTCACTCAGCAAGCCCATCCCTCCTGGAGTAATGGGAAAGGCAAGTTGGATTACCTAATGGGAACAAGGCAACCACCACTGTTTAATAGCCCTAATTAAAATGAATAAAAATTAAGAAATGAAATATCAAACAAAATCACGTTCAGATGATAACGGTGGAATATAGAAGACATCATCATTCTGTTGAAATTAAGACAGAAAATGCTGGAACCACTCAGCAGGTCTTGTAGTATCTGTGGAAAGAGAAAAACAGAGTTAAAGTTTCGGGTCAATGGTCTTTCACCAGCACAGTTCATCGAAATGTTAACTCTTCTTTCTGTCTCCACAGCTGCTGCTCGACCTGCTGAGTGTTTCCGCATTTTCTGTCTCTATTTCAGATTTCCAGTATCCGCAGTATTTTGGTCTTGTATCATTCTGTTGAATCACAGCTCTCTGTGGTCTTAACGTCCCTTTTATGTTGAGGAACCCAAGACTGCACACAGTAATCTCTCTGTGGGGCGAAGCCACGCCTTGTACAATTTTGTTATTACTTTATAACCATTGTACTATATGCCCCTATTTCTTAAACACCAAATTCTATTGGACTTCTATATAGCTCTTTATGCACTCATAAGTTCAAGGAATTATGTAGTAGGAATTAAACCCCATTGTGCCTGTTTTCTTTGGACAAATGGTTGTTAAAAGACTAATTTCAGGACACAGTCTCTTGCACCCGATGTCCCCCAGAAGTCTAGTAACTTTGAAATTGGAAGCCAGTGACTTCCAACTGTCTGAAGTGTCCTTCTGAAGCAGACATTTGGAAACAAGAATATGCATTTTGGGGTCCATTGCCTGTTATAGGACCCTGCTCTAAACTCACCATCAAGTAGACAGATCTTGCCCTGTGCATACTCCACCCACCTGTTTTGGGTCTTAAGTGGCCTAACCAGCCATTTTTAAAATGTCCATTTGTGGTTACCCACAAAAAGATAAGTGAACTTTTTTCTGGTTTCATTTCTATGGTACCAGGAGTAGAAGGAATGCTCTTCTTGGTTCCACAAAAATATTGTGGGCCACTGCCAGTCTGAACTCAACTTTTCCAGTTGCTTCCTATCCCAGAATCTTCCTGGTGGTCCATGGTCACACCATCTGCAGCTTGCTCATCATGCCAGATAGCAGAATGAGGGTTGTAGAGACGGAAGGTCATCATGCTGGTTCAGGCCTTGGTACTTGTCCAGGGAAGACTTTAAGCAAATGGCTGCAACCAACACCAGAGCTTCAGGCCAGGAGTTGTGTAACACTGTTAGGGTGGTGGTGAAAAACAGTGAAGGAGGTGCACCCATGGATCGGACCTTCTTCATTAGGTGGGTCCTTTTCGAATACTGTGGATTTGAAGCCGCGGACATCTTCTGCCTGCAGGATTTTCCCAGCAGCAGATACTTCAACGTGACGTTTAAGAACATGGTGGGATGTGTGAAATTCCTGAAGGTGTTCAAGGAGAGAGAAAACCAGTCACCGGGATCAATCCTCGTAGCAGAGCCACTGTTTACGCTACCGTCACAATGGAACTGGGTGGTGACCATCCACCTCTACGACCCCATATTCCTGTCATGGATGTGATCACTTTCCTCGCCAGGTAGGTGGCTGGGAACAGCACCGAGGACAAGGACCCATTCGGGATTTGGACCAGTAAATGGCAGGTCAAAATGACCTTGAAAGTGGATGTCAATGCAGCCATCCTCCACCCTCCCTCCTGCTTCGCTATTGGGGGAAGTCAGGGCTACTTGGTCTATGGGGGGCAGCCCAGAGTTTGTCACACCTGGTGGTGGCCAACTGCAGCACAGTGCTCTGCAAGAACTGCCAGCGGTAAGGCCACCAGACAAAGGACTGCAAGCAGAGTGCTGAAACCTGTGTGGTGGGGCAGGCCACCTCTACAAGACCTGCCCAAAACACTGCCTCAGTTATGCACAGGCAGCAAGAACCATGGAGAGGCATGAGGAGGGAATGACAAACATGGCTGGTGTTCTGAAGGAGACCAGCAACCCCCCCCGCCCCCCAAGTCTCCCAGCGAGGAACACCTAACAAAGAAGGACAAGGAGAAGAAGGAAGAGGATACTGCAGCATGCTGCCAAACATCAACCCTGTGCCCTGAGCTCCTCCTCAGCAGACAGAATCAATGGAAGAGGAGTCAATAGAGGGACAACCAGCTGAGTGGCAAGTGGTTAAGAGGAATGCCATGAAGAAAAAGGCCCAAAATAGGGAACAGCCCACCACCCAAATCAGTGGCAAGAGGAGGTTCATGTCGGAAACGGACTACATCGGCTGCTCCTCATCGGATGAGGAAGGGGAGGAAAGACGACACCAGCAAAAGAAGGGGTAGAATGCAAAGGAGCTGGAGGAAAAGCTCTCCCCCCCCACCCCCAGCTCTGAAACACTGGAAGTAGTAAAGAGCCCAGTGCACCCCAATCCCAAAGTGCCGAGTGCTGCAAGACGCCCAGCGCACCCCAGCTGCTGGAAGCCGGGAGCAATAATGTCCTCGATGAGGAACAGAGGTGAAAGACAGCCCAGCAAAGGACAGTTCAAACCTTGCTGCTTACAAGACTCCCCCGATGTCACCCTGGCGGAACAACCCTCCCGTGAGTGACCAGGACAGCTTTCTCAGCCCAATAACAGTGCTACAGTTTGTGAATGCTATGGGTATCCAGGAACATAACCAAGGGCTGTGACTATCACAGACACATCAACTGGTAAACAAAACAGCTTTAATGGGTCTAAAGATTGTCTCCTTTAGCGTGTGTAGCCTTAAATCCTTGGGGTACCTCGCCAAGGTCAAAACCAAACTGCTGTTTCTGTAGGAGTGCGAAATACTGCACCTCAGCACCTAGAGGCATTGGCTGTGATGGTGGTCCCACAGGATCAATCTCGTCAGGGGGAAACGATTCCCGTTCCCCTGGCCTGGGTATTCTGCTGCAGGGAGGCAAATTTACCATCTCTGGAGTTAAGGAGGTCGTGGGTGGCTGTCTCCTCATAGCATTCATAATGTACAAAAACGCTCCGATTCGGTTAATCAATGTGTGCGCCCTGGTTCAAAATAGCCAGCATCTGACCGTCCTCCAGCAGTTCCCACTGCTCCTGGTGATGTCCAGGCTGGTCATTATAAGCAGTGACTTCAACTGCATCATCAATGCAGCTGGACAATCCAGCAGGGCTGACAGCCAAATGGACGCCATGTCCAGATTCCAGACAGAAACGGTAAAAGATGCCAAGTTACACAACATCTTCAACAAACCTGCAGATGGAGCACCACGTAAATATACGTGGTCAAGACCAGACAGGTTTATTCACTCCAAGACTGACTTCCTCTTTGTGTCCTGAACATTCATGGTCAGTTCCACTGACGTAAAGCCAGTGTTCTTCTCTGACCACTGCCTCCTACTGGCTGACTGTCACTTACAGGGTAAATAGAGTGTTGGCAGGGGAACATGGAAGCTGAACGTGAAACTGTTGCCCCAGGGAACACTGAAGGACTCAAAAGGGATTACAAAAGTTGGAGAACTGTGAAACCAAACCCCTCTTTGAGTCCCCGACGCACTGGTGGGAAGCACTCAACGTGAACATCAAGAGGCCTTCGTCCTCAAAGGTGATCAGAAGGAAAGGGAGAGACAGAGGGAAATGTCCTGACTCCAGAAAAGCGTGCAGAATCTGCAGTTGTTGGGGGTCAATGTCAAGGAGAATCTCCAAGAGGTGAAGAGCCAGCAGGCCCTGTTCTTTGCTGTGGAGGCCTCCAAGATCATCTTCCAGTCCAGAGTCCACTCCTTGGAGCAGGATGAGATATACTTGCGCTTCTTCTTCCAAAAGATACACTGTGATCAGCAGTCTGAAGGAAGAAGATGGTTCAGTAATGCCAGTGTAGCTTGACATACTAACAATCAGCAAACCCTTTTTTGGTAGGCTGAAAGATGTGAAGCCCACAGACAGCATGGCCTCCCAGTCCTTCCTATCATCTATCATGGAGGTCTTAGATGACAGTACGCAGGAGAGTATGGACAAACCGCTAACTCTAAATGAGTTGACAAAGGCCATCAGGTCCTTCAAGACAAGTAAAACTCCTGGAAGCGATGACTTGCCAGTTGAGTTGTATTAAACTCTGTGGGACTGGAATGGCCCAGACCTGCTGGAAGTGTAGGAGAGTATGCTTTGGTTGGCAGCATTCAGAATCCATGAGGAAAGGCATCATCACCCTCATCTACAAGCAGAAGGGGCAGAGGGAGGAAATCAGAAAATGGTAGTCTATTTCACAGCTTAATGTGGACTACAAAATTATATCCAAGGCTATGGTCAATCGGATCAAGTCTGCCCTGGAGTTGGTGATCCACCCCAATCAGACCTACTCTGTTCCCGCCAGAAAGATCTCTGATAGCTTCACACAACTACTCAGGGACATGATCGCCTATGTACAGGGCAGGAGGGTGGAAACCTGCCTCATCAGCTTGGACCAGGAGAAGGCTTTTGGCAGGATAACACACACCTACATGATGGGCGTGTTCTCCAAAATGTGGTTTGGAGAGGGAATCTTCAATTGAATCCAACTGCTCTACACAAACATCAGTAGCGCAGTCTTAGTCAACGGGTGGGAATGGGAAAGTTTTCCGATCAAATCTGGCAGGGTTGTCATTTCTCCCTGTCTTGTTCGTTTGCTGTATCGAACCTTTTGCTAAGTCCATCAGGAAGGAAGCGGGCGAAAGAAGGGTGACACGCATTCAGGTCAAAGCCTCCCTGTACATGGATGACACGTCGTCTTCTGCTCGAATCTGTTGTCAGTTCACAGACTGATGAGAATCTGCCACCAGTTAAAACTGGCCTCAGGAGCCAAAGTAAATCGCAGCAAGCATGAGGCCAAGAGGCACATTCCTTGGGAACTGGGACAACTGATCCTTTGCCCCCTTTACCATCAGGTCAGACTACTTGAAGGTGCTGAGGATATGGTTTGGAGAGGCTGTGGACCATGCAGTACCTCCTATCCCATGTGGAAAAGTTTATACAGGAAAATATCTTTGACCACAAGTCCATCAGGCAGTGGTCGACAAGTAATGTTCTCAAGGCTCTGCGGGAAAAGGAGATGGTGGATCCTGTCGGATGGTTCCCCAAGCAGAGTGTTGAACTTATTTGGCAGAATGCCTCATTTCCAGAACTTTCAAACAAACGCCAAGACGTAGTTTGGCTGGTGGTGAGAAGGGCCCTCCCCATCAGATCCTTTCTGTATGCCCAGAGTCTCATCACTTCTGCACACTGTCCTTGAGGCGGCTGCAGTGGGAAAGACACCATTACCCACCTCCTTCTGGAATGTACCTTTACAAAGCAGGTCTGGAAAGAGATACAATGGTTTTTGCCGAGGTTCATCTCAAGCAGCACTGTAACACAGGACTCTGTGTTCTACGGGCTGTTCCCAGGGTCGCACACCAAGACAAACATCAACTGTCGCTGAAGGGCCTTCAACTCAGTGCAAAGAGCTGTCCATAATTGAGTGTTGCAGACTGACATATTCCAAGATCCAGGACTACATGCTGAGGGACGCACTAAAGCTTGGGATAACCGCTGCAAAGGCTCAATGGGTAAAGGCCAGTGTGTAAGACGGGTCCTGCCATAGTATATGAAGGGGCTGGAAACTGTGCAAACTCCTCAGGCTGTATGCACCAGAAAATGTTGGACATGAAATGTAAATGTACATTGCAAATATAACCTGTAAAGGCAAGTGTCGTGGAGCA
The DNA here is from genome assembly GCF_036365525.1 of Heterodontus francisci. Taxonomy (NCBI): domain Eukaryota; kingdom Metazoa; phylum Chordata; class Chondrichthyes; order Heterodontiformes; family Heterodontidae; genus Heterodontus; species Heterodontus francisci. The sequence continues at coordinate 118,612,683 of NC_090373.1, read as the reverse complement.
CTTCATGTACTGTATTGAAAACTGTATGATGTTACGATCGAGGTTGGAGGAGAGCACTGTCTCCCTCTGGTCCCACTATTCCACTGGCACAACATATATTAAAAAATATTTTAACCAGTTATGGGCATGGCCAATTATATACTTTTATCTATCTGTTTCAGAATACAAATCCACCAACTTTAATAAACAAAAAATTATTCATTTATTATAAAACAAGACTTATTTAATAAAGATGCAAAGCTTATTAACACACAGGTTGAAATATGGAAGTATAAATATATTCCCTTCTAAATGACCTGACAAACACACACACACACACACCAGTTAAATAAAAAAAAAAGAAGCTATCTCTGCAGAGATCAACTGTACACAAACAAAAATACTTTGGCCAAATAATTTTTAATTCTTGAAGAAAAAAAGGATAAGATATGAAATGTTCCAAATGACTTTCTGTCTGACGTCCTGATACATGTAGATGAGTATCACTAGACACATGCTGTTGTGCTGTTGTTACTGGAATCTTTTCAGAAGCAGTTCATTCAGGAGATGTCCAGAGGAAGTCTTGTAGGCTTTTCAGGAGAATTACTGCATCAGTGGGTTCAGCTATCACATTGGATTCTCAGAAGATTTTTCAACACAGGTGGCAAAGGATGAGTTGGATGGCTTGTCCCTGAGCAGGATACACCAAGTGAACTCCAAACAATATCCAAAATTGAAAGCAAAACTCCTGAGCCATAAACTCAGACGTGTGACTTCTCTAAGTCCAAACAGGTCCATAGTCTATAAGGCTCCAGCTATTTACTTAGCTTAAGACATGTGACTTCCAGTAAGTGCTTGTTTTTAAACAAAGTACCAAGTGTCCTTCCAGTGACCCTTTAAAAAAAAAGTCCAGCACCTCTTCAGGTATTTTCCAGTCTTTTAAACAGAAGTCCTCAAAAAATATTAATAATGGAAGCATATTCATGACAATGGCCCTTTATATAATGCCAAATTTGAAAGTTTATGCAATGTATTTTTACAAATTTTATGAATAAAATATATTTTTTGAAAAAAAATTGCATTGGTTTTTACGAATGATCATGATAGTGACAATGTAATTGCGTTAGATGTTGATGTGCAAAACTTGCAAAACTCAAGCCAGTTAAGTTGCAGGGACCTGATGGTATGCACCCTAGACTATTGAAAGAAGTCAGAGAAGAGATAGCAGGGGCTCTGGCTATGATTTTTTAATCCTTCTAAATGCAAATGGACTGGAAAATAGCTAATGTAACAATTTTGTCAACAAGGGAGAAAAAATAAACTAGGTGACTATAGGTCATTTGGTCTAAACTCTTAAGGCTCAATTTTAACTCCTGGACAGGAACACAGCAAAGAAGGCATCATGCATATCTGGGGGTAACAACAGGCACTTTGGGGCAATTTTAACACCGGCTCTCTGTAAAAGCTACTCAGGTAGTCCCACACCCCAGTAGCCCCACAATTTTGTTTTTCTCTTCAGATAATTATCCAATTCCCTTTTGAAAGCCACAATTGAATCTGCTTCCATCACACTCTCAGCAGTACATTCCAGATCCTAACCTCTCGCTGCGTAAACAGGTTTTCCTCCTGCTGCCATTGCTTCTTTTGCCAATCACCTTAAATCGGTTCTCGACCCTTCCGCCAATGGGAACAGTTTTTCCTTGTCTACTCTGTCCAGACCCCACATGATTTTGAACACCTTTAGTTTAGTTTAGAGATACAGCACTGAAACAGGCCCTTCGGCCCACCGAGTCTGTGCCGACCATCAACCACCCATTTATACTAATCCTACATTAATCCCATATTCCTACCACATCCCCACCTGTCCCTATATTTCCCTACCACCTACCTATACTAGGGGCAATTTATAATGGCCAATTTACCTACCAACCTGCAAGGCTTTTGGCTGTGGGAGGAAACCGGAGCACCCGGAGGAAACCCACGCAGACACCCTCTATCAAATCTCCTTCAAACTTCTCTTCTAAGGAAAACAGTCCCAGCTTCTCCAATCTATCCCAGTAACTGAAGTCGTTTATTCCTGGAATCTTTCTCGTAAATCTTTTCTGTACCCTCTCCAATGCCTTCACATCCTTCCTACAGTATGGTGCCAGAATTGGACACAATGGGCTGAATCTTGTGGTCCTGCTGCTGACAGCAGCGACGGCCATAAAAAATGGCAGCCTGCACACACGGGCTGTGTGCTGCCACATTGGGGAGGCAGTAGCGTAGTGGTATTGTCACTGGACTAGTAACCCAGAGACCAAGGACATGGGTTCAAATCCCACCACAGCAGAAGGTGTAATTTGAATTCAATTAATAAATCTGGAATTAAAAAGCTAATCTAATAATGGCCATGAAACCATTGTCGATTGTTGTAAAAACCCATCTGGTTCACTAATGTCCTTTAGGGAAGGAAATCTGCTGTCCTTACCTGGTCTGGCCTACATGTGACTCCAGACCCACAGCAATGTGGTTGACTCTTACATGCCCTCTGAAATGGCCTAGCAAGCCACTCAGTTGTATCTAACTGCTACGAAGCCAATAAAAAGAAATGAAACTGGACGGACCACCCAGCATTGCCCTAGGCACCGGAAACGACAACGGCAAACCCAGCCCTGTCAACCCTGCAAAGTCGTCTTTACTAACATCTGGGGGTTTGTGCCAAAGTTGGGAGAGTTGTCCCACAGATTAGTCAAGCAACAGCCTGACATACTCATACTCATGGTATCATACCCAACAGACAATGTCCCAGACTCTGTCATCACCATCCCTGGGTATGTCCTGTCCCACAGGCAGGATAGACCCACCAGAGGTGGCGGCACAGTGGTATACCCTGGGAGTCCTCAACATCGACTCTGGACCCCATGAAGTCTCATGGCATCAGGTCAAACATGGACAAGGAAACCTCCTGCTGATTACCACCTACCGCCCTCCCTCAGCTGATGAGACAGTACTCCTCCATGTTGAACACCACTTGGAGGAAGCACTTAGGGTGGCAAAGGCACATAATGTACTCTGGGTGGGGGACTTCAATGTCCATCACCAAGAGTGACTCGGTAGCACCACTACTGACCGAGCTGGCCAAGTCCTAAAGGACATATCTGCTAGACTGGGTATGCGGCAGTTGGTGAGGGAAAAACATACTTGACCTTGTCCTCACCAATCTGCCTGCCACAGCTGCATCTGTCCATGATAGTATTGGTAGGAGTGACCACCGCACAGTCCTTGTGGAGACGAAGTCCCACCTTCACATTGAGGATACGCTCCTTCGTGTTGTCTGGCACTACCACCGTGCTAAATGGGATAGATTTCGAACAGATCTAGCAATGCAAAACTGGGCATCCAAGAGGCACTGTGGGCTATCAGCAGCAGCAGAATTGTACTCAACCACAATCTGTAACCCCATGGCCCGGCATATCCCCCACTCTACCATTACCATCAAGCCAGGAGACCAACCCTGGTTCAATGAAGAGTGCAGGAGAGCATGCCAGGAGCAGCACCAGGCATACCAAAAAGTGAGGTGTCAACCTGGTGAAGCTACAACACAGGACTATCTGCGTGCCAAACTGCGTAAGCAGCATGCGATAGACAGAGCTAAGCAATCCCATAACCAACGGATCAGATCTAAGCTCTGCAGTCCTGCCACATCCAGTCGTGAATGGCGGTGGACAATTAAACAACTAACTGGAGGAGGTGGCTCCACAAATATCCCCATCCTCAATGATGGGGGAGCCCAGCACATCAGTGCAAAAGATAAGGCGGAAGCATTTGCAACAATCTTCAGCCAGAAGTGCCGAGTTGATGATTCATCTCGGCCTCCTCCTGAAGTCCCCAGCATCACAGATGCCAGACTTCAGCCAATTTGATTCACTCTGCGTGATACCAGACAAATAATGAAGGCATTGGATACTGTGAAGGCTATGGGCCCTGACAATATTCCGGCAATAGTACTGAAGACCTGTGCTCCAGAACTTGCCGCACCCCTAGCCAAGCTGTTCCAGTACTGCTACAACACTGGCATCTACCCTGCAATGTGGAAAATTGCCCAGGTATGTCCCATACACAAAATGCAGGACACGTCCAACCAAGCCAATTACTGCCCCATCAGCCTACTCTCAATCATCAGTAAAGCGATAGAAGGTGTCATCAACAGTGCCATCAAGCGGCACTTGCTCAGCAATAACCTGCTCAGTGACGCTCAGTTTGGGTTCCGCCAGGGTCACTCAGCTCCTAACCTCACTACAGCCTTGGTTCAAACATGGACAAAAGAGCTGAACTCAAGAGGTGAGGTGAGAGTGACTGCCCTCGACATCAAGGCAGTATTTGACTGAGTATGGCAACAAGGGGCCCTAGAAAACCTGAGGTCAATGGGAATCGGGGGGAAACCCTCCGCTGGCTGGAGTCATACCTAGCGCAAAGGAGGATGGTTGTGGTTGTTGGAGGTCAATTATCTGAGCTCCAGGACATCACTGCAGGAGTTCCTCAGGGTAGTGTCCTAGGCCCAACCATCTTCAGCTACTTCATCAATTACCTTCCTTCAATCATAAGGTCAGAAGTGGGGATGTTCGCTGATGATTGCACAATGTTCAGCACCATTCGTGACTCCTCAGATACTGAAGCAGTCTGTGTAGAAATGCAGCAAGACCTGGACAATATCCAGGCTTGGGCTGATAAGTGGCAAGTAACATTCGCACTACACAAGTGCCAGGCAATGACCATCTCCAACAACAGAGAATCTAGACATCTCCCCTTGACATTCAATGGCATTACCATCGCTGAATCCCCCATTATCAACATCCTAGGGGCTACCATTGAGCAGAAACTGAACTGGAGTAGCCATATAAATACCGTGGCTGCAAGAGCAAGTCAGTGGATAGGATTCCTGAGGCGAGTAACTCACCTCCTGACTCCCCAAAGCCAATCCACCATCTAGAAGGCACAAGTCATGAGTGTTTTGGAATACTTGCCTGGATGGGTGCAGCTCCAACAACGCTCAAGAAGCTTGACACCATCCAGGACAAAGCAGCCCACTTGATTGGCACTCTGTCTACAAACATTCTACCACCGACGCTCAGTGACAGCAGTATGTACCATCTACAAGATACACTGCAGCAATGCACTTTGGTCGGAAGAATAAAAAGGCAGATTATTATTTAGATTGAGAAAGACTACAAAATACTGTACTACAAAGGGATCTGGGTGATCTTGTGCATGAAACACAAAAGGTTAGCATGCAGGTGCAACAAGTAATTAGGAAGGCAAATGGAAATTTGGCCTTTATTGCTAGGGAGTTAGAGTTTAAAAATAGGGAAGTCTTGTTACAACTGTACATGGTGTTGGTCAGGCCACAACTGGAGTACTGCAGACAGTTTTGTACCCATATTTAAGGAAGGATATACAAGCATTGGAGGCAGTTCAGAAAAGGTTCACTAGGCTGATTCCTGGGATGAAGTGGCTGTCTTATCAAGAGCGGCTAAGCAGGTTAGGCCTTTACTCATTGGAGTTTAGAAGAATGAGAGGTGATCTTATTGAAACATATAAGATTTTAAGGGGGCTTGACAGGGTAGATGTTGAGAAGATGTTTCCACTAGTGGGGGAATCTCGAACTAGGTGGCATAATTACAGAATAAGGGGTCACACATTTAAAACTGAGATGCGAAGGATTTTCTTCTCTCAGAGGGTGGTGAATCTCTGAATTCCCTGCCTCAGAGAGTTGTGGAGGCTAGGTCACTAAATGTATTTAAGGAGGAGGTAGATAGATTTTTGAAATCTTGGGGAGTCAAGGATTAGGCAGAGCAGGCCCAAAAGAGAAGTTGAGGACTGGGACAGATCAGCCTTGATCTTATTGAATGGCGGGGCAGGCTTGAGGGGCTGAATGGCCTATTCCTGCTCCTATTTCTTATATTCTTATGTTAGCACCATCTTCAAACAAGTGTTGACTGCCAGGAGGCTTCAGCAACCCAGCAAGGGCAAGACAACCAGCAAACAGACCTGCAACTTTAAAACTTCCCTATCAATAGGATCCCACAGGTTGCTCTTGAAAACAGCAGACTTTTACACCTTGAACTCTTAATGCCTCTTACCCTTTACCTTCTAACTATTTTTCTTTAGTGTGCATGAGAGAATGAATTCATGTGTGGGTTACGAACATTTTGGGTGATTATTGTCAAATAAATATTTAATCCTCTGTTTTAAACTCACAAGAAAACCTGTCACTGTCTGTTTATTTGACCAACAAAGCACAGGGGCTGAAACACTAATTTAAACAAAACACTACCTGTGGTCAAACCTGTGGTCTGTTCTGATGAAAGGTCACAGACCTGAAATGTTAACTTTGCTTCTGTCTCCACAGATGCTGCCAGACCTGCTGAGTATTTTCAACATTTTCTGTTTTTATTTCAGATTTCCAGCAGCCGCAGTATTTTGCTTTTATTTTATTACTACCTGTGGTCAGTCGGGAAGTGACCAGTGGAAACTAGACAAGCCATTTCCCACCTGTCCATAACACTACAGTTTTGCCCATTTACTTAAAATTGAACTTTAGAATCTATCATTTGAGATAACATTTTTCACAAAGGGCTTGTTAAAAAAAAACTTAAGTGTGTGGTATAAGAGTAAATGTAGCAGTTTGGATAGAAAAGTCTACATGTGACTGCAGACACACAGCAGCTTGTTCAACATCCAATCCTGGATGAGGCAACTGTCTGAAGCTGAAGCAGGCTGCCCGCAATCCTCATGTTACATTTGACCCCAAGATGAAGTTCCAACCACATATCCACACCAACATTAAGACCACATATTTCCACCCCTATAATATTGCATGGCTCTGTCCGTACATCAGCTCATCTGCTGCTGAAACCCTCATCAATGCCTTTGTTACCTTTAGACTTTACTATTATTATACTCTCCTGGTCAGCCTCCCAAATTCTACCCTCCGTAAACTTGAGGTTAACCAAAACTCTGCTGCTTGTGTTTTAATTCACGCCAAGTCGCTTTCATCCATCACCTTTGTATTTGCTGACTTACTTTAGCTCCCATCTAAGCAATGTCCGATTTTAAAATTCTCAGTTCTGAAGAAGGGTCACTGACCTTAAATGTTAACTCTGCTCTTTCTCCACAGATGCTGCCAGACCTGCTGAGTATTTCCAGCATTTCTTGTTTTTATTTCAGATTTCCAGCATCCGCAGTATTTTGCTTTTATTTAAAATTCTCATCCTTGTTTGAACATCCCTCCTTGGTCTCACTCCTGTCTGTCTTTGTAATCTCCTCCAGCCCTAAAACCCTCTGCGATATCAGCGCTCCTCCAGTTCTGGCCTCTTGAGCATCCCTGATTTTAATTGCTCCACCATTGGTGGCTGTGCCTTTAGCTGTCAAGGTCATAGGCTCTAGAATTCTGCACCTAAACTGCTTCACCTCCCTCCCTCCCTTTTGTCCTTTAAGACGTTCCTTAAAGCCGACCTCTTTGACCAATCTTTCGGCCATTGGCTTAATATTGCTTTGTGTGGCTCAGTATCAAATTTTGTTTGATAATGGTCCTGTGAAACATTTTGGGATATTTTATTATGTAAAAGGCACCACATAAATAGAAATTGTTTTTGGTGTTGAGAGGGAGAAGGGCATTCAGCAGAAGGCCATATCTGCCCTGGGTTTTCAGGGAGCAATTCTCCTACCTAAACCTCAGTGAGGTACAATGGGCTGGAATTTAAGGAGCCCTCGGCATCGGGATCCAGGGCAGGGCGGGGGGCCTTCTATGGACCTCAACGCTGGCAGGGCCCGGCCCGATTCTCCCGGCAGTGCCAAGGCACCGTGGTGGCCTCCATGCCGCTGGGCAATGGGATCACAATTTGAATATTTAAATCAATTAGATTAATTAATTTAAATATACAAACACCTCCTCTTGATGGCCCGCTGCAATCTATGGCCCGGTGGCTGGCACTCCTGCGCCTTCAGATCCCCGTCTGGGGAAATAAGGCGCAACACCGGTGGGAAGGGGGAGCAGGTAAATTTATCAGTGTAGGAGTGCGGTGGTGGGGTGGGGGTGGAATGGGGTCAAATTAACTTCATGGATGTAGGGGATATTGGGAAGGGTTATAGTTTAAAGTTTATGCAGTTTGTGGCGGGGAGGGGGGTCGGTCAGATCGTAAAGGTAAGTGTTTTGTGGGGGAAGGGCAAATAATTAATTTTATTGTTATTGGAAGGGGTGGGAGAGGGGCAAAAGAAATGTATTTATTTCATTTAATCCATCTTTAAATATTTAAAATAGCCGGTAGGGCTATTAGCTCTTTAAAAATGGCGTCAGCACCTGTGCACAGGCAGCTGATGTCATTTCCGGGACGAACAGCCCACCTCCTCCACGTGATTGGGAAGGGTGTCTCCCGCCTAGGCTATTTAAATGAGCTGCCGCCATTGGCTCTTTGAAGCTCGCTGCCAAGTTATAAAACCCAGTCCAATGTGTGAGATGTCTACACTTCAGTAAGGATGCCCTCACTGAAATCTGCCACCTGCTGCAGTCACCTCAGAGCAGGGCAAGAACCACATTGCCAGCGGCTGTGAAGTTGATCGTAGCGATTAACTTTTGTGCAACCGTCTCTTTCCAGGCTGGAGCTGGAGATATTTGCAACATCTCACAGCTTGCTGTCCACTGTTGCATAAGGAAGGTCACTGAAGCTCTGTATGCAATGAGGGCTAACAGCATTTCATTCTTTCTTGCCAGACACAAGCAGTCGGAGCGAGCCTGCAGCTTCATTAGGATTGCAGGTTTCCCCATGGTGCAGGGTGGCATTGACTGCAGGCACATCACTTGGCAGGGGCAACATGTCAACTCTGCCCTATATCAAAACTTAAAGGGATTCCGTTCCCTCAACATCCAGCTGGTGTGACCCTAGGCAGCGAATCATGTAGGTCAATGCCCTCTTGGCAGCAGTCATAATGCCTTCATTAGAGCTTAGAAAAATGAGCGATGATCTTATTGACAGTTGAAGGATGTTTCCCCTGGCTGGGGAATCTAGAACTAGGGATCACAGCCTCAGAATAAGAGATCAGCCACTTAGGACTGAGATGAGGAGCAATTTCTATACTCAGAGGGTTGAGAATCTCTGGAATTCTCCGTCCCAGAGATCTGCAGATGCTCAGTCAGTGAGTATATTCAGGACAGAGATCAGTAAGTTTTTGGATACCAAGGGAATTAAGGGATATGGGAATAGCACAGGAAGTTGAGGCAGAAGATCAGTCACAATCCTACTGAATGGTGGAGTAGGCTTGAAGAACCGAATGGCCTACACCTGCTCATATTTCTTATGTTCTTATATTCCTATGTTCTTATTCTGTGGCAGCCTGCAGCGCCAGCTGCATTTAAGCTACCATGATAACATAGTGACTCTTGGGCAACAAGGGCTATGTGTTGATGTCATGGTTGAAGACTGTGGAGTGTAACCCATACCCACGATCGCAGCATGCATACAATGAAAGCCATGCTATCACACAAAATGTGATGGAGCAGACCATTAGTGTGCTGATACAATGCTTCCGCTCAGGAGTCGGCAATGTGTCCGTACACGGTGTCTGCGACTGCTAATTTCAGGGACAAGAAATTTCCCATTGTCTTTGTCGTTACCAGCAGAGCAGCTTAAAAAACAATCGCAAGTGTCAGTTACACAGCTGACAGCTAGCAGGAGGTGGGCATTGGACTGGACAGCTTTGGGGTTTTCCGGCGGGTTTTGATTTTTTAAAAAGCCCACTGGAAAACCTCAAAGCTGTCCAGAGTTCAGAAACTGCTGTTCCCACTCTCGGCAATGGTCATAAAGAGAGAGAGAGAGGTGGGGGGGGGGGGGCGAGTGAGAGAGAGAGAGAGAGAGAGAGGGAGAGAGAAAGGGGGAGAGAGAGGGGGAGAGACAGAGGGAGGTAGAACGAAAGAGTCAGAGGGGGTGACAGAGAGAGAGTGGGGGAGGGAGGAGAGTGGGAGGGGGAGAGAGAGAGGGGGAGAGAGGGGGAGAGAGAGAATGAGCAAAAGCGAGGGGGTAGCAAGGGGAGAGAGAAGGACAGAGAGAGGGGGAGAGAAACAGAGAGGGGGACAGAGAGAGAAAGTGGGGTAGGAGGAGAGAGGGGAGAGTGAGAGAGGGGACAGAGGGGGGACAGAAATGGGGGTGGACAGAGAGTGGGGGGACAGAGAAAGCAGGGGGACAGAGAGAATGGGAAAACGCAAAGGGGGAATCAACACAGAAAGGGGAGGGAATGACACAGAGAAGTGGGGAACACAGAGAGGGGAACACAGGAGGGGTGAGAGAGAGAAAGAGAGAGAGAGAGAGAGAGAGAGAGAGAGAAACAGACAGAGAGAGAGGAGGGAAAGAGCACAATCAAGTTCACTTCTGGTAGATGAACATCTTTCCAGAATTCTCCGCATCACTAAAACAAGTGTGCGGACAGACATTATCTGCTTGCACAAGGGAAAAGGAATTCTAGGTATCTTACTAAATCATAGTGATGAGAAAGTAAATCAATAAATTTGTCTTCTCATTTAGGGCTTCTTCACAAAAATGCACATTTGTTGTTTTGATTAATTGTAAGATAAATTTTTAATGCCTTTATCTTTCCAAAACTGTTTCAGCAGCCCCCTATGTAAGACAAAAATTGTAATGTGGGCCCCCATGTGAAAGGTCGGATACCACCCCTCTCTCTCTCTCTGTCCCCCTCTCTCTCTCTCCTCCCCCACTCCCTATCAGCTAGGTCATTTTGAAATATAAGTTTGTGTTATGTAAAACTCATTTTAAAATGGCAAAAGTCACTTAGTAAATGTTTCAATTTCTGTGCTTTGGCATGCATTACTTTTACGTGTAATGAGGCTGAGTGATATTGGCAAAAACAGGATGCTGCTGACTCGTATACAATAGCTTGTAAATACCATGTAATGGATAGCTTTAATAAACCTTAACATATGATGAACTGTCTACAATTCCTTAACAAAATCCATACTGCATTTGGAGTTTTAAAAACTGTTGGGGAAGACAAAGTAAAAGTTTCAATGACCATGTTAGAAACAGTCATTAATTGATTTTTTTATTGTTGCTGCGAATTGCATTAAAGGAAAAGTTTTACATGTATTTCAAAGATCAGTAACTTCAATGTGCATCATTTAATATCCAGTTTGAGGGCAGATAGCCTGAGTGGCCAATGTCATTTTAAAGTTGTTTGTATCATATAATTACATTACATTAAAAGTGTACCTTTGCTAACAGGTAAGAGATTTGGCTTAGATATAAATTGGATAGGCTGGAGTGCAATCTTGTAGATAATGACTAGACATTTTATAATTGAATAATACATGCAGTAACATTGCTCAATTTTTTGCAGAAAAGCTTTTTGTTAATAATTATCTTGTCAGAACTGAATCAGTATCGACAGTGATAGACTGAGATGAAGACATAAGTGAATTTAAGAGAATCGTTTATTGAAGGAACTGAAGGGCACTCTTTATTTGCAATTGTGTTTATCTAATTTTGTCACTAGCTTTGGTGAGCAAATTGCATTTTGTCCATGAGAGATGTTGCTGTTGTTTCTGTATTTTAGAATCAAGGACCTAGTTTAACAGCCTGACAAGATGAATAAACTAGTCTTGGCTACCTACTGTTAATCTCTTTGCCCCTTCCTGTCCCACTCTGCTTTTTCTGTGCATGACTCTTCTGAAGTACTACTTCCTCTATCCTATAAAATTCTCCTGATTTGGATGCCCTGTCTTCAGACAAATATTGCAAGCAGGGGGAAAAGTTGCACAAACATTGACCATCACGGGTTAATTGTCTTCTGATAACAGCTCTGTGAGAAATGGTCAGTCTTCCTATTGCTTATTTCTTTTACTGCTTCACCTCAATAACCACAGTAACAATCCTCCACTTGAGTTTCATAGTTTATTGAATGAATTTGCACTCCTGACATAGTGTGAATCCACAGAGGTCATCCAACAAGGTCCATCTACCACCCTGTGACATGGTGTAGCTATCTCTATTCTGTCAACAAAAGTAATTTGCATTGGCATTGCATACTAGTTTGCTTGCTAGCTAGCTAATGTTGCTCTCAATTGATGTTTGTATGCTTAGCTACTTTATTTATAGGCAAAAATGTGTTTTAAATCAGACTGTGTTTTGATGGCATTATATTGGCTATATACTTTATATCCAGATTAATTGCCCCTATGTCTGTGGTTGAGTCAATAATTTTGTCAAATGCCCGTGGTGCACCATGTTGGTGCCTATCCCTGCTTCCGGCCTGCTCCGCTCTGAAGGAGCCCTACAGTACTCAGCAGAGTGGGTGTTAAGAGCCACTGTGGTCTGTTGCATGCTGTGCAACCTCACCATCATGAGGTGAAAGCCCTTGTCACCAGCAATACAGTAAGCTGCTGAGGAGGAGAGAATGAGGAGGAGGAGAAGGAGCAGGAAGAGGGGGAGGAAAAGAAAGAGAGGAGGAACATAGACATCCCCTTTCTTGCCAGGCGGTCCATGAAGAACTCATCTGAGTGTGATACCAGTAACTGCAACACCAGCCCCCATTCAGCAACAGTCCCAGGCCTTAGCCTCCCTTTGTCACTGACAGAGCGTCCACCTGGCCACAATGCAAAAATATAAACAACCACAAAATAAATACTCCAAACCAAATTCATAAATGAAATCATTCAATATTGCATACAAAGGTCAATTAATCACTCTTGCGCATTCCCTTAGCGCCTGTCTTCCGTGTCTCTTTACCTGTACTAGTGCTCCGACGCAGCGCTACACTAATGCCTGCAGCATGGTTGGTTCAAGGCTGCCAACTTTCAGTAGGGGAGACTCCAGATGGTCCTGGAGGATGACCTCGAGCAGGTCTGGCCGAGAAGACCCGGCTACTAACTGCACCATAGCAGCATGTTGGCAGCAGTCTAGGCTGGTTGTCAGGCAACAGAAAGGTCACTGGCAGAGTGGCAGTGGTGGGAGGATGAGTGCTGTCATCCTGAGAGAGGACAGCAGGTTTGTGTTTCAAGGAGCCACTGCCATTCCCTGTGGCTGTGCCTTAGCAATATGAGTAATTTGTTGGAGGACAGATTGCTGGACTGTTGTGACCCCCTGCAAGTCTCTTTGAGTACTTGTATCCACAGTCATGATGGCAGCAGTCTGAGCTTGCATGACACCAAGTTGGCCTTGCATGACAGCAGTCTGAGCTTCCACTGCAGCACTCAGTCATTGGGTGGCTGCTGCTTTTGCTGCAATGGATGCTGTGACATCATCCAGGCTTGGGCTGATAAGTGGCAAGTAACATTCGCACCACACCAGTGCCAGGCAATGACCATCTCCAGTAAGATAGAATTTAAACATCTCGCCTTGACATTCAATGGCATTACCATCACTAAATCACCCACTATCAACATCCTGGGGGTTACCATTGACCAGAAGCTGAACTGGAGTAACCATATAAATTCTGTGGCTACAAGAGCAGGTCAGAGGCTAGGAATCCTCCTGACTCCCCAAAGCCTCTCCACCATCTACAAGGCACAAGTCAGGAGTGTGATGGAATACTCTCCACTTGCCTACATGGGTGCAGCTCCAACAACACTCAAGAAGCTCGGCACCATCCAGGACAGGACAGCCTGCTTGATTGGCACCCCATCTACAAACATTCACTCCCTCCACCACCGACGCACAGTGGCAGCAGTGTGTACCATCTACAAGATGCACTGCAGCAACGCATCTAGGCTCCTTAGACAGCACCTTCCAAACCCGCGACCTCTACCAACTAGGACAAGGGCAGCAAATGCATGGGAACACCACCACCTGCAAGTTCCCCTCCAAGTGGGCGGCACAGTGGCGCAGTGGTTAGCACTGCAGCTTCACAGCTCCAGGGACCCGGGTTCGAATCTGGGTACTGCCTGTGCGGAGTTTGCAAGTTCTCCCTGTGACCGCGTGTGTTTTCGCCGGGTGCTCCGGTTTCCTCCCATAGCCAAAGACTTGCAGGTTGATAGGTAAATTGGCCATTGTAAATTGCCCCTAGTGTAGGTAGGTGATAGGGAATATGGGATTACTGCAGGGTTAGTATAAATGGGTGGTTGTTGGTCGGCACAGACTCAGTGGGTCGAAGGGCCTGTTTCCGTGCTGTACCTCTAAATAAATAATTCACACACCATCCTGACTTGGAATTCTATCGCCGTTCTTTCACTGTTGCTGGGTCAAATTCCTGGAACTCCCTTCCTAACAGCACTGTTAGTGTACCTACCCCACATGGACTGCAGCGGTTCAAGAAGGCAGCTCACCATCACCTTCTCAAGGGCAATTAGGGATGGGTAATAAATGCCGGACTAGCCAGCGACGCCCATATCCCAGGAACAAATTTTTTTTTAAATCCATCAGACAATGCATCTTGGTTGGGTCCACAAGTGTGCAAAAAGAGTTGGCCATGCTAGTCAGGGTGGGCTCCATGCTCGACTCAAAACCCTTTGCCAAGTTGGTGCTGGGCTCCTCCATGCTCTTTTAAATTGTCTGCATGCTTTCTGGCAGGCTTCCCAATGCACTCAGTATTTCATTATGCATACCCATCAGCATCTTCTGTAGGCTGTCCCATTGAAGTGCTCATCTGAGTCCTCTGCCACAGAACTTGTGTGCAACCTTGACCTCTGACAAACTGGTACCTGCGATATCATTGCCCATGTCCCTGGCTGCAGGCCACTCAGGCATGGTGTCTCACTGGGCTGGATCTTTTGAAGGCAGCAGGGCTCCTGGCGCCAGGCTGAAAAGGTGGGGGAGCCCAGCCTTGGTCTTTTCGTGAATCCCCTGCACAATCCTCCATTGTTCCAGAGGCAAAGTCTCCAGCGATGAGATCCCCGTCCCTTTAATGACAGGGATGCCAACTCAAAGAGCTGCTGGCCAAGCACAGGGCCGACAGCTCACTGGGAGCGGTGGCCACTGCTGGTACCGCAGAGGCTTCAGACCCAGGTCCAGCACTGGAACCCCAGGCCTAGGGTAAGTGAGGTGGTGTGGGGTGGGGGGAAGGTGGTTGTCATAAAGACCAGGGGGAGGGAGGTCCTGGGAGCTGAATTATTTCCCAGCGGGTGTTCCTCCATGGGCCACAGAGCCGTACAGAGGAGGCCCCCCGCCCCACAAAGCCCGTACGGAGGGCACCTCATTTTACAAGGCACCCTCCCCGCGTGGCGGAGGCCCCCCCACCCCCACCGCTGGTTAAATCTCTGTGGCGGGGTGAGGAGGCCCTTAAGTGGCCATACCACTTAAGGGCCTCAATTGGCCTCTGGGTGGGAAGGCCATCATTGACCCATCCCGCCCCCGGTAAAATCGCTTGGTGATGGGGCGGCGACCCCACCCCCCTGCCACCCGTTGTGATTCTTTGGGTCCCCCTGCCTCCGACCCCGCCTCAGGGGGGCCCATGAAATCCAGCCGACCATGTGCGGATCCCACCTATAATCTATCGCCTAAATACGCTCAATGCCAATAACTGAGCTGGTGGCTGAGAGTGTGAAATCACATGACCATTCTGTGTGTTCAACATCACTCTCTTCTTGGTATTCCTTCCTGCCAGGCCAGGTGGCACCTTTTGGGTACCTGAAAGGCACAAGGGTATGTTTATTTTTATTCATTCGCAGGATGTGGGCATCACTGGAAAGGCCAGCATCTCTTGTCCATTCCTAATTGCCTACGAGAAGGTGGTAGCGAGCCATCTTCTTGAATACAGAAATAGAAGGTTGTACTGCAGGGCTGGGGGGAAAGTAAAAGGTGCATTCTTACACCATTCGCAGTTTCTAAAACAGAAGAGAGTATGGGACAAGGGGGTAGTGGGATGTGAGAAGGAGGATTAGATGTGAGGATACCATCATCTTCAATGGCTTCAGCCCCTACACTTGCCATTGCCTCAGCAATAGGTGACCCAACAATGACCAGCCCCACAGAGGTTAGGACATGCAGCCATGCCCATACCCCTCTAGTTACCTCCTGATGCCTCCAGTTGTGCACCAGCTTGTCCTGCAACAGACAGGGAAGTGTCAGTAAGAGTCGTGCAATCTGTTTGGTTGTTGTGGCTGTCATGGTGGAATAGCTGGCAGTGTGTGCAATCTGTGAGACGTGGGTGTGAATCTTTCAGCAGTGTTGTGTGTGAGGGTGAGATGAAGCTTATGAATGTTAGGTATGAGTTCTGACTGATAGAGACTGTTGGTGATTGATGAGGGTGTGATGAATTGAGCAGTGGCTGAGGCTAGTTGTGCAGTTGGTAGGATATGACTTTGGAAGATTCATTCACTTACTTTGACCACTCATGTGAGGTCACTGAACTTCTTGTGGAACTGCATCCAGGCCCTCAGGACTTGACTCCTGACATTGACCTCCATGGCTATCTGCTCCCACTGCCTTCTGAATCTGTGTCTGGGGGGCCCCCTGCCCCCCACCCCCCGTCCCCCATCCCTCAGTGGATACAGATCATCTCTCCCACTTTCCATCTCCTCTACCAAGGCCTCCAGTGCAGCATCTGAAAACCTTGGAGCATGCTCTCTCACATTTTGTGCCATCCCTCAATGTTTCCCAGGTCAGATTTACCTCCTGTATGACTGTATAATTGCCAGCACCTGCTGCAGCTACAATTCACCTCCCCTTTAAGAGATGCAGGCCAGCTTTAAGCAGTGTAGGTTAGATTTAAGTGGTGCTAGCAAGTTATGATTTTGGCCCCCTGCTGGTGCACACAGCCAATGAACAGTGCAGTTAGTGCTGGCTGCATGCAGCAATTGTTCAAATTCGCAGGTTGCATGATGTTGGTGTGCTGCCTGCTTTATAGTGAATGTGCGTGGTTAATCGCTCATTGCGATTCCCATGCCCATTTTTGGGGGCTAGCCAATTTAGCACTCAAAGAATTTAACAGTACAGAAGAAGGCCATATAGCCTATCATGCTTGTGCACTTCTCTGAAAGGACTATCCACTTAGTCTCAATTCCTTTCCCTTTCTTTATACCATGGCTTCTTTATGATACTTTCCCAGCTGTTCTTTGGTGAATACAGGAATTTATTCATGTGGTTCATTTCTGAGTTAGCTGGTTAGAAGTTTCAATTCTGCATGGAATAATATTATCAGTTGGTTTGCCCATATGAGTTACAGAATCAAAGTTCTTTCGTGAGACTATAATTGCCTATTAGTGCTGGTTTAGCCACTAAGGTCCAACTCATGCCAGCTAGTACTGATTTGATTTATGATTCAAGAAAGCTGTGAGTCATTACTCATAATTGAGCCAGATGCAGCCAATTTTCCATCACTGAAAAGTATTGCTTGGTAGGGAGAAGAAGCAAATTGCATGTCACAAGTGACATGAATGTAATCAATTTTCAGGATTCAACAGGCTTGCCAATTAACTTCACTTCAGGTTTGTATAGACACATGCAGCTGAATTTTGCCGCACAAAAAACGGTGCGTTTGGTTCATGTCAGATGTTAAAATTTTAAAAATCTGAAATCTGACAACAACCCACCTCCAGCCCACCGGCTACCTGGTTTAATGGAGGTGGGACAAGGGGCAGACAGCCAACCCATTTCCAGGAGGTGGTTTGCAGTCAGTCTGTCTGCAGCCTTTGACATGGTTGACTACACCATCCTTCTCCAAAGCCTCTTCACTGTCATCCAGCTGGGTGGGATTGCACTCACCTGGTTCCATTCTTATGTATCTAATCATAGCCAGAGAATTTTCTGCAATGGCTTCTCTTCCTGCTCCCATACCAATACCTCTGATACCCTCAAAGATCTATCCTTGGCCTCTCCTATTTCTTATCTACATGCTGCCCCTTAGCGACATCATCCGAAAACGCAATGTCAGTTTTCACATATATGCTGATGATACCCAGCTGTACCTCACCACCACCACCTCTCTCAATCCCTTCACTGTCTCCAAATTGTCAGACTGTTTGATCGACATCCAGTACTAGATGAGCAGAAATTTCCTTCAATTAAATGTTGAGAAGACTGAAACCATTGTCTTTAGTCTCCACCACAAACTGCTCTCCCTAGCCACCAACTCCATCCCTCACCCTGACAACTCTTTGAGACTGAACCAGACTGTTTGCAACTTTGATGTCATATTTGACCTTGAGGTGAGTTTCCATCTACCATTCCACGCCATCACTAAGAGCCTATTTCCACCTCCATTACGTCGTCCAACTCCGCCCCTGTCTCAGCTCATCTGTTGCTTCTTATGTGGCTTGTGTCATATCTTGTTTGAGAATGTCCCTGTGACATGGCCCCTGGGACATTTTATTATATTAAAGGTGCTATATAAATAAATGTTGTTGTTGTTGTTGTTGACAATAGTGTTGTAGCCTCATCCTATCGCAACATTATAAAGCAAAATTAGACATCGATCCACATATGAAGATATTAGGGCAGATGGACAAAAGCTTGGTTAAAGAGGTAGATTTTAAGGAGTGTCTTAAAAGGAGGAAAGAGAGGTCAGGAAACAGAGAAGTTTAGGAAGGGAATTCCAGCATCAATATAAATTTACCTAGGTGAAAGGGCAATTCTAGAAAGGAATTAAAGAAATCCTTTTCAAAGTTTCAACAAGCTCATACTCGATCATTGTCTCCTATTGTAGTTGACTCACTTTTCTATATTTTTCATAACACTCATCACTTACAAATCCTGTGGAGCTCCAAAGAAAGAAAAATGTTGCAATAAGTTCATTTTGGTACCACGCCAACTCCTGAGATTAACTGTTAAAAACTGAAAGTTCATTCCATTTAAACATGCTTGGCTGGTTGGATAGGGGTATTCCATCGGATTACATAGGATAGATGGCATAGAAATAGGCCATTCGGCCCAACCAGTCCATGCTGGCATTTATGCTGCATTTGAGCCTCTTCCCATTTTTCTTCATCGAAATCAATCATTGTAACCCTCTATTCCCTTCTCCCTCGAGTGCTTATCTAGCTTCCCCTTAAATGCATCTTTACTATTCCTTTAAACCACTTCCTATGGCAGTGAGTTCCACATTCTGACCACACATTGGATAAGGAAGTTTCTTCTGAATTCCCTATTGGATTTCTTGGTGATGATCTTATATTGATGGCCTCTAATTATGCTCTTTCCCATAAGAGGAAACATTCTCTCTGTATCCACTTTATCAAAACCTTTCATAATTTTAAAGCCCTCTGTAAGTCACCCCTCAGCCCTCTTTTCCCAAGAGAAAAGAAACTCAGCTTGAAAATTCTTCCCCAATATGTTTTTCCACACTTTTCTGGTATTATCCTTGTAATTTTTTTTGTTCATTCAAGGGATGTGGCTGTCGCTGGCTAGGCCAGCATTTATTGCCCAGCCCTAATTGCCCTTGAGAATGTGGTGGTGAGCTGCTTTCTTGAACTGCTGCAGTCCTTAGAGTGTAGGGACTCCAACAGTGCTGTTAGGAAGGGAGTTCCAGGATTTTGACTCAGCGACAGTGAAGGAATGGCCATATAGTTCCAATTCAGGATGGTGTGTGGCTTGGAGGGGAACTTGCAACTGCTGCCCTTTTCCTTCTAGGTGGTAGAGGTCATGGGTTTGGTGGGTGCTGTCGAAGGAGCCTTGGTGAGTTGCTGCAGTGCACCTTGTAAATGACGTGCACTGCTGTCACTGTGTCAGCAGTGAAGGGAGTGAAAGTCGAAGGTGGTGGATGGTGTGCCAATCAAGCGGGCTACTTTGTCTTGGGTGGTGTCGATCTTCTTGAGTGTTGTTGGAGCTGCACCCATCCAGGCAAGAACATAAGAAATAGGAACAGAAGTAGGCCGTTCAGCCCTTTGAGCCTGCTCCGCCATTCAGTGTGATCATGACTGATCTTCTACTTCAACACCATTTTCCTGTACTATTCCTATAACCATTGAGGTTTTAATATGTAGAAATCTCTCAATCTCAGTTTTTAACATACTGAACAACTGAACCTCCACAGCCTCCAGGGGCAGAGAATTCAAAAGATTCATCACTCTCTTAGTGAAGAAATTCCTCTTTATCTCAGTCCTACACGGCCTGTCCCTAATTATGAGACTGTGTCCCCTGTTTCTGGACTTCCCAGACAGGGGAAACATCCTTCCTGCATCTACCCTGTCGAGCCCTGTAAGAATTTTGTATGTTTGGATGAGATCACCTCTCATTCTTCTAAACTCAAGAGAATAAAGGCCCAGTCTATTTAATCTTTCCTCATTGGACAATCCCTCCATCTCAGAATTAGTTTGGTGAGCCTTCTTTGCACTCGCTCTATGGCAATTATATGTTTCCTTAGGTAAGGAGACCAAAACTGCAGAAAATACTCCAGGTGCGGTCTCACCAAGGCTCTATTTAATTGTAGTATGGCATCTTTACGCCTATGCTCAAAACCTCTTGTAATGATGGCCAACATACCATTTCCCTCGTTAATTGCTTGCTGTACCTGCATGTTAGCTTTCAGTGACTCATGAACAAAGACACCCAAGTCCCTTTGAAATTCAACACTTCCCAGTCTCTCACCATAAAAGAAATACTCTGTGGGCTGAATTTTATTAGCTCACTGACATTTTCCTTGATAATTTAATGTTATAGTTCCTCTTTGCCTTCCTAATTGTTTTTTTTGACCTCTCTCCTAATCTCTTTGTATTCTCTCTCATTGTGCACTCCTCTGCTGTGTACGTACTTAATGTATGCCCCCTTTTTTTTACCCTCAGTTGTTTCCTTATGTCTTTATTCATCCATGGAGTCTCACTAGAGTTTAATTTGTTCTTTCCTTTTAGTGGAATATATTTTTCTGCACTCATTTTAAATGTAAAATAAAAACAGAAAGTACTGGAAATACTCAACAAGTCTGGCAGCATCTGCGGAGAGAAAATCAGTTAATGTTTCAGGTCTCTGACCTTTCATCAGAACTGGCAAAATGTAATGGGCTTTGAGCAAGTGAAAAGGGGAAGGGGGGAAGAAGAACAAAAGGGAAGGTGTGTGATGGGGCAGAGAGCAGGAGAGATTAACAACAGAGACGTCACAGAATAAAGGCAAAGGGAGTGCTAATAGTTGTGATAAAAGGCGAAGCATTAGACCAGAGAGAGCGTTAATGGCAGAATAATGAACAGCTCTGTCCAAAAGCAAAATCATGAAAGACAGGTTTAAGAGAGGCACATGGTTAAAAAATAAAATAAAATAAAATAAATTTTTAAAATAAATAATAAAAAATATAAAAAATTTTAAAAAAATTAAAATGGCACTCATGAGCTGAAATTGTTGAACTCAATGTTGAGTCCAGAAGGCTTGTAGAGTGCCTAATCGGAAGATGAGGTGTTGTTCCTCAAGCTTACGTTGAGCTTCATTGGAACACTATAGCAGGCCAAGAACAGAAATGTGGGCATGAGGGCAGGGTGGTGAATTAAAATGACAGGCAACCGGAAGTTCAGGGTCATATTTACGGACTGAGCAAAGGTGTTCCACAAAGCAGTCACCCAATCTATGTTTGGTCTCCCCATTTTAAATGTTTCCCATTGTTCTACATCATTGTTTTCTAATATTATTGCTCAATATTTTCTCAAGTTCTTTTCTCAGCTCTTCAAAATCAGATTTTCTCCACTCTATTAATCTGGTTTTCATCATACCTTTGCTATCATCATCTTAAAGCATATTATATTATGGTCACTATTGCCTAGACATTCCCCTACTTTTACTTCTCTTATCTGCTCTGGTTCATTCCCCACCACTAGATTCAATAGCAAATCTGCCCTTGTACTTTTTACATACTGGGTTAGAAACAAGTCCTGTACACGTGATAAGAATTCCATTCCCTTATGCCCTTTACTTACCTCTTCTGTCCAATTATTATCAGGGTAGTTGACATGCCCCAAGATCACTATTCTATGTTTTTTATTCAACTCCCTAATTTGTCTACATATTTCTTCCTCCACGTCCCTTCCACTATTAGGTGGTTTGTAGACAACACCTATTAATGTGATTGACCCTTTATTATCCCTGATCACACTAAATAACACCCGATTGAAAGTAGTTAGCAAATTCTGCTACCTTGAGTCCACAGTAACCACAATCTGACCCTTGATGAAGAGCTCGATGCATGCCTTGGGAAGGCACCTACCATCTTTGGCTGACTCACGAAACTCACATGGGATAACACCAAACTGACCCTTAGGACCAAGCTGATGGTTTATAAGGCTTGCCTACTCAGTACTTTGCTGTATGGCTGTGAAACAGGGGTGACTTACAGCTACCAGGAAAATAAACTCAATAATTTCCATCTTTGCTGTTGGCAGCACATTATGGGTATATCCTGACAGGACAAAATCACAAATGCAGCAATGCTCTCAAAGGCAGAGCTCCCATGTGTGTTGGCACAAATCAAACAGAGGCAGATCAGTGAATCGTACACATCTGCAGGATGGAAGATGGTCGCATGCTCAAGGACCTTCTGTATGGTGAGTAGCTGGGGCCAGACGGCCAATGGGGTACCAAAGCTCCGTGTCAAGGATGCTTGCAAGCATCACATGAAGGCCCTAAATGTCAACTATCAAACCTGGGAGTCACTAGTTGGCGAAAAAGGTAAATGGCGACACATCCTGCAGACTGGTGTGCACTACAATGATGACCAGTTGCTACAGCAAAGGCGTCATCGTCAAAAACAACAACTCTCAGCATCATTTGGCAGCTTCACATCCAGCACTTGTGGCAGAACCTGCATCTCAAGGATTGGCCTTCACAGCCATCAGCAAAGGTGCACCAACCTAAATGGATTGTTTGTTGCATGTCCATCATCTTTTGTAGATGGAAGGATGCCAACCAAGCTTTATTATCATTAATCTCTATCCATATGGATTCTATTTTTGTCTTGCTGATAACTGTGGCCCTTTTTTCTACTGCCATTATGTTATCCTTAATATGTACAGCTACTCCGCCTTTCCTTTTACCCTCTTTATCTTTTCTAAATATGTTATACCCTGCAATGTTTAATTCCCAGTCCCGATATTTTTTGTAGCCATGTCTCAGTAATCCCTACTATGTCTGGTTCTTCCCAACGCATGATTGCCTCCAGCTCCCCTGTTTTATTATGGACACTGTGTTCATAGCTGTACAGACATTTTAACTCTCTTTTGATAGGATTTCCTCTCACTTTATGTTTAACCATCTTTTTAGACTGCTATTCTATAACTGGATTTATTCCCTTGCCATCGATGTCCTCTCTTACTTTATTTATTCCTATGCTCTCCTTCCCTGTTTCATCTGCATTTAGGTTGCTTACTTGCGGGCATAAAGGCGGGGCTAAAGTGTGGCGAGTCGAAGAGACTTAGTAGTTGGCAGGAAAAAAGACAGAGGCGCAAGGGGAGAATCAACTGTGTAACAGCCCCGACAAACAAATTTCTCTGCAGCACCTGTGGAAGAGCCTGTCACTCTAGAATTGGCCTTTATAGCCACTCCAGGCGCTGCTTCACAAACCACTGACCACCTCTAGGCGCTTATCCATTGTCTCTCGATTTAAGGAGGCCAAAGAAGAAGACTTGCTTATGTTCCTTGTAGATCCCTCCCCCCATATGAATTTGTGATTTCTGGATCACACCCTTCTTGAATGTTTTCAGTAGTGTATAGCTATCACACATAGTTACTGCCTAAGTTTAAAACTAAAGCTGTGGATTTCAATGCCAGCTCATTTCCAACAATTGAAACAACCTGACAACTGAGAGAAATAACCTGCATTGTCAACAAGTTATATTTCAGATTCCCCCTAGAAATCTGAGCACAGACTTATGGCTGATATATAAATACTGACGCTCCCAGTAAGAATGTTGCCCTATTGTTCTGAACAATATCTTACCAAACTAACTATAATAATACAAGACATTTATCTGATCACACACCCCACGCTTGTTATCAGCCCAGCTTTCCCCCTCCAGTCAGAATCTGCTTCAGGAAAGCAGAATACTGTGGATACTACTTGGAAGGCAAGAGGTGCTGAGTGGATGAGTCTCAGCTGATATGCATCCACTCAAAGAGCCAGAAGCACTACATGTTTGTTTTATGCAACGTCACAGGTCACAGCATTTTACCAGAGGTGCTCATTCTTTGTGTCTCTGTGCTGAAAACCTGATGCATTATTCCACGGGCAGACCAATTTGCTGGGTGGGCCAGATGAAATTATGAAGTAGGCCAAATTTGCCGTACAGGCTGTGGATTGGAGAACCCAGTCTTAGGGAAAATGCTCGGAGTTTATCAGGCTGATCACCCTGCTCATAGTATCACACAATACCACAGCAATGTGAAGCAATCATGTGCTCTGATGGGGAAGAATGTGTCTAATTCTCTGTATAAAGGCCTAATGTACTTTTTTGGAGTGGTCAACTTTACAGGCCCCTAATTTATATATTTCTAATGGCAGGAAAATGAGATTAGAGTTGATAACTTTGATTGGCGCTAGCACTGGAACATGCACAATGTGGGGCAAATGAAATTTCCATAATTCTATGCAGCTGTTCAAGGCTGCATATCCTTTTTTGCAATCTGTTTTGGATAAAGGTTTCTTTAAAAAATTAACAACTGTGTTGACTGGCAACCTTAATGTACATGATTGTTTTGTTTATTCTTTCATGGGATGTGGGCATTTCTGGCAAGACCAGCATTTATTGTTCATCCCTAATTGCCCTTGAGAAGGTGGCAGTTGAACTGCTTTCTTGAACCGCTGCAGTCCATGTGGTGTAGGTATACCTACTGTGCTGTTAGGGAGAGAGCTCCAGGATTTTGATCCAGCGGCAGTGAAGGAACAGCGATATAGTTCCAAGTCAGGATGGTGTGTGGCTTGGAGGGGAACTTGCAGGTGGTGGTGTTCCCATGCGTCTGCTACCCTTGTCCTTCTAGGTGGTAGAGGTTGTGAGGTTGGAGGGTGCTGTCAAAGAGGGTTGGAGAGTTGCTGCAGTGCATGTTGTAGATGGTATAGACTGCAGCCTCTGTGCGCCAGTGTGGAGGGAGTTAAGGTGATGGTGGAGGGAGGAAAGGTGATGGATAGGATGCTGATCAAGCAGGCTGCTTTATTCGGGATGGTGTTGCACTTCTTGAGTGTTATTGGAGCTGCACCCATCCAGGCAAGTGGAAAGTATTCCATCACACTCTTGATTTCTACCTTCTAGATGGTGGACAGGCTTTGAGGAGTCAGGAGGTGAGTTACTCACTGCAGAATTTCCAGCCTCTGACCTGTTCTTGTAGCCACAGTATTTATATGACTGGTTTCAATCTCACTTTGAAGAGCTGGAACCTGTCATAGCCGCTAAGTGCATTGCACTGTTGAACTACAAGAAAGCGCCCAGCGAGTTAACATCCATAGCACTTAAAGCAGCCAGAAGCACTGCATAAAGAAGAGCCAGGCGCTGCGCAAATGACTGCTGGCAACACCTATGCAGTCGTATTCAGCTGGCCTCCAACACCGGAAACACCAGAGGAATGTATGATGGCATTAAGAGAGCTTTTGGGCTAACTGTCAAGAAGATCGCCCCCCCCTCAAGTCTAAATCAGGGGACACGTTCACTGACCAACGCAAGCAAATAGACCGCTGGGTTGAGCACTACCTAGAACTGTACTCCAGGGAGAATGTTGTTGCTGAGACCGCCCTCAATGCAGCCCAGTCTCTGCCAATCGTGGATGAGCTGGACGAACAGCCAAAAAAATTGGAACTCAGTGATGCCATTGATTCTCTAGCCAGCAGAAAAGCCCCTGGGAAGGACGGCATTACCCCGAAATAATCAAGTGTGCCAAGCCTGCTATACTTTCAGCACTCCATGAACTGCTCTGCCTGTGCTGGGAGGAGGGAGCAGTACCACAGGACATGCATGATGCCAATATCATCACCCTCTATAAGAACAAGGGTGACTGCGGTGACTGCAACAACTACCGTGGAATCTTCCTGCTCAGCATAGTGGGGAAAGTCTTTGCTCGAGTAGTTTTAAACAGGCTCCCGAAGCTGGCTGAGCGTGTCTACCCTGAGGCACAGTGTGGCTTTCGAGCAGAGAGATCCACCATTGACATGCTGTTCTCCCTTCGCCAGCCACAGGAGAAATGCCGCAAACAACAGATGCCCCTCTACGTTGCTTTCATTGATCTCACCAAAGCCTTTGACCTCGTCAGCAGATGTAGTCTCTTCAGACTGCTAGCAAAGATCGTATGTCCACCAAAGCTACGAAGTATCATCACCTCATTCCATGACAATATGAAAGGCACAATTCAGCATAGTGGCGCCTCATCAGACCCCATTCCTATCCTGAGTGGTGTGAAACAGGGCTGTGTTCTCGCACTTACAATGTTTGGGATCTTCTTCTCACTGCTGTTGTCACATGCGTTCAAGTCTTCAGAAGAAGGAGTTTTCCTCCACACAAGATCAGATGGCAGGTTGTTCAACCTTGCCCATCTAAGAGCGAAGACCAACGTACGGAAGGTCCTCATCAGGGAACTCCTCTTTGCTGACGATGTTGCATTAACATCTCACACTGAAGAGTGTCTGCAGAGACTCATCGAAAGGATTGCAGCTACCTGCAACAAATTTGGCCTAACCATCAGCCTCAAGAAAACGAACATCATGGGACAGGATGTCAGAAATGCTCCATCCATCAATATCAGCGACCACACTCTGGAAGTGGTTCAAGAGTTCACCTACCTAGGCTCAACTATCACCAGTAACCCGTCTCTCGATGCAAAAATCAACAAGCGCATGGGAAAGGCATCAGCTGCATTGTCGAGACTGGCCAAGAGAGTGTGGGAAAATGACGCACTGACACGGAACACAAAAGTCCGAGTGTATCAGGCCTGTGTCCTCAGTACCTTGCTCTACGGCAGCTAGGCCTGGACAACATATGTCAGCCAAGAGCGACGTCTCAATTCATCCCATCTTCGCTGCCTCCGGAGAATCCTTGGCATCAGGTGGCAGGACCGTATCTCCTACGCAGAAGTCCTCGAGGCGGCCAACATCCCCAGCGTATACACCCTACTGAGCCAGTGGCGCTTGAGATGGCTTGGCCATGTGAGCCGCATGGAAGATGGCAGGATCCCCAAGGACACATTCTACAACGAGCTCGTCACTGATATCAGACGCACCGGCCGTCCATGTCTCCACTTTAAAGACATCTGCAAACGCGACATGAAGTCCTATGACATTGATCACAAGTCGTGGGAGTCAGTTGCCAGTGATTGCCAGAGCTGGCAGACAGCCATAAAGACGGGGCTAAAGAGTGGCGAGTCAAAGAGACTTAGCAGTTGGCAGGAAAAAAGACAGAAGCGCAAGGGGAGAGCCAACTGTGTAACAGCACCGACAACCAATTTTATCTGCAGCACCTGTGGAAGAGTCTGTCACTCTAGAATTGGCCTTCATAGCCACTCCAGGCGCTGCTTCACAAACCATTGACCACCTCCAGGCGCTTACCCATTGTCTCTCGAGACAAGGAGGCCAAAGATGAAGATGAGAGATGAAGATGTTGGTCCAGTTAATTTTCTGGTCAATGGTAACCTCCAGGATGTTGATGTGAGGGGTGGGGGGTGGGGGATATTCAGCGATTGTAATGCCATTGAACATCAAGGGGAGATGGTTAAATTCTCTCTTGTTGGAGATGGTCATTGCCTGGCACTTGTGTGGCATGAATGTTACTTGCCACATGTCAGCCCAAGCCTGAATGTTGTCTTGGTCTTGCTGCATGTGGTTTTCCTACTTCAAACCTTAATAGCGAATGGGGAAATAATGCGTGCTTTGGTAACTATTTGCACTGTAAAAGCTGAGTTGGTAAGGGTCCAATTCTGGGAAATTAGTGAGATTTATAATCAAAAAGTAAGGCCAACTGCAAATATATTTGCTGTAATTATTTTTAGGGGTTAGTTCCTAAGTGGGATCTTCAAACTAAGATAAGTGACAGCTTGCATGTTAGAGAGTTAAACAAAACTAACAATGATACTGGATTTTCTGAAAAGTTGGAAGCACGAGACATTGCTTAAGACTTTGTTTTCCTGCAACTTCAAAGTGTAACAGTAACAAAGTCAAAGTTTGTGTAGCTGGCACCCGCCATACAGCCCCAAACTCTCCTGTTCCTCCCCTTAATGGAACTGGAATGTTTTTATAACCACTTAGAGGCCTAGGCTATCTTTTGACACTGGTTAAATCTGTGAAAAAAGTAAATGAAAACTTGGGGTAGCTTGGCTGGTGCTGATCATAATTATTGGCCTCCGCTTTCATATTGCTCTTGGTGAACCTATATTGCACTGAAAAGTGAAGGATCTCACCAATGGAAGGGGATCTTCAAATGCACACAGCTTCATAAAAATACAACTCTCCACAATAAACACAGTATGGGACAAGAAACAAATAAACACCAGCTGTTTCCTCTTCAAGATAGCTTGTCATTTTTAAAAATCTTCTCTTTTGCTATTGCAGGACTATGACTATGCCAATAAATTGCAGATAACAGAGGTAGCTAGGGAGATAGTGAATGCATTAGTGATCACCTTTTAAAATTCTATAGATTCTGGAACGGTTCCTGCAGATTGGAAGGGAGAAAATGTCACACCAATATTTAAAAAGGGAGGGAGAGAGAAAACGGGTAACTACAGACCTGTCGCCATACATCAGTAGTAGGGAAAATGCTAGAATCTATTCTAAAGGATGTGATAAATGTACACTTGAATAATAATGATCAGATTGGGCATAGTCAACATGGATTTATGAATGGGAAATCATGTTTGACAAACCTGTTGGAGTTTTTTGAGGACGTTAACTAACAGAATTGATAAAGGGGAGTCAGTGGACATAGTATACTTGGATTTTCAGAAGGCTTTTGATAAAGTCCCCCACAAGAGGTTGGTTAGAAAAATTAAAGCACATGGGATAGGAGGTAATATACTGGCCTGGATTAAGGATTGGTTAACAGGCAGAAAGCAGAGAGTGGGAATAAAAGGGCCATTCTCACATTGGTGGGCTCTAACTGTGGGGTACCACAAGGATCAGTGCTTGGGCCCCAGCTGTTCACAATATATATCAAAGATTTGGATGTGGGGACCAAATGTAATATTTCTAAGTTTGCGGATGACACAAAACTAGATGGGAATGTGTGTTGTGAGGAAGATGCAAAGCGACTTCAAGGGGCTTTGGACAGACTTAGTGAGTGGGCAAGAACATGGCAAATGGAATATAATGTGGAAAAATGTGAGGTTATCCATATTATTGCCATAGAGGGAGAGCAACAAAAGTTCACCGGACTTGTTTCCACAATGGCTGGACTGTCCTATGAAGAGAGATTGGGGAAACTGGGCCTGTATTCTCTAGAGTTTTGAAGAATGAGAGATGATCTCATTGAAACCTACAAAATACTAAAAGGGATAGACACAGTAGATGCAGGTAAGATGTTTCCCCTGGTTGGGGAGTCTAGAACCAGGGGACACAATTTCAAAGTAAGGGGGAAGTCATTTAGGACAGAGGTGAAGAGAAATTTCTTTACTTTGGTAGGAGGAATAGATGTGCAGAGTATTTCTTAATTGGTAAGAGATTAGAAAGTGTAGATGTACATAGGGACCTGGGTGTCCTGGTCATAAGTCACTGAAAGCTAACATGCAGATGCAGCAAGCAATTAGGAAGGCTAATGGTATGTTAGCCTTTATCGCAAGAGGATTTGAGTACAGTAGTAGCGAAGTCTTACTTCAATTGTATAGAGCCTTGGTTAGACCGCACCTGGAGTACTGCGTGCATTTTTGGTCCCCTTACCTTAGGAAGGATATTATTGCCATAGAGGGAGTGCAACGAAGGTTCACCAGACTTGTTTCCGCAATGGCGGGACTGTCCTATGAAGAGAGATTGGGGAAACTGGGCCTGTATTCTCTAGAGTTGTGAAGAATGAGAGATGATCTCATTGAAACCTACAAAATACTTAAAGGGATAGATAGGGTGGATGCAGGTAAGATGTTTCCCCTGGTAGTGGAGTCTAGAACTAGGGGAAACAATTTCAAAATAAGGGGGAAGCCACTTAGGGCAGAGGTGAGGAGAAATTTCTTTACTCAGAGGGTGGTGAATGTTTGGAATTCTCTACCCAGAGGGCTGTGGATGTTCAGTCATTGAGTATGTCTAAAGCAGAGATTGACAGATTTCTAAATACCAATGACATAAAGGGATATGGGGATAGTGTGGGGGGAAAAGCATTGAAGTGCATTATCAGCCATGATCATATTGAATGGCGGAACAGGCTCGATGGGCTGAATGGTCTACTCCTGCTCCAATGTTCCTATGTTCCTATGTTCCTCAAACTTGCATGGTTCAATGCACAACTGGCAGACCAGAGTTACACTGTTGGTTGCCTCTCTTGTGGATTTTAGTGGTGATGCAGTATGTGTTTGTATAGGTGGACTGTGCTACCTTGACAAATATCCTTAATATTATGATGTATGGCTTCTTTCCTAACATCAAAAAAGTCAAAAGTAAGTTTATAAAGTTCTTAGTTTGTCCAATGCACAACCTGAGAATTTTAAAATGGGGTCTTGCACTGGACTGTAGTTATACTACACCAAGCAGCACCCTTAATGGTATGAGACTACAACAATTCTTATTTCAGGGTGCTTGGGACTCAGATGCCAAACCTGATTCTTATGTTATACTGCAACCTTTGCTTTACTGCGCACTCAAAATCATCTTACATCAACACAAAAGTGATCATAAAACAGCAGCCTTACCTAAATTACGGAGTGCATGCATAAGTATTGCCATCAAGATATTTATGAAACTCAGAGTAACATATGTGAGACATTTTCTTTTTACTTGTTATGTACTATAGCTCATTAACCTTTATCTTTTTTTAAATGTAGTATATTATTAAATTTGTGGTTAAAAACAGAAGTTATTCTGAATTTCACTCATAGCATTTACATGTGATCGCTTATATACATTGTAAATATTTCAGAAATTGCCTTTTTGTATTGTCAAAGCAATTCATGTTCTGTGGGAAAGGGGCTGAACTTGGTCACTGAAATTTTAATGATTCAATGCCTATTTATAACATCTGCCACTTACACCAACATGGGGCAGCTGCCCTGTGAAAATAGGATGTGCTACCTGCAACAATGACAATTCCAATACAAATGAGGAAAACAAGAAGATACAGGACTGCTATCGCACACTTGATCCCTGCCATTGAGTTCCAGTGGGTGCAAAAATTGCTTGCTATCCCTCGCCTTCCAGTTGGTCCTGAAACAAAATGAAATAAACAATTAGTGGCTGTTCCTTTTCCCTCTTGTCACAACTTGTTTGTATTACATGGTGACACATTACCAAAAATGCTGTACAAATCCTGTTAACAGTGTGAGATTATATACATACAAATCTCTTTACAAATCCGCCATTACAGAATGAATCTTAAACATGTAGTTCTCCTTCCAAATACTGAAGCATCCCCCTTTGTCCAATGAAGCATGGTAGCGCATACATGCCTGTAAGAGTTCATGAACATTCCTTTTCCACATTGTGAAAAAAGTGATATTTATATTCAAAAATATTAATTAAGCTTTACAATAAATATAGCAAATGGCAGATTTTGATTTAAAAAAATGTTTTGAGTCAATATATATAAGGTTAGTCACTACAATTGGTAAACTTTAAGCAGAGGTTTCCCAATTTCCTCAGCGGAAGATCAATGGAAACCCTGGAGTGATGATGTAAACTGCTGTTTATGCTGTTTCTCTGGGGTTTCTGCTGATCTTGCACCAAATTCATGCCAGACAATCGGGACAATCCGTGTGGAAACTAACGGTAAATGTGTCACATTAGACATTCAAATTTACAAGAACAATGGGCACTTTCTCCATAGCCCTCACTTGTGTGTCAAACTGCAGTCTCTTGAGATCCACCATTGATTGGGAAATTGCTGACCAAACACAGCCAAGGGGTTAAAAAAGCATGCATTCACATACAGTATGTGCTTCTGTCCATGTTCTTGAAATCTGTTGAATTTAGCAAAAATAGCACTAGTACCAGAATTATGTTCTAAACCCTGGTTCCAGAACTGAAGTCAGAAAGAAAGAACTTGAATTATATGGAGCGCCTTTCATGACCTCAGGTATTCTCAAAACACTTTAGCTCCAATGAAATACTTTGGAAGTCTGGTCACTGTTGTAATGTAGGAATCGCAGTAGCCAATACATGTACAGAAAAACCCAGTTTTGAGTACACTGCAAAAACTCTTTACACTGTTCACTTTTTCAACAGGCTACTTTTCACAATTCAAAGTTGTTTCTTTGCACTTAAAACTTAATTATCCAATAATTTGAATTAAACTACATGAAATAATATGCCAAATGATAATTTAATTCTGAAAAAATGGAACTATCAGATAATTTAGTTCAAGTGACTTTAAATTAAGAGTAGACTGTATTGGATATAACATAGCATTATATAAAATTTACTGCACTTTCTGCCCCACTGGTTTATGCCAATGTTTATACTGTGGTCGAACCTCCTCCCACCCTACTTCGTCTAAGTCTATCAGCATAACAGTCTAATCCTTTCTCCCTCATGTGTTTCTCTAGATTCCCATTAAATGTATCTATCCTATTCACCACAATTCCTCAGATCAGCAAATGTTGGGAAGTGGTATTCCACAAGGATTGGTGATGGCACCACTATAGTTCACGATTTACATAAATGATTTGGGCTCAGGAATTGAAGATACAATTTCAAAATTTGCAGAAGATGCCAAATTGGTTGGTGCAGTTATGACAGAGGAGGACTGTGCCAAAATTCAGGAAGATGTTAATAAACTTGCAGAATAGCCATATAATTGCCAAATGACCTTCAATATAAGTAAGTGTGAGATAATACATTTTGCTAAAAAGAATGAGGAGGTCACATACTCCTTGGAAAATAAGTGTCTAATTGGGGTAGAGGAACAGAGGGATCTGGGGGTACAGATACACAGATCACTAAAAGTAGTGACACAGATTAATAAGGCCATAAAAAAGCATCAGACTTCATTTCTAGAGGAATAGAACTGAAATGAAGAGAAATTATGTAAAACGTGTATAAAACCTTGATTAGACCATACTTATAGTACTGTGAACAGGAAAAGAATATAGAGGCACTAGAGAAGGTTTTTTTTTATATATACTAGAATGATACCAGAACTGAGAGATTCTATCTATCAGGAAGGATTAAACAGGCTGGGGCTTCTTCTCTAGAAAAGAGAAGACTGAGGGGTGAACTGATTAACATTGTCTTTAAGATTATGCAAGGGTTTGATAGAGTAGACATAGAAAAGATGTTTCCATTTGTGGGCGAGACCAGGACTAGGGGCCATAAATATAAGATTCTTACTAATAAATCCAATAGTGAATTCAGGAGAAATTTATTTTTCCCAAGAGTAGCTGGAATGTGAAACTGGAGTAGTTGAAGCAAATAACATAGACACAGTCAAGGGGAAGCTAGATAAGCACATGAGGGAGAAAGGAATAGAAGGATATGTTGATGGGGTTAGATGAAGAGGAATGGGAGGAAGCTCGTGTGGAGCATAAACACTAGCATTGACCTGTTTCTATGCTGTGAACATTTTGTAACTATTCCAGGTTGTTGCAAATTCCACATTCTAATGAAGCTCTGGATAAAGAAGTTTCTCCTGAATTCCTCATTGGATTTATTAGTGTTTACTTTATAGAATCAGAGAATCATAGAAAGTTTACAGCACAGAAAGGGGCCACTTAGCCCATCGTTTCTGCGTCGGCTGAAAAATGAGCCATTCAGTCTAATTCCACTTTCCAGCATTTGGTCCATAGCCCTGCACGTTACAGCACTTTAGGTGCAGATCCAGACTCCTTTTGAATGAGCTGAGGGTTTCTGCCTCCACTACCCTTTCAGGCATATTTAAGATTTCTAATAACCATCTATGATTTAGTTTTCATAGTGTGCATTTTTTGCTGAAATAGGACGGTTACATAAAATTGTAATGTTTGGTATCTTTTTTCGGCATTACGATAATTATTTTATGTTGTTATTCTTTTGGAGCAGTCTATTGGGTACATTTGGTGTAAATCAAACTGCTGTAGCAGGGGCATTTGCAACCTCAGCGGATGGTTGTCCCTGCCCTTTTGCAAGTTGCCCCAGGCCCAGGTAACAGGCCCATGCTCAGGGTTACAAGCCATGGCCAATGTCGGAACGAGCAAATTTTCAGTGGTGATGGCAGAAGAGCTAGAACCTCGAGGAACAACGGCTGCTTATAGGTGGAGGATCTTTTGGGAAGAGGACTTGTTTCCTTAAAGCATGAGGACGGCAACGGGAAACTACCACATGTACTTTCTCCCAAGTCATATGACTCATTTCTCATAGAACTTAAAAAAATGGGAGGCTCTTACGAGCAATTGAAGAGGAAAGTGCAGGACCGTGAGGCACGGAGAAAGGAGCAGAGGACCTGCCCTTGGTTAGATCACCACTACTACTACATAGTAACTAGAAAGATTCCTTTCTTCGTTCAACAGAAAAATAGCATTATAGTAAAGTTGTTACTGAATGGCACATTCAAGACTTTTATAAATAGGACTTGAAAATCATCAAATAAACCTGTCAGCCAGTGCACTTGCAGCATGTCCTCAGAACTGACAAACTGAAATATGCCATTATAGGCAAAAGCTACAGGATTTTTTTTTTTGCTTATCTATAGATTCATGGACAAAGAGGCAATATAAACAAATAGAATTTTCACCTTCTGAAGGCAGTTTAGTCTTTGCTTAAATTCAGTTCCATGGGTTTGGCATATCACCCAAATAGCTATTATTCATTCACCATGGCCTTGACATGATCAAGCCTGGCAGGCTACTGAATCACAGGTGTCACCTTACCTATGCTTGAGTGTGCCCTAATCTGATGTTCAATATGTCTTCTGCCATGGTTGCTGGATAGAAATTATTGTTACAGGCCAAGGCACCTGGCAATGACAAACCTCTGCAGGGAGGAAACAACAGAGCTGTTCCATCAGCAGAAAGCACAACTGTAGCCAACGTTCTATGTTGTGATGGCCTTGCCAGTTGCTGTTAAGGTGACTACTGGCCTGAATTTTAGCCAGGGGACATCTGCCTTACCTGTCGGTTAACTGTCTTTAGATGTGTCAAAAAGAGGCCTGTGCTTTATTCAGTAGAGTCAACCCCTTCAATTCCTTTTTGACTGAACAGCAACTACCAAATGACAGGACTGCCCACATGTTGGGTTGGATTTTACCAGTCCCTCGACGCCGTGGATCGCAGTGTGGGGGCCGATAAAATGTTGCGGGTAGAGGCCCGCCTTGACCCGTGACGTCGAGACGGGCCCGACGCATTTTACCGGCAGCAGCGAGACCTCAGTGCAGCTCCCCCCGCCGCATGGCAGCGGCACCATAATCAACATATGGTAATGATTACTTACTTATGCTGATTATGCAGCCCGCAACCTCTCCACCAACACTGCCGGATTTTTCGTTAAACCGGTGGCCGTCACATGCCGTCCCGTTCACGGTCTGAAAAGCCGATGGGTCCTCACTCTGCATTATGGAAGGCAGGAGGGAGGGGGGATACACAGGGGTCTAACTCTGCATTCTTAAAGGGAGGAGGCAGGGGGATACACAGGGGTCACACACTGCATTCTGAAAGGGAGGGGGTCTGGGATTACTGGAGGGAAAGCTGTGCTGGCATGAAGGGAGGTACCGTGCACCATCCCTCCCTTAACAGTGTACACTCTGTGTTTGTGAGGGGGCAATGGCACACTAGGCAACTTGTGTGTGGGGAGGGTGCCAGAAAGGGCAGGAGCATTAAGGTTTTATGGATGATGGAGGCAATTGATTCAGCTGGTTGGATCTTGATGTGGTCATGTTGTGCCATTTTGAGTATTGGCCAAGATGGGCAACGTCCATGTCACAGCATCCGTAGAGATGCTCATGTGTAATGGTGGCATAGCAATGATGCTCTTGCATACGTAGGCTCTTCTGAAAGGCCAACGGTGTAAAGGGATGTGACATTGGCGCTACATGCTGGCATACATCATTCGCACAGGGAAAAGGACACACATGTTGGTGAGGAACATTTAGTGAAAAACGTATTTACATTGCAGTGACACCCGTGCATTCCCATTTGTGTCAGTGTGTTCTCTGTAAACCTCTGTAATACCTTTTATGGTCTATTTAAGTCTCATGTCCTGGAATGTGCAAATTTAAGATTATTCACCCAGGTGTGGCACGCCTACAAGAAGGAATATTACACTTGAGTGGGAGAAGAGGATCGTGACTTCACAGGACACTGGGACACAGCAGGGTAAGTATGTGGCAGCAAAGCGGAAAGTGCTGGGGTAACTCAGCAGGTCAGGCAGCATCTGTGGAGAGAGAAGCAGAGTTAACTTTCAGGTCTGTGAACTTGGACAAGTTAACTCTGCTTCTCTCTCCACAGATGCTGTCTGACCTGCTGGATTTCTGCAGCACTTTCTGCTTTGCTGCCAGATTGACAGCAGCCCCACTCTTCATCAGTCAGGTAAGTATTTCTTTGACAGCTGTCAGGATGCAGGTGCTGGGGCGCTTGAAATAGGCGCAGTGATGCTAATGAGCCACCGTGCGTAATATCGCGGGGGCTCTGCGACGGCCGCTGAATGCCGGTGCTGCGCTGAGTTCAAAGGGCGCTGCTGCAGACGGTGGCGCCCAATAAAATTCAGCCCGTTATCTCACTGCTGGATTTCTGAAAGTACAGAGATTGATTGCAGCCCTTGTGACGAACCTGAGCTCTACGGCACAATGCAATGGCCTACATGAACAGAAAGGGATTCAACTCCATCAGCTTGCAGCTAGTCAGTGACCAAGAATACCATATCATGCAGGTCAATGCCTGTTCCGCAGGTAACATCAATGGTGCTTTGATTTTGCAACAATCAGTGGCAACAGGTTTATTTGAAGGCAAAGAGAGACTGGGAGGATAGTTGTTTAGAGGCCATGGCTTTCCTCTTCAACACTGACTTATGACACCCTTATAAGAACCATAGACAGAAATAGAGTGAAAAACCAACAAGGCCCATGCAACCGGCAGGATCATTACTGAGCATGCAATTGACACCTTAAAACAGCACCTCAGATAGCTCAATAGATCATAGGGCAGCTTATAGTGTGGGCCCTCCTTTTTTTTAATTCATTCATGGGATGTTGGTGTCACTGGCTATGCCAGCATTTATTGCCCATCCCTAGTTGCCCTTGAGAAGGTGGTGGTGAGCTGCCTTCTTGAACCACTGCAGTCCATGTGAGAATGGTCAATTTGAGATGGTCAAAATCACTGACATCTGCTGTATGCTCTGCAACTTTTCCACAAATAAAGATCTAACTATGGAGCAGGAGGCCAATCTGGGAGCAAGGCCTGAGCAGGACACAGACATCGATCCTGAGGATGCAACTGCAGGCAGCCAAGAAAACTGGTTAATCAGGCATGCATCCAAGATTAATTCAGTTAAGTGCCTGAACTACCACTGAAAGCCAACTTTCTGTCTACATATAACCGGGAAAGTGCCTCAAAGCACCTTCTGCAACACAATCATTTGCATTTCAGAAAGAGATTTTCTTTTTTTATTTGTTTATGGGATGCGAGTGTCACTGACAAAGGCAATTAGGGATGGGCAATTAATGTTGGCTTCGCCAGCGGCTCCCACATCCCATGAACAAATCAAAAAAAAAAGAAATAAAAGCAAAATACTGTGGATGCTGGAAATCTGAAATAAAAACAAGAAATGCTGGAACCACTCAGCAGGTCTGGCAGCATCTGTGGAAAGAGAAGCAAAGTTAACATTTCGGGTCAGTGGTTCCGAAGAAGGGTCACTGACCCGAAACGTTAACTCTGCTTCTCTTTCCACAAATGCTGCCAGACCTGCTGAGTGGTTCCAGCATTTCTTGTTTTTATTTTTTTTTAAATGGAAATCTCTGGATAATGTTCAAATACAGGGCATCCTACTTTGTATTCTATCAATAATGTCTTTTCCCACATAGT
Organism: Heterodontus francisci; assembly: GCF_036365525.1. Taxonomy (NCBI): domain Eukaryota; kingdom Metazoa; phylum Chordata; class Chondrichthyes; order Heterodontiformes; family Heterodontidae; genus Heterodontus; species Heterodontus francisci. The sequence continues at coordinate 118,574,719 of NC_090373.1, read as the reverse complement.
TTCCCCTTAGTACTAGTGTATTGTGTGCATCATCTAAACTTAAGCTGTGATATCTCCAATGGAAATAAAAAGTATGCTGGATTGTTTCAGTGTGAGGCAGTTGGAATTCAGGGGACCCTGTACCTTTTTCTGCCCATTCCTAAGATTGGCCTACAAATGATTCACCAAAGCATACTGGTCCTGGCTATCAACTCTTACTTACACCAGGAATGATGGGTGGAGTGAACACAGTGTTGTTCTGAGAGACAACAACTTCATTTATGACTACTCCAGTCATGCTCCTGCTGTTGGACATTCCCTCAGCATTTCATCTGATCTGTGTGAGAGCAGACATAAGGACAGCAATGAGGTCTCTGCCAATGAGGTCTGTAGATGTCTTACGGAAGCCTGTCTTCATCTGATTCCACTAGCACATTGAAACCGCTAAAGGGGATCTCTTGTATACTAGAATCAAGAACATTTATAACGTCAGTGTGAGCAGTTGCTGGTGATACTCCGACTGTGTTTACTGTCTGTACCAGTGAGGGCTCCTCTGCAGATGCTCTGGGGTGTCACACGCTCTATGGTAGACAAGAATGGGCATCAATGACTGCAGAGATGTGGCTGGAGGTCTCCTCCTTACTCCTATCCAAATCTTACAAAGTATCTTGGGCAAATTCAAATGACTCCTGTAGATAATTCTGCTCAGAAAGAAATCTCCTTTTGTAAAATGCTCCTGTGTATTCAGAATCCATAGAGAATGAAGAAGGAACTGAGTTGACTTTCTGGCAGCAAGACTTTGCTGCTCATTTATCACAACTCATCCACATGTGTGCATTGTGACTCATCCTGTACTATCTACTCAAACTCACTATATTTATTCTCTCAACTACATGTAACTATTGGTGCATGCTAAATTTGGCGAGAATGATGCAGATGCGGAGTTTCTGTCTTGCTCATGGACACAGGAATGCTGACAGTCTGCTCTCGCTAGGTTACAAGCAGGAAAGAAATATATGTTATAATGCTGGCTCCACCCAGCACCTTCAAGCAGTGCTTTCATTGCAATACACTGGTGTGAGATGTTTTTGAGGTGAAGGCCTAAAATTTTTTCTAAATATGTTATGTCACAACTGCACCTTTAAAAAAAAAGTCACCATCCAGTAACCTGCAGCGGGAGTTACAGGTTGATTTCCTGGATCTGCTTACTTGCATTCCCATTGTTGCAGTCAATGAAGTAAAACACATATAACTCTATCTGGACACCTCTGTACAGCCTTTAAAAATACAGTTCAACCCATGCTCTTCAGCAACAGACTGCACCCAGTGCGGAGGGGCTTGGGCCGGGAGGAGGATCTCCTCGTCGGTCTGCTCCTGGGCCTGGCCAAGGTGGCAATTCACAGGTCCAGGTTGCGGGCCGCCGGGGGGTCCGTCCTCCCCGATTGCCTGCCCCTCTTCCGCGGTTACGTTCGCGCCCGGGTGTCCCTGGAAAAGGAGCATGCGGTGTTCGCCGGTACGCTTGAGGCCTTCCGCGACCGGTGGGCACCGCAGGGACTGGAGTGCATTGTCAACGCCGAGAATGGCATTTTAATTTGAGTTTTTTGTTTATTTATCTGGTTTTAATAAAGTTATTTTAAAAATATAAGTGTGTATATAAAGGGGGCCTGAGGAATAAAGGCCCCCTCGACATAAAAAAATATATAAAAGGGGCCTGGGGTATAAAGGTCACCTTAAAAAAAAGGAAAAAAAACGGGGGAGTAGATACAGAGTAAAGCTCCCTCTACACTAAAATAAAAAAAAAATACGGGGGTTAGATACAGAGTAAAAAAAAAAGCAACAGACTGCGGAACAAACAGGTGAGAGAAGAATAGTGCTTTGCTCTTTCACTGTAGCTGTAGAAATCTTCACTTAACTGTTTCACACACTTCTGTGACAGAAACCTCTCACTTTCTGGCAGCCGCTGCATATCTGAAACTTAGTTACCCAGCGTGTTTTACAGTGCAATTCTAGGAAAGTCGCAGCTGCTACTCCATTTGCTCTTGCTATAACATATGCAAATTAGTGCATAGGGAATCAGCGTCCCACACCAACATAGTTGCTTCTTAACTGCCTGCTGAAGTGGCTATAGGGATGGGCAATAAATGGGCCTTGCCAGTGATGTCCACGTCCTGAGAATAGATTTTTAAAAACTGCAGTCTCATTAGGAACACTATAACTGAAGGAATATACTGTGGCTTCATTCATTAATAACAGGACATACATAGTTCTAAACAGGTTCAGGAAATGCTGAACTTGGGCATTCTTTCAATCAACCAGATTTAATGAAATCACCTAGGGCTTGAAAGTCTTAAACATCAAATAATAATTAAAATAACAGCAAATAAAAGAGAATGGAAAATGATTAATCCTTCAATGAAAGCAATAATCTTTTGCTATAAATTTCCAATTCTCTTCATAAGGAAATATACATACTTTCCTCACAGAGGTTCAGCTTTGAGAGGTTCCTTCCATCAAACTCAAGTGATTCTTCACACATTGATCCATTCTCCTGAAACTCATTTGAGATTAGAGGCAGATCTTTGTTCTCCATTTATTCTGAACACTGAAGACTTCACCTGAGAAATGCAGAACTCAATTAGTCATTTGCAGAAATAAAAATTTTGCTTCAGCTAAATCAGTAATCTTTTAGCCGTATTAATTTAATAATAAACAATTTGATTAAGTCAGATTCTGTTCATGCTTTCACTGCATTTTCTTAGCTTTCAGACAGAGAGAATTTCCATTCCTTGTGTGTGCAGTGGTCGACAGGTTCAAAACCATGACTCAACAATAACAGTGTCAGGCAAACATGCCAAGTCTGAGGCACACATGATTTTGCCACATGAACATTAAAACTTAAACTTGCAAGCCCCTGACTGTAAAGACATTTGCATAGTAACAGACAGTAATGGAACAATTGGGACCCAGTCGTTGCTTCCCCAATACACAGAAGAAGTGGTCAGACTAGTTTTAGTCAAATGAATAACTGGCTGTTGCATAGGTTTGAACTGAGAGTTTTAAATTGGAGGAAACAGAAGTTGAGTTCAGAAAGCCGTGTGCTCCTGGAACTGAAGCAAGAACTACCTCCTGTCCAGTTCTGCCTACCTCCATCTCTTTCCCACAGAACTGAATCTTGTGAGAACACATGAACCTCAAAAAGAGAAAAAGTCTCCTACAGGAATAAGGTTTAAAAGGAACACTGGGCCCCAACGAAACGCAAGACCATATCTTCAATCAAGGACTACAGCAAGCTCGAAGCACAGTAACAAGATATTGCCTCAAACTGTTCCACTTTATCTTGTTTTCTTTTTTCTGTCCCTATCTGCATGTGTATATCGCGTGTGGGCGCGTCATATATCTGTAGGCATGAATCGCATTAGAGTTGAAGTAAGTTTAATAGATTTCACTTTTTTCTTTAAACCAAAGAAAGCTTGTCTGTGCTCATTTCTTTGCCTTATAATTGGAAAGCTGTGACCACGAATTCACAAAGAGGGAGCTCAAAACACAGTGTGTTTAAAATTAAACCCTGTTACAATAAGACCAGGTGAAGTTAGTAACAGACCCCTAGACATCTTTCACGCCTGGTCATAACAGAAATTGAATGCTAGCATCCAGAATTATACCCACAGATGAATGAGTGAAATTGGAAGTGGGAAGCCAAATTTTTCCCAATCAAAAAGAGCAAAGATTAATACAGGTTTTCTTGTGGTTGTGTGTGATTGAATACTAACATGTCTGCAAATGAAGCGAGTAGCTCTCCAAGTCAGGGTGAAGAAACTTGAGATAAGTTAAAAGCACTGTCTATGGAGGAGCTGAGAAAAATGGCCGAGGAGTGTGGGATCCCTGTACGTGGCAAGGCTAGGAAGTCTGAACTCCTAAGGCTAGTGGCCAACCATTTTTCCTTTGAATCTGAAGTAGCAAAAGCAGGGTCAGAAGCACAATCCAACAATCTTTGTTAGCAAAGATACAATTGGAACAGAGGAAACCTGAATTTGAGGAAAGGGAAAGAGAGAGAGAGACAGGAGAGGGAAAAAGAGAGGCCTTCCAAAAGGAACGTGAAGAAAATGAAAGGCAGGAGAGAGAGACAGAGAAAGAACATTCCGGAAGGAATACAAAGAAAGAGAGTTAAGGAGACTTGAGTTAGCAAGGGAACGACACAGTAACCCCAGTGAAAGCACGGCCAATATGGAGGAGCAGAATTCAGGGCTGGGTACAAGTTTGTTAAAACTCGCTCAATTAATTCCAAAATTCAATGAGGAACATGTGGAAGCATTTTTTGTGTCTTTCGAGAAACTGGCATGGCAGCTAAAATGACCATCTGAGACCTGGTCTCTTTTACTGCAAAGCAAACTAACTGGAAAAGCCCATGAGGTTTATTCCTTGTTGCCAGATGAGAAGTCATCAAATTATGAAGTGACCAAATATGCTATCTTCGGGGCATATGAATTAGTAATCGAAGGCTATCGCCAAAAGTTTAGAACCCTCAAAAAGCAAGCCAATCAAACTTATCTGCAGTTTGAAAGAAGCAAGCAACTGGGTTTTGACCAGTGGTTGAGGGCTTTAAAAACACAGCTCAGCTATGAGACTCTCAGAGAAGTAATCCTGTTACAGGAATTTAAAAACTCTCTCCCATTCTCAATAAAAACCCATGTAGAGGAGCAGCGGGTTCAGAGAGCCCGGCAAGCGGCCGTTTTGGCCAATGAGTTTGCTTTAATTTATAAGTCCATTTCCCAGGGGAGAACCTTTCTTAATCACCCCCACAAATCCAAAAAGAAAAAAGGGTGGGAAGGTGATAGAAGCCCAGGCAGTCATGGAAGAGAAAGGAAAGCAGGAGACACAGGGGGCCCTCCTCCAGCCAAAAAGGAAGGTGCTGTGAGCGAGTGAGACTCGGAGACCTGTGTGCTTCCATTGTAATAAAGCAGGGCATTTAAAAGCTGATTGCTGGAAAATAAAGGGGAAATCAGGGCACACCCGCTCAGTGCAGATGGGACCCTGATGGAAAACACAGAATAAGCTGTGGCGTTAACTGCAGTAAGAATGCAACCCAGGAAGCTTACTACAGCCAGTTCAGGAAAAGTTAATAGGATTCCTGAAAGTTATCAGGGTTTTATGTTTGAAACAAAAGTAATCCCACAATTCCTCGAGTGGGGCAAGCAAGTCCACAGTAATTCTCAGGGACACGGGGGCCACCAGATCCCTTTTACTGGGAAAAGGCCTGACCTTCCCCCAGAGAGTGCAGTGAACACCAAAATGGTGGTGAATGGTATTAGAGGGCAGGGTAAGCCTGTACCTGCACCTGGAGTGCGACCTAGTTTCGGGACCGATGACTGTAGGGATTGTCCCTAGTTTGCCTGTGGACAGGGTTGACTTGCTCCTAGGTAATGATCTGGCAGGGTGAAGGTGGTAGCCCCCCCAGTAATGAAAGAAAGACCGCAGGAGGTCAGAGAGATAGGGCAGTGGCAGGAGACGGTCCCCTGCAGAGTCCCTGAATGTGTAATGGGTCAGGCCCTGATCAAACCAGCTCCCCCAGAGCAGACTGCATTGGTACGGCAGGCAGATGACCGAGACTTTCTTTGGAAAGTTAGGAGACCCAGGGAATGAATTAAATGCATTTTCCATAGCTGAGGGTCAGCGAGCCAACCCAGTATTGCAAGAGTTAACACTGGCTGCCTAGTCTGAAAGTGAAGCAGCGTGAGTACCTGATTGCTACTATTTAAAGAATGAGGTACTGATGAGGAAATGGAGTTCTCTTCACAGACCTGAGGACAAGAAGTAGACAGTAATTCACCAGTTAGTGGTGCCACAGAGGTACTGGGGAGAAATATTAAAAAGGGCCCAAGAGACTACAGTGGCTGTACATGCCGGATTATGAAAAACCAACCCGCATATGACAACAGGTTGACTGGCCAAAACTCCACAAAGATGTGGTGAAGTACTGCAGGAGTTGCCACATGTGCCAGGTTGAGGGGAAACCCCAACCTACAGTGAATCCTGCACCCCTAAGTATTGTACCAGTGTTAGGAGGACCCTCCAGCAGAGGGCTGGTGAACTGTAAGGGACCCCTGCTGAGAACAAAAGGGACAGGCAAGCACACGGCTGGCAAAAGTTTAGAAAGAAAAGGGGAAAGAGTGACCCAGAACAGAGGTTAAAGTAAGTCCGGGAAGAATCCCGGATGAAAACCCTTACTGTCCGATCAACCAATCCCGAAAAATGTGAAAAGTTAGACCCCACATCCTTCTATGTAAATGCAGACTCTAGAAGCCCCCCCCCCCCCCACCAGAGTTGCTAACAGCATTTACAGGAACCTGCAGAGACAAAGAGAGACCTCTAGGGGGCAGAGAAAACGTGAGGGTGATGCCTCACCTAGTTGAAGTGTCACAGGAGAATGCAGTTAAGTCTGTACAAATACCTGCAGGTAGAAGTGGCCCAGAGAACACAGGGGAGAGTAACAAAGACTCCTCCCCCACAGTCAGAGGAAAAGGGAATCACCCATCCACTGAAGCCAAAAGTCTTTGCACGACTCAGAGTTCAGGATAGACCCATCCCCTACTAACTATCCTGGGAAAGAAAAGGGAAAATTAAAGCAACCCTGGCATCCAGAACAGATCATTTTTAATACTTTTTAAGATTGGTGAATGAATGGAAATGAAGGAGAGAAATGCATGGTTTTTCTTTCAGTATCTTATATTTCTCTTAAAGTCTGTAATGAAATGTGCCATTTTTCTTCAAATCACATTTCATTCCCCTGGGTGCAGAGGTGTCAGGCAAAACCCCCACCTGCCAAGACTGAAGCACACAAGTTTCGCCACATGAATATTAGAACTTAAAATTGCAAGCCCCTGACTGGAAGGACATTTGCACAGTAACATACACTATTGGAACAATGGAGACCCAGTCGTTACTTCCCCAATACACAGAAGAAGTGGTCAGATGACTAACTGGCTGTTGCAGAGGTTTGAATTGAGAGTTTTACATTGGAGAAGACAGAAGTTGAGTTCAGAAAGCCGTGTGCTCCTGGAACTGAAAGGGGAATTACCTCCTGTCCAGTTCTGCCTACCTCCATCTCTTTCCCATGGAATTGAATCTTGTGAAAACATATGAACCTCAAAGAGAGAAAAAGTCTCCGACATGAACAAGGTTTAAAAGGAACACTGAGCCCCAACGAAATGCAAGACCATATCTTCAATTAAGGACTACAGCAAGCTTGAAGCACAGTAACAAGATATTGCCTTAAACTGTTCCACTTTATCTTTACTTCTTTTTTCTGTCCCTATCTGCATGTGTATATCGCATGTGCATGCTAGTGTGGGCGCGTCATATATCCATAGCCTTGAACCATGTTAGAGTTCAAGTAAGTTTAATAAATTTCACTTTTCTTCTTTAAACCTAAGAAAGTCAGTTTATGCTCATTTCTTTGCCTTATAATTGGAAAGCTGTGAATAAGGATTCACAAAGAGGGAGCTCAAAACAGAGTGTGTTTAAAATTGAACCCTGTTACAATAAGACCAGGTGAAGGTAATAACAGACCCCTAGACACCTTTCACGCCTGGTTGTAGCAACAGCAACTGGCATTTATATTAGAACTTTAACGTAGAGAAACATCCTACAGCATTTTTAGATGGGTGCTTGAAAAAAGGTGAAAAAATTAGGAGGGGTTGACCAAAAATTTGAACAGAGATGAATTTTAAAGAAAAGGGTAGTGGAGCAGCTGAGGTGTGTATGGAGGGAATTCTAACCTGTCAGGCTTAGGTGTCTGAAGGCATAGCCATCAACTGTGAGGCAAAGGAAGAGGTGGGAGAGCTGGGGTGGGGGGAGGGGGGGGGGTGAGTGTAACGTACAAAAGGCCAGAGTTGGAGGAACAGAGATTTTGGAGAAGACAGGTTTATCAGGCTGCAGGAGGCTAGAGGTATAGGGAGGGTCAAGCCCATGAAGGGTTTCAAACATGTGGATGATAATTTTAAACTTTAGGTTTTCTAGGATTGAGAGTCAGTGAAGGTCAGCAAGGACAGAGGTAATGAGTGAGTGGAGCTTGGTGCGAGATAAGACAAGGTCAGCAGAGGCTTGGATGATCTGAAGTTTATAGAGAATGGGAGCCTAACCGGGTGGGAATTGGAATAATCAGGTCTGGAGGTGACAAGGGCATGAATGAAGGTTTTAAATGCAGACAGCTTTAAGTAGGGATGGACAAAGACAATATTATGGAGGTAAGTTCTGATGAAAGGTCACAGACTTGAAACGATAATTCTGCTTCTCTCTCCACGGATGCTGCCTGACCTGCACTTTCTGTTTTTATTTCAGATTTCTGGCCTCTTCAGTATTTTGCTTTTATTTTATATTATTATGGAGGTACAAGTAGGTGGATTTTGTTTTGGCAAGGATATGGGTTGGATATAGTTCAGCCCAAAGTGAATAGGATGCAAAGATTGCAAACCCCTAAAATAATAAAGAGGGAGAATGATAAATTTTCTTCTCCCAAATAGCAGACTCAAGGCATTCTTACCAATAAATGCAGCAGCATATATTGCTGGAGATTTCCAAAGATTGTAATCTCTGAAATAAAACACTTGGAAGAGGCTGAATTTGGTAAATAATCCTGAAGCGGGCATTTTTCACTGTGCTCTAATTTAAGTGAAAACACAGACACAGACATAATGGGCTGAACTTTTGTTCGGGGGTCGGAACCCTGATGTTGGGCATATTTCCAGATCCCGACCCCGCACTGTGTTGGCGCCTGAGGCCTGATGGATAATTAGTGGCCAGGGTGCATGCTCGCCATCCAATTAAGGACAGCGGGTGGGCTCCAGAGGCTGGAGGGCCAATAGGAGGTGGGAGCTGCCAATGTAAATAGGGCAGAGAGTGCACCTCAAGATGGAGGCACTGTCTAAAGACTTTTTGCACAGTTAAAAATAAAACTGGCCAAAACCATCAGACTGCTATCGTGGAGGGGAAACCCTTCCACAGGACAGCCTGCTGTAGCTGTCTCAAAGTTGTGGCCACGGAGGTATGGGGGTTGGGATTAAAAACATTATATGCAGCACCGGCCCCCTGGTCTGCCGCCGGGAGGACTGCTCCATTCATCGGCCTGGATTCAGCCTCAGCTGGGGGGTTGACTGCCAACTGGAAAATTCCAGTGAACATCTGCACTGTGCCCTTAATAAGCCCTTTAAGGACCCTAATCGGCCATCACAAACTCCCCACCCCCCCCAAACACCCCAACCAAACCAGCCATTTGTAAGATGGCCCAGAGGCAGGAACATGCCAGCAAACTGGCATGCTGGCCAGTGCTGGGAAATTGCAGGCCCATCCACCTCTGGTCCCGCCTTCACAACCGTTTAAACATTCGGCCCAATGAATGAACATTGGTAAGAAAGTAACAGCATTTATTTTCTTTGGATGCTTGGAAGTACTAGCCTCTCATTGCTGATAGAGCTTAATTTGCATAGGACTGCCTAATCGTTTTTATAATTAATATCACATTTTTGCTGTTTCCATGCAGATCTATTGCAGCTTAATTAAAAGTTCACACTGGGAGAATCCGGAATAAATTAATAAGACTTAGATGAGTCAAGATTTTAGTTTGTGAAAAGTAATGCAACAAATTCTCATAATAATTAAATTATTGAAGAAATGATCTCAGTTTCTCTCTTAAAGAATCAAATTAGCTTAAAAGGTGCAACCTCATCCAGCCCCACAACCCTCGAAGTACTCCAGACTCCTCCAGCTCTAGTTTTTTCTGCACTCCTATTTCCTTTGCCCCATGATTAGCGCCCGTGCTTTCAGCCATCTTGGGCCCAAGCTCTGGAATTCCCTCTCCAAACTCTTTGTTTATTCATCTCTTTCTCTCTCCCTTTAAGTGTCTGCTTAAAATGACCTCTTCGACCAAATAGTCGGTTAACTGTCCTAACGTCTCCTTCATCAGCTCGATATCAAATTCTACTATTTTATATAAATGCAATTTAATACTATTTAAAATGAGTATTTAAAAACTTATAACATAAAGACAAAAATCATATGCTGTGAAATTTGGGTCTGTAGTGCCAGATTTTTCTGCGTTATGAGTGCCTTTTTGCCTCCAAAATGGCATCCGCAGCACATGCTCACACATTATTAGCTCTTGCTGCAACTCTAGAAGTGTTTGCTGGTTTCCATATTTGTTTAAAGTTGCTGAGGTCCACAGGGAGTGGAGTTACACATGCTGTTGGACTTTGTCCTGATTTCAAGGATTCTCCACAAACCACTGGCTCCCAGACAATGGTGCAGCAGTTTGCATCCTCCTTGAACTACAGCATGACTGGGAGGATAAGCAGAGGCAAAACAGAGGACAGCAAGCTGTTCAAAGAAGGAGGAGTAGGAGGGGGAGAAGGACTCTAATCAGGAGACCATATTCACTAAGAGTCTTCGGAGAGCAATTCTCTTACCTCTACCTCAGTGAGGAGCAGTGCATGCAATGTTTCCTTTTCACAAAGGAAGTGCTCACCGAAATCTGCCATCTGCTGCAGGCAGAACTGCAGCCTCAGAGCTGGAGGAGTCCAGCATTGTCAATGGCTGTGAAGTTGACCTTGGCCATGAACTTTTACGCACCTGGATCATTCTAAACTGGAGTAGGCGATAATTGCTACATCTCCCATTTTTGCCTAAGGTGGTGGGGGGGGGGGGGGGGGGGGTGGTCACTGAGGCTCTGTATTCCAAGAGAGCTGAATACATTTCATTTCCTCTAGCAAGAGAGAAGCAGGTGGAGCAAGCATGCAGCATCCAAAGGTTTGTAGGCTTCCCCATGGTGCAGGGTGCCATTGACTGTGTACATGTCACTTTGCAGGCACCACATGTCAAATCTGACAGGTAATACAACCAAAACAGATTCCACTCCCTCAATGTCCTGCTGGTGTGTGACCATATGCAACATATCATGCAGGTCAATGCCCGGTATCTGGCAACAATCATGATGCCTTCATTCTGCAGCAGTCTGCTGTACCATCTACATTGAGCCACCTTAACAAAACAGAGGGTGGCTATTGAGCAACAAGGGATATCTTTTGATGACATGGCTCATGACTGCAGTGTGCAACCCACGCACTCGTTGTCAGCATGAATATAATAAAAGCCAAGCTGCCACATGCAATGAGATAGAGCAGAATAATGCTTCCACTGTCAGAACCGCTCTAAAAGAGCCCTGCAACACTAAGCACAGCTCGTGCCAAGATTTGTGGTCCACTGCATGCTGCACAACCCCACTATCATGAGGGGGCAGTCCTTGCCACCAGCTGTATGGCACCCAGCCAAGGAACTGGAGGAGGCGGAGGAAGGGAAGAGGCAGCAAATATAGCTCCTTTATGACCAGGCTGTCCATGATCAACTTTTCTGACTCTAGTGAACATGACCGCAATTCCCCATTCAGCTACAATCCAAAACTTTACCTTTCCTCTGTCACTGACCATTACAGAGTTCGCTTGGCCACAATGCAAAAATAAAAGCCACCACAAAAAGTTATAAACCAAACCATGCAATATTTCATACAAAGGTCAACTAATCATTCTTATACATTCCCGTAGTGTCTGTTGCCAGTCCTCCTGCTCCCATGCAGTGCTACCCCAGTGGCTGTAATATGGCTGGTGGAAGACTGCTGAGTTTCAGTGGAGGAGGCTGCAGATGGCCTCACAGGGCAGTCTCAAAGAACAAAGAACAAAGAGAAAAGAACAGTAGAGCACAGGAACAGGCCATTCGGCCCTCCAAGCCTGCGCCGATCTTGATGCCTGTCTAAACTAAAACTTTCTGCACTTCCGGGATCCGTATCTCTCTATTCCCATCCTATTCATGTATTTGTCAAGATGCCTCTTAAACATCGCTATCGTATCTGCTTCCACCAACTCCCCTGGCAGCAAGTTCCAGGCACTCACCACCCTCTGTGTAAAAAAACTTGCCTCGCACATCCCCTCTAAATTTTGCCCGTTGCACCTTAAACCTATGTCCCCTAGTAACTGACTCTTCCACCCTGGGAAAAAGCTTCTGACTATCCACTCTGTCCATGCCACTCATAACTTTGTAAACCTCTATCATGTCGCCCTCCACCTCCGTCGTTCCAGTGAAAACAATCCGAGTTTATCCAACCTCTCCTCATTGCTAATGCCCTCCAGACCAGGCAACATTCTGGTAAACCTCTTCTGTACACTCTCCAAAGCCTCAACATCCTTCTGGTAGTGTGGCAACCAGAATTGCACACAATATTCCAAGTGTGGCCTCACTAAGGTTCTGTACAGCTGCAGCATGACTTGCCAATTTTTATACTCTATGCCCCAACCGATGAAGGCAAGCATGCTGTATGCCTTCTTGAATACCTTATCCACCTGCGTTGCCACTTTCAGTGATCTGTGGACCTGTACGCCCAGATCTCTCTGCCTGTCAATCCTCCTAAGGGTTCTGCCATTTACTGTATACTTCCCACCTGCATTAGACCTTCCAAAATGCATTACCTCACATTTGTCCAAATTAAACTCCATCTGCCATTTCTCCGCCCAAGTCTCCAATCGATCTATATGCTGCTGTATCCTCTGACAATCCTCATCACTATCCGCAACTCCACCAACCTTTGTGTCATCCGCAAACTTACTAATCAGACCAGCTACATTTTCCTCCAAATCATTTATATATACTACAAACAGCAAAGGTCCCAGCACTGATCCCTGCGGAACACCACTAGTCACATCCCTCCATTCAGAAAAGCACCCTTCCACAGCTACCCTCTGTCTTCTATGACTGAACCAGTTCTGTATCCATCTTGCCAGCTCACCTCTGATCCCGTGTGACTTCACCTTTTGTACCAGTCTGCCATGAGGGACCTTGTCAAAGGCTTTACTGAAGTCCATATAGATAACATCCACTGCCCTTCCTTCATCAATCATCTTCATAACTTCCTCAAAAAACTCGATCAAGATAGTGAGATAGTGAGACCTCCCCTTCACAAAACCATGCTGTCTCTCGCTGATAAGGTCATTTGTTTCCAAATGGGAGTAAATCCTGTCCCGAAGAATCCTCTCCAATAATTTCCCTATCACTGACGTAAGGCTCACCGGCCTATAATTTCCTGGATTATCCTTGCTACCCTTCTTAAACAAAGGAACAACATTGGCTATTCTCCAGTCCTCTGGGACCTCATCTGTAGCCAATGAGGATACAAAGATTTCTGTCAAGACCCCAGCAATTTCCTCCCTTGCCTCCCTCAGTATCCTGGGGTAGATCCCATCAGGCCCTGGGGACTTATCTACCTTAATGCTTTTCAAGACTCCCAACACCTCCTCCTTTTTGATAACGACATGACCCAGACTATCCACACTCCCTTCCCTAGACTCATCATCCACCAAGTCCTTCTCCTCGGTGAATACTGGTGCAAAGTACTCATTTAGTATCTCACCCATTTCCTCTGGCTCCACGCATAGATTCCCTTCTCTGTCCTTGAGTGGGCCAACCCTTTCCCTGGTTACCCTCTTGCTCTTTATATACGTATAAAAAGCCTTGGGATTCTCCTTATTCCTGTTTGCCAATGACTTTTCATGACCCCTTTTAGCCCTCCTGACTCCTTGCTTAAGTTCCTTCCTACTTTCTTTATATTCCTCAATGGCTTAATCTGTTCCCAGCCTTCTAGCCCTTATGAATGCTTCCTTTTTCTTTTTGACAAGGCTCACAATATCCCGTGTTATCCAAAAACTTGCCAAACTTATCCTTCTTCCTCACTGGAACATGGTGGTCCTGGATTCTAATCAACTGACATTTGAAAGACTCCCACATGTCAGATGTTGATTTACCCTCAAACAGCTGCCCCCAATCTAAATGCTGTCACATACTGCAAGTCCCTTTGAGTACTGGTATCCACCACTATGATGGCAGTAGTCTGAGCTTGTGTGGCAGCAAGCTGAGCTAGTATGATAGTAATCTAAGCTTCCACTGCAGCACCAAGACGTTGAATGGCTTCTGGTTGTGCTGCAATGGAAGCTAAGACATCGCCATCAGATGCTGCATCATGGTTGGGTCTGCAAGTGCTGTCATGGAGTTGGCCAGCACTTCCACACTAGAAAGGATGGGCTCCAATCTCTGCGCAAAGCCCTGTGCCAAGTTGGTTCTGGACTTCTCCATTCTCCTTGACATTGACAACAGGCTTTCTTGTAGGTCTGCCAATACACCAAGCATTTCATTGTGCATAACTTCCAGCCTTCTTCTGTAGGCCATACCATTGAAGTCCTGATCTGACTCCTCTGCAGCTGAACTCACATGCGAGCTCAACCTTCAGAAAGCTGGTGGCTGTGCTATCCTTGCCCCTGCCCTGGTTGCAGGCCACTCATGCCTAATGTCACACCATATGCAGATCCTGCCTCTAAGCTATCCTTTAACGTGTACACAGTGTCAGAATATGAGCTGGTGGCTGCAAGTTTGAAGCCGAATGACTGTGTTCCTTCTTCATCACTGTCTTCCTGCTCTTCCACCACTGCCTGAACAGGTTGCAGTTCTTGGCTTTCTGAAAGAAGAAAGGTACAAGGGTAGGGTTGTGGTGAGTGGTAAGGGGTAAGTAAGAGGTGCATTCTTACACCGTCTGCAGCTTGTAAATCAGAAGAGAGTATGGGTTGAAGGGTGAAGTAGGATGTGAGAAGAAGGATTACGTATGAGGATACTGACATCGTCGATGGTTTCAGCTCCACCACTTGCCATGGCCTCAGTTGTGGCCACTCCAATGATGGTAAACACACTCATCTCCATGGCTGAAACAACATGCAACTATGCCTGACCATACCTTGTGGGTGCTATTGCCTTTGTTCATGTGCCATCTTTGTCCTGAAAGAGAGAGGGAAGTGTGCGGTGGAATGTGTTTGGGTGATGTGGCTGTCATGGCTGAATAGCCAGCAGTATGCACAAGCTCTGAGATGTGGATGTGAGGCTTACAGGAGTGTTAAGTGTGTGAGGATGAGGTGAAGCTTTAAATGTTAGGTATGACTCCTGATTGATAGAGATTGTTGGTGGGTGAGTGATGGGGGTGTGGTACATTGAGCAGTGTCTGAGGTTAGTGCTGCATTTGGTGGGATGTGACATTTGAAGATACATTCACTGACCTTGACCATTCATGTGAAGTCATTGTACTTCTTGCAGCACTGCATCCAGGTCCTTGGGGTTAGACTGCTGGCATTGACCATTATTGCTAACTACCCCATTGCCTTCGTAAAGTTTGTCTGGAGGGCCTCCAGGTCCCCTGTGGATAGATGTCATCTCTCCTCCTCTCCACCTCCTGCACCAAGGCTCCAGTGCAGCATTGGAAAATCTTGGAGCCCACTGTCTACTATATTGTGCCACTCTTGTGTCTGTTCCAGGTCAAAATCACTTTTCGAATGACTTCTAGCATCTGCTCCAGCCAAAATGCAGCTCCTCTTTAAGAGGTCCAGGCTGGCTTTAAGTAGTGCAGGCTAGCTTGAACTCATTCTAGCCTTTCACAATTTTGCGCTGCCTGCTCAGGCATGCAGCCACTCAACAGCACGTTTCGCACTGGCTCGCCACTACAGTCATGTAAATCAGCAGGCAGCATGATGTTTGCCTCCATCGTAAGCAATGGGCAGGGTATAATTGTGCATTGTGAGCCCCACCCCCGTTTTCAGGTTATCAACTTTCACAACCATGACATTGTGATATCACATTCGTTTGCAAAATATATAAAAAGATTTTGTTGTCTATCAGAATTTCAACAAATATTTGTTGGGAAAAGCTATTTTGTATACCCTCTTTTTCTCATGGACCATTCCTTAGCTGAAAAAAACTGTCCCAATACACCAACAGGTTGATTTCCACACAAATGGAGGCAGAACTTATCCACACTGCTCAGCATGAGTAGAATTTTTCACATTCCTTAGAAACACCATTGCAATTTCATTTAGTTAAAGTTCTTGCTGTTAATAACCAAGAAAATAACACATTGGAACTCTGCGGAGGAACTGTAAATTAGCAAATTTGGACCATATAAGATTTTTTAAGCAAGAAATATTTGCTGCGTTTTCCCGTATAAGTTTATTTGATGGTGCTATTATGTCACTTCACACATTCAAATAAAAGAAAAAATACAACCTGTCAGTTAAAATAAAGATCACTTGCAAAATTACACAAAGGGAGAAAGTTTCATGTCAGCCACTGGGGTGAAGTATGCATTGCAGCAGAAAACATCTGCTTCATGGCAATCTTTACCCTAGTCACTGACATGTAAGAGTTTTACTGTAAACTGGGCCTGACTAATTGAAGAACAGCTCATGGCAAGTATTCCTCTAAATAACAAGGGTGCCCTTCAATGGAAAGCTTTTATTGAGGATTTCAGCCTGACATTGTGCATTACTTAATTAGACACTGTTGCGCAAATAGTACAAAAGTGAGATATGTGTGAAAGTCACAGGCCCCCACCACTCCCATGGACGATGCAGACAAAGATTTACTCTTACTGAACAGGATTTGACCCTTCTCCGTGCCTCGTGTTCTCCAATGTCCAGGTAAACATGCAGTTGCTAGAGCTAAGATAAAGGTGATATCCTTTTTTTGTTGTGAAAACATATAGCTGTCAATTAGTTCTTGGCAGCCTCAGGATTTGAGCGCATGATTGTTGACCATCAAATGTTTTTCTTGCCAGTTTTAATGGTAGGGAGGGATTTTTTCAGTTTCCCAAGCAGCATAGTGAGAGGAAAGCATCTGTGTTCCCTAATGGTTTAAAGATTTTATGTACTTAAAGACGGGATTATGATTGGATTTTGGACACTGGCTCAGAAATTCCAGCTCTTCTTGGCCTCTAAAGCCACTACACCCCCTCCCCATTCAAAACACATTCCCAAATGGAAGAGCATCCATGATCATTAGGATATTCTGAACCCGATAAACTTATTTATAGTTTTATGTTTCATGCAGTTCAATGAATGAAAAGAAACTTTGTATGAATTAGACTTGAAGAAGGGAATGTTTTCTCTTGACCAATATTCTGTTACATTCAATAACCTTTTATTTTATTTTATAGGCTGGTGCTTGGGATGAGTCTCCCCTGTTGATACACTGTGAGGGACAACAAAACTTACAGTTCTATAGCTGTAACATGGTGAAAAACCTCCCAGGGTATTTCACAGGAGCATTATCAGTCAAAATCTGACACCAAATCACATAGACATATCAGTACAGATGACTAAAAGCTTGGTTAAAGAGCTAAGTATTAAGGACTGACTGAAAGGAAGAGAGAGAGGTGGAGAGACGAATAGTTTTAGGGATGGAATTCCATTGCTCAGGCCCTAGACAGCTGAAGGCATGGCCAGCAATGGCGAGTGATGAAAATCAAGGATGCGCAAGAGACTAGAATTGGAGGAGCGCAGAGATCATGGAGAGTTGTAGGGCTGAAGGAAGTTACAGAGATAGAGAGGAGCAGACCTGCCTTTCTTATACCGCATTCTTGGACCACGGGAGCCTACTCTGCTTTGCCAGATTTTCCATCGTTCCTTTTCCCTCTGCTATCCTGCAAACATTTACACTTCCACTGGACACATCTTTTATTTCTCTAATTTTGCTCATTATCACCTATGTTTGCCTTGCACCATTGCCACTTTTTCCATTTAATCATCTGCTGCCTTTACCCAATCAAAGACATCTTTCTTCTATATCCTGGCCCCTTTTGCCTCACTCTGTACCTACTTAAAAGCTGATCATCTATAACATGTTCCAGTTCTCATGATACGTTATCCACCTGATATATCTGGCTGAATTTTACTGCAGGCTTCGGTACCCCAACATCAGGCTGAAAAGAGGGTCCCAAGTTCACACATACTGGCAGTGGCACCTGCTCGGCGATTGACCGCAGGCAGCTTCCCAGTTGGCCGTTTGCTGGCTTGCAGTCCAATCAAGGATGGCAGGTGGACTCCTGATGCTGCCGGACCAATCAGAAGGCCGGCAGCTCTGAATCACAGATCTGAAACGTTAACTCTGCTTCCCTCTCCACAGATGCTGCCCGACCTGCTGAGTATTTCCAGCATTTTGTGTTCTTAATTCTGAAGCCTCAGCAGCCCCAATGGGAAACCTCAGGGATGCCTAAAAGTTGAGGATCCCTCGGACAGGTGTACAAAATGCAGTAGGGAGTGGGGCCGCTCCACCGTCGGCAAAATGCGGGTGGCCCCATAAAATGGCTCATAATTGGGGCCTTTATTATGCAAATTGGTTGCCTGCCTCCTGCATGCCACTGGGAAACTTCCCCAGCAGCGGGACAGTGACAGGGAACTGTTCCAATGCAACTCCCCTGCTCTTTTACCAGCCCTCTGCCTCCAATCTCGCCATCCAGGGGCTGGTAAAATTCGACCCATTACTCTTTCCATTGGCTGATTGTTACCAGCATTTTCTGTTTTAATTTTTGAGTTTTATTTTCCTGGCCCAGAGGAAAAAGCAACACGGCTACTGCCATACAACTGACATCAACAACCAAGCACAAGCCAAGGATCACACCTTGAACCTTCCTGGGGGTTAAGAATTCCTCTGGTCACTCACCGCACTGACATTTTAAATGTGTTTGTGAAGATTTCCTGTCCTCATTATTGTAGTGAACTGGTCAATATTACCTTTTAGAACATCTTTCTTCTTATTCTTTTCGCACTAGCCACCAGAGAAAACTGCACAGGCATCTTTTTAAACATCCCTACATGTATCATCCAAAGGAATCCTTGCCTCTGGTTTGAATGGCTTAATGCCACCACATGCGGTACATTTACCCACTAGAGTGATTCCAAGATTCCGTGCTTCCAGCAGGGAGCCACATTCACAGAAAATGTAGGCTACAATGCTGCAGCCCAATCCCCAACACTTGATCCCTACGAGTACTATTTCCCTGCTGGAATTAACAAAGTTTTGGAAGGATCTCATCATAGAAACCAGTATTTTAATTGCTATAAGCGTGTAAAAAATCTTATTGTACTTCATAACATAAATTTTTGAACAGTAAAAAGTTGGTTTTCATGTCTCACGTTTAAATTATTTTAAAGCAATAGCCAAAGTTTAAACACTGATTTCTGTTTTTACCAAATTTATATAAAAACACAACAAATCATTTATGGTAAAATTATAATGGCTTACCTTTGTATTAAAGAATCTTTTGTGTATTTTCCTTGCAGTTATAGTTAAACCAATGTTGTGTCATTTAAACTGAAGTACAGTGAATGTTAAAATCATTAAGCTGATTCACATTATTTTAGCTTTGAACATTGTAGCTTTTTCCATAAAGTGACATGAACATGGTCTGTCATTAAACACAGTGCATGATCCTACAACAACATTGTACCAATGTTGTCACAAGAATGGTCCAGTTCTTAATCCAAAAAACTCTTCCCAGAAAGGAAATTGTGAAATAATGGGAGGTGGAAAAGATTTAAGGGAGGAGACAGAATCTGGATCAGGCCTGTGTTCCAAGAGTTCTGTAACTCAAGAAGTTGTTATTACGACAAATGTTAAAATGTTTGCTCTTCTGACGGGGAAGCTTCCTGCTGATGCTGTTTGTCACAGATATTCTATAATCGTTTTAAATGTCAATTAAAATACTATTTAATTCTGGTAGGTTCATAATAAAATGCTGTTGCATTTCTCAGTTGCTGGAATGCTGGCACCAGCTAGTGTTGCTGGCAAAAACAGCATAATATTAATACAGGCTGTAATGTTAACCTCACAGCTTATCATGTGCCTATTAAAGTCATTTAACATGTTGCTGTTTTCTTCATGTATGAGGGTTATTAGGGATTATTTTTGTGATACAATGTTCTCACGCAGTTGCAGTAGCTTTTGTTGTGTGTAATTTCTCCGCAACTTAATCCTTTTCCTTCTGTACCTGAGGGCGATTGGTTCTGTCTTAACTTTCACATTTTGCTATTTATTATTTTTCTTCCTTAAAACTTTGCAGTCAGGAATTATGAAATAGCTTTCTAATAATTTTGATGACAGCAGTCAATCATAAAATGTATTTTTATCAGGTGAGGTTTGCACCATTGCTGTCGGCTGGGAGAAGGTCAGCAGATATTACTCTGTTTATTTAATATTACTATGACTTGGACAGTATGTTTCATGAATATGTTCACAAATGGTGATTGCAACCAAGTGGATAATCAGACATATATAATTCAATATCCATATGAATTAACGCATTTATTTACCAAAAGGTATCATCAGAGCAAGGAAAACAGAATCGTCCTCCAGCTGAATCCAAGTAGCATCACTTATTGGAATATCAACTGTTACCATTTATCAGGAATTAATCATCAGCAAGAAGACAGATGGAAGTAAATTGTTGTGTTTGGGAATCACAGGGTAAGACATACAGCATTGATAATGCTGAGATAGCAATATCAATGACATCTTCAGTAAAGATCTCTGTTACAACCAGGTGAGAAGAGGGTCTAAGGTTCCCTCTCATCCTTCACCTGGTCTTACCATAACAGAGTTTAATTTTAAACACACCAATTTTTTAACTGCCCCTTAGTGAATCCTTGTTCACTACTTTCCAATTGTAAGGCAAAGAAACCAGCCAAACAAGTTTTCTTAAGTTTAAAGAAGAAAGGTTGAGCTTTATGAAACTTAAACTCTAATTCAGTTAACGCCTGCAGATACGTGACGCACCCACGCTAGCATGCATACGCGATACACACATGCAGATAGAGACAGAAACGAGCAGAAGAAATAAAGTGGAAAAGTTTGAGGCAATATCTGAAGATGGTTTTGGTTACTGTTATTCAAGCTTGCTGTCGAGTCCTTGATTGTAGGTAGATCTTGCTTTTCATTGGGGTCCAGTATTCTTCTTAAACATTGTTCGATGTAGGAGACATTTCTCTCTTGAGGTTCACATCTTCAGTGAATTTGGAGTTCCATGAGAAAGAGATGGGAGCAGACAGGAGATGTCTTCTCAGTCCAGGAACAAACAGTCTCTCTCTCTCAAACTGTCTGTACAATTCAAAAAAACTGAGGTTGCCCAGCAGGTTAGTCATGTGACCAGCTGGTTTGCCTATGCCTGTTTGTGGATTCGGCCATCTTAACAGTCATCCTGGAATGTGAGCTTCCTCACTTTCACTGTCTGGTGATCAAAGTCCATTGTGGGTTGAATGTGTCAGGGAATGGTCCTTTGTCTCCACAAGCACTGCCTGTGAGTATATAATTGTTTTTTCCAGCCACGGCTGATCTGTTTAACAAGTCATTTCCTTGCTCCAGCAACAGTTTAAAAATCAATGTTCATATGACAAAATTCACATGCCTCATTCTTGGCAGGTGGGGGTCTGCATGACAATTTCGCATAAATAGACCATAGCATCTTACAAGAGGTTGTTATAGAGGCTTTGGCATTCAAATTCCAAGTTGTAGTCATAGCTGGCTTCAACTCACTTGAGATCAGATGGAGGTAACACTGAGGACAGGAATTGCAAGGTGCCTACTGTTCTATGCAGGGCAGATTAGTGGGCAACTGGAGGAGATGCCCTGTAGCAATAGCATGCACAAAGTAACATTGGAGCAGCAAGTTGGCATTCATGTCAGTTCTGAGCCATTGTGTAGTCCTGCAAAAGTCACAGTAGGTGTCAATGCTGAAAGCAATGAGGCCACAGCAATTCAAGTAAATAAGATTGTCACCACTAAAGCAAATGCTTCAGGGTTAGTTGCAGGTTCAGGTAGTAGGCCTTTTGTACCCCCATGTACACCAGTTTTGTATCCTCACCAGCACACCAGTTACATCTAAAGTAACTTACTATTGCTAGTCCATTAAACTTTGAAGCTTGTAGTGGTACGGTCCATGCACAGCCAGCATAAAGAGATTTATCTACACAAGAGGCAAATGCATTAGCACAGCATATTAACCTCATATACTATTATCATTGTATAACTGCCTAAAATTAACTCATTTTTATTACATCTTGCAGTCTGTCATTCTTTTATTGGGCAATAAAAAAATTACCAGTTGAATGAAAAGTAGTTGATTCCTGTAATGATTTCTGAAAGGTTCCTAGAAGATTCCCATATTATTAAAGTTGATACCGGTAGCACTGTCTTTTTCACTGGTGATGCATTACAAACAACTGACAGACCATAGAGGGCTTTGTAGAATATGTGGAATATCTCAGTCACAGCCACCCTAGTAAGTCTGCCTCTCATGCTCTGCCTTCCGTGATTCTTAGACAGCTGGCTCCTTTCAGATATATTAGCTGCCTAGATTAGCATCACCTCCTGTGCCCCCTGCACTCAAACATCACCCTTTCCTCCTCCTCCTGCTGCTGTACTGTGACTTATCCACTGATGGTTGCTATACTGGTATTCCCTGATAAAAATTCCCATATACTATTCAAGTACTGACACTGCTGTAGTGATACTTTAAATGCTCCAGTTTGTTAGGGGGCTAATACCAATTATTAAGTCAAAACTGTAATAAAATACTTTTTGTTTCAATTGTTCACCAATACTGCACAAGTTTCTTATTAATAGCCTTAACATAACCTTGATAAGCTCACTGTTAATGTTCGATAATACATACTTGAAGGAGTAGGAATACTTAAAGTGACACTAAACATGCAAAAATAACTTGTTAATCCTTTCTACCCATATTCCAGCTCTTTTAGATTCTAACCAACGTTTTCTGTTAAAATTAACGTAGTTGGGAATTTCAACACCTTATCCCTTAACAGTGAGAACTACAAAGAATGGCAGGTAACCTCTGAACATTTGTGCCAGCGAACATTTTCTAAATTCATTCCAGTATAAGACAGGATTTTCACTTATAACTAAGTTAATCCATCCCATGCGCATACCAATATAATGGTGGTAGTATAAATGCACTTTAATTGAATCAGTGTGTGTGTGGTTAGGGAAAAAGGCTGCAGCTGGTTTATGTACTGAAAAGAGAAACGGCAAGCCAAGCCTTACAGTTACTGACTTTATTTAACTCTTTTGTTGCCCTAATGCATTTTGTTTTCATTTCAATTAGAGTATGACAAGTCTGTTTTTGTTTTATCAGTTTCACTGAAGGGCCTTACCTCAGTTTTGATGTTGTGTTCTGGAGGCTTCTTCAGCACAGCAGTTCTTGAATCATTGGTCGCAGTTGCAGCTTCAAACACTAATGTCTATTTTCTTCATAAAATCACACAGGGCAAAAGATGACTGTTGAGAAGGGGCCTATTCACTGTAGCTAGACACCTCCTTTCAGATGAACTCCTTTCTGGCCAGAGCAGTAAAGTTGTTGTCAATTGTATCACATTTAATTGAAGACAGGTTTGTTAAACTACATCTGGAAAATCTGATGTTGATTCAATCTATAATCTGAATGCTTGCCCTTTGGCCATCGGATGAATGAATCTCACTATGTTATCATCTCTTAGACAGCAGGTATTAAGTCTCCTGGTGTGAAGCAAAAGCAAACTTTTGTTGTCTGGTTTGATTTTAATTCAAATTCAATGGGTTGAGGCTTAATTCTTGAAAGGAGTCCACACATGTTCAAAGGAACCACACTGTAATTAACCAGAAAATAACACCGCTAGCCAGAACACCAGCTCCTTTTATTCCTTCCCAAAAGAGAGAAGATTCTTCAGCTTCTGTTGTGAATGAGTAAGCACATCTGAGAAAAAAAGGAAATGACATCTTCACCTTCTTCATCTGGAATGTTGGATTGAAGCCTCAAACTCAAGATGGGAGGAGGGCAAAATGGCAATGAAAACAAAGGAAACTATAGTGTATCATAACATAATCTCTCAGAAGATGTATCCCCCAGAGCCAAGGAAAGATCAAGCAGACAACAAAAATATAACACCATCTGCACTTGTCTTTTTGCTCACACTGTGATCAAGCCTGAGGTTCCAGTACTAATGTGTTATATGTATGTCTGCGAAGCCCTATGGAATTCAATACTATGTAGTCTGGATTGCTAAAGTGTCTTACCTCAGTTTTGATATCATATGGAAACTTTTCTGTCAATTAATTGCTGAATATGGTATTCTCCTGAACCAGAATGTTTCCATTTCAGCTCAGTATCACCACTTGGCAAAGTTATGGTGAAACGGAACAGCTCCGTAAAAATTACCAGCCGTGTTATCTTATCGCATCCCCAGAACATACCAAAGGGCTTCACATCCATTAAATAGATTTTTAAACTGTAGTTATTGTTGTCCTACAGCGAACACAGTAGCCAATTTTTGCATTGCAAAGTCAATAGCAAATGAGTTGAATTAGAGTTAATCTGTTTTCAGTGGCTCTTTGTTGAATGGTGCCATGGGGTCTTTTACATCCACCTAAACCACTAAAAGAACCTTGGTTTAACACCTCATCTGAAAGGTGACACTCCCAACAATGCAGCATTGTCTCATTAGTGTACTGAAGTCTCTTCCTAAAAACAGAAAATGCTAGAAACACTCAGCAGGCCAGGCAGCACCTGTGGAGATGAAACAGAGGTAACGTTTCAAGTCAATAACCTTTCATCAGAACTTCCTAAATTGCACGCTTAAGCAGGACCTAAACCCACAACATTTCAGAGTTCAGAGCACTACTAACATAGCCAAACTATCACTTTGTGTGATTATTGAAAGTTACAACACAGAAACAAGCCACTTAGTCAATCAAGTCTGCACCAGTGTTTCTCTCTATATAATCCTACTTTCCTACCCTCTTCCTATGCCCTTTAATATTTCTCTTTTTCAATCAATTATTTAGTTCTCCTTTAAATAATTTGTAGACTCTTTCCACAATGGTTTGTGGCAGAGAATTCCATATTCAAACTGTTCTCTCGTTAAATAAATTTTTCTAACCTCCACTTTAATTCATTTTGTGAGTATCTTAACTTTGTGAAAGAATAAAGAAAAGAAGGAACACACATTTATACAATGCCTTTCACAGGCTCAGGCATCCTAAGTCACTTTACAGCCATAGAAGTGTAGACACTGTTGTAATATAGGAAATGCAACAATCAATTGGTGCATAGCAAAGTCTACAAACAGTAATGAGACGATGACCAGATAACTTGCTTTTAGTGACGTTTGTTGAGGGATAACAACAGGAGAGGGCACAAACTTCTAAAAATTAGTCACCTGTCCAAGATTTCAGGCATCATAAACACCATTCAAGTGACCATCATAGCTCTTTATATCAATCTCATAGTTTTCATGAAGAGAAGGGACTCATCCTCAATTAATGTTCAGTGGTATCTGCTTGGTCTTGTGGGACCGGTGTCTCTTCCCACCTCTACAAATCCATCAATGTAAGGAGGAGGGGCAGGATTGGATTGGAGACTTTCTAAGGTTCCTGTGCCACCATCTCACAGTTGGGACCAAGATCAGTTTCATCAGAGGTATACCTGCTCTCAGCAGGCATACCTCATCAAATGCTGCCAACATTTTGAGTCCCAGGGTGAGATTGGGGCCTGAATCCCTGAAAATGAAAGACTTCAAAAAAAATCAATGGTGCAAGTGACACAGGGAGCAGTTGAGGCATATTTACTCTCTGAAGCATCATGCCAAAAATCCAGGTTGGAGTACATCCTACTATAAATTCACCCCAACACGCCAAAGGGCCACTTCCCTTGCCTTGGCAATGAAATGTGCCAGGATTAGTGGCAGAGCCCATGGGCGAATATAGCCCAGATTTAGTCATCCCCCAGTAATTTTCTGCCCCTTACTTTCTTTTGTGTGCAAAGTTAAAGTAGTTAATTTGCTAGATGTCAGTAGTTTATAATGTTTCGCAATCTTTTTAACTTTGCACACAAAAGATTTAGAAATTATACGGTATCTCTATTTTTAAGTGAGAAATTATTTTGATTCACAAGAAATTTATTACAGTTGGAAAAACTGCATGCTACTTTGCATGGTTGATGATAATGCAATGGAACATTGATCAAAATTGTATGTTGCCTTTTTATTCTTCATGTTTAATGGGAAAGAGAGTTTACTTTTGGATCTCTGTGCTCAATGTATCAGATAAATTCATAGAAATCTTGGTCACAAAATTTCGTTGTGTAATGCCTGTATTTTCAACGTTAAAGATCTGTTTCAATGTCCAAAATGGCATCCATGCTTCACGGACACACTTCTGGTGCAGGTAGTGCCAGATGCCATTCTGGGTAGGCTGTGAGCACGGATGCTGAGACTGTTTGCAGGGCGTAAACAGAGTAGGCAGATCAAGACATCACTCAAAGTGTAATACTGATTTGACTCTGGCAGTGCCATTTTCCATCTCAAATCTCCAGCTAACACCTTGTGCAATTGAACATGTGTTCAGCAGCAGGAAGGATTTCACCACCAGTGCTTTTTAAAGAGATCATTAACTACTTTCTGGTTAGTTACTGATTGATTTCTCTTGGCTGTTTCTGAGTTAGCAGGAGTGCTTGGAATTTTGTACTGCTACTTAAAGTTAGTGAAGTCTACAGGGAGTGGTGTGACGTGCTGAAGACCTTAGTTCTCAATTTAAGGGTTCTGTTCAGACCAATTGCTTCCAGTTATCAGTGCTGTAGTTACCATGACAGGGAGAATGAGCAGAGGTGACACAGAGCAGGATACGCTGTTCCTAAAGGGAGAAGAAGGAGGAGGGGGAGGGGAAGCAGGGTTCTCAGCAGGGGAGCAACTCTCTTTCCTCAACCGAAGCTGGGAACAGTGTTTGTGACGTCTCTGTTTCACTAAGGAGATGTTCACCAAAATCTGCCACCTGTTGCAGGATGAGGGCAGCATTGCCCGTGGCTGTGAAGGTGACTGCAGTCATGAACTTTTACGAACCATGAACTTCAGGCTGTAGCAGGGAATATTTGCAACATCTCCCAGTGTTCCATCCAGTATTGCACAAGGGAGGTGACGGACACTCTTTATGCACAGAGAGGAGAGGACATGACATTCTCTCTCTCCAGAGAGAAGTAGGTGGAGTGTGCACATACCTTCACCAGAATAGCAGGCTTCCCTATTATGCAGGGTGTCAGAGACTGCACACAGGTTGCTTTGCAGCCACTGCATATAAATTCAGAGATGTACCGCAACCGCAAAGTGTTCCACAGTGTGCAGCTGGTGTGTGGCTATGCTCAGTGGAGCATGCAGGTAATGCCCGAGTTTCCTGGAATCAGTCATGATCCCTTTATTCTGTGTCAGTCTGCTCTACCATCAGCGTTTGAGCCACAACGAGCAACCAGAGGGTGACTACTGGATGACAAAGGCTATCCGCCGACCACCTGGCTTATCACACTGGTGCACAACCCCCACACACATATGGACAGCAGGCATATAACGAGAGCCACACAAGATATCACCGACACACCATCAGGGTGCTTAAGCAATGCTTCTGCTGCCTGGACCGCTATGGTGGAGCCCTGCGGTACTCACCAGAATGCAGGTCATGATTTGTCGTCACCTATGGCATCTTTCTCAAAGGTAATTAGGGATGGAAAGTAAATGTTGGCCTTGCCAGAGATGTCCAGATTGCATGAATGAATAAAAATCAAAAACCTGCACAATTTCACCATCATGACAGCACAACCCCTGCCCACCTGTGGCAGCTGAGGAAGAGGAGGAGCAGCAGGCCAATGCAACCCATTTCCTGCTGGGCTGCCCATGATTGGCTCATCCGACTGCAAAACCAATGAACACAGCCCCAATTTCCCTCTGTCAGTGACCATCACATTGTCCTCTTGGCCACAATGCTGAAATAAACACCACCACAAAACAAATTTGCCAAAACAACTTCATTGATCAAACCATCCAATATTCCAAACAAAATTCAATTAATCACCCTGTCCTCCATGTGCCTTTGCTTGTCCTAGAGCTCCTACACTGTGCTACCCAAGTGGCTGCAGCATGGCTGGTGGAAGGCTGCTGAATTTCAGTAGGGGATTCTGCACATGGCCTTGGAGGATGTTGGTCTAAACTGCCACTCCCCCAGGGTGGTGCCTTTGCAATCCTAGTAATCTGCTGGAACACAGATTGCTGGACTGTGGTGAGAGCCTGCAAGCCCCTTTCAGTACTGGTATCTGCAACCATGAAGGCAGCAGTCTGAGCCTGCATGGCACCAAGCTGGCCTTGCCATGGCTTACATAATTTCAGTCTGAGATCCCCTGCGGCACTCAGATGTCGTGTCGCTTCTGCCTGTACTGCAATGGAATGTGAGACATCAGCAACCAGATGTTGCATCATGGAGTTGGCCACCATTTCCACACTGGAAAGGATGCTCTCCGAGATCTGCGTGAAGCCCTCTTCTAAGTTGGAGCTGGACTCCTCCACACTTCTTGACAGTAACAATAGGCTCTGGCAGGCCTGCCAATGCACCAAGTAGTTCATTGTGCATAACCATCAGCTTTTTTCTGTACGCCACCCCAGCAAAGACTTCATCTGAGTCTCTTGCACCAGAACCTGTGTGTGACCTTGACCTCCAGCAAACTGGCATCTGTGCTACTGTTTGCCCTTACTCTGTCTGCTGGCCACTCGTGCTTCGCCTCTCTCCTCATGCAGATCCCGCCTCTAAGCTCTCATCTAAAGTACTCACAGTGTCAGTATTTGAACTGGTGGTTGTGAGTGTGAAAGCGAGTGATGGTGTTTCTTCATCATCAGTCTCTTCTTCCTCTTCCGCCCCTTGTTCCTGCACCACTGCTTGGCCAGATGGCAGTTCTTGGGTATTCAAAAAGAGAAAGGCACAAGGATAGGTTTGTGGAGAGGGAAGAGGGGGGAAGTAAGACGTGCATGTTTACACCATCTGCAGCCTGTAAATCAGAATAGATTGTGGGATGAGAGAGAAGTGGGATGTGGGAAGGAGGATTAGTTATCAGCGTGCCATCATCTTCTATACTTTCAGCCCCGCTCCAGGCTATGACTTCAGTCGTTGCCAATCCAATGATTGTGAGCACTGTTCCCTCCATTGGGATGAGGACATGCAACCGTGCTTGTCCCCCGTGGTTAGGTACTGCTGTCGCCTCTGGTTGTGCACCACCTTGTCCTGCAAGAGAGAGGAAAGTGTGTCAGTGAGTGTGGTGCATGAGTTTGGGTGATGTGGCTGTCATGGTTGAATAGCTGGCAGTGTGTGCGCAAACTGTGAGGCACAAGTGTGAGGCTTGCAGCAGTGCAAAATGTGTGAGGTTGAGGTGAAGTTCTGAATGTGAAGTTGTGGTTGATAGAGATTGTTGGAAGGTGAGTGAAGGGGTGGTAGTGAAAGGAGCAGTGTGTGAGACATATGGTTCAGTTATAAGACTATGGCATCTGAAGATGCATTCACTGCCTTTGACCAATTATGTGAGCTCATTGAACTTCTTGTTTACCATACTTGTGTCTTTCCCAGGTCAAACCACACTTAGAATGACGTCCAGCACCTGCTCCAGTCAAAATGCACCTTCCCCTTTAAGAAAGGCAGGCTGGCTTTAAGTAGTGCAGACTAGCTTGAACTTGTGCCCTCACAATCAGACATGAAGTCACTCAACAGCACAAGAACTGTTAATGTTTGCTTAAGGAGGGGAGAGAAGAGCTCTGTGTGCCATGTTAGATTTCATTGTTTCAGCGTCATGAATAACAAAGCGAAAAACTGTGCCAAGTTGGAGCTGGACTCCTCCATGCCCTTTACAGTGATAACTAACTCTGTGGTAGACCTTCCAATGCACCAAGCATCTCTATGTGCATGTCCGTTAGCCTTTTCTTGTACACTGCCCCATCCAAGTTTCCATCTGACTCCTCTCCAGTAGAACTCGCCTGTGACCTCACCCTCTGGGGACCTTGTACACGGACTGTCCTATCCCCTGGCCTGGCTGCAGGCCACTTGCACCCAATAACTCACCATATGCTGATCCCACCTCTATATTGCCCTCCAAAGTATGCACAGTGCCAGTATCTGAGTTGGTGGCTGTGAATGTCAAATGAAGTGACGATGCTTCTTCATCAGATGTTGTGCTCTTGCTCTCGTCTTTCAATGTCTGGCTGCACTGGCTGTCCAGGCAGCAGGTCTTGGGTATTTGAAAGCAGAAATGCAGAAGGGAAGGGTTAGGGTTAGGGAAAGGGGGTGCAGGGTGCATGGTTACACTACCTGCAACTTGTACTTCATACCAGATTGCAGGATGAGGGTGAAGTAGGATTTGAGAAGATGCATAAGGCAGGAACATATCGTCATTCTGGATGATTTCAGTGGCAGTGGTTGAGATGGCCTCAGTGAAAGCCATGCCAATAATTCAGACCACAGTCTCATCCTAAGAGCTCAGGAGATGCAGGTGTGCCTGTCCCCTGCTGGTTCTCTGCTGCTCCCTCCTGTTATGTGCTGCCTTGTCCTGCAAGAGAGTAAGAAGAGTGTGTTGCAAAGTGTTTGTGTAATGCGCTTGTTATAGCTGAATATCTGGCAGTATGTGGGTGCGAGAATTGCAGTAGCGCTAAGCATATGAATGTTAGGTATGAGTTCTACTCACTAGAGATTGCTGATGTGTGAGTGTTGTGTGAGGTTTGTGGTGCAGTGGGTAAGATATGGCATTTGAAGTTGCATTCACTGATTTCACCCACTTGTGTGAGATCATTGAACTTTTTGCAGCACTGCAGCCAGATCCTTGCATCCAGACTCTTTGTATTGACCTCTTTGACTACCTGCTCCCATTCTCTTTGCAGTGTACACTTGGAGGGCCTCCTAGCCCCCTGTGGAAACATGACGCCTCTCCTCCTTTCCTGCTCTAACACTGCTTCCAGCGCTGCATCAGAGAATCTGGGAGACTTCCCTCTAGCCTGTTATTCAATTGTTCCTCTTTTTTCCTTTTGACAAACATTCACAGAGACAATTCCAACACCTGCTGCAGCCAGAATGCTGC
Organism: Heterodontus francisci; assembly: GCF_036365525.1. Classification (NCBI taxonomy): domain Eukaryota; kingdom Metazoa; phylum Chordata; class Chondrichthyes; order Heterodontiformes; family Heterodontidae; genus Heterodontus; species Heterodontus francisci. The sequence goes on along the minus strand of NC_090373.1, from coordinate 118,543,920 downwards.
CCTTTAAGAGATGCAGGCTGGCTTTAAGAAGTGCAGGCTAGCTTTACCTTGTGCTAGTCTCGAACAAACCTGGGGCCTCCGGCTGAACGTGTAGACTCTCAGCAGCATGTTTAGAAACATAGAAACATAGAATAATAGGAGCAGGAGTAGGCCATTCGGCCCTTCGAGCTTGCTCCGCCATTCAATACGATCATGGCTGATTATCCAAACTCAGTATCCGGTTCCCGCTTTCTCCCCGTATCCCTTGATCCCATTAGCCCTAAGAAATATATCTAACTCTTTCTGGAATATATTTAATGATTTGGCCTCAACTGCTTTCTGTGGTACAGAATTCCACAGGTTCACCGCTCTCTGGGTGAAGAATTCTCGTCTCATCTCAGTCCTAAATGGCTTACCCCTTATCCTTAGACTGTGACCCCTGGTCCTGGACTCCCCCACCATCGGGAACATCTTTTCTGCATCTAGTATGTCTAGTCCTGTTAGAATTTTGTAGGTTTCTATGAGATTCCCCTCCCCCCCCCGCATTCTTCTAACCTCTAGTGAATACAAGCCTAATCGACCCAATCTCTCTTCTTACGTCAGTCCTGCCATCCCAGGAATCAGTCTGGTGAACCTTCACTACTCTCCCTCCAGGCAAGAACATCCTTCCTCAGATAAGGAGACCAAAACTGCACACAATACTCCAGATGTGGTCTCACCAAGGCCTTGTATAATTGCAGCAAGACATCCTTGCTCCTGTACTCAAATCCTCTCGCTATGAAGGCCAACATGCCATTTGCCTTCTTAACTGCCTGCTTCACCTGCATGCTTACTTTCAGCGACTGGTGCACATGGACACCCAGGTCTCGCTGCACCTTCCCCTTTCCCAATCTATCGCAATTCAGATGATAATCTGCCTTTCTTTTTTGCCACCAAAGTGGATAACCTCACATTTATTCATTTTATACTGCATCTGCCATGTATTGCCCACTCACTCAACTTGTCCAAATCACACTGGAGCTTCTCTGCATCCTCCTCACAGCTCACACTTCCACCCAGCTTTGGGTCGTCTGCAAACTTGGATATATTACATTTAATTCCCTCATCTATATCATTAATATATATTGTGAATAGCTGGGGTCCTAACACTTATCCCTGCAGTACCTCACTAGTCACTGCCTGCCACTCGGAAAAAGACCCATTTATTCCTACTCTTTGTTTCCTGTCTGCCAACCAGTTCTCTATCCATGTCAATACCTTACACCCAATCCCATGTGCTTTAAATTTGCACGCTAATCTCTTATGTGGTACTTTATCGAAAGCCTTCTGAAAGTCCAAATACACCACATCCACTGGTTCTCCCTTATCTATTCTACTAGTTACATCCTCAAAAATTCCAATAGATTTGTCAAGCATGATTTCCCTTTCGTAAATCCATGTTGACTCTGTCCGATCCTGTCACTGTTTTCCAAGGGCTCTGCTGTTACATCTTTTATAATGGACTCTAGCATTTTCCTCACTGCTGATGTTAGGCTAATCGGTCTAGAATTCCCTGTTTTCTCTCTCCCTCCTTTTTTAAATAGTGAGGTTACATTATCTACCCTCCAATCCGTTGGAACTGTTCCAGAGTCTATAGAATTTTGAAAAATGACCAGCAATGCATCTACTATTTCTAGGGCCACTTCCTTAAGTACTCTGGGATGTAGATTATCAGGCCCTGGGGATTTATCGGCCTTCAATCCCATCAATTTCCCTAACACCATTTCCCTACTAACACTGATTTCATACAGTTCCTCCTTCTCACTAGACCCTCTGTTCCCCAACATTTCTGGGAGGTAATTTGTGTCCTCCTTTGTGAAGACAGATCCAAAGTATGTATTTAATTGGTCAGCCATTTCTTTGATGCCCATTATAAATTCCCCCGTTTCTGACTGTAAGGGACCCAAATTTGCCTTCACTAATCTTTTTCTCTTCACATATCTATAGAAGCTTTTACAGTCAGTTTTTATGTTCTCTGCAAGCTTACTCTCATACTCTATTTTCCCCTTCTTAATCAATCCCTTTGTCCTCCTTTGCTGAATTCTAAACTGCTCCCAATCCTCAGGTTTGCGGCTTGTTCTGGCCATTTTATATTTCTCCTCCTAGGATCTAAAACTATCCCTAATTTCTTTTGTAAGCCACCGTTGAGCCACCCTTCCTGTTTTATTTTTGCACCAGACAGGAATGAACAATTGTTGTAATTCATCCAAGTGCTCTTTAAGTGTTAGCCATTGCCTATCCACTGTCAACCCTTTAAGTAAAGTTCCCCAATCTATCATAGCCAACCCGCACCTCATATCTTCATAGTTTCCTTTATTTAGATTCAGGACCCTAGTCTCGGAATCAACTCTCTCACTCTGCACCTTAATGAAGAATTCTATCATGTTATGGTCCCTCTTTCCCAAGGGACCCCACAAAACAAGATTGTTAACTAATCCTTTCTCATTACACAATACCCAGTCTAGGATGGCCTGTTCTCCAGTTGGTTCCTCAACGTATTGGTCCAAAAAACCATCACATACGCACTCCAGGAATTCCTCCTCTACCGTATTATTGCTAATTTGGTTTGCCCAATCTAGATGTAGATTAAAGTCATCCATAATTACAGTTGCACCCTTATTGCATGCATCTCTAATTTCCTGTTTAATGCCATCCTCTACATCACCACTGCTGTTTGGGGGTCTATATACAACCCCCACCAATGTTTTCTGCCCCTTGGTGTTCCTTAGCTCCACCCATACAGATCCCACATCAGGATTCTCTGAGCTAATATCCTTCCTCGCTATTGTATTAATTTCCTCTTTTGCTAACAATGCTACTCCACCTCTGTTTCCTTTTTGCCTGTCCTTCCTAAATATTGAATAACTTTGGATGTTCAATTCCCATCCTTGGTCACCCTGTAGCCATATCTCCGTAATCGCAACTATATCGTATCCATTTACATCTATTTGCGTGGTTAATTCGCCTACCTTATTGCGAATACTCTGCGTATTGAGACACAATGCCTTTAGGCATGTCTTTTTAACATTCTTAGTCATCTTATCATTATTTCGCACTATGGCCCTATTTGTTTCTTGCCCTTGATTTCTATGCCTTCCACTTTTGCCTTTTTGTTTCCTGTCTTTCGTTTATATCCTTGTTTCCTCCTCCTCAATCTCCCCACTCAGGTTCCCATCCCCCTGCCATTCTAGTTTAAATCCTCCCTAACAGCACTAGCAAATGCCCCACGAGGACATCAGTTCCAGTCCTGCCTGGGTGTAGCAAGCCACAATCATGAAGAAGTTTGCGTGATGCCTGAATCACCTCTATCGGGCATGGTGAAATCATGTATCGTGATCCTTATACCTGCAAACCAGCCATAATGAATTTTAGCCCTTGATTTCCTTTGATAATTAATGCACTCACATGAAACTTATTTTGTGCACTATTTCAACACAGGCATGAACAACATTTATTTTAAATCGATTAATGACTGCATCAAGTAGCACACAAATTATTTTATGTGAAAATATTAACCAGAAACTACCAGAGAAAAGTAAACCCTTTGTAGACAGAGGCCAGGATTTCCTATTCCTACTTCTCGCCAGTCTGCAATGCACTGCTGCGATTCATTTAACTGGACAACTGAGCACAAAACAGAAAATGTTGGCTAAGTAGGGAGCCAGATAGAACATTCTCCCGCAGACCAGGTAATCTTGGGTAATAACGAAGAATTGAACAATTTTTTTTTAAACTGAATTCAGAATCTGGGATTTGAAGTACTAGATTACTAATCCAGCCACATGACAACTACATGACCCACCTGCTGCTATTATTGGGCTCAAAACTTATCTGCTAAAGTTTGTGATTTTGCATTATTCTGTTGCAATATGTAGATCTCTGTTATTTAAGGTAATCCTGATAAATAAAAGGATCCCCCTGAAAGGGCCAAACAAGCATTCTGTTGGGAAATATTCTCAGTGTTGGGCAATCAAGGCGGGTCTCAGGAGAAATGCCTGACAAATTGCTTTACATGTATCTTCAAGATGGAGTCAGTAGTTAGACAGAATGCTGGAAAAGGAAAGAGCTTAAGTTTAATTAAACAATGAAGGCTTACAGAAAGAAAAAAACTTAGCCAGGAATAAAAGACAGCTCTTCAAGACAAGAAATCAGGAAATGATTCATTAGAGACACCATAAAGTTATTGGCCTACAAATCTGATTACATTACACCCATTTTACAGATGTAAAGCAGATGTTGAAAGGATATAGTATCGGATCGGACTCCTCCGTAGGTGTCCAGTGTGTAACAGTAGTATTAAAAAGAACATAAGAACATAAGAAATAGGAACAGGAGTAGGCCATTTGGCCCATCGAGCCTGCCCTGCCATTCAATAAGATCATGGCTGATCTTCCCCAGACCTCAACTCCTCGTTCGTGCCAGCTCCTCATAGCCTTCAACTCCCCGATATTTCAAAAATCTATCTACCTCCTCTTTAAATACTTTCAGTGATCTAGCCTCCACAACTCTCTGGGGTAGAGAATTCTCAACATTCACTACCCTCTGAGAGAAGAAATTCCTTTGCATCTCAGTTTTAAATGAGTGCCCCTGATTCTGTAACTATGTCCCCTAGTTTGAGATTCCCCCACTAGTGGAAACATCTTCTCATCATCTACCCTGTCAAGCCCCCTCAGAATTTTGTACGTTTCAATAAGATCACCCCTCATTCTTCTAAACTCCAATGAATAAAGGCCTAAGCTGTTTAGCCACTCTTGATAAGTCAACCCCTTCATCCGAGGAATCAGCCTAGTGAATCTCTTTTGAACTGCCTCCAATGCCAGTATATCCTTCCTTAAATATGGGCACCAAAACTGTACACTGTACTCCAGGTGCGGCCTCACCAACACCCTGTACAGTTGTAACAAGACTTCCCTATTTTTAAACTCCAACTCCCTAGCAATCAAAGCCAAAATTCCATTTGCCTTCTTAATTACTTGCTGCACCTTCAAGTTAACTTTTTGTGTTTCATACACAAGAACTCCCAGATCCCTCTGTGTTGCACTTTTTTGAAGTCTCTCTCCATTTAAATAATAGTCTGCCTTTTGATTCTTCCTCACACTTTCCTACATGACCTCACACTTTCCTATGTTAAACTCCATCTGCCAAGTTTTTGCCCACTCACTCAACCTATCTATATCCCCTTGCAGATTCCTTATGTCCTCATCACAACATGTCCTCCCACCTATTTTTGTATCATCAGCAAATTTGGATATATTACACTCTGCCCCCTCCTCCAAGTCATTAATCTAGATAGTAAATAATTGAGGCCCTAGGACTGATCCTTGTGGCACTCCATAGTTACGTCTTTCCAACCTGAAAAAGACCCATTAATCACAACTCTCTGTCTTCTGTGAGTTAACCAATCCTCATTCCATGCTAATACATTACTCCCAATACAGTGAGCTCCTATCTTGTGCAATAACATTTACGTGGCACCTTATCGAATGCCTTCTGGAAATCTAAATACACTACATCTAGGCACACTATAATATTTAAATAAGGATTGTGTACTGGTTGTAGGACCCTTTTGCGAAATTGGTCTGCCCCAGTGCCTGAATCACCAGGTTCAGCAAATCATGACATTAACAGGCAGCAAAGCCCCTGTAGAATGCTATTTAAAGGACTCATTGATCGTATACGGGTTATTTGCAGCTTTGCACTTCAGGCTGCTGGCTTACTTCTGGAAAAAGGTAATTGACCTGAAACATTAACTCTATTTCTCTCTCTTTAGATGCTGCCTGACCATTTCCAGCAATTTTTGTTTTCATAGAATCACAGAATCACAGAATCATTACAGTGCAGGAGGCCATTCAGCCCGTCGTCTCCGCACCAGCTCTCTGAAAGAGCAATTACCTCAGTTCCATTCCCCCGTCTTCTCCCCATAACCTTGCACATTCTTTCTTTTCATATAACTGTCTAATTCCCCTTTGAATGGATCAATTGAACCTGCCTCCACCACATTTTCAGGCAGCGCATTCCAGACCAGTTCTTATTCCAGTTTTTTTTTAGATTTAGATTTAGGTTTAGAGATACAGCACTGAAACAGGCCCTTCGGCCCACTGAGTCTGTGCCAACAATTAACCACCCATTTATACTAATCCTACACATCCCATATTCCTACCATGTCCTCACCTGTCCCTATATTCCCCTACCATCTACCTATACTAGGGGCAATTTATAATGGCCAATTAACCTATCAACCTGCAAGTCTTTTGGCTGTGGGAGGAAACCGGAGCACCCGGAGGAAACCCATGCAGACACAGGGAGAACTTGCAAACTCCACACAGGCAGTACCCAGAATTGAACCCGGGTCGCTGGAAAACTTCTGTGTGTGTTTTTTTTTGCCTATTTTCTGCTTCCTACAACTCTGTTGTGACTTCTGCTCAGAGGTTTTTGCTGTTGCTGCTTTTGCTGGCAATACTGTTCCTTTCGATATTTTTTGAATATGCTTCCTCATACTCCCTCTTAGCTTTCTGATCTCACCCTTAACTAGCAGGGTACCACAAGGATCAGTGCTAGGGAAGGAATTGGAGCATAAGGGTGGAGAAATCTAACTGCAACTGTATAGGCCCTTGGTGAGACCAGGCAATTTTGTTCTTCATACGTAAGGAAGAATATCATTGTCTTGGAAGGAATTCAGTGACGATTCATTAAACTAATTGCAGGGATGAGGGGATTGTCCTATGAGAATACATTGAGTAGACTAATCCCATATTCCTAGAATTTAGAAGAATGAGAGGTAATCTCTTTGGAACAGGTAAAATTCTTAAGGGGCTTGATATGTTAGATGCCGGGAGGTTATTTCCCCTGGCTGGGGAATCTAGAACACAGGGTCACAGTCTCAGTATAAGGGATCAGTCATTTAGGACTGAGATGAGGAGAAATTCCTTCACTCAAAGGCTTGTGAATCTCTGGACTTCTCTACCCCAGAAAGCTGTGGATGCTCAGTTGTTGAGTATATTTAAGACAGAGATTGATACTATTTGGATACTAAAGGAATTCAGAGATTTTTTTTCTTCAATCATGGGATGTGAGCGTCGCTAGCAAGACCAGCATTTGTTGCCCCTCTCTAAGTGCCCTTGAGAAGGTGGTGGTAAGGTGCCTTCTTGAACCGCTGTGGTCCATGTGGTGTAAGTACAAATGGATAGGACCCAGATAAAATGGAATCAAAGGTTGGCAGGCAAAACGGTAACTCAACAATGTACTGCCTTTAAAGAAGAGATAGTTCAGGCATCGTCAATGTATATTCCCACAAAGGGGAAAGACAGGGCAAACAAATCTGGAGCTCCCTGGATGATGAAAGAGAAAGAGATTAAGATAAAGAAGAAAACCGAGAACCAGGCAGAATATAGAAGGTTCAGGGGGAAGTGAAAAAGCAAATAAGAGAAGCGAAGAGACGGTATGGCAGCTAAAATAAAAGGAATTCCAAAAGTTGGTGCTAGGACACTACCCTGAGGAACTTGCGTCACTTAGGCCAGACTGGGTAAGGATAGCACATTTCCTTCCCTATAGGACATTAGGGAACCAGATGGGTTTTACAATAATCCAGTAGTTTCACAATTATCATTATCGATACTGAATTTTTTATTCCAGGTTTGTTAATTAAATTAATTTAAACTCCACCAGTCATGGGATTTAAACTTATGTTTCCAGAGTAGCAGTCTGGGTCTTTGGTTTACCAGTCCAGTAATATTACCATGATGTTACCATACCTGATAGTCCAAGAAGATGGAGTTGAGGTAGGAGATCAGCCATAATCATATTGACTGACAGACTAGGCTCAAAAACTGGATGGCCTACTCCAGTTCTGTGTTCTTATGTTCTTAACCTCTTTCCTTATTCTCTCATATTCTTCCTTAGTTTTCATTACTATTAAAGTCCATATCAGTTGTTTTCTTTAATTCCTTTAATAACTAGATCTGGCATTACCTTGTTCGAATAATATATTTCTTGAGGAAGTACGCCTGTATGCATTTTAGGAATTTAATTCCCTTTTATCTTAAATTCTGCTTGATGCTAATTTTGTTATTCATTTCAGTAATCTGACTGCAGATTTTCTTTCCATAATTAAGGGCTTTGGAATACATCCTTATGAATATAACAGGGCCCTTTTTTTTATCTTTGAGCTTCAACCATATTAACACCACCTGTGTCATAAGAGTTTTGTGTTTTTTTGAGAGCTAGGAGGTCTTTGTGCCTTTAAGACCTGTTGCTATTTTCTGTGAACAGTGACTGAATGTTGACACTTGAAGAGTGCAGGCTGCAGGGCAATTTGTATCCAAGCAACCAAAAGGATTTATGATGGTCTTATGATTTCTGTTAAAGAAAAAAGATGTTCAGTTTCATTTTGGCAGTGAAAGAAACCAGGGAGCTATGAGCAGCTAAAAAGGGTTACTGCTGGAGACTGGATAGGAATACAGCCCGGAGAAAACACTTTCTCTTGAAAAATAATTCCTGTATCAAGTAAAATTCTAATCTCTTCATGAAGTCAGAAGAACTTTGCAGGAGTTGCAAATCTAATATATGGGAGCTAAAACCCTTATTTCTGTTTGTGCCTGAAGAGAGGAAGAGGCAAAGAGAAAAGAGGAATTGCTACAATCTGTGGAGAGACACTGCTTTGGAGAAAGGAAGCCTATGTTTTGGGTGTGGCAGGTTGCTGTTGCCTCCAGTCACAAATCCCTGCCTCAAGAGCGAGTTCTGTAGTTGCTGTGCTCTATGGAGAAAGCTCCTTTGCTGAGAGTAAGTCCTGTTGACTTTTGTGTTTTGGAAGTCCCTGAAATCTCAAGAAAGTTTCCACTGTTAGACTGCTACTTTAAAATTTAAATAGACCTGTTGCTGCAACCTGTTGCTGAAAGATCTGTGTGAAGCCTGCTGCAGATGAACCACCATGAATGCCTACCCACCATAGACTGTTCATTAATTTCACCTGGAGAGACGAGTGGCATCTGACTATTTGACACTGGGACATCTCACCGATCCAGAAAAATACTACTAGAAGTTACAACCCAGTTACATTATTATTCCTAAGAAACTGTTATAAAGTCAATATTTCTGTTTTCCCTGGTTAACCGTTGGTAATTGAATGTATGTGTGTGCATGAGGGTTAGGAAGATTAAGGAGTCATAAAATCTTTTCATACATATATATTCATCTCATTATCATTTAAAACTTGGTTTATTAATAAATAGTTAATTTTGTTTTTGTTTTGAGAAATCTGATATGCGTGCTTTATTTTGGTGATTAATTTGGCTATTTTTCTGGTAGGTGGGAAACTTTACTAATATGCTGTGACCTGTGGAGTAGTGGGACTGAATTAACAGTGCATTATTCCCGCCTTTATCGTAACAATTGTCTACACATCCCTCTTTACTGCATTAATTCTGTATTTAACCATTAATTTAATATTTTCTATCCTTCTGAAATATATTAGCCCTAATTTTCCTGAGGACTTATACCATTATAATGGGGTAGCTATATTGTTGAGAACCTTGAACAATACAAAAGAGAGGAAATTATGGAGTAAATGACCTACACCATTACTCATACTATATTCTTCTGGGACTTTTACATAGGTTGATTGTTGCCTTGCCAAGAACAGAGAGAACGTAATTCCCATAGCTCCATCCACCCATTTAAATCAATGCCGATTATGATTTTCCTGGCTTAATAGTTTTCACACCAATACCACTTAGACTCAAAAATAAAGGTGCATGTATCTTACCAGCAGTGTGATTTATTGCTCCTAAATTGGTTCCTTTAAACATATTTCTAATGCCCACAAAAAATATAATCAGCTTTAGCAACAGCAGTTAAGCCAGAAGCATTGCATCTGCAGCTAGGAAACAGTGTTTAGTGAGTGCAACAGGCACTGCTTCCATTTTATGATCACTTTCGTGCAGCCAAGATGTCCTGATGCCATGTCTGTAGACCTGCCAACCCACTCTCTAGTAACAAAAAAACAAGCCAATTGTATTAAAGCTGACAGCAAAGTTTCCTACAAATGAATTAAGTGAAAGAGAGTGGTAAAGGGGAACATGGTTTTATTTTTAAAAAACAGATGCAGGCAAGGCTATAAAACAGATAATAAGGAAATGACAGACTTGTTAAATTAATACTTTGCATCTGTTTTCACAGTGCAAGAAAATGATAAAATACTAGTGGTACAAGGGAAACTAAACCTAAGTCAAGGAGAGAAACTTAGTGGATTTCATATAAGTATAAAAATAGCAATGGAGAAAGTAATGGGACTTAAGATAGACAAAGTGACAAACTGAAGTTATGGCAGTTCCACCCCCACCCCCCCCCACACACACACACACACACCCCACACCGCAAATAAATTTGTGTGCAGATCTACAGATGATTTTGTTTGTTACTTTATTAATATTTGCATTTTAATCAGCATACAAATAAATATATAAGATCATCACGCAGATAAAGGCCACTATTTCCCTAATTTTCTTAAATTTTTTTCTTTTCCTCTGCTGAAGACATTGACTTTCTCACTTGGGTCTGGTTCCACAGTTTTGTTTGGTATCCTGTCCAGGTGGCCATTATTTTTATAGGAGCTTTGACTCTGGCTGTCAGCAGGTTATCTGACTGTGGGGCACCTCACAGCTAAAAAGAAAGACTTGCAATAGAAAAGCACCTTTCATGACCATTGGACATCTCAAAGTGCTTTACAGCCAATGAAGTACTTTTGAAGTGTAGTCACTGCTGTAATGTAGGAAACATGGAGTTAATTTTCACACAGCAAGCTCCCACAAACAGCAACCTGATATGACATTGTTTGAGGGATAAATATTGGCCAGAGTCAAGGGAGAAATCCACTGCCCTTCTTTGAAATTGTGCCACAGGACCTTTTACATCCATCTCTGGCAGGTCAGTACACCCTCAGTACTGCACTGGAGCATCAACATTGAGTGTTGTGCTCAAGTCCTGGGGCTGGATTCTATGAGCCCGCCACCGATCTCGGTGGCAAGCTCAAAAGATGGTGACCCTCCTGTGTGGGCCGCACACCAAAGAGCCACCGCGATCTTAAGCGTGGCGGCTCATTTAAATAGTCAGAGCGGCCCGCCTCACCAATCATGTGGAGGGGCCGACAGTCCATCCCCAACAATTGCGTCAGCTGAATGTGTACAGGCGCCAGCACCATTTTTAAAGGGCAACCAGCCCTGCTGGCAAATTTAAGTATTAAATTAAATAAATACATTTCTTTTGCCCTCTTTCCACCCCACCAATAACAATTATGATAACTATTTGCCCTTTCCCCCAAAACACTTAACTTTTACATCTGACCCTCCCTCCCCCCCACCCCCCGCAACTGCACAAAATTTAAGGTTCAGCCTTTCCCACCCATCCTCTGCACCCATTATGTGTATTTGTTACATGTATTTGACCCCATTCCCCCCGCCCCCACCATACTGACAAACATACCTCCTCTCCCCTCCCCACCAGTGTCACGCCTCGTTTCTCCAGATGGGGATCTGAAGGCGCGGGAGTGTTGGCCGCCTCGCTGAAGATCGCGGCAGGCCCTTAAGATCTAAGGTAAGTGTATGTAAATTAATTAATTTTATTGATTTGAATATTCAAATTGTGGTCCCGTTGCCCAGTGGCAGGGGTCCGCCACAGCACCTTGCCGCCGCTGGGAGGATCGGGCCGGGCCCTGCTGGCGTCGAGGTATGTGGCAGGCCTCATCCAGAGCCATCTTCAGGCCTCATCCGGAGGCATCTTCAGGCCCCTCCCCGGATCACAACAGCCCCTGGAGTGGGTCTTAAACCCATAACCTTCTGACTCAGAGGTGAAAATGCTACCAACCGGTCCCCGGCTGATTCTGCCCCACCTGCATACTTCCAGTAGGGGTCACTGTATAATAACTATGATTATGAGCAGGAAACCTGCACAAGCTGGGTCACAGAAAAGTAACAGTAGGACCAATTGGTGCTAAGTGAAGCCAACACGACATGCCGCTCTTGCTGACAACATACAAGAAAATATCTGTTTATTTTTATCAGAAAACAACATCCTTCCTTCTCTTATCCTCAGAAATCACAGAAAGGAAGAGATAAAATGCAGGACAGCAACTGAGCAGCTGCGCTTTGGTTTCACAGCATTCCACCAAGCACTAGCTCTGACTCGAACAATTAGACCCTCTGCATACTGCAGCTTTACAATACAGTTATCTGCCAGAACCTGAAGCAGCCAAAGGAATAGAAAAAGGCGAAATAAAATCTGGAAATGGACAGAAAAATGGCAGATAAAATTCAGCACAGATAAATGGAAGGTACTGCACAATGACAGAAAAAAATGGCTGATCTACATCCCCTATGAATGTTGTGGAACTAAAACAATGGTAAGTTGGAAGGTCTAGAGATTGTGCTAGACATGGAATGAAAGACGTCCAGTCACTGAACATAGCAATGCACAAGGCAACCAGAATGTTTTACTGAATGGCTAAATCAAGTCAGAGGATGAAACTGGACAGTTCACTGGTCAAACCACAGCTTGAGTGCGCAGTCTAGATTTCTGAAACAGAAAGGAAACAGTCAAAACCCTGGAGGAAGTACAGAGAAGAGCCACAAGGATTACCCGAGAGGGTAATTTTTATCTTCACCTTTTGAGCAGTGAAAAACAGAATAGATCACCCACGCTTTCAAAAGATTTTCATTTCCATTGAAATCGGGGTTAATAACAGATAGAAAGCCACTTCACCATTTATTGCCCCAAGCAATGAAGGTGCTGTTCTGGTGTCAGAAGAACACACTGTGAGGAAAGACTGGAGAAACAAGAGCTCTTCAGCTTAGAAAGAAGCTATCTGAGGAGGTACAATATGAAGGTTTATAGGGGATAGGTAGTATAGTGGTTATGTTCCTTTCCTGGTGATCTAGAGGCCTGGACAAATAAATGTGAATTCACTACCGATCCTATAACCAACAGATCAGATCTAAGCTCTGCATTCCTACCACATCCAGTCGTGAATGGTGGTGGACAATTAAACAACTAACAGGAGGAGGAGGCTCCACAAATATCCCCATCCTGAATGATGGGGGAGCCCAGCACATCAGTGCAAAAGACAAGGCTGAAGCATTTGCTTCCATCTTCAGCCAGAAGTGCCAAGTGGATGATCCATTTCAGCCTCCTTCTGAGGGCCCCAGCATCACAGCTGCCAGTATTCAGCCAATTCTTTTCACTCCACGTGATATCAAGAAATGGCTGAAGGCATTGGATACTGCAAAGGATAAGGGTCCTGACAACATCCCGGCTGTAGTACCGAAGACTTGTGCTGCAGAACTAGACACGCCCCTAGCCAAGCTGTTCCAGTACATCTACAACACTGGCATCTACCTGACAATGTGGAAAATTGCCCAGGTGTGTCCTGTGTACAAAAAGCAGGACAAATCCAATCTGGCCAATTACCGCCCCATCAGTCTACTCACGATCAACAGAAAAGTGAAGGAAGGGATCATCAACAGTGCTATCAAGTGCCACTTAAACGGCAGCAACCTGCTCAGTGATGCTCAGTTTGGGTTCAGCCAGGACCGCTTAGCTCCTGACCACATTACAGACTTGGTCCAATCATGGACAAAACAGCTCAAGAGGTGAGGTGAGAGTGATTGCCCTTGATATAAAGGCAGCATTTGAATGAGTGTAACATCAAGGAGCCCTAGCAAAACTGAAGTCAATGGGAATCAGGGGAAAACTCTTCACTGGTTAGAGTCATACCTAGCACAAAGGAAGATGGTTGTGGTTGTTGGAGGCCAATCATTTCAGCCCCAGGACATCACTGCAGAAGTTCCTCAAGGTTGTATCCTAGTCCCAACCATCTTCAGCTGCTTCACCAATAACCTTCCCTCGATCATAAGGTCAGAAGTGGGGATGTTCGCTGAAGATTGTACAATGTTCAGTACCATTCGCAACTCCTCAGATACTGAAGCAGTCCGTGTGCAGCAAGACCTGGACAACATTCAGGCTTGGGCTGATAAGTGGCATGTAACATTCGTGCCACACAAGTGCCAGGCAATGACGATCGCCAACAAGAGAGAATCTAACCATCTCTCTTTGACGTGCATAGGCATTACCATCGCTGAAACCCTCAATATCAACATCCAGGGGGTTACCATTGACCCAAAACTGAACTATGGCAGCGACATAAATACTGTGGCTATAAGAGTAGGTCAGAAACTGGGATTTCTGCAGCGAATAAGCCACCTCCTGACTCCCCAAAGCCTGTCCACCGTCTACAAGGCACAAATCAGGAGTGTGATTATACTCTTCACTTGCTTGGATGAATGCAGCTCCAATAACACTCAGGAAGCTCAACACTATCTAGGACAAAGCAGCCCACTTGATCGGCATCACATCCACCACCTTAAACATTCACTTCCTCCACCACCGACGCACAGTGGCAGCAGTGTGTTTCATCTACAAGATGTACTGCAGCAACTCACCATGCCTCCTTCGACAGCACGTTCCGAACTCACGACCTCTTCCACCTTAAAAATAAGGACTGCAGATGCATGGGAGCACACAATCTGCAAGTTCCCCTCCAAGGACAAATGCGGGTCTAGGAGAATTCATAATGGAGAATAACAAAATGGTGGAGAAACTAAATAATTACTTTGTGTCTGCCTTCATGGAAGAAGTTACAGAAAATCTCCCAGAAATACTAGGGAACCAAGGGATTGGTAAAATGAGGGACTGAAAAAATTAGTATTAATAAAGAGGTAGCACTCGAAAAATTAACTGGATTGAGGGTTGATAAATCCCTGGACCAGATGAGCTACATCCCAGAGTGTTGACGGAGGTGGCTATAGAGATAGTGGATGCATTGGTGGTTATTTTTCAAAATTCTACAGAATCTGGAAAGGTTCCTGCAGACTGGAAAGTAACAAATGTAACCCCACTATTTAAGAAAGGAGGGAGAGAGAAAATGCACAGTGGCGCAGTGGTTAGCACCGCAGCCTCACAGCTCCAGTGACCCGGGTTCAATTCTGGGTACTGTCTGCATGGAGTTTGCAAGTTCTCCCTGTGTCTGTGTGGGTTTCCTCCGGGTGCTCCGGTTTCCTCCCACATGCCAAAGACTTGCAGGTTGATAGGTAAATTGGCCGTTATAAATTGCCCCTAGTATAGGTAGGTGGTAGGGAAATATAGGGACAGATGGGGGTGTGGTAGGAATATGGAATTAGTGTAGGATTAGTATAAATGGGTGGTTGATGTTCGGCACAGACTCGGTGGGCTGAAGGGCCTGTTTCAGTGCTGTAAATCTAAACAGGTCTGTTAGTTTGATGTCAGTAATAGGGAAAATGTTAGCATCTATTATAAAGGATGCAATAACTAGACAGTTAGAAAATAATATGATTGGGCAGAGTTAACATGGATTTATGAAAGGGAAATCATGTTTGACAAACCTGTTGGACTTTTTTGAGGGTATTACTTGCAGCATAGATAAAGGAGAACCAGTGGATGTGATGTATTTGGATTTTCAAAAGGCTTTTGATAAGGCCCCACACAGGAAGTTAGTAAACAAAATTAGAGCATGTGGGATTGAGGGTAATATACTGGTATGGATTGAGAATTGGTTAACCGACAGAAAACAAAGCCTCGGAATAAATGGACCATTCTCAGGATGGCAAGCTGTTACTAGTGGGGTACCGGGGTACCATAAGGATCAATGCTGGGGCCACAGTTGTTCACAATCTATATAAATGATTTGGATGTGAGGACCAAATGTCATATTTCCAAATTTGCTGCTAATGCAAAACTAGCTGGGAATATAAGTTGTGAGGAGGATGCAAGGAGGCTTCAAGGGGACTCGGACAGGCTAAGTGTATGGGCAAGAACATGACAGATGGAATATAATGTGAATAAGTGTGAAGTGATCCACTTTGGCAGAAAAAACAGAAAGACAGTGTATTTCTTAAATGGTGAGAGGTTGGGAAATGTTGATGCCCAAAGGGACCTGGGTGTCCTTGTTCATGAGTCACTAAAAGCTAACATGCAGATGCAACAAGCAATTAGGAAGGCAAATGGTATGTTGGCCTTCGTTGCAAGGGGCTTGAGTACAACAGTAACGAAGGGATCATTCCCTCCGCGACACCCTGGTCCACTCCTCCATTACCCCCACTACCTCGTCCCCATCCCAGGGCACCTTCCCCTGCAATCGCAGGAGGTGTAATACCTGCCCATTTACCTCCTCTCTCCTCACTATCCCAGGCACCAAACACTCCTTTCAGGTGAAGCAGCGATTTACTTGTACTTCTTTCAATGTAGTATACTGCATTCACTGCTCACAGTGTGGTCTCCTCTACATTGGGGAGACCAAGCGCAGACTGGGTGACCGCTTTGCGGAACATCTCCGCTCAGTCCTCAAGCAGGACCCTGAGCTTCCGGTTGCTTGCCATTTCAACACTCCCCCCTGCTCTCATGCTCACATCTCTGTCCTGGGATTGCTGCAGTGTTCCAGTGAACATCAACGCAAGCTCGAGGAACAGCATCTCATTTACCGATTAGGCACACTACAGCCTGCCGGACTGAACATTGAGTTCAATCATTTCAGAGCATGACAGCCCCCCATTTTACTTTCATTTTTAGTTATTTTTTCTTCCTTTTATTTTTACATTCTTTTTTACATTTTTTACAATCCTTTTTTTTGCATTTATTTCATTTCATCTTAGTTTGTTCAGTTTGCTTACCCACTGTTTTTTTTCAGGTTTGCACTTGCTGCTGTTCAATATTCAGTGTATTAATACCTAATCTGTACTAATGCTTTGTCTTTCAACACACCATTAACATATTGTTTGCCTTTGCTCCGTGACCTTTTGGTCAGCTATGTGGCCTGGTCCAATCTAGATCTCCTTTGTTATCTCTTGCCCCACCCCCACCTCACTTGCTTATAACCTGTGACTTTGCTAATATTTGTCAGTTCCGATGAAGGGTCACTGACCCGAAACGTTAACTCTGCTTCTCTTTCCACAGATGCTGCCAGACCTGCTGAGTGGTTCCAGCATTTCTTGTTTTTATTTCAGATTTCCAGCATCCGCAGTATTTTGCTTTTATTTTAGTAAAGAAGTCTTGTTGCAATCGTATAGAGACTTGGTGAGATCGCACTTGGAGTACTGTATACAGTTTTGGTCTCCTTACCTCAGCAACGATATACTTCCTATAGAGGGGGTGCAATGATGGTTCACCAGACTAATCCGTGGGGTGGCTGGTTTGTCTTATGAGGAAAGATTGAGGAAACTAGGCCTGTATTCTTTAGAGTTTTGAAGAATAAGAGGTGATCTCATTGAAACTTACAAAATTCTTACAAGGTGTGACAGGATGGATGGAGATAGGATGTTTTCCCTGGCTGTTGAGTCTAGGACCAGGGGATCATAGTCTCAGAATAAGGAGCAGGCCATTTAAGACTGAGATGAGGAGGAATTTCTGCACTCAGAGGGCGGTGAATTTTCGGAATTCTCTGCCTCAGAGAACTGTGGAAGTTAAATCTTTGAGCATGTTCAAGACAGAAATCGATATCTGGATACTAATGACATCAAGGGATATGGGGATAGCACGGGAAAGTGGTGTTGAGGTAGATGATCAGCCATGATCTAATTGAATGGCGGAGCAGGCTTGACAAGCTGAATGGCATACTCCTGTTCCTATGTTCCTAAGTCACACACCACCCTGACTTGGAAATATATCACTGTTCCTTCACTGTCACTGGATCAAAATCCTGGAACTCCCTGCCTAACAGCACCAGATGGACTGCAGTAGTTCAAGAAGGTGGCTCAAGGGCAATTAGGGATGTGCAACAAATATTGGCTTTGCCAACGATGCCCACATTCCATGAAACAAATAAAAATAAAAATCCCACTATGAGAATCTGAATTTAGTTTTAAAACACCTGGAAATATTAAGTTGGTGACATTGAAGCTGACAAATTCCCTTTTGGGAAAAACAATCCTCCAGGCCTGTGTCCAGCCTATATGTGTTGCGCCAATTTGATTGACACTCACCTGCTGTCTGAAGTGGCTTGTCAACTTGGTTACACCAAACCCAGAAGAAGGTTCACCACTACCTTCCTTGGGCAACTAGGGATGGGCAAAAAAATACCAGCCTTGTTAGCATTGCCTGCATCCTGAGAATGAACAAAACAATTTTGGTATATTTAGATGAAGTCAATTGGAGTATTGTTTCAAGGCAAACCTGGATAGTAGGACAAGGGGTTTGATGTCTTCTTCCAGAGTGATTAATACTCAAAATGGTATGTTAGTTGAAAACAAATGCCTTTGAGTCACTTCAGAGCGGGTGTGGCAGCAATTTGAAAATTTTGTTCCTTGAGAGGCGGCACTGTGGCCCACCGCCTCCAAAACGCAAAGTGATTTTAAAAGGGATGCCATGGTGGGGTGGGATGCGGGGGGAGGTGGGGGGGAGCGGGAAACCCACATGCGTCCAGTTCATTGGCAGTTCAGCTCATTGGTGACCTCATTGAAAGTCTTCTCAGGAGTAGTTTGCAATATTCAATAGAAGGGGACGGGGAAAATGTGATGTCTGGAACAGGGCAAGGTGTAGAAGTTGTGAACACTGTGGGGGACCACGTGGGCTATTAAAGAGCTGCTTAACATATTTTAAAAGTGCAGAATAAAGCTCAGCTGCTCAAACAGTGACACAAATCAGCCATTGCTAGAGCTGAAAGATTTGCATTTGTGAGTGGTGAGTGATCGGAATCTGGAGAGGGACGTGAGGCTGCTGGCATCACTTGGACAGCTGGCACTGTCAGGGGAAGACCTGGTAAATGAACAATCACCAGCTGAGGGAGTTCAAATGGGAACAGGCTTTTCTGACGTTGGACAGAGCAGCCAGGATGAGCTTCAGAAGATGCATGCTCCTAGACAGGACGATGCTAGGGAAGCACATTGGGGGGCTGCAAGGGGCAGAAGGCACTACCCAAGACATCAGGTGTACTTCGCAAGAGTCAGCTATCTGCAAATGACAGAGTGCTAGTGCCATAGAAGTCAGTGCCTGTCCAGGCATATGATCTTGGAATTTTGTGCTCTGGTCCACAATGATCTGAGGCCTTGCAGTCCCCATGGAAGTCCCTTACCTGCAGTCATCAAGGTCACTGAATTGGCATTGAATTTTTATGCAACCAGGTCATTCGATGGATCAGCTGCGGGCTTAGGTGGGATCTTGCGGTCAGAAGCACATCATGCCATCAGACAGGTCACGGATGACATATTCTGGAGGGCAGGGGACTACATCCATTTTGACACCGATGGGCCAGCGCAGGCAGAGAAAATTGGGATTTACAGCCATTGATGGATTTCCTCAGGTCCAGGGGTCATCAATTATATCAACACAGCCATCAAGACACCAACAGAGCAGCCAATCAGATTCCTCAACAGAAAAGGCTACCACTCATTAAATGTTCAGCTGGTCTGGATAGGAAGTGAATCTTGCAGGTGTGTGCCCGGTTCCCGGGTAGTTGTCATGATTCCTTTATCCTGTGAGAGTCCCAGATGCCATACCTCTTCAGGCCCACTTTCAGACTGCTGGGGGATAAGAGTTATCCTCCAAAGAGATGGCTCCTGATGCCTGTCTAATACTCAGACACAGATGGATAGAAGCGCTATGACCAGAGAAATCTAATAACACAGACCTGCACTGCCCTGTCACTCGGGTGCCGCTTGCCACTCACCTTTCCAGAGATTATTAGGTCATTGAGTCTCTTGCAGCACAGCAACCACTTCGTTCGGATCACTCCTTGGTTGCTGACTTTTGTTGCCACCTCCATCCAGGCCCTCTTTGTATCTCTAGGATCGTTGCTTTTTCAAGATGCCAGGAATAATATATGTTACCTGTCCCCAACTGCCTCGGTTAATGCCTCAAGGGAGGCATCAGAGAAGCATGGGGCCATGTTGGCACCTGCCTGTGACAGCACTGGCCCTTTCAGTCCTTAGCAGATCCATCTCTTCAGCAAACGGCAAGCCCAGCCATGGCAGCCATTCACCTTTTTAAAGGGCCCTCGTTTTCCATGTCCTGTTTCCATGCCAATCCCGGCCTGGCTAATGACACATCACATTCACCCCCTGGCTAATTAGGCCCTTTGCATTTAAAAATACCGGCACACCAGTAATGGTGACGCGGTGCAAAGTCGGGACCCGGAAATTATCCAGGTGTTGGGTTCCCGATCCCAGAATGAAAATTCAGCACATGGTTCTGCTAGATGCTTGATTGAAAGTGAGCTGAATGAATTTCCTCCTCCATATTTATCTTAAGATCTTAAATAACACTGCGTTAAATTCCTTCATAATGTATAGTGCAGCTGAAGGAAGTATGAGTACTGATGAGTCAGTGAGCTTTGTAGTTGAAATATTTGACATTTTGGGCGATAGGAACATAGGAACTAAGAGCAGGAGTAGGCCATTCGGCCCCTTGAGCTTGCTTCATCATTCAATTAGATCATGGCTGATCTTCTACCTCAACGCCATTTTCCCACACTATCCCTATATCCTTAGATGCCTTTAACATCTAGAAATCTATCCATTTCTGTCTTGAACATACACAATGACTGAGCCTCCACTGGCCTCTGGGGTAGAGATTTCCAAAGATTCACTACGCTCTGAGTGAAAAAATTCCTACTCATCTCAGTCCTAAATAGACTACTTCTTAATCTGAGACTGTGTCCTCTGGTTCTAGATCCCCACAGCCAGTGGAAACATCGGGCTGAATTTTACAGATACTCCGATGGTGGGGGCGAGGGGAGGGGGCAGAAAATGCCTCCAGGAGAGGGCTGCCATGCACCCCAACGCCAAGAGGGCCCAGCCCAATATTGCGACAAGACCTCGTGGCAGGACCCCCCGCTGCTCAGTGACGGGAGCCCCATTTAAATATTTAAATAAATTAAAATTCATGAATTAATTACCTTTACCGTCTGTCACAGTGTGATATTGGTGCCAGTGGCCGCCATACCCACGCCTTCAGATCCCCGTCTGGGGAACCGAGCCTTAAAACTGGTGGGGAGGGGGGAGCAGGTAAGTTTCTCCTTGCAGGAGGAGGGGAGCGGGGTCAAAGTAATTTCATTAGTGTAGGCAATGGGGGGAAGGGTTATAGTGTAGAGTATATGTACTTTGTGGGGGGAAGGTCAGGTGGACAAGGTAAGTGTTTTGGGGGGGGAGAGGGCAAGTAATTAATTTGTTATGGGGGGGTGGAAAGGGGCAAATTAAATTTTTTTTTTATTAAGTCTTTCTTTAAATATGTAAAATGAACAGTAGGGCTCAAAGCCATTTAAAAATGGTGTCAGCGCCTGCACACAGGCAACTGATGCCATTGCCAGGGACGGACAGCCTGCCCCCTGCATGTCACTGGGTGGAGGGGAGGGGAGGGGGGAGGGGGGAGGGTGCAGTGCGCCCCGGCTATTTAAATGAGCTGTTGCACTTAATATTGCAGTGGCTCTGCGACGTCGCCAGCTGCCAATTTCAGTAGCGGGACCATAAATTTCAGTCCATCCTTCCTGCATCTAATCTGTCGAGCCATGTATGAATTTTGTATGCTTCACTTCTCATTTTGAACATTCTTTTCAAAACCAATTTAAAATAGTTCAAGAAATAGTTTGTAACGTTCTCTCTTCCTCTGCAATTTAATAACGAAAATACCATGCATATTATAAGAACAAGCAGTCAACCAAGCTTCCAATATCAAATATTATAGCCAGAATCGTATCTGATTGTCATGGTGAACTGTGCAATTTAGTCCTCAATGATATCGTAGTGAAAGATGGCAGTGTTGAATTGTTGAAAGTATAGAAGCTCAAACGGTCTCCTGATCGTTCAGTTGGTGAGAATCTGATGGACTTGCTTTATATTTCCAGTTTTATTATCATGAGAGTTTGTTACATTAAGGTCATTTGAAACTGTTAAGATCAGTAGTTAAGGTAAGATCTTTCTGCCTAATGCGTTTTTAAATTTAGATTTGGAGTTCTGAAAGTCATGGTGATGATAAACTCAATTGAGGGCATTAACAGTTGCATACTCGTAGCTGGTGCCAAATTTGGATATGAAATCTGTGACACTTGTGCTGATGTATCGATGGCCTTTGATGAAACTATGAGGTTCGTCACCAATTCAAATTTTTCAGATAACTTACAACCATATTGCTGTGCTCAGTGATTACACCAAATACAGAATATGTGCAAAAGCAGTCATTGGCAGAGTCATCTGTGAATTCTAATATAGTTGCAAGGATGCTCAATTTTTATAATAAAAACAAAAAGTGCTGGAAATACTCAGCAGGTCTGGCAGCATCTGTGGAGAGAGAAGCAGAGTTAATGTTTCAGGTCAGTGACCTTTCATCAGAACTGTTCTTCCTTTCATGCCCCCGGCATCTCTTACCAATAACCTTAAATCTGTGACCCCTAGTCCATCTGCATTAATGGGAACAGTTTTTCTTTGTCTTCCTTATCTAAACCTGCATAATCTTGTACACCTCTATCATATCTCCCCTCAATGTCCTTTGAACCATTCTGGAAAATCTCCTCTGCACCCTCTCAAGGACCCTCACATCTCCTCTAAAGTGGAGTTCAGGGTCTGGGAGCAAATGTAGGTCAGAAAGGAGAGAGATGATGGCCAAGCAGGACTTAGAGTGGAATAACATTCTGACTGCAGAGCTTTGGATGAACTGAATCTAAAGGAGAGTGGACATAGGCTGGCCAGGAGATATTGGAATAATTGAGTCTGGAGATGATAGAGACATGGATGAGGGTTTCAGTATCAGATGGTCTGAAGTAGGAATGGGGATGGATGATGCGACAGAGATGGAAGTAAGGAGGACTTTGTACAAGTAAAATTCTCATCCTTGTTTTCAAATCCCTCCATGACCTCACCTGTCCCTATCTCTGTAATTTCCTCCAGCCCCACAGCCCTTCCAAGATATCTGCACTCCTCTAATTCTGGCCTCTTGTGCATCCCTGATTTTAATTACTCCATCATGGGTGGCTGCGCCTTCAGTTACCTCGGCTCTAAGCTCTAGAATACCCTCCCTATACCTCTCTGTCTCTCCACCTTGCTTTCCTCCTTTAAGACACTCATTAAAACCTACCTCTTTGACCAAGCTTTTGATCATCTGACCAAATATGTACTTTTGTGGCTCGGTGTCAAACTTTGTTTTATAATGTTCCTGTAAAGCACCTTGGGATGTTTTATTACATTTAAGGTGCTATGGAAATGCAAGTTGTTGTTGTTGTTGGGTGAGGGTAGACACTCATTTCAGAGTTGAACAGGACATGGAGTTTGCAAACAGTCTGACTCAGCCTGAAAAAATTGCTGGAGAGGAGGATAGAGTCAGTGGTGAAGATACAAAATTTGAGGTGCAGACAAGAGATGATGGCTTCAGTCTTTCCAATAAGGAAAGTGAGAGATGTTTGTGGCTCAATTTACAGACAAAATCCTACCTTATGTCATTTTGTGAACATTCAGAATGCAAGAAGCTTGTGCTACCAGCGTCCTTGGAGTTTGCACCTCGCGCATTTCAGGGGCCACAGTAGTATTCAGAGTGGGCCACAAATACATGGGCATGCTTGTGCATTTGAGAAGTAGGTGACTCATTGGCAGAACTGGTCATTTTCCCTATGACATTTACATTGAAATCCTGGCAATATTGTAGAATTGTGATGAAGTTCACCTCGAAAACTCTCCAGATTACCTACAAATTTCTTGCATACCTGATCTCAACAATCTGTGAATCGGTGAAATGGCATTGGCTTTTTCTGTCACCTTCAAGCAGGGCACTCTTGCACTTGTCTTCACAGCTCAATGCCTCTTGCTACCATAAAGTAATAGGCTAGCACCACACTACGAGTTGGCCTTGCTGCAGCCATTTCTCCCTCTCAGCGGCAGCACAACCTCTGATAATCAGTTTGATATGCTGGTTGTTCACTGGGGTCAAAGGTGCGTTATCTACTGCCAACAGCAATTAAAACGTCTTTTCCTACTTACTGACACCAGATATGCTGATAGGGTTAAATGAAATAGGGTCGAGGAGGCTTATGCAGACCATAAAGAATGATGGTCTGTTTCTGTGCTGTAAATTCAATGTAAGCTCACCTTTAACCCTGGTGTTCAACCAGTGGGCTGAATTTTACCAGCTCCCAGGAGGCGGGGGCCGGTAAAATAGTGGGGAGCCATGTTGGGATGGCTCCTTGGTGCTGTCCCACTGCTGGGGAGGTTTCCCAGCAGCGGGCTTGAGGCGGGCCCAGGTGCAGCCAATTTGCATAATTAAGGCCCATGTTAGGGGTCATTAAGTGGGGCCACTGGCATTTTGCCAACAGTTAAGCATCCCGCCCCACCACCATGTTGTGAGGCCTTTCACCCTTGGGCATTGCTAATTTTTATTTAACTTACCCCTCCGAGGTCACTCGGTCTTCAAGCGGCCGCACTAGTGCCCACCTCTCCCGACGGCACTGCTGAGGCTTCAGGGTTGCCAGTCCTCTGATTGGGCTGGCAGCATCGCAAACCTGCCCACCATCCTTAATTGGATAACTGGCCCACAGTTAGGGGGCCGCCTCTGTGCAAAACACCGAGCAGGTCCCTCTGCCGGCAAGTGTAGGCTCGCAACCCCCATTTGGTCCAGGCGCGGGATCCCGAAGCCTGTGGTAAAATTCAGCCCCATGTGACACATATTGAATATTTGCAACACCAAGACATTATACAAAACATCTGATCTCACTTTGTGAGGCTAAAGCATGTGTAGTGCCCAAAAAGTAGCAATCCCTCTTTCACAGCATGGGAACCACTTTATAGACCCCATAGTTACCATAGAAATTCCTAATATGTAACATGTTAGTGAAATTGTTGAAAGCTATTTTCAGCAAAAAGGTGGTGGATATGCATTTTACAGTGCCTGTTGTCAAAATTCTTATTTTTTTAAATTACAACATTCTCTTAATGACTTAAAGGTTGTACCACCAGCACATCATTAATATTATAAGTGAAATACAAGTTCTTGCATCATCAGTTTAATTTTTCTTTGCACAGATGAAAACAAGAACACAAGAAATAGGAGCAGAAGTAGACCATATGGACTAGCGAGCCTGCTCCACCATTCAATACAATCATGGCTGATCTTAGAATTCAACTCCACCTTCTCGCCCGCTCGCCATGTCTCTTGATTCCCTGAGAGATGAAAAATCTGTCTATCCCAGCCTTTAATGTATTCAACGATGGAGCATCCACAACCATCTGAGGTAGAGAATTCCAAAGATTCACTTCGAGTGAAATGATTTCTCCTCATCTCTGTCCTAAATGATTGCCCCCTTATCTTGAGACTGTGCCCCTGGGTTTTAGTTTCCCCGACCAGCGGAAACAATCTCTCAGTGCCTACCCTATCCAGCCCCTTCAGAATCTTGTATGGTTCAATGAAATTGCTTCTCATTCTTCTAAACTCCAGAGATTTTAGGCCCAATTTACTCAACCTCTCTAAAATTCTTTGGGAATGTCTTTTTGACTGCTTGCCATTAATGTGCTAGATTGACATGGTGTAATAAAAACAAAGCCACAGAGATAGTTTAAAAATCATAGTTCCTTACAAAAAGAGTCATGTTTTTCTTGTTAAACTGATCTGTCATGTCAGCCTTCCAGAACTTTGTAAAAGAACTTTTAAAATAACTTAGAGGGAACTGCAATCTTTTGCAGTGAAAAATACTCCCAAAAGACATGTGTAATCCTGCAAGCATTTTTAAAATCAACCCGCAGTATAAATCTTTAAATTCCCTCATTCCCATTAGTTAAATGTACTGATGTTAAAAACTCAAAAGAGAATACAGTAAATAATTTACATTAAGTATATTAATGGAAGAGTTTGTTGGAAGCAGAGTGAGTAACTTTACATTGAATGCTTTTCAGGTTGCTTATTCTTCTGCTGTGATACATTTACATTTGTAGTAAGAACTATTCTAAATGATCTTTACCATACTAAAGCCATTGCCAGACTTGTTCAAGATTCCCTGTGGTACTGGGTTGGAGCAATTGCAGTTGATGATGAACGTGGTCGGTCTGGAATTGATCTTTTCATTGCAGAAGTGGAGAAATATGGCATGTGCATTTTCTGAGAACTGATCCCTGTCTGCTTATCCGACAAAGGCACAGATGGCAGACTTAAATAAATAGACAACACTGTTGTGAGTTCAACAGTTCAAGCCATTGTTTCCTTTTAAATAGACACCCAAGTTGTTAAAACTGCATGGGAACTATTTCCTTACAAAACAAATAGGACAAGGATTACAAGTGATGCATAGTCTACAAGTAAAAATGCAGCTACACTGCTAAACAGTTACAGCTTTTAGATAGTTGTGGTGCTTTTGTTTAAGAAGGGAAATATTTCAAACATAAGGAGATTATATCCTGATCCAACTGCAGTGAACCATTTTTTAAAACAATATTTCAATTTTAGTTCATAGTGTCTGAGCAATCACCATTGTCGGCTATCCCTTGATTCGAGGATGACGCCTACTCAGGGTCGCGCGTTTCTGCCATGGGTCTTCATGTGACTGAACAGGCTGATTCTCAACCCGCAGATCTTTGGACTCATGGGGCAGGATGTCCCACGAGGTAGTAGAATCTGAAATGCTGGATTTGCTTCCTTTTCTTTCCTTCTCTGCCGCCGCTTTGCCTCATCATTAAGGGGTGTGGGCTCAAAGCATGATGCAGCTTGATGGACAAGTTGTCGCCATTTTGAACGACTGGTAGCAAGCTCCTCCTAGTCATCAATGTCAATGCTGCCATTCTTTAAAGAAAGCTTCAGAGTGCCTTTGAAGTGTCTTCTTTGTCCTCCCCTGGAACTCTGGCCATTTGAGTGTTGTAAAAACAGGAGGTTAGCAGGGGAGACAGTTTTCGGCCATCGGACACAGTGTCCAGTCCATCAAAGTTCATGCTGCAGGAGCTTTGCCTGA
The DNA here is from genome assembly GCF_036365525.1 of Heterodontus francisci. Taxonomy (NCBI): domain Eukaryota; kingdom Metazoa; phylum Chordata; class Chondrichthyes; order Heterodontiformes; family Heterodontidae; genus Heterodontus; species Heterodontus francisci. The sequence goes on along the minus strand of NC_090373.1, from coordinate 118,516,937 downwards.
ATGCTTGTGGAGCTGGCTTAAAGTAGGACACAGCATTTGTTCAACGGTCCTCCCATTGAATCCAAAGGATGTGGTAGATGCATTGCTGATGGAATTTCTCTAACGCTCTTATGTGTAGCTGATACACACTCAAGGTTTCACTGCAGTAGAGCAGATGACAACTAGTCTGTATATTAGGACGATTGTTGACTTTTGGAGGTCTTTGTTGTCAAACACTCACTGTTGTAGTTTGTAGAAGGTTGAGCTGGCGCAGCTGATCCAGTGTTGGATCTCCTCATCAATGGTGACCTTTAGGGAGAGGTTGCTGCCAAGGTATGGGAAATGCTCAGCATATTCCAGAATCTCTCCTTGAGAAATGTCAGTTGTTATGATCAGGTGAGGGAGGATCAAAAGGCTCCCCTTTTGTCCCTCTCCTTGGTTGACCACAACAGGGTTTATTTCTTTTAAAAAGTGGATATGCTTACCAATTTAATGAGTGTTTAGGCATTTACATGCTATGCTCATAAAAGAATCTATTGGACAGGTTTTCTTGAGTTTAAACAAGAAAGAGGTTAGTTTTATTGTACTTAAAAACAAAACCAATCTAAGTAAAATAATAAACTATGCTCCAACTTTCACACACGCACACACATGAGAATCACATACACAAATAAGTCACAGAGTAGAGAAGAATAGCTTGGTTAGATTAGAGTCCAGAGCAATAAAAAGAAAGAGCATACAGTCTGTGGAGTTTGGTAACTCAGCTGTCTTCCGGCTGAACACAGTGGTCTTGAGAGTTCTGGCTGGTAGATGTGGCCAACTGGTTCAGGGTTTTCTTGGAGACAGTGATGCAGCTTGTTTTCTTCACTCGGTCTCTGTCTGCAGCAGTGATAGGCTTGGATGGTTACAGCCAGCAAGCAGGGTTCAAACTTGCATGGTTGCCCAGAGACAGAGAGAGAGAGAGAGAGAGAGAGACCCCACTTGGGTCCTTTACTGGTCAGTCTCAGTTGCTGTCTACCTGCAGAAAGAAACAGCAGCTAGTTTCACACAGCCCCTTGGTAAGTCAATATTACATTACATTGGGATCTTATGGACATCGTAGGACACTGATTAACATCTTACAAGTAGGCTCCTGCCTGAAACAGCTGAGTGGCTGGGCCAAACTGGGGCGAAGATCCCAATGTAATGTAATATTGACTTACCAAGGGGCTGCTGTAAGCTCCTTAAAAAACAGCCCAGGTAAATTTTTTAAAAGATTTATATGGAGCCAGGAACTGCATTAATGGCCCCACCAAAATCTTCAGGCCCATTGTCAGCCCTTTTGCACCCACTTTTCTCCCTCCTGCCCCCACCAGGATTCCCTCCTCCCCAACATTGACCTTCTGGCTTGGTGCCATCTGCTGCCCATCCAAAGTTTGCCTGGAGTGAAAATCTATCCTCTAGTCTCCAATTTATAGTTTAGAAATTGCCAGACAATTCACCTAAATGTCATTTTGTGTCTCGGCCAAATCCACATTGGTGCTCTGAAACCTTGTGAGCCTGTGTGCAAAGCTGATAGTATATACGAATGTAGGCTGTGTGATGCAGGCCCGGCTCTGTATGCACTGCCCTGATAGTGTATCATTATGGTTTCAGGAACATGTACTTATTTGAAGTTTTGTTCTTCATCTAACATATCTATGGAATTACTCTTTCTTTTGGGCCTCCTTATCTCGAGAGACAATGGATACGCGCCTGGAGGTGGTCAGTGGTTTGTGAAGCAGCGCCTGGAGTGGCTATAAAGGCCAATTCTGGAGTGACAGGCTCTTCCACAGGTGCTGCAGAGAAATTTGGTTGTTGGGGCTGTTGCACAGTTGGCTCTCCCCTTGCGCCTCTGTCTTTTTTCCTGCCAACTACTAAGTCTCTTCGACTCGCCACAATTTAGCCCTGTCTTTATGGCTGCCCGCCAGCTCTGGCGAATGCTGGCAACTGACTCCCACGACTTGTGATCAATGTCACACGATTTCATGTCGCGTTTGCAGACGTCTTTATAACGGAGACATGGACGGCCGGTGGGTCTGATACCAGTGGCGAGCTCGCTGTACAATGTGTCTTTGGGGATCCTGCCATCTTCCATGCGGCTCACATGGCCAAGCCATCTCAAGCGCCGCTGACTCAGTAGTGTGTATAAGCTGGGGGTGTTGGCCGCTTCAAGGACTTCTGTGTTGGAGATATAGTCCTGCCACCTGATGCCAAGTATTCTCCGAAGGCAGCGAAGATGGAATGAATTGAGACGTCGCTCTTGGCTGGCATACGTTGTCCAGGCCTCGCTGCCGTAGAGCAAGGTACTGAGGACACAGGCCTGATACACTCGGACTTTTGTGTTCCGTGTCAGTGCGCCATTTTCCCACACTCTCTTGGCCAGTCTGGACATAGCAGTGGAAGCCTTACCCATGCGCTTGTTGATTTCTGCATCTAGAGACAGGTTACTGGTGATAGTTGAGCCTAGGTAGGTGAACTCTTGAACCACTTCCAGAGCGTGGTCGCCAATATTGATGGATGGAGCATTTCTGACATCCTGCCCCATGATGTTCGTTTTCTTGAGGCTGATGGTTAGGCCAAATTCATTGCAGGCAGACGCAAACCTGTCGATGAGACTCTGCAGGCATTCTTCAGTGTGAGATGTTAAAGCAGCATCGTCAGCAAAGAGGAGTTCTCTGATGAGGACTTTCCGTACTTTGGACTTCGCTCTTAGACGGGCAAGGTTGAACAACCTGCCCCCTGATCTTGTGTGGAGGAAAATTCCTTCTTCAGAGGATTTGAACGCATGTGAAAGCAGCAGGGAGAAGAAAATCCCAAAAAGTGTGGGTGCGAGAACACAGCCCTGTTTCACACCACTCAGGATAGGAAAGGGCTCTGATGAGGAGCCACCATGTTGAATTGTGCCTTTCATATTGTCATGGAATGAGGTGATGATACTTAGTAGCTTTGGTGGACATCCGATCTTTTCTAGTAGTCTGAAGAGACCACGTCTGCTGACGAGGTCAAAGGCTTTGGTGAGATCAATGAAAGCAATGTAGAGGGGCATCTGTTGTTCACGGCATTTCTCCTGTATCTGGCGAAGGGAGAACAGCATGTCAATAGTCGATCTCTCTGCACGAAAGCCACACTGTGCCTCAGGGTAGACGCGCTCGGCCAGCTTCTGGAGCCTGTTCAGAGCGACTCGAGCAAAGACTTTCCCCACTATGCTGAGCAGGGAGATTCCACGGTAGTTGTTGCAGTCACCGCGGTCACCTTTGTTTTTATAGAGGGTGATGATATTGGCATCGCGCATGTCCTGGGGTACTGCTCCCTCGTCCCAGCACAGGCATAGCAGTTCATGTAGTGCTGAGAGTATAGCAGGCTTGGCACTCTTGATTATTTCAGGGGTAATGCTGTCCTTCCCAGGGGCTTTTCCGCTGGCTAGGGAATCAATGGCATCACTGAGTTCCGATTTGGTTGGCTGTATGTCCAGCTCATCCATGACTGGTAGAGGCTGGGCTGCATTGAGGGCAGTCTCAGTGACAGCATTCTCCCTGGAGTACAGTTCTAGGTAGTGCTCAACCCAGCGGTCCATCTGTTTGCGTTGGTCAGTGATTATGTCCCCCGATTTAGATTTGAGGGGGGCGATCTTCTTGATGGTTGGCCCAAGAGCTCTCTTCATGCCATCATACATTCCTCTGATGTTTCCGGTGTCTGAGGCCAGCTGAATATGACTGCATAGGTGTTGCCAGTAGTCGTTTGCGCAACGCCTAGCTGTTCTTTGTGCAGTACTTCTGGCTGCTTTAAGTGCTGCGGATGTTAAATCGCTGGGGGCTTTCTTGTAGTTCAAAAGTGCAATGCGCTTAGCGGCTATGACAGGTTCCAGCTCTTCATTATGAGATTGAAACCAGTCTGCATTTCTCTTCGCACTTTTGCCGTAGGTGGTCAAAGCTGACTCATAGATGGCGTCTCTGATGTGGGCCCACTTGGTCTCAGCATCCCCTGTGGGAGTGTTTTGAAGGGCTGTTACAAGTGAATTTAGAAATTTTTGTAACAGCTGTGGGTGAGAAATACTGCTCGTGTTGATGCGCGGGTGGCCCTTCTGCTTGGAATGATGCAACTTCTTTGGTCTGAGTCTAACCTTGCTGCACACCAGGGAGTGGTCGGTGTCGCAGTCCGCACTGTGGAAGCTGCGTGTGATTTGAACACTGTTTAAGGCGGCTCGCCTTGTGACAATGAGGTCTAGCTGGTGCCAACGACGTGATCTTGGGTGCCTCCATGAAACCTGGTGACAGGGTTTAGTGTGAAAGAACGAGTTGGTGATTCAGAGGTTATGATAGGTACACAACTCAAGCAGTCTCTGCCCGTTCTCATTCATCCTTCCAACGCCATAGCGCCCAAGGCAGGAGGGCCATGAGTCATGGTCGGCCCCAACCCTGGCATTAAAGTCCCCCAGCAGGAATAGGTGTTCGGTGTTGGGGATGCTGCTAATGATGTTATGGAGTTGTTCATAGAACTGGTCTTTAGCTTCAGGTGCGGAGCAGAGTGTTGGAGCATAGATGCTGAGTAGGTGTACTGGACCAGAGGTGGTGAGCAGTCGGATGGACAGTATGCGTTCCGAGCCATTTGAGGGAGGCTCTATCATGCTGAGCAAGGAGTTTCTGATGGCGAAGCCCACTCCATGCTGTCTTGGTTCTTCAGGATCCCTGCCCTGCCAGAAGAAGGTGTAGTCTTGCTCTGCTAGAGAGCCACTCGCGGGGAGGCGAGTCTCCTGAAGTGCTGCAATGTCCACATTGAATCTACTGAGCTCGTTGTTAATGATGGCGGTCTTCCGAGAATCGTTGATTTGTGTAAGGTCTTCCGACAGGCCAGGACACATAGTTCTGACGTTCCAGCTTGCAAAGCGAAGGGCTGGTACCTTCTTTCCTTTTTTCATGTTGTTTGGTGCGGTGTATCAGTCCACCTTTCGGGCAATGACCCTGAGCTCCAAGCACCCATTGAAGCAGGCAGACTGTGGCGGGACAGAACCTTATTGACCGGGGGCTGCCCGGTTTGAGGCGGGCGGTAGCTGTCCAGTGAGGTGCAATGACCTCTCCCACCGACAAAGGCAACCCGTGGCGCCCAGTTTCTACGCCAATTTATCTGGACTTATAACCCGTAACTGCTGCCTTCCGTGTTGTTTTAGTCGCTGTGAGGCAACTATGGAGTGACCTCTCCATGGCGCATGCCTGGGCAAATTTATGGAGGTTGAGAGTTGCCCAGTCGTCAAAACCCCCCTCTCGGCCTTTCTGGTGGGGTCCAAAGGAGTGCAGGACACGACGTTTGGCACCAGTATGGCTGCAGGAACTGCCGGAAACATGCCAAAGGTGACACATGACTGCCTACGGGGTTCCGCTCCGGATTTTCTGTTAGGGTTTACTCCCTTAGCCTTGGTCTCTCCCGAGACGCCCACAAGGCAGTGGGGTTGTTGGGGCCCCTACACAGGTGTAGGATGGTGCCGGTGGGAGGAGGGGAGGATGCAAGGGGGAGGGGTAGAGGGAGGGGTTGGGGGGGGGGGTGCAGGGGAAGGGGGTGCGGGGTGAAGATGGTGCGAGGGGGGGGCGGGCTGGGACGGGGTTGTGAGGGGGTGAGCTGAGAGGGTGGAGCAGGGAAGGGGACGGGGGTGGGGGGGGGTGGAAGGGGGGTAAAGGGGGGGGGAGGGGGGGGTGGAATCTGGTGCAGGTAATAAGCCATTTCCTCAGTGCCCACCATCGACGTCCGGAAAGCTCATCCACGTCCTTCGGGAGGTGAAGCATCATTTGGCAGACTTAGAGGTGATTACATTTGCTAAGGGTTTTTTTTTTGCAGTGGTTTAAATAAAGGCATGCAGCATTGCCGACAGTGCGCTGCAGATGCTCTCCGAGCCATCTCCCGCGGGCGCTTTGAAGTTGCGGCCGGGGGGGCCGTTCGTGGATGTTTTGGGTGTTCGGGGCACCTTTTCACAGGACTTCTCTCGGGTCCCGCAGCTCCTTCTTCACCTCAATGGACTTACCGCATGCCGTGGCTGCAGACACTCTGGACTGTGAAGACAGCAGGATCGGAGATTGAAGTATCGGCAGCTGTGCTCGTCAGTTTCATCCGGATCAATTTCATTGAGAAAACAAAGAGCAGGTGTGGCTGGGGGAGGGCAGTGAGTGGGCCCAGGTAACATACACTAAACTAACTGTTAGCTTTTAGATAGGGCTAAAATGAACTGATTTAAAGAGCCAGGGGAATTTAAACAGTTTAAGAGGGCAGATTGGGGGAGAAAACGTTAGGGATGGGAGCAGATGGCCATGGATAGAGTTGAACAGCAAGGGAGCTTCCTAGGGAGCTTCCAGCCCAGGAGCCATCTTGAACAATCTATGGAATTACTCTAAGAACTGATAAAACCTTCAATTGTGAGAAAAATGGCAGTTACTCAGTGGCATGCTAATTATGACCATCAAAATGTTGAGGTTTTATTTAGCAATATTTAAAGAAATCCAAAAAAAAAGGAGATTGGATGGCATGATATGTTTTGCACTGGCCTTTCAACTCTAGAACCTGAGTTCAATTTCAGAACAGACCAAAAGAAGCTCGTCACTCCTCTTTTGACTGTAGGATACTTTTCATTCATTCATTCATTCATTCATTCATTCATTCAGGCTGTGTTCACCCACTGCAGGCTGTAACCCTTCACAAGTCTTTTCCATTTATCTCTATCCGTTGCTGTTTCATGTGGTTCCTAGGTATGATATTATGCCAGCTCTCCACCTTCTTCTCGGTTTTCCCCTTCTTCTTTTTCATGTGCTTGGCTGCCACACAATTAGCCTTTTTCTCCACCTGTTATCATTTCTTCAAGAAACATATGGCAGCCCATTTCCATTTGACTTCTTTTATCTTCTGAATGATGTCTCATCAGAGCGTCTATATCATACTCAATAACACCATCCCACTTTCATATACAACACCAGACAGATAAAGGGAGAGAGTGGGTGAGAGAGGGACAGAATCAGTCTTAAAATTTCCAACTGTGTGTCCATATTAGACTGAATAACAGTATTAACCTTCACTTCAGAGAGAGAGAGATACAGTATCAGTATTACAATAGACTGCATACATACCATACTCACTAACGGTATCACCAACATAGGTACAGCACCAAAGACCAAGGGAGAGATACAGTACCAATAGCGAGAAAAAGACAGAAAGAGAGACAGAGAGAGACCTGGGATTGGGGAGGGTCTTGGGGGTTGCAGAGATATCAACTATCAGTTGCAGGCTGAATTGTAAGATTCGTTTTATCTTGAAAGATCCGCCTGGACGTCAAACAATAAAACCTCATCTCTCACTGATATGGTGCCAGAGGCAGACACGTTATTAGTCTCACGCTCATGGAAAGGGGAGATGAGGAAAACCTTTTTCAGCCAGAGGGTGGTGGGGGTCTGGAACTCACTGCTTGAAAGGGTAATGAAGGCAGAAACGCTCAACATGTTAAAAAGGAGTCTGGATATGCACCTCAAGTGCTGTAATCTGCAGGGCTACGGACTAAATGCTGGAAGGTGGGATTAGAATGGGTGAATCATTTTTTGGCTGGCACAGACACGATGGGCCAAGTGGCCTCTTTCTGTGCCTTAAACTTTCTATGATTCTATGCCCTTAACTTTGGTTTTCTGGTGTATTTCATTGCACCTAATTTTATCACGAATGGAGATATGTAACATTTGCCTTTCCATTGCTCTCTGAGATGTACACAGTTTTTATTTTCTATGTTTTGTAGTTGTCCATGATTCCACCCCATGTGTCATGATTGCTAGCACACACTGATCATATACCCCCCTCCTTAATGCCAGTAGTATTTTCTTATCACACAGAATATCTCTGTATCTCCCAAAACAACTCCATCCTGCCCTAATCCTACCCAGTTCCTCTTCATTTGTACAATCCTCTATCTTTAATGTTTGGCCCAGATATTTGTTTCAGTCACTTTTTCAATTCTTCAGTCTTCAATTTGTATGGTATCTGCTGTCTTATAGATCGTCATAGACTTCATTTTTTTGTGCCTTTTCAGTCCAATATTTTTACTCTATTTAAGTTATTTAGTTGTACTTCCAAGTCTTTAACAGATGAAATAATTAGTGCGACATCATCTGAAAAGCTTAAGTATGTGAGTTTTTCTCCATCAATATTTAATCCTCATTCCTCTAAGGGTACCTTCATGAATATGTCTTCCATTACTGTGGTGAGTATTTTTGGTAGATTGTATCCTCTTGGCTCACTCTTCTTTCAATATTTATCAACTGTGTTACGTCTTTGTCAATATGTATTCTGTCCGTTGCATCTGTTTAAATGTCCTCTATGATCTTCACATTCATTCCTGTCTTCCTTAAAGCTATAAATAAATCCCAGAGTTCCACTGAAGTGAAAGCTTTCTCATAGTCAATAAATCCAATGCACAGGATGAACTGATACTCATTTGCCTTCTCAATGAGATGGTTCATTGGATGTAGATGGTCTTGTTGTCGAGTATTCTTCCCTAAACCCCGCCTGTTCTCTTGGTTGGTGTTCGTCTAATGCTGTCTTTGTCCTATTTTAAATAATTCTAATTAGAAATTTGTACAAATGAGATGATAGACTAATGGGTCATTAATTCTTAATGTCTGCTCTGTCTCCTTTTTTTATGAAGAAGAATAATTTTTGCCTCTTTCCGACTTCACAGTATCTTTTGTCCCTTGAATATTTGGTTATATACTATAGTGAGCTGTGTGATTGTCTCATTACCTCCTTCCTTGAGTACATCACTTGTTAGTTCATCCTCCCCGGGGCCCTGTTTATTTTCATCTGTTTCAATGCATTTTTTAACTTCTGTCTTGGTAATACTTGGTATTTTGTCTATGTCTGATGACACTGTTATTTCGTTATCTTCAGATACTTCTGCTTTGGAACTGTGTAAGTCGTGGTAGAAGTTGGAACCTATCTTAAGCACTTCTCCTCTATGTGATGTAAGATTGCCATCTGCTTTTTTAATTGTTGAATTCTTGTTTTTGCCCTGTTTCTTTTAAAGATTTCCTTTGGTCCCCTTCCTGTTGCTAACATTGTTTTAATTTGCTTCTCTCTTCTCATCCTGTTCCTTTGTTCAAGTTATTTTAACCACTTCAGCATATTCAATTTTCTCAGATTGTTTTGGGTGGTATTCTCCTGAGTACTTTACGTCTTGCATCAATAGCATCAATTTCTTTGCCCTCATTTGTTTTTTGACTGGTTGTCTTGTTTGGTGGTGCAATTTTTGCAGCTTCTTCCATTAATATTGTAGGGACTATGTTACATCTTGTGTCAAGGTCCATCTCTTCAACATCTAGACCATCAAATCTATTTTTGAGTCTGAGTTGGAATTCTTTCCTCTGTTCTCTAAGTTTGAAGAGATTTACTTGCTTCTTTTTCTTGTTGATAATTTTCAGTCTAGCTAGTTTTGTACTGATACTCAGGGTTGCTCTTATCATCCTGTGGTTCCTGGCAATATCCACCTTGGTAATGACTTCACTGTTTTCCACTATTCCCCTTTGACTGCTCAGTATAAAATCAATTTGATTCTTGAAAGTTCCATTTGGACATTCTCATGTCCAATATCATTTTTTGTTTCTTGAAATATACCAAATCCATGCTGAGCTGCAAATACAATCAGTGTTTCTTTTCTTTTATTTCTTTCTCCAACTCCAAATTTTCCTATAACTGATTCTGCTCTTGATTTGGATTTTCCTATCTTAGCATTGAAATTGCCCATGACAACTGTATACCCTGATTTCTGTTCTTCTATTGCCTTCATAACATCTTTATAAAATTGCTCGACTTCTTCCTTTGTGTGATTACTGGTTGGTGCATGTGCTTGGACTGTACACAATTCCTCATTCCCTGCCAACTGTATTTGAGATGACTCTATCTGAGTAACTCTTGACTTGTTTAAAATTGTCTCTCCTCTTGGGGTGTACGAGGAATCCGATTCCTTTTGCTTCTTTATTGCCTTCCAGTTTTCCTCGATAGTACAACCACGCAACCCCTTGCATCTCTTCTAGACCTTTTCCTTCCCTTCTTTTTTCTGCTAGACCTATGATGCTCCACTTGAAGTCCTCTAATTATTCCATCAAATGATACTGTTATTCTTCTGTTCTTAAGGTCCCAGTGTTAGAAGTGCATAAATGTAGCTTGCTTTATCCAATCTCTCTACTTTTCTCCGTCCCAGAGCTTCCTAGTGGCTTTGACTTGAGGACTTCATTTCGAGATTGTGCCTCTGAGTGTTGACTGTACGATTTACCATTTGTATGGTACCCATTTTGGCTATGGGCATATGCCCCTTTCTTTTCTTGGCTTCCATTGCATGAGGGATTTCTGCAATACACTGATGCACTGGCAAGGCATGTTGTCAGCAGAGATTTCAGTTGGGGTTGCCTCATACTTAGTTTCTGGTCATGACAGTGCCCTTCTCCTAAGACATGGGGTTTTGTGTCAACATGGTGTCTTGCTGCTATTGTGGTGTTAAACCATGCTATATGGTGAGTCAGTACAGCAAGCAGATGCCTCCACCAAGCCATGGACAGTGGCAAACAAGCCAGACAACCCAGGCAACCTGTGTACGGGTAGTGGGACGCTTGATGGAGGAAATGGCATCAAAAGGAGTTGATTTCCTTGGAATAAGTTGATGGCATTGTTTGGAATAGAAATTCAATACTGTACTAATGTGCCTCCCGGCTTGCTGTAGTCATGTGACCTCTACCATGAGGCACTCACTGCAGGCAGCCACAAGTTCAGTTCAATAAAGACACAGGACAAGCAAGACTGTGGTCATGTGAGCTCATAATATGGTGTCAGAGTGGAGATGAGATTGAGTGTTGATGAGCTGTATAGAAACACAGCTACAAAAAGAGGAACACTGGAATGTTCAGAGCTGCTGAAAGCTGCTAAAAACCACAAGGAATCCACAGAAAAGGAACAAAGAAGCAGGCCACAGCTGAAAGCATTGGATAAGACATAACTTTTCCTCTCCTGGCGCTGGTCGAAATGAAAGGTGATATGAAGCAGAACTGGCAGTTTTTCCACTCACAATGGCAAAAATATAAAATTGCGACAGATTTAATTAATAAACCAGAACAGCTGCAAGTAGCTACACTTTTATCACTGTTGGGGAGAGACTGTTACAAAATGTATACCACTCTAAATCCGAAGAACAAAAAAAGGACAGCAGAAATTTTGAAATCCTTGAAGGAACGCTTCGAACCCCAAGTGAATGTAATTTATGAATGGTATGTTTTCAATATTAGGGCCCAAGGTGAAAAAGAGTCCATTGATCAATATGTTCGTAACACAGCTTGCAGAATCCTGTGAATTTGCACAACTAAAAGATGATCTACTTAACCACAGGATTGTATTAGGCATAAGATATCCTGCAGTGAGAACACGTTTACTGAGAGGACAAACATACTCTTAGGAAAGTGATGCGGCGACCAGCAAAAAAAAATACAGATGGTTGTACATACCGTTTGGCATTTCCATGGCTCCAGAGGAGTACCAACACTGACAGCATGAGATAGTTAGTGTTCTTCCCGAAGTGGAAACTATAGTGGATGATCTGCTAGTTTATGGATGCGGAGACACAATGGAAGAAGCCATTGCTGACCAAGATCAAAATCTAGTGCAACTGCTAGACAGAGCTCGCCAGATAAACCTGAAGTCAAGTACATATACTGACAGCAAAAGATCTTCACCCGGATCCCGAAAAGGTGAGAGCAGTAACAGCAATGCGGCGACCAACAGATGTAAAAGCAGTGCTACGATTTGTTGGATTCATCAATATTTAGCAAAATCCTTGCCCAATTGTCATTGGACTGTGAACCATTACACCAACTCACTGCCAAGGACGTGCAGTGGTATTGGGGCACAGAACAAGAAGCAGCGTTCATTAAAATCAAGCAACTAATGACAGCAACACTAGTGCTGAAATACTATGACGTAATTGATGAAGTCACCCTGCAGTGTGACTCCAGCGAGACAGGACTTGGAGCAACCCTAATGCATCAAGAACAACCAGTTGTATTTGCATCTATGGTGTTAATGGAAATGGAACGACGCTACATTCAGATCAAGAAAGAGTGCCTGGCTATTGTCTTTGCTTGTGGACATTTTCATCAATACTTACTTGGAAGAGACAAAGTGACAGTTGAGTCCGACCACAAGCCACTTCAAAGCATTTTCCTCAAGCTGCTACTATCTGCTCCAAAGTGTCTGCAAAGAATGTTACTCCAATTACAGAGATATCATCTGGATGTGACATACAAGCAAGGGAAACAGATGTACATTGCTGACATGCTGTCGAGAGCAGCACTCCCTATGAAGAAAGTAGAGGATGCTGCGACAGAGTGTGAAATCTTCCATATCCAACGTGAAACTACAGTTTGACATGCTCAATCATCAATCCAGCAGAGACATTGAATCTGACAGACAAGCACCTTGCTCAAATCAAGCAAACTACCCAACAAGATACTACTCTCCAAGTGTTGCAAGAAGTAGTGATGTAAGGATGGCCTGGAAGCATCAAGGACATTCCTGTGGTCACAAGAGAATATTGAGCATATAGAGATGAATTGACAGCCCAAGATGGCATCTTGTACAAAGGAAATGGAGTCATTATCCCTAAGAAGTTAAGAGGAGAGATGCTAAACAAGCCACCAAGGAACTGAGTCGAATCTGAAGAAGGCAAGAGAAGTGCTCTACTAGCCAAATATGAGCAATGAATTTAAGGACCACATCAGCCAGTGCAGTGCGTGTAACGAGTACCAAGCTAAGCAAGCTGAAGAGCCGCTGATGACACATGACATCCCAGACAGACCATGGATGAAGCTGGGAGTAGACCTCTTCACTCTTGTCACCATAGACTACTATTCTGACTACTGGAAGGTAGATCAGCTGACGTCAATGACTACCGGTGAGATTGTAGAATGCCTGAAAGCACACTTCAGTTGTTACAGCATTCCAGACATTATGATGAGCGACGATGGCCCTCAGTTCACAAGTGAAGAATTCAGCAGAATTTGTAAAGGATTGGGAAATTCAACACCATACTCCACACTATCCCCAGTCAAATGGAAAGGCTGAGGCGGCAGTGAAAATTGCCAAAGGAATCATAAAGGAAGTGAGAAAATCCAGCACAGATGTATACAAAGCAATCCTCGCATCGAGAAACACACCTTCTGAAGGCATGGAAAGTTGTCCAGTACAAAGACTAATGTCACGCCGCACTCAAACTACTCTTCAAAAAGCAAAATAGCTACTGAAGCTAGAAGTAGTAACAGACGTGAGTGACAAAATCAAGGTGAAACTGCAGAAAACCAAATTTCATTTTGACAAAACTGTCAAATCATTGCCAGAATTGAGCACTGGAGAGCCAGTCAGGGTACAAACCTTCAACTCTCTCAACACGAGTCAGCCCAACTGGTAACTTTGCACCTGAATAGAGCAATTGTCACCTCAATCATATGTGGTGGAAGTGAACGATCAGATATACCGTCGAAACCGCGGGCACATACGCACAACTGGTGAAGCTGTTCCTTCACTGGTGGCGGCCAATCAGGAAGGTGAGAACTCACCCTCTGCACAGAGCACAGATCAACAATCAGTCCCAGAGGTCCACAGCATCCCAACATGGAAATGGTAAAACAAGTGTCACTGCGGCAACAACAAGTGACATGGGAATGCCTCTCCCCAGAGAAGGAAAATCAGCCAGATGAATGGCCACGACAACAAACACGCACACTATTAAGAGACTGGCACGATTTAAAGACTGGATTTTACCAAGTCCTCGATGTCGTGATCTGTGGCGGCGGGTGGGGGGGGGGGGGGGGTGGGGGGAGGTGGTGGGGGAGTTAGCCTGAAGATGGCTCTGGATGAGGACCGGCACAGACGTCGACATCAGGAGGGAAGGATGAGGGTGAACTGTGAGTTGAGAAGGAGCATTAGGCAGTTTGTTACGACCTGGTGAGAAATGTGTCTAGGGGTTCCCTCTCAGCCTTCACCTGGTCTTACCATAACAGGGTTTAATCTTAAACATATCGTGTTTTTAGCTCCCCCTTGGTGAATCCTTGTTCACCATTTTCCAATTATAAGGCAAAGAAACCAGCACAAACAGGCTTTCTTAGGTTTAAAGAAGAAAAGTTGAAATTTATTAAACTTAAACTCTAATTCAGTTAATGCCTACAGATACATGACGCACCAACTCAAGCATGCATACGCGATACACACATACAAATAGAGACAGAAAAGAGCAGAAGAAAAATAAAGTGGAAAAGTTTGAGGCAATATCTGAAGAGTTGTTACAGTTCTTCAAGCTCACTGTAGAGTCCTTGATTGTAGGTAGATCTTGCTTTGCATTGGGGCCCAGTATTCTTCTTAAATCTTGCTCGCTGTAGGAGACTTTTCTGTCTTGGGGTTCATGTGTCTTCAGTGGATTCAGAGGCTTGTGAGAAAGAGATGGGAGCAGACAGGAGAGAGATCTTCTCAGTTCAGGAGCCAACAGACTTTCTGAGTTCAAACTGTGCAATTCAGAAAACCCAGGTTGCCCAGGAGGTTAGTCACGTGACTAACTGGTCTGACCTTAGCAGTCTCTGGAATGCTCCTCTTACACACAATACCTGGTGATCAAGGTCCATTGTGGGTTGAATGTGTTATGGAATGGTCCTTTGTCCTTCCAATCACCATCTGTTTAATATGCAAATACCTTTTCCAGCCATGGCTTATCTGTTTAACAAGTCCTTTCTTCACTCCAGTAACAGTTTAAAATCAATGTTCATGACAAAACTAATGTGCCTCATTCTTGGCAGGTGGGGCCCTAGCCTGACACAGTTACATTCCATCATCCTCAATGTTTTCAATGATGTCAGATACCATGGGATCTGTCATAGTCAGCCTTATGATGTGGATAATCATCTCCTTCGTAGGGCTCAGGAGATTTTAGTTATCAGATTGGAATGTCAGCGATTGAGTCAGTGTTTGGATGATGTCCCTACTATAGCTGAATAGCCAGAGGTATGTGGAGGCAGCGAGAGGTGGGTGTGACACTGGCAGCATTGGTAGATGTGTGAGGGTGAGATGCAATATCTGAATGTTAGTCGCGAATCCTGAGTGTCAAGGAGTACTGCTGGGTGCTGGATGGGGGTGTGGTACATTGAGCAGTGTGAGAGGTTGGTCATGTGGTGGATAGGAGATGTCTTGTGAGAATACATTCACTGACCTTGACAACCCGTGTAAGGTCAATAGACTTCGTGTGGCACTGCTGCCAGGTTCACGGAGCCAGGCACTGGCAATTGGCCTCCCTGGCAAACTGCTCCCACTCCCTTCAGACAGTGGTCCTTGAAGACCACCTGACCCCTCAGGTAACCATGGTTTCTCTCCACCTGTCCATCTCAATGACTAATGTGCTGCCTCTTCATCTAAATAATTTCATCTTGTAGCCCAGCCAGCAGGGAATGCACTGCTGACTGGCTGCACATCCAACAAGGTCCCAGCTGCAAGCATTGCTAGCACGACACACAGCTAGTCTGCACCTCCTAAAGGCATAAAAACAAAAAGTGCTGGAAATATTCAGCAGGTCTGGCAGCATCTGTGGAGAGAGAAACAGTTAATGTTTCAGATCTGTGACCTTTGAAGTCTGATGAAAGGTCACTGACCTGAATCGTTAACTCAGTTTCTCTCACCACGGATGCTGCCAGTCCTGCTGAGTATTTCCAGCACTTTCTATTTTTATTTCAGATGTCCAGCATCTGCAGTATTTTGCATTTATTTTACCTCTTAAATGCAGCCTGCCCCTCTTAAATTGGAGTTGTAATCATTGTACAGAAGCTAAGCACAGCATGTCTGTGGAAGACTTGGATAGAAATAAAAGCACAGAAAATGGAGCAAGAGGCAAAAGAGGGGAATCCGGGACATAATCGCAGCCCTCTTGAACATGGCATTGGTCACCTCTTTGATGCACTGATGGGCTGCAGCCTGGGAAATCCCACACATGTCCCCAGTGGATCCCTCAGTGATATGGTGATCTTCAGGGATACAGACATTGGGTGTCCACCAAAACCTATGTGTCTCAGCTAATCCTGCAGCGTGGTGCATAAGTTGGTGATGACCTCCCTTGAGAGCTGTAGTCTTCGCTGACACTGGTGCTCGGACATCTGCAGATATTTGAGGTGTGTCCAGCAGATGGTCCCTTCTTTGAGTGGCACCCTGTTGTTGTTTCCCTATGTGTGTTTCTGCAGCGTGACCACACGGAGGCTGGCCCTCTTGCTGCTTCTGCTGTTGCTGCTATGGAGCCACTAGTGTCTGGTCCTCCCTCCCTGTGCACCTCTGCTCCTCACGGGCAGCAACAGAGACTGGGTGGATCAGTCCCATACCAGTTGGTCTCTCTCCCTCTCATGCGCTATCTTTGCAGTCGACCGCCACTGGAACCTTCCTCTTGCTATTCCCATTTGCACACATGCCTCTGCCCCTCTGTGACCCTTCAGATTGCCCACCAATCCCCCCGCCCAACCCCAGTTGTTGATGCCACCCTTGCATGACCACCACCCGATGCAACTCCCACCCTTAGAGGCCTCCGGCTACTGGCCAGTAATGGCTTCCACTCACCACTCTTTCCCTTTGAGCCAATGGAAACCTTCGAAATGGCTGGCTGCAGAGGTGGCTCTCAGGCCTCGGCTTATTGCTGCCACCTTTAACCAATCAGGGCTCTGAAGGTGCGGTTTGTGAAATATGGAATGCCCCGTAAAATTCAGTTCAATTGCATGTACATGCAGGTTAATTACCTTCTAAAAAAGTTAAATTGATGTCACGTTGTGTCGTAGTGGAAAGTCCGCCCTCCATCTTTCCCACCGCTTGTAAAATTCGGAACAGACGTCACAACGTCAAGGTTCCATGCGAGCACATTCCCTCCCCATTTTCACGCCCCCCCACCACCTCCTACCCTGCTCTTTCAGGCCCAGTAAAATTCCGGCTGGTAAGTCACTGGGCACAAGCAGGCTGCAGCCAGGGTATAGGGGAAGGAGAGTATATGTGCCACTGATCAGAAGGCAAGGTTTCAAACATTCTACTGCAGGGCACTTAGATAAAGACTCCGATGAGCTGGCTAACAGGAGAACACTGATGATAATGCATCTCAAGATGTTTGGTGCATTGGCTGGCCTGCCAGGCAGCTTGTTGTCAATGTCAAGGAGCATGGATGAGTCCAGCTCCAACTTCGTTCATACAGAGCTTGCAGCCCGTCCTTTCCAGCACTGAAGTGGTGACCAACTCCACTTGGGGACCCACCTGTGACACAGACTGAGGTCATAAGATCCATGCTTGGTGCCAAGCAGTCTCAGTTTGCTGACATCATGACTGCGGATAGCTGTGCTTAAAAGGGTTTGCAGACCCTCACAGCAATCCAGCAATCTTTCCTCTAACAGAGTACCAGGATTGCTGAGGAACGGCCCCTGGAGAGTGCCAGTGGCTCTGTGCTGCATGAATCTGCTGTCCTCATGATAGTTTTCATGTTTGTACCACCACCCTTCAGCCAGGCAGCCCAGACTGCTGCTGCCCATGCCAAGGTGATACAGTCCAAAGTGGAGCCCTCAAGGCCCAGAAATGCTTATCTTCCCCTGTAAAGTTCAACAGCCTTCCACCAGCCATGCTACAACCTTTGGGGTAGCACTGCATCGGAGCACTGGGACAGACAAAGGCATCTGCAAGACAAACAATAAAGCAGTGCACAAGGTTGAACAATTCAGGTTTGTGTGTATTATCGGAAGTGTTGTTGGAAAAAGTTTTTATGGAATTTTGTTTGGGGTGTTTTTTACTTTAGGACTTTGGCCAAGAGGATGGTGAGATGGTCTGTAGCAGATGGACTGAAAAGTGGGGAATTGTGGAGCAACTGTGGAGTTGGAATGACATCTTAGGGGAACCAGAGTCTCAGGGCTGGATTTTAAAAGCCCGCCGCCAAGATTGGCAGCATGATGAAAAAATGGTGGCCCGCCACAATCTCATGTGCAGTGGCTCATTTAAATAAATGGGGCAGACCACCTGCCCTAATCTTGTGGAGGGGGCGGGCTGTCTGTTTCCAGCAATGGCGTCAGCTGCCTGTGCGCAGGTGCTGGCGCCATTTTCAATTTAAATTTTTAAAGTCCTATCTCCCAAAATTAAATAAATAAATGCCTAATGCCCCTTTCCCATGCCCCCCCATAACAATTATAATCACTATTTGCCCTTTACCCCCCCAAAACACTTACCTGTTACATCTGACCTTTCCCCCCAAAACTGTACAAAGTTGAAGGTTCAACTGCCCCTACAATTCCCGACATGCATGATATATACTTAACCCCTTCCTCCCCCCACCCACCCCCACACTGACAAATTTAGCTCCTCCCTTCTCCCCACCAGTGTGGTGCCACATTTCCCCGGACGGGGATCTGAAGGCGCAGGAGTGCCGGCCGCCGCACCGAAGATCGCTGCGGGCCCTCAAGATCGCAGGTAAGTCTACTTAAATGTAATAATTTTATTGATTTGAATATTTAAATAGTGGTCCCGTTGCCCAGTGGCGGGGGTGGGGGGCTGCCATGGAGCCTTGTCGCCAGCAGGAGGATCGGGCAGGGCCCTCCCGGCGCCGAGTACTGTGGCGGGCCTCATCTGGAGCCCTCTTCAGGGATCCCCCCCTGCTACGGAACCATATGCCTGGGGAGAACAAACTCCAGCCCTCAGTATCCACTCACCAGCAGCCTGCCCAGAGGGAACGGGTCCTAGATGCCTCCTCCCTGTCTTCTCTTCCTCCTCTTCTTGTTCCACCTCTTTTTCCTCCTCCTTGTCCTTCTCCCAAGGTGGCCTCCAAATGTCTGGTGGAAGACCTACAACTGCAAGATAGTAAAGTTCTGGAGCGTGCAACAGCCAAACACCAACTTGAACACCTGCTCTGGTGAGAACTAGAGCACTCTCCTCGAGACATTCAGGCAGTGGAAATGTTGCTTCAGGATACTGAGGGTTTGCGCCACCACGTTTCTTGTTACTGTGTGATTCTCACCATAGGTGTGCTGTCCTTGTATGGTTGGGTGGTGGAGTGGAGTCATAAGCCAGGTGTATTGTGGTTGTCCCTTGTCGCCCAGCCTGGTTCTTCATGATGGCCCAAAAATGGTGGGAATGCCTGACTGCCACCAGATGAAGCTGTCATGGCTGCTGCCAGGATGACAGGCATTTTCTGAGAGGATCTTCTAGTGATGGTCACACACCAACTGGATGTTGGTAGAGAGGTAGCCCTTGCAGTTACAGAACATCTCCCTGTTAATATGTGATGCCTGCAGAGCCACACTTGTCATGGAGTCATAGAGTCATAGAGTTGTACAGCATAGAAACAGGCCCTTCGGCCCACCGCGTCCATGCCGACCATAATGCCTATCTATACTAATCCCACCTGCCTGCATTACTTCCATATCCCTCTATGCCTTGCTCATTCAAATACCTGTCCAGATGCCTCTTAAATGTCACTACTGTTCCTGCCTCCACCACCTCCTCAGGCAGCTCATTCCAGATACCCACTATTCTTTGTGTGAAAATCTTACCCCTTTGATCCCCTTTAAACCTCCTCCCTCTCACCTTAAATCTATGCCCTCTAGTTTTAGTCACCCCTAACAGGGGAAAAAGACTCTGGCTATCTACCCTATGTATGCCTCTCATAATTTTATATACCTCTATCATGTCCCTCTCAGCCTCCTTCGCTCCAGGGAAAACAGACCCAGCCTATCCAATCTCTCTTTATAATTCAAGCTCTCCAAACCAGGCAACATCCTTGTGAATCTTTTCTGCACTCTCTCTAGCTTAATCACATCTTTCCTGTAGTACGGTGACCAGAACTGCACACAGTCCTCCAAATGCGGCCTAACCAACGTTAAATACAACTGTAACATGATGTCCCAAATCTTGTACTCAATGCCTTGGCCGATGAAGGCAAGCATGCCATATGCCTTCTTCACCACCCTGTCTACCTGTGTTGCCACTTTCAGGGAACTATGTACTTGCACCCCAAGGTCTCTCTGCTCAAGAACACTCCCCAGGGCCCTGCCATTCACTGTATATGTCCTGCCCTGGTTTAACTTCCCAAAATGCATCACTTCACACTTGTCTGTGTTAAATTCCATTTGCCAATCCCTTGCTCACTTTCCCAGTTGATCTATATCCTGTTGTAACCTTAGACAACCTTCTTCACTGTCCACTATACCACCACTTTTGGTGTCATCGGCAAACTTACCAATCATGCCCCTTACATTCACATCCAAGTCATTAATATATATGACAAACAACAGAGAGCCCAGCACCGATCCCTGCGGCACACCACTGGTCACCGGCCTCCAATCTGAAAAACAACCCTCTACCTCCTATCACCAAGCCAATTTTGTATCCAATTTGCTAGCTCACCCTGGATCCCATGTGTTCCAAAATTCTGGACCAGTCTACCATGCGGGACCTTGTCAAAGGCCTTGCTAAAGTCCATGTAGATAACGTCCATCGCCCTGCCCTCATCAATCCTCTTGGTCACCTCTTCGAAAAACTCAATCAAATTCGTGAGACATGATTTCCCACACACAAAGCCATGCTGACTATCCCTAATCAGACCATGCCTTTTCAGATGCATATAAATCCTGTCTCTCAGAATCCCTTCCAATAACTTTCCCACCACTGATGTAAGGCTCACCGGCCTGTAGTTCCCTGGCTTACTCCTGCTGCCCTTCTTAAATAAAGGCACAACATTAGCTATCCTCCAGTCTTCCGGTACCTCACCTGTGGCTAACGATGATACAAAAATCTCTGTCAGGGCCCCAGCAATCACCTCCCTTGCTTCCCAGAGCATCCTAGGAGACACGTGGTCAGGCCCTGGGGATTTCTCCACCTTAATGCGCTTCAAAACCTCCAACACCTCCTCCTTTGTAATGTTGATATGCTCCAGGATATCGGTGTTCCCTCCCTTGAACTCACTAGCTTCCATGACCTTCTCCACAGTAAATAAGAATGAGAAATATTCATTTAAGATCTCGCCCATTTCCCGTGGCTCTACACATAGATTGCCACACTGATCCTTAAGGGGACCTACTCTCTCCCTAGCTACCCTTTTACTCTTAATATACTTATAGAATCTTTTAGGATTCTCCTTTATCTTGCCTTCCTAATTTCCTTCTTAAGTGTAGTCCTACATCCCCTCCTCCTTGAGGGACTTGCTCGATCCCAGCTGCCTATACCTGACATATGCCTCCTTCTTTGTCCTGACCAGACCCTCAATATCCCTCGTCAACCAAGGTTCCCTAAACTTGCCAGCCTTGCCCTTCCATCTAACAGGAACATGCCGGCCCTGAACTCTTCCTATCTCACTTTTAAAAGCCTCCCACCTGCCAGACGTCCCTTTACCTGTAAACAGCCTCTCCCATTCAACATTTGAGAGTTCCTGCCTGATGCCATCGAAATTAGCCTTCCCCCAATTTAGGACTTCAACCTGAGGACCAGTCCTATCCTTTTACATAACTATCTTGAAGCTAATCGAGTTATGGTCACTGGTCCCAAAGTGCTCCCCCACTGACACATCAACCACCTGTCCATCCTCATTTCCTAAAGAGGAGGTCGAGTGTAGCCCCTTCTCTAGTAGGGCCATCTACATACTGCTTCAGAAAACTATCCTGGACACACTTAACAAATTCTTCCATCTGATCCCTTAGCACTAAGGCAGTCCCAGTCAATATTAGGGAAGTTAAAATCACCTACTATTACAAACCTATAATTCCTACACCTATCTGTGATTTCCCTACATATATGCTCCTCCACTTCCCTCTGACTATTGGGGGGCCTATAGTATAATCCCATCAAAGTGATCACCCCTTTCCTATTTCTAAGTTCTACTTAGAATGACTGCGCCATTGGGAATCTCCAGTCTGGCAAATCCACATGCTCTCTCCTCCTGATTCTCAGTGAGAAGGCGATTAAGTCCCCTCTCCTTTTATGCAGAGCATCTGTGACCTCCCTCATACAATGATGGATAGTGAACTGTCATCTGCTGATGTCACTTGCTGCTGCTTGGAAGGATCCATTGGCATAGAAATTTAGGGCAATAGTGAACTTGACAGCCACTGGCTGCCAGCTACCTGCCCTGCTGTGCACCTGCAGGTCCGGTTGTAGGAGGTTGCACAGTTTAGTTACCACCTCCTTGATGAAATGTAGGTGCCTCAGACATTGGTCCTGGCTGAGGTGGAGGTAGGAGAAGTGTTCCCTAAAGACCCTTAGTGATTAGGACCTTCTACTTCCTCCCTCCACACACAACGTCCCCTCTCTGCTGCCTTTTTGCTCCATTTCCAAGTCATGATCAAGGTTAACAAGGGACTGCAACTATAGCCTCCATTAATGAAGCAGACTTTCTCCTAATAGGCCGAACAACTCCTCTGACCTTCTTGTCAGGATCTGGCACCATTCCCATAAAAAGTTAGCAAACCTCCTGCAATAACACAACACAGGACTCCCACTACCTCTGTACCAGCAAAAGTAAGTCAAAAGCACCTCACCTGAAAGTTGGACAGTTAGCCCTTTAAATAACACAGGTTCATCTGCGAGTAATTAGCAGAGTACATTAATGGGATCCGAAAGGTCCAAAATGGCAGATTATGCACCAAATCAGCTTTAGAGGCTGTTTGACGTCACAATCTGCCCATTACACATACTCCTGAACACGCACCCTGTCAGTCAAGGCGCCCCATGCAGGCCATGGTGTAAGTGGCCAGAAGTTTCAGTTCGGGGCTTCCTTGATGCCAGCATTAGCGGGCAACCCCGCCTCAGCTGTTTCCGGGAACCCCTGTCTGCCTTTTGGACTCATCTGGCAACTAATTAGTTGCTGGTGGGGCTTCCGTCCCTTTAAGTGATGAGAGGCTGCCTCCAAGAGCTGCTGGCAAGTAGGAGGGCTGGCTGCTCTTCAGTCTCAGCAGCACCACCGGGAGTGGGGCCACTGCAGGGACTTCACCCTGCTGAGATGATACAGCAATGTATGGCACCCTCACAACAAGGTCAGTGGGTTCGGGGTTGTTGGGGCCAGTCAGGCAGGCCCCAGTGTTGGGGGAGTATGGGATTTGGTGAAGGCAGGGGTTGTGTTGCTGCGGGTGCGGCCATTGCCACTGTAGGCCCTTCATGGGCCACAAGTGCCCAATTAGTAGGGCCCACCCCACCAAGACCACAGGAAGGCCAGCAGGGCTCACCAGGTGGTCTCCCCATGTGGTTGACAGCCCACCCATCACTGGTAAAATGCCAGCGGTGAAAGGAAGAGGCCCTTAATTGGCCACTTAAGTGGCACAATTGGCCTCTGGGCAGGTGGGCCGTCCTCCAACTTCCCCGCTGCTGCTTAAATGCCATGGTGGTGGGAAAATGATGTGCACTCCACCACCTGCCCTCCCACCTTTCCTCACCATTTCAGGGCACACCTCTCCCAGCACATCCCTAGAAGGCTGGTAGAATCCAGCCCAATGTCTCTATAGTATTAGGTGTGGGGTCCATTCTCAGCTCCTTTACTGTCAAGGGGATGGGTTTTACAACTTAATGTGAGGCACTGGAACAGTGCTGCAGGCATCAACCACTCCTTAACAAGAGTCAGCATCACCAGTAAAAGAGTAGAGAAAAACAGTGACATTACAGACTGGTTTAACAGGAAAAATAATCGCCTACAAAAAGTATTACATTGCACTTCCTTCAGGGAAATGCACGACAGAAATGTGGAGGTTGTTTAGGGAGCACTTGCTGCGACTGCTGGATAGGTTTGTCCCGATGAGGCAAGGAAGGGATGGTAGGGTGAAGGAACCTTGGAGGACAAGAGATGTGGAACAGCTAGTCAAGAGGAAGAAGGAAGCTTACTTAAGGTTGAGGAAGCAAGGATCAGACAGGGCTCTAGAGGGTTACAAGGTAGCCAGGAACGAACTGAAGAATGGACTTAGGAGAGCTAGAAGGGGACATGAAAAAGTCTTGGCGGGTAGGATTAAGGAATATCCCAAGGCGTTCTACACTTATGTGAGGAACAAGAGGATGGCCAGAGTGAGGGTAGGGCCGATCAGGGATAGTGGAGGGAACTTGTGCCTGGAGTCGGAGGAGGTAGGGGAGGTCCTAAATGAATACTTTGCTTCAGTAATCACTAGTGAGAGGGACCTGGTCGTTTGTGAGGACAGCGTGGAACAGGCTGATATGCTCGAACAGGTTGAGGTTAAGAGGGAGGATGTGCTGGAAATTTTGAATGATATGAGGACAGATAAGTCCCCGGGGCCAGACGGGATTTCCCCAAGGATATTACGGGAAGCAAGGGAAGAGATTGCTGCGCCTTTGGCGATGATCTTTGCATCCTCACTGTCCACTGGAATAGTACCGGATGATTGGAGGCTGGCAAATGTTGTTCCCTTGTTCAAGAAAGGGAATAGGGATAACCCTGGGAATTATAGACCAGTCAGTCTTACGTCGGTAGTGGGCAAATCATTGGAGAGGATTCTGAGAGACAGGATTTATGATTATTTGGAAAAGCATGGTTTGATTAGAGAAAGTCAGCATGGCTTTGTGAGGGGCAGGTCATGCCTCACAAGCCTTATTGAATTCTTTGAAGATGTGACAAAACACATTGATGAAGGAAGAGCAGTGGATGTGGTGTATATGGATTTTAGCAAGGCGTTTGATAAGGTTCCCCATGGTAGGCTCATTCAGAAAGTGAGGAGGCCTGGGATACAGGGGAAGTTGGCTGTCTGGATACAAATTTGGCTGGCCCATAGAAGACAGAGGGTGGTAGTAGATGGAAAGTATTCAGCATGGAGCTCGGTGACCAGTGGTGTTCCGCAGGGATCTGTTCTGGGACCTCTGCTCTTTGTGATTTTTATAACTGACTTGGATGAGGAAATGGAAGGCTGGGTTAGCAAGTTTGCCGATGACACGAAAGTTGCTGGAGTTGTGGATAGTGTGGAAGGCTGTTGTAGGTTGCAACGGGACATTGACAAGATGCAGAGCTGGGCTGAGAAGTGGCAGATGGAGTTCAACCTGGAAAAGTGTGAAGTGATTCATTCTGGAAGGTCGAATTTGAATGCGGAATACAGGCTTAAAGACAGGATTCTTGGTAGTGTGGAGGAACAGAGGAATCTTGGGGTCCATGTCCATAGATCGCTCAAAGTTGCCACCCAAGTTGATAGGGTTGTTAGGAAGGCGTATGGTGTGTTGGCTTTCATTAACAGGGGGATTGAGTTTAAGAGCCGCGAGGTTATGCTGCAGCTCTATAAGGTCCTGGTTCGACCACACTTGGAATACTGTGTTCAGTTCTGGTCACCTCATTATAGGAAGGATGTGGAAGCTTTAGAGAGGGTGCAGAGGAGATTTACCAGGATGCTGCCTGGACTGGAGGGCATGTCCCACGAAGAAAGATTGAGGGAGCTAGGGCTTTTCTCATTGGAGCGAAAAGGATGAGAGGTGACTTGATAGAGGGGTACAAGATGATGAGAGGCACAGATAGAGTGGATAGCCAGAGACTTTTTCCCAGGGTGGAAAGGGCTATCACCAGGGGGCAAAATTTTAAGGTGATTGGAGGAAGGTTTCGGGGAGATGTCAGAGGTAGGTTCTTTACACAGAGAGTGGTGGGTGCGTGGAATGCACTGCCAGCGGTGGTAGTAGAAGCAGATACATTAGGGGCATTTAAGCGACTCTTGGATAGGTACATGGATGATAGTAGAATGAAGGGTAGGTAGTTAGTTTGATCTTAGAGTAGGTTAAAGGTTCGGCACAACATCGTGGGCCGAAGGGCCTGTACTGTGCTGTACTGTTCTATGTTCTATGTTCCTTGATTTTTAAACAAAAGGTAAAAATAGATTGTAGTAAATTGAAAAAGAATATGCATGAGTACACAAGCACAAAACAGTTTAAATATGCTTGTTTCGCAATTTTCCAAGAATAACATCAGATTCCATCTTTATACTGAACAGGTTCACAATTAACTATTTAGATTAGATTAGAGATACAGCACTGAAACAGGCCCTTCGGCCCACCGAGTCTGTGCCGAACATCAACCACCCATTTATACTAATCCTACACTAATCCCATATTCCTACCAAACATCCCCACCTGTCCCTATATTTCCCTACCACCTACCTATACGAGTGACAATTTATAATGGCCAATTTACCAATCAACCTGCAAGTCTTTTGGCTTGTGGGAGGAAACCGGAGCACCCAGAGAAAACCCACGCAGACACAGTGAGAACTTGCAAACTCCACACAGGCAGTACCCGGAATCGAACCCGGGTCCCTGGAGCTGTGAGGCTGCGGTGCTAACCGCTGCGCCACTGTGCCACCCATTCAAGTTCTAAGAAATGTTTCAGTTTGTTTACCAAATGTTGTCACTCCAGTAGCAGTAAATATTTTCTATTGTCAGAGCCTAATCAATGTAGTGTGCACTGTTCTGGCGATCTAATTATTGGAAAGATATTACTGTCCATGAGATGATGCAAGAGATAAGCAATAAAGATGATTCCAGGGATTAGGAAATTAGGTTATGAAGAGAGGTTAAGGAATTGGGTTTGTGTTTGGAAAAGGGAAGACTGTGCGAAGATCAAAGGAAGAGCACAGCAATCTACACTTGATGTACTTTAAATCAAGGGGCCAATTACAAGGTGGTGCACTCTGGGAGTGTCACCTTCCCAGTAGGCACATGGCCCTCATGCTTGGGAGGAGTCAGACTGTTGTAGGAGAATTCGAATCTGACATCAAATATGCTGGCATCGTAATCTTTTCATTTTGTTCGACTAAATCTTTGACACATGCTTTGTCTCTAAGCAGAAGACATACAGAGAAATCAATGTAATTACTTGTCTTTTCTCTGGGTAGAAATATAACCTTTATCAATCCTTTCAAAGAACAAAGAACAAAGAACAGTACAGCACAGGAACAGGCCATTCGGC
The DNA here is from genome assembly GCF_036365525.1 of Heterodontus francisci. Classification (NCBI taxonomy): domain Eukaryota; kingdom Metazoa; phylum Chordata; class Chondrichthyes; order Heterodontiformes; family Heterodontidae; genus Heterodontus; species Heterodontus francisci. The sequence continues at coordinate 118,489,969 of NC_090373.1, read as the reverse complement.
CCTCCAAGCCTGCGCCGATCTTGATGCCTGCCTAAACTGAAACCTTCTGCATTTCCGGGGTCCGTATCCCTCTATTCCCATCCTATTCATGTATTTGTCAAGATGCCTCTTAAACGTCATTATTGTACCTGCTTCCACCACCTCCCCCGCAACAAGTTCCAGGCACTCACCACCCTCTGTGTAAAGAACTTGCCTCGCACATCCCCTCTAAACTTTTCCCCTCTCACCTTAAACCTATGTCCCCTAGTAACTGACTCTTCCACCCTGGGAAAAAGCTTCTGACTATCCACTCTGTCCATGCCGCTTATAACTTTGTAAACCTCTATCATGTCGCCCCTCCGCCTCCGTCGTTCCAGTGAAAACAATCCGAGTTTAACCAACCTCTCCTTATAGCTAATGCCCTCCAGACCAGGCAACATCCTGGTAAACCTCTTCTGCACCCTCTCCAAAGCCTCCACGTCCTTCCACAATCCTGACTCTCATGACAAATTGTGAAGGAAAGCTCAAAAGCCATGAAATATATTTCCTACTGAGATGAAAGGAGAGATTAAGAAATGGGATACCCGAACTAAAGCACTGACAGAAACTGTTAAAAGATAAATGAATACGTATTTGAAAAAAGATAAAATGTAAAGGATTTAGGGAAAGGGCAGGAAAATGACACCCAATGGATAGTTCTTGCAGAGAACAGGTGCAGGGGAGATGGGCCAAATGGCCTCCTTCTGTACTGTAAAATCCTTTGAGTCTATGACTTTCTGAGAGATCCTGAATTACCTACAAAATTAAAATAATGGTCCGTGGGTGACCACCTGACAATCAAACCTCACAAAGAAACTTTAAAATGGTAAAATTATGCAAGTGAGAGACTTCTAAACTAACCGACCTGCTTTAGGAACATAGGAACAGGAGTAGGCCAATTAGAACATAGCTGATCTGCACCTTAACTCCATTTCCACACCTTTGTTCCATATCCCGTAAAACTCTTACCTAACAAAAATCTATCAAACTCAGTTTTGAATTTTTCAATTGACCTAGCCTCGACAGTTTTTTTGGGAGAGTTCCAGTATTCCATCACCCTTTGTGTGAGGAAGTGCTTCCTAACATCACCCTTAAATGGTCTAACTCTAATTTTAAGGGTATGTCCTCTTGTTCTTAAATCCCCAATCAAAGGAAATAGTTGCTGTCTATCTGCCCTATCAAATATTTTCATCAATTTGTAATGTATTCCATATTTTCAGGCACTTTGACAAATACGAGACATGTAGGGCAGATTAATGAGGCTGAACCCCCGAGCAGATCTTTTGAATTTGTCTGTGTACCTGTTATTGATTTTATATTGTTTTTCCATTGGCATTATTTTGTATCTATGTAAACTAGGGATTTCTATTCAGATTCACAAAATGTGGGCTTCAAAGTTTTGTTTCTGCTTCGATTTATATTATGTCTGCAGTGGAGTAAAACTGATGGAAACTGTAGTATAAGGGTATGAAAGGGTTAATCTTGAAAGTGTATAAAGAATACGGTCCACCACGATGATGTAAGAGACCATGTGGGAGAGCCTTGAGAATTGATGGTGCGTGGCTTTTGAAGGAGACACACAGGCTAGTATGGAGTGTATTAGTTGTTATGAAATAAATATTAATGTTTAAATACTACAGCCAAAGAACCTCTCTGGTCGATTCAATAAGGTGGCAGCATACAGAACCAAACATATAACAGAAACTACTGCAGCAACAAAAACATACTTTGCATAGTACTATTAACATATCAAAACATGTCAAGGTGCTTCACAAGCTGGTGGGGAGGGTGGGTCAGATGCTTATAATTCCTGAGCTGATCTTGTGCCCTCAGCAGTGCAAATTATGGTCCAAAAATCATAGTACACAACAGCTGAATCACAATTGATTTCTCTACTCCATCCAAGACCCACTAAGTAAATGCCATCTCACTCCAGTATAACAGACTGGGCTGACAAAGCCTGCCAGACATCTCATGACATCGTCGTATCATCACCCACTGAAACTCAAAGCTCCCAGTGTATACATGCAGTGGTTGTAAACATAGTGTATCATGCAGTCCATAAATGCCTGTACATACACAATGTTACTCTTGAGGTTTGAAAAACATTACTATCTGCAGGAAGTTTAACCCTGTCAGTAGCCTTGCTGACATATGTGATATTAGCTTCACTAATTGGTCTGACTTAAGCTAGTTTCGGAAATAGGTCTGTGTGACAATGTAAAAGAGGATTATGAAGTGTTAGGTTCATAACCATTACAATCTTGTCGTGCCACTATGGACGTCATGAATTTGCCTTGTACGACATCTTTCAAATGCTGACTGGAGTAGCCATGAGTACCAATCAGTCAGCAATGCACATTTACTTTACAATTCACCACGGTTTCATTCAAGAGGACAAAACATAACATGAGGTTTGAAGAAGCAGCTTGGATCAGCTGGTAGCACTCTAGTTTCTAAGTCATAAATTTGTGGGTTTGAGCTGAATATAGTTTGACACTTAATTGCAGTATTGAGGGACTGTGAGAGATACGAAACTGGAGCCCTGTTTTAGTTACTCAGGTGGATATAGAAGAGCCTCTGGCAGTATTCAAAAGGGAGAAGAGAATTTCCTTGTGTTCCTGTCACTGTTCTTCCCTTAACCAAAAATAGATTACCTCATCATTTGCTGCTTGAGGATTCATTGTACTTACAATGGAAGTATACAAGAGAGGAAGTATTTCTTAGTTTCTTGTCAATTTTTAATCGATATTGACAGTTATATTACGCATCTCTGTATGATTACATAAATGGCATTTGATGCAAGCATAGACGTATCATCACAATTGTGGGTGTTGTCTTGGCAACACCCTTAGTCTTTCTCCTTGGCAAATTTGTACTGGGTAGGAGTTTCAGAAATTAGAATTAACTGAAGGGTGGTTGCTAGTTCATGAGTCTGTGAATCTCTGTTATTAAGGGTGTGACAGAGAAACAAGATATCTACAGGCTTGCCAGTTTAGTGTCAATTGTGGAGAAACTACTAATATGATATAAGGGATAGAGTGACTGAACAATTTAACAAATATGTGCTAATCAAAAACAGTCAATATGGCTTTGTTAAAGGTTAGTCATGTCTAAATAATGTAGTTGAATTTTTTGAGGAAGTTACAAATAAAGTAGACAAGAGTCTATAGATGTTATCTATATGGATTTCCAGAAGGCATTTGATAAGGTTTCACACAAAATATTAATGGTAAAAATGAGAGTGCATAGGATTGGAGGTAGCCTTTTGACTTGAGTTGGAAATTGTTTGAAAGGCTCCATCCCCCACCAGGACGGTTTGAGGGCTCTCCGCTTCTTCCTTGAACAGAGGCTCAGCCAGTCCCCATCCACTGCCACCCTCCTCCACCTGGCTGAACTTGTTCTCACATTGAACAACTTCTCCTTCAACTCCACTCACTTCCTTCAAGTAAAAGGTGTTGCTATGGGGACCCACCTGGGTCCTAGTTATGCCTGTCTTTTTGTCGGATATGTCGAACATTCCTTGTTCCAGTCCTACTCAGGCCGCCTCCCTCAATTCTTTTTCCGGTACATTGATGACTGTATCGGTGCCGTTTCCTGCTCCTGCCATGAACTGGAAAACTTTTATCAACTTTGCTTCTAATTTCCACCCTTCTCTCACCTTTACATGGTCCATCTTCGACACTTCAGTCCCCTTCCTCGACTTCTCTGTCTCCATCTCTGGGGTTAGACTATCCACTAATTTTCATTCTAAGCCCACCGACTCCCACAGCTACCTCAACTACACTTCTTCACACCCTGCCTCCTGTAAGGACTCCATTCCATTCTCCCAGTTTCTACGTCTCCGACGCATCTGCTCTGATGATGCTACCTTCCATGACAGCACTTTGCTCCATGACCTTCTGGTCAGCTATTCTGTGACCTTGTCCTATCAACACCTTCTCTTTTGTTATCTTTTGCCCCATCCCCGCTTTACTTGCTTAAAATCTTTTACAATTCTTATATCTTCCAGTTCTGAAGAAGGGTCACTGACTTGAAAGGTTAACTCTGCTTCTCTCTCCACAGATGCTGCCAAACCTGCTGAGTATTTCCAGCGTTTCTTGTTTTTATTTCAAATTTCCAGCATCCGCAGTATTTTGCTTTTATTTTAGGTGAAAATTTTAACTTTCTTGATTCATCGGGCATTGAGGGACACCCAGTAGAGCATGGAAAACCCAGAAGTTAGGGTTCCCCTGCTCACTGTGGTATTTTAATAAACTGTCAGTGATGTTGCAGCATACTGTGGTATTTTAATACCACAGTATGCTGCGACATCACTGAAGTTTTACTGCCCAGAAGACAGGCTGATTGACAGACTTGGCAAGCAGTCAGTAGAGATGCACAGTAAGGAGTTCCCCAGGTGTCTGCCCAGGTGCCATCTTGGAAACAGCAGCCTAAGACATACAACACCAGACTTACGTTTCTGATGTATTTTGAAGGTGAAAAAAAATCTAATTTATAAAATTATTTGAATTGGCTTTCTGATATGACTTTGCATTCTGATGCCATTTCCAATGGGAACGTTGGGGTAGATATTTGCATGGTTGATAATTCTACTATCTGATTACCACCGGATGTCTAAATGACTCCTTTGAGTTACTGCCATAGAATTTCTGAGGTTTCTCTGGGGGTGGGGGAGGCGGACATCACTCAAATCCCATGTTAATGAGTCAGGAATTATGCAACAGTAACTCCCATCTTCTTTTCCTCTCTCTTTATTCAACAAGCTCCCAGAAGTGAGCATGAGTGCCATCTTTTGCAGGCTTATTAGGGTTAGAACATTCTGGCTGCTGTTTTGTACAGCAAATCTGCAGTAAGTTGCATTTCCACTCCCATTCCTGGGGATACCTTTAGCCTAGGGAAATCACCCGTAACTATGTTCAGGTCAGATCACCAGATCGAACGTAGAGGGGCGCACCATATGACTTCACCCAGTGGAGGGGGAGAGGGGGAGGGAAGGAAGTTTGACCCTCATATGTTAACTCTGTTTTAGACTATTCTGGCTTTGTTTTCTGAGTATCTGTAACCTCAATAAATTGCTGCGCTGTCTGTTTTTGTGTGATTGCCTTACTTGTAAATAAGTCTATTTGTTTTAGCCTTTATGAAACGGTGTGATGTTTACTGCCTTTTGGAGTACACAGGAGAATGTGCAAGGGATGATCATTAGCTACAATAAACTGTGTCATAATAAAGGGGTAATGATAATCCATTGACGTACAACTTCACTCACACCATGTTTAAAGGGGGTAGCACTGGGGGGTTTCCTTGTGTCATGTTTTCAGCTTAAGTGATAGAAATTAATTGTTGTAATTAGTCAACAACTCCATTATCATTGTAACATGTTACCTGGTTAGAAAGTGAGCTAGATAGAGTTTGATCTTTTTTCATTGAGCAATTCCTATGATCCTATGTATGTGAGATTGCCTATCGCATTGGGAGTCACTAGCTGGCAAAAGAGGGAAATGGTGCCACATTCTGTGGACTGGTTTGCATTACCACAATGTCCAGTTGTGACAGCAGCTTGGCAACAGGCACCAACGTCAAAAACAACAACTCACAGCATCACTTGGCAGCTTCATGTGTGGCGCTTGTGGCAGAACCTGCCTCTCAAGGATTGGCCTTCATAGCCATCAGCAAAGGTGCACCAAGAGAAGACACCCCACCTAAATGTATTGTTTGCTGCATGTTTATCATCTTTCGAGGATGGAAGGATGCCAAACATTCCTTTCAAACTGTGTTGTGCTTGATCTTTCTTCATTCATAGTGCCATGACTACTGCCCAACAGGCGGATGAGGAGAGTGGTACATGGGAATATTATCCAATGTTCTGTGTATCTTGGAAGAAAACATGTCAAATAATGTACATCTGTTAGTGTGTCAGCTTTTGACTTGGATTCCTGCTTGAAACTACAATTTCTCTATGTTGCTTTGGAAGGTTGTTCCTTTTGCTGGTTTACGTCAGCGAGTGCTGCAGAACAACTTCACCTGACAATGTTTTTTATTCCATTGCCATCAGCTATACCATTCCTGTCTATCAATTTTTTATCCGTCAACACGAGCAAAATTCTTCCACGTCCTGTGTCTCCTCTTCCTTCAGATTTCCTTCATAGGAACATAGGTACAGGAGTAGGCCATTTAGCCCATCAAGCCTGCTCCGCCATTCAATATGATCATGGCTGATCATCCACTTCAATGCCTTTTTCCTACATTACCCCCATATCCCTTTATGTCATTGTTATTTAGAAATCTGTCAATATCTGCTTTAAAGATACTCAATGACAGAGCTTCCACAGCCCTCTGGAGTAGAGCATTCCAAAGATTCACAATCCTCTGAATAAGGAAATTTCTCCTCATCTTGGCCCGAAGTGGCTTCCCCCTTATTTTGAAATTGGGTCCCCTAGTTCGAGACTCCCCAACCAGAGGAAACACCTTACCTGCATCCACCCTGTCTATCCCTTTGAGTATTTTGTAGGTTTCAATGAGATCACGTCTCATTCTTCGAAACTCTAGAGAACACAGGCCCAGTTTCCCCAATCATAGGACAGTTCTACTATCCCGGGAACAAGTCTGGTGAACCTTCATTGCACTCCTTCTATGGTAATAATATCCTTCCTAAGGTAAGGAGACCAAAACTGCACACAGTATGCCAGGTGCAGTCTAACCAAGGTTCGATACAATTGAAGCAAGATTTCACTACTCCTGTACTCAAATCCTCTTGCGATAAAGGCTAACATACCATTAGCCTTCTTAATTGCTTGCTGCACCTGCATGTTAGCTTTCAGTGGCTTATTGCCAAGGACACCCAGGTCCCTTTGTACATCTACGCTTTTTGATCTCTTATCATTTAAGAAATACTCTGCACATTTATTCCTCCTACCAAAGTGGATAACCTCACATTTTACTACATTATATTCCATCTGCCATGTTCTGGCCACTCACTGGGCTGAATTTTATCAGTGCGCCGCACATCACAGCGGCGATCTTTGATGTCGACGGCCTTCAGGCGCAGATGCACCGTCGCTGGGCCCCTCTGATATTTCGCATAAATGGAGGGGGTGGAGTGGCCACCCCCAATGTGATAGAGGGGGCGGCCGTTCTGTCCCCAGCAACGGCCTCTGGCGACACACACAGGCGCCAGAGCCATTTTTAAAGGGCTTCAAGCCCATCAGTGCCATTTAAATGTTTAAAGAGACAGTGTTGTGAAAAAAGTGAAATAAAATTTTATTCACATTTCCAATCCCCTCTTGTCCCTCACATCCTTTCCCCCACGAACTTTATTCCCTTTGACCCTAAACCCCTTCCCACCATACCCACAACCAATCGGAGCGGTTTTCACCGAATGGAGTTCTGAAGGTGTGGGACTTAGCGGCCGTAATATCAGCGTCGGTCAGCCACTGGGACAGGTAAGTTAATTTGCATATTTATTCATTAATTTTAATATTTAAATGAAGGCCACGCTGATGAGCGGCCCAGGCGGGGCCGCACCGAGGCCTCGCCGCCGGTAAAATGCGGCTGGCCTTCTTGGTGTTGGAGGTCATGGCGAATTTTCTGGGACCCCCGCCATGAACCCCGATGCCAGAGGCTTCATGAAATTCAGACTACTAAGTCTGTCCAAATCCTCTTGTAGCAGGTTTGCACCTTCCTCACAACACACATTCCCACCTAGTTTTGTGTCCTCCGCGAATTTGGGAATATTATTTTTGGTCCCCACATCCAAATCATTGATATATATTGTGAACAGCTGGGACCCAAGTACTGATCCTTGTGGTACCCCACTAGTCTGCCAACGTGAGAATGACCTGTTTATTCCTACTCTTGGCTTTCTGCCTGTTAATCAATCCTTAATCCATGCCAGTATATTACCTCCTTTTCCATGTGCTTTAATTTTGCTAACCAACCTCCTGTGGGTACTTTATCAGAAGCCTTCTGAAAATCCAAGTATACTACATCCACCAACTCCCCTTTATCAATTCTGTTAGTAACATCCTCAAAAAACTTCAACAGGTTCGTCAAAAATGATTTCCCATTCATAAATCCATGTTGACTATGCCCAATCAGATCACTATTATCCAAGTGTCCATTTATCACAGCTTTTAAAATAGATTCTAGAATTTTGGCAGACTATCACCAATCCATCCACTATCTCCATATCTACCTCTTTCAACACTCTGGGTTGTAGAATATCAGGTCCTGGAGACTTATCAATCTTCAGTCCCATTAATTTCTCCAATACAACCTTCTTACTAATATTAATTTTCTTCAAATCCGCATTCTCCCTAGTCCCTTGGATCTCTAACTCTGGGAGATTTCTTGTATCTTCCTCAGCGAAGAGAGACACAAAGTTATCATTTAGCTTCTCTGCCATTTCTCTATTCTCCATTATAAATTCTCCCGACTTTGCCTGTAATGCATCCACATTTATCAGCCAAACGTTTCCTTTTTACATACCTATAGAAGCCATTACAGTCCATTTTTATGTTTTTTGCTAGTTTACATTCATATTCTATTCTCCCTTTCTTTATCAGTTTCTTGGTCCTCCTTTGCTGTATTCTAAAATCCTGCCAATCCTCAGGTTTGCTACTATTTCTGGCAACTTTACAGGCTTTTTCTGTGCAGACAGAAAGAACATGTATACACATTCCACCTGTTTCAGTTAAACAAAATAAGTGACAGCTGATTCATTCCTCAGGGCAATGCTTTGATCAATCAGAGTCAAGCTGCCTGGTTTAAATTTCAAACAAAGCTTGGCGGTTAACTGTCAGTCATGATTGTCAGTTCTCCATGGCAATGCCTCTACCAATCAGAGTCCACTTGCTAATCAATCAGCACTCTGTTATCATATAACATAAATTTGTTGCTTCCCTTACATTAGTATTCTTGCGAATTATCCTGATGAGTGCAAGATGAAAAGCTTCGACAAAATGTCTCTGTTTTCACCAATACTTTTCTTCTAATCTTATACAATCATTAACTTCCTTTGTTAGCCATGGTTGACTGCCTTTTCTTTTAGGGTTTTTGTGCCTTGAAGGAAGTAGCTGTAAACTATATAATAATTCTTTCAAGACTATCCATTGTCTATGTACTATTATCCCTTTTTATGTATTTTCCCAATCCACCTCAGCCAATTTGCCCCTCATAGCTTCATACTTTCCTTTGCCCCGTCATACTGAGGGCATCCTGCACAAGTGCAGGACCCTCCTCTATAATCACGGCTAAGTGAGGCACTGGTGTCACTGATAGAGGGGCCAAGAGGGTGGCCCTGAGGAGCCCCTAGATGCATCAGGCAGTGGCTCCTCTGCCCTGTCAAGCTGCACTTGTACCTCCCTGCTGACTTGAGGAGTGCGAGGGCCTGGCGGTGATTCCAGGCACCTCCCACCCCCCAGCCATTGCTCCACAGAGTTCATGAAGTTGGCAATGGCATGCAGGTTCGTGTGCATCTCTGCCATCCATCCTGTGGTCTGCTGGATATGGCACTCTGTGAGGGCTGTCAATCTCTCGACGGAGGAAGCCAAGCCGGCACACATGGTGGCACTCGTGGCCTGGATGGCGTCTTCCACTGTCCATGCCAGGTTGTACATAGCCTCTGGAAGCTCCGCCAGATCTTCACCCAACTCACGCTGCAGTTCCAGCATCTACCACTTTGCTGAAGCCTCCAGACGCATATCATCAGCCTGAATTTCAACATCGCCCTGGATTCCCACAGTCCTCCGAGTGTGAGTGGCCTTATCTGTCACAGCCACCGTCAGCTCCTCGGGCGTGTGTGTGGTGTGCTGACCAGATTGTGATCCCAGATCTACTCACAAATGGATACCCACTGACATGAGAATATCTGCACTGGTGGAGGGTGCGGGGGAAACAATGTGATGGTGCATCCTCTGAGGCTTCCTCTTCAGCCTCAGAGGTGGATGGCTGTACCCCAGTCTCTGGAGCTGTTTGCTCTTGTGTTTTCCCTGCGTGAGAGAGATTAATTAGAGGATGATGCGCATTCCATCACTCCCTTCAGACTATTCCTAGTGTGGAACTCCTGTGGTGGAGACATGAGCACTATGCCTCATGTTCACCAGAGACTCTTGTGTACCCATCCATGTGGGCACTCACTCACTCGTGTCGCCACTCCTGTCTCACCATCAGTGATGGAACAGCCTCCATGATGTCCTCCAAGTTCTAGCACCTCCTCCTCCATGGGGGTCAGGATGCCACCGCTGATCTTCACCCTTTCATAAGAATATAAGAAATAGGAGCAGGAGTAGACCATACAGCCTGTCGAACCTACTGTGCCATTCAATATGGTCATGGTTGATCTTGGGCTTCAAATCCACTTTCCTTCCTGCTTCCCATATCCTTTGATTCCCTGAGAAACAAAAATCTGTCTATCCCACCCTTAAATGTATTCAACAATGGGGCATCCACAACCCTCTGGGGTAGAGAATTCCAAAGATTCATAACCCTTTGAGTGAAGAAATTTCTCTTCATCTCAGTCCTAAATGTTCGGCCTCTTATCCTGAGGCTGTGCCCCTGTGTTCTTGATTCCCCAACCAGTGCAAACAAGTGTCGACCCTATCCAGCCCCTTTGCATTGTGGGCTGTTTCTCCTGCAAGCACATAGATGAGCATTGTTAGTCGCCAGACAAAGACACGCACCACATCTGCACTGGTGGATGCCTTACTATCCATGATGGTGCCACTGCAATGCCCCCTGCATGTGGCCAGTCAGAAGCAGCAGTGCAGGAGTCAGCTCTGACAGACCAGGGCCATTCACCGAGATGCTGCCGTGCCTGTGACAGGCAATGCTGCTGCCTGGTCCCATTGCCAGTAACTGAGTTTGCATGCATTTTCCAGCAAGCTTTCCCTCACACATAGCTACATATCAGCCCTTAAGGAAATCAAAGTATGGTGCACTCACCTTAGCTGATCGCACGAGGTCATTCACCCACTTCTGGCACTGCAGCCAGGTTCTGGGGATGACCCCACAGCTGCTGACCTCCTCTGCGATCTCTGTACATGTTTGCTTGGTCTGGTGGGAAGGTCTCTTCCTCCCGCCCAGGAGAAGAGGTCCTCCTACCTTGCCCGAGCAGCCTGGAGGAGAACCTGTAGCAAGGCTACGCTAAACCGTGGGGCCACCTGGGATCTTGCCTCTGCCATTCTTAATTGACAGGCCCTCTGTCTTCCACTCAGGCTGCTTTATGGCTGGATTGATTTAAAAGACTCCGGCAGCCCTTTAAATATGGCGCCAGTACTTCCAGCAGCGTGATTTCACACTGCTACCATTGCCTTACAGGACACCTCCTCCACCTTCTGACAGTTAATTGGCCAGCCGCTACAGAACACCACTCCCCAGGCGGCCCTCCCCGCTGGCCCCCCCACCTCCGTACATTCATCAGCTTACAGCCCTTCCCCCACTGCTGCTGTTCCCTGCTGAACCTGTGACTGTCGTACAAGTTCCACTGCTTTTTCCGCTTCAGCTACAATCTGTGTCTTGGCTGGAGTTCCATGCTGTTGGGCTGAAATACATTTCCATGTCACTTCTGGATCTTAGGGTGACCCCCAATTTCACCGCCGTATTTTTCCAGCCCTGCATCTGATTCTGCACACATGCTGGATCTTCATTCCCACAGAAATACCTCCATCAGCGCGTTCTCCAAAACTGCACTTTTCAAATAGCTCCTGGACTTCCCACGTGTCCCACATCTTTCTCCGAACTTGGACAACAGTTCATTGTTGCTGCATACTAACTCCATCCTAATATATCAACTTTACCCCACCACTGGACCTCTGACTTAAACTCTGGACTCCCTCCTATGGTTTCCTCTCCATTCCACATTTACTACCAGGATATATGTATTCTATTAATTGCCATGTAACCAGGCCTATGTAACGTGAGTCTTTCATATGTCCATTCACGTGCATGTTTTGATTGTCGCCTCGGATCTGAGCCCATCACTTTTATTTCCATTTTTTCCTCCCGCTTTTTTACTTCTTTGCTCTTTATCCCTCCTAGAACCTTCTCTCCTGTCATCATGCCTTCATTCATTTCTCCTCTCTCAGGCACTCGGTCCTGCCAGATACCTACCCCAACCCTTCAGCAGTCCTCAACTGCCCTACTCGTCTGCTGCAGTTCCAGACGTGACTCCCTCTTAAATAAGCCAACAACATACCTCTGTGGCTCCCTTGGCATCCTCCGAAAGGTCCATCAAGGCACTCGTCTCTGCCTCCTTACAAACAGAAACCCCATCCTACTCTCACCGCTCCCATTGTTGACCCTGTGGACTGTAAAACTATCGAATCATAGAAAGGTTTTGGCACAGAAAGAGGCCAATCAGCCCATCATGTCTGCATCGGCTGAAAAAACTAGCTGCCCATTCTTATCCCACCTTCCAGCACCTGGTCCGGAGCCTTGCAAGTTACAGCACTTCAGGTGCAGGTCCAGGTACCTGCTAAATGAATTGAGGGTTTCTGCCTCCACCACCATTCCAGGCAGTGTATTCCAGACACCCACCACACTATGTTCCCTCTAATTCTTCTACCAATCACCTTAAATCTGTGCCACAGTAATTGACCTCTCCACTAGGGAAACCAGACCTTCCTATCTACTCTATCTAAGCCCCTCATAATTTTGTATACCTCAATTAAGTCACCCCCCCAGCCTCCGCTGTTCTAATGGAAACAACCCTGCCGATCCAATCTTTCCTCACAGCTGCAACTTTCACGTCCTGGCAACATTCTTGTATATCTCCTCTGTACACTCTCCAGAGCAATTATGTCCTTCCTGTAATGTGTTGACCAGAACTGTACGCAATACTCCAGCTGTGGCCTAACCAGCATTTTATACAGTTCCAGCATTACATCCCTGCTTTTGTATTATTCTAAAGCTCGGCCAATAAAGAAAAGCATTCCATACGTATTCTTCACCACTTTATCTACCTGTCCTGCCACCTTCAGGGATCTGTGGACATGCACTCCAAGGTCTCTCACTTCTTCTACCCCTCTCAATATCCTCCCGTTTATTGTGTATTGCTTTATTTGCCCTTCCCAAATGCATTACCTCACACTTTTCTGGATTGAATCCCATTTGCCACTTTTCCGCCCACTCAACCAAACCATTAATATCATTCTGGAGTCTACAGCTATCCTCTTCACTATCAACTACACGGACAATTTTTGTATCATCTGCAAATTTCCCAATCATGCCTCCCACATTTAAGTCCAAATCATGAATATATGGGCTGAATGGTCTACTCCTGCTCCTATGTTCCTATGTTCCAGTGTTCCTATATGCCACAAACATCAAGGGACCCAACACTGAGCCCTGTGGAATGCCACTGGAAATCGCCTTCCTTTCGCAAAAACACCTGTCGACCATTACCCATTGTTTCCTATCATTGAGCCAATTTTGGATCCAACTTGCCACATTCCCCTGTATCCCATGGGCTTTTATTTTTGTGACCAGTCTGCCATGTGGGACCTTGTCAAATGCCTTACTGTGTCAATGGATCAGCTATCACTGCCGCTCTCCACATCTTACTCCAAAATGCCCATTCATTCATGAACAAGGCCCTTGCATCTATGAGCTTATTGTGGATGATTGCTTTGTTATCATGTCCTTGATGGAAACCTGGCTGAAGGGCAATGGCAATTTTCTCTTAACTGAAGCCTCCCCGCCTGGCCATCTCTTCCACCACTTGCCAAGTCCAGACCATTGCAATGACAATGTAGCTCTTATCACCACATCACACCTCCGTCTGTCCCCCTACTCTTCTGGCACGTTCTCCTTCTTTGATCATCTTGCCTTGTTCCACCCTGCTCATCTTTCATTCTCGTTCTCTCTATCCACCCAAGTACCATATAAATTTTATCACTGATTTAAATCCTCCCTCAGTCTCTGCACCAAGCAACTTAAGGGCAGGTGGTGGTGCAGTGGTAATGTCACTGGACTAGTAATTCAGAGCCCAGGCTAATGCTCTGGGGACATTGGTTTGAATCTCACCACTGCAGATGGTGAAATTTGAATTCAATTAATAAATCTGGAATTAAAAAAGCTAGTCTAACGATGACCATGAAACTATTGTCAATTGTTGTAAAAACCCATCAGGTTCACTAATGTCCTTTCGGGAAGGAAAGCTGCCCTCCTTATCTGGTCTGGCCTACATGTGACTCCAGATCCTCAGCAATGGTTGACTCTTAAAATGGCCTAGCAAATTCAAGGGTAATTGGGGATGGGCAATAAATGGTGGCCTAGCCAGTGACGCCCACATCCTACAAACAAATTTAAAAAAACTTCTCATCCTCAGTTATTTCAACCTCTATCTCAATTCATCATGCTCTTTCTCCTCTCGTTTATTGGCCTCCTGTCCTCCATTAATCCCTCTTCATTTAAACTCTCCAACCTATATTCAAGCATCCCCTTGATCTTGCTATCTCACATGGCCTTGCTACTCGCAGCATGTCAATCATCAATAAGGCCATCTCTGATAATTTGCTTGTATTACTCTCAACCCACATCCCGCTTTCCCCTTGTAATCCTGCATTCCTCTTTGTCTGCCCCTACAAATCTCTCCCCATTCACTAACAACTGCACTTTCAAAATCCTAACTCTCTAGTCATTGGCCCTCCATTCAGCATGATATTTCTGCAGCTACTGGTCTGCTCAACCAGACCCTCACCTACACCTTGTCATGCCCTAGCCCCATTAAAATAATTACTGTCTCTCACCCTGGTCATTCCCCCATTATAGCCCTCATCTTGACTCCCTGATAGCCAAAGGACACAGACTTAAACAGATATGATACACCATTCCCTGCCAGGTCTGGCTGGGTTCTGCACTCGTCTGCCAAAGTGACTCACTGCACCAGGTTTATTCTGGAAAGCAAAGGTAACCCCTGGCTTCTTTTCTCCACTGCAAACAATCTTCTTCAACGCCTCTCCCCTGTCTCCTCCACCCTCACCTTCAACATCAAGCGAGAAGCCTATGAATTTTCTTTGTCACTAAGACTGAGACCATTGAATCAGCTGCCTCTCCTGCTTCCCTCCCTTCGCCTACTCCAGCAGATCATAATTCCTCGAAGGATTGCCACTGCCCTAGCCCTGAATTTGCATTTTTCTCTAGTTTCTCTTCTATTTCCCCTCATGCCCTTTCTGTGCTCATCTTCTTCCTGAGACCCACCTCCTGCTCCCTCGAACTTATTCCCACTAAACTGCTGACCAGTCAACTTCCCTTCTTTGCTCCTATGTTAGCTGATGTTGTTAATGGTTTTCTATCCTCAGGCACTGTTCCCCCTTCCCTTCAAATTTGCCATTGCCACCCCTCTCCAAAAAAACCATCTCTTAATGCCTCCATCCTTGTAAACTACTGCCCCATCTCCAAACTCCCTTTCCTCTCCAAAGACACTGAACGTGCTGTCACCTCCCAAATCCAAACTTAACTTTCCCGAAGCTCTATCTTTGAATCCCTCCAATCTTGCCCTGGTTCTGCCACAGTACAGAAACAGCTCTTATCAAACTCACAAATGACATCCTGACAGTGGACAAAGATAAACTCTCCCTTCATATCCTTCTTGACCTTTTTTTTATTCATTCATTTGTGAGATGTGGACATTGCTGGCTAGGCCAGCATTTATTGCCCATCCATAATTGCCCTTGAGAAGGTGGTGGTGAGCTGCCTTCTTGAACCGCTGCAGTCTGTGGGGTGAAGGTACACACACAGTGCTGTTAGGAAGGGAGTTTCAGGATTTTGACCCAGCGACAGTGAAGGAACAGCAATATAGTTCCAAGTCAGGATGGTGTGTGGCTTGGAGGGGAACTTACAGGTGATGGTGTTTCCATGCTTCTGCTGTCCTTGTCCTTCTGGGTGGTAGAGGTCATGGGTTTGGAAGGTGTTGTTGAAGGAGCGTTGGTGAGTTGCTGCAGTGTATCGTGTAGATGGTAAACATTGCTGCCACTGTGCGTCAGTGGTGAAGGGAGTGAATGTTGAAGGTGCCAATCAAGCGGGTTGCTTTGTCCTGGATGGTGTTAAGCCTCTTGAGTGTTGTTGACCTATCTGCAGCCTTTGATGCGGTTGACCACACCATCCTTCTCCAAAGCCTCTTCACTGTCATTCAACTGGGTGGAGCTCTTCTCACCTGGTTCCATTCTTATCTATCTAGTCATAGCCAGAAAATCACATGCAGTGGCTTCTCTTCCTGCTCCCGCACTGTTACCTATGGTGTCCTCTAATGGTCCATCGTTGGCACAATTATTATGACCAGCTGAGGAAGGTGTCTCAAGCTCTTCTCTTGTCCCTTCTCTGGTTTGGCCATAACAAGAGTTTTTCTTTTAACACACTGATTTTATCTTACCAGCTCAGTGAGCCCTTGCTCACTGTTTCTTGACTATAAACCAATCAGACAGGTTTTCTTGAGTTTAAACAAGATATAGGTTTATTAACCTTATCACTCTAACCCGGTTAAATTTACTAAAATATTCGACATATCCACGCTCACGTGTATACGAGAGGCACATACACACACACAAATAGACATAGAGGGGAAGAAAGAGTCGGGAGGTTGAAGTAAAGTTGGTCATAAATGGAATGCAAATACTGAGTTTTAATGTCCTTAATTGAAATTAAAGTCTTAGAGTCCTCGCTGGGGGCCATGTGCACATGGGGGTGGGGGGGGAGGTGGTGGTGGTTTGGCTCTTACAAAGTCAAAGTCAAAGGGGTGTTGATGTCCTATTGACAAAACTAATCTTGCTAATTGAATCAGGGAGCACCCCCAACTAGACTGGTACTTTACTTCTGTCTCTCAGCCAGCCTTCGTCTTCTCAAAATGCAAATGTTCTTGGCCATTTTTTAACTATTCAGTTCTGCTTGAAAAAAAAAGTTAATTGCTATGTCCAGTAAAAATTTCAAGCAGTGTTCCATATGATGAAATTAATATTTCCATTTGGGCATCTGTGATTTCTGTCACACCCTCCTATTTCTCATCTGCATGCTGCCCCTTGGCAACATCACCTGAAAACACAGTGTTAGTTTTCACATGCCCGCTGCCAACACGCAGCAGAACGAGACTGTTTGCAACATTGGTGTCATATTTGACCCCAAGGTAAGCTTCCAACCACATATTTATGCCATCACTAAGACTGCCTATTTGCACATCCATAACATTGCAAGACACTGCCCCTACCTCAGCTCATTTGCTGCTGAAATCCTCAACCATGTCTTTGCTACCTCCAGACTTGACTGTTCCAATGCTTCCTAGCTGGCCTCCCATGTTCTACCCTCTGTAAACTTAAGGACATTCATAACTCTGCTCGCTGACCTACATTGGCTTCCATTTACACAACACCCTGATTTTAAAATTATCATCCTGTTTTCAAATCGCTCCATAGTCTTGCCCCTCCCTATCTCTGTAATCACTTCCAGCCTACAAACCTGCGAGATATTTGCCCTCCTCCAATTCTGGCCTAGTTGTAATGAGAAGCGTTTTTTGTTGTCTGATGCAACATGAATGAGATGCGTTGAGTACAGGTTGTTGAAGATCTCAACACTTTTATTAAACAGCTAACTAATATATAGTACAGAGCTATTTAATGACAGGACCTGCCTCTTGGTGTTACAGAGAGAGACTGGCATGTAGTCACATGACTGCAGCCTGGCACTTAGCTCATTAGCATAATAAGATCTTAAAGGTACATTACGCTTAAAGGTAATCGCACAACATCCCCCTTCTTTCCAAAGATAAATCTCGTATGGTAAAAGCAAAACAAGTAAAATTAGATAACATTAAAAGTATTTACACATAGATAGAGATTATGAACTTTACAAATATAGAGGCTCAAAAGTCCATAAATCGTCCCTGTGGTTTGACAACTTTTGCTCGGGAGTTTGCATCACATCTGTTACTGTTCTCTCTGAAGTTTCTCCCTCTCTGCATTAACTTTCTGTTGCTCTTCCTTTGGCCTTCTAACATACTCTGTTGCTCTTCTCAAGAGGGGCCTTGTCATTCTTGGAAAGTTCCAGCACCTCATCTTGAAGAGCCAACAGACAATGCTTCAACTCATTCCTCCTCTGCCTCTTCAGGGCATTGCGTGTCCTTCACCTCTCCTCATCCTCTGCATCTGAAGGCTTGGGGCTCAAGATCGAGGACTTGCTGGGGGAAGAGTACTTAGTCTCATGGAGATACCTGTCTGTTCTGGCTTATTGTGGTGCTGGCGGTTCTCTAGAGAGCAGAAGTGAATGTGTGGCATAGTTGTGTTGTTGTTGGGTTTCCAGACTGCACCATTTGATGCTAGTCAGAGTCTATGAGCTGGTTCCGGTCCTTGGAGATTTCTCATTGGCAATGCTCTCATGAATAGTTATGATCTTGAAGTCCTTACATGCTGGTAGTCCTGCCACTGCTGGTCTGCTCGTGTCTATTAAGTAGAACGTTTGTGGTTTCCATGCTGACTTGCCATTTTTAAACGACAATCAGCCTTACCAGCTTATTTAAATATTTAAAGAAATATTCAATAACATTACATTATTCATTTTTTTTGCCCCTCTCCCAATCCCCAACAATTAAATTAACTATTTGCCCTATCCTGCCAAAACACTTACCTTTACCATCTGACCTTCACCCCCCCCCCCCCCACACAAACTGCCAAGGACAACCTTCCCACCATCCCCTATGCCCATGACGTTAATTTGACCCTGTTCCCCCGGACTGAGAAATGTTCCTCCTCCCCCTTCCTCACCAGTGTTGCTCCTTGTTTCCCTGGACGGGGATCTGAATGTGTGGGAGTGCCAGCCACTGGGCTGAAGATCACGGCGGGCCATCCAGATTCAGGGTAAGTACATGTAAATGTAATAATTTGCATATTCTGATTATGAGCCCATCGCCGAGTGGCAGTGGGGTGGGGGCAGGTGCTGCCACGGTGCCTCGCTGCTGCCAGGTGGAGTTGGCTGGGCCCTGCCGACATCAAGGTCCATGGCGGGCCTCATCCAGGGCCATCTTCAGGCCTCCCCCGCCACGGATCCCAATGTCGTGGTCTCCGTAAAAGCCAGCCCAATGGATTCGTATTTCCTGACATCTTCCAGCAGTGCATCGATGCTGTGACCTTTCTTTTTCCCTAAGAGGTCTTCTGAAATGCTTCAATGGGTGTCGATATAATCACCAGCTCCATTAGTCTCTCTGACATCTCAGTTTCTGAGAAATCACATTTGTTGCCCTTGCTACAGCATCTGCTTACAAACTGGTCCATTGATTCCTGTGGCTGTTGCCCCTAGGACATCAATTCTAGATGGTGAATTCAAAAATTCACTCTCAATCGGAGCTGATCTTCCAGCACTTTCCATATCTTTTCAGGATCTTTCTTGTCCTCTTCAGATATGCCAAAGGTATTAATTCTGTGCAGTCCCTCATTTCCAATCACTAACATTATTTTTACAGCCTGTACCTGGTCTGTAAAGCATAATAGCATTCTCTGTTGGAACAGTTTGAACTCGAATAGGATCTCCAAGGCTTTCCAGTTCATGCTGGGAAAATTGGTATCCATCTTTCTGCTGTTCTTTTGCTTTAAACTTGGTTTAAGAACTTGCTTTATGACTCTGCACTGGTTCCCCATTAAAAAAACTCTTTGTTCTGTAGACTGGCTGGTTTGATTGACACGAGCAGTGTTTGCTCCATCATTGGCAGCTGTGCCTTCAGCTGCCGCAGTCGTAAGCTCTGGAATTCCCTTTCTAAATCGCTCTGCTTCTCTATCTCTCTTTCCTCCTTTAAAACACTCCTTAAAACTTACCTCTGATCAAGCTTTTGGTCATCTACCCTAGTACTTCCTAATTTGGCTCAGTGTAAAATTTTGTTTGATAATGCTCCTGTGAAGCATCTACGCACCACGGTAAAGCACTAAATAAATGCAAGTTTTTGTTGTCACTCATAATTCATCTGGTCAGTTCACTTGTGAAGGAATTTGCCACATTGAGTGTAATATATATTTTGGGGGTCAGGGTAGTGACAGAGAATGTGTTGCTCTGTCCATTAATAACTGTAGTAGTTCAGCTGCTCTGGGTAATACAGCAAACAGTTGTCCCATTTTCTGCTGTCATAAACCCATCCTGACTTGGAACTATATCACTGTTCCTTCATTGTTGCTGAGTCAAAATCCTGGAACTCCCTCCCTAACAGCACTGTGGGTGTACCTACGCCACATAGACTGCAGTGTTTCAAAAAGGTGGCTCATCATTAACTTCTCAAGGGCAATTAGGGATGGAAAATAAATTCTGATCTTGCCAGCAATGTTCACATCCCAAGAACAAATTAAAAAAATAATTGAAAGCTTTTGCAATCAAGGAAGTGCTTAAAAAGGGAAGTGGCTGAACAGATGCCAATCAACTTTTAAATGTTAATTGATTCTATTCACTTCTGAAGTACGTACCTGGCATAGAATTGTCTTCATTAAGCTTATCAACAAAAAAAATGTTTTGTCTATTCTATGTTGCTACCTGATATGCTTGTGTTCAGGAAGTAATTTGAGGAACAATGTAAAACCATTAATTTGGATCAGCACAAGAGATGTCTTTCAAATCGGACTAAATCTTCTTGCAATCAAAACGTTTATTCTACCATTTCCTGGCAGGAACTATTCTTCATGACTAGGTCGCTATTTGATTACCTCACCAGCCTTTCAATGTATTTGCTGAATCAATAAGTGACATTTAGATTGACAGTTTAAAATTTATTAAGACAGATGGGTGCCTATAATAAATAAAAAATGGACTCGGATGAATGCCTCGGGGAAACTAAAGGCTCTGTATGTATAAATGTGATTTAAATAATAACAAATGTAAGTATTTTAAGATTGTTGAATACGTACAGAAAACTGATGCCTTTTGCTGCAATTTCAAATACAAATTTAACAGAAATCAAAATGAAAAGGTTTGGTGGTCGTATTAATATAAAATACAACAAATGCAATTTTGTACTTTATTGATATCACTGATTTAAAAAAGCAGCATACATTCTGGACAACATCACTTGGCATTACTGAGGAGGGCAAGTGAGAAGTATGTTCATGTATGTGGGTAGCTGTGTGCAGGTGTAGGTAAGGCACAGAATATAATGGGGAAATAATGCACAAACAATTCTTCAGAATATCATTCTATACTCATGAGTTAAAATGATATTTCTCTATTGATCTTTAATGCCTCTAGACTTTCAGGTGGATTTTAAACTGGTACAGTAGGTGTCAGCAGGACTGTAGCAGTAAAATGGCTGTTGTGTTGGAAATCACATCTGCCAAATGGATACATATTAACTTTGTCATATGGAACACTACTTGAACCTTTTTTACTGGACATTTCACATAACTTTTTTTAAAAAAAAGCTGAACAGCTGAAAACATGGTTGCACATTTGCATTCTGAGAGACAGTTGAATAGAGAGACAATAGGAGTGCTCACTGATTCAATTAACAAGGTTTGTCTGGGCAATAGTGATAATCAATATACTTTGTCTGTGTAAGAGCCAGAACTCCACCCCGCACCGAGTGTGTCTGGAAAGCTTTGAAATCCAACAACCCTCCCAGAAGATGCTGTTTCAAACACAGAGATGGTCACATGACCTACCTGCTGGCCAGACTTGGGACTTTTGAATTGTTCCACACAGAAAGAAGACAGACTGCAATTTTGAAGACCTCTCTCTCTCTCCAGCAAAGTCCCAGGAAAACCACAGTGGCAGTTTCTATACTTCAAGGCTACAGACAAAGCATATCTTTGGCCTTCTGGTACCAGAGAAGCAAGCTTGAAATTGTGCACCAGGCCCCAATGAGAACTCCAAGATCTTAGCTTTAGTTGAGGACATTGTCACCCAGTAACTGAATTCCATTTATTACAAACTCTACTTCAACCACCCCACCCCATTTCTTTCTCCCCCTCTCTATATATTTGTGTGTGTGCTTCTCTCATATGCATGGTCACATCATGTATTTTAGTTATTCTAACTGGGTTAGAGTGGTAAGGCTAATAAACTTACATAGAGTCATACAGCACTGAAACAGGCCCTTCAGCCCACCATGTCTGTGACCAACCATCAACCACCCATTTATACTAATCCTACATTAATCCCATATTCCCTACCACATACCTACACGAGGGGCAATTTACAATGGCCAATTTACATATCAACCTGCAAGTCTTTGGCTGTGGGAAGAAACCAGAGCACCCAGCAGAAACTCACGTGGTCATAGGGAGAACTTGCAAACTCTGCACAGGCAGTACCCAGAATCGAACACGGACGGGTCACTGGAGCTGTGAGGCTGCAGTGCTAACCACTGCGCCACTCCGATCTTTCTTGTTGAAACCCTACAAACCCGTCTGATTGGTTCATTTGCAATTAAAATTAGAGAACAGTGAGCAAAGGTTCACTGAGGTGGAAAGCTAAAAATCACTGTGTTTTAAAAGATAAACCCAGTTCTGGCCAAGCCAGGAAAGAGGCAAGAGGGGACCCTGAGTCACCTTCCTCACCCGGTCGCAACACTCTGATGAATTTACAGTCTGGTTCCCACACCACCATCATATTTACTGGGCCTTCCATGGGCCAACACATTTTTGAGGGACAACTGGGTGGAGCATACACCATACACACTCAGTCCGGTTATATCAGGTGGTGAAGAGAAAGTAAGTGTAAAATTCTTTTTGTGAGGCCAGGATGAGCAGGACCGGCTTCCTGGGCCTCCTCACTCCACAATTGGCTTCCCCTTATGCCCCCGCCCATTGCATGCCCTAATACTACCTACCGGCTGGCTGGGGCGGCCTCTGGACCTCCCAATATGTTCAGCATGGAAATAAGGTCTGGCTCTCAAAATAAACCAGGCATTTCACCAGTAGAACTGGACAGTCAGCTCGCTTGCTCCTCTGGGCATACACCTGAGAGTTAACATCTACTCTGGAGTCACTTAATGCTCCTTCATTTTACTAGTAATGATAAACATGTTAATTTGTTTTGTATGCAAAGAGGGAATAACTATGGGGGCTATTGTAAAACCAAAGAGGAGGGGCCTGTTAAAATTACTCAGGTACTTAACAGCCTTTGAGCCGCCTGGATTCCACGGTCTGCAATTTTTGCTCAAGCTTACTTAGGCTGAGCCAATGCCCAAAGCCATTGGAGTCCCACTTTAGATATATTGATAGGAATTCAATGACACCAATTAGATTCTGACGCCATTTTTACTAAGGCCTGAGCAAGGACTTTGCTGCAGCTTTACTGCCAGGAAAATCAAGTCATGACTTACCAATAAGGAGGCCACAAAAAAGTAAGTTTTAAACGCAAGGAAAGATGTGACCTCCCCTGCCCAGGACTCCCCCGCTTTCTCTCCCAAGAGACCTCCAGAATCACTTTTTCCTACGCTTACTTGACTGCCGCCTGATGGCCTAGGTCCACCCAATCTTCCCAAGACCGGGAACTGATTCCTGCCCATTTCCAGGTGGCTCCATGTTAGAAATAGACTAGTGTGTTCAAGGGGCCCAGTGGTTAAAATTATACTGCAGTGGGAGGGCAAGAAACTAACTGAAAAACTATCAGTTTTCTCATGCAAACCCGATGGCAGTTAAAATACCCTGATGGCTTAACCACAAATCTAACCATCTGGTGATAAAATGTCATTCAGACAAAAACTGTCGAAGCAGTCAATAATAAAACTAGCCATAACATGATGTAAATGAATGAAACTGTAATCTAACACCTGCACAATGATGACACACCAGTGCATTTATGATTGGTGCCAATCGTGTTTCTGCAACCTAGGAGCCTGCATATAACACCAATAGGAGAAGCAGAAACTTTTAAACAAGGTGTGGCTGAGTATTTTAGATTTTATTTCTCATGCAACCAGCAGATACCCGGAACTTGCCGGCTGTGTACAAAAAATAATCATAATCTGGTCTAATCTATCATTGGGAAACAATTTAGAAATGCTCAGAAGCATGATTCTGTACAATGTGTTCCTCACACTGTGCACCTTATCTATCAATATGCTACACGCCTGTGAAATGCTTGGTGATTCGGACAACATCAGGGCTCCAGGAGATATCATGATTGGTGGCCTCATCCCAGTACATGAAAAGATTGCAAATGTAGTGAATCTGAAAAAACCAGAGAGTCAAATATGTGAAGGGTAAGTGACTGATTTAAAACATAACAAAAGAAGTGATATGTATTTTATGATAACTTAAGTCAGTGGAAAAAGTTATTGTTCTAAATTAACAGTATTTTTTATAAATTAATACATTGACTTAAAATCAGCACAGTGATGTAAAAACATCGTTAAAGTGCAGAAGGAGAGGGGAAACGCGTTTGAACATTATCATGTGCTCTGTAAAGGAAGTAGATATTTTGTACTGTTTAAGTTGCCATAGTCCTTTGTCTTAAAGGTTTTAGATGTCTATAATGAAGTAATACATTTAAATAACAAGAATCGTGACGTACTCTTTCAAATCACTGAAATAACTGCTTTATGAGAGAAATGAATTTTAAAAAATTAGATCAAATCCACTGAACACGACTGCTGCATGTAGGTAATTACTAGTTTAGGTCCTCTTGAGAACACAAAGTTACATAGGGGAGCATATCTCATGTCATTCATTGCTGGGATCCATCTGATCCCGCATGACATTTATGACATCAGACCCTGCACTAAACAAGGAGCTAGTGTGGTTAAGTAATATGTTAGAACACCCAGGCTTGTGCAATAGAACAGTAGGACACTAATTTTTGTTCACCATTGACCACTTCTAATTCTTTGTAGCGGTTTGATGAAACTGAGTGGCTTGCGAGGCCACTTCAGAGAGAATTAAGAGTTAACCACATTGGTGAGGGACTTTTTTGGCCTTGCCATCCTTTGTATGCTTTATATCTTAATTATAAATGCAATTATTACTACTTTTAAAATTCTCATCCTTGTCTTTCAATCCCTTCATCGCCTTGCCCTTCCCTATCTCTGTAACCTCCTTCAGACCCAAAACCCTCTGAGATATCTGCGTTCCTCTAATTCTGGCCTCTTACACATCCTTTTTTTGCATCTGTGCCTTCAGCTGCCAGAGAGAGAGAGTTTCCTGCATCATTGTGATGTGATGCAAACTGCATTGCCTTGCATTACGGAGAGGTCTGCATTTGGAAGAGGCAGCAGTCTTTGTTAAACCAAGAAAGCTGGGGGAAGGCAAGGAAATGGCAGGAGGGCAGCCACATCCATGCCTTGGAACAAGAGATGTGGCGGATTAGTTCATTGCTCAGTAATCATACCTCTACCCTGAGAACTTAGAGCTTGCTTAACAGTCCTTGATACATCCTTCACTATTTCCTTCATCCTGCATTAAACAACATTCAAACTATTCTGACAACCCCCATATCCATGACATCCTGACAATGTAGACTCAGCAGCTGCTATTAAACTATACTGCAGACCAAAGTGCCAAATCTGATAAATGAAATACAAAACACAATAACCTGCCTTCTATTCATTCTTCACTCAAGTGATCAATCCAGAATACTGTTCTTAAAAAGTTTACTAACTGAACAACTCATAGAATTTTTACCAAATTGTTACAGTATAGAAGGCCATTCGGCTCATCGTATCTGCACCAGCTCTCCTAATGAGCATTTCACTTAGTGCCACTCTCCCGCCTTCTCCCCGTAACACTGCATATTCTTCCTTTTCATATAACTGTCTAATTCCCTTTTGAATGCTTCAGTTGAACCTGCCTCCATCACATTCTCAGGCAGCGCATTCCAGACTTTAACCACTCGCTGCGTGAAAAAGTTTTTCCTCATGTCACTTTTGCTTCTTTTACCAATTACTTTAAATCTGTTCCCCTCTCGTTCTCAATCCTTCCATGAGTGGAAACAGTTTCTCCCTATCTACCTTGTCCAGACCCCTCATGATTTTGAATACCTCTATCAAATCACCTCTCAGCTTTCTCTTCTCCAAGGAAAACAGTCCCAACTTCTCCAATATATCTTCATAACTGAAGTTCCTCTTCTATCAGCAAAGCTGGTGAAAGATTACTGTTCCACATATTTGGATCCATGAGATGCTCACACATTAAGAGCCCCGATACAGACAGGTGCACCTCAGCTACTGCTGGGGTAGTCTGAGCCAGCTGAGTTACTGGGACCATGGCAGATTTTGGTTGAGGGGGTGTGAAGGAGCAGAAATGCTGTCAGTCTGATAGAGACCAACATGTACCACTCCAATTGCGCCACTGCTATTCCAATGAAATTGGGTCTCAGCACCTCCACTGATGTACAGGAAACTAGGCTGCAGAAGATGAGTGGCTCCTATTCAATTGATCAATTTCTCCATGATGGAACCCAGAAGCTGCATGGCAGCCATTTGAGCTTCCACCAAAGCTAGAAGTCATTTCTGTTGTGAGGGCCTATCTGGAGGAGACCACACTTCCCCGAGTAGACTGCAGACTTTTGAGGCCAGAGGAGATGACATCACCTGGTCTTGAAGTGGACTCCTCCACACTCTCAACCATAGTGCTGAAACTCTTTGATATTCGAATATCTCAGAAAATTGCTTGTGTGAGGACAACAATTTTTTCTGCCCCATGTTGCAATGATCTCTCTCCTGGGCTATTCCAGTCATCAGTTCCTTCCGCTGCCCGCGGGTACTAAGCATTTTGGCAAAATGCGTAATGGTGTATCCTCAGGAGAACTGTCCTCCTCTGGGGTGTCTTTTTGAGTAGAAACCTCCTGTTGTTAAGAAGGACCTGGAGGAAAGAGAAAAGGGGCAAGAGATAAGATGGCGGATAGAAGTTAGATATTAGCAGGTTAAAGTCTTCTGAAAAGAGACCTACAGAAGGCCACAAAAATCATGAGGGCTACTCACCCACCTTGTCTCCCTAGCGCCTAATTTGTCTAATTTGTGCGAAGTGCTAAATTGTAGCTAAAATGTGGGGATAAAGAAGAGATCAACAAGTATGTACCAAAGTTCCACAGCCTTCATATGCTAAGTTTCAATAATAATTGGCATAACTTTCTATTTGCCTCAATTTTGTCATGAATAGTTAAACAATTGGGTCAGTTAACATATTTAAAGGACAGAAAACTGCATTTTCAAAGAAATGAGGTCCTGTGTGAGTATCAGGTTTCTAAAACAACTATGCGTAGTGGCTATTGTCACAGAATTGTCTAGAAAACTATGATAACTTGCTTATAACAAGTTTAAAGTTTGACTACAATAAAACTATGAATTATTTACAGAATAAAGCAATACTGTTATATCTCTAAGCACTTGTGTAAGATGCTTAACAATTCTTTGCACTTAATGCAATTAAATAAAAAGACCAACCAAGATCTTGAGGTACATAATTAAAGAGAATGCACATAATTTCTAGGCCCATGAGTTCAAACCCCACTCCAGAGTCATCAGCACGTAATCTAAGCTGGCACCTCAATGTTGTACTGAGAGTGCTACATTATTTGCGGTACCGTCGTTTGGATGAGACATTAAAATGTGGCCTCATCTGCCCTCTTGGATGGATGTAAAAGATCCAATGACACTATTTGATGAAGAACAGGAGAATTTCCTGGTGGCCTGGCCAATTTTTATCCCTCAAACAATACCCAGAAGCAGAACATCTGGTCATTCCTTTAATTTCTGGGGTGAGAGCCTGCTGTGTGAAAATTCATTGCCTTATTCCCTATATTAAAACAGTGACTATGCATTAAAAGTATTTCATTAGCTGTAAAGCACTTTGGGAAGTCCTCAGGCCATGAACGATGTTATATAAATAGAATAAAAGCAAAATACTGCGGATGCTGGAAATCTGAAACAAAAACAAGAAATGCTGGATTCACTCAGCGGGTCCGGCAGCATCTGTGGAAAGAGAAGCAGAGTTAACGTTTCGGGTCAGTGACCCTTCTTCGGAACTGGGCCAGTTCCGAAGAAGGGTCACTGACCCGAAACGTTAACTCTGCTTCTCTTTCCACAGATGCTGCCAGACCTGCTGAGTGAATCCAGCATTTCTTGTTTTTATTTTATATAAATAGAAGTTCTTTCTTTCTAGTAGCAACAATGGTAGAATAATAACAATAATTGTAATTATAATAAGTATCTTAATAATAATAGTGGTGTTGATAATGATCGTAGTAGTCATGATCACAATAACAATAGTAATAATAATAATGATCGTAATAATTGTAATAATATCATACATCCAATGCATTTATTTGATAATCGCCCATACTTATTTCTATTTTTGTTACTCTCTAATGTTCAGGTTTGATGTGCGAGGTTTAGTAAAAGCTCTCACCATGATCCACTCCATAGAAATGGTAAACAATTCGACTCTGCTACCTGGAATCAAACTGGGATACGAAATTTATGACACTTGCACGGAGCCTACAAAGGCACTGAGAGCAGTCTTGGGGTTCCTTTCCAAATCCAACTCTACAGACAACTGTGTTGAAGTTCAGTGTAATTATACGGATTATTTGCCTAAAGTAAGGGCAGTTATAGGAGCTGCTACCTCAGAGGTTAGCATTGTAGTTGCAAGGTTGTTAAGCATACATCTTATGCCTCAGGTAAATACACTTTTTTCATTTTCATTTTGCTGTAAAATTATTTTAATATTTACCCTGCTTATATCGTCTTTTCTTATTCTTATATTTGGTGTTCAAAGAGTAATACAAAGCTAGAATTGTGACACAAGAAAATAAAAATTTAGGAAAAGGCCAATAAGCTTGTCCTTTTATGATTGATAACAATCCTGTCACACCCCTATACCCCTCAATGCCTTCTCTTTCCAGAAAAACATCTACACGGATACATTCATTGCTAACTTATCCCAAAGTCTTTATCCCCTCCTAAAAGTGCTAAATATTGTTAGTACTAGCATAAGAACTGCCTGGTCCTCACCCCGCAAGTGTTATTTTGTGGATTTTGTGGTCAGTGACAAAGCAAGGGCACTCGCTACTGACCTTGAAGAAAGCTGCACTGAGAGAACTCGAAATCTCTGTGGTGAGAAGTTTAACTCTCTCGATGTGTAATTGATTGCAATGTTCTTTAATGGGTGCCAAGCTACAGTGATGGCATCACAGTGTTCAAGCAAACAATCACATTAAAGAATTCTCACAGCCAGCTAACCAGAAAATTAAAAAACACTAATAATCAAATCATTTAAAAAAAATTTCACAGCAAACAAAATAATTATTGGGACATATTTTAAAAATTCAGTTTAAAATATCTAATTTAGTTTAGAGATACAGCACTGAAACAGGCCCTTCGGCCCACCGAGTCTGTGCCGACCATCAACCAGCCATATATACTAATCCTAACTAATCCCATATTCCTACCACATCCCCACCTGTCTCTATATTTCCCTACCACCTACCTATTCTAGGGGCAATTTGCAATGGCCAATTTACCTACCAACCTGCAAGTCTTTGGCATGTGGGAGGAAACCGGAGCACCCGGAGAAAACCCACGCAGACACAGGGAGAACTTGCAAACTCCACACAGGCAGTACCCAGAATTGAACCCGGGTCGCTGGAGCTGTGAGGCTGCGGTGCTAACCACTGTGGCACTGTGCCGCCCATCATAATTATAATTAATCATAATGGAGATATTTAACAACTTTCCACAAATGTAATTTTTTTCAAGACCAGATTGGGTGCTGAGCAATAGTTATTACTCAGATCGCCATTAAAAACCCAGTTTCACCTCACTAAACAAGGCTTAACTTTTTAGGAGGTTTCCTACAGTGATATGAGAGCAGAGAAGGGGACATTCCCGCCAGATCAATTGATTTCGCTGGTTGCTGGCTCTGGGACGGGAGGGGAATCCACAGTGCAGCCTTTAGCAGAGCAGTGAGCGATAAACCACAACCACAGAATTTCTGTGTTAATCTGAGCTTGTTCTAAATCCTGAAGTTATGGTCAAATTCAGAGAGGTGACGACAGCGAACACTGACAATTCACCATCAAAATCCAACAAATTCCAGGCCATTATACAGAGTTGCTTTCAGTTTTATGAAAACGTGCAGTGAAGTTTTGCACCAAAAATCCACAATTTTCAGAGGCTCAAAACTCAATACTACTTATTATGAGTCACAGTGCAGTGGGATGGGCTTTTATTTCACTGAATACTACTAGGAAATAGCATGTCTTGTATGTCATGTGCACTGTATAACCTGCTGACTCGATCACATCCCCATGCAGGACTTGTGACCTGCAGAATTTAAATATAATGTGCATTGATCTGATACTAAGAATTTGCCCTCGTAAAACTTGATTATGTACCTTTTACACTGGCCTGACCAATATGCCAAATTTTTTGGGAGCTTCTTTTTATATTCAAAGCAATGTGGGCACCATCCAGTTCTTTTGTGTGGCACATAATCCTAGAATCGACAGTAAAGAGATCATATTGTGTTAAGTTCAGCCCTGTCTGTAATTGCCAGACCAAAAAATATATATTTTTTTCTTTTCATTTAGCTCACTCAGTTAACACTGGCCATTCTGAAATGTTCGATATTTCTATATACTTCAAGTGATATTTTGTAATATTCAGCATTAGGAATTTACAAAGCCATCATATTCACAGTTGCTGAGAAAGCTACTAACACGCAATAATAGTTAATGGCACTTCATGTGACTTTATATTTCTGAAAAGTTTTAATAAAACGATTGACTAATAATCCTGAATTATGGAGCATGTCAGAAATGTAGACATCAAAAGTAATACTTTCCTTCTGAACATTTAAATCTTTTACAGATCAGCTACTCAGCTTCTGCCACAATTCTCAGTGATAAGGCTCGATTTCCTGCATTTTTAAGAACTATTCCAAGTGATGACTATCAGACCAAAGCCATGGTCAAGCTGGTTCAAAGATTCCAGTGGAACTGGGTGGGAACTATTGCAAGTGATGATGAATACAGCCGGTCTGGAATAGATAACTTCATTTCACAAGCAGAGAGCCTGGGTATATGCATTGCTTTTCAAGAAGTTATTCCATTTTATTCATCTGCTCACATAACTAATTCCAGAATAAATGAAATAGCAAACACTATCATCAACCGAACAAGAGTGAACGTCATTGTTATTTTTGGAAAAGGCTCTCACGTTATTGAACTATTTAAAATATTAGGCACTCAGAACATAAGCAAAGTTTGGATTGCCAGTGACAGCTGGTCAACTAACAGTAATATCACTCGCTTGGAGAACATTCACAACATTGGGGAAATTGTTGGATTTGCATTTAAGAGTGGAAATCTTTCCAAGTTTCAAAACTATGTGAAAAATTTACCGACTCATTCTACAAATGCTAACACATTTTTAACAAAGTATTACAGGCTTCGTGGCCTTTGTGCAAATGTTCAAACTGATGAGCTAGAGACGTGTATTTCAAACCAAACGCATCACTCAGTGGTTAATTCACATCATGCTGTCAACAATGCCACGGAAATGCAATACCAGGAAGATGATTTTCTTGTGAATAACATTGAACCAGGTGTTATTTCCAATATACAATGGTCAGTGACTGCTCTTGCACATGCTCTTCGAAATCTACTAAAATGTAATGAAGGAATTTGCCGGAAATCATTTGATTTTGCACCTTGGGAGGTAAACGTTTATCCTACAGCACAATGAATGACATAATCCTACTTGCAGCTTAATCAATAACTACACATTTAGCTTCTATGTAGGCAGGCAGATTATTAGCAGTGTTTACACTGAGAACTGGCTTTTAAAGCCAATGTTCAACATTCAATAAACATTCCCTCCCATTACTGTATGTTAACAATCTAGGTACATATGAGTGTATGGAGTAGTGTGACAATGAGATAAATTATGAGCGGTTCTATTGGACAACTCCCTGTACTTAGTTGTTACTGGGATTTCCCTCACCTATATCCTGGGTCCTTCCATGGTCTGCTGAAACTGTCCGGGTTATTTACGCCTAAACCAAATGCTCTGGTTCCATGTGCCAGTGAAAAGAGAGAATCTTTGAATTTATAACCCAGGTAATTTACTTCCTTAATTTTTCCCAAAATGTCAATTACCATTCATACTGACAGTAAAATCAAGTTGTCAGTTTACCGATTTCCCCATGTGAAATCAAGTTCTCTAACATGAGTCTCATTTGACTTTAATTGATTTCTATATAATCCATAGTTTACCTGCATGTGTCCTAGAAAAGGAATTGGTGAACATAAATAAAAGCTATTTAAGGAGTGAATGCCTTCAAAGAATTGTTTAGAGCTTTCACAATGAGGTTTCACAGTCTTGATATTTATTGTAAAGGTGGTAGCAGTAATACCCTGTAATCCAACATGGAATTAAATTATTAGAACCAGATATTAAGCTTAGCCTTGTTATTTTAAATAAAATGCATTTTAATTATTCCTCAATTTTTCTTGCAGTTGTTGAAAGAACTGAAAAACTTAAACGTGACTGATGGAGGAACAAAGATCCAATTCGATAGTTCAGGAGATTTTGTCTCTGGATATGATATCCTCATGTGGAAATTTATCAGTGGAAAGATGGAGTTTAATCACATAATTGCTGAATACAATATACAGGAAAATAAACTTACAGTTAAAGATTCAAGGTTTAATAAATTAAAGGTAATTTTATATATTAATAATTCTTAACTTTTACATTTTAGAGTTAAGCATAGCACCTAGAAATTGTGCTTAGTAATATTGCCAGATATATGCTTAACAGACTTCTATGACATTTTTTTTAATTCATTCACGGGATGTGGGCGATGCTGGCCAGGCCAGCATTTATTGCCCATCTCTAATTGCCCTTGAGAAGGTGGTGGTGAGCTGCCTTCTTGAACCGCTGCAGTCCATGTGGGGTAGGTACACCCACAGTGCTGTTAGGAAGGGAGTTCCAGGATTTTGACCCAGCGACAGTGAAGGAACGGCGATATAGTTCCAAGTCAGGGTGGTGTGTGACTTGGAGGGGAACTTGCAGGTGGTGGTGTTCCCATGTATTTGCTGCCCTTGTCCTTCTAGTTGGTAGAGGTCGCGGGTTTGGAAGGTGCTGTCGAAGGAGCCTTGGTGCATTGCTGCAGTGCATCTTGTAGATGGTACACACTGCTGCCACTGTGCGTCGATGGTGGAGGGAGTGAATGTTTGTAGATGGGGTGCCAATCAAGCGGGCCGCTTTGTCCTGGATGGTGTCGAGCTTCTTGAGTGTTGTTGGAGCTGCACCCATCCAGGCAAGTGGAGAGTATTCCATCACACTCCTGACTTGTGCCTTGTAGATTGTGGACAGGCTTTGGGGAGTCAGGAGGTGAGTTACTCGCCTCAGGATTCCTAGCCTCTGACCTGCTCTTGTAGCCACGGTATTTATATGGCTACTCCAGTTCAGTTTCTGGTCAATGGTAGCCCCTAGGATGTTGATAGTGGGGGATTCAGCGATGGTAATGCCGTTGAATGTCAAGGGGAGATGGTTCCTTTGTCTGCCATTGTAACATACGCATAAAGGCATATCTCTATCCACACTCTCCTTGTTCCTTCTCTCCTCAGCATTCACTGCCCTTTTGTTCTCCCTAAACTTCTCCCTCCATATAAACTATCCTACCTGAATTTACATTCACTCTCTTGATCCTGTCATCTCCAAGGGCCTCTCAACCCAGATTACAAACAAGTTATATCCCACACCACCCACAGCTCTTGACCTCCTTCCAGACCCATTTCTTTCTGTACTCATCTCTGGAAAAAAAACTCCCTCCCAAGCTACTTACAGCTGTACTTTGAAACTTTCAACTGCCTAGGTTTTTGCTCGAGATCTGCCACAATCTTGTTGCAGTCATCGATTTGCTCAATCATTCCTTCAATTACACCTTTGATGCCCATTGCCACCCATCCTTTTTATTCTCCTAGATCTGGCCCCAACTTTGCTTCCTCAAGTCCAAGAATGCAGGTTTTAGCATATCTGATACATATTGGTTTATATTTGTATCAGCCGATCTGGCTGCACCACATCAGTGCACCATCAGGCCTCATTCTCCTCCACTGCTACAGAATCATCCTGGAGAGCAAAGATAATCTAAGAAAATCAGCTTATTTTCTTCATTACCAACTGTCTCCTTGAACCCCTCGCCCTCCACTTTCCACCTTCACCTCTAATA
This sequence comes from Heterodontus francisci, assembly GCF_036365525.1. Lineage (NCBI taxonomy): Eukaryota > Metazoa > Chordata > Chondrichthyes > Heterodontiformes > Heterodontidae > Heterodontus > Heterodontus francisci. Next base: position 118,455,818 of record NC_090373.1, on the reverse strand, counting down.
ACAAGTACAAGGAACTCACAGACCTCTTCATCTTTTGAAAAATCTTTGAAAATCATAGTATGATTAGACATAGTTAACATGGTTTTACAAAAGGAAAATCATGTTTGACAAATCTAATAGAGTTTTTTTAGAGTGTAACTAGCAGGATAGATAAGCAGGAACCAGTGGATGTAGTAAATTTGGATTTTCAGAAGGCATTTGACATGTTATCACACAAGATTAGAGCTCATAGAATTAGGGGTATTATGTTAGCATGGATTGAGGTTGTTTAATGGACAGAAAACGGAGAACAAATGGGTCTTTTTTGGGATGGGGTAAACAAGTGGAGTGCCGCAAGGTTCAGTGCTTGGGCCTCAGCTATTTACAATCTATGTCAATGACTTAGATGAGGGGATCGGGGACTGAGTGTAATGTATTCAAGATTACGGATGATACAAACTTAGTGCGGAGGACACAAAGAGGCTGCAAAGGGTTATAAACCAGTTAAGTGACTGGGCAAGAAGGTGGTGGCGGATAGAGTACAATGTAAGAAAGCATGAAATTATCCACTTTGATAGAAAGAATGGAAAATCAAGATTTTTTTAAAAGGTGAGAGAAAAGTAAATGTTGATATGCAGAGGGATTTGGGGATCCTTGTATACGAATCACAGAAAATTAACATGCAGGTACAGCAAGCAATTAGGAAGGCAAATAATATATTAGCCTTTATTGCAAGGGGGTTGGAGTATATGAGTAAGGAAATCTTGCTGCAATTATATAAGGCTTTGGTGATACTACACCTGTAGTGCTGTGTACAGTTTTGGTCTCCTTACCTAAGGAAGGATACATTTGCCTCAGAGGGGGTACAACAAAGGTTCACTGGATTGATTCCTGGGATGAGAGGGCTGGCCTATGAGGAGGCATTGAGTAGAATGGCCTATATTTGCTGGAATTTTGAAGAATGAGAGGTGATCTCAGTGAAATATATAAAATTCTTAGAGGGCAGATTAAACTGTTTCCCCTGGCTACAGAGTTTTGGGCTAGGGGTCATAGTCTCAAGATAAGAAGTGGGCCATTCAGCACTGAGATGAGGGAAATGTCTTCACTCAGAGGATTGTGAATCTTTGGAACTTTCTACCCCAGAGGGCTGTGAATGCTCAGTCAATGAATATATCCAAGACTGAGATTAATAGGTTTTGGGCACTAAGGGAATCAAGAGATATGAAGATATGATAGGAAAGTGTAGTTGACGTAGAAGTTCAGTCATGATCTTATTGAATGGCAGAGCAGGCTTGAGGAACCATATGGCCTATTCCTACTCAAAGTTCTTATATTCTTAAGTCACTAAAGTTGAGACTATCTGTTCAGCTGCTTCTACCCTCTCCTCTTGCTCACCATGCCAAACCTCAGTGTATGCTCCCACCACCCTAGCCCTTAGCCCAAATCATTCTCTAGTTTCTCACTTATCCCCTTTCTTGCCCTCTCTGCACACGAACATCTTGGCCTTGATATCCAGATCCTGCTCTCTTGATCCCCTTCGTATTAAATTGCTGCCCACCCATCTTTCTATCCTATTAGCTGACATTGCAAATGGTTCTCTCTCCTCAAGTATTATTTCCCTGCTTCCTTTTCCTTTCCAAAGTTCTCAAATGGGTTGTTGCCTCTAAAATCTATGGCCATCTTTCCTGCAATTCCATGTTCAAATTTCTCCAATCGGCTTCTTTCCCCGTCATAACACTGATACAACCCTAATCAAAGTCACAAGTGACATGGTCTGTTGCTATGACAATGCTGCATTACTCCTATCTCATCCTCCTTGACTTCTATGTGACCTCTGACATGGTTGACTACACCATCCTCCATTGCCTCTCCTCCATTGTCCAACTGAGTGGAACTTGGCTCCACTCTTACCTATCAGAGCATCCACACATGGTTTTTTTCCCACTTTGTGCCTTGTTCTCCAAGGATCTGTCCTTCGCCCCTTTTCCTCATCTACAAGCTGCCTCTCATCATCCATTAGACACAGAGTCAGCTTCCTCATGTATGCTGCTGACAGCCAGCTCCACCTCTATACCACCTATCTTGACCTGTTCACTGCACCCAGTTATGAATGAGCTACAACTTCTTTGGGTTAAAAATTGGGAAGGCCTCCTTGCCCTTGCCATCAATTACATTCCCCTATCAGATCAGCCATCCATTACATACTCCACCCAATTCTCTATCCCATTGACTTCAAATGGAAGCAAAATCAGGCAGGCTGTATAAAATACGGTAGATCCCATTACACCAGTTTTCCATATTGAAGTTGAAACTTGTCCCTATAGATGCAAGTATCTATTCACCAACAAATCCAATCCCTTAAACAAAAAGCAATATACTGCAGATGCTGGATATTGGCCTCAGGGAAGGTGGCGGCATAGTGGGATTGTCACTAAACTAGTAACCCAGTGCCCCAGGCTAATGCTCTGGGGACATAGGTTTGAATCCCACCGTGGCAGATGGCGGAATTTGAATTCAATTAATAAATCTGGAATTAAAAGCTAGGCTAGTGGAAACCATTGTCGATTGTCGTAAAAACCCATAATGCCCTTTAGGGAAGGAAATCTACCGTCCTTACCTGGTCTGGATGACATGTGACTCCAGACCACTGTAATGTGGTTGACTCTGAAATGGCCTAGCAAGCCACCCAGTTGTATCAAACCGCTACAAAGTCTAAGAAAAGGAATGAAACCGGACGGACCACCAGGCATTGACCTAGGCACTGGAAATAACAACAGCAAACCTGTCGACCTTGCAAAGTCCTCCTTACTAAGATCTGGAGGCTTGTGCTAAAATTGGAAGAGTTGTCCTGCAGACTAGTCAAGCAACAGCCTGACATAGTCATACTCACGGGATCATAGCTTAGAAAGAATGTCCCAGACACCCCCATTACCATCCCTGGGTATGTCCTGTCCTATTAGCAGAACAGACCCACCAGAGGTGGCAGCACAGTGGTATACAGTCGGGAGGGAGTTGCCCTGGGAGCCATCAACATTGAATGCGGACATGGTATCAGTCAAAAATGGGCAAGAAAACCTCCTGCTGATTACCATCTACCCCCGGCGGCTGATGAATCAGTGCTCCATGTTGTACACCAATTACAAGAAGCATTGAGTGTAGCAAGGGCACAAAATGTACTCTGGGTGGAGGACTTCAATGTCCATCACAAAGAGTGGCTCAGTAGCACCACTACTGACTGAGCTGGCCGAGTCCTAAAGGACATAGCTGCTAGACTGGGTCTGCAGCAGGTGATGACAGAATCAACAAGAGGGAAAAACCTACATTACCTCATCCTCACCAATATACTTGTTGCAGATGCATCTGTCCATGACAGTATTGGTATGAGTGACCACTGCACAATCCTTGTGGAGACAAAGTCCCATCTTCACATTGAGGGTACCCATCATCGTGTTGTGTGGCACCAGCACCGTGCTAAATGGGATAGATTTTGAACAGATCTAGCAACTCAGAATTGGGCATCCATGAGGCATTGTGGGCCATCAATAGCAGCAGAATTGTATTCAACCACAATCTGTAACCTTATAGCTCGGCATATCCCCCACTCTACCTATAACATCAAACCAGGCGACCAACGCTGGTTCAATGAATAGTGTGGAAGGGCATGCCAGGAGCAGCACCAGGCATAACTAAAAATGAGGTGTCAACCTGGTGAAGCTACAATGCAGGACTACTTGCATGCCAAACAGCATGCAATAGACAGGGCTAAATGATCCCACAATCAACGGATCAGATCCATGCTCTGCAGTCCTGCCACATCCAGTGTGTATGGAGGTGGACAATTAAACAACTGACAGGAGGAGGAGGCTCCACAAATATCCCCATCCTGAACAATTGGGGAGCCCAACAAATCAGTGCAAAAGACAAAGCTGAAGCATTTGCAACAATCTTCAACCAGAAGTGCGGAGTGGATGATCCATCTCGACCTCCTCCTGAAGTCCCCAGTATCACAGATGTCAGTCTTCAGCCAATCCAAATCACTCCACATGATATCAAGAAACAGCTAAAGGCACTGGATACTGCAAAGGCAATAGTACTGAAGACTTGTGCTCCAGAACTTGCTGCACCCCTAGGCAAGCTGTTCCAGTACAGCTACAACACTGGCATCGACCCAGCAATGTGGAAAATTGCCCAGGTATGTCCTGTGCACATACCTCCAGAATTGGCCTTTATAGCCACTCCAGGCGCTGCTTCACAAACCACTGACCACCTCCAGGCGCATATCCATTGTCTCTCGAGATAAGGAGGCCCAAAAGAAAAGAATGTCCTGTGCACAAAAAGCAGGATAAATCCAACCCGGCCAATTACCGCCTTATCAGTCTATTCCTGAGCATCAGCTAAGTGATGGAAGAGGTCGTCGACAGTGCTATCAAGCAGCATTTGCGTAGCAATAACCTGCTCACTCAACTGTGCTCAGTTTGGGTTCTGCCAGGGCTTCTCAGCTCCTGACCACGTTACAGCCTTGGTCCAAACATGGATACAAGAACTGAACTCCAGAGGTGAAGTGAGAGTGACTGCCCTTGACAGCAAGGCAGCATTTGACCGAGTATGGCATCAAGGAGCCCTAGCAATGGGAATCAGAGAGAAAATTCTCCACTGTTTGGAGTTACACATATCACAAAGGATAAGGGTTGTGGCTGTTAGTGGTCAATCATCTCAGTCCCAGGACATCCTCAGGGTAGTGTCCTAGGCCCAACCATCTTCAGCTTCTTCATCAATGACCATCCCTCCATCATAGTCGAAAGATATGGGGTAAACCTTTCAGGACTGAGATGAGGAGAAATTTCTTCATCCAGAGAGTGGTGAGCCTTTGGAATTCGTTACCACAGAAAGCAATTGAGGCCAAAACATTGTATGTTTTCAAGAAGGAGTTAGATATAGCTCTTGGGTCGAAAGGGATCAAAGGATATGGGGGAAAAGCAGGTTACTGAGTTGGATGATCAGCCATGATCATAATGAATGGTGGACCAGGCTCGAAGGGCCGAATGGCCTACTCCTGCTTCTATTTTCTATGTTTTTATAAGGTTAGAAGTGGGGATGTTCGCTGATGATTGCACAATGTTGAGCACCATTGGCGACTCCTCAGCTACTGAAGCAGCCCATGTCAAGATGCAGCAAGACCTGGACAATATCCAGGCTTGGACTGATAAGTGGCAAGTAACATTCACGCCACACAAGTGCCAGGCAATGACCATCTCCAACAAGAGGGAATCTAACCATCTCCCCTTGACATCGCTGAATCCCCCACTATCAACATCCTGGGGGTCACCATTGACCAGAAATTGAACTGGACCGGCCACACAAATGCTGTGGCTACAAGAACAAGTCAGAGGCTGGGAATTCTGTGGCAAGTAACTCATCTCCTGTCTACTCAATGCCTGTCCACCATTTGCAAGGCACAAGCCAGGAGTGTGATAGAATACTCTCCACTTGCCTGGATGGGTGCAGTTCCAAAACACTCGAGCAGCTCGACACTATCGAGGACAAAGCATCTGCTTGATTGGCACCCCATCCATCACCTTCACCATTCACTTCCTCCACCACCACGCACAGTGGCAGCAATGTGTACCATCTAAAAGATGCACTGCAGCAACTCACCAAGGCTCCTACCACAGCACCTTCCAAACCCGCAACCTCTACCAACTAGAAGGACAAGAGCAGCAGATGCATGGGAACACCACCACCTGCAAGTTCCCCTCCATGCCACACACCGTCCTGACTTGGAACTATATCACTGTTCCTTCACTGTCACTGGGTCAAAGTCCTGGAACTCCCTTCCTAACAGCACTGTGTGTGTACCTACACCCCAAGGACTGCAGCGGTTCAAGAAGGCAGCTTACCAACACCTTCTCAAGGGCAGTTAGGGATGGGCAATAAATGCTGGCCTAGCCAGCGAAGCCTACATCCCACAAATGAATAAAAAAAGAATCTGAATGAATACCAGAAAATTCAGGAAACTCTCAGCAGATCAGACAGCATCTGTGGAAAAAATAGACAAGTTAATATTTTGGATATCAGAATTGGGAAACATTATTGATTAACAGTTAAAATGGAACAATGAAAGAGATGGTATATAACACATAAACACACATAGGAATAGAAATTAAATGATTCAGAAAGTGTTAAAGCAGAGAGGAGAAGATAAAATGGCAGATGAATCTAGCATGAAACAATAGGAGAGAAACAAATGAATAAAAGACACATATGGAGTATAACTAATCCCTTGCACACTTTGGGGTAGAGTTTGTATTCTGGCCTCAATCAACAATTTCTGTGCAATTTGCTCCACAAATTATGTCTGCTTTGAAAACTGCTTTCTCCCCCTGAGTTTCACTCAAACTCATTTGCATGTCACCGAACATAAAATCTGCCATGAGCCAGTGCAATCGGACAGCATTTTCAAACTTTTTTTAAATGTTGCTTTCAAACTTTTTTCTGATATATTTAAGACTGGAAACTTGGTGAAGTTTGAGTAAAATACCAAAAAATGGGTTTATCACAAAAATATGCATTTTTAATCAGTATCAATCCATCACCTCTGAGTAACCTGGTTTTAAATTACTGAACTTCACTTAAAAAAAACTTTACTTCAATTTTTGAGTTATATTGAAGTCAGTTTCTTAGTAAATTGAATCAGAGATTAAATTCAAAAGCTTTAAAAATTGACCTTTTAAAGTTCCCAAAAGATCGCAGAGGCTTGAGTTGCACTGAAGGCAAATTGTGCTTAAAGTTCCACCATCTTTTGCACTGGCTATGCTGATTTAGGCTGAATTGCTCTGAAAAACTGATACAATTAAGTGGAAACTCCAGGCCATAATTTCCATCTTATGTAGATTTCAATAAATTTCCAGCAGTGAATATGTATAGCCATTAGATTAAATACAATAATTTTTTTTTAATGATTTTCAAGTGATTAGTCCTGGCATTGGCTGAATATGCCAATGAGCTGAACTGATTGGGTCATTTACAGATGATTAAATAATCATATGAAAATTGCACTAATTATTATTGAAAAGATACAATAACCAATCATTTTGATTCTGATACGTGGTGGGTTCATAAGTAGCTGGTTCAAGTATGTTCAAAGCACACAAGTTACCATTCTTCAATCACAGCATGGCATTCTTTTTTCATTAGTTTAAATTTTCCATTCATTTGAAAGTTTCCCTTCTTGAAAATCTTGCTTAGTTTAGTTTAGTACAGCCAACTTGGCCTCAGTACTATTCCAAGGTGCACTTGCTTCAACCACATCAAGCTGCCTCTTTTTTGCTTTTAAAATTATAATTAACCTGCATATTATTAAACTTAATTAACTGTATAATTAGTGATTACATTTTGTGATAATACTTTCTAGATCTTTCCCACATTTCTAAATGTTTTTTGCATTTTTTTTAAAGGCTATTACATCTAACTGCTCAAAGATGTGCCAACCAGGGCAAATAAAGATGTCAACCGAAGGCCAACACAAATGTTGCTACGCGTGTGTAAACTGCAGTTTCAATACATTCGCCAAAATAAGTGGTACGTAGTAAACAACTCTATTTGCGAATTATTGTCTACATCATCTATTTGCACAATCATGCATTGTGCCACATATGTAAATTATGAATGGTAGAGGGAAGGGATAGTATCTTTGCATCATCAGGCTTCCAATGATGAGTGGAGTGAGAGGAATGGGTTAGTTATATACTCCCAGAAAAAGTCCTCCACCTGTGCAGACACATCTACAGTGAGGTACTGCATCTCTCAACAGAATCTTTGAGAACAAAAAGTCTGAACAGAATCAATGCTAGAAAATTTGATCTGTATGAAAACATCCACCATTCATTTTATGCATCCCACAACAGTGCACACTTTATGCTGAGATTTTTTTGACTAATTTTCTCCCTTCCTCCTCGGCTCACTGACGTGCAGCTGAACAAGTGTTAGTTGTCCTTAACACCTTGCTCACATGGGCATTACTCATGTGAGACTTGACAATGACTGCAGACAAGATATTCAACCAAGAAGGGGATCACAGTAACCTTATCTGGTTTTTGCTTGTTATTCACACAAAACATTTTTTTCTCCCAGAATATTCACTGAACAGTCATGGAGCAAAATTCTGGCCCACTTTCCTTTCCTAATGAGTGTTGGGAAACTGAGGTCAACAATAGAACTCCTGCCACTGTTGTCGCTCAGATCATCTGAGTCAGCAAGGATCGGGGATGGAACCTGGGACTGTATTGGACTGTATGGTTCAACTGTTTCTTACACAAATTCACTCAGCTATGAGGAAGGACTATTGTAAGTCTGAAATAAGCGTAGGTTTAAAAGGACCCTTGGGTAGGCCACACCAAAACTTTTTCCGCTAAGTTCAGAAGGACAGTTTAACTAAATAATTTGATATATTAATTCCATTCATTTTTGAACTTCTTCATTTCAGATGCACTGCAATGTTTTCAATGCTCAGGAGATGAGTGGTCTCCAATAGGAAGTGCAAGTTGCAACAAAAAACGCATTGTATTTCTTGACTGGAAAAATGGATTTTCTATTGTACTGGTAACTCTTTCAGCCTTTGGAATTGTTTTAATCATTGTAATAGTCGTTATCTTTATCAAGAATGTCAACACACCAGTTGTTAAGTCCAACGGTGGTAACATGTCCTTCATTATGCTCATCTCTTTGTTGTTCAGTTTTCTAAGTGTTGGCTTTTTTCTTGGAAAACCGAATGATGTTACTTGCAAAATCAGGCAGTGTTTATTTGGCATTAGCTTTACTCTTTCTGTTTCATGTGCTCTGACAAAATCACTTAAAATACTACTAGCATTCAACTTTAACCCAGCTAATCAAAAGCATTTGAGGAACCCGTACCATTCCTGGCTCATCACAGTTTTCTGTACTGGACTTCAGGTTATTATTTGCACAGCGTGGTTAGTTTTTAATGGCCCAAAAGTTCAAAAAGATGTTAAGAGATTGCCAAAGGAAATTTTAGTGGAATGTAATGAGGGTTCTAATGTAGCATTTGCTGTTATGTTAGGATACATAGCATTCCTCGCACTGATTTGTTTTACATTTGCCTTTAAAGGTAGAAAGTTGCCAGAAAGCTACAATGAGGCTAAGTTTATTACATTTAGCATGTTGATTTACTTCATTTCATGGATTACCTTTGTGCCTGTCTATGTAACCACTCATGGCATGTATCTCCCAGCAGTGGAAATAGTTACAATTTTATCTTCAACCTATGGGATATTATGCTGCCAGTTTTTCCCAAAGTGTTACATTATTCTGTTTAAGAAAGAATACAACACTACCACTTCATTTTTGAAAAATCTGTATGACTATTCACTGAAAAGCACAAACGTTATAACAAACAGTCAACTTTCACTAAGGTATTCAGTACACACTAATTCTTGCAAGTCCATCAAATGTAGCAACTATCAAAAATCAGTAAACATAAATTCTAATTCCTCTGTACAAAACAACGGAATCAATAAGGTTTCAAGGAAAAGATGTTCTAGTTGGTAAAAGTCTACTTGGTAAAAATAATGTGTAGTCACATTGAAACTGCTTTAAGTTTGAGTCTATATTATGGTCAGTTCAATCCTGCCCAATGTAGTGTTAATGCACTTCGTAATTTTTTGATCCTGGTTGCTAAATGAGATGGCTCACAGTAACAATGGATTTCATTTTTGTGGTAAAACAGACACTGATTTCCCCACACTGCAAATATAACACATCAGTTCAAGATGGAAGGGCATCGTTAATTGACAGAAACACGAGAATCATTCATTAGCCCATATACTTTTCCTTCCTGATGGGGAGGCAATGAATACAATTAATGATCATGGGTGGAGAAAGGAATGATTGTGATATCATTTGATTTTTGCTAGCTTTCTGGACAATAAAAGTTTATCAAAATTATAAAACATAAATATTCTGAATCTTGAGACATCAGTAGATATCAGAGAAATTATATGTGATACTACATGATGTGCATTTGCCAAGATGTTTATTTTACATCTTTTCCAATTTCAAAAAATAACTTCTAAGGGATTCTTTCAAATAAAATTATGGAAACATGGGTCGAATTTTTACGCCCCCTCCCCTCCCCCACAGGAGCTGGCTGGTGGCGCTGGGGTGGGGGGGGGGGGTCCATAGAATTTAGTGGGAGGCAGGGGTGCCATTCCTAATTTCTTCTTGCCCCCGTTGCAATTTTACCAGGTGCGGTGAAGGCGAGAAACGGCCCGCTCACTCCAGGCCAATCAAGGCCCTTAAGTGGCTAATTAACTACCACTTAAGGGCCTCCATCTGCCACCGCTGATATTTTACCAGGCTCCCAGAATGCCCCCTTTTTGCAGGTTGGGGGCTGGGCTCTCCTGATCGGGCACTGTGTGCCCCACGGAGGCCCCCCCCATGGCCCAACTGCCCCCACTGCACAACACGCTCACCTCCACTGCCCCCCCCCCCCCAACCGACACCCCTTGCCTCGCTGGGGCCAAAGATTTATCTTCCTACCAGGGCCACTGCCCCTCTTGCTGCTGTTGGCTGGGTACAGTCCCAGCAGTGGCCACTGCTCCCAGTGGCGCTGGTGGGACTGTGAGCTGCCGGCTTACTGATTGGCTAGCAACTCCATTAGGCAGGATTTCCTGCCTCAGAGAGGTGGAAGTCCTGCCCGAGTCCAATTAAGGGCCTGGGGAACGGAAAATCCCAGCATGGCTCCCCAGGCCTGGTGGAGGCGGACTCGCCCCTGATTTTTTGGCCAGTGGGCGCCCACCATAAAATTCCAGCCATGCAGTTTAGTTTTTGTATTAGTATCTCCCATTTTGCATTTTCCCATCCTTATACCATCATATAAGTACCATCACCACATGGCCTGCAGCAATTCAAGAAGGCCCACAAGCATCATTTTAGGGATAACAAAGGTGTGCCACCATCACCCACAACCCATGAACAAAGAATGAGCTATTATCTTGTATTTTAGAGCCTTCCATTCTCTGACTTAGGTATTGGCTGGTGGCCTGTTTTCAAATCTCTCGAAATGCTGCCCTGTGCCTTTTCCTGAGAAGAATCTGGGGAGCAGCATGGAGTGAATCAGCTGCTGATTCTCCATGTCTACTCTGTCGGAAAATGCCAGATGATGACCTCATCATGTGATGAAATCTTGCAGATGAACCCAATGAAACTTTAGTACATCATCAAACTGTATCAACAGATTGACCCACAACGTACAGTTTGGTGACTGCTACAGAGTGAGAAGCCTCTCAATATAATGTTTAAAAGGTACCATCTATGGCAGTGAAACGAAAACATATTCAGCGGGGTAAGCAAGTAAATTAAAAACAGGAAAGACATGGATAAATTACTTCAGCCATTCAGACATCAATCAAAACTACTTTTAAATTAATATGCTGAGTTCTGTTTTTAGTAATGTGTATATAAATATTGAATATTTTGTTTGTGAAATTTATATTTGTATGATTACAAATCATAGTCTATACTCTGTATAAATTACAGTCTCTTTATTAATATTTCTCCTTACTTGCATTCTCTCCGATATCTTGTACAATAGTACTGCACAATCATTAGTATTGGCCTCTAACAATAGGCAAAACTAATGCAAATGTGGAATACACAAAAGCCCTACTATTTTAAGTATTATTTATACTTCTAGCTACTAGCAACTTGGAAATCATATTCATGCTAGATAGCTTGATTATTGCATATTACAGTTGTGTATGTTATGCTATGTTTTTATGGATATATTTTAATTTTAATTAAAGAAAACAAAGAATAAACAAATATCTCATAAAACAATATGTACAAAATTAATGCATTATTATTATTGAATGTACTGCAAATTACTGTTGAAATAAAGCTAAGCTCAAACTACAGCACTTTTTATCTGTGACATCTTTATACAGGATCATAGTGAAGAATTGTTCCATAAAAAGTATATGGGCAGGAATTTCGTGGATTATACAAACATACAAAACAGGAGTAGGCCACTCAGGCCCTTGAGCCTGCTCCGCCATTCAATAAGTTCATGGCTAAACTGATTACTCCACATTTCCGCTTAACCCCGATAACCTTTCACCCCCTTGCTTATCAAGAATCTATCTACCTCTGCCTTAAAAATATTCAGAGACTCTGTTTCCACTGCCTTTTGAGGAAAAGAGTTCCAAAGACTCATGACCCTCTGACAGAAAAAATTTCTCATCTCTCTCTTAAATGGACGACCTCTTATTTTTAAACAGTGACCCCTAGTTCTAGGTTCGCCCACAAGGGGAAACATCCTTTCCACATCCACCCTGTCAAAGACCCCTCAGGATCTTATGTGTTTCAATCAAGTTGCCTCTTATTCTTCTAAATTCCAGTGGATACAAGCCTAGTCTGTCTAACCTTTCCTCATAAGACAGCCTGCCTATTCCAGGTATTAGTCTAGTAAACCTTCTCTGAACTGCTTCCAATGTATTTACATCCTTCCTTAAATAAGGAGACCAATACTGTACCCAGTACTCCAGATGTGGTCTGGAGAAAGGACTAATTAATAATCTTATTGTAAAGGAATCTTTAGGGAAAAGTGACCATAATATGATAGAATTTTACTTTAAATTTGAAAGTGATGCAGTTCAATCTGAAACAAGGGTCTTAAATCTAAACAAAGGAAACTACAAAGGTATTAGAGGCAAATTAGCTGTGGTAGATTGGGAAACTACATTAAAAAGTATGACGGTAGACACGCAATAGCTAGCATTTAAAGAATTAATACATGGTCTACAACAAATTTACAGTTCTTGAAGGCACAAAAACCGAGCAGGAAAAGTGATCCAACCATGGCTATTAAAAGAAGTTAAAGATTGTATGAGATCAAAGGAAGAGGCTTATAACATTACCAAAAAAGTAGTAAGCCTGATGATTGGGAGCATTTTAGAATTCAGCAAAGGAAGACCAAGAAACTGATAAAGAAAGAGAAAATAGAATATGAAAGTAAACTAGCAAGAAACACAAAAACGGACTGTAAAAGCTTCTATAGGTATATAAAAGGGAAAAGATTGGCAAAGACACATGTGGGCCCATTACAGGCAGAGACGGGGGAATTTATAATGGGGAATAAAGAAATGACATAGAAACTAAACAAATACTTTGGGCTGGATTTTGTGCTGGGGGCGGGGATCCTGGCGCTGGGCTGAGAAGTCGGGGAGAACCCCACCTCTTCCACTTGTGCCATCACCGAAGCAATCTTTTGGTTTTGTTGAATCAAAGCTTTAGGAGGTGGGTTTCCTGTCTCTTTACAAACTTTAAAGGGACAGGGACTGCAGCTCCAAGAGATGCTGGCCAATCAGAGGGCTGGCAGTCGCCGCTGCCAGTACTGCAGAGGCATCAGACCCAGGCTCTGTGGTGGAACCCCAGAACAGAGGCAAGTGAGGTAGGGTCACTGGGCCAGTCCGGAAGGCCCTGGGGGGTAGGGGAGGGTGGTTGGGTGGTGGTCGTTCAGTCCAGAGTGAGGGGGGTCTTGGGAGGTAAAGTTATTCCCGGTGGGTCTCCTCCATGGGCCACAATTTGCTCATGAAGGAGGGACCCTCCCTCTCTCCCCACCCACCAAGCCCACAGTGAGGGCACCTTGTGTTGCAAGGCATCCTCCCCGCACGGCGGAGGCCCCCCCGCACCTGTTAAGATCCCAGTTGCAGCGGGGCCAGGCCCTTAATTGGCCGTCATTAGACCACTTAGGGGCCTCAATTGGTCTCTGGGCGGGAAGGCCATCATTGGCCTATCCCACTCCCGGGAAGATCGTGGTAAGGGGGAGGCGATGGGCCCTCCGCCACCACCCCACACCCCGTCACCCGTCGCAAAACTCCATTCCCCCCCTGCCTCCAACCCCATCTCAGGGGGCCTCACAAAATCCTGGCCTTTGTTTCTGTCTTCACAGAGGAAGATACAAAAACCCTTCCAAATATACTAAAGAACCAAGGGACCAGCGAGAAAGAGAAACTGAATGAAATTCCTTCTTTGGCCTCCTTGTCTCGGGAGACAATGGGTAAGCACCTGGAGGTGGTCAGTGGTGTGTGGAGCAGCGCCTGGAGTGGCTATAAAGGCCAATTCTAGAGTGACAGACTCTTCCACAGGTGCTGCAGAAAAATTTGTTTGTCGGGGCTGTTACACAGTTGGCTCTCCCCTTGCACTTTTGTCTTTTTTCCTGCCAACTACTAAGTCTCTTCGACTCGCCACACTTTAGCACCGCCTTAATGACTGCCCGCCAGCTCTGGCAAACGCTGGCAACTGACTCCCACGACTTGTGATCAATGTCACAGGACTTCATGTCACGTTTGCAGACGTCTTTGAAGCGGAGACATGGACGGCCGGTGGGTCTGATACCAGTGGCGAGCTCGCTGTACAATCTGTCTTTGGGGATCCTGCCATCTTCCATGCGGCTCAGGCGCCGCTGACACAGTAGTGTGTATAAGCTGGGGATGTTGGCCGCCTCGAGGACTTCTGTGTTGGAGATACGGTCCTGCCACCTGATGCCAAGTATTCTCCGGAGGCAGCGAAGATGGAATGAATTAAGACGTCGCTCTTGGCTGCCATATGTTGTTCAGGCCTCGCTGCCATGGAGCATGGTACTGAGGACACAGGCTTGATACACTCGGACCTTTGTGTTCTGTGTCAGTGCGCCATTTTCCCACACTCTCTTGGCCAGTCTGGACATAGCAGTGGAAGCCTTTCCCATGCGCTTGTTGATTTCTGTATCTAGAGACAGGTTACTGGTGATAGTTGAGCCTAGGTAGGTGAACTCTTGAACCACTTCCAGAGCGTGGTCGCCAATATTGATGGATGGAGCATTTCTGACGTCCTGCCCCATGATGTTCGTTTTCTTGAGGCTGATGGTTAAGCCAAATTCATTGCAGGCGGCCGCAAACCTGTCGATGAGACTCTGCAGGCACTCTTCGGTGTGAGATGTTAAAGCAGCATCGTCAGCAAAGAGGAGTTCCTTGATGAGGACTTTCCGTATTTTGGACTTCGCTCTTAGACGTGCAAGGTTGAACAACCTGCCCCAGATCTTGTGTGGAGGAAAACTCCTTCTTCAGAAGACTTGAACGCATGTGAAAGCAGCAGGGAGAAGAAAATCCCAAAAAGTGTGGGTGCGAGAACACAGCCCACAAGAACACAGAAATTAGTATCAGTAAAAAACTAGTAATGGGAGAATTAATGGGACTGAAAGTTGATAAATCCCCTGGACCTGATGGTTTACATTCCACAGTGTTGAAAAAGAAGGCTGTAGAGATAGTGGATGCAAAGCTGATCATCTTCCAAAATTCTATAGATTCTGGAGTGGTTCCTGAATATTGGAAGGTAGCAAATATAACTTCATTATTTAAGAAAGGAGGGAGAAAGAAAATGGGGAACTACAGACCTGTTAGCCTGATATCAGTAGTAGGAAAATTGCTAGAATCTAATATAAAGGATGTGATAACTGGGCACTTAGAAAATAATGGCAGAGTCAATGTGGATTTATGAAAGGGAAATCATATTTGACAAACCTGTTAGAGTTTTCTGAGCATGTAAATACAGAATAGATAAGGTGTAACCAGTGGATGTGGTGTATTTGGAATTTTAGAAGGCTTTCGATAAGGTCTCACACAAGAGGTTAGTGAGCAAAATTAGAGCACATGGGATTGGGGGTAATATACTGTCATGGATTGAGAATTGGTTAATGGACAGAAAACAGAGGTTTGGAATAAATGGGTCATTTTCAGTTTGGCAGGCTGTGACGAGTGAGGTAGCACAAGGATCAGTGCTTGGGCCCCAGCTATTCACAATCTACAGCAATGACTTGGATGTGGGGACCTAATGCAATATTTCATATTTGCTGATGACACAAAACTAGGTGGGAATATAAGTTGTGAGGAGGATGCAAAGAAGCTTCAAGTGGATTTAGAAAGGCTAAGTGAATGGGCAAAAGTTTGGCAGATGGAATACAATGTGAATAAGTGTGAAGTTATCCTCTTTGGGAGAAAAAATAGAAAGATAGAGTATTTCTTAAATGGTGAGAGGTTGGGTGTCCTTGTCCATGAGTCACTAAAAGCTAGCATGTAGGTGCAGCAAGCAATTAGGAAGGCAAATGATATGTTGGCCTTCATTGCAAGGGGTTTTGAGTACAGGAGTAAAGCAGTCTTCCTGCAATTGTATACAGCCTTTGTGAGATTGCACCTGGAGTATCGTGTACAGTTTTGGTCTCCCCATCTAAGGAAGGATATACTTGCCATAGAGGGAGTACAACGAAGGTTCAGCAGACTAATCCCTGGGATGGCGGGATTGCCTTATGAGGCGAGATTGAGAAAACTGGGCCTGTATTCTCTACAGTTTTGAAGAATTAGAGGTGATCTCATTGAAACTTATAAAATTCTTACAGGGCATGACAGGGTAGATGTAGATAGGATGTTTCCCCTAACTGCTGAGTCTAGAACCAGGGGACATAGTCTCAGAATAAGGGGTAGGCCATTTAAGACTGAGATGAGAGGAATTTCTTCACTCATAGGGTGGTGAATCTTTGGAATGCTTTACCCCAGAGGACTGTGGAAGCTCAATCATTGAGCATGTTCAAGTCAGAAACTGATAGACATCTGGATACTAATGGCATCAAAAGATATGGGAATAATGCGGGTAGGTGGCGCTGAGGTAGATGATCAGGATGATCTCTTTGAATGGTGGAGCAAGCTCAACGGGCTGAATGGCCTATTCCTGATCCTATGTTCTTATGTTCATTCCAAGTAAGAAAACTCGAGTATATCAAAAACTCAATACCTAAATAGATACACAGAAACAAAGAGCAAGGGTCCTGATATTTACTCGAAAATGCATTGGGAGAAGAAGATATTGCGCGGGAAACCTGGAAGTAAGTTCAGCATGTTTGTGCGAATTTTGAATGCAGTTACCTCAATAATATTTGACTTCTGGGTTTGGCATTTTGAAAGGGTAACTAAATCAGAGCAAGGTGTACAACGTTCTGTGGAGGTTAACTGTATATCAATATTAGTGAGTATGCCACATTTAACTCAATGCTTTTGGTCAGGCAAAATCATGTTTAATCATATCAACTTCAAATATATTTGTCATTTCCTGCAGTCTTTGGATATTTGCTTTCTCAATGCTGTTTACCTTTCCATTCCTTCACTTCTGTCCCTCTCTCTTCCTCCTTCATTTCTGCCTCTCACCTCATTTACATCTGTTTATATGTCTCCGTCGTCCTTTACCTTTTTTTGTTTATTCTCAGGATGCGATGACATTGAGCGGTTTGCTCTGCAGTCAGAAAGCATTGGGTCAATCACATAGTGTGAGACTGTGGTCCTGTGTAGGCCAGACCAAATAAGGCTGGCAGGTTCTCTGAAGGGCATGAATAAATCATTTACATTTTTATAACAATCCACCAACTCTCAAAGCAATTTTTTTCTCATGCCAGCCCACAAATGACCAGATACAGTGAATTCAATTTTACACATTGCCTTTGGTGTAATTTGATTTCAAAATCTCTGGATTGTTTGTGCAATAACCACGTCAATTCCCTTTAATTTCTTTCTATTTCTCTCTTTTACCTATGCACTAAAAGTCCATGCAAAGACAGGACAGTAGCTAGTAATGTGAAGTTTGTGCACACATCAGCCAATCTGTTACCACCCTGAGTGCCACCCTCCCCCCATTAACCTGACTCGGCATGTTATATGCCAGAATCAGTTTGAGGAAAGGCGAATATTTCTGTCTGACTGATGGTTTTATTGTATAAATAGTAAGTGCCAATCCAGGAAACGTGAACATATTAAGAGCCCAACTCAAATGGGCAGGTGGAAGTCAAGCTCCACTGCGAACCTACCAATGGGACGAGAAACCAGCCCAGTGTGTGTTCCCAGCCCCGACTACAGTGCTCCATTCTCGTCATCAGTATCAATTCAATGAAGTCACACCAAACACTTGGAGCAGACCCAGTGACAGACTGTGCAATCTGAAGCCCAGGAAAAGGTGCAATGACATTTAAGTGAGGAATTGGTCTGCAAGCTGCAGGAAATGAGGAAACTGGCTAGATTTAGCTCACAGGCTGGACAGGGGACACGTTAGGATTATCACTCAACTGTTAATATTGTTTTCATTCATAACACTGCAAGGAAGTTGATTTCTCTACATATTATATTTAGCGTACTGGTTTCTGCAATACCTTGTTACAATCGGATGAGGAAGGGGTCTCAGGCTCCCCTCTTGTCCCTTTCCTGGTTTGGCCATAACAGGGTTTAACATTTAAAATACAGTGGGCTGAATTTTATTGGGCTGCCACCGTGATTAGCATCACTGCACTGAGCCTCCCCTCAATATTATGTGGGGAGAGGCAGGACATTCGGTGCAGTGAGGAACCCTTTGATAGCTGTGCAGCAGGTGCTGGGGTCCTATTTTAAGTGCCCCAGCACCTGCTTCCTGACAGCTGTCGAAGAAATACTTAGCTGACTGCTGAAGAGTGAAGCTGCTGTCAATGTGGCAGCAAAGCAGAAAGTGCTGCAGAAATCCAGCAGGTCAGGCAGCATCCGTGGAGAGAGAAGTAGAGTTAACTTGTCCAAGTTCACAGACCTGAAAGTTAACTCTGCTTCTCTCTCCACAGATGCTGCCTGACCTGCTGAGTGACTCCAGCACTTTCTGCTTTGCTGCCACATACTTACCCTGCTGTGTCCCAATGTCCTGTGAAGTTGCGATCCTCTTCTCCCACTCAAGTGTAACATTCCTTCTTGTAGGCGTGCTGCATCTGGGTGAATAATCTTAATTTGCACATTCTAGGACATGAGACTTAAATAGACCATAAAAGGTATTACAGAGGTTTACAAAGAACACACTGACACATATGGGAATGCACGGGCGTAAATACGTCTTTCACTAAATGTTCCTCACCAACATGTGTGTCCTTTTCTCTGTGTGAATGATGTGTGCCAGCATGTAGTGCCAATGTCACATCCCTTTGCACCGTTGCACCGTTGGCCCTTCAGAAGAGCGAACGTATGCAATAATATCATTGCCATGCCACCATTACACATGAGCGTCTTCACGGATGCAGTGACATGGACATTGGCTCAGTCAGCTGCCTCTAATGGTTTGCAAAGGGATGCTGCAGATGTGGACTTGTGCACAGCAGTTGAGCGAGGGTGATGTGTGGCTTGCAGAGCTCATGTTGGTTCCTATGGACCAGACAGCCTTTGTCTGATAAGCCACTGCCATACATCCCTAGCTCACTGCTAGCCCTGCATGCACAGCCTGGGTGCCATCTGTCCTCCCATGCGTCTTTCACGTTGTAGATCCTCAGCGTCCTCATAGTCAGAGGAGGAATCCTGTTGACGTCTCTCCTCATCATGCCAGGCCTGGCCCCTATTGGGTGCATAGTTGTGCATAACAGCAAAGAAAGAAACTGGCCTTTTCGACCCATCAGCCTATCCATACAGGCATTGGAGGCGCTCTTTCAGCATGCCGATCTCCTGCTCAATGATGGCTCATGTAGCTCAGTGGTTGGCGTTGTATCTCTCCTCTGCAGCAGTGGTGGAGTCTCTCACCAGTGTCAGGAGCCATGTCTGCAAAGGATAGCCCTTATCTCCAAGAAGCCACCCCTCAATCTGAGCCAGTTCAGTGAACAGCGGTGGCAGCTGGGACTGGCACAAGACCCAAGTGTCATGGCAGCTGCCTGAGAAGCGGTCACACATTCGCTGCAAGCATCTACGGTGTTCACATACCCCCTAGCTTCACCTAGATTGAGAGGGCTTCTTTAATGGTGACATCTGCAGGTGGTAGCCTGGCAGTAGGCCTGATGGCCACATGAATGCAGTCTATGAACATTATAACCTATGGTTCTCCGGCAATGGTGCCAGAACCGATGGCCCTCTGGGCCTGGCTGTGAGAGTCCGTCCTGAAGCGGACATCCTCACTGGCCCTCCAGTGCAGGGCATTGGTGACTTCCCTGATGCAACATTTCAGAAGATCGGCTGGGGGTGGAGGGGAGGGGGTGTGAAGAGACCCCACAAAGGTCAACAAGCGCAGCAGATGCATGGGGACACCACCACCTGCACGTTCCCCTCCAAGTCACACACCATCCTGACTTGGAAATATATCGCCAGCCCTTCACTGTTGTTGGGTCAAAAATCTGGAATTCCCTTCCTAACAGCACTGTGGGTGTACATACACTGTAAGGACTGCAGCGGTTCAAGAACGGGCTCATCCTCACCTTCTCAAGGACAATTAGTGATGGAAACGATTCCCACATCCTGTGAATGAATGAAAAAAAGCACACTGGAATTTTATTGGACTGTTAAATTTTCATACATTGGAACAAAATACAAATCCTAATTTAAATTTAATACATTCACTTTTACATATACTGTTAGGCTGACAATCCTTATAGTTTTAAATTGGGTTGCATTTTATTGGCTCCCCCTGGGGTTGGGGGGGGGTCCCATTGAATCACGACAGGTGACAGGAGCCTATTAACGGCCTCTTCCTGCCACCGCTGGGATCTAACCAGTGGCGGGGGATGCCTCCGCTATGTGGGGAGGCGGACTCCTTGCGTGCTTGGGGGGGGCGGTCCCTCCTCTGTGAGCAATCTGTGGCCCACAGACGACCCCTGCTGGCAAAAGCTCCACCTCCATGGGCACCCCTCCCAGCTGCCCCTCACTTCCCTGAATTACGGGTCTCCAGCACTGGTGCTGGGTCCAAGGCCTCTGCAGCACTGGCAGTGGCCACCGCTCCAAGTGACGCTGCCGATACTGCTGAGCTGCCAGCCCTCTGACTGGCCAGCAGCTCTTAGTGGTGGGATCCCTGTCTTTAAAGGGACATACATCCTGGTGCTGGAAACCAGCTCTGGAGCTACAGAAGATCGGCCGGGGGTGGAGGGGAGGGGGTGTGAAGAGGCCGAGGTGGGGTTCCCCATGCCTTTTCGGCCTGGCGCCGGGGTCCCCTACCTCTGCAAGATCCCAGTCAATGTGTTTCCTATATGTTCAGCAATTAAGTTTGCTTTGTTTTGTGCTTCTACTAACTTGCAGGGCTTTGGTTGGTCAAACCTGTTTAACTTGCTCGTTGAGGTGTTTCACAGCATCTAAAGTGTTTCTGTGTCACAACACAAATGTTATTTATGTGGTTTGCATGACACTCCTCAATCTGCACCAATTATGTATTGGTTGCATCACAAAGTTTGAGGTAGGGTCGAGACTTTGCTTTAAGCAATAATGTTTAATTTTATCTTTGTGGTATTGTGTTGTCATTTCAAGAACTCCAGAGGCTGACTGACAAGAACAAAAATGACATGACCCCCACATTGTGTTTATTCGATATATACAGACTCATGTAAGTAGAAAAGAGAAATTCCAATAAATTCAGATGTTAATAAAGATGTTAAGGGCTAAAGTCATTAGCTCTGAAAATGGGTGCAGGATTGCAATGCAGCCTCACAGCTCCAGTGACCCGGGTTCAATTCTGGGTACTGCCTGTGCGGAGTTTGCAAGTTCTCCCTGTGATTGCATGTGTTTCCACGGAGTGTTCCGGTTTCCTCCCACAGCCAAAGACTTGTAGGTTGATAGGTAAAGTGGCCATTGTAAATTGTCCCTAGTATAGGTAGGTGGTAGGAGAATTGTGGGGATGTGGTAGGAATATGGGATTAATGTAGGATTAGTATAAATGGGACATTGCAACATTTCAGGAGACACGCTTCCCTGCGAGCGGATCTCTAAGAGAGCAAGACTACACCTTCTTCTGGCAGGGTAGGGATCCTGAAGTACCAAGACAGCATGGAGTGGGCTTCGCCATCAGAAACTCTTTGCTCAGCATGATAGAGCCACCTTCAAATGGCTCAGAACGCATACAGTCCATCCAACTGTTCACCGCCTCTGGTCTAGTACACCTACTCAGCATCTATGCTCCAACATTCTAATTAAGGGCATTTAAGTGGACATTGGATAGACACATGGATGAAAATGGAGTAGTGTAGGTCAGATGGTTTCACAGCTCGGCGCAACATCGAGGGCCGAAGGGCCTGTACAGCGCTGTAATATTCTAATTCTAATTCTAAAAAACACTCTGCTCCCCACCTGAAGCTAAAGACCAGTTCGATGAGGAATTCCATAATATCATTAGTAGCATCCCCAACACCGAACACCTGTTCCTGCTGGGGGACTTTAATGCCAGGGTTGGGGCCGACCATGACTCATGGCCTTCCTGCCTTGGGCGCCTTGGCATTTGAAGGATGAATGAGAATGGACAGAGACTGCTTGAGCTGTGTACCTATCATAAGCTCTGCATCATCAACTCATTCTTTCACACTGAACCCTGTCACCAGGTTTCTTGGAGGCACCCAAGATCACGTCGTTGGCACCAGCTGGACCTCATCGTTACAAGGTGAACCTCTTTAAACAGTGTTCAAATCACACGCAGCTTCCACAGTGCGGACTGCGACACCGACCACTCACTGGTGTGCAGCAAGGTTAGCCTCAAACCAAAGAAGCTGCATCACTCCAAGCAGAAGGACCGCCCGCGCATCAACACTTGCAGAATTTCTCATCCACAGCTGTTACGCAAGTTTCTAAATTCACTTGAAAAAGCCCTCCAAAACACTCCCACAGGGGATGCAGGGACCAAGTGGGCCCACATCAGAGACGCCATCTATGACTCAGCAATGACCACCTATGGCAATTGTGTGAAGCGGAATGCAGACTGGTTTCAATCACACATTGAAGAGCTGGAACCTGTCATAGCCGCTAAGCACATTGCACTACTGAACTACAAGAAAGCCCCCAGCGAGTTAACATCCGTAGCACTTAAAGCTGCCAGAAGCGCTGCACAAAGAGCAGCCAGGCGCTGCGCAAATGACTACTGGCAACACCTATGCAGTCATATTCAGTTGGCCTCTGACACAGGAAATATCAGAGGGATGTATGATGGCATTAAGAGAGCTTTTGGGCCAAACATCAAGAAGATTGCCCCCCTCAAATCTAAATCAGGGGACACAATCACTGACCAATGCGAGCAAATGGACCGCTGGGTGGAACACTACCTAGAACTGTACTCCAGGGAGAATGTTGTCAATGAGACCGCCCTCAATGCAACCCTGTCTCTGCCAGTCATGGATGAGCTGGACGTACAGCCAACAAAATCAGAACTCAGTGATGCCATTGATTCTCTAGCCAGCGGAAAAGCCCCTGGGAAGGACGGCATTACCCCTGAAATCATCAAGAGTGCCAAGCCTGCTATACTTTCAGCTCTGCACGAACTACTTTGCCTGTGCTGGGATGATTTTGTAGATTTAGAGATACAGCACTGAAACAGGCCCTTCGGCCCACTGAGTCTGTGCCGACCGTTAACCACCCATTTATACTAATCCCACATTCCTACCTCATCCTCACCTGTCCTTATATTCCCCTACCACCTACCTATACTAGGGGCAATTTATAATGGCTGTGGGAGGAAACCCGAGCACCCGGAGGAAACCCACGCAGACATAGGGAGAACTTGCAAACTCCACACAGGCTGTACCCAGAATTGAACTCGGGTCGCTGGAGCTGTGAAGCTGCGGTGCTAACCACTGCGCCACTGTGCCACCTCTTTTTTTCTTCTTTCTGAGATATCTGCACCCCTCTAATTCTGGCCTTTTGAGCATCCCCGATTTTAATCGCTTCACCATTGGTGGCTGTGCCTTCAGTTGCGTAGGCCCTAAGCTCTGGAGAACACTCCCTATAACTCAGTGCCTCTCTACCTCATTTCCCTCCTTTTAGACACTCCTTAAAACCTACATCTTTGACCAAGCTTTTAGTCATCTGGCCTAAAGTCTCCTTATGTAGCTTGATGTCATATTTTGTTTCCTCATGCTCCACAGTACCACAGGACTTGCGCGATGCCAATGTCATCACCCTCTATAAGAACAAGGGTGACCACGGTGACTGCAACAACTACCGTGGAATCTCCCTGCTCAGCATAGTGGGGAAAGTCTTCGTCCGTGTCGCTTTAAACAGGCTCCAGAAGCTGGCTGAGCGTGTCTATCCTGAGACACAGTGTGGCTTTCGAGCAGAGAGATCCACCATTGACATGCTGTTCTCCCTTCGCCAGCTACAGGAGAAATGCCGTGAACAACAGATGCCCCTCTATGTTGCTTTCATTGATCTCACCAAAGCCTTTGACCTCATCAGCAGATGGTGGTCTCTTCAGACTACTAGAAAAGATTGGATGCCCACCAAAGCTACTAAGTATCATCATCTCATTCCATGACAATATGAAAGGCACAATTCAGCATAGCGGCACCTCATCAGACCCCTTCCCTATCCTGAGTGGCGTGAAACAGGGCTGTGTTCTCGCACCTACACTGTTTGGGATCTTCTTCTCCCTGCTGCTCTCACATGCATTCAAGTCTTCTGAAGTAGGAATTTTCCTCCACACAAGGTCGGGTGGCAGGTTGTTCAACCTTGCCAGTCTAAAAGCGAAGACCTAAGTACAAAAAGTCCTGATCTGGGAACTCCTCTTTGCTGACGATGCTGCATTAACATCTCACACTGAAGAGTGTCTGCAGAGACTCATCGACAGGTTTCTGGCCGCCTGCAATGAATTTGGCCAAACCATCAGCCTCAAGAAAACGAACATCATGGGACAGGACATCAGAAATGCCCCATCTATCAATATCGGCGACCACACTCTGGAAGTGGTTCAAGAGTTCACCTACCTAGGCTCAACTATCACCAGTAACCTGTCTCTAGATACAGAAATCAACAAGCGCATGGGAAAGGCTTCCACTGCTATGTCCAGACTGGCCAAGAGAGTGTGGGAAAATGGCGCATTGACACAGAACACAAAGGTCCGAGTGTATCGAGCCTGTGTCCTCACTCAGTACCTTGCTCTATGGCAGCGAGGCCTGGACAACATATGGCAGCCAAGAGCGACGTCTCAATTCATTCCATCTTCGCTGCCTCCGGAGAATCCTTGGCATCAGGTGGCAGGACCGTATCTCCAACACAGAAGTCCTCGAGGCGGCCAACATCCCCAGCATATACACCCTACTAAGCCAGCGGCGCCTGAGATGTCTTGGCCATGTGAGCCGCATGGAAGATGGCAGGATCCCCAAGGACACATTGTATAGCGAGCTCATCACTGGTACCAGACCCACCGGCCGTCCATGGCTCCGCTTTAAAGACATCTGCAAACATGACATGAAGTCCTGTGACATTGATCACAAGTCGTGGGAGTCAGTGGCCAGCGATCGCCAGAGCTGGCGGGCAACCATAAAGGTGGGGCTAAAGAGTGGCGAGTCGAAGAGTCTTAGCAGTTGGCAGGAAAAAAGACAGAAGCGCAAGGAGAGAGCCAACTGTGTAACAGCCCCGACAACCAATTTTATCTGCAGCACCTGTGGAAGAATTTGTCACTCTAGAATTGGCCTTTATAGCCAATCTAGGTGCTGCCTCACAAACCACTGACCACCTCCAGGCGCTTACCCATTGTCTCCCGAGACAAGGAGGCCAAAGAAGTATAAATGGGTGGTTGATGGTTGGCACAGACTCGGTGGGCCGAAGGGCCTGTTTCAGTGCTGTATCTCTAAAAATAAAAACTCATTCCTGTTGGTGGCAAAGCTGGCAGCATTGCAACTTTGTGCTACCTGCTGATTTCAACCTCAAGCCAGATATAACAGTAACTTGACCTGCTCTTGTAGCTGCAGTATTTATATGGCTGCTCCAGTTCCGTTTCTGGTCAATGATAACTCCCAGGGACGTTGTTTGTGATGGTGGGGGATTCAGCGATGGGAATGGCATTGAATGTCAAGATGAGATGGTCATTGCTTGGCATTTTTGTGATGTGAATGTTACTTGTCACTTATCAGCCCAAGCCTGAATGTTGCCCAGGTCTTGCTGCATGTGGGAACAGACCGCTTCATTATCTGTGGAATTGTGAATGGTGCTGAACACTGTGCAATCATCAGTGAACATATCCACTTCTGACCTTATGTTGGAAATATTGATGAAACAGCTGAAGATGGTTGGGCCTCGGACACTGCCCTGAGGAACGTCTGCAGTGATGTCCTGGGGCTGAGATGATTGACCTCCAACAACCACAACCATCTTTCTTTGTGCTAGGTATGACTCCAAGCAGTGGAGAGTTTTTCCCCGATTTCCACTGTCTTCAATTTTGCTAGGGCTCCTTGATGCCACATTTGGCCAAATGCTGCTGTGATGTCAAGGGCAGTCACTCTCACCTCACCTCTTTAATTCAGCTTTTTTTTGTATGTTTGAACCAAGGCTTTAATGAGGGTTGGAGCTGAGTGGCCCTGGCAGAACCCAAACTAAGCATCAGGGAGCAGGTTATTACTGAGTAAGCGCCGCTTGACAGCACTGTCAATGACACCTTTCATCACTTTGCTGATGATTGAGAACAGATTGATGGGGTGGTAATTGGCCAGATTGGATTTTTCCCGCTTTTTGTGGGCAGGACATATCTGGGAAATTTTGCATATTGTCAGGTAGGTCCCAGTGTTGTAGCTGTACTGGAACAGCTTGGCGAGGGATGCAGCTAGCTCTGGAGCACAAGTCTTCAGTACCACTGAATGTGGTCAGGACCCATAGCCTTTGCTGTATCCAGCGCCTTCGGCTGTTTCTTGAGATCACGTGAAGTGAATATAATTGGCTGCAGACTAGCATCTATGATGGTGGGGACCTCAGGAGGAGGCTGCGATGGATCATCCACTCAGCACTTCTGGCTGAAGATGGTTGCAAATGCTTCAGCCTTGTCTTTTGCACTGATGTGCTGGGCTCCCCCATCATTGTGGATGGGGAATAAAAACAAAAAGTGCTGGAAATACTCAGCAGGTCTGGCAGCATCTGTGGAGAGAGAAGCAGAGTTAATGTTTCAGGTCTGTGACCTTTCATGAGAATTGTTGATGGGAATGTGTGTGGAGCCTCCTCTTCTAATTAGTTGCTTAATTGTCCACAACTATTCACAACTGGGTGTGGCAGGACTGCAGAGCTTTGATATCATTCCATTGGTTGTAGGATCGCTGAGTTCTAGCCCCTGTAATCTCCGGATTACTCCCAAGGCCACTTGCTAGTGAGTATAGAAATAGGAGAATACACCAAATGAATGCGTGGCTGGAGAGATGGTGCAGGAGGGAGGGCTTCAGATTTCTGGGGCATTGCAACTGGTTCTGGGGAAGGTGGGGCCTTTACAAGCTGGACAGTGTACACCTGAACAGGACCACGGCGAATATCCTTGCAGGAACATTTGCTAGTGCTGTTGGGGATGGTTTAAATTAGATTGGCAGGGGGATGGGATACTGAAGGCAGTTTCAGATTGGACAAAATTCAGGGCAGGGAATGGGAGGCAAAAAAGTAGTGAGTGACTCTGAAAGACAGAAGAAACAAAGGTTAAAAAGTGTACAGCACAGGAGTGTGGCATTGTTAAAAGGTATTTATTTAAATGCAAGGAGTATAGCATATAAAGCCATACAAATATACGAGCATTCGAATTAGGAGCAGAAGTAGGCCATTCGGCTCTTCTAGCCTGCTCCGCCATTCAATACGATCATGGCTGATCTGTTTGTGTTGTGAATTCCACACTCCCATCTACCCCGATAACCTTTGTTTCCCTTGCTTAACAAGAATCTATCTACCTCCGCCTTAAAACTATTCAATGACCCCGCCTCCACCTCCTTCTGAGGCAGAGAGTTCCAACGCCGATGAGCTGAGGGCACAGATAGACACATGGCAGCATGATATCATTGCTATAACAGAAACGTGGCTTAAAGAGAGGCAAAAATGCAGCTCATCATCCCTGGATATAGAGTTTTCAGGCAGGATAGAGAGGGGGATAAAAAATGAGGGGGTGTAGCATTATTGGTTAAAGAATTAATTTCAGCTGTGAGGAGGGATGATATGCTAAATGAGGTCATATGGATTGAGCTCAGAAATAAAAAAAAGGGCAGCCACACTACTAAGAGTGTACTATAGACCTCCAAATAGTGAGAGGGAGATAGAAGAACAAACATGTAGGCAAATTTCTGAGTGTAAAAACAAAAGGGCAATAATACTTGGAGATTTCAACTACCCTAATATCAACTGGAATACTAACAGTGTGAAGGGCACAGAGGGCACAAAATTCTCGAACTGCATTCAAGAGAACTTTTTTAGCCAGCATGTAACAAGCCCAACGAGAGGGGGATGCAATTCCAGATTTAGTCTTAGGATATGAAGCTGAGCAAGTGAATGAAGTAGCAGTGGGTGACCATTTTGGAGATAGTGACAGTTAGATTTAGCATTATTATGGAAAAAGACAAGGATAGAACAGGAGTAAAAGTTCTAAATTGGGGGAAGGCAAATTTTACAAAGCTGAGAGGTGATCTGGAGAAAGTGGACTGGATTCAGCTACTTGAAGGAAAATCAGTGGCAAACCAGTGGGAGGCATTCAAAAGCGAGATCCTACATGCACAGTGTAGACATGTCCCCACAAAGATAAAGGGTGGTACTGCCAAATATGGAGCCCCCTGGTTATCGAGAAGCATACAGGGTAAGACAAAGCTGAAAAAGAAAGCTTATGACAGTCACAAAAAACATAATGCTTTAGAAAACCTAGAGCAGTATAGAAAGTGCAAGGTTGAAGTAAAAAAGGAAATTAGGAAAACAAAGAGAGGACATGAAAAAATATTGGCAGGCAAAATCAAAGAAATCCCAAAGATGTTTTATCAGTACATTAACAGCAACATGATAACTAAGGAAAGGGTAGGGTCTATCAGAGATGTGTATCACACATCCGCTTAAGTGTGGATGCAGAAGATGTGGGCACGGTTCTTAATGAGCACTTTGTCTCTGTCTTCACAAAGCAGAGGGAAGATGCAGACATTGTAGTTAATGAGGAGGAGTGCGAAATATTAGATACGATAAGCGTAATGAGAGAAGTACTAGAGGGTCTGACATCCTTGAAAGTGAATAACTCACCAGGGCCGGATGGATTGTATCCCAGACTGTTAGAGGAAGTCAGAGAGGAAATAATGGTTGCTCTGAGGATCATCTTCAAATCCTCACTAGATACAGCCGAGAGGATCGGAGGCCTGCGAATGTTGTACCATTGTTTAAAAAGGGTGTGAGGGATAGGCCAAATAATTGTAGGCCGGTCAGTCTGACCTCAGTGGTGGTCAAATTATTAGAATAAATTCTGAGAGATAGGATAAACTGTTACTTAGAAAGACACAGATTAATCAAGGATAGTCAGCATGGATTTGTTAAGGGAAGGTCGTGTCTTACTAACTTAATTGAAGTTTTTGAGGAAGTAACAAGGAGGATTGATGAGGATAGTGCAGTGGATGTTGTCTACATGGATTTTAGTAAGACATTTGACAAGGTCCCACATGGCAGACTGGTAAAAAAAATAAAAGCCCATGGGATAAAGGGGAATGTGGAGAGTTGGATCCAAAATTGGCTCAGTGACAGGAAACAAAGGGTAATGGTCGACGGATGTTTATGCGAATGGAAAGCGGTTTTCAGTGGCGTTCCAACGGGCTCAGTCTTGGGTCCCTTGCTGTTTGTGGTATATATTAATGATTTGGACTTAAATGAGAAAAGCATGATTGGGGAATTTGCAGATGACACAATAATTGGCAGTGTAGTTGATAGTGAAGAGGATAGCTGTAGACTCCAGAATTATATCAATAATTTGGTTGAGTGAATGGAAAAGTGACAAATGGAATTCAGTCTGGAGAAGTATGAGGTAATGCATTTGAGGAGGGCAAGCAAAGCAAGGGAATACAATAAATGAGAGGATATTGAGAAGGGTAGAGGAAGTGAGAGACCTTGGAGTGCATGTCCACAGGTCCCTGAAGGTGGCAGGCCAGGTAGATAAAATTGTGAAAAAGGCATATGGAATGCTTTCCTTTATGGGCTGAGGTATAGAATGCAAAAGCAGGGATGTAAAGTTGGAACTGTATAAAATGTTGGTTAGGCCACAGTTGGAGTATTGCATACAGTTCTGGTCACCACATTACAGGAAGGACATAATTGTTCTGGAGACAGTGCAGAAGAGATTTACAAGAATGATACCAGGGCTGGAAAATTGCAGCTATGGGGAAAGATTGTATAGGCTAGGGTTGTTTTCCTTAGAACAGAGGAGGCTGAGGAGTGACTTCATTGAGGTGTACAAAATTATGAGGGGCCTAGATAGAGCAGACGGGAAGGACCTGTTTCCCCTAGCAGAGAGGTCAATTACCAGGGGGCACAGATTTAAGGTGATTGGTAGAAAGATTAGAGGGAACATGAGGAAAAACTTTTTCACCCAGAGGGTAGTGGGCATCTGGAATTCACTGCCTGGATCAGTGGTGGAGGCAGAAACCCTCAACTCATTTAAAAGGTACCTGGACCTGCACCTGAAGTTTTGTAACCTGCAAGGCTATGGACCAGGTGCTGAAAGCTGGGATTAGATTGGGCAGCTAGTTTTTTCAGCCATGGAGACACAATGGGCTGAATGACCTCTTTCTGTGCCATAACTTTTCTATGGTTCTATCGTTCCATGCTGCTTCCGCTACTTAGCATGCAAGTAGTCCTGTGTTGTAGCTTCACCAGGTTGACACCTCATTTTTAGGTATGGCTGGTGCTGCTTCTGGCATGCTCTCCCGCACTCCTTATTGAAGCATGGTTAATCCCCTGGCTTGATGATGATGGAGTGAGGAATGTGCTGGACCATGAGGTTACAGATTGTGGTTGAATACAATTCTGCTGCTGCTGATGGTCCACAGCGCCTCATGGATACCCAGATTTGAGCTGCCAGATCTATTCTGAATCTATCCCATTTAGCAGTGGTAGTGCCACACAACACAATGGAGGGTATCCTCAGTGTGAAGACAGGACTTTGTCTCCACAAGCACTCCTACCAATACTATCATAGACAGATGCTCTGCAACAGGTAGATTGGTTAGGATGAGGTTAAGTAGGTTTTTCCCTTGTGTTGGTTTCCTCACCCCCTGCCGGAGTCCCAGTCTTCATGATTTGACCAGCTCAGTCAGTAATGGTGCTACTGAGCCACTCTTGGTGATGGACATTGAAATATCTCACCCAGAGTACATTCTGTGCCCTTGCTATCCTCAGTGCCACTTCCAAGTGGTGTTCAACATGGAGGAGCACCGATTCATCAGCTTAGGGTGGGCAGTAGGTGGTAATTAGCAGGAGGTTTCCTTGCCCCTGGTGGGTCTGTTCTGATGGGACAGGACATACCCAGGGATCTTGATGGAGGATTCTGAGATATTGGCTGTGTTACAAAAGTACTTCTATACTTTTTGTTAAGTATATGTGTTTGAGGACGTACATTTAAATTGTGAAGATGGATTCATTCATTGGAAGGCTGAAGGTTTCATAGAAGCTGGCCTTTGCTTTGTTGTCGAAAGTTCATTGAAAGGACGCTGAAATGTTGTTTAAAAACAGCCATGCTGGAAGTCATGTGCTTTAAGCAATAAAAAACAGAAACCTTGGTGACCTGGGGTAGATGTTTATAGAGAAGTAACAGGTCAAGATTTATAGAGGTCAGGAGGCTTAACTCTTGAGATATTTATTTTGGTTTCGCTTTGGACAGTGTGTTGGGGTGTAAACTGTTTTGAAGACAGTTGGAGAAAACCAGCCAAGAAAGCAGCCACCATCGGCTTACCCTCTTCCATCTCTTTGAGAACTTCCTGAGAATCAAGTATAAGAAATAGAGAAACAGATGCTGCATTTCTCCCGAAAAGACTGCCAGAAACTTCTAATGCCACATTTCTCCTGGAAAGCCTGCCAAACTGATTCTCAACGTCGCCTGAAAAGAACTGCTCTAAAAAGATCCTAGTGATGGCCATCTACACGCGTTTGGGATGCCAGACCAAAAAGGGACAACTGACATCTTTCCATATCTTCTCTTTGTTCTTCAAAAATTAGCACATATTTGGCCAAAGTTTTCTTCTTTGTCTTTCTTTTATAACAGACCTCTGCAGAGAGAATTTCTGTATATTTTTTAGTGTGTGTGTGAGTTTGTGTTTGGGGTATTATAATGGAGAGCTTTCATATTTCAATTTCTGTGTTAATGCTTTGCTTCATTACTGGTTAAGTCTTATTTTATAATAAACTGATAATTTTGTTGTCTATTAAAGAAACCTGGTTGGTATTTTATTCTGGGATAAAGAGTAGAGCATATGCATCAGTAACTGGGTAAACATTTAAAAAAATATATGTTGTGACCTGTGGAGAAGTGGAACTAGAAAAGACAGTGCACTCCTCCCGCTTCAGTCATAACAGCTGTAAGGCATGATTCAGTGAGTATGATTATATCAGGCTGTCGCATGACTAGTCTGTGAGCAGCTTTCCCAATTTTAGCACAAGTCCCCAGATGTTAGTAAGCAGGGCCTTGCAGGGCAGTGTGTGACTTTGTTGTTTCTGGTGCCTAGGTCGATGCTGGGTGATCCGTCCTAGTTTTATTCTTATTTGACTTTTCTGTAGACATTTCATGCAACTGAGTGGCTTGCTAGGCCATTTCAGAGGGCAGTCAAGAGTCACCCACATTGCTGTGGGTCTGGAGTCACATGAAGGCCAGACTGGTTCAGAAGGACATTAGTGAACCAGATGGGTTTTTACGACAATCAATAGTTTCATGACCATCATTACAGAAACTAGCTTTATAATTCCAGATTTCATTAATTAATTGAATTTAAATTCCACCATCTGCCATGAATGGATTTACAATCATGCCTCCGGAACATTAGTCCAGGCCTCTGGATTATTAGCCCAGTAACATTACCACTCTGGTAGCATTCCCCCTGAAGTGGCCTTTTTCACATAACAAGCGATTCCTGGGAAGAATCCACAGTGAGTAGCATTTCTTGTGTAAATATCTGGCTAACTTCGCAATTGTTCTTTGAGCAGGTCTCACTTTAATATTTTCATCAGTCTTCCTGCGATAATCCCACCTGCACTTCAGAGCTCAGCATTGGAGGAAGTTGGCTGCTACTGCTTGAATTGGATTCCGAAAGCAGCTTAAATGACCAGACAGTCCTCCCCAGCTAGGACCTATTTTGCTGTCTTCATTACTACTGTCAAATTCTAGTAATAAAGAGAATGTTGAACACAAATTCCTCACTTCCTTACAGAGCCTGTTGTGGGCATTTGAAGTTTCCCCCATGTTCCCTGTTGCCTTGCAACACTGGATGTCCTGTTGAATGCTGCTGTGAGCATCATTCAGCCTCACTGAGAATATAATGGCAAAAAACATGAGGTACATCACTCTGCCATGATCACCTTGATTAAGTATGCCTATGGCTGCTTGTTCTGCCCAGAATGTGACACTGGAAAATGTGCCCATACACAGAGATAGCAGGGATTTGACATAACAGATGCTTAGTCCATTGTCTGAATCTGTCTGTCTCAGGGGAAGGCTGTGCACCCAGTTTCAGTGCAACAAATAATCTGGAGTACTTTTCAACATTGCAGTTCTTGTAGAATATACAGTGCAAGAATTTGTTTTCATGTGACAAGGTCTTCAAGCAACAGCATAATTTGGCCGAAACCAAGTACAATGGTTGACAAAAAAATGTTAATTCATTCCAATCATTAAAAGTGATCATTAAAGTTAAAAGTGACTGGGATAAATTGTTATAATAGCTTTATTCTGACCTCAATTGAAATGTCAGTCTAATCAGTAGAGAGAATGCCATGACTGAGTGGAATGAAGCCTGACCAGAAAACAGTATATTGATCATAATCAGGCATGACTGTGACGCTTTGTTCTTAATTATATGGTTAAATGTTCTCCAAAAAAATACCAATGCTGCTTACTACAACAATAGGCTATTTCATGGATTATCTATCTTAAATGTCAGTTGCTTCTGTAATCTGTAATTAAACCAAAATTGGCATACCAAAGTTCAGGACAGTCAGTGGAATGCCCCATCTACATAGAAATTTCATCAAACTGTATGTTATTTTCCTTATTAAATTAATATTGTTTAATGGGGTACAACATTGGAGTGAAAATGTTATTAATTATTGGAATTATTCACTTATCCAAACAGGGATGTGCCCTGTATTTTAAAATAAATTATCTCACTGTATTAAAGGTATTATGGTGACCAGGGAAATCAGCCAGGTTCCAACTCCCTTCTGACATCACCTTTAGTCAGGCAGCAAAGGGTTGGGACAGGGAAATAAGAGGACAGGGGAGGAGTGCAGCGATAAGCCTCACCGTCCAACTTTCCTTTATCATCCACCGCTGTCCCACTTGATTTTGGGTAGGACAGCTGGAGACAATCCAGCCCTGTAGCTCAATATATCTAATATCTGAAACAGCTCTTAAATCAGTAGGTAGATTTTCCTACATAAAGGAATCTGCCAGGTTTCCCTGCATTTAAATTAATCGAAGGAAACTGGCAGGTATGACAATTCTCCAGACCCAGGAAAAACCTCCTTATTAGATCCTTCCTGTTTGAAAAATAACTGCAATGTCACTGTGGAGGAAGTGAAGCAAAACAGATCGAGTTGCAAGTCCAGTGCTAGATTTTGACTTTTGAAAAATCACTCAAAGGGCTGCAGACTGTGACCCACTACAAATTGTTCGTTGTGGAAATAAATTTTCAGTTGTTTAATTCAGCTATTATTCTGCTTTTAAATTGAGACTTTCACCTACTAATGTGCCTAAGTGAACAATCACTATACCCATTACAACAGAATCAAATAGCATCAATACACTTCCTTATCCAAGCATGTAACCAAATCACAAGCAGCCAGTTCAGCGAAGTCATGGAAAAATATTTGATCAATCTGTTTCTGTGCATTGTGTTCTCCTTCATGTCAGGCCATACAAAGAAACACTGGGTACCACGTAGCATAATAATGTTAACAAAGTGTTTGAAACAAACAAGGATTAAGATTTCTTATTTATTTAAAGTACTATATTTTAGATCATAGAAAGAAAAGATAAGGATCATGTTAAAATACACAAGCAATAAAACTTCAATAAGGCTAATTATGAGTTGTAAGGCAAAGCACTTGCATTATTTCATACCCATGACCTGAAATTTCTGTGTGCTTTTCCAAATCTCCTGCCCTGACTTATTACAATGAAGTTCTGTTTATTGAGTGCAAAACAAGATGATTCATACCATAATATTCAATGAAACATACTGTGTACAACAACAACTTACACTTATATATTTCCTTCACATAGAAAATCATCCCTAAGGCACTTCACAGAGGAATAATCAGACAAAAATAAACATTAAACTCGAGAAGGAAATTTTAGCAGGAACTTAAGAACGTAATAGGAGCAGGAGTAGACCATACGGCCCATTGAGCCTGCTCCGCTATTCAATATGATCGTGGCTGATCTTTTGCCTCGATTCCACTTTCTTACCCATTCCCCATATCCCTTGATTCCCTAAGAGACTAAAAATCTGGCCACCTCAGCCTTAAATATATTCAACAATGGTATATCCACAACCCTCTGGGGTAGAGAATTCCAAAGATTCACAACCCTTTGAATGAAAAAATTTCTCCTCATCTTGTCCTCAATGATTGACCCCTTATCCTGAAACTGTGTCCCCTTGTTCGAGATTCCCCAGCCAGGGGAAACAACAGCCGGAATTTTTAGTTGGGTGGTTGGCCCCGTCTACTAGTTGAAAAGTTGATGGAGAGCCCGCCCACAAGAAGGTAGCCTGGTATCACCAGGCGGAGTTTTTCAGGCCTCAGCTGCCCGGCAGACAAGGGTAAAATGGTGGTGGACGGAGCCCTTAAGTGCCAATTAATTGGCCACTTAAGGGCTAGATTTGCCTGGGGTGGGCAGGCCGTTTCTCGCTGCCGCTGCCCTGCTTAAAATTGCAGCGGGGGCGGGCGGGCGTCGGAAAGAGCCAACCACCCCACCTCCCACTCAATTATATATCCCCGCCTCCCACTCCACCCTCGCCACCCCCCCAGCCCTGCCACCAGCCCACTTGTTTGAGGGGCGTAAAATTCCGACCAACGTCCCAGTATCCACTTCTTCCTACCTCCCTCTGGACCATGACCCCACCACCGAACATCAAGCCACCGTCCAAAGGACTGTCACTGACCTCATCTCCTCTGGAGATCTTCCCTCTACAGCTTCCAACCTCATAGTCCCGCAACCCTGGACAGCCCGCTTCTACCTCCTTCCCAAAATCCACAAACGGGACTGCCCCGGCAGACCCATTGTGTCAGCCTGCTCCTGCCCCACTGAACTTACTTCTTCCTATCTTGACTCTATCTTTTCTCCGCTGGTCCAGTCTCTTCCCACCTACATCCGTGACTCTTCTGACGCCCTACGTCATTTTGACAATTTCCAGTTTCCTGGTCCCAACCGCCTCCTCTTTACTATGGACGTCCAATCGCTCTACACCTCCATCCCCCACCAGGATGGCTTAAGGGCTCTCCGCTTCTTCCTTGAACAGAGGCCCAACCAGTCCCCATCCACCACCACTCTCCTCCGCCTGGCTGAACTTGTTCTCACATTGAACAACTTCTCCTTCAACTCCACGCACTTCAAGTAAAAGGTGTCGCTATGGGTACCCGCATGGGTCCTAGTTATGCCTGTCTTTTTGTGGGATATGTCGAGCATTCTTTGTTCCAGTGCTACTCAGGCCCCCTCCCCCAACTCTTTTTCCGGTACATTGATGACTGTATCGATGCCGTTTCCTGCTCCCGCCCCGAACTGGAAAACTTTATCAACTTTGCTTCCAATTTCCACCCTTCTCTCACCTTTACATGGTCCATCTCTGACACTTCCCTTCCCTTCCTCGACTTCTCTGTCTCCATCTCTGGGGATAGATTGTCGACTAATATCCATTATAAGCCCACCGACTCCCACAGCTACCTCGACTACACGTCTTCACACCCTACCTCCTGTAAGGACTCCATTCCATTCTCCCAGTTTCTCCGTCTCCGACGCATCTGCTCTGATGATGCTACCTTCCATGACGGTGCTTCTGATATGACCTCCTTTTCCCTCGACCGAGGATTTCCGCCCACTGTGGTTGACAGGGCCCTCAACCGTGTCCGGCCCATTCCCCGCACCTCTACCCTCACCCCTTCCCCTCCCTCCCAGAACCGTGACAGGGTTCCCCTTGTCCTCACTTTCCACCCCATCAGCCTCCATATCCAAAGGATCATCCTCCGCCATTTCCGCCACCTCCAGTGTGATGCCACTACCAGTCGCATCTTCCCCTCCCTTCCCCTGTCAGCATTCCGAAGGGATCGTTCCCTCCGCGACACCCTGGTCCACTCCTCCATTACCCCCACCACCTCATCCCTGTCCCATGGCACCTTCCCCTGCAATCGCAGGAGGTGTAATACCTGCCCATTTACCTCCTCTCTCCTCACTATCCCAGGCACCAAACACTCCTTTCAGGTGAAGCAGCGATTTACTTATACTTCTTTCAATGTGGTATACTGTATTCGCTGCTCACAGTGTGGTCTCCTCTACATTGGGGAGACCAAGCGCAGACTGGGTGACCGCTTTGCGGAACATCTCCACTCAGTCCGCAAGGAGGACCCTGAGCTTCCGGTTGCTTGCCATTTCAACACTCCCCCCTGCTCTCATGCTCACATCTCTGTCCTGGGATTGCTGCAATGTTCCAGTGAACATCAACGCAAGCTCGAGGAACAGCATCTTATCTACCGATTAGGCACACTACAGCCTGCCGGACTGAACATTGAGTTCAATAATTTCAGAGCATGACAGCCCCCCATTTTACTTTCACTTTTAGTTATTTTTTCTTCTTTTTTTTTACATTCTTTTTTACATTTTTTACAATCTTTTTTTTGCATTTATTTCATTTCATCTTAGTTTGTTCAGTTTGCTTACCCACAGTTTTTTTTCAGGTTTGCACTTGCTGCTGTTCAATATTCAGTGCATTAACACCTAATCTGTACTAATGCTTTGTCTGTCAACACACCATTAACATATTGTTTGCCTTTGCTCCATGACCTTTTGGTCAGCTATGTGGCCTGGTCCAATTTACACCTCCTTTGTTATCTCTTGCCCCACCCCCACCTCACTTGCTTATAACCTGTGACTTTTCTAATATTTGTCAGTTCCGAAGAAGGGTCACTGACCCGAAATGTTAATTCTGCTTCTCTTTTCACAGGTGCTGCCAGACCTGCTGAGTGGTTCCAGCATTTCTTGTTTTTGTCCCAGTATCCAACCTGTCAAGCCACTTCATAATCTTGAATGTTTCAATGAGATCACCTCGCATTCTTCTTAAATCCAGAGAATATAGACTCAATTTACTCAGCCTCTTATCATAGGTCAATCTTTCATCCCAGGGACCAATCTAGTGAACCTTTGCTGCACAGCCTCCAATGCAAGCATATCCTTCACTTAATATGGAGACCAAAATTTTGCATTGTATTCCTCACCATTGGCTTCACCAAAGCCCCATACAACTGTAGTAAGAGTTCTTTATTCTTGTATTCCAATCCCCCTTCAATAAAGGCCAACATGCCATTTGCTTTAGTTGCTAGCTATACCTACATGCTAACTTTTTGTGTTCCTTGTACGAGTGCATCTAAGTCTCTCTGAACATCGACTTTTACACGTTTCACACCTTTTAAAAATATTCTGCTTTTCAATTCTTACTACCGAAGTGAATAACTTCAGACTTCCCCACATTATACTCCAACCGCCACCTTTTTGCCCACTCACTTAACCTGTCTATATCTTGTTGTACCCTCTTTGTGTCCTAATCACAGCTTGAATTTCCATCTAGCTTTTTATTGTCAGCAAACTTAGATACGTTACTCACTGTCTCTTTGTCTAAGTCATTGATATAGATTATAACTAGCTGATGCCCCAGCATTGATCCTTGCTGCACTCCACTAGTCACAGCCTGCCAACTTCAGAGTGCCCCATTTATCCCAACTCTCTGCTTCCTGTGCATTAACCAATCCTCTATCCATGCTAATATATCAAACAACTCCATGAGCCCTTAAATAAAAACAGAAAGTGCTGGAAATATTCAGCAGGTCAGGCGGCATCTGTGAAGAGAGAAGCAGAGATAACGTTTCAGGTCTGTGACCTTTCATCAGAACTGGCAAAGGTTAGAAAAGAATAGGTTTCAAGCAAGTGAAGGAAGTGGTGACAGGGGGTGGGGATAGTGGGGAAGAGAATGAAAGGGAAGGTGTGTGATAGGGCAGAGCGCAGGAGAGATTAAATAACAAAGCTGTCCTGGGACAAAGGCAAAGAGCGTGTTAATGCTTGTGGTGAAAGGCAAAGCATGAGTCCAGGGAGAGTGTCAATAGTGGAATAATGAGCAGCTCTGTCTACATGAAAAACAGGAACATGATTTAAAAAAAAAGAAAATAAAGTAAAATAAAAAATATTAAAATATTAAAAAAGGCCAGTCATGCTCTGAAGTTATTGAACTCAATGTTCAGTCTGCAAGACTGTAGAGTGCCTAATTGAAAGATCAGGTGCTGCTCCTCGAGCTTGCGTTGATGTTCACTAGAACACTGGAGCAGGCCAAGGACAGAAATGTTGACATGAGAGCAGGGGGTGGGTGGTGTGTTGGAATGGCCAGCAACCGGATGCTCGGGATCATGCTTTTGGACTGAGCGGAGGTCTTCCGTAAAGCGGTCACCCAATCTGCATTTGGTCACCCTAATATAGAGGCAACCACATTAAAAGCAGTGAATACAGTATACTAAATTGAAGGAAGTACAAGTAAATCGCTGTTTCACCTGGAAGGAGTGTTTCGGGCCTTGGGTGGTGAGGAGAGAGGAGGTAAATATACAGGCATTACACCTGCTGCGATTACATGGAAAGGTGCTGTGGGAAGGGGATGAGGTGTCAGGAGTGATGGAGGGGTGGACCAGGGTGTTGTGGAGGGAACAATCCCTTCGGAATACTGACAGGGGCGGGGACGGGAAGATGTGTTTGGTGGCGGCATCACGCTGGAGGTGGCGGAAATGGCGGAGGATGATCCTTTGAATGTGGAGGCTGGTGGGGTGGAAAGTGAGGACAAGGGGAACCCTGTCACGATTCTGGGAGGGAGGGGAAAGATCAGGTCAGAAGTATGGGAAATGGGTTGGACACGGTTGCGGGCCCTGTCAACCACGGGGTGGGGGGGGATCCTCAGTTGAGGAAAAAGGAAGACATGTCAGAAGCACTGTTGTGGAAGGTTGCATCATCAGAACAGATGCGTCGGAGAAACTGGGAGAATGGGATGGAGTCCTTACAGGAAATAGGGTGTGAGGAAGTGTAGTCGAGGTAGCCGTGGGAGTCGGTGGACTTATAATGAATATCAGTAGACAGCCAATTCCCAGAGATGGAGACCGAGAAGTCGAGGAAGGAAAGGGAAGTGTCAGAAATAGACCATGTAAAGGCAAGAGAAGGGTGGAAATTGGAAGCAAAGTTGGTGAAGTTTTCGAGTTGGGACAAGAGCAGGAAGCAGCACCGATACAGTCATCAATGTTCCTTCAAATATAAGGTGTTGCTATGGGTATCTGCATGGGTCCTAGTTATGCCTGTATATTAATGGAATATGTCGAACCTTCCTTGTTCCAGTCCTACTCAGGCCCCCTCCCTCACCTCTTTTTCCGGTACATTGATGACTTGTTTAAATGCAGATTGAGTGACCGCTTCGAATTGAAAATTTAAAACTGCGGCTCTAAGGCCTGCTAATGAGCTCATCAAGTAGCTCAACAACTAATTACAGGGAACACCTCCACTCAGTCTGAAAGCATGACCCCGAGCTTCTGGTTGCTTGCCATTTCAATAACACCCCCTACTCTCATGTCAACATTTCTGTCCTTGGCCTGCTCCAGTGTTCTAGTGAACATCAATGCAAGCTCGAGGAGCAGCACCTGATCTTTCGATTAGGCACTCTACAGCCTTGCGCACTGAACATTGAGTTCAATAACTTCAGAGCATGACTGGCCTTTTTTATATTTTTATTTTATTTTAATTTATTTTATAACTATGTGCCTGTTTTTCATGTAGACAGAGCTGCTCATTATTCTGCCATTAACATTCTCTGGACTAAAGCTTTGTCTTTCACTGCAAGCATTAACACGCTCTTTGCCTTTGTCCCATGACAGCTTCATGTAAAGTTCCGGCCACACTTCTGCATTGTTCAGCCTAAGATATGCATTAATCTATGGAGTGGGCCTTGAATCCATAATCTTCTGACTCAGAAGTGAGTGCTACCACAGAGCTAAGGTTGAAACTTTACTCGTTGAC
This sequence comes from Heterodontus francisci, assembly GCF_036365525.1. Taxonomy (NCBI): domain Eukaryota; kingdom Metazoa; phylum Chordata; class Chondrichthyes; order Heterodontiformes; family Heterodontidae; genus Heterodontus; species Heterodontus francisci. Next base: position 118,414,580 of record NC_090373.1, on the reverse strand, counting down.
ATATTTTTGAATATGCAATTCTGTAAGTACACAAGAAAGTTCGTTAGCTAAAGGAGACAGGCAACGGCAAACAAAGAAAACAAAGCAAACTAAGAGAAGCCGAGATAGGTAAAAGATGGAGAAAGAAATGTTAATAATCTGCAAGTATAGGTAAAATGAGAAAAGCAAGCCAGATTTGCTATGAGAAACCAATGTATATGTGAGAAATGCAGAGAAGGCAATCTGTTTCAGGGAGACAGATGGACCGAGACAAGGAAAACAGCAAGGTGGAATTAAAATCATACCCACAGAGGGAAGTAAAATATAGCATGGTATAGTTACTAGGTAACAAACAATATAATTGGGGAGGAGGCACCTGTGCAAATATTTGAAAGTGATTCCATACAATAGCTCCAAACAGCTCACCACAAATCACTATTGTAAACAAAACACAACAAATGATTCTAGTAGAATAGAGTTTGAGGACTGGATTTTCAATTGACAGTGGGGGAGGGCATGGGTGTGGGCACACTTTGAAAATCACTTTCCTGGAGATCATCACTGGAACCAGATACCTCCAGAAGGTGACACAATTTTCAAAGGGAGGGCGGAAGATGGGGAGCGGGAGCCCGCTCGCCTCCTATTGATTAGTTGTTGAGCTACTTGATGAGCTCATTAGCAGGACTTAGAGGAGCAGTTTTAAATTTTCAATGAGAAGGCAGAGGGAACACGTAGTTGCTGGGACATGCTAGAGAGCGGCTGTTGTGAACACAGCGGGGAGCAATGAGGGCTAATGGACGCACTGGTCAACAAAGTTAAAAAGCTGAGATTAATGCTCAGCTGGTCAATCAGTGGCACACAGTTGGCTTCACTGGAGCTGAGAGGCTTGCATTTGTGAGCAGTGAGTGGTAGGACTCATGAGAGGGATGTGAGGCTGCTGGCATCATTTGGTTAGCAGAGGTTGGCAGAGGAAGCCCTGGTGAACGAATGAGCACCAGCAGAGAGAGTGGAAATGGGAGCAGGCTACTCTGACACTGGACAGAGTAGCAAGGAGGAGCTTCAGCAGATGCATCTTCCTGGTCAAGAGGAGGCCAGAGGAGCACAGCGGGGGCTGCAAGAAGAAGAAGGCGCTACCTAAAACATCGGGTTTGCCACCCACAAGTAAGCTACCTGCAATTGACAGAGCGCAGGTGTCTTAGCAGACTGCGCTTATCCAGGCAGTTGGTCTCGGTCATTTGCGCTCTGGGTGCACCGTGACCTGAGGCCTTGCAGACCCCATGGCAGTCCCCTACCTGCAGCCATCAAAGAAACTGTCGTCATGAATTGTTATGCATCTGGGTCGTTCCAGGGATCAGCTGTGGACCTGGATGGCATCTCGCAGTTGGCAGCTCATCACGCCATCAGGCAGATCACGGTTGCCCTATTCTGGAGGGCGGGGAACTACATCCACTTTGCCACAGATAGGTCAGCGCACAGAGGGCAATGGGATTTGATGCCATCAATGGATTCCCTCAGGTCCAGGAGGTCTTTGATTGCACCCACATGGCCATCAGATATTGACAGACCAGCCAGTCAGATTCCTCAACAGAAAAAGCTTCCACTCATTGACTGTCCAGCTGGTCTGTGACCACAGGAAGCACATCTTGCAGGTCTGCACCTGCTTCCTGGGCAGCTGTTATGATTCCTTAATCCTGTGAGAGTCCCAGGTGCTGCACATCTTCAGACCAACATCCAGAATCTGTGGATGGCTGCTAGGGGATAAGGGTTATCCCCTGAAGATGTGGCTCCTGACGTCCGTCTGGTACCCAGTGTCATGGTCCTGTAGTTTTTTTTCAGAATATGTGGTTTGCCTTTAAGGTTTGCAGAAGATCAGTATAGCTTTAAGAGCCAGCAAGCCCTAGGAGTTATAGGAAGGTGCATTTTTGTTGCCTTAGAAACAGCCATTTACAGACTGCAATTCAAAGGGTGCATTCTCTTTACCATAGATATAGCCACTGGGAGTGAGCCTAATGCGATACATTTGTTTCAATTCAGTTTTGAACTGGCTTTTAGTGAGACAGTTTGTTCTAACAGACACAGACACAGAGGACACAGCTGTGATCAGCACACCTGAAAAAGAGCTCTCAATCATTTAAACTGAAGGAAGAGGATTTTAGTCTGTTTTATCATTATCTCTCAAAATTCTAAAAAAAAAGTCAAGCCAAAACAGAGATCGCTGGTAATTTAAATTGAAGAAAGGGAAGTTAGACTGTGACAATCTTTTATCCCTCAAAAACTCTAAAGTCACATTGATTCTGTTGAAAGTGTTTGCAAGTCGTTAATTGTTGAAATTTGCTGGAGAAGGAAAGCAACATCCTGTGAGGACTTCAAGCAACATCCTGTGAGGACTTCGAGCATCATCCTGTGAGGACTTAGAGCAACATTGGACTGTAAATTTGCAAGGACTCTAATTTTTCTATTTGAAATGTTATTTATATCTTCATAGTGTTGAAGAATTTAGTTCTTCTAATTAAAGAGTTAATTTATTGGTTTAACGACACCTGGCTTGGTTAGCCTCATTCGGGAGTTAATAGATGGTACAATTTGGCTGGGTCTTTCTTTAATTTGGAAAGTTTTTAAATGATATTTTAGCTGATCTGTGGAATGATGGGATTGAATTAACAGTGTGTTGGTCCCACCACAATCAGATTCGTGTATTTTGATTGGGGGCTTTGACTGGAGCACTCGGTTGTAACATATTTATTAGGGGCTCGACCGGGATCAATGCACTGTTAATTCAATCCCATTGTTCCACAGATCGGCTAACATATCATTTAAAAACTTTCCAAATTCAAGAAATACTAAATAAAACACCAGACACAGATGCAGAGAGGCGCTACAACCAGAGACATCTACTAAAACGAACCTGCACTGAACAGATGATTGGCACCTTGATCGGTCGGGTGGTGCACTTGTATGAATCAGCCAGAGTGTCTTGTATTGTAGATACTTGCCGTGCGCAGCACAACATGACTATACAAACAGACCTGGAGCTGGATGAAAAGGAGGACCTGGTATGCCACTCTTACTCAGAGGAGGATGGTGAGGAGGAAGAAGAAGAGGAAGAGTAGGATGAAGGGGTTGCTGCAGAGGAACGCCGTGCCCAGCCATTGGAGGAATACCGTTGAGTTGGACCCAGGCCTCACAGTGATCAGCAGGCTGGCCTGGCCGCTAGGGAGGGAGACGCTGATCCAGCAACATTTCACTTGAGGGCCTCTCAGCCTTTCTATCAGATGTCTGTGGAACTCAACTTCTATCAGAGAGAGAAATTATCCAGCAAGAACACACATCTGAACAATACCATTGCCACCGCCAACATTCTCCAACATCACAGACCATGGAATCGCACCGGACCCAGGCACCCCTCCATCGCCCCCACGCCCCTGCCTTAACCTGCATTTCACTTTTGACACCAAGCAGTAATAACACACGTTTGATCAAGATCACAAGCAATTACTATTATTAACGGAAAAATAAATGACCAAACAAATTGAGAGAACTTCACCCAGGTGACCCAACAGGTGTAACTAATGCCGAGGTGCCTTGCATTCCCGTCCACTTCTGTGTGGCGTTCTCCCTGTGGCTGAGGATGAGGTGCAGGCAGCCTGCTCCATTGTCTCTGCCGCCAGCTGAGATGCCCGTGACTTCCACCCTCGTCATACAGGTGCCCGTGGGGGCTCCTCCACAGGCTGCTGTGCCTTAGTCAGTGCAGGGGCATTCTCTATCACAGGGCCTTACAGCATGAATTTTTCCTCAGTTGGAGGGGCCAAGGAGGCGACAGGTGATGCTGGTGCCTCCTGAGGGGTGGCCCCTTCATCAGCCTCTTCCAAAGTCTCAGCCCTCTCATGGTGACCTTGCACTCTGGATGAGACTACTGGCTGGGACTAAAGGCCTGCTCAGGTCTGCAAAAAAAACCCCGACCCGAGCCCAACCCGACCCGAGTCCTTCCAGTTTTCCCACGCCCGACCCGACCATCAGTTAACTTACCTTCCGTTTTTCACTTTGTTGCTGATCTGCACAAGCTTAAAATAACTAAAAAAAACACCTTTCTAATCAAAAAATTACATTAACAGTGGAGCCTCTTACCTGTGATCGAGCATGTCCGACCCGACCCAAGCCTGAATGCAGGACTCGGAAATGCAACCCGGCCCGACACATGGGTCCCATCGGGTTCGGGTCGGGTAGCAGGCCTTTAGCTGGGACGCAGCTGGCATCCACTTCAAACATCTCTGCACCATCAGTGTTACTGAGCGGGCAATGTTACAGTGAGTCTCACTTTTCCTGTGCATATCACGAATTGCACCTGTATCCACTCAGAGTGGTGCTGCATATGGCTCTCCATAAGGTTGACCACTCAGTGGAGGAGCTCATGCACTCAAATGCCTGAATCATAACAGTGCACATGCGCCGCCTCCATTCCTCCATTGTCTGCCCATGGCTCTGCAATGTCTCAGGGATCTCTGACATTCTGGAACTCATCTGTTGCTGATGCTCCAGAAAAACTCTCCTTGTGTGTGACACCCGAAGCCCAGCATCTTCACCCAGTGAAGCATGGCTGTGCCTGTCCTCTATCCTCCGAGGGGGACTGTCCACAGCTGACTCTGCCTCACTCTCCTCCGGCTGCTCACTTGTAATGTACGGCTCACCCAGTGCTCCCTGCTCTAATCTTGATTGAGGCCTAACCACGGTGTGTGTCAGTACTGGTGGAAGGTGCGAAGGAATGATGTGACAGTGCAGGCTCTGGAACATCTCTCTCTACCGAGGAGGCCGATGATGAATCTACTCCACCTCCACTGCAGGCCCTGTGAGAAACACAAGAAGGTGGTGATGAGAACTCGGGTTACTCAGCAGGTGGATCAGCACAACCAACCCCATGGATGACATCAGTTGAACAGCCACAGCGCACAGTGGACAGGTATTTCCTCCATGCCCTTAACCTGAAGACAGGACAATCAAATGACCCTGCTCTTCATGGCTTCCCGGCTCGCCATCGCCCATGGCCTGCCACGATGGCACCCTCACAATGTCCAATCTCCTCCATCGGTGTCAGATTGTGCAGCTCCGCCACACTACTACCCATACGAGACTTCTCACGACCATTGTGGGCTCTCTTTTCCTGCAGGATGAGGAGAGAATGATGTTTGAGTGGCCTGGCCACCCTCACCTATTCCAGCATGATACTGACAAGAGCTGCTGTGCTCCTCAGTGATGCCCCCTTATCAATTGCGGCCCATATGTGAGGGAGGCTGACTTCTCAGTGATGCAACTGCCAATGTCAGGGAGAATTATGGGCATTGAGTTGGCTCAGCTCATGTGCATGCTGCTGCATACAGAGTTATAGAGGCCTGTCATCTGGACATTGCTTGCCACTCACCTTATCAGACAATTGAATCTTTTCTGACACTGGAACCATGTCCTTCTGGTCACTCCTCTACTGCTGACCTCTGTCGCCACCTCCATTCAGGCCCTTTCGGGCGGATTTCCTCTGCCGGACGCCGGGAACAATATCTCTCGCCTCTCAGCAACTGCCTCGGTTAACACCTCAGCAGATGCATCTCAGAACCTTGGTGCCACCAGGGGACGTCTGCCGGTGCCAGTGCAGGCCCTCTGTGAACCCTTCTGCGCCATCTTAGTGAACTGTAAGCCCTGTCGTGGCTGCTGCTCACCTTTTCAAATGACCCTCCGTTTCTAGCTCCCACCTCCAGGCAGCTCCCGTTGCTGGTAATTGGGCGCCAATCTCACCCCCATGCCAATTAGGCCCTTTGCATTTTAAAATCGTGTCACGTCACTGATGCTGATACAACGCAGGGTCAGGACCTGGAAATGTTCTGGGTGTTGGGTTCCCGAGCCCAGATTGAAAATACAGGTTTGACTTACAAAATTAACTGCTTTATCAAATATGTGTTTTTCTGTGTGAAACTTTGAGTTCATCAAGGTGAGGCACAATACTGTTGGACAATGGAACACTTTTGAACTCAAGTGCATCTAGGTCACTTTGGAGTACAACTCGCTCTACCCTTTCTGAAAAGATCATGCTGGTTGAGTAAAGATAAGTATTCTGAGCTTGCAATTGAGGCATATTGTTACAACTGTATGGATGGAGCTTTACTCTGCATCTAATCATACTGTACATTAGCTGGCATTGCTTGATGCTAATAGTGCCTACCTTTGATGAGCACAAAATGTATTGAAATAAGTCATGTATCCATTTGATTAATGGAATCTATGCCCTGTGGAGTGGGTTGAGTGCTCCTATTCCTCTTGGCTCTACAAAAAGGTGGTTTAAAAAATTGCTTTTTTACAACAATCTTTCTATGTCTTCCTAAAATCTCTTACTGTTTGTCAAACTTCCACTTTTGCATTTTCAGCAAACTTTAATATTTTGCTCTTTATGTGGAAGTCCAATTCAGTTATAAATAAAGAACATGGATGGACCTAGAACTGACCCCTGGGGTACACTACTTCCAATCCTTCTCCAATCCGAGCAAAAACAATTATCCTAATCCTTTAGTTCCCTCTTGTATCATACACGTGAATTCCTGTGAGACATCCATGGAAAATCTATATAGACCATATTTGCCGCATTCCCTTTGTCTACTGAATCTGTCATTTCTTCAAACATTCTATTAAATTTGTCAAATGTGACTTGCCGTTCACAAATCCATGCTGGCGAGGTTTAACAAAGCCCTGCATCACTAATTTGGTTTCAAGTTCCGATACTAAGTGGGTAGTTTTAACCCTTACGAATGGGTGGGTTTGGGTGGGTGGGAAGTACAATTTTTAAAACATCAAACCTGGCTCCAACCAGTCTTCAACTTGCTGATTTCCAGCTAAAAAAGAGGTGGGTTGGGGGAGGAGAGGAGCAGCAACCTATCCCATCTCAAGAGGCAGGTCAGTCACTGAAATCTATTAAGGAGGCTGCTTGCCTCCATTTTTACAAGTTTTTTATTTTTAACAATGTTAGCCAGGAAACCTGGCAGATAAAACAAGGTAAGACGGGCCGAGTCCATAAAGTAACTGCATTTCCACAATGCTTGATGGCCAAGAGCAGCAGCAACATTTCCTCCAGGCAGACAAGCTTGCCTCTGTACCCCACCTTCAATCTCTGGCCTCCATCCCAGTTGGTCTTCGCACCTCCACCTTGATCACAACACCGCCCCCCCCCCACCTCTGCAATCTCTGCCCCCCCACCCCCCAAATGATTTCCGACCCTCTACCCACACCCCAGCCCCCATCTCCCCCACCTCTGAAATCTCCGACCTCCCACCCCATCACGATCTCCAACCCCCAATCCATTGCAATCACTGACCTTCACCTCCTCAACAATGTTGCCTGTAAGTTGCGCACACGCACAACCATGCAATAACCCAAAAGATACTGTGCAGGCTGCTCACAAGTTTTCCCCTTTAAGATACTGCACGTGCAGTATTCAAGGTACAGTCTTACTACAGCACAATAAAATTTGATCATTATCTCCTCTGACCTATATTTTACCATTTTAGCTAGGTCTCCAACATCCTTCATTGATTCGTGCATGTTTAGCATCAAGCCTACTATATTCCCTGGGTCACTTTCAATTTCATTTTTAGCCACTTCAATGCACGTATGGGGTAAGCATGTCATCTATTTCTTCTTCATATGTGTAACACATTTGTCAGCACTAAATCTCATCTGTTGTTCTACCAACTTGCTTATCTTGTCTAGACCATTGTCTAATTTCTGAGCTACCTCTTCCAAATCCACTATCTTCCTAACTTGGTCACATCTGCAATGCTGATGATTTTGCATTGAGTTTCTGAACTGAGGCCATTTATGTGAATTAAAAACAGCAGTGGTCCCAACACTGAACGGTGAAGCACCCTACTCACTACTTCTCCCAAATTAATTTAGATATGTCCAACACTTCAACCAGTTTCTTATCCATTTCCTGGGATCTATTTACAGAGATTCCTCTCACTCCTAAAGCTTGCAGTTTAATTAATAATATTTTAAATGGAACTTTGTCAAAAACCTTTTGGAGGTCGAGGTGCCTGAAGCACAGTGCCTACCAACTCCACTTTAGATATCACATTATGTGATACTAAATACTGCTCAGCAGTTATAAAGCAGAATAATAAAAGAATTAAAAATCCCATGTGCATTTACTCATTAATGAATGCAAAAACATAAAAATATTAGGAATGTTACCGAGAGGGTGTTTGTTTAGCCTCTCCAACTATGCTTAGGTAATTGAGCTTTTTACCAAGGCTTGATTATAGACCAACAGATGAGTTAAAGCTCAACAGCAACTCTATCCCTCACCAAGATAGTCTGGCTTCTTTATTAAACAGCATTCCAAACAATCCCCATCACCCATGGGCTAAATTTAACGGTGCTGAACATTGTGCAATCATCAGCGAACATCCCCACTTCTGGCCTTATGACAGAACGAAGGTCATTGATGAAACAACTGAAGATGGTTGGGCCTAGGACATTAGAACTCCTGTAGTGATATCCTGAGACTGAGATGATTGACCTCCAACAACCACAACCATCTTCCTTTGTGCTAGGTACGACTCCAACCAGTGGAGAGGTTTTCCCTTAATACCCATTGAATCCAGTTTTGCTAGGGCTCCTTGATGCCATGCTCGGTCAAATGCTGCCTTGATGTCAAGGGCAGTCACTCTCACCTCACCTCTGCAGTTCAGCTCTTTTGTCCATGTTTGGACCAAGGCTATAATGAGGTCAGGAGCTGAGTGGCCCTGGCGGAACTGAAACTGAATGTCAGTGAGTAGGTTATTGCTGAGCAAGTGCCACTTGATAACATTGTCGATGATCCCTTCCATCACTTTGCTGATGGTCGTGAGTATAATAATAGGGTGGTAATTGTCCAGGTTGGCTTTGTCTTGCTTTTTGTGCACAGGACATACCTGGGTAATTTTCCACATTGCCAGGTAGATGTCAGTGTTGTAGCTGTACTGGAACAGTTTGGCTAGGGGCATGGCTGGTTCTGGAGCACGTCCTCAGTACTATTGCCAGAATGTTGTCAGGGCCCATAGCTTTTGCAGTATCCAGTGCCTTCAGCTGTTTCTTGATATCACGTGGAGTGAATCGGATTGACTGAAGACTGGCATCTGTGATGCTGGGGACCTCAGGAGGACGCCGAGATGGATCATCCACTCAGCACTTCTGGCTGAAGATGGATGCAAATGATTCAGCCTTGTCTTCTGCACTGATGTGCTGGGCTCCCCCATCATTGAGGATGGGGATATTTGTGGAGCCTCCTCCTCCTGTTTAATTGTCCACCACCATTCACGACTGGATATAGCAGGACTGCAGAGCTTAAATCTGATCTATCGGTTGTGGGATCGCTTAGCTCTGTCTATCACATGCTGCTTCTGCTGTTTGGCATGCAAGTAGTCCTGGGCTGTAGCTTCACCAGGTCGACAACTCATTTTGAGGTACGCCTCGTGCTGCTCCTGGCATGCCCTCCTGCACTCTTCATTGAACCAGGGTTGGTCCCCTGGCTTGATGGTAATGGTAGAGTGGGGGATATGCCGGGCCATGAGGTTACAGATTATGGTTGAGTACAATTCTGTTGCTGCTGATCGCCCACAGCACCTCATGGATGCCCAGTTTTGAGTTGCTAGATCTGTTCGAAATCTATCCTATTTAGCACGTTGGCAGTGCCACACAACATGATCGTGGGTACCCACAGCGTGAAGACGGGAGTTCATCTCCACAAGGACTGTGCGGTGGTCACTCCTACCAATACTGTCATGGACAGATGCAGCTGTGACAGGTAGATTGGTGAGGACGAGGTCAAGTAGGTTTTTCCCTCTTGTCGGTTCCCTCAACACCTGCTGCAGATCCAGTCTAGCAACTATGTCCTTTAAGACTCAGCCAGCAGTGGTACTACTGAGCCACTCTTGGTGATGAACATTGAAGCCTCCACCCAGAGTACATTCTGTTCTCTTGCTACCCTCAGTGCTTCTTCCAATTGGTGTTCAACATGGAGAAGCACTGATTCATCAGCCAAGGGAAGTGGGGGGGGGGGGGGTGCAGGGATGTGGTAGGTGGTAATCAGCAGGAGGTTCCCTTGCCCAAATTTGACTTGATGCCATGAGACTTCATAGGGTCCAGAGTCAATGTTGAAGACTCCCAGGGCAACTCCCTCCCGACTGTATACCACTGTGCCGCCACTTCTGGAGAAACTGCCCCACTATGTGGTAACTTTATCAATTTGGGGACTAAGGGGTTAAAAACTGCCATGTTTAATCTGTTGTTACTGCATTGCTTGAATGAAACTGTGCAGGTTATGGCCTGCTGCAGTTTACATGAGGTGTTATATTTTTTAAAGTAGAATGCTTTTAGAGAATGATGCAGCTACGCTTGGGAATAGTTATACTTTGCATGTGTATCGATATTAGGATTAAGTTGTGGCTGGGATCATGTTGTTATGTGAAATGTATATTTGCATGCTGTACTGGAAAGGTGGTGATGTGTCTGCTATAGGACAAGGGCGGCAAGTGGCGCAGTGGTTAGCACCGCAGCCTCACAGCTCCAGCGACCCGGGTTCAATTCTGGTTACTGCCTGTGTGGAGTTTGCAAGTTCTCCCTGTGTCTGCGTGAGTTTTCACCGGGTGCTCCGGTTTCCTCCCACCACCAAAAGACTTGCAGGTTGATGTGGTAGGAATATGGGATTAGTGTAGGATTAGTATAAATGGGTGGTTGATGGTCGGCACAGACTCGGTGGGCCGAAGGGCCTGTTTCAGTGCTGTATCTCTAACTAACTAACTAACTAAAGGACTAAGGCAGAAATGGTTTTGAGATAAAGCAGGATGTCTGATGACTGCCCCTCTCCATTTCAATTAAGAAGGACTTAAGAGTAACAATAACTGATAGATTTGCAGGCCCCATGGGGATGGAAATGTAAATAAAGATATTTGGAGGTTATCCATATCTGGGGATATGACCTAATATGGAATGAAGAAACCTTCAGAGGAGGATCAAAGAAAGGTGCTGAGATACAACTGGGCATGCACAGATTTGAAGAAGGAACCAGAACACTTAAACTGAGATGACTGCGCCACAGTGGCTCGGGAAGCAAGAACCAAGGACACTGTGCTGTATAACTACTGCCATTTTTACATATTGCATTGTAAATCCTTGCTGTGCTAAATAAACACTCTATCTTGATTTAAGAATACCAGAGTCTGTACCTTGTAGGTCCAAGACTAGTCAACATCCCCCCAAACACAAAAAAAATCCAACATCAACTCTTCCATCATTTCCCCTTCTGGCTACCCATCCACTGGCATTTTGGCTTGCAATCAAAGCATTTACAAACTTGCGAGTTTGCCTCTTTCTATAACCTTGTTCCAGAGTCCAGTAGGAGTTGTCCAACTTTTAGGGTTAACACAATGTGCATGTTAATAGTTGTTATGACCAAGATGGGAGGAATGCACTGTCTTTTCTAGTTCCACTTCTCCACAGATCACAACATATATTTAAATATTTACCCAGTTACCGATACGGTCAATCATATACTCTACTCTTTATTTCAGAATAAAATACACCAACCAGGTTTCTTTAATAAACAACACAATTATCAGTATATTATAAAGCAAGTCTTATCCAGTAATTAAGCAAAGCACTAACACACAGAATGGAATATGGAAGTCCCACATTTAAATACCTAACACACACACACACACGCTGGTTAAAGAAAACAAATAAAAAAATTCTGTCCCTGCAGAGGTCTTTTACAGAAAAAAATACTTTGGCCAAATACTTGATAATTCTTGAAGAAAAAAGGATGAGGTATGTTGTGTCCCAAAAAATGCATACAGTCTGTTATCTGTGTACACGTAGACAGGTCATTCGGATCTTTTCTGGAGCAGTTCTTTTCAGGCAGCATCGAAAATTAATCTGGCAGGCCTTCCAGGAGTGTCGCAGGTGAAATGCGGCATCAGGGGTTTTAGCTCTCAAACACTGGTTTCGCAGGGTTTTTCCAACGAGATAGAGAAAGAGCAGCTGGTTTTTTTTTTTAGCAGGCTACAAATCCAAATGCTTTCAACAACAGTCCACACCCTAATTGAACCAAAACAATATCCCTAAAGCGAAACCTCCTGACCACCATAAATCTTGATATGTCACTTCTCTGTAAATATCTCCCCAAGTTACCAATGTTTCTGTTGTTTATTGAGCTTAAGGCATGTGACATCCAGTAAATGTTTGTTTTCAAACAAGATCTCTCAGTGATCCTTGTAAAAAAAACAAGGGAATGGAATCTTTTCATTTTCCAAAATGAACCAGCATCCATAATTCTAAAATACGAGTCCTCAAAAAAAATATAAAAATAGAAGCACTTTCATAAGATAGTGCTTTCACATAAGACATTTCCTAAGATGTTTTATAAGGAGTCTGGGTCCAAGGCAAGAAGAGAAGCTAGGGGAAGCAACCAAAATTAAGAAGACAGAACTTAGGTGGTTCTGAAGTGGCAGGGCAAAGGAAAGAATTCTAGAGTGTAGGCAAGGTGATGCTGAATGTTTTGCTATTGTTTGTGGAATAATGTGCACAGTTGATCAGAGTTGTAAAAGCAGAAGATGCGGACTGGGATGTATGGTTCCAGGAAATTGTAAAATGTAGGAAGAAGCATGACCTCAGAGAGATTTGAAGATGAAGACGTGCTATGGGACAGGAATCGAATGGAGGCTGGTGAGGATTGGTCTTTTGGGACTTAGCATGCAATAGGATGTAAGCCGCAGACTTCCTAATAAGTTGGATACAGCTTCAAATCAGAAGCACAAACTCATGAAACCTTTTCTCAAAAGTTAACTTAATGATCGAAGTTTTCTAAGCTAAGTCTCCTCAGTTAAGACTCCCCTGAAAACCTACCTCTTTGACCAAACTATTGGTCACCTGTCCTAATGGGCCAGATTTTGCTGTCGTGGGGCATCTAACAGCATGTCCCATTAGTTAGACTTATTCCTGCGTCCTTCAGCTCAAAATATTCTTGCTCACTAAGTTACTGGAAGTGTAGCTGATAAAGACCCAGTGAGGGAGAAAGAGCATCTAGGACATCTGTGAACAGGGAAACCAATGGGGTATCTCGTTAACCAATCATATTGAAGGATTGTAAAATTAACAGTACCAAGGACAGAACAAGAAGTGCAAATTAGAATTGGTGTATTCAATGTCCAATCAGGTACAGAAAGATAAATAAAGAGAGGGAAAGAAAATTTGCATTGTGAAAGAGAAAAAAGACAAAAAGTAAAAGTAAACGCATTTAAATTTGATATTTTTAAAATGAACAACAATTAATACCTGAAGGAATGAGACTCCATAATTAATTTTCAGTGCCAGAGAGGTTGATTGGCAGTAATTAACAATTATCACATTGTTAAAAGGGCTCTTACACAACAGACTAAATTTCTGTAGCAAGTTTAGTTCCTATCTACTGTACAACCTCATGCCATTCAATGCATTTCAATGGTGAGGCAGTCAGCAGAATGACCTTTTTGCAAATCTAATGGTGAAGCAGTGCAACAAGGACAGCAACTTTGAGATAACTTTAACTGCGCATCTGCTCCACTCTTGAAGTTGCTGTATCATTTACACATAAATAACAACGATCCCCATTAGCCTCACCATTATTTTGACATCAAAATCTGGTCCATTAGCTCCTTATGTGACTTGCGTCAAATTTTGCGCCAATGCTCCAAAGAATCACCTTGGGACGTTAAAGACTGGATTTAATTGCACTGGCAGGGTTCCCGGCGCCAGGCCGAGAAGGTGAGGGGATCCAGCATTGGCCTTTTGGAGCACCAACCCCCACCCCTGCCCAGCATGATTCAACAGTGCTCAGGCAATTTACTGGCTGGTGCTGGGATCCCCGTCCCTTTAGAATGGGAATCTTGCCTCCAAGAGCTTTTGGCCAATCAGAGGGCCAGAGGCTCAGTAGCATTGGCAGCGTCACTGGGAACGGTGACCACTGCCAGGACTACAGGATGCCTAGGAGCAAGCCAGCTTCAGCTGCTCCATCAATGACCTTCCTTCAATCATAAGGTCAGAAGTGGGGATGTCCGCTGATGATTGCACAATGTTCAGCACCATTTGTGACTCCTCAGATACGGAAGCAGCCCGCGTCCAAATATAGCAAGACCTGGACAACATCCAGGCTTGGGCTGATAAGTGGCAAGTAACATTCGCGCCACACAAGTGTCAGGCAATGACCGTCGCAAACAAGAGAGAATCTATCCATCTCCCCTTGATGTTCAATGGCATTGTCATCACTGAATCTCCCACTATCACCATCCTGGGGGTCACCATTGACCAGAAACTGAACTGGAGTAGCTACATGAATGCTGTGGCTACAAGAGCAGGTCAGAGACTGGGAATTCTGTGGCGAGTAACTCACCTCCTGTCTCCCCAGTGACTGTCCACCATCTACAAGGTACAAGTCAGGAGTGTGATGGATGCCTGGATGGGTACATCTCCAATAACACTCAAGAAGCTCGACACCATCCAGGTCAAAGCAGCCGCTTGATTGGCACCCCATCTACAAACATTCACTCCCCCCACCACCGACTCACAGTGGCGGCAGTGTGTACCATCTACAAGATGCACTGCAGCAATGCACCAAGGCTCCTTAGACAGCACCTTCCAAACCCACGACCTCTACCAGCTAGGACAAAGATGCATGGGAATACCTGCAAGTTCCCCTCCAAGACACACACCATCCTGACTTGGAACTATATCGCTGTTCCTTCATTGTCACTGGGTCAAAATCCTGGAACTCCCTTCTTAACAGCACTGTTGGTGTACCTACCTCACATGGACTGCAGCGGTTCAAGAACGCAGCTCACCACCACCTTCCCAAGGGCAATTATGGATGGGCAATAAATGCTGGCCAAGTCAGCGACACCCACATCCCACAAACAAATTTTTAAAAAGCCTAGCGCTGGAGACTCGAAGAGGAGGTTAGTGAGGCGGGGTCTCTGGGGTCAGTCCGGCGATGAGGGCGGGGGTGTTAACGGAGGGGGAGCTTTTGTCACCAGGACCTCCATGGGCCATAGATTTCCCACAGAGGCGGCCCCCACCCCACAAGCCCGGGGGGAGGTCATCTTGTTTCACCGGGCACCCTCCCTGCATGGGGAAGGCCCCTCTCACTTCTGGCTTAACTCCAGGGGCAGGAAGAGGCCCTTATGTGGTTAATAATTGGCAATTTATGGGCCTCAATAGACCTCTGGATGGGAAGGCCATCTTCTGCCTTTCCCACCTCCAACTTAATTGTGGTACGACAGGAAGGCGATAGGCCCTCGACCTCCCCCACCTTCCATCACAATTCTATGGGCCCCCCTTGCCTCCTAGTCAGTCTCCAGGGTTCCATTAAACCCAACCCAATATATGCAAGCGGTTGTCATTTTGAACACAGAGAGAAAGTACTGTTTAGCCGGCACCAGAAAAAGTACAGAGAATAATATGTTCAAGGGTTGACCAACATTCAGGAAGAGAACCAGCAAAGATGATCACCAATTATGACTCACCACAGATGTACCCTCGAGGGAAACCAACAATGCAGAAGGAGACAAAACTGCCAAAAACTTCAGCCAGCTTGTTTGAAAGGGAAGTGGTCATATGGTTTTACACAAGGGAAAGGCCTAACAGCGCCACCATGTGATAGAGTATAAGCTTAATTTCTTCAAGTCTATAGTGTACTTTTGAGCATTGACTGCTAGATTACCATTTTGCATAGCTATTAAGTTAAATCGTGTTGGTGATGACATTTTGTAATACTTTAGATTAAGTGACACTTACCAGCGTTTAGATTTTGCGAATTTATTTTATCAGTTGTTTGTAACCACTGATACAAGGATAAACAGCAACATGTTGCATTACGGATATTTGACAAAATTATTGACTCAGCCACAGATATGGGTGCAACTAATCGTATAGAAAGTGTATAGCCAATCTAAATCCATCAAAACACATTTCTCCCTAATTAGTGAGATATCTGGCATTGTTTTTGCTTGCACAAGTAGTCAATGTCTGCCCACACACTTGATGGATCAATGCGGAGAATGTGTAGGATGCAGAGATGTCCATCTGTCAGGAGTGATCTTGATTTCTTTCTCTCCCCTCTCTCTCCCTCTCTGTGTCCATCCCTCTCCCCTCTCTGTGACCATCTCTCTCCCCTCTCTCTCTTCTCTCTGTGTCCATCTCTCTCCCTCCCATCCATGTGTCCATCACTCTCCCTCTCACACCCTCCCCCCCTCCCCTTCTGTGTCCCCACCCCCCTCCCTTTGTCCACCATGTACCAGGAGTAGAAACGCATTGCCGTTTGGTGCCAGCCCCACACTCTGAGAGAAACCAGGGCTTTTGGAGAGCTGAAAACATGGACTGTTGCCTAAAGAGAAAAAAGCTTGCTCTGACTCAAAGAAGTTTTCCCTTTCCTATTCTATCATTGCCTTCCTGTGTGCTATCCTATCTGTTCTACTCACACCGACACTTTCCAGGGCTGATTCCACAGGTCGGACATGGGTGGGGATGACTTGATAGGAAATCACAGGTCCCAGTGCCTGACATTCCAGCAATTTAACTGCATGGACCGAAAATCATACAGGCTGGTGATGTCTCAACCAGCTCTCCCTGCAAGCGCTCCTCTGCACTGGGAGCTCCCAACCACAGAGCTCGTTCGACAATCCCCTCCCTCCATGGCTCCACCAGCACCGGCCCCTGCCACGCTCCCACTGGCCAGTGCCCCCTGACTGACAGCACCAGTCTTCCCAGCAAGTCCCGCCTTCCCCCCACCCCTATTTGATGGAGGTCCGCCCGCAGGTAAACCATTCACACTTTTAATTAGTGGATTGGCAGGCCTGATTCTGGCCCATGGGCCATAAGTACTAACCTGATGCCCCGATGATCCAGATCCTTTCTAATTACTTTCACTCCTGGTAATTTTAAATGTCTTGCTGCAAGCCTTTACATCTGTGTTTTAAAATAACCTAGCTGCCAGGTTATTTCAAACAGAAGTTTAAACGTTTAGAGCTAGACACTTAAAATTACCACAGTCCTCAAAATTTTTACCATGGACAATGGTGTCCGTATAGGGACATGTTGCCAACCCCTGCACTGAGAATGAACATATACTCTATGCATCATAGTTGAATAAATTAATGCGAGTGATGCATCTCTTGGCCTGACTCAGTCCTTGATGCTTCTGGCTGTTAACACTTAAGCGGCATTTCACACAATGTTGTATGGTGGGCTTACTGGTGGCAAACCTGGCTAAATAATCAATATATTTTGGATGTGCTTTATGGAGTGTTTCTTGAAACTAGCAATTTGGCATCATAGAGCCAATGGTCTGTGTGTCTGTTCCCAGTCCAGAGCCTTTTTTTTATTTGCTTATGGGATGTGAGTGTCACTGGCAAGGCCAGCATTTACTGCCCATTCCTAATTGCCCTTGAGAAGGTGGTGGTGAGCTGCCTTCTTGAACTGTTGCAGTCTGTGTGGTGTTTGGGAGGGAGTTCCAGGATTTTGGCCCAGCAACAGTGAAGGAACGGTGATATAGTTGCAACTCAGAATGGCATGTGACTTTGAAGGGAACTTGCAGATGGTCGTGTTCCCTCACTCACCAGGAGTGCATGTCAAAAAATCATGGGCACCATCCCCATTATGTTCTGTCCATCCAAATTAAAACAGCTATCATATGTAAAACCCGAATCATGAACATCAATCACAATCCATATTGCCTATTTTGGTAAATGAAGTGGGGGAGAAGCTCATCTGATAACCTTCAACCAATATATGATATACAAGGGGGTTGTGAATTCACTTTCTCTACTTCGAACAGTTAATACTTCAGAGAAAGGTTACTTGCAAGATTAAGTCCCAAACATTAAAAGGGCTGTGTTCTAACTCAGAGTATTACCAGAAATATTGCCATATATTTGGGTACTCATTTATTTCACAATGTAGTACAGAGAGAACTAGATCAATTTGCAGTAAATAATCAAAACAATTGCACACTCATATGTGCCTATTATCACTAATAAATGAGAGAGAATTGTCTAATTACATATTTATAACTGATTATAGAAAGCAGCATTTTTCTCAATGTTAACTAATGAAACAAAACATACCATTATTGTACCTATTAGTCCCTAGTACAGCAAACCCTTTTGCTCATTGTTTATTCTTTGATGGAATCTGTTTTGTCTTTAAGACTGTACCAGTAGATGGCACCATTGCAGTTGATCCTATTCACACAAGGCTGTGATTTTTCTGTTGTGTGATTCCATTTAAGTGTAATCCCTAGATGACAAGAACCTTCAATTTTATATCATATTAAAGTTCTGAAACAAATACCACCAACTTTCAAGGATTCCTGAAACTTTTCTAGAATGCATCAATGCAAAACTGGCACTAGGTAGTGTTGGTACCACTGGTGGGATTCAGAGCACCAATCTCTTTACCCAGAGTGATTGGCAACATCCCCATTGATATGGACCTATGGGGCTGAATGAATGTGTTATTTATTCAAGCTTATTCTGATCCCCCTTTGCCTACTAGGTTAATTAACCATTGTCTACATTTCATAAAACAATGCTGACTCTCTCCAATCGACTTATTTTTTCCAAGCGTTTACTTACACTGTCTAAGCTTATATAATCTAACAATTTTCCTACTACTGGTTTCAAACTCACGGTCCCTTTTCCCCTTTTTGAATAATAGCGTAATGCTTTCACATTTCTAATACTTTGGTATTATTCTCAAATCAAGCAAAATTTGGAAGATCATAGCTAATGCATCTCTAATTTTATCATCTATTTAATTTAGGCTCTTGGCTGAAGTTTGTCTGCTCACCATCCTATTAGTTATTTATTATAATTACTTTGTTTATATTAAAGGGGAAGGGATAAAAGGGCGACTCAACTCCTCTCTGAACTGGCCTCGCAGTTGTATCAAACCAATATCAGCAGTTCAAAATGAAGGCTCATAACCACCTTCTCAGGGCAATTAAGATTAGACAATAAATTCTGGCCTTGCCAGCAATGTCCACATCCCAAGAATGGAAATAAAAACCTCACTAACTTCAAGTCTGTCAGGTGCTCTTGTATTGTATGTTCCATTTCCGCCATAAGGACCAAAACAATGTGTTCCTTTAGTAATTCCACAGTTTTTATCACTGACTATTGTTGTGCTGGGTGTCCATCATCTTTCTCAGATGAAGGATGCCAACCCAAATTGTTGTGCCTAAAATTGTTTTTAATTGGCCAGATTTCTCCTTTCTCACAATTTTTTCTTGCTATACTTAGCTTTGGTATTACTCATCATCATCTGATTTTTTCTTTCCATAAGCGCTTTCTTGGGCTGCTCTCGCTCTGTTCTATTATCCTCCGAATCCCCTTTCTTCCCATTTTTCTTTGCCTGCGATAAACATTTTTTCATACCAGTTCCTGCTACCTTCGTGGATTGTGGTTGCATCCAAAGAATTGATTCAGATCTAAACTTGGCTTGTAGCAGAACCCCAGCTACCAATACTAATCAATAATCAGGATTGATCTGGTAATTCCTTCAGTAAAAAAATGCTTTCGTTTGGAAAGATTTGTGACACAATGTCATCTAGAATCTGTAGATCTGTAGGTTCAGTACGTTTGTAATGGTAAGTTACATTCAATGAACTGTGAATGAACGGGTGTATTTCCCATATAATGGCCATTATTGCTCAACTATCAGCTCAGTAAACTTCCCATTATGAGTGGTAAGGTTCATTGTGATTGTCATAGAGTTCATTTTACTGAATTTTATTGAATAAATTTCTGCACTAATTCAATGGATCTCAGTTTTTCTTTTTTATTTATTCATTCACAGGATGTGGGCAACACTGGCAAGGCCAGCATTTATTGTCCATCCCTAATTGCCCTTGAGAAGGTAGTGATAGCTGAGTGACTTCCTAGGTCATTTCAGAGGGCAGTAAAGAGTCAACCATATTGCTGTGGGTCAACGATCACATATACGTCAGGCAGGATAAGGATGGGAGATTTCCTTCCCTAAAAGACATTAGTGAACTAGATGGGTTTTTACAACAATCACGTAGTTATATGGCCATGATTACTGATAGTAGCCTTTTATTCCAGATTTATTTAATTAACTAAATTTAAATTCCCCAGCTGCCATGGTGAGATTATGCACTCATGTCTCTAGATCATTAGCTCAGTCCTCATGATTACTAGTCCAGTATCATAACCAAGGCTGCTATTCCTGTGTAAAAGGTTAATGTAAAAGATGAAGAATTGTCATTTTTAAGCTGAACCGTGCCATATTTTCAATGCTTTTAGCAGTTTGAGGGCATTACTATGTGTATCATACGAAGGACATTCTGACACCAGTGTTTTTTGGTATACAGATCTGTGCAAGACTGCACAAGCATGTTGTGAGTTGTAGATCTTGGTGCTTACATCAGATGTCCAAGGAAGCCCCTGCCATACTATCAATCTGTTGTTGTGAACACTAGAATTTCCACACTGTAGCCTGGACAGACCCATAATCCTTTTTCCTCCCTCATTTCAATTCAGATTGAGATCAGGAACTCATGAAGAGAGTACTGGTGAACCAATCTTTTACCACTCCAATGCAGAATGCATTATTACACTAACACATTGGATAGAATGGTTTGGATATGAAGACAGAAAAACATTTCAAACATAATATTCCAAATATTGTAACTGTGGTTGTAAATGTGTTTGAATATTTCCAAAATTTCATTTGTCAACATCAAATTATGCAAAAATTGTAATTAAAATATAAATGTATTAAAATGGAAATATTGATAGGGTTACTCTTTAGAAATCAATTAAATTCAAAAAAAGATTATTTATTTTGACAATCAAGTTTTATAGTTAATCTATATTTAATATGCTTATTTATCCTTTTGAATTTTTCAAGCTCATATTCCAGAAATTCTTGTTATATCTGATTTTGGTTACTCATGAGGTAATCACCTTATTAAAATGCATTGATTGATTTAACATTTTAGAATACATTAGATTTATTGAAAATTTCAGTGGAATTCATGATTCCAGAAGTGTCAGTTGTTAACATATCTTTTAATTTCCCGTCTAAAAGACTTAGGCCGGAATTTTATGCCCTCCTGGGAGTGGTCTGGAAGTTGGTGGTGGAGGGGTGGGTGTAAAATCGAGTGGGAGGCAGGGAGTGCTGTGTATATTGTTTACCCACCCCTGCTGCTAATTTACCTGGGGCAGGCGGGGAAGATGGCGAATGGCCCGCCTGCCCCAGGCCAATTAAGACACTTAAATGACCAATTAATTGAAACTTAAGGGCATCCTCCCGCCACTACTGATATCTTACCAGCGGCAGTTAGGCACTTCAGCACCTGAGGAGGCCCCACAGAGAGGTCCTCCCAGCAGCACGGGCCGTCCCAGCTAAAACTACACCCCAACCCTGCTCTCTGACTCCCATCTCCCTCGTTGGGGCCCATCCAATTGTCTCTGGTGAGTCCGAACCCCACTTACTTTTTTGAAGGGTGATGTCCATCATCTTCTTCCTGCTGGGTGCAGTCCCAGCAGTGGCCAGTGGCACTGGGAGCAGTGCTCCCAGTGGCACTGCTGGGACTGAAAAGCTGCCAGCCCCCTGATTAGCCAGCAGCTCTTGGAGGCAGATCTTGCTGCCTCAGAGAGGCAGAGACCCGACCGAGGCCAATTAAGGGCCTGGGCCACACAAAATTGCAGCGTGGGTTCAAGGCCTGATGGAGTTGGCTTGCTCCCAATCTTTTGGCCGGTGGGCAGGGCCACTGCTGCAATGTAAAATTCTACCCTTATTTCTTGTTGTCCTGATTTTTGACTACACTTCTCAGACAACATTGTAAATTGCCACATCCATGTTTCCCATTCAACTTTGTCATTTCAACTCTCATGATGTAGTGCAGGCTCTCCCAGCTCCATCACCTTCTTTTATATATAACTTACATTTGTCAACTGACAATAGGCAATCTGCTAATAAATAATTAAAGCTGAAGTACCTTATATTATTTGAGAATTTGTATTGAAAAATTGCTGAACTAATCCTAATTCAGTTAGGGTTAATTCAAGCACTACTTCACCATTAAAACAAAAATGTTGTGCTTTTGTGCTGTTGGGGGAGAGCCATGCCCAATGGCAGTGCACATTGGAAATTTGGCCACAAGTGGTATTTTTGGAACCAATCGTGGGGAGTAAAGCTCATTTACTCTTATGGTAAGTTAGGTTTTCAACAGGCCGTAATCAATAATCCGTTATTGCTGCTAAATCATTGAAAAATGAAAGTTTCACAGGGCTTCAACTGAATAGTAACAGATGAGAAAAGAAAGCAAAAAAGGATTTTGTCCATTACCAACTGCCACAGGAGCTCAGCCATGAGGCATCTAGGTGCAAGCAAATGGAGGGATGCTGGATCACTCTATATCAAGTGCATTCCTTTCCTATGCCTGAACCAATGTGTGTAGCAAATATATTTATACCAGATATAGTAGTATAGTTGTGTTACTGAACCAGTAATCTAGTGGCCTGAACTAATAATCCAGGAAACGTGAATCTGAACCCCACAAGGGAAGCTTGAGAATTTTGATTCCATTTTTAGAAATATCTGGAAGCTATTGGCTTTTCATAAAAAGCCAACTGGTTCAGTAATGTCCTTTTGCCATCCTTACCTGGTCTGGTCTACATATGACTCTGGTCCCATACCTATGTAGTTGATTCTTAATTGCCTTCTGAAGTAGTCTAGCACGCCATTCAGTTGTATCTATAGAGATGGGTAATAAATGACGACTGTGCCTGCAATGCTCACATCCCAAGATTGAAAAAAAAAACATAATTTATTTGAATGAACTCATCCCACAATCTCATGCAAGGTCAGCTCTCCGTGATATTTGTACAAAGTATTGAATTATAGTCCTGCCAGAACTGCAATGGGATCACATTAGTGGTCTATGTCAAAAAGCTACCTTTTGTAATGGTCTAGGCATAATGAAATAAGTTAAAAATATGCATTGTTACAACTTTGGCATTCTCTTTGACTCTGGAACATTGTTTGTTTCTGCCCCTATCTCACCCCCTCTGCCATGAGGAGTCATTTGTTTCCGTTTGTGAGTTGCTTTATTCCACAGTAGGTAAAACATACAGAACACCGAGTATGACAAAAGTCATTTAGTGCAAGTAGTTCAACTTCGATTCAAGTACCATTACGGGAACAAAGAATATGCATACACTAGTCCACTTTGATGGTTCATTAACTGAATGTAAAACAAGTTGGGGAAGAGATAGCAGAGGCACTAGATATAAAAGTGCATAAGAAAAGGGAATAGTGACAGAGGACAGACAAACAACTAGTGTAATTCCTATATTTAAAAAAGGAGGTAGAACAAGTTCAGAAAACTATAAACAAGTTAGCTTAACATCAGTGGTAGGGAAGATAATGGAATCTTTACTCAGAGGGGTAATAGAAAAACATCTGGAAACCAAAATTGGGTATCAGCATGGATTTCAAAAGGGAAGGGAATGCTATAGTTGGTGGAATATATTTGAGTTTTCATAAGGTTTTTAATAACCTACCATATAGTATACTCATGACTAAGGTCAGGGTGTATGAAGTCAAGGGAGCAGAATGAATAGTAAGTTGGCTGCAAAACAAAAAGCAGAGAGTAGGGGTTAAGGGTAGCTACTCAAACTGGCATTAGGTGAGAAGTTGTATTCCTCAGGATCAGTGCTGGGAGAACTGTTGCTCACAATTTACATGAATGACTTGAACTCAAGAATCGAAAGTCCAATTTGAAGATGACACCAAATTGGGAGGTATAGTTAATATAAAGGAAGAATGCACAAAATACAAGAAGACATTAATAAACTTGTGGAACGGGCATGTAGTTGGCAATGAATTTGAACATAGGCAAGTATGAGGTGGTTCATTTTGGTAGGAAGAATAAGGAGGTCACATACCGCTTGTATAATAAGAGTCTAAATGGGATAGATGTGCAAAGGGATCTGGGGGTACAGGTATACAAATCAATAAAAGTAGTGACACAGGTTAATGAGACTATAATAAAGCAAAACACTGAGTGCTACAGGAGGGCACAGAGTGTGAAGAAGGCAGTTTTGTAAGTGAGTGGATTTTAAAGGTTAATCTCTCTAAAGTCTAGTTTTTGTTTTGTTTAAATGTAGCTATTTACTGAAATTACCGTTTAAGTTGAGAGACAAGTTAAGTTTCTTATAGTTTTAAACAGGAGTATGCAAGCTTTCTGAGAGTAGCTGTAGCTAGTTAATTAGGCATCTAGTTTAAACTGGTTTCTAAGCTCTAGCAGAGCTGAGACATCATTGTTTTTAGGGAGGATAAATTCAGGGGACTCTCAGAGCTTCTTGTTTGCACTGAGTGCTGCTGGGAGGCATAGAGCATGAAGAAGGGAGTTTGGTAAGTGAGGGAGTTCGGTAAGGAGGGCAAGCATAAATTACTTAAGAAATAAATTTAATTAAATTAACACAATAAAGATGACAGGACAGGTGATGTGTCACGGCTGCAGTATGTGGGAGCTCCTGGATGCTATGGCAATCTATGGCAACCACGTTTGTAGTAAGTGTCTGTGGCTTGGGGAGCTTTGGCTCAGAGTCATTGAGCTGGAGGCCGAGCTGCAAACACTCGATGCATCAGGGAGGGGGAAAGTTACCTGAACACTTTGTTCCTGATGGCAGTCATACCCCTTAGGATAGGGTCATCTGTTTTGGTCAGTGATCAGGGACAGGAGGGTGTGACTGTGAATCAGGCAATAAGGGGCTCAAAAAGGTGGGAATGGAGGAGACTCAGCCCTTGCAATACAGCAACAAGTTCGAGGTTCTTGCAGCTTGTATGGGCAAGAGCAAGGGCTGTAGTTTGGATGGGCAGACTGACCATGGCACCATTGTACAGGAGGCCATTCAAACAGGGGGAGCAAACAGGAAAGTAGTGGTAATACGAGACAGTATAGTGAGAGGGATTGACACTGTTCCATGCAGCAAAGAGTGAGAGTCCAGAAAGTTGTGTTGCCTGCCTGGTGCCAGGGTTTGGGACATCTGCTCAGGACTGGAGAGAAACTTACAGTGGGAGGGGGAAGATCCAGTCATCATTTGTTCATGTAGGTGCCAATGACACAGGCAGGACAAGGTAAGGGGTTCTGCATCAGCAGGATGAGGAACTAGGCACCCGATTGAGAAGCATGTGAAAATTGGAGTAGAGCAAATAAAATTATAGAAATTAATGCGTGGCTCAAAGACTGGTGTGGTAGAAGTGGGTTCTGGTCCATGGGGCATTGGCACTAGTACTGGGGGAAAGTGGCGGCTCTACTGTTGGGACGGTCTACACCTGAACCATGCTAGGACTAGTGTTCTAGCAAGCTGCAAAACTAGGGAAGCAGAGAGGGTTTTAAGCTAAATAGTGGGGGCATGGGATCAAATTCAGGAAAATATGGTAAATCAAAGAGAGAAAGAAATGATTATGGGAAAAGATAAACAGACCATGACACGAAGGGACAGTGAGTACAAATCCAAGAGTAAATCAGCAGTCAAGGCTAGAGATTACAAAAATAAAAGGACAAAACTAAAGGCTCTCTATCTGAACACACAGAGCAGTCAAAATAAAACAGATGAACTGAAAGCGCAAATAGAAATAAATAAGTACAATTTGATAGCCATTACAGAGATATGGCTGCAGAATGACATAGATTGGCACCTAAATATTGAAGGGTACATGACATTTTGGAAGGGCAGGAAGCTAGGAAAAGGTGGATGGGTGGCTCTGTTAATTAATTGTGGTATTAGCACAATAGAGAGGGATGACCTAAGTTCAGGAAACCAGGATGTAGAAATGGTTTGGATAGAGATGTGAAATTATAAAGGCAGGAAATATCTTGTGAAAGGAGTGGACAGGCCCCCTAACAGTAACCACACGTTAGGACAGAGTATAAAGGAAGAAATAATGGGAGCTTGTCAGAAAGGTATGGCAATAATAATGGAGGATTTTAATCTACATATAAACTGGAAATATCAGATGGGCAAAGGTAGCCTAGATGAGGAGTTCATAGAATGTTTTGGAGATTGTTTCTTAGAACAGCATGTTCTGGAACCAACCAGAGAGCAGGCTATACTAGACCTGGTATTGTGCAATGAGATAGGATTAATTAATGACCTCATAGTGAAGGTGCCCCGAGGCAGCAGTGATCATAATATGATTGAATTTTACATTCAGTTTGAGGGAGAGAAGTGTTTGTTTAAGACTAGTATTTTAACCGTAAAGAATGGCAATTATAAGGGCATGAAAGCAGAGACAGCAGAAGTGAACTGGCAAAGTAGGTTAAGGAATAGGTCAATAGAGATGCAGTGGCAGGCATTTAAGGAGATATTTCAGAATACACAGAATAAATACATTCCAACGAGAAAGAAAAATTCCAAGGAGACGACCCACAATCCGTGGTTAACTAAAAATGTTAAAGATAGTATCAAACTTAAAGAAAAAGCATACAATTGTGCAAAGATGGGTGGAAGGCCAGAACATTGGACAGAATACAAAAAGCAGCGAAGAGCGACTAAAAGATTAATAAGGAGGGGAAAAATTAGAGACAAGAGAAAGATGGCTAGAAATATAAAAACTGATACTCAGAGTTTCTATAGATTGTTACGACCAGGTGAGAAAGGGATCTAGGGGTTCCCTCTCAGCCTTCACCTAGTCTTACCGTAACAGGGTTTAATTTTAAACACACCGTGTTTTCAGCTCCCCTTTGG
Organism: Heterodontus francisci; assembly: GCF_036365525.1. Classification (NCBI taxonomy): domain Eukaryota; kingdom Metazoa; phylum Chordata; class Chondrichthyes; order Heterodontiformes; family Heterodontidae; genus Heterodontus; species Heterodontus francisci. The sequence goes on along the minus strand of NC_090373.1, from coordinate 118,387,776 downwards.
AGAATCTTTGTTCACTGCTTCCCAATTGTAACGCAAAGAAACCAGCCAAACAGGTTTACTTAGGTTTAAAGAAGAAAAGTTGAACTTTATTAAACTTAAACTCTAATTTAGTTAACGCCTATGGATAAGTGATGCGCCCACGCTAGCATGCATACGCGATACACACATGCAAATAGAGACAGAAAACAGCAGAAGAAAATAAAGTGAAAAAGTCTGAGGCAATATCTGAAGATGGTTTTGGTTACTGCTGTAGAGTCCTTGATTGTAGGTAGGTCTTGCTTTTTGCTGGAGCCCTGTATTCTTCTTAAACCTTGTTCAATGTCGGAGAATTTTCTCTCTTGAGGTTCGTATGTCTTCAGTGTGTCCAGAGGCTTGTGAGAGAGCGATGGGAGCAAACAGGAGAGGTCTTCTCAGTCCAGGAGCAAACATTCTCTCTGAGTTCAAAAAATGCACAATTCAAAACTCCCCAAGTTGGCCAGCAGGTTAGTCACATGACCAACTGGTGTAACCAAAGAACAAAGAACAAAGAACAGTACAGCACAGGAACAGGCCATTCGGCCCTCCAAGCCTGCGCCGATCTTGATGCCTGCCGAAACTAACAACTTCTGCACTTCCGGGGCCCATATCCCTCTATTCCCTTCCTATTCATATATTTGTCAAGATGTCTCTTAAATGTCGCTATCTATGTTTGTGGATTCTCTTGTCCTAGCAGACCCTGGAATGTCTCTTCTTATACATAATACCTGGTGATCAAAGTCCATTTTAGGATAAGTGAAGTAACCTCTCTTGTTCCTATTGGAATGCAAATGTCCTCCAGCGAAGTGTCTGGCAGCCCTTGTAACAGGCCTTCTCTTCTTCCCAGCAACAATTTGAAATTTAATGTCCATATGGCAAAATTTATATGCCTCATTCTTGGAAGGTGGGGGCTCAGCATGACAAGATATTTAAAAAAGAAAAGAGTTGACAAAGTGAGCATCTGTCCTATAGAAAGTGAATTTGGGGAATTAATAAGAGAAAATAAGGAGATTGCAAATGAACAGATATTTTGCTTCAGTCTTCACTGTAGAGAGTACAAGTAACATCTCAGAAATAACTGTAAATCAGGAAATGGAAGGGAGGGAGGAACTCAAGAAAATTACAATCACGAGTGAAGTAGTACTGAGCAAGTTGTTGGAGCTGCAGGCTTATAAGTCCCTGGGCCCTGATGGACTTCATCCTAGGGTCTTAGAGTGGCTAGTGGCTTGTGAGATAGTTGATGTGTTGGTTTTAATTTTCAAAAATTCCCAAGATTCAGGGAAAGTTCCGTTGGATTGGAAAATAGCCAATGTAACTCCTTTATTCAAAAAGGGAGGGAGACAGAAAGCAGGAAACTACAGGCCAGTTAGCTTAACATCTGTCTCAGGGAAAATGTTAGAAGCTATTATTAAAGACGTTATAGCAGGGCACTTAGAAAAATTCAAGGTAATCAGGCAAAGTCAACATGGTTTGGTGAAAGGGAAATCATGTTTAACCAATTTATTGGACTTCTTTGAAGAAGTAACATGTGCTGTGGATAAAGGGAAACTGTTGGATGTACTGTACTTAGATTTCCAGAAAGCATTTGATAAGGTGCCCCATCAAAGGCTATTGCAGAAAATAAAGCTCATGGTGTCTTCTTCTTCTTCTTCTTCTTTGGCCTCCTTGTCTCGAGAGACAATGGGTAAGCGCCTGGAGGTGGTCAATGGTTTGTGGAGCAGCGCCTAGAGTGGCTATAAAGGCCAATATTAGAGTGACAGACTCTTCCACAGGTGCTGCAGATAAAATTGGTTGTCGGGGCTGTTACACAGTTGGCTCTCCCCTTGCGCATCTGTCTTTTTTCCTGCCAACTGCTAAGTCTCTTCGACTCGCCACACTTTAGCCCCGCCTTTATGGCTGCCCGCCAGCTCTGGCGATCGTTGGCAACTGACTCCCACGACTTGTGATCAATATCACAGGACTTCATATCGCGTTTGCAGACGTCTTTAAAGTGGAGACACGGACGGCCGGTGGGTCTGATACCAGTGGCGAGCTCGCTGTACAATGTATCTTTGGGGATCCTGCCATCTTCCATGCGGCTCACATGGCCAAGCCATCTCAAGCGCCGCTGACTCAGTAGTGTGTATAAGCTGGGGATGTTGGCCGCCTCGAGGACTTCTGTGTTGGTGATACGGTCCTGCCACCTGATGCCAAGGATTCTTCGGAGGCAGCGAAGATGGAATGAATTGAGACGTCGCTCTTGGCTGACATACATTGTCCAGGCCTCGCTCATGGTGTAGGGGGTAACATATTGGCATGGATAAAAGATTGGTTAGCTAACAGGAAACAGAGAGTAGGCATAAATGGATCACTTTCTGGTTGGCAAGATGTAACGAGTGGTGTGCCACAGGGATCAGTGCTGGGGCCTCAATTTTTTACAATTTATATCAATGACTTGAATAAAGGGACCAAAGGTATCATTGCTAAATTTGCTGCAGACACGAAGATAGGTAGGAAAGTAAGTTGTGAAGAGGAAATAAGGAGGCTACAAACGGATGTATGTAGCTTAAGTGAGTGGGCAAAGAACTGGCAAATGGAATATAATGTGGGAAAATATGAAGTTGTTCATTTTGGCAGGAAGAATAAAAAAGCATATTATCTACATGGTGAGAGATTGCAGAGCTCTGAGATGCAGAAGGATCTGGGTGTCCTAGTGCATGAATCACAAAAGATTAGTATACAGGTATAGCAAGTAATTAGTAAAGCTAATAGAATGTTATCGTTTATTGCAAGGGGAATTGAATACAAAAGTAGGGAGGTTATGCTTCAGTTATAGAGGGCGTTGGTGAGACCACATCAGGAGTACTGTGTACAGTATTGGTATCCTTATTTAAGGAAGGATTTAAATGCATTGGAAGCAGTTCATAGAAGGTTTACTGGACTAATATCTTGAATGGGTGGAATGTCTTATGAGGAAAGATTGGACAGGCTAAGCTTGTATTCGCTGGAATTTAGAAGAGTAACAAGTGACTTGATTGAAACATATAAGATCCTGAGGGGTCTTGACAGGGTGGAAAGGATGTTTCCTCTTGTGGGAGAATCTCGAAGTAGGGGGGTCACTGTTTAAAAATAATGTGTCGCCATTTAAGACAGAGATGAGGAGAAATTTTTTCTCTCAGAGGGTTGTGAGTCTTTGGAACTCTCTTCCTCAAAAGGCAGTGGAAGTAAAGTCTTTGATTATTTTTAAGGCAGAGGTAGATAGATTCTTGATAAGTAAGGGGATGAAAGGTTATCGGGGTAGGTGGGAATGTAGAGTCGAGGTTACAATCAGATCAACCATGAGCTTGTTGAAAAGCGGAGCAGGCTCGAAGAGCCGAGTGGCCTACTCCTGCTCCTAGTTCATATGTTCGTAAAACACGCACTGGGATTCATTTGTGGAGGGATGGTATAGAAAGACAAAGAAGTTGTGCTAAACTTGTATAGAACCTTGGTTAGGCACAGTTGGGAGTACACAGTTCTGATTTTCATATTGCAAAAATAATACAAAGGCATTGAAAAAGGTGCAAAAAAATCACAAGGATGAGACCAGGACTGAAAGGATATAATTATCAGGAAAGGTTGAATAAGCTGGCATTCTTTTCTCTAGAAAAGAAAAGGCTAAGGAGTTGCCTTAGATAAGATAATGAAAAGGTTTGACAGCGTTGATATAGAGAACATGGGTGAAATCTTTGAGGATTTTCTCAGGTTGGGACATAAGTGAGTCTCGACCTTTTGGTGATGCCTGGCCGTCCGCCTGTGCAAACTTACCGGAGGCGGCCAATTAAACAGGAGAGCCATCCACCTAAGGACTGGCTGAATGGGAGAGCCTGCAGAGATGTCCTTCTGGCAGCCCCACCAGGAGAGACGGGTGTTGTTACAGCAGGCAAGAGAGCATGAGGACACCTCAAGATGGAGGCAACCTTGGAAGATGTGTGAAATTATTAAAATTATTTGCGACCACAACTGCCAGGTCATCATTGTGGAGGGGGACTGCCTCCACAATTCGGCCTATGGCCACAGTTGTGACCCCGTGGGAGAAACGGCTCTGGGTGAGGGGAAAGGGGAATAAATAAAGGAGGCTTCGCTGGCCCCCGGGCCTGCCACTGGAAGACTACCTCCAGGGCCTCCACAGGACCTCCACAGTGTGGGGCCTGTCCACTGCCGGTAAGATCCTGGGAATGTCCCCAAACTGACCCCAAGTGGCTGGTTACTTGCTGCTAATTGGCTACCCGCTGCTGCCGGAGGCAAGTAGCCACTTCCAATGCTCACCCCACTCTGGCAAAGTCGCCAAGAGGCGAGAACGTGTCGGGTGGCCAACCCGACGCGCTATTCTGCAAATTTTTCCCCTACCAGCCTCCAGAGCTGCCTCTGTGGGCTGGTGAGATCCTGCCCGATGTTTCCGCTTGTCAGGGAGTCCAAAACTAGAGGTCATAAATATAAGACAGTCACTCATAAATTCAATAGGAAATTCAGAAGAAGCTTCTTTGCCTAAAGAGTAATAAGAATGTGGAACTCACTACCAGAAGGAATAATTGAGGTAAATAACATAGATGCATTTAAGGGGAAGCTAGATAAATAGATAAATAAAGGATATGCTGATAGGGTTGATGAAGAGGGGTGGCATGAGGTTTGTGTGGGCATAAACCCTGATGTAGGCCAGTTGGGCCGAATGGCCGTTCCTATGCTGACTTAATGTAACTCGATGTAACACAAACACTAACTGAACAGAACAGAGCTTCTACACTAACAGTCCCTCTATTGTCTTGGCTAAATCACTTCAGGGGCCATAATTTCAAATGTCTGCAGGGTCAGGACCGGATGTGGATATGATTTGAAAATTGCAATCCCAGAGATTGTCTCCAGAACACAACGCCTCTGGGTCAGTCCGCAATCTTCAATGTGAGGGTGGGGTGGTGGGAACGGGGAACCCTCTCATCTCCAATTAAAGGCCCATTAAGCTCATGGAGGAACTCATTAAGGGGATGGGGGGATGAGGGGGTGTTGGTCTGCACTTGTTGGGCCCATGGGGGATCTTGCATCGGACCCAAGCACAGGACTTATAAAAAAATGTTTGGAAGCAGTACCTCACCTTGTTATTCTGCTTGCTCTCCAAGGAACTGCCTGCTCTCTGCAGCAAGGCAGTGGCTGGCCCCATCATGGCTACTGCCTGCCTCTGCCACTTGTGCTCTGCAGGCAGCTCCTATCTCCTGGAGACACGCGGCACTATTAATTGGGCACAGAGCTCGCCTTCTGCCCAATTAGGGCATTAACATTTAAAGATCAGGCCTCATCAGTGAGGCAGGGTTGGAATCTGAAATCATCCTGGCGTTGGGTGCCCAACCCCATTTTGAAAATTCAGCTCCAGGTGTCCATGTTGATTCTTAAAAGAAAATCTTTAAGGATTCATTGAGATGAAAGACATTTATCAATAGCAAGGTGCTGGATGTCTTCTGAATGACCAGGCATTGTTAATGAATGGCCCGTGGTTGGGGTTTGTGTAAAACAACTACCCATGACGCATGGAAATGACATCTCATCTGCCAATGGATGGCCAACCCGGCATTGTGCCAATTGGCAAAACTATTCACTTTCTGGCTAGCTTCTGTCCAAAACACTCCTGGACGAATTCCACTTCGCACCCGCAGTAAACTTGAGGACATCCAAAACTCTGTTGTCCATATCGCTAACTCATACCAGTCTGCTCACCCATCACTTCGGTGCATGCTGATCTGCACTGGTTCCTACTCCAACAACACCTTAATTTTAAAATTCTCATCCTTGTTTACAAATCTCTCCATAACCTCGTCCCCTCTCTATTTCTGTAATCTCTGCCAGCCCCACAACCCTCCGAGGTCTCTGCTCTCCTCCAATTCTGGCCACTTGCTCATTTCCCATTTTTATTGCTCCACTGTTGGTGACCATGCCTTCAGCTATAAGCTCTAGAATTCCCTCCCTAAACCTTTCTGCCTCTCTGCCTCTCCATCTTCCTTTAGGATACTCATTAAAAATCGATCTCATCTGTTCTAATATCTCCTTATGTGGCTCAGTGTCAAATTTTGTTTTATAATGCTCTTGTGAAGCGCCTTGGGGTGGCTTACTACATTAAAGGCACTATATAAATGCAAATTGTTGTTGTTGATGTTTGAAATTGTGCAAAACAATTGCCCATCCACATTTAAGTCACTTCTTATCTGTCCATGAACTGCTAACAAATCATGAGGCTGTCTGGGGAAACAGTTTCCTTTTAGGTCAGCTCCTTCCCAAAACACATAAAAGAGCAATCCAGTTAGTCCCTCTCCCCACTCTTTCCTGCAACTGTATCCCTGCAATTTTTTTCCTTCAAGTATTTATCTAACTCCCTTTCGAAGACTACTACTTAATCTGTATTCACCACCCTATTAGGCTGTGCATTCTAAATCTGAACCACTTGTGGTGTAAAATAGTTTTCCTCATGTCACCTCCGGTCCTTTTGCCAATCGCTTTAAATCTGTGCCCTCTGATTATCAACCGTTCAGTCATTGGAAGCAGTTTCTGTTTAATCACTCTGTCTAAGCCCTTCATGATTTTAAACACCTCTATTAAATCTCCCCTTTAGCTTCTCTGCTCTAAGGAAAACAACCCCAGATTCTCTAATCTATCCACATAACTGTAATCCCTCATCCCTGGAACCATTCTAGTAAATCTCTTCTGTACCCTCTCCAAAGCATTCACAGATTGGACACAATACTCCATTTGGGGCTGAACTGTTTTATATAGGTTCATATATGAAAGCCATTTATGTGCAATGTTTTTTTTCATGGAAAAATGGCCAAAGATTCCATGTCCCTGGTTCTTGAGTTTGTGCTAATCATAAAAGTTTATTCTTGAAAAATCTTGAATATTTGAACAATATCTCCGCAGAGCCTCCTCCAGAGTTTAAACCCAAGGTCTTGAATCTCTCTTCATATTTCAGGTATCTTAAATTAGGTATTGGTTTAGCTGCCTTTTTTTGCACTATCTCTGATGTCTATCTATCCTTGCTATAGTAAGAATAGAACATATGATTAGATGAGGTTGACAGGCAGTAAAAGATCAGCTGGACCATCAAGCCTGCCCCACGTTCATGAGAGCCAGAGCATCTTCCTTCCTTTACCCCACAGCCATGCAACCTCCTGGGAGAGGGAAAGAAATAGGAACAAGATCTAGAACTGATGAAAGAAAAATACTCTAAAACATTCCTCTCCAACCCACTCTGGTGATGTAAACCAATCCAGTAGATCACATGGACCAAGCATTATCCATAAAGACACTTACCTTATATATGATGTAATCTCTGGCCCAGTCAGAAACCGGTCCAGCTCCATCTTGAAGGCAGACAGTTAGCACCCACCACATGAGCTGGAAATGTATTTCAGAGACTCACAATTATCTAGAAAAAGTACTCTCAAACATCCAGTATATTGGTACTCTTAGATAGTTTAAACTCGCATCCCCTGGTCCTCCCCAATCTGCAATAATCTATCAATAATGATGCCATCAGTCCTTAATTATTTTATCATGTCACCTCAAAGTCTATGCTGCTCTAAAGTATATAAACAAAGTTCCTTGAGTCTTTCGGAGTATCTGAAGCTCTTTCAATTAGGAATCATTTGTGCATTTGTAAATCTAGTGAATCTTTTCATATTTGGATTTTGAATGGAAATAGGCTTCTCTGTATTTTCGTTTTTTTGTCCATTTATTTTCCCTTTCTCATTTAATGCTTCAGCAAGTCATTCATTAAACGAGGTCTGCGTGCCAATACCAATAGATGGGACGTAGCACTCCACAATACTAAATTTAACTAATCTCTCAGCCCCAGCTAAAATCTGAATCTTTTGACTAATGGTGGGATGCTGATCTTATATAGCAGCTTCCTGGTTCCAGTCATTTCATTTAGCCCTAAGGTACAGCCAAACCTTACACGTGCTGCCCTTGCAAGATAACAAAGGGCTACTTGGATTCTGTAATGGTGACAGAAGGCTGTTGGCACTTTGTTGGTGGCTTTCAGGTAATCAGGATATTCAGACAATAGACCCAAGTCAGAACTACTTACTGTTGGAAAGCAAACCTATTGAATGAGGCCGTTCCAAACTGTGATTAGGAAGTCACCTTAATCGTGGTGGTCAATATATCATGTACAGCAAAAGCAAAATACCCAAAATGCTGGAAATCTGAAAGGTTGTGGCGAAAGGTCATCCACCTGAAAGATTATCTCTATTTCTCTGCCCACAGATGCTGAGTGTTTCCAGTATTTTCTGTTTTTGTTTCATATTATATGTAAGCGCATTGCCATTATCCGCACTGTCCTATACAGGGCATTACAGATTCATCCCCACTGTAATGTATACGATTGCATTAGGGTTAGAGTTAGGATTAACCTTCGAGAATCATGTTGTACAATGTACCTAGAAGCGATCTTTACAAACGTGTTTATCATTGGACATCCTTTGGCTGGATCTAAAGTAGATGAGCGCTGATGAAGAACAGTGACTGATAATCTACTTTTTATCATTGTGCATGTTTTCCAATGAGTGTAAGTGGCCGCAGTAACATTGTACAGATCTGCTCTGGAGTGGGGGCGTGACAGGCAGTTTATGGTCTGTTTAAATAGATGGCTCCAATTGATCAGAGCGTGGAAAACGGTTCGGGCTGAAGAAATGAAGATGATTCGCGCTGTGTCAGGTCAGATAAAACTAAGTTCGGCTCTGTGTCGATTGATCGGGGCTAGAACAACAGGCAGGCAAGCTCTGCTCGCCAAAAGTAAAGCGAATCTGAAGGCAACGTTTTATGATTTGCGAATAATGACTGTGAGAGGAGTTCGCACAGGTAAGGTTCATTTAATTTCAAACTGCACAGAATCTAAAGATGGGCCAATCGATTTCACTGAATAGAATTTTTTTTTAACAAGCGACCGTTTGTTGCATAAATGATTACTTAGTGCCAGAGGATTCAACTCTTTCCAAATGTATTCTCTGAGGATTTTAACTTTCAAACATGCTTCTTTTCCTTGTGTTTGTCACCTTTCCGTTCTGTCACTGGCATGATGTTAACTATTATTTGGCAAGCTATTCCTTCCGTTTTTCCCTGATTTGATATTGTCCCGAATTCCTGTGTAGCGAAACTTACACTGGGCACCAGATTGAGTATTTGGGTCCCTTTCCACTACAGAGCGTACTTTGTGAATTCACATCCCTGGCGTTTCGACCTCAGGGGAGCGTATATCAGAATTGCTGTGTCAATGTTAATTCACTCTTTCTATTCATCAGAATGAATGGATAGAACATTCTTGGGGGCTCGCTGGCCTCCTTGGTATGCATTCTTCACACATGAAGAGCACTGTCCTGGGAGGGCGAAATTGTAGTTCGTGAAAGTTAAAGAAATCCTTTCTGTGCTGCAAACTGGTTTCCACCTCGCACAAAGGCTAGGATTGCAATCTAAATCGACCTCAGTCCTTGAAAAAAGGTAGGGTTTGACACTGCCTGGAATGTTACTCCAGTGAAGTGTCAAACTGGGTTTTAAAAGTGCCCAGCGTTTCTGGTACCTCCCGGACACTTTTTAAAACCTATCTGGAGTTAATTTAAATATGTAGCAATGTGGATATTCCTACTTCTGTTCTCTAAATATTTAACTATAGATTGAAAGAGTCCTTCACAGCTCAGTAACCAAACACATACAGAACTCCCTCCTGAAGAAGAGTTGTAATTCCAGTGAATAGGGTACAACCTTGGCTAATCTGAAACTGGTAGCTGCTGCATAAACACAACTTTAAATCCAATAGCTCACTCTGTGACATCCACATTCTGGTCAGTTTATTCAGCACTCTGATTAAGATTCATTACCATAGAATACTACAGGCCCATCTAGCCTGCGGCATTATTTTTTTTAACCACAGTCTAATTTCACTTCCCTGCTCATTCCCCCAAACATTTTAATATTGCTCTTTTTCAAGCAAATATCTAATAATGCCCTCCTCAAAAAAATTTGTGGATTTTACTTTAAAATACTTTGAGAATGCTGCATTCCAACCATTAAGCCCGATTATCACTTGCAAAGGCTTCTCTTCCTGCTCCCGCACTTTTAGCTCTGATGTCCCCCTCTTATTTCTCATCTACATGCTGCCCTTTGGCACCATGATCCGCAAGCACAGCATTAGTTTTCATGTGTATGCTCATGGCACCTAGCTGTACTTCACCACCACCTCTCTCGACTCCTGCACTGTTGCTAAATTATTGAACTGCTTATCTGACATCCAGTACTGGATGAGTAGAAAGGTCCTCCAATTAAATATTGGAATGACTGAAGCCATTGTTTTCAGTTCCTGCTCCAAACTCCATTCCACTAGCTACCAACTCCATCCCTCACCCAGGCAACTGTCTGAGTCTAAACCAGACTGTCTGCAACCTTGGTGTCATTTTTGACCCCGAGATGAGCTTCTGATCACATATTCACGCCATCACTAAGACCACCTATTTCCACCTCCATAACATCACCCGACTTTGTCCCTGCCTCAGCTTATCTGTTCCTGAAACACTCATTCATGCCTTCGTTACCTCTGGACTTGATTATTCCAACACACTCCTGGCTGGTCTCCCACATTCTACCCTCCATAAACTTGAGATTATCCAAAACTCTGCTGCCCATGTCTTAACTTGCACCATGTGCCATTCACCTGTCACTCCTGTGCTTGCTGACCTACATTGGTTCCAGGTTAAGCAACACTTTGATTTTAAAATTCTCATCCTTGTTTTTAAATCCCTCCATGGCCTCGCCCCTCCCAATCTCTGTAATCTCCTCCAGCCCCACAACCCTCCAAGATATCGGCACTCATTTAATTCTAGCTTGTTAAACATCCCCGATTTTAATTGCTCTACTGTGGCTTCAGTTGCCTGGGCCCTAAGCATTGGAATATGCTCCCTACACCTCTCTGCCTCCCTACCTCACTTTCCTCCTTTAAGATACTCCTTAAAACCTGTATCTTTGATCAAGCTTTTGGTCATCTGACCTAATATCTCCCTTTTTGGCTTAGTATTTTGTTTTATATTTCTCAAGTTAAGTACCTTGGGATGCTTTATTACATTAAAGATGCTATATAAATACATGCTGTTGTATTAAGTAACAATGCAACAACAACTACAACTTGTATTTATATAGTGCATGTAGCATCGCAAACTATCCCAAGGTGCTTCACAGGAGCATAAACAGACAAGAACTGGCACAGAGCTAAATAAGGAAACATTAGGACAGATGACCAAAGGGATAGGTTTTAAGGATTGTCTTAAAGGAGGAAAGAGATATGGCAAGGCAGGGAGGTTTAGGGAAGAGATTCCAGAGCATAAGGCCTAGACAACAGAAAACACAACCACCAATGGTGGGGCAAAGAAACTTAGTGATTGATGCACAAGAGGATAGTATTGGAGGAAGTTTGAGTTCTTGGAGCGTTATAGGTCTGGAGGATGAGAATGTTTAATTCAAGGTGTTGTTGAACTGGGAAACCACTATTGTCAGCAAGCACAGAGTTCAGAAGCTCAGTTCAGGATCAAATAGGATGCAGGAGTTGTGAACAGTCTGCTTCAGCTTGAAACAGTGGTCAGAGAGGAGGATGGTGGTGAGGGAATGGAATTTACGGCAGGGGCCAAAGATAATGGCTGCAATGTTCCCAAAGTTTAAATGGAGGAAATATCTTCTCATCCAGTGCTGGATTCTGGACAAGCAGCTTCACAACATAGAGATAGTGGAGGGTTTGAGGGAGGAGGTGAAGGTGTACAGCTGATTATATATTAGCTTAGTCAACAGTGCACATAACAAATAATGCTTTGAAATCTTCCATTTTAACAAACTCCCCTAGTAATGTTGGATTAACGTATCATAATTGGTAAAGGTATTCAAATTTAAATAAGGATCTTTGATTGATAATTACTTTGATCCCCAACAGTAATGGTATCAAACTGATTTTCTTCAGTATTTGGGTAAAATTCTTTTGAATTTAATTATACAAGCATTAAAAACCATGGAATCCTATTCAAAAGGATGGCCCATACATTGTACACACATGTTACTTTTGGTGGGTAAACCATGCAGCTCTATCTACTGGTAAGAACCATTGTTATTTTTATGACCAGGTGAGAAAGGTCTCCTCTGGGGGAGCTGGTTTGATCCACTACACATTCAGGGACTCTGCAGGGGACCGTCTCCTGTGGTCTTTCTTTCACTACTGGGGGGGGCTACCACCTTCACCCCTGTTAGATCATTACCTAGGAGCAGGTCAACCCTGTCCACTGGCAAACCAGGGACAATCCCTACAATCACTGGTCCCAAAACTAGGTCGCACTCCAGGTGTACCTGGTGTACAGGTACAGGCACACACTGCCCTCCAATACCATTTACACCATTCTGGTGTTCACTGCACTCTCTGGGGGAAAGGTCAGGCCTTTTGCCAGTAAAAGGGATCTGGTGGCCCCTGTGTCCCTGAGAATCACTATGTGCTTGCTTGCCCCACTCGAGGGGTATGGGGTTACGTTCCCTTCAAATACAAAACCCTGATAACCTTCAGGAATCCTATTAACTTTTCTGCACTGGCTGTAGCAAGCTTCCTGGGTTGCACTCTTACTGTAGTTAAAGCCACAGCATGTTCAGTGTTTTCCATCAGGCCTTCGTCTTCACTGAGCGGGTGTGCCCTGATTAACCCTCCTGGTTTCCCCTTTAGTTTCCAGCAGTCAGCTTTTAAATGCCCTGCCTTATTACAATGGAAGCACACAGGTCTCTGCGTCTCACTGTTGCTCACAGCACCTTCCTTTTCGGCTGGAGGAGAGCCCCCTGTGTCTCCTGCTTTCCTTTCTCTTCCATGACTGCCTGGGCTTCTATCACCTTCCCACCCTTTGTCCTTTTTGGATTTGTGGAGGTGATTAGGAGAGGTTCTCCCCTGGGAAACCGATTTATAAGTTAAAGCAAACTCATCGGCCAGAATGGCTGCTTGCTGGGCTCCCTGAATCCACTGTTCCTCTACATGGGTTTTTATTGAGAATGGGAGAGAGTGTTTAAATCCCTGTAATAGGATTACTTCTCTGAGAGTCTCATAGCTGAGCTGTATTTTTAAAGCCCTCAGCCACTGGTCAAAAGCCAGCTGCTTGCTTCTTTCAAACCCCAGATAAGTTTGATTAGCTTGCTTTTTGAGGGTTCTAAACTTTTAACGATAGGCTTCGGTTACTAATTCATATGCCCCGAGCATAGCATTTTTGGTCAGTTCATAATTTGATGAACTCTTGTCTGGCAACAGGGAACAAACCTCATGGACTTTTCCGGTTAGTTTGCTTTGCAATAAGAGAGACCAGGTCTCAACTGGCGATTTTAGCTGCCTTGCTAGTTTCCCAAAAGACACGAAAAACACTTCCACATCTTCCTCATTGAACTTTGGAATTAATTGAGCGAGTTTGAGCAATCTTGTACCCAGCCCTGAATTCTGCTCCTCCATATTGGCTATGCTTTCACTAGGGTTACTCTGTCGCCCCCTAGCTAACTCAAACTGCTTCAGCTCTCTCTCTTCAGATTCTTTCTGGAATATTTTTTCTCTCTCTCTCCTGCCTTTCATTCTCTTCATGTTCCTTTTGGAAGGCTCTCTCTTTCTCCCTCTCCTGCCTCTCTCTTTTTCCCTTTCCTCAAATTCTAAGAACAAAGATAATTACAGCACAGGAACAGGCCCTTCGGCCCTCCAAGCCTGCGCCGATCCAGATCCTCTCTCTAAACATGTCGCCTATTTTCTAAGCTTCTGTATCTCTTTTCTTCCTGCCCATTCATGTATCTGTCCAGATACATCTTAAAAGATTCCATCGTGCCCGCATCTACCACCTCCGCTGGCAACGCGTTCCAGGCACCCACCACCCTCTGCGTAAAGAACTTTCCACGCATATCCCCCCTAAACTTTTCCCCTTTCACTTTGAACTCGTGTCCTCTAGTAATTGAAACCCCCACTCTGGGAAAAAGCTTCTTGCTATCCACCCTGTCTATACCTCTCATGATTTTGTACACCTCAATCAGGTCCCCCCTCAACCTCCGTCTTTCTAATGAAAATAATCCTAATCTACTCAACCTCTCTTCATAGCTAGCGCCCTCCATACCAGGCAACATCCTGGTGAACCTCCTCTGCACCCTCTCCAAAGCATCCACATCCTTTTGATAATGTGGCGACCAGAACTGTACGCAGTATTCCAAATGTGGCCGAACCAAAGTCCTATACAACTGTAACATGACCTGCCAACTCTTGTACTCAATGCCCCGTCCGATGAAGGAAAGCATGCCGTATGCCTTCTTGACCACTCTATTTACCTGCGTTGCCACCTTCAGGGAACAGTGGACCTGAACACCCAAATCTCTCTGGACATCAATTTTCCCCAGGACTTTTCCATTTACTGTATAGTTCACTCTTGAATTGGATCTTCCAAAATGCATCACCTCGCATTTGCCCTGATTGAACTCCATCTGCCATTTCTCTGCCCAACTCTCCAATCTATCTATATTCTGCTGTATTCTCTGACAGTCCCCTTCACTATCTGCTACTCCACCAATCTTAGTGTCGTCTGCAAACTTGCTAATCAGTCCACCTATACTTTCCTCCAAATCATTAATGTATATCACAAACAACAGTGGTCCCAGCACGGATCCCTGTGGAACACCACTGGTCACACGTCTCCATTTTGAGAAACTCCCTTCTACTGCTACTCTCTGTCTCCTGTTGCCCAGCCAGTTCTTTATCCATCTAGCTAGTACACCTTGGACCCCAAGCGCCTTCACTTTCTCCATCAGCCTGCCATGGGGAACCTTATCAAACGCCTTACTGAAGTCCATGTATATGACATCGACAGCCCTTCCGTCATCAATCAACTTTGTCACTTCCTCAAAGAATTCTATTAAGTTGGTAAGACATGACCTTCCCTGCACAAAACCATGTTGCCTATCACTGATGAGCCCATTTTCTTCCAAATGGGAATAGATCCTATCCCTCAGTATCTTCTCCAGCAGCTTCCCTACCACTGACGTCAGGCTCACCGGTCTATAATTACCTGGATTATCCCTGCTACCCTTCTTAAACAAGGGGACAACATTAGCAATTCTCCAGTCCTCCGGGACCTCACCCGTGTTTAAGGATGCTGCAAAGATATCTGTTAAGGCCCCAGCTATTTCCTCTCTCGCTTCCTTCAGTAACCTGGGATAGATCCCATCCGGACCTGGGGACTTGTCCACCTTAATGCCCTTTAGAATACCCAACACTTCCTCCCTCCTTATGCCGACTTGACCTAGAGTAATCAAACATCTGTTCCTAACCTCAACATCCGTCATGTCCCTCTCCTCGGTGAATACCGATGCAAAGTACTCGTTTAGAATCTCACCCATTTTCTCTGAGTCCAAGCATAACATTCCTCCTTTGTCCTTTAGTGGGCCAATCCTTTCTCTAGATACCCTCTTTCTCCTTATATATGAATAAAAGGCTTTGGGATTTTCCTTAACCCTGTTTGCTAAAGATATTTCATGACCCCTTTTAGCCCTCTTAATTCCTCGTTTCAGATTGGTCCTACATTCCCGATATTCTTTCAAAGCTTCGTCTTTCATCAGCCGCCTAGACCTTATGTATGCTTCCTTTTTCCTCTTAGCTAGTCTCACAATTTCACCTGTCATCCATGGTTCCCTAATCTTACCATTTCTATCCCTCATTTTCACAGGAACATGTCTCTCCTGCACGCTAATCAACCTCTCTTTAAAAGCCTCCCACATATCACATGTGGATTTACCTTCAAACAGCTGCTCCCAATCTACATTTCCCAGCTCCTGCCGAATTTTGGTATAGTTGGCCTTCCCCCAATTTAGCACTCTTCCTTTTGGACCACTCTCGTCTTTGTCCATGAGTATTTTAAAGCTTACGGAATTGTGATCACTATTCCCAAAGTAGTCCCCTACTGAAACTTCAACAACCTGGCCGGGCTCATTCCCCAACACCAGGTCCAGTATGGCCCCTTCCCGAGTTGGACTATTTACATACTGCTCTAGAAAACCCTCCTGGATGCTCCTTACAAATTCTGCTCCATCTGGACCTCTAACATTAAGCGAATCCCAGTCAATGTTGGGAAAATTAAAATCTCCTATCACCACCACCCTGTTGCTCCTACATCTTTCCATAATCTGTTTACATATTTGTACCTCTATCTCACGCTCGCTGTTGGGAGGCCTGTAGTACAGCCCCAACATTGTTACCGCACCCTTCCTATTTCTGAGTTCTGTCCATATTGCCTCACTGCTCGAGTCCTCCATAGTGCCCTCCTTCAGCACAGCTGTGATATCCTCTTTGACCAGTAATGCAACTCCTCCACCCCTTTTACCTCCCTCTCTATCCCGCCTGAAGCATCGATATCCTGGGATATTTAGTTGCCAATCATGCCCTTCCCTCAACCAAGTCTCAGTAATAGCAATAACATCATACTCCCAGGTACTAATCCAAGCCCTAAGTTCATCTGCCTTACCAACTACGCTTCTTGCATTAAAACAAATGCACCTCAGACCACCAGTCCCTTTATATTCATCATCTGCTCCCTGCCTGCTCTTCCCCTTAGTCACACTGACTTCATTATCTAGTTTCTTACAGGCTTTTGTTACTACCTCCTCACTGTCAACTGACCTCAATTGGTTCCCATCCCCCTGCCACATTAGTTTAAACCCTCCCCAACAGCGTTAGCAAAAGCACCTCCAAGGACATTGGTTCCAGTCCGGCCCAGGTGTAGACCGTCCAATTTGTAATAGTCCCACCTCCCCCAGAACCGGTCCCAATGTCCCAAAAATCTGAACCCCTCCTTCCTGCACCATCTCTCAAGCCACGCATTCATCCTGACTATTCTTTCATTTTTACTCTGACTATCACGTGGCACTGGTAGTAATCCTGAGATTACTACCTCTGAGGTCCTACTTTTTAACTTGGCTCCTAATTCCCTAAACTCTGCTTGTAGGACCTCATCCCGTTTTTTACCTATATCATTCGTGCCTATGTGCACAATGACAACTGGCTGTTCACCCTCCCCCTTTAGAATGTTCTGTAGCCGATCTGAGATGTCCCTGACCCGTGCACCTGGGAGGCAACATACCATTCGGGACCCTCGTTTTCGACCACAGAACCGCCTATCTACTCCCCTTACAATCGAATCCCCTATGACTATAGCCCTTCCACTCTTTTTCCCGCCCTTCTGAGCAGCAGAGCCAGCCACGGTGCCATGGACCTGGCTACTGCTGCCTTCCCCTAGTGAGCCATCTCCCTCAACAGTATCCAAAACAGTATACTTGTTTTGGAGGGAGATGACCGCAGGGGACTCCTGCGCTGCCTTCCTGCTCTTTCTCTGCCTTTTGGTCACCCATTCCCTTTCTCCCTCAGCAATCCTAATCTGCGGTGTGACCAATTCACTAAACGTGCTATCCACGACCTCCTCAGCATCGCGCATGCTCCAAAGTGAGTCCATCCGCAGCTCGAGAGCCGACATGCGGTCTAACAAGAGCTGCAGCTGGACACACTTCCTGCACGTGAAGGAGTCAGGGTCATCAGCCGTGTCCCTGAGCTCCCACATTGAGCAAGAGGAGCATGATACGGGTCTGAGATCTCCTGCCATTTTTAATCTTAAGTTTAAACTTAGTTAAATGAAAAAGGAACGAAAAGTTTTTACCAATCACAATAAAACCAGAGAAATCGAAAAAGCCTTACCTCATAAACACCCCACCGAGTCCTTTTTTCTTTTTGGTTAGAGGAGGAGGGCGGGTGGGAGACACTACAAGTGTGGTGTCTCGGGTTCAGAAACCGCCCAAATATATAGTGTTTTACTTACCCAGCAGCCCCCTGGCCTCCGCCGAAAAACAAAAGGAAATTAAATTTACTTTCAAACTAACTTTCCCAGCTGCTCACTCGCTCACACGCTGCTCCCGAAAAAGCTGCTGCACTGAAAGGAAAGTTATTTTAAACCGCCCAAATATATAGTGTTTTACTTACCCAGCAGCCCCCTGGCCTCCGCCGAAAAACAAAAGGAAATTAAATTTACTTTCAAACTAACTTTCCCAGCTGCTCACTCGCTCACACGCTGCTCCCGAAAAAGTTTCCTCTGTTCCAATTGTATCTTTCCTAACAGTGCACTGTCGGATTCTGTTTCTAACCCTGCTTCTGCTGCTTCAGATTCAAGGGAAAATTGGTTGGCCACTAGCCTTAGGAGTTCAGACTTCCTAGCCTTGCCACGTACAGTGATCCCACACTACTCAGCCATTTTTCTCAACTCCTCCATAAACAGTGCTTTTAACTTATCCCAAGTTACTTCACCCTGGCTTGGAGAGCTACTCGCTTCAGTTGCAGACATATTAGTATTCAATCACACACAACCACAAGAAAACCTGTATTAATCTTGCGGTTTTTGATTGGGAACAATTTGGCTTCCCACTTCCAATTTCACTTGTTCATCTATGGGTAAAATTCCGGATGCTAGCACCCAAATTTCTGTTATGCCCAGGTGAGAAAAGTGTCTAGGGGTAGGGGTCAGTTACTATCGTCACCTGGTCTTATTGTAACAGGGTTTATTTTTAAACACACCGTGTTTTGAGCTCCCCCTTTTTGAATCCTTGTTCACAGCTTTTCAATTATAAAGCAAAGAAACCAACACACCAGTTTTTTTCAGGTTTAAAGGAGAAAAGTGAAATTTATTAAAACTTAGACTTAAACTCTAATACGGTTGACGCCTACGGATATAGGACACACCCACACTGATATACACATGCAAATAGGGACAGAAAAGAGGAGAGGAAAATATAGTGGAGCGAGGTTTTAGGCAATATCAGAAGAGTTTCTTGTTTATTGTGCTTTGAGCTTCCTTGATTGTAGGTAGTCTTGCTGTTCGTCGGGGCCCAGTGTTCTTCTTAAACTTTGTTCATGTAGGAGACTTTTCTGTCTTTGAGGTTCACGTGTTTTCACAAGATTCAGTTCCGTGGGAAGGAGATGGAGGCAAGTAGGACTGGAAAGGTTCTGTTCCAACTGGGAGCACATGGCTTTCTTAATTCAAATCCTCTGTTGGAAGTTCAAATTCAAAATCTCCAACAGTCAATCAGTCATGGGACCAAAACTGGTCTGACCACTTCTTCTGTGTATTCGGCCATCTTAGGAGTTAACCTGGAATGCTTCAACATCTGGTAATCAAAAGTCCATTGTTGGTTGAATGTGTGAGGCATGGCCCTTTGTCCCTTGTTCCAACATTGCCTGTTACCATGCAAATGTCTTTCCAGTCAGGGGCTTGCAATTTTAAGTTTTAGTATTCATGTAGCGAAATAATGCATGCCTCAGTCTTGGCAGGTGGGGGCTTGCCTGATAGTAATTTTCAGGGTAATTTTCTAACTGTACATTTGGTGGGGAGTCTCAGACACCAGGAGAAACCATTGTAAATTTGGGCACAGATGGCATATTAATTTTTAAAAATTGATTGAAAAATTATGTTCATTATCCCATTAAATTTCCATTAAGTGCTTCCACTGGGAGTGCAACGTGGGAAAAGGATCCCATTTTATGTTGTATTCCATAGAATGGATAGATACGTCAGCACCAAGAAGCTGCCTAGACCTAGACCATTTGATGCCTGAAATGCCTATAAGACTACATCGTATTGGATATGTACTGTGGCAGGAAATGCACACTCCCTCCTATAGTGGGTGTCCAAGCTTTTTGTCTTTGTAGGCCACATAGGTGCATGCCACGGAATCTCAGGCACCATATATAAAGGTTAATTCTATGGTCCTATGCTTCCAGCAGATATTGGTCCTCCACTTGAAGGGAGCAAATCAAAAGTGTTCCACCCATTAAACACAATTTTCCAGCTCGGCGCCGATCTCGAGCTTCAAAGATTGCGGGGCGCACGCATGGGATTTGCTCCGTGGAGCCACCTCGATATTCAGCGCAGTGGCTCATTTACAGGGCCGGAGCAGACCGCAACACCCCCACGATGACATGGGAGGCGACCGGCGCTCCATCCCCGGCAATGCCGTCCACCATTTTTAAAGGGCTTCAAGCCCTTACATTGAATTTGAATTTTTAAAGTGACAGACATTATGAATTTAAAGTAAAAACTTCAATGAAAGTTTCAAGACCCTCTCCCAGCCCCCAGTAACTAAACAATTTATTACTTGCCCTCTCCCCCCAAAAAAAAACTTATCTTGCGATACTGACCTCTCCCCCGCCCACAAAGTTTATAAACTATGAACTTTACCCATTCCCACCACCCCATAGACCTATCAAAAAGGTTTCACCCACCCCCCCCCCCCACACTCCCGCCCTGAAAACTTATCAGCCTCCATTCCCACCAGTGTTCTGCCTCAGATCTTAATTTAAACTTAACTTAAGTTAATTTAAATATTTTAATTCTATATCTGTTGCCAGCAGCAGGGGGACAGCCACGAGGCCTTAACACTGCCGGTAATATGGGGCAGGGCCTTCCCGGTGTCGAGGCCCGTAGCGGCCCTCTCCCAGAGGCATTTTCCGGGCCCCCCCACCATGACCCCCACCAGGGGGCCGGTAAAATTTGCTCCAATTAATTGTATTAGCCTCTGATTTCCTTTAATCAATCCTCTGTGAGACCACTCCATGCTGGAATTAGTATAGTAAATCAATGCTTCCATTTATGTGAACATACCTCAGGTTGCTGATCATAACGCATCTTGATGTTGGTGTATCCAGCAATGAAGTGACAAGTGTAAAAGCCCTTTTCATACCTTTGGTTCAACAAAATTCAAACAGGCAAACCAGTGAATAAGAAATATAGACATAAACATCGCTCATTTACCTGAGCTCTGGTTGGCACATGTTGAACTCGCCTATCTTAGATTATCAGCTGACTAGTTGCTATGTATGTACTTTTACCTTTAAAAATACTTTTATTTTAAAATACACGGATACAAAGTGTTCAGAAATAATAGGGAACGACAAAAGGAAGGTGGGCTTGCACTATTAATTAGGGAAAGGAAGACATTGTATCATCATATCATACAGTTTAGATTAGTAATGGAGAAGAGCAAGGAACAATCTAAAGTTGAACTTCTAAATCGGAAGATGGCTAACTTCAATGGATCTAGCCAGAGTAAAATGGAAACAAAGATTGACAGGAAAAACTGTACTGTAACAGAACAATGGGGTGATCTTTAAGGAGGAGATGTTTCAGGTGCAGGCTATGTACATTCCAAGAAGAGGGCATGGCAGGGGAACCAAAACCAGAGCTTGTTGGATGATTAGTGCAATAGAGAATACGATAAAATAAAAGGTGTATGATGCACATCAGGTGACTTCTTCAAGCAAGAACCAGGTCAAATAAGTTAAGAGGGCAAGTAAAGAGGAAAATAATACTGGCAAAGAGAGAATATGAGAATAGAATGACAGATAATATAAAAGGCAACCCAAAAATCTTCTATCTGCATGTGAATAGTACCTGGTTAGTAAGAGGCAGGGGTTTGGCCTATTAGGTATAGAGGGTGATATATGCTTTTTTTATTCTTTCATGGGATGTTAGCATTGCTGGCAAGTCCAGTATATGTTGCCCAACCCTAATTGCCACTGAGAAGGTGGTGGTGAGCTGCTTTCTTGAACTGCTGCAGTTCATTCAGTGTAAGTACACCCACAGTGCTGTTAGGAAGGGAGTTTCAGGATTTTGACCCAGCAACAGTGAAGGAACAATAATATAGTTCCAAGTCATGATGGTGTGTGGCTTGGGGGGGAACTTACAAGTGGTGGTGTTCCCATGCATCTGCTGCCCTTGTCCTTCTAGGTAGTAGAGGTCATGGTTTTGGAAGGTGCTGTCAAAGGAGCCTTGGTGAGTTGCTGCAATGCATCTTGTAGATGGTACACACTGCTGCCACTGTGTGCCGGTGGTGGAGGAATGTATGTTTAAGGTGGTGGATGGGGTGCCAATTAAGCGGGCTGCTTTGTCCTGGATGGTGTCAAGCTTCTTGAGCGTTGTTGGAGCTGCACTCATCCAGGCAAGTGGAGAGTATTCCATCACACTCCTGACCAGTGCCTTGTGGACAGGCTTTGGGGAGTCAGGAGGTGAGTTTCTCACTACAGAATTCCCTGCCTCTGACTTGCTCTTGTAGTCTCAATATTTATATGTCCAGTCCAGTTAAGTTTCTGGTCAATGCTAACCCCCAGGCTGTTGATGGGGGTTGAATATTCAGCAATGGTAACGCTGTGATATGTGATGGGGAGATGGTTTGATTCTCTCCTGTTGGAGATGGTCATTGCCTGGCACTTGTGTGGCATGAATGTTACTTACCACTTATCAGCCCTTGCCTAGATGTTATCCAGGTCTTACTGCATGTGGGCACAGACTCCTTTGGTATCTGAAGAGTTGTAAATTGTACTGAACACTGTGCAATCATCAGAGAACATCCCTATTTCTAACCTTATGATGGAGGGAAGGTCATTGATGAAGCAGCTGAAGATGATTAGGCCTAGAGACTACCAAGAGGAACTCCTGCAGCAATGCCCTAGGGAACACCACAACCAACTTCCATTGTGCTAGGTATGACATCAAGCACTGGAGAGTTTTCCCCCTGATTCCCATTGACTCCAATTTTGCTAGGGCTCCTTGATGCCACACTCAGTCAAATGCTGCCTTGATGTCAAGGGCAGTCACTCACCTTACCTCTGGAGTTCAGCTCTTTTGTCCATGTTTGGAACAAGGCTGTAATGAGGTCTGGAGCCGAGTGGCCAAACTGAGCATCAGTGAGCAGGTTATTGCTGTGTAAATGTCACTTGATAGCACTGTCAACATCATCTTCCATCACTTTGCTGGTGATTGAGAGGAGGCTGATGAGGCAGTAATTGGTCGGATTGGATCTGTCCTGCTTTTTGTGGACAGGACATACCTGGGCAATTTTCTACATTGTTAGGTAGATGCCAGAGTTGTAGCTGTACTGGAACAGCTTGGCTAGGGGTGCGACTACTTCTGGAGCACAGGTCTTCAGTACCACAGCTGGGATGTTGTCAGGTTCCATAGCCTTTGCTGTATCCAGCGTCTTCAGCTGTTTCCTGATATCACATGGAGTGAATCGGATTGGCTGAAGACTGGCATCTGTGAATCTGGGGACCTCAGGAAGAGGCTCATGCTGGGCTCCCACATCATTGAGGATGGTGATGTTTATGGCATCTCCTTGTCAGATTAGTTGTTCAATTGCCCACCACCATTCAAACTGGATGTGGCAGGACTGCAGAGCTTTGATCTGATCCGTTGGTTGTCTTATTGCTTATATATTAGTTACGACCAGGTGAGAAAGGTGTCTAGGGTTCCCTCTCAGCCTTCAACTGGTCTTAACTGTAACAGGGTTTAATTTTAAACACACTGTGTTTTGAGTTCCCCCTTGGTGAATCCTTGTTCACCGCTTTCCAATTATAAGGCAAAGAAATGAGCACAAACAGGCTATCTTAGGTTTAAAGAAGAAAAGTGAAATTTTATTGAACTTAAACTCTAATTCGGTTGACGCCTATGCATACACGATGTGCCCACGCAAGCATGCATATGCGATACACACATGCAAATAGAAACAGAAAAGAGGAGAAGAAAAATAAAGTGGAAAGGTTTGAGGCTATATCTGAAGAGTTTGTTACGGTTCTTCGAGCTCACTGTAGAGTCCTTTTGTAGATCGATCTTGCTTTTCATTGGGGCTCAGTATTCTTCTTAAACCTTGTTCACTGTAGGAGACTTTTCTCTCTTGGGGTTCATGTGTCTTTAGTGGGTTTCAGTTCTGTGAGAAAGAGATGGGGTCAGACAGGGGGGGAGGAGGTCTTTCCAATCCAGGAACACAGAGCTTTCTGCCAGTTCAAACACTGCCTCTACAATTTAAAACTCACCAAGTTGGCCAGCAGGGTAGTCACGTGACTGGTATAACCACTTCTGGCTTTGTGTATTGGGTGGGTCAGGGAATGGTCCTTTGTTCCAGGCAGTGTCTGTTAATATGCAAAAATGTCCTTCCAGCCAGGGGCTTGGCAACCCCTTGTAATAGGCCTTCTCTTCTTACCAGCAACAATTTGAAATTTAATGTCCATGTGGTGAAATTAATATGCCTCATTCTTGGCAGATGGAGGCCTGCATGACATATTGCATGCTGCTTCCGCTGTTTGGCATGCATGTAGGCCTGTGTTGTAGCCTTACCAGGTTGGCGCCTCTTTTTTAGGTATACCTGGTGCTGCTCCTGGCATGCTCTCCTGCACTCCGTATTGAACCAGGGTTGATCCCCTGGCTTGATGGTGATGGTAGAGTGACAGATATGCTGGGCCATGTGGTTACAGATTGTTGTTGAATACAATTCTGCTGCTGCTGATGGCCGAGGGCTGGATTTCACCGGGCCCCCGATGTTGGGCTGCATGGCGGCCAGACGGGGGGTGCTGGAAGATGGTTCTGGCAGAGGCCCACCACGGAGCCCGATGCTGGGAGTGCCCAGCCTTATCCTTCCCGCGCCTTCAAATCTCCATCTGGAGAAAGCAAGTGTGACACTGATGGGGAGGGCGGAGGAGTTAAGATTTTCAGTGCGGGGCGGGGAACAGGGTCAAATAAACGTAATGAGTGTAGGGGATGGTGGGAAGGGGTGAACATTAAACGTTGTGCAAGTTACATTGTACAGCGAGCTCATCACTGGTATCAGACCCACCGGCCGTCCATGTCTCCGCTTTAAAGACGTCTGCAAACGCGGCATGAAGTCCTGTGACATTGATCACAAGTCGTGGGAGTCAGTTGCCAGCGATCGCCAGAGCTGGCGGGCAACCATAAAGGCGGGGCTAAAGTGTGGCGAGTTGAAGAGACTTAGCAGTTGGCAGGAAAAATGTCAGAAGCGCAAGGGGAGAGCCAACTGTGTAACAGCCCCGACAACCAATTTTATCTGCAGCACCTGTGGAAGAATCTGTCATTCTAGTATTGGCCTTTATAGCCACTCCAGGCGCTGCTTCACAAACCACTGATCACCTTCAGGCGCTTACCCATTATCTCTCGAGACAAGGAGGCCAAAGAAAAAAAAATTTTGGTGGGGCTGGGGGGGAGGGCAAATAGTTAATGTAATTGTTATTGAGGGGTGGAAAACGGGCGTTAGAATTTTATTTGATAAATTTTGGGGGGAGGGTGTATGTTTAAAAATTCAAATATGCCGACAGGGCTGGCTGCCCTTTAAAAATGGCACCAGCGCCTGTGCACAGGCAGCTGACACCATTGTTGGTGTTGGACAGCCTGCCCCTTCCACGTGATGGCGTGGTGGGGTGGGGGGGCCAGGCCACCCCGGCTATTTAAATGAGTCGCCACGCAGTAGATGCGTGGGCCGCCATTTTTCGCTCTTAAAATCTAGCCCCTAGTTTTGAGCTAGTAGATCTGTTCTGAATCTATCACATTTAGCCCAGTGGCAGTGCCATATAACATGTATCCTCAATGTGAAGATGGGACTTTGTCACCACAGGACTGTGCAGTGGTGACACCTACCAATATTGTCAGACACTGGACAAGGTTAGAATACATAATGAATGCTTTGTATCAATGATTACTCAGGAAGAGGATGCTGACAAAATAGAGGTAGAAGCAGAGATGGTAGAGAGAGGTAATGGATGGGGTGAAAATTGATTGGCAAGATGTACTGGGAAGACTGGCTATGCTTAGAGTGGATAAGTCACCTGATCCAGATGGCTTGTATCCCAGGTTGCTAAAGGAAGTGGGAGTGAAGATAGCAGAAGGCTTGCCATAATCTTCCAATCTTCACTAGATATGGGAGAGATGCCAGAGGATTGTAGAGTGGCAAATATGACAACCTTATTCGCGATAGCATGTATGGACATCCCTAGTAACTACAGGCTGGTCAATTTAACATCAGTGGTGGGTAAGGTTTTAGAAATAATCAGAGAAAAAAATCAACAGGTGTTTGGAGTGGTTTGAGTTATTTAGGGAGAGCCAACATGGATTTGTGAAAGGCAGATCATGCTTGATGAATCAAATTGAATTTTTTAATGAAATAACAGAGAAGGTTGATGAAGGGACTGTGGTGGATGTTGTCTATGTGGATTTTAATAAACCTTTTGACAAAGTACTACATGAAAGGCTGGTTATCAAAATTGAGGATCATGGAATAGGAGGTTCAGCGTCAGCTTGGATAAAAAATTGGCTTAAGGACAGAAAACAGCAAGTTGTGGTAAATGGTTGTTTTTCAGAATGGAGGATGGTAGACAGTGTTATTCCCCAAGGTCCAAGGTTCATTACTAGGACCACTGCTTTTATATGTAAATGACTTAGATGACTTGGATCTTGGAATAGAGTTTTATTTCAAAATTTTCTCATGAAACCAAACATAGATAGGCTAGCAGAATGAGCAGACAAGCAGCAGATGGAATTTAAAACAGAAAAGTGTGAGGTGGTGCATTTTGGCCGAAGGAATAGGGAGAGGCAATATATACTTAATGGCACAGTTCTAAAGGGCTGGATTTTGTGTAGGAGGCGGGGGTCCCGGCGCCAGATGAAAAGTTGGGGGGAGCCCCGCCTCTGTACTTTTTCAGGCCCCCAGAGTGATCTTTGGCCATTAAAGTTGAAGGAGGCAGGTTCCTGTCCCTTTAAACACCCTTTAAACACAATGGGAATCCAGCCCCCAAGAACTGCCAGCCAATCACAGGACCCGCAGCTCAACAGTATCGGCAGCTTACTAGGACCACTGCTTTTATATGTAAATGACTTAGATGACTGGGATCTTGGAATACAGAGTTTTATTTCAAAATTTTCTCATGAAACCAAACATAGATAGGCTAGCAGAATGAGCAGACAATCAGCAGATGGGAGTGGTGGCCACGGCTGGTAGTGCAGAGGCCTTGGACCCAGGTCCAGCGTTGGAACTCCGGACCTGAGGTAGGTGAGGCAGGGTCACTGGGGCCGGCCGGGAAGGCCTGCCAAGGGAAGTAGGGAGGGTTGGGTGTTCAGTCCAGGGAGAGTGGGATCCTGGGGAATACAGTGGTTCCTGGGGGGTGCAGTGGTTCCTGGGGGTGGGGGGGGGGGTGGTATCCTCCAACACATTGCCCACGAAGGAGAGACCCTGTCCCCCGCCTGAAGCCCGCAGGGATGGCACCTTGTTCTCCAAGCTGTCCTCCCCGCATGGCAGAGGCACAGCCCCCTTCCCCCCACACCACCCTTGCCGCTGGTGAGATCCCATCGGCGGTGGGTAAAGGCCCTTTCTTGACCGTCAATAGGCCATGTAAGGGACTCAATTGGCCTCTGGGCGGGAAGGCTCACGTCAGCCTATCCCGCCCCCGGGACAATAGGTTCCGTAAATCCTGGCGTTGGATTCCATGGCAGCCGCTGCTGCTCCAATTCTCTGGCCCTCGCACCGCCACGGAACCTGTGTTGGACTGGGAATAAACTCCAGCCCAAAGAGTGTGCAGGGACCTGGGGGTAGATAGATCTTTGAAGGTGGCAGGACATCTTGAGAAAGTGGTTAGCAAAGCATATGGGATCTTGTGCTTCCTGAATAGCGGTATTGAGCACAGAAGTGGGGAAGATGTGCTGAAGCTTTATAAAGCTCTGGTTAGGTCACAACTAGAGCGTTGCATCCAGTTCTGGTCACCACACTTTAGGAAGGATGTGAGGGTCCTTGAGAGGGTGCAGAGGAGATTTACCAGCATAGTTCCAGGGATGAGGGATTTTAGCTACAAGGTTAGGCTTGAGAAACTGGGTTTGTTCTCCTTGGAGCAAAGGAGATTGAGGGAAGATTTAATAAAGATAGACAAGATAATGACAGTTTTAGATAAGGTAGACAAAGAAACGCTCTTCCCATTAGCTGTTGGTACAAGGACTTGGGGACACAGATTTAAGATTTTGGGCAAGAGATGCAGGGTGCATGTGAGGAAGAACTTTATAACGCAGCAAGTGGTAATGACTCAGAACTCGCTGCCTACGAGGGTGGTGGAAGTGGAGTCGATGAATGATTTCAAAAGAAAATTGGATGGGCACTTGAAGGAAATAAACTAGCAGGCTACGCGGATAGAGTGGGGGACTGAGACTGACTGGATTGCTCTGCAGAGAGCTGGCATAGACTCGATGAGTCGAATGCCCACCTTCTGTGCTGTAATGACACTATGACTACATGACTCGAACTAACTAGAGTATTCCATTGTTTATTAGCTGCTGTAACTTCTAGTGGGATCCATTTTATAATCCAGAGACCTTGATTAATAATCCACTGCAATTTGAAAATTTGAATTCAGCTTTTAAAAAAAAAATCTTTCTTTAAATGCACAAGCCATGACAAATCTGAGATGATCCAAGCCTGCCAAAATGCCTGTCTTTAAAAGAAACATTAAAATGCCCAGTTCCAGGTTTCTCCTTTAATTTGGATTTTATCTCAGTTTGTAGCAATAGATGTAGTTGTAGATATTGTGACTTGTAAATACAGTAGTTAGTAGGACTTCTGCCTTTCTGCCCCCAACTCTCACAGTCAGAATGCTCTGACATAGTAGGATTATGATTCCCTGCCTCATTTATTTGTTAATATGACATATTCCTATGACACAGTAATTCAACAGAGCGTGACTGAGCCTAGAGACAGCTTATAGAGAGTCATAAGTTAACCTTAATTTATGAACTGCTGCAAACGCGCCCATTTTGCTTACACTTGTAACCTGCAGCATGTATCCTGGGACAATTGCCTTTGCTTTGACTGCTAACAAAATATCTGAGTGCAAGGAATACAAATCAGTTTGATAATGCCACACGAATGAGGTGAAGCTATTATATATAAATCTATAAAAGAATCCTATTAATTATGTGAATAATTTCTATGATATCAATATGTCTTGAATTTTGTTTCAATAATTCATTTTGTTCTGTAATTTTCTTGAAGATCGTGACACCCAGAAAGTTCCAGGATACAGGCCCACAAAGTTTGACAAAAGGATTCTTCTCTGGTCTGGTCGCTTCAAGAATGAGGAGGACATCCCTGCCATTGTGTCGTAAGTTTTCCTATTTCTGTAGTTTTTTGCATATTAAAACTTAGAGCATAGGACTTAGGAGTAGGTGTCAGCCATTCGGCCCTTCCAGCCTGTTCTGCTGTTCGATAAAATCATTGCTGATCTGACTGTGGCCTCAACTCCACTTTCCTGTCTGCCCCCATAACTCCCTTGTCTATCAAAAACCTATCTAACTCAGCCTTGAATATATTCAATGATCCAGCCTCCACTGCTTTCTGGGGAAGAGAATTCCATAGACTCACAACTCTTTGAGAAAAAAAAATCTTTTCATTTCCATTCTTAAACTGTGTCCCATAGTTCAAAGTTGAATCTACCTTAATTTTTTTCATGCAACTTAACTATGATGTACAAAGAAATAAATGAAGAAGAAAAGAAAATTAAAGACTTGCAATTAAAAAACATTTTTCACGACCACCAGACGTCTCAAAGCGCATTATAGCCAATGAGGTACGTTTGAAGTGTCGTAGTCGAGTAATGTTCTCTTCCTGGATTGTTTAGAACTAATACTAATGTCTAACTTGCACACTGCAGTAAAACAAGTGTGGAGGAACTGCCACATATTCTAACTGAAACTTGCAATGGACCATTGTACTTCAATCCTTATCACCACCTGTCAATGTTAGGACTTTCATTCGATAGTGCACTGGTCCATTGGTGCTCTGCGCCAAAGAGGACTCCTGTTACCCTTACACCCTATGAACCAAAGTGACCATATATGTACAATAGGGGAGAAATTGGTCCTTTCTACACCTGTTTTCCATTCCTTTTGTACAACTACTCGTAATGAGTTTGCAATCAAAATGTAGTTGAATAAGAAATTGTCCCACTCAATGATAATTTCCTGGCCTGAATGTGAACGTTATGTTGGCAATTGTGGTCTAAATTGTGGCACTTCCTCTGAGACCACTGGTGCCATTTACAACTTGGCAATTTGCTGCAGCAAAATCCCGGTCCATTCCCCTCCCTGGAGGTCATTACTCCACTGGCATTGAAAATGAAGGGAACTCACAACCACAGTATGTTAAAGCCACTGATTTTGGGATGTTGGAAAGAGCCAGGGTGCATCCACGGGACAGATAGGTCTACCCTGTCCCAGGTCCACCACTAAATGGGCACCTCTTGAAATTTCAGAGCCAATAACTTTTTTTAATGTAAACTCCTTTCCCAATTGGACCCGATAGCTGTGTACTATCTCATGAGGAGTATGAGTGTGCAGCCTTGCATTGTAATTCTTTTTTTTTGGTTCAATCACTTGTGTTTCAGTTATTTTTGTGATCTTATTGTTGTCTTAAAATAGAGATGAGAATAATGAATGGAAAGTTTTTTCAAATTCAAACCTCAGCTATGGCGTGGATGAGGTATTATGTTTCCCTGCTGCCCCCGCCCAGCCCACACACACAAACTTTACCAAACCATGCTCCTCAGAACATTTCCTATTGTGTCAGTCCAACATTTCAATCTGGCTTCATCGAATACATTTTTTAGATCAGCATAGAAATAGATTTATTATGGAGCCAATCAGCGGGTCAGCAGCTCTTAGTCCCAGCAGTGCCACCGGGAGCAGTGGCCACTGTTGGGAACTACACCCAGCCATCACAAGCAAGCTGAAGGATGGCACTGGAATGAAGGTAAGTTTTTGGGGCCTCACCGGGGACAATCAGCCGGGCCCCAGTGAGGCAAGGAGCATCGGTTTTGGGGGGGAGGGGGTGGGTGGAGCAGTCCGTTGGGAACAGTTGAGGCTGGCCCTCCCTGGGGCACAGCAGGAGGGCACCCCCCCCCCCCTTCCCACCCTCCAAGCCAGCAAGAAGTCTGCCAGCTTTAACCTGGCGGCGTTCTTGGGGCCTCTGTCATCCGTCTGACTAGGGTCAAATACCCACGGTGGTAGGAGGAGGCCCTTAAGTGGCAGTTAATTGGCCACGTAAGGGCCTTGATTGTCCTGGGCAAGCTGTTTCTTGCTGCCGCTGGCCCATGTAAAATTGCAGCAGGGGCTGGAGGGGTTTGGGAACGGCCCCCCCACTCAATTTTACGCCCCTCCCCCCACCAGCAGCCCGCTCATTGGGTGGCCGTAAAACTCCAGCCCAAGTCTTGATAGTTCATGATTTGCACCTTTGGTTTGTAGCTTACAAGAGCGCCCCCCCCCCCCCCACCCCCGTCCCCCCACCCCCGCACCAGCACATAAAAGTTTTATTTATGCACCGGATGTTGCTGTAGTATCATGCGAAGTTTTGTAGCAGTTTTCCTCTGTTGATACTTTCCACTGGGTGTGAGCTGAGACTGCCAAAACTAATTTTCCCAAGAACTCATAAATAATAAATATCTCTCTCCTTGCTCTGAGCTTAAGTCTGACCCAGGGCTGAGGGGAGAAAGCAGGGCAGTGGGATTAATTTTGTATTGCTCTGGCAAAAAACCAATAAAGCCACAATGAACCACATGTCCTTTTTCTGTGGTGCAGCCCTCCATGATTCCAGGTCTCAGAGCATATATGTTGCATCGATTTATCTCTCAGAAATGTTTCAAATCACTGCACATACTTTAAATTGTAGCTTGTTGGCAATTACCATTTTGAATGTAGCAAGAATACCACAGAGCAATGAGATGATTAATCAACCAATCGTTATTTTTTTCAGTGGTATTAGTTGAGGGAGGAATGTTGGCCAGTATATGAGTTCTATGTCCTGTAAGTTAAAAGGGAATCCATCAGAATGTTTTGTTTTTCTTCGTATTTGCATTTTGTTATACCAGGCTGCAACCTTGTGAATCTGCTCCAAAGCCGCAATTTCCTTCTTATAGTTTGTAACCCAATTGTGCACACCGTACTCTATCTGAACATAGGAACATAAGGACATAAGAAATAGCAGCAGGAGTAGACCATTCAGCCCTTCGAGCCTGCTCCACCATTCAATGAGATCATAGCTGATCTTCCACTTCAACACCATTTCCCTGCACTATATCCGTATCCCTTGATGTTTTTAATATGTAGAAATCTATTGATCTTAGTATTGAGGTCTTAATAAAGTTTCACATCAGCTCACAATTACCTCTTTGTTTATATATTCTATGCCTCTCATGATCCAACCTAGAATTGCTTAGTATGAATATTCAAAATGCTACTTTTTAATTAAGCGCAGCTGTTAAGGGATTAAGTTCATATCAAAGTAAGGCTATATAATGCAGATTAAGATCCAGATGGGGTGTCTGGACCAGTGTGTTTTAGACATGAAAATTAGTTAGGATATTTCAATGATCATTCACACTTATTCTGGTTGAGATGACTTGATTTCATTTGAGCTCAGCAGTGATAGATGCCAGGAGAGTTTAGTGAGACTTACTTCCTGGGATCAGAATTGACAAAAAGAAGGGAGAACCCAATTTTCAAGGTCAGTCAGATCTAACAAAGATTGTGAGAAGGTGGGTCTGGCCATGAGCTGGAATTAAGCAGGCTAGAAGCTGATCCAGAAGGAAATAAAACAGTGGGAATTCCATCAGTTATCCAGAACAGCATGTTTATTTTTGTATTGTAACTTGAAACTTTGTAGGAAACGTTTTAGAGTCTGAAATTGCTACTTTTGTTCAGTCACATATATTAGTTCCACCTATCCGAAGATTACAGAAGTGCATGTGGAGGCCTGTGCATGTTTTACATGTCCTGTTACCATGCAAAGTGGATATTTTGTTCCATTATCTGGATTATGCTGCCATTAAAGTAGATATTAGATAGTGTGAATCCCAACGTTTTCAGCCTCCTGAACAGAATTCTTCTTGGGATCTTATGAATATTATGTTCCAGATGTTTTATCTCATTTATCTTAACCACACGTAACAGTGCACAATGTAAATATAAACACTTACAGCTGCCAAACTAACTGACCTAAAACAAATAAAGTACATACAATTAAACCTCCTTCTCACAAAACCTTCATTCCAAAGTTCTTGCTTTAAAAGCTTGTTTGCCCCAGGGTTTGGCTTTATCTACATTAATTTGCAAAAGACCTTAAATGCTTAAGATGAATATTTGATAAAAATGTTTAATTTGTCAGAACACATGATTTGGCTGCAAATATATTATCAGTTTACACACTTGATATGAAAAATTCAGTTCTTAGACCAGTTAGCTTCATGTTGGTGGTAGAACAGAGAATGGAATCTTTACCCAAAGGTGTAAGAGAAAAATATCTAGGAACAGAAAATGTAAAACAGTAGTCGGCATGAATTTCAAAAGAAAAAAAAATGTAAAGAAAAGGGCGGCACAGTGGCGCAGTGGTTAGCACCGCAGCCTCACAGCTCCAGTGACCTGGGTTCAGTTCTGGGTACTGCCTGTGCGGAGTTTACAAGTTCTCCCTGTGACTGCGTGGGTTTCAACCGGGTGCTCTGGTTTCCTGCCAAAGACTTGCAGGTTGTTAGGTAAATTGGCCATTGTAAATTGCCCCTAGTATAGGTAGGTGGTAAGAGAATGGTGGGGATGTGGTAGGGAATATGGGGTTAATGCAGGATTAGTATAAATGGGTGGTTGTTGGTTGGCACAGACTCGGTGGGCCGAAGGGCCTGGTTCTGTGCTGTATCTCTAAAATAAAAATGATGCTTAACCAACATTTTTGAATGCTTTTATGAAGCAACAGAAAGAGTAGAAAAGGGTATTGTAATCGGTGTAATATATTTGGATTTTCAAAAGGCGTTCAGTAGGGTTCCGCATAGCAGACTCATAGGTGGAGTCAGGAAACCGGGAGCAGAATGGATAGCAAGCTGGCTACAAAACAGAAAGCAGAGAGTAGGGGTTAAGGGCAACTACTCAGACTGGTAAAAAGCTGGGAAGTGGTGTTCCATTGGGATCGGTGCTGGGAGCAATGATGTTCACAATTTACCTTAACAATTTAAACTCAGGAATCAGAAGTACAATTTTTAAATTTGTGGAAGGTATCAAATTGGGAGGTCTAGTTAACATAAAGGAAGAATGTGACAAAATACAAGAAGACATTAATAAATTGATAGAATGGGTGTGTAATTGGCAAATGAGTTTCAGTATAAATAAGTGTGAGGTAGGATGAGTAAGGAGGCCACATACTACTTGGATAATTTCTTGTGTTCTTGTGGCCCCTTATTCTAAGTTTGTGACCCTGTGTTCTAGTTTCCCAAGCCAGGGGAAACATTTTCTCAGCATCTACCCTGTCAAGCCCCTTAAAAAATTTTATATGGTTCAATTAGATCATCTCTTATTTTTATAAACTCCAGTGAATATCGGCCTAATCTACTCAATCTCTCCTCATAGGACAATCCCCTCATCTGAGGAACCAGTCTAATGAACCTCTGTTGCAGTCCCTCTGGGGCAAGTATGTCCTTCCTCAAGTGAGGGGATCAAACTGCACACAGTACTCCAGGCGTGACCTCACCAATGCCCTGTATAATTGTAGTAAGACTTTTTCACTCTTGTACTTCCATCCTTTTGTAACAAAAGCTAAGCACATGTCGAAGCAAGGAATAGAAGTATATATTGATAGGGTTAGATGAATAATGGTGAGCGGTGACTCATGTGGAGCATAAATGCTGACATTGACCAGTTGGGCCGAATGGCCTCTTTCTGTGCTGTAGACTCATACAAACATACAAACAATGATGAATAGATAAAGACCCTCTGATCCCCATCTAGTCTGTCCCATACAATTACAATACCTTGTGTATCACAATATACACATTCTCCATTCCACCTAAAATCATATGATCTCCTGAGAGAGGCAAAAAAGAGATTAAAAACCCAGGCCAATTTGAGGAGAAAATTATCTAGGAAACTCATCTCCGACCCATCTATGCAATCGAAGCTAGTCCAGGAGATCACTCTGGCCCTCAACTCCCTGAAGTACCTACCTATTGTAAGAGGTGATGTCCCCTGCAACCAAAAACAGGCCCAGCTCTTGCTTGAAGAAATTCAGCGAGTCAGTGTCCACTGCACAATATGGCAGTCTGTTCCAGAGGTCCAATACTTTCTGGGAAAAGACCACCACCTGAAGTCTAACCTAGATTTAGTCTGACACAATTTAAAATTGGGACTCCTTCCTAAGCTGCTTACGTAGTACAAGCTGTCAACTGAAACACAATCTATTCCCTCATCATCTTATAAGACTCTATCAGATCATCCCTAAGTCTACGCTTCTGCATAGATTCACAACTCTTTTAGCCTATTTAGATAACTCAATGTAACTTTTGAGCTCCATTGCTCCTGTGTTTCAGTGAATAATTAGGGTTTCTTTTCTCCACTAACAACTGTCTGCTTAAATCCCTCTCCTTGACTCTCTCCAGCCCCCCTGCCCCTGCCTCTTCTCATCTGCACTGAAATTCTCATCCCACTGATTTGAGTAATTCAAACATTGAGTTTCAAGAAAGATGGGTGCAGATTTAGGATGCATCAATACATTCAAGCATTTTCAAGAGGAAAGAGTGGTTGGAGATGGTTCAGTAGTTTTCAGGGACATGGGTAGGATTTTTAAGGAGAGGACTGATGACATTAGTTTTGAAAGGGAAGGGGGAAGTATCTGAAGACAGAGTCTCATTACAGTGTCAGCTAGTCAGGGGCCCAGGAAAAGAAAGTTGACTGGTTAGTCATTTAGTGAAAATGGTGTCAAGTGTCCAAAACCTGCCTCTAATGCCCATGATGAGTTTGGAGATGGTATAGAGGAGAAAGGAGAAAAATTAGAGAAAGACACAGTATCAGGGGTAGGGCAAGGAGGAACCTCATTGGAGGTTTAGCCTGGTGGGAAAAGGGAAGGGGGGAAAGCAGCACATACAGTGGAAAGGATAGTCCCTTAATGACAAGGAAATCCATGAGCTCCTTGCAAAAGTTGTTGATAAGGGTGGAGTGGGCAGGAGAGAAGAGTTTAAGTAGATGATTGATATTGGAAAAGTTTGGAGTTATCTCAGCTCTCCAGGATGATCTTATAGTTGTGGTTGGATTTGCAAGTTGACAATGAGGCCTGCTAGCTCTTCTTGTGGTCCAGCCAGATCTGGTGATGAATGGCTAAACCTGTTGTGCATCAGATGCACTTAAGTCTGCAAATTTAGTCTTGAGGGAGTGAAGATGGGAACTATACTGGAGAAATGACCAGGGTGAGGGATAGTAAAAGTTTTACTGGGGACAAGCCCATCAAAGGTGGAGGAGAGGGATGGAACAAGCAAATTAACAGCTACAAATTATCATGGCGAATGGAAGGCCAAAGGCAAGCCTGTTAGCTGCTTGAAAGCACAATTGTAGGAGACAGATAGCGTTTTTTTCTGGTGGACACAGAAGGACATAGTTGAAATAGTTTAGGGGAATGTGAGTGGTAGTGGTGGCAGGAATTGGTTGGAAATGGACTTGATAGTGAGCAAGACCTTGGGAATACAGTGGCCATGTGAAATGGTAGGATCAAGGAGTTGGCCATAAATGTGGGGAAGAGAGTTTTATAGGAAAGAGAGGTTAAAGGAGAACAAGAAGGCAGTGGACTTAGTGATTTTAATCTCCCTCTCAATTGACCTTTCTCACTTCCCTCAGAAGATGAGTTGTCTCATGATGCAGAGGCTGAGTGAGGAAAGGAGGGTAGGTAACTTAATTAAAAGCTTTGGGTATAGATCAAGGATTTTAAATAAGAGGTGAGAGTAGGTGTTTGAAGGATGAGGAGGTACCAGAGGAGCAGAGGGAGAGCACAAGGTGTGATTTGGAGATAAGGGCCACACCATTACTGCAGCAATTTGGAGGGGCAGCTCATGGAAAGTATAGCCAGGGAGGGAGGTTGTTACCACCCATGAGCCTCTTTACAATCAAAGGCAGGAATAAGGTCATGAATAGCAAGGGCCTTGTTCATGAGTGAAATTCAGGGAGGAGTGATGGTTGTTGATCTACTTGGGACTCGGAGGGGCCAGTGGTGGGCTAGATAAGCAGTGCTGGGAGGAGGTTGGTGTTATTCTCCACACATGCAGTAGTTCTAATCCCATTCCCGATTTTACACTTGCCCATTTAACTTAAATTATTTGTAAACTATTCTTAAATGTTTACATGTAGCTGCTTCAATCACTAACTGTGGTAGTACACATTGCACCTTCAAAGACCTCTGTTAAATCCCTTAAATTTAATCTTATATCTATCCCCACATTCTTCAATCACTGGAAACGATGTTTTTAATCTGTTCTGTCCCATTCCTTCATACTTTTAAACACCTCTATCAAATTATTCTTTAATCTCCTCTGCTCTAACGAAGGCCAGCATTTTATCAGATTTATCAACTGCAACTGTTCTGTAAGGACTATTTGTAGAGAAAAAGTCTTAACACCAGAATGTCCCCTGGTTCACTAGTATGGAACTTTTCTTTCCCATGCTGTCAGCCTTTGTGGTCTGTGGTATTAAGTGGTCAAAGGGCCAATGAGGAAAACTGCTAACTTATTGCCAATTTTTTTTTTCTCTGGGCTTAAGTCCATGGGAACTGAGTTGTTACTTCCCAAGCTCCCTTAACTTAAGACCTTAAACAGATGTCAGGAAGTGGAGATTTCACCTTTCAATTGAAGATGGATTCATACCTCAGGCAGCCGAGGTTGGGTGAGTGGAGTGATCCAAAAGCCTACCCAATATTGCAAGGGAGAAGCCTGAATATTTTCATGACTTGAGATTTCTCCTCTCCATAAGTTTAATTATTAATTAAAGAAGGTTGATAAGAAATTCCCAAAGCCACTAATAAATGGATAATTATGAATGTTTTCGGGTCAAAAAATTGATTTATATCCACCTGTTGCTCCCGTTTTGTTATGATTTGGGCTTTCTCCTGACATTGTTAATACGTGTTCATTGCAAGAAATAATGTCATGAAAACATGTTAAGTCGAAGGATGATTTTTTTTTAATCCACCGGCTGGAAACCTGAATATTAAACTGGTGGAGATGAACGACACAAACATTGCAAGCTTCAAACTCTACCTGCTACCTGTAACCACCAAGGTATATCCTCTGCTGCAGACTGTAGTGTTCAATGGTTTAATTGACCTGTGTTTGATTGTGTTAGTCTGTTCACCGATCGATGTTCATGTTGCTAAATTACTTAAGCCTGAGGGTGGAGCCAATTAGTTGTTTTGAGAAAGTTCTGGAGAGAACAGACAGAGACTCCCTTGAAGGAAATCAGCTGCATTGCTGTCTCTCAGAGAACCACCGAATCAGCATACGAACGTGCGAATTAGGAACAGAAGTAGGCCATTTGGCCCCTCAAGCCTGCTCCACCATTCAATAAGATCGTAGCTGATCTGATTGTGTTTCGAATTCCACATTCCCATCTACCCTTGATAACCATTGATTCCCTTGCCTAACAAGAATCTATCTACCTCCACCTTTAAAATATTCAATGACCCCACCTCCACCACCTTCTGAGGCAGAGAATTCCAAAGGCACACAACCCTCTGAGAGAAAAAATTTCTCCTCATCTCTGTCCTAAAAGGGTGTCCCCTAATTTTATAACCCTGCCCCCTAGTTCTGGACTCATCCACAAGAGGAAACATCCTCTCCACATCCACCTTGTCAAGACCGTTCAGGATCTTACAAAATTGAATCCCCTCACTATTCTAAACTCCAGTGAAAACAAGCCCAGTCTGTTTAACCTTTCCTCATAAGACAACCCCCTCATTCCAGGTATCAATCTAGTAAACCTCCTCTAAACAGCCTCCAACACATTTACATCCTTTCTTAAATAAGGAGACCAAAACTGCACATAGTATTCGAGATGTGGTCTCATCAATGCCCTCTATAACTGAAGCATAACATCCTTACTTACATTTGCAATTCTTCTCGTAATAAAGGATAGCATTCCATTAACCTTCTTTATTAGCTGTTGTACTTTTTTTTTGGAGATACAGCACTGAAACAGGCCCTTCGGTCCACCAAGTCTGTGCCAACCAACAACCACACATTTATACTAATTAATATTAATATTAATCCCATATTCCCTACCACATCCCCATCATTCTCCTACCTACACTAGGAGCAATTTACAATGGCCAATTTACCTATTAACCTGCAAGTCTTTGGCTGTGGGAGGAAACCAGAGCACCCAGCAGAAACCCACACAGTCACAGGGAGAACTTGCAAACTCCACACAGGCAGTACCCAGAACTGAACCCGGGTTGCTGGAGCTGTGAGGCTGCAGTGCTAACCACTGCACCACTGTACCTGCATAATAACTTTTTGTGACTCCTGCACTAGAACACTTAGATCCCTCTGCACCTCGGAACATTGCAGTTGGTCTCCATTTAAGTAATACTCTTTTTTTATTCTTGGTGCCAAAGTGAACAACTTCACATTTTCCCATTTTATACTCCATCTGCCAGATTTTTGCTCACTCACTCAAACTAGCTATATTGGTCTGCAAACTCCTTATGACCTTTTCACAACATACTTTCCTACCTGTCTTTGTGTTGTTTGCAAATTTAGCTACCATGCCATCACTCCCCTCATCTAAGTCATTGATATAACTTGTAAAAAGTTGAGACCTCAGCACAGACCCCTGCAGGACTCCACTCATCACTTCCTGTCAATCCAAAAAGGACCCGTTTATGCATACTCTGTGCTTTCTGCCAGCCAGCCAAACTTCTATCCATGCTAATATGTTACCCCCTACACCATGAGCTCCTACTTTGTGCAATAACCTTTTATGTGGCACCTTGTCAAATGCCTTCTGGAAATCCAAGTATAGTATGTCAACGGGCTCCCTTTTATCCATAACACATGTTACTCCTTCAAAGAACTCCAACAAATTGGTTAAACATGATCTCCTTTTCACAAAACCATGCTGACTATTCCCAATTACCTTGAGTTTTTCTAAGTGCCCAGCTACAACCTCCTTAATGATCAATTCTAATACACTCCTCACGACAGACATCAAGCTAATAAGCCTATAGTTACCTGTTTTCTGTCTCCCCCGCTTCTTGAATAGAGGTATTATATTAGCTACTTTCCAGTCCGATGGAACCTTTCCAGAATCTAGCGAATTTTGAAAAATTAACACCAACGCATCTATTACCTCATTAGCCACCTCTTTTAAGACCCCGGGATGAAGTCCATCAGGACCAGGGGACTTGTCATCCTGCAGCTCCATCAATTTGTTCAGTACCACTTCCCTGATGACTGTAATTTCACCATGTTCCTCTCTTCCTTCCACTTCCTGATTGACAGCTATTACCGGAATGTTTTTTGTATCCTCTATAGTGAAGACAGAAGCAAAATATTTGTTCATTGCATCTGTTATTTCCTTACTATCTACTATTAGCTTCCCATACTCACTCTCTAGAGGACCAACACTCAATTTACTTACTCTTTTCCTTTTTAAATACCTGTAGAAACTCTTGCTGTCCCTTTTTACATTTCTGCTAGCTTCCTCTCATACTCTAATTTCTTTCTCCTGATTAACCTTTTAGTCATTCTCTGTTGTTCTTTTTATTCTGACCAAGCATCTGAACTGCCACTCATCTTTGCACAGTTATATGCCTTTTCCTTAAGTTTGATGCTTTCCTTAAATTCTTCAGTTAACCACGAATGTTAACCAGCCATCCATATTTTCAAACCACAAGCCAAAGAACCACCAAATCTGCTATCTATATCTTCAAACCGGAAGCCTCAGAACCACCAAAGGAAAATCGCATGACCACCGAATTCAGCCTGAAGCCAGTTGAGTCACCAACATCCACAGACTGTATACCCCTTTCTCTGGGCTCTAATTCAACCAATCTATCCTCCCCACTCTGTAACCTGTGTGTGTGTGTGTGTGTGTGTGTGTGTGTGAAAGTTGGAGTGTATTTTATTATTTTACTTAGATCGGTTCAAGTACAGTAAAGCTAACTTCTTCCTTTATTAAACATGAGAAACCTTTCTGATTAGCTCTTTATATGATCATGGTACCTAAACAGTTTAACACTCACTGAATTGGCAAGTATATCCACTTAAAAAGAAATAAACCTGTTGTGGTCAAACAACGAGAGGGAAAAGAGGGGAGACCTTTGACCCCTCCTCACCTGATCGTAACAGAAATTTGGGGACTCTATATCCTAAATCAAACCCAAAGACAAATGAGAAATTGGAAGTGGGAAACCAAATTGATCTGTCAATAATTCTAAAAACTTCAATACAGGCTTTCTTATGATTCAAGGCTAGAGTACTAAAATATCCACATTCAAGGCCAGTACATTCCTAGAACAGAGTGAAGTAGCTTGGACAGTTTAAAAGCCTTATTCATTAAGAGTTAAGGAGTAGCCAGGCATTTAGAAAGCTAGGAAACCCAAAATCCTAAAGCTTGTGGCCAACCATTTTGAAATTGAAACTGAAGAACTGGAGACAGGCATAGAATCTGAAACAAACAGAATAGCATTAGTCAAAGTAGAGCTGGAATAGCAGAGATGAGAGCTAGAAGTCTAAGAAAAAAAGGAAAGGGAGACACAGGAACAGAAGAAGGAGAGAGAATTTCAGGAAAGAGAGAGACAGGAACTGAAGGAAGAAATATAGACAGAATTCCAGAAAAGAGAAAAAGAAAGTTTTTCAGAAGGATTCATAGAAATTATAGAATCATAGAATCATAGGAAGTTTAAGGCTCAGAAAGAGGCCACTTGGCCCATCATGTCTGTGCTGGCCAAAAAACGATCCACCTATTCTAATCCCACCTTCCAGAATTTGGTCCGTAGCCCTGCAGCTTACGGCACTTGAGGTGCATGTCCAGACTCCTTTTGAATGAGTTGAGGGTTTCTGCCTCAACTATCCTTTCAGGCAGTCTCTCCAAGCAAGTGTCTGATGATCTCTTGCAAAATAAGTCATTTCTTCTCTCCAGCAACAGTTTAAAATTAATGTTCATATGATGAAATTAATATGCCTCATTCTTGGCAGGTAGGGGTCTTCATGACAGGGAGATATGCCGGACCATGAGTTTACAGATTGTAGTTGAGTACAATTTTGTTGCTGCTGATTGCCCACAGCGCCTCATGGATGCCCAGTTTTGCATTGCTAGATCTGTTCAAAAGCCATCCCATTTAAAGCATGACTACCCGACCTGAACCTGGGTCGAGCATTCAGGCTCAGGTCAGGTCGGGCTGGACGTGGACAGTGCTGCCTTGCTCCGGGAAATAATCTTCAAATGAACATTCAGGACGTCAAGGCGGGAAATGTGTAGTCCAGACTGTGCACTCTGCAGTAAAGCCTGGCTACCCAACCAAACCCGACTACATGTATTAGGTTCAGGTCGGGTCAAGCATTAAAAAAAATTAAAGGGCTCAGATCTTAATTTTATACCCGACCCAGGCTTTAATCCCATTTAGCAAAGTGTTAATGCCACACAACACGGGGGAGGGTATCCTCAATGTGAAGACAGG
This sequence comes from Heterodontus francisci, assembly GCF_036365525.1. Taxonomy (NCBI): domain Eukaryota; kingdom Metazoa; phylum Chordata; class Chondrichthyes; order Heterodontiformes; family Heterodontidae; genus Heterodontus; species Heterodontus francisci. The sequence goes on along the minus strand of NC_090373.1, from coordinate 118,345,359 downwards.
ACCTTGTCTCCACAAGGACTGTGCGATGGTCGCTCCTACCATTATTGTCAAAGACAGATGCATCTATGGCAGGCAGATTGGTGACGACAAGGTCAAGTATATCTTTCCCTCACCACCTGCCGCTGACCCAGTCTAGCAACAATGTCCTTTAGGATTCGACCATCTCAGTTGGTAGTAGTGCTACCAAACCACTCTTGGTGATGGACATTGAAGTTCCCCAACCCAGAGAACATTCTGTGCCCTTGTCACCCTCAATGCTTCCTTCAAGTGGTGTTCAATAGGAGGAGTACTGATTCATCAGCAGGAGGTTTCTTTGCCCATGTTTAACCTGATGCCATGAGACTTCATGGGGTCCAGAGTCAATGTTGAGGACTCCCAGGGCAACTGCCTCCCGACTGTATACCACGGTGTCCTGTCGGTGGGACTGGACATACCCAGGGATGGTGATGGCAGTATTTAGAACATTGTCTGTAAGGTGTTATTCGGTGAGTATGACTATGTCAGGCTGTTGCTTGACTAGTCCGTGTGATAGCTCTCCCAACTTTGGCACAAGCCACCAGATGTTAGTAAGGAGGACTTTGCAGCGTCAACAGGGCTGGGTTTGTTGTTGTCAGTGCCTCGGTTGATGCTGGGTGTTCTGTTTGGTTTCATTCCTTATTGACTTCATAGCAGTTAGATACAACTGAGTGGCTTGTTAGAGTATTTAAGAGTCAACCACATTGCTGTGGGTCTGGAGTCACATGTAGATCAGACCAGATAATGATAACAGATTTCCTTCCCCTAAAGGGCATTAGTGAACCAGATGGTTTTTTATAACAATCAACAATAGCTTCAGGACTAGCTTTTTTTAAAAAATTCCAGATTCATTAATTGAATTCACCTTCTGCTGTGGTGGGATTCGAACGCATGTCCCCAGAGCAATACCCTGGGTGTCTGGGTTACTAAGCCAGTGATAATACCACTATGCCACCATCTTATGAGCTTGTCCACAAGCCCTTGCCCTAAGAGAGACCCTTCCGTAGTCACCTCCAAAAACCTGAAAAACCTGAAAGAGGGTGGGAGTGTGATAGGAAGATGAACAACCATGGTTGAGAAGGAAATGCTGGAAACACAGGGGCCCTCCTTAGGCCAAAAAGGAAGGTGCTGAGAAAAGGAGTGATGCCCGAAAGTCAGTATGTTTCAATTGCAACAAGGCAGGTCACCTTCGAGCTGACTGCAGGACGTTACGTGGAAAAGCCATAGGTTTAGTCAGGGTACACCAGACCAGTGCAGGAAAAGGGGCCCTGATGGAAAGCACAGCAGACCAGGCTGTGGCTTTAACCGTGGCAGTAAAACCCAGTAAACCTCCCGCTGAGAGTGCAGGAAAACTTAACAAAATCCTTGAGAGTTTCCAGGATTTTGTGTTGAGAGGAAAAGTGACCCCATATTCCTCGAGTGAGGCAAGTAAGCCCATAGTCATACTTAGGGAGAGAGGGGCCACACAATCCCTTCTGCTGGGAAAAGGCATGACCTTTCCCCCAGAAAGTGCATTGAATGCCAAAGTATTCATGAATGGTTTTGGGGGAAGGTATATGCCCATACCTTTATATTGGGTGCACCTGGAGTGCGACCTTATTTCAGGACTGGTAACCATGGGGATTGTCGCTAGTTTACCTATGGAGTGGGGTCGACCTACTCCTTGGTAATCACCTGGCGGGGGCAAAGGTGGTAGCTTCCCCAGTGGTCTTGGCGGCCGAATGAGGTCAAGGAGACAGAACGGTTATAGGAGAAGGTCCCTGGCATTTTCCCTGACTGTGTGGTGACGCAGTCCATGGCCAAACAAGCCCTGTCAGAGGAGGTTAAACGGCACTGCAGACAGATGTTCCTGCTATCTGGTTATCTGAAACCTTCTTCAGGAATTTAGTTGAAGCAAAGGAAGTGTTAAGCAAGTCTTCCTTGGTTGAGGCTTAGCAAATTGATCCAGTGTTAAAAAAGTTAGCACAGACTCCCAAACTGAAGCTGAAGCAGATGGAGTCCCAGAGTGTTACTATTTAAATGATAAGGTGCTGATGAGGAAGTGGAGACCTCCTTATAGACCTGCAGACGAAGAGTGGACAGTGGTCCACCAGGTAGTAGTGCCGCCAAGGTACCATAGGGAAATATTGAGAATAGCCCATGAGATTCCAATGGCTGGATATGTCAGTATCAGAAAAACCCAAGCCCGCATCAGACAGCATTTTCACTGGCCACAACTCCACAAGGATGTGGTGGAGTTCTGTAAGACTTGCCCCACATGCCCGGTTGTGGGAAAGCCCCAACCCGCAATAAAACCTGAGCCACTAATTCCCATACCAGCTTTTGGGGCAGAGTGCTGGTGGATTTTGAGGAGCACCTGCTGAAAACAAAAGGGGGCTACCAGTATCTTCTCACCATTATGGATGCGGATACCTGATTTCCAGAGGCCATCCCCCTAAGAACTATCTCTACCAAGTTAGTGGTGGAGGGACTAACCCAATTCTTCACCCGATATGGGCTGCCTGCTGAGATCCAGTCGGATCAGGGCACAAATTTTATGTCCTATATTTTTCAAAAGGTCTTGGGTCATCTGGGTATAACCCAGCTAAAGTTCTCAACCGACCACCCACAGTCACAAGGAGCTTTGGAATGGTACCACCGGACCCTAAAGACAATGATCAGGGCAAACTGCTATGAGTACCCCCATGACTGGGACAAAGGGCTGGGATTTCTTCTGTTTGCTATCAGGGACTCACCAAATGAGTCCACCGACTTTAGTCTCTTTGAATTAGTTTACGGACATGAGGTGAGTAGTCCTCTTAAACTAATCATGGAGAGGTTTTTAGGACACAAGGACAAACCTTGCATCTGTTACAACCAGGTGAGAAAAGTGTATAGGGGTCTGTTACTAGTTTCATTTGGTCTTAGTGTAACAGGGTTTAATTTTAAACACACAGTGTTTTGTGCTCCCCTTTTTGTGAATCGTTGTTCACAGTTTTCCAATTGTAAGACAAAGAAAGCAATTCACACAGGCTTTCTTAGTTTTAAAGAATAAGGATGAAATTTTATTAAAACTTAAAACTTAAACTCTAATACGTTTCATGCCTATGGATATACAACAGGCCCATGCTAGCATGCACATGGGATATCACATGCAGATAAAGACAGAAAAGAGAAGAGGAAAATATAGTAGAAAGGGGCTTGAGGCAATATCTTGTTATGGTGCTTCGAGCTCACTGTAGTCCTTTTGTAAGTAGTCTTGCTTTTTGTTGGGGCCCAGTAGTCTTCTTAAAACCTTGTTCACGTAGGAAACCTTTCTCTCTTTGAGTTTCACATGGTTTCACAAGATTCAGTTCCACGGGAAGGAGATGGAAGCAGGCAGACAGAAGAGGTTGTAATTCTTGCTTCAGTTCCAGGAGAGATCTTTACTCCATGAGCACACGGCTTTGTCTGAGTTCAAATACTTAGTTTGAAGTTCAATTTCTCTGCAACAGTCAGTTAGTCATGTGACTAAAACTGGTCTGACCACTTCTTCTGTGAATTGGGAAAATAACGACTGGGTCCCTATTGTTCCAACACTGCTAGTACTATACAAATGCCCTCCCAGTCAGGGGCTTGCAATTTTAAGTTTCAGTGATCATGTGGCGAAATAATGTATGCCTCAGTCTTGGCATGTGGAGGTTTGCCTGACACCTCCACATCCAGGGGAATGAAATGTGATTTGAAGAAAACCGACGCATTTCATTACAGAGTTTGAGAGAAATATAAGATACAAAAAGAACAACCATACATTTCTCTCATTCAATTCCGTTCATTCACCAATCTTAAAGCTCATTAAAAATGATGTGTTCTGGGTGCCAAGGCTGCTTTAATTTCCCCTTTTTTTCCCCTCAGCAGAGTTAGTTGGGGGGGGGGGGGGGGGGGCAGGTCTATCCTGAACGCTGTGAGTCATGCAAAGACTTTTGACTTCAGGGGATGGGTGGTTCCCTTTTCCTCTGACTGTGGGGAAGGAGTCTTTGTAACTCTCCCCTTTGTTCTCTGGGACACTCCTACCTACAGCCATTTGTGCAGACTTAACTGCATTCACCAGTGAGACTTCGACTAGGTGAGGCATCACTCTCACAGTTTCTCTGCCTCCTAGAGGTCTCTCTTTGTCTCAGTAGGTTCCTGTACATGCCGTTATCAACTCTGGTGGGGTGCTTCTAGAGTCTGCATTCACATAGGAGGATGTGGGGTCTAATTTTTCACATTTCCCGGGGTTGGTTGACCAGACAGCAGGGGTTTTCATCTGGTATTCTTCCCGACTTCCTTTAACCTGCCCTCTTGGTCACTTTTTCCCCTTCTCTTTCTAAACTTTTGCCAGCTGTGTGTCTGCCTGTCCCTTTTTGTTTTCGGCGGGGGTCCCTTACAATACACCAACCCTCTGCTGGAGGGTCCTCCTAACACCGGTACAATACTTAGGGGTGCAGGTTTCACTGTAGGTTGGGGGTTTCTCTCAACCTGGCACATGTGGTAACTCCTGCAGTACTCCACCACATCTTTGTGAAGTTTTGGCCAGTCAAACTGCTGTCCTATGCGGGTTTACGTTTTTCGTATACCGCCATGTACAGCTACTGTAGTCTCGTGGGCCCTTTTTAATATTTCTCCCCGGTACATCTGTGGCACTACTAACTGGTGAACTACTGTCCACTTTATTCCCTCAGGTCAGTGAGGAGAATTCCATTTCCTCATCAGTACCTAATTCTTTAAATAGTAGCAGTCAGGGACTCCCTCTGCTTCACTTTCAGATTGGGGAGACTGTGCTAACTCTTGTAATACTGGGTCAGTTCACTGAGCCTCAGCTAGGGAAAATCCATTTAATTAATTCCCTGAGTCTCCTAACTTTCCAAAGAAAGTCTTGACCAGGCAGACCTCATGGTCATCTGCTTCCAGTGCCAATGCAGTCTCCTTTGGGGGAGCTGGTTTGATCATGGCCTGATCCATTACACATTCAGGGACTCTGCAGTGGACCATCTCCTGCCACTGCCCTGTCTCTCTAACCTCCTGTGGTCTTTCTTTCACTACTGGGGGGGGGGGGGGGGGGGGCTACCACCTTCACCCTTGCCAGATCAGTACCTAGGAGCAGGTCAACCCCATCCACAGGCAAACTAATAACAATCCCTACAGTCACCAGTCCCAAAACTAGATCACACTCCAGGTGCACCCGGTGTACAGTTACAGGCTTACACTGCCCTCCAATACCATTCACCACCATTCTGGTGTTCACTGCACTCTCTGGGGGCAAGGTCAGGCATTTTCCCAGTAAAAGGGATCAAGTCGCCCCTGTATCCCTGAAAATCACTATGGCTTGCTTGCCCCACCCGAGGGGTTACTTTCCCTTCAAATACAAAACCCTGATAACCTTCAGAAATCCTATTAAATTTTCCTGCACTGGCTGTAGTAAGCTTCTTGGGTTGCACTCTTACTGCAGTTAAAGCCACAGCTTGTTCTGTTTTTTCCATCAGGGTCTCGTCTGCACAGAGCGGGTGTGCCCCGATTAACCCGACTGGTTTCCCCTTTAGTTTCAGCAGTCAGCTTTTAAATGCCCTGCTTTATTACAATGGAAGCACACAGGTCTCCGGATCTCACTCTTGTTCACAGCACCTTCCTTTTTGGCTGGAGGAGGACCCCCTGTGTCTCCTGCTTTCCTTTCTCTTCCAGGACTTCCTAGGCTTCTATCACCTTCCCACCCTTTGACCTTTTCGGACTTGTGGGGGGTGATTAGGAGAGGTTCTCCCCAGGGAAAACGACTTATAAATTAAAGCAAATTCATCGGCCAGAACGACCGCTTGCCAGGCTCCCTGAACCCACTGCTTTTACTGAGAATGGGAGAGAGTTTTTAAATTCCTCTAACAGGATTACTTCTCTGAGAGTCTCATAGCTGAGCTGTATTTTTAAAGCCCTCAGTCACTGGTCAAAAGCCAGCTGCTTGCTTCTTTCAAACTCCATATAAATTTTATTGGCTTGCTTTTTGGGGGTTCTAAACATCCTAGGGGTAATCATTGACCAGAAGCTGAACTGGAGTAGCCAAATAAATACCATGGCTAAAAGAGCAGGTCAGAGGCTAGGAATCCTGCGGCGAGTAACTCACCTCCTGACTCACCAAAGCTTGTCCACCATCTACAAGTGTGATGGAATATTCTCCACTTGCCTGGATGGGTGCAGCTCAAACAACACACATGAAGCTCAACACCATCCAGGACAAAGCAGCCTGATTGATTGGCAGCCCATCAACAAACATTCACTCCCTCCACCACCGACAGACAGTGGCAGCAGTGTGTACCATCTCCAAGATGCACTGCAGCAACGCACCAAGGTTCCTTCCGCAGCACCTTCCAAACCCGTGACCTCTACCAACTAGAAGGCCAAGGGCAGCAAATACATGGGAACACCACCACCTGCAAGTTCCCCTCCAAGTCACACACCATCCTGACTTGGAACTATATCGCCATTCCATCTCTGTTGCTGGATCAAAATCGTGGATCTCCCTTCCTAACAGCACTGTGGGTGTACCTACACCACGTGGACTGCAGCGGTTCAAGAAGGCAGCTCACCACCACCTTCTCAAGGGCAATTAGGGATGGGTAAAAACTGCTGGCCTAGATAGCGTCGCCCACATCCCATGAAAAAATACTTTTCGTGGTAGGCTTTGGTTACTAATTCATATGCCCCAAGGATAGCATTTTTGGTCAGTTCATAATTTGATGAACTGTCATCTGGCAACAAGGAATAAACCTCATGGGCTTTTCCAGTTAGTTTGCCTTGCAATAAAAGAGACAAGGTCTCATTTGGCCCTTTTAGCTGCCTTGCCAGTTTCTCAAAGGACATGAAAAACACTTCCACATCTTCCTCATTGAATTTTGGAATCAGTTGGGCAGTTTTAGCAATCTTGTACCCAGTCCTGAATTGTGCTCCTCCATATTGGCCATGTTTTCAGTAGGGTTACTCTGTCGCCCGCTGGTCAACTCAAGCCGCTTCAACACTTGTTCTTTGCATTCTTTCCAGAATATGCTTTCTCTCTCTCGCTCCTCTCTCTCTCATTCCTTCTCCTGTCTTTCTCTTTCTTCACATTCCTTTTAGAAGGCCTTCTCTTTCTTTTCCCGTTCCTTTTGGAAGGCTCTCTCTTTCTCCCTGTCATTGAATACAGGAAGATTAAAGCAGTGACCAGAGCTGATTCTTACCAAATTCCCCACCTGGAAAACTGTATTGCTGGAGTAGGAAACGCCACCTACATAACCAAAATAGACTTGGTAAAAGGATACTGGCAGGTTCCCTTTACCACCTGAGCTAAAGAGATCTCGGCTTTTGTCACCCAAACGGCTTATTCCAGTGCTGCGTGATGCCATTTGGATTAAGAAATGCCCCATCCACCTTTCAAAGGCTGATGTACCAGGTACTGGCTGGCCTACCTAACTGTGGAGTGTACCTGGATGACTTGCTAGTATACAGTGACACCTGGGGGGATCACCAGACCAGTTAGAAGACCTGTTCTGAAGATTTCAGTCAGCTGACCTCCTGGTAAATCTTGCTAAGAGCGAGTTTGCTAAAGTTCAGGTAACCTACCTAGGGCATGTTGTGGGTTAAGGGGGGGGGGGGTACTGCCCAGAGCAGCGAAGGTACAGGCATTGATATATTTTTCCGTCCCCACGGACAAACGGGAAATAATGCAATTTTTCGGGATGTGTGAGTTTACCGCAAGTTCGTCCCAATCTTCAGCACTATAACTGTCCCACTGACAGACTTCTTGTAGAAAAAAGCAAAGGTATTGTGGTCAGAGAGGTGCCAAATAGCTTTCGAGAGGCTGAAAGTCATCATGATCAACAAGCTGGCAGCTCCAAACTTTAACAAACCATTTAAAGTGGCTGTTGATGCTAGTGACTTAGGGGTAGGTGCCCGTCCTGCTCCAAGATGATGAGTCAGGCATTGAGAGATCATTTGGGTATTTCTCCATGAAATTAAACAGACATCAAGAGATACTCTCCTGTGGAGAAGGAAACTCTGGGGCTGTTACTGGCTCTCAAGCACTTTGAAATATCTGTCCAAAATGGATAGTGAGACTGTAGTTTTTACTGACCACAACCCTTTGACATTTGTGGAGAAATTCAAAGCTCAGAATGGTTTAATTGTTCTGTCAACAATCAATATTCACTATGCTTAATTACTTAAGCCTCAGGGTGGAGCTAGTGAGTTGCTTTGAGAAAGTTTTGGCAAGAACTGACAGAGACTCCCTTGAAGGAAATCAGCCCACATTGCTGCCTCCCGGAGGCGACCAAATCAGCGTCTACATCTTCAAACCAGAAGCCTCAGGACCACCAAAGGAAAGTTGTGCAATCACCGAATTCATCCAGAAGCCAGCCGAGTCATCAATCTCCACAGACTGTATACCCCTTTTATTTCTTGGGGCTCTAATTCAACTAATCTATCCTTCCCCACTCTGTAGCCTATCTGTGTGTGTATGTGAAAGTTGGAGCATAGTTTATTATTTTACTTAGATCTGTTTAAATACAATAAAGCTAACCTCTTCCTTTGGTAAACTCGAGAAAACCTGTCCGATTGGCTCTTTTTATGATCACAGCACGTAAACAGTTAAACACTCACTGACTTGGCAAGTAAATCCACTTAAAAAAGAAATAAACTTGTTGTGGTTAAACAAGGAGAGGGAAAAGAGAGGAGCCCTTCGACCCCTCCTTACCTGATTGTAACAATAAAAACAGCTTTAAGAAACAAACTGTGGCTTTTATAAACTAAAACCTGCATCCTTATGTATAATGTGGTGGGATATGATTTTCCAGGACTGGCAAAGTATCTCTTATCTGAAGTATATTTCATCAGATATTACATGGGATCCACCATGTTTTCCTATTGCAACAGGTGGCAAATACAACACCATCAGACATTAAGTCTGAAACAGATTTATTTACAAGTCGGATGATTACACAGAAGTGAAGTACACAGTAAACTCATGACACAAATATTTTTTTCAAAAATTTAATCCGTCCACAACATGTTAAAATTGTTTATTTAAAATTAATTTCTTACATTGGTAATTTTCACGATTTTTGGATGAAGCAGTCCTTTGCAGACTTCTTGGAAGATGACACAAAGCCAAGGCAACACAGATAGCAATCTTTGCAGGTAGATTGTAAGTCTCAGAGGAAATTCTTGTCTTAAAAGGCTATTTTAATATTGTACTAGTAACTTATTGTTTGGTCATTTTAAGACCAACACCTATAATTTACCATTGATGATATTAATGAACAAATGGCCAATGCATATGTTAGCATTTCTTTGTTAATTTAATAGTTGCATGGGTTAACAGGGACTTTAAAATATTGATCAAAGTAACATTGAATGTATGTGCCCACTAATATACCCAACACTAATTTCTAGGCTTATAAAGTACTGTGGTATAGAAAGAATTAACTTGAACAAGAAAAAGGTTTATTATTTTGTTAACAGTAAATTACCACAATGTACATAATTCAGCATCGTAGTTGTTTCCGAACAGATTAGTGAGGTAAATTCTCTCTGACAGAGTACCTGATATATCATAAAATATTTAGTATATAGACGGTTTCCTTTAAAATATTGGAAAATGTCGCATCAAAAATCATCATTTTTGTGGGAGTGACAGCTCAGACTATCATGGAAAATAAATCCTGTATATGACATACAGTATACCCACCTCTAAAACAGTCACTATAATAATTCAGTAGGATCTTCAGAGAGAGACATCCAGGAGAAGTGGGCAAAGTTGGTACCAAGAGGAAGACAGGAAGAAAAAGTTAGTTTTGTCTTATTCCAATGATACTTTTTGTAGCAGTTGGTTGCAAGGAAATGGGCTGTGCTGTAATAACCTCAATGCTGGTACTTAAAACCTAGGTTCCTATATGTAGGATGGTGGGACAGGGTACCAGAGAGTTGGAATCACTTATGGAACAGTATTCCAGAATGAGTCAGCATTTTGAAGAGAAGAGCAGAAAAAGAATTGAAAAATAAAAACCAACTAAAAAGGTCCTGGGAAAGCTAAAAAAAAAGAATTGTAAGAGGTGAACATTACCAATGTGTAACAAAGGTGGGCATATCCTAAAGTGTGAATAAGACATTTTGAACTCAAAAGTTAATGTTATCAATTTGAGGTACAATGAGTCATAGAGTCATTTATGGCATAGAAGGAGGTCATTCGGCCCATTGAATCCATGCTGGCTCTCTGCAGGTCAGTAAAAGAACAGATCAGCGTGTTTGAAGTATGTTGTTTATAACGTACTTCATAATTTAAATTAATCAAATCTTGTGCAACTTGTTTCAATGATTAATATGAGGATGTTTCTTTACCCACAACCTATTTGACCTAATTGGATCTAAGTGAATGTTCCTTGCCACAGGCAAGTGGTTATGTTCTGTACTCTCTGTTCTACAGCTACCACAAAATATAACTACAGTCCATTACAAATGAGTGCCTATAATTAGACAGAATTTTCTTTATTATGCTAAGCCTGCATTTAAAAAAAAATCAGATCATCAGTTACTCAAATACTAATTCCATGTTAAAACTACATACTACAAAATACAATTTCAAAGTTTATTGCTTTGATGTAATTTTTCTGAAGTGTATTTTGTGGTGATAATTGTTGGATTCTGCACTGAAGCAGAATTGGTGGCTGGTTCATGGAAATTTGTTTAAAAACATTAAGACGACCATTTAGTCATTTAAATTGAATTAAAAGAGGTAAATTGAATTTGCTATACAAAATTAGAGATTATTCTCTGGTACTTTTGTAGCAGTAAATGATAAAATGCCATCTGTCAAACCAAATTTTATACAAGTATAAAATATAAAACCTTGACATATTATTGGAGAATTGTAGTGTTTATTCTGAGATAGTTGACCATTATTTAAATGTCCTGCTTTTTAAAGTATTAATGGGAGCGCAAAAGAGAAAATAACTAACTTGATGAATGTTAATACCAGTAGCATTGCATTATTGCTGCAGCGGGTTTTAGATAAATTTGTCTGGCGTGATTTGCACCTGTGTCATTCCATTGGCTGCTCACAAGTTGGTTTTCAGAGCTTCTCACGTGACAGCTGCTAACCAAAACCACAAGCAAAGAAATTATGTTGAAACCAACCTTTATAAGGGTAAATACAATAATACTTGCAAACTGTGGGCAAGTAAGCTGTCAGCAGTAAGCTGATCAGACATGATGTGATCAAGTGTCATATGAGCAAACCTCCAGGATTATATCCAGCAAGAGTTTGCAACCTTACTTTTAGCTCTGGTACCCCAAATGTGGACTTCCATTATATAGAGGGAATAGAGAAGATGGGGTTGTTCTCCTTAGAGAAGAGGAGGTTAAGGGGAGATTTAATAGAGGTGTTCACCATCAGGAATGCTTTTGATAGAGTAAATAAGGAGAAACCTTTCAGTGGCAGGAGGGTCAGTAACCAGAGGGCACAGATTTAAAGTAATTGGCAAAATAATTAGAGGCAAGATGAGGAGAAATTTATTTTACACAGCAAGTTGTTATGGTCTGGAATGCCCTGTCTGAAAGAGTGGTGGAAACAGATTCAATAATAACTTTCAATAACATCAGTATGTTCTGAAACACCTTGTAAAATATGCTTCGACATTGTTGAGACCAATGCTTACCTCACAAGTTCGGGGTCTCCTATTAACAACAACAAAAATTGTTTTTATCCTGAGCAATGTCCTTCACCAGTGTCATGATTTTCCTCACTTTTGTCGATCAAATCAAGAGTGGTGGGGTGGTGGGGGGGTGGGGAGTCCCACTTCAACACAAGTGCTGATCCCAGTAGTCCATACTTTGTTGTTGTTTCCATTAGGGCACTATAGTAAAATGGATGGAAAATAAGGAAACTGATAGAAACCCTGGCCATGACGTTGGCTTCACATCTGTGTTTATAATTAAGATTTCCTTTGAGAGCCCTTGGATGCATTCACATGCTGGTTATTAAACTTGTTTATGAGTGGTAACTGAGGGAAGCCAGAACAGTCATTAGAGTTGATGCTGTTATCCGATCTTGTTTATAATACCAATACCATTTTCAATTGTCCATGTGAATGAATCAAATTTATTTCAGGTCGGAGGTCTTAATTGAGTCACTGGGCAACAGAGGTTACCAAGTCTGAGAGTGATGGTGTGACAAACAATATTAATTTACCCAACAGCAGCATGTTTATATTTGATTCTGGAAAATCACAGCAAAGATTGACCTGGTTGTATCTATGACACAATCATATCAATATTCAGACTTCTAGAGCCGAGATGGCTGAAAAATAGCCTTCGAAGTCAATGTCCACAGTCAATAAGATACGGGAAGAATGAGAACAGAAGAGATACTAAATAAAAAGAACAGCTATTTTGAAGGGCTTTTTTTTTGGAAAAATTACAAACAGAAGTAATAGGGAGAATAGAGAAATGAATGACCAGATAAAGGTAGGGTGGACAGGACAAATAGAAAGAAAGTTAATTTTTATGGAAATTTTTTTTAAAGTTTGCTTCTTATGTAAGGTAAATATCACAGACTAATGTTATGCTTGGAATTTGGTATTATTATTGTAAATATTTTTTCAATATTAAAAAATGCAAACTGGAAATTTAAAAGAAGAAAATAACTTGGGTTGGAATTTTCCTTAACTTGCTGGCAGTCTAAAAAGTTTGTGGTAACTGTGCTGCATGTTACACATTATACAGAGGTCTGAATGAGTTGGAGTTTGTTTCGAAGTTTATGAGTTCAGAAGGCTGGCTGGAAGACTTTTAGAAAAGTTAGGCCTGAAGGTGATTGTTATGACCAGGCGAGAAAGAGGTCTAGGATTCCCTTTCAGCCTTCACCTGGTCTTACTGTAAAAGGGTTTAATTTGAAACACACTGTTTTTAGCTCCCCCTTGGTGAATCCTTGTTGACCACTTTCCACTTATAAGGCAAAGAAGCCAGCAAAAACAGGCTTTCTTAGGTTTACAGAAGAAAAGTTGAAATTTATTAAACTTAAACTCTAATTCGGTTAACGCCTATGGATACATGCCATGCCCCATGCTAGCATGCATATGCGATACACACATGCAAATGGAGACAGAAGAAAGCAGAAGAAAAATAAAGTGGAAAAGTTTGAGGCAATATCTGAAGAGTTGTTGTTACGATCCTTCGAGTTCACTGTAGAGTCCTTGATTGTAGGTAGATCTTGCTTTTCGTTGGGGCCCAGTATTCTTCTTAAACCTTGTTTGCCACAGGAGACTTTTCTGTCTTGGGGTTCATGTGTCTTCAGTGGATTAAGAGGCTTGTGAGAAAGAGATGGGAGCAGACAAGAGAGAGAGATTTTCTCAGTCCAGGTGCAAACAGCTTTCTCCCCAAACTGTTTGTACAAATTCAAAAAACTCAGGTTAGTCATGGTTTGACCATGTCCATTTGTGGATTCGGCCATCTTAGCAGTCAACCTGGAAAGCGAACTCCCCCACCTTCAACGTCTGGTGATCAAAAGTCCATTGTGGGCTGAATGTCAGGGAATGGCTGCTTTGTCCTTCCAAACACTGTCTGTTAATATGCAAATGTCTTTTCCAGCTACGGCTGATCTGTTCAACAAATCCTCCCCTCACTCCAGTAACAGTTTAAAATCAATGTTCATGACTAAATTAATGTGCCTCATTTTTGGCAGGTGGGGGCTGAGCATGACAGAGATAAAAATGTGGATAAAGATGGACTGAATGTGAGATTTAAAGCTCAGATCAAAGTCAAATGTGACATCAAGATTGCACAACATCACATTTAGCCTGAATGAGCAGCAAGGGAGAATTATAGGGCTGAATTTTATTAGCCCCCTGACACAGATGTGATGGCGGGAGTGGGGGGGGGGCCCGGAAAATACTTCCGGGAGAGGCCCACCATGCTTCTCAATACCAGGAAGACTCTGTCCAATTTATCAGCAGTGGTGGGACCTTGGAGTGGCCCGCCTGCCGCTTGATGGCAGCATCTCAATTAACATATGCAAAGCACTACTTATCTTGCCACATTATGCATCCCGATGCCTCTAAAGTCTCCATTCGGCATCTTCCAGTGAACAGGCGTCCCTCACATGCTATCCCGTTCATGACTGACAACATCTGGCGGAACAGCAGTTGCAGTCATCGGAGCCTGTGCAGGCAAGTCTTGTGAGATGGGTATCAACGATGCAAGTGTTTTCACAGAGCTGGGAGGTACGATGGTATTACTGGGGGCACAACTCTGCAAGCATGAGGTGGGAGGGGGTGGGCTGTATTACTGGGGGCACAACCCTAACAAGCATGGAGGTGGGGGGGGTTGGTATTACAAAGGGCACAACTCTGCTAGCATGAAGGGAGGTGGGAGGTGGGAGGGGGATGGTATTACTGAGGGCACAGCTCTGCAAGCATGAAGGGAGGTGGGAGTGGGGCTGATATTACTGGGGGCACAACCCTACAAGTATGGAGGTGGTAGGGGGCCTGGTATTACTGAGGGCACAACTCTGTTAGCATGAAGGGAGGTGGGAGGGGAATGGTATTACTGGGGGCACAACTCCGCTAGCATGAAGGGAGGTGGGAGGGGAATGGTATTACTGGGGGTACAACTCCGCTAGCATGAAGGGAGGTGGGAGGTGGGAGGGGAATGGTATTACTGGGGGCACAACTCTGCTAGCATGAAGGGAGGTGGGAGGGGGATTGTATTACTAGGGGCACAACTCTGCAGATGTGTAGGGAGGTACTGCATACCTGCCCTCTGTAAAGGTTGTCTGCTCTGTGCCATTGATTATTTATGTGAGTGGAGGAGCAATGGTACTCCAGTCACCCTGTGTGTGGGGAGGGTACCAGAAACGGTAGGCATATAAAGTTTATCTGGCTAGTGGGCCAATCGATGTAGCTGTCACAATCTGAATGTGGTCATGCTGTGCCTCTCTTATTGGGAGCTGAGACGGGTAATGCCATGCCACATAGTTGATGCATGAAAGCACCCGGTGTACTAGTTAACATCAATCTCTGGCCTGTTAGAAGAAGTGAAGGAACCGAGTGTAATTGCAACTTGGAAATGAAGATGTTTCACCCAATATTCATTGTTCCACTTATCGTGAGGATCCACATGCGCCGCAGGCAAAACCAGCAGGCAGGTGCAGCCCACATTGAGGCCGCTGGTCGTGAGCAGCAGCAGACCCCAAGAGGAGCTCGCCTCTATAGAATGCCGCCCACCTACAGGTCCCGCATGACATACCTGCAGATGTGTGAGCACCAATGTCAGAGGCGACTGCGGATGTCGAGAGAGGCGGTGACACATATGTGCCCTGCTCAACAATGACCTGCAGCCCATGGGATTCAGGGGACATCCTATGCCTGTGGCTCTCAAAGTGACAGTGGCTTTTAATTTTTATGCCTCTGCATCATTTCAGGGGCCCACTGAAGACCTTTGTGAGGTCACACAGTCAGCAGTGCACTGCTGCATCAGGGATGTCACCGATGCCCTATACCAGAGGGCCAATGACTGAGAAGGGTCACTGACCCAAAACGTTAACTCTGCTTCTCTTTCCACAGATGCTGCCAGACCTGCTGAGTGGTTCCAGCATTTCTTGTTTTTATTTTGACCGCATTTGTTGACAACGCGAACGGTAGGTGGCGCTGTTTTGGCACATGCGCAAATACAGCATGTGCCACGAAAACGTCACAGATAGCGACTGTAGCAGCTGCCAGGACTAAAGATGGCGCTGCTCAAAGAATCACACAGAGGAAACCTAACGAACACGTGGCAGTATACAATGGCCGGAGTGAGAGAGCAGCGCGGGGGCCGGGGAGAGCAGCGTTGAGGGTGTCGGGGGGGGGGGGGGGGAAAGAGAAGGAGGGGGGAAAGAGGGAGGGGGGGAAAGTGAAGGAGGGGGGGAAGAGAAGGAGGGGGGAAGAGAGGGAGGGGGGGAAAGAGAAGGAGGGGGGGAAAGAGGGAGGGGGGAAAAAGAGGGGGGGAAGAGAAGGAGGGGGGGAAGAGAAGGAGGGGGGGAAAGAGGGAGGGGGGAAAGAGAGGGAGGGGGTGGGAAGAGAGGGAGGGGGAGGGGAGAGGGGATTGAGGGAGAGGGGGGTGAGGGAGGGGGGGCAGGGGAGAGGGGGAGGGGAGAGGGGGGGAAGGGCGGGAGTGGGGGAGAGTGGGGGAGAGTGGGGGGGGGAGCAGCGGAGCAGAAGAGGAGTGCCTTTTTCTGTGCATGCGCCAGAAACACAACAGCAAAAGACTTACTGGCCAGTCCCTGGACCCGGTGACACCAAGGTCTTCGCACACTTGCTCCCCGCAGCTCTCTATGGCCTCTCGCTTCCGGCCCTGTCCATTCAGCCATTCCCTCCAGCTGCGGATGCCCAATCCAGTTGCTTCTCCCCCACTTCTCCACAGTACTTCAGGCATTGCAACTGTCTGGTCCCTGCATTTTGCATGCTCCCTCTCCCCACCCCTCCCTGCTTTCCCCACCCCTCCCCCTTCTCCATCTTCACCTCCCCCTCTTCACCCAACCCTCCCTCTACCCCTCTACCTCCACCCCTCCCTCTACCCCCTACCTCCACCCCTCCCTCTACCCCCCTACCTCCACCTCTCCCTCTACCCACCTACCTCCACCCCTCCACCACAGTTGAATATCTGAAGTGCAGTTGCAAAGTCGGGGAAATAGCATGCAAAACAAAGCCTCAACAATTCTGGGGTTAATTATTGAAAAGTTTTATTAAGTTCATTAAGTATCCGAGGAACTGCTGTGCATGGATACATGAGTGTTGTGTGTCCAGCATTCCCGTTAGACAGACAGGCCGAGTCTCTGCTATGCACAGCTAAAGAGATTGTTCCTGGAGAGCCTTGTGGTGAATGAACGCTTGGCTCTCTATTCCACTACTGTATTGTCCATGTGAAGAAGGCAAAGTCACAAGAGTCTGAGCTCAGTCTATTCTTGGTGAATGTTCCCCAAGCGCATCCCAATGTGCACTCCCAATTCATCCATAAATGCAATGTTCCTTTCCACATCGTGACGAGCTCCGCAGCATGATCCAGTTGCCTTCGTTGCTTGAATGTTGACCTTAAGTCTCAAGGATTGTTTTCTCGACAGCATGTTTTACATGAAAAGAAATAAAGCAAATCAGAGTCAGAGCTTGCCTCCCTCCATCCACTGAAATTACTGTTGTGCACACCTTTTTAAGTTCTGCAGTGAAGGCACCAATTGATAACGTCGCCAATGAAGCACTTATTACCCACCTCAGATGCAGGAATCAGCACATCCTTGCGTCCTCTCCTGCACTGCCTCCTTTGCTGGAATGCCGTCCTTAAGTGTCAAGGATTGTTTTCTCAAGGGCACGTTTTACATGAAAGGAAATAAGGAAAGAACATCAGTGTCAGAGCTTCCCCCCCCCAATAAAATTACTGTTGAGCATGCTTTGTGTTCTGCAGTAAAGGCATGTACTGATAACACCGCCAATGAATCACTTAGTACCCACCTCAGCTGTAGGAGGCAGGATGATGTTACTGCCCCTATCTCGTGATGGTTCAATGCTGCTCTCAGGGAAAACATGAATGATGTGAGGGTGCTGGAAAAAGAAGCACATTTCTTTTGGACTATGAACATAAAGCTGGCCATTTAGCCCAGCAGTTCCCTGCTAGTGGTTATGTTACTCGTGCATCTTCCCATCCATTCCCATTTAATCCTGCCTACTACTATCAGCATCACCTTCCATTTCTTTCACTCTTACCTACCTTTGCCTTAAAGCAACACTGAGGATGGAGAACGGTGTGGCTGCACTCCCACCTCACCAGTTGTGTTCACAGCAAGAGCATTCACATTTCTGCTACCAATGGACACGGCATGCTTGTTTCTTTTAGTGCTCAGTCTCTTCTTGCTGAATGTTCCCCAAGTGCTTGACCCCTTTGGACACCCTCTCTGCTTGACAGGCAGCAGCTGGCAATTGCGGAGTCTCACAAGGCTCTGCATGGTTGTTTCAAAGCCGGATGGGGAACAGGTGGCTGTGAGTCCATGTGCACTGCTCGGATGGTTGCAGGAACAGGTGGCTGCGTGTCCACGTGCACTGTTCGGATGGGTGCGGGAACAGGTAACTGTGTGTCCATGTGCACTGCTCTGATGGGTGCAGGAACAGGTGGCTGTGTGTCCATGTGCACTGCTCGGATGGGTGCAGGAACAGGTGGCTGTGTGTCCATGTGCACTGCTTGGATGGGTGCAGGAACAGGTGACTGTGTAACTGAGCAGCAAGGAGAGGGTACCGCAGGTGGGGGAAGTGGAGCTTTGAACAGGCAGGCATATGTATGGTCCATCAGATCGTTAGGCCAGGGGGTGAGACGCTCAGGATCCAGGGTTTGTGACACGTGACTGATGTCCAGCGCGCGGCCACCTCCATCCGAAGGTGCTTCCGGGCAATTGTTGGGCATAGTAAATGGCTCCATCTTATCAGCCAGTCCTTGCTGCCAGCGAAGAGTCTGTTGCCGCAGCCAGTCCAGTTTCCTCATGAATGATGCCGTTCCACTCTGCAGAACGGCCTGTTGTAGCTGGTGCAATTGATCTGAAAGCAAGTGGTATTTTTCATTGTAGCTGAGGGGCCTTGGCTGTTCCTCTGTAATCACAATGGCAGCAGCCATGCCTGTCGTCGTTGGTGTCTGAGATGCACCCCAGCGGCAGTTGGGGGCAAGCCTGTTCAAAGGCAGACCCAGATGCCTCTGCACAACAACAGCATGTTTGCAGGGCAACAAAGTCTGAATGGAGAAGATGCAGCTGCAGGTAGCCTGGCCATCATGTATCTGCAGTGTGTACTGTTTGGCACCAGAAATCACAGTCACTGTGCCTTCATCCTGCTCCTTGGCATGTACTCACTGAATGTGGCTATGATCCTGATGCATCAGCTTCACAGCATGACTGGTGAATCCCGTGTAAAATGATTGTAGATCTGCTAGTGCCTCTGCGATGCGCTTGAAAGAGGTTCCCTGCAGGAATGTGTAATAGGCACGCTCCCGATCCAGGACACTATTGTGGAAGATCAGCGCTGAGATGCATTCCTTCATGGATGAGGAGGAGTGGAGCAGGTGCTTTATCTTGCCATTCTCTGACTCAATGCGATTGTTGGTGTTGTTCCCAAACGTTAGGACTTTACCGCGTGAACATGCTGCCCACATCACAGGATGTGCCTGCAGACCATGCTACCTGTTGAAACATCTCAAGTTTACTGCTGAAGTCGTCATAACTCTCGAACTCCTGGGTTGTGAAGGTGGCAAGGAACTGCTCTGTGGAATCTACTGACATTGCCATGATCGAAGTTTGAAGTTCAGGAAGGCTATTAAGGGACCACACGGGGAACATGAGATGAGATAAGAAATACAGAATGCACTCCATTAAAACGTTACAAGAACGAAAGTGACCGTTTAGATGGTAGGTTGCAGCACATGTACTGCCTGCACACAGCAACTCACAACAGGGACTGGAGCACATGCGGTGCCCCAGACAATGGAAATGCTTTCAGAGCAGCTTACAACAGGGACTGGAGAACATGCGGTGCCCCAGACAATGGAAATGTTTTCAGAGCAGCTTACAACAGGGACTGGAGAACATGCGGTGCCCCAGACAATGGAAATGTTTTCAAAGCAACTTACAAAGGCAGAGCAACTTACCTTGGAACAATCTCCTGTGTCTAATAAAAATGAAGCAAGTCTCCAAAACGACTAAATAATTCAGATAAAATGCGAGAAAATGCCCGACGAAACCTCTCCTCCTTCCACTTTCAAAAAGTTGCGCCGAAGCTTTGACGCATGCGTGAATATCCGAAGACTGACGCATGCGCAGAGGCCAACCTGGCACGTTGCCCGAGGAAGACGACGTAACGCGATGACGTCATCTGCGCATGCGCAAAGCGTCCGTGGCAAGCCGGACCGCAGCGCATGCGCAGAGATCAGGAGACCGTGTGCGCATGGGCGCACCGCGGCGCATCCTGATGATATCGGCGCTGACGAAGCGTTGTCATGAATCACTTTATTTTATTTTAGGCCAGTGACTATGTCCACTTAAGGATGGATCCTGAGAGTCAGGCCCAGAGGGCCATCGGTATTGGCTCCAATATGGGATTTCCACAGGTGTAAGGGGTCATAGACTGCACCCACGTGGTCATCAAGGCTCCCACTGGGCGAGCAGCTGCATATGTAAACCGAAAGGGCTTCCACTCATGTAATGTACAGCTAGGATGTGATCACTGGAAACGCTTCATGTAAATCTGTGCCCACTTTCCAGGCAACTGCCATGATGCCTACATCCTGCGCCAGTCCCAGCTGCCACTGCTGTTCACTGAACTGGCTCAGATGGAGGGGTGGCTTTTTGGAGACAAGGGCTACCCCTTGCGGACATGGCTCTTGACACCAGTGAGACACCCCTCCACTACTGCAGAGGAGAAATACAACGCCAGCCGAACAGTCACCATTGAGCAGGTGATCGGCACGCTGAAAATACGCTTCCGCTGCCTGGATAGATCGGGTGGTATCCTGCAGTACGAGCCGAAAAGGGTAGCTCTTATCGTTGCTGTTTGCTGTGCCGTGCAAAACTACGCACTCAATAGGGGGGAGGCCTTGCAGGATGAGGAGAGATGTGAGCAGGACTCCTCCTCGGGCGATGAGGACGCAGAGGGCTTGTAGCAGGAAAGGCGCATGGGAGCACAGAAAGCATCCAGGTGCCACATGCAGGGCAAGCAGCGAACTAGGGATGCATGGCAGTGCCTTATTGATTGAAAGTTCTCCATGCTGTAGAAAACACCATGGGCTCTGCAAGCCACACAGCACCCTCGTTCACCTGCAACATCTTTGTCCCAACCATTACAGGCAGCAGTTTACTGAGCCATTGTCCATGTTACTGCATCTGTGGAGATGCACATGAGTAATACTGGCATGGCAATGATGTTATTCCATACATTGACAGTTCTGAAAGGCCAATGACGTAAAGGGATGAGACATGAGCAGTACATCCTGCCACACTTCATTCACACAGTAAAAATGACACACATTAGTGAAGAACATTTAGTGATATACTTATTTACATTGTTGTGGCACCCGTGCATTCCCATTTGTGTCAGTGTGATTTTTTTAACGGTTTGTGAGTGCTCCTTCGTAGTGCCACCTTTGCGCCAGTTGCCTGACTGGAGGAAGGCTGCTGATCTGATTGCCCTTTGGATTTGGATGACTTCGGTGGTCGTCCTCTATGCACATGAGGCCTGGAGGGCCCCGACTGGCTGGGGGAATCCTGCAACAGCGCAGAACTCTCCTCAGACGCGTGGCTGCTGGAGCTTGACTCACCGGGGGAGGAGTCAGCGTCCACATTGGAATCGCCTTGAGGTGGGACCCCAGATATGGTGCGCAGGCTCGCCTCCTCCATCTGCTCTCCACGTCCCTGGTCCCTTTCTCGCCATGCCACTGCTGATTAGATGTCATGGCCACAGCGAGGGATTGCAGGTCATCGCGTATTAATGTAATCTGGCTCACTAAGAGGCCCGCCGCCGTCTCAGTGGATGGTGCCAGGCGCTCATATACCTGGGACATGACAGCTGTTATGGCCTGGATGGACTCCACCATTGTCCGCTCAAGGCTGCATTTCCACCAGATGTTGCCAGGACTTCTGCCTCAGCTGCAGCATGCCCAGTGCTGTCGACATCAGAGAATGATCAGTAGCCTGGGGCTCAGCATGGACCTGGCCACTCACAGCCCTCCGACTGTCAGAGGCCTCGGCTGTCTCAGCCTCAGTCAGCTGCTGAGGCGCGTGTGCAGTGCTCTCACCAGCTTGTGACCCAGACTCTAAGGCCGAACAGATACCCACCGAGGTGATAGTATCTGTGCTGGTGGAAGGTGTGTTAGTGTCATAGGGCGCTGCTTCCTTGGAGGATTTCCCTTCCTCCGAGGTGTGGGAGATGTCGTGGGTCACCGGGGTTGATTCAGAACTTTGACCTGGACAATACAATGGGAAGGGCACACTGTGAGTCTTGATGTTGCGCATGTCACAATTATAATAGCATCGTATCACACAACAACAATTTCACAGTGATCATTGTTTGTATCAAATGGACCTATGTTCACCCAGGATTCCAAGGTCTACGTCACCGAATGAGCATTCCACATGACTAGCCAATTTCTACAGGGCCTCCTCCTCAGCATCTGTGAGCCTTCTGATGTCTGGCACTCCTCCACCGATACGACTGGCCTCCCTTGCATTGTGGCCCTCTTTGCCTGGAGGAGCAGGAAGGCAGATATTAAGCATAGCAGATGGGCACAAAGGTGGAGGATGCTTGGTTCGGTGTGCAGTACTGAGTGAGCCACTCATGTAGGTGCCATGCTCTGAGCAGCAGACAAAGGTGAGTTCTATCATACATTCTTCCATTCCTGCCACATCTTTCCTCGATGCCCAACCTCCCTGTCTTTGGCATGGCAGTGGCACACATGTGCCACTCTATGTAGGCACACCAGGTTCAGTGGAGCCATGACCTAAAGTAGCACTCACTTTTGCAGAGTGCAGTAGATCATTGATCCGTTTTCTGCACTGAACCCAATCACGCCTGGTGAACCCACGACTACTGATCTCCTCTGCCACCTCCAGCCAGGCTGCCGTGAGGCCACCCTGGAACCCCCCCTCTGACACTATCTGCCAAATTTTATGTCCCCACAGATATCGATGTTCTGCAGCCCAAGGAGTTCTGTCAGTCGCTGTGTTCTGGCAGTGGAGGCACCACTGATGTGCTGGCTGCCCTTTAAATAGGACCCCAGCACCTGATGCTTGCCTGACTCGGCACCGGTGTCAATCCCGCCCCCACCACGTCATTTAGTGGAGGGCGGTGCGTCATGCCTATTACAATGAGCCGCCGTGCTAAATACTGCGGTGGCTCCGCAATGGGCTGTCCGCCCCGATCTCGGCGGTGTGCCAATAAAATTCAGCCCATAAAGTCATTACGCCACAGAAGGAGGCCATTCAGCCCATTGAGTCCATAACAGCTTTCTGAAGAGCAATCCAGTCTGTTCCATTCTCCCACTTTATCCCCAAAGCCTTGCAAGTTTATTTCTCTTCAGCGCCCTTCCAATTTCCTTTTGAAATCATTCATCGTCTCTGCTTCCTCTACCTTCATAGGCAGCGAGTTCCAGGTCATTACCACTCACTGCGTAAAAGTGCTTCCTCACATCCCCCCTGCATCTCTTGCCCAAAACCTTAAATCTGTGTTCCCTAGTCTTTGTACGATCAGCTATTGGGAGCAGCTTTTCTCTGTTGACCTTATCCAAACCTGTCATAATCTTGTAATAATCTTGAGAGTGATGGAATCAGGAGTGAGGGAATAGACTTTCTAGTGCAAATTGACTCTAATCCTGTAAATTAATCTGGAGTAAATTCTGGTTTATCCTTGACTTGATATTGAATAGGCTGTCATACAACACTCCAGAAGTCATGGACTCTTGAGTGAGGACTGGGTGTTATCAGCATACATATGGAAGCAAATTGATCATTTTTAAGCAGAGCCCAGATTCATCAATAGTTAATCCCACTGCCGATGATTATCTGAAATAAAACAATTCCCCGGTGTTTGCTTTCAGCAGCGAAGGAATGTCATTTGCCGTTCACCTCATCGACAGTAGCCCATAGCGTTTTCATAGGCTTGTCAGCAGAGATTTCCACTAATCCATGATTTGTTTCAGCACAGCACCCTCTACAAGGGATCTCTGAGCAGGGCAAGAAGCAGCGTGGCTCTTCAACCAATCAGATTGAAGAATTGCTCATTGAGCCATGCAGAGTCTAAACCAGAACATAAAAAGCAGGAAATATGAATTAAGTTTAAATCATGTACAGAAAATGAAATAAAGATTAGGAAATACAGATGGGATTGAGGGAGAGTGATAAAAGAGACCAATAGAAAAAGTACATTTTTTTAAACCTTAATTGAATTTCTCATCTACATACTGGCCCTTAGCTCCATCTTCCGAAAGCATAGTGTTTGTTTTCACAGGTAGGTTGACAACCCCCAGCTCTACCTCACCACCATCTCTCTCAAATCCTCCACTGTTGCTAAATTATCAGACTGCTTATCAAACATCCAGCAAAGGATGACCAGAAATTTCCTCGATTTAAATATTAGGAAAAGCGATGTCATTGCTTTCGATCCCCACTCCAAACTCTGTTCTCCTAGCTATCAACTCCATCCCTCTCTTTGGCAACATTCTGTGACTAAACCAGATTGTTCGCAACCTTGATGTCATATATGACCCTGAGATGAGCTTCTGACCTCATAGTCATAGAAACATAGAAAATAGGAGCAGGAGTCGGCTATTCGGCCCTTCGAGCCTGCTCCGCCATTCATTATGATCATGGCTGATCATCCAACTCAGTAACCTGTTCCCGCTTTCTCCCCATACCCTTTGATCCCTTTAGACCCAAGAGCTATATCTAACTCTTTCTTGAAAACATACAATGTTTTGGCCTCAACTGCTTTCTGCGATAGCGAATTCCACAGGCTCACCACTTGCTTGGTGAAGAAATTTCTCCTCATCTCAGTCCTGAAAAGTTTACCCCATATCCTTAGACTATGACCCCTGGTTCTGGACTCCCCCACCATCGGGAACATCCTTCCTGCATCTACCCTGTCAAGTCCTGTTAGAATTTTATAGGTTTCTATGAGATCCCCTCACTCTTCTGAACTCCAGTGAATATAATCCTAACCGACTCAATCTCTCCTCATACGTCAGTCTCGCCATCCCAGGAATCAGTCTGGTAAACCTTCGCTGCACTCCCTCTATAGCAAGGACATCCTTCCTCAGATAAGGAGACCAGAATTGCACACAATATTCCAGGTGTGGCCTCACCAAGGCCCTGTATAATTGCAGCAAGATATCCCTGCTCTTGTACTCGAATCCTCTTGCTATGAAGGCCAACATACCATTTGCCTTTTTTACCGCCTGTTGCACCTGCATGCTTACCTTCAGCGAAAGTGTACGAGAACACCCAGGTCTCGCTGCATATTCCTCTCTCTCAGTTTATAGCCGTTCAGATAATAATCTGCCTTCCTGTTTTTGCTACCAAAGTGGATAACCTCACATTTATCCACATTATACTGCATCTGCCATGCATTTGCCCACTCACTCAACTTGTCCAAATCACCCTGAAGCCTCTCTGCATCCTCCTCACAACTCACCCTCCCACCCAGTTTTGTGTCATCTGCAAATTTGGAGATATTACATTTAGTTCCCTCATCTAAATCATTAATATATATTGTGAATAGCTGGGGTCCTAGCACCGATCAATGCGGTACGCCACTGGACACTGCCTGCCATTCGGAAAAAGACCCATTTATTCCTACTCTTTGGTTCCTGTCTGCCAACCAATTTTCTATCCATCGCAATACACTAACCCCAATCCCATGCGCATTAATTTTACACGTTAATCTCTTATATGGGACTTTGTTGAAAGCCTTCTGAAAGTCCAAATAAACCACATCCACTGGCTCCCCCTCATCAACTCTACTAGTTAAATCCTCGAAGAATTCTAGTAGATTTGTCAAGCATGATTTCCCTTTCATAAATCCATGCTGACTCTGCCCGATTTTTACCACTATTCTCTAAGTGCTCTGCTATAAAATCTTTGATAATGGACTCTAGAATTTTCCCCACTACTGACGTCAGGCTGACTGGTCTATAATTCCCTGCTTTCTCTCTACCTCCCTTTTTAAATAATGGGGTTACATTAGCTACCCTCCAATCTGTAGGAACGGTTCCAGAGTCTATAGAATCTTGGAAGATGACCACCAATGCATCCAATATTTCTAGGGCCACTTCCTTAAGTACTCTGGGATGCATACCATCAGGCCCTGGGGATTTATTGGCCTTCAATCCCATCAATTTCCCCAACACCATTTCTCTACTAATACTGATTTCCTTCAGTTCCTCTCTCTCACTAAACCCTGTGTTCCCCAACATTTCTGGTATGACATTTGTGTCCTCCTTTGTGAAGACAGAACCAAAGTATGTATTTAGTTGGTCAGCCATTTCTTTGTTCCCCATAATAAATTCCCCCGTTTCTGACTGTAAGGGACCTACATTTGTCTTCACCAATCTTTTTCTCTTCACATACCTATAGAAACTTTTACAGTCAGTTTCTATGTTCCCCGCAAGCTTGCTCTCGTATTCTATTTTCCCCTTCTTAATCAATCCCTTGGTCCTCCTTTGCTGAATTCTAAACAGCTCCCAATCCTCAGGTCTGTTGTTTTTTCTGGTAAATTTATATGCCTCTTCCTTGGATCTAATGCTATCTCTAAGTTCCCTTGTAAGCCATGGTTTGGCTACCTTTCCCATTTTACTTTTGCGCCAGACAGGGATAAACAATTGTTGCAGTTCATCCATGTGCTCTTTACATGATTGCCATTGCCTATCCACCATCATCACTTTAAGTAACATTTCCCAATCCGTCATAGCCAACTCGTGCCTCATAACTTCATAGTTTCCTTTACTAAGATTCAGGACCTTGTCTCAGGATCAACTACATCACTCTTCACCTTGATGAAGAATTCTATCATATTATGGTCGCTCGTCCCCAAGGGGTCTCACACCACTTGATTATCAATTATTCCTCTCTCATTACACAATACCCGGTCTAGGATGGCCTGTTCTCTAGTTGGTTCCTCAATGTATTGGTACAGAAAACCATCCCGTATACACTCCAAGAATTTCTCCTCTGAGGTATTGTGAATAATTTGATTTGCCCAATCTATATACAGATTAAACACACCCATAATTACAGATGTTCCTTTATTGCATGCATTTCTAATTTCCTGTTTAATGCCATTCCCAACATCACCATTACAGTTTGGGGGTTTATCTACCATGCCATCATTAAGACTGGCTTTTTCCACCTCCGTAATATTGCCTGACTTTGTCTCTGCTTCAGTTCATCCTCATTCATGTTGAAATCCT
The DNA here is from genome assembly GCF_036365525.1 of Heterodontus francisci. Taxonomy (NCBI): domain Eukaryota; kingdom Metazoa; phylum Chordata; class Chondrichthyes; order Heterodontiformes; family Heterodontidae; genus Heterodontus; species Heterodontus francisci. The sequence goes on along the minus strand of NC_090373.1, from coordinate 118,318,377 downwards.
CATTCATGCCTCTTGTTACGCCTAGACTTGACTATTCCAATGCACTCCTGTCTGGTCTCCCACATTCTACCCTCCATAAACTTGAAGTCATCCTGCTGCCCATGTCCTAACTTGCACCAAGTCCTGTTCACCTAACATCTCTCTGCTCGCTGATCTACATTGGCTTCCAGTCAAGCAACATGTTGATTTTAAAATTCTCATCCTTGTTTTCAAATCCCTCCGTGGCCTCACCTCTCCCTATCTCTATAATCTCCTCCAGCCCAACAACACCCCAAGACATCTGTGTCATCCAATTCTGGCTTCTTAAGCATCCCTGATTTTAATCGCTCCACCATTTGTGGCTGTACCTTCCGTTGCCTAGGCGCTAAGCTCTGGATTTCATTTCAATGTAGCAACTATCTGAGGACTGCGACAGCACACCTTGTGAAGTGCCAGAGTAGCTCTGACAGGAACTTCTGGATTTCCACATTTAACTGTGGATGTGAATTTGCTGTCAGACTTCCTCCTTTACAGCAGTGAACTCTGATATTCTCTCCTTTGGTTTCTTTGCAAATTCTGCGCCGTTTATAATATTGAATAATCATCTGAAACGGCTTAGTTGCACTTTTAAAATTCATTGATAATATAATTTGATTTTTTCTATGTTTAAGGATGTGTGACAGCTGCCGTACACGTCAAACCCAAGCTATCCTTTGCCTCCACTTCTTCATCTACACGCTGCCCCTTGGCAACATTATCCTTAGACCTGTGGTCAACTTCCACATGTGTGCTAACAATAAACAGTCTTGACCTGTCTACCATGTCTCTTGAACCCTTGAAGGATAAGGACAGCAGCTGCATGGGAGCACCATCAGCTCCAATTTCTTCTCCAAACCACATGCCATATTGGACATATGTGGCCATTCCTTCATTGTTGAGTCCTGGAACTCTATACCTAACTCTGTGGGGGTAGTTTCACCACATGGACTGCTGCAGCTCAAAAAGACGGCTCACCCCAATTTTCTCAAGGGCAACTAAATGTTGTCCTTGCCAGCAATGTCCACATCCTGAGAGTGAATAAAAAAATTGAAGCTGCCTCTGTTTAGCGCTTTTCTTCTCCACACTGTTCAAATCAGGAAAAAAAAGCATTTGTTTTGTATATCTATAATCAGATATATTTGGTCTCAAATGCTAAGTTATGCTACACTTCAAAATGCTGTAAACTGCATCAAATATCAAAATTTCCTGGAGGCCATACCCCGCAAATCCCCTTTGAAATAAATTTTGCACCATTGAGGCCCACATCCCGAGTCAAAACTTTAAATCCACTGTTATAAAGTTGACACTTCTGTGTAATTTAAGCTCTTTTTCTACAATACAACTGATGGAATATTGACCAGTTTAAATCATGGCAAGTTCATGTCCTACTGGACTCCATTGTAGCCAATTCTTTTCAAATGTCATATGTTAGGTCATTACATTTCAATTTTTTAAAGTAAAACAATGCAAGTTGTGGAACACTAATAAAAATGCTGAAATCCAATGACATAAAAAGGAATTAGATTTATTTAAGTCACTTTGAAGCAGGAACTTTGGTCCTGGGACTTTATTGAGGATTGTTTTCCAGTTGTAAGTTGTTTCTTGAGTTACCGTCGTTTCAGAGGTTGCGTCACGTTTATCATAACACATTACCTCGAATCTTAATGGAAAGCTAAGTGTTTACAACACAACAGAGTAGCAACTCTGTGATTACATCTGACTCTGATGATCCACTGGCAGCTGATGAGTCGGAGAGATTGAAGAGAGGCATAAAACACAGAAGCCTAGAATTGAAACAGATGTCCTTGCTGCACAAAGTACCAGGTGGTGATTTTTATTGCCAAAGACATTAAGAAACAATTTTCCTGAACACACTGGTGTTTGTCAGCAGTGCCTTTTATTGGAAGTGACCTTGCTGGAAATTTAGTTTACATTATGGATTATACAATTTCAATGTTTTGTTGGACACTGTCATTAATGAAGAGTTGCCCGATAGCTTTATCTAATCACACACTTTTGTCCTTATCTGTGTTACAGTACATTCGCAATAGTTTATTCGCTTTCTGTTGTAAAATAAATGTAATCTAATAACGTTTATCACAGTGGCGCAGTGGTTAGCACTGCAGCCTCACAGCTCCAGGGACCCGGGTTCGATTCCGGGTACTGCCTGTGTGGAGTTTGCAAGTTCTCCCTGTGTCTGCGTGGGTTTTCTCCGGGTGCTCCGGTTTCCTCCCACAAGCCAAAAGACTTGCAGGTTGACAGGTAAATTGGCCATTATAAATTGTCACTAGTATAGGTAGGTGGTAGGGAAATATAGGGACAGGTGGGGATGTTTGGTAGGAATATAGGATTAGTATAAATGGGTGGTTGATGTTCGGCACAGACTCGGTGGGCCGAAGGGCCTGTTTCAGTGCTGTATCTCTAATCTAATCTAAACTTCCAGGCCCCACATCACTACTGATTTTACTACTTTCTGCTATATTATCCTTCAGTCACTAATGTGACAGCGCGAGTAAAAAGCTGGTGTGTTTTATACTTGTATTGACTTTCCCCTTCAATATTTGCAACCAGATGAAAACGTAGTCACTCACTTGTGTATTCTGCCTCTAATGTGAACTTGTACTTAGCACACCACTATCCAGTGGTAAATTGTGCTGCTCTGAGGTATAGTTCATTACCAAATAGCTGATAGCAATTTTAAGACTATCATTCAGTTTCAATGTTGTGACTCTCAAAGCCCATTCAAGCTTCACTTTGTACTTTATATGAATGAATTGATTGAATTGCAGATATAAAAACAAATAAGCAGAATGTTAGCCAAATAAAATGAGAAAGGCAAAGATAGGTAAATTTTTTTTGGGTGAGATCATACATTAAATTGAGTGTCAGTGATAAATTATCTTATTTCAAACAAGTGAAATTGCTGTTCTTGTTTCAAATCATTGGTTAGGCCTCAGTTAGAATATTGGAGCTTATTGCACAATTGGGTCTTCCCGATGCTGACAGGGCGTGCCGGATAATATCATAGATAATTCAGTGACTAATTGTTCATCCACTAATTTAAATGGACAGAAATCAAGTACTCTGCACTTGTGATTTCCTGGCAAGCACTCCTCAGATCCCCAGGAAAGTCCAACTATAGAATTATTTTAGATGCTTTACCTTAGCAAGGACGTCAAGGCTATGAAGAGAATGCAGAAAAGATTCATTAAAACGATATTGGGATGAAAGCCTTTAGTTGTGAGAACATTACATAAACTGGGGCTCTTTTCATTTGAATAAAGTAGGTTAAGTGAAGATCTGATCAAAGCATTCGAAATTATGAAGAGTTTTGATGAAGTAATTCAGGAAAAACTATTTTCACTGGCTGGTGAGTCAGTAACTAGATGACATTGTAACGGTCAAGTGAGGAGGTTCGAATGGCTTCCCTCTTTTTCCTCCCCTTCTTTGACCATAACAGGTTTAATTCTTTCTCAAAGTGGATGTATTGGCTAATTGAGTAGGTGTTTGATTACTTACTTGCTATGATCATAACAAGAACCAGACAGATTTCCTCGAGTTAACAAAAAAAGAGGTTAACTTTATTATTTTTATTAGTTCAGTTTAGGTGCAATAAGCACACTAGCTTTCACTCACACACACACACACACACACAAATAGAGAGTGGGGAAAGGTAGACTGGTTAAGTTGTGATCCATAAAAAAGTATATATGCTGTGGAGTTTGGTGTTTCTTCTGGCTTCTAACTAAATTCAGTGGTCCTGAGGCTTTTAGTTTCAAGAGGTAGATGACTGGTTCGGTGGGTTTCTTGGAGACAACGTTGTGGATGACTTCCTCCAACGGGTTTCTGATTGAAGCCAGAGTATGCAAAGTTGATCAGTCAACAGGCAGGATTTGATAGCTTTCAAACTGGAATGGAGGGAGAGAGGGACCCCCATTTAGGGTCTGCGCATAGCAGAGTCCAGTTGCTTCTCCTTTGTTGCAGAGAAAACACCAGATGGGGAGGGGTTTGTCACATGACAGTCACAGCAGCATTTCTCTGCTTGCTGAAAGAACAGGTAGTTCCTTTAAACTTCCTGGGTCTTGGCTCTTGCTGGGGATGGAGCAGATATTTCATCTTTATTTATTTTATTTTTATTTATTTATTGATACAGCACTGAAATAGGCCCTTCGGCTCACCGAGCCTGTACCGACCATCAACCACCCATTTATACTAATCCTACATTAATCCCATATTCCTTACCACATCCCCACCTTCCCTTAATTCTCCTACCACCTACCTACACTAGGGGCAATTTACAATGGCCAATTTATCTATCAAGCTGCAAGTCTTTGGCTATAGGAGGAAACCGGAGCATCCGGCGGAAACCCACGTGGTCACAGGGAGAACTTGCAAACTCCACACAGGCAGTACCTAGAACCGAACCCGGGTCGTTGGAGCTGTGAGGCTGCGGTGCTAACTACTTCGCCACTGTGCTGCCCACAAGCATTGCAGTGTAGGATACAGTGTTATAAATTAGGTGAACAGCCTAATCTTTTCTTTTTTTAAAATATCTTTTAAAAAATATATAACTTCAGATCACCAGTCAGTGAGTTAAAGAAAATTATCATTCAGCAAAGCACATTGGGGTAACACAAATTTATCAGCAAAAGAGCACTGGGTTGTTAGGATATGAAATGCTCTAAGGGAAGCAGAATCCATAATAGGTTTAAAAAGAGAAACAGGCAGGGGAATGAGTTGAAGTGGAAAGCTTTATTAGAGAGTTGGCAGAGGAACAATAGGTTGAATGGCCTCATTCTGTGCTGCCAATTCCACATGGGTGAATTTTACTGGCCTCCAGCCAGCGGGAATGGAGGTTGGGGGTGGGTGGGTGGGTGGGGGATGGGGGGGGGATGCGGGACCAGTAAAATAGCAGGCAGTCGTCTGATAGTTCCTCGTCGCTGTCCTGGTGCCAGGGTAGTTTCGCAGCAGCAAGCGGGAGGTGGACTGCGCGGCATTATGGCCACAATTTCTGGCCATTTTACAGGGCTGCTGGCATCTTGCCGATGGGGGAAGCACTGCCTCCCCCCACCCCCCACCCCAACCACATAGGGATGCTGCCAGCTTCATGGAGGCAGCCTCCCTGTGGCAGGTGAGGCAGCCATTGGAGTTGGGGGTTCCATATCCCACAGCGAGGACCACAAGCATGAAAGGCAGCTCCCAGGGCCTCAGTGATCCCCCAGAGGGGTTTCTCCTCCATCGCACAGGGCTTTCTACCCTCAACCCCCTAAATAATAATTTTTTACTTACCTCCATTTTGAAGCACCCTTCAAGGCTCTGACCTGCTTCAGCAGCACCCACCTCATCCAGTGTGGTAGCTGAGACTTCACAGCTGCCGGCCTTCTGATTGGGCTGGCAGCGTCATGATCCGCCCACCATCCTTAATTGGACAGTGAACCCACAGGTGGCCAATTAGGAGTCCATTTGTGGCAAAATCAACGAACGAGTCCCATTTCCAGCAAGTGTGGGCTCAGGACCCGCTTTTCAGCCAGACGTTGGGGTCCCACAGCCCATAGTAAAATTCAGCTTTGTGCTTCTATTTACAGAATCACTCAAAATTGTTATGGTAAGTTTTACTCGCTTCAAATAACTGTAGGCTAACAGTAGTGAAATAGACACAGTGCACTGAATAGTTTGAGTAACTCCATGTACAAATACGTAATGTTCAACAAAATGCCTGGGTTTTTAAAGGAAGATTCAGAAATAAACCAAAGAAATATATTATGGTAATATTATTACATTTAACAAAGCTTTTTCCTCAGATGTTGTCATCTACACTTGTTTATTGAGGCACTTGATACCCTGCAGAGAAAGCATGTGGTCTAATACTGTCCAAACCAAGCCAAGAAAACCAAATTTCTTTTCAAAAATCAGTTATTCAATTTTTTTTAGAGATTGAAATTAGTGAAAAAATAAAGAAAATTGTTTCTTTTTTTAAAAAAAATGAACATATTACAACTCACAAATATGTCTGAGATAATTCATTCTTCTCAGCCTAAAATTAATAGGCATCACAAATTGAATGGACATCCAATGATATTGCTTGTGGTGCCAGAGGTGACTGTTTTATAACAGGAGCTTTATACTACACAGATAACATTTGTTAACTTATTTCAAAATGGACTCAATGACCGTCTAAATGTAAGTATTGCACAGATGATCAAATGCTCTATGATGCACTTAGGTCCTATCTAAAAATAGAAAGAAACAACTTTTAATTATTTTGCAGCTTATCACATCTTCAGGATGGCCCCAAGTGCTTCACATCAATCAATTACTTCCAGAATTGTAGTCACTGCTGTTATATAGGCAAATGTAACAACCAATATGCACAAAGACCCGGCAAACAGCAAATGAGCTACAAGGTCATAGAATTCTACAACATAAAAGGTCATTCAGCCATTCTACATCCTCTCTGAAAGAGTTATCCACTTACTCCCATTACCCCATATACCCCGTGAGAATGTTCTTGTCTGGTTGAATGTTGACTAGGGCACCAAAACAACTTCCACTTGCTTTTAAATACTGCCATGGGTCCTTTATGTCAACAGGCAGAAGAGGTCTTGGTTGAATATCTCATCTTCCGGCAGTGCAGCACTACCTCCATACTGTAATATCATCTGTAGAAAACAAGTCAGGGTTGACTCACTGGAGAGCTTTTTGAGTTACCTTCAGGGTTAGAGACATTATTTCAGTTTTGTCTAGCAACTTTTGCTTGTGCTTATGTCTTCCACAGGAGCTAAACAAAAAGATTTATTTATATAATACCTTACACTTACAACAAAGTAGTGCAGTGGTTCTTGTTATGAGAAAATATTTGCATACATCAAGATCCTAGACAGGAATGAGATAAGTGACCTGCTAATTTGTTTTTGCCAGTGCTGTTTGAAGAATTCTGGCTAAAATAAAAGGATACATCCCGGTTCAAGTAGCACATGGAACATTTTGCAACCATTTGTACAGGCAGACAGGCCTTGTGTTACAACCCTGTGAGAAATGGGTCTGGGTCTAGGGTTCCGTCTTAGCCTTCACCTGGTCTTACCATAACAGGGTTTTATTTTAAACACACCATATTTTTAGCTCCCTCTTGGTGAATCTTTGTTCACTGCTTTCCAATTATAAGGCAAAGAACCCAACACAAATCAGGTTCTCTTATGTTTAAAGAAGAAAGGTTGAAATTTATTAAACTTAAACTCTAATTCGGTTAACACCTATGGATACACGACATGCCCACACGAGCATGCATACGCGATAGACACATGCAGACAGAGACAGAACAGAGCAGAAGAAATAAAGTGGAAAAGTTTGAGGCAATCTCTGAAGTGGGTTTTTGTTACAGATCTTCAAGCTCACTGTAGAGTCCTTGCTTTTCATTGGGGCCCAGTATTCTTCTTAAACCTTGTTTGCTGTAGGAGACTTTTCTCTTTGGGTTCATGTATCTTCAGTAATTTGGAGTTCTATGAGAAAGAGATGGGAGCAGACAGGAGAGGCTGTGGCAAGCCAGTTAGGAGAGATCTTTTCAGTCCAGGCTGGTTCAAAAAACCCTGGACCAGTTAGTCATGTGATGAGCTGGTTTAACCAGTTTGTGGATTGCATCACCTCAGCAGTCTCTGGAATGTTCCTCTTACACACAATACCTGGTGATCAAAGTCCATTTTAGGCTTAGTGGATAAGGGAAGTAACCCCTCATGTCCCTATTGGTATGCAAATGTACTCCATCCAAGTCTGGCAGCCCTTGTAACAGGCCTTCTCAAATTAAATTTGAAATTTAATGTCGATATGGCAAAATTAATATGCCTCAGTCTTGGCAGGTGGGGGCCCAGCATGACACCTAGGTTTAACATTTCATCCAAAAGACAGCAATCCAATGATGTAGTGTTTTATTTTTATTAATTTATTTTTATTTAGAGATACAGCACTGAAACAGGCCCTCCGAGTCTGTGCCGACCAACAACCACCCATTTATACTAACCCTACAGTAATCCCATATTCCCTACCTACCTATAATGGCCAATTTACCTATCACCTGCAAGTCTTTAGCTGTGGGAGGAAACCGGAGCACCTGGCGAAAACCCATGCAGACAGGGAGAACTTGCAAACTCCACACAGGCAGTACCCAGAATCGAACCCGGGCCCCTAGAGCTGTGAGGCTGCAGTGCTAACCACTGTGCCACTGTGTTCTCTCAGCACTGCAGCTAAGTATTAATCTAGATAATGTGCTCATATCACAGACTGGAGCTTGAAGTTATGACTTCTGACTCAGGGGTGAGAGTCCTCTCAATTGAACCAAGCTGATCAGTGTTAAGCTGTCTGTTCCCAGTGGTATTGATGATACTACAATTGGTCACAAATGTTGTGATAGTGTAAAAGACCTGCCATCTATCAAACATTGATTACCCAGAAAACTTTGCTGCATATATATGTATGTATGCGCACAAAAGGGTTAAAGTTTGGGAATTAAAATATAGAGTAGGAAAGCAATAAAGAATGGGCATGTTTGAGCCTCAAGAAATTGTTGTTGGTAAACTTTTTTTTATTGCACTCTTATGCTTGGTCTCAAGTTTTTTGTTTGTCAGAAGCTTCCTCTTGTAAATATTGTTCAAGTTTAAATAATGGAAAATAGAGTTTAGACCTACAAATTACAAAATTCCATTTCCTTGCAAAAATTGGTTGGAAAATATAAAATATTGGCACTCTATGATCGTTTCTATGGGTTACAAGTACACTTAGATCCTGGAATCTTGATCTCGCCTGTTGTAACAAAAAGACCAGACCAGGTTTACCTTCACCAAGCACATACACCTTTGAGCAGGCATCACTGGATATCAGGAATGGGAACCCTGGCCCATTTTTCCTTTCCTTGCCAGGCACATTGGGGTCAGTTATAGCATCTCTACTGCCCTGACTGAGATCAACTAACTCAGGCCACACCAAAGATCAAATCAAGGATATACCTGGTCAGTATGGCTCAGCTACTTACTGCTGTAACCAATTAGGAGAGCCTACACCTGTCATAACTATGACAGATATATAATGTTGCACAATTGCAGATATCCTATTTTGTCAAGTAGTCATGGAAAAGAAATGCTTAAAAATAAAATAGAAAGGGGAAGAAATATGATGTTGATATTAGTTATAAACACAGTTAGCAGAGTAATTTTTTTTTTTAAAAAGCAGTTCTTGCAGTGTGAGCAAGGTTGCATTTTATTACCCATCCCTAGTTTCCCCTAATGTTGGCCGTGGGCCTTTGCCTTGAATTGCTGCAGGCCTTGTTGTAATGGTGCTCCCACAATGTTGGTGGGAGGGAATTCCAGGATTCTGAACCAGTGACAATGAAGGAATGGCACTGTATGTCCAAGTAAGGATGGAACATGACTTGGAGGAGAAATTGGAAATGATGGTGTTGCCACATAATGCTATTCTTGTTCTTTTTGGTAGTAGGGGCTTTGGGGAGGGAAGGGTTGTTGAAGCAGCTTTGGTGAGATGCTGCAGTGCATCCTGTAGAAACAAAATGCAACTTAATATTGCCTATAATTTTGACTTTTTGTCTTTTCTGTTAGGTTTGAAATGCTGAATGCAGCACGAAACAGGGCACGAGTCAAAACTTGCTACATCATGATTGGTTTGACTATTATGGCCTGTTTTGCTATGATTGCATCTGGAAAACAGGTATGAAAAATAAGCATAATTTCATGGTAAACTATTGAAGTAATAATCTGTGTCTGGGCATTTATAAACCTGCTAATGCACAGAATGCTGGTGAGATCTTTTCTTCAGTCCTCCACTATGAAGATATAGTGGTGACAGTTACAGTATTGAATTAGCAACCCTAAGGTCATGATTTTAAATCTCACCATGGCAAATTGTGAAATTGAATTCCATAAATCTGGTAACCTGAGGGCTGACACTAGGACATTGACCATGAAAGCTGCCAGACTGTTACAAAACCAAAATGATTCACAAATATCCTTCAGAGAAAGGAACCTGCATCCGCTACCTGGGTCTGACCTTTATGTGACTCCAACCATGTGGCTGAAACTTAATGCCCAGCAAGCTACTCATTTGCAAAAACGAGTGTTATAACATTGAGAGATGGGTAATCAGTGTAGCCAAGTATTTTCCATTTAAAAGTGACATTGGGGGTTACTTTCCACTTAGATGGGGGCAAAGAACTGGTGAATCAGTTTGGCTACTCGTTATACAACCATCTTTCAAGAAAATGGGGCAGTGTGCATAATGGCAATCAGATATCAGCAATTTTCTACCCTCACCGAAGTTCAAAGTTAGCCATAGGTTTATATTAAGTACTTGTACAGGGTAGGTACCTACTAAAGTACCATAGTAACCATAATAGGGACTTGAAGTAATGGCCTAGAATTGCCTGGATCACACTTATGCAAAAATCACACTGAAATTTATACCAATTTCTGTCCAATGTTGCTAATGGCAATTTATATTAAAAATTCCTCTGGAATTTACTGGCATACAAGAACATATCTTCTGAAAACCACACCTGCCAAAATGAGACATTAATTGTCATATGGAACATTAATTTTTAAACTGTTATTGGACTAAAAAATAACGAGACACCACAGCAGTGGCTGGAAAACATGGCTGCACATATTTGCATTCTAAAAGGTCAGTGGCTGGAAACACGACTGTTCGTTTTGGATTCTAAAAGACAGTTGAAAAAAAAAAAAAGACAATGGGAACTGCTCACTGATTCAATTAACAAAGATTGGTCTGTGCAACAGTGATCCACATCTGTGTGAGAGAGAGCACTACACCCCTGCACCGAGAACTTTGAAATGCACAAACTGCAGGAAAGGTTGTCCCAGATAGGGAGTTGGTTATATGACTAACTTTCTGGCCAACTTGGAGTTTGAATTGTACTCAGAACAGTTGGAAGAGACTGCAATTTGGAGACAACGCAGAAGGAAGGTCTCTCCCTGTTTCCCCCTCTCTATGACATTCCAGGGGATTCATGAAAGCCACTCAAACCTCGAGAGAGAAGACTCCTGCAGCTAAACAAGTTTGAAAGTGTGCACTGGGCCCCGAGAACTGCAAGACAACGGCAATCAAAGACATTACATCCAACCCAAAAGCCAGTAACGGAACTCCAGCTATTAGTGTAAACCTTTCCTCTTCTTTCTCCTCCTCTGTCTATTTGCATGCGTTTATCGTGCATGCATGCTAGCATTGTCGCATCACCTATTTCTAGTAGTTTTAACCAAATTCAAGTTTTAAGGTTAATAAACTTACACATTTCTTCTTTAAATCGAAGTATACCTGTCTGGTTTATTTTCCATTACAATTAGAGAGCAGTGAGTAAGGACTCACTGAGGAGAAGCTTAAAACACTGTTTAAAAAAAAAATTAAATCCTGTTACGGCCAAACCAGGCAAAGGCTGAGAGGGGAGCCCTAGACCCTTACCTCACCTGGTCGAAACATAAGAAATAGGAGGAGTAGGCCATTTGGTCCCTTGAGGCTGCTCCACCATTCAATAAGATCATGGCTTATTCAATTATGGTCTCAATTTCACTTTCCTGCCTCATCCCATAACCCTCGACTCCCTTATAGTTCAAAAATCCGTCTAACTCAGCCTTGAAAATATTCAATGACCCAGTCTCCAGTGCTCTCTGGGGAACAGAATTCCTAAGATTAACAACCCTTAGAAGAAATTTCTCCTTATTTCCAGTCTTAAAAGGGAGATCCCTTATTTTGAAACTGTGCCCCCAAGTGCTAGATTCCCCCTCGAGGGGAAACATCCTCTCAGCATCTACCCGGTCAAGCCGCCTCAGAATCTTACACGTTACAGTAAGACCTCCTCTCATCCTTCTAAACTCCTAGGAGTATAGGCCCAACCTGCCCTCATAAGACAACCCCTTCATCGCAATTAGCCTCGTGAACCTTCTCTGAACTGCTTCCAATGCAAGTATATCTCGCCTGAAGGAGACCAAAACTGTATGCAGTACTCTAAGTGCATTCACACCAATGCCCTGTACAGCTGTAGCAAGACTTCCCTACTGTTACACTCCAACTCCCTTGCAATAAATGCCAACATTCTATTTGCCGTCCCAATTTCTTGCTGTACTGCATGCTGAATTTTTGCAATTCATGCACAAGGACACCCAGATCCCTATGCATCGCAGCATTCTGTAGTCTCTCCATGCAAATAATATTCTGCTTTTCTATTCTTCCTTCCAAAGTGGACAACCTTACACATGTACAATACCAACATCCAGACTTGAGGATAGAGATCCTCCCCCTCAAGTTTTGGAAACTGTCAGCACCATCTTCCTATGAAAACAAGCACCTTGCTTATCACCATGTGGTAGCTACTACCACCATGGCCATCCACATTTCTGTGGGCATTCCCATTTACAGCACTAATATATTTGCCATATTTTTCAGTTACAAAAGTCTGTGATCCTGCAATTCATTGATGGCCCTGCAGCAATTCAGCATTGTAAAAATACTATTTGGCAGTCATCCCAGAAATGGTCAGTATTAGGCAGGGATAGGTATTCTTCCCAGGATGCAGTCTTGACCATCCTGTTGGAAAAGTTCTTGGTTAGCTTGTTGAGGGCAAAGGCTTGCGGGGGTTGGGGGGAGGGGCGTGCGGGGTCACAGGGGAAACAAGGAAGCAAGGGAAGATGGAGAAGCCAAAGAATTATGTGAAGTTGGGACAAGTACATAAGAGGGCTGACAGAGGATCAGGAGAAGTAGAGCAGGTGGTGGTTAAGGTTGCTGAGTAGATAGTTTCAATGTTGTAGACAAGTAAACGTGTGAGCTTCTCCTGCTTGTTGTCAGAAATGAGAGTAAAGGAATAGAGAGAGGACAATTTACTGGATAATTCTGGAAAACAGAATTCATCTATGAACAACTAATGTTTAAAAATTACAGACTGAAATATTTCAAAATATTTTGAAAAGATTATCATTCAAACATTTATACTTTCATATGATGGAAGGTGTCGTCGACAGTTCCATCAAGCGGCACTTGCTTTGTAATAACCTGCTCAGTGACGCTTAGTTTGCATTCCGTCAGGGCCACTCAGCTCCTAACCTCATTATAGCTTTGGTCAAAACATGGACAAAAGAGCTGAACTCAAGAGGTGAGGTGAGAGTGATTGCCCTTGACATCAAGGCAGCATTTGACAGAATATGGCATCAAGGAGCCCTAGAAAAACTGAGGTCAATGGGAATCAGGGGGAAAACCCTCTGCTGGCTGGAGTCATACCTAGCGCATAGGAAGATGGTTGTGGTTGTTGGAGGTCAATCATCTGAGCTCCAGGACATCACTGCAGGAGTTCCTCAGGGTAGTGTCCTAGGCCCAAACATCTTCAGCTGCTTTATCAATGACCTTCCTTCAATCATAAGGTCAGAAGTGGGGATGTTCACTGATGATTGCACAATGTTCAGCACCATTCGTAACTCCTCAGATACTGAAGCAGACCGTGTAGAAATGCAGCAAGACCTGGACAATATCTAGGCTTGGGCTGATAAGTGGCAAGTAACATTCGCGCCACACAAGAGCCGGGCAATGACCATGTCCAACAAGAGAGAATCTAACCATCTCCCCTTGACATTCAATGGCATTACCATCGCTGAATCCCCCACTAACATCCTAGGGACTACCATTGACCAGAAACTGAACTGGAGTAGCCATATAAATACCATGGCTACAAGAGCAGGTCAGAAACTAGGAATCCTGACTCCCCAAAGCCTGTGCACCATCTACAAGGCACAAGTCAGGAGTGTGATGGAATACTTTCCACTTGCCTGGATGGGTGCAGCTCCAACACTCAAGAAGCTTGACACCATCCAGGACAAAGCAGCCCGCTTGATTGGCACCCCATCTACAAACATTCACTCCCTCTACCACCGACGCACAGTGGCAGCAGTGTGTACCATCTCCAAGATGCACTGCTGCAATGCACCAAGGCTCCTTAGACAGCACCTTCCAAACCCGCGACCTCTACCAACTAGGAGGACAAGGGCAGCAAATGCATGGGAACACCACAACTTGCAAGTTCCCATCCAAGTCACACACCATCCTGACTTGGAAATATATCGCTGTTCCTTCACTGTCGCTGGGTCAAAATCCTGGAACTCCCTTCCTAACAGCACTGTGGAATACCTACCCCCAAATGGACTGCAGCAGTTCAAGGCGGCAGCTCACCACCACCTTCTCAAGGGCAATTAGGGATGGGCAATAAATGCTGGCCAAGCCAGCGATGCCCACATCCCATGAATGAATTTAAAAAAAAATGTCTTCAGTGGTTTCCAAAGCTGGTGAAAGCGAGATGAGAGCAGACAGGAGAAAGGTCTTTTCCAGTTCAGGAGCAAACAGCTTTCCGATTTTAAATTCCCTGTTGGAAGTTCAAATTCAAAAAACTCCAACAGTTAGTCATGTGACCAAACTGGTCTGACCACTTGTGTATTGGGGAAGCAAGGACCAGGTCCCTTTATCCAACACTGTCTGTTACTATGCAAATGTCTTTCCAGTCAGGGGATCCAATTGTTTTTTTTAAAGCAAGTTCTTTCTTCAACAATAGTTTAAAATCAATGTTCATGTAGTGAAATTAATTTTCCTCATTCTTGGCAGGTGGGGAACTTGCCTGACAAGTGTGATGGAATACTCTCCACTTGCCTGGATGGGTGCAGCTCCAACACTCAAGAAGCTAGACACCATCCAGGACAAAGCAGCCTGCTTGATTGGCACCCCATCCACAAACATTCAATCCCTGCAGCACTGACAGTGGCAGCAGTATGTACCATCTACTAGATGCATTGCAGCAACGCACCAAGGCTCCTTAGACAGCACCTTCCAAACCTGCGACCTCCACCACCTAGAAAGACAAGGGCAGTAGATGCATGGGAACACCACCACGTGCAAGTTCCCCTCCAAGCCACACACCATCCTGACTTGGAACTATGTCGCCATTCCTTCATGGTCACTGGGTCAAAAGCCTGAACTTGCTTCCCAACAGCACTGCGGGTGTACCTGCCCCATATGGACTACAGCGGTTCCAGGTGGTAGCTCGCCACTACCTTTTCAAGGGCAATTAGGGGTGGGCAATAAATGCTGTCCTAGCCAGTGATGCCCACAGCCCATGAACGAATAAAAAATTAAATTACTTTATTTTAGCAGAGGAGTAATTCCATTTAAAATAATTGAGTTAATGCCTCAGTTAAAATGGAGAGACCAAGAAATTTCATACAAATGCATTAAGCTAATTTTTGTGGCCACATTTTAAGGCATCGCAGAGACACATTGCATCTTCAAACAATATACAAGCATAACATAGAACCTAAGAAATAAGAGTAGGCCATATGGCCCCTTGAACCAGCTACTCCATTTAATAAGATCATGGCTGATCCTTAACCTCAACTCCACTTACACACCAATCCCGATATCCCTCGACTCCCTTAGAGTCCAAAAATCCATCTATCTCAGCCTTGAATATACTCAATGACAGAGCATCCACAGCCCCCTGGGATAGAGAATTCCAAAGAGTCACAACCCTCTTCAGAAATTTCTCATCTTGGTCTGAAATGGCTATCCTCTTATCCTGAGATTATACCTCCTAGTTCTGGACTCTCCAGCCAGGGGGAGCAACCTCTCAGCACCTACCCTGTCAAGCCCCCTTAGAATCTTTTATTTCAATAAGATCACTTCTCATTCTTCTAAACTCAAGAGTATAGATCCATTTCACTCATTCAACCTCTCCTCATAGGAGGACCTTCTCATCCCAGGAATCAATCTAGTGAACCTTCACTGCACCCATTCTAAGACAAATATATCCTTCCTTAGGTACAAGAGACCAAAATTGAACACAGTACATCGGTTATGGCCTCACCAAAGCCTTGTACAATTGAAGCAAAATCTCCTTACTCTTGTACTCAACTCCCTTGCAATAAGGGTCAATGTACTGTTTGCCTTCCTAATTGCTTGCTGTACCTACATGTTAACTTTGTGATTCTTGTACATGGCACTGAAATCCCTCTGAACATTTAATGGTTTTTCATTATTTTAAAAAAATTCTCTTTTTCTAATCTTTCTCCCAAAGTGAACAACCTCACATTTTCCCACATTTGGCCACTAAACTGCTGTATTCCACTTTGGATTTAAAGATTCTCACATTGACAATCCTTGAAAGTAAATAAATAAAAAATATTGAGCAGCAATATCGGATGCTTATACTTCACTCTGTATTCTTTGCACTCCTCAGGCTGCTGAGCGGCATGAATCACTTGCCAGCTGGAATCGAGCAAAAAAGGCGAAATGGAAAGAGGAAGCTCTGCGTGAGCAGGCAGCTGCAATGGCTATTGCTGCTGCTAAATCACGATAACATTAAAGGAAGCCATACAACTAAACCAACCAACCATTCAGCTCTTATCTTTCTTTGTAGGTATTGGAATTACAGTGACGACTCATCCTGACAAGATGAATTTCTCCATCTCAATGAAAGATTACTCTGCTAGTTTTAAGTCATATAGAGCTATAACAAGTGTACACAGAATGAAGCTAAGCAAATGAATGGAATATACAGATGTAATGTTTTATATTACTCAAGTCATATTTGGATTCTTTTGCATTGAGATTGCTTTACAATAGTAATTCGCAAATTTCATATTCAAAGGACTAAAGGGCAAGACAGTATGTTTCCATTTCTTGGCAACAAAATGTTAGATTAAAATCTATACCAGTGATATGGCTTCTGGCTTTACATCAGTTTTAGTGAAGGGTATGTACCCAAAACATCCTAATTTGTTTCTAGTCTTTACAGATGTCAACCAACCTGCTTTACACTTCCAGCATTATTTTTTATTTTGGTATCAACACTTTATAGCAACATTTAATAGTATTTTTCATTAATATAAGCTGCTTATTACAATAAGCAGATAAACAGACTTTTAGAAAATGGAGTTCAACAGCATGAGGCATTTAAATCGGCAAGTTGTAAATAAAACTTACCCTACACTATTCAACTTTTGTTAAAAATGGTCATCTAGTTCCCTCTCTGTCTTGTGTAGCAACTTTTAAGAAATCACTGATTCCATTAAAACGCAACTTAAAACAGTATTCTGATAAAGGCGAAGCACCAACTAGTTAGAATACCTTGAAGTTTTTTTTTAAAATGGCATTTGATACTCATTGGTTACAACAAAAATGATCAGGCATGACAGCAAATATTATAATTGCTTTCTCATAGCTGTTACAGAAGTGATCAAATAAAAAAAACATGTAACGGATGGTGGAATACAACTTATTTATGCCTGCTATATCACAGAATTAAGGCATGCAAAGTACATTATTCTGCAATATTTTTATCACGGTGAAGTCCTTAAACTTTTTCCAGATTGTAGACTTTCTAATTTTTTATACTCATGTTTCATCCCCTTCATACTGGTGACAATCTAGTTGCTCTTCTCTTCACCCTCCCCAATGCAGCAACACCTTTTGTAAAGTATGGTAATCAGAATTCAACACAAAATCCGAAGTGCGATCTGAAGAAAAACATTGTAAAAATCTTAATGTTTTAGATTTATAATCCAGTTCTACATACTTTTAACAGTTTTAGTGATTTTGTTGCAGAGAGACTAAAAAGGCTAGGGTTGTTTTCCTTAGAGCAGAGAAGGTTGAGGGGGGACATGATTGAGATATACAAAATTATGAGGGGCATTGATAGATCAGATATAGGAAGAAACTTTTTCCCTTAGCAGAGGGGTCAATAACCAGGGGGCATAGATTTAAGGTAAAGGGGCAGGAGGTCTAGAGGGGATTTGAGGAAAAAATTCACCCAGAGGGGGGGTTGGAATCTGGAACGCACTGCCTGAAAAGCTGGTAGAGGCAGGAACCATCACAATATTTAATTATTTAGATGAGCACTTGAAACGCCATAGCATACAAGGCTACGGGCCAAGTGCTGGAAAACGGGATTGGAATAGTTAGGTGCTTGATGGCCAGCAGACACGATGGGCCGAAGGGCCTGTTTCTGTGCTGTGACTATGACTCAGGGCCAGGCTGATGCTTTATGAGGCCTGTATTCTCAGCACCTTCTTGTATGCCTGTGAAACATGGGCGATTTAGAGCTACCAGGAAAAGTAGCTTAATAATTTCCATCTACACTTTCTGCGACACATTATATCCTGACAGGACAAAATCACAACTGTGGCAGTTGTCTCAAAGGCAGAGTTCCTAAGCATGTTGACACTAATCAAAGAGACTGCTTTGACAGGTTTGATGACAGTCGCATACCCAAAGACCTTCTGTATGGTGAGGTAGTTGGGGTCAGATGACCAGTGGGGTACCCAAAACTCCGTTTCAAGGATGCTTGCAAGAGTGACATGAAGGCTGTAAATGTTAATTATTGCACCTGGGAGTCCCTAGCTGGCGAAAGAGGGAAATGGCAACACTCCCTGTTGACTGGCATGCTCTACCATGATGATCAGTGGCTACAGCAGCTTGGCAACAGGTGCCACTGCCAAAAAACTCAGCATCACTTGGCAGCTTCATGTGTGGCATAACCTGCCTCAAGGATTGGCCTTCATACCCATCAGCAAAGGTGCACCAAGACACCCCACCTAAGTGGATTGTTTGCTGCATGTCCATCATCTTTCATAGATGGAAGGATGCTAACCACTGAGGGAGTGCTGCAAAGTTGGAGTCTTTCAAGATGAGTCAGTAAAGCCCAATCTGGTATACAAGATCCCGTGATACTATTTAAAGAGAAAGGATTTCTCAGTGTCCTAGTCAACATTCCTCCCTAACCACCATCAAAAATAGATTAACTGGTTATTTCACTTGCTGTTCATGGGACCTTACTGTACACAAATTGGCTGTCACGTTTGAACAAAAAACAAGAGTAACTATGCTTCAAAAACTGTGCTTTATAGCCTGAGAACATGACAAGACGTTATATAATAGCAAGTTTTTCAAAGACTACAAAGTTAACAATTCAGAAGCAGGAAAAGTGCTTGAGGAAAGTAGACAGCATTAATACAGCATGTAACAGAAAAGACAACCTTGCTCTTCGATATAGACATCTTCTACACAGATGCAAATTCAGAACATGATCTTCAGACTCCAAGCTACTTTTCATTCATTTAAATATATATTAGTAAAATATTAGTGCTTTCATCAAGCCAGAACACACAATTTTTCAATTGGGATAAAGCTATTGGCTTTTCCATGTGAATTAAAATAATTTTGATCTTAGTGATTCAGCACAAGCTTCAAAGGAATTAAAATGGTTAGAAGGTTAAAAAAAAATCAAAGAACAGTACAGCACAGGAACAGGCCATTCGGCCCTCCAAGCCTGCGCCGATCTTGATGCCTGCCGAAACTAACACCTTCTGCACTTCCGGGGCCCATATCTCTCTATTCCCTTCCTATTCATATATTTGTCAAGATGTCTCTTAAACGTCGCTATCAGAGGAGATATAGCACACAAAAGTAAGCACACTGAATAATTAAAACCCAAAACATGAAGCTTAACAGCAAATCAGTATCATGTGAAATGTGAATGGATTTTATTTTTTTCTTCGCTTTCCAGACATTTCCAAATCTAATACATTCATTCCAATGCAACTTAACAATCTATTAGCTTGAGTATGCTTGCAAGATATTCACTAGAAAACTATTCGCCAGCCCAAAAGTGGAAGAAAAAAATTAACATCCTTAGCACATATACAAACAATGCACAAAACAGATTTGAGATCTTTTGCATGATATTCATCCTTTCCCATCTTGGTTTGGTGCATCTATTTAATTTTGTTCCAACACAATTTCAGAGATTCAAATTAAAGGAGAACAGGGATGGCGGTGGAGGCGAGTGGGAAAGGGTTTCAGGGCAGTTGATTCCAGGGCTGTTGCCAGCAACAGTAGAAAAAAAGTAATCCTAAATGAAAGAAAATAGATCCAAAAGCATGAATACTCACGTCAATCTGTACAGCTCTGGTCATTGTAAAAAAATATATACACACAAACATTAAATGATGTCAATGTGTTAATTTAGAGCACAAATTTTTCAAACTTAGAAATCTTTCATGATTTATAAACTATTGCTGGTATAATGTAATGATTGTTTGCCTAATGACGCTGGATTAAACACTTCAGCCTTCAGATACATGTTTAGTAATATTAGTTTTCAGGCTTATTATTTTGTAGGATACAACGTACATACTGCAAGGTACAGAGTTAGCCAATACTAAACTGAGCTCGGCAAGTGAGCAACAGAGTTTGACAAAATTACAACACAAAATGCTCCACTTATCTTTTTCTGGTTATTGCCATCTCAGCACTTGTATTCTGATTTCTCAACTCTACAGCAGGGATACAACTGGGCATCTCAGCAAAACAGCTGTATAAATTTGGGATGGGAAGATTGGGGCAAGGGAAAAGCATGTTTCAGTTAAGACAAGAAAATGCAAAATAGATACCCCTTTATAGAATTTTTATATACATATCAAAGCTTTATCCTAGTTAAAGTTTTTCATGAAATTGAAGTAGTTTAATGTTAAATATCAACTCCCCCTTTTCTGGGCAAAAATATTTTCCAGCATTTCATTTTTAAGTAATACTGTTGGAGATTTGAAACTAACATTTGGTTGTGTATGTCAAATACCGTGCAAATTTAAGGAGTGACATGGGAGTAATCAAGTAATATACTTTATGTATGTAGCCTTGGTGATGGAACTATATATCAAAACAGCTATGAACATTACATGCAAACATTACATACATTGGAACTTTACATTACCATTCTATAAATTTAGCTCTATCCAAGACTCAAACAACTACAACTGCAATTTCAAAAAGCTTTTTTCCCCTCGAACCTATGAATGGTATACAATGCAGAAGACACTTTTCATTGAAAGGCAGCAGCTGCATTGAAAAACACCTTACATAACACAAATAAACCAAGACATTCACAGGAAGAGACGTCTCCTTTGTTGTTTGGACATAGCGTTAATTACAACTGTATGCATTCTAGTAAAGTAGTAATGAATTTTTTCAGAAGTGTTTTTCCAAATGCTTTTTTTTTTATATATATATGTATGTATACACACTTGCCAGCATTCATTTGTTACATTTCATCATAATGCAACAAGTTTGGCATGTTTTCTACTCAGACCAGACAGGTTAATAATCTGTTCCCCTTGTTGAGATATTCTTTAGAATTACTGTTGACAACATTAATGGTTGAACATTTGTCATGTGACTCTCTTAAAACAGCAAGAAAGGAATGCCCCACAAACATGTTAAGCACTCACCTGATAATATTACCAGCCTTTATAGCTTTTTTCTTCCTTTTCTTAGGCTAACAGTACAACAGTAAAATTAACTTTCAATTCTGATAAGCAGTAAAATTCAGTATGTCAATATAGTGTGGAATTCAAAATCTATAGGCTGAATACAGAATAGAACTAAATTAATTTCAGAAAAAGTTGCGTTTCTGAATTTAACCAAATTTATTTTCTTTCTAATTATTTAGCAGTGCAGTTCCCCACCTTTAACTGAACAAATGTGTACAAAAAGGGTTCTTGCTGACATGGTGGATAAAAACATTTGATTTCAGTAGGGAAGAAACATGAAACCAGCAACATGTTTTGTATATTTACACTGTGAACCTTTAAGCACACAAAACTCCATTTTCTTTTTTCAAAAATCACAGTGCAGCATTCTTTACACTAAAGTTTGTCCATTGCAAGACTTTCCTATCAGCAGGAAAAAAAGGAATCTTAAGATGCTGCATCACAGATGAGAAATGATATATGAAACTGTGGCTGTGATTTTAAGCTGCAAATTATAAATAAGAGTTTCAAGAGAATCACTTTTGCCACCTTTACAAGTCTTGAATAGTAGTGTAACAAGATCGTTAATCAACATTAATTTATCAGCTGGAAATTCTAAGTGTCTACCAATTTAGTGAACTAAACATAAAAGGGTTATTCTACAGTAGTTTATACACATATCTACTATATAAAGTGAGTTTTAAGGGGTATGCAAAAATGTTACTTCAAGTGAATAAGACAAAGGGAATTTCAGTAGTAGTGCTCATTGAGAAAAAATGGTGAATGAATAATAAGACTAAACAGCATTGTTGTGAAATCACACTTTAGCCACTATTCAAAATTCTCACATCAATACCTGCTAAATTTACTTGAGCTAATATCACAAATTGAAGAATCACTATATCTCCAACTACATTAATGCATTTTTTCCTGGGGGAAGGAGCGAGTGAGCAAGAGCAAGAAAGGGGGAGAGGAAAAGAGAAAGAAAGAGAGTGTGTGAGAGTGAGAAAGTGAGAGAAAGAAAAAGAGAAGGGAGAAAAATGTACATATTGCTACAGATCATGTATGCCTAATTAGGTGACCCTACCAGCGTTTCAACGATTGCCAGGTATTTCACTCTCTACAAACATCCGTGCGTGTATTCTACACATGCTTAATGCAATTATCAACATGATGTGCAGTTGGCAATGCTAAAATTTCAAGTTTCCTGTTCAGAGTGCACTTATGAAATTATCTTCCAGTAATTTATAAACAAAATGTAAATTTACCAATTTCCATATTGAAATATAGCCTCGCAAATGCTGATAATCATTTTCATTCACATATAATTGATTTCAAAAAGTCAGAAACTTTTTAACAACTGTGTCCTAATTCAGAGAGGTAGATCATCGGGGGTGGGGGATGCACCTGTAAACTCTGTTTATAGACACTAGTGTTGAAAGTTGCACTGCTAAATTATATCAAACCATGTATTTCACTAATCTGAAAATTAAAATAGCAATACAACTTTAGGACCTTTGGAGAGGATATTGGTCAAATAGTTTTAGACTTCAATTCCATTATTCAACACAAAGGAAACCACACCCTGTAACAGTATGTCTGAGGCTCCAGAAACAAAGAATAAATAAGTATGGTTTAAATTAGGGCTGTAAACAGTTAAATGAAACAGTACTATTTGGATGGCTGCAATTTCAGCTTAAATATAGGTGCGTCTACTACTCCACACCTCTTTCTTTGGAGCAATTCAGAAATAGTTCAGATTTCTATGACACCAGATACTTAGATGATTAAATATGCAACATGAAAATCAACAGCCCCAGTTTAAATTTAATTTTAAACTGCAAATAGAAAAGTGCATAAGCTGCCTCAAATTTTTGCCCTTTCAAAAACGTTCCTAATTTTAAATGCGGCAACAGCAGCTTCTTAATTTTGGCTCTGAGGATTTATGAAGTTCTAAGTGTGGTGCATTGGCGGTATTATACACAATTTCACCATTCATGCATTTACAACTGGAATCCTTCCATTGGGGCCTCTTGCTGCTGGAAGATGAACTGCTGCTGATTTTCATCTACTTGTGGTGCAATGCTCGAGTCCTCCTCCTCTATACCAAAATAATGCTCAATCAGATCAAAGGCCTTCTGATAGATCTCCTGGTTTTCATGACTTTGGAGAAATTCAATTTTGTCCAGACCTGAAATTAGAGTTCACAACACAATGTTTTATATATATGTGGCATTACCATTTCTTCACAAAGTACCCTGAATAATGTGAATGAAATGTCATGCACTATACACTAAGGTCATATGATTACGTGCATGAGAAAAATTTGCCTCAATAATTATTTCAAAAGGAACAGATCAGTGCTTCCCTTACTGAGGATGGCAGACACAAATACAGAGGTGAACATGAACTACATGAAAATGCAGAATTTTTTTTGGCTGCGTTTGCTGACAACACAACCACTAGGTGGCACAGTACTGGCACATGCGTCTCATTCACTGAAAGTTCACTGTCTGCGACGTCTCTGGAGCTGCCAGTAATAAAGATGGCGCTGCTCAATTTGCCACAAAAAGGAAATGCTACCTTAAACCCAAATCCACAGTGGCTGCAATCGCTGCCTCCATCCCACCCCAAAGTACCTGTGCTAATACAGAACCAAATAATCTCATCGCAACGCATCTTTCAATTTTCTCTTTTTATGGTTATTCTAACATATTGGTTTTGGAAACAGATTCATGTGATCATTGATTAATTCTCTTGCACAATTACAGCAGTACAAATGGATTTAGGCTATAGTTCAGATGGAAGCCATTGTGCTTCTCTTCACCGCACCCTCCTGCACGCATCTGTTAGCCGCTTCCCCCTCTCAGCCACTTGCTTCCGCCCTCGCCGCTTCCCCACCTCAGCCGCTCGCTCCCCACTCTCCACAACCCCCCCCCCCCCCACCAACCCTGATGGCTGCTCGCTCCAGGCCTCACCGCTTCCCTCCTCTTGGCCCACGTCGCCCCGTCACCCCTCGGCTGCTCGCTCCCCACCTTGCCACTCTGGCGGCTCATTCCCCACCCCCTGCCGGAGTAGGGAGGACGGGAACGAGGGGATGAGGGGAAGAAGCAGCAAGGGCGGGTGCGAGTGGCTGATGGAAGGTGGCGGGGAGCGAGCGGCCAAGGGAGGAGGTGGCGAGGGAGAGAGTGAGTGGCTGAGGGAAGACAGGCAGCAAGCGGTCCCGTTCCAGCATGCGATGATGTTTTCGAGCACATGTGCGAATTAGTCCTGGCAAGCCAGGTGCTGAGGTAGGCTGCGCATGCCCAGCACCACATTGGCAGGAAGGAAGTATTCTGTGCATGTACGCAGCTAGGAACGCACTAATGACGTCGGCGCTTGGCTGCATGGTCAGTCACTGACAAAGCTTACAGAGAGACCAGGTCGCTGTACTATCTAATTTTCTAACTTGAATGAGCATACTGGGAAAATGTATAAAATGCTGACCACAAGGATATATTTGAATTACAAAAAATTATTTTGGGAAGTACTACTTTTGTAGTGTGGTTTTAATTTTAATTATACTTTATTAAATAAAAATATTTCAATGGTCGTAGAGACATCACTTGTCTTTTTGCCCATTGTGACAACACCTTCACATTACAAGGTTATTTCTTCAGTTGCAGAAGAAACTGAATAAAGCCTGCAGCTGGGCTGTTCCATTAATATTTCAGCTCACATTTGGAGAGCTGTCAGGTTGGAGTAGATTTTTGAGATAGGGAGGGGTGTGACCATGGAGAAATCTGAAACCAAGGATGAGAATTTTAAAATTGAGGTGTTGCTAAACCAGAAGCCAATGTAGGCCAGCAAGTACAGGGGTGATCGGTGGATGAAAACTAGTGCAAGTTAGGATATGGACAACAGAGCTTTCAATAACCTCAAGTTTAGAGACTGGCCAGGAGTGCATTGGAATAAACAAGTCGAAAGGTAACAAAGACATAGATGAGGGGGTTTCAGCAACAGATGAGCTGAGGCAGGGGCAGAGCTGGGCAATATTATGGAGGTGGAAATAGGCAGCATTAATGATGAATGCGGTTGGGAGTTCATCTCGGCGTCAAATATGACACCAAGGTTGCCAACAGTTCAGCTGAGCCTCAGACAGTTGCCAAGGAGAGGGATGGAGTGAGTTGGTGGTTGGGGAATGGAATTTGTAGCGGGGATTAAAGACAATGGCTTTGGTCTTCCCAGTGTTTAGTTGGAGGAAATTACTGCGCATTCAGTATTGATACTGGACAAGCAGTCTGATCATTTAGAGAATTTAGTTCGAAAGAGATGGTGGTGGTGGTGGTGGTGGTGATGTTGAGCTGGGTGTTGCCAGAATACATGCAGAAACTGAAGCTGTTTTTCAGAACTATGTTGTCAAGGGGTAGAATGCAAATGAGAAGCAGTAGGGAGCTAAAGATAGATCCTAGGGACTACCAGAGGTAATGTTGCAGGAGCAGCAAGACAAGCCTTTGAAGGGTGATTTTCGGACTAAAGCTGGATAGATAAAAATGAAACCAGGCAAGTGCTGTCGCACATAGCTGGACAACTGTGGGACATATTAACCCTAAAGTACAAACAGTTGCAACAATTTTAGATAAAAACATTTAATTGTTTACACTTCTGCCTCCCCTTTCTCTCCATCATCCATCTAGTCCCCATATTTAAGTTTCTACTGAAAGTCACTTTCCTCAAAAAATCTTTAAAATCTTTTCAATCCCCGTTTTCTTTGCCCTGTCCATTTTGGTCAGAGGAACTTTCAAAAACTGATCTGCGATTGTCTGAAAATCAGATTCAAGATGGGTTTAATATAATTAATTCAACAACTGATATTTAAAAACACGAAGCCAGAAGTGGGTGTTGCCACATGTAAATTTGTTTGTAGCTCCAATGCCCAAAGGAAAGCAGAAGCTTTAACTCCTCCATTGCCAACTAAGTATTATTTCATTGCAGTGGGGGAAAAAAAAAAGATATATCTAGAAGGGAGGCTATATTATTGGCTCTGTAATATTAGGAGTTTCTCACCATAGGCTTCTTCAATAAGCGCACAGTATGGATTGATGC
Organism: Heterodontus francisci; assembly: GCF_036365525.1. Classification (NCBI taxonomy): domain Eukaryota; kingdom Metazoa; phylum Chordata; class Chondrichthyes; order Heterodontiformes; family Heterodontidae; genus Heterodontus; species Heterodontus francisci. The sequence continues at coordinate 118,291,930 of NC_090373.1, read as the reverse complement.
CAGTTCCATTCTGTTTGGCCTCTTGCTCTCCTAATCGTAGAATGTTTTCTAGCCCATTCAAAGCAACCTGGACTATTTTGGAGTCCATGACTGTAAGTAAGTCACAGAGAGGCTTGATGCAGCTCAAATCCACTAAATATCTTCAAAGGAAAACAAAAGGTGCCAGTTAACAACTTAAGTTTTTAATTAGTCAATTATACAACAGAATCTGAATATCCTATGCCTTCCTGTAAGTCATTTGAGAAGTGCTGAGCATAAACAGATATTGTTTTAGCAGGTAGTCTAAGGTTTTTTAAAAAATCCTTTATTACAGTGCTAATAAACTAGTTTTCTTCTTGCCACTCAACTACTTAATGTCCACTGTTGAGTGACCCAATGAAAACAGTTTCAGTTTATGTAACAATATATTCCAACGTTAAAAAAACTTGACATCAATACCAAATTGTAAGTTTCAAATCTTCATGCTAGTAGACGAGTAAACATTTATAGATAACTAATTATACATAAGAAACATCTGTAATGCTTGGGTTTCACTAATGATTTGAAGTACAGGGTTGAAAATTTAAACAGTAGTAAAGATTATACCATTCACATTTCATTTATAGATTTTTGTTAAAGACAACAAAGATAAACAATTGAATCTTAAATGTCAGTAGATTAAAAATAGTGTGAAGCATTTTATCCAAAAGATAAGAAAATGAGTGAAGCAGAATGGCTTTGTAGGTCGACATTTGTGTTGACTAGTGGAATTTTCTATCATAGATCATTTGAAGCTGGCACCAGAGAAATGTTTTCTGACAGATTAAATGTCTAAAATTACCGATTTATACAATAACTTGACAGAATAAATCTGACTCATGGTACACAGCTTTTAAAAAAGCTAAGTATATCAAAGAACCAGTGATCCATTACTGATTTCTGAGCATTGTAAAACAAGTGTTATAAATAGAAAAAAAAAACAGATGCTCAAGTCACACCATTTCAAATCTAAAGGTATAAGCATCTCTCTTCAACAGTAATATTCTTAACCTAAATGCGGATGGAATGGAAAAGAACATACGCATGCACACTGAGTAGCCCATTCATTGGTTATAATTACCTGATCTGTTCTGGAGTCCCTCCAGAAGTTGCATTTGTGATAGCCCAAGCAGCCTCCTTTCTAGTGCGGAATTCAGCCTTTTGGAGAACATCAATCAGCACTGGGAAAATATTTGCATCTATTACAGCCTATTAAGTATAAAACAGAATATGAATATCAAATCAAGTAGTCTGAGCAAATTAGGTAACAAAAACTATGTAGAAAAACAAGCAACAGCTATTCAAAACAAAATTTGAACTGACTGTCATCTTTCCTTGTCAAAAAACTGATCTACGCAGCTGCTATTGCATTTCACTTCTGCAACTATAGGTTTCTAGAAGGATGAATACACTGAACGGTTCCAGTAGAAGTTGAATATAAATGTCCCACACAACTTTTTTTTTTTTTTTTTTTAAATCGGTCTGACAGAAAAGTTCCTCCAAACCAGAAGTAGCATGTCATACCATTCCCTAACTGATGGGGAGGCTGGGTAAATAGTTTTTGCTTCTCCTTAATGGGTCACCAGGAGGTGCAACTGATGGTTATCCTTATTTGTCTCTTTCCTCTTAGCATAGAAAAGTATTTACCTCCAAATTTAAATGCTCACCACCAGCAGCTATGCCTTCAGCTGCTGAGGCCCTAAGCTCTGACCTGCCTCCCCAAACCACTCCGCCTCTCTTTCCTCCTGTGAGACGCTCATAAAAACCTAACTTTCTGGCAAAGCATTTGGTCATGTGGTTCGGTGCAAAATTTGTTTGATAACACTCCTGTGAAGCACCTTGGGATGTCTTACTATGTTAAAAATGTCCATATATCAATGCAAAATATGTTGCTAGGAGATGCAACATTTTAAAATTTACTTTTTACTTTGTCCAGTACAATTTTAAAGATATGACTGGTTGACTACATCAGTTGACAGCTTGGACTGAAGCTCCTAAAAGAAAAAGAATCTGACTCTAGTATGGAAAACAGATTTAGTATTTTCTGGACAACCTCACTTATGGAATTTATCATGAAAATGTGCGAATCTGCCTGACACTGAAGTTTAGAAAAAAATGTATGATCTTAATTGCCTTTGTTGTGTGGCTCGCTTTCACTTGTGGATTTTGATCAGTTCCCAACAGGTGCAAGTTAAAATGGAGAGGATTGCAGTACATTGGAACAAAGGCTATTCAACCCCTTGAGCCTGATCTGCCATTCAATTTGATCATGGTTGATCAGTATCTTAACTCCAGCCATTGTTCCATATCTTGATACCTTTACAAAACAAAAATCCACAGCATCAGTCTTTAAAATTTCAACTGATCCAGCATGCGCTGAATGCACTGACTTTTTGAGGGTTTGGGGAGGGGGGTTGGGGGGAAATGTGGGGCGGGGTAGAACCCATGGGCCGGAATTTTACCAGTATGCTGTGGGTCCTGCTGCCAGAACCAAATGCCAGTCCTGAGCTTGTGCTTCCATTAAGTATGGTGGTCTGCCTCTCCAAGCTGCCGGTTGAATCAGAGGGCCGGCAGCCCCACCGACAGAGGTAGCTGCTGCAGGGAGGCACGTCTCCATTTTGAGGTGCCTACATAGGGCCAGAGAATTTGTTTTAAAAATGCACTGGGGCCAGGTAGGCAGGCCCCCTTGATCAGAGGGATGAACCCTCCAGCAGCAGCTATCACTGCCGGAGACCCCCTCTGTGGGACATGAATCCCCTGGGAAGGAAAGGAGGGCTGGCTCCAAACCCCTAATACCTCCACCGGAAAGCCACCTCAATATACTTGAGATCTCCCCACACGGTGGGCTGTGGGGGTGGGGGGGGGGGGGGGGCGCCTTCCAACACCAGTGAAAATGCCAGCAGGGGTATAAAATGGCCATTAACAGGTCAGTTACCTTACAAAAGCAAAATACTGCAGATGCTGGAAATCTGAAATTAAAACAGAAAATGCTGGAAATACTTAGCAGGTCTGGCAGCATCTGTGGAGAGAGAAAGAAAGTTAATGTTTCAGGTCAATGACCCGAGTTCTGATTAAGGCTAATCAACCTGAAATGTTAACTCTTTCTCCACAGATGCTGCCAGATCTGAGTATTTCCAGCATTTTATTTTTATTGCAGTTAATTACCTTAATTGGCTGAGCTGCTGTTCCCATGTTTGTAAATATCCCTTGGTGGCAAGAAAACATCGGGCTTCCCTCCCGATGTTCTCTGCTGGCATTTTACCAGCCCTCCCACCTCCCAGCCAGTCTCTGCAGGGCTGTTAAAATCCCAGCCATGGTTTCCATTACACTTTGTGATAAAGTGCTTAGTAATATCATTCCTAAATAGCCTAGCTATCATTTTAAGATTATGCCTCTTGTTCTGATTCTCCCACCAGCAAAAATACTGTATATCCCCTCGTGAGCCCCTTTATCATGTTAAACATTTTAAAGTTACATCACCTCCCACTCAAAATTCAAGGGAATACAAGAAGTTAATGAAAACTGTCCTCATTAATTTAACCCTTTAAGCCCTGGTATAATTCTGATGAATCTGCAATGTACCTTTTCCAAGGCCAATGTATTTTTCCCAAAACTGAATGGAATTGCATTTGAATTCCAATAAGATAAAAGGCTACATTCCATTAACCTTTTGATTCTCTTTTTGTACCTATGCACCAGCTTTTGGTGATTTATATACATCAACACCTAATTTCCTTTACTTCTCTGCAGCTCCTAGACTGCCATTAAGACAATATTCTAAATTTCCTTTCTCAGATTCCAAGTTTATGCCCTCCCATGTCCCCACATTGAATTTCATTTATCAGTTTCTCCCACTCAGTCCATGTCCCGTTGCAACTTTCTTCGCCCATCCACACAACTTTCTGTGCCTCCTAGCTTATCATCCACAAACTTGGACATAAAACTCTTGATTCCTTCATCTGCGTTATACACACAAACACTTGTACAGATTAGCATGCACACATTATGGACACAATACAGATCCCCAAGGAACATCACTCATCACATCCCATCTATCACAGAATGAGCACCTTATCCCTGCTCTCCATCACCTACCTCCAGACTAATTAAAGTTTTCCTTCACAGAACATTGATCTTCACAAACATATGAAAATGACGGACAGAAAAAAACCATCACACCTGCCTCATATAGACAAGATGCCTTACGTAGGACACCTATCCATCTACCAATCTCCTGGGAGAGGGAGAAAAAGTTTTTAAAAAAAGCCAATTTAGGGGGAAGAATCTGCAAAATTCCTGACATATCACAAGTCAGGCACAATATAGAACATTTAAATATCACACTTTCATTCAGCAATGCTAAAAAAAAGGCTCCCAAATAAGGCAATAGGTAACAGGCAGATTTTGCATTACTTTGAGACCAGCAAGGTGCAAGTAAATCACCTGGATTTGTGCTCTATTTCCTGCAGTAATGTTGGAAACTGTCCAGCAAGCTTCCTTCCTTATAGATTCTTTCGGGCTGCTCAACAAATGAAGGAGGCAGGGAAGTGCAGAGCAGTTCAAAATCACCTAAATGAAGTAACAAGTCAAAATTGATGGACATTTCTACTTAGTAATTTCATAATGCGAAAGTTGACAATTAAATTTCCAATCTCAAATAAAACAGCTATCCAAAAGCAAGCAAATGGAAACATTTTAAAACTTGAGACATCAGCTCAAACTAGGTATATAATTTAGAAAAAAAACACTAGAACCAGTAAAGTGGTCTCCACATATTTAGGTTACACTATAGAATGTGCTTTTTCCCCTCCCCCTGGCAAATTAAAATTTTAGACTACATATTGCAGCAGAATTTAAACATTTTGATTCTACCAAAGAACAGAATATAAACTTATTTCAATATAACACCCCTCCCTCTTATATAAATATGAAAATATATAGTTCCTTAATACCTTCAAAACAAAAAGGCAGCTAGATCCTCGTTTAAGGATTGCATGCTGTTATATTAATCCTAATACTTGTAATGACCTTATAAAGGTCAAATTTGCTCCTCTCATCTACAAGATAGAAATTCCATAAGAGGTGCTCGTTTCTATAGCATGCTTTCCTGATGTCTACTTGTATCAAATTCTTATACCCAAATGGCTCCAGAATATTGAATAAAAATTTGTGAACTGGTATTTTACTGTAACTGTTTCCTAATCCTCTTATGATTACACTGAATCCCACTCCTTAGAATACTACGCTAATTCTTAAGCAAGTGCCACAATTCCAGTCAGCATCTTCCTCAAGAAGGCTGCACCATCACCATAGTTTGAAAGGCTATGGGTCTGCACCTGCCTATCCCAGACTGGGGTACTGATTCTAATCAGATTATTGTGGCGAATGCCAAAAGGAGGTCAGGCAGTTTTCCCCACAGGAAAAGGAAATGACATTAGTAGTTTTATTCAGACCCTTTCACCTGCTGTAACCGGAAATAATTCCATCTCTTATCAGCATTGCCTTGCCTTCTTTTGCATGGATCAATACTGAATCCCAGCTAAGTCAACAACTTATTGATGGGTAGGCTGTGAATGGAGATTCAGAGGTAGACAGAGGAGCAAGTCTGCCAAGGATCATAGGAGAGAGGCAAGGCAGGCCGCAAATAATTCTTGGATATACAAGGAGCACAAATGCTTTAAAAAAAAAAAAAGTGGTCACCTTTCCCAATATGAGCAAGACCAAAGTTCAGTCCCTCTTAGTCCATGATCCACTTTACCACATGTTGGAGCCATTAAATCCTGCCATCTTGATACTGCTCTCCCCATCTTTAAAATCTCATGAATACCAATCTCTCCAACAGCACCTTTTTGATTTTTCCAATTTCCCCCTCCTGTTCAGATCTGATCCCCAACCATGAATTATTGTATCCTCTACATGGATTTGTATGGGCATTCTGCTGGTGTCACTAATTATTATGCCAAATTCCAAGCACATTAGTAAAACTTTGGCTCAGTTTTTTTTATTTTAATGAAAATTGAAATTAGTCACTTCACATTAGCAATCATGAGACAGGACCAAATACAACAAGGTTGCCCATGCTGAATGCTAAATTTGTGATGACATTTGCCTTCTTCTGCCAAAGATAATTACATAATTTTTTTAAAATTCATTCGTGGGATGTGGGTGCCGCTGGCAAGACCAGCATTTTAATGCTCATCCCCAACTGCCCTCGAGAATGCGGTGGTTAGCTGCCTTCTTGAACTGCTGCAGTTTGTTTGGAAAGGATACTTCCAATGTGCCATTGGGGAGGGAATTCCAAGATTTTGATCCAGCAACAGTGAATGTACGTCGATATATTTCCAAGTCAAGCCTGCTGCTCACAGACTTGCTACTCAACAGGAGCGAGAGAGGGGATCAGCAGGAAGGTGCAGCTCGGAGAACATACCAAGCACACAAGGTCTACAGGCAGAGGATAAGGTTCCTCCACATGTTAGAACATTAGTCTCAGGAGGCTCAATGTTGCATCAGGCGGTGGCAGATATATGCATTTTGTTGGAACAAGACATGCGGCTAAGTGGACCTGTTGGCCATACTTTGCCAGTAGCTGTCAAAGTTAACACTGCTCTCAACTGCTTTGCCTCTGGATTCTTGCAGGGCTCTGCCGGAGATGTGTGCAGAATCTGATAGTCGGCGGCCCACATTTGCATAAGACAGCTGATAGCTCGTTTGACAGGGCCAGCAATTACATACACATTTTCTGTGACATCAGTCAGAACGAGTGGAACCTCAAGTTGGCGGCTCTGCTAGGTCTCCCGCTGCTGTGGGCGTCATTAACTGCCTGCATGCGGCAATCAAGGCACTCCAGATCATCTAGGAGAATTCATCAACTGCAAGAACTTCCACTCCATCAATGTGCAGCTGGTGTGCAACCACAAAAAGATATTCATGCAGGTGTGCACAAGATTCCTGAGCAGCTGCCATGATGGTATCATTTTTTTTTTTAAGTTTCTCTTTCATCATCCAGGGAGCCCTGCCTTTATTCTGTCTTTCTCGGTCGTGGGATTGTAACTTGAAAGAACTAGAGGCAACAAGAGTTAAAACTGTTTTTTATACAGCGAGTGGTTAGGATCTGGAAAACCCTGTCAGAGTGTGGTGGAGGCAGATTCAATCAGCTTTCAAAAGGGAATTGGAGAATTACCTAAAGAGAAAATATTTGCAGCACCACAGAGAAAAGGTAGGGGAGTGGGACTAGCTGAGCAGCTCTTACTGAGGGTATGGGCATGACAGGCCGAATGGCCTCCTTTTGTGCTGTAAATATTGTGATTTTATGCTTTCGACCTGTGTCAATCTACCCTCCCTCACCTCACACCATGAAACAGACTTACTGGCTGGGCGCTGAGACAAGTGACACCCACTTAAAACTGATGTCACTGATGAAGAACCCAACCAATGAGGCCCTTGAGTAATACAAGGAAAGCCATATAACAATCAGATGTGCTATTAAGCAAACATGGTGCAGGTGCACTTTAGGTGCCTGGACAGATCTGGAGGTAACCTTCAGCACACACCAGCAAAGGTCTCCAGAATGGTTGTACTGTGCTGCACTCAGCAAAATAATTCATGGGGGCGAGGTTTAGACCTGCAGAAGGACCAAAGTGCAGAGCAGAGCCTCTTTGGGGAAGGAGGAAGCCAAAGCACCAGCTCTCACTGCTGCCAGATTCACTTAGGTTCCACCAGTTCACCAATCTGACAATCACATGCGGAAGCCATTCCTTCCCACTCCAATGACACGAATACAAAGCAGTCCTGCAAATAACCAAGCATCCCTTTCAGATTCCTCCCCCCCCCCCCACCCCATTCATCACAAGCTAAATGGTTAATGGGCAAGACGGGAAAGTGGTAGAAACATAGAAAATGTACGGCACAGAAGGAGGCCATTCAGCCCAGCTTGCTCTGCTGGTTGAAAAAGAGCCATCAAGACTGATTCCATTTTCTAACTTTTGGTCCGTAGCCCTGTAGGTTACAGCACTTAAAGTGCATATCCAACTATTTTTTTTTTAAAATACAAGGGTTTGTACCTCAACACCCTTTCAGTTCCAGACCCCAACCACCCTCTGGGTGAAAATAATTCTCAACTCCCCTCTAATCCTTCTACCAATTAGATTAAATCTATTTCCCTGGTTATTGACCTCTCTGCTTAGGGAAATAAGACCCTCCTATTCACTATCTAGGCCTCTCAATTTTATCCACCTCATGCTGGCAGATGCCACCGCTTCCCACCATCCCCAGCATGTTGTGAAATTAAAATCCAGCCCCTAAGACTCGAAAGAAAAAATGCAAGGAGATGACTGATTAATCTATTTGGATGATTCTGTTTGAGAAACAAAATACTGTCCAGGATAGCAGGATAAATGCCTACTTTTGGGATCTTTACCTTCCCCTAAAACAGAACAGCAGACAGAGCCTTAGTTTAGCATCTCAACAGAAGAAAAACTCCACAGAACTCCCTCCATACTAAATTGAAACATCAGCCTAGATTACATGCTTTAGGTCCTGGACGGAACTTAAACCAATGACCTTAGCACTCCAACCTGTGTCAACCAAGAGTCAAAATGACACTTATAACCCAAGTCCAAAGGAAAAAAATGTAACTGAATAATAAAAATGCTATGTTGTAAACTTTGGGGCTGGGTGAAGCTGGAATAGTTAACTCATACAGCCAAAAGGTATTGAGTGATTACTTCAAGATATCGGTTCAGTTTATATCAAGACCAAAGTGCAAAAAAGCCATTTACTGTCACAATGTTTCAGGACTAAATACACATAGTAATTCATGTACAGAAATTACACAGTTGTGCTAGAATTAAAATAACAGTCTCACAGACATACTGTGAAGCTGAAGGGTAGAATTTGAAAAATGTTTTCTTACCTGTGTCTGGATGTCATCTCCAGTAACTATGTTTCCTACAGCCCTCAGTGCAGGTGATACAACCTTATAATCATTATGCCTATTAAAAAAATGCACAACACTTATCTTTACATTTCAAAGCAAAATATTTACAAATTGTTAAAAAATACTTTCATTCAGCAAGAGTAGACATAAGAGTTGATTTTTGTTAAAAATTTAGAGGCTCTAAATACCAATTTAGGTTGCATTTGCTGACAATGTAACCACTAGGTGGCGCAGTGCAGGCACATGCACAAATGCAGCCTCTGACTAAATCACTGTCTGCGATGCCTCAGGCAGCTGCCAGTAATAAAAATGGCACTGTTCAATTTGTCATAAAAAAACAAATTAAACCCAAACCCCCTCAATGGTTGCGATCGGTGCCTCCATCCCATCCCCAACAGTACCCTGCTCCATCCTGCCATCACGCTTCGCTGCTCCCTCCCGCACCTGTCTGCTCGGCGCTTGCTCCCTGCTGCCTCCCCTCAGCTGCTCGCTCCCGGCCTCGCTGTTTCTCCACCCACCCCCCGCCTCCCACACCATGGCTGCTTGCTACCTGTGTCACCCTGTCACCCCTTGGCCGCTTGCTGTCCGCCACTTCTGTGGGTGGTGTGGCAGGGAGCGGTTGGCTGGTGGGGGGGGGGAATGGTAATGCCGGGCGCGAGCGAGCAGCGGTGGGGGGGGGGGGGGGGGTGGAGGGGGGCCGCGGCAGTGAAGCCAGGAGCTATTGGCCGAGAGGCAGTAGCAGCAAGGGTGGGAGCGAGCAAATGGCCAAAGCGAGGTTCTGTTGGGGGGGGGTGGGGGGGAAGAGAGGGGGGGAGATATTAAGGCAGCGATTGCAACCATTGAGGGGAGGCAACGCTGGGACATTACATCTGGCATCACTGCGCGCATGAGCAGATTCATACTGGCAAGTGTGGTTAGGAGACGCACATTTATTTAAAGCAATAAATATTACCAGTGCCAAATCAGAGATATTTTTATGTGAAATTATACAAGACAAAAGATAAGCTGTACAAAATTAATATATTTGGGGTTTTGTGCACAGATTAGTTCTTAAGCAGTATTATTTACTACTTCCTAGTACACATTATGACCAGGGTCACAAGTTTATAATGATTAAGTCAAATTCAATTCTTTAATTATATGGAATTCTGAGATTTTACATTGGGGTAGAAAATCACATTCCACAATTCTATGAAAATCAAAACTCAATAGTCTTTTAATTTAAATAAAAATGCTTTGGAGACAGAAGAACTGCTATCACAAGATTAAGACAACACTAGTTTAGCAAACTTATTAAAGGCCAAGAAAGAAAATCCAGATGCTTACATCAAAAGCTCCACTAATCGCCTACAAACTCCAGAATCAATAACTATTTGTATTTTCTCATTGGGTCCATCGGAAAGATAAGAAAGGGCCCAGCAAGCATCAGCCAAGACATCAGGATCACTGCTAAATAATAGCCTTGACAATACGTTCAAGCAGGGAGACACCTAAAACAGAGGCATGCAAACAGTAGTAAGATTTATATTAAGTAATTATACAATGGAATAGTTTTACACAGGGTTCAAGATTGTTGGTAGGGTATGGAACACAGATTGGGATTATTTTGATCAATTTGGATGTTGAGAGTCCCACCTCCAGAATGCATGGAGGGTTCTTAAGGCACAAACAGGTAAATTTGAACTTCAAGAAATAGAAAAGTCACTTCGGAAATAGTATACAGGAATAAAGTAAAATATAAAAAAAAATATAGATTAATTTCTTAGTTTAGTACTGACTTCAACACTGAAATTATGAGGAATGTATAATGTTCCTTTTTATTTTAAAACAAAAGGGCGAGCAATTTACCTTTTCAAAATCTGGGGGTGGATTCTTTCCCCTGCATAAGTTGGACAAAGCCCACACAGCATTTCTTGTTGTAGTAAGTCGGTTCGACTTAGTTAATAACCTGGAGTTTAAAATAAAGTCTTTGTTAGAAAGAAAAAGCTTTTGAGGAAGCAATACCATTTTGTAATCTTAATTATTTAGCCACAGCCAACACATTTATTGACAGACCAACTAATTTACTCAAAATGGCTATGATAACGGTTCTGGTAACACCTCCGATGTATTACATTTTGCTTTAAAAATAAAATGTTAGATTACTTACGACAGCAGGTTTAGGAGAAATAATCTAACATTCTTCCTTTGTTCAGGCTCTGCACAGAAAGCTGTACAGCAACTATGATGTGATGAGGTCTCACAGCTTTAAGCCAGCTTAGAGTACAACAGCACGAAAGTGCCATTAGCACTGATATATCCAATCAAAACACTAATATTTTTATATAAAGAACGGAAAGAATTCCTACAGCACCCAAGTATGTTGCACTAGAAGTGTGCACTGTACAGGCAGAGTGAGCCTTAATTTTCTTTCCCAGCTCCTACCCCAACCACAATGCAACAATGCAAAATAGTCCATTACCTTCTTAGTTAATCTGTGGGGTAATAGATTTAACCACTGGATTTTTCCTAAAACAAGCCACCACAGATAGATTATGTACAGGAATTGATAGGCGTAGTCTATAGGCCACCAAATAATAACAGCACATTGGGGCGGGCAATAAACAAAGAAATAACTAATGCCTGTAAAAATGGTATGGCAATTATCATGGGGGATTTTAATCGACATGTAGATTGGTCAAACCAGCTCAGTCAGGGTAGCCTTGAGGAGGAATTCGTTGAGTGTATCCGTGATAGTTTTCTTGAACAGCATGTAATGGAACTGACGAGGGAGCAAGCTATCCTAGATCTAGTCCTGTGTAATGAGACAGGAATAATTAATTACCTCATAGTTAGGGATCCTCTTGGAAGAAGTGATCACAGTATGGTTGAATTTAGAATACAGATGGAGTGTGTGAAGCTAAAATCCAATACCAGGGTCCTGTGCTTGAACAAGGGGGACTACAATAGAATGAGGGAGGACTTGGCTAAAGTAGACTGGAAACAAAGATTTTACGGTGGGACAGTTGACGAGCAGTGGAGGACTTTCAAAGCAATTTTTCAAAATGCTCAGCAAAAGTATATTCCAGTGAAAAGGAAGGACTGGAAGAAAAGGGGTAATCTGCCATGGGTGTCTAAGGAAATAAGGGAGGCTATCAAATTGAAAGAGAAGGCATACAAAGTGGCCAAAAGCAGCATGAAACTAGAAGATTGGGAAAACTTTAAAGGTTAACAGAAAGCTACAAAAAGAGCTATAAAGAAAAGTAAGATAGAACATGAGAAAAAACTAGCACAGAATATAAAGACAGATAGCAAAAGTTTCTATAAATATATAAAACAAAAAAGAGTGGCTAAAGTAAACGTTGGTCCTTTAGAGGATGAGAAGGGGAATTTAGTTATGGGATATGATGAAATGGCCGAGGCATTGAACAGATATTTTGTATCGGTCTTCACAGTGGAGGACATTAATACCATGCCAGTAATTGACAAAGAGACGAACGTAGGTGAGGACCTGGGAACAATCATTATTACGGAAGAGGTAGTGTTGGGCAAGCTAATGGAGCTAAGGATTGATAAGTCTCCTGGCCCTGATGGAATGCATCCCAGAGTACTAAAAGAGATGGCGGGAGAGAGAGCAGGTGCACTGACGGTAATTTTCCAAAATTCGCTGGACTCTGGGGTAGTCCCAGCTGATTGGAAAACAGCAGATGTGACGCCACTGTTTAAAAAGGGAGGTAGACAAAAGATGGGGAATTATAGACCGGTTAGCTTAACCTCTGTAGTGGGGAAGATGCTTGAGTCTATTATCAAGGAAGAAATAGCAGGGCATCTCGATAGAAATTGTCCCGTTGGGCAGACGCAGCATGGGTTCATGAAGGGCAGGTCATGCTTGACAAATCTTTTGGAATTCTATGATGACATTACGAGCAAGGTGGACAATGGGGACCCAGTGGATGTGGTGTACCTAGATTTCCAAAAGGCCTTCGACAAGGTGCCGCACAAGAGGCTGCTGTATAAGATAAGGATGCATGGCGTTAGGGGTAAAGTATTAGCATGGATAGAGGATTGGTTGACTAACAGGAAGCAGAGAGTGGGGATAAATGAGTGCTATTCAATGGGTGGCAGTCACTAGTGGTGTGCCTCAGGGATCGGTGTTGGGACCGCAATTATTTACAATTTATATAGATGATTTGGAGTTGGGGACCACGTGTAGGGTGTCAAAGTTTGCAGATGACACTAAGATGAGTGGCAGAGCAAAGTGTGCAGATGACTGTGAAACTTTGCAGAGGAACATAGATACATTGAGTGAGTGGGCAAAGGTCTGGCAGATGGAATACAATGTTAATAAATGTGAAGTCATTCATTTCGGTAGGAGTAACAGTAAAAAGGATTATTACTTGAATGGTAAAAAGTTGCAGCATGCTGCTATGCAGAGGGACCTGGGTGTCCTTGTGCATGAATCACAGAAGGTTGGTCTGCAGGTACAGCAAGTAATTAGGAAGGCAAATGGAATTTTGTCCTTCATTGCTAAAGGGATTGAGTTTAAAAGCAGAGAGGTTATGTTGCAGCTGTATAAGGTACTGGTGAGGCCGCACCTGGAGTACTGTGTGCAGTTATGGTCTCCTTACTTGAGAAAGGATAAACTGGCACTGGAGAGGGTGCAGAGGAGGTTCACTAGGTTGATTCCAGAGTTGAGGGGGTTGGTTTATGAAGAGAGACAGAGTAGATTGGGATTATATTCATTGGAGTTCAGAAGAATGAGGGGGGGGATCTTATAGAAACATATAAAATCATGAAGGGAATAGATAAGACACAAGTAGAGAGGAATTTTTCCACTGGCAGGTGAAGCTAGGACAAGAGGGCATAGCCTCAAGATTAGATGGAGCAGATTTAGGACTGAATTAAGAAGGAACTTCTTCACCCAGAGGGTTGTTAATCTATGGAATTCCTTGCCCAGTGAAGTAGTTGACGCTTCTTCAGTAAACATCTTTAAAGCTAAGGTAGATATCTTTTTGAACAATAAAGGAATTAAGGGATACGGTGGGAGTGCGGGCAAGTGGATCTGAGTCCACGAAAAGATCAGCCATGATCTTATTGAATGGCGGAGCAGGCTCGAGGGGCTGGACGGCCTACTCCTGCTCCTAGTTCTTATATTTACCTTGTGATTGAAGACGATCAATTATAAGTGTTCAACTCATCTTGCTTTTCGCCTCCACAACACAATCTGGAAATTAACTGATCAAATAAGACTGCTCTGCTGGCATTATGTCAGGGGCTTAAGAGGCTCTGAAGCAAATTAAGAAAAGCAAACCAAGGTCAACTGTGCCTAAGCTCACTCCCCTCTAACGTTAGCTATTCTCATCTGATTTCCCTGTACCAAGAACAAAGATGCTACAATAGACTCATTTTCTGGCCTCTCAAAGACATCTACAAGGGTAAAGTCAGGAATGCAACCTGTTGACAGATGCAGCTGTAACACTCAAGAAGCTCGACACTGCCAATGTCAGAGCTGTTTGCTTTATCAGTGGTCTTGCCATTGGACTTAGTATCAACTCACTTCATCACTAGAGCTCTGTAGATAGTCAGTTATTCAGCACTTTGGCCCATCATGTCCATGCCGGCCATCAAGCACCTATCTGTTCTAATCCTATTTTCCAGCACTTGGCCCGTAGCCTTGTATGCTGTGGCGTTTCAAGTGCTCATCTAAATAATTCCTAAATATTGAGGGTTCCTGCCTCTACCACACCTTCAGGCAGTGCATTCCCGATTCCAACCACCCTCTGGGTGAAACATTTTTTCCTCAAATCCCCTCTAAACCTCCTCCCCTTACCTTAAATCTATACCCCCTGGTAATTGACACCTCCGCTAAGGAAAAAAGTTTCTTCCCATCTACCCCCCTCATAATTTTGTATACTTCAATCAGGTCCCCCCTCAGCCTTCTCTGCTCTAAGGAAAACAACCCTAGCCTATCCAGTCTCTCTTCATAGCTGATATGCTCCAGCCCAGGCAACATCCTGGTGAATCTCCTCTGCACCCTCTCCAGTGCAATCACATCCTTCCTATAGTGTGGTGACCAGAACTGTACACAGTACTTCAGCTGTGGCCCAACTAGCATTTTATACAGTTCCATCACAACCTCTCTGCTCTTATATTCTATGCTTCGGCTAATAAAGGCAAGTATCCCATATGCCTTCCTGACCACTTTATCTAACTGTGCTGCTGCCGTCAATGATCTATGGATAAGTACACCAAGGTCCCTTTCTACTTCCTAGGGTCCTACCATCCATTGTATATTCCCTTGCCTTGTTAGTCCTCCCAAAATGCATCACCTCACACTTCTCAGGATTAAATTCCATTTGCCGTTGCACTGCCCATCTTACCAGCCCATCTATATCGTCCCGTAATCTAAGGCTTTCCTCCTCACTATTTACGATACCACTAATTTTCATGTCAATTGCAAACTTAACTGATCATACCTCCTATATACAGATGCAGTATCGCTCATCTACAGGATGCTCTGCTGTAATTTAGGATGGTATCAACAGCATCTACCACCAAAATGAACAAGAACTTTAGAACACAGTCACTTCCAAGTTCCCACTCAAAAACACAGCATCCCTAATTGGAAATTTGACATTCCTTCAGCATTGGCTTGATACCTTGGAATTCCCTACTTAACACCATTGGAGAAACACCATCACCACTAGGAATGCAGTGGCTCAGAAGCAAGGCTCACGATCACCTTCTCATGTCAACTAGCAATAGGCTTTGCCAGCACTTCCCGCATCGAGAACAAAAAAAACATACATTTTTTTGTTGGTCTACTGCCATAAACTTACTGTAAGAGAGGCGGAAGAATTCCACAGTTTAATACAAAGTCTCTGCATTCAGCATTGTCACCTGCAATGTTGCCCAGTGCCCAGACTGCCTACAAGACAATACAATCAAAACAATTGAAAGGTATGCCCAGTTATATTTTGACATTTAAGAGGCATTAACACATTACAAAAACTATTTGTATTTTTAGTTATATTGCTCCTTTGTCTTTTTTTCTGGATGTGTAGAATATGCAATTTTAGATCACAGAATTGTAATATAGACTCGGAGGAAAAAAAAACTTTTCAAATTTGAGTCACAGTACTAATGATGAACACCATCACGTTATGAAGGGACATAATAAGAAAGCAGCTGACTAAAAAGGTCTTGCTGCCTTTTTCCTTTCCTCAGTGTACTTGTAATTTACATTAAGAAAACTAACTTAAACATCAATAGTTGCTATGTCAGAAATGTTACTTTCTCATGTTGACAAGAACATTTTAAAGCTCAATGCATGAATGTGAAATAATTTTAGACATTCACCTTTTCCCACCTACACTTGTTATTTAACTTTAGATTGAATAATCTAAACATTCATAATGAAAAAAGTTTTAAAACGTGTGTACATTTTTTGTTTTCTTGAGTGCAAGTTCTACATTGTAAACTTGGTTCTGTCTGTGAGGGGAAAAAAAACGACCAATACCACTTGACTATTCAGGAAGAAGAACTGGATATAAAAATACATATAGGAATTGCATATGTAAGAGAAAGGGAATACCTGTTCTTGCACATCCTCATATTCAGAGTTAAGTAGCTCAATGAAGATAGGAACAGCATCAGCTTCTATAACAACTTTAGTATGGAGAAATGTTCCAGAAGCTATGTTTGTTAAAGCCCATGCTGCCTCAAACTGCAGAAGAGAGCACTAAAGTTAATAATCCAAAGAATTACTGTAGTGCTTTAGCCATTATATAAAGACTTAAAAAGGCACCAGCTTTTGTGTGCTATTCTTACATGTTCAGGGTTAAGAGAAACATTTCATTCTAATTATTTATACAATAGTAACTTTGCACTGTACATTATAGGATATCTATAATTCTAGAAAATGAAGTGATTGGCTGCATGGAAACTCAATACAATGCTCAAGAGTGCTTTAATGAGGCTGGAGCTGTAAAAATGTTGATTTTTTATGGCTAGTTGCACATACTGTGAATTTAAAAATGAGCCAGAGAGAAAAATTCAGAAGTCAGTGCAATACAATGTTTGAGAGAAACATTTGTCATTGGGTTCAGATGAAAAGGCACATTAGAAATAGGCGTATAACAAAAATATCTGAAATTGTTAATCTTAAAGTGGCCATAGAAAATCAACCAATTTGATCAACGATACCCATAGAACTGAAATTGTGCTGCTCATCACTTTCTTCAAAGCAAATGTAAGCAATTTACAATAAGCCAATATCTACCAGTAGTGAATGTTTCTCCATTCAAAGCAAAAAACTAAGATTGTTAAGCTCATTAAAAACATTTCAAAAAAACTTTTTCTTCATTGTGTTGAGATACATTTTGCAAAAAAAGGGCAAAGTACTCAATGCACAATAAAGCAACAAGAGCTGTAAATGCAGGGGCTTTGAAATAAACAGCAATCCATTGTAAAATAGAAACATGTTACAGGCACAGACTATTTAACAGCAAGCTTTTGATTGAGTTTTTTTTAAAAGAAATTATTCTATAGAATGCTATGGAATGAAAAACACTGGGTTCAGGTGTTTGATAAGTTCCACACAAGAGGCTTATGAAAATAAATGCACATTGTATCAAAGGGGAAGTGACCATATGCTAAATGGTTATGTTTCTTAAAAGTGGAGGAACAGAGAACTGGGAAACAGATCTTTAAAAGCTTCAAGTGCAGATAGAAGAGGCCATTAAATAAAAGCGAATTGGATTTTGGAGTTTAGACGGACATTGAATATAAAAGCAGGAAAATGATTTTGAATTTATTTATTTATACAGCACTGAAGCAGGCCCTTTGGCCCACCGAGTCTGTGCCGACCAACAACCACCCATTTATACTAACCCTACAGTAATCCCATATTCCCTATCACCTCCCTACACTAGGGGCAATTTACAACAGCCAATTTACCCATCACCTGCAAGATGTGGGAGGAAACCGGAGCACCCGGCGAAAACCCACGCAGACACGGAGAACTTGCAAACTCCGCACAGGCAGTACCCAGAATCGAACCCGGGTTGCTGGAGCTGTAAAGCTGCGGTGCTAACCACTGCGCCGCCCATTTGTAGAAGACATTGGTTATACTGGATTAAATTTGTGCAGTTCTGGGCACCGGATTATTCCCTCAGGCATGAGCTAGAAAGGGGAAAGATTAGAGAATTCAACACGTTTAAAAAGAGTGGCACCTGAAAAAAAGCATCTGTTTTATAGGGCATAGGCATCTATTTTGAAGATGACTGAAACTATTCCGCAAGGATGGCTACATCCAAACAGGAAGAGAGCTAACAAACTGGTAAACCAGAAACAGGGAAGAAAATCAAAGGAAGGGGAAAGGAAAAATAAAAATCAGAGAGCAAATACGAGAGGTAGAAATACCGGACACAGCTCAGGCTCGCAAGGGAAATGGGGTAAGAAATAATGAAGGTCCTAGGAATTGCATTTCAGAGCGATGTGCAGAGGACAGGACAGTGGCTAAGACAATACCCCCATCTTCATAATGGGAGACAAAGCTAACATGTGTAATTACAAGTCAGTTAATTTACCAGCTGTTATGTGATGGGGCTAAAATGTGGTGAGTCGAAGAGACTTAGCAGTTGGCAGGAAAAAAGACAGAGGCGCAAGGGGAGAGCCAACTGTGCAACAGCCCCGACAAACAAATTTCTCTGCAGCACCTGTGGAAGAGCCTGTCACTCTAGAATTGGCCTTTATAGCCACTCTAGGCGCTGCTTCACAAACCACTGACCATCTCCAGGCGCGTATCCATTGTCTCTCGAGATAAGGAGGCCAAAGAACTCTATGCGGACAATTTTGGAATCTTATCATTAAAAATTAAATTACTAAATATGTAGAAGAGAAAATAATAAGAAGCCAACAGATGCCAAAACTGAAAACTGTGCTAGACAAACCCAAGAATTGTGTGAGAAGGCGACAATATGATGAATGGGGGAAATGCAGATGATGTGGTGGACATGGACTGTCAGAAAGTTTTTGGAAAGATTTTATTGGAGGGGACTAATTGATACCAAATTGGGGGAGGGCAACAAATTGAATTAAACAGCTGCCTTCTCTTGTCTCACATGCATCGTCACCTGCAATGTTCTGCAAGGATCTATCCTTTGCCCCCTCTCTTTTTCATCCTCCGATTTCCCTCCATGACATCATTGATGGACACAGGGTATTTTTCACATGTATGCTGATGACACCCAGCTCGACTTCTCACAAACTCTGTAGTTAAACTGCATGCCTAAAATTCAGCCCTGGACAAATCATAACCTCCTCCAACTCAACACTGGGAATGCTGAGCTAGTCAATTAGGACCTTGGCAT
The DNA here is from genome assembly GCF_036365525.1 of Heterodontus francisci. Lineage (NCBI taxonomy): Eukaryota > Metazoa > Chordata > Chondrichthyes > Heterodontiformes > Heterodontidae > Heterodontus > Heterodontus francisci. The sequence goes on along the minus strand of NC_090373.1, from coordinate 118,272,625 downwards.
GTTGCTTGGCCATGAACTTGGCTTTTAGCCCATATCCTTTCCATCACTGAAGATCTTGATAACCTCCCCAACATAGTCCACATTTGCTCCAAAACCCTTGTACTTCCATGGTAATGCCAGACTTAACTTTACTGATGCTTTTACTGCTAACCTCCTACAGAGATTTCAACTTGTCTAAACTTGATGTTGCACACACCCTGTCACACTTTTTTTTTTAATTCATTCACGGGATGTAGGCGTCACTGGCCAGGCCAGCATTTATCGCCCATCCCTAATTGCCCTCGAGGTGGTGGTGGTGAGCTGCCTTCTTGAACCGCTACAGTCCATGTGGGGTAGGTACACCCACAATGCTGTTAGGAAGGGAGTTCCAGGATTTTGACCCAGCGACAGTGAAGGAACGGCGATATAATTCCAAGTCAGGATGGTGTGTGACTTGGAGGAGAACTTGCAGGTGGTGGTGTTCCCATGCATTTGCTGCCCTTGTCCTTCTAGTTGGTAGAGGTCACGGGTTTGGAAGGTACTGTGTAAGGAGCCTTGGTGCTTCGCTGCAGTGCATCTTGCACCAAGGCTCCTTAGACAGCACCTTCCAAACCCGCGACATGACTTCATCTTTAAATTCCTTATGGCCCCATACCACCTGACCTCTGAAGTAGCACGAATTCCAGCTCAACAGAGTACTGCTTCGACAGAGTTCTTAACTTGGGGAATTTGGCGAGTGACGGAATTCGGCACAGTGAGGGAGGAAGTGTTGTCCTGGTCTTTTACAAGACAAGGGGTGGTCTGAGTGAGGGAGTGAGAGATGGTGAGACCTGTTGAGAAGTTGGTAAGTGTTTCTAGCTAATAGTCATAGTCTAGAAAAGTAAAGGCATGGCACGGAACCTCAGCCCCAATGAATGCACATCCTATGCCAAGTGGGAAATCCTGAATGCTTCTCATAGCCTGGAAGACCACGTGTGCAGGAAGTGTTACCACTGGGTTTTGGAGCTTGAGTGGCGTTGGAGTCACTACGGGGCATCTGCAAGGCTGAACACTTCATGGATAGCACATTTCTGGAGGTGGTCACCTAACAGCTTAAAAATGTGCAGGCAGAGAACAAATGGGTGACCTCCAGAAGTGCAAGGACGACAGGCTGGCAGGGCAGGGACCCGAGTGCATCTCGCTCTTCAACCACTATTCAGTTTTGAATACCAGTGGGAGTGCAGGCAGTGCCAAGTAAATGGCACCATGAGTGGCTCAGCTGCGGGGCGGGCACGGAAGTTAAAGAGTGGAAAAGCAACAGTAGTAGGGGATTCGATAATAAGGGGAACAGAGACACACTTCTGTGGCTGCAGACGTGATTCCAGGATGGTATGTTGCCTCCCTGATGCCAGGGTCAAGGATGTCACTGAGCTGCTGTAGGACATTCTGAAGGGGGGGGAGGGGGTGAGGAAGGGGAGAGAAAAGAGTGAACAGCCAGTGGTCATGGTCTATGGTGCCAGCGACTTAGGCAGAAAGGGGGATGAGGTGCTGAAGGCAGAGTTGAGGGGAGCTAGGAGAGATTGAAAAGCTGGACTTCAAAAGATGGTAATCTCCGAATTACTTCCGGTGCCACATGCTAGTGCACACAGCAACAGGATGATAGAGCTGATATGTGGCTGCAGAGATAGTGCAGGAGGGAGGGCTTTGGATTTCTGGGAGAGTTTTATTTTAAATTCACTTCATGGGATGTGGGCATCACTGGCAAGGCCAGCATTTGTTGCCCATCCCTAATTGCCCTTGGTAATGGAGTGGCTTGCTCAGTTATTTCAGAGGACAGTTAAGAGTCAACCACATTGTTGTGGGTCTGGAGTCACATGTAGGCAAGACCAGGTAAGGACAGCAGATTTCCTTCCCTAAAGGATATTGGTGAACCAGATGGGTTTTTACAACAATCTATGAGGTTTCACGGCACCATTACTGAGACTAGCTTTCAATTCCAGATTTTTATTAGGTTGGGAGCTGTACAAGCCAGACAGGTTGCACCTCAACATGGCCAGGACCAATATCCTCACAGGGGGTTCCGTTAGTGCTACTGGGGGAAGGTTTAAATAGGTTGGTGGGGGACGGGATCCCGACAGTAAATTCAGAAGGGAAGAAGAAAAGTTGGAAATGAAAGGCAGAAAATCAGTAAGCGTATCTGGAAAGCAAAAGAAATAATGGTTAGAAAATAGACAAAAAGGGAGTCTAGCAGTGCTGAATGGCTTATATTTCAATGCAAGAAGTCTAAGGAATAAGGTAGATGAGCTGAGAGCACAGCTAACATCTGGAAGTAAGATATACGGGAGTATGAGACATGGCAGAAAGGAGGGTAAGAATGGCAGCTGAACATTCCCAGTTAGTGTTTTCAGACAAGATAGAGAGGGGGATAGGAGGGGCACAATATCAATTAAATAATTACAGCTGTGAGGGGGGTGGTGGATAATATAGTAGAAGAATCAAATGAAGCAATGTGGGTTGAACTGAAAAACAAAAAAAAGGGTCAATTTCACGACTAGAAGTGTACTATACACACCCCCCAGTCAGAGGGAGATAGAAGAGCAAATATGTAGGCAAATCTCTGAAGTGCAAAAACAATAGGGCAGTTCAGAGGGGAATTTCAATTATGTTAATATTAACTGGGATAGAATTAGTGTGAAAGGCACAGAGCAGGCAGAATTCCTAAAATGTATTCTGGAGAACTGTTTTAGCCAGTATGTTGCAAGCCCAAGAGAGGGGGTGGTTCTAAAATTAATTTTAGGAAATGAAGTTGGGCAGATGGAAGGGGTATCAGTTGGGGAGAATCTTGCTGGAGGTGATCATAGTTCAGCTAGGTTTAGGGTAGTTATGAAAAAAGGCAAAGACAGACCAAGAATAAAAGTTCTTAATTGGGTAAAAGCTAATTTTACTATGCTGAGAAGTGATGTAGCTAAAGTGGACTTGAAACAGCTACTTGAAGGTAAATCAGTACCAGATCAGTGGGAGGCATTCAAGGAAGAGATAGCTAGGGTTCAGAGCAAGTATATTTCCTCGGAGAAAAAGGGAGGGAGCCCCCTAGATGTCAAGGGGTTTAAAGGAGAGGATAAAGAAAAAAAAGGGAAGCTTACGACAGATGCTGAGAGCTCAATACTGCAGAAAGCCTAGAGGAGTATAAAAAGTGTAGGGGTGAAATTAAAAAGGAAATTAGGAAAGCAAAGAGAAGGCATGAAAAAATATTGGCAAGTAGTATCAAGTAAAACCTAAAGTTTTTTTTTAAAATACATAAAAATCAAGAGGATGACTAAAGAAAGAGTAGGGCCTGTTAGGGACCACAAGGGTAACCTTTGCGTGGAGGCAGCAGCTTTTGCGTCTACTTTCATAAAAGAGAGGGACAATACAGACATTACAATTAGCAAGAAGTATGAAATATTAGACTAAATTAACAGTGAAAGAGGAAATATTAAGGATGTTTGACATCTTTGAAAGTGCATAAATCCCCAGGCCCAGACAAAATGTATCTCAGGCTATTAAGGGAAGCAAGAGAAGAAACAGCGGAGGCTCTGACCATTTTTCTATAAGGAAATATACTTAGATGCCAGTGCAGACATGATGGGCCGAATGGCCTCCTTCCATGCTGTAAATTTCTATGATCCATCTCGCTCTATATCTGTCCTGCCCAACACTCCGTGTGACTTTTTTTTTAAAAAAGGTGCTTATATACACACAAGTTGCTTTTTTAGATCATTCCCTTGAAGCTCAAGCTGCATTGCAAATGCTGTCATTCACAATATTGAGTGCCATCCCTGCTTGCAATACAGGTGTTGCAGAGCAGCTCAATTCAGCTGTTTACTTGTTTAGTTTGGCAGCAAAACAATTTTATGGGCACTAGATTTTCAGCTAAATGTCATTCTCATTTTGGTGTCAATGGAATAGGATCAGCGAACTCATGATTTCAAGTAGTATTTAGATTACTCAATACTGTAGAGTTTTGAAGCAGAGCTGAACAGTGGATTTCTTCAACAATTTCAATTGCAGTATATGGATAGAGATTATATGGATCAGATCACTTTCATGCAAATTCTTGATAGTTGAGGCATGTAGCTGGTCATATTTCAAACAATTTCCAGCAAGGCATACAAAATAAGTAACAAATGTGTTCTCCTGTAGCAGATACGTCAATAGCTGCATTAAGGTCGCCACATAGTGCAATGCCCTGAGATTTATTAGAAACCGTGCAAGAATTTTACTTTTTTTTTTTAAAAACTCACTTGGAGGGTGAAATTCTCATGTCTCTTCAAAAACTCCACAAATCTCTGCACAATACCAGGTGCATTTATGACCTCATCTATGGGAGGATTAGGTTCTGGAAGGGAAAAATTATAAAACGTCAAAGTAAAATCATACAATGCCATCTTTCCACAACTCCAATATGACGAACAGATCGTAGTAAAAAAAATTAAATTCAATATTTCAGTAACACATGTAACTTTATTTGTAGGAAATTGACTCATTCTTAATGGCTTGAAGCATCCATTTTATTTTGAAAGCTCAAGGACAGAAACTCATTCATTTGGATATATGAACCATCAATACTTCAGTCACAAAGACTCAGCCTCTCTCTTGACCTCAATCAGGCCAGCTAAATGATATTCCACATTAAGCTATTCGGCAGGCAACAAAAGTTGAAACATCAATTGGAGAAATAGGGTTTATCCTAATTGCTCAGATTTTGATTTGCAAAAAAGTCTTACTGGCCATTTGGAGTGATGAGAGCAATCTCACTGAATTAACGTAAATAAGGAAACAATGGAATAATTCAAAAACCTGAAATCTACAGGTAGACAAAATTCATTGCTAGGACTGGGTTAGTGTTTCATTGCTATGTTTAGGATTAGATGGATTCTACAAGGATAATTTCAGCACAATCTACAGAAGAACTGGACATAGTTACTGTTCTCTATTAATCTCAACTGATCTACTGCAAATATCCTTGTGCCTGGGTTCAGCACAACTAGTTGTACTTTTATTTATGGACACGCCTACATTGAATGGATACCTAAAGTACTTCATACTTCAGGAAGGGTTAGCAAAGTACTTTCGTTTCAAAAACCGAAACAACTCAAATCCTCACAGGACAGACTTTTTCCTTGCAGTCCTGTTCATACAGATTACATGCTGGGAAATTTTGCAAATGCACATGCTCGGAAAGAAGCAGTGATTGAAATGTCCTTTCAGTTGTGGGCTTAAAATACCCAGTCTAAGTTCAAGGTTTGAAACAGGCTGAGATCGTCAAGTAAAAATTAAGTAATTAAAGCATTAAAAGACATTCATTTGGCAAATGTAACTGCTGCTGTGAAACATGCATATTTTGTGTTGAAAATTATTTTATTTATTTAGAGATACAGCACTGAAACAGGCCCTTCAGCCCACCGAGTCTGTGCTGACCATCAACCACCCATTTCTACTAATCCTACACCTGTCCTTATATTTCCCTACCACCTACCTATACTAGGGGCAATTTATAATGGCCAATTTACCTATTAACCTGCAAGTCTTTGGCATGTGGGAGGAAACCGGAGCACCCAGAGGAAACCCACGCAGACACAGGGAGAACTTGCAAACTCCACACAGGTAGTACCCAGAATTGAACCCAGGTCGCTGGAGCTGTGAGGCTGCGGTGCTAACCACTGCGCCACTGTGCCGCCCTTTTGGAAATGAAAAATGGAGAAAAGTGGTGCATGAACAAAATTTCAGTTGAGATTATCCCACTCGGCGGAAAGAAGGGGCATCCAAAGCTAGAGCTCCATGGATAGCAAAGTAAAACAGGTTTATGACGAATAGCAGGTATAAAATATAGCAGAAGCCCAGACAGCATGCAAAGAGTGCAGGGGGAAATTGAAAATGGAGACAAGGGGGACGAGAGCATTAACATAAATCCAAAGATTTTTTTATATACATAATAAAAGGAAATGGCAAGTTAAAGGAATGAGGCTGATTAGTGGCAAAAAGAAAACCTTGTGGAGGTCAGAGGGCATGACTGAGGTACTGAATGGGTACTTTGGATCTATATTCAATAAAAGAGGAAAAGTTAATGCTGCAGTTTTTCGTTTCCAAATTAAGTGTTTTCAACACAAAATTTAAAAATGCACGTTTCACAACAATTACATTTTCCAAATGTTGCAGTGGAGGGGAAAAAAAGAGTAGAGATACTGGTTAGGATAAAAATAGACAGAAAGGAGGTAGGAGCTAAAGATGTTGACACTCAGTTAAGAAGTCACTCAGTTCAGATGAAGTGCATCCTAGGTTGCTGAGGAAAGCAAAGGTAGAGACAGCAGAAGCTCTGACCACAATCTTGCAAGCTTCCTTGGATATGGGAGTGGTGCCAGAGGACTGGAGAATTGCAAATGTTAAATTCATGTTCAATAATGGGGAGGGGGATAAATCTGGCCAGAGTTGATAAAGGACTGTCAGCACAGATTTGTAAAAGGCAAATTGTGTCTGAATAACCTGATTGAGCTCTTGATAAAGTAACAGAGGGTTAAGGAAGATAGCACAGATGTTATATATACAGATCAAAAGGCATCTGATAAAGTATCACAATCTTATTCAGAAAATAGAAGCACATGGTACTAAAGGGATGGCAGTAACTTGGGTACGTAATTGGCTAAGGGACAGGAGGTAGAGAGTATCAGTGAATAGATGATTTTCTGACTGGAGAGAAGTACTCTGGGGGTCTCCCAGGGGTCAGTATAGGGATCACTGCTTTTCGTTATATATAAATGATCTGGACTTGGGTCTAGGGATGTGAGCATTGCTGAAAAGGCCAGCATTCATTGCCTCTCCCCAATTGCCCTCGAGAATGTGGCAGTGAGTCACCTTCAACTGCTGCAATCTATTTGGTGAGGGCATTCCCACAGTGCTGTTAAGGAGCGAGTCCTAGGAGTTTGACCCAGCGACAATGAAAGATGATATATTTCCAAGTCAGGATGGTGTGAGACTTGGAGGGGAATTTGTAGGTGGTGTTGTTCCCTTGTGCCCACTGCTCTTACCCTTTTAGAGGTCACAGTTCGGAAGGTGCTATTGAAATAGTTGCTGCAGTGCATCTTGTAGATGGCACACATTGCAACCATGTTGTGTCACAAGAACACAAGAAATAGGAGTGGACAATATGACCCACTGAGCCTGCTCTGCCATTCAATATGATCATGGCTGATCTTAGGCTTCAATTCAACTTTCCCGCCCACTTGCCATATCCCTTGATTCCCCGAGACCAAAACAACTGTCCATCCCAGCTTTAAATGCATTCAACGATGGAGAATTCACAACTGCTGGGGTAGAGAATTCCAAAGTTTCACAACCCTTTGAGTCAAGTAATTTCTCATCTCAGTCCTAAATAATTGCCCCCTTATCCTTAGGCTTTGCCCCTGCATTTTAGATTCCTCAACCAGCAGAAACAATCTCTCAGCATCTACCCTATCCAACCCCTTCAGAATCTTGTATGTTTCAATGAGATTGCCTCTCATTCTTCTAAACTCCAGAGAATATAGGCACAATTTACTCAAGCTATCATAGGACAACTCTCTCACCCCAGGGAACAATTTAGCGGACCTTCATTTTACTGCTATCAATGCAAGTGTATCCTTTCTTAAATGTGGAGACCAAAACTGCACACAGTACTCCAGATTTGGTCTCATCAAAACCATGTACAGTGTCAGTGGATTGGATGTCAGCCAAGTAGGTTGTGTTGTGCGGGATGATGTCGAGCAGGAGTGTCTTGGAGCTGCACGCATCCAGGTAAGGAGCATTCCATCACACTCCTGACTTGTGCCTTGTAGATGGTGGAAACGTTTTAGACAGTCAGGTGAGTCACTCACAGCAGAATACCCAGCCTCTGAACTGCTCTTGTAGCCATAGTATTTATCTGGATAATCCAGATAAGTTTCTGGTCAATGGTGGAGCATTTGGTGGTTCAATGCCATTGAATGTCAAGCAGAAGTGGTCAGACTCTTTCTTGTCAGCAATTTCAAAGTTTATGGATGCATACACAACTTGGCAACATTGTAAATGGTGAGGATAGTAGCAAATTTCAGCAGGATATACACAGACTGCTGAAATGAGCAAATACATAACTGATGCAATTTAAAAGTGTGAAGTAATGCATTTTGGGAGAAACATCATGGAGAGGCACTATTTAAATAGCAGTATTTTGAGGAGGATGCAAGAGCAGAGGTACCTGGGCGGTGCATATTCAGAAATCTTTCAATGTGGCAGTGCAAGTTCCCAAGACCATTAAGAAAGCAAATGGGATACAAGGGTTTGTAAATAGGGGCATTGAATACAAGTGATGCTAAACCTTTTAAAATCACTGGTTAGGTCTCAGCTGGAATGAGGGGGTACAGAGTTTTACCAAGATACCAGCGATATCATACTTCAGTCACGTGGAGAGATTGGAGAAACTAAGATTGCTCTCCTTAAAGCAGAGAAAGTTAAGGGAAGACCTAATAGAGACATTCGAATTTACGGAAGTTTTTGATTGAACAAGTAGGGCAAATGGGATTAGGTAGACAGGTCAGGTGTTTTAATGCATCAGTGTAGACTCGATGGGCCGAAGGGCCTCTTCTGCACTGTATTATTCTGTGATGGAGAAAATTACTCTGACAATTGGGTCAGTTAACAGAGGTCACAGACTTAAAATAATTGCCAAAAGAACTAGAGGGGAAACATGGAGAAATTTCACAGAGGGTTATGATGATCAGGAATATCGGAACAGGACATTCAGCCCATCATGCCCGCTCCACCATTCAATTAAATCATGGCTGAGCACCTACCTCAACACCACTTTCCTGCACTATCCCAATATCCCTTGATGTCATCAGTATCCAGATATCTATTGATTTCTGTCTTGAACATGCTCAATGATTGAGCTTCTACAGCCCTCTGGGATAGAGAATTCCAAAGATTCACACCCTGTGTGAAGAAATTCTTCCTCAACTCAGTTTTAAATGGCCTACTCCTTATTCTGAGACTATGTCCCCTGGTTCTCAACTCACCAGCCAGGGGAAATGTCCTATCTACATCCACCCTGTCACACCATGTAAGAATTTTGTACATTTCTATGAGATCACCTCTCATTCTTCGAAATTCTAGAGAATACAGGCCCCAGTTTCCTCAATATTTCCTTGTAAGACAATTCTGCCATCTCAGGGATGAATCTGGTGAACCTCTGTTGCAATCCCTCTATGGCAAGTATATCCTTCCTTAGATGAGACAACCAAAACTGTACACAATACTCCAGGTGGAATCTCACCGAGGCTCTATACAATTGCAGCAAGACTGCTTTACTCCTGTACTCAAAATCCCTTGCGATGAAGACAAACATACCATTTGCCTTCCTAATTGCTTGATGCACCTACATGCTAGCTTTTATTGACTCATGAACAAGGACACCCAGGTCCCTTTGGACAACATTTCCCAACCTCTCACCATTTAAGAAATACACTGTCTTTCTGTTTTTTCTACCAAAGTGGATAACTTCACACTTATTCACATTATATTCCATCTGCCATGTTCTTGCCCACTTAGCCTGTCCAAGTCCCCTTGAACCCTTCTTGCACTCTCAACTTACATTCCCACCTAGTTTTGGGTCATCAGCAAATTTGGAAACATTACATTGCGTTTCCACATCCAAATCATTTATATAGATTGTGAACAGCTATGGCCCCCAGTACTGATCCTTGCAGTACCCCACTAGTAACAGCCTGCCATCCTGAGAATGAACCATTTATTCCTACGCTATTTTCTGTCGGTTAACCAATTCTCAATCCATAGCCGTATATTACCCCCAGTCCCATGTGTTCTAATTTTGTTTACTAACCTCCTGTGTAGGACCTAAACAAAAGCCTTCTGAAAATCCAAATATACCACATCCACTGGTTCTCCTTTATCTATGCTATAAGTAACATCCTCAAAAAAAACTCCAAGAAGTTTGTCAAACATGGTTTCACTTTCATAAATCCATGTTGACTCTGCTCAATCATATTTTCTAAGTGTCTAGTTATCACATCCTTTATAACAGATTCTAACGTATTCTCTACTACTGACATCAAACTAACAGGTCTGTAATTTTTCGGTTTTCTCTCTCTTTCTCCTTCCTTAAATAGTGGGGTTACATTTGCTACCTTCCAATCTTCAGGAACTTTTCCACAATCTATAGAATTCTGAAAGAAATATCAATACATCCACTCCTTCTATAGCCACCTTCAACATTGAGATGTAGCTGATCTGGTCCAGGGGATTTAACAACCTTCAATCCAATTAATTTTAAGTACTACCTCTTTATTAATACCAATTTCTTTCAGTTCCTCATTTTCACAAGTTCCTTGGTTCCCTAGTATTTCTGGGAGATTTTCTGTACCTTCCTCCATGAAGACAGTAATTACAAAGTATTATTTAGTTTCTCCACCAGTTCCCTATTCTCCATTATAAATTCTCCTGTCTCCACCTGTAATGGACCCACATTTGTCCTCGCTAACCTTTTCCTTTTCAAATACCTAAAGAAGCTTTTACAGTCTACCTTTATGTTTCTCGCTAGCTTACATTCATATTCCCTTTATCAGTTTTTTGGTCATCTTTTGCTGGATTCTAAATTGCTCCCAAACCTCGGGCTTATAACTTTTTCTGGCAACCTTATAAGCCACTTTCCTTGATCTAAGGCAATCTTATTTTGTGAGCCACGGTTGATTCATCTTTCCTGTTGGGCTTTTGTATCTTCGAGGAGTGTACATTTGTTGAATACCATGTAAAGTGTAACCTTCACAGCTTCCTTTGTTCAGATTTAAGACGCTAGTTTCCGAATGAACTATAACACTTTCAAACAATGTAAAATTCTATCATATTATGGTCACTATTTCCCAAAGGCTCCTTTACAGAAAGCTTAATTAGCCCTCTCATTACATAATACTATATCTAAAATAGCCCAATCCCTAGTTGATTCTTCAACGTACTGCTCCAGGAACGCATCTCACACACGCTCCAGGAATTCATCCTCCACAGCATTAGTGATTAGGTTTACCTAGTCTATATGTAAATTGAGGTCACCATAAATACTGTATTACCCATGTTACCCATGTTACCTGCACCTCTAATTTCCTGATTTATAGTGTGTCCAACATTACCACTACTGTTTGGTACCCTATAAACAATGTCTGCTGTCCCTTGATTTTTCTTAGCTCCACCCTAATTGATTCTACATCTTGATCCTTCAATCTAAGATCCTTTCTCACTAATGTACTGATCTCGCCCCTTAAGAACACTACTCCACATCCTTTTCGCCTATCATTTCTGAATGATGACTATCCTTGAATATTCAGCTCCCAGGCTTGGTCACCCTGCAAGCATGACTCTAATGGCAATTAAATCATACCCATTTACCTCTATGGGTCTTCAAATCATCTACTTTGTTGCAAATGCTGCGTGCATTCAGATAGAGCGCCCTTAACTTTATCATAACATTATTCCGCATTGTGATCCGCACTGCTAACTTGCTCTCTTGCCTTCTCGCTTTCTAAATTAGCACATAATCTCTCACCGATCCTTCACCCCCCCACTATTTCGTTTAAATTCCTCTCTACCGCCCTAGTTATACGACTTGCCAGAACACTGGTCACAGCATGGTTCAGGTGAAGACTATCCCAACGGTACAGCTACCACTTTCCCCAGTACTGGTGCCAGTGCCCCATGAATCAAAATGGCAATGGGGAAGGTACCCAATATGTTCAATAACAGCTGCCAATAGATCCATAATATGGTGGCGATTTTGGGCCTGATGGGTCAAAAGGACAGTTGGGTCCCATTTTCCTGGGCCTCCTCCAGAAGCCAGCATGCGCCACATGCCCCGCACCTCTTCCCAAAAGACTGCTAGATTTCCAAAGCAATGTCTGGCTAAGTAATCTGAAGGCGAGTTCTGTGAATGTTATTCATGCCCATTAACCAAAAGTTACGATTTGTTACTGTCAAATTATAACTGTTCAACATCTACAGTCGTCAAATACCAAGAAAAGAAATGTGGAAGCAGAAAGTTTGTTAGCCAATTTCATAGTAAACAAGTAGCAACAGAAAAGGGCAAGTAGCACTGAGCAATAAATGGCGGCTTTGCCAGCAACACCGACATCCCATGAATGAATAAAAACAGAAAACTAAAAATGCACAAATTTTTATATTTTAAATTCACATTTCCATAGCTTCTTTGTTAGTGTTAAAATCTCCTTCAAAACACAAGTGCTATTTTTCTCCCTAACTTCTAGTCTAGTGATAAAACTGATAACATCTCAGACATTTGATTTCAGAGAGTGCATTTTTAAAATTCTTTCATGGGATGTGGGCGTCACTGGCTAGGCCAGCATTTATTGCCCATCCCTAATTGCCCTTGAGAAGGTGGTGGTGAGCTGCCTTCTTGAACCACTGCAGTCCACTTGGGGTAGGTACACCCACAGTGCTGTTAGGGAGGTCCAGGATTTTGATCCAACGATAGTGAAGGAAGGGCGATATAGTTCCAAGTCAGGATGGTGAGAGACTTGGAGGGGAACTTGCAGGTGGTGTGTTCCCATGTCTTTCTAGTTGGTAGAGGTTGCAGGTTTGGAAGGTGCTGTCTAAGAAGCCTTGGTGCATTGCTGCAGTGCATCTTTTAGATGGTACACACTGCTGCCACTGTGCGTCGGTGGAGGAGGGAGTGAATGTTTGTAGATGGGGTGCCAATCAAGTGGGCTGCTTTGTCCTGGATGGCGTCGAGCTTCTTGAGTGTTGTTGGAGCTGCACGCATCCAGGCAAGTGGAGATTATTCCATCACACTCCTGACTTGTACCTTGTAGATGGTGGACAGGCTTTGGGGAGTCAGGAGGTGAATTACTCGCCGCAGGATTCCTATCCTCTGACCTGCTTTTGCAGCCACAGTATTTATATGGCTACTCCGGTTCAGTTTCTGGTCAATGGTAGCCCCTAGGACGTTGATAGTGGAGGATTCAGCAATGGTAATGCCATTGAATGTCAAAGGGAGATGGTTAGATTCTCTCTTGTTGGACGTGGTCATTGCCTGGCACTTAAGTGGCAAGTAACATTCACGCCACACATCAGCCCAAGCCTAGATATTGTCCAAGTCTTGCTGCATTTCTACACGGACTGCTTCAGTATCTGAGGAGTCGCGAATGGTGCGGAATATTGTGCAATCAGCAGCGAACATCCCCACTTCTGACCTTATGATTGAAGGAAGGTCATTGATGAAGCAGCTGAAGATGGTTGGGCCTAGGACACTACCCTGAGGAACTCCTGCAGTGATGTCCTGGAGCTGAGATGATTGACCTCCACCAACCACAACCATCTTCCTTTGCACTAAGTATGACTCCAACCAGCAGAGAGTTTTCCCCCTGATTCCCATTGACCTCAGTTTTGATGCCATACTCAGTCGAATGCTGCCTTGGTGTCAAGGGCAGTCGCTCTCACTTCACCTCTTTTGTCCATGTTTGAAACAAGGCTGTAATGAGGGCCGGAGCTGAGCGGCCCTGGCAGAACCCAAACTGAGCGTCACTGAGCAGGTTATTACTAAGCAAGTGCCGCTTGGTGACACTGTTAATGACACCTTCCATCACTTTACTGATGATTGAGAGTAGGCTGATGGGGCGGTAACTGGATGGGTTGGACTGGTCCTGTTTTTTGTGTACAGGACATACCTGGGCAACTTTCCACATTGCAGGGTAGATGCCAGTGTTGTAGCTGTACTGGAACAGCTTGCCCAGGGGCATGGCAAAACAGTTAGTAGAAGTGCGTTAATTAAGAACTAAACAGACAGACCTCTGAACAAAAAGAGGAATTATAACTCTACTAGCCTTTTAGAGGCAACAATAGTGGGAGAAAAAATTAAAATACCAATTGCCACTAATGCAAATAAAAGAGGATGACATTAAATCATGCCGTTGCTCTACAATACACCACTCATCGAGAGGTTCTCACCTTTTGAGAGCAATTTCCGAAACTTCTGTGTGGCCGCAAGCTGCTGATCGGGATCTTCTGAAAATATCATCTGTACCATTTCTACTGTGATTACACCTTCCTATAATTGAGAGCATTTAAGAAGATTAATACAAATAACTAACAGTGGTTCAAAACTATGTTAGAAAGAAAAATGTTAATTTTCCCTCTACTTACCCCTGGAACAGATAATACAGTAGAACTTATATCAGGGTCCTGAATGGGGCTTTCAAACATGGCTTCATCACCTCCAGGAACTGCCACATTTCTGCGTTTGAACAGCTGGAATACAAACAGAAAAAAGCCATAAGATGAAAAAGGTAACACAGTCAAGAAGAATTTTCAGAGCTATTATCACATACACACCTGCTCTTCCCTTTTCTGTTTCCGCAGTTGGATTCCCTCTTCCTCTCGGCGTCTACGCATTTCCTGAGTATTTAATGCTTTGTTCTTGTAGCTTTTCATTCTGTAGTTATCTTTTACTGGGCTTGCCATGTCTGCAATTAAATATCCCAATATGATCAAAGGTTAATGATTGTTGCAAAAGCAGGAAAACCACAAGTAATGGTTTCCTCCTTAAACACAAAGACAATCACACTTTAAAGAAACGATCTAGCAGAGCATTAAAAAAATCAATTTTGAGATACAATATGTATTGGCATAATGTTTTTTGTAAATGTTGGACATCACTATGCAAACACTAGTTGAAAGAACTGGTTGATTCTTTAGTGTCTTTCCTCAAGTTTGTTAGCCAACCTACCAAATCATTCAAAATGCCTTTGAATTTTTGCCCAGCATTTTTTTTTTCAGTAACTGAGGTTTCCAATTTCCAAGTAAGGATTTAAACAAAATATAAAAAGCTACATATTTAAACAAGTTAAAATTTATGCACTGAATTCTGTTTATTTTTATACTTTCATGAAGTATCTCTCCCTCCCCTAAGCCCTGGTCAAAATCCTGGTCTTTGATTATCTAACCTTATAGAAGTTGGAGATAGTTTTGAGCAATGTTGGTGCATTCTGGCCATTTGCAGTTTGTAGAATTTCCCTGCATGCAATAGGTCCATCAACAAGCAAGGTCAAAGATTGTGCACCTCATCCTGGGGATTCAAGAGTCATTTTGTTTTCTTTCCAACGGACATTGAAACAAGCGGATTCTCAAAATGTTATTTCAGGCAAGACTACCATTTAGCTAAAATGTATTAAAAATGCTACTGTTTTATTGTAAATTGTTTAAACAACTATAAACAGCAATCCTTGTCATCAAGGATTCATTTTCTAAGTGGGAGGGAGGCGGGAGGCAGTGGCGTAGTGGTATTATCACTGGACTAGTAACCCAGAGACCCAGGGTATTGATCTGCAAACATGGGTTCACATCCCACCACAGCAGAAGGTGGAATTTGAATTTAATTAATAAATCTGGAATTAAAAGCTAATCTAACGATGGCCACGAAACCATTGTCGATTGTTGTAAAAACCCATCTGGTTCACTAATGTCCTATAGGGAAGGAAAGCAGCTGTCCTTACCTGATCTGGCCTACATGTGACTCTGGATGCATAGCAATGTGGTTGACTCTTACAAGCCCTCTGAAATGGCCTAGCAAGCCACTCAGTTGTACCTAACCACTACAAAGTCAATAAAAAAAGGAATGAAACCGGACGGACCACCCGGCATCGACCTAGGCACCGGAAACAACAACGGCAAACCCAGCCCTGTCGACCCTGCAAAGTCCTCCTTACTAACATCTGGGGGCTGGTGCCAAAGTTGGGAGAGCTGTCCCAGACTAGACAAGCAACAGCCTGACACAGTCATACTCACAGAATCATACCTTACAATGTCCCAGACACTGCAATCACTATCTATCCCCGGTGGGCCAGGTCAAACCCACCAGAGGTGGCGGGACAGTGGTCTACAGTAGGGAGGGAGTTGCCCTGCGAGTCCTCAACATCGACTCTGGACCCCATGAAGTCTCATGGCATCAGGTCAAACATGGGCAAGGTAACCTCCTACTGATTACCACCTACAGCCCTCCCTCAGCTGATGAGTCAGTACTCCTCCATGTTGAACACCACTTAGAGGAAGCACTGAGGGTGGCAAGGGCACAAAATGTACTGTGGGTGGGGGACTTCAATGTCCATCACCAAGAGTGGCTCGGTAGCACCACTACTGACCGAGCTGGCCGAGTCCTAAAGAACATATCTGCTAGACTGGGTATGCGGCAGGTGGTGAGGGAACCAAGAGGGGAAAACATATTTGACCTCGTCCTCACCAATCTGCCTGCCACAGATGCTTCTGTCCATGACTGTATTGGTAGGAGTGACCACCGCACAGTCCTTGTAGAGACGAAGTCCCGCCTTCACATTTAGGATACTGTCCATCGTGTTGTGTGCACTATCACCGTGCTAAATGGGATAGATTTCGATCAGATCTAGCAATGCAAAACTGGGCATCCATGAGGTGCTGTGGGCCATCAGCAGCAGAACTGTACTCAACCACAATCTGTAACCTCATGGCCCAGCATATCCCCCACTCTACCATTACCATCAAGCCAGGAGACCAACCCTGGTTCAATGAAGAGTGCAGGAGGGCATGCCAGGAGCAGCACCAGGCATACCTCAAATGAGGCATCAACCTGGTGAAGCTACAACCCAGGACTACTTGCATGCCAAACTGCATAAGTAGCATGCAACTGACAGAGCTAAGCGATCCCACAATCAATAGATCAGATCTGAGCTTTGCAGTCCTGCCACATCCAGCCGTGAATGGTGGTGGACAATAAAACAACTAACTGGAGGAGGTGGCTCCACAAATATCCCCATCCTCAATGATGGGGGAGCCCAGCACATCAGTGCAAAAGATAAGGCAGAAGCATTTGCAACAATCTTCAGCCAGAAGTACCGAGTTGATGATCCATCAATAGCACTGAAGACTTGTGCTCCAGAACTTGCCGCACCCCTAGCCAAGCTGTTGCAGTTTAGCTACAACACTGGCAACTACCTGGCAATGTGGAAAACTGCCCAGGTACGTCCTGTACACAAAAAGCAGGACAAGTCAAACCCGGCCAATTACCGCCCCATCAGTGTACTCTCATCAGCAAAGTGATGGAAGGAGGTGGCATCAACAGTGCCATCAAGCAGCACTTGCTTAGCAATAACCTGCTCAGTGATACCCAGTTTGGGTTCCGACAGGGCCACTCAGCACCTGACCTCATTACAGCCTTGGTTCAAACATGGACAAAAGAGCTGAACTCAAGAGGTGAGTGAGAGTGACTGCCCTTGACATCAAGGCAGCATTTGACCGAGTATGGCATCAAGGAGCCCTAGCAAAACTGAGGTCAATGGGAATCAGGGGGAAAACTCTCTGCTGGTTAGTCATACCTAGTGCAAATGAAGATGGTTGTGGTTGTTGGAGGTCAATCATCTGAGCTCCAGGACATCACTGCAGGAGTTCCTCAGGGTAGTGTCCTAGGCCCAACCATCTTCAGCTGCTTCATCAATGACTTTCCTTCAATCATAAGGTCAGAAGTGGGGATGTCCACTGATGATTGCATAATGTTCAGCACCATTCGTGACTCTTCAAATACTGAAGCAGTCCGTGTAGAAATGCAGCAAGACCTGGACAATATCTAGGCTTGGGCTGATAAGTGGCAAGTAACATTTGCACCACACAAGTGCCAGGCAATGACCATGTCCAACAAGAGAGAATCTAACCATCTCCCCTTGACATTCAATGGCATTGCCATTGGAATGGATTGGTTGTTTGGAATTGAAATTTTAAAACAATCATTCCAGAAATAATCAGAAACTGGATGAAAAATTAATGAAAATGTACATTTCATAAAGACTGTAAAAGTTAGTTCATTAACAGTGCATTAAATGTACTATTCCTGGCTTGTGCAAAGAGTGCAAATCACAAAAATGGGCCTCACTACTTGTGATTTGCAGGAATAATAAAAGGCAGTAACCAGCTGATAATGGGGAAAGAGGTAATGGTGTAAAAGGATAGAAGGCTATGGGGCACTTTGAAAGAGCTGACAGGCATGAAGCAGTGGGGGTTTGTGGTCTTATTTGGGTCCCATTCTCCTGGCCCTACCTTCTCACAAGACTGCTAGATGCGGCTCGCCCAATACTGCCAGTCTCAGGACCCACCAGTGCTTTGTAACTCCTTTCCTGATCCTGCTAGAAGACAGTTCCCACTTCCCCAGACTTCTGGCACCCCAATTCACAGTTCCACAAATACCACTCAGTGCTCACAAACCTTTAGGTGCCATTCCAATGGTCGCTGCGAGCAGAACTGCCCCAAACTTCCAGATCTCGATTCTATCTTCCCAATGATTATGAATTATCCAATGATCTTCGATCTCAGTGCTATCCCAATGGCCCCAGAACCTCCCTCTTCTGTGTACCCAGAACCCTGTGATTCCAAGTGCTCCCAGACCCCAAAAGTCTCTTCAAAATACTGCCAGACTCTCCTTCTCACTGCTTCATGGATCACCGCAATGATGTCAGGGTCTTTGGTAACACAACACCCCTGTTCTTAGAGAAGGCATTTCAGCCTTCAGAGCTCATTCTGTGATTTTGTAAATCCATGTCAACAGACAGCAATACCTTGCCGAAAGATTATTAAAAATATTTCAGTGTTTACAAAGAGATTTTTCATAATATGTATTCCGAGTTTATGTTACACTGACTTAAATGTAATTTTTCAGACTTCCAGAGCTATTCTGCTATAGCAGGTAATCTTCAAATGATGCCAGTGCAGGTTTGCACACTTCATGTGCTCATGACAGAGACGAAAGAAATGTGTGCTCCAATTCAATGTCAGAGTTCGGAAACAAAAGTAGCATCAGAACCCATTCAACGACTGGCAACATTACACCTCAAGCTACCATTACAACACATCTTATGTGACTCTGAAGCAAAGAATATCACATCTTTCAATTCCAAAGACAGTAAAGGTTTTAGTTTAACTACCTATTTTTGATAACATCATTCTTAGTCCTTCATTCACCCAGCTCCTGATCTCATCTTAAACTTCTTCACCTCCTCCACTGACAGCCATCAATAAACTCAACTTACTCTTTAAATGTGAAATTCCATTTTTTCCATTTAAACACTATCCCTTGCACACATTTGAACAGGCAAGAGAGAAAAGATCCAACTATAGTGCTAACTTCCACTCCTCCCATACCGTCCCACGGCCCACCACGGATTCATCCCTTCAACACCTACCTCCATCTCTGGGGCAGGCTGTCCACTGGTATCTGCTACCTCATTATGCCATTACAATTATAAATACAATTAGAACAACCTGGGGACAAGTAATCTGCAGAAGCATTTGAGGAGAGACAAGGATTTTTTGCACGCAGAGTGTGATGGGAGTCTGGAACTGACTGTCTGTAAAGGTGGTAGAGAGGTTCTTCACCACCTCCCCACCCCCCAAACGCGCACCATCTCCTTGGACCCCCCCCCACCTACCTCCTCCCCTCCACCCCACCTTCTCCTCCTCCACCCCACCCCACCCCCCCTCCACATCCCACCCCGCCCCTCACCCCCTCCTCCGCCCACCCCCCTCCTCCTCCCCCCACCCCGCCCCTCACCTCCTCCTCCCCCCACCCCGCCCCTCACCCCCTCCTCCCCCCACCCCGCCCCTCACCCCCTCCTCCTCCCACCCCGCCCCTCACCCCCTCCTCCTCCCACCCCCTCCTCCCCCCACCACGCCCCTCACCCCCTCCTCCCCCACCCCCTCCTCCCGCCCCACCCCCTCACCCCCTCCTCCCCCCGCCCCACCCCTCACCCCACCCACCTCCTCGCCCCACCCCCTCACCCCCTCCTCCCCCCGCCCCACCCCTCACCCCACCCCCTCCTCCCGCCCCACCCCGCCCCTCACCCCCTTCTCCTCCTCCCCCCACCCCGCCCCTCACCCCCTTCTCCTCCTCCCCCCACCCCGCCCCTCACCCCCTCCTCCTCCCCCCACCACGCCCCTCACCCCCTCCTCCTCCCCCCACCACGCCCCTCACCCCCTCCTCCCCCCACCCCACCCTTCACCCCACCCACCTCCTCAACCCCACCCCCTCACCCCCTCCTCCCCCCGCCCCACCCCTCACCCCACCCCCCGCCCCACCCCCTCCTCCCCCCGCCCCACCCCCTCCTCCCCACCCCCTCCTCCCTCCTCCCCCCGCCCCACCCCCTCCTCCCTCCTCCCCCCGCCCCACCCCCTCCTCCCTCCTCCCCCCGCCCCACCCCCTCCTCCCCCCCCACCCCGCCCCCCGCCCCACCCCCTCCTCCCCACCCCCTCCTCCCTCCTCCCCCCGCCCCACCCCCTCCTCCCTCCTCCCCCCGCCCCACCCCCTCCTCCCCCCGCCCCACCCCCTCCTCCCCCCCCACCCCGCCCCCCGCCCCACCCCCTCCTCCCCACCCCCTCCTCCCTCCTCCCCCCGCCCCACCCCCTCCTCCCTCCTCCCCCCGCCCCACCCCCTCCTCCCCCCGCCCCACCCCCTCCTCCCCCCCCACCCCGCCCCCCGCCCCACCCCCTCCTCCCCACCCCCTCCTCCCTCCTCCCCCCGCCCCACCCCCTCCTCCCCACCCCCTCCTCCCTCCTCCCCCCACCCCACCCCCTCCTCCCCCCCCACCCCGCCCCCCGCCCCACCCCCTCCTCCCCACCCCCTCCTCCCTCCTCCCCCCGCCCCACCCCCTCCTCCCTCCTCCCCCCGCCCCACCCCCTCCTCCCTCCTCCCCCCGCCCCACCCCCTCCTCCCCCCCCACCCCGCCCCCCGCCCCACCCCCTCCTCCCCCCCCACCCCGCCCCCCACCCCCTCCTCCTCCTCCCCCCCACCCCGCCCCTCACCCCCTTCTCCTCCCCCACCCCGCCCCTCACCCCCTTCTCCTCCTCCCCCCACCCCTCACCCCCTTCTCCTCCCCCACCCCGCCCCTCACCCCCTTCTCCTCCCCCACCCCGCCCCTCACCCCCTTCTCCTCCTCCCCCACCCCACCCCCCTCCCCTCCCCTCCTCCCCCACTCCACCCCACCTCCTCCCCCCCTCCTCCCCCACCCCTCCCCCCCTCCTCCCCCACCCCACCCCCAATTCGTATCGTCCCCTCTCGATATCCCAAACACCAATTCTTGGGATCAGAAGGATGTCTAGGAAAACCCACAGGGCCTAGACGTGACCAATGGCGGAGACGGTCTGTTCGACACCGAATGTAAGTTTCAGGACCCGGAGCCGCCTGGGCTGGATATACTCAGTTTCGGGGAAAGGGCCTTACCTGCAGCCACCACTCGCTGAGTTTTCGCGGACCGACCGTTCACCCTGGACCCACAATATGGCGGCAGCACGGGCGGAGCATTCCCGGCAGGCGCCTCGCCACCGACATAATGTGCGCCTGCGCATCGCCGGCTGCCAAAAACACTGACGATTCACTTTAAAGAAAAACACATTTTCGTTTTCCCTGCTTTAACATATTCGGAATATCGTTTTTTCAATTTAAAAAAATCCGATTCAAGGTGTGCAAAATTGTAATTTTTGCAATAAAGTGATTCTCACATGAAAGAACACATACCGGAAGTCCTGTGTTGTGTTTGAGGGGGAATCCTTTCTCTGTGACACGACAGTGAATACGATCTATCACCAGCTTCGATGACAGTTGTGCACGTGCGCTGGCCGAGGGATTCTGCTGGAAGCGGACCGAAATAAATGTAACACCGGAACCACTGTCGAATTGTGAGAAACGAAAATTTTAGGTTGAGGGAGGTTTGTTTTTCTCTGAGTCACAGCCTTGGCTGTGCAAGTTATTAGTTCCGCCGTGTTGTGGGTGATACGGCTGAGATTAGCTATAGATCAAAATCATTGTCTTTGAGGTTGTGAAGCCTCTGTCGCGGTAATAACACCAAGGCCGGCAGGATTGAGGCGGTGAGTTCTCCTTCTCTCATCTCTGCCAGGCCGAGTGTTTAAAATATCCATGTTTGCTTTTCACATTGGTTTAGCCTCAACTGGAGAATTGGTGGGTCTGTTCTTGGAGGATAGAAGATTAAGAGGAGATATGATAGAGGTGCTCAAAATCATGAGGGGTCTGTACAGAGTAGATAGGGAGAAACTGCTCCTGTTGACGGAAGGATTCATTAACAGCGGACACCAATTTAAGATGATTGGCAAAAGAAGCAACAGTGACATTAGGAAAAACTTCTTAGCGCAGTTTGTGGTTAAGATCAAGAATACACTGTCTGAGTGTGTGGTTGAGCAAATTCAATCATTTCTTTCAAAAGAAAATTGGATAATTATCTGAAGGAAAAAAAATTGCAGCGCCACGGGAAAGGTGGGGGAGTGGGGCTAGGTGAGTTCTTGAGAAAACTGGGAGAGACATCATGGGCCAAGTGGCCTCCTTCTGGGGCCTTATTCTTTCATGGGATGTTAGCATTGCTGGCAAGGCCAGTATTTGTTGCCCATCCCTATTTGCCATTGAGAAAGTGGTGATGAGCCACCTTCTTGAACCGCTGCAGTTCATTTGGTGCAGGTACACCCACAGTGCTGTTAGGAAGGGAGTTCCAGGTTTTTAACCCAGCAACAGTGAAGGAACAGCTATATAGTTCCAAGTCAGGAAGGTATGTGCCTTGGAGGGGAATTTGCAGCTGGTAGCATTCACATGGGTCTGCTGCTCTTGTTGCTCTAGATGGTAGAGGTCACAGGTTTGGAAAGTGTCCAGGAAGGCTTGGCGAGTTGCTGCAATGCATCTTGTATATGGTACTGACTGCTGCTACAGTGCATCAGTGGTGGAGGGAGTGAATGTTTTAAGTTGGTGGAAGAGGTGCCGATCAAGTGGATTGCTTTGTCCTTGATAGTGTTAAGCCTCTTGAGTGTTGCTGGAGCAGAAATCAAGATGACAAAGCGAGACCTAGGAGGGAAAAAACATAGCTACAGAGAAAACGCATAGCGGTAAAAATAAGATCAGTACTGTATTAGGAAGGGGATTGTCAGAGACACGGTGAAAACATTACAAGATGCAAATCGATTTGAAACTGAAGGCAAACACATAATAGGAAATATTCTGGAAAATTTAGCTTCATGTATTTACAAGGAAAGACATGAGCCAGTGTGCTTCACAAAACAAGTGCCGATGCAAACTTCAGGTCTTCTTCTTCTTCTTCTTCTTCTTCTTTGGCCTCCTTGTCTCGGGAGACAATGGGTAAGCGCCTGGAGGTGGTCAGTGGTTTGTGGAGCAGTGCCTGGAGTGGCTATAAAGGCCAATACTAGAGTGACAGACTCTTCCACAGGTGCTGCAGGTAAAATTGGTTGTCAGGGCTGTTTCGCAGTTGGCTCTCCCCTTGCGCTTCTGTCTTTTTTCCTGCCAACTGCTAAGTTTCTTTGAATCGCCACACTTTAGCCCCGTCTTTATGGCTGCCCGCCAGCTCTGGCGATCGCTGACAACTGACTCCCACGACTTGTGATCAATGTCACAGGACTTCATGTCGCATTTGCAGATGTCTTTAAAGCGAAGACATGGACAGCCAGTGGGTCTGATACCAGTGATGAGCTCGCTGTACAATGTGTCCTTGGGGATCCTGCCATCTTCTATGCGGCTCACATGGCCAAGTCATCTCAAGCGCCGCTGACTCAGTAGGGTGTATAAGCTGGGGATGTTGGCTGCCTCGAGGACTTCTGTGTTGGAGATGCGGTCCTGCCACCTGATGCCAAGGATTCTCCGGAGGCAGCGAAAATGGAATGAATTGAGACGTCGCTCTTGGCTGACATACGTTGTTCAGGCCTCGCTGCAGTAGAGCAAGGTACTAAGGACACAGGCTTGATACACGCGGACTTTTGTGTTCTGTGTCAGTGCGCCATTTTCCCACACTCTCTTGGCCAGTCTGGACATAGCAGTGGAAGCCTTTCCCATGCGCTTGTTGATTTCTGCATCGAGAGACAGGTTACTGGTGATAGTTGAGCCTAGGTAGGTGAACTCTTGAACCACTTCCAGAGCGTGGTCGCCGATATTGATGGATGGAGCATTTCTGACGTCCTGTCCCATGATGTTCGTTTTCTTGGGGCTGATAGTTAGGCCAAATTCGTTGCAGGCAGCTGCAAACCTGTCGATGCGATTCTGCAGACACTCTTCAGTGTGAGATGTTAAAGCAGCATCGTCAGCAAAGAGGAGTTCCCTGATGAGGACTTTCCGTACTTTGGTCTTCGCTCTTAGATGGGCAAGGTTGAACAACCTGCCCCCTGATCTTGCGTGGAGGAAAATTCCTTCTTCTGAAGACTTGAACGCAGGTGAGAGCAGCAGGGAGTAGAAAATCCCAAACAGTGTAGGTGTGAGAACACAGCCCTGTTTCACACCACTCAGAATAGGAAAGGGGTCTAATGAGGCACCGCTATGCTGAATGGTGCCTTTCATATTGTCATGGAATGAGGTGATGATACTTAGTAGCTTTGGTGGACATCCGATCTTTGCTAGTAGTCTGAAGAGACTACGTCTGCTGACGAGGTCAAAGGCTTTGGTGAGATCAATGAAAGCAAAGTAGAGGGGCATCTGTTGTTCACGGCATTTCTCCTATAGCTGACGAAGGGAGAACAGCATGTCAATGGTCGATCTCTCTGCTCGAAGGTCACACGGTGCCTCAGGGTAGACACGCTCGGCCAGCTTCTGGAGCCTGTTTAAAGCAACTCGAGCGAAGACTTTCCCCACTATGCTGAGCAGGGAGATTCCACGGTAGTTGTTGCAGTCACCGCGGTCACCTTTGTTTTTATAGAGGGTGATGATATTGGCATAGTGCATGTCCTGTGGTACTGCTCCCTCCTCCCACCACAGGCAAAGCAGTTCGTAGAGTGCTGAGAGTATAGCAGGCTTAGCACTCTTAATTATTTTGGGGGTAATTCCGTCCTTCCCAGGGGCTTTTCCGCTGGCTAGAGAGGACTAAGAATAAAATGATAGATGAGCTTAAAACAAATAAATCTCATGGAGTAGATTGTAGTATGTTGAGAAAGCATAGCAAGAAGATTGGTGAGGCAATCACTATAAAGGATTTGTTGGATACTGACGAGCTACTCGAAGATTGGAAAAACTAATGTGCTTGGATACAGAAATGGTGACAAAACAGACCCCAGCAGTAACAGGCCTATTACTTCTACTTAAATACCATGTAATGCAATAACAAATGTGAGACCCTTGTTGAAGAAAGCATGTAAGGACATTCCTAGTAACTACAGACTGGTCAGTTTAACATCAGTGATGGGTAAGATTTTGGAAACCATAATCAGGGGGAAAAAAATCAACAGACACTTGGAGAGGTTTATGTTAATTAAGGAGAGCTAGCACTGTTTTGTAAAAGGCAGATCGTGTTTGATTAATCAATTGAATTTGTTGTTGAAGTAACAGAGAAGGTTGATGCAGGGATTGTGGTGGATGCTGTCTATGTGGATTTTAAGAAAGCTTTTGATGAAGTACCCCATAAAGATCTGGCTAATAAAATTTGGGCTCATGGAATAGGAGGATCAGTGTCAACTTGGATAAAAAAATTGGCTTAAGGACAGAAAAAAGCAAGTCATGGTGAATAGTTTTTTCAAGCTGGAAGGATGGTAGACAGCAGTGTTCTCCAAGAATCCGTGCTAGGACCACTGCTTTACAACTTGGATGATGGAATATAGAGTAAAATGTCACAATTTGTCGATGATACCAATCGATTGCAACAGGATATAGACGAGCAGAATGGACAGACAAGTGGCAATGGAATTTAATGCAGACAAGTGTGAGGTGATGCATTTTGAAAGAAGAGATAGGAAGAGTCAATATAGACTTAATGGCACAGTTCTAAAGAGTGTGCAGGGACAGAGGTACCTGGGGAGGGCGGGGGGTGGTTTCATGTGCATTGATCTTTCCAGGTGGTAGGACATATTGAGAGAGTAATTAGCAAAGTATATGGGATCTTCGGCTTCATAAATAGAGGCATTGAGTACAAAAGCAGGGAGTTATGCTGAAACTTTATAAAGCTCTGGTTAGGCCCCAACTAGAATATTGCTTCCAGCTCTGATCACCACACTTCAGGAAGGATATGAGGTTCCTTGAGAGGGTGCAGCGGAAATTTACCAGAACCGCTCCTGGATTTTATCTACAAGCTTAGGTTGGAGAAGTCACGATTGTTTTCTTGAAGCAAAAAGAGGTTGAGGGACGATTTGATAGAGGTGTAGAAGATCATGACAGGTTTAGATAAGATAGACAATGAAAAGATGTTCCCATTAGCCGATGGTACAAGGACTAGGGGACACGGATTTATGGTTTTGGGCAAGAGATGCAGACGATGTGAGGAAAAAACATTTTTATGCAGAGAGTGGTAATGAGCTGGAATTCACTGCCTATGAGGGTTGTGGAAGTGGAGACAATTAATGATTTCAAAAGGAAATTGAATGGACACTTGAGGGAAATAAACTTGCAGGGCTACAGAGAGAGAGCCGGGGAATGGGACTCAATGGACTAAATGGCCTCCTTCTTGCCGTAATGACTCTGACTCCAACTGAATTTCCGGAGTTAAACTTGAGAATAATCAGTATGAAAACAACCGAGTTAATGGCAATCAATGTGGATTTAGACAAGAATATCTCCTGCTTAGCCAATCTCCTTTTAATTTATTTTAGGAAGTAATAACCAGGTCAACTGTGGTGAACCTAATTTATAGCATGAGAATCAAAATATGTAAGAATTCTGAACAAAATGGCATATGAAATTTAATGCAGGCAAATGTAAAGTGTAGCATATAAAGAAAATGGTGACACACACACTCCATGAATAGTGTTACAAAAAAAGTATGTTAGAGGAGACTGAGGTGTTATAGCAGATGGAATGTTCAACATGCCCAATCAATGCAGAGTAGAAATCAAAAAAAAAAAGCCAATAAAATGTTGAACTACATAGTGAAAAGAGTTGACATCAATTAAGAGGAAGTCATGACCAAACTGTAATGTGCTCAGGTCAGATCACAATTTTGAGTACTGTAACCAGTTCTGGTCACCTAGAAACAAAACATACTTAAACCAACATACTTTAACACAGTGCTAGCCTACTTCTCTTGTGATTCACTTGCTTTCAGTACTTAACCAAAGGGTTGTATAACCCAGTCCTCAGCGAGGCCTGGACAATGTATATCAGCCAAGAGCGACATCACAAAGAACAAAGAACAGTACAGCACAGGAACAGGCCATTTGGCCCTCCAAGCCTGCGTCGATCTTGATGCCTGCCTAAACTAAAACCTTCACAATTCATTCCATCTTCGCTGCCTCCGGAGAATCCTTGGCATCAGGTGGCAGGACTGCATCTCCAACGCAAAAGTCGTCAAGGCAGCCAACATCCCTGGCATATACACCCTACTGAGCCAGTGGCACTTGAGATGGCTTGGCCATGTGAGTTGCATGGAAGATGGCAGGATCCCCAAAGACATTTTGTACAGCGAGCTCATCACTGGTATCAGACCCACCGGCCGTCCATGTCTCCGCTTTAAAGACGTCTGCAAATGTGACATGAAGTCCTGTGACATTGATCACAAGTCGTGGGAGTTGGTTGCCAGTGGTCGCCAGAGCTGGTGGACAACCATAAAGGCAGGGCTAAAGAGTGGCGAGTCGAAGAGACTTAGCTGTTGGCAGGAAAAAAGACACAAGCGCAAGGAGAGAGCCAACTGTGTAACAGCCCTGACAACCAATTTTATCTGCAGCGCCTGTGGACGAGTCTGTCACTGTAGAATTGGCCTTTATAGCCACTCCAGGCACTGCTTCACAAACCACTGACCACCTCCAGGCGCTTACCCATTGTCTCTCGAGACAAGGAGGCCAAAGAATGTATAACCCAAAGTATTCTCTCAAGTCTAATAGGAAGAAATCTGCAATTGTACTGGTTTTTTCATATAAGTTTGAATGGGCATATTGTGAAAATCTAATTATTTCACATATGTTTCACTAATTCTTGTGGAAAAATGTCTATAGTATGACTGCACAAAAATTGCACAAGGTCACCATTATGTTGAAAGCCACATGGTTTTTGTAATGTTAAGGTTATGGTAGGTAAGTGGTAATGTTGCTGGATTAGTATTCCAGAGGCTCGGACTAATGATTTGGAGAAATGTGTTCAATTCCCACCATGGTTTTTTTTTCATAAAACCCCATCTGGTTCACCAATGTCCTTAAGGGAAGGAAATATGCTGTCCTTACTTGGTCGAGCCTACATGTGACTCCAGACCCACAGCAATGTAGTTGGCTCTTAAGTGCCCTCTGAAATGGCTAGGAAGCCACTCGGTTGTATCAAACTGCTACAGAAAATTTGAATAAGAATAAAAACAGATGCACCATCCAGCATTGACCTAGGCACGAGAAATTACAAAGGTACACCCTGCCCAGTCGACCCTGCAAAGTCCTGCTCACTAACACCTGGGGAGAGCTGTCACACAGACTACTCGGGCAACAGATCAAGTTTCCTGGCCCTCACCAACTCCTATTCACTATGGATATCCAATACCTCCATCCCCCACCAGGATGGTCTGAGAGCTTTCCTCTTCTACCTTGAACAGAGGCCCAACCATTCCCTATCCACCATCACCTTCCTCTGCTTGGCTGAACTTGTTCTCACATTGAACAACATCTCCTTCAACTCTACTCATTTCCTCCAAGTAAAAAGTGTTGCTATGGGTGCATGTATGGGTCCTAGTAATACCTGCCTTATTGAACTTTCTTTCTTTGTTCCAGTCCTACTCAGGCCTCCTCTCTCACCTGTTCTTCTGGTACATTGATGACTGTATCAGTGTCACTTACTGCTTTTGCCTTGAACTGGAAAATTCCATCAACTTTGTTTCTAATTTCCATCCTTCTCTCTCCTTCACAGTCCATCTCCGACTCTTCCCTTCCCTTTCTCGACTTCTCAGCCTACCCTGAGAAATGGAGACAATCAACCAGTATTCACTATAAGCTAACGTACTCCCACAGCTACTTGGACTACACGTCCTCACACCCCATTACCTGCAAGGACTCTATTCCATTCTCCCAGTTTCTCCCTCTCCATCGGATCTGTTCTGACGATGCAACCTTCCAAACTAGAGCTTCCAATATATCTTTCTTTCTCCTCAACCGAGGATTCCTGTCCACAAAAAGCAGGCCATGTCCAAAGCAGCCAATTACCGCCCCATCACTCTATGCTCGTTCATCAGCCAAGTGATGGAAGGCAACATTGACAGTGCTATCAAGCGGTACTTACTCAACAATAACCTGCACATCAATGCTCAGTTGGATTCCGTCAATTCTCATTACAACTTTGGTCCAAACGTGGACAAAAAAGTTGAATTCTGGAGATGAGAGTGACTAGCCCTTGCCATCAAGGCAGCATTTGACTGAGTGTGGCATCAAGGAGCCCTAGCAAAATTGAAGTCAATGGGAATTGGGGTGGGGGGGGGGTTGGAAAATGCTCCACTGGTTGGAGTCAAAACTCGCACAAAGGAAGATGCTTGTGCTTGTTGGAGGCCAAATATCTAAGCGCAAGGACATCACTGCAGGAGGTCTTCAGGGTAGTGTCCTAGACCCAAATATCTTCAGCTGCTTCATCAATGTCCTTGCCTCCATCGTAAGGTCAGAAGTGGGATGTTCAGTACCATTCGCGACTCCTCAGATACTGAAGCAGCAAGACCTGGACAAGATTCAGGCTTGGACTGCTAAGTGGCAAGTAACATTCATACCACACAAGTGCCAGGCAATGACCATCTCCAACAAGAGAGAATCTAACCATCTTCTCTTGATGTTCAATGGCATTACCATCGCTGAATCCCCCACCATTAACATCCTGGTGGGTACCATTACCAGAAACTTAACTGGACCAGCCATATAAATACTGTGGCCATAAGAGCAAGCCAGAGGATGGGAACGCAGCGAGTAACCCACCTCCTGACTCCCCAAAGCCTATCCACCATCTACAAGCCACAAGTCAGGAGTGTGAAGGAATACTCTCCACTTGCCTTGATTAGTGCAGCTCCAACAACACTCAAGAAGATCAACACCATCCAGGACAAAGGAGCCCGCTTAATCCCTATCCCTAACCCTAACCCCATCCACTACCTTAAAAATTCACTCCCTCCACCACTAGTGCACAGTGACAACAGTGTGTATCATCTACAAGATGAACTGCAGCAACTCGCCATGCCTCACTCGACAACGCCTTCCAAACTCATGACCTCTACCATCTGGGAGGACAGGGCAGCAGATGCATGGGAGCACCATCACCTACAAGTTTCGCTCTGATGTTCCCTGTGATAGGCGAGTTTGGTATAGGATATGGAGACAAAATAGGGAGACAAAGACTGCAGCAGCTGAACATAAAGCCTCCTTTATTCTGTCTTAGTTTCACTTTCTCTTTGCTAGCATGTGTATACTGCAGCAGCCTCTGGAATGCACAATTCAATTTCAAAACACTA
Source organism: Heterodontus francisci (assembly GCF_036365525.1). Classification (NCBI taxonomy): domain Eukaryota; kingdom Metazoa; phylum Chordata; class Chondrichthyes; order Heterodontiformes; family Heterodontidae; genus Heterodontus; species Heterodontus francisci. The sequence goes on along the minus strand of NC_090373.1, from coordinate 118,242,209 downwards.
CAGCCCTCCCCTTAGGAAATGAGAGATATAGCATGTTTCAACAATTTGTTTCTAAAAATATAAACAAACTAAAACACGATAGTTCAGTTCGTAACATAGTGACTTAAGTATGGTGGGCATTTTCTCTCATGAGTAGGATATCGTTTGACATCAGATGTAGTCTCATTTGACTCGTTCTTCATCTGAGGTACCGATGTCGGAATCATTTCAATGCTTGCGAGTGGTGTTTGCAGTGCTTTGAAGAATGACATGTTTCTTGTGATGATTTGTGAACCGAGCTCAGCAGTGATCATTGATTCTTTTGTACTGGTCACAACAAATGGTTGGGTGTCATAAGGGGTTGTTTGTTTTCCAATATGACTATCACATTTCACAAGTGCTTTATCTCCTGCATGTGCTTTCATTCAATTCTTCCGTTCTCGATCGCGATCACATACAGGTTGATGGTGAGTTCCGGAGGATAGCTTAGGTAGATGCATGCGCATAGAATGTGAACAGATGCGTGTAGCTGGAGGTTTTCCAGTAGTCAAGTGGGGAGTCCCTCTGTAATTACAGAGAAAGTGATATATTTCTTGCTTCCATGGCTTGCTATTAGCCCTTGGCCAATGGGGTGTGATTTTCCTCTGAGTGAACCCTAGGTAGTTTGCAAATTTACTGAATTCACCACTGTTGAATGGGGGTCCATTGTTACTACTTATCGTTTGAGAGATTCTAAACAAAACCAGGATCTGGTCAAGCTTTGGGATGACTACTTTCATTGAAGTTGACATAACTAGTTCCACGATTGGGAATCTTCTGTAATCATCAGTGACAACAAGTAGATGTTCACCTGTGGGCAAATTTACAATCAACGCTAACTTCAATCCATGGTTCTGGAGGTGGTTCGGATATCTTAGGATCATGAAGATTTGACGTTGCAGTTGCTTGACGTTGCAAACACTGATTTTTGTGCTCTCGCAGATGTTCGATTCCTGGGAACCATACTTTTTCCCTAAGGAATTGTTTGGGCTTGACAATTCCCTGGTATCCTTCATGGGCTATATTGACAACACATTCCCTCAATGAGTGTGGAATGGCAATACAGTTGCTGCGTAACACAAGGTCAGATGTGGTTGTAACGGTGAGCTCATTTCGAGCATTATGAAGACCTTTGTAGTCAATAAGCGATTTAGTTTGTAGACACTCGATCACGGCTTTGCAGTTTCATGATTCCATGGCTTCCATTATATAGTTGCAAAGTTTCATCTTGTTTTATTGCTGCTTTGATGTCTAGTTTTAGCAACTTTGGCAGCACATTTATGCTTATTTAGTTGAGATGCTGTTCAGCAATCTTTTCCTCACGACTAGTAGGAACAACTGTCGGCAGCGGATGTCATGAAAGATAGTCTGCTAGGTTGAGCTTGCCTGGCTGATACTCAACTTGGAACTTGTACTCTTGTAGTTTAAGTATCCAGCGTCTATTCGAGTGGGTGGTTCACTATGTGTGTTGTTGAACAAGCTCGCTAGTAGTTTATGACTGTTACTTTAAACTCATTTCTGTGTTGGTAGAGATGAAGGTGTAAAATACTCCATGTGATTGAGAGCGCTTCTTTCTCTGCTTACAAATAACGTTGCTCTACAGGTGTTAACGATCTGCTTACCATCACAATGATTGATGGGTTACCTATCTTGTCTCTTTGTGCGAGAACTGCACCGAAGCCAACTGGGCTTGCATCCATGACTAGCTGTGTGCTTTTCTCGGGGTCGTAATAGGCACTTGTGCAATTTGCTGACAAATGTTGTTTGATCTCCTGTACCACCTTATTGTGTGATTTAGTCCATTCCCTATTGGTGATCTCTTTTGTCAGATCTCGTCGGGGGGCAGATAGAGTAGTGGGGTCAGGAATGAAACAACTCCAGGTGATGAGTTCTAGCAGACTCCAGACCTCTTGCACATTTGTAGGATCTGCCACATTTGCTATGGCTTCAACCTTCCATGGATCTGGTGATACTCCTTCGCAACTGAATACATTAACAAAGAATTAAATTCTGCTTTCATTGAACAAGCACTTGTCTTTGTTCAAGGTGAGGTTACATTCTCTGAGAGGTTGTAGGCATGCATGTGTATGTGTCTCGAGCTCCTTTTTCAGTTCGGCCATAGATGAGAATGTCATCACTGATGTTCAGTGTGCCTTCAGGTCCTTGAAGTACAGATTGACTCAAGTGCTGAAGTACCTCAGCTGCTGAGCTGACTCCAAAGTTGAACCTCTTATCAGAAAAGACCTATGTGAGTAAAGAATACAATAAGATATCTCGATTCTTCTGCGAGCTCAGTTTGATGGTAGCCTGCATTGAGGTCACGTTTAGCAAAGTGTTTAGTATCATTCACTTTCTCTGTGATATTATCGATTTTTGGTGTCAAGTGTCTTTCTCATTGTATGGCTTGGTTTGGTGATCGTATATCAACACGGATTCTAATCTGGTTTGCACTCGTGGGTTTCTTGATGACTTGTATGAGTGAGACCCAAGGGGTAGGCTCATCCCCAACTTTCTCAATAATGTCAAGGTCAGGTAGGTGCTGAAGTTCCTTCTCTGTTGTCTGACAGGAAATGGTATTATTCACCGTTGATATGCAACTGGGGGCACATTAGGGTCTACATGCAGCTTGCATGTAACACCTTTCAGCTTGCCAAAACCAGTGAAGCAATCAGCATACAATTCAAGAATATTTTTGTTATGCAAAGGAATTACATATGTGACTCCAATCATGTGCAGACCTGTTGCTGTGTGGAAACTGATAGGCATGTCACATTCTCCAGATATAATGTAGAATACAGCATTCATTCTAGTGTCTTTTAATGAGAATGGTGTTTCAGAAGTTCTGCGGATTTTCAGCGGTTTGTCACTGAAAGGGAAATTTTTTATGTTCTCTGGTTTGCCGGGAATGGGGCAATCCTGAAATTTGTTGAATGCTATGTCTCCCATGACATTGATAGATGCTGCTGTGTCTATGAGAGCATCTACGTCTGAGCAACCAATGGTCACAGTCACATGTGGCTGTTTGCTGTGTCTGAGAGAGGGGACAGAAGTATGTTCATGATCATCTGCCTCTGCATTAGCTACATTCTCTTGCCTTTTTGCTGTGGCACATATACATGGTCTTAGTAGTTGATTTTGCTGATCGACAAACACGAACAAAGTGGTTGGGTTTTCCACAGGCTTTACACCATTTACCAGTAACAGGACACTCTGTTCTCACCGCCACAGTGGAAACATTTTTTGGATGAGTCACAACTCTGTGAGATGGCTGTTGTTGCTTTGCAGGTGGTTTCCTGGCACATGAGCAATGAATGTTGTTCACAGGAATTGAACTTGGAGTGTGATAGTTACTGTTAGCCTGAACTTCAGTAGCTTTGGACTCAGAGTAATAGTGATCTTGCTAACTCTGGCAGCTCTGACAGCTTTCTGTCTTTCTCGAGTGCTTTTTTGGCATAATTGACTGGAGAAATTGCCTTCAACTATTTGTGTTTGGATTTCCCGTTCAACATGTTCAACGTCACCAAAGTCACATCTAGTTGCCGCAAACACATGCAATATTAATCAATTGTCTCTTTTGCTTTTCACTTATTCCATTGGAAGACAATAGTTTTGTATATGGTGTTTTTCTTGAGTGTGAAGTAGGTCACTAGTGCATTTTTTGCTGAGTAGTAGTTATTTTGCTCAGGCATAAGTGTCTCAAAGATATCTTCGAAATCTTCACCTCCATAGTGTAGAAGCAAGGCCTTTTTCCCTTGTGTTGCCTGTGATTGTGAAACCTGCCGTCGCACCTTCGAAATGTCGCAGCCACTTTTGCCAACGTGGGGATACAGATAATGGCTCTAAATGCACTTCAAAAGGTGGTACGTTGGGCATAGACAACGCCATACTGATCAGCAACACAGTGATATGGATCTGGGATTGCGTTCCTATTCAGAGGAAACTTCTCATGCAATGATCTGAGATTTTTGCTTGATTGGATGGTTATTTTGGAGATCAGTGTGTGAGTATATACTGTAAAAGCTTCCTATATGTCACTTTAACAGTCTCCAAGTTAAAATGTTATCTGTGAAAATAGACAAAAACCTTCCAAAATTTTTTCATACCTGAAAGCAAGTTTCTGTTTCTATTTTTCATCCTATTTTTGTTTACCACGTCGCCATTGTGATGTCCTCGGGACTTGAATGAAGTTTAGCCAAGTTTGACATAGCATATCAGACAAAGATAGAGAGACAAAGACTGCAGCAGCTGAACATAAAGGCTTCTCCTTTATTCTGTCTTAGTTTTACTTTCTCTTTGCTAGCACATGTGTTCTACAGCAGCCTCTAGCGTGCACAATGCATAATGTATTGGAATTTCAAAACACAACAACACTACACCCTCCAAGCCACACCCCTTCCTGACATGGAACTCTATTAATAGTCATCCCTTTGCTGGGTCAAAATCCAGAAACTCCCTCCCTGACAGCACTATGGGTGTACCTACACCACATGGACTGTAGCGGTTCAAGAAGGTGGCTGAGCAATTAGGGATTGGCAATAAATGCTGGCCTTGCCAGTGATGCTGATGAATTAATTAAAAAAAAAGTGCTTTTTTTTTGTATGAACGTAATTTAGGTACCATAATTTTTTCTTAATGTACTTATTTTCCCTCTAAACATTTTCTCGTTTTATGTGTGGCTAGAAGCAGAGAATCTGTTGCCCAATCTTATTGTTCCCAACTCTTTTCACCCTGTCGCTGGGTTAACTGAAATGATAAATTTGACAGCCTGTTGCGTTTGTCATTCTATTATGTTGGATCAGGCCACAGATGAACAATGCTATGTTTAGCATGATCCTGTGCAAAATGGCAGCCTTGGTGAGGTGACAGGATTTATAATCCACCTGAAATTTCTTTTCAAAACCTATTTTAAATATACACTGGTGGTCATGAAAAGCACTGTATATGTATCTCTAAATAAAAAAAAAAGATAAAATAAAATAACTGCAAATCTTTTTTATGCAGGGCTGGTAGTTTAGGTCTTGACTGCTGGCCTCCAGCAGTCCTGAGGAAAAATCATTTGTGTTTCTTATGTCTGATCCAGTGGCCCCACCACAAAGTATGGACATCAGGTTAGATCAAGATTGAGCTAGGCTGTGATACATTGTCATTGAAGAGTCTCTTAACACCTACTGTATATGCTGCCACAAATCTTTTTTTTTTAAACACAGCAGCCAGGTGGGGAATCTAGGTATTTTTCTATGGAAAATATACTTTGCAGCATCTGGTATATTCTTTTAATTATGCATATCCTATTTATTGCACCATTAATGTAACAATATATTTTTCATATTTATAAGGTTTTCATTTTATAGATTATACAATGTCATAATTATTTTTTTCCTTTCCTTAAATAGCTGAGAGTGTCAAGTCAGTAATTCGACATGTTCACCTGTGATATTTGTGGGCAAAGTGGCCTGTCAGAACCAGACATGAAGATGCACATTCTTATTGTTCATGAAGAAAATGAGTACAGTTGTCCAATCTGCAATCTATCAGGAATTAGTTATGATGAATTAATGTTCCATATAGAGATTTCTCACAGTGAGGTAAAACCTGTTGATGATGGCAGGATAATCTGTCCTATTGATGAAGAAAAGGATTCCAATGCTTCACTTCAGACCAGTAGTTTGGCTCAGTCAAAACCTAAAAAGGTTCCAGCACACACACAATTTGAAGTGAACAGGATGGAAGAGTCAAAACCAGAAGAGCTAAAACCAGAAGAAGTTCAGATGTCTTGCTCTGCTTCACCTAATTGTGAGAGACCATTTAGACAAAATGTAAATAGAAAGAGTGAATCTAAAATATTAATACAATCAGAAGCTGTTCATGGACTATTATCAGGAACTGTATGGAGGCAACCTGAGCAAAAATTATGTGATAACCATAAGGGATCAAAACACAATGGACTTTGCAGCAGTTCTGAAGAATCTGTGAAGTTTGATGCCCCAGAATGTCCTTTTTGTGGCCAAATAGGAAATTCAGGAGAGGATCTAAATGAGCATGTTAAAACCAAACATGCTGAGATGCTGGAAAGCCCTCAAAAAGGTGTGAAATATGTGTATGATGCAATACTTCTAATCTTCGGCAGTATAAGTGAATCAGAACTAAGAGCTCACTGATGTGGGCAGAGAAATGTCACTATTATAAAAGAATACTTTATGCTGGCCTTATCCTCACCTATTTGTCTGAGCTCATCTTGTCCACGAGATCAACCTCCTGCTCTCTTGACCCTATTCCCAGTAAACTGCTGACCATCTAACTTCCCTTCCTGTCTCCCATGTTAGCTGACATTAATAGTTCGCTTTCCTCAGGTTCTGCTCCTCTCTCTCCACAGAGTGGAGATGATGAGGAACAAGTGCTAACTTGGGAATTTGGTGCAGAGGGGAAGGAGTTGCTGCTTTTTATATCTTTTTTTTCTGACTGCAGTAGCTGGTGAGTGTTCAAAGACATTAATTAGGTGAGCAGGTAGGTGTTTGGTTGGTGAGTTTACGATTTTATCCCTCTAAATGTGGGCAGTAGTTTAAACTGGTATTGGGGAGATTAAGTAAAGCATTAAATTTATAGTTTAACTCGTTAAACTACTTAATATAATTACAGATAACAGTTGAGTGATACTTCTAAACTTGAAACATAATTAGTTAAATAAAGATGGCAGGGCATGTGGAAGCTGGTGTACACCAGTGTGATTTCATGGCAACCACATCTGTAGCTCGAGGAAATTAGGCTCAGATTTGATGAGACCCCGATATCAGACACTGTGATGCATCAAGGACACAGAAAGTTACCTGGATACTTGTTCCAGGAGGCAGTCACACCCTTGAGGCTAGATACTTCAGATTTAGTCCAAGGTCAGGGACAGAAGAGTGTGACTGCAAGTGAGGCAGGTACAGGGACCTATAAGGTAGCATTGGAGGAGCCTCAGCCCCTGCAATTGTCCAATGGGTTTGAGGTTCTTGCAGCTTGTGGGACGAGAGCAGGGACTGCCGGGTGAGTGAGTAAACTGACCGCAGCACCATGGTGCAGGAGGCCATTCAAGTAGTGGGAGTAAAAATGAATGTAGTATACTGTAGGAGACAGTATAGTTAGGGGGATAGATACTGTTCTCTGCAGCCGAGAGCATGAGTCCCGAAGGCTGTGTTGCCTGCCCTGGTTCCGTGGTTAAGGACATCTCCTTGGGGCTGGAGAGGAACTTGGGGTGGGAGGGGGAGGATCCAGTAATGGTGCATGTGGGTGCCAACAACATTGGTAGGACTAAGAAAGACGTTCTGCTGAGGGAGTATGAGCAACAAGGGGCTAAATTAAAAAGCAGAACCACAAAGGTAATAACTCTGGATTACTACCTGAGTCACAAGCAAATTAGCATGGGGTAAATAAGATCAGAGAGTTGAATGTGTGGCTCAAAGATTGGCATGGGGAGCTGTGGGTTTCACTTCATGGGCACAGGTACCAGTACTGGGGAAAGAGGGAGCTATACCATTGGGACAGCCTTCAACTGAACCACGCTGGGACCAGTGTCCTGGCTAGTCGTATGACTAGGGCTGTAGAGAGGGCTTTAAAATAAATTAGTGGGGGGTTGAGTGCATGTGAGGGGAGATTCAAGAGAAAGGACAAGGCAATAGTGCAGGGTAGCGATACGGTAATGGTAACCAAAGTGTGACAGGAAGGGGTAGAGCGTACAAACATAAGAGTACACCAGCAAATATGGTCAGAGTCGAGAAAAATAGCTTTAAACTAACAGAGGGGGAGGAGGGTTTGGGTGAAAGGAGATTTAGAAATCCAAAGATAGATTTATAGAGAAATACAGCACTGAAACAGGCCCTTCGGCCCACCGCGTCTGTGCCGACCATCAACCACCCATTCATGCTAATCCTACATTTATCCCATGTTCCCTCTCATATCCCCACAATTCTCCTACCACCTACCTACACTCGGGACAATTTACAATGGCCAATTTACCTATCAACCTGCAAGTCTTTGGCTGTGGGAGGAAACCGGAGCACCCGGCAGAAACCCACGCGGTCACAGGGAGAACTTGCAAACTTCACACAGGCAGCACCCAGAACTGAACCCGGGTCGCTCGAGCTGTGAGGCTGCGGTGCTCGCCACTGTGCCACCCTTTGCTAACCACTGCGCCACTGTGCCACCCTTAAAATTGATGTGGGTAGAGAGAAGCTGAGAGGGACAGGACAGAATAGAGAGTTTAACAGTCATAGAGCATCAAAGAGTTAAGGTCCATGCAGGGAATAGTAGTAAAAAAAATAAAATTGAAGTCACCTTATCTGAATGCGTAGAGCATCTGCAATAAGAAAGATGAACTAATGGCACATTAGAGGTAAACGGTTTAGATCTAATCACCATTACAGAGACATGGTTACAAGGTAACCAAAGTTGGAAAATAAATATTCCAGGGTACACAAGATTTCAAAAAGACAGAATGGAAAAGGAGGAGGGGGGTAGCCCTGATAGTAAAGGATGATGTAAGGACATTAGTGAGTTATGGCCAGGTGAGAAAGGTGTCTTGGGGTCTTTTACTGTCTTCACCTGGTTTTATTGTAACAGGGTTCAATTTTAAACACAGTGTTTTGAGCTCGCTGTCTGGTCCTTGATTATAGGTAGTCTTGCTTTTTGTTGGGTCCCAGTATTATTCTTAATACTGTTTGCTGTAGGAGACTTTTCTCTCTTGGGGTTCATATGTCTTCAGTGGTTTCCGAAGCTGGTGAGAGCAAGATGAGAGCAGACAGGAGAGAGGTCTTTTCCGGTCTAGGAGCAACAGCTTTCTCAGTTTCTTTCTCTCCAAGTTCAAATTCAAACAGCCAGTTAGTCATGTGACTAAACTGGCCTGACCAGGTCTTCTGTGTATTGGAGAAGCAGAGACCTTTGTTCCAACACTGACTGCCAGTATGTAAAAAGGTCTTTCCGGTGAGGGGCCTGACAGTTCCTTGTGATAGGCCCTCTTTTCTTCCCAGCAACATTTTTATGTTTTTAATATTCATGAGGTGAAATAATGTGTGCCTCATTCTTGGCAGGTGGGGGGGGCCTGCATGACACCTCCACACCCAGGGGAATGAAATGCGATTTGAAAGAAAACACATTTCATTACAAGGTTTGAGAGAAATATAAGATACAGAAAGAAAACCATGCATTTCTCTCATTCATTTCCATTCATTCATCAGTCTTAAAGCTTATTAAAATTGTCTTTTCTGGGTGCCAATGCTGCTTTAATTTCCCCCTTTTTTGGCATCCCAGTAGCCTGTGATTCTTTGGGGAAGCTTTTCTTCAGTTTTCAAATTGCCATGACTGCCTAGGGTTTTTGTTCCTGTTGAAGTTATTTTTTTTTTTCAGGAGAGTTAGTAGTGGGCAGGTCAATCCTGAACTCTCTGAATCATGCAAAGACCTTTGACGGGATTTCCTCTGACTGTGGGGGAGGATTCTTTGTTAATATCCCCTTTGTTCTCTGGGACACTCCTATCTGCAGCTATTTGTGCAGACTTGGCTGCACTCTCCTGTGACACTTCAACTAGATGAGGGATCATCTTCACAGTTTCTGTGCCCCCTAGAGGTCTCTCTTTGTCTCTGCAGGTTCCTGTAAATGCTGTTAGCAACTTTGGTGGGGTGCTTCTAGAGTCTGCATTTACATAGGAGGATGTGGGGTCCAACTTTTCGTATTTTTCGAGGTTGGTTGGCTGGACTTTCAACTGGGATTCCTCCCGGACTTCCTTTAACCTGCCCTCTTGGTCACTTTTTCCCCTTCTCTTACTACACTTTTGCCAGCCGTGTGCCTGCCTGTCCATTTTTGTTCTCAGCTTGGGTCCCTTACAGTTCACCAGCCCTCGGCTGGAGGGTCCTCCTAACACTGGTACAATACTTAGGGGTGCAGGTTTCACTGTAGGTTGGGGTTTCTCCTCAACATGGCACATGTGGCAACTCCTACTGTACTCCACATCTTTGTGAAGTTTTGGCCAGTCAAACTGCTGTCCTATGCGGGCTTTGGTCTTTCATACACCGGCATGTACCGCCATTATAGTCTCGTGGGCCCTTCTTAATATTTCTCCCCGGTACCTCTGTGGCACCACTGTTCATTCCTTGCCCTCCGGTCTGTGAGGAGGACTCCATTTCCTCTTCACTACCTCACTCTTTAAGTGGGGCGGCACAGTGGCGCAGTGGTTAGCACCGCAGCCTCACAGCTCCAGGGACCCGGGTTCAATTCTGGGTACTGCCTGTGTGGAGTTTGCAAGTTCTCCCTGTGTCTGCGTGGGTTTCCTCCGGGTGCTCCGGTTTCCTCCCACAGCCAAAAGACTTGCAGGTTGATAGGTAAATTGGCCATTATAAATTGTCACTGCTATAGGTAGGTGGTAGGGAAATATAGGGACAGGTGGGGATGTTTGGTAGGAATATGGGATTAGTGTAGGATTAGTATAAATGGGTGGTTGATGTTCGGCACAGACTCGGTGGGCCGAAGGGCCTGTTTCAGTGCTGTATCTCTAATCTAATCTAGTAGCAATCAGGGACTCCCTCTGCTTCACTTTTAGACTGGGCAGCCTGTGCTAACTCTCGCATTACTGGGTTGGTTCGCTGAGCCTCAGCTAGGGAAAATGCATTTAATTCGTTCCCTGGGTCTCCTAACTTTCTAAGGAAAGTCTTGGCCAGGCAAACCTTATGATCATTTGCCTGCAGTGCCAATGCAGTCTCCTCTGGGGGAGCTGGTATGATCATGGCTGGATCCACTACACATTCAGGGACACTGCAGGGGACGACCTTCTGCCACTGCTCTGTCTCTCTGACCTCCTGTGGTCTTTCTTTCACTACTGGAGGGCCTACCACTTTCACCCCTGCCAGATCATTACCTAGGAGCAGGTCAACCCCTTCCATAGGCAAACTAGGGACAGGCCCTAAGGTCACTGGCCCCAAAACTAGGTTGCACTCCAGGTGCACCTGGTGTACAGGTACAGGCACATGCTGCCCTCCAATACCATTCACCACCATTTTGATGTTCTCTGCACTCTCTGGGGGGAAAGGTCAGGCCTTTTTCCAGTAAAAGGGATCTCGTGGCACTTGTGACTCTGAGAATCACTATGGGCTTGTTGGCCCCACTTGAGGGGTATGGGGTTCCTTTCCCTTCAGACACAAAACCCTGATAACCTTCAGGAATCCTATTAACTTTTCCTGCACTGGCCATAATAAGCTTCCTGGGTTGCACTCTTACTGCACTTAAAGCCACTGCTTGCTCTGTGTTTTCCATCAGGATCCCGTCTTCATTGAGCGGGTGTGCACTGATTCGCCCTACCGGTTTTCTCTTTAGTTTCCAGCAGTCAGCTTTTAAATACACTGCCTTATTACAATGGAAACACACAGGTCTCCGGGTCTCACTCTTGCTCGCAGCACCTTCCTTTTTGGCTGGAGGAGGGACCTCTGTATCTCCTGCTTTCCTTTCTCTTCCAGGACTGCCTGGGCTCCTATCACCTTCCCACCCTTTGTCCTTTTCGGGTTTATTTTATTTTATTTATTTTTTTATTTAGAGATACAGCACTGAAACATGCCCTTCGGCCCACCGAGTCTGTGCCGACCATCAACCATCCATTTATACTAATCCTACATTAATCCCATATTCCTAACACATCCCCCCCCCTTCCCTCAATTTCCCTACCACCTACCTATACTAGGGGCAATTTATAATGGCCAATTTACCTATCAACCTGCAAGTCTTTGGCAGTGGGAGGAAACCAGAGGACCCGGCGAAAACCCACGCAGTCACAGGGAGAACTTGCAAACTCTGCACAGGCGGTACCCAGAATTGAACCCGGGTCGCTGGAGCTGTGAGGCTGCGGTGCTAACCACTGCGCCACTGTTTGTGGGGGTGATTAGGAGAGGTTCTCCCCGGGAAACCAACTTGTAAATTAAAGCAAACTCATCGGCCAGAACGGCCGCTTGCCAGGCTCCCTGAACCCGCTGCTCTTCTACATGGGTCTTCATTGAGATTGGGAGAGAGTTTTTAAATTCCTCAAACAGAATTACCTCTCTGAGAGTCTCATAGCTGAGCTGCATTTTAAGATCCCTCAACCACTGGTCAAAAGCCAGCTGCTTACTTCTTTCAAACTTCAGATAAGTTTGATTAGATTGCTTTTTGAGGGGTCTAAACTTTTGGCGGTAGGCTTCGGGTACTAACTCATATGCTCTATGGATAACATATTTGGTCAGTTCATAATTTGATGAACTCTCATCTGGCAACAAGGAATAAATCTCATGGGCTTTTCTAGTTAGTTTGCAATAAAGAGACCAGGTCTCAGCTGGCCATTTTAGCTGCTTTGCCAGTTTCTCAAAAGACACAAAAAACACGTCCACATCTTCCTCATTGCATTTCGGAATTAATTGAGTGAATTTTAACAATTTTGTACCCAACCCTGAATTCTGCTCCTCCATATTGGCTATGCTTTCACTGGGGTTACTCTGTCGCCCCCTTCAGCTCTCTCTCTTCGGATTCTGTCTGGAATATTCTCTGTCTCCCTCTCTCTGTCTGTCTGTCTCTAAAATAAAACTATTTTACATCTAGTATTGTGCAATGAAGCAGGGTTAATTAGTAATGTTATAGTAAAACATCCACTGGCAAATAGTGATCATAATACAATTGAATTCCATGTTATGTTTGAAAACGACATACTCCAATCACAAACAAGAATCTTAAACAAAGCCAATTGCATAAGTATGAGGGGAGAACTGGCTAGCCAGAACACTGGTCCCAGCACGGTTCAGGTGAAGGCTGTCCCAATGGTACAGCTCCTTCTTTCCCCAGTACTGGTGCCTGTGCCCATGGATTGAAACCCACAGCTCCCATTGCCAATCTTTGAGCCACATATTCAGCTCTGGTCTTATTTAGCCCATGCCAATTTGTTTGTGGCTCAGGTAGTAATCTAGAGTTAATAAACACAAGAAATGCTGGAACCACTCAGCAGGTCTGGCAGCATCTGTGGAAAGAGAAGCAGAGTTAATGTTTCGGGTCAGTGACCCTTCTTCAGATTTCCAGCATCTGCGGTATTTTGCTTTTATATTAGTAATCTAGAGTTATTACCTTTTTGTGGTTCTGCTTTTTAATTTAGCCCCTAGCTGCTCATACTCACTCAGCAGAACCTCTTTCTTAGTCCTACCAATGTTGTTGGTTCCCATATGCACCACAACTGGATCCTCCCCCTCCCACCCCAAGTTCCTCTGCAACCCCAGGGAGATGTCCTAAACCATGGAACCGACAGGCAACACAGCCTTCGGGACTCGTGCTCTCTGCTGCCAACTTTCAAGTTGGCAGGCTGTGACGAGTGGAGTGCCGTCAGGATCAGTGCTGGGGTCTCAGCTATTTACAACCCATATTAATGACTTAGACAAAAAGACAGAGAGTAATGTATCTAAATTCGTTGACAATACAAATCTAGATAGGAATGCAAGCTGTGAGGAGGACACAAAGAGGCTGCAAGGAGACATAGACAGGTTAAGTGAGTGGGCAACAAAGGGACAGATGGAGTATACTGTGGGGAAATGTGAAGTTATTCACTTTGGTTGTAAAAGTAGAAAAGCAGAATTTTTAAAAAGTGAAACTTGTAAATGTTGATGTTCAGAAAGACCTGGGTGTGCTTGTGGAAGGAACACAAAATGTTAGCCTGAAGTTAGCATTTAGAGCAAATGGCATGTTGGCCTTTTTTTGCAAGGGGTTTGGAATACAAGAAGAGAGGTGTCTTACTACAATTGTATAGGGCTTTGGTGAGACCACACCTGGCATACTGTCTGCAGTTTTGATCTCCATATTTGAAGAAGGATATACTTGCATTGGAGACAGTACAGCAAAGATTTTTTAGATTTGGAGATACAGCACTGAAACAGACCCTTCGGCCCACCGAGTCTGTTAACCACCCACTTATACTAATCCTACATTAATCCCATATTCCTACCACATCCTCACCTGTCCCTATGTTCTCCTACCACCTACCTATACTAGGGGCAATTTATAATGGCCAATTTACCTATCGACCTGCAAGTCGTTTGGCTGTGGGAGGAAACCGGAGCACCCGGAGGAAACCCACGCAGACACAGGGAGAACTTGCAAACTCCACACAGGCAGTACCCAGAATTGAACCCTGGTCGCTGGAGCTGTGAGGCTGCGGTACTAACCATTGCGCCACTGTGCACTAGTTTTGTCCCTGGGATGAGAGGGTTGGCCTATGATGACAGGCTGAGTAAATTGGGTCTATATTCTCTGGAGTTTAGAAGAATGAGAGGTGATCTCATTGAAACATTCAAGATTGTGAAGGGGCTTGACAGGATAGATACTGAGACATTGGGGGAATTTTATGTTCTCCCCGCGGTGGGTTTGGAGGCAGGGAGAGTATAAAATTGGGTGGGATGGTAGCGGGGGGAATCGCCACCGCCAAAATTAAGCAGTTAATGCCCAAATAAGGGCTTCCTGCTGCCACGCAGGAAGCACAGCATGAAAAACTGAGCAGGTTGATTCCTGGCCCTGGGGGGTGGTGGGGGTGGCATGTGGTGGGTGTCCCCTTGTTAAAAGGCACTTAGTGTCTGAGCGAGGGACCCAGCATCAGGAATGGGGGGGAGGGGGCACGCTGAGAGCCAGCCCCCCTGCCTTTGCTAATGACCCCCCTACACCCCCCTCTGCTGCGACCCCCACCCTGCGAGACCTCTCCTGCCCTGACCTATCTGTGGCCTGGGACCAGTGACACTCCTGGGCCTCAGATAGTTGTTTCACCGGCAGCTGCTACCGCCTCTGGCTGACAGCTCTCCAGGGCGGGACTTGCAGCGCCGGGGTCCTTGATCCCGTGGAAGATCTGCCAATGTTCACTTAATTGCTTAATTGGCACTAGATTGGGCAGCAGGCCTTTCACAGAAGAGATGACACATGGCTCTTAGAGTTGCTTTTACTGGAAGTTGTGACCCCTTTCACCAGTGTAAAATCTGGGCTGTTGTTTCCTTGGCTGAGGAAGCTAGAACAAGGGGACACAGTTTCAGGATAACGAGACAGATGAGAAGAAATTTCTTCACTCAAAGGATTGTGAATCTTTGCAATTCTCTACCCAAGAGGGTTGTGGATGCTCCATCATTGACTATATTTCAGAATGAGACACAGATTTTTGGTCTCTCAGGGAATCGAGGAATATGGGGAATCGGCAGGAAATTGGAGTTGATGCCCAAGATCAGCCATGACCATAGTGAATGGCGGAGCAGGCTCAACAGGCTGTATGATCTATTCCTGCTCCTATTTCTTATGTTCTTCTGCTCCCTTACTGCTGATTCCATCCCTCGCCCTGGCAACTGTCTAAGGCTGCACCAGACTGTTGGTAAACTTGGAGCTCTATTTGACCCCAAGATGAGCTTTAAATCACATCTGTGCCATCACTAAGATTGTTTATTTTCACCTCCATAATGTCGCCCAACTTCACCCCTACCTCAGCTCGTCTGCTGCTGAAACCTTCATCCCTATCTTTGTTATCTCCAGACTTTACTCTTCTAATAGGCTGGCCGGCCTCCCATCTGTAAACTTGAGGTCATCCAAAACTCTGCTGCGTTTGTCCTAACTCTCACCAAATCTCATTCACCCATCACCCCTGTGTTTGCTGACTAACAGTGGCTCCCAGTTAAGCCTCGAGTTTAAAATTTTCATCCTTGTTTTCAAATCGCTCCACAATCTGGCATTTCCCTATTTCTGTAATCTCCTCGAGCCCTACAACCATCCAAGATATCTGTGCTCCCTTAATTCCAGCTTCTTGAGCATCCCAGATTTTCATTGCTCCACTATTCAGCTGCCTAAGCCCAAAACTCTGGAATTCCCTCCCTACACCTCTCTCCCTCTCTGGCTTGCTTTCCTCCTTTGAGACATTCCTTAAAACCTACCCCTGACTTAGCTTTTGGTCATTTGACCTAATATCTCCATAAGTAGCTCGGTGTCATTTTACTTTACATGCCTTTGTGAAGCACCTTGGGATGTTTTATTACATTAAAAGCACTATATAAATACAAGTTGTTGGGAAATGCAAACAGTCCTGAACTGCTCGATATAAATTTTAAAATACTGTTTCTAAAGCAGTTCACTTTCCAACTAAGATCATTATTTTTATTGCATTCCCAAGCCTAGTTGGTGGAATGTGATGTTTAATTGTGGCTCCCACTACCTCCTGCAGCTCACTGCTTTCAGTAGAGTAGTGCTATGTACCCGGTTGGTACTAATATTTCTGGACCTGGGTTGCTTCTGGACTGGAATCTGTATTACTATGAGGTGCTTGTAATGCAGTGTGTCCTGTAGGTGGCATCAGTTGAATGGCTTCCTGCTAAATCTGGAAACCTGATAGATGGTGCCAGCAAGTGTGGGGAAATAAACCATTTCCGCAAAGTGGGAGTTTTTCAAAACTATTGCTTTCTAATTGGAAAAAGTGGTTTATAACAAAAGTTTCACCTTTTAATAGATGTTTAATCTTCAGTAAAGAAAAACCAAATTTTTGTACAAAGGTTTGTTTAAGTGGTTTCTCAGACAAACTGACCCCTAGATCAGTTGGAGTGATAATCCACTCAACTGTCATCCCTGTCACACCCTGCTTCCTGAAGTCTTGCCCTCGTGCCACGGAGGGCCCTCGAGTCTGCTCCGCCATTCAATAAGATTATGGCTCTTTTACCTCAACTCCACTTTCCTGCCCCATCCCTCTGTTCATTGATTTTTGGGCAGTAAGGGAATCAGTTGGTGTTAGTTTTGAATATATGTAACAAATAAGGATCCACAGCCTTCTGGGGTAGAGTCATAGAATTATACAGCACTGAAACAGGCCCTTTGGCCCATTGTGTCCATGCTGGCCATCAACTACCAATCTATTCTAATCCCATTTTCCAGCACTTGGCCCATAGCTTTGTATGCTATGTCATTTCAAGTTCTCATCTAAATAGTTAAATGTTGTGAGGGTTCCTGCCTCTACCACACCTTCAGGCAGTGTGTTCCAGATTCCAACCATCTGCTGGGTGAAAACATTTTTCCTCAAATCCCCTCTAAACCTCCTGCCCCTTACCTTAAATCTATGTCCCCTAGTTATTGATGTCTCAGCTAAGGGAAAACGTTTCTTGTCTACCCTATCTATGCCCCTCATAATTTGTATACTTCAATCAGGTCCCCCTCAGCCTTCTCTGCTCCAAGGAAATCAACCCTAGCCTATCTAGTTTCTCTTCATAGCTGAAATGCTGCAGCCCAGGCAACATCCTGGTGAATCTGTTCTGCACCCTCTCCAGTGCAATCACATCCTTCCTATAGTGTGGCGACCAGATGTGGACTAACTAGCATTTTATATAGCTCCATCATAACCTCCCTGCTCTTCTATTCAGTGCCTTGGCTAATATAGGCAAGTATCCCGTATGCCTTCCTTACCACCTTATCTACCTGTGCTGCTGCCTTCAGTGATCTATGGACAAGTACACCCACTGACCCTCTGTTCTTCCTAGGGTCCTACCACCCATTGTATAATTCCCTTGCCTTGTTAGTCCTCCCAAAATGCATCACCTCACACTTCTCAGGATTAAATTCTATTTGCCACTGCTCTGCCCATCTTACCAGCTCATCTATATCGTCCTGTAATCTAAGGCATTCCTCCTCACTATTTACGACACCACCAATTTTCGTGTCATCTGTGAACTTACTGATCATGCCTCCTATACTCGCATCTAAATCATTAATGTACACTACAAACAGCAAGGGTCCCAGCACCGATCCCTGCGGTACACCACTGGTCACAGGCTTCCAATCGCAAAAACAACCCTCCACCATCACCCTCTGCCTCCTGCCACTAAGCCAATTTGGGATCCAATTTACCAAATTGCTCTGGATCCCATGGGGTCTTATTTTCTTAACCAATCTCCCATGCGGGACCTTATCAAAAGCCTTACTGATGTCCATGTAGACTATATGAACTGCTTTACCCTCATCTACACATCTCGTCATCTCCTCAAAAAAATTTAATCAAGTTAGTCAGACACGATCTCCCCCTGACAAAGCCATGCTGACTGTCCCTGATTAATCCCTGCCTCTCCAAGTGGAGATTAATCCTGTCCCTCAGAATTTTTTTCCAATAGTTTCCCTACCACTGATGTTAGACTCACCGGCCTACAATTACCTGTTTTATCCCTGCGACCCTGCTTGAATAATGCTACCACATTTGCTTTCTTCCAGTCCTCTCCTGTGGCCAGAGAGGATTTGAAAATATGTGTCAGAGCCCCTGCTATCTCCTCCCTTACATCACTTTTAAACCCGCTAAAACCGCTAATACCTCTTCCCTTTCAATGCTAATTTGTTCGAGTATAACACAATCCCCCTCCCTGATTTCTACACTTACATCATCCTTCTCCATCGTGAACACAGATGAAAAGTAATCGTTTAAAACCTCACCTACGTCCTCCGGCTCCAGCTGCAGATTGCCACATTGGTCCCTAATGGGCCCTACTCTTTCTCTGGTTATCCTCTTGCCTTTAATATACTTATAAAATGCCTTGGGATTTTCCTTTATCTTGCCCAGCAGTGTTTTTTCATGCCCCCTCTTCACTCTCCTAATTACTTTTTTAAGTACCCCCTACACTTTCTGTACTCCTCTAGGACCTCCTCTGTTTTTAGTCTTCTGAATCTGCCATCAGCCTCCTTTTTTTTCCCTTTATCCAATCCTCTATATCCCTTGACATCCAGGGTTCCCTGGACTTGTTGGTCCTACCCTTCACCTTTATGGGAACATGTTGACCTTGAACTCTCACTATTTCCTTTTTGAATGATTCCCACAGGTCTGATGTAGACTTTCCTACAAGTAGCTGCTCCCAGTCCACTTTGGCTAGATCCTGTTTTATCATATTGAAATCTGCCTTCCCCCAATTCAGTACCTTTATTTCCAGTCTGTCTTTGTCCTTTTCCATAACTACCTTAAATCTTAGAGTTATGGTCACTATCCCCGAAATGTCCCCGACTGACACTTCTACCACTTATCTGGCCTCAGTCCCTAGGATTAGCTCCAGTAACGCCCCTTTTCTTGTAGGACTTTCTACGTGCTGGCTCAAAAAGCTCTCCTGTATGCACTTTTAAGAATTCTGCCCCCTTTAAGCCTTTTGAACTCAGACTATCCCAGTTAATTTTGTTGGAAGTTGAAATCCCCTACTATTATTACCCTATTATTTTTACACCTCTCAGATTTGCCTACATATCTGCTCCTCTATCTCTCCCTAACTGTTTGGAGGCCTGTAGTACACTCCTAGCCAAGTGATTGCCCCCTTTTTGTTTTTAACTTCTACCCATATGGCCTCATTTGAGGAACCTGCTAAGATATCATCCCTCCTTACTGCAGTGATTGAATCCTTGATCAGTAGTGCAATTCCACCTCCTCTTTTACACACCACCCCCCCCCCCCCCACCCCCCGTCACACCTGAAGATTCTATATCCTGGAATATTGAGCTGCCAGTCCTGCCCTTCCCTCAACCACGTCTCTGTGATAGCAATAATATTATATTCCCATGTGTTAATCAATGCCCTCAATTCATCTGCCTTACTTGTAAGATTCCTTGCGTTAAAATAGATGCAATCCAGCCTTGCAATATTCGCTTGTGCCTTAATAGGTCAATATTGCTCTGCCTTCCAGACTGACTTAATTTCTCGTCTATATTTGGCTGTGCATCAACCCCTACTGTACCTCCACACTGTATCCCATCCCCCAGCCAAATTAGTTTAAACCCCCCCCCCCCACCCCTCCCCACCAACAGCATTAGCAAACCTCCCAGCAAGATGTTGGGCCCGCGCTGGTTCAGGTGCAACCTGTCCAACTTGTACAGGTCCCACCTTGGCCAGAAGGTGATCCAGGAAACTAAAGCCCAGCCTCCTGCACCATGTCTTCAGCCATGCATTCATCTGCTCTATCCTCCTATTCCTCTACTCACTCGCACGTGGCACCTGGAGTAATCCAGAGATTACAACCTTTGAGGCCCTGCTTTTTAATTTGCTACCTAGCTCCCTCAATTCTTTTTGCAGGACCTCATCCCTCTTTCTACCTATGTCATTGGTACCAATGTGAACAACGACCTCTAACTTTTCACCCTCCCCCTTTAGAATGTCCTGCAGCCACTCCATGACATCCTTGACCCAAGCACCAGGGAGGCAACATACCATCCTAGAGTTACGTTTACGGCCACGGAAACGCCTCACAATAGAATTCTCTAACACTATCGCTCTCTCACTCCTTTTTCCTCCCCTCTTCTGCAGCTAAGCCACCCATGGTGCCACAGACTTGGCTCTTGCTGCATTCCCCTGAGAAGCTATCTCCCCCAACAGTATTCAAAGCGAAATATCTGTTAGAGAGGGAGATGGACCCAGGGGCCTCCTGCACTACCTGCCTAGTTCTTCTACTCTGCCTGGCGGTCACCCATTCCCTTTCTGCCCGAGTAGTCTTTACCTGCGGTGTGACCACCTCCCTGTACGTGCTATCCGCGATGATTTCAGCCTCACTGTCCCCAGCCGCTGCTCTAGATCCAAAACGCGGATTTTGAGTCACTGCAGCTGGAGACACTTCCTGCACGCGTGTTTGCCCTGGGCATTGGATGTGACCCTGACTTCCCACATTGCACAGGAGGAGCACTCCATGTTGCCAAGCTGCCCTGCCATGACTTGCCCTTAATTTACTCCCTGAAATTACTCAAAAAGTTGAGATTATTTACACTAGGGACCTTGATTCCCTAAAAACCACTACTTAACTATATAAAAAAAGTAGTAATTACTAGTAATTATTAATAAATTACACTAATAAAAAAACACACTTTAGTAGTACTAACCTTGTCAGCAAAAGGTAGGTTTTGAGGTTTTGTTTTAAAAAAAGAACTTTCTCTCCCCTGATTTTTTTAACGCTATTTGCAGGCACTAACAGCTGTTACTTACCCAACCAATCAGTTTACAGATTTCCTGTGATATCACTAAGTCTTTTTTCCCCCCCTTTGAACCTCAGCGCGCACGGACACAGGAAGAGAGAGAGAGCCTGCCGACTGCCGCTGCTCCGGTCTTCAGGTAGATAAGGGCCTCAAACCCCGCTCTCTCTTTATGTAGGTCCCGCTCCGGATCTGCCTCCTCCCAGGTCCGACTGCCGCCGCTTCGGTCTTCCAAATACTCAAAGCCCTCTTCAGTGTAGTAATTTCGCCTCATCTCAGTTCTAAATGGCTGGCCCCTTATCCTGAGATTATGACCCCCCCCAGTTCTAGACTCTCCAGCATGGGGAAACAGCCTCTCCGCATCTACCTTGTCAAGGCCTCTTAGAATCTTTTATGTTTCATTGAGATCACCTCTCCTTCAAACTCTGGAGTGTATAGGCCCATTCTACTCAATCTTTCTACTTGGAAAAAGTGGTTTACAACAAAAGTTTCACCTTTTAATAGAGGTTTAATCTTCAGTAAACCAAAAACCAAATTTTTGTACGAATGTTTGTTTAATGGTTTCTCAGACAAACTGATCTCTCGATCAGCTGGAGTGATAATCCCCTCAACTGTCATCCCTGTCACATCTGCGTGGGTTTCCTCCGGGTGCTCCGGTTTCCTCCCACATACCAAAGACTTGCAGGTTGATAGGTAAATTGGCCATTAGCAATTGCCCCTAGTATAGGTAGGTGGTAGGGAAATATAGGGACAGGTGGGGGTAGGGATATGGAATTAGTGTAAATGGGTGGTTGATGGTCGGCACAGACTCGGTGGGCCGAAGGGCCTGTTTCAGTGCTGTATCTCTAAACTAAACTAAACCTCATACACCTGGTATGACAGCCCTCTTACCAGGAATCAATCTAGTCCCTGTTGGTAGCCTCCTAACACCCAATTATAATAATGAGGCAGCTGTATCCTACCCATTTCCTGGCTGTCTTGGTTAGGGAGTCGGCCAGCAGTACGGTAATGAAGCCCGGTCACGAAAACCAACTGGGTCTCCCCGCTGCTGTTCCCAGGTGAGCTGGCTGCTCATTAGGTTGCATTCTTGCCTAGGACCTGAAACCAATCCCTATATGTTTAAGTAATATTTCTGAACTTGGTTTGCTTTGTTTCAATGGCTTCTTAGCTGAGTTTGATGTTTAGTTTGTGGGCTATTTATACAACGTATTTTGCATCAATGTAAAGTGGTTTTGCCTTATGATGGTGCAAAAGCATGTGTGTTTTGCTGGATTAAGAGTAATATGGAGCTGGCAATTCAACTCAACATTGCAGGTTTCACATTAATTTAAGCAGGTACCTATCCCAAACCTTTACCTGCAGTGTAGCAGCACCATTAACATTTACTGTAGTGTGGAAGGAAAGGTATGCCAGATTTTAACTCATAAAGCTAGAATACAGCCTTTTTCAGTGTGTCAGTTTGTTTTTCCCTGTTAACCTTAATGTCATTTTTTTGTTGAAGGAAGAAACACACAAGACCTGAAAATGAACTGATTCAGTTGGAAGAAACTCCTGGGAAGGGCAGGAAAAGCACCTTGTAAAGTTAACCTAAAATCCTCTACTATCTTGAGTCAAAATAAGTCTCAATGTTTTAAGTGCAAAAAATTTCATCTTTGTAAGCAATTCATGGTGGAAGCATCCATTTTATAGATAGTAATCTAATTAATTCTATCACTTGAGGTTGATATCAAATACCTCTTTCTCGTCACAAAGCATTTTTGAATGGTGTGTACATCTTCCTTCATATACTAAAAACAACAGGGCAGGGCAATCATTTACATCGCAAAACAGTTTATTATTTTGTTAAAAAAATCTTCTTTGTATAAGAAATAAGCCAGTATTTTGTATATTCAACTGGAGTTTAATTTTTACTTTGTTAGGTGATGGAAAGCAGTATCCATGTCCCATGTGCAAGCTGGTATTTGCTAATTGTCAGATACTGCAGGAACATGTTGATTTGCATTTAGCTGAGAGCAAAGATGAAGGTAATACATTGTGTTGCTTTTTCAATAAGGTTATAATGTAAAAAGCTATACTTTATTGGTTTAATCTGGCAAATTCACTTAATTGTCCAGCAGATCAGCTCTTGACACTGAAAGGCATTTTGAACATTTGCAAAGCTTCCACAAAATTAATTTCTGTAATCACGTCTTTGGTTACCTCCTGCAGAGTTTCTTCCATTTCCTGCTTGGTTCCTTAACTGATCCCCAACTAAACACCTTAAAGGTGTTAGAGTTATACAGCACAGAAATAGGCCCTTCGGCCCAACGTGTCAGCGCCGACCATCAAGCACCCGCCCAATTGAATCCCATTTTCCAGCACGTGGCCTGTAGCCTTGTATGGTATCGCGTTTCAAGTGCTCATCTAAATACATTTTAAATGTAGTGAGTGTTCCTGCCTCTATCACCTCTTCAGGCGGTGCATTCCAGATTCCAACCACCCTCTGGGTGAAAAGTTTTTTCCTCAACTCCCCTCTAAACCTCCTGCTCCTTACCTTAAATCTATGCCCCCTAGTTATTGACGCCTCCACTAAGGGAAAAAGTTTATTTCTATCTATCCTATCAATGCCCCTCATAATTTTGTATACCTTAATCAGGTCCCCTCTCGGCCTTCTCCGCTCCAAGGAAAACAACCCCAGCCTATCCAGTCTCTCATCATAGCTGAAATGCTGCAGCCCAGGCAACATCCTGGTGAATCTCCTCTGCAACCTCTCCAGTGCAATCACATCCTTCCTATAATGTGGTGACAGAACTGTACACAGTATTCCAGCTGCGACCTAACCTGCATTTTATACAGTTCCATCATAACAACCCTGCTCTTATATTCTATGCCTCGGCTAAAAAAGGCAAGTATCGCATGTGCCTTCCTAACCACCTTATCTACCTGTGCTGCTGCCTTCAATGATCTATGGACAGGTACACCAAGGTCCCTCTGCATTTCCTAGGGTCCTACCATCCATTGTATATTCCCTTGCCTTGTTAGTTCTCCCAAAGTGCATCACCTCACACTTCTCAGGATTAAATTCGATCTGCCAGTGCTCCGCCCATCTTCCCAGCCCATCGATATCGTCCTGTAATCTAAGGCTTTCCTCCTCACTATTTACGACACCACCAATTTTCACGTCATCTGCACACTTACTGATCATATCTCCTATATTCATGTCTAAATCATTAATGTGCACTACAAACAGTAAGGGTCCCAGCACCGATCCCTGTGGTACATTACTGGTCACAGGCCTCCATTCGCAAAAACAACCCTCAACCATCACCCTCTGTCTCCTGCCACTAAGCCAATTTTGGATCCAAATTGCCCTGTATCCCATGGGCTCTTACCTTCTTAACCAATCTCCCATGCGGGGCCTTATCAAAAGCCTTACTGAAGTCCATGTAGACTACATCAATTGCTTTATCCTCATCTGCACATCTAGTCACCTCCTCGAAAAAAAATTCAATCAAGTTAGTTAGATACGATCTCCCCCTGACAAAGCCATGCTGACTATCCCTGATCAATCCCTACCTCTCCGAGTGGAGATTAATCCTGTCCCTCAGAACGTTTTCCAATAATTTCTCTACCACTGACATTAGACTCACCGGCCTATAATTACCTGTTTTATCCCTGCTACCCTTCTTGATTAATGGTACCACATTCACTGTCCTCCAGTCCTCTGGCACCTCTCCTGTGGCCCGAGAGGATTTGAAAATTTGTATCAGAACCCCTGCTATCTCCTCCCTTGCCTCACATAGCAGCCTGGGATACATCTCATCTGGGCCTAGGGATTTATCCACCTTTAAGCCTGCCAAAAGAGCTAATGCTTCCTCCTTTTCAATGCTAATTTGTTCAAGTATATTACAATTGCCCATCCTGATCTCTACTCCTACATTGTCCTTCACCATAGTGAATACAGATGAAAAGTAATCATTCAAAACTCACCTATGTCCTCCGGCTCCACACACACATTGCCACTTTGGTCCTTAATGGTTGCCACTCTTTCCCTGATTATCCTTTTGTCCTTAATATACTTATAAAATGCCTTGGGATTTTCCTTTATCTTGTCTGCCAGTGTTTTTTCAAGCCCCCTCTTCGCTCTCCTAATTACGTTAAGTACCCCTCTACACTTCCTATACTCCTCTAGTGCCTCCACTATTTTCAGCCCTCTGAATCTGCCATAAGCCTCCTTTTTTTCCTTATCCAATCCTCTATATCCCTTGACATCCAGGGTTCCCTGGACTTGTTGGTCCTACCCTTCACCTTTATGGGAACATGTTGGCCCTGAAGTCTCACTATTTCCTTTCTGAATGACTACCACTGGTCTGATGTAGACTTTCCTACAAGTAGCTGCTCCCAGTCCACTTTGGCCAGATCCTGTTTTATCATATTGAAATCTGCCTTCCCCCAATTCAGTACTTTTATTTCCGGTCCCTCTATGTCCTTTTCCATAACTACCTTAAATCTTAGAGTTACGGTCACTATCCCCGAACTGCCATTTCTACCACTTGTCTGGCTTCATTCCCTAGATTAAGTCCAGTATCACCCAACCTCTTGTAGGACTCTCTCTATGTGCTGGCTCAAAAAGCTCCTGTTAGAATTTTATAGGTTTCTGAGATCCCCTCTCATTCTTCTAAACTCCAGTGAATATAGGCCTAGTCAACCCAATCTCTCCTCATATGTCAATTCTGCCATCCCAGGAATCAGCCTAGTAAATCATCTTTGCACTCCCTCCATGGCAAGAACATCCTTCCTTGGATAAGGAGACCAAAACTGCACACAATACTCCAGATATGGTCTCACCAAAGCCCTGTATAACTGCAGTAAGAGATCCTTGTTCCTGTACTCAAATCCTCTTGCAATGAAGGCCAGCATACCATTCGCCTTCCTAATTGCTTGCTGCACCTGAATGCTTGCTTTCAGCGACTGATGTAGAAGGACACCCAGGTCTCGTTGCACCTCCCCCTTTCCCAGTCTATCACCATTCAGATAATTTGCCTTTCTGCTTTTACAACCAAAGTGGATGACCTTACATTTATCCATGTTATAGTGCATCTACCATGCATTTACCCACTCACCCAACTTGTCCAAATCACATTGGAGCCTCTTTGCATCCTCCTCACAGCTCACATTCCCCCCAGCATTGTGTCGTCTGCAAACTTGGAAATGTTACATTTAGTTCCCTCACCTAAGTCATTAATATATATTGTGAATAGCTGGGGCCCAAGCACTGATCCCTGCAGTACCCCAATAGTCAATGCCTACCACCTGGAAAAGGACCCATTTCTTCCTACTCTCTGTTTCCTGTCCGTCAACCAATTCTCAATCCATGCCAGTATATTGCTCCCAATCCCATGTGCTTTAATGTTGCACACTAATCTCTTATGTGGGACCTTATCAAAAGCCTTCTGAAAATCCAAATACATCACATCCCCTGGTTCACCCCTTTCTATTCTACTAGTTACATCCTAAAAAAAACTCCAGCAAATTTGTTCAGCATGATTTCCCTTTCGTAAACCCTTGCTGACTTTGTCCAAACACGTTTATGCTTTCCAGGTGTTCTGCTATCACATCCTTTATAATTGACTCTAGCATTTTCCCCACTACTGATGCTAACTGTCTGTAATTCCCTGTTTTTTCCCTCCCTCCTTTTTTTAAATAGTGGGGTTACATTTGCCACCCTCCAATCTGTAGGAACTGCTCCAGAGTAGAATTTTGGAAGATGACCACCGATACATCTACCATTTCCAGGGCCACTTCCTTTACAACTCAGGCCCTGGGGATTTGTCAGCCTTTAACCCATTAATTTCCCTAACACTATTTTTACTAATACTGATTTCCTTCAGTTCATCCCTCTCATTAGACCCTAGGTTCCCTAACATTTCTGGGAGGTTATTTGTGTCCTCCTTTGTGAAGACAACCAAAGTATGTGTTCAATTATTCTGCCATTTCTTTGATCCCCACTATAATTTCCCCCGTTTCTGACTGTCAGGGACTTACAGTTGCCTTCACTAATCTTTTTCTCTTCACATATTTATAGATGCTTTTACAGTCAGTTTTTATATTCCCCGCAAGTTTACCCTCATACTCTATTTTCCCCCGCTTAATCAACCTCTTTGTCCTCCTTTGCTGAATTCTAAACTGCTCCCAATCCTCAGACTTGCTGCTTTGTCTGGCAATTTTATATGCCTCCTCTTTGGATCTAATACTATCCCTAATTTCTTTTGTAAGCCACGGTTGAGCCACCTTTCTGGTATTTTTGCACCAGACAGGAATGAATATTTGTTGTATTTCATGCACACATTCTTAATTATCTTGCTATTATTCAAAGAAACAACAAATGTGCATTTTTGTGAAGAAGCTTTAAATGAGAAGACCGTTTATAGACTTAATATGCCATTATGTTGAACAAAGATTTCGTGATGTACCTGGCTTTGCTTTTGCTTGCCAGTTACTCAATCTCTGCCAATGCATGTTGAGGTAATGATGCGCAGGATTCCGGATACATGATCATCCGTCAGGAGTGATGTTGATATCGTTCTCTCCCAGTCTCTGTGACTCTCCCTCCTCACTCTCTCTCTCTCTGCGTCCCTCGCTCTGATTCTCTTCCAGCCAACCCCCCCCCCCACCCCCCCACACTTGTCTCTCTTTTCCCCCTGCCCCCGCTTCATTTCAAATGTCTGGCATATGTGGTTTTTCTTTTTATATCCACTCTTCTGAGATTGGTGTTCAGCCATGTTCAAGTGCAGAGGAGAGAATTTTTTTTTTTGTTTTGTGAATTTTGAATCCTGCATATTTCATCAGTTACCCTGTTCAAATTGCCATGGTGGTTGCATAGTGCTTATTGAAAGTTGCACCTTGGCCTGTTCCATACTCCTCTCTGTTTTTCCTTAGAATGCCTCTTCCTTCCCTTTCATCTCTCACTTACAATCTTTGTCATGTTCTGTCTTCCAAAGCCCACCCTGATCAATTTATTCAATTAGCCTCCGCATCATGATTCCTCTTCCTTGGTGATTTTCATCTGCAACTAAACGCCCTTCGCCCCATCTCTCCTGTCCTCCCTCTCACTCCCTTGATCCTGCCATCTTTTGCGGCCTCTCCACTGTCCAAGTCTCAATCACTGAATAGGTTTTATCTTGCCCCTCCTCCTGCCTTCCACCCAGCCCACTACCATCATCATCCACTTTTGGAGAAACACCACACCCTTAATAATTGCCTTTCAAGGTCGTAACTCCCTGTCGTTTGGCCCTCCACTCTTCTTGACAACTTTATTGGTATTGACCTGCTCAACTTCTCTCTTGCCTCTGCCTTCGTTGCCCTCGTTCCTAGTCACTGATAGGGCTGAATTTTAAGACCTTGCCGCTGCTCCTGGCGGCGAGCTCAAAAAATGGCAGCCCGCAGACACCGATGAGCCGTCACAATCTCCCGCGTGGCGGCTCATTTAAATAGCTGGGGATTGCTCCTTCCCCCTCAATCGCATGGAGGGATGGGCTATCCGTCACCAGCAATGGCGTCAGCTGCCTGTGTGCAGGCACTGGCACCATTTTTAAAGGGCAGCCAACCCTGCCGGCAAATTTGAATTTTTAAAATGACCCCTGCCCCCCAAAACATTTGTGCCCCTTTCCAACCCCCCAAATAAAAATTATATTCAGTATTTGCCTCCGCCCCCCCCCCCCCCAAAACACTTGCCTTTGAATTTTGACCTGCTGCCCCGCCATATATTGTACAAAGTTGAAGGTTCACCCCTTCCCACCATCCCCTACACTGATGATGCTTATTTGTCCATGTCCCCCGCTTCACCGCGCAGTAGAAACCTTAGCTCCTCCCTCTCCCCACCAGTGTCACGCCTGCTTTCCCCAAACGGGGAATTGAAGGCGTGGGAGTGCCAGCCGCCGTGCCGAAGATTGTGGCGGGCCCAGAAGATTCAAGGTAAGTATATGTTGATTTAAATATGTAGATTCAGTTCCCGTTGACCAGCGGCAGGGATGCCCCCTTGGAGCCTCACCGCCGCTGGGAGGTTTAGACCGGGCCCTCTCGATATTGGCCTCCGTGGCAGGCCTCTGCCGGAACAATCTTCTGGCCCACCTTGCCACAGAGCCCAATGTCAGGAGCACTATGAAATCCAGTCCATAGTCTCCCACCCCTTCTGTTCTCTCTATAAAGCCTTCCATAACTCTGAGAAATGCAAACTTGAGCACAATGTGTGTAGATTTAATATTATAATTATGGTTATGCATTATTGATGTACTTGATAATGAGATCTATCATCATCATTTTGAACACTACTGCACCTCATTCTCCTGAGCAAGGGATAACCCATAGCTCCATTTCTCCTTTTTTCCAAACAAGGATAACCCATAGTTCCTTTCCATAAACAATCATCTTTTAATCTCTCCCATCTCTCCCATCTCTCATTCCAGCTCTGCAAGCTCACCTCTCCAATTACGCCTACCTCATGCCCCCTTAACCTCATCCCAATCAATATACTGACCGCTGAATTACCCTTGCTAGACACCATGCTTGCTGATGTTAATGCTCCCTTTTCTCAGGCAACACCCCTCCCATTCAGACCTGTCATCATCACCCTCCCCTTCAAAAAGCTCACCTTCAACCCATTCATCTTTCCCCAACCCTGTTCCATATAAGATCTTTGAATGTTGCATCACTCTGAGGCTCTGTTCAAAACTCCTGTTCAAATCTCTTCAGTTCAGCTTCTGCCCAGTTAAAATCATCAAGATCATAAATGGTTCCTTTTGTGATCTTGACTACACTGCATTATCCCTCCTTTGCCTTCTTGAAATCTCTAGCACATGATATGGTCGACCATTGACTCTGCTAGGTTGTCCAGCTCCTTGAGACTACCTGGTGTAGTTCCAATCCTATCTGTCTGTACACAGTCAGTGCATGTGCGTCTGCAGCAATGGCTTCTCCTCCAGTCCCAGCACTGTCACCTCCAGAGTCCTGCGTGGATTTAATTTTGATCCCACCTCTCCTTTCATTTCCTCATCAACATGATGGTCCTCAGTCTTGTGGGCATAGGCTAGTTTCCATATGTATGCTGGTAAAACCCAGCTCTACACTTCCTCCATCACTTCCCCTGACGCCACAGCCACCTCTGATGCCAGACAGGCCTGACATCAAAGTGTGGATGAGTCAATATTTTCTTCAATTAAACATCAAGAAGACTAAAATGATAATTTTTGTTCTCTGCCATAAACTTTCCTTCCTTGTTGGTGCCTCTATCTTCCCTAGCTACTCATTCAGGCGGAATCAGATATTGCAGAGCACAGGTGTCTTGATCAACCCAGCACTGAGTTTCAAATCTTTCTATCCATCACAAACACTGCATAGTTCAACTTCTATCACATGACATCTACCTCACTCCCACTACCACAAGACCAAAGGCCCGTTTCTTCTGAGCATGTTTCCAGTTGGAAAACTGCCTGGTGTTCAAAACGTCAGTAGCCATACTGATCTGATTAGAGGCGGACCTGCTCTGTTTCTACTTAAATAATTGACACATTTTAGGTGTTAGTTTTCCAACTCCTTCTTTTATTGAAATCAGAGTGAAGAAGGAGTTTATCGGAAAAAAAATTTCAAGTTATGATGTAAGGCAAGAAAAAAACATTTTGTGTGTCTTTATATTTATATATATATATGATATGCATAATGGCCCTTGGGTAAAACAGCATATCCTCTGATTAAAAGGAGCAATTTAGTGGAGTATCTGCTAACATATATGTAAAACCAGATTATTTTAATACAGGTTGGTAAAATATATACCTATTGGAAAATTTTGTGCTGTATATGAATTTTGGGACATATAGTTAATATTTTGTATTGTGATTGTGTTTCTTCCACTGATTTGACTCTAGAATGTGTCCTGGCTGATCGTCAATTTGCCCAAAGACTACAGGAAGAAGAGGAAAGACAAAGAAAAGCTTTTGAAATGAAAAGGGAGCGGGAGGAATTTCAAAAACTTCAGGTGTTTGCAGAAAATCCTAGATATGTCCTTGCTTGCCATTATTCAACTTGTTGCCAACATCTGAAAATATAAGAAATAAAAACAAGAAATGCTGGAATCACTCAGCAGGTTTGGCAGCATCTGTGGAAAGAGAAGCAGAGTTAACGTTTCGGGTCAGTGACCCTTCTTCGGAACTGACAAATATTAAAAATGTCACAGGTTATAAGCAAGTGAGGTGGGGGTGGGGCAAGAGATAACAAAGGAGAAGGTGTAGATTGGACAAGGCCACATAGCTGACCAAAAGGTCATGGAGCAAAGGCAAACAATATGTTAATGGTGTGTTGAAAGACAAAGCATTAGTACAGGAAAGGTGTTAATGGACTGAATATTGAACAGCAGCAAGTGCAAACATGAAAAAAACAGTGGGTAAGCAAACTAAACAAACTAAGAGGAAATGAAATAAATGCAAAAAAAAAGGTTGTAAAAGATGTAAAAAAGAAAAAAAGAAGGAAAAAGAAAAAACAACTAAAAATGAAAGTAAAATGGGGGGCTATCATGCTCTGAAATTATTGAACTCAATGTTCAGTCCGGTCGGCTGTAGTGTGCCTAATCGGTAGTTGAGATGCTGTTCCTTGAGCTTGCATTGATGTTCACTGGAACACTGCAGGAATCCCAGGACAGAGATGTGAGCATGAGAGCAGGGGGGAGTGTTGAAATGGCAAGCAACCGGAAGCTCAGGGTCCTGCTTGCGAACTGAGCGGAGGTGTTCCGCAAAGCGGTCACCGAGTCTGCGCTTGGTCTCCCCAATGTAGAGGAGACCACATTGTGAGCAGCGAATACAGTATACTACATTAGTTTGTTCAGTTTGCTTATCCACTGTTTTTTTTCATACTTGCACTTGCTGCTGTTCAATATTCAGTCCGTTAACACCCTTTCTGTACTAATGCTTTGTCTTTCAACACACCATTAACATATTGTTTGCCTTTGCTCCATGGCCTTTTGGTCAGCCATGTGGCCTTGTCCAATCTACACCTTTTCCTTTGTTATCTCTTGCCCCACCCCACCCCTCTTGCTGATAACCTGTGACATTTTCAATCTTTGTCAGTTCCGAAGAAGGGTCACTGACCCGAAACGTTAACTCTGCTTCTCTTTCCACGGATGCTGCCAGACCTGCTGAGTGGTTCCAGCATTTCTTATTTTTATTTCAGATTTCCAGCATCCGCAGTATTTTGCTTTTGTTCATCTGAAAATATAAGGCTATATACAACAGTGCTGTTTCCAAGTAGACCAATTTATTTTTAATGTTTCTAAAATTTGCTGACATACATAAGATTGTAACATTTTGGAATCTTTACCTGCCAGTTGGTAGGCATGCAGCAAATTAGCATCTGGCCGATGTAAATGATTTGAACTTGCAAAGACATGATGACTACAATGATGTTGCTAAAAAGTTTGATTCAGCTTACAAAGGTCAGAGATGTATAAACCAATGAGAATATTGTTTAGGTTGGGTCATGTCTTGAAAACAGCAAGGAGTCAGTCCTCATTACCACCTCCACTCTCCCATTCCATCTCCACTGTCCTATTCCACAAGTCTGTCTCCTTCTGAGAAGAATAGAACTTTCGAACATGCAACTTCACTCCCCACTCTCTCAATTTAAATAGGTTGCCATTAGCTCTATTTGGCCCAGTTTCTTCAAACCACTTGTCTGTTGTTGATGCATTTATAATTTTAAGTACCTACATCAGATCCTCTCTAAGTCTGCATTTCCAGTAAGTCAAAACTGAAGGCATTAGTCTTGTCCATCTTTATACCTTCTCGAGAGCCACAATGTCCATTTTACTCATTTCAGGTCTACCTTGGATACTTTCTTGGGTACAGCAGTGCAGATCTATTCTGTAAACCGTCTGAGCATCTTGCATTTACTGTCCATTAGCTAATATAATAGCACAACCTGAGGGTGTAATGATTTGACCCCCTTGTGATCTGATAGCCTGTCTTTTGCATGAGCCCTCACATGCACTTCACCGATCTTTAAGTAGGTAGACTGAAAGCAGTTTAATGAGGCGAAACTCAATACAGATCATAAAGATGCTTTAGTTTACAAATGACAAGTGAATGTGAAGAGTAACAGTTAGAACCAAATGTCACCTATTAACTAACTTCAGATCCGACTTCATTAACAAAATAACGCAGCACCACACTATTCCGAAAAGCAGGCTCACATAATGTTTTCTAGGCAGACTTCTGGTTTTGACCAGTTCTGAGTACGCGATGAGTTATTTTTCCTCGCTAGGTTTGGTTCGGTTCCCAGTCTTAACTGGATTGATTGGTTCATAGGAACATAAGACTTAGCAGCAGGAGTTGGCCATTCAGCCCCTGCTCCGCATTCGATAAGATCATGGCTGATCTGGTTGTGGTCTCAACTCCACTTTCCTGTCTGCCCCCCTTAACCCTTGACTCCCTTGTCTCTCAAAAACATATCTAACTCAGCCTTGAATAAATTCAATGACTCAGCCTCCACTGCTTTCTGGGAAAGAGAATTCCACAGACTAACAACCCTTTGAGAAAAAAAAATTCTCCTCATCTCCGTCTTCCAAGGGAGACCTCTTATTCTTAAACAGTGTCCCCTAGTTCTCGTCCCCCCCACAAGAAGAAACATCCTTCCGCTATCCACTCCATCAAGTCCCCTCAAGACCTTATATCTTTCAATAAGATCACCTCTCATTCTTCTAGACTTGAATGGGGATAGGCCCAACCCGTTCAAGCATTCTTCATAAAATGATCCCTTCACCCCTGGAATTAGTTGAATGAACCGTCTCTGAACTGCTTCTAATGCAATGATATTCTTTTTCAAATAAGGAAACCAAAACTGTACACAGTACTCCATAGTCTCACCAACTACTGTGCAACTGCAGTAAAATTTCCCTACTTTTATACTCCATTTCCCTTGCAAATAAACACCAACATTCCATTTGCCTTCCGAATCACTTGCTATACCTGCATACTAAGCTTGTGCGATTCATGTACCAGGGCACCCAGATCCCTCTGTGCACTGAGTTCTGCAATCTCTGTCCATGTAGATAGTATACAGCTTTTCTATTCTTCCTGCAAAAGTGGACAAGTTCACATTTTCATGTGTCTCTCTCTTTTCGTCCCTCTGTTAGCAGGAATTATAAGAGCTGCCAGGGTGGTAAGGGAGAAGGCAAAGCAAGAATGGAGTCTGGGGGAGGAACATGTGGGTAAGGGAGAGAAGGCAGGATAGGGTAAAAGAAAAAGAAAGATAGATTGGTATTTATGTGTGCCTTTCATGACCTCTGGATATTCCAAATTACTTTAGGGCCAAAAAAATACTTTATAAAGTATAGTCACCACTGCAGCCAATTTGTGCTAAGCAAGGTCCCACAAATGGTGATGAAAAAATTAACCAGATCATCTGTTTTAGATATTGGTTGAAGGATATATGTTGTTGAAGTCCCCTGCTCTTTTTTGAATAATGCTGTGCAATCTTGTCTGCCCACCTTGGTAGATGGGCCTCATTTTCAGGTCTCAATGGACACGATTGACAGTGCAACAATCCCTCAGTACTGCATTGAAGTGATAACCTAGGTTATGCACTCAAGTCTCTGGAATGGAACTTGAACCCATGACCATCTGACTTAGAGGCAGGAGTGCTACACACAGGAATGAATGCTGTCTGTCATGTTGGATGCTTGGATGCCCATTTTATGCCTATATAATGGGCATGCAGGGGGCAATAAATTTCTAGGCCATGATGTTTAATAAAAGTAAATTGAGTTTAGCAACAGTATAGTAGCCATTTACGAAGTTATATCTGCTTTGAGACGATATTTTGGCGTACTAAAGGTTATGATGGAATTAAAGGTTACTCGGTTAAAAGTAAATATCCATTAAATTTCACTTTAGTTCCTAATTTACTAGATAATTGGATGATATTTATTTTAAATTAATTTATTAATTAGTGATAGAAATGACAGTTAGAGGGGTGAAGTGCTTCACCTGTGAGATGTGGGAGGTCTGTGAAGCTTCCAGCGTTCCGGACGACTACATCTGCAGGAAGTGTACCCAGTTGCAGCTCCTCACAGACCGCATGGATCGGTTGGAATGGCAACTGGATGCACTTAGGAGCATGCAGGTGGCAGAAAGCGTCATAGACAGGAGTTTTAGAGAAGTGGTTACACCCAAGGTGCAGGCAGATAGATGGGTGACTGCTAGAAGGGGCAGGCAGTCAGTGCAGGAATCCCTTGTGGCTATCCCCCTCTCTAACAAGTATACCGTTTTGGATACTGTTGGGGGGGGATGGTCTATCAGGGGAAAACAGCAGCAGCCAGAGCAGTGGCACCGCGGCTGGCATTGTTGTTCAGGGAGGGACAAAGCGCAGAAGAGCAATATTTATAGGTGACTCTATAGTCAGGGGCACAGATAGGCGCTTCTGTGGACGTGAAAGAGACTCCAGGATGGTATGTTGCCTCCCTGGTGCCAGGGTCAAGGATGTCTCTGAACGGACAGGGGGCATTCCGAAGGGGGAGGGTGAACAGCCAGACGTTGTGGTCCACATCGGTAACAACAACATAGGCAGGAAGAGTGATGAGGTCCTGCAGGGGGAGTTTAGGGAGTTGGGTAGAAAGTTAAAAGACAGGACCTCTAGGGTTGTAATCGCAGGATTACTCCCTGTGCCATGTGCCAGTGAGGCGAGAAATAGGAAGATAGTGCAGCTAAACACGTGGCTGAACAGCTGGTGTAGAAGGGAGGGTTTCAGATATCTGGACCATTGGGATCTCTTCAGGGACAGATGGGACCTGTACAAGAAGGACGAAGAGGAAGAGCAGGCAGGGAGATGTTGCGGAGCACAGCGGGACTGGTGGTCTGAAGTGCATTTGTTTCAATGCGAGAAGCATAACAGGTAAGGCAGATGAACTCAGAGCTTGGATTAAAACTTGGAACTATGATGTTGCTATCACAGAGACTTGGTTGAGGGAAGGACAGGATTGACAGCTAAATGTTCCAGGATTTAGAAGCTTCAGGCGGGATAGAGGGGGATGTAAAAGGGGTGGGGGAGTGGCATTACTGGTTAAGGAGAATATCAGCTGTACTGCGGGAGGACACCTCGGAGGGGTCATGATGCGAGGCAATATGGGTGGAGCTCAGGAATAGGAAAGGTGCAGTCACGATGTTGGGAGTTTTCTACAGGCCTCCCAACAGCCAGCGGGATGTAGAGGAGCAGATATGAAGACAGATTTTGGAATGATGTAAAGGTAACAGGGTTGTAGTGGTGGATGATTTTAACTTCCCCTATATTGACTGGGACTCACTTAGTGCTAGGGGCTTGGATGGGGCAGAATTTGTAAGGAGCATCCAGGAGGGCTTCTTGAAACAATATGTAGTTGTCCAACTAGGGATGGGGCCGTACTGGACCTGGTATTGGGGAATGAGCCCGGCCAGGTGGTCGAAGTTTCAGTAGGGGAGCATTTTGGGAACAGTGACCATAATTCCATAAGTTTTAAGGTACTTGTGGATAAGGATAAGAGCAGTCCTCAGGTGAACGTGCTAAATTGGGGGAAGGCTAATTATAACAATATTAGGCAGGAACTGAAGAATTTAGATTGGGGGCGGCTGTTTGAGGGTAAATCAAAATCTGACGTGGGAGTCTTTCAAACGTCAGTTGATTAGAATCCAGGACCGGCATGTTCCTGTGAGGAAAAAGGATAAGTTTGGCAAGTTTCGGGAACCTTGGATAAAGCGGGATATTGTGAGCCTAGTCAAAAAGAAAAAGGAAGCATTCGTAAGGGTTGGAAGGCTAGGAACAGACGAATCCCTTGAGGAATATAAAGACAGTAGGAAGGAACGTAAGCAAGGAGTCAGGAGGGCTAAAAGGGGTCATGAAAAGTCATTGGCAAACAGGATTAAGGAAAATCCCAAGGCTTTTTATACGTATATAAAGAGCAAGAGGGTAACAAGGGAAAGGGTTGGCCCACTCAAGGACAGAGAAGGGAATCTATGTGTGGAGCCAGAGGAAATAGGCGAGGTACTAAATGAGTACTTTGCATCAGTATTCACCAAAGAGAAGGACTTGGTGGATGATGAGCCGAGGGAAGGGAGTGTAGATCGTCTCAGTCATCTCATTATCAAAAAGGAGGAGGTGTTGGGTGTCTTGAAAAGCATTAAGGTAGATAAGTCCCCAGGGCCTGATGGGATCTACCCCAGAATACTGAGGGAGGCAAGGGAAGAAATTGCTGGGGCCTTGACAGAAATCTTTGCATCCTCATTGGCAGCAGGTGAGGTCCCAGAGGACTGGAGAATAGCCAATGATGT
Source organism: Heterodontus francisci (assembly GCF_036365525.1). Classification (NCBI taxonomy): domain Eukaryota; kingdom Metazoa; phylum Chordata; class Chondrichthyes; order Heterodontiformes; family Heterodontidae; genus Heterodontus; species Heterodontus francisci. The sequence continues at coordinate 118,204,916 of NC_090373.1, read as the reverse complement.
TCCTTTGTTTAAGAAGGGTAGTAAGGATAATCCAGGTAATTATAGGCCAGTGAGCCTTACGTCCGTGGTAGGGAAATTATTAGAGAGGATTTTTCGGGACAGGATTTACTCCCATTTGGAAACAAACAAACTTATTAGTGAGAGGCAGCATGGTTTTGTGAAGGGGAGGTCGTGTCTCGCTAATTTGATTGAATTTTTTGAGGAAGTGACAAAGATGATTGATGAGGGAAGGGCTGTGGATGTTATCTATATGGACTTCAATAAAGCCTTTGACAAGGTCCCTCATGGCAGACTGGTACAAAAGGTGAAGTCACACAGGATCAGAGGCGAGCTGGCAAGATGGATACAGAACTGGCTCTGTCATAGAAGACAGAGGGTAGCAGTGGAAGGATGCTTTTCTGAATGGAGGGCTGTGACTAGTGGTGTTCCACAGGGATCAGTGCTGGGACCTTTGCTGTTTGTAGTGTATATAAATGATTTGGAGGAAAATATAGCTGGTCTGATTAGTAAGTTTGCGGACGACACAAAGGTTGGTGGAGTTGCGGATAGTGATGAGGATTGTCAGAGGATACAGCAGGATGTAGATCGGTTGGAGACTTGGGCGGAGAAATGGCAGATGGAGTTTAATCCGGACAAATGTGAGGTAATGCATTTTGGAAGGTTTAATGCAGGTGGGAGGTATACAGTAAATGGCAGAACCCTTAGGAGTATTGACAGGCAGAGAGATCTGGGCGTACAGGTCCACAGGTCAATGAAAGTGGAAACGCAGGTGGATAAGTTAGTCAAGAAGGCATACGGCATGCTTGCCTTCATCGGTCAGGGCATAGAGTATAAAAATTGGCAAGTCATGCTGCAGCTGTACAGAACTTTAGTTAGGCCACACTTAGAATATTGCGTGCAATTCTGGTCGCCACACTACCAGAAGGATGTGGAGGCTTTGGAGAGGGTACAGAAGAGGATGTTGCCTGGTCTGGAGGGTATTAGCTATGAGGAGAGGTTGGATAAACTCATTGTTTTCACTGGAACGACGGAGGTGGAGGGACGACATGATAGAGGTTTACAAAGCGACGCAGTGGTTAGCACCGCAGCCTCACAGCTCCAGCGACCCAGATTCAATTCTGGGTACTGCCTGTGTGGAGTTTGCAAGTTCTCCCTGTGTCTGCGTGTGTTTTCGCCGGGTGCTCCGGTTTCCTCCCACAGCCAAAGACTTGCAGGTTGATAGGTAAATTGGCCATTATAAATTGCCCCGAGTATAGGTAGGTGGTAGGGGAATATAGGGACAGGTGGGGATGTGGTAGGAATATGGGCTTAGTGTAGGATTAGTATAAATGGGTGGTTGATGGTCGACACAGACTCGGTGGGCCGAAGGGCCTGTTTCAGTGCTGTATCTCTAAATAAAAAAAATAAATAAAATAAAGTTCTGAGCGGCATGGACAGAGTGGATAGTCAGAAGCTTTTTCCCAGGGTGGAAGAGTCAGTTACTAGGGGACATAGGTTTAAGGTGCGAGGGGCAAAGTTTAGAGGGGATGTGCGAGGCAGGTTCTTTACACAGAGGGTGGTGAGTGCCTGGAACGTGCTGCCGGGGAAGGTGGTGGAAGCAGGTACGATAGCGACGTTGAAGAGGCACCTTGACAAATACATGAATAGGATGGAAATAGAGGGATACGCTCCCTGGAAGTGCAGAAGGTTTTAGTTTAGGCAGGCATCCAGATCGGTGCAGGCTTGGTGGGCCGAATGGCCTGTTCCTGTGGTGTACTGTTCTTTGTTTGTTCTTTGATGAATACACTGTAAAACAGCAGATCATCGGACATTGCACAGCAGCTGTGTTAAGGTATGTTATAACCAGAACAGCAGGCTCTTCTTGAACTTTAGTACCTCAAAGAAGTGGGAGCACACTGGGGAAAGGTTGATGTACTCTCATTAGACTTGCTGTTTGGTTGCTTATTTTTGCATAGTATTTGTTTATAACATATTAAGTCATTCCCTTTAAGTTTTCTCCTTAATGCTTTCAAATGGAAATTCTCAGTCACTGTAAGCAGCTCCACAGAAGACCTCATGCAAAGTATATTAAAAGGCTTTTGTATAATGTATATTTCTTCTGTTACACTTGCTTACTGTAACACTTCTCATCATGTTTTCCCTGTCATGCAGTTCTAAAGTCGTATATCCTCTGAGCCACTGTAAGCAACATCACAGGACAATAATATACAGAGACAATAGTTATTAACCACACCATCGTATTAAACTGAAGCTAACCCCATAAATGTATATTGGATGGCTGCTGTTCCTGCAACTCCCTTTTCCAGTCAGGCTTGTATCAAACTGGAATTTTAAAGTTATTTAAAATGTTATCTTTTTCTCTTTCTAGCAGCAGTATGGGTTAGATAATCGTGGAGGATACAAACAACAGGCAATGCACAATATGGAGAGGGCTGTGGCACGAGGTCAGATGAATCCTGCAGAGTACCATCGAAGGAGAGCAGAAGTAATGGAGACTTTAGCATTGGGAGAAGATGATGGTAGAACTAGGACTTCAGGTATGATTGGTTCTTCATTTAAATTGAATGTTCTTGAATCCTAGGCAGAGTCTTGCTTTGTGAATGATACTTGAGAAGCCACTGCACCAATGAAGCAGATTAGTTTCTAATGCAGATCCTGTGTTCTAAGAAAATTTTTTGAAACACTCTTTTTACAGTTTCCATATTAAAACTAAAGGCAATATATTTATCAAGAAATTCAGACTATACAAGGTTGGGAGAAACAATTAACACATAGAACTTGTGTATAATGGTGTTGTCAACAATTAATTTGAGAACAGGACCAACATTGCTTTGACTATTAAGAAAGGGTTGCATTTTATAGCCAATGAAGTACTTTTGAAAGGTAGTTTCTGTTACAATGTAAGAAATGCATATTTGTGCATAGAAGTTCCCACAATCGGCAATGTGATAACAATTAGATAATTTATTTTTAGTAGTGTTGGTTGAGGGATAAATATTGGCCAGGAAACTGGGGATAATTCCTACCCTTCTTCAAAATGCCCTGGGATCTTTTATACCTGAGATGGCCATTAGAACCAAAGTTTAAAGTCACCTCTGAGAAAAGATACCTCCCAGCAGTGCAGCACTCCCGACTGCACCGTGATATCAGCCTAGATTTTGTGCTCGCTTCTCTGGATGAGACTTGAATGGCAACCTTCTGACTCGAGGCGAGAGAACTGATCCAAAGCTGGCACCTAATAGGAACTAGATGAGAATTTTTATAGCTTTAACTGCCATAAATTGCTTTTGGTAGAAAATATTTAAAGATAAGGTAGACTAATTTGCTTATAACTTGAAATTTAGCAGTGCTTGAAAAGAAGTTCATTACATTTCCCTTAACTGTATAATTTTAAGTTATTTGATTAAATTTGATTTAATTGCTATATAAATTTCTACTAAAACAATTAATCTAATCTGGCATAAGAACTGAGCTCCATTCATTTGTACTTATTGAACTATGTTCTTTTTTTTTACAGGTATAATAAGGGCACTAAATGAATATTATCAAAGAAATGGTACAGAAATAAGGCATGTGTTTCTGTGTGCAGAAACAGATCACTATCATGCTTCTGTAGGAGACAAAGGCTGGGGATGTGGATACCGAAACTTTCAAATGCTTCTCTCCTCACTTATGAAAATGGAAGAGTATAAGCGTGATTTACAAGGTACAGATATTGCACAAAAATCTTACTGTTCGTAGGATGGTGAGAGCAGATAGTAAGAAACATCTTCTTTCCTAAGCAAGCTCGCATCATATTTATTTGTAAGTCGGTAATCCTAGATCACAACTGTGCTTTTCTTTGTTTTCCATGTTGGCCTAAGGAGACCATTGCATTATTATAAAGTGCTAAATAGTAGAGAACTGTAATCTATCAAATGTATCTCAGAATTGAACCATCTTTTTATATTCTTTAAATCTTACATTCAACTGTCACCCTCATTTAGCTTTAGAAGCAAAGGTAGCCATTTAGACTCATTAGAAAATAATGAGAGCTCAAAACCTGTTTCAGCATTTTTACCATGTCAAGTATAATGTTCTAAAATATATATATATATAATTTCTTATCTAAATGTGAGCCTTTTTTTGCAAAAATTTGTGAAAGTGGTTTTAGCATTTGAAGCTATTTGGTTAGTAAAAGCTAAATACTCTTTTTGTTATTGTACTGCTGCAGACCATAGGTTGTAAACTATTGAAATGCATTTAGGAAATTAGGTGGGGGGAAGATGGGGGGGTGGGGGGGAAATGGGAGAAGGGTAAAAACTCGAGGGAGAATAACGAGGGTGGGTGGGAGGCAGAGGAGAAAAAATAGATTTCCATCTATATTGCACCTTATCACATACAATATGTCACTTTAAAATGCAGTGGCTGCTGTGTAAGCAAACAGGTTAGCTATTTTTCACAGAATTACTAATGAAATGAATGACCAGCGAATCTATATTTTGGTGCTGGTGCTTCCAGGAAATTATGTTTTCAAGAGCACCAGAAGTGCACTTCACAGAGCTCCAAGGGATCTTTAATGACCACCAGAACTGGCAGGTGCTTCATCCAAAAGACATTAAGTAGCTCGAACAATGCAGGTCTTCTTCTGTGTGACTCTGAAGTGTCAACCTAGATGATGATTTTATGTTCTAGTGGGAGAGTTAAACCCATAACCGTCTGTATCCAAAGTCAAGTCTATGTAATTAAAAAATCAAATTAATACCCAAAGCTGTTAAGTAAAACTTTTTCCTGTACTCCCTAGAAGTCATTTTTGGTCATTGTCTTACTGGACCAGTAGAATGAAGAAAGTTAGCAGTTTAACTAAGATTATATTTGACCAAATGCGTTTCTTTTTTAGTTTGGATGTAAACATTTTTAACTTGTTCTTTCTTTTAGATGTCGTAATCCCTTGCATTCCAAAACTCCAGGCTATGATAGAGGAAGCATGGAAGGATGGTTTTGATCCTCAAGGTGCTGCCCAATTTAAAAATAAACTACGGGGCACTCGAGCTTGGATTGGTGCAACAGAAGTCTATTCTTTATTGACCTTTCTAAGAATAAAGTTAGTAGAGTTAACAATACCTTGGATTGATTACAAAATGAACCTCTTAATCTAGTGGTTATAACACTAGCTTTTCATTCAGTTCTTTGCTGGTTGGAGTCCTGGAGTTAACTTGACACTCAAATTCGCTTCTAATGATTATGGACCAAAATTGGTACCTGCTGTATGACAGCACCATTAAAGTACTATCCAATCCCCAACTAAATTAATGTACGTATCCATTTCCCCCAATGGATGTCATTGATGTGTTTGCACTGTATGTTAAAGATGTTGATAACTGCAGCTGAATATTTCTACAGTCCAGAAATAAGCAAACATTTATATTTTGCAGTGATTAGAGTAGTTTTGTTTTTTTAACTAGAATATTCAGTCCCTCTTCCACAAAACAGGATTAAACTGAATTTTTTTCTCCCTGTCTACCGTTTTTCCACCTCCCCATGGTACCTGGATGACCAAATTATTTGAAAGAGTTGTGGAGAGCATTTGCAGCTGACAGCATTTATGAATTTAGCATTGTTACTCAAGTGTTCTATTTGGTGATCAAGTAGATGAATGTTGGTGCTGGAGAAGTAAATTTTCAGTTTTCAGATCCAATGTCCACGTCAAGGATTTCTAGTAATTCACCTGCAGCATGGGTCAAATGCAGAGTAAAGTTGTTTCTATTCTGCCTGACATTGTGCCTAAATCTCACCATTAGTGTGCTGCAACAGTGTGAATTTTTCAATTTGCCTCACCATTTATCCCGATAAACTGAATGATATAGTCAAATTTGGCAGCTTTGGCTCTCTGCTCGCTAGAAACTAGATTAAGCACTGAAACTTGTATAAGCTTCTCAGAGCCAACGGAGGCCTAATTAAGCCCAAATCCCAGAAGCGAAGTCCAAGTATCCTTATCTATATGATCCCCCAGAATGTTCCTAATCATGAGTTTTCTACAGCTCAAAGGAAACCTGAATTACCTGTTAGTTTTAAAGTACAGGAAAAGATGGAAATGCTTATTGCAATATTAAAACCCTCAAAAAGGATACTGCAACATCAAATAGTTTCATTTAGTGTGGATAGGGTGATGTAGTAAAGACCCATTGACACAGTATTGTAATAACTGCATGTGATATCAAAAGCAACTACAGACCCATGATCTTGCCATATTAATGTCTGTTTCAAGGATTTATTTACGCCTGTCTAAAAATAATTTGGTTTGCTTTAAAATACTCATTATGTTCACTGAATACCATTGGCCCTTAATAGAGGAGCAAGTGTTTTTAGGTCATTGGGTAATGTGGAGTTTTCAAAAAATATTTTTTGAAATCTCTTGGTCATTTGGTATCTTAGAATTGTTTGAGCTGTTCTCCTTGTAACAGTCTTAATTTTTAATGTGTCGTACAAAATTCCAGGTTCCATCCATAATCTGTGAGTCAGCTGTTGATAAAACTGCCCTTACTGTCCCTATGGAGGGGAAGAACACCATGGTTCCTAGTTCTGATCAACATCAAGCTGGAATAACATCTGAACGTCTGGTGACGACAAGAGTAAACACAACTACAATGCTCCCCACAATACATTTGGGCTGCCAGCATTTGAAGTCTAAACTCAAATGTTAGATGTCCACTTGGAAGAGGGCTCCTCGCATATGTGGAACCATACCTCACCTTGAGTCACCATTTCTAGAAAAAGGGTAAAAGAAATTAGAGGAAGAACTACAAGAGAAAAAAAATCAAACTAATAGAAAGCATAGAGGAATACTTTTTACTGATGATAATTAAATCTGCCCATCAAACATTTTTTACCTGTAGTGTTAGAATAAGTTGAAACTAATCTATCTGGTTATTCTAGGTGTCAAATTGTTGATTTTCACCATCCCACTGGACCATCAGACACACATCCTCGATTATTTGAGTGGTTAAAGCAGTTCTATTCTTCAGGCAAGGATCCAGGGCTACGGTTACAATCCAGGATCATATGGACAAACAAGCCACCAATCTATCTACAGCACCATGGTAACAAAGAGGCATGACTACTAGTGTACAATAAACAGAAATAATGAGATAGAGTACTTAAAAACAACAGATAAAATGATATGGTCTACAATTTTTTTTTAAGCACGTTATTTGACAGCAATGCATTGGGATAAACAGTCTCTCATAGGTCTTCACAATGCAATGTCGTACGAGGTAGTGCAAATTTTCATTGATTGCTTCCTTTCCACCTACCTCCTCATTTCCCCCCACCCAGCCATATTCAGATCTGTAGTCAGAACTGAAGCGATGAGCAGTCTGTGCTGTGATGTATGTCATGGAAATTTTTTCATCCCAGAACCCACTATCTGCAGTTGTCAATGCAGATCCTAAGGAAGCATTTGAAGTGAATTTTTAATCTTTGCATTTAATTTCTCACTTACATATTCTGTCTGGCAGCCTAGATTTTTGTAACATTTGGATGCAGTACAGTATTAAACCATAAATTGTGAATAATTTGAAGCCTAGCTTACATGTCATTTATCAAAAATGCTCAAAAATAATCAGGAAAATGTAAAAAAGCTGAAAAAATGTAATTCTATAAAGAACAGTAAATTAAAAAGCTAAGTGAACAAGAGCTTGATATTTTACTTTTTCAAACTATTTAATTTGAGTTTTTGAGTTCAAGAAAGTTAATTTTGAAACCATTGCCGAAAGCTTTTACGATTATAGTTTGTCAAAAATCTGTTTGAAGTAAAATAATGCATAAATCTTTGAACTTCAGGTCACAGTCGAACTATTATAGGCATAGAGGAAAGGAACAACGGAACACTTTGCCTTTTGATTTTTGATCCTGGCAACCAAGAAATGCAGAAACTCTTGCGCCGTGATTTGACTGGAGTCAATCTGAAAATGATACGCAGGTTTATTGGAAGTATGAAGCATAAGCAGTATCAGATAGTGGCAGTAAATGGTTTTCTATCAGCAGAAGAGAAAAATGTAAGTGACCTTTTAAAAAAAAAAGTGTTTGTGTTCTATGCCGCAAGTCAAAATTTCATTGTTTTTAATGAAATTTCTGTTCAGTCCTCAGCGCGGCTCTGAGCTTTTAGTCACCTGCCATTTTAATTCTCTGCCCCCCTCCACTCTGACCCTCTGTCCGTGGCCTTCTACCCTCTTCTAATGAAGCTTGAGGAACAGCACCTCCTCTTTTGATTACGCACGTTACAGCCTTCTGGGTTCAACATCAAGTTCAACAATTTCAGATCATAACAGTTACTCCCATTTTTTTTTCCCAGACAACAACTGTTGGTAATGATTCTGCTATTGCCATTTACACCTCCTGTGGACACATCTTTTGTTTCTACTGCCTTCCACCCTATCTCAGATTTTCCCTTTTGTTCTTTTTCTTCTCAATCCCTGCCCACCCCACCCCACTTTATTTGTCTCTGTACGTGGTTAAAATCTGTTACATCTCTAACTTTTTCCTGTTCTGACAAAGTCATTGACCTGAAACATTAACTTTGTTTCCATCTCCATAGATGCTGCTAGACCTGCTGTGTATTTCCAGCATGCTCTGTTGAAAAAACATATCACTTGTACATACGATTGAAATCTTGTTGACATAGCACAAAAAACACAAATCGTTATTTTGTGAATTATTAGCAGAAAAACATGTCATAATCTGTTATACTAAAGATTTTTAAACTTTTTGTTGTGGGGGTGGGGTGGGGCGAGATAGCCTCAAATGTTAACCCAGTCTCTACCAATAACTGGCACATTATTGATCCAATATTGGTACTAGACAAAGCAAAATTATGCTTGCTTGGCAGAAAACATTATTTAAAACAGAACATGCTATTAATGGAACAAATGCAGAAAAATACAGTAATTCCAGTCATGTACTCTAGGGTCCAGGGACCATAGTTTGAAAGCCGAGACATTTAAATATTTCAGTCTACAGTTCTTAATTCAAAAATCACAACTCAAATTATTGAATAATTCAGTTTTTTAACCATAATACACAATCTTGAATAATTGGGTGTAGACTGTAAAAAAAAAAAAAAAACTGGAACTGTTTCCTATCACATATAGCTCAGGAAATGTTCAGCAAATGAAAACAAATCTTTCCAATTAAACATCTGATATGAAAAAGAAGTTTTGTAATTTCCCTGTGGACTTGGTCAAGAACTTTGAAGGAACGGTGAACTGTCATCTAATTTTAAGCAATTAATTTCTTGAAATTATTCTTTGAAAGAAGTGGGCAATGAAATTTAGGTGGAAATACACAGTTTTGGCAAGATAAGTTATTGTATTTAAAGTTTGAAATTCGCCTGGGCTTGCAAAGGACGCTCAGATTATGGATGGTCTGTTTCAACCTGAAAAAATTGGCTTCTGAGGGAGGTGGAATCAGTGCCAATAGAGTGGAGTTTCTGGCTAAGTCCCAAGAATACCATGAACTTCTCCAATTATTATTTATTAATTGCACTGCCTTTCAGTTGTCTTCTTGCAGCTACTAAGCTTCCCCATGCTTAAACCCTTTGATTTCTCTGACTTGCCACTCCCCTCTCTGCTTTCAGTTTTTTTTCTCAAAACTATTTTCTTCAGAAACTTACCTGTAATAATCCTATCCTTTAATTTTAGATACATGGCTGAAAAGAAAGTGCATAACAGATAAATCTGGGGAATTCTTGTGCAAAACATATTTGTCTAGTTTTTTTTAAATTCTTTCATGGGATGTGGATGTCGCTGGCAAGGCAGCATTTGTTGTCCATCCCTAACTACCCTTGAATTGAGTGGCTTCCTAGGCCATTTCAGAGGGCAGTTAAGAGTCAGCCACATTGCTGTGGGTCTGGAGACACATGTAGGCCAAACCAGGTAAAGACAACAAATTTCCTTCCGGAAAGGACATTAGTGAGCCAAATGGGTTTTTACAACAATCGCTGATGATAATGGTGCCATGAAACTGACACTAGCTTTCAATTCCAGATTTTTATTAATTAATTGAATTTAAATTCCACCAGTTGCCATGGTGGGATTTGAACCTGTGTACCCAGGGCATTGGCCTGGGCCTCTTGATTACTAGTTCAGTGACAGTGATGATTCTAGAGATAAAAGTTATCATAACCTAGTAAAATTGACCTTGTTTTCAAATTGTAATAATTAGATAACTGTTAAATTCAATCTATAATATCTACCAATGATTCAGAATAATATTTGCCGTATCTGTTTCTTTTCAGGCTCGTAAGCATGCATCTGCAGTGCTGACAGCAGAAAAGGTGCCGTAGTAGAATTCTCTATTTGGATTCAGCGTGCAAGATATATAAGATTTTCTTTGCATACCCCTTTACTTGGGTCAAGATGCAATCTCAGTTTGTACATCTTCCTCCTTAGCTCTTTGAATTACATAAATTATAGTTAATGAGATCTTAGTTATTTTAACTTGATTTTAATCCCTCACAATTGCTAGTTCAAACAGTAGCAGTCTTACGATGCTCTTGGCTTAGTTACTCTTAACTGATGAGGATATATAAGCATTGTTGAGAGTTTGATGAGTGCAGTTCAAATTCCTTTTTTCTTAATGACCTGATTGTTCTCTTTTGGGAGTGGTCGCGATATTTATCGATGCTCCTTTGTGCAGATATAAGCAGTATGTTAATCTGTAGGAGACTGAGGCCTATAATGAATATGGTTAAACAAAACCACCGTCAAACTTCAGCTCCGCTTGTGTGTAAGTTTTGTACTTTTTCTACATGGCATATTATTGAGAAAGAAGTGAAGTTGAAAATGTGGTCCGAGAACTGGAAAGTTATTGAATTATTTTAGTTTTTCATTGCATTTGTACAATTTACAAATAAACATTTTGGATTAATTTACATTTTTGTATTTGACTTTGTTATTGTCTTCATCTTGCAATAACAACATAGCTTGAATTTCAAGTAAGGTCTTCTGCACATAGATACAGATAATTTAACCTGCATCTTTTCTGTTCACTGAAAATTGTCAGTTGATGCCCCTTCTATATAATTGCAGCTAGCTTCTTTGGCCTCCTTGTCCCGAGAGACAATGGTTAAGCGCCTGGAGGTGGTCAGTGGTTTGTGAAGCAGCGCCTGGAGTGGCTATAAAGGCCAATTCTAGAGTGACAGACTCTTCCACAGGCGCTGCAGATAAAATTGGTCTTCAGGGCTGTTACACAGTTGGTTCTCTCCTTGCGCTGCTGTCTTTTTTTCTGCCAACTGCTAAGTCTCTTCGACTCGCCACACTTTAGCCCCGCCTTTATGGCGCCTGCCAGCTCTGGCGATCACTGGCAACTGACTCCCACGACTTGTGATCAATGTCACAGGACTTCATGTCGCGTTTGCAGACGTCTTTAAAGCGGAGACATGGATGGCTGGTGGATCTGATACCAGTGACGAGCTCGCTGTACAATGTGTCCTTGGGGATCCTGCCATCTTTCATGCGGCTCAGTATAACTGCTCCAAGGTTTCTTGACTTTTCTTCAGTTGATGCTTTTCCAATGAATGAAAAGTATACATTTTTATTTCATACAATTTTAATTCTTCATTTCTTCTTATCTAGCTTTAGCTCCATAGTTATGGTATCTTGACTTAAAGGAAGTAGAAGCTCAACTGGACCAACCACACAAATACTGTGGCTACAAGAGCAGGTCAGAGGCTGGGAATGCTGTGGCAAGTAACTCACCTCCTGACCACCCCCCTACCTCACCAAAAGGCTGTTCATCATCTACAAGACACAAGTCAGGAGTGTGATGGAATACTCTCCACTTGCCTGGATGGGTGCAGCTCCAACAACACTCAAGAAGCTCAACATCATCCAGGACAAAGCAGCTGGCTTGATTGGCACCCCATTCACCACCTTCAACATTCACTCCCTTCACTACAGATGCACAGTTGCAGCAGTGTGTACCATCTGCAACATGCACTGCAGCAACTCACCAAGGCTTCTTCAACAGCACCTTCCAAACCCGCAACCTCTAGACCCCAGAAGGACAGGGGCAGCAGATGTATGGGAACATCACCACCTGCAAGTTCCCCTCCAAACCACACACCATCTGGACTTGGAACTATATCACTGTTCCTTCACTGTTGCTGGGTCAAAATCCTGGAGCTCCCTTCCTAACAGCACTGTGGGTGTACCTACACCACATGGACTGTAGCAGTTCAAGAATGGGGCTCACCGTCATCTTCTGAAGGGGAATTAGGAATGGACAATAAATGCTGGCCTAGCCAGTGATGCCCACATCCCGTGAATGAATAAAAAAAAAATAAACTACCATTGGCACCACCAGGCCCGCCGCAGGATCAGGCTGGAGGTCCTGCATTGCATTGCACAACTCTAATCCCAGTCACTCAGATCCTTCAAAGTACTTTTAGACCACGAGACCCTGTTGCCTTATTGCCAGATACAAGCCTCTTTCCCAGTGTTACCAGAGCAACTCTGTCATACTTCAGTATTCTTCATAATGCGTTTGATAAAGTTCCCCACGGTAGGCTATTGCAGAAAATACGGAAGTATGGGATTGAAGGTGATTTAGTGCTTTGGATCAGAAATTGGCTAGCTGAAAGAAGACAGAGGGTGGTGGTTGATGGCAAATGTTCATCCTGGAGTTTAGTTACTAGTGGTGTACCGCAAGGATCTGTTTTGGGGCCACTGCTGTTTGTCATTTTTATAAATGACCTGGATGAGGGTGTAGAAGGGTGGGTTAGTAAATTTGCGGATGACACGAAGGTCGGTGGAGTTGTGGATAGTGCCGAAGGATGTTGTAGGTTGCAGAGGGACATAGATAGGCTGCAGAGCTGGGCTGAGAGATAGCAAATGGAGTTTAATGCAGAGAAGTGTGAGGTGATTCACTTTGGAAGGAGTAACAGGAATGCAGAGTACTGGGCTAATGGGAAGATTCTTGGTAGTGTAGATGAGCAGAGAGATCTTGGTGTCCAGGTACATAACCTGGGTGGCAACTTTCAGGGATTTAATAGGGCTGTTAAGAAGGCATATGGTGTGTTAGCTTTTATTAGTAGGGGGATCGAGTTTCGGAGCCACGAGGTCATGCTGCAGCTGTGCAAAACTCTGGTGCGGCCGCACCTGGAGTATTGCGTGCAGTTCTGGTCACCGCATTATAGGAAGGATGTGGAAGCTTTGGAAAGGGTACAGAGGAGATTTACTAGGATGTTGCCTGGTATGTAGGGAAGGTCTTACGAGGAAAGGCTGAGGGACTTGAGGTTGTTTTCGTTAGAGAGAAGGAGGAGGAGAGGTGACTTAATAGAGACATATAAGATAATCCTTATTGATAAGGTTCTGTCCCGCCACAGTCTGCCTGCTTCAATGGGTGCTTGGAGCTCAGGGTCATTGCCCGAAAGGTGGACTGATACACCGCACCAAACAACATGAAAAAAGGAAAGAAGGTACCAGCCCTTCGCTTTGCAAGCTGGAACGTCAGAACTATGTGTCCTGGCCTGTCGGAAGACCTTACACAAATCAACGATTCTCGGAAGACCGCCATCATTAACAACGAGCTCAGTAGATTCAATGTGGACATTGCAGCACTTCAGGAGACTCGCCTCCCCGCGAGTGGCTCTCTAGCAGAGCAAGACTACACCTTCTTCTGGCAGGGCAGGGATCCTGAAGAACCAAGACAGCATGGAGTGGGCTTCGCCATCAGAAACTCCTTGCTCAGCATGATAGAGCCTCCCTCAAATGGCTCGGAACGTATACTGTCCATCCGACTGCTCACCACCTCTGGTCCAGTACACCTACTCAGCATCTATGCTCCAACACTCTGCTCCCCATCTGAAGCTAAAGACCAGTTCTATGAACAACTCCATAACATCATTAGCAGCATCCCCAACACCGAACACCTATTCCTGCTGGGGGACTTTAATGCCAGGGTTGGGGCCGACCATGACTCATGGCCCTCCTGCCTTGGGCGCTATGGCGTTGGAAGGATGAATGAGAATGGGCAGAGACTGCTTGAGTTGTGTACCTATCATAATCTCTGCATCACCAACTCGTTCTTTCACACTAAACCCTGTCACCAGGTTTCATGGAGGCACCCAAGATCACGTCGTTGGCACCAGCTAGACCTCATTGTCACAAGGTGAGCCGCCTTAAACAGTGTTCAAATCACACGCAGCTTCCACAGTGCGGACTGCGACACCGACCACTCCCTGGTGTGCAGCAAGGTTAGACTCAGACCAAAGAAGTTGCATCATTCCAAGCAGAAGGGCCACCCGCGCATCAACACGAGCAGAACTTCTCACCCACAGCTGTTACAAAAATTTCTAAATTCACTTGTAACAGCCCTTCAAAACACTCCCACAGGGGATGCTGAGACCAAGTGGGCCCACATCAGAGACGCCATCTATGAGTCAGCTTTGACCACCTACGGCAAAAGTGCGAAGAGAAATGCAGACTGGTTTCAATCTCATAATGAAGAGCTGGAACCTGTCATAGCCGCTAAGCGCATTGCACTGTTGAACTACAAGAAAGCCCTCAGCGATTTAACATCCGCAGCACTTAAAGCAGCCAGAAGTACTGCACAAAGAACAGATAGGCGTTGCGCAAACGACTACTGGCAACACCTATGCAGTCATATTCAGCTGGCCTCAGACACCGGAAACATCAGAGGAATGTATGATGGCATGAAGAGAGCTCTTGGGCCAACCATCAAGAAGATCGCCCCCCTCAAATCTAAATCGGGGGACATAATCACTGACCAACGCAAACAGATGGACCGCTGGGTTGAGCACTACCTAGAACTGTACTCCAGGGAGAATGCTGTCACTGAGACTGCCCTCAATGCAGCCCAGCCTCTACCAGTCATGGATGAGCTGGACATACAGCCAACCAAATCGGAACTCAGTGATGCCATTGATTCTCTAGCCAGCGGAAAAGCCCCTGGGAAGGACAGCATTACCCCTGAAATAATCAAGAGTGCCAAGCCTGCTATACTCTCAGCACTACATGAACTGCTATGCCTGTGCTGGGACGAGGGAGCAGTACCCCAGGACATGCGCGATGCCAACATCATCACCCTCTATAAAAACAAAGGTGACCGCGGTGACTGCAACAACTACCGTGGAATCTCCCTGCTCAGCATAGTGGGGAAAGTCTTTGCTCGAGTCGCTCTGAACAGGCTCCAGAAGCTGGCCGAGCGCGTCTACCCTGAGGCACAGTGTGGCTTTCGTGCAGAGAGATCGACCATTGACATGCTGTTCTCCCTTCGTCAGATACAGGAGAAATGCCGTGAACAACAGATGCCCCTCTACATTGCTTTCATTAATTCACCAAAGCCTTTGACCTCGTCAGCAGACGTGGTCTCTTCAGACTACTAGAAAAGATCGGATGTCCACCAAAGCTAGTAAGTATCATCACCTCATTCCATGACAATATGAAAGGCACAATTCAACATGGTGGCTCCTCATCAGAGCCCTTTCCTATCCTGAGTGGTGTGAAACAGGGCTGTGTTCTCGCACCCACACTTTCTGGGATTTTTTTCTCCTTGCTGCTTTCACATGCGTTCAAATCCTCTGAAGAAGGAATTTTCCTCCACACAAGATCAGGGGGCAGGTTGTTCAACCTTGCCCGTCTAAGAGCGAAGTCCAAAGTACGGAAAGTCCTCATCAGAGAACTCCTCTTTGCTGACGATGCTGCTTTAACATCTCACACTGAAGAGTGCCTGCAGAGTCTCATCGACAGGTTTGCGTCTGCCTGCAATGAATTTGGCCTAACCATCAGCCTCAAGAAAACGAACATCATGGGGCAGGACGTCAGAAATGCTCCATCCATCAATATTGGCGACCACGCTCTGGAAGTGGTTCAAGAGTTCACCTACCTAGGCTCAACTATCACCAGTAACCTGTCTCTAGATGCAGAAATCAACAAGCGCATGGATAAGGCTTCCACTGCTATGTCCGGACTGGCCAAGAGAGTGTGGGAAAATGGCACACTGACACGGAACACAAAAGTCCGAGTGTATCAGGCCTATGTGCTCAGTACCTTGCTCTACGGCAGCGAGGCCTGGACAACGTATGCCAGCCAAGAGCGACGTCTCAATTCATTCCATCTTCGCTGCCTTCGGAGAATACTTGGCATCAGGTGGCAGGACTATATCTCCAACACAGAAGTCCTTGAAGCGGCCAACACCCCCAGCTTGTACACACTACTGAGTCAGCAGCGCTTGAGATGTCTTGGCCATGTGAGCCGCATGGAAGATGGCAGGATCCCCAAAGACACATTGTACAGCAAGCTCGCCATTGGTATCAGACCCACCGGCCGTCCATGTCTCCGCTATAAAGACGTCTGCAAACGCGACATGAAATCGTGTGACATTGATCACAAGTCGTGGGAGTCAGTTGCCAGCATTCGCCAGAGCTGGCTGGCAGCCATAAAGACAGGGCTAAATTGTGGCGAGTCGAAGAGACTTAGTAGTTGGCAGGAAAAAAGACAGAGGCGCAAGGGGAGAGCCAACTGTGCAACAGCCCCGACAAACAAATTTCTCTGCAGCACCTGTGGAAGAGCCTGTCACTCCAGAATTGGCCTTTATAGCCACTCCAGGCGCTGCTCCACAAACCACTGACCACCTCCAGGCGCATATCCATTGTCTCTCGAGATAAGGAGGCCCAAAAGAAAGAAAAAAGAAGAATAAGATAATCAGAGGGTTAGATAGGGTGGATAGTGAGAGTCTTTTTCCTCGGATGGTGATGGCAAACATGAGGGGACATAGCTTTAAGTTGAGGGGTGATAGATATAGGACAGATGTCAGAGGTAGTTTCTTTACTCAGAGTAGTAGGGGCGTGGAACGCCCTGCCTGCAACAGTAGTGGACTCGCCAACTTTAAGGGCATTCAAGTGGTCATTGGATAGACATATGGATGAAAATGGAATAGTGTAGGTCAGATGGTTTCACAGGTCGGCGCAACATCGAGGGCCGAAGGGCCTGTACTGCGCTGTAATGTAATGTTCTAGAAGGCACAAAGAAAATATTGGCAATAGTGGGGAACCAAGAATCTAATGAGAATGAGGAACATAAAGTAAAGTAATCAACATCAATATAGACGTACTGGAGAAATTAATGAGACTAAAATGTGACAAATCCCCTTGACCCTATGGCCCACATACAATGGTTTTAAACGAGGTGGCTGCAGAGATAGTAGATACATTGGTTGTGATGTTCCAGAATTCCCTAGATTCTAGAATGGTCCCCTTGGATTGGAAGGTAGGAGATGTAAACCCGCTATTCAAGCAAGAGGAGACTGGAAACTCTCGGCAGTTAGCCTGACATCAATAGTAGGGAAAATGCTTTATTCTATTATTAAGGATGTGGTAACAACGCACTCGGAAAATCACTCTGATTACAGAGTCAACAAGGTTTTATGAAAAGGAAATAGTGTTTGGCAAGTCTATTTGTTTTTGAGGGGGTAACTAGTAGGGTAGATAAAGGGGAACCAGTGAAAGTAGTATATTTGGATTTTCAAAAGGTATTTAATAAGGTACCATACAAGATTAGAGCTCATGAGATTCGGGGGTTAATATATTTGCATAGATTGAGGATTGGTTAACCAACAGAAAACAGGGTTACTTTTGGGATTGCAAGCTATAACTAGTGGGGTACCACAAAGATCAGTGCTTGGGCCTCAGCTATTTATAATCTGTATCAATGATTTAGATGAGGGGACTGAGTTTAATCTATCCAAGTTTGATGATATTACTAGATAGGTGGGAAAGTAAGCTGCAAGGAGAACACAAAGAGGCAGCCAAGGGATATAGATGGATTAAGTGATTGGGCAAGAAAGTAGCAGATGAAGTATAATCTAGGTAAGTGTGAAATTATCCACTCTGGTAGGAAGAATGAAAAATCAGATTTTTTTTTTAAAGTTAAGAGACTTGTAAATGTTGGTATTCAGAGAGATTTCTGTGATCTTGTACACTAATCACAGAAATTTAGCATTCAGATGTGGCAAAAAATTATGACGGTAAATGGTATGTTAGCCCAAGGGGATTGGAGTGTGAGTATGAAAGTCTTGCTGCAATTATATAGGGGATGAGACCACACCTGGAGCATAGTGTACAGTTTTGTTCTTCTTGCCTAAAGAGGGATATACTTGCCTTAGAGGGAGTGCAACAAAGGTTCATTTGATTGATAACTGGGATGAAAGGTTTGTCCCATGAGGAAAGATTGAGTAGAATTGTCCTAGATACTCCGGAGTGGAACTAGTAAAGACAATGTACTCCTCCCACCTCTGTCACAACAGTATCCCCATGCAACTGCTTCTAGGTGGTAGAGGTTGCATGCAGGTGCAGCAAGCAATTCTTCTACTTTTTCTTCTTCTTTGGCCTCTTTGTCTCGAGAGACAATGGGTGGTCAGTGGTTTGTGAAGCAGCGCCTGGAGTGGCTATAAAGGCCAGTTCTAGAGTGACAGACTCTTCCACAGGCGCTGCAGATAAAATTGGGTGTCGGGGCTGTTACACAGTTGGCTCTGTCCTTGCGCTTCTGTCTTTTTTCCTGCCAACTGCTAAGTCTCTTCGACTTGCCACTCTTTAGCCCCGCTTTTATACCTGTCCACCATAATATGGCTGCAGCAAGCAATTAAGAAGGCAAATAGTATGTTAGTCTTCATTGCAAGGGGATTGAGTACAGGAATAAAGATGTATTGCTTCAATTGTATAAAGTTTGGTTGTGACTGCACCTGGAGTTTTGGTCTCGTTATCAAAGGAAGGATATACTTGCCATAGAGGGAGTGCAATGGAGATTCACCAGACTAATCCCTGGGATGGCAGGATTGTCATGAGGTGAAACTGGGCCTGTATTCTCTAGAGTTTTGAATTGGTGACCTCATTGACACTTACAAAATTCTTACAGGGCGTAACAGGGTCGATGTGGATAGGATGTTTCCTCTGGCTGGTGAGTCTAGAACAAAAGGACACTGTCTCGGAATAAGGGGCAGACCATTTAAGACTGAGGTGAGAAGGAATTTCTTTACTAAGGGGGTGGTGAATCTGTGGAATTCTCTACCCCAGAGGGCTGTGGAGGCTCAATCATTGAGCATGTTCAAGACAGAAATTAATAGATTTCTGAATACTGATGACATCAAGGAATATGGGGACAGTGGGGAAAAATGGCATAGAGGTAGATGATCAGCCATGATCTGTTGGCTCAATGGGCCGAATAGCCTACTCCTCCTATTTCCTATGATCTTGTGTTCCATCTAGCTTTACATGCATTTTGCAGAAGGATCCTAAAACCAACACAGGAATGTTCTTTGCATATTTTCTTCTCAACTTGAAACATCCAGCCACAATGGCTAGCCTAAACAACTTGACCAACTCTATGAGAATTTCTTTGGGGATTTCCTCAGCTTTTCTTGGAGGTTAAGGCTGAGGAAGAAATCAACCAGTTGAAGAAAGGGAAGAGATGAGCCACAAGAGACACATCATGTGGACTTGCTACCACCTTTTGAGCAGCAAGGAAAAAACCCCTCCCCAAAATAAAGAGAAAAGGGAAGGAAAAACGTCCTAAATTAAACAGCACTTGTGTAAATCACCAGAGAACAAAAACGAGGTTAGTGGGGATCTACCCACTGAGGAAGCCAATGATCAGGTCCCAAATCCAAAGCTAATCAAAGCCAATAATTTCGTTTCAGAACACAGCAAGAACAAGGGCCCGGATGAAACCTCAAACACCTCAAGTGCTAAAACACTATTTATCACCCACTATCATTATAGAGATAAGAATGATCAATGTGCTGGAACCTGAATGGTTAATGCCATGTGTTGTAGAAACAGCAATTAAGGGGTTAAAGCTTGTTCAGACACGAAGCCTTGCCACCAGCAGTAATGGAAATATGCATACCACAAGCTTCACTGACAACCATATGTTTATTGAAATGAATATTCTCCGAGTATTACAGGTAGTTGCTCGAGAAACTTAAGCCCATTTGACAATACATAACCCAAAAGAAATACCATTGTTTTAATGGTGCCTCATCCAAAGGAAGGATGATGACAAAACTCAAAATAAATTAAACCAGAGCCAAGCTAGGGCAGTGTGAGTTTGAAAATTAATGTGTTATTTTTCCCTATGACTTTGTCATGTAATGTTCCTGTCTTCACAGTTCATTTTGTATGGTTTGGGGGTGTCAAGAAAACATGCTATACGAAATGAGGATTTTTAATTCATCAGTTGTAAATCTAAATTAAACTATTAAAAAGGAGCTGGAATCTTGCAATTAACTTTTAAAAAAAAAACTGGAAACCAAGATAGCCACCACAATTTGCACCAAAATACCTCACATTCCAGGCCATCGAATTGGAGACACATGTCTAACGAGGTTGCATCCAGGACAATGCCTCATGAATTTGGAAACAGCTAATAGTTTCACTTCTGATGGCAAAACATTCAAAGCCATCTTGGAACATTAACAGTGGAGTCATACCTCCAGGAAGTGAACATTGAAACAACGAGACTCGAGAGAGATTGAAAATACCTAGACTCAAATTTAATTAACTTACAAACAAGGACACTGGACAATCATGTGACCACCTCCCCCCTCACCCCCATCTGTAGTAAAACTAATAGTCTTTTGCAAAAGGGCACACTCCTGAGACTTTGAAGCAGACAAGCTTTGAGTGCTAACCAGACGCAATGCCAATGGGACTGTGTGTGTGTGTCTCTCTGTTTCTCCAGAAAACATCGCAATCGCAAGTTTGAAACTTGTCTGCGACTGTGGAATGCCCAAGTCTACCATTGCTACAGACAGAGACTCTGTGGAGGAAAGCCACCTACAAGTCTGTCTCCAAGACAACCCTAAACCAGGTGGGCCAGCCACAAAGTGCACTTTTATTAGCCAAAGACTTCAAGATCACAACTTCAGCTGGAAGACAAAGGAATTGCCTGACCCCACAGACTGTATATTATTTTTTACTTGTTCTGGACTCTAATCCAAGCCAAACTATTTCTTATCACTCTGTGCTCTATTTGTGTGTGTGATTCTCATGTACATGTGTGAGTGAAAGTGTAGCATAGTTTTATTATTTTATCTAGATTGGGTTTAGTTTTTTTTTAAACTACAATAAACTAATCTCTTTCTTGTTCAAACTCAAGAAAACCTATCCGATTGGTTCTTTTACAGTCGCAACAAAGGAAATAATTAAAACACTCACTGAAGTGGTAAGCACATTCACTGTTTTAAAAGTAATAAACCCTGTTGCGGTCAAACAAGTAGAGGGACAAGAGGCCTTGTGACCCCTCCTCACCTGATCGTAACATTCGTGAACTGAAACAAAGATTGGTCCAAACCTGCTTTACTTAAAAAGTCATTGCCTTCTGCAGAATTATTCCTGAATTGGGTTCTGCTGGCCTTTCTTTCATTTGTGCACAGAATGTTGGTAACTCTGGCAAAGTTGGATTTATTAACCCCGAAAAGCTGATGGTAGGCCTTCTTCATGAATTGCTGCAATTGTTGTGGGAGACAATTCTGTCAAAAATTGAAGAGGGCTTTGTACAGGGTAACACTCAATCTATTCACCCCGATACCTCATCTATAAAGTGTCCTGAGGCATGACACAGCAATGCAATCTATAGCAAACTCCCACTATCCTTCAGCCCTGCATAGCCAGGCATATGCTGTAGTATAATGGGCAGTGACTCTGTACAAAAAAAAATCAATATCCCTTGCAAGCATTGTCACTTTATTGTGTTTCTTGTTTGGTGTGAGTTTTTTTTCCTTGTCTTGATGCTTCCTCTGACATTGTGAAAGCTGAATTCCAATGAGGTCAATGTCCAACAGCATAAGTGGCTCAACAGTACTACCACTGACTGAGCTGGCTGAGTCCTGAAGGACAAAGCTGCCAAAACGGGCTTGTGACAGGAGATGAGACAACATCTCCTTGCCAATCTGCCCGTTGAAAATGAATCTGTCCATGATAACATTGGGAGGTGTGATCACCATACAGTCCTTGTGAGGACAAAGGCCTGTTTCACACTGAGCACACACTCCATTGTGTTGCGTGGCACTACCATTGTGCTAAGTGAGAGATTAAGAACAGATCTAGCAACTCAAAACTGAGCATCCAAGAAGGGCACTATAATCCATAATCTCATGGCCTGGCATATTCCTTACTCCTCCATTACAATCATACCAGAGGACCAACCCTGACTCGGTAAGGACTGTATTCTCTAGAGTTTCGAAGAATGAGAGGTGATCTCATTGAAACTTATTTTTGTAATCAATTCACCTCACATTAAACAATAACATTCAATTAGCTTTCCTAATTTCTTGCTGGACCTGCATACTAACCTTTTTTGTTTCATGCACTAGGACACCCAGATCTCTCTGCATTTCAGAGCTCTGCAATCTCTCACCATTTAGATTAATGCTTTTTTATTCTTCCTGCCAAAATGGACAATTTCACATTTTCCCACATTATATTCCATTTGCCAGATCTTTGCCTACTCACTTAACCTATCTATATCCCTTTGTAACCTCCTTATGTCCTCTTCACAACTTACTTTCCTACCTATCTTTGTGTCATCAACAAATCATCACACTGTTTGGAACTCTCAAAGTCAATTTTGAGTAAGTTTGGGCGATTTGAAAGATTGCTGTGGGTGTGTCTGCAGCACGGTATGTAATTGATAAAATGGCACTGAAGACATATTTTGGGACAATGGGGGAAGTCAACCCCAACAAAGAGGACTGGTGTAATTATGAACGAAGGTGACACATTTGGCTGCAAGCTAATAAAATAGGAGATGAGGATAAAGTGAATATTTTCCTCATCATAACAAGGCCAGATGTGAGGTGATGTTTAACAAATGTTGCCCGTGACACCCCAGTAATTTGGATTATTCTAAAATTAATGAGATTATGGGCTCATGTTATGGCACGACTAAGAATCAAATTGCACTGTGAGTTGCATTTCATGGAAGGAAGCAGTTGCCAAGTGAGTCTATTGCAGATTATATTTTTGAATTCAAGAAACTCTCTTGTCACTGCGGTCATGGTGCAAACTCGGAGGTCTAAAGAACAGTAAAATCCAGGCCAAGCTTTTGAGTAAAGGCAATAAGCTGATGTGGAAGGAGGCCTGCGATGAGGCCACAACCATGGAAATGGCCGGAAGAGATAGTGGCAGATTGCAAGGAAGTTCTTTTCCTGAGCCGGAAGGCGAGGTCCACTGATTTCAATGGGAACCAGGCCACAGCAGCCAGGTTCACAGCCTCAGAGTCAGAAATGTAGATGCTGCCATTGCCATGGTAGCCACCAACCCATCTAAATGTCCCTATTTACAGTCAAAGTGCTATGCCTGTGGGAAAGTTGCTGATATACAGACAACATGCAGGAGTAGAGAAAACAGTAATGCTCCACGTTGCGGTAAAGCTCCAGGTTGCAGAGCTGTACCAGGTCGAAGTCGTGGTAGACCTAAAGCTAGTTCAGGAGCCTGGAAGTCCTCAAATGCACAAATGGTAGATATGAAAACAGAAGTTGATATTATCGAGCAGGAAGATCAAAGGTTGTACTCATTCAGAGAGCAAGAAAAATAGCACCTGGAAGATGACAGTAAAAGGACTGAAGATATAATTCCAGCACCCACAGTAAAAATGAAAGTTGGAGATTCACAATTTACCGTCATCATTGATAGAGCTGCAGCAGTGTTGTTATCTCAGAAGAGTACAAGAAGTACCTAAATCACATTCCCTTATGAAAAATTGGTGTGAAACTGACCAGTTATTCCAATAACAGTATTCCAGTATTAGGTGAAGTTAGTGTTAGGGTGGAATATAATGGTGCATGCTATTACTTACCATTGGTGGTAGTAGGAAAGAACAAAGTCTCCCTGATGGGGTTAAATTGGCTTCAGAAAATGCATTTGAATTGGGACGAGTTATTTACAGTTGGGATCAGTAAGAGTACTTCTGACATTGAGGAAGTGCTAAAAGTTCACAGAGTGATCTTTGAGCAAAGAGGACCAAATGATTAAATGATGCATGGCAAGGCTGAAGTCAAGGTAAAGGATAATGTATACAGCTGACATTTTGCAAAGCTAGGCCTGTGCCTTACGCACAATTAGAAGCAGTAAGTAAAGAGCTGGATAGAGAATTCAGTGCAGGTCAGAAGGTCATGGTGAAGAACTGCCAAGGTAATAAGGAGAAGGATGGGTTTGAAGTTCTATTTGGCCCAGTTTCTTCAAACCACTTGTATGTTGTTGATGCATTTATAATTTTAAATACCTACATCAGATCCTCTCTAAGTCTGCATTTCCAGTAAATCAAAACTGAAGGCATTAGTCTTGTCCATCTTTATACTTTCTCTAGAGCCACAATGTCCATTTTACTCATTTCAGGTCTACCTTGGATACTTTCTTGGGTACAGCAGTGCAGATCTATTCTGTAAACAGTCTGAGCATCTTGCATTTACTGTCCATTAGCTAATATAATAGCACAACCTGAGGGTGTAATGATTTGACCCCCTTGTGATCTGATAGCCTGTCTTTCGCATGAGCCCTCACATGCACTTCACCGATCTTTAAGTAGGTAGACTGAAAGCAGTTTAATGAGGCGAAACTCAATACAGATCATAAAGATGCTTTAGTTTACAAATGACAAGTGAATGTGAAGAGTAACAGTTAGAACCAAATGTCACCTATTAACTAACTTCAGATCCGACTTCATTAACAAAATAACGCAGCACCACACTATTCCTAATAGCAGGCTCACATAATGTTTTCTAGGCAGACTTCTGGTTTTGACCAGTTCTGAGTACGCGATGAGTTATTTTTCCTCGCTAGGTTTGGTTCTGTTCCCAGACTTAACTGGATTGATTGGTTCATAGGAACATAAGACTTAGCAGCAGGAGTTGGCCATTCAGCCCCTGTTCCGCATTCGATAAGATCATGGCTGATCTGGTTGTGGTCTCAACTCCACTTTCCTGTCTGCCCCCCTTAACCCTTGACTCCCTTGTCTCTCAAAAACATATCTAACTCAGCCTTGAATAAATTCAATGACGCAGCCTCCACTGCCTTCTGGGAAAGAGAATTCCACAGACTAACAACACTTTGAGAAAAAAAAATTCTCCTCATCTCCGTCTTCCAAGGGAGACCTCTTATTCTTAAACAGTGTCCCCTAGTTCTCGTCCCCCCACAAGAAGAAACATCCTTCCGCTATCCACTCTATCAAGTCCCCTCAAGACCTTATATCTTTCAATAAGATCACCTCTCATTCTTCCAAACTTGAATGGGTATAGGCCCAACCCGTTCAAGCATTCTTCATAAAATGATCCCTTCACCCCTGGAATTAGTTGAATGAACCGTCTCTGAACTGCTTCTAATACAATTATATTCTTTTTCAAATAAGGAAACCAAAACTGTACACAGTACTCCATAGTCTCACCAACTACTGTGCAACTGCAGTAAAATTTCCCTACTTTTATACTCCATTTCCCTTGCAAATAAACACCAACATTCCATTTGCCTTCCTAATCACTTGCTATACCTGCGTACTAAGCTTGTGCGATTCATGTACCAGGGCACCCAGATCCCTCTGTGCACTGAGTTCTGCAATCTCTGTCCATGTAGATAGTATACAGCTTTTCTATTCTTCCTGCCAAAGTGGACAAGTTCACATTTTCATGTGTCTCTCTTTTCGTCCCTCTGTTACCAGGAATTATAAGAGCTGCCAGGGTGGTAAGGGAGAAGGCAAAGCAAGAATGGAGTCTGGGGGAGGAACATGTGGGTAAGGGAGAGAAGGCAGAATAGGGTAAAAGAAAAAGAAAGTTAGATTGGTATTTATAGAGTGCCTTTCATGACCTCTGGATATTCCAAATTACTTTAGGGCCAAAAAAATACTTTATAAAGTATAGTCACCACTGCAGCCAATTTGTGCTAAGCAAGGTCCCACAAATGGTGATGAAAAAAATAACCAGATCATCTGTTTTAGATATTGGTTGAAGGATATATGTTGTTGAAGTCCCCTGCTCTTTTTTGAATAATGCTGTGCAATCTTGTCTGCCCACCTTGGTAGATGGGCCTCATTTTCAGGTCTCAATGGACACGATTGACAGTGCAACAATCCCTCAGTACTGCATTGAAGTGATAACCTAGGTTATGCACTCAAGTCTCTGGAATGGAACTTGAACCCATGACCATCTGACTTAGAGGCAGGAGTGCTACACACAGGAATGAATGCTGTCTGTCATGTTGGATGCTTGGATGCCCATTTTATGCCGATATAATGGGCATGCAGGGGGCAATAAATTTCTAGGCCATGATGTTTAATAAAAGTAAATTGAGTTTAGCAACAGTATAGTAGCCATTTACGAAGTTATATCTGCTTTGAGACGATATTTTGGCGTACTAAAGGTTATGATGGAATTAAAGGTTACTCGGTTAAAAGTAAATATCCATTAAATTTCACTTTAGTTCCTAATTTACTAGATAATTGGATGATATTTATTTTAAATTAATTTATTAATTAGTGATAGAAATAACAGTTAGAGGGGTGAAGTGCTTCACCTGTGAGATGTGGGAGGTCTGTGAAGCTTCCAGCGTTCCGGACGACTACATCTGCAGGAAGTGTACCCAGTTGCAGCTCCTCACAGACCGCATGGATCGGTTGGAATGGCAACTGGATGCACTTAGGAGCATGCAGGTGGCAGAAAGCATCATACACAGGAGTTTTAGAGAAGTGGTTACACCCAAGGTGCAGGCAGATAGATGGGTGACTGCTAGAAGGGGCAGGCAGTCAGTGCAGGAATCCCCTGTGGCTATCCCCCTCTCTAACAAGTATCCCGTTTTGGATACTGTTGGGAGGGATGGCCTATCGGGAAAACAGCAGCAGCCAGAGCAGTGGCACCACGGCTGGCATTGTTGTTCAGGGAGGGACAAAGCGCAGAAGAGCAATAGTTATAGGTGACTCTATAGTCAGGGGCACAGATAGGCGCTTCTGTGGACGTGAAAGAGACTCCAGGATGGTATGTTGCCTCCCTGGTGCCAGGGTCAAGGATGTCTCTGAACGGACAGGGGGCATTCTGAAGGGGGAGGGTCCCCCTACACATCGGTACCAACAACATAGGCAGGAAGAGTGACGAGGTCCTGCAGGGGGAGTTTAGGGAGTTGGGTAGAAAGTTAAAAGACAGGACCTCTAGGGTTGTAATCTCGGGATTACTCCCTGTGCCATGTGCCAGTGAGGCGAGAAATAGGAAGATAGTGCAGCTAAACACGTGGCTGAACAGCTGGTGTAGAAGGGAGGGTTTCAGATATCTGGACCATTGGGATCTCTTCAGGGACAGATGGGACCTGTACAAGAAGGACGAAGAGGAAAAGCAGGCAGGGAGATGTTGCGGAGCACAGTGGGACTGGTGGTCTGAAGTGCATTTGTTTCAATGCGAGAAGCATAACAGGTAAGGCAGATGAACTCAGAGCTTGGATTAATACTTGGAACTATGATGTTGTTAGTATCACAGAGACTTGGTTGAGGGAAGGACAGGATTGACAGCTAAATGTTCCAGGATTTAGAAGCTTCAGGCGGGATAGAGGGGGATGTAAAAGGGGTGGGGGAGTTGCATTATTGGTTAAGGAGAATATCACAGCTGTACTGCGGGAGGACACCTCGGAGGGTTCATGATGCGAGGCAATATGGGTGGAGCTCAGGAATAGGAAAGGTGCAGTCACGATGTTGGGAGTTTTCTACAGGCCTCCCAACAGCCAGCAGGATGTAGAGGAGCAGATATGAAGACAGATTTTGGAAAGATGTAAAGGTAGCAGGGTTTTAGTGGTGGGTGATTTTAACTTCTCCTATATTGACTGGGACTCACTTAGTGCTAGGGGCTTGGATGGGGCAGAATTTGTAAGGAGCATCCAGGAGGGCTTCTTGAAACAATATGTAGTTGTCCAACTAGGGATGGGGCCATACTGGACCTGGTATTGGGGAATGAGCCCGGCCAGGTGGTCGAAGTTTCAGTAGGGGAGCATTTTGGGAACAGTGACCATAATTCCATAAGTTTTAAGGTACTTGTGGATAAGGATAAGAGCAGTCCTCGGGTGAAGGTGCTAAATTGGGGGAAGGCTAATTATAACAATATTAGGCAGGAACTGAAGAATTTAGATTGGGGGCGGCTGTTTGAGGGTAAATCAACATCTGACATGGGAGTCTTTCAAACGTCAGTTGATTAGAATCCAGGACCGGCATGTTCCTGTGAGGAAGAAGGATAAGTTTGGCAAGTTTCGGGAACCTTGGATAACGCGGGATATTGTGAGCCTAGTCAAAAAGAAAAAGGAAGCATTCGTAAGGGTTGGAAGGCTAGGAACAGACGAATCCCTTGAGGAATATAAAGACAGTAGGAAGGAACGGAAGCAAGGAGTCAGGAGGGCTAAAAGGGGTCATGAAAAGTCATTGGCAAACAGGATTAAGGAAAATCCCAAGGCTTTTTATACATATATAAAGAGCAGGAGGGTAACAAGGGAAAGGGTTGGCCCACTCAAGGACAGAGAAGGAAATCTATGTGTGGAGCCAGAGGAAATGGGCGAGGTACTAAATGAGTACTTTGCATCAGTATTCACCAAAGAGAAGGACTTGGTGGATGATGAGCCTAGGGAAGGGAGTGTAGATAGTCTCAGTCATCTCATTATCAAAAAGGAGGAGGTGTTGGGTGTCTTGCAAAGCATTAAGGTAGATAAGTCCCCAGGGCCTGATGGGATCTACCCCTGAATACTGAGGGAGGCAAGGGAAGAAATTGCTGGGGCCTTGACAGAAATCTTTGCATCCTCATTGGCTACAGGTGAGGTCCCAGAGGACTGGAGAATAGCCAATGTTGTTCCTTTGTTTAAGAAGGGTAGCAAGGATAATCCAGGAAATTATCGGCTGGTGAGCCTTACATCAGGGGTAGGGAAATTATTAGAGAGGATTCTTCGGGACAGGATTTACTCCCATTTGGAAACAAACAAACTTATTAGCGAGAGGCAGCATGGTTTTGTGAAGGGGAGGTCGTGTCTCGCTAATTTGATTGAGTTTTTTGAGGAATTGACAAAGATGATTGATGAGGGAAGTGCTGTGGATGTTATCTATATGGACTTCAATAAAGCCTTTGACAAGGTCCCTCATGGCAGACTGGTACAAATGGTGAAGTCACACGGGATCAGAGGTGAGCTGGCAAGATGGATACAGAACTGGCTCTGTCATAGAAGACAGAGGGTAGCAGTGGAAGGATGCTTTTCTGAATGGAGGGCTGTGACTAGTGGTGTTCCACAGGGATCAGTGCTGGGACCTTTGCTGTTTGTAGTATATATAAATGATTTGGAGGAAAATGTAGCTGGTCTGATTAGTAAGTTTGCAGACGACACAAAGGTTGGTGGAGTTACGGATCGTGATGAGGATTGTCAGAGGATACAGCAGGATATAGATCGGTTGGAGACTTGGGCGGAGAAATGGCAGATGGAGTTTAATCTGGACAAATGTGAGGTAATGCATTTTGGAAGGTTTAATGCAGGTGGAAGTATACAGTAAATGGCAGAACCCTTCGGAGCATTGACAGGCAGAGAGATCTGGGCGTACAGGTCCACCGGTCACTGAAAGTGGAAACGCAGGTGGATAAGGTAGTCAAGAAGGCATACGGCATGCCTGCCTTCATCGGTCGGGGCATAGAGTATAAAAATTGGCAAGGCATGCTGCAGCTGTACAGAACTTTAGTTAGGCCATACTTAGAATATTGTGTGCAATTCTGGTCGCCACACTACCAGAAGGATGTGGAGGCTTTGGAGAGGGTACAGAAGAGGATGTTGCCTGGTCTGGAGGGTATTAGCTATGAGGAGAGGTTGGATAAACTCGGATTGTTTTCACTGGAACGACGGAGGTGGAGGGGCGACATGATAGAGGTTTACAAAGCGGCGCAGTGGTTAGCACCGCAGCCTCACAGCTCCAGCGACCCAGATTCAATTCTGGGTACTGCCTGTGTGGAGTTTGCAAGTTCTCCCTGTGTCTGCGTGTGTTTTCGTCGGGTGCTCCGGTTTCCTCCCACAGCCAAAGACTTGCAGGTTGATCGGTAAATTGGCCATTATAAATTGCCCCGAGTATAGGTAGGTGGTAGGGGAATATAGGGACAGGTGGGGATGTGGTAGGAATATGGGCTTAGTGTAGGATTAGTATAAATGGGTGGTTGATGGTCGACACAGACTCGGTGGGCCGAAGGGCCTGTTTCAGTGCTGTATCTCTAAATAAAAAAAAAATAAAAAAGTTAAATAAAATAAAGTTATGAGCGGCATGGACAGAGTGGATAGTCAGAAGCTTTTTCCATGGGTGGAAGTGTCAGTTACTGGGGGACATAGGTTTAAGGTGCGAGGGGCAAAGTTTAGAGTGGATGTGCGAGGCAGGTTCTTTACACAGAGGGTGGTGAGTGCCTGGAACTTGCTGCCGGGGAAGGTGGTGGAAGCAGGTACGA
Source organism: Heterodontus francisci (assembly GCF_036365525.1). Classification (NCBI taxonomy): domain Eukaryota; kingdom Metazoa; phylum Chordata; class Chondrichthyes; order Heterodontiformes; family Heterodontidae; genus Heterodontus; species Heterodontus francisci. Next base: position 118,174,439 of record NC_090373.1, on the reverse strand, counting down.
TAGCGACGTTGAAGAGGCACCTTGACAAATACATGAATAGGATGGAAATAGAGGGATACGCTCCCCGGAAGTGCAGAAGGTTTTAGTTTAGGCAGGCATCAAGATCGGTGCAGCCTTGGAGGGCCGAATGGCCTGTTCCTGTGCTGTACTGTTCTTTGCTCTTATTGTGAAAAGACTAGGTAAATTCACATACCCAGTGAGAATTGGAGAGAGACTCCATCAGTGTCATGTAGATCATTTACTTGAAAGAGGAAATCTAACAAAGGGAGAGCATGAGAAACCTCCTATAGTACCCCCCATCCCCTCACAACTGATGAATCAGTACTCCTCCATGTTGAACATCACTTGGAGGAAGCACTGAGGGTGGCAAGGGCACAGAATGTACTCTGGGTGGGGTACTTCAATGTCCATCACCAAGAGCGGCTCGGTAGCACCTCTACTGACCGAGCTGTCCGAGTCCTAAAGGACAAAGCTGCTAGACTGGGTCTGTGGCAGGGAGTGAGGGAACCAAGAGGGGAAAACATACTTGACCTCGTCCTCACCAATCTTCCCGTTGCAGATGCATCTGTCCATGACAGTATTGGTAGGAGAGACCAACACATAGTCCTGTTATGTGGCACTACCACCATGCCAAATGGAATAGATTTTGAACAGATCTCGGAATGCAAAACTGGGCATACATGAGGTGCTGTGGACCATTATCAGCAGTTGAATTGTACTCAACCACAATCTGTAACCTCATGGCCTGGCATATCCCCCCACACTACCATTACCATCAAGCCAGGAGATCAACCCTGTTTCAATAAAGAGTGCAGGAGGGCATGCCAGGAGCAGCACTAGGCATACCTATAAATGAGATGTCAACCTGGTGAAGCTACAACACAGGAGTACATGCATGCCAAACAGCGTAAGCAGCATGTGATAGATGGAGCTATCCATCTATCCATAAGCTCTGCAGTCCTGCCACGTCCAGTCGTGAATGGTGGTGGACAATTAAACAACTAACAGGAGGGGGTGGCTCCACAAATATCCCCATCCTCAATGATGGGGGAGCCCAGCACATCATCTTCTTCTTCCTTTGGCCTCCTTGTTGCGAGAGACAATGGGTAAGCGCCTGGAGGCGGTCAGTGGTTTGTGAAACAGTGCCTGGAGTGGCTATAAAGGCCAATTCTAGAGTGACAGACTCTTCCACAGGTGCTGCAGATAAAATGGTTGTCGGGGCTGTTACACAGTTGGCTCTCCCCTTGCGCTTCTGTCTTTTTTCCTGCCACCTGCTAAGTCTCTTCGACTCGCCAATCTTCAGCCCCACCTTTATGGCTGTCCGCCAGCTCTGGTGATCACTGGCAACTGACTCCCACGACTTGTCATGAGTGTTACAGGACTTCATGTCGCGTTTGCAGACGTCTTTAAAGCGGAGACATGGACGGCCGGTGGGTCTGATACCAGTGACGAGCTCGCTGTACAATGTGTCCTTGGGGATCCTGCCATCTTCCATGCGGCTCACATGGCCAAGCCATCTCAAGCGCCGCTGGCTCAGTCGGGTGTATATGCTGGGGATGTTGGCCGCCTAAAGGACTTCTGCATTGGAGATACAGTCCTGCCTCCTGATGCCAAGTATTCTCCGGAGGCAGCGAAGATGGAATGAATTGAGACGTCTTGGCTGACATACGTTGTCCAGGCCTCGCTGCCATAGAGCAAGGTACTGAGGACACAGGCTTGATACACTCAGACTTTTGCGTTCTGTGTCAGTGCGCCATTTTCCCACACTCTCTTGGCCAGTCTGGACATAGCAGCGGACGCCTTTCCCATGCGCTTGTTGATTTCTGCATCGAGAGACACCGTGGTGCATCCACCTGCTATTCTCTCCCGGAGAGATTTATTTATTTAATTTGGGGGTAGGACTTTGAAAATTTAAATTGGGCTGCAAGACTAGCTACCCATTAAAAATGATGCCAGCGCCTACGTACTGGCAGCTGATGCCATTGCCAGGGATGGACAGCCTGCCCCCTCCACGTGATCAGGGTGGGCTGCCCCAGCTACTTAAATGAGCTGCCGCAGTTGAGATTGCGGCACGTCGTTGGCATAGGAACAGGAGTAGGCCATTCAGCCGATCGAGCCTGCTCCGCCATTCAATATGATCATGGCTGATCATCCACTTCAATGCCTTTTTCCCACAATATCTCCAAATCCCTTTATGTCATTGGTATTTAGCAATCTGTCAACCTCTACTTTAAACATACTCAATGACTGAGCTTGCACAGCTCTCTGGGGTCGAGAATTCCAAAGATTCACAACCCTCTGAGTAAAGAAATTTCTCCTCATCTCTGTCTTAAGTGGCTTCCCCCTTATTTTGAAATTGTGTCCCATGGTTCTAGACTCCCCAACCAGGGGAATCATCTTACCTGTATCTACCCTGTCTATCCTTTTAAATATTTTGTAGGTTTCACTGAGATCACCTCTCATTCTTCGAAACTCTAGAGAATACAGGCCCAGTTTCCCCAATGTCTCTTCATAGGACAGTCCTGCCATCCCAGGAACAAGTCTGGTGAACCTTCATTGCGCTCCCTCTTTGGCAATAATGTCCTTCCTAAGATAAGGCAACCAAAACTGCACACAGTACTCCAGGTGCAGTCTAACCAAGGTCCTTGGACTGCCATGTTCTGAGCTCGCAGTGGGCTCTTAACATCTAGCCCGGTGTCTCTCATCTCCCCCACCCTGTCCTAATCTTAGTTTCTGGTGGTAGCATAGCTCTCATTGTAGCTCAGCTCTGAGGCTGTGCTGTGTCTGAGCCATTGATGAGTCATATCTGGAGAGGATTCTCCTGTCCAGACTGTGACCGAGCAGCCTAGTTGGAATAAAGATGACACAGAGGACTGGCACAAGATGAATGAATCATGTCTGCTGTCAGGAAGCCAAGTACAGATCAGCATGATGGGCTGCCTGTGGATGCAAACAAGCTGGGCATTCATGGAGTGGAACACCTTTCTATTCAGAATGATGCGAGGAAGCACACTGGCAATGCGGTTGTGGTCTGTAGAATCTTGGACCCTGCAATGCAGGCAAAGCTTACTGTTCACTCATCTTGCTTTGCTCTATCCATTAGGAATGTGAAGCAAGTGCTCTTCCTGATATTAAGAGTCCTCGGTCACCTCCCTAATACAGCAGTGAATGGCAAACTGGGAGATGTTACTAATATCAGCTGCTGCAGCCTAGAATGGCCAGTTGTCAGAAATATTAAGGGCTGTCATCCCATTCGATCACACAGCACCAACAACAGCTTGTATTTATAGTGCATCTTTAATAGAGTCATAGCACCGAAACAGGCCCTTCAGCCTGCCGAGTCTGCGCCGACCATCAACAACCTATTTATACTAATCCTACATTAATCCCATTTCCCTCAATTCTCCTACCACCTACCTACAACAGCCAATTTACCTATCAACCCACAAGTCTTTGGCATGTGGGAGGAAACCGGAGCACCCGGAGGAAACCCACGCGGTTACAGGGAGAACTTGCAAACTCCACACAGGCAGTACCCAGAACCGAACCCAGGTCGCTGGAGCTGTGAGGCTGTGGTGCTAACCATTGCGCCATGGTGCCACCCCTTCTGGAATACTTTTCTTACCTCACAGTCTTCCAGACACAGAGTCATAGAGTCGTACAGCATAGCAACAGGCCCTTCAGTCCACCGCATCCATACCGACCATAATGTCTATCTATACTAATCCCATCTGCCTGTATTAATTCCATATCCCTCTATGCCTTGCGCATTCAAGTACCTGTCCAGATGCCTCTTAAATGTCGCTACTGTTCCTGCCTCCACCACCTCCTCAGGCAGCTCATTCCAGATACCCACTATTCTTTGTGTGAAAAATTTACCCCTTTGATCCCCTTTAAACCTCCTCCCTCTCACCTTAAATCTATGCCCTCTAGGTTTAGTTACCTCTACCATGGGAAACAGACTCTGGCTATCTACCCTATGTATGTCTCTCATAATTTTATACACCTCTATCATGTCCCCTCTCAGCCTCCTTTGCTCCAGGGAAAACAGACCCAGCCTATCCAATCTCTCTTCATAACTCAAGCCCTCCAAATCAGGCAACATCCTTGTGAATCTTTTCTGCACCCTCTCTAGCTTAATCACATCTTTCCTGTAGTGCGGCAACCAGAACTGCACACAGTACTCCAAATGCGGCCGAACCAACGTTATGTACAACTGTAACATGACGTTCCAACTCTTGTACTCAATGCCTCGGCCAATGAAGGCAAGCATGCCGTACACCTTCTTCACCACCCTGTCTACCTGTGTTGTCACTTTCAGGGAACTATGTACTTGCACCCAAAGGTCTCTCTGCTCAAGAACACTCCCCAGGACCCTGCCATTCACTGTATATGTCCTGCCATGGTTTAACTTCCCAAAATGCATCACCTCGCACTTGTCTGCGTTAAATTCCATTTACCACTCCCTTGCCCACTTTCCCAGTTGATCTATATCCTGTTGTAACCTTAGACAACCTTCTTCACTGTCCACTATACCACCAATTTTGGTGTCATCTGCAAACTTACGAATCATGCCCCTTACATTCACATCCAAGTCATTAATATATATGACAAACAACAGAGAGCCCAGCACCGATCCCTGCGGCACACCACTGGTCACCGGCCTCCAATCTGAAAAACAACCCTCCACTACCACCCTCTGCCTCCTATCACCAAGCCTATTTTGTATCCAATTTTCTAGCTCACCCTGGATCCCATGTGTTCGAACCTTCTGGACCAGTCTACCATGCGGGACCTTGTCAACGGCCTTGTTAAAGTCCATGTGGACAACGTCCATTTCCCTGCCCTCATCAATCCTCTTGGTCACCTCCTCGAAAAACTCAGTCAAATTCGAGAGACATGATTTCCCACGCACAAAGCCATGCTGACGATCCCTAATCAGACCATGCCTATCCAGATGCATATAAATCCTGTCTCTCAGAATCCCTTCCAATAACTTTCCCACCATTGATGTAAGGCTCACCGGCCTATAGTTCCCTGGCTTATCCCTGCTGCCCTTCTTAAATAAAGGCACAACATTAGCTATCCTCCAGTCTTCCGGTACCTCACCCGTGGCTAACGATGATACAAAAATCTCTGCCAGGGCCCCAGCAATCTCCTCCCTTGCTTCCCAGAGCATCCTAGGATACTCCTGGTCAGGCCCTGGGGATTTATCCACCTTAGTGTGCTTCAAAACCTCCAACACTTCCTCCTTTGTAATGTTGACATGCTCCAGGATATCGGTGTTCCCTCCCTTGAACTCATTAGCTTCCATGACCACCTCCACGGTAAATACGGACGAGCAATATTCATTTAAGACCTCGCCGATTTCCCGTGGCTCCACACACAGATTGCCACACTGATCCTTAAGGGGACCTACTCTCTCCCTAGCTACCCTTTTACTCTTAATATACATTAGGAAGATCGCCCTCCCCCTCAAATCTAAATCAGGGGACACAATCACTGACCAAGGCAAGCAAATGGACCGCTGGGTTGAGCAGTACCTAGAACTGTACTCCAGGGAAAATGTTGTCACTGAGACCGCCCTCAGTGCAGCCCAGTCTCTGCCAGTCATGGATGAGCTGGACGTACAGCCAACAAAATCGGAACTCAGTGATGCCATTGATTCTCTAGCCAGTGGAAAAGCCCCTGGGAAGGACGGCATTACCCCTGAAATAATCAGGAGTGCCAAACCTGCTACACTTTCAGCACTCCACGAACTGCTTTGCCTGTGCTGGGACGAGGGAGCAGTACCACAGGACATGCGCGATGCCAACATCATCACCCTCTATAAGAACAAGGGTGACCGCGGTGACTGCAACAACGACCGTGGAATCTCCGTGCTCAGCATAGTGGGGAATGTCTTTGCTCGAGTCACTTTAAACAGGCTCCAGAAGCTGGCTGAGCGTGTCTACCTGGAGGCACAGTATGGCTTTCGAGCAGAGAGATCCATCATTGACATGCTGTTCTTCCTTCGCCAGCTACAGGAGAAATGCCGCGAACAACAGATTCCCCTCTTCGTTGCTTTCATTGATCTCACCAAAGCCTTTGACCTCGTCAGCAGACGTGGTCTCTTCAGACTACTAGCAAAGATCGGATGTCCACCAAAACTACTAAGTATCATCACCTCATTCTATGACAATATGAAAGGCACAATTCAGCATAGCGGCGCCTCATCAGAGCCCTTTCCTATCCTGAGTGGCGTGAAACAGGGCTGTGTTCTCGCACCTACACTGTTTGGGATCTTCTTCTCACTGCTGTTCTCATATGCGTTCAAGTCTTCAGAAGAAGTATTTTTCCTCCACACAAGATCAGGTGGCAGGTTGCCTGTCTAAGATCGAAGACCAAAGTACGGAAAGTCCTCATCAGGGAACTCCTCTTTGCTGACGATGCTGCATTAAAATCTCACACTGAAGAGTGTCTGCAGAGACTCATCGACAGGAATCCGGCTGCCTGAACGAATTTGGCCTAACCATCAGCCTCAAGAAAATGAACATCATGAGACAGGACGTCAGAAATGCTCCATCCATCAATATCAGCGTCCACGCTCTGGAAGTGGTTCAAGAGTTCACCTACCTAGGCTCAACTATCACCAGTAACCTGTCTCTCGATGCAGAAATCAACAAGCTCATGGGAAAGGCTTCTGCTGCTATGTCCAGACTGGCCAAGAGAGTGTGGGAAAATGACGCACTGACACGGAACACAAAAGTCCGAGTGTATCATGTCTGTGTCCTAAGTACCTTGCTCTACGGCAGCGAGGCCTGGACAACGTATGTCAGCCAAGAGTGACGTCTCAATTCATTCCATCTCCGCTGCCCCTGGAGAATCCTTGGCATCAGGAGGCAGGACCGTATCTCCAACGCAGAAGTCCTCGAGGCAGCCAACATCCCCAGCATATACACCCTACTGAGCCAGCGGCGCTTGAGATGGCTTGGCCATGTGAGCTGCATGGAAGATGGCAGGATCCTCAAGGACACATTGTACAGCGAGCTCGTCACTGATATCAGACCCACTGGCTGTCCATATCTCTGCTTTAAAGACATCTGCAAATGCGACATGAAGTCCTATGACATTGATCACATGTCGTGGGAGTCAATTGCCAGTGATCGCCAGAGCTGGCGGGCAGCCATAAAGGCGGGGTTAAAGTGTGGCGAGTCGAAGAGACTTAGCAGCTGGCAGGAAAAAAGACAGAAGCACAAGGGGAGAGCCAACTGTGTAACAGCCCCGACAACCAATTTTATCTGCAGCACATGTGGAAGAGTCTGTCACTCCAGGCGCTGCTTCACAAACCACTGACCACCTCCAGGCACTTACCCATTGTCTCTCGAGACAAGGAGGCCAAAGAAGAAGAGACTTCTCGAATCTTTTAGGATTCTCCTTTATCTTATCTACCAGGGAAATCTCATGGCCCCTTTTCGCCCTCCTAATTTCCTTCTTAAGTGTAGTCCTACATCCCCTATACTCCTCGAGGGACTTGCTCAATCCCAGCTGCCTATACCTGACATATGCCTCCTTCTTTGTCCTCACCAGACCCTCAATATCCCTCATCAACCAAGGTTCCCTAAACTTGCCAGCCTTGCCCTTCCATCTGACAGGAATATTCCGTCCCTGAACTCTTCCTATCTCACTTTTAAAAGCCTCCCACTTGCCAGACATCCCTTTACCTGTAAACAGCCTCTCCCATTCAACTTTTGAGAGTTCCTGTCTGATGCCATCGAAATTAGCTTTCCCCCAATTTAGGACTTCAACCTGAGGACCAGTCCTATCCTTTTCCATAACTATCCTGAAACTAATAGAATTATGGTCACTGGTCCCAAAGTGCTCCCCCACTGACACATCAACCACCTGCCCATCCTCATTTCCTAAGAGGAGGTCGAGTGTAGCACCTTCTCTAGTAGGGCCATCCACATACTGCTTCAGAAAGCTATCCTGGACACACTTAACAAATACTTCCCCATCTGATCCTTTAGCACTAAGGCAGTCCCAGTCAATATTAGGGAAGTTAAAATCACCTACTATTACAACCCTATAATTCCTACACCTATAGTATCATCCCATCAAAGTGATCACCCCTTTCTTATTTCTAATTTCTACCCATATGGCCTCGCTGGACATTCCCCCTGGAATATCCTCTAAGTACTGCCGTGATGTCCTCCCTAATCAATAGTGCAACTCCCTCTCCTCTCTTACCTCCACCTCTGTCACGCCGGAAGCATCGGTACCCCGGAACATTGAGCTGCCAGTCCTGCCCATCCCTCAACCATGTTTCCGCAATATCTATAATATCACAATCCTATGTACCGATCCATGCTCTGAGTTCATCTGCCTTACCTGTAAGGCTTCTTGCATTAAAGTAAATGCAGTTTAGTCTACCAGACCTTCCACGCACCCTGTCCTGCCCCTGCACGGCCTGCCTACTGGACTTGGTTGCTTTAACCTCTACATTTGCTTCAACTATCTCATCTGAAAGACTACTACTTTGGCTCCCACCCCCCTGCAAGACTAGTTTAAACCCTCCCGAGTAGTACTAGCAAACCTCCCCACAAGGATATTGGTCCCCCTCCAGTTTAGATGCAACCCGTCCTTCTTGTACAGGTCACCTCTGCACCAGAAGAGATCCCAATGATCCGAGTAGCTGAAGCCCTCCTGCCTACACCAGCTCTGCAGCCACACATTAATTTGCCTTATTGTCCTATTCTTACCCTCACTAGCACGTGGCACAGGGAGTAATCCTGAGATTACAACCCTAGAGATCCTGCTTTTAAACCTTCTGCCTAACTCCCTATATTCACTTTGCAGGACCTCATCTCTCTTCCTGCCTATGTCGTTAGTACCAATATGGACCACGACCTCTGGCTGCTCCCCCTCAGAATGTCCTGCGCCGCTCCGAGACATCCTTGACCCTAGCAGCAGGGAGGCAACATACCATCCTGGAGTCTCGTTTGTGGCCACAGAAATGCCTATCTGCACCCCTTACGATAGAATCCCCTATCACTATAGCTCTTCCAACCCTTTTCCTTCCCTGCTGTGCAGCAGAGCCCTCCATGGTGCCACGAACTTGGCTGTTGCTGCTTTCCTCTGGGAGGTCATCCCCCCCCACAGTATCCAAAGCGGTATATATGTTTGAGAGGGGGATGGCCACAGGGGACTCCTGCACTACCTGCCTGCACCTATATATTTACATTCCAAATAACAAAAAGAAATACATGTCTAGCAGAAGGATGTGATCTCAAGATGTTACCTAACAGAGATTATTAGAAACTTCTTCAATCTTGCCCTTTTGTGTTCATGACATATGAATTAGGAGCAGGAGTAGGCCATTCGGCCCCTCGCGCCTGCTCTGCCATTTGATAAGATCATGGCTGATCTGATTGCGGCCTCAGCTCTATTTTCCTGTCTATCTGCAATAATCTTTGACTCCTTTGTCAATCACGTATCTATCTAACTCAGCCTTAAAAATAATCAATGACCCTGTCTCCACTGCTCTCTGGGGGAGAGAATTCCACAGACTAACAAACCTCAGAGAAAATAATTTTTCCTCATCTCCGTCTTAAATGGGAGACCCCTAATCTTTAAACTGTGTCCCCTAGTTTAAGACTCTCCCATAAGGGCAAACATCCTCTCAGCATCAATGAAACGATTCAATTATATGACAATGTTGCAGTTGGTCACAGTTATGCTGTACATGAGGAATTATGTAACATATGGAAATATATCTTATGTATACTGAATCTACATCCAGCTTTGTTAAATCTAATATTTGCAATATGAGTCTCAATTTTTGATCACAGTTCATTCTGCAACTACATTAGGTTTGTAACCTAAACAGACTATTGTTTGTTATAAAAATGTTGTGCAACAATTAGGAACATAGGAACAGGAGTCAGTCATTTAACTCCTCGAGCCTGTTCTGCCATTCAATGAGATCATGGCTGATCTATGACCTAACTAAGTATCTTTGCCCCATATCCCTTAATACCTTTAGATAACAAAAATCTATAAATCTCAATTTTAAAATTAACAATTGATCTAGGATCAATTGCCATTTGCAGAAGAGAGTTCCAAACTTCTGTGTAAATATGTTTTCCTAATTTTACTCTTGAAAGCTCTGGCTCTAATTTTTAGGCAATGCCCCCGAGTCCTAGACTCTCCAACCAAAGGAAATATCTACTCACCATCTACCTGATCTGTTCCCCTTAATATCTTGAAAACTTTGATCAAATCAGCCCTTAGCCTTCTAAATTCCAGGGAATGCAACACCATTTTGCGTAATTTACCCCTTGGAGTATAAGTATCATTCTAGTAAATCTACACAGCACCCCCTCCAAGACCAGTATATTCTAGTGCCCAGAACTGGTCACAGTACTCCAGGTGTGGTCTAACCATGGTTTTGTATGGCTGAAGCATACCTTCTATCTCCTTGTATTCTAGTCCTTTAAATATAAAAGCCAGCATTCCATTAGCCTTTTTGATTATTTTCTGTACACAATTGTTGCCTTATGCATTCTATACAAAACAGCAAACCTGATCAGGGTATTTCAATGCAGCCTTGTGCACAGTACAGCAATTTGACTTAGAAGACTAAATGTCATCATCAACACCCAAATCCTTTTCTTTTTAATTGATGGCCTCTTAAAATACAAACCTAAGCCACACTCAGCTGTCAACAAAGTCGGTTTATAAAATAAAACACAAAGTCTATAGTCTCTGTCTTTTCATGTATCACCATCTAATTTTAAATGACTGCAGTGGTTATTTATAAATCTGTTCAGTAATTGGATCAGGCACACATGGAATTCTGGGAGCAGAACAGTTTAATCAACAAAAACAGGATGTTTTAAAAACAAAACCAGAGTTTTAAGTGAAGTAAAACATCCCAAGGTGCTTCACAGGAGCATTAACAAACAAAAGTTGACACCAAGCTACATAAAGAGATATTAGGGCAGATGACCAAAGCTTGGTCAAAGAGCTAGGTTAAAGGAGCATCTTAAAGAAGGGAAGAGAGGTGGAGAGAATTCCAGAGCTCAGAGCCTTGGGAAATGAAGGTACTGCCACCAATAATGGAGTGATTAAAATCAGGAATGCTCACGAGACTATATAATGGGTGCCTAAGGGTCCAATTTGACACACGCTCAATCCATGTCAGAATTATGCTAACCACTACTTTGGATCAGGCTTCCAAGATGCAAACCAGAAGTATTAAAACGCCTCATTATAATACAAGTGAAATTGATCTGGCCCAGCATCTTATTTGCAATATGATAAAATTCATTGATCAACTCGTGGCACTAACAGATGAGAAGGACCTTTCAGCAGCACTATTTGTACAAGGTAACACCTAGCAATTGAATAGTAAATAATTAATAGACATAGTTACTGGAAGAAGTTCCGAAGGATAACTGGTGCATCATTGTAGTTCAGCGTTCACTCAATTATTGATTGTTAAATTATAGCAAGATTATCGTAAATTAGTAAATCAGTTTAGGATCAAAGTCCTTAGATAGTTGACAGATTAGCAGCAATAGGTAGCCAGTCTATACAGATAAAAGTCTATTTTCTGACAAAATCGGTACAACACAGAGGAGACCATTTGGCTATTAATAGAGCATACAACATCCTAGGCTTTATTAATAGGGGCATAGAGAACAAAAGCAAGGAAGTTATGTTAAACTTGTATGAAACACTGATTCAGCCTCAACTGGAGTATTGTGTCCAGTTCTCAGAATCACAGAATTGTTACAGCACAGAATGTATGCTTTATTAACTGTGCTGTCAACCTGTCCTGCCACTTTCAATGACTTATACACAGATACACCCAGGTCCCTCTGCACCTGCACCTGCACCCCCTTTAGAATTGTATCCTATATTTTATTTAGAGCTCAATTTTTTTCTTGTATTTGGCATGGCTGAGTTCATCTTCCTCCCATGGGACAGGGGAGTTAGCTACTGGAATGTCGAGTTGATGACCCCCTTTAGTGGCAGGGTCACTCTGTTCCACTCAGATCCTCTGCTCCAGCTGATTCTACCTTACACAGTAATAGTTGTCTGAGCTAATTGACAATGTTCATTGTCCTTGAGCTTAGACAACTTGTTCAATTAAGTGGCACACTCATCTCTGTGACTCCTAGTATAGCCACCCAATTTGACTTGTATAAACTCTAATTCTGTCTGCGAGATTCTTGGTACTTGCGAAGGAACCTTTCTGTATCTGCACGGTAAAGATTACTACAAAAAGACAGAAAATCTATATCAAAGTAAAAAAAAAAATCTTGTAAAAGTCTGAATCTGCCAAGCATCCTTTTATATAGCTTAAGTTAAAAGAAAAAAAAACCCTTTCCATTCAGTTGACCAATCTGGCTATTGTATGTCAGGAGGTTTTACCTCTTCTGGCGTCAGTCACTTTTAACAGCAATGTACATGCGCTCACCTTAAAGAGGCAAAGATAACTGAGCATGCTAATTTTCACTTTTACTCTTTAGCTATTTAATCTTTTATTTAACAAGGGGTCATACTGAGAACAAGATAAGACTTAACAATCTAGACATTCAATTGCACAGCATGTTTTACAGTCATAAAATAAAGGGCTTAAGGGGCCACCATGGCCAACGATATACATCTGGTGCCGGAGGTGCGCTTCACACAATACTGGATTAGGCTCCTCTGGAGGTATCCACGATATGCGCCAAAAGTATCAGAAAAAAAACTCATAATATTTTTAAAAGATTTTTTTAAATGAAAATTGGCTGTCCCGGCATCTGATTCACCATATAATAAATTCACTCAGCAGACAAAAGGGCAGAAAAGATCTATCAGCACTGCTATTTGTACAAGGTCACGCCTAGCAATTTGAATAGTAAATAATTAATAGACATAGTGACTTCATAAAATGAGGATCAGAAGTTCTGAAGGATGATAAGTACATCAGAGTGATTCACCATTCACTCAATAGCCTTGCAGCTGCGCTATTTAAAGGTCTTTAACTCCGTACAGGTCAGTTACTGGTTTGTTCTTTTCGGCTATGGTTAACTGATGGGTGTAATTTTTTTTAAAGCTATGTTATGCCTTTGCTTGTTGCTGGCACTAGACTGCTTTTGTCTGCCTTCAACAGTACTTTTGCTTCACCAGGGAGGCTATTATTGAGCTATGTCATCTGCTGTTGCTACAACTGGAACCTCAAACCAGCTATGGGTGGTATTAACTATAGCTATCCAGATCACCCTGGCCCTGAACTTTGAGTAGCGGGCGGGGGAAAGCAGGTGGAGTGAAGTGTAATGCAATAATTGAAAGGGAGGCGGTGGGTGTAGTGTTGTGAGGACTGAGGGTGTAAATGGTACAGGTGTGAGCAGGATTCTCGTCAACTCTGCTGAGGCCATTGAACCTTTTCCTGCATTGCAGCCCTATCCTGTAAGCTAAGGATGTTGCCTGGTATGGAGGGAAGGTCTTACGAGGAAAGGCTGAGGGACTTGGGGTTGTTTTCGTTAGAGAGAAGGAGGAGGAGAGGTGACTTAATAGAGACATACAAGATAATCAGAGGGTTAGATAGGGTGGATAGTGAGTCTTTTTCCTCGGATGATGATGGCAAACACGAGGGGACATAGCTTTAAGTTGAGGGGTGAAAGATATAGGACAGATGTCAGAGGTAGTTTCTTTATGCAGAGTGTAGTAGGGGCGTGGAACGCCCTGCCTGCCACAGTAGTAGACTCGCCAACTTTAAGGGCATTTAAGTGGTCATTGGATAGACATATGGATGAAAATGGAATAGTGTAGGTCAGATGGTCGGCGCAACATCAAGGGCCGAAGGGCCTGTACTGCGCTGTAATGTTCTAATTCTAAGCTTATTGTCATTTGGTTGGAGGATGGTAGACAGTGATATTCCCCAAGGGTCAGTGCTAGAACCACTGCTTTTTTGATATTTGGATTTTGGAGTACAGAGTAGAATTTGACAATGATACCAAACTTGAGGTCTGGCAAATTGAGGATGATACCAATTATAACAGGAGGTAGGCTAGCAGAATGGACAGACAAGTGGCAGATGGAATTTAATACACACATGTGTGAGGTGATGTATTCTGGCAGAAGGGATAGGGAGAAGCAATGTCACAGCTTTACAGAGGGACCTGGGGATTCATGTGCATTGATCTTTGAAGGTGGCATGACTTATTGAGAGAATTGTTTACAAAGTATATGTGATCTTGGGCTTCATAAATAGAGATACTGAGTACAAAAGCAGGAAAGTTAATGTTTAATCTTTATAAAGCTCTGGTTAGGCCACATCTAGAGAACTGCATTCTGTTCTGGTCACCATACTTTAGGAAGGATATGAAGGCCCTTGAGAGGGTGTCGAGGAGGTTTACCAGAATGGTTCCAGAGAGGAGGGATTTTAGTTACAAGGTTAGGTTGGAGAAACTGGGGTTGTTCTCCTTGGAGCAAAGGAGGTTGAGGGGAGATTTGATATAGGTGTGCAAGATAATAAGTTTAGATAAGGTAGACAAAGAAAAGCTGATGGTACAAGGACTAAGGGACACAGATTTTCAAGTTTTGGGCAAGAGAAGTGGGAGGGGATGTGAGGAAGAACTTTTTAATGCAGCGAGTGGTTATGGCCTGGAACTTGCTGCCGATGAGGGTGGTGGAAGCTGGGATGATGAAGGATTTCAAAAGGAAATTGGATGGGCCCTTGAAGGAAATAAACATGCAGGGCTACAGGGATAGAGCTGGAGAATCGGACTGACTAGATTGCTCTACAGAGAGCTGGCATAGAGTTGATTGGCTGAATGGCTGCCTCTTGTGCCCTAATGGTACAAGGACTAGGGGACACAGATTTTAAAGTTTTGGGCAAGAACTGTACAGCCTGGTCCCACATGTGACAGGGGTGTTGCCTGGCAGACTTTCCCCCTCACCCTCCCCCTCGCCCTCAACAAAATCTCTTGTGTGTGTACTCTGGACCATGTCCTCCAAAGCTGCCTCTGAGAACCTGCTCTCTTTCCCCTTTTCCTGCCTTTTTAAACTTTCACAGCATATCCCTGCTATCTGTAACCAGATTGCTTCTCCCCTTTAAAAAAGCACTGGCTGCCTTTTTCATGGTGTCAATGAAAACCAATTTTCTCCCCTCCCCCAAACCTGTACGCACTTAATGTATAGAGTGGGGTAGCACAGCTGATTGACAAAAATTACTTGTATTCCTAGTGGTAGGCTGGAATGACATCATTGTGTAAAAGTTCAGGGTGGCTGTGATCTTTGCAACCAGTGGGAGCGTGAAACCTGTGTTGAAGGTGGGGAAACAGACAAGACTGAAACAGGTGCCATGACTTACTGGCTTATTTTGTAAAGTGCGGTCTCCTTAAGTACAGTAGTCCTTTGAGCAACTGGAGATAGGAATGCTGTGATTTGTACATTCTAGTGCAGGGGTATTGGTAGATGGAGATTGTTCACTTCCTCTACGGCCTGACTAGTCTGTCCTCTTGCCATTGTGCTTTCCCTTCTTTTCAAAAGCAAGGATAAAAAGGCATTACCTGCAGAACAAACCAATGTGCCCTCTTCTTTAGAACTTATGGATGGGGATGTGGGGTGGACGGGTCTATGCAGAGGTACATGGATAGAGAGTAAACTAGTAGCAAAATAAAACACAATTGGGTGAGAAAAGCTTTCTGTGGATCCTTGTACAGTGTTGGTTGGACACTATAAACCCAATTCCTGTCTTTTCTGTAGCACCAGAAATTTAGATAGATAGAAAATTGAGCTGGCTGCCTTACAAGTGCATTATTAGCCCATCTAATTTTGCTCTATGTTCTGCACTTAGATGATCCAATACTGTCAGTTGAGTAATGTGAAATTCTACCCCATTATTTCCAGTTGATCTGATTTAAGCTGTTAATTAACATGGCTAATCGTATCAAAACAGAAAATGTAGTTCAAGCATCAGGTTATGAAATTTGATCACAGGGTTTTTCCAGCAACAGAAATTCTGGAAAACATTCGACTACTGTATTATCTGGTGTGATTTCCGCCCCCTACAAACAAAGGATAAGCTAGAGTACACAGGACAATAAGGCTGAAAGATGTAAAATAATCTACATTCAGCAAAGTACAAGGAAATATAAAGTGAAGCAAGGTTGATTTATTATGTGTTCTGTACGGAAGATTGTTTGCTGGAGTTTCATTAAAAGAAAGGACTACAGCAGCAGACACGGTAGGTTCGGGGAATGGGGAAAGAGCCTAAATGAAATTTGTTGGTAAAATATGTATTTACACTTTTTTTTTATTTTTTCAACTGTTTTGATAAGAATGTGCTGCTTTAAGGAAAGTTCAATTTTCAAGATAATAACTCTATCTCTAAGTACACAATGAATGTGTAATGAAAGTTAGCTTTACTAACAATTTAGTTGCTTCAGTTGTTTTTCAATTGCTGATGGCTCACTAGTTAATCAAAGCCAAGGCATTTTCACTGGTCTCCTGAATGGTGACTGTAATTTTGGTGGAAACGCTGTGGTTAATACTTGCTATCACTTGACAAGATTTATCTGCCACCATAATGATGGGGAAACTAATTCATAATACTGCAATTCCAAAGTGCAACATGGTCTCTGCACAATAATTTAGTGCAATACCAAAGAAGGTGCTGTATTTTGGATTAAGATATTAAACTAAGGTTCCCTTTTCCTATTCGGGTAGACGTTAAAGCTCCTATTTGAAGAAGAGCAGGCAATTTTCCAGGTGCCCTGACCAACATTCCTCTTTCAGTCAGAAGCACCTAAACCAGATTAACCCATTTTATCACCGCTTTTGCTGTCTGTGGGGCGTTGCTATTTACTCATCGGCAAAAACAGCAGGCAATATAAGAGCAGCGATAATATAAAAGCAAAATACTGCAGATTCTGGAAATCTGAAATAAAAACAAGAAATGCTGGAAATACTCAGCAGGTCTGGCAGCATCTGTGGAGAGAGAAGCAGAGTTAACATTTCAGGTCAGTGACTCTTCATCAGAACTGTCAAATGATAGAAATGTAATAGGTTTTAAACAAATAAAGCAGGGATGGGGAAAGAGATGACAAAAGGCAAGGTGTTGATAGGTCAGTGGGTCACACAGAATAACTGACCAGAAGGTCATAGAGCAAAGGCAAACGGTATGTTAATGGTGTGCTGAAAGACAAAGCATTAGTGCAGAGAGGGTGTGATCCTCTGTCCTATCAACACCTTGCCTTTGGTTATCTCTTGCCCCACCCCTGCTTTATTTGCTTAAAACCTATTACATTTCGAACATTTGCCAGTTCTGATGAAGTGTCACTGACCTGAAACGTTAACTCTGCTTCTCTCTGCACAGATGCTGCCAGACCTGCTGAGTATGTCCAGCATTTCTTGATTATATAAGAACAGCGATCACCACTGAGAAGGAATCATTGGATGTGAAGTACTTTTGAGACATTCTAAAGACGTGATAAGGTGCAATTTTTAAATGCAAGTTCTTCCTTTTTTTTGTTTTACTTTTGGATCAGTGTGGATTACCATTTGAATTGAAATTAAATGCTTACTTTCACCTGCCAGGGTTACTGCCTGTGAAACTGATGCAAAGAGGTTGATTTACACTCAAGCCTGTTTTCCTTTTCTCTGAGTCTCTGTTTCAACATATGGATATACGTGTATATCTTGTGTACAATTAATTTATTAATTCTTAATTGTTTTGTGTAAATAGCTGTTCATAGAATGCTACTGAACATTGCATATAAAAATAAATTAGGGTGCTGAGATTGCATTGTGTGTATTAGCCAACACACATTTTAATGGAAACATCTCATTCCTCTATTTTAATACAGAACATAACCTTTTTTTTGAACAAATAGGCTTGAAAGTTTCAACTCTCACCATCCACAGCTTTTGAGGCAGAGTTCCAGATTTCTACTACCCTTTGTGTGGAAAAAGTACTTCCTTATTTCCCTTTTAAATGGTCTAGTTCTAATTTTAAGACTGTATCCTCGTTCTTGATTTCCCATCAGAGGAATTAGTTTCCTTGTCATTTTGACATTTTAAACGCCTCAAGCTTCTATGTGCAAGGGAACTTAAGCCCAGTATATGCAACTTGTTTTATAATTTAATCCTCTGAGCCCCAGTATTATTCTGGCAGCTTCAGGCTAAATATATGCTTCCAGCCAGCATTATTGTCTGTGAAGCTGGTGCAAAGAAGTCGATTCACACTCAACCTACTTTTCTTCTTTCTCGCTCTCTCAGCTAAAACACATATATATACTTGTATATCTTGCCAAAGTATCAGTAATTTACATGTGTCAACAAGTGTTTGCTAGTATCTCTCATTAAAATTTCAAGAACTGGGGCAATAATTCTTGGTGAAAGCATTTTCATAACTCCAAATGCTTGCAGAAAACCTTGAGGAGTAGCAACTTCAGATTGGGACAGAGTGGATAGTCAGAAGCTTTTTCCCAGGGTGGAAGAGTCAGTTACTAGGGGACATAGGTTTAAGGTGCGAGGGGCAAAGTTTAGAGGGGATGTGCGAGGCAAGTTTTTTTTTACACAGAGGGAGGTGAGTGCCTGGAACTTGCTGCCAGGGGAGGTGGTGGAAGCAGATACGATAGTGACGTTTAAGAGACATCTTGACAAATATATGAATAGGAAGGGAATAGAGGGATATGGGCCCCGGAAGTGCAGAAGGTGTTAGTTTCAGCAGGCATCCAGATCGGCGCAGGCTTGGAGGGCCGAATGGCCTGTTCCTGTGCTGTACTGTTCTTTGACATACTGTACAAATCATTTATCTCTATAGAGACAGGTCTGGCAGAGACTAATATGAAATGCATTCCCTTGCTCAATCTGCTAACTGCTGTTTTAAATATGTTAAAGCAACTACCTGGTTAAGAACATAACAGTGGTCAAAGAAAATATATTTCAGGATCTTGGCTAGTCGTTTCCTCTAAATTTTCTTCTAAATCTCAGTATCACATTCTCATTAGAAACATTTCCAATGGGTCAACATTCTTTTCAAACTAGGTTGCCCAAAACTAGCAACAACTTATAGCGTGAGCCAGGGGAAGCAAAGGATGTGGGTGGGTTTGGGCATAGGTGAACCCAAAAGTATTTAGCTTGGGGGTGGTGTCAGGAAGGCAGAGATGAAACTAATCTCAAAGTCACAGCAGCTTTTACTTCGGAGTTCAGTTTAAAACCAGGGTAGATTCTCACTACAGGAAAGCAAGCCCAAGCTAGTGAGTACAATTACTAAACTGCCAAACTCCCTATTTAAGTTTGATGCTCTTTATAGAATCGGTGACCACGTTGAACATCAAAATAAAAACATTATCCTTATCCGTGACACTACCAAGGTAGTATTTATGCCTAGTCGCTTTGAAGTTATCATGAGTCAACCACATCATGTAGGACTGGAGCCATGTCTGGAGGGCATTAGCTATGAGGAGAGGTTGGAAAAACTCGGATTGTTTTCACTGGAACGACGGAGGTGGAGGGGCGACATGATAGAGGTTTACAAAGTTATGAGCGGCATGGACAGAGTGGATAGTCAGAAGCTTTTTCCCAGGGTGGAAGAGTCAGTTACTAGGGGACATAGGTTTAAGGTGCGAGGAGCAAAGTTTAGAGGGGATGTGCGAGGCAAGTTTTTTTACACAGAGGGTGGTGAGTGCCTGGAACTTGCTGCCAGGGGAGGTGGTGGAAGCAGATACGATAGTGACGTTTAAGACACATCTTGACAAATATATGAATAGGAAGGGAATAGAGGGATATGGGCCCCCGGAAGTGCAGAAGGTGCTAGTTTAGGCAGGCATCAAGATTGGCGCAGGCTTGGAAGGCCGAATGTCCTGTTCCTGTGCTGTACTGTTCTTTGTTCTTTGTAGGACATTAAAGAATTAATTTGGCTTTTAGAGCATTATAGCAGTTTTCAGACATTTTCTGTTGAATTCAATTTCGCAATTTGCTATAGTGATGTTTTAGGTGTCAGACGTGTCTCAGAGGGTAGTACTTTTGCCTCTGTGTCAGAAAGTTGTGGGTTCAAGTCCCACTCCAGAGATTTGAGGACAATATTCATGGCAGAGAATCCAGTGCAGTACTTTCAGGTAGTGCATTCTAGATCAGTAGTTCTCAAATGGGGGTGTGTGGACCTTTGGGGCCTGCGATGCAGGGCCTACCTTCCAGTGGTTTCTCTGGGCTCCTGCAAAGGACAGAAAAACTGCTGAGAGAAGCGGGTACACCCATCTCATATTTGTGAATAATAAATGTTAAGTGTATTATTAAAACACTTTTATGTGATGCATTTTTATTTGATAAAGTACCAAATAAAAGACTGGTTAACAAAATTGAGACTCATGGAATAGATGGGTCGCTGTCCAATTGGATAAAAAATTGGTTTAAGGACAGAAAACAGCAAGTCATGGTAAATGAAAATAAGAAATGCTGGAAATACTCAACAGGTCTGGCAGCATCTGTGGAGAGAGAAGCAGAGTTAACGTTTCAGCTCACTGAACCTTCAGAGAGAATGTGGGGACGAAAGCAGCATGTAGTAATGATCTGAAACTCGCTGCCCATGAGGATGATGGAGGTGGAGACAATCAGTGATTTTCAAAAGGAAAATGGATGGGCACTTGAAGGAACTAAACTTGCAGGGCTATGGGGATCAAGCAAGGGAGTGGGACTGACTGGATTGTTCCATGGAGAGCTGGCATGAAATTGGACTGAATGGCCTCCTTTCTATACCATAAATGACTCTATGGCTCTGTAGTTTAGGTGTAAGGTGGTGGAGTCTGTGATTACCAATCCTTTTGAAAAGGGGTCCTTCAACCAAAAAAATTCGAGAACCACTGTTCTAGGTCATAACTTGCTGCAAGTATATATAAAAAGAATACTCCTCATCTCCCCTCTGATTCTATTACCAAATACCTTAACTCTGTTTCCTTTGGCTACTGGTCCTCTTGTCAGTGGAAGCCACTTCTCCTTACTTTAAACAAAATCCTTCAGAATTTTGAGCACTTTTTAAAAAAAAAAATTAAATATCCACTTTGGACCTAAGAAAGATAGATCATCAGAGTATTCTCTAAATTGAGAGGTTTGGAACTGCAGATGACCTGAGAGATTTAGGGATCCCTGTACAGAATCACTAAATGCTAGTGGACAGGTGATTAAAAATGCTAATGAAATGTTGGCCTTTATATCAAGCAGGCTGGAATACATTAGGGTAGATGTTACATTACAGTTACATAAAACTGGTTAGACACTATCTGGAATACTGCGTTCAGTTCTGGCCATTGCACCTCAGGCAGGATATATAGGCCTGGGAGATGGTGCAGCGCAGATTCACCACAATGATACTGGGGCTAAAAAGGTGAAATAAACTAGGCTTTTATTCCCTAAAGTATAGAAGATTAAGGGGTGATCTAATTGCAATGTTTAAAATGATTAATGGAATCATTGGGATTGATAGAGAGAAACTATTTCCTCTGGTGAGGGAGTTCAGAACAAGAGAGTATAACATTAAAACTAGAGCTATCTGATTCAGAGGTGATGTCAGAAATCTGGAATAATGTGCCCCAAAAAGCTATTGAGGGCTAGGTCAGTAGAAAATTTTAAAATTAAGATTGTTTTTTTTTTTGTTAATCATTACAGAACCAATGCAGGTAACTGGAATTAAGATGCAGATCAGCCATGATCTAACTAAATGGTGGAACAGAGTCAAAGGGCTGAATGGCCCATTCCTGTTCCTATGATTCTCTGCCTTTAACCTTCTCAACTCTGAAGAATAATCTGGGATTCTCTAGTTTCTCCACACAACTAAAGTCCCTCACCCCACGTATCATTCCAGTAAATCATCTCTGCATCATCACCAAGCCCTTGACTTCCTTCCCAAAGGTTTGCACCCAGAATTGGGCACATTACTCCAGCTGAGGCCTAACCAATAATTTTATAAAGATTTAGCATAATTTCCCTGTATTTGTATTTGTACTCTATAGCAAAGGATTCCATATGCTTTTTTTTAAATAGCTTTTATCAACTTGCCCTGTCACAGTCAAAGATTTGTGTATCAGGTCTTTCTGTTTCTGCAACTATTTTAAAATTGTACCATTTAGGTATTCGTGTTCACCATCGATAAGAAGGAAGCTCCACAAAGATTCCCATCCTCAATGATGGGGGAGCCCAGCACATCAATGCAAAAGACAAGGCTGAAGTATTTGCATCCATCTTCAGCCAGAAGTGCCGAGTGGATGATCCATCTTGGCCTCCTGCTGAGATCCCCAGCATCACAGATGCCAGTCTTCAGCCAATCTGATTCATTCCACATGATATCAAGAAATGGCTGAAGACACTGGATACTGCAAAGGCTATGGGCCCTGACAATATTCCGGCAATAGTACTGAAGACCTGTGTTCCAGAACTGACCGTGCCCCGAGCCAAGCTGTTCCAGTACAGCTACAACACTGGCAGCTACCCAGCAATGTGGAAAATTGCCCAGTCTATCCTGTACACAAAAAGCAGGACAAATCAAATCCAGCCAATTATCGCCCTATCAGTCTACACTCAATCACCAGCAAAGTGGTGGAAGAGGTTGTCAACAGTGCTATCAAGTGGCAGTTGCCCAGCAATAATCTACTCACTGACGCTTAACTTGGGTTCAGCCAGGCCACTCAGCCCCAGACCTCATTACAACCTTGGTCCAAACATGGATAAAAGAGCTGAACTCATGAGCTGAGAGTGACTGCTCTTGACATCAAGGCAGCATTTGACCGTATATGGCATCAACTAGCAACACTGGTTCATGGGAACCTGGGAAATCTCTCCAATGGTTGGCGTCATACCTAGCAAAACGGAAGTTGGTTGTTGTTGGAGGTCAATCATCTCAGCTCTAGGACATCACAGCAGGAGTTCCTCAGGATAGTATCCTAGGCCCAATCATCTTCAGCTGCTTCATCAATGACCTTCCCTCCATCATAAGGTCAGAAGTGGGGATATTCGCTGATGATTGCACAATGTTCAGCACCATTCATGACTTCTCAAATACTGATGCAGCAAGACCTGGACAACATCCAGGCTTGGGTTGATAAGTGGCAAGTAACATTCACGCCACACGAGTGCCAGGCAATGACCATCTCAAACAAGAGAGAATTTAATCATCTCCCCTTGATGTTCAATGGCATTACCATAGCTGAATCCCCCACTATCAACATCCTGGGGGTTACCATTGACCAGAAAATGAACTGGACCAGCCACATAAATGTTGTGGCTACAAGAGCAGGTCAGAGGCTAGGAATTTTGCAGTTAGTAACTCACCTGCTATCTCTCCAATGCCTGTCCACCATCTACAGGGCACAAATCAGGAGTGTAATGTAATACTCTCCACTTGCTTGGATAGGTGCTGCACCAACTACACTCGAAGCTTGACATGATCTGGATGAAGCACCCCATCCACCACCTTCAACGTTCACTCCCTTCACCACCAATGCAGCAGTGTGTATCATCTACAAGATGCACTGCATCAACTCATCAATGCTCCTTTGACAGTACCTTCCAAACCCATGACCTCGACCAACTAGAAGGACAAGGGCAGCAGTTGCATGGGAACACCATCACCTACAAGTTCCCCTCCAAGCCACACACCACCCTGACTTGAAACTATATCGCTGTTCCCTTGCTGTTGCTGGGTCAAACTCCTGGAACTCCCTTCCCAACAGCACTGTAGGTGTACCTACACCCCAAGGACTGCAGTGGTTCAAGAAGGCAGCTCGCCACCACCACCTTAAGGACAATTAGGGATGGGCAATATTTGCTGACCTAGCCAGCGACGCCCACATCCTACGAACGAATTTTTAAAAAAATGTTGCTAACACTCTTGTCTCTGAGTCAGGAGGCTGTGGGTTCAAATCCAAAATCTAGACAGACACTTCAGTACAGCACTGAGGGAGTGCTACACTGTCGGAGGCGCTGTCTTTTAAGATGAGATGTTACTCAAAGTCCCCTCTGCCCCCTCAGGTGGACATAAAAGATCCATGTCACTATTTTAAGGAAGAGCAGGGGAGTTCTCCCCTGTGTCCTCGTCAATATTTACCCCTAAACCAACATTACTCTAAGGAAACAGATTATCTGGTCATTTATCTCATTCCTGTCTATGGGACCTGACTCTGTGCACAAATTGGCTGCTGTTTTTTTACCATTCCAACAATGACCACCCTTCATAGAACGTAGGAAATCGGAGCAGGAGTAGGCCATTCAGCCCCTTGAGCCTGCTCTGTCATTCAAGGGATCATGGCTGATCTACCTCAATGCCATTTTCCCATACTATCCCCATATACCTTGATTTCTTTAATACCTAGAAATTCCAAAGATTCACCACCCTCTGAGTAAAGAAATTCCTCCTCATCTCCGTACTATATGGCCTACCCCTTATTCCGACACTCTGTCGGCTGGGTCTAGATCCCTAGCCAGGGAAACCTCTTTCCTGCATCTACCCTGTTTGAGCCTATAAGAATTCTGTATGTTTCAATGAGGATCACCTCTCATTCTTCGAAACTCTAGAGAATACAGGCCCAGTTTCTGCAATCTCTCCTCATAAAACAATCTTGCCATCCCACGGATTAGTCTGGTGAACCTCCATTGCACTCCCTCTATGGCAAGTATATCCTTCCTTAGATAAGGAGACCAAAACTATACACAATACTCCAGATGTGGTATCACTAAGGCTCTACAACTGCAGCAAGACTTCTTTATTAGGTACTCAAATCCTCTTGCAATAAAGGCCAACATGCCATTTGTCTTCCCAATTGCTTGCTGCACCTGCATGTTAGTTTTCAGTGATTCATGCAGAAGGATCCCCAGGTCCCTTTGGACATCAACTCTTCCCAACCTCGCCATTTCTGTTTTTCCTACCAAAGTGGATATCTTCACATTTCCCCACATTATATTCCACCTGCCATGTTCTTGCCCACTTATTTTAGCCTATCTTAACCCCCTGGAAGCCTTTGCATCATTCTCCCAACTCCCATTTCCACCTGGTTTTGTGTGTCATCAACAAACTTGGAAATATTACACTTGGTCCCCATATCCACATAGATTGTGAACAGCTGGGGCCCAAGCACTGATCCTTGCAATACCCCACTAGTCACAGCATGTCAACTGAGAACCAATTTATTCCTACTCTCTGTTTTCTGTCCGATAATCAACTCTCAATCCATGCCAGTATATTACCCCCAATCCTATGTGCTATAATTTTATTTACTAACCTCTCGAGTGGGACCTTATCAAAATCCTTCTGAAAATCCAAATATACCACATCCACTGGTGCCCCCTTATTTATTCTGGTAGTTACATCCTCAAAAAAAAAACTCCAACAGGTTTGTCAAAAATGGTTTCCCTTTCATAAATCCGTGTTGACTCTGCCCAATCCTACCATTATTTTCTAAGTGCCAGTTATCACATTCTTTTTATAATTTTCAATGGCTAAAGAGCACTTTGGGCATCCTTGGGTCATGAGAGATGCTATATTAATGCAAGTGTTCCCTTTTTTTAAAAATGTACTTTCAAAATATGTATATTATTGCTGTTTCAAGGGTTTCCAAGCCTCTTGCTTTGGGCAAAGGACTACAGGAATGAACAATTGGTCTCCCAAGTGCTGCTGCTGGTCACCAGGGAGAAAATGTCCTGGCTGACAATGAGACCCCATTATCTGAGTTCTACTGGCCTCTTTGCTATTTGGAAGCACACCGCTTCATTGCTGATTGTGAGAATGTTGCCTTTGGGGCCAACCAAGTTACCTGGAAACTCTAACTCCAGAGTGAGTAACTGGAGATGAGAGAGAGAGAGACATAAACTAAAGGAAATAGAGGCACTGGAGGAGGTGCAAAGAAGGTTTACTAGAATGATGCCAGAACTGAGAGATTATCTGATCAATCAGGAAAGATTGAACAGGCAGGAGGAAATATTTCTAGATATTAAAGACATCAAGGTATATGGGGATAGTGTGGGGAAAATGGCGTTGAGGTAGAAGATCAGCCATGATCTCTTTGAATGATGGAGCAGGCTCAAGGGGCTGAATGGCCTACTCCTGCTCTTATTTCCGAGAAAAGAGAAGACTGAGGAGTGACCTAATAAAGATCTTTAAGATTGAGAGAGTTTGGTACAGTTGACTTGGATAAGATTGGCCTGATTTTAACACATTCAAACACCCATTCTCTTAGAGTCTTAAAATTGGGCCCAATTGATGTTTTCACTTGTTGGGGAGACTATAACGAGGGACCATAAATATGAGAAGTCACTAATAAATCCGACAGGGAATTTAGGAGAAACTTCTATACTAAAGAAGTGGTTGGAATGTTGAACTTGCTACCACAGGAGTAGGTCAGGTGACTAGCATTGATGGGGTCTCTAGATAAACATGAAGAAAGGATTAGAAGGATATGCTGATGGGGTTAGATGAAAGTGGGGCAAGAGGAGGCTCATGTGGAGCATAAATACCAACATGGCCTTGTTGGGCCAAATGGTTTGTTTCTGTGCTATGAAAATGGGGAGGAAGAGAGATAGAAATACTATCTAGGGGGAAAGGGGACAAAAGAAATACAAACTCAGGGTGACAGGATGAGAGAAATAGCTTCTCTGCCTCACAGCCTTCGGGGAGTCTGCACTTTAACAATCTCTAATAGATTTGGAAGGTTGCCCTGCCAGAAACATTGACTTATGATGACTTCTTTTTTGACTGGGTACTGCGCACTGGTGTCAGGCACATCTGTTTTCAATGGAGTCTCTAGAATGTTGCACCACATCAATCCTTTCTGCATGATACTGATCTATTCGCCAAGCCTCAACGCTTGACCCAGCTGTTCCCGCTCAAGTCTGAAGTGCTGTGGGGTCGAGCCCTACTCCTGGACTGCCTGATCTAGGCTAACGCTTTGTTTCAGTGCTGAGGGAGTGCTGCATTGTCAGGGATGCTGTCTTTCAACAGCAACATTAAACCAAGACCCTGTCTACCATTTCCAGCTACAGTTGGAAAAAAAAATCTCATGGCATTGTTCAAGAGTGATCAGCTAATGCCAATATTCTGTCCCTCAACTAAGTGCTACCCAAACAGATTTGCTGGCTACTCATTTCATTGCTATTTGTGGGAGCGCACTGTGTAACTTGCTGTGTTTGCCTCTAAACTTCTGACTGGTCTCTCACACTCTACTCTCTGTAAACTGAGGTCATCCAAAACTTTGTTGCCCGTGTCTTAACTCACACCAAGTCCCATTCCCCTATCACCCCTGTGCTTACTGACCTATACAAGCAATGTCTTGATTTTAAAATTCTTATCCTTGTTTTCAAATCCCTCCGTGGCCTCACTCCTCCCTATCTCTGTAATTTCCTCCAGCCCCTCCGAGATCTCTGCGCTTCTCTAATTCTGGCCCCTCGTGCATTTCTGATTTTAATTGCTCCACCATTGGTGGCCTTCAGTTGCCTAGGCCCCGAGCTCTGGAATTCCCTCCCTACACCTCTCTGCCGCTCCACCTCACTTTTTCCTCCTTTCAGACACTCATTAAAACCTACCTCTTTGACCAAGCTTTTTGGTCATCTGACCTAAGATCTCCTTTGGTGGCTTGGTGTCATATTTTACTTTACAATGCTCCTGTAAAGTGCCTTGATGCTTTATTACATTCAAAGGCTGGTAAGATGGGTGGAGCAGTGGCAAATGGAATTTAGTCCTGAGAAGTGTGAGGTGATGCATTTTGGGAGGGCTAACAAGGCAAGGGAATATACAAAGGATGGTAGGACCCTAGGAAGTTCAGAGGGACCTTGGCATACTGTCCATAGATCACTGAAAGTGGCAGCACAGGTAGATAAGGTGGTTGGGAAGGCATATGGGATACTTGCCTTTATTAGCTGAGGCACAGAATATAAGAGCAGGGAGGTTGTGATGGAGTGATATAAAATGCTAGTTAAGCCACAGCTGCAGTACTGTGTACAGTTCTGAGCACTACACTATAGGAAGGATGTGATTGCACTGGAGAGGGTGCAGAGGAGATTCACCAGGATGTATCCTGGCTGGAGCACTCCAGCTATGATGACAGACTGGATAGGCTGGGGTTGTTTTCCTTGGAGCGGAGAAGGCTGAGGGGGTTCCTGATTGAAGTATACAAAATTATGAGGGGCATTGATCGGTTAGATAGGAAGAAACATTTTCCCTTAGTGGAGGGGTCAATAACCAGGGGGCATAGATTTAAGGTAAGGGGCAAGAGGTTTAGAGGGGATTTGAGGAAAAAAACATTTCACCCAGAGGATGGTTAGAATCTGGAACGCACTGCCTGAAGAGATGGTAGAGGCAGGAGCCCTCAATATTTAAGTATTTAGATGAGCACTTGAAACAACATAGCATACAAGGCTATGGGCCAAATGCTGGAAAATGGGATTAGAATAGTTAGGTGCTTGATGGCCAGCACAGACATGATGGGCCGAAGGGCCTGTTTCTGTGCTTTATAACTCTATGACTCAAAATATAAACTGAGGGGAGAGGAGATGAGAGAAGTACAAACTGCAGGGGGAGGGGAAAAAGATATTGGCAAAAGGTGTTGCTAGATTAGATGGGCAGTATAGATGTGCCCCTAACGGAGCAGGCTATGGTATGTTAATGAAATGACCTCCTGCTGACCCCACGAGCTTTGGTAGGGTCAGCAGGAGAGGTCATTAGTAAGCAAGATCATGATGTAATTTAATAATGTAATTATTAAATCGGCAGCTGGCAGGCTTTCTGTTCACCAAAGTATCGCCCTCTTTCACCTTCAAACTCAATTAGTCCTGATTATTATTTGTATGTTTTGTACTAAGAGCTACATTTCTCCATCTGGTTATGTGCAGCCCATTCTTTCCTTGCACAGTTTATCTTGAGGCAGCTCAACATTCCCTACAAATCGAATTACTTCCCATTCACACCATTGTAATAACCAGACATTGATGCCAGTTACCATGATTATTAGTCCATGGCCTTTCACATAAATCTTTTGCCCTACCTTTTCTGAAAGGTCAATGTTTTGTGCCCACCTACAGATATCCTTTTTCCTTTACAGATATCTTGCCAACAGGAGCTCTAGTATTAGTGGTAAGAGTATGAAGAAATTCAGGTGATGGTGCTTCTTTTAGAGATACCAAGATCCACCTTCAGTGGTGATTTTGCTTATAGAAGCAACTTCCAAACAGATTTTCACTGCAGGTATTTGCTATAAGTGCTGTTGGCAAGTTTAGGGTTGAGCAACAAATGCTGGCCTTGCCAGCAACGCCCATATCCCATGAAATGAATAATAAAAAAAAAAATCACACGGGTGGATCACTCAATATGGTAACCAGTGTGTTAAAGATTGCGTCTTCTGAGAGGGTAGAACTGTGTTTGCTTTGGCCTGAAGAATATAATTTAATTAATGCAATTTCTTTTGACAAAAGAAATGTAGATTCTTGCCAGAAAGAACAGATGTAACCTGAGGACTGCATTCTCTGCATGTGAGATTAGGTTTGTTTGACACCTACGCACAGAGCTTGCTAATTAACTATTCCCCTCTAATATTAAGATGAAGGCTAGCAAAGCAATAGTCTCAAATGAACAAAGAACACTACAGCACAGGAACAGGCCATTCGGCCCTCCAAGCCTGAGCCGATCTTGATGTCTGCCTAAACTAACACCTTCTGCACTTCCGGGGCCCATATCCCTCTATTCCCTTCCTATTCATATATTTGTTAAGATGTCCCTTAAACGTCGCTATCGTATCTGCTTCCACCACCTCCCCTGGCAGCAAGTTCTAGGCACTCACCTCCCTCTGTGTTTAAAAAAAAAACTTGCCTCGCACATCCCCTCTAAACTTTGCCCCTCGCACCTTAAACCTATGTCCCCTAGTAACTGACTCTTCCACCCTGGGAAAAAGCTTCTGACTATCCACTCTGTCCATGCCGCTCATAACTTTGTAAACCTCTATCATGTCGCCCCTCCACCTCCGTCGTTCCAGTGAAAACAATCCGGGTTTTTCCAACCTCTCCTCATAGCTAATGCCCTCCAGACCAGGCAACATCCTGGTAAACCTCCTCTGTACCCTCTCCAAAGCCTCCACATCCTTCTGGTAGTGTGGCGACCAGAATTGCACGCAATATTCTAAGTGTGGCCTAATTAAGGTTCTGTACAGCTGCAACATGACTTGCCAATTTTTATACTCTATGCCCCGACCGATGAAGGCAAGCATGCCGTATGCCTTCTTGACTACGTTATCCACCTGCGTTGTCACTTTCAGTGACCTGTGGACCTGTACTCCCAGATCTCTCAGCCTGTCAATACTCCTAAGGGTTCTGCCATTTACTGTATACCTCCCACCTGCATTAGACCTTCCAAAATGCATTACCTCACATTTGTCTGGATTAAACTCCATCTGCCATTTCTCCGCCCAAGTCTCCAACCGATCTATATCCTGCTGTATCCTCTGACAATCCTCATCACTATCCGCAACTCCACCAACCTTTGTGTTGTCCGCAAACTTACTAATCAGACCAGCTACATTTTCCTCAATCATTTATATATACTACAAACAGCAAAGGTCCCAGCACTGATCCCTGCGGAACACCACTAGTCACAGCCCTCCATTCAGAAAAACACCCATCCACTGTTACCCTCTGTCTTCTGTGACTGAGCCAGTTCTGTATCCATCTTGCCAGCTCACCTCTGATCCCGTGTGACTTCACCTTTTGCACCAGTCTGCCATGCGGGACCTTGTCAAAGGCTTTACTAAAGTCCATATAGACAACATCCACCACCCTTCCCTCATCAATCATCTTCGTCACTTCCTCAAAAAACTCAATCAAATTAGTAAGACACGACCTCCCCTTCACAAAACTATGCTGTCTCTCGCTAATAAGTTCGTTTGTTTCCAAATGGGAGTAAATCCTCTCTAATAGTTTCCCTACCACTGACTTAAGGCTCACCGGCCTATAATTTCCTGGATTATCCTTGCCACCCTTCTTAAACAAAGGAACAACATTGGCTATTCTCCAGTCCTCTGGGACCTCACCTGTAGCCAATGAGGATGCAAAGATTTCTGTCAAGGCCCCAGCAATTTCTTCCCTTGCCTCCCTCAGTATTCTCGTACTGTTATAACTTCACAGGGTTCTAATTTCAATTAGAACAGAATGAAATTTAGCTTCAACATAAGGTTAACTTGAAGACTAAAGGTTTGCAGTTTCCTGGCACATTCCAAACCTTGGGATGTTATATGAGGCTCCCAACTATTGTTGCCACCAGAGATAGATTTTAGGCAGAAATAGCAGCAATGTGAACTGTTGGTGAACTCAGAATCCTTGATCTGGCAACAGTTTAAAATCTGACAAAAGTGCTATAATTGCCGCATTGCAATGGGTTGAAGCTGTGATCCTCACATCAGTGCATAAAAATCTTCTTAACATTTATAAGGTACATTTTTATTAATTTGTGCTCTCAGCAAAGTATTGCATGCTGATAACATGTATGTCAGGAATTTGAGCACAGCATGCTGTTCATGGTCTCTTCTTTGGCCTCCTTATCTCGAGAGACAATGGGTAAGCGCCTGGAGGTGGTCAGTGGTGTGTGGAGCAGCGCCTGGAGTGGCTATAAAGGCCACCCCGTAACTGCTGCCTTCCGTGTTGTTTCAGTCGCTGTGAGGCAACTATGGAGTGACCTCTCCATGGCGCATGCCTGGGCGAATTTATGGAGGTTGAGAGTTTCCCAGTCGTCAAAACCCCTCTCTCGGCCTTTCTGGTGGGGTCCAAAGGAGTGCAGAGCATGACGTTTGGCACCGGTATGGCTGCAGGAACTGCCGGAAACATGCCAAAGGTACACATGACCGCCTACGGGGTTCCGCTCCGGATTTTCTGTTAGGGTTTACTCCCTTAACCTTGGTCTCTCCCGAGACGGCCACAAGGCAGTGGGGTTATTAAGGCCCCTACACAGGTGTAGGATGATGCCGGTGCGAGGGGGAAGGGTGGAGGGAAGGGGGTGCGAGGGGGAGCTGTTCTACATTATTCCTTTTTGCCCACTCCCCTGATTTATGTTCTGTTTTAAAAATCTAAATCAATCCTGCTGACATGAAAACATTAACTTACTCTGAGTAGAAATCTACTCATTTAACTTCAAGTAGGTCAGATGTGAGTCATTCTTTTTATCTATGTTCTGCTTAAAACAACAAAGACAACATCAATTTGCATTTATACAATGCCTTTAATGTCAAAAAAATCCCAAGGCATGTCGAAGGGGCATGTGAAAAATTGACGCTGAGCAAGAGGAAGAGCTATTAGGCAGCGTGATTTAAAGTTTGGTCACAAAGAGATAGGCTTTTAAAGGAGGTAAGAGAGATTTTAGGAAGGGAATTCCAGAATTTAGGGCCTAGATAACTGAAGACAAGATGCTAATGGTGAGGCAAGGGACTTTTTAGATATACAAAAGGCTGGAGTTAAAGGAACACAGCATTGTAGGGTTGTAAGGGTTACAGAGATAAGATGGGGCAAGGCCATGGAGATTTGATCATGTGAATGGGAATTTTAAGTTGGAGGCATTTGGGGACTGGGAACCAAGGTAGGCCAGTGAGCACAGAGGTAATAGCTAAGTGGGTGATTGGTATGGAAGAGGATACAGGCAGCAGACCTCTATCAGGTCACTCATTAATCTGCCTTCTAAAGATCGGAGAAATGCACGTTGGAGGCCAGCCAGGAGAGCCTTGGAAAAGTCGAGTCTGGAGGTAACAAGCATGGATTAGGATTTCAGCAGCAGATGGACTTGGGCAAGGGCACAGATGTGTGATGTGGAAGTAAGTGGCGGCACAGTGACACAGTGGTTAGCACCGCAGCCTCACAGCTCCAGTGACCCGGGTTCAATTCTGGGTACTGCCTGTGTGGAGTTTGCAAGTTCTCCCTGTGTCTGCGTGGGTTTTCTCCGGGTGCTCAGGTTTCCTCCCACAAGCCAAAAGACTTGCAGGTTGATAGGTAAATTGGCCATTACAAATTGTCCCTAGTATAGGTAGGTGGTAGGGAAATATAGGGACAGGTGGGGATGTGGTAGGAATATGGGATTAGTGTAGGATTAGTATAAATGGGTGGTTGATGGTCGGCACAGACTCGGTGGGCCGAAGGGCCTGTTTCAGTGCTGTATCTCTAAACTAAACATAATGGTAAGGATATAGGATCAGAGTTCAGCTTGAGTCAATTAGGAAGCAGAGGTTGGGAACAGTCTGGTTAAACCTGAGACTGGGGACAATCAATGGCAAAATTTTACTCTCTGGTAGCATTCTATTGGGGAACAATGCACATATTTTAAGTATAATCTATATTGGCCAATGTGTTTATTTTTTTCCCTTCATATTAAAAACCTAACAATTGGGTGAAGATTATTGATGTTTGTCTCTTTTTTTTTTTAGGTTCTCAACATTGCAAGAATGTCCACAACTAACGAACACTACTTTCAGTACAAAGGCTGTAACTTTGTTTCCATTATCTACACAAAAGAACATTTAGAACAACTGGAACATTTTGAAATAAAGGACACAGATGTCTTCATTGTGACATATCCTAAATCTGGTAAGAAACTTGCTAGTTTCTGAAAGTACGTAAAGACTTGAGAGATTACTGTTGGTATTGCTCTTCTTTAACATCACTGTAGCCTGCCACTGACCAGAAGCGAAGTATTTGATTTTAAGCCACCACCTTCCCAGGAGGCTGCTGTATTTAGCACTGGGACCGCATGTTTAAAACAGTGTGTCTGCATTTGATGTCCTGAGATTTAGTGTAATTGGCTTCCCCAGTAAGCTGATCCCCTGCCCCGACAATTAAGTTTACCTTTTACTGTCCAATATCTAGTTGAATGATTGTGTGACCTAGGGTGAACTGTATACTGAGAGTTTTGTGTATACCCCATGTGCATTTCTCTGATCATTGGAAAGCAGACTAATGGGTGACCTAATAGAGGTCTTCAAAGTTATGAAGGGGGTCGATAGGATAGATGTAGAGAAGATGTTACTCCTTGTGGGGGAAACTAGAACTAGAATTATAGACTACTAGGATCATAAAATTATAGAATGGTTATAACACAGGAGGCCATTTGGCCCATTGTGGCTATGCCAGCTCTCTGCAACAGCAACTCAGTCCCACTCCTCTGCCTTTTCCCCGTAGCCCTGCAAATTTTTCTCTTCAGGTAATTATCCAGTTCCTGTTTGAAAGTCATGATTAAATCTGCTTCCGCCACACTGTCAGACAGTGTATTCCAGATCCTAACCACTCACTCTGTAAAAACATTTTTCCTCATGTCTCCTATTGATTTTTTGCCATTCACCTTAAATGATAAAAGAACAAACCAAGTGTTGTAAATATAAGATAATCACTTGGGGAATTCAGAAGAAACTTCTTTACCTAAAGATTATTTAGAATGTGAAATTTGCTACACCAGGAAAAGTTGAGGCCAATAGTGTAGTTGCATTTATGAGGAAGTTTGATTAAAAATGAGGGAGAAAGAAATAGAAAGTAATGCTGATAAGGCTGGGTGAAGATGAAGATGGGAGGAGGCTTGTGGGCCAGTTGGGCTGAATGACCTGTTTCTGTGTTGTAAATTCTATGTAATTCTGTAAGCACCTCTATGGTGTGATGAGGTCAACTGTAAACCAAAAAGCTCTTTATTGTACCATGTAATATGCTGAATTAATGGGATATAGTTTCCAGTGAAATTAAATCTAATTTCTACTGCTTTTTGTAACCTAAAAATAACTAAATTCGCTCACAATATTTAAGTATTTAGATGAGCACTTGAAACGCCATCACATACAAGGCTACGGGCCAAGTGCTGGAAAATGGGATTAGATTGTGTGGGTGCTTGATGGTTGGTGCAAATGCGTTGGGCCGAAGGGCTTGTTTCTGTGCTGTAAAACTCTAACTGACTCTATGACTTAAACTGTGATATAGACCAAGCGTCACTTTAACAAGCCAATACAACATCATTTTAATGGAATAAAACGTCCCAAGACACTTCACAGGAGCGCTATTAAACAATCTTCATGATGGTGGGTCTGAAGTCACACATAGGCCAAACTAGCAAGTCTCCTTCCCTAAAGGCCTAAGTGAACCTGATGGATTTTTATGCCAACCCATTGGTTTCATAGTCATCATTGCTGATAGTTTTGTATTTCAGATTTATTTAAATTATTAAAGTAAATTCCCAAACTGCTGTGGGATTTGAAATCATGCGCACTACATTATAAGCCCAGCTGTCTAGATGACTAACCTCGTAACATAATTACTATGCTATTGTAACTTTCATAGGACACTTGCTCCTAGATGGAAAGCAGAATGATTGTCCATGAGATTCACCACCTGTTCCTTTGAACCTATTCCCTCTAAGCTGCTGATCACCCAACTTCCCTTTCTGGTCCCCATGTTCGCTGATATTGTTAACTGTTCTGTCTCTCGTTTTTAAACATGCCGCTATCACCTCTATGACATCCTATGTGTCTGTGACAAATTATTCCTCCTCATCCATCTTGACCTGTCTGCAGCCTTTGACACAGGTGACCACACTAGCCTCCTCCATCACCTGTCCACTGTCGCTCAGCTGGGTGGGACTGCACTCCTCTGGTCCCATACTTATGTATCTAGTCATAGCCAGCATATCACTTGCAATGGCTTCTCTTCTCACCGATGCCTCTAGTGTGGTGCAATCCTATTTCTCCTTTACATGCTGCCCCTTGCTGACATCATCTGAAAGCACAGCTTTAGTTTTCACTTGTATGCTAATGACACCCAGCTCTACCTCACCACCACCTCTCTCAACCCCTGCATTGTTGCTAAATTATCAGACTCATTATCAGACGTCCAGTATTGAATAAGCAGAAATTTCCTCCAGTTAAATATTGGGAAGTTTGAAGCTATTTTCAGTCTCCAAACTCCATTCATTAACTACTGACTCCATCCCTCTCCTAACTGTCTGAGACTGAATGAGACTGTTCACAACTTTGGTGCCATATTTGACCCTGAGATGAGTATGTTTGATACTGACATCGATAGATTTCTACATATCAAAAACATCAAGGGTTACGAGGATAGTGCAGGAAAATGGCGTTGAAGTAGATGGTCAGCCATGATCTTGTTGAATGGCGGAGTGGGCTCAAAGGACTGAATGGCCTACTCTTGCTCCTATTTCTTATGTTCATTAGAACTGCCAGTGAAACATTGGCCATCTCAATTTTTCTGCTTCCCTCATTCACCTTGACCTATCTCCCTTTGAGCTTGCAGCACTCGTTCTCTCAGGTCCAACCCTAATGTCGTTAAACCTGCTGACAAGAATGGCACTGTTGTTTGGCAAACTGACCTACCTAGCAGATGCTGGATGCCAATTCTCTGGCACCTCCTCCTTACTCCCCCAGGACTATAATCCCACCAACAAACATCAATCAATCATTTCCAAGACTCTCATTGACCTTTATCTCCTTTGGAGACCTCCCCCACCCCTCCCCTGCGCCCCCCAAACACACACGGCCTGCTTCCGCCACTTTCCCAAGATCCTCAAATAGGACTGCCCTGGTGGACCCATCATTTTAGCTTGCTCTTGCCCCACTGAAATGATTTCTTATTTCCGCTCTTTTTTTTTCCTCCCCTTTTCCTGTCTTTCCATCTACATGCACAACTCTTCGGACACCCTCCGTCACTTTGATAGTTTCCAGTTTCCTGGCCCTAACTCGCTCCTATTCACCATGGATGTCCAATTCCTCTACACCTTCATCCCCCACCAAGGTAGTCTGAGAGCTCTCTGCTTTCCTGAGTAGAGGTCCAACCAGTCTCTATCCACCACCATCCTTCTCCGCCTGGCTGAGTTTGTCACATTGAACAACTTCTCTCTTAACTCCAAACACTCCCTCACCTCTTTTTCCAGTATATTGATGACTGAATGTTGTTTCCTGCTCTCAACCCAAACTGGAAAATTGTATCAATTTTCCACCCTACCCTCACCTTCACATGATCCACCTCTAAATCTTCCCTTCCTTTCCTCAACTTCTCTGTCTCCATTTCAGAGGACAGGCTGTTGACCAGTATCCACTATAAGTACACTGACTCCCACTGCTACCTTGGCTACACTTCCTCCCATCCCACTTCCTGTAAGGACTCTATTCCATTCTTCCAGTTTCTCTGTCTCCATCGCATCTATTCTAACGATGCCTTCTTTCATATCAGTTCTTCCAGTACAGCTTCCATTTTTAAACCAAGAATTCCTCTTCACTGTAGTTGACAGGGCCCTTGACCATATCTGTTCCATTTCCCACACTTCTGCCTTCCCTCCCAGAATCATGATAGGGTTTCCCTTGTCTTTACCTTCCAGCCCATTGGCCTCCACGTACAACGGATCATCCTTTGTCATTTTTGCCACCATATATCTTCCACTCTGGAGATGTTCTCTTCCTATGTTCCTTGATGTTCGAAAGCAGTAGAATGAACATTCCAATCGACTGTAGCACAGGCTATAAACTACAAAACTTTTTTTAATAGTAACTGGATAAGTGAACGGTAACACTGATACCAACTTCTTCGTCGGCAAGCACAAAACATTTTGTCATTTCCCCATTTGGATAATTGCCTGAGTAAAAAAACCGAGGCTAAAGTGCCCATAGATTTTCCCACTGTGACTCCTCCTTCTCTGTTTCATTTTTTTCTTCATTCATGGGATGTGGGTGTCGCTGGCTAGGACAGTATTTATTGCCCATCCCTAATTGCTCTTGAGAAGGTGGTGGTGAGCTGCCTTCCTGAACCGCTGCAGTCATTTCCCCAGTCATTTACTTCTGTGCTGTCCTTACAAATATGGATTTACAATAATGTTCAGGTTGTGGGGTTAGTTCTATTTTTGTAGTCCTTTTGTTCATTGACTTGAAGTGTGATGTAATCTCATGAAATCAGGAACTGTTGCATTACAACGAGGTTGACGCAAATAATTTTAAAATTTACCTTTTTGCTGTACTGCCAGTAAAGTGGTTGAAACACACATCATACACTGTTATTGCCCAAAATGGTAATTGAGGTCGTATGTATATCATGGGACCCTGGAACCCTGATATTCCATTTAAAAAAAAAAAGGCTATCACCGGAAACAGATGGGTGCTTCAGCCACCTGTCAGTGGGTCCCGTTAAAAATGGCAGCAGCTGGAGCATCGACATAAACGGGACAGTTAGTCTACTGATCTTATTTTGAGCCTTTATCACCTCATTAATGCCGATTTGGCCAAGTTAAACCTGGTCCCATTGTGTTCTGTAGCATTTCCCTCCATGTGGTGAATGGTTATAGGAGTCATATGATAGGGATCTGACTTTAACTTTTTTCTGATTACTATTTTCCTATCACACACCAGGTACTATATGGATGCAGCAAATAATCAGCTTAATTTATTCTGGTGGTGACCCAACCCCCGTACAAAGCAAACCAGCAATGGACCGCGTTCCTTGGATTGAGCTGCCAAACTCAAATTTTCCAGCACGCCCATCTCCTCGCCTGAGTGTCACACATTTGCCCTACCACTTAGTTCCAAAAGCACTGAAGGAAAAGAAGGGAAAAGTAAGAACTTTTTCTCTATCATTTGTTGAATGAAGTAACTAAGCTTTCCAATGCTATTTTTGTATTGACGTTAAAAGCATTTTTCATGAATGCATTACAGGATGTGCCTAGAAATAACAATAGATATAGACAACAAGACACTTCACAAAATTTACCCTAGTGGTTCCTAACTGCACATAATATTTGCCTCTGAGTATCCCAGCTCTGGTTCCAGTTTAGATGGGGCTTGCAGTGCTGTTCATCTCCCCACCACCCTTAAGTCAATGCTCCCCACTGTCACCTCTCTGTTTCTGAGCCTTTGACTATTTCTGCCCCTTTCTGATATAAAAGCAAAATACTGCAGATGCTGGAAATCTGAAATTAAAACAAAGTGCTGGAAATACTCAGCAGGTCAGGCAGCATCTGTGGAGAGAGAAACAGAGTTAATGGGCTGGATTTTCTTCTGTCACCGGGAGCGGCGACGGATGAATAAAATGGCGGCCCACACATGCGGGCTGCGCACTGCCATGCTGCTACAATCTTCTTTATGGCGGTCCAGGATAATGAGCTGGTCGGGCTGTCCCCCCTTCCCTCCCATCACGTGGAGGGGATGGGCACTGCGACGCTGGCAATGTTGTCAGCTGCCTGTGTTCAGCCACTGGCGCCACTTTTATAGGGCAGTCAGCCCTGCTGGCTCGTTTAAAGGAAAGGCTGCCCGGTAAAAGCTGGCAGCCTCTGAGTGCCCCGGGGTGGACCCTGACAATCGGACACAAGGAGCCCAATTGAGGGCAGCCCCCATTTCCCCAACCACCCCCAGGACCCAAGAGGCCCCCTTCTCCCCCGCCCCCCCCCCCCCCACCTAAATGATTACACTTGCTTCACTGGGGCCTGACCGATTTACCCCCAGCAAGGCAACCCAAACTTACCTGGACTCCTGGCTCCATGTATTCGGCTGAGTTGCAGTCCCAGCAGTGGCCACAGCTCCTGGTGGTGCTGATGGGATGAAGAGCTGCCGGCCTGCTGATTGACTAGCAATTCAATGAGGCGGGACTTCATCCCTCAAGCTTGTGGAAGTCCCGCATTGGAACACTTAAAGCCTGGGGACCCGTAAAATGCGGGACAGATCCCCAGGCTAGGTGGAAGTGGGTTCGCTACTGACTTTTACATCCATGGCCTGCTCCCATCCACCCAACATAAAATCCAGCCCCATAAGGATCCCTCCCTTCCCCACCACGGTGGCGCCTACTTTCCCTGGACACGGAAGTGTAGGCATGTGAATGCCGGTTGCTGCTCAGAGGATTGCGGGAAGAAGGTAAGATTGCTGTGAATGTTATTTAAATTTATTCATTGCCTTCATTTAAATATGTCAAGCCGGGTCCTGTTGTCCAGCGGCGGGGGACTGCCATGAAGCCTTGCTGCTACCCCTATTCAATATTTGGGAAGGACGGGCAAAAAGGAAAGGGAGGTGGAGTAGTGTTGTTAGCAAAAGAGGAAATCAATACAATAGTGAGGAAGGATATTGGCTCAGAGAATCCTGATGTGGAATCTGTATGGGTAGAACTAAGAAACACCAAGGGGCAGAAAACGTTTGGGGTTGTATGTAGATCCCCGAACAGCAGTGGTGATGTAGAGAATGCCATTAAACAGGAAATTAAAGACGCATGCAATAAGGGTGCAACTGTAGTTATGGGTGACTTTAATCTACATACAGATTGTGCAAACCATATTAGCAATAATACTGTAGAGGAGGAATTCCTGGAGTGTGTACGTGATGGTTTTTTTGGACCAATACGTTGAGGAACCAACTAGACAACAGGCCATCCTAGACTGGGGATTGTGTAATGAAAGAGGATTAGTTAATTGTTTTGCGGAGTTCCTGGGGGAAGAGTGACCATAACATGATAGAATTCTTCATTAAGATGGAGAGTGAGAGTTGATTCCGAGACTAGGGTCCTGAATCTAAATAAAGGAAACTATGAAGGTATGAGGCACGGGTTGGCCGTGATAGACTGGTGAACGTTAATTAAAGGGTTGACAGTGGGTAGACAATGGCTAGTACTTAAAGAGCACATGGATGAATCAGAACAATTGTTCAATCCTGTCTGGCACAAAAATAAAACCGGAAGGGTGGCTCAACCGTGACTTACAAAATAAATTAGGGATAGTATTAGATCCAAGGAGGAGGAATATAAAATGGCCAGAACGAGCAGCAAACCTGAGGATTGGGAGCAGTTTAGAATTCAAGAAAGGAGGACAAAGGGACTGATTAAGAAGAGGAAAATAGAGTATGAGAGTAAGCAGAGAACATAAAAACTGACTGTAAATGCTTGTATAGATATGTGAAGAGAAAAAGATTAGTGAAGAAAAATGTGGGTCCCTTACAGTCAGAAACGGGGGAATTTATAATGGAGAACAAAGAAATGGCAGACCAATTAAATACATAGGTTCTTTCTTCACAAAGGAGGACAGAAATTACCTCCCAGAAATGTTGGGAACATAGGGTCCAGTGAGAAGGAGGAACTGTATGAAATCAATATTAGTAGGGAAACGCTGTTGGGGAAATTGGTGGGATTGAAGGCCAATAAATCCCCAGGGCC
The DNA here is from genome assembly GCF_036365525.1 of Heterodontus francisci. NCBI lineage: Eukaryota > Metazoa > Chordata > Chondrichthyes > Heterodontiformes > Heterodontidae > Heterodontus > Heterodontus francisci. The sequence goes on along the minus strand of NC_090373.1, from coordinate 118,133,288 downwards.
TGATGATTTACATCCCAGAGTACATCAGGAAGCGGCTCTAGAGATGGTAGATGCATTGCTGGTCATTTTTCAAAATTCTATAGACTCTGGAACAGTTCCAACAAATTAGAGGGTAGCTAATGTAACCCCACTATTTAAAAAAGGAGGCAGAGAGAAAACAGGGAATTATAGACCAGTTAGCCTGACGTCAGTAGTTGGAAAATTCTAGAGTCCATTATAAAAGATGTAATAGCAGAGCACTTGGAAAACAATGACAGGATTTGACAAAGTCAATATGGGTTTACGAAAGGGAAATCATACTTGATAAATCTACTGGAATTTTTTGAGGATGTAACTAGTAGAATAGATAAGGAAGCACCAGTGGATGTGGCATATTTGGACTTTCAGAAGGCTTTCGGTAAGGTCCCACATAAGAGGTTAGTGTGCAAAATTAAAGCACGTGGGATTGGGGTTAAGGTACTGATATGGATAGAGAACTGGTTGGCAGACAGGAAAAAGAGTAGGAATAAGCATGTCTTTTTCCAAGTGTCAGGCAGTGACTAATGGGGTACCGCAGGGATCAGTGCTAGGACCCCAGCTATTCACAATATATATTCATGATATAGATGAGGGAATTAGATGTAATATATCCAAGTTTGCAGATGACCCAAAACTGGGTGGGAGTGTGAGCTGTGAGGAGGATGCAGAGAAGCTCCAGTGTGATTTGGACAGGTTGAATGAGTGGGCAAATACATGGCAGATGCAGTATAATGTGGATAAATGTGAGGTTATCCACTCACATTTATCCACTTTGGTGGCAAAAACAGAAAGGCAGATTATTATCTGAACGGTGATAGATTGGAAAACGGGGAGGTGCAGCGAGACCTGGGTTAAGAAGGCAAATGGTATATTGGCCTTCATAGCGAGAGGATTTGAGTATAGGAGCAAATTATACAAGGCCTTGGTGAGACCACATCTGGAGTATTGTGTGCAGTTTTGGTCTTATCTGAGGAAGGATGTTCTTGCTATGGAGGGAGTGCAGCGAAGGTTCACCAGATCAATTCCTGGGATGGCAGGACTGATGCATGAAGAGAGATTGGGTCAATTAAGCTTGTATTCGCTAGAGTTTAGAAAAATGAGAGGGAATTTCATAGAAACCTACAAAATTCTAACAGGACTGGGCAGACTAGATGCAGAAAAGATGTTCCCGATGGCGGGGGAGTCCAGGACTAGGGGTCACAGTCTAAGGCTAAAGGGGTAAGCCATTTAGGACTGAGCTGAGGAGGGATCTCTTCACCCAGAGAGTGATGAATCTGTGGAATTCTCTACCACAGAAAGCAGTTGAGGCCAAATCATTAAATATATTCAAGAAAGAATTAGATATAGTTCTTAGGGCTAAAGGGATCAAGGGATATGGAGAAAAAGTGGGAACAGAGTTTGGATGATCAGCCATGATCGTATTGAATGGCGGTGCAGGCTCGAAGGGCCGAAGGGTCTACTCCTGCTTCTATGTTTCTATGATTGGGCCTGCCACTCCCGGCACTATGGGGGGCCGCTGCAAGAATGATCTTCCGGCCACCCTAGCCATGGAACCTAACGTTGGGTGTTCAGTAAAATCCTGGTCAATGTTTCAGCTCTGTGACCTTTCATCAGTCCTGATGAAAGGTCACTGACCTGAAATGTTAACTCAACATCTCTCTCCACAGCTGTTGCCAGACTTACTGAGTATTTCCAACACTTTCTGTTTTTATTCCTTTTTTTTCCTGATGTCGCTCCCACCATATTCTTGTTTACCTTTCACTTTCAAAAGGGTAAGAGATGTACAGACTAGACTTTCTGAACCAGCCCATTCATCTCTTACCTTTGTGCCTGTCTGGTCCAGTGGGTGCACACTTCGGGAAGCTGGCAGAATGGTTCCCTGGGCCCATCTGCCATACCTGACTACCCTAAAGGCAGTGACTCTTTGTTGTTTCAGTTCCAAAGGTGGCCTTTGATACTCTATGGCCATTCTGTATGTGTGCACCTAGACTATCCGCTCTTACTATGCTGCTGAACCAATATAAATGGAGTTGGGAATCCGGGGCACTACGTCCCTCCCTGATCTGCCAGAAGTGAGGGAGATTAATGGTGGTGAGCATATTTAATGCTATGCAAATAACAAAAGTATGTCTTCCAATCAGAAAGCCACAATTATAAATAGATTCAATCATGTATTTGGGAATGTCAAAACTATAGATTCTTGTGGCATATTACATTGGAAAATGAAACCTTATGGAATCCATCATTATACCGAAGATGGTCAGTCCTCACAAAATATGCTAGAATAAAAATTGGAACAATTTATATTTTTTAAATTAATTTCATTGAAAAGTACAGTTTGAGGAATCAGTCCAAATCTATATCGTTAAAAGTTATGCATAGCACACAAAGCATTAAAACACTGGAACCGCCATGGAATTTCAGGCCGTGAATGTTCTTTGAAATGCCAAGTTGACTGCTCACTGCTAAAAGTGAATCAGAGTTTTTAATCACAAGTTTCAAAAGATCTTCTTTCATTATATAATTACCAGTATGGGAAAGTTACTTTGGCCCAGATTTTTCTGGAGATGAGTACGTCATGGCACGTCTTGTTAGTTAGATTTGTTTGTTTTGTTTTAAAAAATTTTTGCCCACAAAGTTGCTGGAAGTGCGATATGATAATGATGCTGCAAGGGCAACAAAGTGTCTAGGACTTTGACCAATGGGATAAACTGTGTATCTGCTTAACTAATGAGTTTAAAAGATTCAGAAATAAACAGAGGAAGGATCAAGATAGAGGGTGAATTAGAGTTGATAAATTCAATGTCAAATCCGGTACAGAATGAAAGATTGGATTGAGAGAGAGAAAAAAGCAACAAAGAAAAAGTAAGAAAAACTGTTTTTTGAAATCTCCAATACCAATTCACAACCTGAAAGAATGAGACTTCCAACTTTTAATTGTTCACTTTCTGGCCAAGAGAGCTTGGGTGGCAGTCATTACCAAATATAATGGCGTTAAAAAGACTGTAAATTTCCAGATTTAACTTTACGTGGCAAGTTTGATGGTCAATTAAAGTGCAAATACAGCAATTTCATGAAACTTGAGAGGTTAAGTGCTAGATGCTGTTTTTGTGAAGCTAACAGTGGAGTGGCACAAAGCGGCCAGCAATTTGTGGCGATTTGCAATTCACGGGGTATCCCTTCCTCACTACTGGTTACCAGCTGATCTGTGCATTAATAACAGCATGCATTGTTTAGAATTTTTTTCTTCAGTAAAATCTGGGCCAACATGAAATGAAATTACAGGTGTAAAACTGGGTTGATGAAACTTCTAATATCAGAATATATTTGCACACTCTGCCAAATTGTTTTGTTTGTATAATTTTTGGTTGCATTGCATTTCACACACTGTTACTTTTCATACAGATTATTTATGTTGCACGAAATCCTAAGGATGTACTGGTCTCTTCCTATTTTTTCCATAAACATCTTGCCCTATATGAATCACCAAAGAGTTTTCCAGACTTTGTAGAAAAATTCATTGATGGTAGAGGTAAATATTTAGGTTATTATTTCATGGATTTTGTGTAACTGAGATGCAAGTTTGATCATCAGACCTCCATCCTTCTGCATTGTATTGTCTTTGTTTTTTATTGTATTTATGTAGTAATGGACTGATTGAATGGGACTCTTTTTGCACTCCAACCATCATTATTACAACATGTCTTTTAGCAACTGGGGGAGGAATAGATATATTCATCTAAATCTGGGTATTTCTAGAAAATTATTAACATGGTCAACACCCCACAAAAAAAGTGTAAGAGCCCATGCAGAAGGACTAATTTTGCAAGGCTTTGGTCTCCACAAAAAACTTGTTAGTGGCAAGAGGTGGATGTAAAATCAGATCAGTAGAGTCATGTACCTGAAGTGGAACATGCCATATTGTGTGACAATGGATTTTGGAACTCTGCCACAAGCTGTCCTTCAGTCCTCGTCAATGTCTCACACTATAATTGCACATTCATGTGAATGGAAGAGCGTTAGGAAGCTATATAATGCAGATGAAAGTATAACAGAGAACAGACAAGATGATACTACATTCTTCTTGAAATTGTAAACCGGGCTGAGTAAAGGAAAGAGAGAACACACTATACTAAAATGAGGGTGTAAGTATAAGGACAGAATATATGACTTTAAAGTGGGGACTGCATGTCATCTGCTCACCTTGGTCCAAACATTTCCCCCTGCTCCCTCACTTCCCATCCCCACCGAATCCCATTATAGACTAATCGGTCTAATGTTGGTTATTGGTAAGCCACACTAGATTTTTAAAAAATTTGTTCGTGGGATGTGGGCTTCGCTGTCTTGGCCAGCATTTTATTGCCCATCCCTAATTTCCCTTGAGGAGGTGGTGGTGAGCTGCCTTCTTGAACCACTGCAGTCCTTGGGGTGTAGGTACACCAACAGTGCTGTTAGGACAGGAGTTCCACGATTTTGACCCAGCGACAGTGAAGGTACGGCGGCGATATAGTTCTAAGTCAGGATGGTGTGCGGCTTGGAGGGGAAACTTTCAGGTGGTGGTTTTCCCATGCATCTGCTGCCCTTGTCCTTCTAGATGGCAGAGATCATGGGCTTGGAAGGTGATGTTGGAGGAGCCTTGGTGAGTTGCTGCAGTACATCTTTATATATGGTACATACTGCTGTCACTGGTAAAGGGAGTGAATGTTTAAGGTGGTGGATAGAGTGCCAGTGTTGTTGAAGCTGCACCCATCCAGGCAAGTGGAGAGTATTCCATCACACTCCTGACTTACGCCTTATGGTGGACAAGCATTGAGGCGACAGGAGGTGAGTTACTCACCGTAGAATTCCCAGCCTCTGACCTGCTCTTGTAGCTACGGCATTTATGTGGCTGGTCCAGTTCAGTTTCTTGTCAATGGTAACCCCCAGGATCTTTATAGTGGGGAATTCAGCAATGGTAATGCCATTAAACATAAAGGGGAGATGGTTAGATTCTCTCTTGTCTGAGATGGTTTGAGATGTGGCGCGAATGTTACTTGCCATTTATCAGCCCAAACCTGGACGTTGTCCAGGTCTGGGCTGCATATGGACATGGGCTGCTTCAGTATCTAAGGAGTCACGAATGGCGCTGAACATTCTCCAGTCATCAGCGAACATCCATACTTCTGACCTTATGATGGAGGGAAGGTCATTGATGAAGCAACTGAAGATGGTTGGGCCTAGGACACTGCCCTGAGGGACTCCTGCAGTGAAGTCCTTGGACTGAGATGATTGACCTCTAGAAACCACAACCATCTTTTGTGCTAGGTATGTCTCCAACCATTGGAGAGTTTTGCCCCGATTCCCATTGACTCCAGTTTTGCTAGGGTTCCTTGATGCCATATGTGGTCAAAAGCTGCCTTGATATCAAGCAGTCACTGTCACCTCACATATCATAACTTGTGAGGTAATGAAGGATAGTTAACATACTTTTGTAAAAGGGAATTGCTTCTGATAAATTTAAGTTTTTTGACAGAACTGTGGATTTATTAATAAAGGAAATGCCATGGATGTTGTGTATATGGATTTTGAAAAGACATCTGATACATTGCTTTATTGGAGACTTATTGATAAAATTAAGGTACATGGTATAAAAAGAGCTGGCTAGGAAGAATTGACAGGAGGGCAGTTAAAGGTTGGAAAACAAATAGTAGTGGTTTTGGAATGGAGGGACGTAAACAGTAGTGCCTCCCAATTATTTGAATTGAGATTGTTGCTTCTCTCTAGATATGTAAATTGTCATCTTGGGTATCGGGAGCACAATATCAACATTTGCAGATGACAGAAAAACATTGCATAGCTAACTATGAAGTGGACTGTAAGCAACTTCAGGAGGTCTTGGACTGGTTTGTAAATTGGGCAAATAAATGTCAGATGAAATATTATGCAGAAAATGTGAGATGATACATTTTGTAAGGATATGGAGGTGATATCTAAATCAAATGCTAAAAATTTTAAAGATGAAAGGAGCAAAGACACAGGGCTTCAGATACAGAAAAGTCTTTTGAAGTTGGAGACCATATCAATAAAGCTATACCAAAGGCATATGGAGTTGTTGTTTTCAGAATGAGCATAGGAGCAGATAACAGAAGTAATGCTGAATCTATACAAATGATTGGGTAGGCCTTGGTTAGAATATTCTATTCAGTTCATGGCACCACACGTTAAGAAAGATATAGAGGCTGTGGCAGAGATTGACCAGCGATTAGATACTCTATTTATGAGGATGGCCTAGAGAAAAGGGGGCACTTTTCATTAGAGAGCTGATGAAGGTGTCTGAAATTGAGATGTTTTGATGAGGTAAGTTTGGGGGGAAAAAACAATTTCCAGTGATTGGTGACTCAATAAATAGAGGACATAAATATTTAGTTATCACCAAAAGAACAAGTGAGTGGTGCGAAGGTTGTTGGCCTTGGAATGTACTACAGAAACTGTTATTGATGCAGATTTCATAATTTTGAAACATGTAGAGGATAAATATTTGTAAAGGAAAAAATTAAAAGGGGATGGGAAAGGGCAGGGGAATGGGAGCAGGTGGATAGATCTTTGAGAGCTGCCACAGGCACAATAGGTTGAATGACCGTCTGTGCTGTAAAATTCTATGATCTACTATGCATTCATTAAAAAAAAAGACTTAATCATTACATTATCCACCTGGATTTGCCACATTCAACCACTTGCTTTTTCAGGTAGTTGGTGCAGAAAAAGAGGCGAGAATCTGTTATAAAAGCAAAATACTGCGGATGCTGGAAATCTGAAATAAAAACAAGAAATGCTGGAAATACTCAGCAGGTCTGGCAGCTTCTGGGGAAAGAGAAGCAGAGTTAACGTTTAGGTTCAGTGACCCTTCTTCGGAACTGAAATCTGTTATAGCAGGTCCCTGGCCACTTTTGTGCCTCCCAGATTTTCAGCCATGATTTCATAGTCATAGAGTCATAATGGCACTGATGGAGGCCATTCAGCCCATCAGGTCCATGCTGGCAGTCTAGAGAAATCCAGTTAGCCCAATTCTGTGCTCTTTTCCCGTAGCCCTTGCAAGTCTATTTCCCTCAAGTTTCCATACAATTTTGAAATCATTAATCATCTCCACATCCCCCCCCCCCCCCCCCCCCCCCCATCCTTGTAGGCCGAGAGTTTCAGGTCATTATCACTCGCTGAGCAAATAAAAAGTTGTTCTTCACATTCCCACCCTGCATCTCTTGCCCAAAACTTTAAATCTGAGTCCCTTAGTCCTTGTACCATCAGCTAATGGGATAGCTCTTTGTCTGCCTACTTGTCATAATGTACACCTCTATCAGATCTTCCCTCCACCTCCTTTACTCCAAGGAGAAAAACCCCAGCTTCTCCAATCTAACATTTTAGTTAAATTCCCTCATCCCTGGAAATCTCCTCTGCACCCTTTTAAGGACCCTCACATCCTTCCTAAAGTGTGATGACCAGAAATGGACGCAATACTCCAGGTGGGGTCCAACCAGAGGTTTATAAAGATTCAACCGAACTGACCTGCTTTTGTACTCAATACCTCTATTTATGAAGGCCAAGATCTCATGCTTTGCAAACTACTTTCTCAGTATGTCCTGCCAGCTTCAAAGTTCTATGCACATGAACCCCCAGGTCCCTCTGTCCCTGCACGCTCTTTATAGACTAAATGGCACAGTTCTATTGCTTCTCCCTATCCCTTCTGCCAAAATGTATCACCTCGCTCTTCTCTGTATTAAATTCTATCTGCCAGTTGTCTGCCCATTCTGCTAGCCTATCTATGTCCTATTGTAGCCAATTGGTATCATCCTCACTGCCACACCTTTGGTATCTTCAGCAAAATCTACTCTGTATCTAATATCCAAGTCATTTATATATCACAAATAAAAATGGTCCTAGCACTGACTATTGGGGAACACAACTGTCCACCATCCTCCAGTCTGAAAAACAACCATGTACCGTAACTCACTGTTTTCTGTGCTTAAGCTAATTTTCTATCCAAGCTGACTCTGATCCTCCTATCCCATGAGGACCTATTTTGTTAACCAGCTTTTTATGTGGTTCTTTGCCAAATGCATTCTTAAAATTCAAAGAGACAACATCCATTGCTTTCCTTTCATCAACTTTCTTTGTTCCTGCATCAAAAAATTCAATTAGACTAGTCAAACATGATCTTCCTTTTGCAAAACTGTGCTGGCCCTCCTTAATTCCTCTCCAAGTGCCTGTTAATTTTTTTTAATACATGATTGTTTGTTTCTAACACCTTATCAATCACTGATGTTAAACTGACTGGCCTGTAGTTACAAGGAATTTCTTACACCCTTTCTTGAATGAGGATGTCATACTTGCTGCTCCAATCCTCTGGCACCTTCCCACTATCTAGGGAAGTTTGGAAGATTATGGCAAACTCTTCTATCTCCATCCCCACTTTCTTTATCAACCTGGGATGCAAGCCTTCTGGACCAGGCTACTTATCCAATCTAAGCATGGCCAGCCTTTCCAGTACATCCTGCCTATCAATTTTCACCCCATCCATTACCTTTACCATTTCTGCTTCTTCTGATATTTTGTCAGCATTATTTCCTTAGTAAACACTGATACAAGGTACTCATTAAGTATTTTAGCCTCGCCCTGTCTCTAAACATATACCATCCTCTTTGTCCCTAATTGGACCCATCTTGCCTCTTACGGCCCACTAACTATTTACATGCTGGTAGATGATTTTTCGGTTACTTTTTATATTAACTGCCATTCTAATCTCAAATTCTCTCTTTGCCAGTCTTATTTTCCTCTTCACTTCCCCTCACAACATATTGTAATGGTTGATTTAAAATGTCTGTCCACTTTCAGGTGGGTACATGTAAATAGCTATAAGATTAAATTATTTCAGGACAGAGCAGAAGAAGTTTTTGTTTTTACGTAGTGTGTTCTGAGACTGGAATTCACTGCCAGTGTTACAAGCCGAGAGTTTCTGCTAATTTGTGTGGTTTTATCAGCGCAATCCTATGGGAATTGGCCAAACCTGTGCCAAAGATTGCAGAATTGTAAATGTAAGTTATGCATTTCCGCAATCTTTAATGCTGGTTGATAAAATATTGCATCGAAAACTGACCCTGGCCACAAAACTGGCCATGTTCGTAGGCTGAAATTGAGGATGGCACTTTTACGCTGATTGTGCTGCTTTTGCACCTGCTCAAGAAGGCTTTTCCAATTGGGTTTTTTTTTTTACATGTGCAGGAAACGGGCACACTTTCAGAGTTTTTTCATATTTATTTTACTAAGAAAATGACTAGGGTATACCAATGAAACCAGTAAATGATTCAGTATAGTTTTTAAGTCATTTTCTGTGATTTTAAAATCAAGCTAGTTCCAAGTGGAGGATAAACACTTAAAATACTTGTGTGATAAACCCATTTTCAACTGTATTAATTAAACTGCACCAGGTTACCAGTCTTAAATACATAAGTGAATTTTTTTAATGCAAAAGAAAAAAAATAAACAATTACCTTCTGTTATGCTGACCCATTGTGCTGGTCCATGGAAGATTTTATATTTGTGCGAATAAGTTTGGGCAGAAACTTGAACTATAACTTGACTTTAGACAACCAGCACCATTTCAAACAAGACAGGCAACTGATATTTCGACTGCTGCTTGTGTGAAGGACAAACCCCAGCGTGGACTAAAATAAAAACCGTGCTGGAAATGCTCAGCCTGTCTGGCAGCATCTGTGGAGAGAGAAACAGAAAGACTATTGACCTGAAACATTACTCTGTTTCTTTCTCCACAAATGTTGCCAGACCTGCTGAGTATTTCCAGCACTTTCTATTTTCATTTCAAATTTCCAGCATCTGCATTATTTTCCTTTTTATACTAGCATGGATTAGTTGGGCCAAATTGTTCCCATATTTTAATTTCTATGTAACTGAAGCGATAATGAGGAGGTGATGCACGCATTATCAGTCACTTCCACCTCATTTATGCTGAGTCTTAACTCCACCGGTATAAAACTGCCATCAAGATTACTAGGGGTTATGTGAAGTACAGAAATTGCAGCAATATAAAATTAAGAGCACAATTCTCACTTTAAAATGGCGACTGATTTACACCTACATGCCATTGTCTAATTATCCGCTGCCCTCTAACTTGATGACTACATATAGTCTTGTCATTCCCCATGTACAATGCCTTGGGAGATGGACTTTTAATATACAAAAAATCTCATGTCTTTGCTTCACTCCAAAATCTTGCTATTGGTCATCTTGTTGTCACATTTTAATGTCACTACAAATTCTATGTCTGCTTCTAAAATTGAAATTACATCCTCCCACACATGGTCCTGTAGCATCTGTTTTGTGTCTTCCCAACAAGAACAACAACAACTTGTATTTGTATCGCACCTTTTAATGTAGTAAAATTTTCCAAAGCAAAGTTTGAGACCAAGTCATATAAGGCTTGGCAAGTAAGGCAGATGGTAAAAGCATGGTCAAAGTAGTAGGTTTTAAGGAGCATCTTAAAGGAGGAAAGAAAGACTTTGCAGGGAATTGTAGAGCTTAGGGCCTAGGCAAATGAAGGTACGTCCACCAATGGTGGAGCAGTTAAAATCAGGGATGCTCTAGAGGCCAGAATCAGATAAGTGCAGATATCTCCAAGGCTAGAATGATTAGAGATAAGGAGGGGTCAGGCCATGGAGGGATTTAGAAACTAGGATGAGAATTTTTAAATTGTGGCGCTGCTTAAACGGGAGCCAGTGAAGGTCAACGAGTACAGTGGTAATGGGTGAATGGGGCTTGGAGCAAGTAAGGACGCAGGCTGCAGGGTTTTGGATGATCTCAAATTTACAGGTGTAGAATGTGGGGGGAGGCCAGCCAGCAGTGCATTGGAATAGTCATGGATTTGGAGTCGACAACACTTTCAAAGACTTTTGAGAGGACAGAGAGGTTTGAGACAGGGAAAGAGTTTGGTGGAGTCAAAAGCTGGTTTTCTTGGGGAGAGGGGTGATGGTGGTTTTGAAGAACAGTGAACTGTTAACATCAGCTGACTTGGGAATCAGGAATGGACGTTGGTGGTCAGCGTTTAGATCAGGAGGTGGGTCTAATGAACAAGATGATCTTGGAGAGGGCATGAGAGGAGACGAGAGAAACTAGAGAAAGATGCGAGTGCAGGGGAAAACTTTAGAGGATGTTTGGCCTGGTAGGCTAGGAGAAGGGAGCAAAGCAGCAGATCAGATGGTCTCAATCTCAGTAACAAAGAATTCCACAGACTCCTCACACATAATATTGGAGGTGAGGGTGGAGGAGAGGGGTTGATGAAGACTGTTTGTAGTAGAGAAAATAAGCCGGGGGTTATCCTTGCATTCCAGGATGATCCTGGAATAGTGAGCAGTTTTGGCAGACGAGAACAAGGTCCAATAGCATTTTATGTGGTCATATCAGGGAGAGCAGTCAGGGTTAGAGAGGTGGAGGTGAGGATGCACTTGAGCAAATCAATAGCTGCAGAAATGTCAGGTGTACAGAGGGCCAGAGGCTAGACAGTTGAGATTTTGAAAGTGCAGTTGAGAGTAAATTGGAGGATTTTTTTCAAGGATGGACACGGAAGGAAGTAGGGTTGGAAGGGGGATGTGGGTGGAAAGTGATACAAGGAAATGATCAGAGATGGCCTTAACTGATTGATACAATGGGAGTAGCAAGACCACGTGAGATGGCAAATTCAAGGGGGTGGCCGTGAATATGGGCCGGAGAGTTTACAGGGAGGGAGAGATTAAGGGAGGGTAAGAAGGCAGTGAATTCAGAGGAGTGAGAGCATGAATCCTTAACGTTAGCTGCAGTGAAACTTTATTTTGCTCCAGCCGGTTCTAGTTCTCTACTTCCCAAATTGTCAGAATTTTTTTGCTTTTAACAATAAAAATATAAAATCTGTGTATTGTATAAAAGTAAAAGATATGACTGACACAGAGGACACTGAATTAGGTCTGTGCACCCAGGATCTATTATCCCCACTGTCTAATCCAGCTTTACTCGAGAGAAACTAAAATCAACAGGGATCCAAATACTCCACAATTAGTGACTGTTAATTCTCTCCTCATTACACACCAAGCTAAACTGCCCCCAAGGCTGTTCCCTGTCCTCGCCTGGAGCTCTCCTCTTGCTTTTGGTTTCTATCCTATTTCACCTCCTGTCGACTTCAGGCTCATCTTCTCTTTGAGAGAAAGCTCTGCTCTCTCAAACCTATACTCACAAAAGTGTCAGCCACTCAGCTTCCCTTCCTGGCCCCCATCCAAACTGATATTATAAACAGTCCCTCTCCTTTTCAAATCTGCAATCTCCTCAAAAAAAAAAAAAAAAAAATTTGACTCCTCTGCCCTTGCAAACTGCCACCCCATCTCCAACTTCTTTTTCCTCTCAAGTCCTTGAATGTGGTGTCACCTCCAATTTCCACGCCCATATTTCTTGCAACTCCATGTTTGAACCCATCCAATCACGTTTCTGCCACAGCACTAAAATGACTCTGATCAAAGTCACAAATGACACCCTTTGTAACCGACCATGGTAAATTATCCCTCCCCATCCTTCTCAACCAGTCTGAAACCTTTGGCAAAGTTGACCACACCAGTGCCTCTCCTCTGTAATCCAGCTACGTGAGACTACCTTCACTTTATTCTACTCTTGGCTGTCCAGACATAGCTAGAGAATCTTCTGCAATGACCTCTCTCCTCCTCCATACTATTACCTCTGGAGTCCCCTAAGGATCTATCCTCAGTCTATTCCTGTGACTCATCTACATGCTGCCCTTGACTATATCATTCGAAAACAGAAAAACAGGCTCCACATATTCACGGATGACAGCCAACTCTGCCTCACCAACATCACCTCTTTTGACCCCTCCTCTGCCTCTGCTTGTCTGACATCCAGTCCTGGATGAGCTGAAATTTTCTCCAATGAACACTTTGGGGAAAATTGAAAACACTAACTCTGTTTGCTAGCCACTGATTATCTCCTCCCCCTCCCTGATTACTATCTCAGGCAGAAACAGACTGTTTCCAACCTCCTTGAACATAAGCTGAGCTTCTGATGCCAAATTTCTCAATTGCAAAGACAGCCTATTTCTACTTCCATAATATTGCCTGCTTCCTTCCTGTCTCAATCCTTTTGCTGCTGAAATCCTCATCCATGCTTTTGTTGCCTCCAGACTTTTTTTCCCTGGCCTGCCTCCCATCTTCCACCCTCCACAAACCTTTACGTTTATCCAAAGCTCCTCTGCCCATGTACTAACTCGCACCATCTCTGTGCACGCTGATCTACATTGGCTTCCAATCCAACAACGCCTCAATTTTAAAACTCTTGTCCTCGAGTTCAGATCTTTCTTTGGCCTCACCCCTCCCAATCTCTGTGATCTCCTCTGGCTCTACAAAACTCCAAGAACTCTGCATTCCTACAATTCTGGTGTCTTGTGTTTCTCCTGCTTTCTTTGCCTCACCATGGGGACCCTTTCTTCAGGTGTCCAGGCCCTAAACTCTGAAATTTCATCCTTAAACCTCTCTGCATCACCACCTCTTCTTATAAGGCACTTCTTAAAATCTACCACTTTGACCAAGCTTGTCACAGGTTGTTGTTGCAGGAATGTGTGTGGCCAAAATGCTTCTACTCGGCGTGGGACTGAAAGCTGCAGTAGTGCAGGTGTTCATGCATTAACGATCACATTTTCTATAAAAACAAACTGAGGACAGTATCCTCGTTTACAAAATGCTTATAGATTGCTAAAACTGTACTTATGGTTTCACAGGTCGGCGCAGCATCGAGGGCCGAAGGGCCTGTACTGCGCTGTAATGTTCTAATGTTCTAATTTGCACAATTGTCCATAATTATTAATTCAGTTGAAATAAAATATAACATTTTTTTTTTCTCTTACAGTGGAATTCAGCTGCTGGTTTGACCACGTCAAGGACTGGTATGCTCACCGGGATGAATTCAACTTTTTGTTCATGACGTATGAGGAGATGAAGAAAGTAATGCTATTATGCAAATCTTGCATTTTTGTACATGTACAGGAACAGGAGGAGGTCATTTAGCCCCTTGAGCCTCTTCCGCCATTCAATGAAGTCATGGCTGATCTGTGACCTAACTCCATATACTCGCCTTTACGCTATATCCCTTAATATGGTTTGATTACAAAACTGGATCACTCTCAGATTTAAAATAAACAATTGACCTTGCATCAACTGCCGTTGTGGAAGAGTGTTCCTAACTTCCACGACTCTTTGCATTTTAAAAGTGTTTCCTAACTTCACTTCAAAAAAATTCTCATTGTTTTCAAATCTTGCCATGTCCTCACCCTTTCCTATTTCTGCATTTCCTCCAATCCTACAACCCTTCAAGATATCTGCACTCCTCTAATTCTGGTCTCTTGAACATTCCTGATTTTAATCGCTCTACCACTGGTGGCTGTGCCTTCAGCTACCTTGGTCCTAAGCTCTGGAATTCCCTCCCTAAACCTCTCCACCTATCTACCTCTCTTTCCTTCTTTCAGGCACCCCTTAAAACCTTTCACTTTCATCAAGCTTTTGGCCATTTGCCCTAATATCACCTTGCATGGCTCAGTGTCAAGTTTTGCTTTGTAATGCTTCTGTGAGGGGCCTTGGGACGTTTTGTTTTGTTAAAGGTGTCATATGGTAATACCAGTGGCCATAGTAGTGATCTGGCTTTAATTTTTTGACTATGTCCCCTAGTCCTATAATTATCAACCAGCAGAGATAGTTTCTTTGTCTATCCCAGCAGTTCCACTTAATACCTTGAAAACTTTGATCAAATCACCCTTTAACCTTCTAAATTCCAGCAAATACAACACTCGTGGTGTAATCTCTCCTCGTACTTTAATCCTTGGACTCCAGGTATCACAGGTATCATTCTGGTAAATCTACACTGAACTCCCTCCAAGGCTATCATTTAATTTCCTATGGTATGGTGCCCAGAACTGAACGCAATACTCCAGGTGCGGTCTAAACTTGGGCTTTCTGTAGCCATAGCCTAACTTCTGTGCCCTTTTTTTTTAATTCTAGTTCTCTAGATATAAAGGCCAGCATTCTGTTGGTCTTTTTGATTTTTTTTTTCTGCACCTGTGCATGATATTTTAATAATTTATGTACATGGACCCCTAAGTCTCCTTGGACCTCCTCTACTTTGAGCTTTTCACCATTTGGAAAGTACTCTGATCTATTTTTTTTTGCCATCTGTGAATAGATGAGGAATTGCCTGAGTCACCTATTTGCTTATGGAAAAACTCAACACTGGCAAATCTTATAATAACATTTTGAATTGAAGTGAAACATCATGTGACACATGGTCATCATATGGGCAATTAAATGGCTAATCTAGTTATATTTTGAGATGGTCACTAACATGGTGGATGATAGACAATGGATGCTGTCTCTATTGACTTTTAAAAGACATTTAACAAGGTTCCACACAGCAGGTTAGCAATAATGAAAGCACAAGAAGTTAGAGGTGACTTTGTGACTTTAATTGGTTGGGAGGTAGAAATAAAGAGACTGCTTGGGTGGGGTATGACAAGTGGTGTTCCCTAGTGATCTGTATTATCAGCTATTCAGCATCCATATTAATGGTTTGGTTGAAAGAATAGAGTTGGATATCCAAGTTTGCAGATGACACCAAGTTACCAGGTACAGCAATTTGTATAGATGGGTGGAGGCCATTGCAAAAGGACATACACTGGGTGGGAATACCTATGGCAGATTGGAGTTCAGTATGGGGAAGTGGTAGGTTTTGAATCTGTGAGAGACATATCAAAATATTTTCTCAATGGTGGTAGACTAGAAACTAAAAGATCTAGATGTCATGTGCACAAATCACCAAAAAATGTTGAACGGGTACAAAAATCCATACAAAAGACCAATGGAATACAGGCCCCAATTTCAAGGAATTTGTTGAGACCACATCTGGAGCATTGCACCCGGCCCCAGGCATAGGAAGAGGCATAGTGCAGATTCAAGTGGCAATCACACATAGAAAAGATCCTATTAGACCCAATGATCCCAGTATATACCTGCAGTAGTCCATACAATATTAAGGTGGTAATCAGAACTTGAACCTTGTTGATAAACCACTTTTATGTTTCTGTTTGCAATATCTGAACTGTGTGGAATAGCGTGGTACTTTCTGTAACTGAACATTTCAGCAAGTGTCAGCCTCACTGCACTAACATAATTTGTGTTACTCCATTCATGTTTTCAAAATCAAGACTAAAATCCTGAAAGAGGTAAATGCACAAATGGTTTTATTACAGTTTTTCTCCTAAAGAAAATACTTGCATTTATAAAGCACCTTTCGTGACCTCAAGACGTCCCAAAACGCTTTACAGCCAATGAAGTAACTTTTGAAGTGTAGTCACTACTGTAATGTAAGAGCAAGATTGGAGAAGAATTTCTGTGGTTACTATGCAGGTAGTTTCATGAGTTTATGCCTCTGACACACAGATTTGTTGGCTGCAAGCAAGCATTAGGAATTAATGAACTGAAACAAGGGGCTGAATTTTCCCCAAGGAGGCAGGAAACTGGGGTCGGGACTGTTCTCAGGTCCTGAGCATGCATCTGGTGGGAAACTGATTAAAGTCAAAGTTTTTACATGGGTGAGCCCTTAATTGGCATGGAGACAGGTTCCCTGTCCAGTTAAGGCAGTGGGAGGACTCGCGAAGCTGGAGGGCCAATCAGAGGCCTTTCAGCTTCAGAGAAGCACCTGGCTATAGTACAAGCTAAGTAACTGGGAGGGTGCCTCAACAAGAAGGAACCCTGTCGGCCAATTTCCAACAACGTAAGAAAAGAAAAAGTCACCACTGTGGTTGGGAGCCTCTCTACAGGGCGGCCTCTGGTTGTCGCCCCGCTCAGGCAGGGAGGGCCTGTAGGCCTGTCAGGAGTGCTGGCACCCCAGTATGCTGCTGGGTGCCCACCTGCAGGCAATTGTTCCAGCCCCTGTCATGTGGGGAAACTTGGAGGCCAACTGGAAAATCCTAGTCAGCCTCCATTGCTTACATTTAACAAGGCTCCAAACGAGCCGAATTGCCTACCCACCTCTTGGGGGCAATTGGCCTTCCCAGGCAGTGAATCCATGTTGGCCAAAATAGCTGATGTCGGAAAGCCAGCGCGCTGGCCAGCCTTTTAATTTTCGGGCCCTGTCTACCTTTGTTCCAGATGTCGGCGGGGCCCAAAGATTCAACCGAAGATTGAGACACATCAGATACGCAATCTTGGGTGTAGGCCCAAGCAGGAGTGCCAACTTGAAAAGAAAAGATCATTTCATTCTTATGTGTAGTAAAATCATAAACGCTTCATCAACTTCTCGAGGGCAATTGGGGATGGGCAATAAAATGCTGGCATTGCCAGTGGTGCTTACATCCATAAATGAATAAATAAAAAATTGTAATGCATTTATAATGTCATTCCCAGAGCGACCAGAGTATTCTTCTCCCAGTGTTATCAATTCCTGCCGTCTGGAGATTAATCAATAACTTTCCAATGAACTTTGGCAGGTGCAACTCTGACAAAACACAAGTTAAGCATGTAGAAATTAGACAGTACATCAATAGTTGCATCACCTACCCAATTATTAGTAATAATTATGGACTGATTTAGTACTCTTGCAAGGTTACCATTGAATAATTTGGGAGGTATTTCATTGTCAAGTGTGACAGAAACTGTTGCTACGCTTAACCTTCTAGGATAGGTAACATTATTATATCAATGCCCAACAGGATTTGAGAGCATCAATACAAAAAATGAGCAACTTTGTTGGAAGACAGTTGGATGATGAAAAACTGGACAGCGTGGTGGAGCACTGTCAATTCGATATAATGAAAAAGAATCCAATGGCCAACTATGAAGGAATTCCCACAAAATCCACAGATGGAGCATTTCTTCGAAAAGGTACCTTGTGTGAATTTTATAAATATGGATAGAACAAAGAACAGTACAGCACAGGAACAGGCCATTCGGCCCTCCAAGCCTGCGCCGATCTTGATGCCTGTCTAAACTAACACCTTCTGCACTTCTGGGGCCCATATCCCTCTATTCCCTTCCTATTCATGTATTTGTCAAGATGTCTCTTAAACGTCGCTATCGTGTATGCTTCCACCACCTCCCCTGGCAGCAAGTTCCAGGCACTCACCACCCTCTGTAAATAAAAAAACTTGCCTCGCACATCCCCTCTAAACGTTGCCCCTCGCACCTGAAACCTATGTCCCCTAGTAACTGACTCTTCCACCCTGGGAAAAAGCTTCTGACTATCCACTCTGTCCATGCCACTCATAACTTTGTAAACCTCTATCATGTCGCCCCTCCACCTCCGTCGTTCCAGTGTAAACAATCCAAGTTTTTCCAACCTCTCCTCATAGCTAATTCCCTCCAGACCAGGCAACATCCTGGTAAGCCTCCTCTGTACCCTCTCCAAAGCCTCCACGTCCTTCTGGTAGTGTGGCGACCAGAATTGCATGCAATATTCTAAGTGGGCCTAACTAAGGTTCTGTACAGCTGCAACATGACTTGCCAATTTTTATACTCTATGCCCCGACCGATGAAGGCAAGCATGCCGTATGCCTTCTTGACTACCTTATCCACCTGCGTTGCCACTTTCAGTGATCTGTGGACCTGTACGCCCAGATCTCTCTGCCTGTCAATACTCCTAAGAGTTCTGCCATTTACTGTATACCTCCCACCTGCATTAGACCTTCCAAAATGCATTACCTCACATTTGTCCGGATTAAACTCCATCTGCCATTTCTCCGCCCAAGTCTCCAACCGATCAATATCCTGCTGTATCCTCTGACAATCCTCATCATTATCCACAACTCCACCAACCTTTGTGTCGTCCGCAAACTTACTAATCAGACCAGCTACATTTTCCTCCAAATCATTTATATATACTACAAACAGCAAAGGTCCCAGCACTGATCCCTGCGGAACACCACTAGTCACATCCCTCTATTCAGAAAAACACCCATCCACTGATACCCTCTGTCTTCTGTGACTGAGCCAGTTCTGTATCCATCTTGCCAGCTCACCTCTGATCCTGTGTGACTTCACCTTTTGTACCAGTCTGCCATGCAGGACCTTGTCAAAGGCTTTACTGAAGTCCATATAGATAACATCCACTGCCCTTCCTTCATCAATCATCTTCATCACTTCCTCAAAACACTCAATCAAATTAGTGAGACACGACCTTCCCTTCACAAAACCATGCTGTCTCTCGCTAATAAGTTCGTTTGTTTCCAAATGGGAGTAAATCCCGTCCCGAAGAATCCTTTCTAATAGTTTCCCTACCACTGACGTAAGGCTCACCCGGCCTATAATTTCCTGGATTATCCTTGCCACCCTTCTTAAACAAAGGCACAACATTGGCTATTCTCCAGTCCTCTGGGACCTCACCTGTAGCCAATGAGGATGCAAAGATTTCTGTCAAGGCCCCAGCAATTTCTTCCCTTGCCTCCCTTAGTATTCTGGGGTAGATCCCATCAGGCCCTGGGGACTTATCTACCTTAATGCTTTGCAAGACACCCAACACCACCTCTCTTTTGATAATGAGATGACTGAGACTATCTGCACTCCCTTCCCTAGGCTCATCATCCACCAAGTCCTTCTCTTTGGTGAATACTGATGCAAAGTACTCATTTAGTACCTCGCCCATTTCCTCTGGCTCCACGCGTGGATTCCCATCTCTGTCCTTGAGTGGGCCAACCCTTTCCCTGGTTACCCTCCTGCTCTTTATATACGTATAAAAAGCCTTGGGATTTTCCTTAATCCTGTTTGCCAATGACTTTTCATGACCCCTTTTAGCCCTCCTAATTCCTTGCTTTTGTTCTTTCCTACTGTCTTTATATTCCTCAAGTGTTTCATCTGTTCCTAGCCTTCCAGCCCTTACAAATGCTTCCTTTTTTCTTTTTGACTAGGCTCACAATATCCCATGATATCCAAGCTTCCTGAAACTTGCCAAACTTGTCTGTCTTCCTCACAGGAACATGCTGGTACTGGATTCTAATCAGCTGACGTTTGAAAGACTCCCACATGTCAGATGTTGATCTGGAGTTTATGAATTTGTGCTTCTGGTGCCATACTTTTCATTTTGGGCATACATATCAGGGATTTGCGCATAGAGGTCAGAGCGTTGGGGAAAAAAAAGAAAATGAATGGTCGGAAAATTGTCTAGAGCATGCTGACCTCAGAAACCAAGTCCCTGATGAGCATTCCTGTTGCACAAAGCTTTATGATTGGAGTATAAATTTGTAACACCTACCTCATGAAGTAGAGTTTCTGGTAAAGCAGTTAGTGTTGCATCAGTTAATTTTAAATTGAACAGCTAATGTGTGTCATGAGGCTGAATGCAGATCGAAAGGATTAAATACTGTGTGGAATATGGTGGTTTGTGAACTGGTGAGTCCACATGCGTGACCAGCTGATCAAGAATGAAGCCTACTTTTTCATCTTGTAAGATCGGTATGCTGGAGGTTTACATAATTTAGCTTTGGGTATCTTTGCAGAAGAATAAAATGATGTTATTTCCTGCTTTTAAGTTCTTTATAAACCTAAACATTGTGACTTAAAAATACTAATTTCAAGTGGTATTAAATGCTACAAACAACATAAAGACCCTGATGCCAAAATTCCTCAAGAATTCCACTAGCATCCTCTGAAAAATTGTTTCCCCTGCTACTGGAAGTTTGCAATTTGCCATGTATGGGGTAGAAGGTCTTTTCATCCCTTACAAAGCAAATAATGCTAAAATGGCAGTGCCAAGGGAGTGAAACCAGGGGTGAAGACTCCCTATAGTAGGAAATCTGTTCTCTGGCTCTACTGGGACCTGGCATATTAGTGAATGCCAGTGAAGTGAAGTTTTCAAGTCTCCACATATGCAGAATATAGGCCTCTGTGTGGGCCTCTGGTCAAAGAAGTGGCCTGAATCCATGAGTTATTCTCTAAATCTTTTGATATCTGCCCCATACCCAGGGGCTGAGGAATATAGCTGGAGTCAGGAAAGGTGGAAGCCTGGGTGACTCCTCACCACCAATGAATGCTGGAGATTCCAGCTACATGTTTCAGGCAGGCACTTGTGATGTGCCAATATTGGCACTTCTCATGCTAATTAGGTCCCTCTCTTCTGACCCTGCAAACACTGGTGGGGCCAGCACTGGAGGGCACCATCGGATACTATTTCAACAGTTATATCGGGATTGTCTCTCAAGGCATTTTCTCCTCCAATAGAAGCTGAAACTAAGTTTATGGAAAGGAAAAAGATCAAAAGGAAATTAGGGATGAGGAGTGCCATTCAGACCATCATCTTTCATCCATCCAGAAAGACCCCCAATTGCACACCAGTTGTTTTTTTACATGATTTTATGGTTTTCACCTTCATTACATTATCTGGAAGTCCATTCAGTGTGTTGACCATTCTTTGTGTGAAGAAAAGCATCTTGATATTGGTCCTAAATTTATGTTTCACTAGTTCGAATCAGTGTCCCCTTGTACTATTCACACAAAATAATTTTCTGGAATTACCTTTTCCATATCACTTACTATGTCGTATAGCTCAATGAGGTCACAAGGTCAATTTAACTTGATCCTGCACAGTCGGAAATAAGCAGTGAACATTTTTTACATCCTGCCCAATTTTCATTTTCCATTAAAGTGAATGGAAAGGAAATTGGCAGCATTTAAAATGAGAACAGTTAAAATTGACACCCACCTCTCAGATGTCTCCTTTCAAGGCTGAAAATCTCTGGCTATTCTCAACTCTCCTTTATAATTCAGTAACAGTCAGAACCATCCTCACATCTTTGCACTGCTTTCAATGGTTGAATGTCTCCCTTGTGTCTCAGGACCCAGAACTTGACAGTACTCAGTGTGGTGTAATCAGAGCATTGAATTGTTTGTTCATGACTTTCTCTGATGTGTATGTGACACTAGAAAGGTTTAAAATTGATAAGGGGGAGGTATTCGATAGGCTTTCAGTACTTAACGTGGATAAGGCATCAGGACAGGATGAGATGCATCCAAGGACACTGAGGGAAGAGAGAGTGGAAGTTGCGGAGGCACTGGCCATAATTTTCCTGTCTTCCTTAGATTCGGGAGGGGTGCCAGAGGACTGGAGAATTGCAAATGTTACACCCTTGTTGAAAAAAGGGTGTAAAGATAAGCCCAGTAACTACAGGCCTGTCAGTTTAACTTGGGTGGCGGGAAAAATTCTAGAAAGCGTAATTCGGGACAAAATTAATAGTCACACGGACAAATGCGGCTTAATTAAAGAAAACCAGCATGGATTTCTTAAGGGAAAATCATGTTTAACTAACTTGCTGGAGTTTTTTGAGGAGGTATCGGAGAGGGTTGATGAGGACAATGCAGTTGATGTGGTGTAGATTGACTTTTTTACTTTAGTTTAGTTTAGAGATACAGCACTGAAACAGGCCCTTCGGCCCACCGAGTCTGTGCCGACCATCAACCACCATTTATACTAATCCGACACTAATCCCATATTCCTACCACATCCCCACCTGACCCTATATTTCCCTACCACCTACCTATACTAGGGACAATTTTATTAGGTGTAGGTAGGTGGTAGGGGAATTGAGGGAAGGTGGGGATATGAGAGGGTAGTGGGATTAGTGTAAATGGGTGGTTGAGGGTCGGCACGGACCCGGTGGGCCAAAGGGCCTGTTTCAGTGCTGTATCTCTAAAGATAAAATAAATAAATAAAATACTATATAAATATTTTTATTATAACCCAGAAGTCTTGTGCAAATGTAAAGACATCCTTCACACACTAGCCTTCAGCTAATACACTCAATCTTCATTCAATAGAAACTGGCTCATTGTTGTCAATGAAAAGCAAGTAGCCAGAGACTGTTCTCTTAACATCAAAGGGCTAACCTCCTACAAAGAGTAGACCAAATCACTCAACATTAGCCGTGGAAGATGCCAACATTGATGGGACTGTGCAAGCCTCAAGTTAGTGGGTGAAGACCGAGAAATTCATCTGTTACATTCCTTGAAAGCAGCAAGCCAGCAGAAAAATCCTCTCTTTTCACTGTCCCTTCAATCTCTTTAGATTCTGCATATCTACTCTTAAGTGGGTCCACTGCAGCAAATAAGTGAGAAGATAAACAACTGTCAGGACTTTTTCCTTAATGCTTGTTCCTGGGATGTTGTAAATGCCCCTTTTTTTTTCTCCATTCCCAATTGCCCCGAGAAAGTGTTGGCAGGCCGCCTTCTTGAACCATTGCAGTCCTTGTAGTGGTTTCCCCACAATGGTGTTGAGTCAGTATTCCAGGATATTGATCATGCAGGATGAGAGGATTGTGTGTAACTTGTAGGGGAAACTTGGAGGTGATGTGGTCTGCTGGTGATGCTGAGGCTTAGTCCTCATCCGTAGACGCATAGCGGGTTAGAAAGAATACTGTGCGTTGGACTTAACCTGAAGGCAGAGTAAATGCAATAGTAGTGGTGGTGATAAATGGAGCTATTTAAACAGGTAAGAATACATCGGTAATAATCTGCATATGAATCCCCCTTTGCAGCCTTGGATAAAGAAATCACTGAATTATACTTTTTATGTTCCAGTGCCTTCTTAGCACCTGAGGCCATTTCCATGTTCAAGTCTTTCTGAATTACAAAGCTATGCAGAGCACAGAAAGTTACATCTGTGGGAGACATGCTGCGGAGCATATAACAGTGCTTCTAATCTGTTCAGGCAGGGAATCCTACCCATATACTAACTCAATAATTGCTTGAGTTGATGAATGGGCCAAATGTAGCACTCCGTATCTTGTATTTTAGCCATTTGCCAAGGGATTGTGAACCACTGAGGCAGAGGGTAAGCCTCATCACCCAAAAGCCATAGGACATTTCACTGTCAACCGTGAATAGATCAGGAAGGCCAGAAAGGCATTTGATACAGTGCCGCACAACAGACTGAGCAAAGTTATAGTTTGTGGAATAAACGGGACAGTAGCAACATGGATATGGAATTGGCTGAGTCTCAGGAAACAGAGTAGTGGTTAATGGATGTTTAATGGAAGAATGTGCAGGGGAACGGAGAGATAGCAGGGGAGTGGCACTAGGCGAATTGCTGATTCGGAGGGCCAGTGCAGACATGATGGGCCGAATGACTGCCTCCCGTGCTGTAACATTTGTAATTCTGTATTCCAGGATTCTATTGGTTTTGTTAATTGCTGCTCTGTATTTGAGATGTTAGTTGTTGAGGTTACTAAAATTCCTATGTCATCCTTAGCTTTTTAACACCACACATGAAACACCTGTTGCCCATTTTTTCTTCCCATGTTCAATGCTTTGCACTTGGCCTCATTTAAATTTGCCAACTTAAATCTGCAGACTTGCATTTTTTGTCCAACTCATTGTTATTTCTAAGCTAATAATAATCAAAACAAGAAATGCTGGAACCACTCAGCAAGCCTGGCAGCATCTGTGGAAAGAGAAGCAGAGTTAACATTTCAAGTCAGTGACCCTTCTTCGGTCACTAACTCGAAACGTTAACTCTGCTTCTCTTTCCACAGATGCTGCCAGACCTGCTGAGTGGTTCCAGCATTTCTTGTTTTTATTTCAGATTTCCAGCATCCGCAGTATTTAGCTGTTATTTCTAAGCTGTCTCCTTTGATTCCACTGCTCATCCTCTTGCAGTTTGCATTGAGTTAATGAATCCAAGTCACTGATGCAAATTAGCAACATTAGTGGTTCCAAAATTGAGCCATGGGATATTCCACTTAGCACTTCCCCCCCCCCCCCCACCGCCCCCCAACAAGATAACTCTTTTGTAAGTGCAAATTCCTTTCTACCTTCAGCTAATTGCTTATCTTTTTCCAAGGTTTACCTGAATCCCCACAACTTTGTGCTTAATAGCTTTTTGTATGGAACTTTTATCAAATACCTTTGAAAGCCTAGATACAAACATGTCATAAGGCATTTTACAGTCCACACCATTTACAACTTCCTCAAAGAAGTCAAGGGAATAGAAATTGGACTTCATTGCACTTTATTTAGAGATACAGCACTGAAACAGGCCCTTCAGCCCACCGAGTCTGTGCCGACCAACAACCACCCATTTTATACTAATCCTACATTAACCCCATATTCCCTACCACATCCCCACCATTCTCCTACCTACACTCGGGGCAATTTACAATGGCCAATTTACCTATCAACCTGTAAGTCTTTGGCTGTGGGAGGAAACCGGAGCACCCGGCGGAAACCCACGCGGTCACAGGGAGAACTTGCAAACTCCACACAGGCAGTACCCAGAACTGAACCTGGGTCGCTGGAGCTGTGAGGCTACGGTGCTAACCATTGCACCACTGTGCCACCCCACAGGCGTAAAATGGGCGTAACAAGGAGCAAATTTGGAGACAATGTCCCATGTCCAAAGGATTCTTGGAAAGCATCTGATCCAGTGTTGGGTCAGGCCATTTTTTTTTTTCAGATATCCTTGCCAATCATCTAAAACAAGTGTTGGGCTCCTTACAGATGTTAATGAAGGGCCTAATGCCCATCTATGGCCCTTTATCATAATTGAATTGTGATGAGTAGAGCAGGAGCTGGGGCTGCTCTGTTCAGGATTCTTCAGTGGCCACTGCGGCTAAAGAAGCAGCCATCAACAAACAGTAAGTTTTCTTTTATAAAAAAAAAGGGAAATTGTATCTGTGAAGCCAGGAGGATGAGAATGCTGTCCCAACTCCACGTTTCGGAACATCCGCCCCACCGCAACCACTACCCCTCCCCCTCTTCATTTTTGCTTATTGTGATGATCCTTTTCATGGATTTTCATTTTTCTTTTCAGGTGTAATTGGAGACTGGAAAAATCACTTCACTGTGGCTCAATCTGAAATGTTTGACAGAATTTTCCAAGAAAGAATGAAGGAGGTGCCGTTAGAGTTTATCTGGGACAATGAATAAATAAAATGCAACAGTTAACAGAATGTGATGTTCTAGAAACAAATGAAAGAAAATGTTTGCAGACCATGCATACATGTATCTCTAAACAATTTATTTGTGCTGAATTATACTAAGAAGGGTGAATTTATACATTTTAAATATAGGTGAAATCTATAAGCTTAGGTACAGGTTGAGCATTAACCATTTGACTACTATTAATCGTCCAAATCCTGTGGATTGACAAATAATTGGTGATTTGGATATTTTTGGTATATGATTAGGGAAGACATTTGTAATTTCTGCATTTGAAAATCGAGGCAGATACTCAAAAGTGAAGGGATTGTCAACCATATTCAAAAATTCTGTAAAATAAAGAATATCTTTGTAATATTTCCTAAAAATCAGACTTTTGTCATGTATTTCTCAAAGTCCATGCATGGGAAAATTTATGAAGTTATGGAGCATGCATGGTGTCAATGATTCTTAGTCTAACATCAGAGCTTGGATGTGTTAGTTTTTGATTGAAGTTCTTTCAGTTAGTTAATGGTTGTTTTATTTTTCCATGAAAAAATGTATAAATGTAGATATTCAGCTGTAAGATTTTAAAAAAATTGCTACAAAATACTAAAGACATTTCTACCAAATTACAGGAACTGGCCATTCAGCCCAATTATGAACTATGCAGGTGTTTGTTCCACTCAAGCCTCCGCCCCCTTTATTTACTTCATCTTCCCCTTTCAACATATTGTCCAATTCCTTTCTCTCTCATGTACTAGCTTCCCCTTAAATGCATTGATGATATTTGCCTCAAATATTCCATGTGGTATCGTTCACAACCTTGCTGTTGTCTGACCCCAAGATGAACTTCTGAACACACATCTGCACTACCTCTAAGATTGCCTACTTCCACTTCCATGATATCATCTGACTTCGATCCTGCCTCAGCTCATCTGCTGCTGAAATCCTTATCCATGCCTTTGTTACCTCAACACGTGACTTTTCCGATGCATTTCTGGCCGGCCTCCCATCTGCAGCTCTACATAAACTTGTGCTCGTCCAAAACTCTGCTTCCTATATCTTAACTTGCTTCAAGTTTCGTTCACCCACCATCCCTCTGCTTGCTAACCTACATTGGCTTCCAGGTTGACAATACCTCAGTTTTAAAATCCACATCCTGTTTTCAAATCCCTCCATGGCCTCGTCCCTTCCTTTCTCTGTAACCACCTCCAACCCAACAAGCCTTTGAGATTTCTGCACTCCTCCAATTCTGGCCTCTTCCACATCTTTAATTTTAATTGCTCCATCATTGGATGCTGTGCTTTCAGCTGCCTTGGCCCTAAGCTGTGGAATTTCTTACTAAACCTCTGTCTCTTTAACTCGCTGTTATGACCAGGTGAGAAAGAGGTCTAGGGTTCCCTTTCAGTCTTCACCTGGTCTTATCATAACAGGGTTTTATTGTTTAAACACAATGTTTTTATCTCCCCCTTAGTGAATCCTTGTTCACCGCTTTCCAATTATAAGGCAAAGAAACCACAAACAAGCTTTCTTAGATTTAAAGAAGAAAAGTTGAAAGTTATTAAACTTTAACCTAATTAGAGTTTAAGTTTATGCCTACGGATACACGACGCACCCAGGCTAGCATGCATATGCGATGCATGCCGATCGAGACAGAAAGAAAACTGAAGAAATAAAGTGGAAAAGTTTGAGGCACCATCTGAGGAGGTTTTTTGTGTTATAGTTCTTCGAGCTTACTGTAGTGTTCTTGATTGTACGTAGATCTTGTTTTTTCATTGGGGCTCAGAATTCTTCTTAAATCTTCGCTGTAGGAGACTTTGCTCTCTTGGGGTTCATGTGTCTTCAGTGTATTTGGAGTTCTGTGAGAAAGAGATGGGAGCTTGCAGACAGGAGGGGCTGTGGCGATCCAGCCACGAGAGAGCTTCTCAGTCCAGGAGCATTCTGTTTTCTGCTGAAACTGTTAGTTGCCCAGCAGGTTTGTCATGTGACTAGCTGGTTTGACCATGTCAGTTTGTGTATTCGGCCATCTTAGCAGTCAGCCTGGAATACGAGCTCCCCCACCTTCAACGTCTGGTGATGAAAATCCACTGTGGATTGAATGTGTCCGGGACTGGTCCTTTCCAAACACTGTCTGTTAATATGCAAATATCTTTCCAGCCAAGATCTGGCAATATTTTAAAGTAAATACTTTCTTCACTTCAACAACAGTTTGAAATTTAATATCCATGTGGTGAAATTAATATGCCTCATGCTTGGCAGGTGGGGGCCTGCCTGAAATCTCCATACTCAGTGGAATGAAATGCAATTTGAGAAAAGTGCAATTCATTAAAAGGGTGGAGAGAAAAATGCAAGGTACAGAAAAAAAACATGTATTTCTCTCATTCATTCCCATTCATTCATAAATCCTCAAACTTATTACAGCCTGTCTTCTCTTGGTGCCAGTGCTGCTTTAATTGCCCCCTTTTTGGCATTCCAATAAGCATGTGACTTTTTGGGGGTGAGGGTGTAGTTTCTCTTCCGTTTGCCCATTTCCATGGCTGCCCAGGGTCTTTGTTCCTGCTGGGGTAATTTTGTTTTCTCAGGAGAGTCAGTAGTGGGTGGGTCTATCCTGAACTCTCTATCACTGCTTTGCTGAGTCATGCAAAGGCTTTTGACATTATAGGGATGGATGTTTTTCTTTTTTTTCTGACTGCAGTTGGAGGATTCTTTGCTAATCTCCCCTTTGTCCCAGAGGACACTCCTGTGTGCAGAGTCTACTACACTCCACTGTGGCACTTTGACCAGATGAGGCATCACACTCATGGTTTCTGTGCCCCCTAGAGGTCTCTCTTTGTCTTTGCAGGTTCCTGTAAATGCTGTTAGCAACTCTGGTGGGGTGCTTCTAGTGTCTGCATTTACGTCGGAGGATGTGGGGTCTAACTTTTCAAATTTCTTGGGGTTAGCTGACTGAACAGTAGGGGTTTTCATCCAGGATTCATTCTGGATTTCCTTTAACCTGCCCTCTTGGTCACCTTTTCCCTTCCCCTTCTAAGCTTTTGCTAGCCTTATGCCTGCCTGTCGCCTTTTGTTCTCAGTGGGGGTCCCTGACAGTTCACCAGCCCTCTGCTGGAGGGTCCTCCTAATACCGGTACAGAACTTAGGGATGCAGGTTTCACTGTAGGTTGGGGTTTCTCCTCAACCTGGCATATGTGGCAACTCCTGCAGTACTCCATCACATCTTTGTGGAGGTTTGGCCAGTCAAACTGCTGTCTTATGCAGGCTTTGGTCTTTCATATACCAGCATGTACACCCACTGTAGTCTCATGGGCCCTTCTTAATATTTCTCTCTGGTACCTCTGCCGCACCACTAACTGGTGAACTACTGTCCACTCCTTGCTCTCAGGTCTGTGAGGAGAACTCCAATTCCTCATCAGTACCTCATTCTTTAAATAGTAGCAATCAGTGACTCCCTCTGCTTCACTTTCAGATTGGGCAGCCTGTGCTAACTCTCTCAATACTGGATCAGCTTGCTGAGCCTCAGCTAGGGAAAATCCATTTAATTCATTCCCTGGGTCTCCTAACTTTCAAAAGAAAGTCTCAGACAGACAGACTTGGTCATCTGCCTTCAGTGCTATTTCAGTCTCCTGAGGGAGCTGGTTTGATCCACTACAAATTCAGGGACTCTGCAGGGGTCTGGCTCCTGCCACTGCCCTGGCTCTCTGACCTCCTGCAGTCTTTCTTTCACTACTGGGGGCGTTACCACCTTCACCCCCACCAGATCATTACCTAGGAGTAGGTCAACCCCGTCCACAGGCAAACTAGGGACAATCCCTACAGTCACCTGTCCCAAAACTAGGTCGCACTCCATGTGCACCCAGTGTACAGGTACAGGCATACACTGCCCTCCAATACCATTCACTAGCATTCTGGTGTTCGCTGCACTCTCTGGGGGGCAGGTCAGGCCTTTTCCAGTAAAAGGGATATAGTGGCCCCGGTATCCTGAGAATTACTATGAGCTTGCTTGCCTCACTCGAGGGGTATGGGGTTCCTTTCCCTTCAGACACAAAACCCAGATAGCCTTCAGGAATCCTATTAGCATTTCCTGCACTTGCAGCGTGAGATTCCTGGGTCTCACTCTTACTGCAGTTAAAGCCACAGCTTGTTCTGCTATGCTTTACAACTGGTGCACTTCTTCACTGAGCGGGTATGACCCTACAGGTTTTCCCTTTAGTTTCCAGCAGTCAGCTTTTAAATGCCCTGCTTTATTACAATGGAAGCACACAGGTCTCTGGGTCTCACTCATGCTCACAACACCTTCCTGTTTGGCTAGAGGAGGGCCCCCTGTGTCTCCTGCTTTTCTTTCTCTCCCAGAACTGCTTGGGCTCCTTTCCCACCCTTTGTCCTTTTCAGATTTGTGGGATGACCAGGAAAGGTTCTGCTGAGGAAAGCAACTTATAAAGCAAACTCATCGGCCAGAATGGCCGCTTGCTGGGCTCTCTGAACTGGCTGCTCCTCTACATGTGTCTTTATGGAGAGTGGGAGAGAGTTTTTAAATTCCTCTAACAGAACTACTTCCCTGAGATTCTTCTAACTGAGCTGTACTTTAAAAGCCCTCAGCCCCTGATCAAAAGCCAACTGCTCACTTCTTTCAAACTCCAAATAAGTTTCATTAGCTTGATTTTTGAGGGCTCTAAACTTTTGGCAATAGGCTTCAGTTACTGATTCATATGCCCAGGATAGCACATTTTGTCATGTCATAATTTGATAAACTCTCAACTGGCAACAAGGAATAAACCTCATGGGCTTATCCAGTTAGCTTGCTTTGCAGTGAAAGAGGCCAGGTCTCAGCTGGCCATTTTAGCTGCCTTGCCAGTTTCTTAAAGCCCACAAAAATTACTTCTACATCCTCCTCATTGAATCTTGGAATTAGTTGAGCTAGTTTTAACAATTTTGTACCCAGCCCTGAATTCTGCTGCTCCATATTGGTCATGCTTTCACTGGGGTTACTCTGTCACCCCCTAGTTAACTCAAGCCGCTTCAGCTCTCTTCACATTGCTTTCAGAATATTCTTTCTCTCCCTCGCCTGCTTTTCATTTTCTTCACCTTCCTTCTGGAAGGCTCTTTCTTTCTCCCTCTCCTCTAATTCAAGTTTCCTCTGTTCCAATTGTAGCTTTGCTAGCAATGCCCTGTCATGATCTACTTCTAACCCTGTTTCTGCTTCAGATTCAAGGGAAAAGTGGTTGGCCACTAGCCTTAGGAATTCAGACTTTCTATCCTTGCCACCTATAGTCATCCCACACTGCTCAGCCATTTTCCTCAACTCTTCCCTAGGCAGTGCTTTTAACTTATCCCAGGTTACTTCACCCTGGCTTAGAGAGCTACTAGCTTCAGTTAGTATTCAAGCACACACAACCACAAGAATATCTGTATTGAAATCTTGCTCTTTTTTGCTAGAGTGGTTGGGGAGGGTTTAAACTAAAATGGCAGGGGGATGGGAACCTTTGCAAGGAGTCAGAGGAGGGGGGGGGGATCAAAGACCAGAACAAAAGACAGTAAGGGGAACAAGAAAAGTGATAGGCAGAGAAATCAAGGTCCAGAATCAAACCGGGCCACAGTGAAAAATCTTGGGAAGAGGGCAAGTAATGTTAAAAAGACAAGCTTTAAGGCTTTGTGCCTTAACGCGCAGAGCATTCGCAATAAAGTGGATGAATTAATCGCGCAAATAGATGTAAACCGCTATGATATAGTCGGGATTACGGAGACATGGCTGCAAGGTGACCAGGGATGGGAAATGAACGTCCAGGGATATTCAGTATTTAGGAAGGACAGACAAAAAGCAAAAGGTGGTGGAGTTGCATTGCTGGTTAAAGAGGAAATTAATGCAATAGTGAGGAAAGATATTAGCTCTGACAATGTGGAATCTGTATGGGTAGAGCTGAGAAACACTAAGGGGCAAAAAACATTAGTGGGAGTTGTATATAGACCCCCAAACTGTAGTGGTGATGTTGGGAATGGCATTAAACAGGAAATTATAGATGCATGCGATAAAGGAACATCTGTAATTATGGGTGACCTTAATCTGCATATAGACTGGGCAAATCAAATTAGTGACAACACCGTAGAGGAGGAATTCTTGGAGCGTATACGGGATGGTTTTCTGGACCATAACGTTGAAAAACCAACTAGAGAACAGGCCATCCTAGGCTGGGTATTGTGTAATGAGAGAGGAATAATTGACAATCTAGTGGTGCGAGACCTCTTGGGGACGAGTGACCATAATATGATAGAATTTGTCCATCAAGATGGAGAGTGATGTAGTTGATTCTGAGACAAGGGTCCTGAATCTTAGTAAAGGAAGCTAAGAAGGTATGAGGCACGAGTTGGCCATGACGGATTGGGAAACGTTACTTAAAGGGATGATGGTGGATAGGCAATGGCAAACATGTAAAGAGCGCATGGATGAACTGCAACGATTGTTTATCCCGGACTGGCGCAAAAGTAAAATGGAAAAGGTAGCCAAACCATGGTTTACGAGGGAAATTAGAGATAGCATTAGATCCAAGGAAGAGGCATATAAATTTACCAGAAAAAACAACAGACCTGAGGATTGGGAGCAGTTTAGAATTCAGGAAAGGAGGACCAAGGGATTGATTAAGAAGGGGAAAATAGAGTACAAGAGCAAGCTTGCGGGGAACATAAAAACTGACTGTAAAAGTTTCTATAGGTATATGAAGAGAAAAAGATTGGTGAAGACAAATATAGGTCCCTTACAGTCAAAAACAGGGGAATTATTGGGAATAAAGAAATGGCTGACCAACTAAATACATACTTTGGTTCTGTCTTCACAAAGGAGGACACAAATATCATACCAGAAATGTTGGGGAACACAGGGTTTAGTGAGAGAGAGGAACTGAAGGAAATCAGTATTAGTAGAGAAATGGTGTTGGAGAAATTGATGGAATTGAAGGCCGATGAATCCCCAGGGCCTGATGGTATGTACCCCAGAGTACTTAAAGAAGTGGCCCTCGAAATAGTGGATGCATTGGTGGTCATCTTCCAAGATTCTATAGACTCTGGAACAATTCCTACAGATTGGAGGGTAGCTAATGTAACCCCACTATTTAAAAAGGGAGGTAGAGAGAAAGCAGGGAACTTTTGGCTAGTCAGCCTGACGTCGGTAGTGGGGAAACTTCTAGAGTCCGTTATCAAAAATTTTATAGCAGAGCACTTGGAGAACAGTGGTAGATTCGGGCAGAGTCAGCATGGATTTATGAAAGGGAAATCATGCTTGACAAATCTACTAGAATTCTTTGAGGATGTAACTAGTAGAGTTGATGAGGGGGAGCCAGTGGATGTGGTTTATTTGGACTTTCAAAAGGCTTTCGACAAAATCCCACATAAGAGATTAGCGTGTAAAGTTAAAGCACATGGGATTGGGGATGGTATATTGCGATGGATAGAAAATTGGTTGGCGGACAGGAAAAAAAGAGTAGGGATAAATGGGTCTTTTTCCGAAGGGCAGGCAGTGACTAGTTGGGTACCGCAGGGATCGGTGCTAGGACCCCAGCTATTCACAATATATATTAATGATTTAGATGAGGGAACTAAATGTAATATCTCCAGATTTGCAGATGACGCAAAACTGGGTGGGAGGGTGAGTTGTGAGGAGGATGCAGAGAGGCTTCAGGGTGATTTGGACAAGTTGAGTGAGTGGGCTAATGCATGGCAGATGCAGTATGATGTGGAAAAATATGAGGTTATCCACTTTGGTAGCAAAAACAGGAAGGCAGATTATTATCTGAACGGCTATAAACTGAGAGAGGGGAATATGCGGCGAGACCTGGGTGTTCTCGTACACCAGTCGCTGAAGGTAAGCATGCAGGTACAACAGGCGGTAAAAAAGGCAAATGTTATGTTGGCCTTCATAGCAAGAGGATTCGAGTACAGGAGCAGGGATGTCTTGCTGCAATTATATAGGGCCTTGGTGAGGCCACACTCGGAATATTGTGTGCAGTTTTGGTCTCCTTATCTGAGGAAGGATGTTCTTGCTATAGAGGGATTGCAGCAAAGGTTTACCAGACTGATTCCTGGGATGGCGGGATTGACATATGAGGAGCGATTGAGTCGGTTAGGATTATATTCGCTGGAATTCAGAAGAGTGAGGGGGGATCTCATAGCAACCTATAAAATTCTAACAGGACTTGACAGGGTAGATGCAGGAAGGATGCTCCTGACGGTGGTGGAGTCCAGAACCAGGGGTCATTGTCTAAGGATACGGGGTAAACCTTCCAGGACTGAGATGAGGAGAAATTTCTTCACCCAGAGAGTGGTGAGCCTGTGGAATTTGCTGCCATAGAAAGCAGTTGAGGCCAACACATTGAATGTTTTCAAGAAGGAGTTCGATATAGTTTTTTAGTTTTAGAGCTACAGCACTGAAACAGGCCCTTCGGCCCACCAAGTCTGTGCTGACCATCAACCACCCATATATATACTAATCCTACACTAATCCCATATTCCTCCCACATCCCCACCTGTCCCTATATTTCCCTACCACCTACCTATACTAGGGACAATTTATAACGGCCAATTTATCTACCAACCTGCAAGTCTTTTGGCTTGTGGGAGGAAACCGGAGCACCCGGAGAAAACCCACACAGACACAGGGAGAACTTGCAAACTCCACACAGGCAGTACCCTGAATTGAACCCGGGTCGCTGGAGCTGTGAGGCTGCAGTGCTAACCACTGCGCCACTGTATAGCTCTTAGGTCTAAAGGGATCAAAGGGTATGGGGCGAAAGCCGGAACAGGCTACTGAGTTGGATGATCAGCCATAATCATAATGAATGGCGGAGCAGGCTCGAAGGGCCAAATGGCCTACTCCTGCTCCTATTTTCTATGTTTCTATGTTTCGATTGTGAACAATTTGGCTTCCCACTTCTAATTTCTCTCACTTGTCTGTGGGTCAATTCAGGACGCTGGCACCCAAATTTCTGTTACGACCAGGTGAGAAAGAGTCTAGGGTTCCCTTTCAACCTTCACCTCATCTTAGAATAACAGGGTTTTATTTTTAAGCAGTGTTTTTATCTCCCCCTTGGTGAATCCCTGTTCACAGTTTTCCAACTATAAGGCAAAGAAACCAGATTTAAAGAAGAAAAGTTGAAATTTATTAAACTTAAACTTTAATTTGGTTAATGTCTATGTATATATGACGCACCCAGGCTAGCATGCATTTGTGATGCATGCCGATAGAAAGAAAACTGAAGAAATAAAGTGGAAAAGTTTGAGGCAATATCTGAGGAAGTTTTTTGTGTTATCATTCTTTGAGCTTACTGTAGAGTCCTTGATTGTAGGTAGATCTTACTTTTCATTGGGGCTCAGAATTCTTCTTAAACCTTGTTCGCTGTAGGAGACTTTGCTCTCATGGGGTTCATGTGTCTTCAGTGGATTTGGAGTTCCGTGAGAAAGAGATGGGAGCAGGCAGACAGGAGAGGCTGTGGTGAGCCAGCTAGGAGAGATCTTCTCAGTCCAGGAGCATTCTGCTTTCTGCCCAAACTGTTAGTACAAATTCAAAGAAAGTCAGGTTGCCCAGCAGGTTTTTGTGTGACTAGCTGGTTTGACCATGTCCATTTGTGTATTCGGCCAAATTAGTCAACCTGGAATATGAGCTCCCCCACCTTCAACATCTGGTGATCAAAAGTCCATTATGGTTTTAATGTGTCAGGGAATGGTCCTTTGTCCTTACCAAGCACTGTCTGTTAATATGCAAATGTCTTTTTAGCCAAGATCTGGCAATTTCTTAAAGCAAGTCCTTTCTTCACTTCAACAACAGTTTGAAATTTAATGTCCATGTGGCAAAATTATTATGCCTCATGTTTGGCAGGTGGGGACCTGCATGACACTCTCCCTCCTCTTTTAAGACTCTCCTTAAAACCTATGTCCTTTGATCATTTGTCCTGATGTCTCCTTCTGTGGCTTGGCATTAAAAATGTCTTTATTGGTATAAGTCTCATTAAGCACGATGGGATGTTTTGCTAAGTTAAAGGTGCTTTATAAATGCAAGTTCTTGTTAATGTTATGGTAGCAAGTTCTGCATTTAGTATTGACTCATTGTCTGTTTGACTTATCTCTCCCCTATGGAAAAGCAACTTTCAAAATGTTGTCACTGTCTGCATATAGTTTTTTTCTCCCTAGATAGTACATATTGCAGTCACAGTGTGGTGATGGATATTGATTCCTGTGGCAGGGGCACTGATTAATCACTCTATACTGGATGATGTTGAGCTTCCAAATGGCTGCATCCATTCAGGGAGGTGATGGGCATTTCATTACACTCTTGACTTGATCCTTGTAGATGGCGAAGAGGCTTTGCGGATCAAAATGAGTTACTTGTCACAAAGTACTGTGGGTGGAATTTTATCTGACAATAGGTGCGGGGTGGCTGGGATCCATGCGGGGTTAAAGCCCTGAAAAATGATGGCGTGTGGGTAACCTGACATGTTCCTGCTCACTTCTGCATTTAACATGGGCATGCTCAGAAGCGAGTGGGAAACCCCGAAGCTGCTGGGTTAGACATTTAAAGTTATTAACTAGCAATTAACTCCCCCACCAATTTAACCTACCAATCTGGATTTAACTGCCAGTGCATAGGTTTCCCGAGCTGTGTGGATCTCGCCAGAGTCCACAAGGTGACCGTACAGCGGGAATTCATTCAGCATTGTAACTGACATGATAGAAAACCTTTAAATAGGGAAACTGAATAGCTGTAGCCATGCCTATGGGAAAGGCTTGGACTATATAAGCTCTTGGCTTGAGAATGTGATTTCCCAGATTTACAAGACAGTAGCAACGTTGTGGAAGTCATTTTATGTACCTTTCACCTTACTCAATTGGTCTAAACTTACCTGTTCTCAGTCTTCATGGTAGCATGGCTGCTCCACAGGACAGAGGGGAAGGTCACAGAGCTGCAGCTTAAGGAGGCAATACCCCTAAAACAGGATCGACAGACAAAGGATTGGCATCATCAACATAACAGAGCAACAGTGCCTTAAACAGGAGGTTTAGGCTCTTGTGCCAGCTCATTGCTGACATCTGCAGTAACATGGAACAAGACCTTCTTCCAAGAGGGCCAGTTGGGCACACAGTGCCAGTGGCCATCAAGGTCACCATAGGCATGAATATGTTCACCTCCAGCTCCTTCCAGGCAAGAGCTGGCAACATCTGCAGGATCTAACAATCTGCAGCCCACAAGTCCATATCCCAATTACCAGAGGCCATGTTTGCCAAGGCCACCCAATAAGTGCACTTTGACAATGATAAGGCCAGCCAGACTTGGAGAGCTCTAGCCTTTGCTGTAGTGGCTGGATTTTCACAGGTTCAGGGAATTGAAGACTGCATACATGTAGCAATCAAGGTACCCTCTGAACATCCTGGAGTATTCATCCACCAAAAGGGATTCCACTCTTTCAAAGTGCAGCTTGTTTATGATCACCACAGTTTAGTAACCATGTGTGCACAAGATTTCCTGGAAGCTGCCATGCCTCCTACATCCTGGGCCAGTCAAGTTGATCACCTGTTTGCACCTCTGAGCAGATGGAGTGGGTGGCTCCATCAAGACAAGGGCTCTCCTCTGAGGACCTGGCTGATGACCTCTCAGAAGACCTGGCAATGAAGCTGAGAAGTACTGCAAGTGCCACATCACCCACAAGAGCAATCATTGATCAAGCCATTGGCTTGACTGATCTGGGGGCGCGCTTCAGTATGCATGAACAAGGATGCTCAGAATGGTGATGGACTGTTGTGCCTTGCACAACATAGTGCTGTGCCCAGAGAAGGTTGGAGCTTCAGGGAGGAAGAATCGGCAGACAGCTTGGTATCCTCTGACAAGGAGAAGGGAAAGGAGCATAATCTGTCCAGAGTGGCTACAGCCATACATCTGGCTGCCAGAGAAGCCTGCATTGGCCTCATAGATGCATGGTTCAGATAGCGTACAAGCCTGAAGTCATATAACACTGTAAACCTGAATGGTCTGCATACCGCTCCCTCCCCACCCAGCATAAATCATTCCCACAGTCATCAGTTGCTCCATTGCAAGCACATATTTTGCACTTATTCCACTCTGAGTGTGCCATTCTGATAGGACCTGTTGTCCATTGGGGAATTGAAATGCAACCGTGAAGCAGGCAGGATAATGGCCAGGTCGGATAAAAACTTCCCTCATTTAGAGTTGCACAAATGAAACAACATTGGCATTGCTGCAAGAGTTCCTCAGGGCAGTGTCCTAGGCCAAACCATCTTCAGCTGCTTCATCAATGACCTTCCCTTCTTCGTAAGGTCAGAAGTGAGGATGTTCGCTAATGATTACATGGTGTTCAGTAACATTCACAACACCTCAGATACTGAAGCAGCCCATGCCTGCATGCAGCAAGGTCTGGACAACATGCAGACTTGGGCTGATACGTGGCAAGTAACATTTGTGCCAGGCAATGACCATCTCCAACAAGAGAGAATCTAACCATCTGCCTTTGACATTCAACAGCATTACCATTGCTGAATCCCCCACTATCAACATCCTGGGGATTACCATTGACCAGAAACTGAACTGGACCAGCCATATAAATACTGTGGCCAGAAGTGCAGGTCAGAGGCTGGAATTCAGAAGCAAGTATCTCCTGACTGCTGCTCCAGAATTTCCTTCCTCTTGGATGAACCTCCAAGCTCAGCACTTATGCCTTGCTCCCTCCACTGCTGTTCCTGACTCCAACACTTGCTTCTGCTCTCTTATGACATGCATCTCACCATGTGATGTCCTATCTACCACTATTCCCGTCCCCACTGAGGTGTGTTTCTGTGCTGGTGGAGGGTGTGCTTCAGTTCTGTGGCGTGGCTTCCATAGAGTCCTCGGGCTCCAGCTGCTCCCTTGCCCTACAAGGACCTTTGGGAGATGAAAGACATTAATTAGAACAGATATTTGCACGGGTGAGATTTTGGGCCCAATTTTTGCAATGGGGAGAAGTCCTGCTGTCGGGATTGAAAGCGGGAGTTGACCCCACGCCGGCAGGCAATGCAACCTTGGGGCAGCATTTTACCGGCAGCAGCCAATTAACAGGTCTCCGCCAGGACCAGTATCCATTTGAGGATGGTTGCTGGCCCAATCAGAGGATTGAAGCCTCTGCAGTACTGCCCTTAGAGGTAGCCACTGCTGAGGCTGCAAGGTGAAAGAGAGGGCGCCTCCATGGCGAGGCACCCTTGAAGACCAAGTAAGTTTTGGGGTCAGGCAGGCTGGCTCCAGCGATCGGGTTGGGGGTTCTTGGAGAGCGTGGGAGAGACCTTCAGGCAGTGACACTATAGCCACAGGGTCAGCCATTGCCACTGGGGAGCCTCTTCGTGGGCCATGGAGCACCCATAAACGAGCCCCCACCCTCCCCCCCCACCCCTGGGTACATGCTGGCAGCTGCCAGAATTTACTGGCACCAGTAAAATGCCAGAAGTGGGTGATGCCCATAAGCATTACCTGGCATTTACATGGTGCAAATGTTACCTGTCACTGGTCAACCCAAGCCTGGATGTTGTCTTGATTCCGCTGTAGGTTGGCATGAACTGTTTCAGGGACAGAGTAATTTGTGAATGCTGCTGAATAATACAGAATCATTATTAGAAGGTCATCCCTGACCTTGTGATAGAGTAAAGGTAATTGATGAAATGGCTGATTGTTGGTCTGAGAAGAATTTCCCTGAGCAACTCCTGCAGCAATGTCTTGGGGATGTGGTGATTTATCTTCAACAAGCTCCTGAGTGGAGCAATCCCAGCTCCTTTGTGTCAGATATGACTCCAGCCACTGGATGATTTTCCCTCTGGCCCCCATTCCTTTCTGTTTTGACAGGGCACTTGGTGCTGTCCTTGACTTCATAGCAAGACTGTTTAAAGAATTACATTTTTACATTTGGAAAGGATTTATTTTGTTTGGGGGTGGAGAGGAAGCAAAGGAACCAGGGATACTGTCACAAGAGCAAATGACACAATGTTGTGATTTGTTGTGATTTATGATATTCTAGCATGTGTTTATAAAGAAACACAATAAGGTGTGTTCCTTTTTTCATGTAAATAATTGTTTTCTATGTTTTAAGGGAAATGTTCCAATCATTTTTTTTTTGTCGTTGACTGGGCATTTTCGTTTTACTCTGAAAACTCAATGGAAAGAGTAATCAATACGTAGTGAATTACATGAGTGTGTATTTTTTTTAGCATGTTTAAACTAAAGAAATCATGTATTCTAATTTTAATGTGGGGTTTTTAACTCAGTGATTAGCTTCTTTCATTATTGAATGATTAGTTATTTCAGCTGGTGCATTGGATAACATATACTGATGCTAAGCAATAAATCTTATTAACCATTTACAATATTTGCCCTTTTAAATTAATAACTTTTTTAAGACAATGTGAACTCTTTTTTGATTATTTTCTTACCCCTTCCCAGTTTTTTCCATTCTAATGTCTCAGTATATTAGTTCCTGCCAAGGTAGGGGATGCAATCTGTTCAGGCAGTGACAAGCTTACCAGCATACTATGCTGATTGGTTTGTATCAGCTGCAAGATGTACAAAAGTTTTAAAGAAAACGAGGGCTCATGAAACTAAGAACATTAGCAAACTGACTTGGCAACAGGGAAGAGATATCAATGACAAATTCAATTTATTTTTGGTCAATTGGATATTTATCAGAATCCCTAATTCACCTGAGAATCTCCAAACCAAGCTACTGAGAAATCCATATAGGTAAAGAAAGAATGGACATATGTTCATATAGTCCTAATCACAAACCCAGAATGTCCCAAAGCTTTTCACAGCAAATTAAGTATTTTCAAGTGACTGTTGTAATGTAGGAAAACACAGCAGTTAATTAGCCCTAATTGAACCAATAGAGTAGCAAGTCAATTTCCCCAATGCCAAAAAACAATAGCCTGTTCTGGACGATTGTTCCCTGAACAACTGGTTCAAAATAATCTAAAATGCATGCATGAATTAAATGTTGTCCAGGACACCGGGTAAAAGGGGTTACCACCATACTACAAGTGAAATTATGGAAGTATTAACCAAAGGCTTTAAGGGATATAGGACAAAGACTCATGGAGGCATGTGGAGTTAGGGCATTTGTTATGACTGAGGTGGGGGGAGTTCACTGTTTGTTCTAGTCCCACTTCTCCACAGGTCACAACATATGTTTAAATATTCCTACTTACCGATATGGTCAATCACACACTCCATTTTACCCAGAATAAAATGCATCAACCAGGTTTCTTTAATAAATAACAAAATTATTAATTTATTATAAAACAAGTCTTAACCAATAATGAAGTAAAACATCCACAAACAAATTGAAATATTAAAGCCCCTTATTTATCTTAGCCCCTCACATACGCACACATACACACACCAGTTAACCAAGAAAAATAAAAGGGATTTTTGTCTATAGCACTGTTACAAAGAAAGAAAAAAAAAGACACTTAGGCAGAATACTTGTTCTTGGTTTTGGTTTGGCGTCCCAAATACGTATTTGTCACTGGGATCTTCTGAGAACAATTCTTTCCAGGCGAGGTTGAAGATCAGTTTGGGTAGGCTTTCCAAGAAAATGAAGCTACAGAGGCTTTAGATAGGTCTTACAGCAGAACTGCGGCAAGAAGAGTTTCAGTTCCCACACATTCGATATGAAGGGTTTCTTTAAATACAGTTGGAATTAGGAAACTGACACACTGTATGCAGAGTTTCTTTTCAAGAGAGAGAGAGAGTTGGGTCTCCTTTGGCAGGCAAAAACCAACTGTCTGTTGTAACAGTTCAAACTGAAACTAAAAACATTCCAAAAGTCAAGCCTCCTGACCTCTATAAATCTTGACCTGTCACTTCTTTGTAAACATCTCACCAAGTCAAAAACAACCCCTTCTGGGTGATTATCCACAAATAGTTGCCTTCCAGTAAGACTTTTTTACAAGCCCAATCCAGGAAGCTTCTGGTGACTTCTTTAAAAAAAAAGTTCAGCATCTCTTCAAGATTCCAGATGAATCCATGTCCATAATTCAACTATATGTCCTTAAAACATATTTTACACAAAAAAGTAGAAGTGCACTTGTAACACATGAATCAGCCATAATATCACTGAATGGCAGAACAGGCTCGAGGGGCTCCTGTATCAATGTGGAGCTGGACCAATTCTGAGGAAATTTGCAACTCATGTAATTTAGCAGCGCAGTGATTAGTATTAGTGATAATATATTAATATATGAATATAGTAATTGGATTTGAAAGTGATTTTCTTACAGAGCTATATGGAGCTGAGTGGTAGGAATCCCAGCTTCCACTGGTGAGCCAGGTTAGTTATCCAATCATCAAGAATTTCTTACAATATGGTGGGTTTGGCTGATTATAATACCAGATTAATGAGTCTGCTATTTAGTCTGCTCCTTTCGAATAATGCCATGGGATCCTTTATACCCACTTGAATAGGTGGATGGGAATTCAGCTGAAAGTCTAATTCAAAAGTTAGCAGTGCAGCACTCCCTCTGCACTACACTGAAGTGTCAGCTTAAAAATGTGCACAACTCTCTGATGTAGTTCTTGAACGCCTGACCTTGTGCCTCAGAACCAAGACACACCAAGAAAGTCTGCCTGATTTAAGAGTTCAAACTTTCTCTACAGGGACACATCACATCCTATAAGAGAAGGGACAGTACTGGACCTAATCCTAGTGAATGAAGCTGGACAAGAGGTGGAAGTGTCAGTGGGGGAGCATTTCGGGGATAGCGACCATAACTCTGTACGATTTAAGGTAGTTATGGAAAAGGACAAAGATGGACTGGAAATAAAGATACTGAATTGGGAAAAGGCCAATTTGAATATGATAAAATAGAATCTGTCCAAAGTGGACTGGGAGTAGCTACTTGTCAGAAAGTCTACATCAGACCAGTGGGAGTCATTCAAAAATGAAATAGTGAGAGCTCAGGGCCAACATGTTCCCATAAAGGTGAAGGGTAGGACCAACAAGTCCAGGGAACCCTGGATGTCAAGGGATATAGAGGATTAGATAAGGAAAAAAAGGGAGGCTTATGGCAGATTCAGAGGGCTGAAAACAGTGGAGGCCCTAGAGGATAATAGAAAGTGTGTGTGTGTGGGGGGGGGGGGGGGGGGGGGGAGTGGGGGGGGGGGGGGGGGTCCTGAAACATTAACTCTGCTTCTCTCTCCACAGATGCTAACAGACCTGCTGAGTATTTTCAGCATTTCTTGTTTTTATTTCAGATTTCCAGCATCCGCAGTATTTTGCTTTTATTTTAGTATGAAAAAACATTGGCGGGCAAGATAAAGGAAAATCCCAAGGAATTTTAGAAGTATATTAGGGGCAAGA
This sequence comes from Heterodontus francisci, assembly GCF_036365525.1. Classification (NCBI taxonomy): domain Eukaryota; kingdom Metazoa; phylum Chordata; class Chondrichthyes; order Heterodontiformes; family Heterodontidae; genus Heterodontus; species Heterodontus francisci. The sequence continues at coordinate 118,089,940 of NC_090373.1, read as the reverse complement.
GGATAACCAGGGAAAGAGTAGGGCCCATTAGGACCCAAAGTGGCAAACTGTGTGTGGAATCAGAGGATGTAGGTGAGGTTTTAAATGATTACTTTTCATCTGTGTTCACTATGGAGAAGGACAATGTAGGTGTAGAGACCAGTGAGGGGAATTGTGATATACTTGAACAAATTAGCATTGAAAGGGATGAGGTATTAGTGGTTTCAGCGGGTTTAAAAATAGATAAGATGAGATGTATCCCAGGCTGTTATGTGAGGCAAGGGAGGAGATAGCAGGGGCCCTGACACAAATTTTCAAATCCTCTCTGGCCACAGGAGAGATGCCAGAGGACTGGAGGACAGCAAATGTGGTACCATTATTCAAGAAGGGTATCACGGATAAACCAGGTAATTACAGGCCGGTGAGTCTAATGTCAGTGGCAGGGAAACTATTGGAAAAAATTCTGAGGGACAGGAATAATCTCCACTTGGAGAGGCAGGGATTAATCAAGGATAGTCAGCATAGCTTTGTCATGGGGAGGTCATGTCTAAAAAACTTGATAAAATTTTTCAAGGAGGTGAGTAGATGTTCAGATGAGGGTAAAGCAATTGATGTAGTCTACATGGACTTCAGTAAGGCTTTTGATAAGGTCCCGCATGGGAGATTGGTTAACAAGGTAAGAGCCCATGGGATCCAGAACAATTTGGCAAATTGGATCCAAAACTGGCTTAGAGGCAAGAGGCAGAGGGTGATGGTCGAGGGTTGTTTTTGTGAGTGGAAGTCTGTGACCAGTGGTATACCGCAGGGATCGGTGCTGGGACCCTTGCTGTTTGTAGTGTACAGTAATGATTTAGACATGAATATAGGAGTTATGATCAGTAAGTTTGTAGATGACATGAAAATTGGTGGTGTCTTAGATAATGAGGAGGAGAGCCTTCAATTACTGGATGATATAGATGGGCTGGTAAGATGGGCGGAGCAGTGGCAAATGGAATTTAATCCTGAGAAGTGTGAAGTGATGCATTTTGGGAGGACTAACAAGGCAAGGGAATATACAATGGATGGTAGGACCCTAGGAAGTACAGAGGGTCAAAGGGACCTTGATGTACTTGTCCATAGATCACTGATGGCAGCAGCACAGGTAGATAAGGTGGTTAGGAAGGCATATGGGATTCTTGCCTTTATTAGCCGAGGCATATAATATAAGAGGAAGGAGGTTATGGTGGAGCTGTATAAAACGCTAATTAGGCCACCGCTGGAGTACTGTGTACAATTCTGGTCTTCGCACTATATGAAGGATGTGATTGCACTGGAGAGGGTGCAAAGGAGATTCACCAGGATGTTGCCCAGGCTGGATTTTATTTTATTTAGAGATACAGCACTGAAACAGGCCCTTCGGCCCACCAAGTCTGTGCTGACCAACAACCACCCATTTATAGTAACCCGACAGTAATTCCATATTCCCTACCACCTACCTACATTAGGGGCAATTTATAATGGCCAATTTACCTATCACCTGCAAGTCTTTGGCTGTAGGAGGAAACCAGAGCACCCGGCGAAAACCCACACAGTCATAGGGAGAACTTGCAAACTCCGCACAGGCAGTACCCAGAATTGAACCCAGGTCCCTGGAGCTGTGAGGCTGCGGTGCTAACCACTGCGCCACTGTGCCGCCCAAATTATTTCAGCTATGAAGAGAGACTGGATAGGCTAGGGTTGTTTTCCCTAGAGCAGAGAAGGCTGAGGGGGGACATGATTGAGGTATACAAAATTATGAGGGGCATAGATAGGTTAGATAGGAAGAAACTTTTTCCCTTAGCAGAGGTGTCAATAACCAGGAGGTATAGATTTAAAGTAAGGGGCAGGAGGTTCAGAGGGGATTTGAGGAAAAATGTTTTCACCCAGAGTGTGATTGGAATATGGAACACACTGCCTGAAGGGGTGGTAGAGGTAGGAACCCTCACAACATTTAAGAAGTATTTAGATGAGCACATGAAATGCCATAACATACAAGGCTAGGATCAAGTGCTGGAAAATGGGATTAGAATCGATAGGTGCTTGATGGCCGGCACAGACACAATGGGCCAAAGGGCTTGTTTCTGTGCTGTATAACTTTATGACTCCATGACTCTAATTACCCAAATTCAGAGAATCTAGTTTCAGGTGGACAGAAGCCAGAGGTACGCACAGGTTGATTGTTAATGACCAGGTATTTCCTTGGAGATAGTCCCACTCCGCCACTGTAAATGGGATTTCAGCTGCACTTTCGGGAAAGTTATAGCATTGGAGGTCATAACCTGCTAGTGCAGCATACTGGTAAGCTTGCCACTGCTTGCCAATTTAGGACCAGTCTATCTGTTAGGGAATTGGTCGCTGCTGCTTAAAACCTTCACCTATTTTGACAAATTTCTAAACAACAGATCTAACTGCACAGTTACTTCTGTTGTCCCCCTAAGGATTTATCGTTGGCACCCTCCTATTTCTCATCTACATGCTGTCTCTTGGCGACTTCATCCGAAAGCAGACCATTTTTTACATGTATGCTGACAACACCCAGTTCTACCTCACCACCACCTCTCTCGACTCTTCCATTGTTGCTAAATTATCAGACTCATTATCTGACATCTTGTACTGAATGAGCAGAAATTTCCTCTAATTAAGAATTGGGAAGATTGAAGCCATTGTTTTTGGTACCTGGTCCAAACTCCATTCCCCAGCTACTGACTCCATCCCTTTTCCTGACAATTGTCTGAGCCTAAACCAAACTGTTACAAACTTGGTGTCATATTTGACCCTAAGATGAACTTCCAAACACATATCCACACCATCACTAAGACCGTCTATTTCCACCTCTGTTGCATTGCTTGACTTCGCCCTGCCTCAGCTCATCTGCTGCTGAAACCCTCATTCATGCCGTCTTTACCTGTAGCCTTGACTATTCAATATTAGTTAGTTAGTTAGAGATACAGCACTGAAACAGGCCCTTCGGCCCACCAAGTCTCTGCTGACTATTAACCACCCATTTATACTAATCCTACACTAATTCCATATTCCTACCACATCCCCACCTGTCACTATATTTCCCTACCACCTACCTATACTAGGGACAATTCATAATGGCCAATTTACCTATCAACCTGCAAGTCTTTGGCATGTGGGAGGAAACCGGAGCACCCGGAGGAAACCCACGCAGACACAGGGAGAACTTGCAAACTCCACATACGCAGTACCCAGAATTGAACCCGGGTTGCTGGAGCTGTGAGGCTGCGGTGCTAACCACTGCGCCACTGTGCCGCCCTCAATGCACTTATGGCTGGCTTCCCACATTCTACTCTCTGTAAACTAGGCCCTAAGCACTGGAGTTCCCTCCCACTCTCTAGCTCTCTTTCCTTCCTTAAGACACTCCTTAAAACCTACCTCTTAGACAAAGCTTTTGGTCATCTGATCTAATATCTCCTTATGTGGCGTAGTATCATATTTTGCTTTATAACGCTCCTGTGAAGTGCCTGGGGATATTTTATTATGTTATATGGTGGCACAGTGGTTAGCACCGCAGCCTCACAGCTCCAGTGGACCCGGGTTCGATTCTGGGTACTGCCTGCGCGGAATTTTCAAGTTCTCCCTGTGACTGTGTGGGATTTTGTCAGGTGCTCCGGTTTCCTTGCACAGCCAAAGACTTGCAGGTTGATGGGTAAATTGGCCATTATAAATTGTCCCTAGTATAGGTAGGTGGTAGGGGAATTGAGAGAAGGTGGGGGTATGAGAGGGTAGTGAGATTAGTGTAAATGGGTGGTTGAGGGTCGGCACAGACCCGGTGGGCCGAAGGGCCTGTTTCAGTGCTGTATCTCTAAAGATAAAATAAAATAAATAAAATACTATATAAACTCCATCTGCCATTTCTCTGTCCAAGTCTCCAACCGATCAAGATTCTGCTGTATCCTCTGACAATCCTCATCACTATCCGCAACTCCACCAACCTTTGTGTCGTCCGCAAACTTACTAATCAGACTAGCTACATTTCCCTCCAAATCATTTATATATACTACAAACAGCAAAGGTCCCAGCACTGATCCCTGCGGAACACCACTAGTCACATCCCTCCATTCAGAAAAACACCCATCCACTGATACCCTCTGTCTTCTATGACCGAGCCAGTTCTGTATCCATCTTGCCAGCTCACCTCTGATCCCGTGTGACTTCACCTTTTGTACCAGTCTGCCATGCGGGACCTTGTCAAAGGCTTTACTAAAGTCCATATAGATAACATCCACTGCCCTTCCTTCATCAATCATCTTCGTCACTTCCTCAAAAAACTCAATCAAATTAGTGAGACACGACCTTCCCTTCACAAAACCATGCTGTCTCTCGCTAATAAGTTCATTTGTTTCCAAATGGGAGTAAATTCCGTCCCGAATAATCCTCTCTAATAGTTTCCCTACCACTGACGTAAGGCTCACCGGCCTATAATTTCCTGAATTATCCTTGCCACCCTTCTTAAACAAAGGCACAACATTGGCTATTCTCCAGTCCTCTGGGACCTCACCTGTAGCCAATGAGGATGCAAAGATTTCTGTCAAGGCCCCAGCAATTTCTTCCCTTGCCTCCCTCAGTATTCTAGGGTAGATCCCATCAGGCCCTGGGGACTTATCTACCTTAATGCTTTGTAAGACACCCAATACCACCTCTCTTTTGATAATGAGATGACTGAGACTATCTGCACTCCCTTCCCTAGGCTCATCATCCACCAAGTCCTTCTCTTTGGTGAATACTGATGCAAAGTACTCATTTAGTACCTCGCCCAATTCCTCTGGCTCCATACATAGATTCCCATCTCTGTCCTTGAGTGGGCCAACCCTTTCCCTGGTTACCCTCTTGCTCTTTATATACGTATAAAAAGCCTTGGGATTTTCCTTAATCCTGTTTGCCAATGATTTTTCATGACCCCTTTTAGCCCTCCTAATTCCTTGCTTATGTTCCTTCCTACTGTCTTTATATTCCTCAAGTGTTTCATCTGTTCCTAGCCTTCCAGCCCTTACAAATGCTTCCTTTTTTCTTTTTGACTAGGCTCACAATATCCCGTGATATCCAAGCTTCCCGAAACTTGCCAAACTTGTCTTTCTTCCTCACAGGAACATGCTGGTACTTGATTCTAATCAGCTGACGTTTGAAAGACTCCCACATGTCAGATGTTGATCTTGAGTTTATGAATTTGTGCTTCTGGTGCCATACTTTTCATTTTGGGCATACATATCAGGGATTTGCGCATAGAGGTCAGAGCGTTGGGGAAAAAAAAGAAAATGAATGGTCGGAAAATTGTCTAGAGCATGCTGACCTCAGAAACCAAGTCCCTGATGAGCATTCCTGTTGCACAAAGCTTTATGATTGGAGTATGAATTTGTAACACCTACCTCATGAAGTAGAGTTTCTGGTAAAGCAGTTAGTGTTGCATCAGTTAATTTTAAATTGAACAGCTGATGTGTGGCATGAGGCTGAATGCAGATAGAAATGATTAAATACTGTGTGGAATATGGTGGTTTGTGAACTGGTGAGCCCACATGCGTGACCAGCTGATCAAGAATGAAGCCTACTTTTTCATCTTGTAAGATCGGTATGCTGGAGGTTTACATAATTTAGCTTTGGGAATCTTTGCAGAAGAATAAAATGATGTTATTTCCTGCTTTTAAGTTCTTTATAAACCTAAACATTGTGACTTAAAAATACTAATTTCAAGTGGTATTAAATGCTACAAACAACATAAAGACCCTGATGCCAAAATTCCTCAAGAATTCCACTAGCATCCTGCTAGGATTGCATTGGAACCCTCTGAAAAATTGTTTCCCCTGCTACTGGAAGTTTGCAATTTGCCATGTATGGGGTAGAAGGTCTTTTCATCCCTTACAAAGCAAATAATGCTAAAATGGCAGTGCCAAGGGAGTGAAACCAGGGGTGAAGACTCCCTATAGTAGGAAATCTGTTCTCTGGCTCTACTGGGACCTGGCATATTAGTGAAGGCCAATGAAGTGAAGTTTTCAAGTCTCCACATATGCAGAATATAGGCCTCTGTGTGGGCCTCTGGTCAAAGAAGTGGCCTGAATCCATGAGTTATTCTCTAAATCTTTTGATATCTGCCCCATACCCAGGGGCTGAGGAATATAGCTGGAGTCAGGAAAGGTGGAAGCCTGGGTGACCCCTCACCACCAATGAATGCTGGAGATCCCAGCTACATGTTTCAGGCAGGCACTTGTGATGTGCCAATATTGGCACTTCTCATGCTAATTATGTCCCTCTCTTCTGACCCTGCAAACACTGGTGGGGTCAGCACTGGAGGGCACCATCGGATACTATTTCAACAGTTATATCGGGATTGTCTCTCAAGGCATTTTCTCCTCCAATAGAAGCTGAAACTAAGTTTATGGAAAGGAAAAAGATCAAAAGGAAATTAGGGATGAGGAGTGCCATTCAGACCATCATCTTTCATCCATCCAGAAAGACCCCCAATTGCACACCAGTTGTTTTTTTACATGATTTTATGGTTTTCACCTTCATTACATTATCTGGAAGTCCATTCAGTGTGTTGACCATTCTTTGTGTGAAGAAAAGCATCTTGATATTGGTCCTAAATTTATATTTCACTAGTTCGAATCAGTGTCCCCTTGTACTATTCACACAAAATAATTTTCTGGAATTACCTTTTCCATATCACTTACTATGTTGTATAGCTCAATGAGGTCACAAGGTCAATTTAACTTGTTCCTGCACAGTAGGAAATAAGCAGTGAACATTTGTTACATCCTGCCCAATTTTCATTTTCCATTAAAGTGAATGGAAAGGAAATTGGCAGCATTTAAAATGAGAACAGTTAAAATTGACACCCACCTCTCAGATGTCTCCTTTCAAGGCTGAAAAGCTCTGGCTATTCTCAACTCTCCCTTATAATTCAGTAACAGTCAGAACCATCCTCACATCTTTGCACTGCTTTCAATGGTTGAATGTCTCCCTTGTGTCTCAGGACCCAGAACTTGACAGTACTCAGTGTGGTGTAATCAGAGCATTGAATTGTTTGTTCATGACTTTCTCTGATGTGTATGTGACACTCGAAAGGACTGGAGAATTGCAAATGTTGCACCTTTGTTGAAAAAAGGGTGTAAAGATAAGCCCAGTGGCAAAAATAATGCAGTGGGGCCATTCACAGCTATTGTTTCAGAACTGTTTGGGCAGATGATTGTGACATCAGGTCTTCTTGAAGCAGCTGGCAGCTCTCGGCTGTGGACTGTCTAGTATACCTCACCCTAATCATGCAGAGATCCTCCTCTGAACTTAATAAGATCTGTGTGGCCTAATGGCTCAGCCGAAGTCATTTTAACCTAACTCACAGATTGGGAAACCCACAAGAACTGGTGGAATGCTGGTTTTATATCCCGACCAATATTGCTTTCCATTGACTTCAATGGAGTGGAAAATCAGGAGACTTTAAAACCAGTGTTGCACCTGATCTTATCAATTCCTTAAATGCTAAAATTGCCCCCTTAATATGTGATGCTGCCCCACTCATCTTTCCTCCCTTCTGTTTTCCACCTCTGCCAATTAAGGAATCATGATAAGAAACCCATATTAATATGTAAGAAGCCTTTAATTTGACCAGGGGTAGAAATGTTCTTAGATGAAGGCTTACCTCTACAAATGACCATAGTAACAGAAAAGTTTTCAAAACTATATGTAACCCTAAGTTGCAGAGCAGGCTCAAGGGGCCGAATGGCCAGCTCCGGCTCCTATTTCCTGTGTTGCCTTTCCAGGTTGAAGACTGCATGAAACATATCCACCCGTCAGTATCAGATGATGCTGGTAACAGGCACACCTCATTTAACTCATTGTCACTTACACTGACTGCAATGGTACTGCAAATTATGAGATTTGGTCCAACTACACTGGCCCTATGATTTGTTTAACTCTAAATGTGCATTCACACAAAGATAGAGCAGAGAGATAAAGGAGTCAGCAAGCTGAAACAAAAATGATCTGAACGTAAAATGATATAGAAACTCATCAGAAATCAGTCACCCCTAATTTCCAAGACAGAAAAGACTGTTGCAACATTTTTCCAACACTACAATACTGTAAGTAGCAAGCAAATCTGGCACTATTAGTAACTCCCCAATTTTAACCCTGCTTGCCCAGCTGGAAAGGTGCAGGGTGGAGGAGTTAAATTTCAGCCAGGCACGATCCAGTGTGTTCCCCCAGCATATACATCCTCGTCCAGTTGATATAAAGATTAAAATTCCGCACGACTATTGCACTACCTTAGTTACAAGCTGCTCTTAATCCTTGAAGAATTCTCTATCCAACAGTATTGGTACTGTTAGGAGGTCTATAACCTACTCCCACCAATGTTTTCTGTCCTTTGTTATTCCTAATCTCCACCTATACTGATTCAACATCCTGATCTTCTGAGCCAAGATCATTCCTCACACTTGTCTTTATGTTATCCTTTATTACCAGGGGTACCCCCAATCCCCCCACTTTCCATTTTCTCTGTCTTTATAATTCCCAGGTTTTCAGCAATGCTTCAGTCACATGCTACAGGCAGGCAGGGGCTTCATAAATATTTAAATGTCAGGGGCTGCTGATATAATTTGGATTCTGACATTTTTTTTAACAGCACGTTGTGCAGCTATGATCCACCAGTGCTCCCCCGATGCACAAGCAAACTTTGCATTCCTTCTGTCCTGGGCTTCTCAAGCTCCCAGTCTGCAATCTTCATGAACCCCCTCTCCTTATCAATAACCTTGCAGGGGACTGTTTCCTTGGGCCCCTAGTGCTGGCTTGTGGCCACACAATTTCTCCCTCCACCCTCTGGCCTGATATTTAAATGAGGCCAGGGAATAAAAATTGCCTGGGTCTCACACTGACACCATCGTGGGCCCTTCCCTACTGCTCTGGTCCCCGCAAGCCGCACTCTGGCCCCAGGTAAAAATCAGGCCTAGTTGAGCCTAGAGGTGTCAAAATTACAGATAAGGCTTTTAGTGGCAGAGGGCAAATGTAAGTGCTGAGGTGGACTGCAGAAGTCAATTTTGAAAGGAGGCATCTGAAAGATGATCACATCACGGTATGCAAGACAATAAACCATAGGGAGAAATCGAGAATAGTACTTTCAATTAACTTGCAAGAGTAGAACAGGAGACCACAGGTTTAAATAAATAAAAGACAAATTTAGAACTAATATCAAAAGATTCTTATTTACACAGGGTGATCAACACGTGGAGTAAACCAATTTCTAAGAACTAAGAGTGAAGATGATCCAAATGGTCTTCCTCTATAGTAATTACCTTGTGATCTTATGAGGTGGAAGTAACAATTTTATTGATGGATATGATGTGGAATTTGAATCTAACAGGCCACCAACAAATTCAGCCTAAACAAATTCCAGTTGGAGGATAGAATCAGTGGCGAGGGAGCAGAGTTTATATCAGGAGTCAAAATTGACGGCTTCTGTCTTCCCAGTGGTCAGTTGGAATTAAAATTGTATTACTGTCTTGAGGATTTGGGTATACATCTGATTCTGTGGTGAAGGAGATAGAAGTGGAATGGGACATTAAGAGCTTTTCACAACAAACATCAGAATGCCGATGGAATGCAATGGTCAGAATTCTGAAGTGATATCATCTGTCAGTCCCACCCCTTTCTCCAATAGCCACATGAAAGCAGGGAATGGCCTCTCATAGCTGGGTCTAGCCCCAAATTTCTCTTTTGCTCATCTGGGTAATTATGGCTTTGTTTTGCCATGGTCCCGGTAGGCTCTATTACACGTCTCCACACACATCTAGAGGTTTCTATCATTCTGACGAGTAATTGTGTGTGAGTGCACGCATGCCTGAATGTGAAATTCTGCAATTCACCTCATCTGTCAGTGTTTCTAAAGGAGTCGAATTCTGCAACTCATCATAAGATTCTGTTTTTTTGCAGTTTCAAATCAGTTCTTTGAAATTGGTATCTTTGACACAGCTGAACTGGAAGAGATCAGCTATACTCAGAAAACTATATTAAAGGAAGACATTTAGCATACATTCAGCCATGCAACACTCATTTTTTGGGTGTTAACAGGCCTACTGAAGCCCAATGTAAACACATGCACATTTCTAGCCAGAGGTGCCCCGGTCATTGTATCAAGAAAGGAAAACACAATAGATGACCTTTTCCAATGCTTGAAGCAGTTATTATGTCCATTGCAGTTAAGGAGTTAAATGCCTGCTTGAGGCTCCTCTCCAAGATTGGATTGCCCTGAGGCAGCTGGCAGCATTGCTGGCTACACACAGGGAAACCAGCCCTAAGGATTGCCTGCAACCAAGAAGGTAAGTAATTACATGAATGTGGACCAACGAGGAGCAGGAGTGCTTGCCCCAACCACATATTAAGGGAACTGATCATATTTATTATTTTCTACCACCAAGAATTAGAAGAAATTAATGTTGTTACCATGAAAATAGTATTCTGTTTGTTCATGTATTTTAGCCCATATTGGCCAATTCCAGATCAAATATAGTTTAGTCAGCTGCCAACTAAATCTCTTTCCAAAGATATTCAATGAAATTAATGGAGATTTTTGTCTTTGTGCAATAGTGTAAAGGGCACAATATCGGCTTGGCCATTTGTAAAAGACCTTTCATTTCTATTAAAATCAGTGGCCAAGCTGATATCATCCAGTTTATGTTATTGTCTAAAGTCAAATTTGCCCCCACTGATTTTAGGCCAATCACAATTCAATTCCTGGGAAGCATGCATCAACAGCATAAAACTGACCCTAACTTGGCACTAGTCAGGTACCTAACTCAGGGAAGCCATGGAACTACTGACGTGGGAAATTGAAAAATTCATAGTTCTTATGGTGTCTTTTGCTAGGCTAAGGCAAGTTGTTTGAAGAGAGTAGAGAGCTCCTGGGGTCCTCAATTTTAACTGTACCTGCCTAGTGGAATCCGCGATGGTGGTAGGGATAGTGCAAGCAGTTAAAATGAAGCCAGTCATTTATCCCTGCTGATCCCTCTGTCTTCCCGCCATGTCCTGATCTTCACCAGGTCTTTCGAGCAGGCGAGTGGAACACCCACAGGAGGGCAACGGGTCCATCTTTAAATATATGGCTCAGGTCCAATAATGTAATCAGCAGCTGATCTGCTATTTTAACAGGAAACCTGAGCAAGGGATCAGTGCTGGCTTCCCTATCAGGCCAAACCTGCCAGGAAGGAGATCATGGGCCAGAAGAGGTCCACCATGTAAGTTTTCAAATTTATTTTAGGTTTCTTTGTCAGCAAGGAGGAGTAGGATTGTTCCTCCAAGCCTCACATGGAAGCCTTGGTCTTCTCTTGCCCCGGGCTCCCCCACATCACAGGCAGAGCAGCCCGCCCATTCCCCAACCATCCCTGCCCAGATACAATTGCAGCTAAAACCCATGCCAATCACCTCCAAACACACGAGTGACTGCCAGGGACAGTCTCCCATGGCTCCCCCGTCGCAGTCTCCTACCGCCAAACTCCCATTCACTGGCCAGCCAACCAAGCAGTGGATCTGATTGGGCGCAGGCCGGCCTCTGGGATCACTTATGTAAATGGGCCACAATAACACAGGACATCCCAGATGTGCTGCCCAGTTTGAGGCTCCATACCCACTTACTCATCAAAATCAAGGCCCCCTACTCTACAGTTGGTTGTGCTGATACCTGATTTGGAAGTGCATGATGTTGACATTTATCGACAAAGGTGGAAAAGCTTACCTCTTGCACTGAGGAGCACAAAATGCGCCCTCTCAATCAAAAGGCTTTAAAAAAAAAACTTGATGCTGCAATAAAAATCTTCTTGGTGGCATGTTAATTTCCTGGGCAATGTGAGGTGATTGAACTTTGGAAGACATTAAAATTAATTTTATCAGCTTAATTGGCACTTCAGATTTTCTCCACCTCTTCTGAACGCTATATAAATGGGCAGGTTTTGTTTTTAGTTTAGGTTAAATTTCTTTAGTACAAAGTACCAAGGATTAAATGATACTGAGGTAAGCCATACAATATTACTGGGCTGATTACAGCAGAACCATATTCACAATTTAAACAATCTATTCAAGGCATGTGATTTAAACCTGTTTACATTTAAATCTTTGTACAGACTAAATCCAACTAAGAAAAGTATCAGTTTTATCAGAAGTCCTGATGGCAAGGTCTATAAAATATTACAAATGTAGTCATATTGAATACAATGCACAACAAACATTTATTAACAATCTTACAATAAAACAAAACTGGGAACAAATACTTGATGAGGAGCCTTGGGAAACGATTTATATCCCGTGAGTGGTTGACCTGATAAATCGCCAGTAATGAAATCTGAGTTGTCAGTGTCCCACAGCTTGTCGTCACATGTCCTGTTTATACCATAGCCGAGGTAAGTAGTTCAAATGCAATGGTATAAGTGAATTGAAAATATCAGTCGGTAGCACTCTCATCTTTAAGTCATAAGGTTGTGGGTTCAATCCCCACTCCAGAGCTCGGAAAATCTAGCAGAGTCCCACACTAACTTTGGCAGAAATCCAACAGAGCAGCTGGAACTAGGCTGGTAATTCACTATGTTAGAAGGAAGGAGCAACGTACATTTCTTTAGAGACTTTCATCAACTCAGCTCATCCCGAAACACTTCACAGCCAATGAAGTACTTTTGAAGTCTCGTCACTGTTAAATGTAGGGAAATGCATTACCAATTTGCACAAAGCAAGGCCCCACAAGCATCAATGAAATAATAAACAGATAACCTGTTTTAGTAGTGTTGATTGAGGGATAAATACAATCCAGGACAGCAGGAGGACTCCCCTGCTTTTCTTTGAGTGGGATCTTTCAAACATACCAAACAGCACACGCAGAACATCACTTAATCACAGAGTCAGAGAATCACAGAATTGTTATAGCACAGGAGGAGGCCATTCAGCCCATCGTGTCTGTGCTGGCTGTCCAAAGGAGCAATTCACCTAGTGTCACTCCCCTGCCTTCTCCCTGTAGTCCTGCACATTCTTCCTTTTCGGATAATACTGCAATTGCCTCTTGAATGCCTCGATTGAACCTGTCTCCACCACACTCTCAGGCAGTGCATTCCGGATTGTAGCCACTCACTGCGTGAAAAGTTTATCCTCGTGTCGCTATTGCTTCTTTTGTCAATTACCCTAAATCTGTGCCCTCTTATTCTTGATCTTTCCGCCAATGGGAACAGTTTTTCCCTATCTACTCTGCCCAGACCCCTCATGATTTTGAATACATCTATCAAATCTCCTCTCAACCTTCCCTTCTTAAGGAAAACAGTCCCAGCTTCTCCAATCTATCCGTCTAACTGAAGTTCCTCATCCCTGGAACCATTCTTGTAAATCTTGGACACAATAATCCAGTTGAGGCCAAACCAGTGTTTGATACAAGTTTAACATAACCTGCTTGCTTTTGTACTCTATGCCCCTATTAATAAAGCTTAGGAATGCTCTCTCAACCTGTCCTGCCACCTTCAGTGCTGAAAACACTGGATACTACTAAGGCTAACAACACCCCAGCTGTGGTACTGAAGACTTGTGCTGCAGAACTAGCCACGCCCCTGACAAAGCTGTACCAGTACAGCTACAACATTGAAATCTACCTGACCATGTGGAAAATTGCCCAGGAATGTCCTATCCACAAAAAGGATGCAGGACAAATCTAATCTGGCCAATTACCGCCCCGTCAATCTTTTTTTTTATTCGTTTGTGGGATATGGGCATCTCTGGCTGGCCAGTATTTATTGCCCATTCCTAATTGCCCTTCAACTGAAAAGGCTATTTCAGAGGGAATTTCAAGAGTCAACCACATTGGTGTGGGTCTGGTGTCACATGTAGGCCACAGCAGGTAAGGATAACAGATTTCCTTCCCTAAAGGACATTAGTGAATGAGGTGCGTTTTTACAACAATCGACAATGGTTTCATGGTTGCCATTAGACTAGCTTTAAATTCCATTTTTATTAATTGAATTCAAATTTCACCATCTGCCATGGTGGGATCCAAACCCATGTCCCCAGAGCATTAGCCTGGGCTCTGGATTACAAGTCCAGTTACATTGCCACTATGCCACCGCCTCCCCACAGTGTCTACTCTCGATCATCAGCAAAGTGATGGAAGGTGTTGTCGACAGTGCTATCGCACGGCACTTAAACAGCAATAACTTGCTCACTGATGCTCAGTTTGGGTTCTGCCAGGGCCATTCAGCTCCTGACCTCATTACAGCCTTGGTCTAAACATGGATAAAAGAGCTAAACTCAAGAGGTGATGTGAGAGTGATTGCCCTGGATATCAAGGCAGCATTTGACCGAGTATGTCATCAAGGGCCCTAGCCAAACTGAAGTCAATGGGAATCAAAGGGAAAACTCTCCACTGGTTGGAGTCATAGTGAGCACAAAGGAAGATGGTTGTGGTTGTTGGAGGCCAATCATCTCAGCTCCAAGACATTGCTGCAGGAGTTCCTCAGGGGAGTGTCCTGGGCCCAAATGTCTTCAACTGCTTCATCAATGATCTTCCCTCCATCAAAAAGTCAGAAGTAGGGATGTTTGCAGATGATTGTACGATGTTCAGCACCATTTGCAATCCTCAGATACTAAAGCAGTCCATGTTCATATGCAGCAAGACCGGGACAACATTTAGGCTTGGGCTGATAAGTGGCAAGTAACATTTGTGCCACACAAGTGCCAGGCAATGACAATCACCAACAAGAGAGAATCTAACTATCTCTCCTTGACATTCAATGGCATTACCATCACTGAATCCCCCACTATCAACATCCTGGAGGTTACCACTGAGCAAAAATTAACTGGAGCAGCTACAAGAGCAGCTCAGAAGCTGGATATTCTGTGGCGAGTAACCCCGCCTCCTGACTCCCCAAAGCCTGTCCACCATCTACAAGACTCAGGTCAGGCATGAGATGGAAAACTCTTTGCTTGCCTGAATGAGGCTGTAGGTCCAGGGAGAGGGTGCCTCAATGGCGAGGCACCCTTGAAGAGAGTTCTGGAGGATTCCAGGGCCTGACTACATCCTTGAGAAACCTGGGATGCAAGACATCCGGACTAAGTGACTTATCCACTCTAAGCCAGCCTTTCCAGTAAATCCTGTCTATCAATTTTCACCCCATCCAGTACCTGTATCATCTCTGCTTCTACCGATATTTTGTCAGATTCCTCTTCCTTAGTAAATACTGATACAAAGTACTCATTAAGTATTCTAGCCTTGACCTGCGCCTCGAAGCTTATATCTCCCGTTTAGTCTCTTATGGGCCCCATCCAGCTCTTACTACCTACTTGATATTTACATGCTAGTAGAAGATATTTGGGTTCCCTTTTATGTTGACTGCCATTCTATTCTCATATTCTGTCTTTGCCAGTCTTAATTTCCTCTTCACGTCCCCTCTTAAATTATTGTATTTGGCCTGTTTCTTGCTTGAAGAATTCACCTGATGTGCATCATACACCCTCTCACCCTCTTTTTTTGTTTCATCATATTGTCTATCTGCCATGTCATCTAAGGTTGTCCTTGTTGGAATGTACCTAGTCTTTACCTGAAACATCTTCTCTTTAAAGATCACCCATTGTTCCATTACCATTTTTCCTGTCAATCCTTGGTTCCATTTTACCCTGGCTAGACCCCCTCTCAGCCCATTGAATTTAGCCCTCTTCCAAGTCAGATGTTCTGCTTTAGATTGTTCCTTGCTCTTCTTCCATTACTAATCTAAACCTTATGATACAATGATCACTCTTAACCCAAGTGTTCCCCCACAGACACTTGGTCCATTTGGCCCACCTCATTCCCTAGCACCAGATCCAGCAATGCCTCCTT
This sequence comes from Heterodontus francisci, assembly GCF_036365525.1. NCBI lineage: Eukaryota > Metazoa > Chordata > Chondrichthyes > Heterodontiformes > Heterodontidae > Heterodontus > Heterodontus francisci. The sequence continues at coordinate 118,074,096 of NC_090373.1, read as the reverse complement.
CCTAGTTGAAGGCAAGAGTGCTACCACAGAGCCAAAGCAGGGATAAACCCATACCAAAGCAAAAAACTGTGGATGCTGGAAAACGGAATTAAAAACAGAAAATCCTGATGAAAGGTCATCGACCTGTAAAGTTAACTCTGTTCCTCTTTCCACAAATGCTGCCTGACCTGAGGGATATATGCCTGGGCCTACATTGTGGCTCATTTCGTGGTAGATGCAGGCACACTTGTTAAGACCAGGCATTCCAATTGATCACAGGGTGGATGTGAGTCTCACTTGGGGCTCCAGGCTGGGATTGTGGTCTGATAATGGTATTAAGGCAACCCCGTTACAAATAGGTCTGAGGGCTGTTGTAAGATGTCCCAGCCCAGGATGCTTCACCCATACTTTCCAATCAGGGCTGGGGGGTTGGTGGGTAGCAGGTGTAGGTTAGTAGGGTGCAGCAGATGTTCCCCTAGCCTGTCAAATTGTGAGACCCTGCAAAGTTTAGCAATGTCAGCAACAAAGGCCAAAGGTGGGTTCAACTTGGCATTTACACTAAAAAATAGTACACAACAGATTTTCCAGGCCCAGAACATTAGAAAATAATCTGTGCCAGCACTCCACTGCAGCACTAAGAGGGTGCTGTATTATTTCAGCTGCTGTTTTTTCAGATGAGACATTCAACCAAGACTCCATTTTCTTATGATTTACATTTGTAGAATGGTTTCATAATCTCCGATCCATGATCACCACTCACTTTAAATGCTTTCAAGGGGTTGGGTGCAACACGGAAATGAGGCAGCAGAAGTTTCTGGCATCCTGTCTCATGTTCCTCCGGTTTGTAAGAATGTTGTCTTGAATTGATTCAGTGCTGATATTGAATGAGGAAGGAAATCAGCAGGGTGTACTTTTGTTCCCAATCTCTTACTGAAAAAAATAAACTTAATTATAAAATTATGCCTTATTTTGTGAAGTGTTGTCAATTTTTCTAGCATTGCAGAGAGCCGACATTTCAAGTGAACTGAACTTCATGGCTGATTCAGGAACATTTTAGTATGCAATTTGTGTATGTTTACACTGTTTGCTGACCTTTGTCCTCTGGTATCAAATGCTGGTAAACGATGACAAGATAATTTACCTTTACGTTTTGCTCGTTTCTAATATTTAAAAAAATTAACATATTTTCTCAAACACCTTATGGGACAATTTCGTGTGAAATTGGGTTAGACAAGGCAGATTTCTTCAGAACCTTAACTACTTTTGACATAAACCTTTTTAATATCATCACATAGTTTGTTTAAAGTAGATTTCCAGGAAGCATCCAATTGTTCGATGTTACTACTTAACTCATTATAAAATTGTGCTAGTGGTCACATGGTAGATGATCTGTTGGTATGCCTGTGATAAACCAAGCAAAAGATTATTTTTTTCTGAGATCAAGCCATTTGAATTCACAATAAAGTATCTTAATAATGAACCTGGAGGCCTTTTTCAATCTAATAATTCACAATGACTCCGATCTGGTAGTGTTTTGGCAAATTTATATTCACTTCTTTTGAAGTTCTTTTGCTCTAATTTTCTGTTCACATTTAACTAGATTTGAATCTTTATTTATATTACTTAACTTCACTTATGTAGAGAGATTAGAAAAACCGGGCTTGTTTTCCTTAGAGTGGAAAAGGTTAAGGAGAGAGATGAAGAGAATTTTTTATGCAGTGAGTTATTATGATCTGGAATGCACTTCCTGAAAGTGTGGTTGAAGCGGATTCAATAGTAACTTTTGAAAGGGAATTGGATAAATACTTGAAAATGAACATTTCAGGGTTTGGGGGAAAGAACAGGAGAATGGGACAAATTGGATAGCTCTTTGAAAGGCACAATGAGATAAATGGCTTCATTCTGTGCTGTATGACTCTATGATATCCTGAAAATGTTTTCAAAATGCATTCAATTCTATGTGATTTAAGTGTAATTGAAGAAAAAATTAGCTTGTCTGGAATGTGTCAGAGGAGAGAATGTACCTTGAACAACAGTGTTGCCATTTCTAGGTCATCTTGAAAGCATTTGAGATAATGCTTGAGAAATACAGTACAAACTGAAACTTTGCAACTTTTTATGAAATATTAGGCTGACTGCTTCTGTCTTTAAAGTACTCTTACTGAATGTTTACTTTATAAAGACTAGTTCTTCCAATATTTTTCAATGGTAGGAAGTTTCTAAACTTGCTTTAAATCTGAGTGCAGAGGATGACTAAAAAGAGTGACAAATTAGAGCATGAGAGTTAAGTAGCAAGAAATATAAAAGCAGACAGTGAAAGCTTCTACAAATATATAAAAAGCAAGAGAGTGGCTAAAATAAGCTTAGAGGACGAGACTGGGGAATTAATAATGGGAAACAAGGAAATGGCAGAGACTTGGAACAAGTATTTTGTATCTTTCTTCACAGTAGAAGACACAAAATGCATCCCAAGAATAGTAGAAAATCAAGAGGCAAAAGGGAGGGAGCAACTTAAAACAATCACTTGAAAAACAGTACTGGGAAAACTAATGTGACTAAAGGCTGACAAGTCCCCTGGACCTGATGGCCTGCATCCAAGGGTCTTAAAAGAAGTGGCTGCAGAGGTAGTGGATGCATTGGTTGTAATCTTCCAGAATTTCTGAGTCTGGAAAGGTCCCAGTGGAATGGAAAACTGCAACTGTAACACCTCTATGCGAGAAAGGAGGGAGGCAGAAAGCAGGAAACTATAGGCCAGTTCGCCTAACATCTATCATTGGGAAAATGCTAGAATCCAGAAGTAGTAGCAGGACATTTAGAAAATTATAATGCAATCAGGCAAAGTCAACATGGTTTTATGAAAGGGTAATTATGTTTGACAAATTTATTAGCATTCTTTGAGGATGTAACAAGTAGGGTGGATAAAGGGAACTAGTAGATGTAGTGTATTTGGAATTTCAAAAGGCATTCAATAAGGTTTAGTTTAGTTTAGAGATACAGCACTGAAACAGGCCCTTTAGCCCACCGAGTCTGTGCCGACCATCAACCACCCATTTATACTAATCCTACACTAATTCCATATTCCTACCACATCCCCACCTGACCCTATATTTCCCAACCACCTACCGATACTAGGGGCAATTTATAATGGCCAATTCACCTATCAACCTGCAAGTCTTTGGCATGTGGGAGGAAACCGGAGAACCCGGAGGAAACCCACACAGACACAGAGAGAACTTGCAAACTCCGCACAGGCAGTACCCAGAATTGAACCCGGGTCGCTGGAACTGTGAGGCTGCGGTGCTAAACACTGTGCCGCCAACATAAAAGGTTATTATACAAGATAAGAGCTCATGGTGTTGGGGTAATATATTAGCATGGATAGAGGATTGGCTAACTAATGGGAAACAGAAAGTCAGGATAACTGGGGCATTTTCAGATTGACAAACTGTAACTAGTGGAGTGTCACAGGGATCAGTGCTGGGGCCTCAACTATTTACGATCTATATGAATGACTTGGATGAAAGGACCAAGTGTATTGTAGGCAAATTTGCGAACTATACAAAGATACGTAGAAAAGCACATTGTGAGGAGGACACAAAGGCTGGAATTTTATCTGGGTGACGGAAGTCTAGACCACTGGCAAAAGCACCAGCGAGAGCCCCACATCACATCCTCTGGGGAAGAGCTGCCGGATAAGGTGCCAATTAGGCACTTAAGTGGATAGCAGTGGGCCTTCCCGAGGATCAAGGTTCCCGGTGGCGGATGTCTTGCCTGTTGAGAGCTGCCAGCCAATCAGAGGCCAGCAGCTCATGAACTGAGCAGCGCCACCATGGAGGCGGTGGCTGCTGCCGGTATTGGACTCACCCAAGGCCCTGCACCTCGGCCACAGGTAAGTCAGGGCAGGAGGGATTTCGTGAGGTGGGGGTCATGGGGAGGTGGGTGTAGGGAGGTCAGCAGCAAGGGCAGAGGGTTGGTTCTCAGTGGGCCCCCCACTTCCCAATGCCGGGTTCTTCCAAGTGCTTTTTAATGAGGGAGAACCCCCACCCCATCCCCGGGAACCGGCAAGCAACCTGCACGGATTTGCTTGGTGTGCTCCCCGTATGGCAAAAGGCCTGCCCGCTGCTGGGCTAATTCCAGCAGCGGTGGGATGAGGCCCTTAATTGGGCAATAATTGCCCACTTAAGGACATCAATTGGCAGCAGGGCAGGAAAGGCCCACCCGCCAGCCACCATCCTGCCTGATTATATGTTCTCCCTGCCTCCAAACACAACACAGGGAGGGTGTAAACATCTCCCCAAAGTGTCTGCAAAGTGATATAGATGGGTAAATGAGTGGTAAAACATTTGCAAGATGGAGTATAATGTGGGAAAATGTGATGTTGTCCATTTTGGTGGGAAGAATAGAAAAGCAAAGAGACTGCAGAATGCTGCGGTACAGAAGGATCTGGGTGTCCTTGTGCAGGAATCACAGAAAGTTAGCATGCAGGTACAGCAAGTAATTAGGATGTGTCATGCCCAGTACACTCATGTCCTATTAATAACTTTAAATATGGACTATATTCATCAAAGCATCTTCTGGAACTGAATTTTCCTTTTGTTTGAAATGAACCACAATGGACATTAAAAGTGGACAGGGGATGCAAAGATGATGCAGAAGGGCAGCTGATCTTCAGCCTGTGTATGCAAAACCTGACTCATTGTCTGAAAGGAGAAAAGAAATACCTTCCAGACTAAGAGGTGTAATCAACTCCCATCCTGAAACCATCAGGAGACATTCCTGAATTGAATGGGTTTCTCCTGAAACAAAGAAGGTCTTAAGCCTCCTCAGGTTGAATGTCTTACCACAATAAACCAGGTTGGGGCTAATCAAATAAAAGCAAAATACTGCAGGTGCTGAAAATCTGAAATAAAACCAGAAAGTGCTGGAATTACTCAGCAAGTCAGGCAGCAACTGTGGATAGAGAAGCCGAGTTAATGTTTCAGGTCTGTGACCTTTCAAAGAACAAAGAACAGGACAGCACAGGAAGAGGCCATTCGGCCCTCCAAGCCTGCACCATTCTTGATACCTGCCTAAACTAAAACCTGCTGCACTTCCGGGGACTGTATCCCTCTATTCCCAATCTATTCATGTATTTGTCAAGATGCCTCTTAAACATCGCTATCGTACCTGCTTCCACCACTTCCCCTGGCAGCAAGTTCCAGGCACTCACCACCCTCTGTGTAAAGAACTTGCCTCGCACATCCCCTCTAAACTTTGCCCCTCTCACCTTAAACCTATGTCCCCTAGTAACTGACTCTTCCACCCTGGGAAATAGCTTCTGACTATCCACTCTGTCCATGCCACTCATAACTTTGTAAACCTCTATCATGTCGCCCCTCCACCTCCGTCGTTCCAGTGAAAACAATTCAAGTTTATCCAAGCTCTCCTCAGACCTAATGCCCTCCAGACCAGGCAACATCCTGGTAAACCTCTTCTGTACCCTCTCCAAAGCCTCCACGTCCTTCTGGTAGTGAGGCGACCAGAATTGCACGCAATATTCTAAGTGTGGCCTAACTAAAGTTCTGTACAGCTGCAGCATGACTTGTCAATTTTTATACTCTATGCCCCAACCGATGAAGGCAAGCATGCCGTATGCCTTCTTGACTACCTTATCCACCTGCATTGTCACTTTCAGTGACCTGTGGATCTGCACGCCCAGATCTCTCTGCCTGTCAATACTCCTAAGGGTTCTGCCATTTACTGTATACTTCCCACCTGCATTAGACCTTCCAAAATGCATTACCTCACATTTGTCCGGATTAAACTTCATCTGCCATTTCTCCGCCCAAGTCTCCAACCGATCGATATCCTGCTGTATCCTCTGACAATCCTCATCACTATCCGCAACTCCACCAACCTTTGTGTCGTCCGCAAACTTACTAATCAGACCAGCTACATTTTCCTCCAAATCATTCATGTATACTACAAACAGCAAAGGTCCCAGCACTGATCCCTGTGGAACACCACTAGTCACATCCCTCCATTCAGAAGAGCACCCTTCCACTGCTACCCTCTGTCTTCGATGACTGAGCCAGTTCTGTATCCATCTTGCCAGCTCACCTCTGATCCCGTGTGACTTCACCTTTTGTACCAGTCTGCCATGAGGGACCTTGTCAAAGGCTTTACTGAAGTCCATATAGACAACATCCACTGCCCTTCCTTCATCAATCATCTTTGTCACTTCCTCAAAAAACTCAATCAAGTTAGTGAGACACGACCTTCCCTTCACAAAACCATTCTGCCTCTCACTAATAAGTTCGTTTTTTTCCAAATGGGAGTAAATCCTGTCCCGAAGAATCCTCACTAATAATGTCCTTAACACTGACGTAAGGCTCACCGGTCTATAATTTCCTGGATTATCCTTGCTACCCTTCTTAAACAAAGGAACAACATTGGCTATTCTCCAGTCCTCTGGGACCTCACCTGTAGCCAATGAGGATGCAAAGATTTCTGTCAAGGCCCCAGCAATTTCTTCCCTTGCCTCCCTCAGTATTCTGGGGTAGATCCCATCAGGCCCTGGAGACTTATCCACCTTAATGCTTTTCAAGACGCCCAACACCACCTCCTTTTTGATAACAACATGACCGAGACTATCTACACTCCCTTCCCTAGGCTCATCATCCACCAAGTCCTTCTCTTTGATGAATACTGATGCAAAGTACTCATTTAGTACCTCACCCATTTCCCCTGGCTCCACACATAGATTCCCTACTCTGTCCTTGAGTGGGCCAACCCTTTCCCTGGTTACCCTCTTGCTCTTTATATACGTCTCAAAAGCCTTGGGATTTTCCTTAATCCTGTTTGCCAATGACTTTTCATGACCCCTTTTAGCCCTCCTGACTCCTTACTTAGGTTCCTTCCTACTGTCTATATTCCTCAAGGGCTTCGTCTGTTCCCAGCCTTCCAGCCCTTACGAATGCTTCGTTTTTCTTTTTGACTAGGCGCACAATATCCCGCGTTATCCAAGGTTCCCAAAACTTGCCAAATTTATCCTTCTTCCTCACAGGAACATGCCAGTCCTGGTATCTAATCAACTGACATTTGAAAGACTCCCACATGCCAGATGTTGATTTACCCTCAAACAGCTGCCCCCAATCTAAATTCTTCAATTCCTGCCTAATATTGTTATAATTAGCCTCCCCTCAATTTAGCACCTTCACCCGAGGACTACTCTTATCCTTATCCACAAGTACCTGAAAACTTATGGAATTATGGTGTTCCCGAAATGCTCCCCTACTGAAACTTCGACCACCTGGCCGGGCTTATTCCCCAATACCAGGTCCAGTACGGCCCCTTCCCTAGTTGGACTATCTACATATTGTTTCAAGAAGCCCTCCTGGATGCTCCTTACAAATTCTGCCCCATCCAAGCCCCTAGCACTAAGTGAGTCCCACTCAATATAGGGGAAGTTAAAATCACCCACAACTACAACCCTGTTACCTTTACATCTTTCCAAAATCTGTCTACATATCTGCTCCTCTACCTCCCGCTGGCTGTTGGGAGGCCTGTAGTAAACCCCCAACATCGTGACTGCACCCTTCCTATTCCTGAGCTCCACCCATATTGCCTCGCTACATGACCCCTCCGAGGTGTCCTCCCGCAGTACAGCTGTGATATTCTCCTTAACAAGTAATGCAACTCCCCCACCCCTTTTACATCCCCCTCTATCCCGGCTGAAGCGTCTAAATCCTGGAACATTTAGCTGTCAATCCTGTCCTTCCCTCAACCGTCTCTGTAATAGCAACAACATCATAGTTCCAAGTACTAATCCAAGCTCTAAATTCATCTGCCTTACCTGTTATACTTCTCACATTGAAACAAATGCACTTCAGACCACTAGTCCCGCTGTGCTCCGCAACATCTCCCTGCCTGCTCTTCCTCTTAGTCTTACTGGCCTTATTTACTAGTTCCCCCTCATTTATTTCACCTGCTGTCCAACTGCTCTGGTTCCCACCCCCCTGCCACACTAGTTTAAATCCTCCCAAGTGATGCTAGCAAACCTCGCAGCCAGGATATTTGTGCTCCTCCAGTTTAGGTGCAACCCGTCCTTCTTGTACAGTTCCCACCTGTCCCTGAAGAGATCCCAATGATCCAAATATCTGAAACCATCCCTTCTACACCAGCTGTTCAGCTACATGTTTAGCTGCACTATCTTCCTATTTCTAGCTTCACAGGCACGTGGCACAGGGAGTAATCCCGAGATTACAACCCTGGAGGTCCTGTCTTTTAACTTTCTACCTATCTCTCTAAACTCCCCTTGCAGGACCTCGTCACTCTTCCTGCCTATGTCATTGGCACCGATGTGTACCACAATCTCTGGCTGTTCACCCTCCCCCTTTAGAATGCCCCCCTGTCCGGAGACATCCTTGACCCTGGCACCAGTGAGGCAACATACCATCCTGGAGTCTCTTTCACGTCCACAGAAGTGTCTATCTGTGCCCCTGACTCTCGAGTCCCCTATAACTATTGCTCTTCTGCGCTTTGTCCCTCCCTGCTGAACAACAGTGCCAGCCGTGGTGCCACTGCTCTGGCTGCTGCTGCTGTTTTCCCCTGATAGGCCATCCCCCCAACAGTATCCAAAATGCTATACTTGTTAGAGAGGGGGATAGCCACAGGGGATTTCTGCACTGACTGCTTGCCCCTTCTAGCGGTCACCCATCTATCTGCCTGCACCTTGGGTGTAACCACTTCTCTAAAACTCCTGTCTATGACGCCTTCTGCCACCTGCATGCTCCTAAGTGCATCCAGTTGCTGCTCCAGCTGATCCATGCGGTCTGTGAGGAGCTGCAACTGGGTACACTTCCTGCAGATGTAGTCGTCCGGAACGCTGGAAGTGTCACGGACTTCCCACATCTCACAGGTGAAGCACTTCACCCCTCTAACTGACATTTCTAGCACTAATTAATAAATTATTTTAAAATAAATAAATACTTATTCAATCCTTACTAAATTATGTTACAATTAACTATATGGTCCCTAGTGCTAGATTCCTACTATAAATATTAAATGCTAACTAATTACAGTAATCTCCTCCCTCTGGTTTAGTTACTCTACTTATTAATTAGTTAATTAGGGTTTCAATCAATTTTTTTCAATGTTTTATTTTCAAATTCAGTGCAAATTCCCTACCAGCCAATCAGGTCACAGCTTTCCTGGGACGTCACTTTTTCAGTTTTTTTTCCAGTTTTTTTTTACCAGAGGTAAGTTTTTTATACTTACAGGTCTGGAACTCCACCCTCCGAGTCTTCTCGCTGGATGTAGGCTGCGAATCCCCGAGGTAAGTTTTTTATACTTACAGGTCTGGAACTCCGCCCTCCGAGTCTTCTCCCTGGATGAAGGGCGCGAATCCCCGAGATAAGTTTTTTATACTTACAGGTCTGGAGCTCCGCCCTCCGAGTCGTCTCCGTGGATGAAGCCAAGGGCTAATCAACCGAGACCGCCACCATATTTGGAAAAGGCACTGTGAGAAGTCACATGGTGGGGCAGCCAGTTTGGTCTCTTTTTAAAAAGCTTTAAACTATAGACTGCAGGAAAAAGCAGCTAACGGACAAGACAGTACCATCGGGCCTTACAAGAACTGGAGGTCGTAACATCTTGAGGTCTCTAAACTTGTTCCTTTTCAAGTCCACCGGTACAGAAAACCAACTTGCTAGTAAAGAGTCTACAAGCAAATAACTTTGTGACCTGCTGACAATCCACCTCTTCGAGTGAATCTTGCAACAACATCTTGCCCGATGGTACTGACTCCGGCTATCGAATCCACCTAACTACACTTCAGGAGTGAAAACGCCTTCTTCACCGAGCCCACAATGCACACCTTTTCCCCAGGACAATCCAAATCACATGACTTATGAACTATTCCTTTGTTTGTAATTTGAAAAAGTGCACGATCCTTTTAACAGCGTTCTTTCTCAAGTGTATGTGAGTATGTGTGAGTGGTGAGTGAATGGCGCAGTGTTACACTTTCGGGGTGAACGTGTGAATAAAAATAATCCTCGTTATTTAAACCCACGAAAATCGTACTGCTAGTTATTCAAATTGGCCATGCACTCAGGGGTTAAGAAACACACACATCTTCCTTGTCAAAAACACACTGATTACGGACAGTAAAGGGAAAAGAACTGGGATTTCAGTTCTCACTCAATGTAATGTTGTCATTTATTGCAAGACGCATAAAGTATAAAAGTAGGGAAGTCTTGCTACAACTGTACAGGGTGTGTTGGTGAGACTGCACCTGGAGTACAGTTTAGGTCTCCTTACTTAAGAAGGAATATACTTGCATTGGCAGCAGTTCAGAAAAGCTGTTGCCAACCTCCTTCTGGAATGTGATTTTACAAAGCAAATGTGGAAAGAGATGCAGTGGTTTTTGTCAAGGTTCATTCTGAGCAGCTCTGTAACACTCTACGGTCTGTCCCCAGGGACGTATACCGAGATAAATATCAACTGCTGCTGGAGGAGGGGTCAATAACCAGGGGGCATAGATTTAAGGTAAGATGCAGGAGGTTTAGAGGGAATTTGAGGAAAAGCTTTTTCACCGAGAGGGTGGTTGGAATCTGGAATGCACTGCCTGAAGGGGTGGTAGAGGCAGGAACCCTCACAACATTTAAGATGTATTTAGATGAGCACTTGAAACTCCATACAAGTGCTGGAAAATGGGATTAGAATATTTAGGTGCTTGATGGTTGGCACAGACACGATGGGCCAAAGGGCCTGTTTCTGTGCTGTATAACTCTATGACTCTATGACCATCAGCCTGGTGAAAGACGCTCTTTGGCCTGCCCGAAACTTGCTGGTCTTCCAGCGCAAAGAATTGTCCACGACAGGGTGTTGCAAACTGGCACATTCCAAGGTCCAGGACTACATGCTGAGGGGTGCACTATAGCTTGGGGCAGAAGCTGCAAAGGCTCAATGGGGAAAGGCCACTGTGTAAGGTCCTGCCACCATGGTGAACCAAGGGGTTGGAACCTGTGTAAAACCCCTCGGGCTGTATGCGCCAAAATATGGTTTTGCTGTGTAATGCAAATTACATTGCATGTAAAGTGGAATGGAAGGTTTGTGAGGCAACTCATGTTCTGTATTGAAGAAAACTGATTTCTTTTGCACTTTCTGGAATGTCAACTTGGAACTGTTTTGAACTGTTTTGTTATGTTTTTTTTTACAGCTTTTTATGAATAAAGTATATTTTTGAAAAAAGAAGTTCAGAGAAGCTTCAGTAGGCTGATTGCTGGGATGAAGTGGTTGTCTTATGAGGATAGGTTGAGCAGGTTGGGCCTAAACTCATTGGAGTTTAGAAGAATGAGAAGTGATCTTATTGAAACATATAAGATTCTGAGGGGATTTGACAGGGTAGATGCTGAGATGGGTGTTTCCCTTCATAGGGGAATCTAGAACTAGGGGACACAGTTTTAAAATAAGAGCTCTCCCTTTTAAGATGGAGAAGAGGAGGAATTTCTTATCTCAGAGGGTCATTAATCTTTGGGATTCTCTTCCTCTTAGAATAGTGGAGGCTAGGTCACTGGTTATATTCAAGGCTGAGTTAGACAGATTTTTGATCTACAAGGGAGTCAGGGGTTATGGTGGGCAGATAGAGTGTTAAGGTCACAAGAAGATGAGACATGATCTTATTGAATGGTGGAGCAGGCTTGAGGGGCCGAGTGTTCTACTCCTCCTATTTCTTATAGTCATTACCATAAAATGTATTTTCATGTTTTATTTTTCAACCAATTAATAATTTTAAAGAGTCAGTGTGTTTATGCATTCAGAGGGAGAGCAATCACCAACTTTTTCATAATGTTGGTAACACACACAAGCAACATGATCAGTTCAATTTTATTCTGAATTAAACTGAATGTCTATCACATTGGAATTGCCATTCTAAAATTACACTAGAATTATGCTCCCAGAAAATTGCTGATTGGCTTTAACACCTGACGGAGTCTATCCTCGTGCAACTGAATGAGGTCATGTTGGCACGGCTAATCCCTCAGGCACATTGACCTCTTTGATAATGGGGAGGTGGGAAAAGTGCAGGGGTGTGGTGGGAGATTTGGTGACCAATGTCCTAGAACAAAGAACAAAGAACAAAGATAATTACAGCACAGGAACAGGCCCTTCGGCCCTCCAAGCCTGCGCCGATCCAGATCCTCTATCTAAACATGTTGCCTATTTTCTAAGATTCTGTATCTCTTTTCTTCCTGCCCATTCATGTATCTGTCTAGATACATCTTAAAAGACGCTATCGTGCCCGCATCTACCACCTCCACTGGCAACGCGTTCCAGGCACCCACCACCCTCTGCGTAAAGAACTTTCCACGCATATCCCCCCTAAACTTTTCCCCTTTCACTTTGAACTCGTGTCCTCTAGTAATTGAATCCCCCACTCTGGGAAAAAGCCTCTTGCTATCCACCCTGTCTATACCTCTCATGATTTTGTACACCTCAATCAGGTCCCCCCTCAACCTCCGTCTTTCTAATGAAAATAATCCTAATCTACTCAACCTCTCTTCATAGCTAGCACCCTCCGTACCAGGCAACATCCTGGTGAACCTCCTCTGCACCCTCTCCAAAGCATCCACATCCTTTTGGTAATGTGGCGACCAGAACTGCACGCAGTATCCCAAATGTGGCCGAACCAAAGTCCTATACAACTGTAACATGACCTGCCAACTCTTGTACTCAATACCCCGTCCGATGAAGGAAAGCATGCCGTATGCCTTCTTGACCACTCTATTTACCTGCGTTGCCACCTTCAGGGAACAGTGGACCTGAACACCCAAATCTCTCTGGACATCAATTTTCCCCAGGACTTTTCCATTTACTGTATAGTTCACTCTTGAATTGGATCTTCCAAAATGCATCACCTCGCATTTGCCCTGATTGAACTCCATCTGCCATTTCTCTGCCCAACTCTCCAATCTATCTATATTCTGCTGTATTCTCTGACAGTCCCCTTCACTATCTGCTACTCCACCAATCTTAGTGTCGTCTGCAAACTTGCTAATCAGTCCACCTATACTTTCCTCCAAATCATTAATGTATATCACAAACAACAGTGGTCCCAGCACCGATCCCTGTGGAACACCACTGGTCACACGTCTCCATTTTGAGAAACTCCCTTCTACTGCTACTCTCTGTCTCCTGTTGCCCAGCCAGTTCTTTATCCATCTAGCTAGTACACCTTGGACCCCAAGCGCCTTCACTTTCTCCATCAGCCTGCCATGGGGAACCTTATCAAACGCCTTACTGAAGTCCATGTATATGACATCTACAGCCCTTCCCTCATCAATCAACTTTGTCACTTCCTCAAAGAATTCTATTAAGTTGGTAAGACATGACCTTCCCTGCACAAAACCATGTTGCCTATCACTGATAAGCCCATTTTCTTCCAAATGGGAATAGATCCTATCCCTCAGTATCTTCTCCAGCAGCTTCCCTACCACTGACGTCAGGCTCACCGGCCTATAATTACCTGGATTATCCCTGCTACCCTTCTTAAACAAGGGGACAACATTAGCAATTCTCCAGTCCTCCGGGACCTCACCCGTGTTTAAGGATGCTGCAAAGATATCTGTTAAGGCCCCAGCTATTTCCTCTCTCGCTTCCCTCAGTAACCTGGGAGAGATCCCATCCGGACCTGGGGACTTGTCCACCTTAATGCCCTTTAGAATACCCAACACTTCCTCCCTCCTTATGCCGACTTGACCGAGTGTAATCAAACATCTGTTCCTAACCTCAACATCCGTCATGTCCCTCTCCTCGGTGAATACCTCTCCTCTCCTGTCGAATTTAACAGCATAATTTGATTTTTTTTTAAATTCTGTTTCTCAGCCACAGCCAGCCAGATTGAAGGCTGTCAGGCAGGCAGGCCTGTAGCTTTCGGCCACAGCTAGGCATCTGTCATTAAGAGAGGAACAGTCATTGGGAGGTCACTACACCTCCTGGCCCACAAGCACTGCTGGAAAGACACCTGCTGGATCTGGCTATTCACACCTTCCTGCAGGTGTTAAAAGTAAAAGTTACTTTAAAATGGAGGTACTTTTAAGGACTGATCCACCTCCTGAGAGCAGGTTTTTTGCCCGCCCCCAACTCACCTACCTTAAAATGAAAAGTAGCGGGGTTGTGGGTAGGTGGCTAATTTATTTATTTTTAATCTTCCACCCACTCTGCAAGGTTAGATTTACCCTCATTGTCTCCAACTTCACCCCAAACCCATCCAAAGTATTACCAGCACTATATAATTGATGGTATGAGCATCACCAAGGTATATTTGAGGTAGATTCAGGAGGTTATTTTGTTTACTGGAACTTGGAGTTGGTTTTACTTTGCCGACATAATCTGTTTGATACTTTGGAGGTTTCTGTCAGGATCTTTGCTACTATTATTGGTCAGCTCTGTGCAAAGCTCAGTTTTGGGCAGGGGTGATGGATTTCCTGATGGAAGTTCCTGCTATTTCTGTGTTAGGATGAGGAGAGAGATATCACAGAAGAAGATGCGTCTGTACTTCCCTCAGGGATTAATTAGGGAGATATGCCATTTGCTGACTGAAAGTTTTCAGCCCACTATGACCATGAGAGCAGCATTTCTTGTATCAGGAAAAGTCAGCACTACCTTTTGTTTTCAGTGGGTCCTTCCAGGCGGTGTATGGAGACTTTTACATATTAGTTAGGCACCAAGAAGATGCTTGATGCTCTCTTGAGGTGTGCTATACAGTTCATTTCCTTCTCAATAGAACCAGAGAAACAAGGTGAAAACTGTCCTGTTTTACAGTCTGGCAGGGTTCCCACAGGTGCAAGGAGCAATTACTGGAATGGACGTGGCATTCAAAGTCCTTTATGACAAACCCTTCAATTTCATGAACAGGAATTGCTTTCATTTTGTTAGCTAGTGCGGTTTTGTAAATTTTCTCCTACAGGTGAATATCTGATATCTACAAAGCTCTTTTGCTTTCATCATGCATCAATCTAGCCAGACCAGCCCTCATGACGCAAAACATATATCAGGAGGTTAATTGATGATCAGGGCTATCCCTGGAAATCATGGCCTAGTGAAGGAAAGAAAGGAGGAGGAGTGGCCATATTGATTAAGGAGAACATTACAGTGCATTACAGTGCTGGAGAGAGAGAGAGGATTTCTTAGAGGAGTCAAGGGGAGAATCTATTTGGTTAGAGCTAAGAAACAATAGAGGTACCATTACATTATTGGGTGTTTTCTACAGGCTACCAGCTAGTGGGAAAGATATAGAGGAACAAATTTGTAAGGAACTAACAGGGAGGTGCAAAACTACAGAGCAGTTATAATAGGGAACTTCAATTATCATAAATAAAAACAAGAAATGCTGGAACCACTCAGCAGGTCTGGCAGCATCTGTGGAAAGAGAAACAGAGTTAACGTTTCGGGTCAGTGACCCTTCTTCGGAACTAGCAAATATTAGAAATGTTAGAGGTTATAAGCAAGTGAGCCAGGGTGGGGCAAGAGATAGCAAAGGAGAAGGTGTAGATTGGACAAGGCCACATAGCTGACCAAGAGGTCATGGAGCAAAGGCAAACAATATGTTAATGGTGTGTTGAAAGACAAAGCATTAGTACAGATAGGGTGTTAACGAACTGAGGATTGAACAGCAGCAAGTACAAACATGAAAAAAACAGTGGGTAAGCAAACTGAACAACCTACAATGAAATGAAATTAACAAAAGAAAAAATAGAGTAAAAAATGTAAAAAGGAAAAAAAGAGTACATTGAGTTCAATAATTTCAGAGCATGCCGGGCCCCCCATTTTACTTTTATTTAGTTATTTTTTCTCTTTTTTCTTTTTTACTGAACTGGAGTAGCCATATAAATACCGTGGCTACAAGAGCAGGTCAGAGGCTAGGAATCCTGAGATGAGTAACTCACTTCCTGACTCCCCAAAGACTGTCCACCATCTACAAGGCACAAGTCAGGAGTGTGATGGAATACTCTCCACTTGCCTGGATGGGTGCAGCTCCAACAACACTCAAGAAGCGCGACACCATCCAGGACAAAGCAGCCCGCTTGATTGGCACCCCATCTACAAACCTTCACTCCCTCCATCACCAAAGCACAGTGGCAGCAATGTGTACCATCTACAAGATGCACTGCAGAAATGCACCAAGGCTCCTTAGACAGCACCTTCCAAACCTGTAACCTCTACCAACTAGAAGGACAAGGACAGCAAATGCATGGGAACACCACCACCTGCATGTTCCCCTCCAACTCACACACCATCCTGACTTGGAATTATATCGCCGTTCCTTCACTGTTGTTGGGTCAAAATCCTGGAACTCCCTTCCTAACAGCACTGTGGATGTACCCACCCCAAATGGACTGCAGCAGTTCAAGAAGGCAGCTCACCACCACCTTCTCAAGGGCAATTAGGGACGGGCAATAAATGCTGCCCTGGCCAGTGATGCCCAAATCTCATGAATGAATAAAAAAAAATTAAGGATGGCAATAAATGCTGGCCTAGCCAGCGATGCGCACATCCCAAGAACGAATAAAAAAAACCTAAGAACTGATCATTGCTGAGCAGTCTCATCACCCAGTTCCAACACACATGCATGCATGAATTTTCCAAGTACAATTAACTGATTGAATTAAGAATGATGACTATTTTCCAGCATTCTATTCAGATACAGAATCCCAAGAATAATAAATATTAAGGATTGACTGAATTCCACTTCCCCAATTTGTAAAACTGGTATAATCCTCCTATTCTGTTACTTTCTATACAACTGTAAGATTCGTAACTACTTTTACTTCAGTCTAACACTCTACTTAGAGTTCAGACCTCTGGTGGAACAGACAACTCTAGACAAAGATTTCAGGGTCACTGTTTCTTTACTTAAAATCAATAATAGTTGCAAGCAAGCATAAGCATAAATACATACGCACTAACACCAACAAGTGATCAGTTTGGTGGAGATTCTTCTTTCTGCGTGACTGATCAAGTTGACCAAACCGCTGCAGCAGCCCGAAGTGTCCTTGAACTGCTACCTTTATACCCCTAAATTTGGCAAGCCTCGCCACCCACCCCCCACCGCATTTCCCCGCACCCCCCCCCCCCCCCACCCCCACCAATGCATACATGTCTCGGACCATGTTCACTATGGTCAATTGTTGGTATCACAGAATCACAGAATAATACAGTGCAGAAGAGGCCCTTCGGCCCATCAAGTCTGCACCGATGCATTAAAACACCTGACCTATCTTCCTAATCCCATTTGCCTTGAATGTTATGACGTACCAAGTGGTCATCCAGGTATTTTTTAAAGGATGTGGGGCAACCTGCCTCTACCACCCTCCCAGGCACGGCATTCGAGACGTCACCGCCCTCTGGTTAAAAAAGTTCTTCCTCAAATCCCCCTAAACCTCCCACCCCTCACCTTAAACTTGTGACCCCTTGAAACTGACCCTTCACCTCGGGAACAGCTTCTCCCTATCCACCCTGTCCATGCCCCTCATAATCTTCTACACCTCGATCAGGTCACCCCTCAGTCTTCTCTGCTCCAGTGAAAACAACCCAAGCCTATCCAACCTCTCTTCATAGCTTAAATGTTCCATCCCAGGCAACATCCTGGTGAATCGCCTCTGCACCCCCTCCAATGCAATCACATCCTTCCTATAATGTGGCGACCAGAATTGCACACAGTACTCCAGCTGTGGCCTTACCAAAGTTCTATACAACTCCAACATGACCTCCCTGCTTTTGTAATCTATGCCTCGATTGATAAAGGCAAGTGCCTTTTTCACCACCCTATTAACCTGCCTTCTGCCTTCAGAGATCTATGGACAAACACGCCAAGGTCCCTTTGTTCCTCGGAACTTCCCGGTGTCAGGCCATTCATTGAATACTTCCGTGTCACATTACTCCTTCCAAAGTGTATCAAGTGTAAAAATTAGAGTAAGAACCCCTGCAATCTCCACCCTCGCCTCCCACCGCATTCTGAGACACAGATCGTCCGGTCCTGGAGATTTGTCCACTTTTAAGCCTTCCAAAACCTCCAATACCTTGTCACTCCCTATGAAAATTTGCTCAAGAACCTCACAGTCTCTCTCTCTAAGTTCCATATCTACATCCTCTTTCTCTTGGGTGAAGACAGATGTGAAGTATTCGTTCAACACCCTACCAATGTCCTCTGGCTCCACCCACAAATTTCCCCCTTCCCCCTTGGTCCCTAACGGGTCCTACTCTTTCCCTGGTTATCCTCTTCCCATTAATATACTTATAGAATATCTTGGGATTTTCCCTACTTTTACCAGCCAGAGCTTTCTCATATCCCCTCTTTGCTCTCCTAATTGCTTTCTTAAGCTCCATCCTACACTTTCTGTACTCCACTAATGCTTCCATTGATTTGCTCTCCTTCAATTTGCTAAAAGCCTCTCTTTTCCTTCTCATCATACCCTGAATGTTTCTGGTCATCCATGGTTCTCTGGGCTTGTTGCTCCTACCTATTATCCTAGAGGGAACATGTTGGGCCTGTACCCTCCCCATTTCCTTTTTGAATGCCCCCCACTGCTTTTCTGTAGATTTCCCGACAAGTAACTCTTTCCAGTCTATCTTGGCCAGATCCTGCCTTATTTTACTAAAATTCGCTCTCCCCCAATCCAAAACCATTTTTTGCAACTTGTCTATTTCTTTCTCACTTTTACTTGTCCACTTTTAAGGTATCTCTTCTCCTTATCTGTGGCCAGTGGGCCTTGAGGCCACTTACACTATCTCTGCAGGGGTTTCAGAAGTTGAAGGTTTGTTTGCAGAACTTTCGAAGTCTTTTTCCTTACCAGACATGCAGATATCCTAATTGTAGTCTTGTGGTTTTCCTAGTCTGACACCATTGTCCAGTTCTCATCAGCTTGACTTCACAGCTTGCCACAGACAGTAACAGTTGCTTATTTAAGCAACTGCATTTAGATTAATAAGAATAGCTTGAAACTGCGGCAATTCAATTTTACTGAAGTTGCCCAGCAATCTGGCCCTCAGCCTCTCAAGGCACGCTCATACATTAAATTCAGGCAAGTTACACCATAGATTTGGTGAAATCCAAGATATCTATACTTTCTTATACAACCAGAAAGTTTTGATGCCAGAGCAAGAAACTTACCTATTGTGAGCAAACATTAATTTTTGTAACAGTTTGATTTATTAATACACATCATTGTATGGACAATTTTAATAGCTGCTCATAGGAAAACTCCTGAGTGCAAACAAATAAATTTGATGCATGCAGAACTCACCCCACATTAAAACCAATTAATTGAATTTTTGTTAATTCTATAAAAACAAGTTTTGAAGTAATTGTTTTTCATTTTCCTTCAGTCAGGCATGAAGGTCTGGAATTTTTTCTGTGATTCCACACAAAATCAGGTAAGATAGCAATGAAAAATGATGCAAAATCAGGTGGTGTGGCCTATCACCATCCTCCTGTCCTGACCTCCAATCCTCTCTCCCACAACACTGACACAATGAGTGGTAGCCCTTCCCTCACCTGTAGCATGTAAATACCAGCTGCAGGATGGGCGGTGGGGGGGGGTGGGGGGGTGGCGGTGGTGGTGGAATGGAGGGGAGGGGTAGGGGAGGAGCAGACATGCAGCTTCCCAACCTATTTCTCTCCCATACACCCCTCTTATTGCTGTTTCCGAGACTGCCTGGTGTAAATAGCAATAGGCTTAGGGAAACAGTGATAATGGTCCTGAATTTTGTAAGTAGGGGAACAGGGCCTGGTAGAAGTGTATTCTCACTCCATTACTGCCCCCTGCCTATCTGCTGGTCCCACTGCAAAATCACCAGAATTTCCCCTGTTTGTAGTGGTGGGCAGGGATCTCAAAGTTAGCCTGAATTAGCCCCTATCCAAGAAAATAAATTGAGGTTTCCGCAGGGTCGGAGGGATAGGAAGACATCATGCTCCAATACTCTGCCATTGCAAAGAGGGAAATCCAGGTCTGATTGCCATGGAGTTGTCTTTAGTGGTCTTAAATTTCCAACTCAGTGATTCATTGGCGGTTTCACATTACTGTCCTATCACTAAGCACAAAATTGGTGATTTGATTCCTGCTTCATTGCTGCATTCAGTGGGTTCTTCCTTCCTGCCAAAATGGGGAAATTATAAAGAGCAGTGTCTCCCTGTTTCCAGTAAAACCACAATGTTAAAATGTATTGATCATTTCATAATAATTCAAATTCCATTGAGTTACTCGATTATTAACCAGCCATAGGACATTCTATGAAATATGCAAGGGTAAATTTTACAAATTTGTTCTTCTAACTTCATTGGCAAATAATCCTGAAGTGATAGTTTTCAGGATTGCTAGTGAGTCACCTCTGAACATGTAAAAGGATATCTCATTAATAGTGGCTAGATTTGGTAGGAATTTCCGACCCTGGTTATCCATACCCATGAATCACTGTAAATCTGTTATATTCTTCAGCTCTGGGAAATCTTTTATTACATTTGTCTTCTGTGTGTCTACTTTGATGCCAGATCTATCAATTATGTGGCCAAGGAACCTCACTGTTGACTGTGAGAAAACACACTTCTCATTTAATGTGAGACCGGCCTCTTGTAATCTGTGTAATACAGCTCTTACCCTTGTGTCGTGCTCTTCTTGGTTTACTCCATGAATCAGAACATCATCCATGTGGCAGATAATGCCCTTTAAGCCTTCCAGGATTGCTGGTATCATCTGCTGGCATATCTCTGGTGCTGACGCGGTACCGAATGGCAATTTGTTGAAACAGAATCTACCAAACACCATGATAAAGGTAGTTAACAATTTAGACTCCTTGTCTAAGGGCAACTGCCAGAATCTACTATTTGTGTCTAATTTGGTGAATATGGAGCTTTTCCCCAATTTGGCAATGCGTTTACTGATGCCATCGGGTGAACCTCTCTTTCTATAGCTTTATTGAGTTGGATAAGGTCCACACAAATCCTAATAGACCCATCTGGTTTCCTTACTGAAAACATCCCAGAGCACCACCTCATGGGTTTAGTTACTGAAATAACTCCTTGGTTTAGCATTGCATTGATTTCCTTCTTCACCTTTTCTAGGAGTGGATGTGGGACCTTTCTCGGTGTGAATAAACATACCAGTTCTGCACTGTTTGTTGAGAGTACTGTGATACTCTGTTTTCAATTTTCCTAAACCTTCAAATAATTTGGTTAATTCAGCTCTAAAATTGCTGAGCTGCTTCTCTTGTCCCTTGATCTCTTCCACTCTGCATAACAGATGTAAGGCTAAACAAGCTTGCTTCCTGAGTAATGAACAGTCTTTTTTTTATAACAAAAAGGTTTTCCAGAATGGTGTTATTTCTGTGTGTTAATGTTGGTTGTATTTTTCCTACAACCTTTAATTGAATCCCTCCTGGCCTTCCTGGCCCATACAATTTTTTGTTGGTTTTCCTAAGCCTTTCCTTCCTCAGCCATGGTGTTTTATCAGATAGGACAGAAACTGCACACCTGTATTTAACTTGAAGTTGGTTTTATTTTTCTCCAACTAAGATCTCTGCTTCCCAGTAATCTTCGTTTTTCCCTTTCACTTCCCTAAGGATTGTTTGTTTCTCTTTCATTTCATTTTTTTTTGTTAGTCTGCAGTGTTTGTTTTCTGCTGTGACAGACCTGCTGCAAGTGCCCCCTTTTCTTGCACCAGAAACATTCAGCTTCCCGAGTTCAGCAAATTTCCTGCCGATGATTCTCCCGGCCTGACCTCCTGCAATTCAGTCTTACTGCCTGTAGATATCTTTCCTGTCTCTTGGGCTTTCTGGTGCCATTATTTTCTGTCTTCTCCACAAACTCAACTGATTCTAGAATTTTTGAGGTTGGACTCCCCCGAACTAGTAGTCAAAGGAATTTTCAGACCTCTCCCTGCCTGTTCAATAGAATATCTTTTTGCAAAGTCAAATCCTCTTTCGACCCCGACTACTATTCAGTTCCAAATCAGTTCTTCTCACTAGCACCCGTATTTGCAATCATCAGCTATTTTATATAGATCATTAATGAATGAATCGATGCTTTCACCATCTTTTTGGGTGCATTTATTGAATTTTGTCCTTTCCATGGTAACATTCTTTCTGATCTTAAAGTATCTCTCTAAGGCTTTTATTACTTTGCCATACATTGTTTCCTTTTCATCGATCCCCGGGGTAGTCAAAATGTCATCTGCACTGTCTCCCATGGTGTAAAGTAAAACACTGCCCTGTTCCCTGTCTGGTTATGCCGCTAGACCCGATGCAGAATGGTACCTGCCGAATCTTCAAATCCATCTCGGCCATGCCTCGGCCTGGCTGGGCCCCATCGCTCGCTCAAAGTTCCCCGGTAAGGGTAATGACTTTTCCATGCTTCTCTCTGATGTTTTCAATATCATCTGTCTTTACAGAAGTCATTTTTACCACTGCCACCATGTACTATACTGGCCAGTGTGCTGTTAATATTAAATGAGGATAGTAGAATTTTGGTCAAAGTAACAGGAGTTTATTTACAGGGATCCTATTTCATATCTGCATGAACACTGAGCAACATGAGGTTCAGACTTGTGACATCACATCCTGTGATGATGCTTAAGGTCTATATCCATAATCTACCAGCAACAATTTATGCACATAATACTACAATAGTATGGCCATAAAGATTGCAGCATTTTCATCCTACTGGGCATGTTTCAGAGGGCACCCATTATTGTTGACCACTGCAAATGGGAGAAGAAAACTCTGTGATAAACAGTTAATTAACTTACAGAACTTTAAATTAGAAATGGTTATGTCATTGACCAGGCCAAGCTCATGGCATCACTTTTAGCATCCTGCCAAGTGCTTTAGTCATTAAAAAAAAATTCTTGGCAGTCTAAGGCAAAACAAGTATGTTCTCACATGTGAGAACATGCTGCCTTAAGAATTCAATTCTGTATTGTGACTTAACTAGTTATTCTTCAAATAGATAGCAAGTTATAGTGGTAAGTCATAGAACCCTTATGGAATGTCATCCTCACATGTGACAGCACAGGGTGAGAGAGTGGTCACAGATGGAAGCACCAGAGGTGGTGGGTGAATCAGAGCGGTCTGCCACTAGCTTTGCTGAAGCCACCAGGGTTGTACCAGGTAATAGTGCTGTGGAAAGAAAAGGAAATGCTTTGTAGTTCACTAAGGTTATGTACACGGGTCTTCATGAAAATTTTTTGTTAGTATATTTAATTTCTTAATTAATATAATAAAATAAGAAATAGAAGCAGGAGTAGACCATACAGCCCGTCGAGCCTGCTCTACCATTCAATATGATCATGGCTGGTCTTGCGTTTCAACTCCACTTTCCCGCCTGTTTCCCTTATCCATTGATTCCCTGAGAAACCAAAAATCTGTCTATCCCAGCCTTTGCACTGGATTGCTGAATTGGGTTGCATTAGAGTGTGACAGTGGAAGTTTGGTAACTGAGGATAATTAAGGGTTAATTTGATCTTAAATCTAATCTGTCTTTTATTTAGCAGATCAACTTAACAGTTGCTGTTAGGAGAAGGTGAGTTTTAGACCAGCTTTAAACAGGGTTCACTCAGGCTCTGCTTGCAGCTGTACCTTGTTAATTGGAGAATTGGCTAAAACCAGTTTTCAGAGGGCTAGAGTCAGTCAGTATAAAAGTGAGCCATCTTACAGTGCTGACTTTGTTTGCATTGGAGTGCTGACTTGGGTTGCATTAGAGTGCGACAGTGGAAGTTTGGTAACTGAGGAAGTTCGGTAAGGAGGGAGTGAGGAGCTCCTTTCATTTTCTACTGATCCTCAGTGCGGGGAGCTGAGA
This sequence comes from Heterodontus francisci, assembly GCF_036365525.1. NCBI lineage: Eukaryota > Metazoa > Chordata > Chondrichthyes > Heterodontiformes > Heterodontidae > Heterodontus > Heterodontus francisci. The sequence goes on along the minus strand of NC_090373.1, from coordinate 118,050,287 downwards.
GCTTCCAAAGAGCACAGCTGACTGGGAGAAGACTCGGAGGGAGGAGTTCCAGACCTGTAAGTATAAAAAACTTACCTTTGGGAAAAAAACTGAGTGTGAGTCACAGGAAAGCTGTGACCTGATTGGCTGGTAGGGAATTTTTTTTTAACTGAACTTGAAAATAAAACATTGATAAAAATTGATGAAAACCCTAATTAACTAATTAATAAGTAGAGTAACTAAACCAGAGGGAGGAAATTACTGTATTTAGTTAGCATTTAATATTTATAGTAGGAATCTAGCACTAGGGACCATATAGTTATTATAACAATTTAGTAAGGATTTAATAAGTATTTATTTATCTTAAATTAATTTATAAATTAGTGCTAGAAATGTCAGTTAGAGGGGTGAAGTGCTTCACCTGTGAGATGTGGGAGGTCTGTGACGCTTACAGCGTTCCGGACGACTACATCTGCAGGATGTGTACCCAGTTGCAGCTCCTCACAGACCGCATGGATCGGTTGGAGCGGCAACTGGATGCACTTAGGAGCATGCAGGTCGCAGAAAGTGTCATACACAGGAGTTTTAGAAAAGTGGTTACACCCAAGGTGCAGACAGATAGACGGGTGACCGCAAGAAGGGGCAGGCAGTCAGTGCAGGAATCCCCTATGGCTATCCCCCTCTCTAACAAGTATACTGTTTTGGATACTGTTGGGGGGAATGGCCTATTAGGGGAAAACAGCAGCAGCCAGAGCAGTGGCACCACAGCTGGCACTGTTGTTCAGCAGGGAGGGACAAAGCGCAGAAGAGCAATAGTTATCGGGGACTCTATAGTCAGGGGCACAGATAGGCACTTCTGCGGACGTGAAAGAGACTCCTGGATGGTATGTTGCCTCACTGGTGCCAGGGTCAAGGATGTCTCTGAACGGACAGGGGGCATTCTGAAGGGGGAGGGTGAACAGCCAGAGGTTGTGGTACACATCGGTGCAAATGACATAGGCAGGAAGAGTGACGAGGTCTTGCAGGAGGAGTTCAGAGAGTTAGGTAGGAAGTTAAAAGACAGGACCTCTAGGGTTGTAATCTCGGGATTACTCCGTGTGCCACGTGCCAGTGAGGCTAGAAATAGGAAGATAGTGCAGCTAAACATGTGGCTGAACAGCTGGTGTAGAAGGGAGGGTTTCAGATATCTGGACCATTGGGATCCCTTCAGGGACAGATGGGACCTGTACAAGAAGGACGGGTTGCATCTAAACTGGAGGGGCACAAATATCCTGGCTGCGAGGTTTGCTAGCGTCAGTCGGGAGGGTTTAAACTAGTGTGGCAGGGGGGTGGGAACCAGAGCAGTAGGACAGCAAGTGAAATAAATGAGGGGGAACTAGTAAATAAGGCCAGTAAGACTAAGAGGAAGAGCAGGCAGGGAGATGTTGCGGAGCACAGCGGGACTGGTGGTCTGAAGTGCATTGGTTTCAATGCGAGAAGTATAACAGGTAAGGCAGATGAACTTGGATCTTGCATTAGTACTTGGATCTATGATGTTGTTGCTATTCCAGAGACTTGGTTGAGGGAAGGACAAGATTGGCAGCTAAATGTTCCAGGATTTAGAAGCTTCAGGCAGGATAGAGGGGGATGTAAAAGGGGTGGGGGAGTTGCATTACTTGTTAAGGAGAATATCACAGCTGTACTGCGGGAGAACACCTCGGAGGGATCATGCAGCGAGGCAATATGGGTAGAGCTCAGGAATAGGAAAGGTGCAGTCGCAATGTGGGGGGTTTTCTACAGGCCTCCCAACAGCCAGCAGGAAGTAGAGGAGCAGATATGTAGACAGATTTTGGAAAGATGTAAAGGTAACAGGGTTGTAGTGGTGGGTGATTTTAACTTCCCCTATTTTGACTGGGACTCACTTCGTGCTAGGGGCTTGGATGGGTCAGAATTTGTAAGGAGCATCCAGGAGGGCTTCTTGAAACAGTATGTAGATAGTCCAACCAGGGATGGGGCCGTACTGGACCTGGTATTGGGGAATAAGCCTGGCCAGGTGGTCGAAGTTTCAGTAGGGGAGCATTTCGGGAACAGTGACCATAATTCCATAAGTTTTAAGGTACTTGTGGATAAGGATAAGAATAGTCCTCGGGTGAAGGTGCTAAACTGGGGGAAGGCCAATTATAACAATACTAGGCAGGAACTGAAGAATTTAGACTGGGGGCAGCTGTTTCAGGGTAAATCAACATCTGACATGTGGGAGTCTTTCAAATGTCAGTTGATTAGAATCCAGGACCAGCATGTTCCTGTGAGGAAGAAGGATAAGTTTGGCAAGTTTCGGGAACCTTGGATAACACGGGACATTGTGAGCCCAGTCAAAAAGAAAAAGGAAGCATTCGTAAGGGCTGGAAGGCTAGGAACAGACGAATCCCTTGAGGAATATAAAGACAGTAGGAAGGAATGTAAGCAAGGAGTCAGGAGGGCTAAAAGGGTCATGAAAAGTCATTAGCAAACAGGATTAAGGAAAATCCCAAGGCTTTTTGTACGTATATAAAGAGCAAGAGGGTAACTAGGGAAAGGGTTGGCCCACTCAAGGACAGAGAAGGGAATCTATGTGTGGAGCCAGAGGAAATGGGCGAGGTACTAAATGAGTACTTTCCATCAGTATTCATCAAAGAGAAGGACTTTGTGGATGATGAGCCGAGGGAAGGGAGTGTAGATAATCTCAGTCATCTCATTATCGAAAAGGAGGAGGTGTTGGGTGTCTTGCAGAACATTAAAGTAGATAAGTCCCCAGGGCCTGATGGGATCAACCCCAGAATACTGAGGGAGGCAAGGGAAGAAATTGCTGGGGCCTTGACAGAAATCTTTGCATCCTCATTGGCTACAGGTGAGGTCCCAGAGGACAGGTGAATAGCCAATGTTGTTCCTTTGCTTAAGAAGGGTAGCAAGGATAATCCAGGAAATGAAAGGCCGGTGAGCCTTCCGTCAGTGGTAGGGAAATTATTAGAGAGGGTTCTTCGGGACAGGATTTACTCTTATTACACTTATTAGTGAGAGGCAGCATGGTTTTGTGAAGGGAAGGTCGTGTCTCACTAATTTGATTGAGTGTTTTGAGGAAGTGATGAAGACGATTGATGAAGGAAGGGCAGTGGATGTTATCTATATGTACTTTAGTAAAGCCTTTGACAAGGTCCCGCATGGCAGACTGGTACAAAAGGTGAAGTCACACGGGATCAGAGGTGAGCTGGCAAGATGGATACAGAACTGGCTCGGTCACAGAAGACAGAGGGTATCAGTGGAAGGGTGCTTTTCTGAATGGAGGGATGTGACTAGTGGTGTTCCACAGGGATCAGTGCTGGGACCTTTGCTGTTTGTAGTATATATAAATGATTTGGAGGAAAATGTAGCTAGTCTGATTAGTAAGTTTGCGGACGACACAAAGGTTGGTGGAGTTGCGGACAGTGATGAGGATTGTCAAAGGATACAGCAGGATATAGTTCGGTTGGAGACTTGGGCGGAGAAATGGCAGATGGAGTTTAATCCAGACAAATATGAGGTAATGCATTTTGGAAGGTCTAATGCAGGTGGGAAGTATACAGTAAATGGCAGAACCCTTAGGAGTATTGACAGGCAGAGAGATCTGGGCGTACAGGTCCACAGGTCACTGAAAGTGGCAACGCAGGTGGATAAGGTAGTCAAGAAGGCATACGGCATGCTTGCCTTCATCGGTCGGGGCATAGGGAATAAAAATTGGCAAGTCATGCTGCAGCTGTACAGAACTTTAGTTAGGCCACACTTAGAATATTGCGTGCAATTCTGGTCGCCACACCAGCAGAAGGACGTGGAGGCTTTGGAGAGGGTACAAAAGAGGTTTACCAGGATGTTGCCTCGTCTGGAGGGTATTAGCTATGAGGAGAGGTTGGATAAACTCGAATTGTTTTCACTGGAACGACGGAGGTGGAGGGGCGACATGATAGAGGTTTACAAAGTTATGAGCGGCATGGCAGAGTGGATAGTCAGAAGCTTTTTCCCAGGGTGGAAGAGTCAGTTACTTGGGGACATAGGTTTAAGGTGAGAGGGGCAAAGTTTAGAGGGGATGTGCGAGGCAAGTTCTTTACACAGAGGGTGGTGAGTGCCTGGAACCTGCTGCCAGGGGAGGTGGTGGAAGCAGGTACAATAGCGACGTTTAAGAGGCATCTTGACAAATACATGAATAGGAAGGGAATAGAGGGATCCGGTCCCCGGAAGTGCAGAAGGTTTTAATTTAGGCAGGCATCAAGATCGGTGCAGGCTTGGAGGGCCGAATGGCCTGTTCCTGTGCTGTATTGTTCTTTGTTCTAAATATATTCAACGTTGGAGCATCCACAACCCTCTGGGGTAGAGAATTCTGAAGATTCACAACCCTTTGAGTGAAGAAATTTCTTCTCATCACAATCCTAAATAATTGGTCCTTTATCCAGAGACTGTGCCCTCATGTTTTAGATTCCCCAGCCAGGGGAAACAATGTCTCAGTATCTACCCTGTCAGCACCTTCATAATGTAGAATGTTTCAATGAGATCACCTCTCATTCTTCTGAACTCCAGAGAATATAGATCCAATTTACTCAGCCTTTCATCATAGGACAACCCTCTCATCCCAGGGACCAATCTAGTGAACATTCACTGTACTGCCTCCAATGCAAGTATATCCTTCCTTAAATATGGAGAACAAAATTGCACACAGTGGGCTCGATTTATTGGAGCTGGCAGGGCTCCCAGTGCCAGGCTGAAAAGGCGGTGGGAATCCCGCCTCAATCACTCGCAGGCTGTCCCAACCCACTCTATTTATTAGAGGACTAGCAGCTCAGAAGTATCGGCAGGATCACTGGGAGCGGTGGCCACTGCTGGTACTGCAGGAGACCTTGGAACCAGGCCCAGCGCTGGAGACCCAGACCTCAAGTAAATGAGGCGGGGTTGCCGGGGTTGTCTGACAGGCCTTGGCGATGGGGGTAGGGAAGGTGGGCATTGAGTGCAGGGTGGGGGGGGGGGGTTGAGGGAGGTGGGGTGTTTGCTGGTGTAGGCCCTCCATAGGCCACAGAATGCCTACAGAGGAGGGCACCCTCACAAAGCATGAGGGAGGTCACCTCGTTTAACTGGGCAACTTCCCCGTGTGACAGAGGCCCTCAGTGCCCCCCTCTCCCACCACTGGTTTAATCCCAGCGGCATTGGAAGAGGCCCTTAATTGGGGTTAATTGCCCAGCTCAGGCTCTCAATTAGCGGTGGGTCAGGAAGGCCATTTATAGGTTCCCCTGACTAAATTTTGGTGGAGGTGGGATGGTGGCAGGAACTCCCCCACCACCATCCTGCCTGATTTTATGCTCTCCCCACCTCCAAATCCACCACGGGGGAGAGTATAAAATTCCCCTGCATGTCTAGCACGTGGCACTGGTAGTAATCCTGAGATCACTACCTTTGAGGTCCTGCTTTTCAACTTACTTCCTAGCTCCCTATATTCTGTTTTTAGGACCTCATCCTTTTTTTTTACCTATGTCGTTAGTACCAATGTGTACCACGACCACTGGCTGTTCACCCTCCCCCTTCAGAATGTCCTGTAACCACTCTGAGACATCCTTGACCCTAGCACCAGGGAGGCAACATACCATCCTGGAATCTCTTTTGCGGCCACAGAAACACCTATCTATTCCCCTTACAATTGAATCCCCTATAACTATTGCATTCCCACATTTTTTACTCCTCCCCTGTGCAGCAGAGCCAACCGTGGTGCAACGAATTTGGCTGTTGAGGCCATTCCCCCCCAACAGTATTCAAAACAGTATATCTGTTTTGCAGGGGAATAGCCACAGGAGATTCTTGAACTGCCTGCCTCGTCCTCTTGCTCTGCCTGGTGGTCACCCACTTCCTTCCTGCCTGTGGAGTCTGAGCCTGCGGTGTGACCACCTCTCTACGTGCTATCCACAATACTCTCCACTTTGTGGATGCTCCACAGTGTCCGTAGCTGCCGCTCTAGCTCCGAAACCTGGGCTTCCATGAGCTGCAGCTGGAGACACTTCCTGGGCTTCCGACATGGAGCACGAGGAACACACCAAGGCTTTGAGCTCTCCTGCCATGACTTAACCCTTTAAATTAAACCCTTTGGAAGATCTTAATATCAAATAATATCAATTACTCTAGGGCTCTTCTTCCCTGGTCCTCGTTACTACAGAACTCCCTAAAAAAACTACTTACTGGATATGAAAAAAAACTGTAAACCTTTCTTATCTTAGGTACTTACCCAGCTATTTAGAACTATTACCTAACAGCTGTGACTCACCAACTAATCACCTTCTCGCTTTCCTGTGGCGTCAATGTTGACTTTCCCCTCCCAAAACTCCGGTGCGTTGGAACAGGTCCGACTGCTGTCCGCTCCTGAAGGTAAGTGAAGGTTTGGAGTCTTTTGTTCACTTTTGTAGAAATTTAGGAGATTGACCAGTTGTGTGAAAGAGGTTTTAGATTTTTTTGTTAGATTTTAGAGATACAGCACTGAAACAGGCCCTTCGGCCCACCGAGCCTGTGCCGACCATTAACCACCCATTTATACTAATCCTACACTAATCCCTGCCTGTGTGGAGTTTGCAAGTTCTCCCTGTGTCTGCGTGGGTTTCCTCCGGGTGCTCCGGTTTCCTCCCACATATCAGCCTGTGACTGTAATTGCTGATGCTGTGTTGCAGACACTTTGCAGTAGAGCAGAAAGCATCAGGTGTGACATTGAGAAACACAATATAAATGGATCACCTGAGCGACAGATTTATCTGTTCCTCCTTGTTCACCAGACCCAATAATATAAGCTGCCAACTGAAGGGGAGTTGTCCGCGAATTGGTTCTCCAGCCTGTGTAGTTCAGGGCAAGGAAGGGGCTCTGTTAAAGTGAATAAACCAGAGACTGAAACTGTGCTCTCAGGTCAGATCGTTATAGTTGAATTTCCAGGCAGAGCCACTGGGTGACAGCACCACTCTGGGTCCAATCACATATTCAGCACCAGCTTTTAGTTCATGTAAGACTTTTCTTGGCAGACCCCTTGAAACCTTTTCGCGCGCGATCCCTTAGCGGGCCTCAAACCCCCGGTTGAGAGCCCCAAATTACATGACTTTTTGTGAAAGTAGAAAGGAGGAGCGGATGAGGGATGTGATTGTTATTTTAGTCCAGTGTGGGTGACTCAGTGAACCTTTGAGCTATTAATTCATGGTTGGTATCCGGAGCAGCAATGTGATCAGCAGCTCTGGTGTTGGGAGCTGCATCATGTTCTTCCTCCTCTTCCTCATCCTCCTCCTGTCCAGTGGAATCCTCCTTGTTCCTCCTGAACCTCTTGTCCTCGCTTCTGTGCTATGTGGTGCAGAATGCAGCACAAAACAATTATACTGGAGCCCCTCGCTGACAGGTACTGAAGGGTACCTTCAGGACCTGTCCAGGCACCTGAAGAACATCTGGAGCATGCCAATGGCTTGCTCAATGACACATCTGGTTGTCATATGGCTTGTGTGATAGTGCTCTTGGTATTCGTTTTTGGGATTCCTCAGAGGTATGATTGGACAGTGTCAGGCGAACCCCCCACCTGTCAAGACTGAGGCACATATTATTTCGCCACATGAACATTAAAACTTAAAATTGAAAGCCCCTGACTGGAAATACATTTGCATAGTAACAGACATTGTTGGAACAATGGGAACCCAGTCCTTGCTTCCCCAATACACAGAAGAAGTGGTCGGACCAGTTTTAGTTACATGACTAACTGGCTGTTGCAGAGGTTTGAACTGAGAGTTTTAAATTGGAGAAAACAGTATTTGAAATCAGAAAGTTCCTGGCTCCTGGTTTGAGAACATTTCTCTCCTGTCTACTCTCATCTCGCTCACACCAGCTTCGGAAATCATTGAAGACATATGAACACTAAGGGAGAAAAGTCTCCTACAGTGAACAAGGTTTAAGAAGAATACTGTGCCCCAACGGAAAGTAAGAGCTCTCTACAATCAAGGACTCTACGTCGAGCTGGAAACACAGCATAGTAAACAAGAAACTCTTCTGAAATTGCCTCAAACCTCTCCATTTTATTTTTTTTCTCTTTTCTGTCCCTATTTGCATGTGTGTATCGTGTGTGCCTGCTATCATGGGCGTGTCGTATATCCGTAGCAGTTAACTGTATTAGAGTTTGAGTTTAAGGTTTAATAAATTTCACTTTCCTTCTTTAAACCAAAGAAATCCTGTTTATGCTTATTTCTTTGCCTTATAATTGGAAAGCTGTGAACAAGGATTCACAAAGGGAGAGCTCAAAACACAATGTGTTTTAAAATTAAACCCTGTTACACTTAGAGCAGGTGAAGACAGTAACAGATCCCTAGACACCTTTCTCACCTGGTCATAACAACAGTTTGTCAGGATCTGGTTCCAGATATGAACATGATAGGGATGTTGGACTGCCACAGTATGAAAACATCATGGCAGCTTCCAAGAATCTGACGCAGACCTGCATGAACCTTTTCTTGCAGTTGCTGGCTCAATGTCTTGGAGTACCTGACCTAACACAATTGTGGGAAAATAATCAGCACAACAACTTAAGGAGAAGGACCACCACCACTTTCCTAGAACAGCTAAGGATGGGCAATAAATGTGACCTTACCAGTGCCACCCACATTCTGAGACCAAATTTCCTTTTTCTGCCTGGCAGAAGCTGAAAGGCTGCAATACCGATAAAAGTTGACCTTGGTGGTTGTCCTTAGCCTCCACAGATTGGAGAATCTGTGCAGGATCTGTCAGCAACTTCTTCACACTTGCAAACAGATTATATGCTTTATTTCAGGGCCAGCAAGGATGATCAGCAGAAACTGAGAGCTTTAAGAAATTGTTTATCAAGGGCAGCCAGAAGAACCCAAAGACAATGTTTATTACCACTACTGCAGGCTTTTCCTCTTTTGCTTTTGGGTATACACACATTCTGAGGGGCATTCCTCAGTCAGGTGTACATCAAGGCCATGCTGATAACCTGAACCCAGAAGTACGAGTGGATTCTGATTTGTTCAGGCAGAGCACATCTCAGGTGTATTTGGCCTGACATGCACTTCAATAGGGTCAGAGGAAGGAAAATTGACTCACCATTGATATAAACAGTGCAATCACCATCAGAGTTTGTAAAAGCTTCACACCGTTTGTTAGCTCAGTGCTGGGAATCCAGCACAAAGGGAAGACACAATGGCATTAATATTTCCGAGGAGGCAGGGAAGGTGCACTCATGGCTGACTTCATTCTTCTTTTTCTTCTTTGGCCTCCTTGTCTCGAGAGACAGTGGGTATGCACCAAGAGGTGGTCAGTGGTTTGTGCAGCAGCGTCTGGAGTGGCTATAAAGGCCAATTCTAGAGTGACAGACTCTTCCACAGGCTCTGCAGATAAAATTGGATGTCGGGGCTGTTACACAGTTGGCTTTCCCCTTGTGCTTCTGTCTTTTTTCCTGCCAACTGCTAAGTCTCTTCGACTCGCCTCTCTTTAGCCCTGCTTTTACAGCTGCCCGCCAGCTCTGGCGATCACTGGCAACTAACTCCCACGACTTGTGGTCAATGTCGCAGGACTTCATTTCACGTTTGCAGATGTCTTTAAAGCAGAGACATGGATGGCTGGTGGGTCTGATACCAGTGGTGAGCTCGCTGTACAATGCGTCCTTGGGGATCCTACCATCTTCCATGCGGCTCCCATAGCCAAGCCATCTCAAGCAGGTTCATTAGGGCATATATGCTGGGGATGTTGGTCACCTTGAGGACTTCTGCGTTGGAGATACGGTCCTGCCACCAGATGCCAAGGATTCTCCGGAGACGGTGAAGATGGAATGAGTTGAGACGTCGCTCTTAGCTGACATATGTTGTCCAGGCCTCGCTGCCGTAGAGCAAGGTACTGAGGACACAGGCTTGAAACACTCAGACTTTTGTGTTCTGTGTCAGTGCGCCATTTTCCCACACCCTCTCGGCCAGTCTGCACATAGCAGCTGACGCCTTTCCCATGCGCTTGTTGATTTCTGCATCGAGCGACAGGTTACTGGTGACAGTTGAGTCTAGGTAGGTGAACTCTTGAACCACTTCCAGAGCATGGTCGCCAGTATTGATGGATGGAGCATTTCTGATGTCCTGTCCCACGATGTTCGTTTTCTTGAGGCTGAGGGTTAGGCCAAATTCGTTGCAGGCAGCCGCAATCCTGTCGATGAGTCTCTGCAGGCACTCTTCCGTGTGGGATGTTAATGCAGCATCGTCAGCAAAGAGGAGTTCCCTGATGAGGACTTTCCGTACTTTGGTTTTCGCTCTAAGACAGGCAAGATTGAACAACCTGCCATCTGATCTTGTGTGGAGGAAAATTCCTTCTTCAGAAGACTTAAACGCATGTGAGAGCAGCAGTGAGGACTGGGGATGTTGGCCGCCTCGAGGACTTCTGCGATGGAGATACGGTCCTGCCACCTGATGCCAAGGATTCTCCAGAGACAGCGAAGATGGAATGCGTTGAGACATCGCATTACTGTCTTCTTAACACAAGCACTAAAGAACAAAGGCAGGAGACACATGGCATTACGATCGCTGAATCCCCCACTATCAACATCCTGGGGGATACCATTGACCATAAACTGAACTGGAGTAGCCATATAAATACCGTGGCTACAAGCGCAAGTCAGAGGCTAGGAATCCTGTGGCGAGTAACTCCCCAAAGACTGTCCAGCATCTACAAGGCACAAGTCAGGAGCGTGATGGAATACTCTCCACTTGCCTGGATGGGTGCAGCTCCAATAACACTCAAGAAGCTCGACACCATCCAGGACAAAACAGCCCACTTGATTGGCACCCCATCCATAAACATTCACTCCTTCCACCACCGACGCACAGTGGCGACAGTGTGTACCATCTACAAGATGCACTGCAGCAACACTCCAAGGCTCCTTAGACAGCACCTTCCAAACCCGCGACCTCCACCACCTAGAAGGACAAGGGCAGCAAATGCATGGGAACACCAGCATCTGCAAGTTCCCCTCCAAGCCACACCCCATCCTGACTTGGAACTATATTGCCATACCTTCACTGTCGCTGGGTGAAATCCTGGAACTCCCTTCCGAATAGCACTGTGGGTGTACCTAACCCCATGGACTGCAGTGGTTCAAGAAGGCAGCTCACCACCACCTTCTCCAGGGCAATTAGGGATGCGCAATAAATGCTGGCCCAGCCAGCATTGCCTACACCCCGTGAATGAATAAAAAAAAAACAATATTACATTATACTACATCTGTCCACAAGTCTCTGACTTCTCTTTTCAGATTGATAATTGCTGTGGCTTTTTTTTCAAGTCTTCCATCACGTGTTCTTCTTTCTGTCGAAGGGGTTTGAGGTCTTGAGTCTTCTCGTTTCTCCTTCTGACTTTGCAGTGCTTGAGTAGAACTATTGGATGACTCAAGTTCTTCATTTGGGTTGTCCTATTGGTTACTTGATGATTGCAGCATCACTGGTTCATCAAACTTTTGAGATGATTGATCCTGTTGCATTTACTGCTTCTTTGGGATCATCACCAATGACCTACTGTTTCTTTTTATCATCCCTTGGATGATACAAGGCACAAGTGATGAGCCAGCCCAGCAGATCAGTGCAAAAAATAAGGCTCTAACCCAAACTGATGTCCCTGGTTGGATGTCTGACAAGTTTCTTGCTCTGTGACATCTGTCATCATTTTCTGATTGATTCGACTGCTCTCTATTCTCTCTCGCCCTCACTTTTTCCAAGTCTTCTGCACTTACTTGTGATTTCTGTGTATTTGGGGGCGTAGGAAGTTTGGTCTTCAACCTTCTTCCCTTTAACAATTCACATGGGGCTGAACCATTCTGAAGAAGTGTCGATAAACTAAAAGTGCTAGTTGAAGATCTTCATTCTTTTTAACAATGCCTCCACAGTCTTTACACCTTTCTGTTCTTCGCATTAGCCTGAGGGTATATTGGTGAACTAGTGACATGGACAAAGCCATATACTTCTGTAAAATCTCTGAAGCATTTATTTGCAAATTGTGGCCCATTGTCAGATATTACAATATCTGGAATTCGTGCGTAGCAAACATTTCTCTCAAGGATGTGATTACAGCTTCTGAACATTGACCTTGTAGTTGTTTAACTTCAATCCTCCTTGAATAATAATCAACAACTAATAGGAATATTTGACTCATGTTCAAAAGGACCCATTCCTAGTTGCTCCCATGGTCTGGATGGAAAAGAAGATGACATGAGTGATTCTTTCATCTCCTGTTGATTGATAGTACACGTGATACATCTCAATATCGTCTCTTCAGTTTCTTTCCATTATATGGAATGTTTTGCCCTTGCTCTACTCTTGGTAATTCCCAAATGTCCTTGGTGTAATCTCTCAAAGATACCTAATCTCAATGCTCTAGCGATAACAAATCTCTCATCGTAGATCAGTAAATCATCAACAATGCTTCGATGACCCCTCTGTTCATAATATTGTCTCAGAACAGGGACATATACCATACAATCAATATTCCCTGATTTTCATACATTGTTTGTTTTCTGCACATTCCTGATCTCACTCAGTTTCTGAACTGTCGCAGGCAAAGTTGTTGTCGTCAAAGCAAAAACTTCTACTTCTTCCAGATGCAATATATCTTGTTCTTCTCGTCTTGCAGCTGAAATACGTGATTAAGTGTCAGATCACAATCTGCTGTTTTCCTGGAACGTATTCAATTTTGGCATCAAATCTCATCAGTCTTAATCTGAACATCTGTACTCTTGGAGGTAATTTCACAAGCTCCTTTGAGTTGAAAAGAAGTTTATGATCTGTTTCGATTTTGAAATGAAGACTTAGGATGTAATCTGAAAATTTTTCACATGCCCAAGTTGCTGCCAAAGTTTCCTTTTCTATTACTGCATATCTCTGTTCAGTTTCAGTTAATGAACGAGAAACAAAATATACAGGTCTGCATCTCCCATCTGTCTGGACTTAAAATTAGACTGCTCCTAATCCTGTTGTTAATGCATCCGCAGCTATAATGGTGAATAGCTTCGGATCATAATACGCTAACACTTCTGATGATACTGGCATTTTTGATTTTCTCAAAGGATTATTGTTGGGCTTCTTTCTAACACCAAACATTATCACTTTTCAACAACTGCCATAATGGTTTTCTCTTTTACTGCGATAGAGAATTCCAAAGGTTTGCAAAATATGAGCCATGAAGGCACAAAAATATTACCAATTTTTTATCCATCCCTAGCAATTAAAAATCAGTTAAAACAGCAGAAATCATTAGCAATGCCACTATATCACTTTAAATACTCTGTGAGGCAATCCTGTCGTACAGAATGTCTTCAGATCATTGTCAAGGTCACACAGTCCAGTACTGCCAAGATGCTTAAGTAATCAGAATCATCTCAGATCATCGAGTTCTTGACATTGGTCAGAAATTCAAAAATGCCTATTATTTATGTGATGGCCACATATGGGGAACTAGAGATATTCACACAATTTACAACAACCAGAATTTCACCACAGCCATAACAAAAGTCTAGTTTTCACAATTTAACCTTAACAACTCCAATTTCATTCAGTATTGTAAACTAAATGTAATACAGCTTGGAAAAGAGAGAAGAGCCCCATCCAGTGAGGAAACATTCACACATGCTGTGTAAAGAGATGTTAACATTCACACTGAAAACAAAACATAACTCCCGTCAAAAAGAGAAACAGGCCTGAATTTCAGCTCAGAGTGATGTACCATTCAGGGTGGGATCTGTTTTGAGGTTGGGAAAGCAAAGGTTTCTTGAACATCTCAAGGTTTTGAACTTTAATTATTTTACTGATGTGAAGTCATTGACCTGAAATATTAACTTTTTCTCTCTCCACGGATGCTGTCCTGATCTGCTTATAATTTCCAGCATTTTCAGTTTATATTTCAGAAATCCAGCATTTGTAAATTTTGTTCCATATTTTTCTTTAGGTTTTCTGATCACAGCCAGATTGATTGAGCAGGTAGGTTGAGAGGGGGTGGGGTGAGGCAGGGTTGGAAGAGATTGTGGGGGGAATGAATCACAGTTGTTGGGTGGGGAAATTCCGATATCTGTGGGGAGGGGTCTGGGGGTTGGTGGTTCTGTTATGATCCCATTTTATACTGTTTCAAAAGCTCAAGCTCACAGTCTATGTCCTCAACCAAACCTGTTATCTCCTGCACAATTTTGATCATTCTCTCAACTTGGCTTGGCCACCTTTATATCACGTGCTTTCTTTGCAGGGCATTAGGTGCCTCAGTAAACCGATGACAACATCTGAGAAAAAAGCTTTGTTAAATGTAACTACATGAACATGACATTTTTTAGTTTATTTCTGAATCTTCCTTTAAAAACCCAGGCATTTTGATGAACATTATGTATTGTACATCTTCTTCTTCTTCTTCTTCTTTGGCCTCCTTGTCTTGAGAGACAATGGGTAAGCGCCTGGAGGTGGTCAGTGGTTTGTGGAGCAGCGCCTGGAGTGGCTATAAAGGCCAATTCTAGAGTGACAGACTCTTCCACAGGTGCTGCAGATAAAATTGGTTGTCGGGGCTGTTACACAGTTGGCTCTCTCCTTGATCTTCTGTCTTTTTTCCTGCCAACTGTTAAGTCTCTTCGACTCACCACGCTTTAGCCCTGCCTTTATGGTTGCCCGCCAGCTCTGGCGATTGCTGGCAACTGACTCCCACGACTTGTGATCAATACATGGAGTTGCACAAACCAGTCAGTTTCACTATTGTTAGCCTAATTTGAAGGAAGGAAAACGAACCATAAGAACTTTGAGTTAATCTGTGAATAGAAACATAGATTTTGCAGCACAGAATGAAGCCATTTGATCCAATGTGCCTCTGTCAACTCTCTGAAAGAGCTTTCCACTTCAAATTATGCCCCTGCTCACTTTTTTAAATACTGCAAATGAGGCATGGTATTTGGCATATAGTTAAGTAACAAACAAAACTACAACACAAAATATTCCAAAATTTATCTTTACTGGTCATTGCTGTGTCAGTACTTGTATTATGATTTCTCAGTTCTACAGCAGGGATGCAAATCTGTCAACTGAGCAAAACAGCTGTATAAATTTGGCATTGCAAGTTTCCACATACTGGGCTGAATTTTATTCGGGCGCTGCGCTCTGCGACAGCACCCTTTAAACTCAGCGAAGTGCCCACATTCAGCGGCCGCCGAGGAGTCCCCGCGATATTTCGCGTGGGGACTCATTTAAATAGTGGAGGCGAAGCGCCTGCCCCCGATATAGTAGAGACAGTGGTCGCCACATCCCCGGCAATGGCGTCCGGCACCACTGCGCAGGTGCCGCGCTATTTTTAAAGGGCTCTAAGCCCTGAGCAGCAATTTCAATGTTTAAAGGGACCAGAAATTTAATTTTTAGTAAAAACATTAAATTACACATAAAAGCGCCATTTCCACCACCCAATGATCACACAATAGATTTATTTCCCTCTCCCCCCGCCTCCCCAAAAACCATTCTTGACAGTCCCGAACTTTAAACCCCAAACTTTGCACTCTTTGCCCTTCAACGCATCCCCACCATCCCTACAGCCAATGAAAATTGTTTTCCCTGCCCCTCCACCCCTCCCGCCCTGAAAATTTTATTCCTCCCCCTTCCCCACCAGGTTCTCGCCTAGGAACTCCGTTCAGAGTTCCGAAGGCGTGCGAAGGCCAAACGGAAGCCGTAAAATTGGTGGGACGGCTGTCGCCTGCGGGTGAGTTAATTTACTTTTCGTTAGGGTTCATTTTAATACGGAGATGAAGGGCCCACCACCTGGCAATAAGTGGCGGACCCTTCTCGACGTCGCGGGCCGAGGTGGGCCTCTCCCCGTAGAATTTTACCAGCCCCCACGCCGTGACCCGTGGCGTCGAGGGTCCAGTAAAATTCAGCCCACTGTTACTGAAATATTGTTTTGATACCCCTTTAGAGAATTTTTATGTACATATCACAGTTTCATCCCAGTCAGATTAATGTTTTTCATGAAGCTGTTTCATGCTTAAATATTAATTCTCCTTTTAATGGATATTTTTTTATCAGCATTTAATTTTAAACTAACATTTGATTGCTTATGTCAAATACTGTGCAAATGAAACATTTTTGGGTGAGTGATCTTTTAGAAGTGGTGACACGGGAGTAATCAAGTGATACACTTTTCTCCTGTATATGGGAAGGGTTTATTGAGTAAAGGGTGATGGGAATACTGAAAATCCAGCTAAGAGTCAAGTTATTTTCTTAGTTTCCCCTTTGGAACCACTATAACTGTCTCTCTCAACATTTTCAACATTTCAAGTCAATAACAACAACTTGTATTTATATAGCACCTTTAACGTAGTGAAATGTCCCAAGATGCTTCACAGGAATGTTAGCAAACATAATTTGACACTGAGCCACATAAGGAGATATTTGAGCAGATGACCAAAAGCTTGGTCAAAAAGGTAGGTTTTACAGAATATCCTAAAGGAGGAAAGATAGGTAGAGAGGCAGAGAGGTTTGGAGAGGGAATTCCAGAGTTTAGGGCCTCTTCAGCTGAAGGCACAACTGTCAATGATGGCGCAATTAAAATCCAGAATGCCCCAGTGGCCAGAGAAGGAGGAGTGTAGCAATCTCGATGATTGCAGGGCTGGAAGAGGTTGTGGAGATATGAAGAGGTGAAACAAAGGAGGGATTTGGGAATAAGGATAGGAATTTTAAAACTGAGACATTGCTTTATCGGGAGCCAGTGTAAGCTGGTGAGCATAGGGGTGATGTGTGAACAGGATTTGGTATGTAGAAGGACATGGACAGTGGAGTTTTGGAAGCAAAGGATGACCTTTACTTTATGAAGGATGAAAGATGGTATAATCAAGTCTAGAGGTAACAAAGACTTGGATGATGTCTTCAGTAGCAGATGAGCTGTGGCAGAAGCAGTGTCAGGCAATGTTATAGAGATGGATATAGGCAGTCTTGCTGATGGTGCAGATATGTGATCGGAAGTGCCTCTTGGAGTCAAATATGACACCAGAGTTGTAAACAGTCTGGTTAAGTCTCAGACAGTTGCCAGGGAAAGGGAAGAAGTCAGTACCTAAGGAACTAAATTTGAGGCAGGGACTAAGAAAGTGACTTTTCTTTCTACAATATTTAGTTGGAGGAAATTTCTGCTCATCCAGTATTGGATGTCAGATAAGCAATCTGATAATTTAGAGACAGTGAAAGGGTTGAGAGAGGTGATGGTGATGTAGAGCTGTGTGTCATCAGTATACATATGAAATCTGTGTTTTTGGATTTTGTCACTGAGAAGTCCAAGGATAGATCTCTGGGGGACACCAAAGGAACTGGTGCAGGAGCAAGTAGAGAAACCATTACATGTGATTCTCTGGCTATGACTGGATAGATAAGAATGGAACCAGGTGAGAGCAGTCTCACTCAGCTGAATGACAGTGGAGAGATGTTGGAGGTCAACCATGTCAAAGGGGTGGTTTACCATTGTCACTGTCTCATAGGATGTCCTTTTTGACTTTGATAAGAGATGTTTCAGTAATATGGCAGGAGTGGAACCTGACTGCAGGAATTCAAACATGGCGTTCCGGGAAAGATGGGCATCGATTTAGGAGGGGACAACACATTCAAGTCTTTGGAGATGAAAGGGGGGTTAGAGATGCGTTGGTAGTTTGCAAGAATGGTGGGCTCAAGGGTTGGTTTCTTGAACAGAGGAGTGATGATGGTAGACTTGAAGGAGAGGGGGGCAGTACCTGAGGAGAGAAAATCATTAACAACATCAGCTAACATGGGTACCAGGAAGGGAAGTTGGGTGGTCAGCAGTTCAGTGGGAACAAGGTTAAGGGAGTGGAAGGTGGGCCTCATGGAAAGGATAAAATCAGAGAGGGCAGGGGGGGAAATGCTAGAGAAAAATGTGAGTTCAGAACTAGTGCAGGGGACTAGAGGAAGTTTGGCCAGATGGACCAGAGGAAGGGAGGGAAGTGGCCGAGAAAAAGAAGTCCATTAACTTCTCGCACTTCTTGTTGGAAGTAGGGCTGGAGTAGGCAGGGAAGTCAGGTTTAAGAAGATAGAATTTAGTAGAGCAAAAGAAGCCACAGGTTATCTTTGCATTCCTGGATAATTCTGGAATAGTGAGACCTTTCTGTGTGCATTTTGGCTGCTGCGTTTCTTACATTACAGCAATTACACTTCAAAAGTATTTCATTGGCTGTAAAGCACTTTGGAACATCCTGAGGTCCTTTCTTTTTCTTAATCTGGTGTCGAATCCATACATGTACAATGGTGAAAACATCTGACATAAAAATTGTTGGCAAAATGATAAACAATTGATCACAGAATCACAGAATAATACGGTGCAGAAGAGACCCTTCGGCTCATCGAGTCTGCACCAATACATTAAGGACACCTGACCTGTCTACCTAATCCCATTTGCCAGCACTTGGCCCATAGCCTTGTGACCCCTCATAACTGATCCTTCAACTAAGGGGAACAGCTGCTCTCTATCCAGCCTGTCCATGCCCCTCATAATCTTCTACACCTCGATCAGGTCACCCCTCAGTCTTCTCTGCTCCGGTGAAAACAACCAAAGCCTATCCAACCTCTCTTCATAGCTTAAATGTTCCATCCCAGGCAACATCCTGGTGAATCGCCTCTGCACCCCCTGTAATGCAATCACATCCTTCCTATAATGTGGCGACCAGAATTGCACACAGTACTCCAGCTGCGGCCTTACCAAAGTTCTATACAACTCCAACATGACCTCCCTACTTTTGTAATCTATGCCTCGATTGATAAAGGCAAGTGTCCCATATGCCTTTTTCACCACCCTATCAACCTGCCCTTCTGCCTTTAGAGATCTATGGACAAACACGCCAAGGTCCCTTTGTTCCTCAGAACTTCCCAGTGTCAGGCCATTCATTGAATACTTCCGTGTCACATTACTCCTTCCAAAGTGTATCACCTCACACTTTTCAGCGTTAAATTCCATCTGCCACTTTTCTGCCCAATTGACCATCCCATCTATGTCTTCTTGTAACCTAAGACACTCCACCTCACTGTTAACCACTCGGCCAATTTTTGTGTCATCCGCGAACTTACTGATCCTACCCCCCACATAGTCATCTATGTCGTTTATATAAATGACAAACAATAGGGGACCCAGCACAGATCCCTGTGGTACGCCACTGGACACGGGCTTCCAGTCACTAAAACAGCCGTCTGTCATCATTCTCTGTCTCCTACAGCTAAGCCAATTTTGAATCCACCTTATCAAGTTACCTTGTATCCCATGTGCATTTGCTTTCTTGATAAGTCTCCCATGTGGGACCTTGTCAAAGGCTTTGCTGAAATCCATGTAAACTACATC
The DNA here is from genome assembly GCF_036365525.1 of Heterodontus francisci. Classification (NCBI taxonomy): domain Eukaryota; kingdom Metazoa; phylum Chordata; class Chondrichthyes; order Heterodontiformes; family Heterodontidae; genus Heterodontus; species Heterodontus francisci. The sequence goes on along the minus strand of NC_090373.1, from coordinate 118,030,940 downwards.
AACTGCACTACCCTCATCTACACACCTGGTCACATGCTCAAAAAATTCAATCAAATTCGTTAGGCATGACCTCCCTCTGACAAAGCCATGCTGACTATTCCTAATCAAATTTTGCCTCTCCAAGTGGAGATAGATTCTCTCCTTCAGAATTTTCTCCAATAGTTTCCTTACCACTGACGTGAGATTCACTCGTCTGTAGTTCGCTGGCTTATCTCTACAACATTTCTTAAATAGTGGGACCACAGTAGCTGTTCTCTAGTCCTCTGGCACCTCCCCCATGGCCAAAGAGGAATTAAAAATTAGGGTCAGAGCCCCTGCAATCTCCACCCTCGCCTCCCACAGCATCCTGGGAGACAAATTGTCTGGACCTGGAGATTTGTCCACTTTTAAGCCTTCCAAAACCTCCAATACCTTGTCACTCCCTATGACAATTTGCTCAAGAACATCACAGTCTCTCTCTCTCTGAATTCCATATCTACATCCTCATTCTCTTGGGTGAAGACAGATGTGAAGTATTCATTCAACACCCTACCAATGTCCTCTGGCTCCACCCACAAATTTCCCCCTTGGTCCCTAATGGGTCCTACTCTTTCCCTGGTTATCCTCTTCCCATTGATATACTTATAAAATATCTTGGGATTTTTCCTACTTTTACCAGCTCTTTGCTCTCCCAATTGCTTTCTTAAGCTCCATCCTACACTTTCTGTACTCCACTAATGCTTCCATTGATTTGCTGTCCTTGTATTTGCTAAAAGCCTCTCTTCCTTCTCATTGTACCCTGAATGTTTCTGGTCATCCATGGTTCTCAGGGCTTGTTGCTCCTACCTATTATCCTAGAGGGAACATGTTGGGCCTGTACCCTCCCCATTTCCTTTTTGAATGCCCCCCACTGCTCTTCTGTAGATTTCCCGACAAGTAACTCTTTCCAGTCTACCTTGGCCAGATCTTGCCTTATTTTACTAAAATTTGCTCTCCCCCAATCCAAAACCTTTTTTTGCAACTTGTCTATTTCTTTCTCCATAACAAGCTTAAATTGTACCATGTTATGGTCACTATCACCAAAATGGTCCCCCACCAACACATCAACCACCTGTCCGGCTTCATTCCCCAGAATTAGATCCAGCACTGCACCCTCCCTTATTGGATCCTCTATATGTTGAGCTAAAGAGTTCTCCTGTATACATTTTAAGAACTCCACTCCATCTAAGCCCTTAACACGATGACTATCCCAATTAATGTTGGGAAAGTTGAAATCACCTAATATAATTACCCTATTATTTTTGCACACCTCTGCAAATTGCGCACATATTTGTTCCTCAATTTCCCGCTGGCTATCTGATAATACGGGCAAGTAACATGCAATGAGTATGAAGGTCTTGAAACACTGATAATATATCATTGTATGATCCATATGACAATGCTCATTTTATAAGAACTAAATTTTGTCTTTCCTTCTCCCATCTCAGCCATGATTGTGGGTTATGTGGGAAAGTGAGCGCTGAGGTTGAAGACTGCTGCAAGCGGCTGAGTAATTCCATGGTTTACAATTCTAATTCCTAGAATTATCGAATCTTTCAGCACAGAAGGAGGCTACTTGCCTGCAGGCTCTTTGGAGGGAATTTATGCTGTCTGCTGCAGCGGATTCGGTGGCATGTGGGGTGATATAATTAGGCAGGAGGTGTTTGTTCGGATTCCCAACGGCGGGATATTTTAGAGGAATTAAGTCGGCGGCAGATTTGCGGCATTCCGCAGTTCCCCCAGCACGGTGGCGGATTGCAACTTTGCATTCATTTAAATGACATGATTTTTCATTACCCTACACAGAGTTACAATTTAGTCCTGCCTGCCAAATTAAGTGAACGATGAGCGATATTCCTGTGCCACTTGGTTCACGATTGTTTCAAAGTGGCATGCAGCAATCAGATTTGTGCAGTTGAGTCTCAGGACTGTGCTCTTCTCTCTTCAACTCATCCACTAAACTAACACCAGCATTGGAATGGATGTTTGCCTCCAGGCTCAGGATGCATGGGTGAATCGTCTCGGGCGAGCAGGGCAGGGTAGTCGGGGAGGGAAGGGTGGGGCTGATCAAGTGCATGGAGGAGCAGGGGAGGGTGCAGTGGAGCATCCAGGGTGTTGAGTGGTTTCCTTTGATGCTGAAGATGCATGTTGTCGGCTGCGGGAGTGGTTGGTGGATTTTGGCAGTACAGTGGGAAACTATTTGACAATGGCCTAAAGAGAGGGATGAGTACTGTCTACGTTGGGGAACTGTGGGGCAAATTGAGGGTACTGGCTATCAGAGGGAATGGTCACAGTCAATGAGGACAAATGGATTCTATCGGGGGGAAGATCAAGATTAATGTGTGGGTATTCGACAGCTTCTTATGAAGGGGAATGGGACTCGGCAACAATGGTCAGTTCGATGTGAGGAGGTTCAAGGGTACGAGTTGGCATACCAATGTATGAATTAAGAGCAGAAGTAGGCCATTTTGTCCCTCAAACCTGCTCCGTCATTCAATAAGATCATGGCTGATCTATTTGTGCCTCGAATTCCACACTCCCATCTACCCCCATGTCGATAGTAATGGGAGTAGGAACAGCGGGGGCAGGATGGTATGAATAAATTGATGATTACACTGTGCATGCTAATGGGGAGAGGCTCAATGGTAACAAAGGGAAGGGTAACGGTAACATTGGGTAGGTCAAGGGTGATGGATTCAAGCTGGAAAGTTGCAGGAGGAGGTTGGAAGGTGGGAAGACTTGCCCTGAATTCCACCCGCACCATCCTCTCCAACGATAATGGAAACCATGTGGACACTCAAGAATTTCAAGGAGAGGGGGTGGAGGCAAATTACAGTGGGTGTATCTTCTACCTGGCTGCAGTTTAAAGGCAGCTAAGAGGGAGCTAATCATTGCCTCGATGTTTCAACACACTAGCAACAGAAGGCTGAATCGCCACGCTCTGTTTATTTATTGTTCAGAAAAGTCATAGCGACATGGGTCTCAAACACCCAATCTGTCTAGTACCATGGGAATAAGAGCAAAGAGAGAGACTAAGGAGGGCACTTTTCACTCAACTGAGTGCCAGTAACCAGCAGAACAGGAAGGTGAAGATGCTCCAAATGATAACATCCAGGAACAGCATTATCGAAGACAGGCACTGAACTAATCCTCAGGACAAGGACAAATTACCTTCAAATATCAGAGAGGCAATGCCAGAGACACCTAAGGATATCACATGAAATGGTCACTGAAATTTGTGGGATCCTGCGGCATGACCTGCAGCCATTCAGCTTCAGTGGGAATCCCATGCCAGTTGCCCTCAAGGTGACTGCTGCACTCAAATTTCACTCTAGCAGCTCCTTCCAGGGATCCAGGGGTGACATATGGCATCACAGGTGCATCAAAGAGGTGACTTTTTTTGACATGCCAATGATTTCATCTACTCGCCTGTAGATGAGGACAGCCAGGCAGCAAGGTCGCGGCCTTCAGCGCCATCGCTGGCTTCCCTAGAGTGCAAGCGGTGATCGACTGCACTCAGGTAGCCAGTAGTGCTCCCTGGGAAAAGCCTGCTGTATTTGTGAATCACAAAGCTTCCACTTTTTAAACATACAGCTGGTTTGCGACCACAGGAGAAGAACTCCCAGCTGCCAGCAGTTTTCGTCGAACCAGCAAAAGTGGACAGATGAATCCTGGGTGGCAAGAGTTACCTCCTTTGTACATGGTTGATGACACCAGTACGTCATCCCAAAAGTGCTGCTGAGGAGAGGTACAATGTCACTCAAGCATCCACCAGAGCCATCATCAAACACTCCATTGGCATAGTGAAAATGCGATTCCGTTGCCTTGACCGGGTTGGAGGGGCTCTTCAGTACACATCACAGAGGGTATCATGAATGATCATTGTCTGCTGTGCCTTGCACAACCTTGCAATTAAATGTGGCAACATTCTGTAGGTGGAGGAACAGGAGGAACACCAGTCCTCCTCAGATGAGGATGACTATGAAGAGGGTGAGGAGGAGAACAACAATAACAATGCTGTCATCGATATGAGTGCTATGGAGAGACATGCAAGGGACATCAGGGCGAACCTCATTTATGCACGTTTCAGCCAACAATAAGCCACCTCATCAAGGAAGGTTGGGAGGAGAAACATAACAATTCCCCACAGAAATTCCTTTTTGCATGAGGTCTTATTCATCTCTGCAATCTTAATGAAGCATTGCTGCACTTTCATGTGATTGGCATTTGAAACCATCTATGGGCTATGATGAATGCGACTACACACCACTGCAAGCAGCGTTAAATTATGACTGCAGAAAACAAAAGTAAGGCATGACAGTATTGGAAAAAGTTAATAATCATCAAAAGGAAAACAGCCATCATTGAAAAGTGAAGGCTCAAATTTCAATGAGAAATGGACAGTGGACATTTTCTGAGATGCTTTGTAAGCATCATTGCATTCCTGCCATAGGCCTCCAAAGAACAGTTTTGTATCCATCTGAAACCAAGCAAGGCATTAACGAGAAAGGATCAAATTTTAAATATAATAAATATGTATTGATAAATCTTTTCCATTCTCACAATAGGTACATCACCGTGCCACCTTCATGCTCAAAACTGTTTCAATTTCCTCTTTTCTCCCACTACGTCTCAGTGCTACCCCGACATTAGCAGCTGAGGTGGAGGCAGTCTGCTCAGTGTGCTGCCCCTTTGCTGTGGATGACCGTGGTGGGCATCTCTGGAGGAGCAGGGCCGCCTTGCTGGCTCCATCCTACTGGGGGTCTGCAACACTGGTGCTTGAGTATCCCCCCGTGCTCTCCTGCTGGATGTCGGGGGGAGGACGAGATGCCGCTTACCCTGGGGGTGATGAGAAGAAGGCCCCCGGGCAGCTGGCTCCTCCAACTGTGTGCACAATGGCACCTACCTGTCTCCATGAGGGGAGATAGCATTCCAAAGGGACCGTTCTTTCTGTGAGTTCCTGGTCACTCCTCCATCACCCCCCCACACCTCATGGCACCTTCCCATGCAATCGCAGGACACCTTCCCTTTTACCTCCTCTCTTCAGCATCAAAGGCCTCAAACAGTCCTTCCAGGTGAAGCAGCGATATACTTGTACTTCTTTCAATTTAGTATACTGTATTCGCTGCTCACAATGTAGTCGCCTCTACATTGGGGAAACCAAACGCAGATTGGGTGACCACTTTGCGGAACACCTTCACTCAGTCCTCAAGCATGACCCCGAGTTTCCGGTTGCTTGCCATTTTAATTCAACACCCTGCTCTCATGCCCACATTTCTGTCCTTGCTCTGCTGCAATGTTCCAGTGAACCTCAACGCCAGCTCAAGGAACAGCACCTCGTCTTCCGATTAGGCACTCTACAGCCTTCTGGACTCAACATTGAGTTCAATAATTTCAGAGCGTGACTGCCTGTTTGATTTTATTTTATTTTATTGCTTACCCATGTGCCTGTCTTAATCTTGTTTTTCATGCTTTTGCTTTTGGACAGAGCTGTTCATTATTCTGCCATTAACACTCTCTCTGGACTAATGCTTTGTCTTTTGCTACAACTATTAGCACTCCCTTTGTGTTTATTCCGTGACATCTGTCATGTAATCTCTCCTGTTCTCCACCCTTTTGTTCTTCTTCTCCCCTCCCTTCCTTTCACTTGCTCAAAGCCGATTACATTTCTAATCTTTGCCAGTTCTGATGAAAGGTCACAGACCTGAACTCTGTTTCTCTCTCCACAGATGCTGCCAGACCTGCTGAGTATTTCTAGCACTTTCTGTTTTTATTTCAGATCTCCAGCATCTGCATTATTTTGCTTTTATCCTATCAATGTACCCCAACACTCTATTCATTACAGCATAACAGTGCTCATGAACCTTTAGAGATCTCTGCAACAGAACACCGAGATCTCTTACTTTCTCCACCTTCTTTAATGTCTTTTCTTGAAGGCTTCACCCTGCCCACATGCATAACACTGCACATTTCCAAATTAAATATAATTTGCCAGTCATAAGCCCAATCCCTCAACACATCAATATCCGCCTGAAGTAGAAGAGCATCGCCTACAGACCTGACACTCGCACAGATCTTAATATCATCTGCAAATTTTTAGATCATGCCCCCAACACCTACATCAAGATCATTAATAAAAATAGTAAACAGCAATGGTCCAGACTCTGATCCCTGCAGGACACCACTAGTGACTAGTCTCCAAACAGACCAAATCCAACTATTTTCTGCTTATGTTCTTCCAGCCAGTTCACAATCCAGCTCAATATATTACCACTAATACCAGACACTTCGATCAAGTAAAGAAGCCTCTTGTGCGGTACCTTATCAAAAGCTTTTAGGAAGTCTAAGTAGACAATATCTACTGGGCTTGCCATATTCACCATCTTGGTGGTTTCTTCAAAAATTATAATCAAATTCGTAAGCCATGATGCCCTTTACTTGAAACCATGTTGGGTGTCCCCAATACGTCCCTCCCTAGCTAAGTGATCACATATTGCACTTCTAATGATTCCCTCAAGCATCTTTCCTTTTACTGATTTCAAACTAATGTCCCTATAGTTACCCAGGTCTGTCTTGTCACCATTTTTTAAAGATGGTGTTTCAATCAGGTGAGGAGGTGTTGCAAGGCTCCCCTCTTGTCTGTTTCCTTCTTTGACCGCAACAGGGTTTATTCCTTTTTAAACATTGGATGTGCTTATCACTTCAGTCAGTGCTTTATTTTTTACCTTTGTTATGATCATAAAAGAACTAATCAGACATGTTTTCTTGAGTTTAAACAAGAAGGAGGTGAGTTTATTGTACTTAACCAAAAATCCAATCTAAATAAAATAATAAATAACACTACACTTGCACACATACACAAGAATCACGCACACACAAATAGATTACAAAGTGATGAGGAATAGTTTGGGTTGGATTAGAGTTCAGAACAAATAAAAATAATATACAGTCTGTGGTGTCCGTTAATTCAGTTGTCTTCTGGCTGAATCTGGAGATCTGACGTTCTTGGTTGGTAGATGTTCTTGGAGACGGTGAAGCAGGTGTTCTTCTTCCTGGGCATCTTTGTCTTGGATCTTTTCCAGCCAGCAGGCAAGCTTCAAATGCCCCAAGGTTACCTGGAGTGAGAGAGAGGGGAACAGAGAGAGAGAGAGAGAGAGACACCCCTATATTCTGCACCCCAAGTCTCAGCAGCTTGCCCCATTGTAGCAAATGGCTGCTAGTTTTTCACAGATGGAGAGGCAGTCACATGATTGTCCAGTGTCCTTGTTTGCAATTTAATTAGATTCAAGTCTAGGAATTTTCAATCTCTCTTTGGTCTCATTGTTTCAAGACGGCTCTGAAGGTTTTGCCGTTAGAAGTGAAATTGTTAGCTGATTCCAAATTCGTGAGGCATTGTCCTAGTGGTGGCTAGCTCAGACATTTATCTCGGCTTTGAGGTGTAAAGTATTCAGATGCAAATTGTGACAGCCATTTTTAGCTGTTTAGCAGTGACTTTTATCAGTTTCTTTCTGTCTCTTGTTTTTAAAAGATTAATCCAAGTTTCCAACTGATGGATTAAAAAGTTGTTATTCAGCATAGCATAATTTCTTGACAATGGGAACTACATAGCTTCATTTACAGCTCACAGGAAACATCCCAGAGAGAAATAACTTGTTAAAAAATATGGGCCAGGTGCTCACCTACACACTCCCCATCTCTCTGAGGATCATTGGTTGGATGTCATTTGACCCAGCTGCTCTATCTAGATTCTTAACTCTATTTAAAATAATGGGCTGAGTTTTATTAGCGCACCGCACATTGTGGCGGCTCGCTTTGAAGTCGGTGGCCTGCCCGCACTGAGCGGCCACCGCAGAGCCCCCGCAATATTTCACCCTGGAACTCATTAGCATCACTGTGACGCGCTGTCTCCCCACCACCCCCCGACCCACATATTACTTGGGGAGAGGCAGGACATCCAGCGCAGTGAGGGACCTTTTGACAGCTGTGTAGAAGATGCTGGGGCCCTATTCAAAGCACCCCAGCACCTACTTCCTGATAGCTGCCAAAGAAATACTTACTTCACTATTGAAGAGTGGGGCTGCTGTCAATCTGGCAGCAAAGCAGAAAGTGCTGGGGAAACTCAGCAGGTCAGGCAGCATCTGTGGAGAGAGAAGCAGAGTTAACTTTCAGGCCTATGAAAAGTTGTAGGCATGCTGCACCTGGGTGAATAATCTTAATTTTGCACATATCAGGATGTGAGACTGAATTGTACCAGAAAAGGCAAATACACAACAGAAATAAAACCATAATTGAAGCATATCTATATACTATGGTCTTCTAATCATCTGACTGTGAAAAGCCACAGACTAATATGCATTTTGAATCTGTATTCTATTCTTTGCTAACTGTTATGTGAAAAGACATGTAACTGGAATTAAATGATCTTTGTAAAGAACCAGGAAAATATGTTTATATTCTATCTGCATTGCCAACTAGAAATATTACATCAATAATTATGATCAGTTGCTGCAGAAGCAAAGTGTACGTGAACATGGGTCGATCTGCCATCGATGAAAAACCATGACTATCGCAGATTTCCTTATTAGTCCTGCACTGGTTTTCAAACATGGGCAAGAAAAATCTTGCAGCCAGAAGTTAGAGTAGTTACACTATGGAATCACCTTTGCATTTAAAGAACCAGATCAAAAACCGAGGATGGCAAAGGGGTGTTCTAGGGTGGCGCCACAGTTCAGCGATGCCTCCCTGCTCACTCTCCTCCAGGCTGTCCAGGCAAGGCAGGAGGTCCTTTTCCCCAGCGTTAGTAAGAAGAGGCCCTCCCACCTAACCAAGGCAGTCTGGCTGGTGGTGGCAGGGGAGGTGAGTAGCTGTGGGGCCATCCGGTGTCAAAGGGTCCAATGCCGGAAGAGGATGAACGATCATTCCCCAAGCCAGTCGGGGCCCTCCAGGCCTCGTGCATGCAGAGAACCATTGCCAAAGTCATCCACAGCCAAAGGGCAATCAGATCAGCAGCCTTCCTCCAGTCAGGCTGCTAGCGCAGAGGTTGCACTGAGAAGGGGCACTCGCAAGCGTTTAAAGAGAACACACTGACACAAATGGGAATACATGGGTGTCACAGAAATGTAAAGATGTCTTTCACTAAATGTTCCTCACCAACATGTGTGTCCTTTTCTCTGTGTGAATGATGTGTGCCAGCATGTAGCGCCAATGTCACATCCCTTTGCACCTTTGGCCCTTCAGGAGAGCCAACGTATGCAATAATATCATTGCCAATGCCCCATTACTCATGAGTGTTTCCACGGATGCAGTGACATGGACATTGGCTCAGTCAGCTGCTGCCTCTAATGGTTTACACAGAGATGCTGTAGATGTGGACTGGTGCACAGCAGGTGAGTGAGGGTGATGTGTGTCTTGCAGAACTCGTGTCGGTTCATCTGGGGCAGAGAGCCTTTGTCTGAAATGCCACTGCTGTACATCCCTAGCTCGCTGCTAGCCCTGCATGCGGAGCCTGGGTGCCATATGCCCTCCCATGCGCCTTTCCTGTTGTAGGTCCTCAGTGTCCTCCTAGTCCAAGGAGAAATCCTGTTGACATCTCTCCTCATCATTCCAGGCCTACCCCCTATTGGATGCATAGTTGTGCTAAGCACAGCGAGCAGCAAAGAATGGAGCTGGCCTTTTCGGCCCATAATCAACAGTTATGCTGTTCACTTTCTGCTGGGAAACTTAAAGATTAGTTTGCATCTGTGCAAAATGTGCATAAATGCCCCATAAAATTAGGATTTGGGTTAGATTTGAAACAGTGGACTAGGGTTGATAGCGTGAGACTGGATCCAATACTGAAATTGAGATCTGAAAGTTAAATTAACATTGGGGACTGAAAGTCCAGATTGGGATTGGGGACTAAGAGTCAGACTGGAATTGGGGACTGAGAGTCCAGTCGGGGACTGGAGACTGAGTGCGGAATTTTACTACCTTATTCCATGCCAGAAAGGTGGGACCATTTTCAGTCTAGAACCTGGCTCCCTGCACAGCTCGCCTGGCAGTTGCTCTTTACCAGAGCAAACCATTTACTAATCTGCTCCCTGAGCAATTAGGGAGGGAGGGTAGGTATAAAAGGAGATCAAAACTGTACACTGTACTGTAGGTGTGGTCTCACCAACACCCTGTACAGATGTAGCAAGAGGATTGGAGGACTGCTAACATTGTACCTCTGTTTAAAAAAGGAGCGCGGGATAGACCGAATAATTACAGGCCAGTCAGTCTAACCTCAGTAGTGGGCAAATTATTGGAAACTATTCTGAGAGACTGGATAAACTGTCACTTAGAAAGGCACAGGTTAATCAAGGATAGTCAGCATGGATTTGTTAAGGAAAGATCTTGTTTGACCAACTTGATCGAATTTTTTGAAGAAGTAGCAAGGAAGATTATGATGGTAGTGCAGTTGATGTGACCTACATGGATTTTAGCAAGGCTTTTGACAAGGTCCCACATGGCAGACTGGTTAAAAAATAAAAATCCCATGGGATCCAGGTAAATGCAGCAAGGTGGATACAAAATTGGCTCACTGGCAGGAAACAAAGGGTAATTGTTGACGGGTGTTTTTGCCACTGGAGGGCTGTTTCCAGTGATGTTCCACAAGGCTCAGTACTGGGTCCCCTGCTTTTTGTGGTATATATTAACGATTTGGGCATAAATGTAGGGGGCATGATCAAGAAGTTTGCAGATGACACTAAGATTGGCCGTGTGGTAGTTAGCGAGGAGGATAGCTGTAGGCTGCAGGAAGATATTGATGGTCTGGTCAGATGGGCAGAATGTGGCAAATGGAATTCAACCTGGAGAAGTGTGAGGTGATGCATTTGGAGAAGTAAAAAACGCAAAGGAATACACGATTAATGGGAAAATACTGAGAAGTGTAGAGGAAGTGAGGGGCCATGGAATGAATGTCCCAGATCCCTGAAGGTAGCGGAACAGTTCGATAAGGTGGTTAAGAAGGCATATGGAATACTTTACTTTATTAGCTGAGGTATCGAATATAAGAGCAGGGAGGTTATGCTGGAACTGTATAACTCATTGGTTAGGCCACAACTTGAATACTGTGTTCATTTCTGGTCACCTCATTACAGAAAGGATGTAATTGTGCTAGAGAGAGTACAGAGGAGATTTACGAGGATGTTAGCAGGACTGGAAAGTGCAACTATGAGAAAAGATTGGATAGGCTGGGTTTGGAACAGAGGAGGCTGAGGGGAGGTCTGATTGAAATGTACAAAATTTTGAGGGGCCTGGATAGAGTGGAGGTGAAGGGTCTATTCACCTTAGCAGAGACGTCAGTGAGTAGGAGGGGGGTATAGATTTAAAGCAATTGGTAGAAAGATTAGAGGGGAGATGAGGAAAAACTTTTTCACCCAGAAGGTGGTGGGAGTCTGGAACTCACTGCCTGAAAGGGTAGTTGAGGCAGAAACCCTCAACTCATTCAAAATGAGTCTGGACATGCACCTCAAGTGTCGTAATCTGCAGGGCTATGGACCAAATGCTGGAAGGTGAGATTAGAATGGGTGGATCATTTTTCAGCTGGCATAGACACGATGGGCCAAGTGACCTTTTCTGTACAAAGAACAAAGAATAGTACAGCACAAGAACAGGCCATTCAGCCCTCCAAGCCTGCGCCGATCTTGATGCCTGTCTAAACTAAAACCTTCTGCACTTCCGGGGTCCGTATCCATCTATTCCCATCCTATTCATGTATTTGGCAAGATGCCTCTTAAACGTTGCTATCGTACCTGCTTCCACCACCTTCCCCAGCAGCAAGTTCCAGGCACTCACCATCCTCGCACATCCCTCTAAACTTTGCCCCTCTCACCTTAAACCTATGTCCCCTAGTAACCGATTCTTCCACCCTGGGAAAAAGCTTCTGACTATCCACTCTGTCCATGCCACTCATAACTTTATAAACCTCTATCATGTCGCCCCTCCACCTCCGTCGTTCCAGTGAAAACAATCCGAGTTTATCCAACCTCTCCTCATAGCTAATACCCTCCAGATGAGGCAACATCCTGGTAAACCTCTTCTGTACCCTCTTCAAAGCCTCCACATCCTTCTGGTAGTGTGGCGACTAGAATTGCACGCAAAATTCCAAGTGTCGCCTAACTAAGGTTCTGTACAGCTGCAGCATGACTTGTCAATTTTTATACTCTATGTCCCGACCGATGAAGGCAAGCATGCCGTATGCCTTCTTGACTACCTTATCCACCTGTGTTGCCACTTTCAGTGACCTGTGGACCTGTACGCCCAGATCTCTCTGCCTGTCAATACTCTCAAGGGTTCTGTCATTTACTGTATACTTCCCACCTGTATTAGATCTTCCAAAATGCATTACCTCATATTTGTCCGGATTAAACTCCATCTGCCATTTCTCTACCCAAGTCTCCAACCGATCTATATCCTGCTGTATCCTCTGACAATCCTCATCACTATCCGCAACTCCACCAACCTTTGTGTTCTCCGCAAACTTACTAATCAGACTAGCTACATTTTCCTCCAGATCATTTATATATACTACAAACAGCAAAGGTCCCAGCACTGATCCCTGCGGAGCACCACTAGTCACATCCCTCCATTCAGAAAAGCACCCTTCCACTGATACCCTCCGTCTTCTGTGACCGAGCCAGTTCTGTATCCATCTTGCCAGCTCACCTCTGATCCTGTGTGACTTCACCTTTTGTACCAGTCTGCCATGAGGGACCTTGTCAGAGGCTTAAACTTTCTATGATTTCTATGATTCTATGATTTCTGTACTTTCATACTCCATCCCCCTTGCTCAGACATGCCGAGGGAGCTGATCCTCTGCCTATCGGCCTTGTATTGGGGATCTCTCCTCCTTCTAGCTGGATCTCATTGTCCATCACAATTGCCCTATGGAGGGGCATGCAGTTGAGGAGAAGGTAGCTGGCGCTGTTGCTGGTACTGCTCCTGTTGCTGCTGGATATATTGGCCGTGGTGTAGCTTCTGCTCTTGTCCCTCAGCAGAGATGGAAGGTAAATCTGCATAAGCTGCTCCCATGCCGTGTTGAAGACTGGCAGTAGGAAGTGCAGTTGAAGGTAAGCACAGTGTTAAACAGGGTGAAGTGTCTTCCAAGCAGTTGGCAATCACGTGTCAAGCATTGAAAGCACCTTCTGAGAAAAGAAGTGCTTTAAACAGCAGTCTCTCACCTGGCCAAGACATACTGTCCCACAGATTTATATGTTTTTATGTTCATATGTATCCTTTATGTTCACTTGATTTAATTTTTTCTTTTGGTGTTTCCTAATTCAAAATTGATTGTGCCTAGGGGAAAATCCTTTCAAGGCAGTCAGTTTATTTGACCTTGATGGCCATTTATGTACAGTAACTGCTGATTGGTGGTGAAGTGCTGATCATTTGAATGCTTAATATTTTATTCTTTCATAAATTGTGTGCCTGTGCTCTACAGGCCAGTTCAGAAGCAGGAATTCTTTCTCCGAGGTAAGATATTTTAAATCACACATACATATATATATATAAATTTATATATACTTTTGGGCATGCTATTTGGTAGTCCTTCAAACAGTTTGTAATTGTTGTACATTGAAAGAAATTGTGTGTTCTTAATTTTTTGGCCGACTCAGATTAACTAGATCTCTAGAAAATACTTCATAAAATCAAGTTAGCTTTTAAATCTTATGGTGTCTCAAACATAACTATAAAAATAAATTTTCAGTCTTAATTTGGTAAATTGGTAAGTGTATTTTGAATGTCATAAATTCCAGATTTCTGTAAATGTCCCAGGTAAAAAGTAGCACAGGGATGAACACACAATTTTTTAAAAAAGTTTTAAATAATTGAAGTAAAAGTTTCTCACTTTAATCACAAATTCTGGTAGCATCATGTTACTATTGCATCATTGAATGACTAATGTATGAGTTTATTACTGAAGAATTAATGTATGAGGACATATTCAATTTATCAATGCATGTCAACAGCAGAACCCTTTTCCAGGCATTCAAAATATTTATGTATTTCCCAGTACTAAAATGGTATTATGACAATGTTTGTGTAAAGCATTTAAAGAACTTGATGGTCCTTGAGTTTAATTGTTTCAATCTCCTTACAGCAATCAGATTAACAGCGAATAATGGAAATAATTTAACTCTGTTTAAAATTTCAGTTTAATAAGTGTTTGATTTTATTTTGATTAGTTCTTGGGGTGTGAGTGATGCTTCTTGAGTGTTATTGCAACTACGCCCATCCAGGCAAGGGGTGACAATTCAATCACGCTCCTGACTTGAGACTTGTAGATGATGGAAAGCTTTGAGGGGTCAGGAGGTGAACCACCCGTCACCAAGTGCCCAGTCTCTGCCCTACTCTTGTGTTGATATAGCTAGTTCAAATTTTGGTTAATGGTATCCCCAAGATGTTGATAGTGGGGGTTTCAGCAATGGAAAGTAAAAGGGAGATGGTGTGAATGTTACCTACCACTGGTGTACCTAGGCCTGGATATTGTTCAAATCCTGTTGCAGTTGGCATGAAGTGTTACATTATCATGCAATTCCTATCCGCTCCACATACACAAGATGCCCAACTCCAGCAAGTTCTTTGACAATATTAACTCATAAATGTTACTTCTGCTTTTACTCTTTTCCTGGAAAATAATAATAAAATAAATTTCCAGGCAGTGGAAGGAGGCTGAAGGAATATCCAGCCCAGTGGTAAAATGCATCAGCTGTAAAATGTTTGTCATTTCAATGATGTATAAATGCACAGCTGGAAACATATTTCACCAAGGACATGACACATTAAAACATGTTGTTGAAGTAATATAATCCATATTTAAGTCCTCTAATCTCCAGAGTTCAAAAATTGGTGGAATCTGGCACAAACTAGTAGGGATTGCTCGGCCCTGGCAAATGGTCTATATTAGAGAAGCATCCTTATACTGCATTATGATGTTTTTTTCCATTACCCAGAACAGCCATCCAATGGCTTCTAATTAAAATTCTAATTGAGATCTTGTTGATATTGAATTAAGCTAATTTCCTGCTTTAAGAACTGTATTATATTTACATTGCATTTTTTAACTCTTTGACTTAGCATTTTGTTCCCCTGAGTATGGTCCTGACCTCCACTCCCTTAAGTCCAAAGGAAGCAGATTTGAACAATTCTGGGGACAGCTGGTTTAGCTATTCATCAACAGATCTGTCTGAACCACATAAAGCACTTTTGGGTCCTGCTCTCCCCTGCTGAAACTGCTCATTATTCCAGGATCAGCCTGGACCACAAATATATCCACTAGTTTCTCATCTCTACTACTAAAGTCTTCTTAAACTCCTCTCCCCTGGCCCCTCCACTGTCACTTCCAACAATGAGGTTCACTCCTGCCCTAGCCTTAAATTCGCATCTTTCTCTTGTATCTCTGCTATATCCCTTCATGCCCTCTCCAAGCTCATCTTGTCTTGAGACCCACCTCCTGCTCCCTCTACTCTTTTCCCACCTCTGACCACCCAACTTCCCTTCCTGACCCCCATGTCAGCTGATATTGTTAATAGTTCCCTCTCCTCAGGAACTGCCTCTCACATTTCAAATTTTCTGTCGTCACCACTTCCTCAAAATACCCACCCTTGACCCTTCTATCCTTGCAAACTACAGTCCCATCTCCAACCTCCCTTTCCTCTCTAAAGTCCGTGAATATCCGTGATGTCATTTCCCAAACCCATGTCCAGCTTTCCTGCAACTCCATGTTTGAGCCCCGCCACAGTAATGAAATGGTTCTTATCAAAGGCACAAATGATATTCTATGTGACTGCGACCATGGTAAACTATCCCTCCTCATCCTTTTCAACCTTGTCTGCAGTGTTTGACACAATTGATCACATCATCCTCTTCCAAATGAGTGAGACAGCTCTCGCCTGTTTCCAAGTCTATCTATCCAAGTGTAACCAGAGAATTAGCTGAAATGGCTTCTCTTCACCCTCCCACACCATTACCTCTGAAGCCCCCAAGGATCTATTTTTGGCCCCATCCTAATTTTCATCTACATGCTGCCCCTCATCAGACACATGTACACTGACATCATCCAGCTTTACCTCACCCATCGGTCCCTCCACTGCCTCTCATTTGTCGGACTGCATGCCCGTCTTTCAGTATTGGATGAGCAGAAAATTCCTCCAATTAAATATTGGGAAGGCCGAAACCATTGTCTTCAGTCCCTGCCACAAACTCTGTTCTCTAGCCACTGGCTCCAGTCCTCTGCCCGGGCACTGTTTGAGGCTGAACCAAATTGATTGCAACCTTCATGTTCTATTTGACCCTGAGCTGAGCTTCCAACCCCATATCCTCTCCATCACCAAAATTGCATGCTTCCACTTCTGTACAATTGATTGTCTCTGCTGCTGCCTCATCTGTTCTGCTGCAAAAACCTTCATCTATGGTTTTTTTTACATCTTGGTTCGTCTATTCCAATACACACCAGGTCAGCCACCCATTTTGCACCCCCATCCAAAACTCTGCTGCCCATATCCTAATACACACCAAATCACGCTCACCCATCACTCCTGTGCATGCTGACCAACATTGGCTCATGATCCTGCAATGCCTCGATTTTAAATTTCACAGCCCTGTTTACAAATCCCTCCATAACCTTGTCCCTCCTTATCTCTGTAACCAACTCCAGCACTACAACCCTCCAAGATCTCTGCGTTTTTTCAATTCTGACCTCTTGTACATTCCTGATATGCATCAGTCCACCATTGGCAGCCATTCCTTCAGCTGCCTAGGCCTTCATATCTGGAATTCCCTCTCTAAATCTTTCCACCTCTCTCTCCTCCTTTAACATGCTCCTTAAAACCTATTTCTTTGACCAAGTTTTTGGTCACCTCTCCTAAAATCTCCTCAAGTGGCTCGGTGTCAAATTTTGTTAGAAAAGGCTCCTGTGAAGTGCCTTGGGACATTTTACCACATCGAAAATGTCACATAAATGTAGGTTTTTATTGTTGCATTTTAGGCATTATATAAATGCAGGTTGTTGCTGGTTGAAATTAGCAGTTGTATTAGTTTTATGTTTGCCTTTTTATTCTAGGTTTCTCAACACCGCAACAATGTCCAAGAGTTATGAACTTTATCAGTATAAAGGCTGTAACCTCATCTCCAATATTCACAGCACAGAGTATTTGGAAAAAATGTATAATTTTGAAATAACGGACAGTGATGTGGTTGCAGTCACATATCCAAAATCTGGTAAGGAAATACTACATTATTTTTTCTCAGATTTTCTCACCTTTTTTGTTCCCTGTATTCCAGAACATAGTGAATGTAATTAGATACAGTTCCATGGAAGCCTCCAGTTCTCTGATACCTCACTTAAGTCATCAGACTTCATGGGCTGGATTTTAAGAGCTTGGCAGCGAGCTCAATAAATGGTGGGCCGCAAGCCAAAGAGCCGCCAGAATCTCCCGCGCTGCAGCTCATTTAAATAGCCAGGGCGGCCCGCTCCCCTCCCCAATCACTTGGAGGGCACGGGCTGTCCAACGCTGGCAATGGTGTCAACTACCTGTGCACAGGTGCTGGCGCTATTTTTAAAGGACAGCCAGCCCTGCCGGCATATTTAAATTTTTAAAGCTACACCCCCACCCAAAAGTTATCAAATAAATTTCTAATGCCCCTTTCCCACCCCTCAATAACAATTACATTAACTATTAGCCCATTCCCCGCCCAAAAACACTTAACTTTTAAACCTGACCTCCCCTCACTCCCCAGACTGCACAAAGTTTAAAGTTCATCCCTTCCCACCATCCCCTACACCCATTACATTTATTTGACCCCATTTCCCCCCTCAACCCCAGCACTGAAAATCTTAACTCCTCCCCCTCCCCACCAGTGTCACACCGGCTTCCCCCGGATGGGGAATGGAAGGCACAGGAGTGCCAGCCGCCATGCTGAAGATCGCGACGGGCCTGGAAGATTTAAGCTAAGTTGATTTAAATTTATGCATATCAGTAATTTAAATATTTAAATCCAGGTTCCGTTGCCCAGCGGGAGGGACGGGGCAGTGGGGGTGGTGCGGGGGACAGCACGGAACCTCACTGCTGTTGGCAGGATCGGACCGGCCCTCCCGGTGTCAGCCTCCATGGTGGACCACTGCCGGAACCATCTTCTGGCCCCCGCCACAGAGCCTAATGTCATAGGCTTGGTAAAATCCAGTCCCATTTGTGAACATAGAAAATTAAAGCTATTCAATTATGGAGGATGAGGGCTGAGCCTAATCCTGTTTTCACTTGTTATTCACACATTCACTTTCACCAGGGATCACTGGATAGCTAATCAATAATGAGAATTCCCTAGGCTTCTGAATTTCTTAAAATCTGTTAAAAAAAATAGGAGTTAAGGAATTAATAAAATAGAGAAGAAAGTAAGTTAACCACAATTAACTGCAAATTAATCTGAAATCAAGCTAAATGCCAATATCTAATTGTAATCTTGATCAGAATAATTGTATTATTTCCAGAACTAAAATAATACTGATAAGTAAATAAAAACTAGAAATGGCAGAATAGGGTATTTGTCAGGACTATAATATGTGGAGGTTTGTGGACAGTGAGACTGTCCTAGACTGCCACACCCGCAGTAAATGTCTCTGGCTTGAGAGACTCTGGCTCAGAGTCTTTGAGGTGGAGTGCCAGTTGGAGACACTCCTTGACATAAGGGAGGGGAAGATTTTTTGGATAGATTTCTCCAGGGTACATTCATATATCAGAGGAAAGCACAGGTGGAGCAAGGGGTGAGTGTGACTGATAGTGAACAGGTTAAAGGGAACTAAGAGTGAATAGAGATGGAGGTCCTCCAGACTCTGGTCCTTTTCAACAGGTACAGTGTACTTTCTACCATAAGGATAAGGATGCAGGCTGCTGGTTGGACAGCCAGAATGCCAACCATAGTACTGTGGAGCAGAAGGCAGTCCCGTGGGGGTTAGGGGGGGTGGGCATATGGGGATGAAGTGAATATTAGAAAGATTGTACTCATACAGGATTTGATAATTAGTGGAAAGAGATAACTTCTTCTAAAGTCACAGCTGAGAGTCCAGAGGGTGTGTTGCCTGCTTGATGCAATGGTACAGGATATCTCAGAGGAACTTGAGAAAGGAGGGGCAAGATGCAGTTGTTGTAGTCCATGTCAGGACAAGCGGCATGGGGAAGAAAAGGGAGAAGGTCCTGCTAAGGCACTATCAGAAGTTAGGAACTAAATTTAAAAACAGAACCTGATGGGTGATAATCTCAGGATTATTATCAAGGCACAGGCAGATCAGGTAAGTGAATATATGGCTGAAAGACTGGTGTGAGAAGAAGGATTTCCATTCCATGTGACACTGACATCTGTACTGGGACAGGAAGGAGCAGAACCATTGGAATGGGCCACATCTGAATCAGAGTGGGACCAGTAGAATGGATAAATAGGGCTGTCGATAAGGCTTTCTTCTAATAAATAGAGAGAGCGAACTGGTGAAAGTAACATGTCTGAAGCTAAAAGCAATAGGAGTTTAGAGTAAAGTTCAGAGCAAGGTAAGAAACAAAGGTAATATAAACAGTTAGAGAACAAATAGACTTATTAACAGATGTGTAAAGGAACTGTTAACAACAAGGTAAAAGGAACAACTGTTAAAGATGAATTAAACTATCTGTGCACAGCATCCAAATTAAATGAGGGAACTGGAGACAATGGGCTGAATTTTAAAATCAGCGACGAGCTTCAAAAACGGCACAGTGCACGTGTGAGATGTGCGCCACTGAGCTGCCGCGATATTTAACGCAGCTGCTCATTTACATGGAGGGGGCAGACCACCCGCCCCTGATGATGTAGAGGGGGCAGACGCTCCGTCCCCGGTAACGGCATCCGGTGTCACCGCGCAGGCGTGGCACCATTTTTAAAGGGCTTCAAGCCCTTCAGTTAGATTTAAATTTTCAAAGATCCTGGTCTCCGGGAAATAAAAATAAAATTTTAATGCAACTTTGAATCCCCTCTCCCAGTCCCCCCCACCCCCCAAATGAGTAATCTATATATAAATTGCCCTCTCCCTCCAAAAAAACTTTGATTCAGATCCCAAACTTCCCTCCCCCCCCAAACTTTATATCCTTTGACTCTTAACCCCTTCCCACCATCCCCTCAACCAATAGGAAGAGTTTTCCCTGCTCTCCTCCCACCACCCTGAAAACTTCACCCCTCCCCCCTCTCCAGTAGTGTTCTGCCTCGGATCTCTGAACAGAGATCCAAAGGTGTGGGACTTCCGGCAACTGGCCGGAATATCGATGTGGGATGGCTATTGTGAATAGTTAAGTGTTTATTCATCTAATTTACATTGATTAACATGTTTAAATCCTTCTCCCGTCACCGAGTGGCGGAAGGCTGCCACATAGCATGGCGAGCCTCTCCCGGAGATATTTTCCGGGCCCCCCCTCCACGACCCCCGATGTCGGGCTCTGGTAAAATCCAGTCCAATAATCCATAGCGAGGAACCAGGTGTAATAGGAATAACTGAAACATTGCTGTGGAAGAGCCTGTCACTCCAGAATTGGCCTTTATAGCCACTCCAGGCGCTGCTTCACAAACCACTGACCACCTCCAGGCGCGTATCCATTGTCTCTCGAGATAAGGAGGCCCAAAAGAAAGAATCCATAGCGAGGAACCAGGTGTAATAGGAATAACTGAAACATTGCTACATAAAGAACAGAACCAGCAACTAAATATTACAGGTTATAACATAATCAGAAAGGATAGGGGAAGAAGAAGGGGGTGTGGGGTAGATCTACTAATTAGAAGCAGCATAATGGCAGTAGAGAAATGGAACAAAACTTACAAGAGGTTAAAAACAGAATCTATATGGATTGAAAGAAAAGATAAAGTGGGATCACTTACACTAACCTAACAGTGGAAAGCAGGTAGAGGAAAATATGTAACAATATATGTAAAATGAGTGAAGAACATAGAATAATAATCATGGGAGATTTTGACATCCCTCAAACAGAAGTAACGTTTTGGGAATAGAGTTTTACAACGTGTTCAAGGCTTCTTTCTTACACAGTATGTAAAAAACGCAAATTGCTTTACTCAGGTATTCACTTCACAGATTTTCAGATAACATCTGGAAACATGATGTGGGCTGAAATCAAATAATGATTCGGTTATTGAATGTTTTAATGTAATATTTTGGAGGTTGTAATTCTTGGATTTGTTCTATCTTTTTTTTTACAATCTTTTTATATTTCTATCACACACCAGGTACTGTATGGATGCAACAAATCTTGAGTTTGATTTATTCTGATGGTGATCAAGTTGCTGTGCAAAGCAAGCCAGCAGAGAAACGGGTTCCTTGGATTGAGCTCCCGTTCTTAGATTTTCAGACACACCCACCACCTCGTTTGTCTGTCACACATTTGCCCTATCATTTAGTTCCGAGCGGCTTGAAAAAGAAAACTGGAAAAGTAAGGACATCTCTTACTGCTTTAAATTTTTCTTTGCTCTCTTGTTATTTTAATTGGGTCAATGTTTTTCGTTCATTATGCATCCCACATCCCATGAATGAATAAAAAAAAATCATTTTACATTTTTCTGAGTGTTTTTCCTCCTAATATTCAGGGGTGTTATTTTCTCTGAGAGTTTGTGAGTGAATAGCTAGGATGGCTAGTTCTACATTGAGGAGGTTACAATATAAAGATGCATGATAAGGAGCTGTTGATTATGATTGTACCCATAAATGATTGACCTGAGTACAAAAGCTACAGTCAGTGTTACAAGTAGGATATAGAACCTATTCCACAGCTTGTTGTGGAGGTAATTTTCTGAGGCTCCCTGTCGCCATCGCATATTCAGAAAATAACCTCCGATGGGATAGATCTTGATTATCAATGTCAAAATAGCAATAGCGTGTTCGTGAGTCAGCATCCCACTTTATATCTCGCTTCATTTCTATTTTCATTGAAGTCAATAGAATTGAAATCAAGAGAGATGTAAAACGAGTTGCCAACTTGCTATCACCTGTTTTAAACTATCCCACAAACTCAAGATTAGCTTAAATGTGTTCTGAATTAGCACTCTTGGCAGAGAGGTTAAATTAATGGGGCATGCTGACTTGTATTTGCCCCTGTTGCATAAAGCTCTGTGCAAACTTTTATGATCACAAGATCCCTGTGCAAAATATTTGCCAGAGGGAACTGAGAAAGCACAGAAAGCACTGAGCCTTTATTGAAATCTGGCAATCTGAATTTTAAATATCCCATGAAGTGCCTTTCAGTCTTGCCTCTGTTTCACTGGCAGGTTTCACGAACCCCAGGACATCGGTGCAGGAGGTGTTAAATTCAAATCCCTGTTGAAGTCTCTTCAAATGCACCCCATTAGCATATGATAGTGGAGCGACTCCGAGCAGGTTACTTGCAAACAGCCAAATACCCCTCTATTATAATTGGAAGGAGTAAAAACAAGAAATGCTGGAACCACTCAGCAGGTCTGGCAGCATCTGTGGAAAGAGAAGCAGAGTTAACGTTTCGGGTTTTTATTTCAGATTTCCAGCATCTGCAGTATTTTGCTTTTAATATAATTGGAAGGAGGTTGGGGTCAAAAGATTTACAATTTTTACCTTCCCATCCAGCCCCAACCAACCCATCCTTAAGGGTTAAAATTCTCCCCAACCAACAGCACAGAAATGGTCAACAACTGTTGGTACAAAAGCAAAATGCTACAGATACTGGAAATCTGAAACAAAAACAGAAAAAGTGGAAATAATCAGCAAATCTGGCAGCAACCGTGAAGAGAGAAACAGGGCTGAAATTTATGAGCGTGCCGCAAATCGCGGTGGCTCTGATCTCAGTGGTCCACTCGCCCGGATCCGCCATTGCTGAGACCCTGTGATATTTTGCACGGGGCTCATTTAAATGGAGGGGGCAGAGTGGCCACCCCCAATGACGTAGAGGGGGCGGCCACTCCATCCCCGGCAAAGGTGTCCGGCACCACTGCGTGGGCACCGGCGCCATTTTTAAAGGGCCTTAAGCCCTGCATTTTAATTACCATTTTAAAAGGGAAAGGTGTCAAAATGTGAAAGTTTAAACTTTATTATTAGTGCAAATCCCCTCTCCCACCTCCCCAATGAGAACACGACATCTGAAAAGCCCTTTCCAGACAAAAATATTAGATTAGATTAGATTAGAGATACAGCACTGAAACAGGCCCTTCGGCCCACCGAGTCTGTGCCGAACATCAACCACCCATTTATACTAATGCCTACGCTAATCCCATATTCCTACCAAACATCCCCACCTGTCCCAATATTTCCCTACCACCTATGTACACTAGTGACAATTTATATAATGGCCAATTTACCTATCAACCTGCAAGTCTTTTGGCTTGTGGGAGGAAACCGGAGCACCCGGAGAAAACCCACGCAGACACAGGGAGAACTTGCAAACTCCACACAGGCAGTACCTGGAATCGAACCCGGGTCCCTGGAGCTGTGAGGCTGCGGTGCTAACCACTGCGCCACTGTGCCGCCCTATTAAAGATTAGATTCCAACCTTCCCCCCGAACTTTCATCACTTTACCCTTCAGCCCCTTCCCAGCATCCCCCCCACCCCCACCAATCGCGTAGGATTCTGCCGTTCTCCACCCCCTGCAAATTGCACTCCTCCTCCCTCCCCAATTTTATGATCTAAAATTGTTCAACTCAGTGAGTACAGAGTTTGTAAAGTGCCCCGTTGAAAGATTAGCTGCTGTTCCTTGAGTTAGCCTTGAGCTTCATTTGAGCACTGTATCAGACCAAGAATAGAAAGGTCAGAGTGGGAGCAAATTGGAGAATTAAAATGACAAGTGACTGGAAGTTCAGGGTCACGCTTGCAAACTACATGGAGATGTTTCAAAAAATGGTCCCCCAATCTTAGTTTGTTCTCCCCAGTGTAGTGAAGACCACATTGTGAGTGGCGAATATAGTATACTAAATTGAAAAAAGCACGAGTAAATTGCTGTTTCACCTGGAAGGCGTTTTTGGGGCCTTGGACAGTGAGAAGGGAGGTGGTAAAAAGCCAGGTATTGCTTCTCCTGCGCATGCATGGAAAGGTGCCGTAGGAAAACAAGGGGGTGTTGGCAGAGACTGAGGAGTATACCAGGATATCGCGGAGGGAACTGTCCCTTTGAAAGAGGGGAGGAGAAAATATGTTTGGCCGTGGCATCCGGCTGAAGGTGGCAGAAATGGATGAGGATGATCCATTGAAGGCAGAGGCTGGTGGGGTGGAAGGTGAAGACAACATGGACTGCAGCGGTTCAAGAAGGCAGCTCACCACCACCTTCTCAAGGGCAATTAGGGATGGGCAATAAATGCTGGCCTAGCCAGCGACGCCCACATCCCACGAATGAATTTTAAAAAGCACCCGATTGTGGTTTTGGGTAGAAGGGGAAAGGTTGAGAGCAGAAGTGCCTGAAATAGAACTGACACAGTCAAGGGCCCTGTCAGCCAGGTTGGGGGGAATTCTCGGTTGAGGAAAAAGGAAGATATATTGGAAGCATTAGCTGTTTCTACTTTAATGGATGCTATGAGATATCCCTGGCAACCCTAATTTACATTTTATAGCACTTTTCACATGAGGACAGTAGAAATGAGCTGGAACTGAGGAGAAGTTAGAAAAGTTGACTGAAAGCATAGGCAAAGGCATAGCTTCTGAAAGTGGAGAGAAAGGTAAGGAAGATGAAAAAATTTAAAGAGAGATTTGCAGAGTGCAGCGGATGGTGGCTGAAGGCCCTGCCACTAATAATGAAGTAGTGGGAGATGAAGAATGAAGCCACAGGTAAGGAGGATCTATGCTGGGACATATGGTTATAAAAGATTATAGTGGTAGGATAGAACAAGGCCATAGAGAGATCTGAAGAGGAGGATGAGGATTTTGAATTTAGTAGACTGGAGGACATGGAGCCAGTGAGGACACATTGCTTAAAGAGCATAGAAAATTGAGAAGTAGCTTTGTTCAAAGTACTACCATTAGACAGATAGTTTCACATGCTTAATTCCAATTAACAGGACTGCTATCAATAAAAAGCAGCAAATTAATATGAAATTCATTTTGACAACTATACTATGTTATTATACATTTTAAATATAGCAAGCTATGAAATAAATGGAAGCAGTTATGTGTAATCAATAACTTCTGATAATACAATGCAAATTCTTATATTTTTACAATTCCATTTTCAACTGATCAGATGTTTTACATGCAGGTTATTTATGTTGCTCGAAATCCGAAGGATGTTGTTGTTTCTCTATATCACTTTCAACATTTTATCACAGTGTTAAGTACACCATCAAATTTTGAAGACTTTCTTGGAAAATTTATAGAAGGCAAAGGTAAATAATTAGCATTAACCATATTGTGTATTTTAATCATTGCCATTTCTTTGTTTTCATCATGTTTCTGCTCACTTCGACATTAGACTCTTGGTCCTATGAACTGATCAGGGATTTCTGTGATTCACATTGCACGAGTCTCTCTATTACTTCCTTAATTACTGCTGAAAATAGAGACATGTTGTCAAAGCTTTTTGTCTTGCACTCATCAAGACAATGCGCAAGAATACCAATGTAAGGGAAAACAACAACTTTATACTGTATGAGAAGAGAATGCTGATTGGTTGGCAAGTGAACTCTGATAGGTAGAGGTGTTGCCATGGAGAATGCACCAGTTTACAGTGACTGACAGTTAACTGTCAAGCTTTGTTTAAAATTGAAACCAGGCAGCTTGACTCTGGCAGTAGCATAATAGTATTGTCACTGGACTAGTAATCCAGAGACCCAGGGTATTGCTCTGGGGACATGGGCTCGAATCCCACCACAGCAGAAGTTGGAATTTGAATTCAATTAATAAATCTGGAATGAAAAGCTAGTCTAATAATGGCCACGAAATCATTGTCGATTGTTGAAAAACCCATCTGGTTCACTAATGTCCTTTAGGGAAGGAAATCTGTCGTCTTTACCTGGTCTTGGCCTACATGTGACTCTGGATGCACAGCAATGTGGTTGATTCTTAAGTGCCCTCTGAAATGGCCTAGCAAGCCATTCAGTTGTATCTAACTGCTACAAAGTCAATAAGAAAGAATGAAACCGGACGGACCACCCAGCATCGACCGAGGCACCGGAAATGACAATGGCATACCCAGCCCTGTCGACCATGCAAAGTCCTCCTTACTAACATCTGGGGGCTTGTGCCAAAGTTGGGAGCTGTCCCACAGACTAGTCAAGCAACAGCCTGACATAGTCATATTCATGGAATCATACCTTACAGACAATGTCCCAGACACTGCTATCACCATCCCTGGGTATGTCCTGTCCCACCGGCAGGACAGACCCAGCAGAGGTGGGAAAATGGCGCACTGACACGGAACACAAAAGTCTGAGTGTATCAAGCCTGTGTCCTCAGTACCTTGCTCTACGGCAGCGAGGCCTGGACAACATATGTCAACCAAGAGTGATGTCTCAATTCATTCCATCTTCGCTGCCTCCGGAGAATCCTTGGCATCTGGTGGTAGGACCTTAT
The DNA here is from genome assembly GCF_036365525.1 of Heterodontus francisci. Classification (NCBI taxonomy): domain Eukaryota; kingdom Metazoa; phylum Chordata; class Chondrichthyes; order Heterodontiformes; family Heterodontidae; genus Heterodontus; species Heterodontus francisci. The sequence continues at coordinate 118,004,361 of NC_090373.1, read as the reverse complement.
CTCTAACGCAGAAGTCCTCGAGGCGGCCAACATCCCCAGCATGTACACCCTACTGAGCCAGCGGCGCTTGAGATGGCTTGGCTGTGTGAGTCGCATGGAAGATGGCAGGATCCCCAAGGACGCATTGTACAGCGAGCTCATCACTGGTATCAGACCCACCGGCCGTCCATGTCTCCGCTTTAAAGACGTCTGCAAACGCGACATGAAGTCCTGTGACATTGACCACAAGTCATGGGAGTCAGTTGCCAGTGATCGCCAGATCTGGCGGACAGCCATAAAGGCGGGACTAAAGAGTGGCGAGTCGAACAGACTTAGCAGTTGGCAGGAAAAAAGACAGAAGCGCAAGGAGAGAACCAACTGTGTAACAGCCGTGACAACCAATTTTATCTGCAGCACTTGTGGAAGAGTCTGTCACTCTAGAATTGGCCTTTATAGCCACTCCAGGCGCTGCTTCACAAACCACTGACCAGGAAAAAAGACAGAGCGCAAGGAGAGAACCAACTGTGTAACAGCCGTGACAACCAATTTTATCTGCAGCACCTGTGGAAGAGTCTGTCACTCTAGATTTGGCCTTTATAGCCACCTCCAGGCGCTCATCCATTGTCTCTCGAGACAAGGAGGCCAAAGGTGAGATGAGATGAGGTGAGAGTTGAGAAGATGACCTTTTCAAGCATTCTTTTGTGAAACCCCTGCCTGTTGCACCTATATCTTGCAATTACATTCATTTTCTAAGTGATCTGCAGTCAGAATTCAATACTAATCCTTGGATTAGAGAATTACTGACACTCCATTGCTAAAGATTATCTTACTTCTAGACACAATCTTCGCCAATTTTGGCTAAAATTAGACATTTGGTAGTTGTATAACTACATGGTTTATTGCAGAGGTCAATGGCTTTATTTTAGGTTTCAACAGATATTTAACTCTGATCATAACAACAGCAACAACACCTTGAATTTTTATAGCCCCTTTAATGTAGTAAACGAATGCAAGGTCCTTCACAAGAAAGTTATCAAACAAAATTTGATACTGATCCACTCAAGGAGATATTAGAACAGGTAGCCTAAAGGTTTAAGAAGTGTCTTAAAAGAGGAGAGTGAAGTAAAGAGGTGGAGAGGTTTAGGGAAAGAATTCCATAGTTTCTGCCAAAGGTAGCTGAAGCCACAGCCACCAATGGTGGAGTGATTAAAATCAGGGATGCACAAGAGACCAAAATGGGAGGAGGGCAGAGATCTTGGAGAGTTGTAGGAGGTGCTGAAGTAAGGAGGGGCAAGGACATGGAGGGAATTAAAACAAGGATGAGATGATAAAATTCTTTACTTACGGTCTCTGAAGATTGGGTAGTTTGCAGTTCCAGTGGTCGTATTACCAAATTCAGGGAAATCAGAAATGGTATATGATTGGTTCTCAACACATCTGAGTTCGGACCATTCTTTACTATGCAGAGTACACGGCTTTTGCCAGGACCTCAGCAGGATCAAAGAGTCATTGGGAAAGAATGTACATGGGCTGCATGTTTGCAAAGATACTTGGGTCCTCCAATCCCTTCACATTGTCTCCCCTACCCACCAAACCAGCGCTCACACTTCCACCCCTGCCAGGGCAATATTCAGATCTTGGGGCATTTGGCAGCTGCTCTCCATGCAAATTACCCAGGACAGATGTCTTGCAGGAACATTTCCTTCTACAGGTACAGAGCACCTCAAGTACATTGAACCCAGCAGGTGTCCAAAGAGGAAATTGTTGTCTGATACTTAATGCATTACTAAAACTGGCAATCACTTTTAATTTCACGTGCCATTTGATATCATGCAAATGCTTTCTCTAACAGTGGTGTTCAGCTCTTGGTTTGACCACATCCACAACTGGTACGCCCACAGAGATGAATTCAACATCCTATTTGTGACCTATGAGGAAATGAAGCTGGTAATTAGTTTAATGTTTTTTAATTGACAAACCAAGAAAAGCTAAACCCATATTTCAGGTAAAGCAGGAAGTACTGATTAGGTTCTGCCAAGATTGAGTTCCAAATGGGGGATTGGTCAGGAAATGAGGCCCCAAACTTCCACGTTTTTGCCCCTTTAATTTCACCCAGAAAATTGAGCTTGGGATTGGGAGGCGGCAGCTCGCATCATTCCCTTTGCATAGTGGGTTTCTTATTTTGAATCCCACTTTACAAATGGTACTTAGAGGAATATGGGAGAATGAGGATGAAATATTTTTGGATGCCGAGGAAATGTTAATTCATTGCAGGAGGAGTGCCCCTGTCCACTGTAAGCCTTCCAATAGGTTCTCTGGATGACAAAGAATTATCTGGACGTGACCGGGAAGCAATCCTGTCAGGGGTGGCAACCCAAAATATCCTGGATGGCACTGATGTAGAGCTGTGTAAATGAGCAGCAAGAGGTTTCAGCGGATGGATCTGGGCAGCAGTGTAAATAAACAAGGAAATTTGCACATATCAGTTATGTGCAAAATTCCTTGGGTTGGCGGGGGGGGGGGGCAGCTGGTTGGGGGGGGGTGCGCGCGGAACCAGTGCAATGCACTTCTTGCGCCATAGTTACAGCGGAACTTACCATGAAATTCTGAGCCATATAGGGAAGCAGTAATAATGTTTTTGTGCCAGGCTACAGGACAACCTGCCACTCAACTCTAGGGCATGGATGGCACTGCCAATAGTTGTAAACTTAAATACCATCCTGAACTTTTTTGTCTCTGGCACTTTTCAATGGGCCAATATTGAAAAATTGTGACTATTTTCACCAGGCAAAGGAGATTAAAGATGATTTGATGGAACTGTTTAAAGTTATGAACAGATGGGAGAGAGTGGATAGAAATGTGCTTGAAATTTGCCTGTGAAGACCATGTAGAGCATGATGGGCACATCAATGGCCTTTTAAGGAACCCCGCTATTTAATAAAAACGTAGAGCTCTCTCCTGTTTTTCTCTGATGTTTAGTGATTTACCTGCTGGTAAACAAAGCATCTTTCACTTGCTTTATACAACTAAGCACTGCAGACTGACTGAGCTACAGATGTGCCTGACCAACGAAAGTGTGAAAGCACTTTGAAATTGCCTGTTACAAGTACAAATTAATAAGCTAGAGGAGTGGGGATGAAAAGAATCTTGATGAAGTTCTTCATTTTTCTTTCCCATCTCTTCATAACTTTAAACAGCTCTATCCAACCATCTTTAATCTCCTTTGCCTCGTGAAAATAGTCACAATTTTTTCAATATTGGCCCATTAAAAAGTGTCAGAGACAAAAAAGAGGACTCTCTCTGCTTTTATTAAGGTTTTATAAAGATTCATCATTATATCTCAAATTTAAAATTTTGCCATAAAACCCATTCCATTAGTTTTTTTTTCTGGCCATATCCATTTGAGCAGCTGTTTTTTATGTTTCAATGTGAATCCCCCAAATCTGCTGCTCTTCCATATTATCCAGCTTTCCACCATTCAAAGTATAGCTATTAGTTTCTCACCAAAATGTAGCATTTCATATTTACTGGCACTGAATTCCATCTGGTACTTTTTTTTTTATCCCATTCCACAATCTTATCAATATCTTCTTGTAGCTTGTTTTGATCCTCAGAATTATTTACTATGCCTCCAATTTTTGTATCACCTGCAAATATGGAAATTACTCCCTCTAGTCTTCCATCCAAATGAGGTATTTACGTAGTGAACAGAAGCAGTTCCCCTTTAAATCACTCTGGAAAAACTGCCCTGAAATCATAATCAGGTTCCTCCTTTCCTTCCAACTAGCTTTCAATCCAATTTGCTAGCCTGCCAATAATTCTATAGCTCTCAATCTTCTCTAGTAGTCTCCCTTGTGATATCTAAATTCTGAAAGTTCGTGTACACCTCTCCCATCAAATCTGCTACCTCCTCAAAGTATTTTGCTACGTTTGTCAAGTAAAATCTTCCCCTTTGAAATCTGTTTTGCCTGTCTCTTTTTCTCTTTATTTAGATATTTAGTAATTTCATCTTTAATTAAAGATACCAAAACTTTCCCTACTAGAAATGGTAAACTAACTGATCTTGAATAACTGAGCATAGTTGTGTCTTCCCTTTTGAAAAGCATATTACATTGAATAACCTCCAGTTCTCCAATACACATCCACTTTCAATAAAACTCTGAAATATAGGGCTGAATTTTATTAGCACGCCGCACATTGTGGCGGCACGCTTTGAAGTCAGTGGCCTTCAGGCGCAGATGCGCCGTCGTTGAGGCCCTGCGATATTTTGCATGGGGGCTTATTTAAATAGAGGGGACAGAGTGGCCAGCCCCGATGATGTAGAGGGGGTGGCCGCTCTGTCCCTGGCAATGGTGTCCGGAGTCACTGCGCAGGCACCAGTGCCATTTTTAAAGAGCTTCAAGCTCATTTTTTAAAAAACATTGATTGTAAAAGATTCAAAAAATGATGGAAGTCCCTCTATCAACCCCCCAATGACCACATGCTTTATTTTTGGGCCTTTCCCACCAGAAAAACCTTTATTCCCAAGCCGAACTTTCCCCCCCGAACTTAGTCACTTTTGCCCTTCAACGCCTTCCCCTCATCCAATAAAAAGTGTTTACCCCGTTCTCAACCACCCCCCCCCCCCCCCCCCACCCTGATAATTTCACTCTTCCCACCTCCCCACTGATGTCTCACCTTGAATCCCCAAATGGGGTTCGGAAGACTTCCGGCCACCGGCTGCAATATCGCCTTGGGACAGCCACCAGGTTAGTTAATTAACATTTTTTTGAATACATTTGAGTCGGCAAATGAAGGCCCCGCGGGGCTGCACCGAGGCCTCGCCGCTGCCAGTATAATGCGGCAGGGCCTTCTTGGCGTCGGAGGTCGTGGCGGGCCTCTCCTGCAAATATTTTACGGACCCCCCTGCCACGACCCCCAACGTCGAGCGGCTGGTAAAATTCAGTCCATAATTTCTAGGATCTCCACTACATTTTCTTTCATTTCCCTTGGGTTCCTTGAATGTAACCCATCAACTTAGCCTTCCTTTAGCTTAACTAATTTCTCTTATACTTCCTTTTTTATTTATTATATCTCATCTTACTTTTCACCAATTCTGGATTTATCCCTTTCTCTGTATTTTCTCTTTTTAAATACTGAAGAGAAATATTGTTAAGGATCCTTGGCATCTTGTATACATTACTAACTTACTATTTCCTCCTCACAGTGCCCCACCTCAAATTTGACAATTGCCTTTCTACTGACATATTTGTACATTACTTTACAGCTCTTTTAATTTTTGAGATTCTTCTCTCATACTGCCTCCTTGCTTTCCTTATCCCTTCCTTACCACTCTTCCTTATTTTCCCATTGTTTCTTATTATCATTTTATCGTAAAAATTGATTCCAGATGCCACCTTCTTCAATTTTAGTTTATTTCTAACATCTTTATTTATCCATGCATTCTGAAACTTGAAGCAGTCTCCTTTTTTGTTATTAGTATATTTTATTTTGAAACTTTGCTATCTCCTTTTTAATAATTTCCTCTTGTTGATTTAAAGTCAATCACATGACTTTCCCTTTCCAATTCACGCCTGCTAGCTCACTCCTTGATATTCTAAAATCCATCTTATCCAATCTGATGCCATCAGTTCTTCTATAACCTTTTCTGTTGTATTTGTATCTTAAATCCCATAATATTTTGATTACTACGTCCACCAAGTTGACCCGCATTTAACACATCTATGTGCTATATTATGTTACTCATAACTAGAACACTCAAAGTTTCACCCCTTGTAGACTTAAAAACATACTGCTTGCGAAAGTTATCCTGCACACGTATTATGAATTCCATTCCTTTTCTCCATTTACTCCCTCCCTGAAGTAGCCCTTGTTGCTTCTTGATGGGTCTTTCTTCAGTATAATCAAGTCAGAGTTTTTCCAGATCATTGTAATTCTTTTAAAAGCTGGGGCCTGGTATCTGGATCTTAGCTCTTCCCTGCTGTGGTGGGGTTAAATTCATCTATGGACCAGGTGCTTCTTATTCCTCTTGGACGATCCTACTTTGTCCAGGTTAACTTGTGCTCAGTTCAATTTTGGAAATTAAAAAAATATCTGGGAAGTTTGGGAGTGATTTAGCCCATAGGCTGAATTGCTCTTACCATTTCTTGAAATTAAGATGAAAGTAAAGACCCCCAAAATGGTAAGTGTACATTCGCTAACATCCTGGCAACGCTGTTATCCTTATCTTTGAACTGTCAAGGATTAGCAACTAATTTATTACATTTATATACTGCAGGATTTAAGAACATCAATACAAAAAATATGTGACTTTCTTGGGAAAGAGTTGGATGATGAAAAACTTGACACTGTTGTGAAGCATTGCACCTTCAAAAATATGAAAATGAATCCGATGGCTAACTATGAAAATGTTGAAAACAAAAACGCAAGTGGGGCATTTCTTAGAAAAGGTAGGAATTTTAAATTCCTACATCCATATATTAACTATTAGGTTAATTGGTAATTTAATTGGCTCAATTGGAAGCACTCTTAGCTTGGGATTGGAGGGTTGAAGACTTGAATAGATAGTCTAGACTGACACTTTAATGCAGTACTGAATGAGAGAGGCATTATCCTTTGGATAAGAAGTTAAAGGGGCCCTGTTTACCTGTTCTGGTGGGCATTAATGTCATAGTATGAAGATGGTAGAATTGGTATTTTGGAAAGATAAGGCCAAAAGGGCTAGAAAGCCTTTTTCATCTGAACCTATCCAATTAGCTTCTTCATCTGTACCTTCTCAAATGTTCTGTTCAAACACTTATTCCATACATAATTCTAAGTGTAATCCATGTTAAAAACTGTTGGAGTTACAAGAGCCAATTTCCCTAGGGAACAGCCCCAGCATGAAACCTGTTGAATTAGGAAGGTAGGACCCAGCGTACTTAGCTCTGAAATCCTGATTCTGCAGGAGGACAGATTTGTTTTTTATTTTGAAGCAGTTTTGCATGTGTGCATTGTCCTCATTTACATCTAAGAAAATCATGAAAATGATAGGCTGTTATGATGTTACCCAGGCCATTCCTGCCCTGCCTTCAAAAATTCCCTTCAAGGCTGTTCTTCCACCCAAACCTTCTTTTCTCTCTCCTTTTTTCATCCACTCTTTGTCCAAGATCGTTAAAATTATCTGCAATCTCTAATTGTATCACAAATAGGAGCCTACCTCTACGGAGGAGGGAAATGCAATAGTGTTGTGGCAGGGACCCACTGCGGCATTAGAAAAGGCAAAGGAGCTCTTAAAGTGGGGAAACGCTCTGAAGATTTTGGAATCTTTTGTACTGAAAGGCTTGGACTGGACTGAATCCTTCATCAGTTAAGTTTCTGGCCTCAGATAGAAGGCCAGTCCCAGATCCTCTTCCCAGCCCCTCATCCAGTCACCTAGGGAGCTTCCTAATATAAGCCCAGGAACTACCACCACCATCCTCATAATCTCTTGGATTGATGGAGACTATGGGATCAATTAGCCAGGAACCTACACCATGCCTTGCCACCACATGTTGTATGAGGCAAGTGGTCAGCTAGGGAAAATTTTGCCCCGTTTTCTGATTTTTATCTTGCCTTATTTGTGATGGGATTGTGGAAGAAAATCAAGCCCTTAATGCTGTTTCACCTGTGGCCAAATCTAGGAGCTGGTGAGGAAGAAATTCGTTGGGCTGCACAATAAGAGGGTACGTTTTGGGGACTTCCTGGACCCAATTAATATTCAGGTGATATCTGACCACAGCAGCATCATCATGCAGGTCAATGGCCAATAAGAAAACAGCTGTAGTCTATGGTATTCACACTCTGTGAAAGCGGAATGGCATTGAGTGGATGCCATTTGGAGAGGAGGGAAATGCAGTATCCATGGCTGCTGACACGTGAGAAACATGCTAATGGCAGAGGAGGGCCTTGAGCTAGAAACTGGAGCATCTAACATTCACATCTGCTTCCTCCAGCTGCAAGAAAAGTGTCATTCAACTTGGGCACAACAAAAAAGTGTGTAAAATGCCAATGGTTGTGCACAATGCTTAATGATATCTCCCAGAAGGCAAGTGAGTTTCCAATTTAGATCTGGGGTGTGTGGAGTATTTTCCCACTGCATTAGGAAAGGTTCAGCTGCAGAATCTGACTGTGTTTGTAGACCAACAATTTGTCGAACACACCCAGATTTACATTTGTTCATTATTTTTATAGAATTGTCCATTCTATTCCTTATATTTATTTTGTTCTCATTTTATTTCATTTAATACTTATAAAAGCTTATTACATTCTTTTTCTCTTTCAGGAATAGTTGGAGACTGGAAAAATCATTTCACTGTGGCTCAATCAGAGATGTTTGACAGAATATTCCAAGAAAGAATGAAGGACTTCCCTTTGAAGTTCATCTGGGATAGCAAATAATTAAATTCAGATTATCTACACATCATAGAGGCTAAAGTGCAGCAATTAGTGGGGAGATGTATTTAAAATATATGCCTATGTGTGCATCTATTCATCTTGTTGATTTCATATTAATAAGACGCTAATACTTAATAGACAAGCAAACCAGTAGCTTATTATACATAAAAGGAGAGAATATGTATCTGAACCGTGAAACCTTAAACACTTGATGCTGTGAAATTTATGAATCTTGCTTATTGTCATTGTTGATCTGGAGTTTTGTATGCCAATTTCGCTCTACCGCAATCCAGTTAGCTCACTCCTAGGCCAGAATTTTATGTTGGGCGGGAGGCCCCACCCACCAGACAAAAAGTTGGTGGCAAGCCTGTCTCCTCCAGGCCTGGGGAGCCATGACGGGATTTTTCGCTCCCCAGGCCCTTAATTGGTCTCAGGTTGGACTTCCACCGCCTTGAGGCAGGAGGTCCCGCCTAATGGAGCTGCCGGCCAATCAGTGGGCCAGCAGCTCTTTGTCCCTTCAGCCACTGGGAGCGCTGGCCACTGCTGGGACTACACCCAGCTTCAACAGGACGGCTCCCAAAAGATGGTAAGTTTTAGGGGCCTCGCTGGGGATAATCAGTTGGTCCCTGGCAAGGCAAATGTGGTTGGTTGGGGGTCGGGGGTGGGGGGGGGGGTGAGTGTTGTGCATTGGGGGAGGTTGGGGCTTTGGGAATGGCCCTCTGTGGGGCACAGAATGCCAATCAGAAGGGGCCCCGCCCCCAGCCCGCAAGAAGGCTGCCTGGTTTTAACAGGTGGGGTTAGTGGGGCCTTTGCTGTCTGGCCCCCGTGGGTAAAATAACCCCCGTGGGTGGTGGGAAGTGGCCCTTAAGTAGCAGTTAATTGGCTACTTAAAGGCCTTGATTGGTTTGGGGCGGGCAGGCCATTTCTCACCACCGCCCTGCGTAAAATTGCAGTGGAGTGGAGGCAGGAAGGCGTTGGGAATGGCACCACGCCCCGCTGCCCACTCAATTTTTCAGCCCCCCAACACCGCTACCAACCTGCTTGTTGGGGGCTGCAAAATTCTGGCCCTAATCTTTCTGAAATCTGCCCTGTTCTAATCTTTGTCCTTGTTTTTATATTAATTTTTCTCATGTGCTCATCCCATGTTTAACTCATCTACCTGAACTGTTTTCTTTCTCATAACTAGATCCATTAATACCTCTCTCCTTGTAGGCATATGAAGATATTTGTTGAGGATGGAGCTCAATATGCATTTTAGGAAAGCCATTCCGAATTTTCCATTTACTCCCCCACACTCCCAATCAAAGAGCTGGTAACTACATTTTTATAACACAATAATTATGGTATTCTTACCCATCTTCCTCTTACATGAAGGGGCAAAAAATACTGGGCTATAGAGAAAGGGTAGGGGAATGGGAAAATTGGATAGCTCTTTCAAAGAGCTAGCACAGGCACAATGGGTAGAATGGCCTCCTTCTCTGCCGTATCAGTTTACGGTTCTATTTGTCCCCACATTCCCCCTCAGAATTACAGAGTCTATAGTACAACCCCACTAATGTAGCAATCCTTTTTCATCCTTGATTTCTAACCTTTTTTGTGCACATCTCAACAGTTTGTACTCACTCATTCACCAAGACTGCCACTTTTCCTTCTCCTATCCTGACTATTATGTCCATCCTAAAAATATTATAAACTGATATGTTTATTTTGCACCCAGTTTGCAATGATGTTTCTGATAGTGCTGCTAAATTTATGACACCCTGTGGCATAATTGTTTCTAATTCCCCAGTGTATTTCCCATACTCTGAGCATTGCAATACATGCCTGTTATCTTGTTGTTCTTCATATTTAAAGACATCCTTTTCCCTTGATTTTTTTTGTCCAAGTTATCACTTCATTTCTTTCCTTCAGTTTTCCCTGTTTATAAATGGTTGATTTTATGTTCGCCTATTCCCTTATTCTTTCTGCCTGCTATTACTTTTGCTACTTTTGTTTTTATTTATATATTTGTATACTTACCTTATCTATTTCTATCTTCTCTACACTTTTAATTTCCCTGCACCCAGATCCTTCCTAGCTTAAATGATTCTTCACTTCCCCAATTATCAGTTTTGATGATTCATGAGCTTCTTTGCTGTTTGGATGTAGCCCATTATACAAATCGTCAACATTGATGGGCAGTAAAAGACCAGCTGGTCCATCAAGCCTATCCCACATTCTTGATAGCTGAAGCACCTTGACTAAACACTGATCTACCAGAAAGGCAAATAAAGAGGAAAAAACCTATTCTGGAAAATTCCTCTCTGGTCCCCTCAGGTTATTGAAACCATTCCGGAAATGGACCATCCATTATTTATAAAGCCACTTGCTTTCTGTAGGATCCCATCTCTGTCCCAGTTAAGAATTAGTCCAGTTCCTCTTGAAGGCATACAAAGATTTAGCACCCACCACATCCAATTGGGATAGCTCCCAGCTTCACCAGATGTAGTGCCAATTTTCCATGAAAAAAAAATCTCTTCCTAAATCTGCATCTTTAGCCATGTGTTCAGCTCCCTTCCTATCATTCCCTATTCCAGGACATGGTTGAGGGTTAAACCTGAGATGGCTGCATTTGAAGTACTGCTCACATGCATGCTTTCTAATTTTTAAAAATTCTTTTGCAAGGATTCAGGCCTTTCCTTTCCTATATCTCTTCCTCCAAGAAGAGATCTACTTGCCCAGTTTTCTGAACCCTGCTTACCTGATTAAAACCAGCACAAATGGAACTCCCAATTAGAAAATCTACGTAGAAACATAAAATGTGCATCCCATAAAGCACAAATTAAAACTAAATGAATAAATAGAAAAATAAGCATACCTGATCAAAAAGAGGTCCAGTAACAAGAGTCTACATCAATCATGAATTGCCTGAGGAACTACTGGAAATGAAAATAAAGAGACCTTATTTTTGTTAAGACATGTAATATTTGAATAAACTCTAGGGGTAGGGGCCATGGTTTGAGTCGCAAAACATCGCATAATTTCCAACCATTCTCAGTTTGGACTCTCAGTGGTATCACTCTCACCTCTGAGAAGGTTATATGTTCAAGTTTCATTTCAGCAACTTGAGCACAAAATCTAGGCTTAACAATCCCAGTACAGTTTTTAGGGCAAGAGGTAGGAGATTTAGAGGGGATTTGAAGGAAATGTTTTCACCCAGATGGTGGTGGGGATCTGGAACTCACTGCCTGAAATGGTAGTAGAGGCAGAAACCCTCATAACATTTACAAAGTACTTGGATATGCACTTGAAGTACCATAACCTACATGGCAATGGATCAAGAGCCGGAAATTAGGATTAGGCTGGTTGGCTCCTTGTCAGCCAGTGTGGACATGATGGACCAAATGGCCTCCTTCTGTGCTGTAATTTTCTATTATTCTATGTACTAATGCACTGACAGTGATGCCATCTTTCGAATGAAATGTTAAACTCAGGCTCCATCTTCCCTGTCAGATAGACATAGAAGATCCTATGGCACCATTCAAAGAGCAGGGGAGTTCTCCCAGTGTCTTGACCAATATTTAGCCCTCAACCAACAGCATTAAAACAGATCATCTGGTTATTATCATATTGCTGTTTGTGGGACCTTGCTATGTACAAAGTGGCTTCCACATTTCCTACATTGCAACAGTGACTACACTTAAAAAATATTTCATTGCTGTAAAGTGTTTCTTTTATTGTTAGCGATCAAGATCAGAAGAGTTAGTAGAGGAATACTTATTCCACAATGCTAATCTATTTACTTAAGATTCCATTTTATATCTAGCCTAAAATCCTGCAAATGTAGCTGGCAGGCAATATCTGTTTGCTTTTAAAAAGTATTGAAAGTTGTAACTGTCGCCATATAAAATAGCCTTGAATAGCCTCTAATCATTTTTGTGAATACAGCTGTATGTTTATTTTTTTCTGTACACGTAAATAGATAAGGCAGTTTATGTAATGTCATGAGACTGTGCTGTCAATGTTTAAATTTTACTCCACTTTGAAGAGCCAGGATCAATTGCCAGAGTTACAACATCATAAACCATGATCGAACAAATCTGATACCTTGTTTCTATGTGCATGTATTTCATAAATAAACACAGAGGTTTATTCCTCTATAAGTACAATTTGGTCTCTCCATATGTCATCATGTTTCACAATCCTCTCCTTGTACAAACTATATGAAGATTATTTAGTCCCAATGAACACAGTTTTCACACAATGCTTAGACAGTAAAAAGCAAGTGTTCTAAAGGAATCTCTAATGAGGTTCAGCGGACAATTTTCATCTTGCTAATGTCCTTTTATTTTATTCTTTCATGGGATGTGGGCGTCGCTGGCTATGCCAGCATTTGTTGCCCATTCCTAATTGCCCTTGAGAAGGTGGTGGCCTTCTTGAACTGCAGTACTCCATGTGGGCTAGGTACACCCACAGTGCTGTTAGGGAGGGAGTTCCAGGATTTTGACCCAGCGGCAGTGAAGAAACTGTGATATAGTTACAAGTCAGGATGGTGTGTGGCCTCGAGGGGAACTTGCAGGTGATGGTTTTCCCATGCATTTGCTGCCCTTGACCTTCTAGGTGTTGGAAGATGCTGTTGAAGGAGCCTTGGTGAAGTGCAGCAGTATATCTTGTAGATGGTACACACTGCTGCCACTGTGCATCAGTGGTGAAGGGAGTGAATGTTGTAAGTGTTGGATAGGGTGGCAATCAAGCGGGCTGCTTTGTCCTGGATGGTGTCAAGCTTCTTGAGTGTTGTTGTAGCTGCACTCAACTAGGCAAGTAGAGAGTATTCAATCACACTCCTGACTTGTGCCTTGTCAATGGTGGACAGGACCTGGGGAGTCAGGAGGTGAGTTACACGTCGCAGAATTCCCAGACTCTACCCTGCTCTTGTAGCCACAGTATTTATATGGCTGGTCTAATTATGTTTCTGATCAATAGTAACCCCTCCGGAAGTTGATGGAGGGGGAATTCAGCAATGGCAATGTCCTTGAACATCAATGGGAGATGGTTAGTTTCCTGTGCGGTGGCTCATTTAACTGGCAGGGGTGACCCACCCCACCTGCCTCCAATCATGTGGAAGGGGGCAGGCTGTTCAACACCGGCAATAATGTCAGCTGCGTGTGAGCAGGCACTGGCACCATTTTTAAAGGGCACCCAGCACTGCCAGCAGATTTAAATTTTTAAAGGAACACTCCCCCAAAATGTATCTAATAAAATTCTAATGCCCCTTTCCCACCCGCCAATAAAAATTACATTAGGTATTTGCCCTTTCACCCCAAAACACTTACCTTTCAATTCTGACCTTCCCGCCCACAGACTACACAAATTTGAAAGTTCACCCCTTCCCACCATCCCCTACACTGATAACACTCATTTGACCCCATCCCCCACAATACAAATATTAGCTCCTCCCCCCTCCCCAACAGTGTCATACCTGCTTTTCCCAGACAGGGAATTGAAGGCACGGGAGTGCCGGCCGCTGCCGCGCCGAAGATCACAGCGGGCCCAGAAGATTCAAGGTAAGTATATGTTAATTCATTAATTTTCTTGATTTAAATATGTAGATTCAGTTTGAATCGCCCAGCAGGTGGGGGCAGCCAACATGCAACCTTGCTGCCATCGGGAGGATCAGGCTGGTCCCTCCCGGCATCAGCCTCCATGGCAGGCCTCGACCGTAACCATCTTCCGGTACACCCCCACCCCCCCATGCCACAGAGCCCAACGCCAGGGGCTGGGTAAAATCCAGCCTTATGAGTGAGAATGTGGCAAAATAGTTGCTGAATGTACTCCCTTTTTTTAATTATCCAAGGAAGGAATAATAGGAAATGGGAAGGATAGATGGGCAAGAATTTGATGGTCCAGAAATTCGTTTCCTCCAAGAGACTTCTGAAGTACAAATGATTTGTTTGTACTTCCATTTTCTATATCTTTCATTGTTGTTTTCAAGATGGCTTCCTAATGGTGAAAACATTTGAACAGTGTAAACAGTATAAAGCTTCCTAGTGCAAATTGATGACATTTTTAGACCTTTTCATGAATTCAATATTCATCCTAAAATGGTGCACCTGAGTATGCTAACTAATGAAATTCAAATCTGTTCTCGACAGTCGTGTATAACTCCAACTTTGAGCACATTAAAGTTGGCAGCCTTCAAGAAAAAGTCACCCAGTCTGGATGGGATGCAACCTGGGTTGATGAGGGAAGTAAGGGTGGAGATAGCGGAGGCTCTGTTCACAATCTTCCCATTCTCCTTGGATATGGGAGCAGTGCCAAAGGACTGGAGGATTACAAATGCTACCCTTCTATTCAAAAAAAGGTGAGAAGGATAAATTGACAAATTCAGGCAAGTCAGCCTAACATCAGACGTGTAGAAACTTCTAGAAGCAATCCTCTGAGACAAAGTTAATTGTCACTTGGAAAAAATATTGATTAATAAATGACAGCCATCATGGATTTGTTAAAGACAGATCTGTTTTTTTCATGTTTGTACTTGCGGCTGTTCAATTTTCAGTCCGTTAACACCCTCTCTGTACTAATGCTTTGTCTTTCAGCACAGTAGTTAGCACCGCAGCCTCACAGCTCCAGCGACCCGGGTTCAATTCTGGGTACTGCCTGTGTGGAGTTTGCAAGTTCTCCCTGTGTCTGCGTGGGTTTTCTCCGGGTGCTCCGGTTTCCTCCCACAAGCCAAAAGACTTGCAGGTTGGTAGGTAAATTGGCCATTATAAATTGTCCCTAGGTGGTAGGGAAATATTGGGAGAGGTGGGGATGTGGTAGGAATATGGGATTAATGTAGGATTAGTATAAATGGGTGGTTGATGGTCAGCACAGACTCGGTGGGTCGAAGGGCCTGTTTCAGTGCTGTATCTCTAAACTAAACACCATTAACATATTGTTTGCCTTTGCTCCATGACCTTCTGGTCAGTTATTCTGTGACCTTGCCCTATCTATACCTTCTCCTTTGTTATCTCTTGCCCCACCCCCACTTTACTTGCTTATAAACTTTCACATTTCTCATATTTGCCAGTTCTGAAGAAGGGTCACTGACCTGAAACATTAACTCTGCTTCTCTCTCCATAGATGCTGCCAAACCTGCTGAGTATTTCCAGCATTTCTTGTTTTTATTTCAGGTTTGACTAACCTGATTTAGTTCTTTGATGAAGTAACCGAAAGGGTTGTTGAGGTAGTGCGGTTGATGTTGTGTATATATGACTATTATGATCAGGTGAGGAGGGATAGAAAGGCTACCCTCTTGTCCATCTCCTTGTTTGACTGCAACATGATTTATTTCTTTTAAACAGTGGATGTGTTTACCAATTCAGTGAGTATTTGACCCTTTATGGTTTTCTTGAGTTTAAACAAGAAAGAGATTAGTTTATTATACTTAAAATCAAAAGCCGATCTCAGTAAAAATAATAAACTACACTCTAGTTTTCACACATACACACACACACATGAGAATTGCACACAAACAAATAGATTGCAGAGTGATGAAGAATAGGTTGGTTAGATTATAATCCAGATCAAATAAAATAATGTACAGTCTGTGGGGTCTGTAATTCAGTTGTTTTCTGGCTGAATTCATAGTCCAGAAGTTCCTGGTTGGTAGAAGTGGCCCCCTTGGTTCAGGGTTTTCTTGGAGACACTGATGTACATGGCTTTTCCCCGGAGTCTCTGTTTGTAGCAATGATAGACTTGAATATTCTGCAGTCCGCTGACAGGGTTCAAAACTTGCAGTATTACATGAGAGCGAGAGAGATACAGTCCCTAATTTGGTCCTGCACTGATTAGCTCTCAAAACATGTCTGATGTGCCCAAAAGAAACTGCATGTTTCCACAGAGGTGGACAGACATGATTGCCTCAGTGTTTTCTCTGTTGCAATTTAATGAGATTCAAGTCTAAAAATTTCAATCTCTCTCAGGTCTTATTGTTTCAATGATTATCCTCTGGAGGCTCATCTCCACAACGATTAATCTCTCAAGATGGCTTTGAATGTTTTGCTAATGAAAGCGATATCAGGTAGTTCATTCAACTTTTCAAGCCATTGTTCTGGATGAAAGCTAATCAGACATGCCTCTCCACTTTGATACCTTGGAATGTGAGGTATTTCAATGCAAATTGTGGTGGCCATCTTAGCTGCCAGCTTTTCTGAACTGCTTCCAATGCATTTACATCCTTCCTTAAATAAGGAGACCAATACTGTAGACAATACTCCAGATGTGGTCTCACCAATGCCCTGTATAACTGAAGCATAACCTCCCTACTTTTGTATTCAATTCACCTTGCAATAAACAATAACATTCTATGAACTTTCCTAATTATTCACTGTACCTGCATACTAATCTTTTGCAATTCATGCACTAGGACACCCAGATCCCTCTGCATCTCAGAGCTCTGCAATCTCTCACCATTTAGATAATATGCTTCTTTTTTATTCTTCCTGCCAAAATGGACAATTTCACATTTTTCCACATTATATTCCATTTGCCAGATTCAAGTCTAAAAATTTGCCACTCACTTAACGCCTCCAAGTTCCTCCAAGTCACACACCATCCTGACCTGGACACTCAACAACAGCAACTTGCATTTCTCTAGTGTCTTTAATGTAGTAATACAGCCCAAGGCACTTCAGAGTAGTATAATCATATGCTAAAATTCAATCTAATTTCTTTATACATCCATGGAATCCTAGCTTTCCCCTAGCTTGATTTGTATCATGAAATCATAGAATAATACAACACAGAAGGAAGCCATACAGCCCATTGTGCCTGTGCTAGCTCTTTGAAAGAACTATCCAATTAGTCCCATTTCCTCACTCTTTCCCTATAGTTTGCAAATGTTTTCACTTAAAGTACTCAATTCCCTTTTGAAAATTACCATTGAATCTACTTCCATCACCCATTCAGGCGGTGCTTTCCTGATCATAACAATGCGCTGTGTAAAAAATCTTGGTTCTTTTGCCAATTACCGTAAATGTGTGTCTTCTAGTTACCTGTCCTTCTGCCACAGGAAGCAGTTTCTCCTTATTTACTCTGTCAAAACCTTTCATAATTTTGATCACCTCTATTAAATCTGTTCGATTGAGAGTAATTTCTAGAAGGCATTTAATAAGGTGCCACATCAAAGGTTATTGCAAAAAATAAAAGCTCATGGTAGAGGGGGTAACATTTTGGCATGGATAGAAGATTGGCTAGCTAACAGGAAACAGAGAGTAGGCTTAAATGGGTAATTTTCTGGTTGGCAAGATGCAATGAGTGGTGTGCCACAGAGATTAGTGCTGGGGCCTCAACCTTTTACAATTTATATAAATAACTTGGATGAAGGGACGAAGGTATGATTTCTTAATTTTCTGATGACACAAAGATAGGTAGGAATGTAAGTTGTGAAGAGGACATAAGGAGGCTACAAAGGGAAATAGATAGATTTTGCTGTCCCTGTCCTTCTTGTTGGCAGAGGTCACGGGGCTGGGAAGTACTGAGTGAGTTACTGCAGTCCATCATGTGGATCTTACATACTGCAGCCACTGGCAGTAGAAGGGGTGCTAATAATGCATACTGCACTGTTCTAGATGGTGTCAAGCTTCTTGTGTGTTCTTGCAGCTGCATCCATTCAGCTGAGAATTGAACCTTCCGTCACACTGCTGACTTAAGCTTTGTAGGTTCTGGTCTTGTAGCAGTAATGTTGATATAACTAGGACAATTGGGCTGTGTTGCTTCCATAAGAGGGAAGAATTATAAGTACTTGTGAAATGAAACATACTGTGACTGATGATAACAAGCATTTTTTGCAGGCAAAGATTACACACAGGAACAGCTAGCCACAGGAGGAGGGACAGTGTATATCCATGGCAATTAAAATATTGTGAATTCATTCAGCTAATGCTGTAGGAGATGAAGACACAGAAGGGACTACACCCATATATGGTTTGTACTAAGCAAGTGCTAAGGTCAGTGTCATGCTAGGCCCCCACCTGCCAAGAATGAGGCACATTAATTTTGTCATGAACATTGATTTTAAACTGTTACTGGAGTGAAGAAAGGACTTGTTAAACAGATCAGCTGTGGCTGGAAAATACATTTGCATATTAACAGACAGTGTTTGGAAGGACAAAGCAGCCATTCCCTGACACATTCAACCGACAATGGACTTTTGATCACCAGATGTTGAAGGTTGGGAGCTCGTATTCCAGGTTGACTGCTAAGATGGCCGAAAACACAAACGGACATGGTCAATCCAGCTAGTCACATGACTAACCTGCTGGGCAACCTGAGTTTTTTTGAATTTGTACAAACAGTTTGGGCAGAGTGTCTATTTGCTCCTGGACTGAGAAGATCTCTCTCCTGTCTGCTCCCATCTCTTTCACACAAGCCTCTGAATCCACTGAAGACACATGAACCCCAAGACAGAAAAGTCTCCTACAGCGAACAAGGGTTAGGAAGAATACTGGGCCCCAACAAAAAGCAAGAACTATCTACAATCAAGGACTCTACAGTGAACTCGAAGGATCGTAACAACAACTCTTCATATATTGCCTCAAACTTTTCCACTTTATTTTTCTTCTGCTCTTTTCTGTCTCTATTTGCATGTGTGCATTGCGTATGCAAGCTAGCATGGGCGCATTGTGTATCCTTAGCCATTAACCGAATTAGAGTTTAATAAATTTCAACTTTTCTTCTTTAAACCTGAGAAAGCCTGTTTGTGCCTGTTTATTTGCCTTATAATTGGAAAGCAGTGAACAAGGATTCACCAAGGGGGAGCTAAAAAAACATGGTGTGTTTAAAATTGAACCCTGTTATGGTAAGACCAGGTGAAGGCTGAGAGGGACCTCTAGACAACTTCGTGACATCAGCAATAATTTCTTTTTTTTGTCTCATACTCTGAAGAACTCCTGACTGAAAATGTGAGGAAAATGTGCACAGCAGGAAACTTGTTGCTTTTCTCATTGCTCAAACGAGGTTTCTGCCACACTTCCGATGAGGTTACGGCAATGCAGCAGGTGCAGCTCTGAAGAAATTCTGGGTCACTTCTACATTTTTTGACTTAGACAGGAAAAGATTGCAATGCAGGAACCCCCTTGTGGTTGTGAGTGGAGTGTGGTATGTAGTTCATCATCGATCCTCAATATACTCAAGGGCAGCACGGTTGCACTGGAAATGTCAGAAAATTGAGGCACAGGAACTGTGGATCTCTGTGCTCAAGCAGCACACAACATCAGAGAGGATAGAAAGAGAGAAGTGAATGATCATCCACAGAGATAGCAGATTGAGACTGAATTCACAGCGCAGAGAACCCCAAACGTATTAGAATTAACTAATAGATATTTAGTGTTGGACAAGCATGAGGTGGACAGGACAGTGATGGAGGCCTGAGCAACTTTGTAACACGGGGGGGGGGGGGGGGTGCGCAAGCAACTATTCAAGTAGATAGGAGGGTGGCAATAGTGAGGGGCTCTACATTTAGGGGTAAAGGCAGACTTTTTTGTAGTTTTGACCAGGAGTCTGACATGTTATGATGCCTTTCTGGTGGCAGAGTGAAACACACCACTTCTGGAAAAGGAGGCAGAGCAGACAAAAGTTGCTGGAATCAAATGATGTAGATAAAGTACATTTGAGGACTTGAGAAAGGAGTTTAGAGAGGTAGGCATGCACAGCTCAGGTTAAGGCGAGGAAGGTCAATGTATGGCTGCAGGGCTGATACAGGAGGGAAGGGTTCATATTTTTGAGCATTGGGGTGATTCCTGGAACAAGAAAAAGCTATAATGGAGGGATGCCTTCACTTAAATTGAAATGGCACTAACGTCTTTGCAGAGTGAACAAATATAGCAGTGGGAGAAGACTTAAAGTAATCCGCTCCTCCTGCTGCCCCCATGGTATTGCACTCTCTGGCCTCTGGAAGTTCAAAGTCTGGGCGCTGGATTTTCAGTCCCCGCTGGGGCCAGAATCGGAGGTGGGTGGGAGCTAAAAAACAGCCCCGCTGGCTGGCATGCTGGTTCCCCAATGTAAGGATTTCAGTTCCCTTCCTCCTTACGATGATTCTTGGACACCAGAATTACAAGAATAAAATACACGTGACAAAACAAGTTTTGATTCAACTGAAATTTGTTAGTTTATTAGACCAGCAAGACCACAGTACAAACCGCTCTATATTTCAACTGAAACTTACAATCACCCATGCAGCTGGTCATTACCGATGTTGATGGTAGGCCTGGCTCTGGAGATGACCGGTCCCCATCATTCTTCACCTGACTGCAGCCTTGTCATGCCGATATGCCCTCCTTTTTATATTGATTCAATTCAAACATCTCAAACATATTTCCTGTTGTTCATGCTGTTCAATGTCCGGTAGTTAACACCTCATAGTTTATTCTACGCATTGACCAGAGGAATACGATCAGCTCATACTGGTTGAAACAATACAGTCATTCCATGGAAACATAGCCCAGATGAATATCTCATATTGTTTAAACAATCCTCCTGCTGCTTTGAGGCAATACAGTAAAAGCACCTGGCTCCGAGGTTGATGAAGGTGTGAATGACCCATTTCTCTCCTCTAGAGGGACCAATTGTAGTTACGATGGCCAGATTTCAGTATGATTGTCCATGATACTGGCCTTAGTTTATTTCATTTAGAGATACAGCACTGAAACAGGCCATTCGGCCCACCGAGTCTGTGCCGACCATCAACCACCCATTTATACTAATCCTATATTCCTACCACATCCCCACCTATCCCTATATTTCCCTACCACCTACCTATACTAGAGGCAATTTATAATGGCCAATTTACTTATCAACTTGCAAGTCTTTGGCTGTGGAAGGAAACTGGAGCACCCGGCGAAAACCCACGCAGACACAGGGAGAACTTGCAAACTCCACACAGGCAGTACCCAGAATTAAACACAGGTCGCTGGAGCTGTGAGGCTGCGGTGCTAACCACTGCACCACTGTGCCGTATTACAATTCCTTAATTGTATTATATTGTTACGACCAGGTGAGAAGGTTTTCCAAGGGTCTTTTGCAGTCTTTACCTGGTCTTAGTGTAACAGGGTTTAATTTTAAACACACTGTGTTTTGAGCTCCCCTTTCTGTGAATCCTTGTTCACAGTTTTCCAATTATAAGACAAAGAAACCAATTCACATAGGCTTTCTTAGTTTTAAAGAAGAAAGATGAAATGTTATTAAAACTTAAACTCTAATATGGTTCACGCTTATGGATATACGACGTGCCCACGCTAGCATGCACACATGATATACACATGCCGATAGGGACAGTAAGGGGAAGAGGAAAATATAGTAGGAAGGGGTTTGAAGCAATATCTTGTTACACTGCTTTGAGCTCACTGTAGTCCTTTTGTCAGTAGTCTTGCTTTTCATTGGGGCCCAGTAGTCTTCTTTAAACCTTGTTCACGTAGGAAACTTTTCTCTCTGAGTTTCACCTGTTTTCACAAGATTACATGGGAAGGAGATGGAGTTGGCAGACAGGAGAGGCTGTAATTCCTATTTCAGTTCCAGGAGTATCTGGCGTTCTGAACTCAAATCCTTTGTTGGAAGTTCAAATTCAAAACAACTCCAGCCAACTAGCTAGGTGACTAAAACTGGTTTGACCACTTCTTCTGTGTATTGGGGAAGCAACGACTGGGTTCCTTTTGTTCCAACACTGCTAGTTACTATAGAGGGCGGCACAGTGGCGCAGTGGTTGAGGGCGGCACAGTGGCGCAGTGGTTGAGGGCGGCACAGTGGTTGAGGGCGGCACAGTGGTGCAGTGGTTAGCACCGCAGCCTCACAGCTCCAGCGACCCAGGTTCAATTCTGGGTACTGCCTGTGTGGAGTTTGCAAGTTCTCCCTGTGTCTGTGTGGGTTTTCTCTGGGTGCTCCGGTTTCCTCCCACAAGCCAAAAGACTTGCAGGTTGGTAGGTAAATTGGCCATTATAAATTGCCCCTAGTATAGGTAGATGGTAGGGAAATATAGGGACAGGTGGGGATGTGGTAGGAATATGGGATTAGTGTAGGATTAGTATAAATGGGTGGTTGATGGTCGGCATAGACTCGGTGGGCCGAAGGGCCTGTTTCAGTGCTGTATCTCTAAACTAAACTAAACTAAAAATGTCTTTCCAGTCAGGGACTTGCAATTTTAAGTTTTAATGTTCATGTGGCGAAATCATGTGTGCCTCAATCTTGGCAGGTGGGGGTTTGCCTGACATCTCCACACCCAGGGGAATGAAATGCGATTTGAAGAAAACAGCGCATTTCATTACAGAGTTGAGAGATATATAAGATACAGAAAGAAAAACCATGCATTTCTCTCATTCATTTCCATTCATTCACCAATCTTAAAGCTCATTAAAAATGGTCTGTTCTGGGTGCCAGGGCTGCTTTACTTTTTTCTTTTTTCCTCAGGAGAGTTAGTTGGCAGGTCTATCCTGAACTCCCTGATTCATGCAAAGACTTTTGCCTTCTGGGGATGGTTCCCTTTTCCTCTGACTGTGGGGGAGGAGTCTCCCCTTTGTTCTCTGGGACACTCCTACCTGCAGGTATTTGTGCAGACTTAACAGCATTCCCCTGTGACACTTTGACTAGGTGAGGCATCACCTGCATGGTTTCTGTGCCCCCTAGAAGTCTCTCTTTGTCTCTGCAGGTTCCTGTAAATACTGTTATCAACTCTGGTGGGGTGCTTCTAGAGTCTGCATTCACATAGGAGGATGTGGGGTCTAACGTTTCACATTTTTCGGGGTTGGTTGACCAGACATTAGGGGTTTTCATCCAGGATTCTTCCCGGACCTCTTTTAACTTGCCCTCTTGGTCACTTTTTCCCCTTCTCTTTTAAACTTTTGCCAGCCATGTGCCTGCCTGTCCCCTTTTGTTCTCAGCGGGGGTCCCTTACAGTTCACCAGCCCTCTGCTGGAGGGTCCTCCTAACACCGGTACAGGACTTAGGGGTGCAGGTTTCACTGTAGGTTGGGGTTCCCCTCAACCTGGCACATGTGGTAACTCCAGCAGTACTCCACCACATCCTTCTGGAGTTTTGGCCAATCAAACCACGCTGTCTTATGCAGGCTTTGGTCTTTCGTATACCAGCATGTACAGCCACTGTAGTCTCATGGGCCCTTCTTAATATTTCTCCCCGGTACCTCTGTGGCACTACTAACTGATGAACTATTGTCCACTCTTTGCCCTCAGGTCTGTGAGGAGAACTCAATGTCCTCATCAGTACCTCATTCTTTAAATAGTAACAATCAGGGACTCCCTCTTCTTCACTTTCAGACTGGGCAGCCTGTGCTAACTCTCACAATACTGGGTCGGCCCACTGAGCCTCAGCTATGGAATTTATTTCATTCATATTTTAATTCATTCCCTGGGTCTCCTAACTTTCCAAAGAAAGTCTTGGACAGGCAGACCTCATAGTCATTTGCCTGCAGTGTCAATGCAGTCTCCTCTGGGGGAGCTGGTTTGATCATGGCCTGATCCACTGCACATTCAGGGACTCTGCAGTTTCCCCTTTAGTTTCCAGTAGTCAGCTTTTAAATGCCCTGCTTTATTACAATGGAAGCACACAGGTCTCCGGGTCTCACTCTTGCTCACAATACCTGCTCCTACCACTGCCCTGTCTCCCTGACCTCCTGCGGTCTTTCTTTCACTACTGGAGGGGCTACCACCTTATCCCCTGCCAGATCATTACCTAGGAGCAGGTCAAACCCGTTCACAGGCAAACTAGGGACAATCCCTATAGTCGCCGGTCCCGAAACTAGGTGGCATTCCAGGTGCACCCGGTGTATAGGTACAGGCACACACTGCCCTCCAATACCATTCACCACCATTCTGGTGTTCACTGCACTCTCTGGGGGGAAGGTCAGGTCTTTTCCCAGTAAAAGGGATCTGGTGGCCCCTATGTCCTTGAGAATCACAATGGGTTTGGTTACCCCACTCGAGGGATATGAGGTTACTTTCCCTTCAAATACAAAACCCTGATAAGCTTCAGGAATCCTGTTAACTTTTCCTGCATTGACCATAGTAAGCTTCCTGGGTTGCACTATTACTGCAGTTAAAGGCACAGCTTGTTCTGTGCTTTCCATCAGGGTCCTGTCTTCACTGAGCGTGTGTGCCCTGATTAACCCTATTGGTTTCCCCTTTGGTTTCCAGCAGTCAGCTCGTAAATGCTCTGCCTTATTACAATGGAAGCGCACAGGTCTCCGGGTCTCACTCTTGCTCACAGTACCTTCCTTTTTTGGCTGGAGGAGGACCCCCTTTGTGTCCTGCTTTCCTTTCTCTTCCAGGACTGCATGGGCGGATATCACATTCCCGCCCTTTGGCCGGAGTTTTATGCCACCCCAACGAGCCGAATGGTGGCGGGTGTGGGGGGGTGGCATAAAATGGAGCGGGGTGCTCTGGGAGCCTTTCCTGACCCGCCTCCGTCTCTGCCTCTCTTTAGATAGGGCAGGGTGGGGGTGGGGGGTGAAAAATGGGACGCCTGCCCACCCCAGGCCAATCAAGGTACTTAAGTTGCCACTTAAGGGCCTTCAGCCGCCTACACGTGGATTTTACGCATGGCAAGCAGGCATCCTGGAGCCGGGAAAAGCCACCTGGTCATGGCTGTGGGCCTTCTCATCCTAGTGGCTCCATGATGGGGAGATTAAGAGGATGTGTCAATGACCCTCCACCCCAGGCCTGGCACCAGGAGGCCGCCTCTAGGTACCAGCTGGCATCCAGCCTCACTGGGAGCTTCTATGAAGTCAGGAAGATCCTGGCAGCATCA
Organism: Heterodontus francisci; assembly: GCF_036365525.1. Lineage (NCBI taxonomy): Eukaryota > Metazoa > Chordata > Chondrichthyes > Heterodontiformes > Heterodontidae > Heterodontus > Heterodontus francisci. Next base: position 117,979,197 of record NC_090373.1, on the reverse strand, counting down.
GGAACTTGCAGGAACATGTTGGGGAGCTGACCCGAAACACTATTTTCAAATTTTGTTCCCAGTCTGCCTCCAAAGGGCTAATAAGATTTTTCCCAAAGTGTCTGATACTACAGTCTCAAGTTGCTTTTTAAGTTCCACAAGATTCACACTTCGGCAGGGCCCTGGAAGGACTTGTAAGAGGTGAAACCATCACCCGGCCCTTAAAAGGTTAATAATGCCAAGCAGGCCGAACCTATGCTGGGAGTTCCTACTTCACCAGCTCAGCATTAACCCCAGGTAGAATTAAAGATTTATACATCATGAGATTACATTTGCCAGTCTCCACATTGGGCAAATGGGCCCTGTCGGCATGGTCCAGGTCAGGAAGTGAGGGGTAACATTGAATCAGCTCTCTTGCACTAAAGGCAAAAGGGTAAGTTGGATGGGGTCTGGGGCAGGGGTGAGGAGGTGCAGTGGCGGAGGAGAGTGGATAAAACAATAAAAAGATCACAATTTACTGTTGTTATTCTTTTATAGATATCTTTTATAGGTACATTGTTCTTTTTGTGTCATCTTTGCTGACTACAGGAGCTAGGTAGTCTAATAGATTGAAGATTTAAATTAGTTCAGCTATCTTCTTACTCAGCTCAAGGAAAGATCTGGCCATTTATATAGCTTTCACTGACATTCAGTTTGGGTTCTGCCAGAATGACTCAGCTTTAGACCTTATCAGAGTCTTTATCCAGTTACAGATAGTAGAGCTAAGTGCAACAGAAAAGCTGGAGTACCTGCCTTTAACATCAAGCCAGTTTTCAACTAAGTTTGGCATCAAGGAGTGCCAGTAAAACGAAGGTCAAGGAAACAAATCTAGTAAAAGGAGTCATACCTGACAGATGGTTATGGTTGGTGTAAGACCCTCTCTCTGGTCTAAAGGCCTTTACTCTGGATATCAATAGCACACAACAACTTGGATACTGTTCCACAAAATCAGGTACACCTTTATTACCCGCTAAGTGACAGCACATACTCACCATACCAGTTGCTTAGTAATCAGGGGAGATGGTGACATATTGGTATTGTCACTGGACGAGTAACCCAGAGACCCAGGGTATAGGTCTGGGGACACGGGTTTGAATCCCACCACGACAGAAAGTGGAATTTGAATGCAATTAATAAAGCTGGGATTTAAAGCTAGCCTAATGATGGCCATGAAACCATTGTCAAATGTTGTAAAAACCCATCTGGTTCACGAATGTCCTTCAGGGAAGGAATTTTTTTAAAATTCATTCATGGGATGTGGGCGTCGCTGGTCAGGCCAGCATTTATTGCCCATCCCTAATTGCCCTTGAGAAGGTGGTGGTGATCTGCCTTCTTGAACCACTGCAGTCCATTTAGGGTAGGTACACCCACAATGCTGTTAGGAAGGGAGTTCCAGGATTTTGACCCAGTGACAGTGACGGAACGGCGATTTAGTTCCAAGTCAGGATGGTGTGTGACTTGGAGGGGAACTTGCAGGTGGTGGTGTTCCCATGCATTTGCTGCCCTTGTCCTTCTAGTTGGTAGAGGTCATGGGTTTGGAAGGTTCTGTCTAAGGAGCCTTGGTGCATTGCTGCAGTGCATCTTGTAGATGGTACACACTGCTGCCACTGTGCGTCAGTGGTGGAGGGAGTGAATGTTTGTAGATGGGGTGCCAATTAAGGCAGCTGCTTTGTCCTGGATGGTGTCGAGCTTCTTGAGTGTTGTTGGAGCTGCACCCATCCAGGCAAGTGGAGAGTATTCCATCACACTCCTGACTTGTGCCTTGTAGATGGTGGACAGGCTTTAGGGAGTCAGGAGGGGAGTTACTCGCCTCAGGATTCCTAGCCTCTGACCTGCTCTTGTAGCCATGGTATTTATATGGCTACTCCAATTCAGTTTCTGGTCAATGGTAGCCCCTAGGATGTTGATAGTGGGGGATTCAGCAATGGCAATGCCATTGAATGTCAAGGGGAGATGGTTAGATTCTCTCTTGTTGGAGATAGTCATTGCTATGTCATTGTATGGCGCGAATGTTACTTGTCACTTATCAGCCCAAGCCTGGATATTTTCCAGGTCTTGCTGCATTTCTACACGGACTGCTTCAGTACCTGGTCTGGCCTACATGTCTTAGAGATACAGCACTGAAACAGGCCCTTCGGCCCACCGAGTCTGTGCCGACCATCAACCACCCATTTATACTAATCCTACACTAATCCCATATTCCTCCCTCATCCCCACCTGTCCCTATATATTTCCCTACGACCTACCTATACTGGGGGCAATTTATAATGGCCAATTAACCTATCAACCTGCAAGTCTTTGGCATGTGGGAGGAAACCGGAGCACCCGGAGGAAACCCACTTGCAAACTCCGCACAGGCAGTGCCCAGAATCGAACCCGGGTCCCTGGAGCTGTGAGGCTGCGGTGCTAACCACTGCACCACTGTGCCACCCCTGTGATGTGACTCCAGACCCAGAGCAATGTGGTTGACTTTTAAATGCCCTCTGAAATGACCTAGCAAACCACTCAGTTTCTACGAAGGCAATAAAGAATGAAACCGGACGGACCACCTAGCATCGACCTAGGCACCAGAAGCAACAACGGCAAACCCAGCCCTGTCAACCCTGCGAAGTCCTCCTTACTCACATCTGGGGGCTTGTGCCAAAGTTGGGAGAGCTGTCCCACAGACTAGTGAGGCAACAGCCTGACATAGTCATACTCACAGAATCATATCTGACAATGTCCCAGACGCTGCCATCACCATACCCGGGTATGTCCTATCCAACTGGCAGGACACACCCACAAAAGGTGGCGGCACAGTGGTATACATTCTACAGGGAGTTGCCCTGGGAGTCCCCAACATCGACTCCGGACCCCATGAATTCTCATGGCATCAGGTCAAGCATGGGCAAAGAAACCTCCTGCTGATTACCACCTACCACCCCGCCGCCCGCCCCCACCTCCCCTCCCACTTTAGCTGATGAATCAGTACTCCTCCGTGTTGAACACCACTTGGAGGAAGCACTGAGGGTGGCAAGGGCGCAGAATGTACTCTGGGTGGGGGACTTCAATATCCAACACCAAGAGTGGCTCAGTAGCACCACGACTGACCGAGTCCTAAAGGACATAGCTGCTCAACTGGGTCTGCGGCAGGTGGTGAGAGAACCAAGAGGGAAAAACATATTTGACCTCGTCCTCAGCAATCTGCCTGCCGCAGATGCTTCTGTCCATGACTGTATTGGTAGGAGTGACCACTGCACAGTCCATGTGGAGACGAAGTCCCGTCTTCACATTAAGGATACCCTCCATCGTGTTGTGTTGCACTATCACCGTGCTAAATGGGATAGACTTTGAACGGATCTAGCAACGGAAAATTGGGCATCCATGAGGCGCTGTGGGCCATCAGCAACAGCAGAATTGTACTCAACCACAATCTGTAACTTCATGGCCCGGCATATCCCCCACTCTACTACGACTATCAAGCCGGGGGGGGGGTCAACCCTGGTTCAATGAAATGTGCAGGAGGGCATGGCAGGAGCAGCACCAGGCATACCTGAAAATGAGATGCCAACCTGGTGAAGCTACAACACAGGACTACTTCCATGCCAAACAGTGTCGGTAGCATGTGATAGACAGAGCTAAGCAATCCCACAGCCAACGGATCAGATCTATGCTCTGCAGTCCAGTCACATCCAGTTGCAAATGGTGGTTGACAATTAAACTACTAACTGGAGGAGGTGGCACCACAATTAACCCCATCCTCAATTTGCAACAATCTTCAGCCAGAAGTGCCGAGTTGATGATCCATTTCGGCCTCCTCCTGAAGTCCCCAGCATCACAGATGCCAGTCTTCAGCCAATTCAATTCATTCCACGTGATATCAAAAAATGACTGAAGGCACTGAATAATGCAAAGGCTATGGGCCCTGACAATATTCTGGCAATTGTACTAAAGACCTGTGCTCCAGAACTTGCCACGCCCCTAGCCAAGCTGTTCCAGTACAGCTACAACACTGGCATCTACCCGGCATTTTGGAAAATTGCCCAGGTATGTCCCGTACGCAAAAAGAAGGACATGTCCAACCCAGCCAATTACTGCCCCATCAGTCTATTCTTGATCATCAGTAAAGTAATGGAAGGTGTCGTCAACAGTGCGATCAGGTGGTACTTGCTTAGCAATAACCTGCTCAGCGGCGATCAGTTTGGGGTCCGCCGGAGCCATTCAGCTCCTGACCTCATTACAGCCTTGGTTCAAACATGGACAAAAGAGCTGAATTCAAGAGGTGAGGTGAGAGTAACTGCCCTTGACATCAAGGCAGCATTTGACTGAGTATGGCATCAAGAAGCCCGAGCAAAATTGGAGTCAATGGGAATCAGGGGAAAACTCTCTGCTGGTTGGAGTCATACCTTGCACAAAGAAAGATGGTTGTTGTTGTTGGAGGTCAATCATCTGAGCTCCAGGACATCACTGCAGGAGTTCCTTGGGGTAGTGTCCTAGGCCCAACCATTTTCAGCTGCTTCATTAATGACCTTCCTTCAATCATTAGGTCTGAAGTGTGGATGTTCGCTGATGATTGCACAATGTTCAGCACCATTCACATCTTCTCAGATACTGAAACAGTCCGTGCAAAAATGCAGAAAGATCTGGACAATATCCAGGCTTGGGCTGAGAAGTGAAAAGTAACATTCGCGCCACACAAGTGCTCGGCAATGGCCATCTCCAACAAGAGAGAATCTAACCATCACCTCTTGACATTCAATGGCATTACGATCGCTGAATCCCCCACTATCAACATTCTGGGGGATACCATTGACCAGAAACTGAACTGCAGTAGCCATACTACAATGGCTACAAGAGCAGGTCAGAGGCTAGGAATCTCAGGATTACTCCCTGCGCCATGTGCCAGTGAGGGTAGAAATAGGAGGATAAGGCAAATGAATGCGTGACTGAAAAGCTGGTGTAGGCGGGAGGGCTTCAGCTACTTGGATCATTGGGATCTCTTCTGGTGCAGAGGTGACCTGTACGAGAGGGACAAGTTGCATCTGAACTGGAAGGGACCAATATCCTTGCGGGGAGGTTTGCTAGTACTACGGAAACATGGTTGAGGGATGGGCAGGACCGGCAGCTCAATGTTCCGGGGTACCAATACTTGCGGAGTGACAGAGGTGGAGGTAAGAGAGGAGGGGGAGTTGCACTATTGAATCGGGAGGACATCACGGCAGTACTTAGAGGATATCCCGGAGGATATTGAGAGGGTTTATAGGGAGGTAGTCACACCTCAGGTAAAAGAAGTAGGTAGATGGGTTACCGTCAGGGGAAGGAGAGGGAACCAGCAGGCAGTGCAGGGATCCCCTGTGGCCGTTTCCCTCAACAACAGGTATACCGTTTTGGATACTGTTGTGGGGGACGACTTACCAGGGGTAAGCAATGGGGTACAGGGCTCTGGCACAGAGTCTGTCCCTGTTGCTCAGAAGGGAAGGGGGAAGAGGAGCAGAGCATTAGTCATTGGGGACTCCATAGTTAGGGGAACAGATAGGAGGTTCTGTGGGAACGAGAGAGACTCACGGTTGGTGTGTTGCCTCCCAGGTGCCAGGGTTCGTGATGTCTCGGATCGTGTTTTTGGGATCCTTAAGGGGGAGGGGGAGCAGCCCCAAGTCGTGGTCCACATAGGCACCAACGACATAGATAGGAAGAGAGATAGGGATTTAAGGCAGAAATTCAGGGAGCTAGGGTGGAAGCTTAGAGCGAGAACAAACAGAGTTGTTATCTCTGGGTTGTTGCCCGTGCAACGTCCTAGCGAAGCGAGGAATAGGGAGAGAGAGAGGAGTTGAACACGTGGCTGCAGGGATGGTGTAGGAGGGAGGGTTTTGGTTTCCTGGATAATTGGGGCTCTTTCTGGGGAAGGTGGGACCTGTACAAACAGGATGGTCTTCACCTGAACCAGAGGGGTACCAATATCCTGGGGGGGAGATTTGCTAGTGCTCTTCGGGGGGGTTTAAACTAATTCAGCAGGGGGATGGGAACCTAAATTGTAGTTCCAGTGTACAGGATGTTGAGAGTAGTGAGGTCAGGGATAAGGTTACAAGGACGCAAGAGGGTACTGACAAGCAAGAACTTGGTTTAAAGTGTGTCTACTTCAATGCCAGGAGCATCCGGAATAAGGTGGGTGAGCTTGCAGCATGGGTTGGTACCTGGGATCTCGATGTTGTGGCCACTTCGGAGACATGGGTAGAGCAGGGACAGGAATGGATGTTGCAGGTTCCGGGATTTAGATGTTTCAGTAAGAACAGAGAAGATGGTAAAAGAGGGGGGGGTGTGGTATTGTTAATCAAGGAGAGTATTACGGCGGCAGAAAGGACGTTTGAGGACTTGTCTACTGAGGTAGTATGGGCCGAGGTTAGAAACAGGAGAGGTGAGGTCACCCTGTTGGGAGTCTTTTATAGACCTCCAAATAGTTCCAGAGATGTAGAGGAAAGGATAGCGAAGATGATTCTCGACAGGGGCGAGAGTAACAGGGTAGTTGTTATGGGGGACTTTAACTTTCCAAATATTGACTGGAAATACTATAGTTCGAGTACTTTAGATGGGTCAGTTTTTGTCCAGTGTGTGCAGGAGGGTTTTCTGACACAGTATGTAGACAGGCCAACCAGGGGCGATGCCACATTGGATTTGGTACTGGGTAATGAACCCGGCCAGGTGTTAGATTTAGATGTCGGTGAGCACTTTGGTGATAGTGATCACAATTCGGTTAGGTTTACCTTAGCGATGGGCAGGGACAGGCATATACCGCAGGGCAAAAATTATAGCTGGGGGAAAGGAAATTATGATGCGATTAGGCAAGATTTAGGATGCGTAGGATGGGGAAGGAAACTGCAGGGGATGGGCACAATCGAAATGTGCAGCTTATTCAGGGAGCAGCTACTGCGTGTCCTTGATAAGTATGTACCTGTGAGGCAGGGAGGAAGTTGTCGAGCGAGGGAGCCGTGGTTTACTAAAGAAGTTGAAGCGCTTGTCAAAAGGAAGAAGAAGGCTTATGTTAGGATGAGATGTGAAGGCTCAGTTAGGGCGCTTGAGAGTTACAAGCTAGCCAGGAAGGATCTAAAGGGAGAGCTAAGAAGAGTGAGGAGAGGACACGAGAAGTCATTGGCGGATAGGATCAAGGAAAACCCTAAGGCTTTCTATAGGTATATCAGGAATAAAAGAATGACTAGAGTTAGATTAGGGCCAATCAAGGATAGTAGTGGGAAGTTGTGTGTGGAATCAGAGGAGATAGGCGTAGTGTTAAATGAATATTTTGCGTCAGTATTTACAGTAGAGAAAGAAAATGTTGTCGAGGAGAATACTGAGATTCAGGCTACTAGGCTAGATGGGATTGAGGTTCACAAGGAGGAGGTGTTAGCAATTTTGGAAAGTGTGAAAATAGATAAGTCCCCTGGGCCAGATGGGATTTATCCTAGGATTCTCTGGGAAGCCAGGGAGGAGATTGCAGAACCTTTGTCCTTGATCTTTATGTCGTCATTGTCGACAGGAATAGTGCCGGAAGACTGGAGGATAGCAAATGTTGTCCCCTTGTTCAAGAAGGGGAGTAGAGACAGCCCTGGTAATTATAGACCTGTGAGCCTTACTTCGGTTGTGGGTAAAATGTTGGAAAAGGTTATAAGAGATAGGATTTATAATCATCTTGAAAAGAATAAGTTCATTAGAGATAGTCAGCACGGTTTTGTGAAGGGTAGGTCGTGCCTCACAAACCTTATTGAGTTTTTTGAGAAGGTGACCAAACAGGTGGATGAGGGTAAAGCCGTGGATGTGGTGTATATGGATTTCAGTAAGGCGTTTGATAAGGTTCCCCACGGTAGGCTATTGCAGAAAATACGGAAGTATGGGATTGAAGGTGATTTAGTGCTTTGGATCAGAAATTGGCTAGCTGAAAGAAGACAGAGGGTGGTGGTTGATGGCAAATGTTCATCCTGGAGTTTAGTTACTAGTGGTGTACCGCAAGGATCTGATTTGGATCTGCTGTTTGTCATTTTTATAAATGACCTGGATGAAGGTGAAGAAGGGTGGGTTAGTAAATTTGCGGATGACACGAAGGTCGGTGGAGTTGTGGATAGTGCCGAAGGATGTTGTAGGTTACAGAGGGACATAGATAGGCTGCAGAGCTGGGCTGAGAGATGGCAAATGGAGTTTAATGCGGAAAAGTGTGAGGTGATTCACTTTGGAAGGAGTAACAGGAATGCAGAGTACTGGGCTAATGGGAAGATTCTTGGTCGTGTTGATGAACAGAGAGATCTTGGTGTCCAGGTACATAAATCCCTGAAAGTTGCCACCCAGGTTAATAGGGCTGTTAAGAAGGCATATGGTGTGTTAGCTTTTATTATTAGGGGGATCGAGTTTCGGAGCCACGAGGTCATGCTGCAGCTGTACAAAACTCTGGTGCGGCCGCACCTGGAGTATTGCGTGCAGTTCTGGTCACCACATTATAGGAAGGATGTGGAAGCTTTGGAAAGGGTGCAGAGGAGATTTACTAGGATGTTGCCTGGTATGGAGGGAAGGTCTTACGAGGAAAGGCTGAGGGACTTGAGGTTGTTTTCGTTGGAGAGAAGGAGGAGGAGAGGTGACTTAATAGAGACATATAAGATAATCAGAGGGTTAGATAGGGTGGATAGTGAGAGTCTTTTTCCTCGGATGGTGATGGCAAACATGAGGGGACATAGCTTTAAGTTGAGGGGTGATAGATATAGGACAGATGTCAGAGGTAGTTTCTTTACTCAGAGTAGTAGGGGCGTGGAACGCCCTGCCTGCAACAGTAGTAGACTCGCCAACTTTAAGGGCATTTAAGTGGTCATTGGATAGACATATGGATGAAAATGGAATAGTGTAGGTCAGATGGTTTCAACATTGAGGGCCGAAGGGCCTGTACTGCGCTGTAATGTTCTATGTTCTATGAATGTCCAGCGAGGCCATATGGGTAGAACTTAGAAATAAGAAAGGGGTGATCACTTTGATAGGATTATACTATAGGCCCCCCAATAGTCAGAGGGAATTGGAGGAGCATATATGTAGGGAAATCACAGATAGGTGTAGGAATTATAGGGTTGTAATAGTAGATGATTTTAACTTCCCTAATATTGACTGGGGCTGCCTTAGTGCTAAAGGATCAGCTGGGGAAGAATTTGTTAAGCGTGTCCAGGATAGTTTTCTGAAGCAGTACGTGGAGGGCCCGACTAGAGAAGGGGCTACACTCGACCTCCTTTTAGGAATTGAGGATGGGCAAGTGGTTGAGGTGTCAGTGGGGGATCATTTTGGGACCAGTGACCATAACTCTATTCACTTCAAGATAGTTATGGAAAAGGATAGGATTGGTCCTCAGGTTGAAGTCCCAAATTGGGGGAAGACTAATTTCGATGGCATCAGACAGGAACTCTCAAAAGTTGAAAGGGAGAGGCTGTTTACAGGTAAAGGAATGTCTGGCAGGTGGGAGGCTTTTAAAAGTGAGATAGGAAGAGTTCAGGGCTGGCATGTTCCTGTTCGATGGAAGGGCAAGGCTGGCAAGTTTAGGGAACCTTGGTTGACGAGGGATATTGAGGATCTGGTCAGGACAAAGAAGGAGGCATATGTCAGGTATAGGCAGCTGGGATCCAGCGAGTCCCTCGAGGAGTATAGGGGATATAGGAGTACACTTAAGAAGGAAATTAGGAGGGCAAAAAGGGGCCATGAGATTTCCCTGGCAGATGATAAAGGAGAATCCTAAAAGATTCTAAAAGTATATTAAGAGTAAAAGGGTAGCTAGGGAGAGAGTAGGTCCCCTTAAGGATCAGTGTGGTAATCTATGTGTGGAGCCATGGGAAATGGGCGAGGTCTTAAATGAATACTTCTCGTCTGTACTTACCGTGGAGAAGGTCATGGAAGCTAGTGAGTTCAAGGGAGGGAACAGCGATATCCTGGAGCATGTCAACATTAAAAAGGAGTAGGTGTTGGAGGTTTTGAAACGCATTAAGGTGGATAAATCCCTAGGGCCTGACCAGGTGTATCCTAGGATGCTATGGGAAGCAAGGCGGGAGATTGCTGGGGCCTTGGCAGAGATTTCTGTATCATCGTTAGCCCCGGGTGAGGTACCGGAAGACTGGAGGAGAACTAATGTTGTGCCTTTGTTGAAGAAGGGCAGCAGGGATAAGCCAGGGAACTAGCCTTACATCAGTGGTGGGAAAGGTATTGGAAGGGATTCTGAGAGACAGGATTTATATGCATTTGGAAAGGCATGGTCTGATTAGGGATAGTCAGCATGGCTTTGTGCGTGGGAAATCGTGTCTCCCAAATTTGATTGAGTTTTGAGGAGATGACCAAGAGGATTGATGAGGGCAGGGCGATGGACGTTGTCTACATGGACTTTAGCAATGCCTTTGACAAGGTCCCGCATGGTAGGATGGTCCAGAAGGTTTGAACATATGTGATCCAGGCTCAGCTAGCCAATTGGATACAAAATTGGCTTGGTGATAGGAGGCAGAGAGTGGTAGTGGAGGGTTGTTTTTCAGATTGGAGGCCGGTGACCAGTGGTGTGCCGCAGGGATCGGTGCTAGGCCCTCTGTTGTTTTTCATATATATTAATGACTTGGATGTGAATGTAAGGGGCATGATTGGTAAGTTTGCAGATGACACCAAAATTGGTGGTATAGTGGACAGTGAAGAAGGTTGTCTAAGGTTACAAAAGGATATAGATCAACTGGGAAAGTGAGCAAGGGATTGGCAAGTGGAATTTAATGCAGACAAGTGTGAAGTGATGCATTTTGGGAAGTTAAACCAGGGCAGACATATACAGTGAATGGCAGGGCCCTGGGGTGTGTTGTTGAGCAGAGAGACCTTGGGGTGCAAGTATATAGTTCCCTGAAAGTGACAACACAGGTACACAGGGTGGTGAAGAAGGCATATGGCATGCTTGCGTTCATTGGCCGAGGCATTGAGCACAAGAGCTGGGATGTCATGTTACAGTTGGACATAACGTTGGTTCGGCCGCATTTGGAGTACTGTGTGCCGTTCTGGTCGCCACACTACAGGAAAGATGTGATTAAGCTAGAGAGGGTGCAGGAAAGATTCACAAGGATGTTGCCTGGTTTGGAGGGCTTGAGTTATAAAGAGAGACTGGATAGGCTGCGCCTGTTTTCCCTGCAGCGAAGGAGGCTTAGAGGGGACATGATAGAGGTACAAAAAATTATGAGAGGCATAGATGGGATAGATAGCCAATCTGTTTTCCATGGTCGGAGTAACTAAAACCAGAGGGCATAGATTTAAGGTGAGAGGGAGGAGGTTTAAAGGGGATCAAAGGGGTAAATTTTTCACACAAGGAATAGTGGGTATCTGGAATGAGCTGCCTGAGGAGGTGGTGGAGGCAGGAACAGTAGCGACATTTAAGAGGCATCTGGACAGGTACTTGAATGGGCAAGGCATAGGGGGATATGGAATTAATGCAGGCAGGTGGCATTAGTATAGATTGGCATTATGGTCGGCATGGACGCGGTGGGCCGAAGGGCCTGTTTCTATGCTGTACGACTCTATCACTCATCTCCTGACTCCCCAAAGCCTGTCCACCATCTACAAGACACAAGTCAGGAGTGTGATGGAATATTCTCCACTTGCCTGGATGGGTGCAGCTCCAACAACACTCAAGAAGTGTGACACCATCCAGGACAAAGCAGCTCACTTGATTGGCACCCTATTCAAAAACATTCACTCAAAGAACAAAGAACAAAGAACAAAGAACAGTACAGCACAAGAACAGGCCATTCGGCCCTCCAAGCCTGCGCCGATCTTGATGCCTGCCGAAACTAACACCTTCTGCACTTCCGGGGCCCATATCCCTCTCTTCCCTTCCTATCCATATATTTGTCAAGATATCTCTTAAACGTCGCTATTGTATCTGCTTCCACCACCTCCCCTGGCAGCAATTTCCAGTCACTCACCACCCTCTGTGTAAAAAACTTGCCTTGCACATCCCCTCTAAACTTTGCCCCTTGCACCTTAAACTTATGTCCCCTAGTAACTGACTCTTCCAAACTGGGAAAAAGCTTCTGACTATCCACTCTGTCTATGCCGCTCATAACTTTGTAAACCTCTATCATGTCGCCCCCCCACCTCCGTTGTTCCTGTGAAAACAATCCGAGTTTTTCCAACCTCTCCTCATAGCTAATGCCCTCCAGACCAGGCAACATCCTGGTAAACCTCCTCTGTACCCTCTCCAAAGCCTCCACGTCCTTCTGGTCGTGTGGCGACCAGAATTGCACGCAATATTCTAAGTGTGGCCTAAGTAAGGTTCTGTACAGCTGCAACATGACTTGCCAATTTTTATACTCTTATGCCCCGACCGATGAAGGCAAGCATGCCGTATGCCTTCTTGACTACCTTATCCACCTGCGTTGCCACTTTCAGTGACCTGTGGACCTGTACGCCCAGATCTCTCTGCCTGTCAATAATCCTAAGGGTTCTGACATTTACTGTATACCTCCCACCTGCATTAGAGCTTCCAAAATGCATTACCTCACATTTGTCCGGATTAAACTCCATCTGCCATTTCTCCGCCCAAGTCTCCAACCGATCTATATCCTGCTGTATCCTCTGACAATCCTCATCATTATCCGCAACTCCACCAACCTTAGTGTCGTCCGCAAACTTACTAATCAGACCAGCTACATTTTCCTCCAAATCATTTATATATACTACAAAGAGCAAAGATCCCAGCACTGATCCCTGTGGAACACCACTAGTCACATCCCTCCATTCAGAAAAACACCCATCCACTGTTACCTTCTGTCTTCTGTGACCGAGCTAGTTCTGTATCCATCTTGCCAGCTCACATCTGATCCCGTGTGACTTCACCTTTTGCACCAGTCTGCCATGCGGGACCTTGTCAAAGTCCATACAGACAACATCCACCGCCCTTCCCTCATCAATCATCTTCGTCACTTCCTCAAAAAACTCAATCAAATTCGTAAGAAACGACCTCCCCTTCACAAAACCATGTTGTCTCTCACTAATAAGTTTGTTTGTTTCCAAATGGGAGTAAATCCTGTCCTGAAGAATCCTCTCTAATAGTTTCCCTACCACTGATGTAAGGCTCACCGGCCTATAATTTCCTGGATTATCCTTGCCACCCTTCTTAAACAAAGGAACAACATTGGCTATTCTTCAGTCCTCTGGGACCTCACCTGTAGCCAATGAGGATGCAAAGATTTCTGTCAAGGCCCCAGCAATTTCTTCCCTTGCCTCCCTCAGTATTCTAGGGTAGATCCCATCAGGCCCTGGGGACTTATGTACCTTAATGCTTTGCAAGACACCCAACACCTCCTCCTTTTTGATAATGAGATGACTGAGACTATTTACACTCCCTTCCCTAGGCTCATCATCCACCAAGTCCTTCTCTTTGGTGAATACTGATGCAAAGTACTCATTTAGTATCTCGCCCATTTCCTCTGGCTCCACGCATCGATTCCCATCTCTGTCCTTGAGTGGGCCAACCCTTTCCCTGGTTACCCTCTTGCTCTTTATATATGTATGAAAAGCCTTGGGATTTTCCTTAATCCTGTTTGCCAATGACTTTTCATGACCCCTTTTAGCCCTCCTAACTCCTTGCTTAAGTTCCTTCCTACTGTCTTTATATTCCTCAAGTGCTTCATCTGTTCCTAGCCTTCCAGCCCTTACAAATGCTTCCTTTTTCTTTTTGACTAGGCTCACAATATCCAGCGTTATCCAAGCTTCCCGAAACTTGCCAAACTTGTTTTTCTTCCTCACAGGAACATGCTGGTCCTGGATTCTAATCAGCTGTCGTTTGAAAGACTCCCACATGTCAGATGTTGATTTACCCTCAAACAGCCGCCCCCAATCTAAACTCTTCAGTTCCTGCCTAATATTGTTATAATTAGCCTTCCCCCAATTTAGCACCTTCACCCGAGGACTACTCTTATCCTTATCCTCAAGTACCTTAAAACTTATGGAATTATGGTCACTGCTCCCGAAATGCTCCCCCACTGAAACTTCGACCACCTGGCCGGGCTCATTCCCCAATACCAGGTCCAGTACAGCCCCATCCCTAGTTGGACTATCTAGATATTGTTTCAAGAAGTCCTCCTGGATGCTCCTCACAAATTCTGCCCCATCCAAGCCCCTAGCACTAAGTGAGTCCCAGTCAATATTGGGGAAGTTAAAATCACCCACCACTACAACCCTGTTACCTTTACATCTTTCCAAAATCTGTCACATATCTGCTCCTCTACCTCCCGCTGGCTGTTGGGAGGCCTGTAGTAAACCCCCAACATTGTGACTGCACCTTTCCTATTCCTGAGCTCCACCCATATTGCCTCGCTGCATGATCCCTCCGAGGTGTCCTCCCGCAGTACAGCTGTGATATTCTCCTTATTCTCCTTAACCAGTAATGCAACACCCCCACCCCTTTTACATCCCCCTCTATCCCGCCTGAAGCTTCTAAAGCCTGGAACATTTAGCTGCCAATCCTGCCCTTCCCTCAACCAAGTCTCTGTAATAGCAACAATATCATATTTCCAAGTACTAATCCAAGCTCTAAGTTCATCTGCCTTACCTGTGATACTTCTCGCATTGAAACAAATGCACTTCAGACCACCAGTCCCGCTGTGCTCAGCAACGTCTCCCTGCCTGCTCTTCCTCTTAGTCCTACTGGCCTTATTTACTATGTCCTCCTCATTTACTTCACTAGCTGTCCGACTGCTCTGGTTCCCACCCACCTGCCACACTAGTTTAAACCCTCCCGAGTGACGCTGGCAAACCTTGCAGCCAGGATATTAGTGCCCTTCCAGTTTAGATGCAACCCGTCCTTTTTGTACAGGTCCCATCTGTCCCTGAAGAGAGCCCAATGGTCCAGATATCTGAAACCCTCCCTTCTGCACCAGCTGCTCAGCCACGTGTTTAGCTGCACTATCTTCCTATTTCTAGCCTCACTGGCACGTGGCACAGGGAGTAATCCAGAGATTACAACCCTAGAGGTCCTGTTTTTTTAAACTTACTACCTAACTCCATAAACTCCCCCTGCAGGACCTCATCACTCTTCCTGTCTATGTCATTGGTACCGATGTGTACCACAACCTCTGGCTGTTCACCCTCCCCCTTCAGAATGCCCTCTGTCCATTCAGAGACATCCTTGACCCTGGTACCAGGGAGGCAACATACCTTCCTGGAGTCTCTTTCACGTCCACAGAAGCGCCTGTCTGTGCCCCTGACTACAGAGTCCCCTATAATTATTGCTCTTCTGCGCTTTGTCCCTCCCTGCTGAACAACAGTGCCAACCGTGGTGCCACTGCTCTGGCTGCTGCTTTTTTCCCCTGATAGGCCATCCCCCCCAACAGTATCCAAAACAGTATACTTGTTAGAGAGGGGGATAGCCACAGGGGATTCCTGCACTGACTGCCTGCCCCTTCTAGCGGTCACCCATCTATCTGCCTGCACTTTGGGTGAAACCACTTCTCTAAAACTTCTGTCTATGACGCTTTCCGCCACCTGCATGCTCCTAAGTGCATCCAGTTGCCGCTCCAACTGATCCATGCGGTCTGTGAGGAGCTGCAACTGGGTACACTTGCTGCAGATGTAGTCGCCCGGAACGCTGGAAGCGTCACGGACCTCCCACATCTCACAGGTGAAGCACTTCACCCCTCTAACTGACATTTCTATCACTAATTAGTTAATTGATATACAATAAATAAATACTTATTAAATCCTTACTAAATTATGATACACTTCACTATGTGGTCCCTAGTGCTATATTTCTACAATAAATATTAAATGCTGTCTGAATACAGTAATCCCCTCCCTCTGGTTTAGTTACTCTACTTATTAATTAGTTAATTAGTGTTTTCATCAATTTTTATCAGTTTTATTTTCAAATTTGGTGTAGATTCCCTACCAGCCAATCAGGTCACAGCTTTCCGGTGACGTCACTTTTTCAGTTTTTTTTCCCCCACCCTGCCGAAGCTGCCGAATCGCTAGGTAAGTACTTTATAGTGAAACTTACCTTCCCAGCTGCCCCCTGGCTCGCACTCTCACTGCTACCCTCCACCACCGACACACAGTGGCAGCAGTGTGTACCATCTGCAAGATTCACTGCAGCAACGCACCAAGGCTCCTTTGGCAGCACCTTCCAAACCTGTGACCTCTACCACCTAGAAGGATAAGGGCAGCAAATGCATGGGAACACCACTACCTGCAAGTTCCCCTCCAAGTCACACACCATCCTGTCTTTGAACTATATCGCTGATACTTCACTGTCGTAGGGTCAAAATCGTGGAACTCCCTTCCTAACAGCACTGTGGGTACCTACCTCACATGGACTACAGCGATTCAAGAAGGCAGCTCACCACCACCTTCTCAAGGGCAATTCGGGATGGGCAATAAACCTAGCCAACAGCGCCCACATCCCATGAATGAATTATTACTTCTTGTTTCACCTTTTCTTTTTGTCCTATTCAGCATTGACAGTGTCCTACATTACAGATCATGGCTTCTTCACTTTGATTTGTAAGTTTTTTTCCAAAAAGGAACATCCCATATTTACTTCTTTTTCACTAAATAATTAATTCAAAAATCTTATGCTTCGCTTGTGTTTTCTTCCTTCCAGATTACAATGTCCATTTTAGAGGGTGGAGCAAATCATCGAGTGGCTAAAAGGCATGTCAAAAGGCCAAGCTTGGAAGAATAACCTGTTCATATAATATATTTAAACTATTGTGTTATGTATTAAGCAACCGGGCAATCTTTAACGTGGTTTTTTTTACATCAATAAGGGAACTAAATAAAGGCAGCGATCAAGGAGCTAATCACTCTGGACCCAAAGATAATATTGTTTGAAATCCAGAATATCTAACTTTGCATTCAAGACTATATAAAAATTTTGGATCAGTCAAATGGGAACCCATCATTCGGAATTCCCAAACAGAAAGTCTTCCGGTCAGTGACTGGTTTCCTACCCAGAGTTTCAGCCTGATTGACAACTGAGCCTCGATTTGGACGGGGAGTCACTCACTCACGGCGGCAGCAGCTGGAGCAGGCGGACGGGGTGAGTTTGCATCTGGAACGGGGGGACGAAGGGGCAGTTTGGAGATCTTGTTGGGAGGGCTCCGATAGCGGCCACTCGGATCCAGGCGGGAAGGCACTCAGTTCCAGAATCCACAAAGTTTTCCCCTTTGAGTGAGAGGCCCGAGGACGATGCAGTTACATTTTGTAAGCTGATTGACAGTGAGGCATATTAAAGTTCCATAAAAGCAAAATACTGCGGATGCTGGAAATCTGAAATAAAAACAAGAAATGCTGGAACGAAAGAGAAGCAGAGTTAACGTTTCGGGTCAGTGACCCTTCATCGGACCCGCTTTCCTGGGTCAGCATGGGTGCCCTGCCAACCTCCAGGATCAATTACAGCCCGAAATAGGCGGTTTACAGGAGGCTTGAGTCAGAAAACAGATACCCAAACCAAACCAGCCCGACGTTTCAGTTAAAATTCATCTTTATTCAGTTGTCATCTTTGACAGAACATTTCCCTTGTTTCAGTAGTTTAGGAGCCACAATATTCAATTCAGCAGTTAATTATTTCTGTTATCATGTAAAGTTTGCAATTTACAATCATCGAATAATACAGCACAAAAGGAAATCTTTCAACTCATCAAGTCTCCAGTGGGCTCTTTCAAAGAGCAATCCAGTTAGTCCTACTCTCCTGCACTTTCATCATATCACTGTAATTCTTCCTCTCCTGAAAATATTTATCCAATTTTCTTTTGAAGACTACGATAGAGTCATGGAGTTATACAGCACAGAAACAGGCCCTTTGGACCACCATGTCCCCACTGGCCGTCAAGCCTATCTATTCTAATCCCATTTTCCAGCACTTGGCCTGTAGCCTTGTATGCTATGGCATTTCAAGTGCTCATCTAAATACTTCTTAAATGTTGTGAGGGTTCCTGCCTCTACCACCCCTTCAGGCAGTGTGTTCCTCTGGGTGAAAATTCTTTCCACAAATCCCCTCTAAACCTCCTGCCCCTTACCTTAAATCTGTGAGTCCTAGTTATTGACACCTCCGCTAGGGGAAAAGCCCCCCCTTAGCCTTCTCTGTTGTAAGGAAAACAGCCCTAGCCTATCCAGCCTCTCTTCATAGTTGAAATGCTCCAGCTTAGGCAACATCCTGGTGCATCTCCTCTGCACCCTCTCCAGTGCAATCACATCCTTCCTATAGTGTGGTGTCCAGAACGGTACACTGTACTCCAGCTGTGGTCCAACTAACATTTTATATAGTTCCATCATAACCTCTTACTCTTATATTCTATGCCTCGGAAAATAAAGGCAAGTATCCCATATGCTTTCCTAACCACCTTATCTACCTGTGCTGCTGCCTTCAGTGATCTATGGATAAGTACACCAAGGTCCCTCTGACCCTCTGTACTTCCTAGGGTCCTACCATCCATTGTATATTCCCTTGCCTTGTTAGTCCTCCCAAATTGCATCACCTCACACTTCTCAGGATTAAATTCTATTTGCCACTGCTCTGCCCATCCTACCAGCCCATCTATATCTCCTCACCATTTACGATATCACCAATTTTCGTGTTATCTGCGAACTTATTGATCATACCTGCTATATTCACGTCAAAATCATTAATGTGCACTACAAACAGCAAGGGTCCCAGCATCGATCCCTGTGGTACACTGCTGGTAACAGGCTTCCGCTCACATAAACAACCCTCGACCATCACCCTCTGCCCTCTGCCACTGAGCCAATTTTGGATCCAACTTGCTAAATTGCCCTGGATCCCATGGGCTCTTACCTTCTTAACCAATCTCCCATGTGGGACCTTATCAAAAGCCTTACTGAAGTCCATGTAGACTACATCAACTGCTTTACCCTCATTCCTATATACCTATATTCTGTATGCAGCACCATATCAGGCATTCCAAATCCTAACCACTCATTGGTTAAATAGTTTTTCCTTGTGTCGCTTCCAGTTCTTTTGCCAATCACCTTAAATCTGTGCCCTTTGGTTATTAACCCTTCAGCCATTGGAAACAGTTTCTCTTTATTTACTCTATCTAAACCCTTGATGATTTTAAACATCTCTATCTAATCTCCTGTTAGCTTCCTCTGCTCCAAGACAAACAACTGTAGTTTCTTCAGTTCATCCACGTAACACACAGTTAAACAGAGCAGCAATATACCGTGAATAACAGAATTCTTCAGATATTAACTGGTAATGAATTAAATATTAACTGTCCTTAAAATCAACAGACTTCCATTTCCTCCGTTGTCCAGTAGAAACATGGCAGACAGGATGAGTAATATCCAACCAGAAAAACTTTTCAGCTATAAAGGCTGTAACCTATCAAGCATCCACACCATTGAACGTTTGGATCAAATGGAAAATTATGATGTACGCGATTCTGATGTCTTTGTGGTAACTTATCCTAAGTCTGGTGAGTAAATAGGATAAACGGAGGATCCATATTATTCTACATTTGAACTTGTACATATTCTATGCATTAGATGGATCTATATAACTGGAAAGTGTAATAGACATAGTGTATTATGGTAGTTATAAAAATATCAGTATATTAAACAATATTCTGTCAAATATAATTCTAAGCTAATTCCTTATTTGTTTATGTTTTTACATTGAACCTTGAAGGCTTGTCTTTCTGATTTGTATGAAGGTCAAACTGTTTTCATTATTATGGCAGAAAATAGCATAGTAACATAAAAACAACACAAAATTATGCAAGGGTGAAAACTGATAAACAGGCCCTGAAAATCTTTAGGCCATCTATCCTGTTGTAGGTACCTGGGTGGACTTCTATTTTCAGTATTCTCGATTGGATATCAGCCAAATGGGAGTGGTGCCACAATTTGCAGACAATACTAAAATGGGAGGTGTAGTTCATTCTCTCTAATGAATTCCATCGTATATCCTGTAATCCAGAGGATGGTGATGGTCTGGAACTCACTGCCTGAAAGGGTAGTTGAGGCAGAGACCCTCAACTCATTCAAAAGGAGTCTGGATATGCACCTCAAGTGCCGTAAGCTGCAGGGCTACAGACCAAATGCTGGTAGGTGGGATTAGAATAGGTGGATTGTTTTTCGGTCGGCACAGACACAATGGGCCAAATGGCCTCTTTCTGTGCCTTAAACTTTCTATGATTCTGTGATGCTATGAATGTTTGTTGTTCTCATTAAAAACATTTACAGGAGATATGATACAATTGTTTAAAATTATGAAAAAAATGGGAAAGGATAGATAGTATCAGACTGTTTACATGTCCAGAGCGAGTGACCATAGATACAAGATTAAATCTAATATTTAGAACAGGGGGCAAGAGATAAATCTTTGCAAAGAATTATGAAGGCTTGAATTCTTTTCCAGGGTTAGTGGTTGAGGCAAGAACTACATCAGCACTCAAGGTTCGATAGGATAGGTGGATGAAGGAATATCTGAACAAGTGGATAGATAGGAAGCACAAGCTCAATGTTAATGACCAACTACAAAATACTACAGAAAACATATGCAGATTAGCAAAGTGGGCACACAAATGGCAGTTGCAATTTAATGCGGGTAAGTGTGAGGTAATATATTTTGGAAAAAATAAACTAGGAATAAGAGTGTTGTCATGCAGGCCCCCACCTGCCAAGAATGAGGCATATTAATTTCGCCACATGGACATTAAATTTCAAATTGTTGCTGGGAAGAAGAGAAGGCCTATTACAAGGGGTTGCCAAGCCCCTGGCTGGAAGGACATATTAACAGACACTGCTTGGAACAAAGGACCATTCCCTGACCCACCCAATACACAAAGCCAGAAGTGGTTATACCAGTCATGTGACTACCCTGCTGGCCAACTTGGGGAGCTTTAAATTGTAGAGACAGTGTTTGAACTGGGAAAAGCTCTTGGCTCCTGCACTGAAGCAGACCTCCTATCTGCCTGTCTGCTCCCATCTCTTTCTCACAGAACTCCAAAACCCACTGAAGACACATGAACCCCAAGAGAGAAAAGTCTCCTACAGTGAACAAGGTTTAAGAATAATACTGGGCCCCAATGAAAAGCAAGACCATATCTTCAATCAAGGATTCTACAGCGAGCTCGAAGCACAGTAACAAAAAACCCTCCTCAGAGATTGCCTCAAACTTTTCCAAATTATCTTTTCTTCTGCTCTTTTCTGCCCCTATCTGCATGTGTGTATCGTGTATGCATGCTAGCATGGGCGCGTTGTGTATCCGTAGGCGTTAGCCGAATTAGAGTTTGAGCTTAAGTTTAATAAATTTCACTTTTCTTCTTTAAACCTAAGAAAGCCTGTTTGTGCTCATTTCTTTGCCTTATAATTGGAAAGCGATGAACAAGGATTCACCAAGGGGGAGCTAAAAACACAGTGTGTTTAAAAAAAAAACTCTGTTACAGTAAGATCAGGTGAAGGCTGAAAGGGAATCCTAGACCTCTTTCTCACCTTATTGTAACAGTGTACACTCAATAGAAAGACACTGGGACTCGCGGATAAACAGAGAGACCTATGGCTTCAAATGCATAATTCCCTTAAAATGCAGTGCATTTAAAAAAAGCTATAAAAATGGCAACAACATCTTGGCTTTCATAAATAAGAGTACGGAGGTCAAGGGCAAACAGATAATAAATTTAGACAAGATTTTTTATTAAGCAACAGTTGGAGTACTTTGTGCAGTGATGACTGCCCCAGAATATCGTTTTAAAGAAGGACTGAAATACTGGGATAATTTCCTCTTCAGTAAAGAAGGCTGAGGAGAGTTAATAGTGTTTTTAAAAATTATGAAGGACTTTGACATACTGCATGAGGAAATTTTTTTTCCTCTGGTTGAGCACTCAATGATGAGGCACATTCCCCTGCTCTTCTTCGTACCATTAAGTCCACGGAGCTAGCACAGACATAAGGGTTGAGTGACCTACATACGAATTGGGAGCAGAAGTAGGCTATTCAGCTGCTCTAGCCTGCTCCGCCATTCAATAAGATCATGGCTGATCTGTTTGCGGCTCGAATTCCACACTACCATCTACCTCTGATAACCTTTGATTCCCTTGCCTAACAAGAATCAATCTACCCCCACCTTAAAAATTATTCAATGACCCTGCCTCCACCACCTTCTGAGGCAGAAAATTCCAAAGTCACACAACCCTCCGAGAGAAAAAAATTCTCCTCATCTCTGTCCTAAAAGGGCAACCCCTAATTTTAAAACAGTGCCCCCTAGTTCTGGACTCTTTCCCCCCCCCCCCCCCCCGCCCCCCCCACAAGGGCAAACATCCTTTCTACATCCACCTTGTTAAAACCGTTCAGGATCTTATGTACTTGAATCAAGTCTCCCCTCACCTCCTTCTATCTTGTAGATTTCTATGGTTCTGTAGTTCAGTGGACCACGAGAAAGGGAAAAGGAGCAAAAGTCATGCAAACTCAGCTAGAAACTATGTTATTTTGTAGCATTATGTGAAGACAGGTTGTACCATTTAAATTATGAGTCCAATCATATCTATCGCCTTCTATGTTCACCTGCTGTGAGACAAAGCAGTCTAACGATTTGTATCTGGCCTTACCTTGCTAATGTTTTCTTGATCAAAAGATTGAGAGGTAAGTGTGGGCATATGCAAAAGTTGTATATCTGGTTCCGATCACAAGGGGGTAGGTACTATTGCCATACGCATTACTTTGCTGTACATATGTATGCATGTGTATTTGCATTCATATATGCACATGCCTATACTCTGATATGCATGAGCATAGATTTTGCTTTAGTCCTCAGATGATTGTGCCAATTGAGGCTGCAGTAATGCAGAGGGAATTGTACCCAATGTTGGGGACGTACATGAGGGTTATCAGACTTAATATGTGGGTGGGGGAGAGGTTGTTGAATAGCGTAAAATCTGGAATATGTAGGTTTCTGCAAACGTTTATGTTTTTTCCCTGAATTTTCAATTTTTCATCTGTTTATATCACAGTTTGTTTTTAGAGCGAGGCGAGTGAGGAACTGCCTGATAGCTGCATATCAAGAGAATAGTTTTTGGTGCCTTCTAATTGGGGAGAGCAAATTTGGAGGAAGAGAAGGTTAGAGTGGAAAATCTTTCTGTAATGTAATAGATGAGATAACAAAAGTAGTAAATAACCAGTTGGAGTGCAAATACCATACATTAATAGAGGAAAGCAATGTTTGTAATCCTGTCAGTTATTAAGCTGAGAAGAAAATTTTGTAGGAGGTATATCTTCAATTAGTTCTCACTAGCAAAGTTCGGACAGAGTGAAAACCGTTAGAGCAAATTAGGTTTGTCACCTGCAACTCTGAAGGGCAAACAGACCGGTATAATTCAGGCACAGTGCACAGAGATTGGGAAAATATTCATATTTCAGTATATAAAATGATCCTAAATTTGTATCATTTCTGTGAATAAATGTAGAGAAACATGTAGAAAACTGATATCTACAGATTCTGTTCATTCTAATGTAGATTATATGTTACCTTTGTTTCACCACTTAACAAATGCATTTGAAGAGATTAGCTAATGACTATTCTGTAATACCAAATAAAGGAACAATATGGATGCAGAATATTATGAAATATATTTATATGGAAGGAGATCTACAAACAGGAGAGTGCAATGCATCCTATTTTGAAGTTCCCTGGCTTGAGATAGCACATAAGGAAATTAATACTGACGACCGCCCTTCACCTCGTTTGTTTGTTACACATTTACCTTATCAACTGATACCAAAAGCTCTGAAGAACAAAAAGACCAAGGTAAGATTTTATTCTTCCAAAACCATCTTAAAAGTGCTCAATCCAGAAGCATAATTTAAATCAAACTTTGGGAGGAATATATGCACGATGGTCTCTTTCATTCAAAATGTACAAGTGTCAGATAAAACTTCAGAATCATATCTAGTATGGTTAGCATTAGAATGGGGCTACAGTCTCAAAATAAGGGGTCAGCCATTTGGGACTGAGACGAGGAGAAATCCAAGGGTTGTGAATAGGAACATAGGAGCAGGGGTAGGCCATTCAGCCCATCGAGCCTGCCCCGCCATTCTATATGATCATGGCTGATCTTCCACTTCAATGCCTTTTTCCCACACTATCCCCATATTCCCTATGTCATTTGTATTTAGAAATCTGTCAATCTCCTTTAAACATATTCAATGACTGAGCTTCCACAGCCCTCTGAGGTAGAGAATTCCAAAGATTCACAACCCTCTGAGTAAAGAAATTTCTCCTCATCTCTCCTAAGTGGCTTCCCCTTATTTTGAAATTCTGTCCCGATTCTAGACTCTCCAATCAGGGAAACATCTTAGCTCCATCTATGCTGTCTACGCGGCACAGTGGCGCAGTGGTTAGCACCGCAGCCTCACAGCTCCAGCGACCCGGGTTCAATTCTGGGTACTGCCTGTGTGGAGTTTGCAAGTTCTCCCTGTGTCTGCGTGGGTTTTCTCCGGGTGCTCCGGTTTCCTCCCACATGCCAAAGACTTGCAGGTTGATAGGTAAATTGGCCATTAGAAATTGCCCCTAGTATAGGTAGGTGGTAGGGAAAATATAGGGACAGGTGGGGATGTGGTAGGAATATGGGATTAGTGTAGGATTAGTATAAATGGGTGGTTGATGGTCAGCACGGACTTGGTGGGCCGAAGGGCCTGTTTCAGTGCTGTATCTCTAAACTATCCCTTTAAGTATTTTGTACTTTCACCTCTCATTCTTCGAAACTCTAGAGAATACAGGCCCAGTTTCCCCAATCTCACTTCATAGGACAGTCCCACCATCCCAGGAACAGGTCTGGTGAACCTTCGTTGCACTCCCTCTATAGCAATAATATCCTTCCTGAGGTAAGGGGATCAAAACTGCACACAGTACCCCAGGTGCATTCTAGCCAAGGTTCTATACAAGTGAAGCAAGACTTCACTACTCTTATGCTAAAATACTCTTACGATAAAGGTTAACATACTATTAGTTTTCCTAATTGCTTGCTGCACCTGCATGTTAGCTTTCAGTGACTTATTGACGAGGACACTCAGGGCCCTTTGTACATCTACACTTCCTAATCTCTTACCATTTAAAAAACACTCTGCACATCTATTCCTCCTACCAAAGTGAATATCTTCACATTTTTCCACATTATATTCCATCTGCCACATTCTTGCCCACTCACTAAGTCTGTCCAAATCCCCTTGAAGCCACTTCACATCTTCCTCACAACACACATTCCCACCTAGTTTTGTGTCATCTGCGAACTTGGAAATAATACATTTGGTCCCCACATCCAAATCATTGATATATATTGTAAACAGCTGGAGCCCAAACACTGATCCCTGCGGTACCCACTAATCACAGCCTGCCAACGCCAGAATGACCAGTTTATTCCTACTCTCTGCTTTCTGCCTGTTAAATATCCTCAATCCATGCCAGTCTATTTAGCCTCACAGCTCCAGGGACCTGGGTTCAATTCTGGGTACTGCCTGTGCGGAGTTTGCAAGTTCTCCCTGTGACCGCGTGGGTTTTCGCCGGGTGCTCCGGTTTCCTCCCACTGCCAAAGACTTGCAGGTGATAGGTAAATTGGCTGTTGTAAATTGCCCCTCCTTGAGGTAGGTGGTAGGGAATATGGGATTACTGTAGGGTTAGTATAAATGGGTGGTTGTTGGTTGGCACAGACTCGGTGGGCTGAAGGGCCTGTTTCAGTGCTGTATCTCTAAAATAAAAAAATATTTCCTCCTATCTCGTGTGCTTTAACTTTGCTAATCAATCTCCTGTGACAGACTTTATCAAAGGCTTCTGAAAATCCAAGTACACCACGTCCACCTCTTTATCAATTCTTTTAATAACATCCTCAAAAAAACTTTGACAGGTTCATCAAACTTGATTTCCCATTCATAAATCCATGTTGACTATGTCCAATCAGATCGTTATCATCCAAGTGTCCATTTATCACATCCTTTAGAATAGATTGTAGCATTTTCCCAAAGACTGATGTAAGGCTAGCAGGTCCCTGTTTTCTCTCTTTCTCCCTTCTTAAATAGTGGGGTGACATTTGCAACCTTCCAATCTGCAGGAATGGCTCTAGAATCTACAGAATTTTGGAAGATGATCACCAAAGCATCTACTATCTCCACAGCAAGCTGTTTCAACACTCTGGGATGTAGAATATGAGGTCCTGGGGACTTATCAACCTTCAGCCCCATTAATTTCTCCAATACAATCTTCTTACTCATACTAATTTCCTTTAATTCCTCATTCCTCCTAATCCCTTGGATCTCTCATTCTGGGAAATTTCTTGTATCTTCCTCAGTGAAGACAGACACAAAGTAATCATTTAGTTTCTCTGCCATTTCTCTATTCCCCATTATAAATTCTCCTGACTCTGCCTGTAATGGATCTACATTTGTCTTAGCCAAACGTTTCCTTTTTATGTACCTATAGAAGCTTTTACAGTCTGTTTTTATATTTTTTGCTAGCTTACGTTCAATTCTATTCTCCCTTTCTTTATCAGTTTCTTGGTCCTCCATAGCCGTATTCTAAAATCCTCCCAATCTTCAGGTTTACTACTATTTCTGGCAACTTTATAGGCCTTTTCTTTTAATCTTATACAATCCTTAATTTGTTTTGTTATCCACGGTTGACTGCCTTTACTGTAGGGGTTTTTGTGCCTTGAAGGAATGTCTCGTTGCTGTAAACTATGTAATATTTATTTAAAGACTATCCATTGCCTATGTACTGTTATACCTTTTAATGTATTTTCCCAATCCACCTCGGCCAATTTGCCCTTCATACCTTCATAATTTCCTCTGTTCAAATTTAACACCCTGGCTTCTGATTGAACAACCTCACTTTCAAAAATAATGTAAAATTCTGTCATATTATGGTCACTCATCCCTAAAGGTTCTTTTACAACAAGATTATCAATTAGCCCTTTCTCATTACATAATACTAGATCTAAAATAGCCTGTTCTCTAGTCGGTTCCTCAACATACTGCTCTAGAAAACCATCCCTAACACCTTCCAGAAACTTGTCCTCCACAGCATTAGTGCTCATTAGATTTACCCAGTCTGTGTGCAGATTGATGTCACCCATGATTACTGTATTACGCCTGTTACATGCTTCTGTAATCTCCTGATTAATGCCATGCCCCACACTACCACTACTGTTTGGCGGCCCATAATCAATTCCTACCAATGTTTGCTGTTTCTTAGCTCCACCCAAACAGATCCCACATTTTGTTCTTCTGATCTGAGATCCGCACTTACTAATGTACTGATCCCATTCCTTATTATCAGTGCAAGACCATCTCCTTTTCCTTTTTGCCTGTCCTTCCTAATCTTTGGAATTCTCTACCTCGGAGGGCTGTGGATGCTCAGTCAATGATTATATTTAAGACAACGATTGATAAATTTTTGAATACTAAGGGAAGCAAGGGATATGAGGTTAGACTGGGAAGTGGAATTGAGGTAGATGATTAGCCATAATCTTATTGAATGGTGGAGGAGGTTTGAAGCGCTGAATGGCCTAATCCTGCTTCTATTTTCTATGCTTTTATTTATGTACTCTATACAGTAAATGTGGTTTCTACAGCAATGGGAAGTGTATCCTATGTAACAGAAGCACGTCAGTAATCGGTTCTGTATTGTTGATGTCAACTGGATGTCTACCGTGCAGAAACTCAACATCATATTTAAGGGCTTCCAAGCTACTGAGTAATCTGTTTGTCCGATGTGGAATTACAACTCTCCCAGTAAGGGTACATCTCACCCAAGTCCAAAAAACCTGGGCACAGGTTAATGGGCCAAATCCCAGGAATGCCCAACTATGAGCAGAGGTACTGCAGGTGTTTAACCAGATGTCCGTCTTAGTAATAGCATTCTTGCCTCAGGTAATATAAATACAATCAATAACATCCAATTCAAATTTATCAATGCAGCCTAGAAAGAAAGAACAAAGAATGAAAACTACTATCTTAAAATGAGCATTACCACTATTTACAATGATGTTTTATTTGACAGGTTATCTATGTCTACAGAAACCCCAAGGATGTTGCAGTTTCTTTTTATCATTTTCACAAGTTTGCTAATTATTTGGAAACCCCAGAAAATTTTGGAGCTTTTCTGCAGACATTTCTGAATGGCCAAGGTAAACTGGCACAAATTGCTCTCTCACTTTCAGATAGGTATCCACAGACTCTGATAATATACACGAGGAACTTGACATTGAGCCTGGTGAAAGTCAAATTGGTACATCTTATTCAAACTCTAGTGTAGAAAAATCTTTCTAGCTTTCCAAATGACAACTTCTCAAATGACATCAGCTGAAATAGCTTTCTATCCATTTCTAATGATAATTTCCATAGAGTAGATTTAGGCAGATAAATAGACCTACAGAGTATTCGTTAATTTTGAATAAAATAATAAATGTAAAGTTGTACTGTAGCTTGTGAAAATGTTGAATTCCTTAAAGGGTTAAAGTGCATCAGCAATTTATCTTCTGATTTGTGATTCCCATTGCACAATTTGTATTGGCATTGGCACTAGGTAAACAGCTGCAGCTTTGTATAAAGATTAAAATTTGACCCAATGGGGCCATTTTGTGGAATGTTTACTACCATTAGTTTTGCTGCACTTCCTTAGCGATCCTGTCCCCATAAATTAATTTAAGGATCAGCATTAACCTCGTGCACTGTTTTAAAATTTCACGTTTCAGAATTGAAAATAATTGCTTGATACTCAACAGTTGAAAAAACACTATAGGCTGATCATTCTATTTCTTAAGCTCAATAATTTTATCAATTTTAACAATGTCATTTCAACAATTTTAACTTTTGTTTTCACGCTAGTGGATTATGGCAGCTGGTTTGACCATATTAAGAGTTGGTACAACCACAGATATGAATTCAACATTCTATTCCAGTCGTATGAAGAGATGATCAAGGTAAATTCCACTTATATTTGACCCCAAGATGAATTTCTGACCATATATCCACACCATCACTAAGGCAGTCTAATTCCACCTCTGTAATATTGCCCTAACTCAGCTTATCTGCTGCTGAAACCCTCATCCATGCCTTGACTAATCCAACTCACAGCCACCCACATTCTACCCTCTAAAAAAAACTTGAGGTCATCTAAAACTCTGCTGTCTGTATCCTTACATGCACCAAATCCCCTGTGCTCACTAACCTATACTGGCTCCCAGTTAAGAAACGCCAATTTTAAAATTCTCATCCTTACTTCCATAGCCCTCCATGGGCTCGCTCCTCCCTATCTCTGTAATCTCCTTCAACCCCACAACCATCCAAGATATCTGCACATCTCTAAATCTGGCCTCTTGTCCATCTCTGATTTTAATTGTTCCACCATTGATGGCCATGCCATCAACTGCCAAGGCCTTAAGGTCTGGAATTCCCTCCCTAAACCTCTCTGCCTCTCTACCTCTCTTACCTCCTTTAAAACCTACCTCTTTGGGCAAACTTTTGGTCATCTGTCCTAATATTACGTCTGATTTTGCATTATATAGTGCCAACCATGGTACTCTTGCCTCTGAGTCACAAGCTTCTGGGTTCAAGTCCCACTCCAGGGCTTGAACACAAAACTCGAGGCTGACAGTCCAGTGCAGTAGTGAGGGAATACTGCACTGTAGGAGGTGTTGTCTTTCGGATGAGACTTTCAACCAAGGCCCCATCTTCCTGTTCAGTTGGATGTGTAAGTTCCCATGGCACTATTTTGAAGAAGATCAGGGAAGTTATCCCTGCTATCTTGGCCAATATTTATCCCTCAATCAACATCCCAAAAGCAGATTATCTGGTCAATAATATGTTCCTGTTCGTGGGAGTGCGTGTGTAAATTGGCTGCTGCATTTCTTGTTGTTAAGAGGCTGTAAGTAAAGGTCACCAGAGGAAGTGATGACACATCACACATGACCAGGGAGTTGTGGCGTATCCCGACAGAGTGAGATGTGTGTCGATGTAGTAGCTGTGTATCTTTATCTTCTAGTTTAAGTTATAATAAAAACCCACAAATTCTTTGAATATTACTTTGAATCTTATAATAGTTCACATACCAAAGGAATAAGTAATATTGCATGGTGGCAGCGGTGGGATGTTTTTGAAGAACATCAAATATTGCATCTTGGCAATTTTGATTTTTTTTACTGAAACACATCAAGAGTGAATTGTGGAGTGCCTGAAGATTCAGGCGGAGAGCAATTGGCAGGAGACCCCACAACAGTACAGCAAGCTAAGACTGCAGATAGAACCCCAGGAGCTGTTGAAACTCTGAGTACAGCAGGCAAACTGCCAGGAGATTGGAGCTGTCAACTAATCTGACAGTGAGTTGAAGAATTTGAAAAGAAGTAGCTTCAGCAATCACGGCTTTAATTTTCCCAGTTTGTTTAGCTTTGTGGGTGGGGCCTAAGCTGAAAAGAATGGGAAGAGCTCAACAGTGCCACTGGCGGTGCAGCCCAAAGTAAAAGGCCGGCTGTGGCAGCTGTCAGTACTGCAAGTTGTAGCTCCCTTCAGTGTGGAAAAAAACTGCTCTCGGTTTGAAAAGAATGTGAATGAACTGTTTAAACAAAAAAGCAGCTGTAGTCTCTCACTCTTACAAGGGGCAGGCCTGCAAAATTGAACCTGTCTAAAAAAAAGGAAACAGAGAGCTGTACCTGTAAGACAGAAAACATGTAGAGCAGAGAGCCTATATGCCTGTGAAAAAGAAAACCTGTAAAAAGTCTTATATTTATAAAAAGCAGGATCTTACAGAAAATGACTTTCAGATACCAATTATGGATTGGAAGGCATCGGACATAGTGTCTAAATTTAAACTGTTCCGACAATGGATGGAACTGTGTTTCCTGGATAAAGAAGTGAGCAATCCAGAGAAACAAGCTGTGAAAATCAAGATCGCAATGAGCATTGAGGGCTTGCAATGGATCAACACATCAGGATTGTCAGTTGAGGATCAGAAGGGCCCTAGCAAGCTATTGGCATTCCTGGAAGATCAACTCAAGGTAAAGTTCAATTTCCAAGTACATAGGCTTGAGCTCATGACCTGCTAGTGAAGGCAAGATGAGTCC
Organism: Heterodontus francisci; assembly: GCF_036365525.1. NCBI lineage: Eukaryota > Metazoa > Chordata > Chondrichthyes > Heterodontiformes > Heterodontidae > Heterodontus > Heterodontus francisci. The sequence continues at coordinate 117,948,106 of NC_090373.1, read as the reverse complement.
ATTGACCAGTTTGTTGCAAGGTGCCGAGAGAAAGCTCAAGAATGCAACTTCGCAGATATTGAATTGTCGGAACACATTATAGAACCACTAATCGCATCTACCCCAATACAGGTCTTTCAGAAAGACCTACCAGAAAAGAAGAAAGGGAACACCATAGATGCACTACTCAATGATAGAAGGAAATTTGAAGCCATCAAGGCCCAATAGCAACAGTTACAAGCATTGGGGGCAGCTACAACAATTTGTATGGCAATCAAGGCTCAGATGTCTGCTAAACTTTGTGGCAAGTGTGACCTGACTCACCCAATTTGCAGCTGGCCGACGTACCGGGACAGCTGCAAAGCTTGTGGCATGCTGGGACGTTGGGCAAGGCAGTACAGAAGGCCAAGCTCAGATACTGCACACAGGAATGGCGGCAGATCATATGCAGAGAAAATGTCTTATATCAGAATAACAAATGCAATAAAAGGAATGCCAACACACAACAAAACAGGTACATCAGGTCAGCAGAGACAGATTGTCAGGAGGACATGGGTGGTGAACGCACTCGTGCAAACAGCGAGCAAACCTTTCACATAGTTAATTCGGATTAACATGTCAATGCTATTGCACAATCTGAGGCATTCGCTATGATTGGGATTACATGTCCACAGGAGAGTGGTAAGCATAAACTCAGAGTGAAAATTGTCATTGGAGCAGTGCAAATATTCTGCCCATCCATATACTGAATAACATGTACTTAAAGGAATGGGAATCTGTGATCCGACCCACCATGGCTAGCCTGAATGCCTACAATGATTCTCCAATCAAGTGCATTGGAATGATAACCCAGCTATTGGAGCTCCAAATGGCTACCACAAATGTTTTATATTATAAACACAACTGGACCAGCTGTCGCAGGACTTCCAGTATGCCAAGCTCTACAAATTGTCATCATACATAAAGTCATTACCGCACCAAAAATGGTAGAAAATATCCAGGTCGAGTGTATTGGATTGATCCATGTAAAGGATGACACAAAGGCTGGGAATCTTGGCACATAGAGGAGATATGACCAGATATGATCTCCTCGGGCTTCAGTTTGTTGCCACAAGTACCCAGAGGGCAGAGGGATTGCCGGTGATGTTGCCAGTCATCATTTTTCTAATCTTTCCAAACAAGGGCAGACGAAGGCATTGTATGACAGGCAAGTAGGACCAGAATTGGATCGAATGCGAGTAGGACAGAAGATCCTGAATAGTGCATCGGTAATTTGGTATACTGCAGAGATTGCTAGGATATGCGACCAGTCCAAATCATACAAGGTCCAGACACCCAATGGTGCAATTCTCAGTTGGAGCTGTATGATAAACACTACATGTGACAACCCTGTGGCATCACAGACATGTACAAAGACAAAGTCTGAGGATGAACATACAGATGCTGCGTGCATTGAGGAAGAACATGCTAATTAGAGTTCTGAGTCATCAGACTCTCGGAGGAGTTGTCAAGCCGAACTCAGCTCTGAGAAGAGGTTTATGATAACAAGGTTGGGATGAATAAGCAAACCTCCTCTATGTTTAAGAGTGTTGAACTTGTTTACTTGTAAATAACATTTTGTTTTAATCATGTATAGTCTTTGGAAAAAAGGGGGATACTGTGGGACCACCTTAAGAGGCTGTAAGTGAAGGTCACCGGAAGAGATGATGTCTCGTCACACATGACCAGGGAGTTCTGGGTGTAGCCTGACAGCGTAAGATGTGTGTTGGTGTGGCTCCTGGAGTAGCTGTGTATGTTTCTGTTCTAGTTTAAGTCATAATAATCTACATATTCTTTGGCCATTACTTGGAGTCCTATGAATCTTACAATAGTTCATATACCAAAAGAACAAGTAAATATTGCATTTCCTACATTACAATAGCGGCTACACTTCAAAAGTACATCATTGGCTGTAAAGCGCATCGAGACATCTGATGTTTGTGAAAAGTGCTATATAAATGCAAGTCTTTCTTTTCTCCTGTGAAGTGCCTTTGGACATTTTATTACATTAAAGGTGCTACATAAATACAAGTTAAGTCCTAAGAACAGCCATTTCAATAGTACCCCAGGGAATGTGAATCGATCAAAATGACATTTTGCTTGCAGACTTGCATGGTGCCAAGTAACAGTTGGAGGCATTTGATGTATTTTGAGTTATAGCACCTTGCCTATCTGAATCTGAAAAGAAGCTTAAGTATATTGCACAACAATAGTGGCCATCTGGTGTAAAAACCTACCAATAACATTGGTGGATACTATTAGTTCAACAGGTAAAGCGGAATTAACTGTTTGCAGTACTCTGGTCAGTTAGCAACATTATTCTGATTGTGAGTGGCACATTATCCATCCTTGTCCTTAACCTCCCTGCAGCACTTATGTGGTCAGTCTACCATTCTCTGTGGCTCACCTCCATAGGACTTCTGTTGTGCGGTTTTATTATGTGTTCCAACAATGTGTGGATCTCCTGGAATGACTTTTCCTCTACCTCTAGAATTTCCCACGGACGAATCCTTGGTTCATCTTCTTCCTCAATGGCTGTGGTACTCTTGGTGACATAATCTGCAGAAAAGAGGGCAACTTCCAAGTGTATCCTGATGATACAAAGCTTTATTTCTCTACCTTGTCTTACCTTAGCCCATTGCTCCCAAAACCCTTATCCAGGCCATCGCTTCGAGACTCAAACTTCTGTAATCCCAACCTTCCGTCATTCATTCCAAATCATCCAAAACTTAATTGGCTGTAATGTGCTTTGGGATATCCTGAAGTCGTGAGAAGTGCTATATGAATGCAACTATTTCTTTTAAAACTCTGCCACCTGCATCCTGTGCTGCACTTGAGCCCAGTAGCTGATTACCTGACTTCGCTCACCCGAACTGGACCCTATGCTATAACATATAGGGTAGTGAATTAATATCTTCATCTATGAATCTTTCTAAAATTTTGCCCCACCCTACCTCTGCAACCTTATAGCCTTTCCTATACTTTGACTCAGGTTATGCTGTGTATCGAGGTTAATGAACAGCAAATGCAGAAGTGGAACAAACTGGCCATAGTGTCCAGCTGTGGGCACTTTAGGAAGGATAACAAGACCATTGTGAAGATGAGTCCAGGGATGAGAGATTTTAGCTGGGAGGAGATAGAGAAACTAAACTGTTTTCATTGCACAAAAAAAGATAGAGATGGGAAAGAGGTGTTCAGAATTACAAAAGGAACAACTATTTTCATTGGTCTGTGATTTGCATACTAGTGTGCATAAATTTATAAGCACCAAATGAAGAGGGAGGTGAGGAAAAAGTTTTATATGGTTTCACAGGAAGTGGTAAAAGCAGAGTCCATATCAGCTTTTCAAAGGGAAATGGATAGATATTTGATAAAGAGCAATTTAAAATGACGTGGAGAAAGTTTGGGGAATGGGGCCATATGCATAAGCATAATGGGCTGAACTGCCTCCTGTGTTGTAAAATTCTGTAAAGCTAGCACCCATTCCTTTTCTTAACACAAACACCTTTTTGCAACATTTTTCTATGTTCCAGTTATTGTATAAATGCAAGTTGTTGCAAATTTTGGAATACTTTTGGATATGATATTAAACCAAAGTCCTGTCTGAATTCTTAGGTGAATGTGAAAGATCCCATAGCACTATTAAAAGAACAGGAGAGGAAATCTCTGTTCTGACCAACATTTATCTCTCAACCAAACAGCACAACAATAGAATACCTGGTGATTTGTCTCATTGCTGTTTGTGGGTCCTTGCTGTGGCTGTGGCCAACATAAATTGGCTACCCTGTTTTCCAATATCGCAACAGTGACTAGACTTCAAAAATACTTAATTGTGAATCATTTTGGGATATTCTGCGGGCAGCAAAGGTGCACATTTTTTTTTTTAACTGCAGTGGAATTAGCCTAAGCTTAACACAAGTTGGCAGAATGATTTAACATACTTCTGATTTTAAATTTTTAAAATGCTGTTAAATACTTCTGCACTTAAGGAAATGTCTGCATTAATTTTTACTGTTTTGTTAGTACAGGATTAGATTTTGGCGTTATCATAGGTTTGACAATGCATCTTCCCATCATTACCAACCATATCTAACCCCCACCATCCCCATACTGACAGAAAAAAAGCTGTTATTTCAATCACTGCTTACAATTTACTTTGTTTTTAAAAATATCTTATTCCATTCTCTGGATCCTGTCAGCACCAACTGCATTACATTACCCTGTACGTGGGAGAAAGCATGACAGCCTTCCACATCTGTAAAGTACGATGCATTGTTCCCATTAAGAACTCCTTGATATCTTCATAATAAGTAATCAGCTTTATCAAAGTACTCAATGGGAAAGATTAAAGATTGCAAATGTACCAGCTGTAACTCACTGCTCTCAAAGGTTTTAGGTCACCAGTGCTCTATTAAATTTCTCTCATGTACACAACGAAACACTAACCATGAGCGTCCTGGTACTCTAGGATCTGAGAATGGCAGTACTGAAATTCATCAACTTTCTTGGAAGATCTTTGGATAATAAAAGCATTGACATAATTGTGGAGCGCGCTACCTTTAAGAACATGAAAACAGACCCAAAATCAAACTACGAAAGTGCAGGATTTCCTTACTTTGATAATTCCGTTGCTGGCTTTATGAGAAAAGGTACATACTTAAAAGTTCTTTGTCAAATTAAGTGTTATTGGTAATTCACTTTATTATATTTAACTACCATTAAAAGGTTTCCCACTTTACCGTCAATGAAGTGGACACCACAGGCATTTTCTCAGGTGGCCTGGTGTGGCATATGTTTGACAAGGGACGGAGGATTAATGTGAATCATCCACCTCTAGAAGCAGCAGCATTGAGAAATGCAATAGGAGAAAGTTACTTTTCCGTTTTTTCAATTGATAATGTGCATCCTGTAGTGTCCGAGACACTTGGGACTAGCATAAATATCTTCCCCATCACTCTATATTTTGTTGACTGTTGCATCTCTTCCCAGGTGATCTGGATTTTCTGCTGGAGTATAACTTTCCTGCACTAGAAAAGACAGAGGGCTACAGCTCAGTCCTTCATTTGGCCTGCACCTTATATTAACACAAAGTTAAACGAGCATGTGCCCTTCCTTCTCAGTCGCTCCTGGTGTCATCCCATGCCATACTGCAGTAAATGATCTCAATGCACAATGCCGTGTTTCTATGTATTTCCTCAAATATTAACTGCTCATTGCAAATTATGATAAATTACTTTTTACTCCCTGCTTACAAAACCAAATTTACAGAATTACAATCTATACTAATTCTTGCTAAAGCCTATTGAAGTGCTTGCACAGCCACAGATCAAAACTGACAACTGGTTGAGAGGTTGAGTAGATTAGGATTATTTTCATTAGAAAGACGGAGGTTGAGGGGGGACCTGATTGAGGTGTACAAAATAATGAGAGGTATAGACAGGGTGGATAGCAAGAAGCTTTTTCCCCCAGAGTGGGGGATTCAATTACTAGGGGTCACAAGTTCAAAGTGAGAGGGGAAAGGTTTAGGGGGGATATGCGTGGAAAGTTCTTTACACAGAGGGTGGTGGGTGCCTGGAATGCGTTGTCAGCGGAGGTGGTAGACGCGGGCACGATAGCGTCTTTTAAGATGTATCTAGTCAGATACATGAATGGGCAGGAAGCAAAGAGATACAGACCTTTAGAAAACAGGCGACAGGTTGGAGGATAGAGGATCTGGATCAGCGCAGGCTTGGAGGGCCGAAGGGCCTGTTCCTGTGCTGTAATTTTCTTTGTTCTTTGTTGGTCACATCCCATATGAACAAACCTCCTGATCAATGGTTGCAAAATGGTTGTGATGGGTCCTGGACAAGCTTGCGGCCAAAGCTATCCACTCCAGGACTGGATCAAGGAGGTGGCTATAGTAGTGGAGATCTAAAGTAGAAAACAACCTGAAAAGTAGAGTGCTTGTTACCACTTTGACTGTTTTGCCCATTGTCTAACTTACAATCTATGTCTTATCCTTTACTTAGGGATAGTCGGAGACTGGAAACATCATTTCACTGTGGCTGAAAATGAGATGTTTGATAGAATATTCCAGGAGAAAATGAAAGACTTTCCACTAAAGTACATCTGGGAAATTGGTGACTAAAAATAGTTTCTTCAAGCATACAGAGTACTAGGAATTGCTAAATGCTTTTTTATTTCATAAAAGATTGTGAACAATTATGCAAACTTATTTCTCAATTGTTCATTCTTATTTCATTAAGATTTGTATCCAATTCTGCAAAATATTATGAGCACAAACAATTCCTTCTAGCAGGAAATAGTTTGATCACTGTTTAGAACAAACGTTTGATTTTCCAGCCAAAAGCACTTGGAAATAATCACTAACAGATGTTTTTATAATGTGGCAAGTTATTCCAGCTCCACTGAACTAAAGCAGCCTTTAAGAAATGGTGATGGTTCACTGGAAAAATGTATCAATAAACTCAATGTATTATCTCTGCTGCCATGTTTATTTTGAGCAACCACTGAGACGAAACTTCATGTCAGAATACTCCTCTATCAGTATCACTACAAATATTATAATCACTATCATTTGGTTATGTCTGAATTTTAAGCAATTTTTTAAAAATTGCCTCCAGTGACCTTAACTGAGTCCACAAGTACACATTAGGTGTGTTGCTCAAATTAGATTAATGAGTGCACTTAATTACTTCCTTCAGACTTTCAGCTCATCTGAGCCCAAGTTCTCAAAAGTTACAGAGAGGGGGCTGCTTGAGATAGAGAGAGATGTGTGTAATGGCGTAACAAAATATTTGAGAGAATGTACAAACTGATGCAAGATAGCTCCAGAAATTATATGTATGAATGTCCATCCATATGTATAATGGCTTCATAAAGTGTACAAATATACATCTATATCTTCAAAACATGCAATGCTTGAGAACACAAAAAAACTTAAATGCCAAAATCTATAAAACATGGTTCTCAACATTCAGACAACTGAATTTATCTATTAATCATCGGTTCTCCCTATTAAACTGTCTGCTGCATAGTCTTTAAAATTATTTTACGAATTTATTTCAAGAATTCAATTCAACTTTTCCAATAATAAAACAAACATGTGGTTTTCCTGTTATCCAACACTAATAAATCAATCAGAGTGGATGAATTATGTCAAGAATATCATTCAAAAAAATTACACAGAAAACTACTCCTGCACATTGTAAATAATTATTCAGAGTGAATTCAATGTTTACTGAAATAAAACTTCAATTTGACCAGTATTTATTTGGATTGCAATCCACATGGGAGCTATTTAAAAGCAAAATATTGCAGATGCTGGGAACATGAAGTAAAAACAGAAAATGCTGGAACTACTCAGCAGGTCTGGCAGCAATTGTGGAGAAAGAAACAAGAGCTAACATTTCAAACTCTCTCCACAGATGCTGCCAGACATGCTGAGTACTTCCAGTATCTTCTGCTTTTATTATGGGAGCTATTTAACCTGCATAATCTCAAGAGCTTAAAGTTATTACTTTGCTGTTTCAGTACTGTATTTTGGGATGCATAATAAAAACATAATACTAAAATAATAGTATGGTTATGGCAACATGCCAGTAGACTTGATTTGCTAATAAAACTTTCGACAAGTAATAAATTAGCTCAATACTACATAATTAGGAGGAAGTTATCTTTCTCATAAATTGTCAGTTTAACATTTCAAACAGAAGGAAACATTTCTGATTAAATTCAAAATAATTTCACTTTTGGAGAAAATTTATTGAACATGGTTATGGAAGCATACATAAGAGGGCACAAGGTTAAAAAATGTTCATTTTATAACCGGGCCGCTTGCTAGTTGCAATACAAAAAGTCACAGATGCTATGACTTTATTCTCGTTCACTGATGTATACAAATCCTGCTACTGTGAATGGTGCTTTTTAATCATTTTTAGGTACTTAGTCTTCATCACTCTCTAAATCAGGATTATAATCTGGGTCGTCGTCATCATCTAATTCTAAATCATCCATATCTTGGAACAGGGATTCATCAACCTCCACATTGTTACCTGTTGTAAATGTACATAGAACAGTTTTAGTCACAATCCAGTTATGTAAGCAAGTGAAGATAGCAATATTTTGGTAATGGTCTCATATACAACATTGATTTAGGATCCAGTTAACCAAGCATTATTTAAATATATATAACTTCTTATATCACTATAAGGTAGCAGAATGCCAGGGTCCATAAAAAAAAAACCTGCCTTGTCCCAATTACAATCATTTGATTAAAAGGTGAAACATTGGGCTGGATTTTGTAGTCCTGCCGTGGGAGCGGAACATGGCAGCCATCCCGCATGTGACCCCGATTACGCGGTGTGCGGCCACTTACCATAATGATGGCGGCCACTCCCAACAATTATGTGGCGGGAGTGGCATTGGCGACACAGTGATGCAGGAGCAGGTTCTGGCACCAGCTGCTAACCCTGCAAACAATGTATCCAAATGCAGAGTTGTCCCCTTCCCCACTTTATCCATAAAATAATGCAGAGTTGATCCCTTCGCCACCCCCCCCACCCCCCTTGGTGGAACCAGCTTCTCATGGACGGGAAAGTGACAGCGCATGAGTGCCCCACGTGGAGCTCAAGATTGGAAACTGTTGGTCGGATCACGTTGAATTACATTCAAATGGATGCAAAGAGGTACTTATCATATTTAGGGCCCTGTCACAGGGCACCGGAGGTGCTACCACGGAGCTTTGCCGCACCCGGGAATATTGGAACCGGCAATACTGGCGTCGGGTTCCGTGATGGCCGCTGTCACTCCAATTTTCCGGCCCCCCACCCTGCCACGAAACCCACCATCGGGAGGAGAACAAGATTCAGCCCATTGTTTCATGACTGAAAAACTGAAATAAAGCCCTTTCCCTGCCACATTGGAGACACCAAAGTGTGTCTGGGTACATAAATCTTATACATTGCCTTTCCAATTAAATTTCAAACCTTTTAGTAATACTAACTGTATCAATCAAAATAAAGAAAATACAGTGTCATGATACACTGAAATAAATTGTGCTTTTACCTTCTTCCAAGAACTGAATGTCAGATGTATCAAGGTTATGATCAGTTTCAAACAGCTGCTTTCCTGAAATATAAAAACACAACTTGAAAGGTGCAACACTCAACTTAGAACCATTAAACAAAATCAGAATTTTACAGTACTGCGAGAGTTCTGTTGCTGATTACCTGAAAAAGCTACCCTTTAGTCCCGTTCTTGGAGATTAGAGATACAGCACTGAAACAGGCCCTTCGGCCCACCGAGTCTGTGCCGAACATCAACCACCCATTTATACTAATCCTACACTAATCCCATATTCCTACCAAACATCCCCACCTGTCCCTATATTTCCCTACCACCTACCTATAGCAGTGACAATTTATAATGGCCAATTTACCTATCAACCTGCAAGTCTTTTGGCTTGTGGGAGGAAACCGGAGCACCCGGAGAAAACCCACGCAGACACAGGGAGAACTTGCAAACTCCACATAGGCAGTACCCAGAATTGAACCCGGGTCGCTGGAGCTGTGAGGCTGCGGTGCTAACCACTGCGCCACTGTGGGGGGATATTGAGCCAAAAGACAGGAGATTAGGTACAGTGACCAGAAGTTTAGTCAAAGTAGTAGCTTTTAAGGAAGGTCTTATAGAGGCAGAGGGAAGTTAGGGGAAAGGCAATTTAGGGAGGGAATTCAGGACGCGGGCATAGGCAACTGAAGGCATGGCTGTCAATGGTGGGGTAAAGTTATTTAGTTAGTTCAAGTCTCCTGTAGGTAGTGGCACATGAGGCAACTCATTTATTCCACTGTCTGACTACATCAAGATATATGATTTTGATCACAGTATCATCTTGCCTTACATCAAGCAGATCATGGTTTTCCACAGCTGACATTTACATTTGCAAGCTGAACAGCATCAACTAGCCTCTGGGTCATTTGTAATTAACAGCATATTTACATGGACAGATCATGAGCCTGATTTACAACCCTTACCAGGAAGGCAGGCAAACTACCTATCGATCTATCTGGCCTGGGTGAATGTATCAGGAGTTATATACCTATGTATAGCTCTCAAGGTCATAGCAGCAGCAAGCCGTCCCATCACATCAAAGTGCAATCCCTAGGGAGGAGTGAAGAATGCACGCAAGAAAGAAATGGGGCACAAGAAAACTGGGAGTTTGAGAGAGGTGGGGTGATAGAGCGGAAGGTTAAGAGGGATGGGGAAGACTGCGGCTGGTGGCTTTAAACACAAGGATGAGGAAGTTATATTTGAGGTGTTGGAAGCCAAGAGAGGTTAATGAGGGCAAGAGTGATGGGAAAGTAGGACTTAGTGCAGGATAGGATACAGCCAGCAGAGTTTGAGAAGCAGAAGTCTCCAAAGTGTGGAAGGCTGGCCCAGTTTGGAGGTGATAAAGGTGATTGTGAAGTAAGCATGTAAGTTACTACAGTAACATTTTAAATCAGAGATGACACACCAAATAACAGCCATCTATTGAAACCTTGATTTTTGGAGAAACGTGATTGTATAGGTTCTCTTAAAAAGACTGCAATGTGCCAAATATTGTTCATAGATTCTGGATATAAAATGAGGTGTGCAAATACTGTATAAAGAAACCAAGATGAAAACACCATTTCAGCAGACACCAGGATTGGAAAAAAGTCAAGTAAAATCAAAGTGCTTTCATATTCAAAACAAGTACATCCAACATACCTGTCAGTTTAACTTTTCCAGCCTGCTCCTCTTCCTTCTGCCGTTTTCTTCTGATTTCAGCCAAGTCTGTATCAAATCTTGCTTTCCACGACAAGAAATTCTCAATTGTAACAGTGGTACCATGGAAAACAGCCTACAAGAGTTTGCAGAAAATAAAGTTCTTTGAAACACTGCATATTATATAGATACTAGTCAGTGAATTATACAGCTGTAACTCAATAAAGGGACTTAGATGACAATAGCAAAACTAAAGATCAGCATTATCCACCATAGAATTATAGCCCCATAATACACTCTCGTTTTTAATTTTAGATACAAGTTCATAAGCATTCATTCCTTTATCCTAATGTTGCAAAGGAATTTTTTTATTCCTAAATATGTATTGGAGCTGCTTATTATATTTCAGTTTGAATCTTACAAGAGTGAGCTGACTGCACTACTCTCATCCATTTAACTGTGGATAGTACAGCCTGACTACCATCCGTCCTATGTCGTTCAATACTCCACATCCAAGCCCAGACATTATGACACTTTAGACATGTGATGGAGCAGCAAGTTTGCTGGCCCCAGGATGACTGGCAGCAATCAAGAAGTGCAGGTTTAAAACAATGGATTTTTGGACCACAATTCTTCAAAAATCTGACAAATTTCTCTTGATGTTTGCACCAGCTACCATATAGGGCGAGCAGCTGAAGACCAATGTAAAAGTAGTATTAGTTATCTCAGCCAAAGTTTAGAACAGAAATCATTGCAGTTTAGAACAACTGTGAGTCTAGAAGCATAAATTTATGTAGACTGTATGCAACTGTAATGATATAACTCAGTGATATCATGAATGGGGATAAAGCACAATGGGCAGATGTTCTGATTCACAATTATGCTTGGGCACAGATTGGTAGCAGAAATGCATCATGGCAAATGCACTGGAACTCAGACACATCGCACTACAGCATTGACCAACTGCATCCCATTACAGACCAGTGTGGGATTTACACCACTGTGTGAAACTTCAGAATGAATATGCTGATCAGGAACAAATATTGTAGTCACAACTCCTGCAGCCTTATCGTTTCTACCCATTGGATCACAACCAGTTTACACTCCTGCACATCAAATGTGCGTGGCAGAGGGTTGTCAACACATAGAACAGGTTGTCCTACATACGGCCCACTGACCAAAATCCAGCCCGCCGATCCTTCAAAACTTGTGAACAGAAAGGAGCGAGATTGATTTTGTTTCATTTGTGCCCCTCAGTTGTTTAGCAGTAAGTAGGTGGAAAATTGGTACAGTTCATCTGAGCAGTCACTAGTCTTTCTTCCGTCAGAGAGCGGCAGTAAGCGAGGGAGGTGTGGGGGCTGAGTTACACTCATGCTATTGATGTGGAAGCTCACCAATCAAAAGCGTGAAAAAATTCCCTGCATGTGAACCTTCGTCCAAAAGGAGCGTAGGGGAGGTGAGTCTTACTGGGAGGAGTGGTGGCGTCAGTGGTGGGTGATGAAGGCGGGGGGGCAGCAGGGGAGGGCGAGCAGGCAGAGGCAGAGGGCCGGGGGGGAGCAGGCAGGGGCAGCGGGCCGGGGGGGAGCAGGCAGGGGCAGCGGGCCGGGGGGGAGCAGGCAGGGGCAGCGGGCCGGGGGGAGCAGGCAGGGGCAGCGGGCCGGGGGGAGCAGGCAGAGATGGGGGCGTTGCTGGCGGAGGGAGGTGATGCGTGATTCAGAGTGTGGAGCCGCACCGAGCGACAGTGTGTTTCTTTTTCTTGCTGCATGGCAGGCAAAGGGAGGAATTGTTGGGGAAAAAAAAAGGGTTAGTAATTTTTTTTTAAACCCAGTATGCCCTGTTTCTAGTGCCTTTTACCTTTCTGAAATTTGCTCACCCGCCCCCTAATTAAGGCAAAATTGTAATGTGGCCCCTCGTGAAAATATTGGACACAGGTGACATAGAACAACCTCAGTGGTGTGTGCAGATCTCTGTGACAAAAGAACTGGAGAAGTTCTTAACTGTGGTTAATCTCAACATGTGGAGATGGTCAGTGTGACTTGGGTTTGTACCTCATGGTCACTGTGATCACCAATAACTTGTATTTGATTGCTGGACAAAGGCGGGGTCCAGTCAGAAAGGGATTGATCTAGGGCCAAAGTTTGCACCCGCTGTTATTCTGACTGGCCTACGATGTGCATTACCCTCCCTTTTACTGCACCATTGGTGGGAGATATTTCAACCAACACAGCTTTGCTCTCCGGATTTCTTTCCTTCAGTCTTGCTACATTTCTTTCCAGCTTCAAAAGTCTTCTCAAATCCCCTCTCGTTAACCACATCCTTGGTCACGTATTCAATTTATTTTCCTAACATGCTCAACATTAGTTTCCTTCCCTTTTTTGAACAGCTTGAGAATTCTTAGGGGTCATTAAAAGAACTTTACAAATGCACGTTGCAGTAAATACAAAGTGTTGAGGCTTAGGAAGGAAATAAGCTAAATTACACAACACGAGAGGTAAATACAATCTTAGGGACAGAGAAAAGAACAGTGCAGGGCTGTCCAACCTTTTCGGGCGCATTACGATTTTTGCTCGACCCAAGGGCCGGTGAGCAAATTTTAAAAGATAAAAGGTACTAAAGATTTATTTTATTAATAAAAATAACAAATGTGCATTTTTGTGAAGAAGCTTTAAATGAGAAGACAAGTTTAATGACTTACTTTCTCGTCACTATATTGATAACTGATTCAGTGACATACCTGGCATTGTTTTTGCTTTAATAAGCAGTTAATCTCTGCTTGCACACTTGATGTAGCGATGCAGAGTATCCTGGACAGATATCCATCTCTCAGGAGAGACCTTGATCCTTCTCCCCACTCCCTGTGTGTGTTCCTCGTTCTCTCTTCCCCTCACCTCCCCTCTAGGACTATGGGACACAGATTGAAAGTTTTGCGCAAAAGATGCAGTGGGGCTATGAAGAAGCACTTTTCTATGCAGCAGGTGGTAATGACCTGGAGCTCCCTGCCCAGAAGGGTGGTAGAAGTAGAAACAAGCAATAACTTCAAGGGGAAGTTGGATGGCCACCAGAGAGAACAGACTTACAGGGCAATGAGGATCAAGCCAGGGAGTGCGACTGACTGCACAGCTCTGTGGAGAGCTGGCATGGGCTCAATGGACAGAATGGCCTCCTTCTGTGCCATAAGTAAATGACTCTGACAAACCCCCTCCCCCACTCTGCTCTCTCTGCCCACCTCTCTGTGTCTGTCCCCTCTCTCTCTCCAACCCCCCTCTTCTTCCTA